>NC_139007.1:42491459-45052758 GCF_964374135.1 Grampus griseus
GGCTGTAATTTAAGACATTGTTTTTCTGTTTATTTTTATGCCAAACGTGTGACACAGATCACGTACAACATATTTTGGATTCATAAATTCAGATGTCAAAGATCAGTCAGGCCCTGAATGGTGAATTGGTTTCACTTCACACACTAGCTCCAATCAAGTGATAGTTACTTCTTGCAAATCATGTTGAGAAGGCTTCTAAGCACTCTCTGGGTTCTGCAGGAAAAGGTGTGATCATCCTAGCTTACTGGCCACATGGGTGGAGAAACAGGGAAGACTCAGCTACATGCATATATTTTTTATCCCTGACTAGAAGATATCCCTCATTACATGGAAGAATAAACTGAGGTCCACGTGGATTAAACTTGCCCAAAAGAGCCCGCATGTCTGGAAAAATTGAAGTCGAACTTAAGTCCAATCTCCAGCCTCCCCAACGAATGAAGTTTTAGAGTTCACCTGGCTTGATTATAAACTCCTTTGTGTTCTAGCCCATCCCTAGTTGCCCTATGCACTCTGGTGTTCTTGGCACCTCAGTTCTCAGCTCTTCTGGCCTCACAGCCTTTTTGTTTCCTCCACAGTGCATAGAACATCCACAAACAAAACTCATTTGGCCTGACCGATAAACAGTTCTCGCTTGTGTTTATAGCTTTCAAGAATGCTACTGGCACAGAAAAAGCCCAACATTAAAAGATATCAGAGTGAAATGAAGGCTGTGCTTGGAATAATCTAAATCCAAGAAGGCTCCCCCATAAGAGTTCATCTTGGAGAACACTGGCTCCATCTACCAGCTCACAAGCTTTTCTCTCTCTGTCTCCCTCTTCACCCATGTGACACACTCAGGCATGCAAACACATGCACAAGCCTTCAGAATTTCTATTTTCATTCTGCAGAGTCACAGTAACCAGGAGAAGTAACAGAAACTAACTCTTTACAAATCCAACCTATAATAGAAAAAAAGCCTATATGAACTATCCAATTTATATGAATAGGAAAGCAAGTTTTTTTTATCACTGTCTGGTTAAATATGAATTAGATTATATTAGTGGCTGCCCTCCACCCAACCCAACTCCTTCATTTTCAGTGTCCTTAATTTCAACTGCCTTTGATGGTACTGAACGGAAAAGTCCCCTTGTCGCCAGTGGTTAAGAGTTATTATTAGCAAGATTACCAAGGAAAAACTTACATGTCTGGGCTTCTGCTCCTAAGAAATGTCCTTTGAGGGTGGTAAGATTGTTCAATTTAGTTTTCCAGTTCTGTTGTCTTCAGAAAAGTTTCCTGAAAAAAATAAGCCAACTGCTGTTCTCACTTTCTATAAATTATTGACAACAGAAATGCCAAATCATAGATGAGCTATTTTATAAGAACATATTTACATTTTTAAAGATAAAATAAAAATTCAAAATTCAAAGAACATTACTTCTCTAATTTTCTGTCCTGTCAGATATTGTGTGTTATCTTTGATATGACTTTGGCAGATAACAACTTCCCCTATGTGAAAACAACTGTCCTGTGAATTGTAAATGATGTCTAAGGATTCTTTTCAAAACAAAAGTGTCTGGATTAATAGTGTCTGGAATTTCTCCAAGTTTTAAATATATCTTATAGTTTTCTGCCAGCCCAATTTAATAGAAAATACCTCAAATTTTTTTAAAATGAAAGAAATTTTAAAAAATCAGTAAGTCTGAATAATGCTTGAATGAGTGAAAGTAAATTGTACCATGACAATTCTGCATTTTTGCTGAAGGGGGGAATTTTCTGTTCCCATAACCACAAAATCTCTAATTCCACTAGCCAATTATAGAGCGTGAGGTAGTAATGCTCTAAAGGGGAAATGCCATTCCTCTGACCTCAGAACTAGAGGGAGTAGGTAATGGACTGTATAAACAGCATAAAATAATAAGCATGCACAGTAAGCTAAGGTGAAATGGAAATAAAATGTAATCATAACAACTTTGATCTTCATGCTTTGAATTTACTGAGCTGTTTTCCTATGTGGTTGTCTGTGTATAGAGAATGGCTTAAACTTCTCACTGCAGACACTTACTCAAGTAAATGTTGCTTTCATCAAGCCAACTTCTCAAAGTAATGACCTATTTTGATGGGCTTTGGGAAAGTTTTCAAGTGGGTTTCTTCCATACCTAGGATAGCCAGTTTATCCTTTGAAGGATACACACACACAAACACACACACACCGTACATTAATTAATTAGTTATTTTTAGTTAATTAGTTATTTTACCAAATAGCTGTTGCTCTTACTAAGGGCAGAGGTAAAGCTTACTCAGTTTGGTATCCCCTTTTGTGAGAGTCAATCCAATACTTGTATTTAAGAAAACAAATACTGGACCCAGACTGGTTTTGCAACTTACTGACTATATAACAGTATCTTTGAGTCTTAGTTTTCTCACCTATAATATGAAGAGAACACAACCTACCTCACAGATTAAATAATATAATTAAATAATATAATGTCTATTATTATGTAATATATGCATACTGCTTGATTATTAGTAATTACAAAGTTGATCATTATCATTAACCATAATATATAATAGAGAAAAATGAGATAAAATATTTTAAATTAGCTGATGTATCATTGATTTCAATAGTACACTCAATCAATAGTACACTCAAATTGGAATAATCAATAGTACACTCAAATTGGAATAATTTGAGAAGGGTTTATTTACCAAAACACTAAGAACAAAGGTATGGGAGGGCACAGGAGAACTACAAGAATAAAACAGAGACCTGGAGTGATCAAAAGAACAATAGGTTACTGAAGCCAGGGCAGGGCTGAGACCTGTGCTGTGTCTCCCCATTTCCCCTCATTTGTCTCCATTTCTCCATATAATGCACTGCATTTTATTTAGCATTTTTAAGCCACATAATTCCCCGTCTGTTCTTTCCACGCCCTCCAATTAGCTCTTCTGGTAGACAACCTTCATTCTGATTACTGCTGCTTCAATTCTTCCCATATCTCAGACCAGAAACATTCTTTGTCTCTTCCTTTGTTCAATACGGAACAAGTGACCATGATTCCTTGACTAGGACTTTTTCTGCAGAACTCAGCCACCACCCCTTATCACTCCTTGTCATCAGCAGAAATTGCACCCTTTCTGAAATCACAGTTTCTAATATTCCACTCTGACCATAAACTCCTGTTCATCCAGCTCTCTTGCTCAAGTGGTTAATTCCCTAGTTATTAAATTATTGTTATCAGCCCTGTCCCCTGAATGTACATGAACAATCAATGAGGAGAAATTTATAAATGCACTTTAAAGTCAGCAAAAAAAAAGTCTTTTTCTTGGAAATTTAGGAAATATAAATGAGCAAAGATAAACCACTATGAATGGTGGTTTCACTGAGTCATCTCGTGGACCTCTCCTAGACTTCCCATGAGTTTCTGTTCTGCATTTTCCAGGGCTTTGTTACAGTTTTTAATTTTTTTTTAATGTTTAAGGGAGTCAGGGTTACTTTCTTGGTTTCCAACCAAAAAAACTAACAGATTTACATCACCACTTTAACTCCTAGTTCACAAATTTCAAATGTATTGACTCCATCATTTTTCTCTTATCCATTAATCTCCTCCTCTCTTACACACCCTTCTTTTCCAACTTGGATTCCATAGTACATGTATAACCATCATCCAGTAAATATCCTCACTGCCTCCCAAATTTCCACTTCCTTTGATTATTTCCCTCATGCCTTGCATGCACCTGGAGCTACTGTCCCCTAAAAGCTCTGACGCAAGTATAGATAAGCCAGTTCTCTGTAGCACAGCTAAGTTAGGCCTAGAAATACAAAATAGATAGCTAAGTACTAAAGAGAAAAAATGCCCAAAGGAATAAATACAAAGAATATTAAAAGTGCAAGGAGTCCAATTTATAAAATACAGGTGTCGAATCCTGCTCTCTCTAGTTCCTTGTGGAGTGCACAACCTTTACGTTACCCCACGTCTTGCCAAAGCTGTTTCTGCTTGAACTCCAAAGGGCCGACACAGCTCACCACCTTAGTCTGGAACTCTCATTTCCCAGATCTATATTCTCAGGTACTAGTGCCCCTATCCTGGGCCTTCATATTTCAGAGAAGCCTGCTCTGATCCTCCTCCAGTTGTCTCTTTGTGTGGTGTTAGGCATCTGATGGCCCAAGGACACCCGCTCAACCAGTGGCTACAACCTCCTGCCACCATTTCTAAACCACACTCCAGGAACCAGAAACTCTGACATGAGTGCCCCATGCCCACATCCAGAGGCCCTGCAGGCCCTTTCCCTAGCTACCCTCTGAGGGCCAATCATACTCCAGTGAGTACGTGCCTCTAGGCCCAAAGGGTGGCTACAGGGTATCTGTTTACAGGGGTGTGGACAAAGCCTGGACATGCAGGCAGGGGTGTCCCATGACTGTGCAGAAGGATCTCTTGTCGTATAGACAGACTGGGATGAATGAGAAGTAGGAAAAAATTTAATAAGAGCAGTTGAATTCTCTTTATCATTATCAGGTGTAAAATGAATATTTTAAATTAAAAATAAACAGTCATTAAATGTTAGCAATTATGGTAAAATAGAAAAGTTTAAACTTGAGTATAAAAAAATTTGGATATGACCTTTATTTATTAAGTCATATACCCACACTCTAAATTAAATGAGGTTTTGCCCCACTTTGTAGAGTCTGTATACAGAGTTTCACGTATGTAAGGAAGTGACCTACATTCTACTTGGATGGTTAGGAGAGTAGAAATCCACATACAGATGTTTGGATGTTTTCCAAGAAAAATAAGCCATTTGACTTTCTTCTTAGGACTGAAGAAGGATGAGCACAAATATTAAAAAACAAAGATAAACAGCCCTTGCTGAATTGTCCAAGACTGATTCCATTTAGGTCAAGGTCATATGATATATCAGTGTGGTTTTAATTATATTGCTTTCTGCTTAGCATTATGGGTGTGTCCCATTCCAATTTCAATTATTTCATATAATTTTCAACTGCCTTTACTACAGTAAGCCAGACTCTTCAGTATTAAATCAATCAGGACTCCACCTAATTTCACTGGGAATATTTTATAAGGATAAACTGGATTTATACCTAATATCTTGGAACGCAACAACAATCCGTGGATTGAAACATAGCTTTTGTATATAGAAGAAATGTCCTTTGTTTTGCCACATAATTGCTAAAAGAACTACTGCTAGGTAAGTCGGATATAGGAATTTACTTATTTAAAGGACCAGAAGGTATTTTCATTACTTCATACAACTACAACAGCAAATAAAAATCCCCTGGTGAAAATAAACACTGCATGAAATAATCCTGCAAAATAATGTAGTTGACTCAAAAAACCCTTAACTACTCTGAAGATTCCGTATCATTATATATTTCTGAGAGTGTTACTTTTGTGCAAAATCTCATTAGACTTCTTCATAAAAGAAAACTTAAAATAACTAGAGTAAGGTAGAGACAGAGGCTAGTTTCAGAAAATTTGCAGCTTATCTTCAAGCTCTTGAAGAGCTTGATTAAACTACAGATTTTTAAATAAAAAAACTTGATTTTTTATTAAACTACAGATTTAACTACAGATTTTTAAATAATCCTTATTTTAAAAATTTATTTAATTTGAAGTGATAATGCCATGTTAGTATATAAGTAAGGCACACTGCTTGGGGGGACTCCACTATCTCTACTCTCTAAGCTATCTGGAGACATAGCACATAAAACATTAAATATGGCAGCCACACTTCAGTGGTTACTTATTGCCTCTCTACTGTTTTCTGTATTTGGGTATGTGTTTCTTATTCTTTTGACAAAACCAAGTCTCCAGAAGAGTAGTCTAATCTGTTATGGTAATGGAACTAAAATCTTCAGAATTTTGTACTCTCATTTTCATATTAGGTATGGGTATGCATATAAGTGGTAAGTTTGATAATTAAACACGATAAGTTTTCCATCATTATAAAAATTACTGGGGGAATGTATCAATTTTCCATTAGAAGAAAAGGCAACAAAGGATACCATTTGCCAAGTTAACCTTTTAAAGTCTTTCTTCTCTAACACAAAACAGTATGGAGAAGAAATTAGATTTTCACTGAACTTCAACACACACATCAAACCTTTAGTTTTTGGTGAACCATCATGTTATATAAAATCTCTAAGATTTAGGCTGATGGAAATAAATGGATCTTTATCAGAAATTTACAATCATATTGTTTAGACTCCATTCAGTGTATTTTTTGATGACTGAAAGAACTCTGACAGAAAGCATTGAATACATTTCCCCAGTGTTTACGTACTGTGACTAAAATAATGAGAGCGACTTGTTTGTTCTTGGATAGGATCCTGATTTTGAAAGAGATTAAACTGACCCAATTGTGGCTAACATTGTAGAGTATAAGAATTTTCAGAAATAAGCAACTTCAATACTCTTAAAAAAAGAAAGAGAACAAATGAAAAACAAAATGTGTTCCATCAAATAATATATTAAAAAGTTAATTACCTGAATTTTATTATAAATGTATATAAATTATAAAATACATTGTTTATAATGCCAATGTTAATATTAGTAAAAAATTTATTGGGGGGAATAAAAATAAATTGGGATTAAACCACAGGAAAGCAAAAATATTGAAGGATTCCTTGTAATTAAAAAACTCTAATGTATTCGTTGTCATTTGCTCTTCAAAATACTTAGAGAAATAGAGAGAATATCAAATACTGGTTCTAATTCAGACATATTATTGGCATAGGACAGAATGTACTATATATTTTCTTATGGGAATGTATGTATATGTATAGCTGATTCACTTTGTTATACGGTAGAAACTAACACACCATTGTAAAGCAATTATACTCCAATAAATATGTTAAAAAACAAACCAAAAACACATTTACTTAGGTTATTTTACCTTGGCATTTGTTAGGACCAATGTACTTGGACCTCCAAATATCCAGTTGTTTGGAGCCATAAATAATCTACCTTACTTATCCATTCAGATACCCAGATATCATCTGGATATTTCATTGTAAAAATGGTCATTATCATGAAAATATCAGGTTGAATTGTCCTTCCATTCAACATGTTTGCCCCAAGAAAGAGCAAAGATCCATCTCCATTGTCTACTAACTTGTTTCTTTACAATTGCATTGGATTTTTACGTTTTCACTTCATTTAAACTTAGAATATGGATCAGATCTGTGCACATAGTTGTTAGTGACACTTTGTTAACAGCGGCAAGATAAAGTTGCCAGTGCCTTAACAAGAATATTTTATTAATTGTCTAGGCTGGACACCAGCCCGAGGTAAAACCAACAGGATAAATGGCCCATTGCCATTGTTTTCAAAAGAAGATTATAGTACTATTCTTCCCTTCTAACATTGGCTCAATTCCCACTCTTTAATTGATCTGCAAGAGGCTGACACTATTATCTTTCTTAACTTTCTTGTTTTGAGGTTGCCTAATGGATTTCCTCCCTTATCCCTCTACTCACATCCCATTATTCCTACTATGTTATTGTATGTAATGTATACAAATTTTTAGTTTCTTTGCCTTATTTTCAGCTCCTTAATACCAAATTTTATGTTTAACTCATTTCTAGCTTCTTTTTTACTGTTCTATTCTCTCTATATCAAGAGTTCCACACACATCTACACAGAGGCAAAGAGACAGAGAATTGGGAAGGAAAAGGGACATAAGTCAGAAATTTATATGTTTTTTAGTCAAGGACTTAGTTTTTTGCCAGGAAGTGTTCAGAGATTACTAGGTAAAAATATTTACTGAGAACATATTGAATTTTAAAGTTATCTTGATAACTTTATCAGCTAAAAGCAATGGAGTACAACACTATAATGATGGTACACTGAAGTAAGAAATTCTTCAAGAATGTATTTTCTTGAGACCTTTTGCATTACAACATGAATTCCACTGTATATTTTCCAGAAAATTTCAAGGGAAGCTTTTAGAAACTGTTGTCTTTTTGATCAAGCAATTTAAAGTGAATAGCTAATTTATGCTTTGGGTAGAAGCTGTGTTAGGCAGAAATCAGTTCTTATTAACTCTATGACAACTTATTCTGAACAATTTTGTATCAAGGCATGTCAACACGGCCATAAAAAATAGCATGCAATCAAATCTACATCAAGTATAAATTGGAATATAAACAAAATATTTTACCTAAATAAAAAATTCTACATAAAAATAACATTGTTCAATGATTGCCTGCATAGTTTAGTAATAGAGCTGTGCTTATGATATAGAACTCTGTTAAGCACCCAAACTAAATAGATGGCATGATTTAAATGTCTGCATGGTGCCCATTTATTCTGAGACCATAACTGTAAACTGTTATTAATGTGACTGTCTTCTAATGGAGGGAAAAAAACTGATTTGTCTGCTCAAATATAAACCACAAAGAAGCCTTTTCAGTGTCCTGGTAAGACATAATAATACATAGACCTATAACAAGATTTAAGTAAGACATTATTGTCAGTTTTTCAAAAGTAGGATAACAATCTTGCTAAAGAATAATCTGTGTCTGATGTACTTATCATGGAATATTTTTAAAAGAGGAACTAACTCTGCCAACACATGGTTTTTAATCACTCAGGAAATAAATTCATTTTTGTGTAAAAAAGAACTCATGGTAGATAAGCTTCAATTTTTCTCATAACCAAGCATTTTAGGGAATCACCAGAATAGCATTTTTTATTCTTTTAACATCCAATGAAGAGTCCATAATCCTAAGGGAGCAGAAATGTTAGTAATCAGTTTAGTCACACTTTTGATACTAATGTGTCAGCTGCCAATGTGTATGCCTGATATGTTTTATTAATAACCAAAGAAAAGGATTTTTTATAAACTTGCATGCATGCAATAAAAATGTGATTCTTGGGAAAATGTGATAATTCAGAACTTCATGAATAATATGTTTACTTGAAAATAATCAACTCTAAATTTATAAACCTAAATAATTGAGAATATTCATGAGAGCACCACTTAACACTGGTACACTTGGCTGAATACATCTTCATAAGTTAATAAGAATTAGTCCATTAGTCATTATTCTAAAATATTCCTCATTATTCATTAGTCAGAATTCACATATATAACTGACATAGTTACCTAAAATAATCTACATTCTGAGCATATAAAATAATCTTAGAAATTTCCTAAACCCTACTGAAATGACAATATTTTCTAAAGTAATTCATTTGGAAATAACTTTTTATAAATAATTATTTCTACTGTTGGTCTTCAGGCTTTTGTGGGATTTTAATATGGATTATTATGGTGTTGAACGATGTAATAAATATCCTTTGAAGGATTCTTCTAAAGTGTGTCTATCAGACTGTAGTTCTGCTGAGAGCGTGACCTTCCCCAGAGATCACACTCTGGTATTTTAGGACCAAAATTGTCCATAGTTTATGGCAGAACACACCAGAACACTAATTTAATGTCTGAAGAAGAGCCTGAGTGAATTTAAACATAATTTTCATTAACGAAAAAATGGCCTTCTCTGAAGGCACCCTTTTGAACAACTTCTTTAGTAAAGTAGGATGGAAACTTAAAGAAAAAGATGGAGCTTTGACTGTGACATTTTTATGACAGATTATCAGCAGTCCTTCTCACACATCTAGGACCCCAAAGTGAACAAAATCTCACTTGAGAATCTAATGTTTAAAAGAAACAGGTTTACAATTTTCTGAACTCAGGGACTGTTTTAAAAGACTCTTCCAGAAGCAACACAGCTTTTTTCTTTTTTTCCCCTATTTTTTAAGTTTAGCTGCTGCATCTTCACTTTGGTGATACTTACTAAAAACAAAACAAAAGAAAAAAACTTTGAGGAAGCACTGAACGAGTCCAACTACAGTTTTGCAAGAAACATAAAAAGGTACTTTAACAAACATCTCTGTATTTAAACCAAGAATTCTTTCTATAGATGCAAAAACTACAGTGTTCCCCAAACACAGTAAGTTAAGCAAAATGAGAAGACAGAGAAACACACAGCACATGAAGGAGCAAGGTAAAAACCCACCAGACCAAACAAATGAAGAGGAAATAGGCAGTTTACTTGAAAAAGAATTCAGAGTTATGGTAGTAAGGATGATCCAAATCTTGGAAAGAGAATGGAGAAAATACAAGAACTGTTTAACAAGGAACTAGAGGAACTAAAGAGCAAACAAACAGTGATGAACAACACAATAAATGAAATTAAAAATTCTCTTAAAAAAATCAATAGCAGAATAACCGAGTGAGAAGAACTGATAAGTGACCTGGAAGATAAAATACTGGAAATAACTACTGCAGAGCAGAATAAAGAAAAAAGATTGAAAAGAATTGAGGACAGTCTCAGAGACCTCTGGAACAATATTAAACAAACTAATATTTGAATTATAGGGGTCCCAGAAAAAGAAGAGAGAAAGAAAGGGACTGAGAAAATATTTGAAGAGATTATAGTTGAAAACTTCCCTAATATGGGAAAGGAAATAGTCAATCAAGTCCAGGAAATTCAGAGTCCCATACAGGATAAATCCAAGAAGAAACACTCCAAGACACATATTAATCAAACTATCAAAAATTAAATACAAAGAAAAAATATTAAAAGCAGCAAGGGAAAAACAACAAATAACATATAAGGGAATCCCCATAAGGTTAACAGCTGATCTTTCAGCAGAAACTCTGCAAGCCAGAAGGGAGTCACAGGACATATTTAAAGTCATGAAAGAGAAAAACCTACAATCAAGATTACTCTACCCAGCAAGGATCTCATTCAGATTCGATGGAGAAATTAAAACCTTTACAGACAACAAAAGCTAAGAGAATTCAGCACCACCAAACCAGCTTTACAACAAATTCCAGAGGAACTGCTCTAGGCAGGAAACACAAAAGGAGGAAAAGATCTAAAATAACAAACCCAAAACACTTAAGAAAATGGTAATAGGAAAACACATATCGATAATTACCTTAAATGTAAATGGATTAAATGCTCCCACCAAAAGACATAGACTGGCTGATGGATACAAAAACAAGATCTGTATATATGCTGTCTACAAGAGACCCACTTCAGACCTAGGGACTCATACGGACTGAAAGTGAGGGGAAGGAAAAAGATATTCCATGCAAATGGAAATCAAAAGAAAGCTGGAGTAGCAATTCTCATATCAGACAAAATAGACTTTAAAACAAAGACTATTACAAGAGACAAAGAAGGACACTACATAATGATCAAGGGATCAATCCAAGCAGAAGATATAACAATTGTAAATATTTATGCACCCAACATAAGAGCACCTCAATACATAAGGCAAATGCTAACAGCCATAAAAGGAGAAATTGACAGTAACACAATCAGAGTAGGGGACTTTAACACCCCACTTTCACCAATGGACAGATCATCCAAAATGAAAATAAATAAGGAAACACAAGCTTTAAATGATACATTAAAAAAGATGGACTTACTAAAATTTATAGGACAATCCAACCAAAAACAACAGAATACACTTTCTTATCAAGTACTTGTACAACATTGTAGATCATATCTTGGGTCACATCAAGCCTTGGTAAACTCAAAAATATTAAAATTGTATCAAGTATCTTTTCTGACCACAACGTTATGAGACTAGATACCAATTACAGGAAAAAATCTGTAAAAATACAAAACACATGGAGGCTAAACAATATAGCACTTAATAGCAAGAGATCACTGAAGAAATCAAAGAGGAAATCAAAAAATACCTAGAAACAAATAACAATCAAAACACGACGACCCAAAACCTATGGGATGCAGCAAAAGCAGTTCTAAGAGGGAAGTTTATAGAAATACAATCCTACCTCAAATCTCAAATAAACAACCTAAATTACACCTAAAGCAATTAGAGAAAGAAGAACAAAAAAACCCCCAAATTTAGCAGGAGAAAAGAAATCATAAATATAATGAAAAAGAAATGAAGGAAACAATAGCAAAGATCAATAAAAGTAAAAGCTGGTTCTTTGAGAAGATAAACAATATCGAAAAACCGCTAGCCACACTCATCAATAAAAAAAGGGAGAAGACTCAAATCAATAGAATTAGAAATGAAAAAGGAGAAGTAATAATTGACACTGCAAAAATACAAAGGATCATGAGAGATTACTACAGCAACTATATGCCAATAAAATGGACAACCTGGAAGAAATGGATAAATTCTTAGAAATGCACAACCTTCCGAGACTAACCCAGGAAGAAATAGAAAATATAAACACACCAATCACAGAACTGAAACTGAGACTGTAATAAAAAATCTTTCAACAAACAAAGGCCCAGGACCAGATGGCTTCACAGGCAAATTCTATCAAACTTTTAGAGAAGAGCTAACACCTATCCTTCTCAAAATCTTCCAAAATATAGCGGAGGGAGGAACACTCCCAAACTCATTCTATGAAGCCACCATCACCCTGATACCAAAACCAGACAAAGATGTCACAAAGAAAGAAAACTACAGGCCAATATCACTGATGAACATAGATACAAAAATCTTCAACAAAATACTAGCAAACAGAATCCAATAGCACATTAAAAGGATCATACACCATGATCAAGTAGGGTTTATACCAGGAGTGCAAGGATTCTTCAATATATGCAAATCAATCAATGTGATAAACCATATTAACAAATTGAAGGAAAAACCCATATGACCATCTCAGTAGATGCAAAAAAAGCTTTTGACAAAATTCAACACCCATTTATGATAAAAACCCTCCAGAAAGTAGGCATAGAGGGAACTTACCTCAAAATAATAAAGGCCATATATGACAAACCCACAGCCAACATCGTTCTCAATGGTGATAAACTGAAACCACTTCCTCTAAGATCAGGAACAAGACAAGGTTACCCATTCTCACCACTATTATTCAACATAGTTTTGGAAGTTTTAGCCACAGCATTCAGAGAAGAAAAAGAAAGAAAGGAAATCCAAATCGGAAAAGAAGAAGTAAAGCTGTCACTGTTTGCAGATGACATGATACTATACATAGAGAATCCTAAAGATGCTACCAGAAAACTACTAGAGCTAATCAATGAATTTGGTAAAGAAGCAGGATACAAAATTAATGCACAGAAATCTGTTGCATTCCTATATACTAATGATGAAAAATCTGAAAGAGAAATTCAGGAAACACTCCCATTTACCACTGCAAGAAAAAGAATAAAATATCTAGGAATAAACCTATGTAAGGAGACAAAAGACCTGTATGCAGAAAACTATAAGATACTGATGAAAGAAATTAAAGATGATACAAACAGAGGAAGAGATATACCATGTTCTTGGATTGGAAGAATCAATATTGTGAAAATGACTATACAACCCAAAACAATCTACAGATTCAGTGCAATCCCTATCAAACTACCAATGCCATTTTTCACAGAACTAGAACAAAAAAATTCACAATTTGTATGGAAAATACAAAAGACCCCGAATAGCCAAAGCAATCTTGAGAAAGAAAAACGGAGCTGGAGGAATCAGGCTCCTGAACTTCAGACTATGCTACAAAGCTATAACAATCAAGACAGTATGGTACTGGCACAAAAACAGAAATACAGATCAATGGAAAAGGATAGAAAGCCCAGAGATAAACCCGCGCACATATGGTCACCTTATTTTTCATAAAGGAGGCAAGAATATAAAAAGGAGAAAAGACAGCCTCTTCAGTAATTGGTGTTGGGAAAACTGGACAGCTACATGTAAAAGAATGGAATGAGAACACTCCCTAACACCATACACAAAAAGAAACTCAAAATGTATTAAAGCCCTCTATGTAAGGCCAGACACTATAAAATTCTTAGAGGAAAACATAGGAAGAACATTCTGTGACGTAAATCATAGCAAGATGCTTTTTGACCCACCCCCTATAGAAATGGAAATAAAGACAAAAATATACAAATGGGACCTAATGAAACTTAAAAGCTTTTTCACAGCAAAGGAAACCATAAACAAGACGAAAAGACAACCAACAGAATGGGAGAAAATATTTGCAAAGGAAGCAACTGACAAAGAATTAATCTCTAAAATTTACAAGTAGCTCATGCAGCTCAATATCAAAAAAACAACCCAATACAAAAATGGGCAGATCTAAATAGACATTTTTCCAAAGAAGATATACAGATTGCCAAGAAACATATGAAAGGATGCTCAACATCACTAATCATTAGAGAAATGCAAATCAAAACTACAATGAGGTATCACCTCACACCAGTCAGAAAGATCATCATCAAAAAATCTACAAACAATAAATGCTGGAGAGGGTGTGGAGAAAAGGGAACCCCATTGTACTGTTGGTGGGAATGTAAATTGACACAGCCACTATAGAGAACAGTATGGAGGTTCCTTATAAAACTACAAATAGAACTACCATATGACCCAGCAATCCCACTACTGGGCATATACCCTGAGAAAACTATAATTCAAAAAGAGACATGTACCACAATGTTCATTGCAGCTCTATTTACAATAGCCAAGACATGGAAGCAACCTAAGTGTCCACTGACTGATGAATGGATGAAGAAGATGTGGCACATATATACAATGGAATATTACTCAGCCATAAAAAGAAATGAAATTGAGTTATTTGTAGTGAGGTGGATAAACCTAGAGTCTGTCACACAGAGTGAAGTAAGTCAGAACGAGAAAAACAAATACCGTACGCTAACACATATATATGGAATCTAAAAAAAAAAAATGTTTATGAAGAACCTAGGGGCAAGACAGGAATAAAGACGCAGACGTATAGAATGGACTTGAGGACGTGGGGAGGGGGAAGGGTAAGCTCTGATGAAGTGAGAGAGTGGCATGGACTTATACATACTACCAAATGTAAAATAGATAGCTAGCGGGAAGCAGCCACATAGCACAGGGAGATCAGGTTGGTGCTTTGTGTCCACCTAGAGGGGTGGGATATGGAGGGTGAGAGGGAGACAGAAGAGGGAGGAGATATGGGGATAATATGTATAGATGATTCACTTTGTTATAAAGCAGAAACTAACACACCATTGTAAAGCAATTATACTCCAATAAAGATGTTTAAAAAATTAATAATAATTTTGTTTCTTAAACATGTGTTAATACTATAAATCATCGAACCTTTCTGAAGACAGGTAGTTTAAGAATGATTAAAAAATAGATCAAATTCAACAGGGTTTCCAGCAGATCCAAGCATTATCTATTTTAGAAAAGTTAAATGAAGCATTATAGTTTTATCCTAGCAAATGTGGATGGCTATTCAAGCAAAGAATGTGGCCTAAAAATATTAGGATCTCTAGAGTCTATCGCCACTACCCACTAGGTGAATGAAACAGTAGTTAAATTAGATTCAGCTGTGTCTTTAATTGTTAATGCCATATTGAAATAACTCCTTGATGTGATTTAATCTTCTTGTTTCTGAAAATGCTTGAGATAATTTAAAGTCTATATGTGACTGAGCATAGCCAGTGACCTAATATTATGAGATGCTGCTAAACCATAATTAGTTTCAGAGAAGGCAAGAGAAACAATGTATAACGTTTCTCAGTCACTACATTTTAAAAATGACTATGAGTTTAGAATGTCATATACTTGGTTGAGTTTGTCAGTGGATAATAAAGATGTTAATTGTAAACCGTGAATAATGGTTGCATATAAGGTTATTTTAGAGCCCTATGAGGATGTGCTTAAAGGTATCAAATGAACTCTTTGGTTTCTATAAAAGTGTTTCT
The DNA here is from genome assembly GCF_964374135.1 of Grampus griseus. Lineage (NCBI taxonomy): Eukaryota > Metazoa > Chordata > Mammalia > Artiodactyla > Delphinidae > Grampus > Grampus griseus. The sequence goes on from NC_139007.1 coordinate 42,507,169, forward strand.
CAGCTTACTGCTGTTATAGAACCTAGTGCATTAAAAGATATAAACTGAGATTTAGGATGTTTGCCAAACCACTCACTTAGGAATTAGAGAGAGGGTCTAACAAATATATCATTGCCGCTTACAGTGAAAAAAATAAACTCATTTGATATCCCAGCTCTATCAAAAACAAGCTGTGTTCCACTTGTCAGAGCCACTCATGAAATCCCAGGACATTCTCGGGAATACATGTCTCTCTAAGACTGTTGCCAGGCTTCTCAATTCTACATTGCTTCAAAATCTCTCCTGGTTCCCCAATTTTTGCAAATACTATCAGGTGACAGCAAAGTGAAAGGTGTGTCCTGACTCTTCTAAAGAGGATCTTTCCTTTTCACTGAGAGATCCTGAACCTCTATGAACTCCTTCATTATCTCTCAAAAACAAACCAAAGGACAGTTTCAAACTGGAAAGAAGGGTTGCCTCAGATGGTGTAGTGAATTGATATTAGGATATAAAGTCCTAACCCCTGGAACGTGTAAATGTACCTTATTTAGGAAAAGGGTCTTCAGGGATATAATTAAATTAAGAACCTTAAGATGGGACGATTAACCTGGATACTCTGGGTATGCCCTAAATCCAATGACAAGTAACATTATAAGAGACAAACAGAGGAGAGACACAAACAGAAAAGCAGGAGGTAATGTAACCACAGAGGCAGAGGCTGCAGTGAAGCGACTACAAGCCAAGGAATGCCTGGCACCACCAGAAACTGAAAAAGACATAACTGGATTCTCCCCTGTAGCCTCTGGAAGGTAGGCAGGCCCTGCTGACACTTTGATTTTGGATATCTAGCCTCCGGAACTGTGAAAGAATAAATTTCTGCTGTTTTAAGCTACCTAGTTTGTGGTAATTTATTAGGGCCATCCTAGGAAACTAATATTGGTGGAAACATGTGCCACTAGACTAGTGGCCAGAGGGAATTTTATTTGCAAGTCCCACTGTGTATAGATATCTGGGGAGATGGGTCTTTACCTGGGATTTAGGAAACTGTCTGGGATTTTGAGAAAGTAAGTAATGAGAACTTTTGCAACTGAATGGAATCTAATTATAGGTTATAAGAACCTTTCCAGTAAACACAAATGCATGGAAAAGCTCCTACTCTAGAGTGATCTGTAAATTATTGGAATTCTTTGGAAGATGATTGTTTATTCTTTGGTAAGACAAAGGACTTTATTCTCTGTTCTAGCTAGAGCTTCCGGATGTGGAGGCCTTCTCTCTTGTAGGCTACTGCTGCATGTTTTTGTCCACCATCTTTGCACATATCACTTTGTAGTGCAACATCTGCATACAAATAGGTCTACCTTATCACACCACCAACACTGAGGTCTACAACTTATTCATTTTTGCATCCTAGCACAGTGCCTGACAACTAGTAGGTGTTCAATAAGTGTGTGATGACAAAATACAAGCATACCTTGGGGATATCACAGGTTCAGTTCCAGATGACTGCACTAGAGTCACATGAATTTTTTGGTTTCCCAGTGCATATAAAAGTTATGTTTACACTATATTGTAGTCTACTGAGTGTACAATAGGATTATGTCTAAAACAACAATGTGCATAACTTAATTAAAAATACTTCATTGCGAAAAAATGTTAACCATCATCTGAGCCTTCAGCAAGTCATAATCTTTTTGCTCGTGGAGGGTCTTGTCTCAATGTTGAGGGCTGCTGACTGATCAGGGTGGTGGTTGCTGAAGGTTGCGATGGCTGTGGCAGTTTCTTAAAATAAGACACCAGGGAAGTTTGCTTCATTGATTGATTCTTCCTTTTGTGAACAATTTCTCTGTAGCATGAAATGCTGTTTGGTAGCATTTTACCTACAGTAGGATTTCTTTCATAATTGGAGTCAATCCTCTCAAACTCTGCTGTTGATTTATCAGCTAAGTTCATGGAATATTCTAAATTATTTGTTGTCATTTCAACAGTCTTCACAGAGTCTTCACCATGAGTAGATTCTATCTCAAAAAACCAATTTCTTTGCTCATGCATTAGAAGCAACTCCTCATTCATTCAAACTTTATCATGAGACTGCAGTAATACAGTCACATATTCAGGCTCCACTTCTAATTCTGGTTCTCTTGCTTTTTCTACCACATCTGCAATTACTTCCTCCACTGAAGTCTTGAACCCCTCAAAGTCATCCATGAGGACTGGAAATGACTTCTTCCAACTCCTGTTAATGTTGATATTTTCATCTCTTTCTGTGACTCACAAATGTTCTTAATGGCATACAGAATGGTGAACGTTTTCCAAAAGGTTTTAAAATTTACTTTGCCCAGATTCATCAGAAGAATCACTATCTATGGCCACTATAGCCTTGCAAAATGTATTTCTTAAATAACAGGACTTGAAAGACAAAATTACCTGTTGACACATGGGTGTAGTATTAGTAGGCATGAAAACAACATGAATTTCCTTGTACATCTCCATCAGAGCTCTTGGGTGATGGGTTGCATTGTCAATAAGCAGTAATATTTGGAAAGGAATTTTTTTTTTTCTGAGCAGTAGCTCTCAACAGTGGTCTTATATTCAGTAAACCATGTTGTAAACACATGTGCAGTCATCCAGGCTTTGTTGTTCCATTACGGAGCATAGGCAGAGTAGACTTAGCATAATTGTTAAGGGCCCTAGGATATTTGGAATGGTAAATGAGCACTTAAAGTCACCAGCTGCATAAGGCCCTAACAAGAGAGGCAGCCTGTTCTTTGAAGCTTTGAAGCCAGGCATTGACTTCTCCTCTCTAGCTATGAATGTCCTGAAAGGCATCTTCTTCAAATAGAAGACCATTTAGTCTACATTGAAAATCTGTTGTTTAGTGTAGCCACCTTCATTAATTACCTTAGCTAGATCTTCTGGATAACTTGCTGCAGCTTCTACATCAGCACTTGCTGCTTCACCTTGCACTTTTATGTGATGCAAATGGCTTCTTTCTTTAAACCTCATGAACCAACCTCTGTTGGCTTCCAACTTTTCTTCTGCAGCTTCCTCACCCCTCTCAGCTTTCAGAGAAATGAAGAGAATTCGGGCCTTGCTCTGGATTCGGCTTTGGCTTAAGGGAATGTGGCTGGTTTGATTTTCTATTCAGACCACTAAAACTTTCTCCATATCACCAAGTAGGCTGTTTTGTTTTCTTATCATTCATGTGTTCACTGGAGTAGCACTTTTAGTTTCCTTTGAGAACTTCTCCTCTGTATTCACAACTTGGCTAACCAATTAGGCACAACAGGCCTACTTTGGCCCTATTTCAGCTTTCCACATGGTTTCCTCACTAAGCTTAATCATTTCTAGCTTTTGATTTCATAGGACTACGGTGGAGATTTTTTTAAAGGTAACATAAACATATTGAGTGTTGATTACCATATGACACTCAAAAAATGCTATCTAGGAGAAAGAGTGGGGAGGCTTAATTTAGTGACTATGGTCTCAACACCAAAGGGTGAACTGAGATCTGTGCAAAAGTATCTGTATATGATGAAATTAAACACAGTAATTGGATTATGGGTAGTTAAAAACTGACCTAAAGTATGAAAATGTGATCACATTTATGCCAAATTATGGATTAATGATTCGTCTTTCCCTTCCATAAGAGCAGAAACTGTCTTTTTGTTTACCATTATATCCCCAGCACCTAACAGACTACTTGGTTAATCATAATAATCACAATAATAATATAAAGGTAATAAGAATAGCAAAACTTTATAGAATAGAAACTTAAGAAGCTCTTGGAAGTTCAGTGAAGTGTCTTTGCAACATGAGCAGTAGCAGGTCAAGGAAGTTAAGACCCTTGGCCTCTGGCTCATCAAGTTACACAGTGACAGCTGGGAGCCCCATCTAACGCTCAGTATAGAAACTTAGAGATGGTCTCTCTACTTGTGCTGCCCATACCCTTTCATTTCTCTAGGAGTTTCTATCCAAGAAGGTCCCCATCTCACCTATTGTGTTGTGAAACGTTATTGCACTTTGAAGGCTCACTAGAATAGTGACAGGAAAAGCCAGAGAAAGTCTGAATTCCTTTGAAAAGAATAATCTATTTGGTAACAGTGACCAGATAAGAAACTGTGCTACTATAAACCGTAACTTCCTCATTGCTAAAAATGAACAAACAAAATAATGGGCTTAACGCCACGACAAGTCCCTATGAAATACAAATGTGGGAACACCAAAGAAACATAAATAAAATAAAAAATGGAGTCGTAAAATCCACGGATGTACACACAGACATTCCAAACTGAATTTAGGGGCCCTAAAATTTTCTCAAACTATTAGGTCATAGCTTTATTCTTCATGGTATTTTATTGCTGTAACAAACTAATGGATATTTCTGAGTGGAAAATAACATTTCCAATTTTGAAATGAAATATTAAAGTCAAAGAGGACACTTCTTTAAAGATTCTTTGTCAATTTCATAAATAGTTTGGTTTAACTGTTGAGTAGAAAATAACTTAGTCATAGTCTTTCAACTGGTATATCTTCGTGAATACAAGAAATGTAGTATTACATTTTTTCCTGATTCTAATTTAATCTCAGATAATCAATGTATTATTCAGGCATGAATATGTACTCTAATACTTCTGAGCCTTTTGGTAAAATTACATTTTTCCACTTTTCTCTTCTACCCTCAACTTCTGATTTGTATCCCAGTCTTCTTTCACTTATTTCTTTACGTTTGCTTAAAGTCTTTTTGCTGTATTATCCAGCGAAGCTGAGTGAGTGTTATGTATTATTTTTAAGACTGAATTTTCTTATGCCTTGAAGATTACATGGTTCTGTCAAAAACACAAATGTGTAGCAATTTGCCATTTTAAAAGCTTTTCATTAATTTATGTTTATATTTGTTGAATTAATAATTTAAACAGATTGAATAAAATTTTAACTAGAAATGTGCGTATATAGAAAAACAACGCACAAATCATTGAGTAACACAATCAACATGTATATTGGATTAAATCATGTAAAACTGCCAATATTGTTACAAAATGGCAATTGGTTAATTCACCATAATGTGTACATGTCCTATGAAAAATAATTTTTCTATAATGACTAGTAATTCAAACCTTTGTGCAAAATACAATTGAGGCAAACTTGTAAATAAGTTGTTTACTTAATGTTACTTATGTGAAAATTATCTTCCATAGAGTCCCAAATAATATTTATAAAACCTCATCTTTCCAAATGCTGAAATATAAATGATGAATAATGAAGATAATGATATGAGCTATCTGGATTGAACAGAACATTTTATTATTTTTTAAACATCTTTATTGGAGTATGATTGCTTTACAATGTTGTGTTAGTTTCTGCTCTATAACAAAGTGAATCAGCTATATGTATACATATATCCCCATATCCCCTCCCTCTTGCATCTCCCTCCCATCCTTCCTACCCCACCCCTCTAGATGGTCACAAAGCACCGAGCTGATCTCCCTGTGCTATGTGGCTGCTTCTCACTAGCTATCTATTTTACATTTGGTAGTGTATATATGTCAATGCCACTTTGTCCAAGCTTACCCTTCCCCCTCCCCATGCCCTCAAGTCCATTCTCTACATCTGCGTCTTTATTCCTGTCCTGTCCCGGAACATTTTATTTTAATAAACCAATGTTTAATATACCATAGGTTATATCAGTGACAGTTTAAAGAATTTTTCCTTAATAATAGTTAATGATGTTAAAAGAATTAATTTACTTGAACCAAACATTTCATTTTAATAAAACAATGTTTAATATCGGGGGTATAACTGTGCTTATACTATGAGAGTAAATTAATTTTTATAATATCATTAAAATGTTATCAAGGAAGAACATTGTTTAAGCTACCATTGATATCCCCAAAATTTGGTCTATACACATGAAACAAAAGTGGAGGGGCGGGGGTGTGGGTGGAATAGTGGTTGGCCAAATGCCTAGATAAAGAAGGAAGAGTGGAACTACCAGGTAAATATGAATTCGCTTAATGCAAGGTCTGAATAATTGAACAAAACAAACACAAAAGCACTGCCCTGGTAGTTAGGGAATCTGGGTTTTCAGCCCCCTTCTACTACCAGCTAACTAAGTGGCTTTGGGTAAGTTCTTTAACTTCACTGGATTTCAACTTCTTCATCCATAAAGTGAAAGGATTAGGTAAAAAATGTTAGATTATGTATTGTCTATGTAAGGACTAGCTCAACACAATTTGTTTCACCAAAAAGCTATTATATATTAAACCCAAACAAAGTCTCAGGTCTTGTGCAATGAGTCATTCACTTTTCCTGTAGCCAGGTTTACTTCCTGTTCTCAATTATCTTAAAGACAATTCTGCCATTATTTACATATATTTAAATAATTTTTATTGGGTCAGGATGGACTAAGCACTTACATATTATCATGTAACATTTCAGCTTTTCTTAAGGAGTTGTTTTTTACTCAAGTGGCATTAGATCAATGCATAATCTATTTATTAAGGAGAAATATACCTCATTTTTACACAATTCTGTGTTGAAGTGAAATGGTATCAGTAAGGAAAACAACTGTCTATAAAGACTATTCGGACAATCTGCTAATTACTAACAGGTAAATTAATAAAAATACTAGCTGATGTTAACCTCACGGAGGCAAACTGCTCCTTGTCTCACCTTGCACTTCAAAGTCTAAGTTGATTTTAAACCTGATCCCAAAACTTTAGGTTTATGTTGTTTCATTTCATGGCAGGTTTTACACCAAATCACAAACGAGACACACACACACACACACACACACACACACACACACACACACACGGAAACTATTTGAATGGATATAGTTGACATTCTACATTCAGGGGAAGTTGATTCATCAAATTTATTTATTTTGAAGTTTATTTAATCGATTAAACGACATGATAGATATGCTTATTACCTCATTCACATACTTTTGAGAACTTTCTCTCATTAGTAGTCCCATAATATGAACTATAAATTGTTTGCAAAGATCCATAAGAATTCTTCCTACCCCTGAATTCACACTCTTTGCTATGTAACTTGGCTGTTCTTCCTATCAAAAGGTAGAGTCTACTCTCCCTTTGCTTTAAGTCTGGGTTGACCTTGTGACTTGCTTTGACCAATAAAATGTGACAGAGATTACTTTGTCAACTTCCAAGTCTAGGACCTAAGAGACTTTGCAGCATCTGCTCTTTGCCTTTGGAAATGCTGACGTTACCATGTGAAGGAGTTCAGGCTCATTTGTTACGTTTACTGTAGCCTGGCTGACAGGCATCACCAACTGCCAGACATGTGAGTGAGACCGTCTTACACCATTCAGTCCCAGTTCAGCTACCAGATGACTGTGACTACAGAATGGAATCCATGAAAAGAACTGATCGGCTTAGCCCAAATTGCTGGCCAGAAAATTATGAGCAAATGAAACTGTTGTTGTTTTAAGCCACTATATTTTGAGGTAATTTACTATCAAGGAAGAGAAAATTAACACATTAGAATATTTATAAATTATTTCAAGTGAACAGTCAAGTGATTTTATAGGTGAAAAAACATTATTTGTTTATTCTATTCTAATACTGTCCACATCTTGCAGGTTCAAGTGCTTAGTGGGGGGGAAAAAGGCAAAGATATGTCCCCTTGATGTGAAAAACTGAAGTTTTATTTAAAGCATAAAGATATTCTAAAGAGAAATATCTTTTTTGATACCTGAAATAGTCAAGTAAAGACTCCACTTTTTAAAAGTTGTTTTAGAACCCCTGCCCTCCGTTTTTTGCTTATTCACACACACACACACATACACACACACACACGCACACACACGCGCACACACACACACACACACACACACACCACTTTCTCTAAACTTACTAAGCAAAATTCCCTATTTGGCAGCTTTCCCAGAACAATAACTATAAATATGCACTGAAGTTTGTTTTATTCTAGATAATTGGTCATGCCTTCCTCCGCCATAGCCATTTCTTGCCAAACATTAGTCAGATGTGTGTAAATAAATGACTAAAATGCAACTTTTTAATAGACTGCATAAAAAGGAAGGTGAGGAGTTACAATTTTAACTTCTTCTTTACATATATATGTGTTTATGTATATATATACACACACACACACATCTATGTCTTAAATTAAGAAAGATATATAATGTACCCTCATCTTTATTTCTATTTATCATCGTTTGGCCTGAGGGCCAAAATCTAGTTTTGAAAATAATTTTTTTTGCATTCTTGTCATTTTCAAGTATTCTTTATTGGGGAAAGTCACTCATTAAATGTGTTCATTAAGTGATAAAATTCTTTTCCTGAAGTCCTATGTATATGTAAGGATTTGGGGAGAACTTTAAAGGTCTTGTTATAGGCTTTGTTATTACTAAATATTGGATCAACATAAAACTAACAGTCATAGCATTTAAAACTAGGAATAATATACTAAAATAAGATGTTTAATAGACAGCTGATATAGAATGGTCTTAGTTAGATATAATAGATAATTTTATGTAAGTTTTGTTCTCAAGCTTTAAATGTATAGACCACCATCTGTCTACTACATTTAGAATTAAAAGATTATCTGTAATATGAAACTAGAAAAACTTTTATACCAGGATATCATACAATAATAATAATACAGAGCTATTTCACTTATGGACATATATGTGAAACCCCAAATAGTTATTAATAAATATTGTTTTGTTAAATATTATATTCATCATATCTTTAATTGGATAAAGTTAATTTAAATGAATGGTTTATTTAAAAATTATCATCTCTAAGTAGGTTTATATAAGTATGTAAATATGATTTAATATCATAAACTATAATATTATATCAGTTGGCCAAGAAAACCACATGCCATATCCACAGATGATAGACAACTAGTGGATAAAATTTAAACCCTAAGTCCAATCTTAAAAAATAATCAAATTAGGAACAATATTATAATACTTTCATATGATATAAAAACATCTCTCAGGTTACATAGAAACATCTAATTTTTCCTTAACCTCTGGGACAACATAGAAAAAGTCACATCAGCATCATTTAAATGTATTTTTTCTGAAACTTTTGGCCACTAAAGTATGAAACAAAAATTTGAATAATAAAAGTTGTAAAGTAAAAAAGAGAATTATTAAACCATCATTGATATTTCTGATATAAAACAAAATATTTTAAAAACGCTGGTGCCAAAATAATTAAAAGATACATTTGAAACAAGGACTCCAAAAATTCACAGTAGCAACAAAAATATAAATCACCTAAGAATAAACTTAATAAGATATATGGAGAACCTATAACAAAGCCTCAGATACTTTCTGAGAAAGATAAAGAAGCTTCAAATAAACAGAGAGATACGCTGTGCTTTTAGATTATAAAATTGATATCAGAAAGGCATCAACTACTCAGTCTAATCCTTAAGTTTATGAAAAGTCCAAATCAAAATACCAGTGGATTGTTTTCTATTAATAAATAATTTTATATTTTAAATAAACAGTTTAGAATAGTCAAAAAGTTTATAGGGACTTCCCTGGTGGTGCAGTGGTTAAGAATCTGCCTGACAATACAGGGGACACGGGTTTGATCTCTGGTCTGGGAAGATCCCAAATGCCACAGAGCAACTAAGCCCGTGTGCCACAACTACTGAGCCTGTGCTCTAGAGCCCGTGAGCCACAACTACTGAGCCCGCGAGCCTAGAGCCTGTGCTTTGCAACAAGAGAAGCCACCGCAATGAGAAGCCTGCGCACCGTAACGAAGAGTAGCTCCGCTAGCTGCAACTAGAGAAAGCTCACGTGCAGCAACAAAGACCCAACACAGGCAAAAATAAATAAGATAAATTTATGAAAAAGTTTATAGAAGGAAGACGGACAAAGGAGAACCAAAAATTTAAAAATAGTATAAAACTAAAGTCAATAAACAGTGTGATATTGCTCACAGAAGCAGATGTGTTCCAAAGAACAAAGAAGAACAAAACTCTCCTCAGTTGAATCCTGTGGAGGGAGAGACAGAGAGAGAATCTCGTATTTATAAAATAGATATAGCTATGTGTGTGATTATATATATGTATATATATGTGAAATTTATATATGCAAGGGAAGCACATAAGTCAACGTGTGAACTAATAAATGGCATCAAGAAAATTGGCAAGACTTTTGGAGAAAAAAACATCATCACCTATCTCCTTTCTGTACTTAATGTTAAAATAAATTCCGGATGCAATGAATTGCCCAATGTAAAAAAGGAAACGTCAAAACATTAAAAGTAAGGTAATAAATTTGGAAGAACACTTCTTAAATAAAGAAAATCACAAAGAGAAATTCAAACGATTTAACAATTCATAAGCAGAATTAAATGGCAAATAAAGTTAGTGCACAGCAGGGCAATCTTTGCTGTTTCCTCTGTCCACTGTTGTATTCCTGGTTCCTAGAACAGTGACTGGACCCTAGTCAATGCTCAATGGTATGTGTGCAATGAATTTCTGAAAGAACAACCACTAAGAAGAAATGATCAATTAAGGATCAGGACAAAAACCTAGGAATAAACCATATAAGAAATGGCAAGATCTGCATTAAAAAAAAACAGAAAACAAAACTTGTCGTTTATCATTAGAAGCCCTATTGGCCGGTTACTGAAGAACACAAAGGAAGATTTGAATAGGTAGTTTTTGAGAAGCAGAATCACCATTATAAATATGTCCATTCTCTCGAGATAAAGTAATATACTTCATGCAATCCCCAGTAAAATACTAATAGGTTCATATTTCTAAAACAGTATGATTCTAAAGTTTATATAGAAAAAATGAGACCATATTCAAAAATAATATGAAGAAAAGTAATAAATGACTGATAAATTCTATCAGATATTAAAATATAATCCATCAGTTATTTAAGGAGTGAGGCTCTGCACTAACTTTATTTGCCATTTAATTCTGCTTATGAATTGTTAAATTTTTTGAATTTCTCTTTGTGATTTTCTTTATTTAAGAAGTCTTCTTCCAAATTTATTACCTTACTTTAAATGTTTTGCGTAAAAATAAACTAAAAAAAGAGATAACTTTAAATCCCTAAAAAAAACTTCAAGCAGACCTAAAATAAATAAGACATAGAGGACAAATGCAAAGCTTGGACTTGCAAACACACAAGAAATCCCAACTAAAACCATACATTTGATCATGAAGATAAACCATTAACATACAAACAGGAAAAAGCTCACAACACACATTCACTGACTAGAATTCACTAGTATTATATTAGAATTAACAACAAAGGGACTGCCAAACAACAAAATCTTCCCGCTCAGGTATTTAATGCAAGTAACAGGCAAAAGCCAAACATGTATTTAATATAAAAATAAAATCAAAATAGACTTTACATTTTTTTAAATGAATAAAACTTTACTGCAGAGCTTGTGTGGAAATTTACAAACTTAAATATCTTTATTGTAAAATAAGAAAAAATTAAAATAACAAACACATTAACTCAAGGAGTTAGAAAAATATGACAAGATAAACCTTAAAATTAAAGAAATATGAACCTACACTGACATGAAGGAAAATCACAGGGTATAACTCATCAACAAAACTAGAATATTTTATCAGAAAACCTATATAACTTAAGCAGCTGCACAGACATTTATGAGCTAAGAAAAGGGTGAAAAAATAAATATTTCAAAAAGGAAAGCAGATAAATGTAAGACAAATGAAACAACATTTATAAAAAAAGATAGAACCAGAGTAAATGCTATCTACAAGAAACCCTTACATACAGAGTGGTTAAAAGTAAAAGGATGTAAAATGATATACCAGGGCATTCCAAATAAGGAAAGAATAAGACATAAACCCTGAGGCAGAAAATGCCTGATGTGCTCAGGAATAGGCAGGGAGGCATCAAGGGAATTAGAGAGGTAGGCAGAAGGGGATGGGGCGGTGGGGAGAGGGAGGTGGCAGTTCACCCAGGGCCTTATACAAATTGTTAATGTTTTTTAATTGGATTTGCATATACGTGTATATTTTTTTGAGTTTGAATTGAATGATTATTTTTATGGCCTAATACGTCGGCAATTTTTGTGACTGTTTTAAAAGCAATCTATGTTTTCCATTTTTACTGTAGAGAGTTTTCTATTTCTCAGTAGAGTTTGTGAGATGTATTGATAGGCAGATAGACAAAGATAGATAGATAGATAGACAGAAGGACAGGCAGATGGGTGGTAGATAGAAAATTACTTCATTAAATACACTGAATGTTTGTAACATCTTTATTTGTGGTCTACTCAAACTCTGATGGACTGAGAGTAGTGAGTTAACATTTTCTTCTGCTAGTTTCTTTGTTTCTATTTCTCTCACATCTCCTGTAATGTCTGCTTACTATGCTATTTCATACATTAATACACATAACTGTATATCTTCAATGTGAATTGTTCCCTTAATCATTATGGCGTACCCTTTGGCTTGATATTAAGATTGCAACTCCTACATTTTTCTGTTTGTATATTTGCATTTGGTGATATACATTTACACATCCTTTTAAAAACATATATTTTAACATTCCTCAATTTCTCCCTCTCTTGTTTTTAGTGGTTCTTCATTATAGAGAAAACTTACGTTTTTCTTTGAGATCAAATCTGAGAGGAATTCTTCTGCCATAATGTTTCCAGTAACCCTTTGGTTGGCTGAAGTTCATCCTTTAAAATTATCTTCCATAGGTTCATGGGAATAATATTTCCTCAGATAATGCAAGTTCAAAACTGTCTGTCTGCAGTCTTCACACCAGAATGAGAGTTTGATTGGATATAAATCTCATGCCTCCTTCACATGAACATCTTGTAAGTTTTGCTCTCCTGTCTTCCTGCAACGAATGTCACTGTGGCAAAGTCTGTGGACAGCCTCATTGTTCTCAACACATAAATGCTTGATCCTTTTGCTTGCCTGTCTGAAAGATCCATTCTCTACTTTTAACGTCCAGTATATTTACAAGTTTGTGTCTCAGTATTGACTTTTGGGTGTAAAATTTGCAGGATGTGGTACATGGTGCATTCTTATATTTAGACTCAAGTTTTCTTGAATTCTACTTTAAAATATTTCTTTCACTCTTTTTCTCTTTTCTCTCTTCCCCCCCCACTTTGGAGACTCTTTTTTCTTCCTTAAGGAGGAGTACATTGTTTCTCCTTTGCTTGTCTTCTATAGCTACCATTTTTATACCAGTTTTTTCCATTTCACCCTGCACATTCTCAGTCAGAAATCAGCCCCGGTAGGCCTACATCTTAACTAACGTTCTTGAAGAAACGGGATGTAACTTTTGCAATTCAGTGTGAACCCATCAACTTCCAATGTATTTTTGCTTGTGTTTTCTTAGATCTAATTCTTGACAGTTCTCAAGCTGCCAATCTCATAGTTTTGCTAAAAAAGGGAGTCTGTGGTATCATTTTTGTTTGCTGTTTCTTTACTCTGAGTTCCAGAAGGAGAAGGTGGAAGATATTGAGCTTATACCTTCATATTCATAATGGAAATCCTCATGAGTGATTTTTATAGGGAGAAAAGGATATTTAAGGAGTTTGATTTTTTTATAATTTCATTGAAGTATATGTACAGAATGTGCAAAAATAATGTTTGCAACTCTATTAATATTAAGTACAAAGTGAGTCAACCTGGATAACCAGCACTTACAAAGAAGAAAATAACCTGAACCCTAGAAGACTTCATGCACAGCCTTTGAGTCAATAGCCCACCCCCACTACTTAATTTTTTTTTTTCTGCGGTACGCGGGCCTCTCACTGTTGTGGCCTCTCCTGTTGCGGAGCACAGGCTCCGGACGCGCAGGCTCAGCGGCCGTGACTCACGGGCGCAGCCTCTCCGCGGCATGTGGGATCTTCCCGGACCGGGACATGAACCCGTGTCGCCTGCATCGGCAGGCGGACTCTCAACCACTGCGCCACCAGGGAAGCCCTGCTTTCTAGTTTTTTAAAATACCGATCCTCCTGCTCCCAACAGGTCAGAAAAGTAGATTTTAAAAACAAAATTATGAGTTTAGAAGGGAGCTCTATTTGAAAAAATCAGTGAGGCCCCTTTGGTCTACAAGGAATAATTGTAGCAGAGCACACTCATATATTATGGCCTTGACTTATTCCTGTTCTATTTGTTCTGCTTTGCCCTCTCCCTCACTTAAGACCTGAACTTCAGGAGCTGAGGTCCAAGCAACATAGCCTAGTTCACTATCACATATACCTCCATAGCTCACAGGTCACTTTCTTGTTTCTTGGAAAGAGAAGGCAGGCTTGTCTAATTGTCTGTCAAGCTGGTGAACTCCCACGGTTCCCCAGAGTGTAAGCTGAAAGAAAATCTCTTCGCTATTGCCCTTTCCTTGCCAACACTAACATAATGGAGAGCATGTAAACAGTTGGCTGGACGGATTTTTACAGGGGTGAAGCAAAGCAAGAGCAGCTTTCACTCAGACAACCGAATCCGCACTCTATATGCAAATGTCCTGGCTTCCATTTCTGAGGCTCTTCATATTTCAGGGTGTGCAGTCTCATAATGCACTCACACTGCCCACAAGGCGAGAGCGTGGGGCTCTCAGGTCCTACCAGAGGATTTCAATTTCACTGATTTTAGGTGACCTCTGCTTCAAAGCAAAAGCTGAACTCCAGAGCTGAATTTTTGGGGGGAGTTCTTTGTTTGCCTTTTACCCTTCCCTTTCTAGACTCTCCAAAATGGGTTTAATTCTAGCTCTACCAAGGCTTTTGGTAAACCAACTGGACATTGTGGGTCTAAAAAATATGTAGTTAATTATATATTACTGGAAGTACTGTGCTGAGGAATGATCATACTGGCTTACAAATATGCACTGTGTGAACAGAAACAACAATCAAAAAAAAACACAGAGAGGCAAGAGAATGATGCCAGGTTGGGCCTTTGTGTTGTCAATCTTTTTTGTAAGTAAAAATGTGACATGAGATTGTGACTGGAACTTGTAAATTTCATATTTTTCTTTCCTCCAGTACTAAATTGTCAATGTAGAGAAAATGTCCAATTTATAAAAAATATTCACTGTAACAAAATGTACCATCAGAGTAAGATTCTGTCATTTGCTTTAAAGGCAGAGATCTAAATTCAAAAGAAAACATTTATTCTCTACCCTCTGGTTGTATTTGCAAATAGTAAGAGCTGAATGCCACCCTTATTACAGTGAATGACTATATGTGTGTTTTCTTTAGTTCTTTGGACATGAAAATATCTGTTGCTTAATTCCAGGGATTTTTCAAATGTTTACATTTAAAAAATTATATTTTGTTTTGTATTTAGTTATAGAAATCCTGAGGTGGTGTTTATGTAATAGAAAATACTCTATTGTAAAGGAAACACTTCATTAATCAAATGTTTCCAAGGATATAGTTGTTAGATATCATGGGGAAAAATTCCAGATGCTTGAGAACACGTTTTAATTATAATGTATAGTGTTTATTATGAAGAGGAAAAATTTTTGAAAATTAAATTTGTACTACCTAAATGTATTGAATGTAAGACTAATAGTTTTATTTCATAAGTGATTAAATAACTACTTAATGTTCCTACCATGTGCCAGATATACCACAGTAGCAAAGAACTCACGACCTGAGCCACAATATGGACTGAGAACTTACTAATATATAAGAATTCTTAGAAGAGTGTGCAGTACTGTAGTTGGTGTGGGAAATAAAATTTTAAAACTTGGTCTCCTACCTCAAAGAATATTATTTAATAGGAGAGATGAAACATATATGCATGTAAAATATAAAACCAAGTATGGTAATGCAAAAAGAGAGGTTGAAGTGCTCAAAGTAAGTACAGAAGTCAGAAAAAATTTCTGGCTTTAGGGACAGTATTGATTTCGTCAAATAAGTGACAGCTCTACCAGATATCTGGACCAGTAAAAGATCCCAGTAGGAGGAGATGAGATAAGGGATAGGGTAGTCTTGGCAGGTGGAACAGCATGAGAATTACTCTTACTTGGCCAAATCATGTATGGAGTATTACAGTCAATTGCAGGCATTGATCTTTATGGAAAATAATGACAAATGGAAACATTGTATAAGAAGAGGGTAGCCAGGATGGTAAGGTGATTTAAAAATCATGTGATATGGTGAATAGATGAAGGTTCAGAGGGTATTTGTACTAGAATGAAAGATAATTAATTAAAGGAGATGTGATAACTATCTTCACATACTTGAAAGTCATCATGTGAAAGAGGGATTAGCCATAGTCTGCATGGTTCCAGAAACAGAGCTAGTATAAATAGTAGGAACTAGAGGGGAGATAGACTTCAACATAAGAAATACGTTTCTAACAGTAAAAACTATCTGAAAACGGAAAGAACAACCTCAAAGGAAAACTTTCAAGCAAGGCAACAGGGATAGTGGGTGGAGCCACACCATCAAGGTCCAACTCTTACAAGTTGTATAATCATTTCTGCTTAACCTAAGCTTCTGTTTCCTCATCTCTAAAATGGGGAAATTAATTAATTTTCAAAGGGCCATTGTGAGTATTTGGTGAGTGCTTAACCTATATAGTGCCTGACATCAATGCTCTATAAATTTAGCAAGCCAAAGACTCGGTGGTCTCTTAACAAAAGTCATTATAGATGCAGATTGCAGCATAAAATGATAGCTTAAGCCTGATCAAACTTGTGATCCTTCCACTTATTTGATTCTAAAGCAAATAAATGAAGAAAGTAGAGCTATTTAGAGATAGTGAAGTTATGCAAATCTGAAAAAAAAATAGGACATAAAGCTGATGGATGCAAAAACAGAGGAGTTTTAACAATTGTAGCATGAATCAAGGTAGCCTAAGTGCCAGCAAAGCCAAGAAAGTTCTTTACACTACAAGAAACAGTATTAAATGGTGGACAGGTGTCAAGAAGTAGTACAATGGACTTTGTGAAAAGATGTCTCGTTGGTAATTTTACCAAAGAGTTCATTTCAGAAGTCAGATTGCAACAGATTAAGAGATGACTAGAGTTGAGGATGTGGAAGTAACTAGTGAACTGTACATTTCCTGAGAAGTGTGTTTACCATGTATCAGACAGTCTTTTAAACAACTAATGTAGTGGTTAAAGGAAGGACACCAAGCAGAAGTTCCAGCTGGGAGCAAGGTTAAAGGAAGTTGGAAAACACTGTTCTATAGACAGAGAAAAGGATTCACTAGGTAGCAAGAGATGAAGCTTCAGGAGAGGAAATAATACTCAGTGGGTAATTGATAAATAAAATCAGTTCTGGAATTAGACACTTCTCCAAGAAGTTCTGGTTCATTTTAATGGAAACAATATACAGACACCACAGCCTGGGCACTAGGAGTAATCTTTATTACTGGGGTATCCTTATTTCTGGGCTTATTCAGTGAAAATATAAATATAGATCAATATATAGACATAGATGCAGATAGTACCCGGCATATCATAAATACAAATTTCAATGTATGTCTCTACCAACCTACTTTATCTATCTATCTATCTACCTACCTACCTACCTACCCACCCAACCTAAATCCCCGAGTTCAGATCCATTTCCTAGAGTTATGGAAATAAAAACAAAAATAAATAAATGGGACCTAATTAAATTTAAAAGTTTTGCATAGCAAAGGAAACGATAAACAAAATGGAAAGACAACCTACGGAATGGGAAAAAATATTTGTAAATGATACAACTAACAAGGGATTAATTTCCAAAATACACAAACAGCTCATACAACTCAATATCAAAAAAAATCAAACAACCCAATCAAAAAATGGGTAGAAGAACTAAATAGACATTTATTCAAAGAAGACATACAGATAACTAACAGGCACATGAACAAATGCTCAACACTGCTAATTATTAGAGAAATGCAAATTAAAACTACCATGAGGTATCACCTCATACAAGTCAGAATGGTCATCATTAAAAAGTCTACAAATAATAAATGCTGAAGAGGGTTGGAGAAAAGGGAACCCTCCTACACTGTTGGTGGGAATATAAATTGGTGCAGCCACTATGGAAAACAGTATGGAGCTTCCTCAAAAAACTAAAAATGGAGCTACCATATGACATTTTGTTTCTGAAACATATCCTTCAGTAGCTACTTTAGTAAAAATTTGCCAATCCTCACTCAAGTTTTTCTTTAATTTGACATGACTTTACTCCATCCTTGATCTTGAATGATCATTTTCTTGAGTATGAATTCCAGTTGAAAGTTATTATCTTCAACTTCTTTTAAGATATTATTTCACCATTTTCTGCCTTCTACTGTTGCTGATAAAATATTAGCTGCCAGCCTGATTAATGCTTCTTTGTAGGCAATTCTTTTTTTCTCCCTGGCTGATTTTAAGAATCTAACTTGAAGTTTCACTATGTCTATGGTGGATTTCTTTTTATCTTTCTTGTTTAAGTTAAGCTCCCCTCCTCTGCCTGTGAATTAGCAAATTTCATCCATTCTAGATCTTTAAATATTGCCCACCTAATATTCCTCATTCTCTAAAAGAATTCTGAATAGATATATGTTAGACCTTCTTGTAATGTATAATATTACCTATTGTCATCTCTTAATCTCTTTTATTATTTCCATTGCCTTGTTTCTCTACATTACACATAAGATAATTTCTTCAGATATGTCTTCCAGTGCATTAATTCTGTTCGAAATTTTCATTGAATTTTTAATTATAATAATTATATCTTTCATTTTAAAAAATGCTATTTTGTTCTCATAAGAAAATGAAAATTTTTCATTTGCAGTAATATGGATGGACTTGGAGACCACTAGGCTAAGTGAAATAAGTCAGACAGAGTAAGACAAATATAAGAGCAATATAGGGGTAGGGTATTAAGAAATACCAACTATTAGGTATAAATTAAGCTACAAGGATATATTGGAATATAGCAATATTTTATAATAGCTATAAATGGAGTATAACCTTAAAATTTTTGAATCACTATATCACTAATATATAATATTGTACAGCAACTATACTTCAATTAAAAAAAGAATAAAAAATTATTTTTCTAAAACACTTTTCAACAATTGTGTTTACTTTATCTGTTTTCAACAGAATATTAATATTTATATTTTTTCTGTTTATTAATGCATTTATATTTTATTTGATCAAACTGTTAGTCATAGTTTTTAACAAAGCAAACACATGTATTTTAGATCATATGAATTTTGAATTCTGATGTTGTAATTAGTTTTAAGTTTCAAATGTTTTAGTAAAGTGGAAAAAATAGCAGATACATTTTCAAATATGTTCTCTTGAGTTTCAACATTTATAAACACTATTTTTTTATCACAAGGATGACAAAGCATATAGGGACAGACTGTCCTCTTAATAGTAATGGAAAAGTGGTGAATTGATTTCAGAAAAGTGGTGGATTTCAGACGCTGCATAAACCTTCATTCCCGCAAAGGACCCAGGAAGATCTTTAGTCCTGATAGGTGGTGGTGTTCAATGCCTGCTTCCCAGTTTCCTTCTTCCTCACGCCCCCCTTCCTTTTTTTCTAATTTTCTTTCCCCTATAATGTTCCTGAGAGTTTCACACTGTCAAGAAGCTTTCTATTTGCCATTTCCACCCCCACCCCTAGCCTCACAGCTCAAGTCATCACAGAAAGAAGAGGGGAAGATTTCTACCACCAAAGTTGCTTCCATGAAATTTAAGATGATGCATATTATACTTTACATGTAAGCCAATCACAATGTTCAATATGGACAGTTTTTAATGTTAAAATTGTATATGTATATTTATAGGTAAGTATATATAAGTTATATATATAATTATATCTATATAAACACACACACTATTTGGTAAAAAGGAGTATATGGCAGTAGGTTGTTAATCAAAACTGGAATTAAATCTAATAGACAGTTTTATAGGTTTTAAATTTCTCAGAATAGTAAAAAGATGAATTATATTCGGTTAAGCCACTAAAAGGTAACTCAAAGTCAATTCTCACATTTGATTTAGGCTAGACCATGAGAAAACTAGTAAAGCAGATGACTCTCAAAGAGGTAAAAAAAAATCAACAACTACAAACTTCTATAATTCTCAGATGATTTAATACTAGATTTTACTTTGTATGCTATCTCCCAGTTTATAGTAATTGTAAGTATCAAAACTCATTAAAAGAAACTCACAGTGTCTGTAGATGTGAACCTGAAAAAAATGGCACAGTGTTTAGATAATTTTATGTTATTATTGAAAAATGCAGAGGGAAATGAATAGAATTGTAATATTTTCTCTACAGATTAACAAACCAAGTTTATCATTAGATTTCACAGTCAACATCAGTTAGGATGACTTTCTAAGAATACAAAGTCCATGGAGGATGGAGGAAGTGTTTTGGCTGTTCAGCATCAGTACTGCCTTCATAAATAGTAATGGTAACTAAATTTATGACTACTTGTCAAAGATGTATTTATTTTAACTCTTCAGTTCCCACCCCACCCCCAAATCTTAATACATTTCTTAAGGAATAAGTTTCACCTTTGCTCAGTCGGTTTTCGTTGCAATTACTGAATTCTCACAGTGTAATTTTAAACTTTTCTTAGAAGTGGATATTTTGGTGCAATGTATATGGACTACTCAGGGTTTTCTCTTAGTAACTACAGTTCTTTTAAAAAACATTTCACAGTATGTAGAAAGCAAGCTATATCATTACAAAAAAATTCATAAAAATTAAGGGAACCTCTCAAGATATAGATTTAGCATCTCACATGTAATTTGTATCAATTCCATAATAGTTTCATAGTTACTTTTTTTTATATACAGTCATCAGTTTAGTTCAGAAATATTGCTACTGGTGCAGTGATGAGTTCTTTTGTTCACCTTTGGAATAAGAGTTTAATTAAAAAATCAATCATATGTATATGTGTACATAATTGAAATAATTCTGAAGATCTAATATTGTGGTATTTATAAAGGTTGTTCTGAATGGTTAGAACTGAGTTGTTCATTTTTTGCCTTTTCAATTTATGCGTGTCTAAATTGTTTGAAATTTTAACAAAGGGTATGCACTATATTTGTAAATAGGAACAAAAATTAAAACCATTTCTTATCCAAAGCAAATTCTAAAACAAGTGTCATAAAGTCTACCCATAGCATTTATCTTATATTTAAGGCTTCTTTGGAAGTTACACTTTGAAAGTTTATGAAATCATTACCACTTTATATTTCAAGACTGTTTTAAAAATATGACTAAATTTGTAGAAAATCTGAAAATGGTAGCTAGAGCTACCATGCTTGGTAAGAAAAATACTGTGGGAGCCATAAACATCATTTAAATTTTCTAGTAGCCACATTAAAAGTACAAATAAACATGTGAACTTAATTTTAAAAATGCATTCTATTTAGCTCCCTATGGCTAAAATATTATCATTTTAATGTGCAAGTAAAATACAAATCATTCATAAGAGAAATTAAACTCTTTCCTTTGTGCTAAGTCCTTGAAATCTAGTACATATTTCACACTTGAGCAACAGCTTAAATCAGACCATCCACACCTCAAGTGCTAATAGCACATGGGGCCAGGGTCTCTCCTGGATAACAGAGAACTAAAAGGTAGAGAATTGAGCTTTTATGACAATTATACTTGCAGACTCCCAATAGAAACTTTCAGGTAACGTGTTGTTTATCTGAAGATTTAAGAGTATTTCTTCTCAATTTCAAAAATTTCAGGTGGCATTTTTGTTAAAAAATGTAATTCTTTAACATTAAAAATATTTAGCCATTATACACTGTTTAATTGGCATTTAAATTTGATATAAACTAAAATTCTTATTTAAAAAGAAATTACTCAGAAAGAGTTGCTTCTAAAAATACAGGACTAGATAATTTGAGGAACTTTCCTCTAACAATACGAGTATATATTAGATAAATTACAAGAAATATATTTTGTAATGGAATGCTAAAAATCATGAAGAAAAGTCTTCAAGGCAAGCAAAAAGTAACATAGTAAGCACAAGACAAATTACTATCTTGCAAAGATTACATTCTAGTAATCCTTATCATTTACATAGTTTAAATAAGGCTATCTTCCAATTTTTTTCAATTGTGCAACTGAGACAATAAACACATAAAGAGATAACTTATAATTAAATACCAGAAAGTGATCTGATGGAGAATAATACAGGGTAGTGTAACAGAAGTAGGCCAGTGTGGCTAGATTGGAGTGAGGGTGGCTGTCAGTGGTAGGAGATGACAAGGAAGAGATGGGCTAAAGTCAGGTTCTGTGATGATCTAGGGCATTGAAAGGAATTTGAATTGTGTTCTACTGGAATGGGAAGCCAGTGGAGGGCTCTAATGATTGGAATATAAATACTTTTATGTTTGTTTAGAATCTAGATTCTAAGAGCCAATTTGTAAAAAATGAACCCTAACTGTATAGTAAGCCACAAATCATGTCTCTCTGGATCATGAAAAGAATGACATGGTCTGAGTTACATTTTATAAAAATCCCTCTGGTTCATCTTGACTAGGAGGGTGAGGGTTAAGAGAGAAAAAAACACCAGTTAGTCCAGGCTTGAATTAAGGCGGATTGTAAAAGTAATAAAAAGTGCATGTAGAATATATTTTGAAGGGAGAGTCAGCTGGATTAGGTTACATGTGAATTACACATATCCACATTACATGTGGATTACATACATGCGAGGTGTAGAGGAAAAAAGATCAGTTAAACATACCTGTAAGGTTTCTGGCCTGGAGGGGTTGAGTACATGGTGGTGCCATTTATTGAGAAGGGAATGACTGGAGGAAGAGAAAGTTTGGGATTATCAATACTATTGTCAGATGACAGCTGTATACATAGATCCACTGAGTAAAGTTGTACTAGCTGCAATGTTTGGGACTAGGGTGAGGCGAGTGTGTGACACTTGCCTTGGGTGCAAAATTAAAGGGGTCACTGAAAAACTCAGTAATCAAGATAATAAATACTATTTTAGTGCAATATTTTACAAATATTTTTAAGAATCAAAAATTAATGCAAAAATTTATCATGAACGAAATATAAAAAGTGTAAATAAAGACAGGACCAGAAACAGTGCCATGCACTTATAGCAGAGTCTGAGGCAAAAGCAAAAATATGCCTACCTGACATTTAAAACTTTTACACTGAAATATTAATATTTTAATTTATTAAATATTAAATAATATTTAATATTTGATTGCATCACTCACATCACCTTAATTTTGGACCTGCTGATTGTGCATGTCATAGACACAAAGGTCACCATCTCATTGCAGTATGTGTGAATGGTGCTCCAGGACCTGGATTGTGTACAAACTCCATGGCAATTCATGGGGGCCCTGTGTGTATAGTAAAACCTCCCTGACAAAAAGCAACATTAATATATTTTACCTTTTCTGCTCAACATCAATAATTATTAGAGAAATGCAAATCAAAACTACAATGAAATATCACCTCACATTTGTCAGAATGGTTACCATGAAAAAGTCCACAAATAATAAATGCTGGAGAGGGTGTGGAGAAAGGAAACCCTCCTACACTGTTGGTGGGAGTGTAAATTGGTGCAGCCACTTTGGAAAATAGTACTGACATTCCTTAAAAAAACTAAAAATAGAATTACCATAAGATCCAGCAATACCACTACTGGGCATGTATCTGGAAAAGATGAAAATTCTAATTTGAAAAAATACATGCAATATGACCCAGGTATTCCACTCCTGGGCATATACCTGGAGAAAATCGTAATTCAAAAAGATACATGCACTCCATTGTTCACTGTAGCACTATTTACAATAGCCAGGTCATGGAAGCAACCTAAAGGTCCATCAACAGAGGAATAGATAAAGAAGATGTAGTACATATATATACAATGGAATATCACTCGGCCACAAAAAAGAATTAAATAATGCCATTTGTAGCAACATGGATGGACCTAGAGATTATCATACCAACTGAAGTCAGTCAGAGAAAGACAAATATTATATGATATCACTTATATGTTGAATCTAAAAAAAAAGACACAAACTTATTTACAAAACAGAAAGAGACTTACAGACATAGAAAGCAAACTTATGGTTACCAAAGGGGAAAGGGGGTGAGGGATAAATTAGGAGGTTGGGATTAACATACATACATTACTATATATAAAATAGATAACCAACAAGGACCTATGGTATAGCACAGAGAACTACACTTGATATTTTGTAACAACCTTCTGTAATAACAATATTTTATAAGGGAAAAGAATCTGAAATATATATATATCACCATGCTGTACACCTGAACCTAACATGACACTGTAAATGAACTATACTTTAATAAAACATATATAGAGGCAGAGTCAAGATGGCGATGTGGGAAGACATGGAGTTAGCGTCTCCCCACAACTAGGGTGCCTGCCAACTGCTGGGGGTGACTCTGATGCCCAAGGAGATGGGATGGTCCTTGGGGGCATAGGAGTGAGGCCAGGGAGACCAGGAGAGGAAGGTGGGAGGAGCCCTCCCAGACCGGAGGAAGCAGGAGAGGAGAGGAGGGTGTTTGCCCTGCCCACTTGAGCCCAGGAAGCCTGCTGGGCACCCAGGTGAGGTCCCCTGCCCTCTGAGACCAGGGGTGGGGGGCACGCCTGGACCCCTCTGTTCCTTGAGCCTAAGCCTCACCCCCCACAGCCCCCAAGGCCTTTTCCAGCCCTGTGGGTCCTGAGCATTGGCCCCACCCACCACCCAAACCTCACCCTTGCTTAGGCCCCACCACAGCCAAGGCCTCACCCCCGCCTTTCTTTTCTTTTCCCTCCTCCTATTTTTTACTATTGTGGTACTGATGTACCTTCCGGTTGTTGATTCATCTATATTTTTATTTTTATATTCTTCCTAACATAGCTGCTACTTTCCTAGTCTAATTTTATTTTTTACTTTGCTATTGTTGTATTTTTTTTTGTTTGTTAGTTTTTTTTCTGCCCAAGGTGGCTTGTGGGATCTTAGTTTATGAGCCTGGAGTTGGGCTGAAGCTCCTGCAGTGGGAGCTCCGAGTCCGAACAACTGGACTAACAGAGAAACTCAGACCCCAGGGAATATTCATTGGAGTGAGCTCTCACGGAGTTCCTCATCTCAGCACCAAGACCCAGATCTACCCAACAGCCTACAATCCCCAGTGTTGGAAGCATCAGGCCAAACAACCAGTAAGACAGGAACACAATCCCACTGATAAAAAAAAAAAAAAAAAAAAAAATGAGATGGCAAAAAAATATGTCACAGATGAAGGAATAAGGTAAAAATCTACAAGACCAAATAAATGAAGAGGAAATAGGCAATCTGCCTGAAAAAGAATTCAGAGTAATGATAGTAAAGATGATCCAGAATCTCGGAAATAAAAAGGAGGCATGGATTAAGAAAATACAAGAAATATTTAACAAAGATCTAGAAGAAATAAAGAACAAACAGACATGAACAACACAATAACTGAAATGAAAAATACACTAGAAGGAATCAGTAACAGAATAACTGAGGCAGAAGAACGAATAAATGAGCTGGAAGACAAAATGGTGGAAATAACTGCCAAGGAGCAGTACAGAGAAAAAAGAATTAAAAGAATAGAAAACAATCTCAGAGATCTCTGGGACAACACTAAATGCACCAACATTCGAATTATAGGGATCCCAGAAGAAGAAGAGAAAAAGAAACGGACTGAGAAAATATCTGAAGAGATTATAGCTGAAAAATTCCCTAACATGGGAAAGGAAATAGTCACCCAAGTCCAGGAAGCACAGAGAGTCCCATACAGGATAAACCCTAGGAAAAACACACCAAGACATATATTAATCAAACTAACAAAAATTAAATTCAAAGAAAAAATATTAAAAGCAGCAAGGGAAAAAAAAAAAAACATACAAAGGAATCCCCAGAAGGTTATCAACTGATTATTCAGTGGAAACTCTGCAGGCCAGAAAGGAGTGATATGATATACTTAAAGTGATGAAAGAGAAAAACCCACAACCAAGATTACTCTACCCAGCAATCATCTCATTCAGATTCGATGGAGAAGTCAAAAGCTTTTTAGACAAGCAAAAGCTAACAGAATTCAGCACCACCAAACCAGCTTTACAACAAATGTTAAAGAAACTTCTCTAAGCAGGAAATGCAAGAGAAGAAAAAGACCCACAAAAACAAACCCAAAACAATTGAGAAAATGGTAATAGGAACATACATATCGACAATAACCTTGAATGTAAATGGATTAAATGCCCCAACCAAACGACACAGACTGGCTGAATGGATACAAAAAAACCCACATATATGCTGTCTACAAGAGACTCACTTCAGACCTAGGGATACATACAGACTGAAAGTGAAGGGATGGAAAAAAATATTCCTTGCAAATGGAAATCAAGACAATGCTGGAGTAGCAATACCCATATCAGATAAAATAGACTTTAAAATAAAGACTATTATAAGAGATAAGGAGGGACACTACATAATGATCAAAGGATCAATCCAAGAAGAAGATATAAAAATTATAAATGTTTATGCACCCAACATAGGAGCACCTCAACACATAAGGAAAATGCTAACAACCATGAAACGAGAAATCGACAGTAACACAATAATAGTAGGGGATTTTAATGCCTCACTTACACCAATGGACAGATCATCCAAACAGAAAATAAATAAGTAGACACAAGCTTTAAATGACACAACAGAACAGATAGATCTAATATTTATAGAACATTCCACCCAAATGTGGCAGAATACACTTTCTTCTCAAGTGCACATGGAACATTCTCCACGATAGATCACATCTGAGTCACAAATCAAGCCTTGGTAAATTTAAGAATACTGAAATCATATCAAGCATCTTTTCTGACCACAATGTTATTGGAGTGGAAATCAATTACAGGAAAAAAAATGGTAAAAAACACAAATGCATGGAGGCTAAACAGTGTGCTACTAAATAACAGAGAGATCACCAAAGAAATCAAAGAAGAAATAAAAAAATACCTAGAAACAAACGACAATGAAAACACGATTACCCAAAACCTATGGGATGCAGCAAAAGCAGTTCTAAGAGGGAAGTTTACAGCAGTACATTCTCACCTCAAGAAACAAGAAAACTCTCAAATAAACAATCTAACCCTACACTTAAAACAATTAGAGAAAGAAGAACAAAGAAAACCCAAGGTCAGTAGAAGGAAATAAATCATAAAGATCAGAGCAGAAATAAATGAAATAGAAACAAAAAACAATAGCAAAGATCAATAAAACTAAAAGTTGGTTCTTTGAGAGGATAAACAAAATTGATAAACCCTTAGCCAGACTCATCAAGAAAAAGAAGATGATGCAAATCAATAAAATTAGAAATGCAAAAGGAGAAATCACAACTGACACTGCAGAAATGCAAAGGATTATAAGAGACTACTACAAACAATTATATGCCAATAAAATGGACAACCACGAAGAAATGGACAAATTCCTGGAAAGACAATTTTCCAAGACTGAACCAGGAAAAATTAGAAAATATAAACAGACTTATCAAAGTAATGAAGTTGAAACTGTAATTAAAAATCTTCCGACAAACAAAAGTCCAGGACCAGATGGCTTCACAGGCAAATTCTATCAAACATTTAGAGAACAGCTAACAGCTATCCTTCTCAAACTCTTCCAAAAATTGCAGAGGGAGAAACACTCCCAAATTCATTCTACGAGGCCACCATCACCCTGATGCCAAAACCACCATCACCCTGATACCAAAACCACCATCACCCTGATACCAAAACCAGAAAAAGATACCACAGAGAGAAAACTACAGGCCAATATCACTGATGCACATAGATATCATTTTCCTGAACAAAATACTGGCAAACAGAATCCAACAGCACATTAAAAGGATCATACACGATGATCAAGTGGGATTTATCCCAGGGATTCAAGGATTCTCCAGTATATGCAAACCAATCAATGTGATACACCACATTAACAAATTAAGGAATAAAAACCATTTGATCATCTCAATAGATACAGAAAAAGCTTTTGAAAAAAATTCAACACCCATTTATGATAAAAACTCTCCAGGAAATGGGGATACAGGGAACCTGCCTCAACATAATAAAGGCCATATATGACAAACCCCCAGCAAGCATCATACTCAGTGGTGAAAAACTGAAGCATTTCCACTAGGATCAGGAACAAGACAAGGATGTCCACTCTCTCCACTCTTATTCAACATAGTTTTGGAAGTCCTAGCCATAGCAATCAGAGAAGAAAAAGAAATAAAAGCAATACAAATTGGAAAAGAAGTAAAACTGTCACTGTTTGCTGATGACATGATACTATACATACAAAATCCTAAAGATGCCACCAGAAAACTACTAGAACTAATCAGTGAATTTGGTAAAGCTGCAGGATACAAAATTAATGCACAGAAATCTCTGGCATTCCTATACACCAACAATGAAAAATCAGAAAGAGAAATTAAGGAAACACTCCCATTTACCACTGCAACAAAAAGAATAAAATACCTAGGAATAAACCTGGATAAGGAGGCAAAACACATGTACTCAGAAAACTATAAAACACTGGTGAAAGAAATCAAGGATGACATAAACAGATGGAGAAATATACCATGTTCCTGGATTGGAAGAATCAATACTGTGAAAATGACTATACTACCCAAAGCAACCTATAGATTCAAGGCAATCCCTATCAAATTACCAATGGCATTCTTCACAGAAATAGAACAAAAAATTTTACAATTCATATGGAAACACAAAAGACCCCGAATAGCCAAAGCAATCTTGCGAAAGAAAAACAGAGTTGGAGGAGTCAGGCTCCCCAACCTCAAACTATACCACAAAGCTACAGTAATCAATATAGTATGGTACTGGCACAAAAACAGAAATATAGATCAGTGGTACAAGATAGATTGCTCAGAGATAAACCCACGCACATGTGGGCACCTAGTTTACAACAAAGGAAGCAAGAACATACAATAGAGAAAAGACAGCCTCTTAAATCAGTGTTGCTGGGAAAATTGGACAGCTACATGTAAAAGAATGAAATTAGAACCCCACCTAACACCATACACAAAAATAAACTCCAAATGGATTAAAGACATATGTGTAAGACCAGACACTATAAAACTCTTAGAGGAAAACACAGGAAAAACACTCTTTGACATAAACCACAGCAAGATCTTTTTTGACCCACCTCCTAGAGTAACGGAAATAAAAACAAAAATAAACAAATGGGACTTAATTAAACTTAAAAGCTTTTGCACAGCAAAGGAAACCATAAACAAGACAAAAGGACAACCCTCAGAATGGAAGAAAACATTTGCAAAAGAATCAACACACAAAGGATTAATCTCTAAAATATACAAACAGCTCATGGAGCCCAATATGAAAAAAACCAAACAATCCAGTTAAAAAATGGGCAGAAGACCTAAATAGACATTTCACCAAGGAAGACATACAGATAGCCAAGAGGCACATGAAAAGATGCTAAACATCACTAATTATTAGAGAAATGCAAATCAAAATTATGATGAGGTATCACCTCACGCAGGTCAGAATGGCCATTATCAAAAAATGTAGAAACAGTAAATCCTGGAAAGGGTGTGGTGAAAAGGGAACCCTCCTGCACTGTTAGTGGGAATGTAAATTGATACAGCCACTATGGAAAACACTATGGAGGTTCCTTAAAAAACTAAACATAGAACTACCATACAATCCAGCAATCCCACTACTGGGCATATACCCTGAGAAAACCATAATTCAAAAAGAGACATGTATGACAATGTTCATTGCAGCACTATTTACAATAGCTAGGACATGGAACCAACCTAAGTGTCCATTGACAGATGAATGGATAAAGAAGATGTGGAACATATATACAATGGAATATTACTCAGCCATAGAAAGAAATGAAATTGAGTTATTTGTAGTGAGGTGGATGGACCTAGAGTCTGTCATACAGAGTGAAGTAAGTCAGAAAGAGAAAAACAAATACCGTATGGTAACTCATATACACGGAATCTAAAAAAAAAAAAATTGTACTAATGAATCTAGTTGCAGGGCACGAATAAAGAGGTAGACATAGAAAAGGGACTGGAGGACACAGGGTGGGAGGGCAAAGCTGGGGCGAAGTGAGAGTAGCATCGACATATATACACTACTGAATGTAAAACAGTTGGCTGGTGGGAAGCAGCAGCATAGCACAGGGAGGTCGGCTTGGTGCTTTGCCTGATCTAGAGAGGTGAGATAGGGAGAATGGGAGGGAGGCTCAAGAAGGAGGGCATATGGGGACATGTGTATGCATATGGCTGATTCGCTTTTTTGCGCAGCAGAAACTAACACAGTATTGTGAAGCAATTATACTCCAATAAAGATCTATTAAAAAACTAACTAAATAAAAAATATATATATATTATCTTTTAGATATACTTATTATAGCCCTTGCGTGACTTCAGCTAAAACAAGAGTCCAGCTCATCACATCAAAATAAATCTTCTCATATAATATATACGTTTTTATATTATATATATACACACACACACACACACACACACACACACATACACACACACACATACACCAATACACACACACAGATTTATTGCTCTCCAACTCTATCAGGCTGTCTACCAAATATTTTATATTTAATCTATATTAAATTTAATTATTTAATCTATATAACAGCATTGTAAGATGGATGCTTTCATCTTCATAGATGAGGAGGCTGAGACCTGGTGGAAGTTAAATCTCTTGAGCAAGGTCTCACAATTGATGAGATACCCAGTGAGATACCCAGTCAAATGTGCCTGAATCCAAACCTGAGCTCCAAACTCCCAAAGAACTTTGATGTTTTTCAATGTCTACTCTAAGAGACCAAAGAGAAATTCAACCTAAATAACAACCAAAGTCTTTTATGTCAATTTGGCATCTATAGATGTGAATTAAAAAGCATGTAAATAATCAAAGGATTTTATCATTTCAAATATAAATGAAAACTAGCCATCATGCAAATGATGTTTTAATGATTATTTAATAATATAACTAGAAAACCGAATCTTCTAAAAATGTGTATCTAACCCATATGCAAACCTTGGTGCTCAATAATCATGAGCATTAAGGGGGAAAAAAAACTAGTATATATAGTGCATAATGAATAGTGTAAGTTTTTATAAAATAAATATACAGAAATTAGTGTCCTTCATTTATGTAAAAAGTAAAAAGTGAAATTAATAAGAGCACATTTTCAGGAAGTGACTCAAAATCTACTTAATAAGAAATATGCAAGATCACCATGGGTGAATCCATGAATTCTACTGAGCAACATAAAAGAACATTTGAATTGGAGATACTCATTAAGTCATATATATGACAATATTTAGTATCACAGGGTCAAATTCCTGATTTTAATATAGTAATTCAGCTATATCACAACTCAGTAATTGGAAAATAAGGTAAAAAAGATTTGATAATTTGATCAGAATTTTTAAAGTTGTGAGATTAGGCAGAAAAATGCTAAAAAACCATGATAAGGGTCATGCACTAACAGATATTAAATTGCATTATCTCTAAAATGTTTTCATTTCAAAATGTTACATACATGGAATCATACAGTATGTAATCTTTGGGGACTGGCTTTTTTTTACTCAGCATATTTTCCCAAAGATTCATTCAGGTGTGTATCAATAATTCCTTCTTATTACTGAGTACTTTTATGAATAAAGCTGCTATGAACCTGTGTGTATAAATTTTTATATGAATATAAGTTTTCATTTATCTGAGATAAATGCCCAAGTGTGAAATTGCTAGGTCATATGGTAATTACATGTTTTACAGAGTGGCTGTGCCAGTTTACATCCCCATCAGCAATGAATGAGTGATCCAGTTTCTCTGCATCCTCACCAGAATGTTGGAGATAGAGAACAGAATAGTGATTGACAGGGGTTAGGAATGGGAGTGGGGTAGGAAGATGGGAAGGTATATATGGGTATAAAAGGGAAACCTGAGGAATCTTTGTGGTGATAGAACTGCTCAATATCTTGACTGTGGTGATATATACATGTGATAACATTGCATAGAACTAAATACACACAGTCAAGATACACTGAAGAATACATTAAAGAATACAAATAAAATTGAGGAAAGCTGAATAAGATTCATGGATGGTAAACATTTTAATATACTAGTTGTGATAATGGACTATAATTTTGCAAGGTGTTATGATTAGGGAAAACTAATCATATTTCTTTCTGTATTATTTCTTACAACTGCATGTGAATCTGCAATTATATCCAAAAGTTTTCAATTAGACGTGTATTATAAAACTACATCTATTAAAGAAGTGTGGTATTACTGTAGGAGTAGATCTAGAACAATAGGGTAGACTACTAAGTCTGAATTTAGTATATAGTGAAAGTTATATTTCAAATAATTGAGCAAAGGATGGAATACTCAGTAAAACAAGCTACCCACTTGAGAATAGCCAATACTCAGAACAGTTAAAGTCACTCCTCTATGTTCATAGCAGCACTATTTACAATAGCTAAGACATGGAAACAACCTAAGTGCCCATCAACAGATGAATGGATAAAGAGGATGTGGTACATATACAATGGAATATTACTCAGCCATAAAAAGAATGAAATAATGCCATTTTCCGCTACATGGATGGACCTAGAGATTATCATACTAAGTGAAATAAGTCATAAAGAGAAAGACAAATACCATATGATATCACTTATATGTGGAATCTAAAATACAACACAAATGAGCATATCTGTGAAACAGAAACAAACTCACAGACATAGAGAACAGACTTATGATTGCCAAGGGGGAGGGAGTCTGGGAGGGAAGGATTAGCAGAGGCAAACTATTCTATAGAGGATGGATAAACAACAAGATCCTACTCTATAGCACAGGGAATTATATTCAATATGCTGGGATAAACCAGAATGGAAAAGAATACAAAAAAGAATATATATGTATAACTGAATCACTTTGCTATATAGCAGTAATTAACACAACATTGTAATCAACTATTCTTCAGTAAAATTAAAAAAAAAAACAGTTAAAATCATATCTTAACACTATACATTACAAATTCATTACACAGAATAAATTCCTTATGGGCTTATTATTTACGTATTAAAAATATAAAATAGGGCTCCCCTGGTGGCGCAGTGGTTGAGAGTCCGCCTGCCGATGCAGGGGACACAGGTTCGTGCCCCGGTCCGGGAAGATACCACATGCCGCGAAGCAGCTGGGTCCGTGGGCCATGGCCACTGAGCCTGCGCGTCTGGAGTCTGTGCTCCGCAAAGGGAGAGCCCACAGTAGTGAGAGGCCCGTGTACCGCAAAAAAAAAAAAATATATATATATATATGTATAAAATATATTTGAAGTATATGTTGAATACTGAAATATGCAAAGAAAATTCAGGTGATGAGTTTTTATAATTGTGGGGGATGGAATGACTTCCTTAGCATGATACTGAAGCAAGAAATAAGAAAGCATAAATCACATTTATGTTTTTATCAAGATTTACCTTTCATAAATTAAAAAATTACCAATTAATAAGGAAATATTTCAATAAAAACAGCACAAGTATTGACTGAGTACTTTATAATTAGAAAAATATCCATTTTCACCTGTGATCAGAAAAACACAAATTAAAACAATTAATGAGATTCCATTTTTACCCATATATAACAGATGCAGAAGATTTTATCATCCCAGTATTGATGAGACTAGAGAAGTCAATTGGTTTCATATATTACTCTGAGTTTATAGATGAGTATTATTTTTATAAAGTGCCATCGGGAGGTATATCTCTTAAGACACAAGTACATGTATTGACCTGAAACTTCTGTTTTATTTATTTAGTATGAGCTCCTGAAGATGTAATGCTCTTCAACAACTAAGTTGATTATAATGATGAACATTCAGGCATCCTAAAAGATAACTTCAATTCCTATATAGATGTGAGAAGTCCATATGAATAGGCCCCTATTTGATTTAAATGAGAATCTTAAAAACTCATTGCTTGTCTTCCAGTCAAAACAATCAGATCTTTATTTGACAAATGGCTTCTATAAAGCACAAGAGTATTGATGTGGGGATGGAGAAAATTTTAATAGAAACCATTTTGAATAGCTTAAAACAGAATCAAGAAAATAAGATATAGCTGTAGCAAATAACTGGAAAATGTCTAACGTCACAATAGTGAATGTGAAATAATGTGGAGGTGTCCTTAGGGAACAATTCACCTGGGAAAATATTCATAATATTTTGTTAATTTGAGGAGGCAGGGGTGACAGATTTTTCCATAAGTTTAAAGGCACCAGACTAACAGGTCAACAACGGTTAGCCCTGAATGGTGATTGCTGGTAACTTTATTTTCTTGTTTTCACTAACCTATATTTTCTAATTTTTATAATTAAAATGCTATATTAATAAATATCCAAATTTTAAAATTAAAGCCCAAACTACAAAGCAGATGTTTTTATTAATTAAAAATTATAATGTTTATTAATTAATGTTGATTATTGCAGTGATCACAGATTCTAAACTTTACAAAAGATATAGTCTTTCTTTTTGCTGGTGCTGATGTTTTGTTTTTAATCAGTTATACAAACTTCTGGGAAAGCGGCAAAGGGGATTACACATTCCTCTTCCAGACTGATTGAAATGATCAAGGAGAAATGAAAAAGGTGGCAGCCACTTCACTGGTTTCAAAATTAGGGAATAGTGCCAAATATATACATAAAGGAATTTCTGCCAGATATAGTGGAATTTGTATGAAAGGTGATTATATTTTTAATGTATAGATTATATGATTTCTAATTTATAGATATTTCTAATCATATAATCCTACTCTCTGAGAGAGACCTGACATGTTAAGGGAAATTATATAAAGGTAATATTGGTAAACAGCTTCATAATTCCCTAATTTCAACTGGCACAGGATGAAAGTACTTGGAAGCCACTTGAGGTACTGGGACTGCTATACTTACACTCCCTTTTCCTAATCAAAAGATCTATAGCATTTAAGAGTGATAGTGTCTTCATTTCTACCTCTCTCTCTCTCTCTCATCTATGTTTCCTTTAATTTCCTTCAAAGTTCAAAGAAGTTTTTATCCAATTTTTTTTCTCTGTATTGGGTATGCAATCAAAATATCTTGTCTCCTCATCTATCTTTTGCATGCTTTATGTGTGTGTGGTTTTTTTTTGACAAAAATTTGCACAAGTCCCACATTTAATCTACTTATTTTTCTGTTTATTTATCTCTGAATGGATTCAAATCTATCCAAGCATGCTGAGTGCCAAGTTTAATAATACTAGAGGAGTCTTCTTGGGAGGCAAGTGGGTCTCTATGTGCAGTTTTACATTATTTACAGAAGAACAGAGATAGGAATTACAGCAGATCTCTTGTCAGAAACTATACAAGCCAGAAGTCTGGAGTGACACTTTTAAAGTACTGAAAGAAAAAAATTAAACTAAACCCAGAATCCTATAAGCAGAGAAAATGTCAAAATAAAGGGGAAGTAAAGCTTCTTCCAGACAAACAAAAGCATAGAATTATTATCCGCAGAACTACTCTATGAGAAATTTTAGAGTAAGTTCTATAGGCAGAAGCAATATAATACCAGACAGAAACCTAAGTATATACAAAAAAAATGAAGATCTCTGGAAATGGCTAAAATGCAGGTAAATATAAGAGACATTTTTATTATCTTTTAATTATTTTAAAATTGTATATCTAAAGCAAAAATAGTAGCAATGTATTTTGAGTTTATAGTATATGTAAAAGTAAATTGTATGAGAACAGTATAGCAAAAGAAGGAAGGAAGGAATGACAATTGTACTGTTGGAAGGTTCTTACTCTTTATTATTTTAAGTGCTATGATATTTGAAGCTAGTTTCAGAGCTGGATGATTTGGTTTCATCTGGAATTTTAAGAGGAGTGTATGCAACTGAGGTGTTTAGCATTAAAAATGCTACACCAGCAATTATACCCTACTAGAAGTATTTCTGTCTCACTACTAAATTATGATCATTCATTTTGAAAAAAAAAGCTACACATTGTCTGTTGTGATAAAAAATACTGAATTTCAGAAATGATAAGAAATCATCTCCAGAGGAAATTCAAATTTAGGTTTATAATCAAGACTTTAAAATTTTGACCTATCACTTCCCTTGTATTATTAGTGGATTTTAAAAAATCTGGAAAGGAAGTAAGTCAGCAAAGTTCTACCAGTGAACCATCAAAAATCTGTTACAACATATAATGAAAGTAGTCCTCCAAAAGGTCAGACATCATTTGCATAAGAAATAAAACCACAAGAGGAAAAAAGTAAAAAGAGGAATTGCAAAATTGAGAAAGACAGAAGAGTAAGTATGGTAAAGTCTACATGTCATTAAAATGATTTGTCAATTTCATCAGTTCAAGGCAAAATAAATTGGGGACCAAAATGATAAACTTTCTCAATAACCATATCACTGCAGATCTAGCCACTTAGTATGTCTTTAAACGAACAAATGAATCTTGACTGAATAACCAATTCAATATTGGTCATTGACATTGAAGTTTCAGAGACAATGCCAGTGCTGTGCTGAGCCATAGTTTGAGGCAAAAGGAAAAATCATCAACACTAATCTGTCTTTATTTTAATTGTGATATTTTGTTCATTATGTATTTTCTAGGTTAGTTTTTATTTTTATAAATCTTGCACTATATATTATTTATCTTAATTATTGAATTTTTCAGCACCTCTCTACACTTTATGTCCAAGACAAGTTCCTCAGTCATCTCATTCTAGTCCTAGCCATAAAGGATAATCCCAGAATATTTCCACTGCTGAAATCTTTGTTCTGTGTGGTGTTCTAATTGTAGTATAGAACAAAACACAAAGTCACTTGATGTGATAAATGAAATTCCAAATCATATCTACTTTATATTCAGTTAATCATAGGATCCTCCACATACTGGAACTATAATGGTTAGAAAGCATTTAAAATATGAGCTTTTGTTTTATTATGAAAAAGCAGAACATTTCTTCCCATGAATAACATAAGGGAATAAGGCCAATTAGCAGCTCAGGGTTATGCATTTCCCTGTTTCCGGAGAATAGAGGTCATTGGTTAAAAATGAAGCAGAGTAAAATTTTAAATTCTCCCTCCGCCTATGCCCCCCACCCAATGCCCCTGGGAGAAAGAAACTGGAAGACTGCCAATCCAGTCAATTTTTCATTGTTTAAGGGCCATTGTGAAGAAAATCTTTGAACAATACAGGAGACACAGGACTCCACCAAATGAGGATACACAGTGTGAGAAAAATTCATGCACAGGGAGCAAAGTTTCTTTCACAGCCCTTGCACTGGGTCTACTTTATAAAATGTATCATTGTTTACTTTGCAACAGAGTTGTGAGAATACATATTTGTCTCTCTTGATAAAGTATCTGATCTTTGTATCTATCATCCACAGTTGCTATAATTGAGAGGTAGGGTTTCAATAAATATTGGTTAATTGAGAGTGATAATATTCCCTAATAAAAGAATTTCTCTTAATCTATCCTAAACTCACAAAACATTTTTAGGAAAACATTTTCAAAGAAAAGTATGATATGATGCATTCTAACTGGTCCCAAGTTAGTATACAATGAACTTAGTTCATTAGGATGAGAAATTAATTCATTATTAGCTCAAGATGAGTCTTAAATATATCTAAATCAGAACTGACATCTGGGACATTATACAACATGAAAGAAGTCATTTAATTATACTCAAATGTGTTACATGATCAAGTAAGCCAAGGTAGGCTTGCTTCTCCATCTTGATTTCCAGGAACAGAGAAAGAAAAACAGGATGGGGCACATATTCTAGCAGAGAATAAATAAAGAGAAAGTGAATGCTGGAGAAAGCAAAGAGAAATAGAGAGAAGAAAGAATTAGTTGACTTGACAAATTTCAGGATAAAGTTACTTGAAAGTGTGAAAAATATTTTACTTAATTGCATCTATTTGGTGAGACTGCCTGAGAAGCTGGAAGCAGGTTTCTGAACAGGAGAACTTAGTCAAGTATTGGGGAGTGGGGGGGGGGGGAGTTATCATTTATTCAATTATCAATACAAGGAAATATTCAAAATAAAGTTTTTCATGAGGAAAATAGTCCAATTACAATGAACAAATAATTTTTCATCAAGGCTTGCCAAAGATGTAACTGCTGACTCCCACATATTATCAAACTCATTTTAAATCATTGGCAAAATTTTAATTGACCTTCATACTGTCTATTCTCATTTGTTTCTTAATTATCCTTTTCCATTTAGTTTTGCTTATTTTTATAATATGTATTCAAAATTATTCCCTTACCACATTGTTTGTGCTTTAAAGTTCCTTTGCTAATTTCCTTTTCTATAGTTACATCCTAGTTAACCACATTGGATTCTAGCCTTTGTTTATATTTTTACAACATAAATTTAATTCTAGTTTCTCCCACTGGGTCAAAAATGTTCCCCTTTTTCCTAAAGTATTATTTCCAGGCATATTTAAGTTCCATTCCCTTAAGGCTCCTCTTGTTTTACTCAAACTTTTCCCACATTAAAAAATGAACCAACTGTATTCTTTTAACAAAGCTGAGCTATTCATATAAAATACATATTCCTAATTTGGGTCTTATTAGTCTAAATATTTAAATACTTTTTATTAAATTTATTAGGACAGAAGTGACACTTTTCACAAGGAAATCTGCTAATGTGAAAAATTAAAACATATGAATGTCTTGTGTTGGGTATGTGATAACTCTTTCTAGTTTGGGATAGCTTGAAATAACCCTTTCTACTCGTTAAATGTCCAGGACTGATGTACTAGGGCATGGTATAGTACTTTGAGAAAATTGTTTACCTTAACCATTTGAGCATTTTTTTTTTTTTTTTGCCTTGGGTGTTTATGTCTGTGTACGTGTGTGTGTATGTATGAGAGAGACAGCATGATTGAGACTAGAATCTAGAATTACATAGTGTTATCTGTAAAAATAGAAATTATGTGCTTTGTGTCTACTACTCAAAAAATTCCCAGAAGAAATTAAGAAATTTCATCATCTCGAGGTTAATAGATGAAGACTATTACATATAGAATGGATGGACAACAAGGTTCTACTATATAGCATAAGGAACTATATTCAATGTCCTAGGATAAACCATAATGGAAAAAAATATAAAAAAGAATATATATATGTCTGTGTGTGTGTGTGTATATATATATATATATAAAACTGAGTCACTTTTGTTATACAGGAAAAATTAACACAACATTGTAAATCAATTATACTTCAATAAAAAAAGAAATTTCATCATCTTGACATTTTATATAAACAAATTTGGTTTATAAAAAAATGGAGCAAAATATGTTTAGTACTGGCACATGGCAGATGCCTGAGTGTCATGTAGAGAATGAGTCATCTATCCAAGGTAGCTGCCTTAGGTGCCGTGCTGACGGTGCATGTGCTGTATTCTGACCACGCATGCTGCTTTCCTCATCTGTTCATGTGCTGGCAGTAACCTTTCAGTGAACCAGTGAGAACAGTAACGCGTTAAGTAGAGCTCTTTATTAGAAGGCACTACGTGAGCAAATTGTCAAAAAAACAGGACCTACTGAAAGTGAAATCACAGCCTTTCTATTTCCCCAAGTCTCCACAGATTTGTTGCTTGGCCTTTCTGGCCCTCAGACTCCTTATCTGCAAAACTTGAGCGTTGGCCTGGATCTCTGGTGTTAAATTGAATTTTGTGGAGTCTTAGGAGAGAGTTAAGATGCCTTAAGGGCTGCCTGACAGGATGAGAGAAAGCCTCAGGAAGTAGGACCCTGGGCTTTTCTCACATAGATCAGCTGGATCTGGATGTTATCTCTTTGGTATTATCTACTATGGATATTGAGGCCCCATAAAAGATTTTAAATGGACATATTTTAAAACCACGTAAGGTCCTTTTCCATTTTAAAAGCTGGTTTTTCCATAGATTAAATAAAATGTGTAAAATATAATAATCACATTTTTTTCATTGTTACCTTCAGCTTTTGTAAGGTTTCCACATTTACCATCTCATTTAATCATGTGTTAGAAAGGCAGATGGGATCCCTAATTTGCAGGTAGGAACCAGAGGCTCATTGCATGGCCTGTGCCAATGACATGGGGCCTGGAACCCAGACTCTTCTCCCAGTGTCTGCTCCTCTCCACCATCTCTCCTCATCTTACATCAGATCCCATCAGACAGTTGCCATTCTCCATTCTAACTTGGACTTAATCACCTAACAGAATGACCTGGACTAATATTCTCGTGGCACATCTAAATTCAATGTTCATAAATTGTTCATGTAGTTTTATAGGAATTATACAAATAAATAAGCTTACCCCACACCAGTGTTTTCATCCAGTGTTAAGTATAATTAATGCATTATCAGTCTCAAGTAAGGATTTCTCTTCCCTGTGCAAAACATAGCTGAGTGATGCCCACAGAATAGTTAATGCTTGTAGTCAACCTGCAAGCTAATCTTTTATTTACCTACATCTATTTTCTCCCACAAGTTGTGCTTACCAAGAGTCAGTTGTGTTTGTTCCCCAAACTGGTGATGCCAATTTTCCTTGCTGTTATAATTATATAATTAATTATGTATTATAAAAGCCTATGATATATGACTTTGAAAGAAGTTGTGTGTGTGTAAAATGTTGACTGCTTTAGGAACCTTTTTTTTTTTTTGGGCTGCATTGGGTCTTCATTGCTGTGCCATTTAAAGTATGTGTTTTAAGTTTGTGACTTGAAACTGTGATATTAATGCTGACTTATCCTTATTTTCAGAGGAAGATGTTTATATTCCTAAGAATTAAAACATAAAAGGCAGTCGTTAGATGGACATCTCCTTAAATTCACAGAAGAATTAAATAATTTTCATATGAGGGTACTTAGAGGAGTCTGTACACAGAATTCTGAGGACACAAATGAGAGACCTCAACTCTTCCTGAGGTCAGTGATGATTTTACAGAGCAGATATTTGAGTTGAGTCTAAGAGGAGTTTCAAGGTAGGGAAGAGGTGAAAGCAAGAAGAGTGGTGTGGAAGAGCTGTGGGAAGAAAATCAGAGGCTCAGAGTGGAAGGAATGTAGATGGCAGTGAGGAGCAGATGGGGATGGAAATACAGGTTTCCAACGAAATGGTTTCCATTGTTTCCCCGGGTTCATGCTCTCAGTCTAGGGATGAGTGTGTAACCACCTAGTGACTATGGAAAAACCACGCTCAGATGAATGTTGGGAGAAGAATGTTTTATGTTGAGGGATAAAAGAAAAGAAGACAACTATCACTTCACTTCTTCATTGCTTATTCAGTACCAAGCATGGAGCTAGGCATTATTTATGGTCTCATATCTAGTATCTATGAAATAGATATTATTAATTTCTTCACTTTAAAGATAAGTTAACTGAGCCTTAAAGATGTTATGTTACTTCCTTCAACATTCCCTAACCAACAGTAGCATAACTGGGACTTGACCCCAGACTGCCTACATATGGAGCCCACAATGAAAAGTCATTAGCCATCTAGGCCACCACTCTCTGGTCTCCAGAACATGAAGTCCAGAGCTGTAGTAGTTATGGGCCCCACGGTTACGGGCAAAATTCTACGTAGAGCTGTGTGTGAGGAATAAGATGGGAGTAGGCAGGCAAAGAGAGTGGTATAGATTTTTGCTGGGACTAACATCAACAGAGGCTCAGGTCATGGTTTGGGAGGGACACAAAAGGGCCAAGTATAGGAAGCAGGTAGATCTAGATCCTTTTGGAGCCTGCACTCCATCCAGATGTCTGACTGACATCCTGACTGAATGGAGAAAACTGACTTTACTGCACTCATTGATGACCTGGATATATTAGCTATTCATGCTCTACTAAAGGCCCAGGTACACCAATGACTCCAGTGGCAGGTACTGGCCTTGCCTCTCTACATTGAATACTCTGAGCACTGTAGACACAACCCAGACATATGGGCCATACCAGGTTCATGATCCCAGGCTGATCCCATTTCATACATAACAACTCCAGGCACAATAAATGCCATGGCAGCACCCCAGGAATTTTCTGCCTCGCTGGTTCCACCTTGTCTTGACTGTAAGAGGAGAGGTCAAGGCTGCTATTACTCATAGCCCAGTGAACAACTTCCCTCCCACCCACCAGCTATCCATCTTCATACGTATAAATACCAATGTATATTTCCCCAAGGAGCAGCTCAGAAGGTTTTATGTGTGATTACTCTTTTATCCAAGAGAATAAATGAACAAATGTGATCAGGTGTAAGTTGTGCCTCCTAATTCATAAATGTTGACACACATGTGACAGGGAGATAGTAATTATGTGTATGAATTATATCTGCTTCTGAGCATTTATTTACTTATTTAAAAATTATTCTTAGAGTATCTATAAGGAGTAGCATTAACCACATAGTAATTTTAAACCATAATCCAGTGTATAAATAGATGTATGAAGATTGTGCATATTTTGAATTTGTCATAGAGACAAACTTTTAAGGAAACTTACATAGATCTTTCAACTCTTTCAAGAGATGTACTATATGCTCCTCTCTCAAGAGTTTTATCATTGTGCTTGTTAACTGTGTATCTGGGAAGTTGCTAATTATATATATAATAAAATGTATAAATCCATAATTAACAGGTATGTAATTATATTAATAACTTTACAATTATAATATTATATTGCAAGAACAATACAATTGTATTATTTAACATTGTTGTAATAAATGGCATTAGTTATGGGAATCTATCAGAGGTTTTCATTGAGGAAGTGGCTCTAATTCATATTTCTGGTTTATATTTTAGAAAAATAATGAGAATCTACAAAACAGTTATAATACTGTTTGTTTAATTTGCCCAAACAAATTATAGTAAACTTCAGGAAGCCAGATCACATTATGTTAAATGTTTTAAATTCTTCTTCCAAAGAAGGAAAGAAGACCTGTTAAAAAGCCTTAATTAAGTATGATGTCTTGAAACATACAGTACCTTGCTTGTCATGATGCAATTGTGCAAACTAGAATATAAATTTAGCTCCTGGCAGAATGATTAATGTATTTACATCAACCCTCCGGGAATGTTACAGCAAAGGGGTTATAAGTGTCTTTAGTTTGCCATACATGGAATCATTACTCTTTTGCTTTCATGATTCACCCTTGGGCCTTAGAAAAAAATCAAAGGATAGTATGGTCCAGGTGTCTCAAAGAATTCTTATAACTAGTGTGAGAAATAAGACTCCATGAAACCACTGTTTCAAATTATAGCAGTGCCAGCCTGATTATTATGGGAACAATGAAAGGGATTTATGTAAGGGGCAAATGATGGGCTTAAGATTCCCTAGTGGGCACTAGCAATGAATCAATTTGAGAAACCTGGATCAGAGGTGGAAATAATTAGATCTTGTCATCCCTGTCCACTTCTGATTGTTAGTCTTGCATTGTACTTTTGACTTACAGTGATAAGAGTCATGTCTGTAGTTTTCTTTTTAAAATCTGAAAGTCCTTTCAGTGTCTGTAACAGAATCCTTAGTGTAGGGCTTAGACTGTATATTTTTGAAAGGAGGACTCTCTTCTGGGGTAACATATTACGACTTACCCTTGGTAAAAATAAACAAATACAACCTTCCTGACTAGAAAGTTTACTCTATATCATTACAAACCAAATTTCTTACTGGATTTTTTTCTCTATAAAGAAGTCTCCATCTTCATCCAAAAAATATTTTTGCCCTCTCATTTATCATAGTCCTTTTTTCTTTAGGTGAT
Source organism: Grampus griseus (assembly GCF_964374135.1). Taxonomy (NCBI): domain Eukaryota; kingdom Metazoa; phylum Chordata; class Mammalia; order Artiodactyla; family Delphinidae; genus Grampus; species Grampus griseus. The sequence continues at coordinate 42,550,936 of NC_139007.1, forward strand.
GGGAAGTTTTTTAAATTGCAAACTATTTTTGTTAGATACAATTTCATTTCAGTCAATGACTGGAAGTCTTTTTCATTTCCAGTGAAACTTAGTCTCTCAATAGTTCCTGTCCAAGTACAGAATGACTTAGTAGGGTTTCATCAGCACATCTTCTTGTACAATTAAACTCGTCAAGTAGCTCCTATGTTGGGTGCATAAATATTTACAATTGTTATATCTTCTTCTTGGATTGATCTCTTGATCATTATATAGTTTCCTTCTTTGTGTCTTGTAATAGTCTTTATTTTAAAGTCTATTTTGTCTGATATGAGAATTGCTACTCTAGCTTTCTTTTGATTTCCGTTTGCATGGAATCTCTTTTTCCATCCCCTCACTTTCAGTCTGTATGTGTCCCTAGGTCTGAAGTGGGTAACTTTTAGACAGCATATATGTTTTTGTATCCATTCAGCCAGTCTATGTCTTTTGGTGGGAGCATTTAATACATTTACATTTAAGGTAGTTATCGATATGTATGTTCCTATTCCCATTTTCTTAATTATTTTGGGTTTGTTATTGTAGGTGTTCTCCTTCTCTTGTGTTTCCTGCCTAGAGAAGTTCTTTTAGCATTTGTTGTAAAGCTGGTTTGGTGGTGCTGCATTCTCTTAGCTTTTCCATATCTGTAAACATTTTAATTTCTCTGTCAAATCTGAATGAGATCCTTGCTGGGTAATCGTGTATGTAGGTTTTTCCCTTTCATCACTTTAAATATGTCCTGCCAGTCCCTTCTAGCTTGCAGAATTTCTGCTGAAAGATCAGCTGTTAACCTTATGGGCATTACCTTGTACGTTATCTGTTGCTTTTCCCTTGCTGTTTTTAATATTTTTTCTTTGTATTTAATTTTTGATAGTTAGATTAATATGTGTCTTGGCGTGTTTCTCTTTGGATTTATCCTGTCTGGGACTCTGCACTTCCTGGATTTGATTGATTATTTCCTTTCCCATATTAGGGAAGTTTTCAACTATAATCTCTTCAAATATTTTCTCTGTCCCTTTCTTTTTCTCTTCTTCTTCTGGCACCTGTATAATTCGAATGTTGGTGTGTTTAATGTAGTCCCAGAGGTCTCTGAGTTTGTCCTCCATTCTTTTCTCTTTATTCTGCTCTTTGGTAGTTATTTCCACTGTTTTATCTTCCTTGTCACTTATCCGTTCTTCTACCTCAGTTATTCTGCTATTGATCCCTTCTAGAGAATTTTTAATTTCATTGATTGTATTGTTCATCATTGTTTGTTTGCTCCTTAGTTCTTCTAGGTCCTTGTTAAACATTTCTTATATTTTCTCCATTCTACTTCCAAGATTTGGGGTCATCTTTACTATCATTACTCTGCATTCTTTCTCAGGTAGACTGCCTATTTCCTCTTCATTTGTTTGGTCTGGTGGGTTTTTACCTTGCTCCTTCATCTGCTGCGTATTTCTCTGCCTTCTCATTTTGCTTAACTTACTGTGTTTGGGGTCTCCTTTTCACAGGCTTCAGGTTCGTAGTTCAAGTTGCTTTTGGTGTCTGCGCCCAGTAGCTAAGGTTGTTTCTGTGCGTTTTGTAGGCTTCCTGGTGGTGGGGACTGCTTCTTGTGTTCTGGTGGATGGGGCTGGATATTGTCTTTCTGGTGGGCAGGACTGCTTCTGGTTGTGTGTTTTTGCATGTCTGTGACCTTATTATGATTTGAGACATACTCCTTGCTAATGGGTGGGGCTGTGTTCCTTTCTTGCTAGTTGTTTGCCATAGGGTGTCCAGCACTGTAGCTTCCTGGTCGTTGAGTGGAGCTGGGTTTTACCATTGAGATGGAGATCTCTGGGACAGCTTTTGCTGTTTGATATTACATGGAACCAGGAAGTCTCTGGTGGACCTATGTCCCGAACTCAGCTCTCCCACCTCAGAGACAGGTCTGACACCTGGCCAGAGCACCAAGACGCTGTCAGCTACACAGCTCAGAAGAAAAGGGAGAAAAAAAGAAAGAAGTAAAGAACAAATAAAATAAAGTAAAATAGTTATTAAAAGAAAAAAAATTATGGAAAATAAAATAAATTAAAAAGGAAAAAAAATGAAAGAAGAGAGCAACCAAACCAAAAAACAAATCTACCAATGATAGCAAGCACTAAAAACTATACCAAAAAAAAAAGGACAGACAGAACCCTAGGACAAATGGTAAAAGCAAAGCTATACAGACAAAATCACACAAAGAAGCATACACATACACACTCACAATAAAAGAAAAAGGAAAAAATACATATATATATTAAAAAATAAGGAAGAGAGCCACCAAATCAATCAACAACTCTACCAATGATAATAAACTCTAAATACTAAACTAAGATAAACATAAAACTGGAAACAAATTAGATGCAGAAAGCACATCCCAAGTCTACAGTTGCTCCGAAAGTCCGCCGCCTCAATTATGGGATGATTCGTTGTGTATTCAGGTTTTCCACAGATGCAGGGTGCATCAAGTTGACTGTGGAGCTTTAATCCGCTGCTCCTGAGGCTGCTGGGAGAGATTTCCCTTTCTCTTCTTTGTTCTCACAGCTCCTGGGGTTCGCTTTGGATTTGGCCCCGCCTCTGTGTGTAGGTCGCCTGAGGGCATCTTTTGGGAAGTCTGAGGTCTTCTGCCAGCGTTCAGTAGGTGTTCTGTAGGAGCTGTTCCACATGTAGATGTATTTCTGATGTATTTGTGGGGAGGAAGGTGATCTCCACGTCTTACTCCTCCATCATCTTGAAGGTCTCTCCGTAAAGGGTATAATGTCTTGACTTAGAAAAATGCTTCTTATTTTGCTACGTATTTAGAAAGCATCCAGTGTGTTTTCTATATAGTCAACACAGTCTTTGAGGCCATCTGCGGTTTGCAACAAATTTATAGTTTAGTAGTTTAAATTGATGAGAAAATGAGCTGCTGACATGTTTTTCCAAATGGATATTTGAAGATGGTGCAGCCAAAATACTTGGCGTGAAAATGAGGAAAGGATGAGGACTGTGTATCTACAGACACAACTCTCTAATGCGACACAAGCTAAAATTTCTTAAAATTTTACTAGTACTCCTAGGTTCTATCTTATAATCTTTCATGAAATGTTGCATTAAACCTTAGAAAAACTCCAATATTTTTTTCTCTCATATCTATGTAGATACCGACATTCTAATTATTGGCAAGTTCCCTTGAGAAACCAAGTGCCATTTTAAATAGGCACTCTTTCAAGTACTATTCATGTATTGATTCATTAAATCTTCAGATATAAAAAGAACAAACACAAAATCAAAAAAGTCCATCATATATATTATAGTGGTAGAAAAATTATTAACTTCAAGTTATTTTTCAGGATTTGGGCTCTTTATATTTTGATATCATTTTCTAAATTTACTAATATTTTTGTATTATATACACACGCAAATGCATGCACACACACTCATATGTAGTGCCACAAAGGATGAAAAAACCTTGGTTTTGTAGTACTAAAAATTTTGGTGTTTCATGCTTTTTTTTTATTATTATTATTATTTAGTTTGAGGCTAAGAAGTAATGGTATTGGTCTAAGGCTATGGGTAAAAGACCCCTACACAACTGACAGTACATTTTTCAAAAGAAAAAAGTACTTTTAAACTTTTTTGAATTACAAAAACAAAATTTGCCCTTTGTTTTTCTTTTAGTACTAGTTGATCATTGATACTGGGCATTTAATTAACTCAATCAACAGATACTTACTAGGTCCTCATATGTTGGGCCCCACGTATGAATGAGGCATAACTGCTTCCTTCAAGGCAGAGCTTTGCCACCCCTGAATGTGAATGTCCTTTCTTCTTAGAAACCCATAATGTGTAGCCAGGTCAAAGATGAGACTCCATAGACAGTAACTCAGCCCCAAGGGGACCTAGATAGGTGCCCTGGGCACCAACATTAAAGCGTCATTAGTCCTCCACCTTCAGAGTTACAACTTAATGGTGTAAAAATCACCATCGTCACTCATACTGCTCCTCCCCACTGATCAGCTCTGTGATTCCACTGGCCCTGTGAGCAAGACCATGTGGCTTACATACCAAATATATGCTAGTATAAAGCATTTCCTATGTGGAGAGCATTATGAATCGGTTTTAAATGTACCATTTGTCAGAGAAGAAACAACTACAAATAGAACCCAAACAGCTTAATGTAAACTGAAATATTATAACAATAGCCTATGGCTAAATTAAGTAATATGTACAAATGTTAGTATTATCCTACATTTCTTTAGACTGTGAAGCATATTTCTGCCCACACTTTTGATTCACAAACACACAGACTGTGCCACCTAAGGAAGCCCATAACCATTCAGCTGTAACTCTGCATCCCCAAATATCCTTCCGGGGGAGGCAAGTGTTGTCTGGAAGAGCTAACGAATGACCACTCTATACAATACTTTATACAATACCATGCAAAGTACTCAGTTAGGTCTGAGGCCATGTGAATTTGTCCAATTTTAGGTTTCATTAAAACTTAAATGTCAGCTTAGGTTCTAGAAAAGGCACAGCTATTTACAAAGGGGTCATATATTTCAAGCAGTTGTTCTAGATTTGAGTCCTTGGAAAAAGAAGTGTAGGTGAGATTTTGGTAGAGTGTGAAATTAAAAAAGAGAGCTGGGACTTCCCTGGTGGTCCAATGGTTAAGGCTCCATGCTTCCACTGCAGGGGGCATGGGTTCAATCCCTGGTCGGGGAACTAGGATCCAGCATGCCACATGGTGCGGCCAAAAACAAACAAACAAAACTAGCTAGGGGTATGCTTTTTTTTTTAACAGTAAAAAGAGGGCATTCAATAAATATTAATCAGGTGTCAGGTACTATCCTAGGCCCTTGGGGTACAGGCATGAATTATGAATTGAACAGGGAGTATCCCTGTCCTCATGGAGCTTTCACTCTAGTGGGAGACACAGACAGCAAAAGTAATTTTATAATGTAATGTCAGGTAGTGAGAAATGCCATGTAAAGAAAAGCAGCACAAGAGTACAGAGAGTGACAACCTAGTGGGTCAGTGGGGGACGCTCATGTGAAGGTTAGGTGCTCAAGAAAGACTTCTCAGATAAACTGACAGGTGAGCAGAGACCTACCTCCATGGAGAGAGAGTAAGCCGTGTGAAGAGCAGCCAGGCAGAGGGAACAGTGAAGACGCTGAGGTGAGTTCCAGGAGTTGGTGAGTCCCCGGAATATCTGTAGGCAATGTTGATGGATTGCTGTAAAGAACGAGGAGGGTGTTAGAACATGAGGTTAGAGAAGTAGCCAAGACCAGGTCATGGACGCTATGTTTGGCCATGTTAGGGACACTATGATATCTGTTAAGTATTAAGTACCCATGAAATAATTTTATCTGGGTAAAAAGAAACGTACATGTATTTTTTTCCTTATTATCAACTTTTAAAATGTATTTGATACCTACATAAGAATATATGTATTCTGCAGGGAAGTTGTCTGGACAACTCTGGTCTCCTGCTTCACATCCTTGAGGACATTTTATTCCTATAGCCATTCCCGCCACGACCATCTACTTTAGCTGAGTGGTGATCTCTCACCTGGGGGCTGAGGCTTCCCTAAAACCACTACATGGGAGGCTGGGGTGAACTGAGCCAGCACTCATTCCTGCCCCACCTGGAAGTGGGAAGTTAATGCTCCATGGGGCAATCCTTGACCAAAGGAGACGGGAGCTAGTGATGAATGCATCACTTTGGGATTCTGAGGTAGATTCTTTTGGTCCCACAGAGGTCCTAGCAGATTTGTCCTGCCCCAGTTGTCCTCAATAACTCTGTTGGCTTTCTCTTCTTCCCTGTTTCCCTCTTCCAAAATCCCTATCCTGTTCTCTGGAATCACTTCTCATAACAAACCACCTGCATGCCATCACTTGTCTCAGGCTCTATCTTCCTGGGGGAACCTCAGCCAAGAAAGCAAGTTAAAAGGTTTGAATTGCAGTTACATAAACTACAACACCCTTGGCTACACTACCCACCTCCCAAGAACTAGTGCATTCCAATAACTCACAAGTTCTTATGTGCTTCTCTCCATCTCATTCCTCAGCCTCTCACAACCCTCGTGCCCTCCCCAAGCCATAGTCACAAGCATTGGTTTTGTCACTCTCTTACTGTAGTTTTGTTTTATAAGTTTAACATATGTTTATGTATTCCAAAGGAATATACTGTTTTACTTTTCTATGTCTTTGAGTTTTATAAAATAGTATTATAAGTACAGTTTTATATAACTAATTTTTTTATTAGTTAACTAAGTTTTTTATTAGTTAACTAATTATGTTCCCAATATTCATCCCTGTTGTTGTTTGAAGTTGTAGTTTTAATCCTGCACAGTAGTCACTTATTCATTTCCTGTCAATAGGCATTTAGGTTTTTCCATTGTTTTGCTAGTTTGAGCATCATCACTGTGAACATTTTTGTACACATGTCCTAGTGCACATATGCAAGAGGTCCCCTCGGGTTACACTGTCCAATACAGTGGTGCCTGACACATATGGCTATTGAGCTTTTGAAATGTGGCTAGTCCAAATTCAGAGATGCTGTAAAGTGTAAAATATGTACGAGCTTTCAAATATTTAGTATGAAAAATAATGAAAATATTTTTTGAATAATTTAAAAATATTGATTGCATGTTGAATGTTACCTGTTTGAATATATTGGGTAATATGACATATATTATTAAAATTAATTACCTGTTTATTTTACTTTTTTAATATGGCCACCAGAAATTTTAAAATTACAGATTTGGCTTGCATCATGTTTTTACTGGACAGCACTAGTCTGCAGCAATACTGTTCAAAGTGTGTTTCCCTGACCAATAGCATCAGCATCATACAGAAATTCAGAATCTCTGGACCCAACCCAAACCATCTAAATGATTGCAGCAAAACAGAATTCAAAAAGAAAAAAAGGAAAAAGGAAAGAAAAGCAAAGGAAAGGAAAAAACACAGAATCCAGGAAAGAGGAAAGAAGTGTAGTGTACAGAGTACCAGATCAAAGCCGAACACAGGGACCTTGGAGAAAGGTTTCTAAAAAAACACACATGATTAGAAAGAAATAGAGGGAATACTTACTATAAACAGTACATAAAAAGGAGTAATTAGCAACTTCAGGGAAAAGAAAAGCAGCAGCAGAAGTGAAGTGGAATCATATTCACTCTTGGGTCTTTAATGAACAGTATTTATACACAATTATAAGAAGAGCTGTTGGTGGGGTAGGATGGGGGAGACTGTATCCATTTGTTACAAAGTGGAGCATCAAAGAGATCTTCCATAATTGAGGGAACATGAAATAAGAGGTTAACGCATTACCTACAGATATAATGGGACATTTTGAAAAAGGAACTAAATCTCGAAAAAAAGTATATATCTCCAATATGGGAGGAGGGGAGCTAGAGGTCTGGCAAAAAAGGAGATAAATTTCATTTGTCTGGCAAAAGATAATCAATGGCTAAAATGATGGATGAAGAACTAGCTGGAAGAATATTATTTTCCAAAAGAAAAAGCTAAAGAGATAAAAGCACTCACTTCTGAGAGTAGGAAAAGGGGAGGAAAATCATTGCTTGTAATTAATTTTAAAGACCACTTTATAAAAATTAAAAAAAATTTACTAGATATAATACTTAGCTATAGCCATATACTATATAGTATCTATAGTTATATACTATAGATATATACCACTTAGATGTAGTTCACAGTAGTCAGTTACTATATTACCTTCTTTTTGTTGACATATATTTGTAGTTTTCTCAGGTTTCTTCAAGTTTAATTTTTTATGACAAGCATATGTTTATTTTTTTAAATGTATGTATCAATATACCATCCCCTATCTTTACAGTTTGACAGTATTTTTGATACTATCTATCTTAGCTATTGATTTTTAATAAGGCAAAAAATCCTTCACATCTAATACTGTTTTCTTACGTAACAAGACTCTAGAAAAGATTTAAGGTGTAGCTTAAACAATACTACAAAATTTATGTCAAAAGAGCATTTTAAGGTATATAAATGCAAGCACACAATAAACAAAATGTTCTAGGAAAAGAATGGAACTGTGCTTGAAGGATGTGATAGGAAAAGCAATGTTTAACTAATAAACTGATTACATAATATATTCCCTGAAAGAGAGGAATTATTTTAAAGATTAGGAACACCTCACAGCTTCTCCCATTTTTGCAGTGAGTATTTCTAGTGTTTTAATTCTCCCTTAATTTTTTGCAATCATTGATGAATGTCAGCTGTACTCAGATACACAGCTCAAGGCCCTCATATATCAATGAGATTTGCAAAACTCTGCCAACAAAATTCTTGTTGTGAGATTTATGGCACTGGATAATTGTTTTCTTTTGGGTTAGCATGCTATTTATGCAGATTATTTTAGTTTGATCTTATTCAAAACTGGAAAATGTGGTAAACCAGACCAGGAATGCAAACAGACTATTTTTGAGGTCTTTATACCAGAAAATTAGCTTAACTTTTGTTCAAATCTAGATGTAAGTTTTGGTTATACTATAGTTTATGTGCCTAAATTATTGAAAATAAGTGTAGTAAGCTCACACTGTGGCCCAACTGTAAAGAGCTGATTCACAGAGCACACTCCATGCCTGTGCTTGCAGCTTTCAAGTCTGGGCCACTCCTGCTATGAGTCCTGAAAACACCTGGAGCAATGACATTCAAATAAATGGAGAAAGTGATCAATGATTACAACCCGTGAGATTATTTGTCAATAATTCACGTATGATTATAATCTCAAAAAAACACAGCAGTGATTGTATCAAGTTGTGGATTTAATTTAAAGTATAAAATAAAAAGTACTTCTTTGAATTACTAAGCATAGCAACTACAAGCCAACATAGAAACCTTCAGATTTGGGATCACCTCATCTTTTCAGACAGCTTTTGATTTTACTCTTGTTTTTGTCTGAAAATTGACAAGAATATACATTCTACGTGCATCCTGATTTTAGTGCTGAGTCTATTCATGAGGCACCTCAAGTCGAGAGCAATATATCTCTGGCCAGTTTTTTATCAAAATGAAAAATTCCAGTGACTGTTTTTGTGGAATAAGACCCTTTGGTAGTGCTATAGAACTTTAGAGATAGAAGATAGCTGTCGTATAATTTACACAAACTCTATCTCATCATTTTTCGGAAGACTAATCTAAACCAGAAATTAAGGAAGTTGCTACCATCAGAGAACCAATGGTCTGAAACTTCAAACATGCTTTTCCTAACTGATAAAGTATGTGTACTTATCCTTTAAGAGCTTTAGGTAAATTCTGAGTCTGGAGGCAGACACATCTATCAACTGAAGAGAAAAAAAAAAATCCCCAGTTGTTCAATTCAAGGAATTGAGGGATTACTGAACCATCAATAAACTGACTTGCTGGGATTATAGATGAACCGTTTACTGACTATCCCGCTTTTTTCAGCCATGTAGATAGCTCCCGACAGATCTGGTTTATAAAACAATAGACTCCTTATTCTGGGGAAAACAGCTGCAAGAGCTCTTCAAGAGATGGGTGGTATTCTGCTTTGTTTAAAATATTCAAACTTTATATGAAGGAAAAGACAATGTTTTATTGTTTAACAATACATTATGGAACAATTGCTGTTTCAGGGCATTCTCTATAATAGGAGTCTGTAGATTTTCTACAGGGTTTTTTATTCATTAATTGAAAGCAGGACATTGGCCATGGTGATTTACATCTCTGAATTCCTTTTGAAATTGACTTGTACAGTCTTTTTAACCCTTTAACTCAGTTAACCAGGGAGTTAGAGACACCCTGTTGTTTTACTTCTGAATGTCTTAAAATTATGTGTAGGGCTTAAATTATTTCAATTTTAGAACATGGAACATGAACAAACTTTAAATCTCAATGTTCCTTTGGCTATCAGAAGTTTAATGAATAAAAAAATTCACATAAAATTAACTTATTCACTTTAAACATGTCTCCTTTGAGTTTAAAAATATATTTAATGCTTCAGACTAATGCGACATAATGACGCATACGCTATTACTGATATGTAAAATTTGCCGTTTATACTCTTTTTAAAGGAAAATTGAGATTCATATCTCATAATTATGTTATAAATTAAAATCATTTTATATGTATGGCTATTTTCTGAGAGTTAGCAAATAAAACTGACAAGCAAAGAGAAAAATTATACCGAGCCAACTATCTTTGTTAAGTATGGTGGCCATAATCAAAGGAAAGTGAATAAGCTTGAGAAACTGATCATATTCCATTTAAACTGTGATGTTTTCTCAAAGGAAAAACATAAAACTCTCCCAATAGATTATTTAGTTATGGAAATTAACTCTCTCTTGCTCTCTGTACTCTCTCTCACTCTCCCTCCCGCCCCCACTCCCTTTGGTTTGTTTGTTCACCAAATTGCTTATAAGCCCAATTAGGTCTTTCTTCTTCTCCTTTCTCCCGGCAGAGACAGACTCTTCTCTCAGGTTAATTTTTCCACAAGGACAACCTCCACATCTTCAGGCATGTAACTGACTCTACGCCTGCTCTAAAGCCTATTGCAAGACGGTTTGTTTACTGTGCTCTACAGCCTCCCCTCTTCATCCTCTGTGACTAATTGAAGCCCTCAGGTCCTGTTTCCTGAGGCTCCTGGTATGCTCTGAACTTGGCTCATTCCCTCCAAAGTTTGGCCTTGTTTTTCCCTTTCTTGTATCCCAAGGTGTAATAAAACACCATCAACTACTTTTCTTTCTCTATAAGGCTCTATTTGCTGCCAGAACTTTAGGTATTATAAAAAGCAGTATGTAGCCATAAGCCAGGAAACTAAAATATCTTAGAGGCCCATGTCTTTTATAAAATGTAATTTTTCCAGAATAAACACATCAGATTGATTTGTGTCAACAGTAATATCATAGCGTGCTAAGAATAGTTTGATACTTACAAGCTCATTTTAACTAGTTAGAGGCCATCACAAAATTGAAATTATAGCCCTACCTCCTATTAAATGAGTAAAATAAATTATATAAATTATTTAAATGAATGTATGTTTTATTTCTGATTATTAAAAAATATTTTTATTGAAACTTGTAAAATCAAAGCTGTTTAAGATGGAGAGCTTCACTACTTGAAGATAACAGGAATAAAGATAATTTTATGAACCAAGCCAAGCACCACTCTGTGCACAGAGTAAACAATAATTCCCAGAGACAAAGGCTCTGACCCTCAAGTAGATTATAGTCTAGTCACTCTAGAAGACAGTTAGACATGAAAACCTACAACTGTAGATAGACAAAGGCAGTGAGGGATGAAAAAAAAGAGCTGAGGGAAAATGCCCTTTTAAGATGGAGCATTCAATACCAGAAAGAGCACAGGAGAGGCTGACAGAACTTACAGCCTCACTGGTCACCTAAACAAAAATCCTATGAGAGACCCTTGGAAAAAGGAGGTTAAGTCCCTGTGTTGGGAGAAAACAGCAGCCTACAGTAGGAGAGGGCTAGGGAAAGACAATATGGAATATGAGGACAGGTAGAAAGTTCCCCTTGTGCCTTATTCTAACCCCTTCCCTCCATATTGTCCTGGTTGAGGACAACCCAGAAGTTCCTAGTAGAATGGTCTGAGCAGGGTGGACCTCTTTCCACGGTAACCACAAATGTTGTCTGGGGTTTGTCAGTCCAGAACTCAGGGTACTCATAGCCCCACAAACAGCTCCCCACATGCACAAAGCTTCCAAAAGCCTCCAGGAGGAGCAGCCACTCAGGACCAGGCTTTTGTTCCTTGTATTAGGTAAACGTTACAAATCGTGAAAGATGATATTTGTAATGTAGTGGGGTTCTCCACCGTGACTGCACATTAGAATCCCCAGGGGTGGTGAGACTTAAAAAAACTACCAGTCATCCAATCAAAAAATGGGTGGAAGATCTAAATAGACATTTCTCCAAAGAAGACATACAGATGGCCAAAAAGCACATGAAAAGATGCTCAACATCACTAATTATTAGATAAATGCTAATCAAAACTATAGTGAGATATCAACTCACACCGGTCAGAATGGCAATCATCAAAAAATATACAAACATGTGTTTGTTGGAAATCTGTATATATTCTTTGGAGAAATGTCTATTTAGGTCTTCCACCCATTTTTGGATTGGGTTGTCTGTTTTTTTGATATTGAGCTACATGAGCTGCTTGTATATTTTGGAGATTAATCGCTTGTCAGTTGCTTCATTTGCAAATATTTTCTCCCATTCTGAGGGTTGTCTTTTTGTCTTGTTTATGGTTTCCTTTGCTGTGCAAAAGCTTTTAAGTTTCATTAGGTCCCATTTGTTTATCTTTATTTCCATACAGATTGCCAACAAACACATGAAAGGATGCTCAACATCACTAATTATTAGAAAAATGCAAATCAAAACCACAATGAGGTATCACCTCGCAACGGTCAAAATGGCCATCATCAAAAAATCTACAAACAATAAATGCTGGAGAGGGTGTGGAGAAAAGGGAACCCTCTTGCACTGTTGGTGGGAATGTAAATTGATACAGCCACTATGGAGAACAGTATGGAGGTTCCTTAAAAAACAAAACATAGAACTACCATATGACCCAGCAATCCCACTACTGGGCATATACCCTGAGAAAACCATAATTCAAAAAGAGTCATGTACCACAATGTTCATTGCAGCTCTATTTACAATAGCCAGAACATGGAAACAACCTAAGTGTCCATCGACAGATGAATGGATAAAGCAGATGTGGCACATATATACAATGGAATATTACTCAGCCATAAAAAGAAACAAAATTGAGTTATTTGCAGTGAGATGGATGGACCTAGAGTCTGTCATACAGAGTGAAGTAAGTGAGGAAGAGAAAAACAAATACTGTATGCTAACACATATATGGAATCAAACAAAAATGTTTATAGGGCTTCCCTGGTGGTATAGTGGTTGGGAGTCCACCTGCTGATACAGGGGACGCAGGTTCGTGCCCTGGTCCGGGAGGATCCCACATGCCGCGGAGCGGCTGGGCCCGTGAGCCATGGCTGCTGAGCCTGTGCGTCCAGAGCCTGTGCTCTGCAGCAGGAGAGGCCACAGCAGTGAGAGGCCCATGTACCACAAAAAAAAAAAAAAAAAAATGTTTATGAAGAACCTAGCGTATGGACAGGAATAAAGACGCAGATGTAGAGAATGGACTTGAGGACACAGGGAGGGGGAAGTGTAAGCTGGGATGAAGTTAGAGAGTAGCAGTGACATATCTTCACTACTAAATGTAAAACAGATAGTGGGAAGCAGCCGCATAGAACAGGGAGATCAGCTCTGTGCTTTGTGACCACCTAGAGAGGTGGGATAGGGAGAATCTGAGGGAGGCACAGGGGGGAGGGGATATGGGGATATATGTATACATATAGCTGATTCACTTTGTTATACAGTGGAAACTAACACAACATTGTAAAGCAATTATACTCCAATAAAGATGTTAAAAAATTATACAAACAATAAAGCTTGGAAAGTATGTGGAGAAAAGGGAACCCTCCTACACTGTTGGTGGGACTGTAAACTGGTACAGCCACTATGGAGAACAGTATGGAGGTTCCTTAAAAAATTAAAAATAGAGCTACCATATGATCCAGCAATCCCACTCCTGGGCATATATCCAGAGAAAATCATAATTCGAAAACATACATCCACTCCAATGTTCATTGCAGCACTATTTACAACAGCTGGGTCATGGAAGCAACCTAAATGTCCATCAACAGAGGAATGGATAAAGAAGATGTGGTACTTATATACAATGGACTATTGCTCAGCCATAGAAAAGAATGAGATAATGCCATTTGCAGCAACATGGATGGACCTAGAGATTGTCATACTGAGTGAAGTAAGTCAGACAGAGAAAGATAAATATCATATGATATCACTTATATGTGGAATCTAAAAAAAGAGCACAAAAGAAAAAGAGTTACAAATGTCAAAAACAAACTTATGGTTACTGGGGAGTAAGGAGGGGAGGGATAAATTGGAAGAATATGATTGACATATACACACTACTATATATAAAATAGATAACTAATCAGGACCTACTGTAGAGCATAGGGAACTCTACTCAATACTCTGTAATGGCCCATATGGGAAAAGAATCTAAAAAAGAGTGTATATATGTATAGGTATAACTGATTCACTTTGCTGTACACCTGAAACTAACACAACATTGTAAATCAACTATACTGCAATAAAAATTAAAAAAACAAAAAACAACCAATTCCCAGATCTCATCCTACACCAATTAAACTGGAGTCCCTTAAGGTGACACTACACCACTGGTACTTCCTAAATATTCCCTAGATGGTAATAATGTGCAGTGAGGGTAGAGAATCATGGGTCCTAAGGCATTCATGGAGAAAACTTAAAAGTTATCTGAGAAAGATCAGAAAAGGAACAAGTCCCCTGACAGGGAGGAAATAGCCAACTATAGTGGACTAAGTTGGAGAGCATTCTAGTTGTTCTGTTCTCTTTCCCACGTTGCCCTGAGTTTGGCCAATCCAGAAGCTGCCATCAGGGTAGCCTGAGAAAGGTGTTACCTTCTCCACTGTAGTCACAAACTTCAGCTGGTGTTAGCTGGCTGGCCATGGAACTCAGGGTACTCAAAGTCTCACACATACACACACAGGCACACGTGCACAAGAAAATACAAAACAAGATGGCAGATATAAGAGTAATCAGAGCTAATAAATGGGTAAGAGTCAAATATAAGTGGGTAAACACAATCAAAAGATAGAGCTTCTCATATCTGTTTAAAAAGAAGGTCCCATGGTATATTGTTTACAAGAAAAATAAAACAACAGGACATAGAAAGCATGAAATCAAAGAACGACAATGTACATAAAACATACAGGATAAAAATGCCAATGTAACAATTTTAACATAAGACTAAATAGAATTTAAAGTGAAAAACATCATAATGGACAAAAAGATATTTCAAACTGTTTAAAGTCACAACATATCAAAGAAATATAACAACTACTTAGTAAGGGCACTTACTCTTGAGTCAGACACTGTGCTAGGCCCTCACCTAGCAATAAAAAACTTGTTTATTACAAGAGTAAGGTGGTTTTTTTTTTCCCCCAGAGGAGACCTCCAAGGCAGTCAGACCCTTGAGAAAACACCCGAGAACTCAAATAACTCAGGAGTTCTCTTTAATCTGACGTGTTGTGCCTTGATGCATGTATCTTTTCCTATGGTGTTGGTATTTCTAACCTAATCTCTCCAAATATCCAGCAAAAAAAAAAAGATATTTTATTTAGACCTTTTTGCAAGTCACCATTCTTTCCTCCAGGTCTAGTGACTTCCACTTTAGCTCTTAAGACTTTCCAGTACATGAAAATTACATACCTCCAGGGCTCCTGAGACTGCACAATGAGAAACAAAAGACATTCCACAGTGACTAGAGACCCTCGGAGGTCTGGCAGTGTTTGTTTCACATCCACCCTGAAAAGTTTCCCAGTCTGGGAGCTGCACATTGGTACCAGGACCCAGATGAAATTCATTATTTTTACCAAGGTGAGAATATTCTTGATAAAGAGATTAAAAAAAAAACAAAAATAAAACAAGCAAAAGAAAAACCCAACTGACCAAGTTTAAATTTGATTTCCTTTGGGGATTATTATGCAAAGCAAAATTTTATAGTAGACAAGTATTTCAAGGTTGCTGTAGTTGGCAAGAAGAGAACAGACATGGTATCAAATTCATGGGACATGCAGCTTAATGAGAGCTCTAACTGGTTATAAAATTTGAAGTCCAACTTGCAGTGGATAAACTTACATATTCTCAATCAATTATAAAACAGACCTCAGCCTCCTGATCTGGAAAGGGGGTAAATGCTGAGTAGTAACTGCTTTTTTTTTTTTTTAAAGTACATAGCTGAGTTTTACACAAAATAGGGTTGGTTTCAAAAATAATATTTCAGTTTAGACATCAGGTGTGTGTTTCTTAAGCTCCCTTGGTAGGCCCAAGTGGCATCATAAATGTAATGTACTGAAGCTTGACCTTCTTCATGCAGGAAAGCAGGCCAGGATATGTCAACTCACCAAAACAGCATATTATTCTTGGAGGTATAAAATATTTGTTCTGAAGCTACAATCATATTAAAATCTCCTTCAGTTCGAATTTTCAGTGTTCCTAGTGGGACACGTGATGAAGCGCTATGGTCTTGG
Organism: Grampus griseus; assembly: GCF_964374135.1. Lineage (NCBI taxonomy): Eukaryota > Metazoa > Chordata > Mammalia > Artiodactyla > Delphinidae > Grampus > Grampus griseus. Next base: position 42,567,127 of record NC_139007.1, read on the forward strand.
CACACTGAGTAACTGCCTCTGCAATCTCTTTGGCCTGGATGTCAGTATGACTTGGTGCTGTTTTGCTTCACCTTTGATAGGCATCTGGGGATGAGGTCATGACGCTACTTTCTCCTCTTGTGACTCACATACATGAGGCCTAGTTTCTAAAGAATAGATCTCTGATTGCATGTTTAAGTTATTCAGGAATCTGAGGATCTAAGGACATTTGGCAAACGCTTAGAGACAGAGTCATAAGAAATTCTGTTATTGTTCCATTTAAATACAACTCAAAAATATATTCAGGATAAATGCCACACAATTAGTGATTCTGAAAGGTCAGAAAGATGGCATTTATATGAAAAAGGGAAAGAAAGCAAGACATTATGCAACAATAAAATGAAAGCTTAGTCTCTGAGATCAGATGTTTAAAGAAAAACATACATTAAAATCTGCAAAGGAAAAAGAAGTTCTCTTTTTGTGTGGTCTTCCCCGCATAACATCCAGATGGACCAACCTCATTCCATCCTGGTGGAAATCAACTTCATCAACTCTTCCACTAAAGCTAAACTGGTCATACTGCAGTGAATGATGGACTCTCTATACACCGAGTACACCTTCCTGTATGACTTACTGTGTAATGACTGAACTTGAGAAACTGATGCAGAAGTATCAAGTGGCTCTAAGGAAGGCCAAGGTTCTGAGATGTGAAGGATTCTCAGGCACACACAAAAGAACTTATGTAGCTGACTGCTTACTACTAAGAGTAACTTAGGACAACTGTGGCAACTGTTGACCTTCATCTTAAGTAAAAATGCCTAGAGTCCCTACTGCAAACATTTCTAAGCATAGGTACTGCATCAAGGGGATGCTGCAGGATTACAGAGGGGCTTGGTTTTGACTCATATGAGAGTTTCTCTCTCTTCCTTCAATTTCCTCTGATGCATCATGCAATTGCAAGATTTATTATCCCAGAAGTATGACTAGTTTCTCCTAAATTGTCAAGAAAACCCTAGAAGCAGAGAATTACAGATAAAGCACACATCTTGAAGATTACACCAATTCTCTTATATTAAGGAGAAAACACTGAACTCTAGAGGTTAAGTGAAAATACTAGTTGATGCCCAGGTTTCCTTGTCCTAATCTGGCACTAAGGCTACTACTAATGAAAATGATTCCCACCACTAGTCAGAAAAATGTAATAGTTATGCTTCTTCAAGTCCAAAACTTGGTATAAAAGGAGGAAATTTCCAGCAGCCCTAATACTTTGCACATTCTCCCCCAGTTGCCCCCAACTGTCATTCACAGGTCAATGGTCTCATTTTCTTAATCCATCTGTTTGGAGTATACTCTGATTATAGAAATAAAATATGTTCAAACTCTGAAGGCTGGTTTAAAAGAGTCCATAATTGTTGGTAAATCTGAAGTAATAAATGAAGGAATTTTGACACAATCCAGCTGCTAGCACCATGGTTGCATAAACTTGCTTGGTTTCTTATTACATCTTTCTAGCTCCAGGAAGAAAAATGCCATCATGTTTCTAGAGTTTATAGCTATTAAAAACAAGAAAATGTTTTATCTGAAGAGTAAAATGAGATTCATGGGTAAGAATTATTTAACTCTGAAGAATTACTTACACAAGAACTATTGAGTTTAGCTGAAAAGCACGCATCAATTGGAATTCACATAATAACATGAGTTATAACTGAACTTTCATAGTCCTCAATTTGTATAAATAAAAGTAACAGTGACGAAGGCTTTGAAAAAGTTAGGAAGGTTGGGCTTCCCTGGTGGCACAGTGGTTAAGAATCCACCTGCCAATGCAGGGGACACGGGTTCGAGCCCTGGTTCGGGAAGAGCCCACAAGCTGCAGAGCAACTAAGCCCGTGCACCACAACTACTGAGCCTGCACTCTAGAGCCCGCAAGCCACAACTACTGAGCCCACGTGCCACAACTACTGAAGCCCGCGCGCCTAAAGCCCATGCGCCACAACAAGAGAAGCCACCACAATGAGAAGCTCGTGCACTGCAATGAAGAGTAGTCCCCGCTCGCCACAACTAAAGAAAGCCTGGGCGCAACACCGAAGACCCAAAGCAGCCAAAAAAAAAAAAAAAGTTAGGAAGATTGCTATAAAGGACTCAGGTCTAGAAAATGGGTTGCCCACCTTTGGGCCAGCTGTAATGAATGGAGCTACTGCCATCATCATGTCCACTGTACTTCTGGGGCTGACCCACTCCAGCAATCAATTGTATGGCCACAGAGACTTCGGATATGGTATACCATTTGCTAATGTCATCTTATAGTTTACATATGGCCATCTTGGATAGGTTGGGATACAAGAACAAAAAAATGTAAGAATGGGTGGGTAGAAAGGTTAATTGCAGTTGCCATAAGTAAAACTAATTAAAACAACCACATAATAATAACTAGGGTCACCATACATCCTGGTTTTCCTGGGATGATCCTATTTTAAGCTCCGTATTCTGTCTGGTTTGGCATTTGTCCAATACAAAACTTCTGGGCTTGGTTATAAATTATGTTGTTGTTCTAATAATAGTTGAAAATATTTTAGTGCTTATTACATGCCACCAAGTATAAAGATATATATCATCTCATTTAATCCTCTTAACAACACTCTGCAGCATAAATTATTATTATACTCATTTTATAGATGAAGAAAGTGAGAATAGAATTTGTGTGACTCGAAATGTCATGCAATGGACCCAGGATTGCTGACTCTGGTTCTTACATTGTAGCCTCTTAACCACCTCACGGCAAATTCACATTTCCTAGGCCTTGTAGAGTTATGTATTTAACGTGTAAATGATGGTAAGTTTCCATAACCAAACCACAAATTTAGTAAGTTGCCTGTTTTTAACCTAAGTGCCAAATAGGATTGTGTTGCTGCTTATAAGGCCATGAAGGGGTTGTAAAAAGCAGACAGTTCCTTTAGCAAGTCTGAAATATGAAACCCAAAGCCTACCCCTTGGAACCTTAAGAGATAAATTAAGCAGAAATTATGAAAATGCATTTCACAGAGTAAAGACCTATATATGGATCTTCTTGCTGTCAAGTGTTGACACAGACTGAAATTCAACCATGTTCAGGTAATACCTTTAGAGATGATAGGTTAAGACTGAGTTATTGGAGTAAGGTGGGTGTTGGCGTGGCAGTGAAGAGGGTGGGCATGTGATACTTGTTCAGGGTGATATTAGAGAGGAGACTCCTCAGAGTACGCTGGAACCCCATGGCCTAAGGATGAGTTTGAACCAGTTGGGTAATTTTTGCCTTTTTTATGACAGATGGGCAAAATCTCCAAACCACATAAAGCTTTTGAAATAGCATTTGCTGCAAATTAAAGAATTTTTTTTTTTTTTTATTAACAGCACATCCTAAAGTCTGGCAATATTTTCCCTTCAGGCAGAAATCCCCATTAACCAGCACTGTATTTCCTGAGGTCTACAATTTCCATTCATAAAGAATATCTTAAAATATCTTCTAATTCATTAAGAATTATACTGAAAGCAATGCTATTGGCCCTAATTATCTGAAATATTAATATCTGAAGACACATGTAGAGTAACTGTGTGTTATTACGAATATTTGAGTGATTTGAACCTTGCATTCTCCAATCTATTGATTAAGGAGTATTCACTGCACATGTGGACAAGATTTCAGTACCACAAGATGTTTCTGTGTTTTGCTTTTGTTGTTTTCTTTTGTTTTTTAAAGTAGCATATACATATACAGATGAACAACTTTTGGTAGCTTTGCAACATCTTGCTTTGCAAAGCTTCAATATCAAGGAAAAAATTACATTTTATTTGCACAACGGATTGAAGTATGCCTTCCATTATTGAGTATAGCTTGTTCATATCTGTATGACAATCGAGTCACAAAATTACAGCAGGTAAAATGTGCTAAGGATCCTATTTCTAGTAGGTCAATGATGGCACACAGAGTATTCAATATGAGTGGCTGAAATTCATTGTTTGTTGAAACCACTTAATGTTCCTTTTGGCAGGGGGCATTGGAAAGTACTCACTGCTATACTGCCACGTTGGTGCACTCTCCAGAGAGGTCGGTAAACTTGCCAGAGAGATATGACCTCAATACATGGTTATATAACCATTTTAAAACTCTACTGAAAAACATTTGAATTAAAAGATAAACTCTGACGAGCTCCAGTTAAGTTTTTATAAATGTAATCTTTCTGATAAAAGTATAGCTTTTCATGACTTCTTTTAGTAATCTATAATTTGAGTGTAAAATATATGTGGGCTATATATATAAATAACATTTTACACTTTATAAACTTTATATCTAAATTTTATTTGAAAAGATTTGTCATTTTTATCTCCCAAAATACACACACATACCGCGACCACACGTACACACACATTCACAGTGTGTATTCCTCACTTTGCACAGTATGGGACTGTAAAAATGACCATATAAGCTGAAACTGTGTAAAGTGATCTTAATAACAATTAAAAAGGAAAGTTACAATTCTTTGGTGACCTTTAAAAATTTTGTCAGAACATTAAAAATTCTGTTAATGTTAGTTTAAAATGTATTAAAATATTTTTGATGTAAAATTATTATTTACTTAAACTATAATTTTAACCACTAGAAATATTGAGAATTAGAGTGTTTTATGTAAAAAAAAAAACTTATCAAGTGGTTGTTTGAACAGTGCTTGCCTTCTTCTTGCCATATAACAGGATACAGAGCTACTTTTTTTTTCTAAGCCTTGGAGAACCATCATACCTCTCTCCAACTTTGAATATGCTTCTGACATTTTATCCTTTGTGCTTTCAGTATTGTGAAATAACTCCAGGAGTTCCTTTCATGTGAAGTGTTTTGCCTGTATTGTTCCTCGGGACAGTCGTCATCCTTTTTTCACAACCACTCTCTTCATTTATGTCAAGTTCCCCTTTATTAAGTTCTCCTGGCTGCCCATCTAGACTCTCTCCAATCGGGGCCCCATCAACATGCCCAGGTTCGCTGTTTCTTTATACCTTCATTTTTTCCCAATTCATATTTCACTTCCAGCATTATCATTCATCATTTGTTTGCTACACTTCAATCTTTGTTGGCCAATTTCCTCTTCTGGATATCCACTTTTGTAAAATGTCACGTGGGTTTTATCATTGGGAGTCAAGGAGGTAACTGAACTATACCCTTTGCTGTCTGTGGGTGAACCAAATAATAGATGTGCAGTGACCAATCACTGATAGACTTTGAAAGAAGTGATGTGGTCAGTCAGTCCCTGATCATAAAGGCGTCTGTTATTTATGTAGTGATTTGTGCACTGAGAGCTAGCCTCCAAGTTTGTACCTAATACAATTACTCACAGCTAATACAGTGATCATTGAAATTTGAAGTGTTGTTGGTAGACTGGTGTTATTTACTAAATCTTGGCAACTGGTATTTGTGCCCATGAGAACTGTGCAAAGGAATGCCTGTAAATTCCTCCCTTTTCCATCATTATACCTTGAGTTATGCTCTGATGTCAAACATCTAAATATAATAAATGTTGAAGCAAATGAATCTTGACTAGGGTGGATATAAATGACTCTTCCTTGGGACATATATAAAGCACTCAGCGTTGAACCAATGTGGTTGCTGGAAAGGCCAATTAGAAATGTACTCTGCTGACATGTTATCTGAAGGCTCTGGAACAATTAAAAATCCAACCATACATAACAGAGGCACAGCCATAAAAAGCAGGCAGAGTGGCATGGTGAATGGCCTCGGCTATTCAAAATCCATCCTTGGGCCGTTTACAGGCTCACAAATCTTGATTAGGGAAGGAAAACTCTTTAGTGGAATTGTTTGAAATGACAATTAATGTGAAAGTAATGTATAAAATAGATTGCAGTGTTGTGGGAAGGTGTGTGCTTAAAAGGCCACATTATTCATTATTTTAATAGGGTCCAGAATTACTCCTGGGAAAGAGTTATTGAGGCAATGACAGTGGTGAGAGAGAAAGACTATTACAGAGGTACAGGAGCACGGACTTGTCACTAGGAGATAAATATGGAGAAAGGAGTCATTTGGAGACAACTACAGTTTCAAGCTCAAGAGATCTGCAGAAACCTGAAGAGCTGATCTTCACAAGATACCAGTAATGTTTAATGCAGCTCATTTGAAGAAGATAAAAAGAAAACTGCTAGGGTCTCTCAGTCAGTCCCACATGTTGTCTTTCATGGTCATTCACCTATATTGCTGAGTCCCTTAATTTATAGCCTATTATAAAAAAATAAAAAGCAGGTGACAAGATTTTCTCCTTTAAACTTTTTTCAACTAGCATATTTTGTACAACATAAGCTTTTCCTTTTCTCATAAATGTGGAGATAATTTTATATATATATATATAAAATACATATATATAAATATATATATGATGTAATAAAGAACAGAAAAAATAGATTTTATTTGTTTTATCACTGGGTTTTCTGCATGAATATTTAAAATATTTAGGTGTACTTAAATTCTTTTGTTATCTTCATTTTGGTGAGAAAATTCTTAGTAATAGGGGCAACAAATCAAAGATTTCCAATCTTCCCACATCACAGTTTGGAAAATCAGGGGCGTATTGTGCACATTTTTAGTTTTTCTTAGTCTATTTGTCCTCAGTGATCATATGTTCCTCATATTCTGAGCCTCGCAAATGCCATAGTACCTCTTGCATTTGTCTCACAACGTGTTTGCCAACTTTTGTCTGTGAGGGAAAGCTTTTATAAATGCCAAGTGGTTCTGGCATAACTGTTCAAATGCACAGAATGTATGATATAAGCTGAGCCAGGGGGGGAAAAAGGATTTAAAAAGGAGAGTGAATAATTGGTAATATTAGAACAATATTGCCAATAGAGGATTATTAATGCTCTTGTTACTGCAATCCGGTTTGCCTGACAGCCATAGTATATTCTTTTATAAATCAGGCATAAAAACATTATGCATGGTTATCTTTCTTACCCAGAGGTTCTAGTTTAATGCAACCTATAATAGATTCCACTGTGGCTTGTAGGGGTCTCTTATGTGATTTGCTACAGTAGACAAGGCTTTTCTGCCAATACAAACAATGAAATGGTATCAGCATGCTAACGGACAGAACTGAGGTCCAGTTTTGATTTTGCCTTTCACACAGCCCTATGATCTTGAAAAAGTAAGAGAACCACACTAAGCCTCAGATCCTTCGTGTATAATGCGGGATAAGAGAAATTCTTAAGTCAGAGGTTTTGTCATTAAAGTCAAGGAAAGAATAAAGTCTTACCGTATAAACTTATAAATCATACAAACATAAAGCTTTACTGTTATTATCTATAAAACACTACTCTTTATAATGGAAAATACGTAATGTATTAAGAGCCTTCACGTTTCTCAAACTCTTTCGTATACCTTTTGCTAGTAGTGGTAAAATAAGCAGTAGGATCAACAGAGAGAAAACAATAGAGTATTAAAAAAATTTTGGCTAAGAGTTAATGAACTATCTCACATTAAGTCCTTGAGCAGTGCTGGACAAAATAAAGACTGTGAAGGAGTATGTTGCTGGCTGGGCTTCAAGACTCATGCTTTAATTTCTGAATGAAATATTAAAATACTGCTGCCAATTCCTATTCTAACATACCAAAGATCAAGTGTTAGTGGTTCCAGGGCAGAGCACAATTCTGCATTGACATTCCTAAAGCAGGCAATAAAAGGTTTTTTTTGTTTTTTCTTTTTTTGCGGTACTTGGTCCTCTCACTGTTGTGGCCTCTCCCGTTACAGAGCAAAGGCTCCGGATGCGCAGGCTCAGCGGCCATGGCTCACGGGCCTAGCCGCTCCGCGGCATGTGGGATCTTACCGGACCGGGGCACGAACCCGTGTCCCCTGCATCAACAGGTGGACTCTCAACCACTGCGCCACCAGGGAAGCCCATAAAAGTTTTTTTTATATATTGTTTTTCAGCATTCTCAAATATAGCAAATTTTATATTGAAGGAAAAAAAATGTGGCCAGTAAACTTTTTGTCCTCCTAGAAATTTCTGAGGAAGTAGAGGAAAGAGGAGGACTCACCTTATTGCTTTTTTAATGCATGCTATACCACAGTAATAAAAAGTATGATACTGGTACGGGGACACATAAAAGTAGGGAAAAGCAAGAATGCCCAGAAGCAGATTTATATTTAGTTAGGGTAGTGTTGTGTGATAGCTGTGACAACAGGGAGCAGTAGGAAAATACATATTTTTTTACTATAGATAATGTATGACTGCATTTGTAATACTGACTCTCTATATAGGAAAAACTAAAATTCAACCCCTCTTTCAAATAACACAGAAGAATAAAACCCAGATTAATTTAAAAAAATATCTAGGGCTTCCCTGGTGGCACAGTGGTTGAGAGTCCGCCTGCCGATGCAGGGGACACAGGTTCGTGCCCCGGTCCGGGAAGATCCCACGTGCCGCGGAGCGGCTGGGCCCATGAGCCATGGCCGCTGAGCCTGTGCGTCCAGAGCCTGTGCTCCGCAACGGGAGAGGCCACAACAGTGAGAGGCCCGCGTACCAAAAAAAAAAAAAAAAAAAAAGGAAAGGTAAAACTATAAGGTAAATAGTAAGAGTATATAAGAGACTATATTGGTGATCTTGGGGTGGAAATTTCTTCAATAAAATGCAAGAGCACAAAACAAAATGCAAAAAAAATAAAAAAATAGTATGACTTAACTATATCAAAATTAAAAGTTTCTATTCAATGAAGAATACCACAGACAAAATTGCTAAAGGGGAACCCATTGGAGGAAGTTGTTAGTGATGCCTAAATCAGAGATGTGAATAATGTATCTAACATTAACAAGCACTTCTCATTAATTAGCAAGAAAATCATGGGAAGCACAACAGGAAAATGGTCCAAGGACGTGTATAGGCAAATCACAAGAGGAGATCCTAAGTGGCTTTGATGTAAGAATAACATGATCAACTGATAGTGTAATCAGAGAAATGCCTATGGGGTTCTACTTTTCTCCATAAAAAGTAGTACATTTTTAAATGCTCAATAATACTAAGTTTTAGAAAATGTATGGGAAATAAAAACCTTTATAAATTACTAGTGGGAGTGTCAACAAATGCAACCTTTCTGAAAACTAGCACAGCAACCTATCTCTCTGACCCAGCAATCCCACTTCTTAGTATGTCCACAGGGACTCTCTCCCACAGGCCCAAGGGAGGACATGAATATGGCTGTTAATCAGGGCAATTTCAGGGGGCTGGCGGGGGGGTAGGAAGCTCATATGGTAGAAACAGAGAACAGTATACTATAAGGCAATCAAAAACACTGAAGTTGAGGTGCGTGTGTGTGTGTGTGTGTGTGTGTATGTGAGTGTGTTATAGCTCAGGATGAGTAGGTTCTAAATACATAACGTTAGGTGAAAAAATTGAGAAAGAAAACAAGAATACAACACAATATCACTTTTCTAAAATAAAATAACATACTGCAATCATATAGAATAGCCCCATACTGAAGTCAGATACTAAACACATTAGATTGGGCTCCTGTAGGTGGGAGAGGCTGAAGAGGAAAAATTAATAACCTCAGATAAAACAGACCAATGATGATAGTTTGCCATGAACTGAAGACTATAATTTGATACATTATATAGAAATGAGACTCATAAAACAAAAAGCAAAAAGCAAGATAAAATGTACCTCAATGAGTTGAAGGTATTGAATTTAAATTTTATGACATTTTAACTTCCCTTAACATTACCATGAACATATCCAAAGAGAAAGATCATTAATATTTGCAAGTGTAAAAAGTAGCAAGAATAGCAAAATGAGAGGTAATAAGATATTAGTGTTTGATCTGACAATTAGATAACATAGATAAATATCTGAAGATAGTACATGATGACAGTCATGTCTGAAATGGCATGAAGGAATCCAGTACTTAGTGGTAGGAAAACACTTAGAGAAAATGTTAAAACACAAGCGGACATCACCTAGAATTCTACCTCTGCCTTGGCCTTGCACACATTCCCTAAGGTTGACAGATTAGAATTCCTGTCACATTAATACTTTTTAAATTGGTTAAACCTCAACATTTCATTCTATTGATGAAATCTAATATAGATAGGTAAATTTTCTGACCTTCCAAATTAAATTCTGATTTTATATAATTCTTTATTGTCTCTAGTCCAGGAATTATTAACCTTTTTCTGTGTGTGTGTGTGTGTGTGTGGAATGGACCCCTTTTGTAGTATGTGAAGCCTTTGATGGACTCTGCAGAATAATTTTCCTCAAAACCCAATATTCATTTCTTAAATATTATTAAAAGGCTTTGCTATCATTTGTGATTCTCAGCAGGAAGACAGTGGTAGGTACTAGCTATTTCTAGACAAATACAGGTTTGGTAAAGGCTTTTGCACAGCAGCAGCTCCTTCTGTCGAAGAGTAGCAAGGACTACGCTTGTTGCCTAGCAACACCACCTTATCACTGACAACTGGATACTCCACTGAATTGGAAGAGTTAGTAGTTGAAAACAGGAAGTACAGTAGTTATCTGTCTAGAATGAGGTTTGCCTGCTTTTCTATAACTTTTGAAAACACTGACCTTGAGTATTTTTTCTTGTTTATAACTGCATTAACATAGTAGAAGTAGGATATCAGTAAACTCTCATTCCAATCTTATCTATTTATAGGCAGGAACGATTTCAGGCAGCCTGAGGCAACTGCTTGGAGTACTTGAGTCTATACAGGTTCAGGCAATGAGTCAAGAATAATCCTTTGAAGAGTGTTTCAAGGAGTCAAGTTTCTAATTTTCTCTTCCATCATAAAATTTAATTATATTCTGAAGCAATCTAGTCACCTATAACTGAGGTATACTTCCTTTTCTTTCTTTGTTTTTCCTTTATTACCCATGTGGTTTTGCACCCTGCTGTTTCTCAGTCTCTCACTTAGTTGGTCATCTTTAAGCCATCCATAATGTTAGAGGAAAAAAATGGAGAGAAATGAGTAATTATACTCTCTTGGCACTCTTTTTCATTTTTCTGCTTATTTTTTCACAATTAGCAAGCAAAGAGACAGAGATCAATGTGTGCATGATCTCTGCACATGTGTACATTGTAAAAGGACATATGCTCACTCCCTCTTGTAAGAGCACTGGAATCACAACTAACTGCTGAACAATCATCAACAGGGAGACACTGGAACTCACCAAAAAGGATACCCCACATCCAAAGACAAAGGAGAAGCCTCAATGAGATGGAAGGAGGAGGACAATCACAATAAAATCAAATCCCACAAACGCTGGGTGGGTGACTCACAAACTGGAGAACAATTACACCACATAACTCCACCCACTGGACTGAAGGTTCTGAGCCCCACGTCAAGCTTCCCAACCTGGGGGTCCAGCAATGGGAGAAGGAAATCCAGAGAATCAGACTTTGAAGGCTAGTGGGATTTGATTGCAGGACTTTGGCAGGACTGGGGGAAACAGAGACTTCACTCTTGGAGGGCACACACAAAGTAGTGTATGCATCAGGACCCAGGGGAAAGGAGCAGTGACCCCATAGAAGACTGAACCAGACCTACCTACTCGTGTTGGAGGGTCTCCTGCAGAGACAGGGGCAGCTGTGGCTCACCACGGGGACAAGGACACTGGCAGCAGAAGTTCTGGGAAGTACTCCTTGGCGTGAGCCCTCCCAGAGTCCGCCGTTAGCCCCACCAAAGAGCCTGTAGGCTCCAGTGCTGGGTCACCTCAGGCCAAACAATCAACAGGGAGGGAACTCAGCCCCTCCAATCAGCAGACAAGCAGATTAAAGTTTTACTGAGCTCTGCCCACCAGAGCAACACCCAGCTCTACCGACCACCAGTCCCTCCCATCAGGAAGCTTGCACAAGCTTCTTAGACAGCCTCATCCACCAGAGGGAAGACAGCAGAAGCAAGAACAACTACAATCCTTCAGCCTGTGGAATGAAAACCACATTCACAGAAAGACAGACAAAATGAAAAGGCAGAGGGCTATGTACCAGATGAAGGAACAAGATAAAACCCCAGAAAAACAACTAAATGAAGTGGAGATAGGCAACCTTCCAGAAAAAGATTTCAGAATAATGATAGCAAAGATGATCCAGGACCTCGGAAAAAGAATAGAGGCAAAAATCGAGAAGAGGCAAGAAATGTTTAACAAAGACCTAGAAGAATTAAAGAACAAACAGAGATGAACAATACAATAACTGAACTAAAAAATACACTAGAGGAATCAATAGCAGAATAACTGAGGTAGAAGAGTGGATAAGTGAACTGGAAGACAGAATGGTAGAATTCACTGCTGCAGAACAGAATAAAGAAAAAAGAATGAAAAGAAATGAAGACAGCCTAAGAGACCACTGGGACAACCAACATTAAATGCACCAACATTTGCATTACAGGGGTCCCAGAAGGAGAAGAGAGAGAGAAAGGACCCAAGAAAATATTTGAAGAGATTACAGTTGAAAAATTCCCTACCATGAGAAAGGAAATAGCCACCCAAGTCCAGGAAGTGCGGAGAGTCCCAGGCAGGATAAAACCAAGGAGAAACATGCCAAGACACAAGGTAATAAAACTGACAAAAATTAAAGACAAAGAAACACTATTAAAAGCAACAAGGGAAAAACAACAAATAACATACAAGGGAACTCCCATAAGGTTAACAGCTGATTTCTCAGCAGAAACTCTACAAGCCAGAAAGGGAGTGGCACTATACATTTAAAGTGATGAAAGGGAAGAACCTACAACCAAGATTACTCTACCCAGCAAGGATCTCATTCAGGTTCTATGAAGAAAGCAAAAGCTTTACAGACAAGCAAAAGCTAAGAGAATTCAGCACCACCAAACTAGCTCTAAATGCTAAAGGAACTTCTCTAAGTGGGAAACACAAGAGAAGAAAACGACCTACAAAAACAAACCCAAAACAATTAAGCAAACTGTAATAGGAACATACATATCAATAATTACCTTATATGTGAATGGATTAAATGCTCCAAACAAAAGACACAGGCTCGCTGAATGGATACAAACACAAGACCCGTATATATGCTGTCTACAAGAGACCCACTTCAGACCTAGGGACACATACCAGCTGAAACTGAGTGGACGGAAAAAGTTATTCCATGCAAATGGAAATCAAAAGAAAGCTGAAGTAGTAATGCTCCTGTCATATAAAATGGACTTTAAAATAAAGACTATTAAAAGAGACAAGGAAGGACACTACATAATGATCAAGAGATCAACCCAAGAAGAAGATATAACAATTATAAATATATATGCACCCAAAATAGAAGCACCTCAATACATAAGCCAATTGCTAACAGCTATAAAAGAGGAAATCAACAGTAACACAGTAATAGTGGGGAACTTTAACAGCTCACTTACACCAATGGATAGATCACACAGACAGAAAATTAATATGGAAAGAAAAGCTTTATATAACACAATAGGCCAGATAGATTTAATTGATATTTAAAGATATTCCATCCGAACACAGCAGATTACACTATCTTCTCAAGTGCACACGGAACATTCTCCAGGATAGATCACATATTGGGTCACAAATCAAGCCTCAGTAAATTTAAGAAAATTGAAATCATATCAAGCATCTTTTCTGACCATAACACTATAAGATTAGAAATTATTTAGAGCGAAAAAAACGTAAAAAATACAAACACATGGAGGCTAAACAATACGTTACTAAATAACCAAGAGATCACTGAAGAAATCAAAAGGAAATCAGGAAGACCTAGAGACAAATGACAATGAAAACACGATGATCCAAAACCTATGGAATGCAGCAAAAGCAGTTCTAAGAGGGAAGTTTATAGGTATACAAGCCTACCACAAGAAACAAGAAAAATCTCAAATAAACAGTCTAACCTTACACGTAAAGGAACTAGAGAAAGAAGAACAAACAAAACCCAAAGTTACCAGAAGGAAAGAAATCATAAAGATCAGAGCAGAAATAAATGAAATAGAAACAAAGAAATCAATAGCAAAGATCAATAAAACTAAAAGCTGGTTCTTTGAGAAGATAAACAAAATTGATAAACCATTAGCCAGACTCATCAAGAAAAAAAGGGAGAAGACTCAAATCAATAGAATTAGAAATGAAAAAGGAGAAGTTACAACAGACATCGCAGAAATACAAAGCATAATAAGAGACTACTATAAGCAACTCTATGCCAATAAAATGGACAACCTGGAAGAAGTGGACAAATTTTAGAAAGGTGAAACTTTCTGAGATTGAACCAGGAAGAAATAGAAAATATGAACAGACCAATCACAAGGAATGAAATTGAAATTGTGATTTAAAATCTTCCAACAAAAAAAAGTCCAGGACCAGATGGCTTCACAGGTGAATTCTATCAAACATTTAGAGAAGAACTAACACCTATCCTTCTCAAACTCTTCCAACAAATTGCAAAGGAAGGAACACTCCCAAACTCATTCTATGAGGCCACCATCACCCTGAAACCAAAACCAGACAAAGATACTACAAAAAAAAAGAAATTACAGACCAATATCACTGATGAATATAGATGCAAAAATCCTCAACAAAATACTAGCAAACAGAATCCAACAGCACATTAAAAGGATCATATACCATGATCAAGTTGGATTACCCAGGGATACAAGGATTCTTAAAAATATGGAAATCAATCAATGTGATACACCATATTAACAAATTGAAGAATAAAAACCATATGATCATCTCAATAGATGCAGAAAAAGCTTTTGACAAATTTCAGCACCCATTTATGATAAAAACTCTCCAGAAAGTGGGCACAGAGGCAACCTACCTCAACATGATAAAGGCCATATGTGAGAAACCCACAGTCAACATCATTCTCAATGGTGAAAAACTGAAAGCATTTCCTCTAAGATCAGGAAGAAGACAAGGATGTCCACTCTCACCACTATTATTCAACATAGTTTTGGAAGTCCAGCCATGGCAATCAGAGAAGAAAAAGAAATAAAAGGAATACAAATTGAAAAAGAAGAAGTAAAACTGTCACTGTTTGCAGATGACATGATACTATACATAGAGAATCCTAAAGATGCCGCCAAAAAACTACTGGAGCTAATCAATGAATCTGGTAAACTTCAGGATACAAAATTAATGCACAGAAAACTCTTGCATTTCTATACACGAACAACGAAAGATCAGAAAGAGAAATTAAGGAAACAATCACATTTACCATTACAATGAAAAGAATAAAGTACCTAGGAATAAACCTACCTAAGGAGGTAAAAGACATGTACTCAGAAAACTGTAAGATACTGATGAAAGATACCAAAGATGACAGAAACAGTTGGAGAGATATACCATGTTCTTGGTTTGGAAGAATCAATATTGTGAAAATGAATATACTATCCAAAGCCATCTACAGATTCAATGCAATCCCTATCAAACTACCAATGGTATTTTTTATAGAACTAGAACAAAAAATCTTAAAATTTGTATGGAGACACAAAAGACCCCGAATAGACAAAGCAATCTTGAGGGAAAAAATGGAGCTGGAGGAAACGGACTCCTGACTTGAGACTATACTACAAAGCAATAATAATCAGACAATATGGTACTGGCACAAAAACAGAAATATAGATCAATGGAACAAGATAGAAAGCCCAGAGATAAACCCACGCACCTATGGTCTACTAATCTATGACAAAGGAGGCAAGCATATACAATGGAGAAAAGACAGTGTCTTCAACAAGTGGTGCTGGGAAAACTGGACAGCTACATATAAAAGAATGAAATTAGAACCCTCCCTAACACCATGCACAAAAATAAACTCAAAATGGATTAAAGACCTAAATGTAAGACCAGACACTATAAAACTCTTAGAGGAAAACATAGGAAGAACACTCTTTGACATAAATCACAGCAAGATATTTTTGACCCACCTCCCAGAGTAATGGAAATAAAAACAAAAATAAACAAATGGGACCTAATGAAATTTTTGTACAGCAAAGGAAACTCTAAACAAGATGAAAAGACAACCTTCAGAATGGGAGAATATATTTACAAACAAATCATTGGACAAAGTATTAATCTCAAAAATATATAAACAGCTCATGCAGCTCAATATTAAAAAAACAAACAACACAATCCAAAAATGGGCAGAAGACCTAAATAGACATTCTCCAAAGAAGACACAGATGGCCAAGAGGCATATGAAAAGCTGCTCAACATCACTTATTATTAGAGAAATGAAAATCAGTAATACAATGAGATATCACCTCGCACTGGTTAGAATGGGCATCATCAGAAAATGTACAAACAACAAATGCTGGAGAGAGTGTGGAGAAAAGGGAACCCTCCTGCACTGTTGGTGGGAATGTAAATTAATACAGCTACTAAATAGAACAGTATACTATGGATGTTCCTTAAAAAACTAAATATAGAATACCATATGACCCAGCAATCCCACTACTGGACATATACCCTGAGAAAACCGTAACTCAAAAAGACACATCCACCCCAATGTTCATTGCAGCACTATTTACAATAGTCAGGTCTTGTAAGCAACCTAAATGCCCATCAGCAGACAAATGGATAAAGAAGATATTGTACATATATACAATGGAATATCAGCCATAAAAAGGAATGAAATTGGGTCATGTGTAGAGTCGTGGATGGACCTAGAGACTGTCATACAGAGTAAAAGAAGTCAGAAAGAGAAAAACAAATATATCGTATATTAACGCATATATATGGAATCTAGAAAAATGGTACAGATGAAACAGCTTGCAAGGCAGAAATAGACACAGATGTACAGAGCAAATGTATGGACACCAAGGGGGGAAAGTGGAGGTAGGGGCGTGGTGGTGGGATGAAGTGGGAGATTGGGATTGACACATATACACTAATATATATAAAATAGATAACTAATAAGAACTTGCTGTATAAAAAATAAATGAAATAATTAAAGTTAAAAAAAGAAAAAAAGAAAGAAATGTGTTTATGGCATGATGCCAGTACAGGATAGCTTATTGTCTTAGATAAAAGCTTACCCTAGGTTCTTGATGATACTCTTGAATTTACCAGCCCACTGTACGTTCATGATGGTATTTCATACTAATTACCAATGTCCCATTGTTTTCCACTTAAAAATCTATCCTTTCAGCACTCTTGTAAGTCTACCTCCCATGTACATACCTCCCCTTTCATTCCCACTTTTTAATTATTTTCTTACATCATAATCACTTTATTGATTCCAAAGGGTATTTTTTTTAATTTTTCTGTTTTCAAATTCCTTTTTACCCTCACTATTCTAAGTGAGCGTATAAGATTTATAAAACCATGGTGCAATGTGTTTTCTTAGTATAGTTTGAAAGGTGTCTCTGGATCTCCTCATATCCCCAAAGTGCAGCTACATTTTATGTATCACACAATATAAATGTTGGACATATAGACTAGAGGTGCAATTTGATCCATGATTTGATGAATCTGTCAAAATGAGCTGTGTAATGCCAAGTCTTTGTAGCACTACTAATCCACAGTTATGCATGTTATACTTGAAAGGAAGTACGTGACCCTATAGAGTATGGGTTTTCATTTGAAGCCCCACGGTTGCCTTACCACCAAGCTTGAAAGATCAACTTGCTGTCCTTTTAAATCTAGCCACAAAACCCTATTGGTTGGTTTCCTTTGGGTACTGAGTTTCTCTCTCTCTCTCTCTCTCTCTCTCTCTCACACACACACACACACACACACACACACACCACTACCACCAACACAGACACACCACCCCCACCATGCACCACCCTCATCTTCTATTTACTACATTTGCTTTAAAATCTTCAATACTTCTGTATATTTATTTTCTAATTTGTTCCCGAAATATTTAGGAATAAAAGGGTAGCATTCTTTTTTTCTACTGTCCTTACTTTTCTACTTGCCACACCTTTTCTATTACTTTAGTTTTGAATTTTTACTTTGTGTCTTCATAAATTTCTGCTATTTAGTTTTGCCAGGCTGTAGCCAGGCTGTAAAATTGTTACTTTTTTTTTTCCCTCAGAAGTATGACCAACTCTTTTAAATAACATTCTTGTCATATGAGCTATCCATTCTATTTTAAAATTCAGGTCTTTCCTGTAGTTTACTGAAAAGATTTCAACGTTGAGCCTATTAACATCTAAGTATTCTTCTAAGAGCATTTTTTGCAAAATGCACTCAGCCAGAACTAATAATTACAGCATGTTCTAAATGTTGTTAGAAATTTTTAAATTTAATCCTGTCAAGATATATGTATCTGTTGCTCATACTTTAAAAAAATAGACTAAAAAGTCACAGTATTACAAACTCTAGTGTTGTTTGAGGATTTGTAATTGCTGTTTTATAGGTAACAAATTAGCTATAATCATGTTAACTTTCCAATTTCACCCTGTTAGTATCTTTTTTTCTTTATTTCCTAATCTTTTTTGGGGATATAGCTGTGTAACAATTTATAATATTCTTTGATTATTTTAAATGCATATATTTTCTTTGTAATTCATCTTCACCTAATCTCTGTTTTTCATTTGCAACTGGCTTCTCTGCACGCATTGGTTTACTGTGATTCTAATAAAACTGAAGTCCTTTTAGGGCCTTCCTATTACTACGATTGTTTTCATTTCAGTATTTAAATTTTGCTCCTTGGAGGTTCATAGGCTCTTTTATCTTCAGAACATGTCAAGAATAAGAAAAAAGCCTGGTCATTATACATATGTTTAAGGTGAATTGATTCCTGTCAAGGGAGATCATGTTCCTTAAAATATTGGATGGACAAGGTAATAAGTTTTAGGTCTAGGGTAGGCTGGAAAGACTATCTCATCTCTTTTGGTATTAGATACTGTGATTTATTTTTGATTTGCTTGACCAAAATAAGCACTTTTATTTTTTCTCTAAAGGAAATTTAGGAACAGGAATGAGATTGAATTCCATTTTAACTGAAACCAACAACAAAAAACCCAATGAAGTTTAGAGAATATGCTTGTCAGTTTCTCCTTTGTTTGAGCGGCAGCGCAGTTTCCTTTCCCGCATCAATTCAGGCCATCCACTCCAGCCTGAATCTCCATCTCTTTACTGACTCCTGATAGTCATTATGGACATTCCTATGAGACCAGCAACTTTTTGTTTTTGCAACCTATTTTTTAAAATTAGTATTTTGGTCAAGTTCTTGTAGGACCTACCAAACACGTCAGTACTACTGACCACATCATCACCCTTGGCTCAGTACACCTTTAGGAAGATCTAGCTATTTCTTCTTTTACTCAATTGTCTTGTGCTGCCTCTGTTTGAATGGCACCATTTACCTCCTTGATAGTCCTCTTGCCTAGTTTCACAAAACAAAGTTCTCACAAATATGAGGAAAAAAAGCAACTTTTCCTTGGTATTAGCTAAACATTGAGCCACACCTCTCACATCCTTCAGCTACTTGTCCCTTACCCTTGCTCAGTTCAACATCCCATCTGACAGTCATCACCAGAGCCTCTGTTTTGCAGCAACAATAAATTTAACAAATTGTTCACAATTTGATGGAGCATCTATACAAAGTTCGTAGCATATGGGTTAACGACAGACTGTTGTCCTCTTCTAAAATATTCTCTTTTGCCCCACCCTCCATTAGAAATCTACCTATTCGGAAGGGTTAAGGCCCAGCCTCCCTCACTTAGGGCTCCTGTACCATGTCCTGAACTGATCTCTGCTTGCTCTGAGGTGTACCAGTAAACTTATGGTCAATGACAGTCACTTCATTATTTCATATCTTTATATCTCTCCAGTTGAATTATAAGGCACTTAGAAGTCAGAGAAAATGAAGCTTTTTACTACCTCAGTGAGCAGATTTTCAATAAATACCTTCTGAATGATTATGTGCTTCACTAGGAATGCAATGATAGGATCCCTGAAATGGGGATTAGAAAAGCTAAATTCTATTTGAAATTCTCCAATAATTATTTGGATTATCTAGAACAAATATATTTGGTTTTCTTAGTCTCTGTTTTCTCACAAACAAAGGAGAGATCTGGGTCCCTTTCAGCTCTATGATTTTATGAAGCAATGAATAGGGCAAGTGAGTGGAGGAAGAAATAACAGTTGCCAATAGACAAAGATAATCTAACTATCTAAGGGACATTTGGTGTTATCACATTCTAAGGTGATTTCCAACTTTAAACCTTAAAAAAAATGTTAGCTGCCGTTCATGAGAGAAAGCTGGGATATACTAAACTCAGTACATGGGAGTTCAAGTTTAGCTCTTCTGCTTCTAGTTGCGTGATCTTGGGCCACTGACTGACCCCTTTAAAACTCAATTTTTTCATATGTAAATGAGGAATAATATATCTAGCTAATAAGTTTGTCATGATTATTAAAAGAAGTATTTATGAAATAAGCTTATAAATATGAGGTAGTCGCACAAGCAGCAACCCCAATAATTTCTATATAAAGTGACATACGTACACAATCATTCATTTTTAATCAAAACTTCTTGTTATCTAAGTAGCCTTATTTCTTTTGCTCCCAAGCACTTAAAACCTAATTTTATTTTAGATAACTTTTGTAAAAGCTTGGAACCATGAGTTTCCTGGCCCAAGTTTATCAACAAAAAGATAAATACACTTTGCCTATATTTGAAAGTACATTTCTTGCATTTATTTCTCTGTACTTCATTGAGAACATAAAGTTGGTGGTTATCAACCAAAATACACCAGTAAATATAGGTGATCTTGTATATGGAAGATAAAGATTGAACTGTTAACATTTCTAAGTTATAGTTAGAAAATTATCTGAGTGGAATTGTATTATTCTAACCTACTGTATATGTTTTGTGCTCATATAGCATTTTGGCTTTAATTGATAATTGATTTAAAAAATTTTTTTTTCCTTTTTATTTATTTACTTATTTTTGGCTGTGTTGGGTCTTTGTTGCTGTGCACAGGCTTTCTCTAGTTGAGGAGAGTGGGGGTTACTCTTAGTTGCAGTGTGTGGGCCTCTTGTTGAGGTGGCTTCTCTCGTTGCAGAGCACAGGCTCCAGGCGTGCGGGCTTCAGCAGTTGTGGCACTTGGGCTCAGTAGTTGTGGCTCACGGGCTTAGTTGCTCCACGGCATGTGGGATCTTCCCGAACCAGGGCTTGGACCCGTGTCCCCTGCATTGGCAGGCGGATTCCCAACCACTGTGCCACCAGGGAAGCCAGATAACTGATTTTTACTACTTCTCTGTGGAATGTCTCTAAAAATATCTGGTGCATTTAGACATTTATTTAATTACATTTGTTCTCATATTGCTATTTTTTCTATAGCAATCTGGTAAACTAAGACTAATGTTTTCACTTATCAGTCTTTTCCAGACTAGAGAATATTTACAGATAACCTCATAGAACGGAGTCTACTTAGCTAACACTGTGCTCTAAAACTTTTTGGCATTAATGTGATTTGTCATATATACATGTAAAAGTAATTTCTCATCATTTTGTCCATGAATGCATATAACTCACAACTGAAAGAAAATGAAAGTGAAGCTAATTGTCACAAAGAGAGTAGTACTGATCACTATGCCCCTCTGTCACCTCCACTGGGTATGTTTGATCAAATGACGAAGATAGTTATGGGAACTGACCATCTGTATTAGAAATTTGAAACGGACAAGCATTTTCAACATCACAGCCAGCCAGTGTGATTTCCAAGCTGATCCTGAAGTAAAAACGTAGGTAGCTGGTGAGAAGAGTCAGCAAATAGAAAAAGAGAAGACACAGGTCTGATGGTATACAACACAATTCTCTGGGAGGGGGAATAAAGCAAAAAAAAAGCGCAGATTCCTGCACAGGAAAAGAAGTTCTAAATAGAACAAGATGCTTCCTCCCCTAAAACATTGACACTTACAAGCACTGAAAGTGAGGAAGTAGATTTCAAGCATCAGTTGCTTTGAACATTAAAGGACAGAAAACTCAAAGGCTCAAGCTTTTTGCTTTTATCCCATTCTTTTCTCCCATCTGGATGTTGAGAACATTCTTTACTAAAGACATAAATAAAATTGAATTACTATTCAATTCCTTTATGTTCACCAAAAGTCTGGCGGAGATTTACACCAACTAAAAGGAAAATCAACACATAATCAGTTGAAATGCAGCAAAACCTAAGATATGATTTTTAACTGATCATTCAACACTTACAGAGATACCACTATGCATATTACTAGCACTGTGTTTGGTTCTAAGTCCAAGTTGAATTAGACAGGTTCCTGCCCTCCAGTAACTTATACACTAGTGAAGGAGATAAGCACATAAAAATAACACAACAATGAATACAATCTGTTCCATAGTAAAGTTTTGTACTAGGTTCTTTATACAACTGTACACATATATATTTTGATCAGTGGTTATATACACCTACACATGGAAAGGCTTCCCATTAACAAGAGCAATTTTGGTGACACTGAGCAATTAGATCTGTGGGCAATTAGAGCAAGGGCACAGGTAGGTGAATAAGGTATTTCCTTGACAGACTGAAACAACTGAGAATTCGTCCTAGAATAAAGTAACTCAGTAGTTTGAGTGAGGATGAGGGGGGAAGTAAGATTTCAATCAGAAAGTAAAATCAAAGATATAATTAAGGTAAAATTCGGTCATTTTATTAATTAGGGATTATTATGGGCTGAATTGTATCCCCCCCAAATTCATACGTTGAAGCTGTAACCCCCCAGTACCTCAAGATGTGACTGTATTTGGAGATAAAGCCTTTAAAGAGGTAATTAATTTAAAACGATATCATTAGGATGGGGCCTGATTCAGTATGACTGGTCTCCTTATTAGAAAATGCAATTAGGACGCAGACATGCACAGAGGAAAGACCATGTGAAAACACAAGGAAAACACAGTCATCTGCAAGCCAAAGAGAAAGGTCTCAGAAGAAATCAATCCTGTCAACACTTTAATCTCCAACTTCAAGCCTCCAGAACTGTCAGAAAATAAACACCTGTTATTTAAGCCACCCAGTCTGTGGTACTTTGTTATGACAGCCCTAGCAAACAATGCAGGAAATATTTATCCAGTCTTTGAATGAGAGGATTTTCTTAATTTTTCTTGAAAAAAATTATCAGTAGTTTTATATACAGGTAACTATCTAATTTACTTATGCCTCATGTGAGACCTATTATTTATCTACCTTTGGAGATAATAAAAATGACTATAAAACAAACCATAATATATGAATTTAGTTTTTATTAATTTGCATCTACTATGTGACAGATATTATGTAGCACCGTAGAATCAAAGATAGATACCATATTGTCCCTGTCCTCTTGAGACTCACAAACCAGTCAGAAAGGCAAACACATGTATGTGATCACTTTACACAGTGTTACCTGTCACAATCTAAGAAAGCCCAGATTATCACACTAGGGTGGCTTCTGATTCTTTGATTCAAGAGTTAGAGGACTTAATCAAGCTGTCAACAAAAAGATGAGTTTTCTTTTTTGTAAATGACGGATAACTATGTGATTTTTGGCATATGACAAGGAGTCAAGTGACACTGCTATATCAAAACAAGATTCCTTATCATTCACATTTATAAAAATGAAAAGTAGGGACAGAATTGATGCCAAACCCATTCTCAGTCCTGCATTAAGTACTATTCATCCGAATACATGGAAACTATTTGAAGAGAAAGCAGCTATCTATGTTATTAAAATAGGAGTTCTTGGTAAAATTTTGAATTTTATGTTTAACAATCTATGAAAAATGTAAAATATTTATGTTATTTTGATCCATTTTATAGAAATAATCATTATAATAATATCTCAGTCTAGAGGAAACTTTTTTAACAGCATAATGATCAGAAAAAATTTTAATATAAATATTTTAATTGCACAGAAGTATGATAAGGTCTTCTATAAAAGAGTTCAAGTATAAGATACATTAGAATAGTATTAGGTGGTGTGATGGTTAACTTTATGTTTCAACTTGACTGGGCCATGGGGTAAACAGATATTTGGTCAAACATTATTCTGGGTGTTTCTGAGAGGCCAATTCTTTTATTAAAGTATAGTTGATTTACAAGGGAGGCTATTTTTGAATGAAACTAACATTTAAATCAGTAGACACAGTAAACCAGATTGTTCACCACAATGTGGATGGGCCTCATTCAATCAGTTGAAGTCCTGAATATCACAAAGGCTGACCCACCACTGATCCACAAAGGCACTGGTAATTTTTCAAATGGAAACATTGGCTCTTCCTGGTACAAGAGCAGCCTGCCAGCCTTCAGGCTAAAACAGGAACATTGGTTCTGCAGATTTGGAACTTGCCAGCTTCCATAATCATGTGAGAAAATCCCTTATAATAAATCCAATGTATGTGTACGTTTATATATCTCCTATTGGTTCCCTGTTGTGAAGAATGGGGAGAACAGGAAGACCCAGCCAAGTGAAGAGGGGAGAAGGAACATTCCAGGGAAAGGCGACATCATGATCAAAGGCATAGAGGGAGAAACAGCATGGTGTGCTCCTGCTCTCCTAACAGTTTAATGTTGTGAGAGCAAACATACAAAATAGGTAACGATGTGAAGATGGGTTGGTAGGCAAGGGACAGATGGAAAAGATCTTTATATACCCTGCTAAGAGACTGGGAATTTATCCTGTGGGTAGTGAGAAGTCAAAGAAGAATTTTAAGCAGTAGAATGATATTACCTGAGGTTATGGATATGCAAAATAGACTTGGAAAGACAGGACTAGAAGGAGAAACATCATCTAGGAGACTATTGCTGTAGTCAAGTTGAGTCGAAAAGTATCTGAACTATGGCAGTGGGACTAGGAATGGTTACAGTGACTTCAGAAATATATGCTAAGTGAGAGTGACAGCCCTCATCATTGGTTGGTTATTGTGCAGATTGAGAGAGGAGGTCAAGGCTTCTATTGGTGTTATGGAAGGCGTTGACCAGAATGTTACTTTGTTGTCAGGGTGTAGTATGTCATCACCAACTGAAACAGACTTCAGGAAAACGTGTCTACTGAATGATGGTGCTGAGAAAATTAGTTCACTGTTTAAATTTTTGATTTTGAGGTATCTTTAGAACAGTCAGTTGGAGTGGTAAAACAGGCAATCAGATACAAGGTCTTCAAGTCATGTGAGTGGCCTTGACTAGACACATAGACTTCAGAGCTATTTTTTTCATATGGTTGGTCTCTGAAAACATGAAATTGGACAATATCTCCCACAGTAAATGCAAAATGAACAGCTGCTGGGGATGAAGCCTCCAGGAATCAGCATTGAAAGGACTGGTGGAGAAAAATCCATTACATGGAAAAACGCAAAGATAGGAAAAGACTCAAAAGAGTATGTTCCTTTTGTAATACAGAAAGTTTTCAGAACTAGATACTGATTAGCAGAGTCAATTGAAGTAAAGACTTTGTCCTTTGTATTTAGACCTTGTAAGGTAAAATCTCAAAAACATAGTGAGAGCAAAAGCTAGATTACAATGGCATGAGTGTATGAGAGGTAATAAACCAGAACTCTGAGATGTTTGGAGGAGAAAAGGAAGTAAACAGGGGATTAAGAAGCATTTAGGATAGATTTTTTTAAATCTATACTTATAGGTTGAGGAGAAGATCCTAGGATAAAAGAGGTTGTCTAAAGATAGAGAATAGGAAGGAATTAAGGGAGCATGGTCTTGGTGAGAAAGGGTTAGGGTAGATTCATTGGCATGAGAGTGAAAGAGAAATGATGAGGGATGGATAGGACTGGAAAATAGAAGGAGATCAAATATAAACATTCAAAGTTTTCATGGAAGAAGGAAAGGGCCATCTATTGAAAATGGTAGGAGAAGTGAGGGAGGTGGGGTAGGTAGAAGGATACAGAAAATGATTTAAGGCCTTAAGGAGAGTGATAAAAATGTAAAACATATATTCAGGAAAATAGAGTTGAGCTAATGATGTGTGCCAGACATTGTTAGTGTTCAGCAAATATACACCTTGTCCTCTAGATTTCCTGAGCATTCACACATCTAGGAGGGCTCATGTGAGCAGAGTGTTGTCCAGTCAAAGGGGCAGTTTAGAGTGGGTATATCTGCTCCATGCTTGCTCTCCACCAGCTATGAAAATCTTAAAGGCTGTGAGCTTCCAATGGAAAAGCTATAAATTGAAGAAGGGCTATCAAGTATTATCAGAGTATAATATGAGCAGAAAATAAGCCCTATTGTGTTACGCCATTGAGATTTTGGGATTTTCTATGGCAGCGTAAGCAAACCTCTCATCACTAATGAACCAAGGATATTAAAAGGTTGCTTCCAGGATTATAGATCAGGATTTGCAGAACTGGCAGGTGCAACGAAGTTATTTTCTGCTCTCTCTCCACAGGAATTGAAGGCAGCAGAGTTGGGCTTACTGGTGTCAAATGAGGGAGAGGGAAGGGAGAGATGCAGAAGGAGATGATTAGCAGTGAGGAGGGCTGATAGGCTTAGGAGAAAAACAAAGCATCAGGGAGTTGGGAGCTCTCTTAGTTTGAAAAGTGGGCATATTGGGAAAGTTAGAGTGAGACTGAAGAATGGAAGAATGTGGTCAAAGAGCGGAAAGTTACATTTATGATTTTCAAGGCGGACCATTTGCAGGTGATGGTTAAGTTCATGGATTTTCTCTAGGCACTGTAGCTCATATAAAGTGGAGATGAAAGTTAAGATGGTCCAGAAATTTTTCAGGGAAATTGTTACCTGTCTCATCTACATGCATGTTGAAACAACATGAAAGAATTAAAGTTCTGATTTATTGCTCAAAATTTATCCCTAAATCATTAAAATATTCCTAAGTGTCACGTTAATGCACTTCCTGTATTATATTTTCTGTCACATAATGCTTTTACTTGGAAGAAATGGAAATGCCTTACAGACTTTTTGCTGAAGTAACACTAACATAGGAGAAGTATAAGTGATTTCTACTTATGCAGCTCTGCAATTTTTAACATGATAGGTAAATCAATAAACACATATATTTGAATACCCAAATTTGACCTCTAATAAATTCTAATAAGAAGGATATGTACAGTGCAGTTAAAATGTGAATTTAAATTTATATTTTATTTTCAGGGATGATAAAACCTAATTAACTGGATTATAATGCTGTCACTGAATAAGATAATTACTTTAGGAGAGGAGGCAAGATGGCAGAGTAGAACGTGAGCTCACCTCTTCTTACAGAAACACCAAAATCACAACTAACTGCTGAACAATGACTGACAAAAAGAACGCTGGAACCTATCAAAAACGATACCCTATATAAAAGACAAAGAAGAAGCCACAATGAGACAGTAGGAGGGGCACAACTGTGATAAAATCAAATCCAATACACGCAAGGTGGGCAACCCACAAACTGGAAAGCAATTGTATCACAGAAGTTCTCCCACAGGAGTGACAGTTCTGAGCCCCACATCAGGCTCCCCAGCCTGGGGGTCTGGCAATGGGAGGAGGAGTCCCCAGAGAGTCCACCTTTGAAAGCCAGCAGGGTTTGACCACAAAAATTCCACAGGACTGGGGGATACAGAAACTTGACTCTTGGAGGGCATACACAGGGTCTCGTGTGCACCTGGACCCAGGGAAAAAAGTGGTGACCTCATAAGAAACTGGGCCTGATTCATCTACCAGTGTTTGAGGGTTTCCTGTGAAGGCAGGGGTGGGGGTGGCTGTGGCTCACTGTGGGGACAGGGACACTGGCGGTGGTGGTTCTGGTGAGTGCTCATTGGTGTAGGCCCTCTAGGAGGCCAACATTTTCTCACCAAGACCTGGCCCCACCCAACAGCCTGTAGGCTCCAGTGCTGGGATGCCTCAGGCCAAACAACCAATAGGACATGAACACAGCTCCACTCATCAGTAGATAAGCTTAAAGTCTTTGTGAATAAACAGCTGCCTGATAAACACACCCCCAACACAGACCTGCCTACCAGAGGGACAGGACCCAGCTCTGGGTGGGCAGGTACCAGTCTCCCATCAGGAAGCCTGCACAAGCCTCTTAGACAGCCTCATCCACCAGAGGGCAGAAAGCAGAAGCAAGAACTACAACCCTGCAGCCTGCAAAACAGAAACAGTAATCACAGAAAATTAGACAAAATGAGATGGCAGAGGAATATGTCCCAGATGAAGAAACAAGATAAAACATCAGAAGAACAACTAAATAGAGACAGACAATCTACCTGAAAAAGAATTCAGAGTAATGATAGTAAAGATGATCTAAGATCTCAGAAAACAAATAGAGACACAGATTGAAAAGATTCAAAAAATATTTAACAAAGAGCTATTTGCAAATGATGTGACAGACAAGGGATTAATCTCCAAAATTTACAAACAGCTCATGCCACTCAATATCAAAAGAAAAACCAACCCTATCAAAAAATGGTCAGAAGACCTAAATAGACGTTTCTCCAAAGACATACAGATTGCCAAGAGGCACATGAAAAGATGCTCAACGTCACTAATGATTAGAGAAATGCAAATCAAAACTACAATGAGATATCACCTCACACCAGTCAGAATGGTCATCATCAAAAAGTCTACAAATAATAAATGCTGGAGAAAAAAGGGAACCCGCCTACACTGTTGGTGGGAATGTAAATTGGTACAGTCACTATGGAGAAACTAAAAATAGAGATACCATATGATCCAGCAATCCCACTCCTAGGCATATATATGGAGAAACCCATAATTCAAAAAAATACATGTACCCCAATGTTCATTACAGCACTATCTACAATAGCCAGATCATGGAAGCAACCTAAATGCCCACTGACAGATGAATGGATAAAGATGTTGTACATATATATACAATGGAATATTACTCAGCCATAAAAAGGAACGAAATTGGGTCATTTGTAGAGACGTGGATGGACCTAGAGACTGTCATACAGAGTGAAGTAAGTCAGAAAGAGAAAAACAAATATCGTATATTAATGCATATATGTGGAATCTAAAAAAATGGTACACAGACTTCTGTAGGCTGTGGGGCTGAATCTATTTCCTTGTATTTTCTGTCTTCTAGGGGCCACCCACATTTCTTAGCTCATGGTCCTTTCCTCCTCTCAAAGCCAGCAACAGTGGGTTGCGTTCTTCACATACTTCATCACTCTGACCTTCTCTTCTATATCTCTCTTCCCCTTTTAAGAATCCTTGTGATTACATTGGGACCACCTGGAAAACCCAGGAACCCAGGATAATCCATTTTGAGGTCAGTTAGTGATTAGCAACCTTAGTTCCATCTGACACCTTTTTTTTTGGCCATGCTGCAAGGCATATGGGATCTTAGTTCCTGACCAGGAATCAAACCTGCACCCCCTACATTGGTAGTACAGAGTCTTAATCACTGGACTGCTAGGGAAGTCCTTCCATCTGCTACCTTAATGTACTTTTGCCCTTTAACCTAACATATTCACAGGTTCCAGGGATTAGGATGTGGGCATCTTGAGGGCACCATTATTCTTTCAACCATATCACCATTTTAAAATTCAAGGTCCCTTACACATTTCTTCCTGTTTCCAGGTGGGACCTTCCCCTGGGGCCCATTGTCTTCATTGCACTCAGAATGAAAATTTCTCTGAAATTCTTTTTCCGGTAAGTTTTGGTAAGGAGCAGTCCCTCTTGCACTGGAGTCTGCAGAATGGCTTCAGTGTCCATTCCTTCAACCCTACAGGTGATGGCAGAAGTGGCAGAGGCTGCAGAAGCCAAAGCCTTTTGGCCTGAGGATGGCAGCCAGTCCTGTTCACCCAGCAACCCTCACACAATTCATCCAAACTGTAAAACGGCCCCTGCTTCACATCAATGAGCTAAAAACATTAATTATAAAGAAGAAGGTTATTTCAGTATTGCTGGGGACAAGCTCAAATCGGAATGGTAAAAATGTCCTTGAATCAAATTTCTATTTCTTTAATTAGGTCTGAACAAACATCCACTGCTGCGGTTAACTTTATTTCCATGTATTTGTCTATTTGTCAGTTTTCAAAAAGTACTCGAAGTAACAACCTCTTTGGGACTCAGTGATGTGAAAGCAGAAGAGGAAGAAAAAAAAATGTTTAGAATTTTTTAAAACTAAAATAAACAGGAAAAACATAGTTCTTTGACATAGCCAGAGAAAGTGAATTCTCCCCATCCTTTGTCTAATCATTTTCATGAAGTTTTAGAAACTTAATAGGGAGAGGGGTAAGGCGTTAGTGAGGATAAAATACATTTGGTTTGCAAAAACCCGATAAAGGAATCTTTTCCAAGCAACTGAGTACTCTCTCCCTGTACTACTACAATGGGCAAAGTTGGTTATTCTATCATTGGGTTAGAACTATTTCCTGCTATTTTCCCTCGGTTTAGGGTATAAAATATGCTTCGGTGTCAG
This sequence comes from Grampus griseus, assembly GCF_964374135.1. Lineage (NCBI taxonomy): Eukaryota > Metazoa > Chordata > Mammalia > Artiodactyla > Delphinidae > Grampus > Grampus griseus. Next base: position 42,597,450 of record NC_139007.1, read on the forward strand.
ATACACTCACCTTCTAAACTGGAAAAAAAAAAAGCCAAGAGAGCCTGTGACTATGGAAACAAAGGAGTACTTTTCCTCTCACACCTCCACTTACAAAGAATGAGGTTTATTTCAAATTTTATTTTTATTCTTGGTGGTTAAGAGTAGTTGCTATAAAGTGATTTTGTGTTGGTCAGGGTGGCTCAGTGGGGAAATGCTAGGTATGAGTGACTCACTAAAGGGGAGGAATAAAGAGATGACAGTAGAATAACTCAACAACAAAGGAAAAGATGGTGGTGGGAAGGTAAGGGATGAGCTGGTTCTTAAGGTAAAAACTAGCTTGGACATTTGGGCTGAAATATTAATTTATACTGAAGAGCATAGAATGAAAATAAAATCAGAACAGGGAAAAGAATGTTAAGAACTAAGCAAGAATCACTAATGTTTGATGACCTGTCAGCTCTCAAATGAGAAGCAGGTGTCCTCTCTCTTAATCCACTTCTGGGAAGACTCAGCGTTTCCAAAGGGAAAGGAAAGACAGGCTCCGATCACAGTTGAGATATACCTAGATCACACTGGATTTTTTGTTTCCTATTTTAGTTTTAAAGTTGTGCTAACTATATCTGTGAAGGATTTGAGCCAACTCTGCTCTCTAAAAGAGTCTTCTCTGACACATCATCTCTAAACACTAGAAGAACACTGTATTGCTGCGTTGCAACTTAAATATGCCAAAAAATATTTTAGAAGGGTCACCCTTTCACCATGAGAAGTGGGCTGAAATTTATTCTTTTTTTTTTTTTTTGTGCTGTACACGGGCCTCTCACTGTTGTGGCCTCTCCCATTGTGGAGCACAGGCTCCGGACGCGCAGGCTCAGCAGCCATGGCTCACGGGCCCAGCCGCTCCGCAGCATGTGGGATCTTCCCAGACCGGGGCACGAACCTGTGTCCCCTGCATCAGCAGGCGGACTCCCAACCACTGCACCACCAGGGAAGCCCTATTCTTTTGTATTTTAATAGAAAATATAAATATCAAGACAGTCCAAAAGGAAAATATGTACAATTCTGTAAACAGGTGTTTCTTGTTAAAAGCTGTGGGTCAGTGTCATAGAGAGATTGAATTTAAGAGTGGCCCTACACATAGGAACAAACTTAACGGAGAATTATTTTCTTAACTGTTTAATGTTGTAATCCAAGTCCAATCCATTTATATTACTCTTTACTTTGAAAATAATAGAGCTTCAGATATAACTCCAAAATTGTAAATATTGCTATATATTGTTCTCTAAAATATATGTTTTGGTTCAATATAAGGAAAAGAAAATGGAAGCATTAGTTTTCCTCAAAGACTTTACAAGTCTGGAGTATGATTATCTTCAAACATTGTGATTATCTGTTTATGTACCTAGCTGCCTATCTCCTGGTTAATGTCTAAAATTATATAGTCCTCTACGTTGCATCAATCTCTAATTACAAATTTTCAGACTAGAGATCCTGGTTCCCATATGAGATGCAGCATTAGCAAGAGAAACTGCACTTTTTTATCAGAACTTTAAACTATATCATTTGAAAATCCACCTAGAGTAGAAATTAGCCAGGCCCCCTGTGGCTGGAGCTGCTGGAGTCCTAGAGCCTCTTCCTGGCGAGGTGCTGAGTGAAAGGAGGGAGAGACCAGGACACAGCTGGGAAAGGTTAGTTCTGTCTGCAGGGTCTCCTCAGAACATGCAGACCGCCGATGAAGGGAGGGTTGATGGAAGCATGTCAGGGAGCTTTCTCGGGGCAACAGGGTCATGTACATGGGACACATCATGTAGCACCTGTGACAGCATCACTTGTCTACTCCTTATTAAAATAAGCAACTTGAATTTCTCCTCACTCTTGTCATTTGGAAAGTGAAATAATGGGGCAATTGTACATTTTTTTTGGATTTTAGAGGACAATATCATTGGAAAATATTTATGTATTTTATTCACATTGTTAACACACTAATTCATTGCACAGAGGTGAGGAAACCAGCAGTCAAAATACTTTTTCTCTAGATTAAAATATTATGGCTCAGAAGGGAAAAAGGAGGGAAAGAGTCACAGAAAAAAGTACTTATTGATCTCTTTTTTCCAAGGAATTTTATTTCTTCTAATATGTGTAAAATATACATGCATATTGACATGAAATACACATGTGTATATGTACACTTAATTTATATATACGTGTATTAATGTGTGTATATATGTATGTATATATTTAATTTTTTAATGGGGAAGAGCTCATTTATAAGTTTGGTATCTTCTTTTGATTGATGAGTTTCCATCCTTCTTTTCTATTTGGTAGGAGTTCCCTACTGTATGTGTCACCTTGTTGAAAGGCAATGGTCTGTCTCCCACTACCAGTACAAGAAAGGCAAGAACTTTTGCTCTACACTGGCAGGCAGCACATATGGACATCATTTTGCAATAGCTTATCAGATGCCCCAGTAGGCCTTTGTCTCTTGATTGAATGACATAAAAAATGAGGAACAAGAAGAATTCTTTTAAGGCTACAGAAGAGACCATATCCTAGAGCCTCAGAAGACCTAGCTTTACTCTTTCTGTTAAAAGACAGTCATTGTGCTTCTAGCTTTTTGGTTCTAAGCAGCTCTCCTAGTACCCAGCCTGGTTCCCAGACTCCCATTCATGATGTGGCCCTACATATCTTTTTAATAATTCTTTATTTTTGCTTAAGCAAGTCAGAACTGGTTTCTGCCTTTTATAGCCAATTGTACTGTAGATGATGTAAATGCTGAGAATAGATTCAGTTTCAATCTTGCCATCTAAGTTCTCCTCTCTTCAAAATAAATTTCTAAAATGATCAAATTGGTAGTTTTATATAAAAAGAGTTATGGAATTTAGTAACAATAATTTCTTTACCCCTAGACAAGTTCTCTCAATATAATAAGAGAATAATAAGGTAAGGTCTGTGGTTTTAAAATTCGGAGGAAGTTGAAAATTGGCTCTTCTTATAGCTGGAATCTTGAAATCTCCGTAATATTCATCCTTTCTAAAAATCACTATTGTAAATGCTCTCAGTAAAAGTAGTAAATGATATTGTAGTAAGATGAACATATTTTTATAAATTATGTAAAGAAAAGCTACCTTACTATGGAGCTGATATTTTTCACCTAAAAGGTCATTCCAACTACCTCCAAAATCACGTGGCATACACAGGTTGAAACACAGGGTGTTTTAGCAGAAGTAGTCACTAAAACCACAAAATCATAATACCTCCCAATAACATTAGGAGTTATTCTACACTTTAAGTTATCATGAGATACAGAAAGGTATTTTCTAGAAATTTTTAAAACAGCATTGGAAAAATTCAACTTACTGTGTAGTAGATATTTTTAAATTTATGTATGCAATTGAGAAAGAGCATAATAAAATAAGTTAAAGTCACTCTAGCCAAAGTTCTTGGTCAAGAATTCTATATCATGAAACAAAATTATGTTATTAAAGGCATGGCCCAATCAAAAGACTCATGAAACTTTTTGCAGTACACAGTTATAAACACAGACATGTAGAGATAAGCTAACAGTCTTATCTACAAAAGATGATGAAAACTCAAGATGATGATTAAGAAAAACAGGTGACTTTCTGTAAAATTCAGAACTACTTGGAAATATCTTTACCAATAATTATTTTGTTAAAAATAATTGACTATCTTGTTTTTTTGAAAGACATTACTTGGCTAAGCCTCCTTAGCAGGTAAAATATGAAAAGGCAATGGAATCTCTGGAGGAAATTCTCAAGGAAACCTTCCAACAGGCAGGATTATAGAACAGATTTAACAAATATGTGGGGAACTGGAATCAGAAGTTTGTGATAACAATGCTGTCTCCCTTTATGTTTCTAAAAGCTTTGAAACATAAGATAATGGATGTATTGTAGGATTTGTAAACTTAAACTTTGTGAAGTTCTATAGAGAATATCAAACAATGGGCTTTGCAAGTAAAAAGTACAAGCAACATAAAAGCAAAATGAGGCATCCTAATGGGTAAACAATGATATATTACTGAAATTTTATCTGCCATGATTCTCTAAAGTAGTTTCTTATCAATACCATAAATTTGCACTCTCTAAAAGATGTATTAAGACCTTTTGAAAGATACAAAGGAGATATTGAGGTTCTTTTAAAGCAAGAAATATATAGTACCCCAAATATATAGTACCCCAAGAAATATATAATACCCCAAAATATAGCTATTCCCACTTTTTCAAGCATGCGTCATCTGTCCTTGTTGCCACCATCTACAAACCTCCTAGCTACAAGGTGTTAAGCACTTCAAAGGGCTCCAATCTGTTCTACTTGCTTTTCCTAAAACACCTTGATTAAATCCAACAAGCTATATCATCATTCAAGCAGCTAAATCTTGATGGAGTGAATTACACAATCAGGACTACTCATTTTCCTTTAAAATTAGGATCAAGAAATTTCAAATGGATATTTATTAATGTCAGTAATCCTACCACACTTTCCAAGTAAAGTCCATTTTCTTCTCTTTGTTGTGCTTATTTCACATCTTTTCCTTACTCCTATGTATAGCATAGAGGTTATGACTGCACTTTCTATGTGCTAGCAAAGATGTACAACAATTGGATCTCTCATACTTTGCAGGTGGAAGTGTAATTGATTCAAAATTATTTGGCTGTATGTACTAAAGCAATTCTACTTCTAGGCACATTCCCAAGGGGGGAAGAATGTATGTACCAAAATACATGTGTAAGAACAATCATAGCTGTTTTATTCAAAATGGCCAAAGACTATAAAACAACCCAAATATCCATCAATGGCAAAGTAAAAAAATATGTGGTGTATTTACACAATGGAATTCCACATAGCAATGGAAAAGGACAATGGCTGATGCATGTGGCAGCATGGATGGACGCCAGATGCATAAGAGTATACCAATGGATTCCATCTCTGCAAAGTTCCAAGATCAGCAAAAACTTATCGGTGGTAATATAAGTCAGAGTAGTGATAGAAGTCTGAGTGAGCAGGTACTGATTAGGAAGAGGCACATGAAATCCTTATAGGGTGCTAGAATTGTTCTATTTTTTAATCCGCATGGTGGTTGTTGTAAGGACATGTGCGCATGTGAAAATTCATTGACCTGTACACTGGTAATGGCACATTTTTGTACTTTGCTTTCTTTTAAAAAAAAAAACCTTTTTATTTTGAAACAATATAGATTCACAAAGAAATGAATATAGATTCACAAAGAAATATAGATTTCTTTTCTTTCTGCAAAAGAAAAAATGTACAGGGAAATTATGTGCTTCCTTTCTCCAGCCTCTCCCAAATTTAACGTCTCACACAATTTTATTAGACTATCAAAACCAAGACATTGAGAATACTACAACTGATAGAACTTATTCAAATGTCATAGGTTACACATACATTCTTTTATGTACACAGAGCAATGCAATTTTATTAATGTGTAGCCTTACGTAACTACCATCATAATCAAGAAACTCAACTTGATTACCTTTTGCTAGCCCTTAATAGCCACATTCCCACTCCCTCTCTGCCATCCCTAACCCTGGCAAACACTAATCTATTTTCCATCTTTCTAATTATGTTATTTCATGAACGTAATATAATGGAATCATGCAGTATGTATCCTTTTTTTTAAATAGATCCTTATTGGAGTATAACTGCTTCACACTACTGTGTTAGTTTCTGTTGTACAACAAAGTGAATCAGCCATACTCATACATATATCCCCATATCCCCTCCCTCTTAAGCCTCCCTCCCACCCTCCCTATCCCACATCTCTAGGTCAACACAAAGCACTGAGCTGATCTCCCTGTGCTATGCTGCTGCTTCCACTAGGTAACTATTTTACATTCAGTAGTGTATATATGTCGATGCTACTCTCACTTCGCCCCAGATTCCCCTCCCCCATCCATGTCCTCAAGTCCGTTCTCTATGTCTGCATCTTTATTCCTGCCCTGCCACTATGTTCATCACTACCATTTTTTTTTTTTTTTAGATTCCATATTTATATGTTACCATACAGTATTTGTTTTTCTCTTTCTGACTTACTTCACTCTGTATGACAGACTCTATGTGCATCTACCCCAGTATGTATTCTTTTGAGACTGGCTATTTTACTACTCAGCATGATTCCTTAAGGTTCATCCAATTTGGTGTGCATAGCAAGTTTCTTCCTTTTTATCACTGAGCACTATTCCATGGTGTGGATATACCACAGTTTGTTTAATCATTTACCCACTGAAAGGCATTTGGGTAGTTTCTAGTTTTGGCTATAATGAATAAAGCTGCTACAAACATGAATAAAAATAAGTCTTCATTTTTCTGGGCTAAATGCCCAAGGCTGCAATTTCTAAGTTTTATGCTAAGTCCATTTTCAATTTTGAAAGGCCAAAATGATTTCCCAAACTATTTCCCAGAGTATCTGTACCATCTTAAATTTCCACCAGCAATGTGAGTGATCCACTTTCTCTGAGTCCTCACCAGCATTTGGTGTTATCACTATTTTTCATCTTACCCATTCTGATAGGGGTGATATAATTTCAACGTGAATTTCTTTAATGGCTAATTTCTCTAATGGCTAACATATTTTCATGTGCTTATTTGTTATTTGTATATCTTCTTTATGGATACTTTATATATTTTGTACCTCAACACCAATGTAAAAAAGAAAAAAAAAATCCCCATTAAAAAAAGAAAAGATTTCAGGCTCTGGAGGCAGACTCCCTTAATATGAATACTAGCTCTGCCACTTACCAGCTGTGTAACCTTAGGCAATTTTCTTATTTATATGTCTATTAGGGATGTTGTGGGTATTTAATATATTCATACATTTAAAGCATTAAAACAGTGCCTAAGATTGTCAGGACAAATACCATGTTAAGAAAAACAACAATTTCCAAAATCCCTTTCTATTTGTCTCCTCACTCTTAGAAGCTAGTTCAGCTTGCACAAAGGATTATGACACTGCTGTACATGTATTAGAGATATATTAACTAACTGAATTCTCACAACCTTATAAGGTAGTTCTACACTTTACAGATGAAGAAATCAAGCCACACAAAGGTCAAGTAACTTGTCCAAGATGAGAATGCTGTCAGAGGCCAGGCTAAGAAATGAACCTTGGCAGTCTGCCCTAGAGCGCTGCTCTTAACTACTACATATTCAAATGGGAGTGGACTTACTTTACCTCTCCAAATCCATCCTCTGCATCTGGACTCATTTACACTGTACTTCTTCCTGTCACAATAAATTAAGTGCCTTGCATTCATCCAAGGTCAATCTCTACAGTTATGCTTGGAGCCAATCTCAGTCACTTGTTCAAGGATTTTGCTTTGGTGGTTGTCCCACTTTCCCCCTACATCTTCAATCTCTCCCTCACACCAGTACTATTGTCACTGGTATAGCAACATGGCTTACTTAATATGAGATCTCTTTTGCACTCATAGTGACCTTATATTCCTTGATGGCTACCACCCATTTCTCTCGTCAATTCATAGCAACATTCCTTAAATGAGTCATTTATACTGTGGGTCCACATCTTGTCTTTACTTTTTAAAAAATTTTTGAATAGTTTATTTTAAAATTTTTATTGGAGTATAGTTGCTTTACAATGTTGTATTCATTTCTACTGTACAGCAAAGTGAATCAGCTATACATATACATATACCCTCTCTTTTTTGGATTTCCTTCTGATTTAGGTCACCACAGAGCACTGAGTAGAGTTCCCTGTGTTATACAGTAGGTTCTCATTAGTTATCTATTTTATACACAGTATCAATAGCATATACTTTTAAGGAACTCTAGGCTTGTTCTCACTACTAACAAGAAGAGCTCTGAGAAGGGCTCTTAAGACACTATTGAAGCCACAACAGTCTCTTTCCCAACTATTTATATTACCCATTCTTTCTTTCAAAGCAGCATTTCCTTTTACTTCTCATTACCGCAAAGTTGTCAAATTCTTTATACCCCATTGGTTACTTCTTTTCAATCTCCTTTTTGACTTCTTCTCTGTGGTCCGACCTCTCAAGGACAGCATGGCTCATATCTCAGTTATTCTCTTTATTCTCTCTTCTGGACTTACCCTTTCCCTAGATGGGCATCAAATATACCTAGATTCTGATGATTTTTAAATTTGTATCTCCAACTACAACCCATCTCCTGAGATCTTGAGTTGTATGTTGAACTTCCTACTTGACATCTCTACCTTAGTATCAAATTAGCATCTCAACTTTGAAACTGTTGTTCAGAACTAATCACTTATCACCACCTGCCCCATACGCCAAACCTACCCCTCCCCTAGTCATTACAATCTTAGCTAATGATGCTAAGCCTAAAACTTATAAGTTATTTTTGATTCTTTTCTCTTTCATTCCACTTATACCAACTATCAGCAAAATCTGGTGGCTACATTCTGGAAAAAAGAAAAAGATAATAATTCAAGTCACAGGTCGCCATCTCCATTGCTATCATGCTAATCCTTAAGATTCTGCAGTATCTTCTCTTATCATTTTAAGGTAAAAATCAAAGAACATATTAGATTATATTATATACTTGCTTAGAATTCCCCAGTGGATACTTACTGCATTTAAACTAAAATCAAAACCCTTATCAAAAGACTTGTTATTATCTAAAAACGCTCATGTAAACGGACCCCTACCTCTCCCTCCGAATTTAACGTCTCCACTTTCCCCATTATTCACAACTTTCTAACCACAGTGACCTTCTAGATGTTCCTTAAGCACGTCAAATCATTTTCTCCCTGTAGAGAACTATAGATATTTTCATGACTATTTTCAAGTTTCTATTCAAATTTCTGCTTTCCAAAGATGGTTTCCCTGACCACCACAGTCAAAGCAACTATCACTCCCTTTTACTCTGTATGTTTATAGTCTCTTCATAGCACTTACTACCTTAAGTTAATTTGTAATTATCTTTTGATTATTGGCTCTTATATTTATTGTCTGTCTTACCACACCTGTCTCAGAAAGTGATTTTCAAAGTTGCAAGGAATACAGAAAATGATGTTCAAAGTTGCAAGGACTTTCTTCATCACTCCATTCCCAATGTCCATAATTTGTCTGGCATTTAAGATAGATATCCTCTGTTCTCAAATGATTAGAAGAAGTCACTGGTAGATTAACTTTTTAAGTCTATTAAGATGGGAAACATACATATGAAATATATATGTATATATATATATAAAATGTAGAGAAGTTGCATACATTCATCTTCTTTTAATGCATGGGTGAGTCTTTGGTTGTAGATCTAATGATTGGAGTTCCCAGTCTTTGTGTATAAGTCACACTCATAAAGCACTATCTGAGATTACCACACTGTTAAAGATGAACAAGCAATTAATAATAGATATTTGTTAAGCCCTCTAGATGCAGGCTTGTTTAAGATTTTTATAATATTTTCTTTTATACTTTATAATTGTCTGATCAAAGTTAATTTAACATTATTTTTTTAGCAACTCACTATAATATCATTAATATTTCCAAAGCTTTCAAATGAGTTTTCATAGAATTTGTTCCATTTGTCACTCATTTCTCATTAGTTTTTTGGTGATAATAATTGGTTTATTGTGACATTAATTAAATCATATAATTGTGATAAAAAGTACAGTTGCCATAAACAGATTTGGGCACAATTCAAGAGCTATTTGGTAACCCAATGGGGGAAAAAGCAATGCGAAGGTTATGTTAATGCATCCTTTTCCAGCTCTCCTGAGCCTTTAACCTGTGGTTAATTAAACTGAGAAGAGTTCCAAACTATTTTGTCTTACTAAACTTAGAATTTTGGGAATTAAATTTTGTATTGCAGTCACAAGCAAAGCAGTAAAAACTTATATTTGGCCATGATTAACAATCCTTAGACTGGGACTTCCTTGGCGGCGCAGTGGCTAAGAATACACCTGCCAATGCAGGGTACCGGGGTTCGAGCCCTGGTCCAGGCAGATACCACACGCCACAGAGCAACTAAGCCCGTGCACCACAACTACTAAGCCTGTGCTGTAGAGCCTGTGTGCCAAAACTACTGAAGCCCACATGCCTAGAGACCATGCTCCACAACAAGAGAAGCCATCATAATGAGAAGCCTGTGCACTGCGACAAAGAATAGCCTCCGCTCTCTGCAACTAGAGAAACCCAAGTGCAGCAATGAAGACCCAACACAACCAAAAATAAATAAATAAATTTAAAAAATGCTTTATAAAAAAATCCTTAGGCTTATTTATATGAATTTTTGAAAAATAAGATTTTTCAAAATAATAGATGTGTCTGTTTTAAAACTACTGTGAACATCATATATTTAATTAGTTTCTTTTATTTTCCCAGAACCTCAGAAGATAGATGAGGCTTAATATTCAGTTGGAAAATCAAGACTGAGAGGTGAAATATTGACAAATGTACCTGGAAGAACAAATATATATGATGGAATACTGATACAACTAAATATTTCAAATAATTATTTTTCAATAAGTTACCATTTATACATAATTTAATCTTATATGACTAATTTTCTGAAAAATCAGTGAAAATTGCTCATTTGTACCATAAACAGAAATTCTGCCAATCTGCATACTGTAACACAACAAACAGATTTCCCTGCACAAGTGTTGGATAAGAGATCAATACAAGAATATTATGGTATACAGTGTGTAAAACTCAATGCATAGTTCTTTAAGATTCATATATTATGAATTGCTTCATTTAAAACCCTAACAAGTAACCAGAAAGAGTTACTTATGAACTGATTCCCCCAGAAATCAGTTTACTAATATTGGTATGATAAGGACTAAACCTTAAGGGAATTATGGGAAGAGTTCATTTTGATACATTTTTATACAGTTATTTACACACTTAACAAGGTTTAAATATACAGTACCATTTTCAAATTTTAAAAATGTATATTTTTGTGTAAATCCCAGAATTACTTTTGCCAGGTGGTGGTGATGATTGGAGTGTGTAACCATTTGGAAGGAATTAGCTTTAATCTGTAGCAGACTGTTTGGTATTTGCAACTGTATCTCTGAAATCATCTCATTACAAGTTAATGTAATACATACCTCATTAAAGAAATATTATAAAGTCTGAGCTTTCCTATTTATACCAGGCTAGAGAATAGTCAACTCTAATACCCCAAATGTTCTTGAACTATTTGTATTTTTGAGGAAATTATAAATCATATGACAAAAAAAAGGTTTTTAAATTTCTCTAAAAGTTATTTCAAGTTAAAAAGTTAAATAATGATTTTGATTAATTTCTTGTCAGCTTGATAAATACAAAGAGAACATTTATTTAAAAGCCAATTAATTACGGTGTATCAATGAAATATAGCTTGGAGAAGGAAAACACATGCTGTGACTAAAATTTAATGCATATCCTAGAAGCATTTAAATTCCCTGAACAGCTTGCAAATCAACTGGTTCATACTGGAATCTTTAGAACATTAATCTTCAGCTCAAAAGAATATATGTGTACATTTTAAACTGTATTCTGATAAAAGTTCTGTGATTATGTGTTTAGTTGATAAACCAAATATAATTATGTCTTCAGAGAATTAATGTCAGCAAATAACATGTGAAGCTTCAAGCTAGCATCCTAAAATTTTGTCACAGTGAGACTGTGTCAACACAGTACATAGAATTAAAATAATTCCCTTAGGGCTAACAATATGAATTAATGTTAAAACGGAAACTTGGAACATTTAGAACTGGAAAGATGGTTATTGGTGAGATAATCCAAAGTCTGCATTTTTTTTAAAAAAAATGATAAGTATGGAGAGTTTAAGAAATTTTCACAAAGTCAAAAAATTAGCTAAGGATAGTTTCCTGAGTCCTGGTTAAATGCTTTTTAACTCTGCCACCCAAATTACTGACAATGAATTACAAAAACAAGAAAATCTTCAAATCTGTCACAAATTTTCCACTGGGTCCACAACCTGCAAAATTCATTTCCTGGAGTAACCTAAGTCTTCATGAATATTTCCAGTAATTGATCAGTACATGCAAAGGAAACTCAGCCTACGACAAAAGGCTGAGATAACTACCCAAGCTGCCTGAACGCTTGTTTTCCTTTTTACATTGTAAAGCAACTACCCAGAGGGATACAGAAGCAGGTGATGGAAAAACTGAACATTTTAAAAGCATACTGTCATAGAGACAGATAAATTCTAGCTTCTCTTGTTGTTAATGTTTTAAGAACACACTTAAGAATTTGTAGCCAACTCTGATCAATATAAACCTTACCTTGCATTGGACTGTGATATTTTAAATTTATTCTTAAGAAATCAAACAATATAGATACAGTTGAAAACATCAGTATATCCTTCTGAAATGCAATCTTCCAGTCTCCCTTCTCTAAATGTAACCATAATAGTGAATGAAGTGTTTATTATGTGCCTGAATATGTTTATCTTATATTTTTACCATAACTCCGTTAGACATAAAAATACATGGTATTGGTCAAAATGTTTAGATAGTGTTTTGAACTGCAATTTTTAATGGGTGTATATTTTTTAGCTTTATGTTTCTTGAAAAATTTTCTGGTTCATATTTTACTTGATGACAACAAAAATGCTATAATTATTTATTCTGTAGCTAGATATTTAGGATGTTTCTGATTTTACTATTACAAATGATGCTAATGGAAAATATGTATATGTTTTAGTAGGTATATTTTTAAGAGTTTCCATAGTGTATAAGCCAAGACATGGAATTTCTGGGTTTTAAGGAAAAGAAATCTTAAAATTTACTGGATGTTTTCAAGTTGCTCTCCAAACTGGCTGTACCAATTTATACTCAAACCCTGAGTACTGTATGTGAGAATTCCATGCTGACATTCAGTTTTGCGATATTTTTAAAAGTTTTATCAGTCTGATGTTAATAATTTATGTTTTTTATTTTTTTCACTACAAAAAACGGGCAGAATAGAGACAGCAGAAGCAAGAAGAACTACAATCCTGCAGCCGGCGGAATGAAAACCACATTCACAGAAAAATGGACAAAATAAAAAGGCAGAGGACTATGTACCAGATGAAGGAACAAGATAAAACCCCAGAAAAACAATTAAATGAAGTAGAGATAGGCAACCTTCCAGAAAAAGAATTCAGAATAATGATAGTGAAAATGATGCAGGACCTCAGAAAGAGAATGGAAGCAAAGATTGAGAAGATGCAAGAAGTGTTTAACAAAGACCTAGAAGAATTAAAGAACAAACAAACAGAAGTGAACAATACAATAACTGAAATGAAAACTACACTAGAAGGAATCAATAGCAGAATAACTGAGACAGAAGAACAGATAAGTGACCTGAAAGACAGAATGGTGAAATTCACTGCCACAGAACAGAATAAAGATAAAAGAATGAAAAGAAATGAAAGACAGCCTAAGAGACCTCTAGGACAACATCAAACACACCAACATTTGCATTATACGGGTCCCAGAAGAAGAAGAGAGAGAGAAAGGACCCAAGAAAATATCTGAAGATATTATAGTCGAAAGCTTCCCTAACATGGAAAAGGAAATAGCCACCCAAGTCCAGGAAGTGCAGAGAGTCCCAGGCAGGATAAAACCAAGGAGAAACATGCCGACACACAGAGTAATCAAACTGACCAAAATTAAAGACAAAAAAAATTATTAAAAGCAACAAGGGAAAAACAACAAACAACATACAAGGGAACTCCCATAAGGTTAACAGCTGATTTCTCAGCAGAAACTTTACAAGCCAGAAGGGAGTGGCATGATATATTTAAAGTGATGAAAGGGAAGAAACTACAACCAAGATTACTCTACCTGGCAAGGATTTCATTCAGATTTGATGGAGAAATCAAAAGCTATACAGACAAGCAACAGCTAAGAGAATTCAGCACCATGAAACCAGCTCTACAACAAATGCTAAAGGAACTTCTCTAAGTGGGGAAAACAAGAGAAGAAAAGGACCTACTAAAACAAACCCAAAACAATTAAGAAAATGGTAATAGGAGCATACATATCAAAAGTTACCTTAAATGTGAATGGATTAAATGCTCCAACCAAAAGACAAAGGCCCACTGAATGGATACAAAAATAAAACCCATAAATATGCTGTTTACCAGAGACCCAGGTCAGACCTTGGGACACATACAGGCTGAAACTGAGGGGCTGGAAGAAGATATTCCATGCAAATGGAAATCAAAAGAAAGCTGAAGTAGCAATACTCAGATAAAATAGACTTTAAAATAAAGAATGTTACAAGAGACAAGGAAGGACACTACATAACGATCAAGGGATCAACCCAAGAAGAAGATATAACAATTATAAATATATATACACCCAACATAGGAGCACCTCAATACATAAGGCAAATGCTAAAAGCTATAAAAGAGGCAATCAACAGTAACAGAATAATAATACGGGACTTTAACAGTTCACTTACACCAAAGGACAGATCATCCAGGCAGAAAATTAATAAGGAAACAAGCTTTAAATGACACAACAGACCAGATTTAATTGATATTTACAGGACATTCCATCTGAAAACAGAAGATTACACTTTCTTCTCAAGTGTACATGGAACATTCTTCAGGATAGATCACATCTTGGGTCACAAATCAAGCCTCGGTAAATTTAGAAAAACTGAAATCTTATCAAGCATCTTTTCCAACCACAACACTATGAGATTAGAAATCAATTACAGGGAAAAAAACGTAAAAAACACAAACACATGGACACTAAACAATACTAAATAACAAAGAGATCACTGAAGAAATCAAAAGGAAATCAAAAAAGACCTAGAGACAAATGACAATGAAAACACGATGATCCAAAACCTATGGGATGCAGCAAAAGCAGTTCTAAGAGGGAAGTTTATAGCAATACAATCCTACCTCAAGAAACAAGAAAAACCTCAAATAAACAATCTAACCTTACACCTAAAGGAACTAGAGAAAGAAGAACAAACAAAACCCAAAGTTAATAGAAGGAAAGAAACCATAAAGATCAAATCAGAAATAAATGAAATAGAAACAAAGAAAACAATAGCAAAGATCAATAAAAGTAAAAGTGGTTCTTTGAAAAGATTAACAAAATTTCTAGACCTTTAGCCAGACTCATCAAGAAAAAGAGGGAGAGGACTCAAGTCAATAAAATCAGAAATGAAAAAGGAGAAGTTACAACAGACACCACAGAAATACAAAGCATCCTGAGACTACTACAAGCAAGTCTATGCCAATAAAATGGAAAACCTGGAAGAAATGTACAAATTCTTAGAAACGTATAACCTTCAAAGACTGAACCTGGAAGAAACAGAAAATATGAACAGACCAATCACAAGGAATGAAATGGAAACTGTGATTAAAAATCTTCCAAAAAACAGAAGTCCAGGACCAGATGGCTTCACAGGTGAATTCTGTCAAACATTTAGAGAAGAGCTAACACCCATCCTCCTCAAACTCTTCCTAAAATTTCAGAGGAAGGAACACTCCCAAACTCATTCTATGAGGCCATCATCACCCTGACACCAAAACCAGACAAGATACTACAAAAAAATTACAGACCAACATCACTGATGAATATAGATGCAAAAATCCTCAACACAATACTAGCAAACAGAATCCAACAACACATTAAGAGGATAGTAAACCATTATCAAGTGGGTTTATCCCAGGGATGCAAAGATTCTTCAATATACAGAAATCAATGTGATACACCATATTAACAAATTGAAGAATAAAAACCATATGATCATCTCAATACATACAGAAAAAGCTTCTGACAAATTTCAGTATCCATTTATGATTAAAAAAACTCTCCAGAAAGTGGGCATAGAGGGAACCTACCTCAACATAATAAAGGCCATATGTGAGAAACCCAGAGCAAACATCATTTTCAATGGTGAAAAACTGAAAACACTTCTTCTAAGATCAGGAACAAGACAAGGATGTCCACTCTTGCCACTATTATTCAACATAGTTTTGGAAGTCTTAGCCACGGCAATCAGAGAAGAAAAAGAAATAAAAGGAATATGAATTGAAAAAGAGGAAGTAAAACTGTCACTGTCACTGTTTGCAGATGACATTAAGCTATACGTAGAGAATCCTAAAGATGCCACCAGAAAACCACTGGAGCTAATCAATGAATCTGGTAAAGTTGCAGGATACAAAATTAATGCACAGAAATCTCTTGCATTCCTATATACTAACAATGAAAGATAAGGAAGATAAATTAAGGAACCAATCCCATTTATCACTGCAACTAAAAGAGTAAAATACCTAGGAATAAACTTACCTAAGGAGTTATAAGACCTGTACTCAGAAAACTATAAGACGTTGATGAAAGAAATCAAAGATGACACAAACAGATGGAGAGATATACCATGTTCTTGGATTGGAAGAATCAATATTATGAAAATGACTATACTACCCAAAGCAATCTACAGATTCAGTGCAATCCCTATCAAACTACCACTGGCATTTTTTACAGAACTAGAACAAAAAATTTCACAATTTGTATGGAAACACAAAAGACCCATAATAGCCAAAGCAATCTTGAGGGAAATAAACAGAGCTGGAGGAATCAGACTCCCTGACTTCAGACTATACTACAGGGCTACAGTAATCTAGACAGTATGGTACTGACAAAAAAACAGAAATATAGATTAGTGGAATGGAATAGAAAGCCCAGAGAAAGCCCATAGAAAGCCCCACACGCCTATGGTCAACTAATCTATGACAAAGGAGGCAAGGATATACAATGGAGAAAAGACAGCCTCTTCAATAAGTGATGCTGGAAAAACTGGACAGCTACATGTAAAAGAATGAAATCAGAACCCTCCCTAACACCATACACAAAAATAAACTCAGAATGGATTAGAGACCTAAATTTAGGACCGGACACTATAAAACTCTTAGAGGAAAATATAGGAAGAATACTCTTTGACAGAAATCACAGCAAGATATTTTTTGACTCACCTACTAGAATAATGGAAATAAAAACAAATGGAACATAAACTTAAAAGCTACAGCAAAGGAAACTATAAACAAGATGAAAAGACAACCCTTGTAATGGGAGAAAATATTTGCAAACAAATCAATGGACAAAGGATTAATCTATAAAATATATAAACAGCTCATGCAGTCCAATATTAAAAAAACAAACAACCCAATAAAAATTGGGCAGAAGACCTAAATAGACATTCGCCAAAGAAGACATACAGATGGCCAAGAGGCACATGAAAAGCTGCTCAACACCAGTAATAATTAGAGAAATGCAAATCAGTGCAAAAATGAGGTATCACTTAACACTGGTTAGAATGGGCATCATCAGAAAATATACAAACAACAAATGCTGGAGAGGGTGTGGAGAAAAGGGAACCCTCCTGTACTGTTGGTGGGAAGGGAAATTGATACAACCACTATGGAGAACAGTATGGAAGTTCCTTAGAATTACCATATGACCCAGCGATCCCACTACTGGACATATACCCTGAGAAAACCATAATTCAAAAAGAGACATGTACCACAATGTTCATTGCAGTGCTATTTACAATTGCCAGGACATGGAATCAACCTAAATATCCGTCGACAGATGAATGGATAAAGAAGATGTGGCACATATATACAATGGAATATTACTCAGCCATAAAAAGGAACGAAATTTTGTTATTTATATTGAGGTGGATGGACCTAGGGTCTATCATACAGAGTGAAGTAAGTCAGAAAGACAAAAGCAAATACCATATGCTAACCCATATATATGGAATCTAAAAATATGGTACTGATGAACCTAGTGGCAGGGCAGGAATAAAGATGCAGATGTAGAGCATGGACTTGAGGACTCAGGGTGGGAAAGGGAAGCTGGGATGAAGTGAGAGAGTAGCATTGACATATATACACTAACAAATGTAAAATGGATGACTAGTTGGAAGCTGTTGCATAGCACAGAGAGATCAGCTACATGCTTTGTGAAGACCTAGAGGGGTGGGATAGGGAGGATGGGAGGGAGGCTCAAGAGGGAGGGAAAAGAAAAAAAAATGGGCAGAAGACCTAAATAGACATTTCTCCAAAGAAGACATACAGATGGCCAACAGACACATGAAAAGATGCTCAATATTGCTAATTATTAGAGAAAGGCAAAGCAAAACTGTAATGAGGTATCACCTCACACCAGTCAGAATAGCCATCACCAAAAAGTCTACAAACAATAAATGCTGGAGAGGGTGTGGAGAAAGAGGAACCCTCCTACACTGCTGGTGGGAATGTAAATTGATGCAGCCACTATGGAGACAGCACAGTTTCCTTAAAAAACTGAAAATAGAGTTACCATAGGATTCTGCAATCCCACTCTTTGGCATACAACCAGAGAAAACTATAATTCAAAAAGATGTATGCACCTCAATGTTTACAGCAACACTATTTACAATAGCCAAGACATGGAAGCAACCTAAATGTTCATCAACAAATAAATGGATAAAGAAGATGTGGTACATATATACAATGGAATACTACTTAGCCATATAAAAGAATGAAATAATGTCATTTGCAGCAACATGGATGGACCTAGACATTACCATACTAAGTGAAGTAAGTTAGAGAAAGACAAATATGATAATTGCTTATATGTGAAATCTAAAAAAAATGATGCAAATGCACTTTTTACAAAACAGAAATAGACTCACAGACATAGAAAACAAATTTATGGTTACCAAAAGGGATAGTGGGGGGAAGGGGTAGATAAATTAGGAGTTTAGGATTAACATACACACTAATATATGTGAAATAGATAAACAAGGAGGACCTACTGTATAGAACAGGGAACTAAATTCAGTATCTTATAATAACCTATAATGGAAAAGATTCTGAAAAAAATATATGTATATGTAATTGAATCACTTTGCTGTACACCTAAAACTAACACGACATTGTATATTGACTATACTTCAATTAAAAAATGATTGAAAAAAGAGTACCTAGCAAGCCCTCGAAAAAAAAAACCTATTAGGAATCTATATAGATATATAATTTCATTTTAATTTGCATTTCTTTTTTTTTTTTTTTTTTGCAGTACGCGGGCCTCTCACTGTTGTGGCCTCTCCCGTTGTGGAGCACAGGCTCCGGACGCGCAGGCTCAGTGGCCATGGCTCATAGACCCAGCCGCTTCGCGGCATTGGGACCTTCCCGGACCGGGGTACGAACCCGCATCCC
Source organism: Grampus griseus (assembly GCF_964374135.1). NCBI lineage: Eukaryota > Metazoa > Chordata > Mammalia > Artiodactyla > Delphinidae > Grampus > Grampus griseus. The sequence goes on from NC_139007.1 coordinate 42,616,635, forward strand.
CTACATCAGCAGGCGGACTCTCAACCACTGCGCCACCAGGGAAGCCCTGATTTATGCTTTTAATATCTTGTTTAAGAAGATTTTCCTTCCCTGAGGTCATTGTTATATACTCTTATATTGTTCTTAACAGTTGCAAATGTTTGTATTTTGGTCTCTGATCCATCTGAAAATTATTTTTGTATATATTTATTAAATAGATCTTCCTTTTCCACTAATCTGTAATTTCCCAGAGGAGGAGCTACACTTGCATTAGTTTGCATTTTCTAGGATTTTATATAAATGGAATCATATAGTATATACTATTGTTTGCATAGCTTTTAAAGTTCAACATAATGGTTTTGACATTTGATAATAAAAGTGTCACAATTTAATATTCATCCAGGCTATTGAGCATATCAATAGTTTATTCCTTTTTATTTCTGAGTAGTATTCCACTGCATGGACATATCACAGTTTGTTTATACATTCACTTATTGATGGATATTTGAATTGTTTTCAGTTGAAGTTAATACACATAAATCTGCTATGAACAATTACATACAAAACTTTATGTGAAAAAATGTCTAATTACTCTTGGAAAAATACCTGGGAGTGGAATGCCTGGGTCATATGGTAGGTGTTTTATTTTTTAAGAAACTGTCAAACTACTTTTCACATCAGTTGTACTATATTATATTCCCACTAGCAGTGTATGAGAATTCAGTTCCTCCATATCTCTGCCAATACTTAGTGTGTCTGGGACTCCTTTTTATGTCATTTTCTCAGCTTAACTGCATAAATTTAAATACCAAACTCATGTAAGAACAAGCAAAAAGTTAGGAATTCCTAGAGGACACTTTACCTTTCCTAACCAGAGCAAAAGCTTTCCTGATTATCTTCCTATACAGGTATGTGAACTTACTTTTATCCATCATTTCACTGATGGCATAGCACTTCAAAGGCCCCCACTTTAGGTGAAGGCCCCTTTTTTAAATCCCTAATTTTCATGGACCAAAGGACTCATCTCCTATATCTGCATGGGGCACTAGATTGAGGCAAGCAAATCAACCCTGCTTCTCACCTCACTTCCCAACTCAAGTCCAACTTCCATCCCCACTCCCAACTCCCATAGTCTCTCCTGGAGCATTTCCCTCTTTAATTTTGCTCTTAGAGAAACTGTACCTGACTCATTAAAATTCATTTACACATATTTACTATTCTGGTTCACTCTACAGGAAAACAAAACTCCTAGACAATTAACTAAATATATTCTCCCACATTTGCTTTGATGTAAGCCAAACAATTAGATTAAATTAGAAAAGTAAAATAAAAGCTTTGGAGCACCACTATTCACAAAGGCCAAGAGGTGATAGCAGCCCAAATGTCCACCGACAGATGAATGTATAAACAAAATGTGGTATACACACAAAATATTATTCAGCCTTTAAAAAGGAAGGGAATTTTCTCACATGCTACAATGTGGATGAACCTTGTGGACATTATGCTAAATGAAATAAGCCACAGGCACAAAAAGACAAAAACTATATGATTCCCCTTATATAGGTATCAAAAGTAATCAAACACATAGAAAGAGAAAATAGAATGGAGGTTGCCAGGGCCTGGGGAGAAGAGGAAAAGAGGAAATGTTTAATATGAATGTAGAGTTTCAAATTTGCAAGATGAAGAAGTTCTGGAGAGCTCTTTCACAGTAATGTGAATATACTTAACACTACTGAGTTGTACTCTTAAAAAAATGGCTAAGATTGTAGATGAGTTTTTACCACAAAAAAATAAAATCTTCGGGTAGTTTTCTTTTCCATCAATTTGAAGAAACTCTCTTTCTGTTTCTTCTGAAATAGGAAGATTACTAACTATTCCCACAAATACTGGCATGCATATTTGTTGAAGCTTTTGAGCAACACGAACAACAACAGCTCCACTGTGATGGATTTTTGAATACTGAATGAGGCCAAGAGAATGATAAAAGATTTGGACTCACTTAGCCTCTACTCACTGAAGTTCAGATTCCATTGCTCAAAGGGCAGATGAGTTTCTTACTTACCAGATGTCAGCCTAAGCATGGGATTTCTTTTTTCTTTTCTTTTCTTTTTTTTTTTTTTTTTGAGCTTAAAGGCAATTCCCTCTAAGTTTTCTTTATCAGCAGTGAAGCTCAGGAAATGACTCTCAATGAACTATGACAGTTTCTTTATATGGGATAATTGTGTGTATTCAAATCTGATTATCTTGAAACTTATCTGTAAAAAGTAGTTAACCTTAGTTCACAATCCTCCGGAAAAGTATGAAAACAAACTAGAGCAGACTCTGCTCTAATCATTTATTTTAAAGCAGAAATAATACAAATAGCTTTATCGGAAACATGCGCAGAATACTAAAAGATGTATATTTTTTCAGAAATTTTACGTGTAATACCAAGATAGGTGGTCATTAACATGCAATTGATATTTTCAGGCTGTCTTTGTGAAGGCAGTTATTTAACCTTCTCCATTAACTTGTAATTAGGAAGTATAGATATTTTCTGAAGAAGAAAGGGAAAAGCCCATTAAAAACCTTTTAGTATAAAGAAGATGTGAAAAATATACACAATGGAATATTACTCAGCCATAAAAAGAAACAAAATTGAGTTATTTGTACTGAGGTGGATGGACCCAGAGTCTGTCATACAGAGTGAAGTAAGTCAGAAAGAGAAAAACAAATACCATATGCTAACACATATATATGGAATCCAAAGGAAAAAAAAAAGGTCATGAAGAACCTAGGGGCAGGATGGAAATAAAGAGGACAGACCTACTAGAGAATGGACTTGAGGACATGGAGAGAGGGAAGGGTAAGCTGGGACAAAGTGAGAGAGTGGCATGGACATATATACACTACCAAACGTAAAACCGATAGCTAGTGGGAAGCAGCCGCATAGCACAGGGAAATCAGCTCGGTGGTTTGTGACCACCTAGAGGGGTGGGATAGGGAGGGTGGGAGGGAGGGAGACACAAGAGGGAAGAGATATGGGGATATATGTATATGTAGTGCTGATTCACTTTGTTATAAAGCAGAAACTAATGCACAATTGTAAAGCAATTATACTCCAATAAAGATATTAAAAAAAAAGTTGGGAAAAAGAAAAAAACCTTTTAGTATATTTAGCAACTCTATTCTTTGATTCACTTCACAGAGTATATCTTCTGAATTTTTTTTTTTTTAATAAATCTGAATTTGAGTTTCTAGGTTCCTATTAAAGTCCACTCAGCAGGATAAAGCTTTGACTTAAAATTTTAAGGAGAGAGAAAAAATATTCTTTCCATAAACAACTTTCAGGAATCTGGTACAAGCTGTTAGAGTTTCAGACTACATAACTTTTCTTCCTTTTTTTTTTCTTTTTTTGTATGTCTGAACTTTTTATTTAAACAGAAATTTTTAATACAGCAGTTATTACTTATCTATTTTATACATATTAGTGTATACATGCCAATCCCAATTTCCCAATTCATCCCACCACCACCTCCCACCTACTGCTTTCACCCCTTGGTGTCTATACATTTGTCTTTATATCTGTACGTAGTTTTTCTTCTTGAGAACTTTTAAGAATAGATTTAACTCTTTTCAGGAATAGGGAGATCAAAGCAGTGAAATACAGTTTCCACATCACCTCCCTTAGACCTTCAGTTTATCTTCCAAATTCCTGTTAATACTTACACTTTACAATAATTCTCTATCATTATTCTAAGAGATAATGTTCTCTGAGTTTTTAGAAGCAAGTAGCTAGAAACTGAGGAAATTTAATATTTGTATTTGTAGCATAAAAATGATTAAAAATATTTCCTAATAGTGTAAAATTTTAAAAAAAGAAACACAAAAAACTTTTTTTAAAGTTATTTTCCTTATAATAAATCAAAAGGTTTTAAATACAGCTTTTAGATTTTTTTTTCCTGCATCAGGTTTTACCTACACTCTAGATGGTAGAGTGGTTTCAACTTTATTTATTTATTTATTTTACTATTTTTAAAAGCCTATCAGATTAGGCTTGTAAAAAAATTAATTTATATTGGAGTATAGTTGATTAACAATGATGTGTTAGTTATAGGTGCACAACAAAGTGATTCAGTTATACCCATACAAGTATACATTCTTTTTCAAATTCTTTTCCCATTTAGGTTATTACAGAATATTGAGCCATGTTCCTTGTGCTATATAGTAGGCCCTTATTGGTCAACTTAGAGATAAATTTAATGGAATATCTTTTATCTTATTAGACAGATATTGGGATAATAGGCCTAGAATTTAAGTGAACTTCATATGACACTAAATAAATTGAACTACCTCATATTGCTTTAACATAAAATTACCCTCAAAATGATTCTCAAACTTTCCTTTTCTGGGTTATATGAGATAGGAAAAAAGAATTTGGATCTGAAGCCAGAAAGTCTGTGCTCATTTGTCAGCTTCCCTATATAAATCTCTCTACCTTGGACAAGTCACTTATACTCTTTCTTTCCTATAGAATGAAGAAAAAATTGTACGACCATGTTATCAGATTATTATCAAAATCAAATAAGAATATAATAAAAGCAAGCTAAAATCATAACACTTTAGAAAGTGCAAGTCATTCCATACCTTGACTTTATCATATTTATAATATAATGACTTAGAATCACAGATTTAACTCTAGAATGGAACAGAGAACATTTTCTAGTCCCATGTTTCTGAAACATTTTTAGGTCACAGAACTTATTGGAAATTTGATAAAATTTCTGGATATTATACCAAGAAAAATAAATATATTCACAGGCAAGCAAAATATTGGATGTAATTTCATGTGTTTCTTGCACCCTGGTTATGAATGTCTGATCAATTTTAATGCTCTATTCTGTAGAGTACTGAGGCCTAGAGAAATAAAGAAATGTAACTGAGGTCAGAAATTTTATGGCAGAGATGATTTAAGAGGGCAGACCTGCTGACTCACACTCCAGTACTCTATTTTCCTAGACCAGGGTTACTGACAAGTGTGTCTCACAGAGTCCTGTTCATTTCAGAGACACCTTATGAGAAAACACAAGAGAGAGTCCTTCCAACTCTGACCACTTCTTTTGTCTGTTTTCTACATTGGGCTTCCACATTATGAAAAAAAAAATGTTTGGAAACTATTGCTATAGAAGAATAACAAAATATTAGATATGAAGTGGGAAAAGTAAAGTGACATCAGAGTCAAGGTTCTCTTTTCATTACATGCCCTTTCTGGAAGAAAAGTGTAGTTCCCAGAAATACGAAGTTCTTTAAAAAACCACATAGTGTCTGGTAGCCCAGGTGTGAGTAGCTCTAAAAATATCAGGGAAATTGAACTCAAAATTTTAAACTTCTCCAAATAAGGCCTGTATGATTTCAAGGGAGAATTCTACCAAATGCTTAAAGAATTAACACCAGTCTAAACAATCTCTTGCAGAAAATGTAAACGGGGCCACTTCTCAATTTGTTTTATAAAGCTAGTATTACCCTAATAACAAAAAGAAACAAAGGCAGTACCAAAACATAGAAAACTACAAACCAATATCCCTCATGAGCATAGCTGCATATCTCCTTAACCAAATAATAGCAAGTAAAATTGGGTAGTATATAAAAGGAATTATACATGATGACTAAGTGGGGTTTATCCAGGGATGCAAAGCTGGCTCAATATGTGAAAACCAATCAGTGTAATCTACCATACTAACAAGCTGAAGAAGAAAAATCACATTAGCATTGCAAATTAATGCAAAAAGCATTTGATAATATTTAACCCCTGTCCATGCTAGAAATTCACAGCAAATTAGAGGGAAACTTCCTAAACTACAAAAAACCTACATCTACCATGGTATGTAGTAGTGAAAGACTGAATGCTTTTCCCCTAAGGTCTGGAACACGGTAAGACATCTACTTCATTCAACATAGTACTAGAGATTCTCATCCATTCAAAAAGGTAAAAATAAAAGGAAATAAAAGGCATAAAGCTCATAAAAGAAGAAATTAGCTGTCCTTATTTGCAGATGACATAATTGTTTATGTAGAAAATCCCAAGGACTCTACAAAAACACTCCTAGAAAGAATACCTGATTTCATCAAGATTACAGAATACAAAATCAACGTAACAAAATTAACTTTATTTCCATAAATGACCAGAGAACACATGGAAACCAAAATTTTAAATATATTACCATTTATAATCATTCAAAACATAATAAAGGCCATATATGAGAAGCACAAAATAACATCATACTCAATGGTGAAAAGCTGAAAGCCTTTCCTCTAACATCAAGAGTAAGACAAGGATGCTCTCTCTCTCCATTTCCATTCAACATAGTATTGGTAGTCCCAGCCAAATTAATTAAGCAAGAAAAATAAATAAAAAGCATCCAAATTGGAAAGGAAGAAATAAAAATGTCACTATTTGCAGATAACATGATACTATATATAAAATCCCCAAAGAATCCTCCAAGAAACTATTAGAACTAATAAATGGATTCAATAAAGTTGCAGGATACAAAGTCAATAAGCAGGGATTTAGACCAAGATGGCGGAGTAGAAGGATGTGCTCTCACTATCTCTTGCGAGAACACTGGAATCACAACTAACTGCTGAACAATCACTGAGAGGAAGACACTGGAACTCACCAAAAATGATACCCCACATCCAAAGACAAAGGAGAAGCCACGATGAGACAGTAGGAGGGGCACAAGCAAAATAAAATCAAATCCCATAACTGCTGGGTGGGTGACTCAAAAACTGGAGAACACTTATACCACAGAAGTCCACCCACTGGAGTGAAGGTTCTGAGCCCCAGGTCAGGCTTCTGAACCTGGGGGTCTGGCAATGGGAGGAGGAATTCCTAGCAAATCAGACTTTGAAGGCTAGTGGGATTTGATTGCAGAACTCTGACAGCAATGGGGGAAAGAGAGACTCCACTCATGGAGGGCACACACAAAGTAGTGTGTGCATTGGGACCCAGGGGAAGGAGCAGTGACATCAGGGGAGACTGAACAAGACCTACCTGACAGTGTTGGAGGGTCTCCTGAGGAGGCGAGGGGTGGCTCTGTCTCACAGTGAGGACAAGGAAACTGGCAGCAGAAGTTCTGGGAAGTACTCCTTGGCATGAGCCCTCCAAGAGTCTGCCATTAGCCCTATCAAAGAGCCCAGGTAGGTTCCAGTGCTTGGTCGCCTCAGGCCAAACAACCAACAGGGAGGGAACTCAGCCCAACCTGTCAGCATTGTCAAGCGCATTAAAGTTTTACTGAGCTCTGCCCACCAGAGCAACACCCTGCTCTACCCCCCACCAGTCCCTCCCATCAGGAAACTTGCACAAGCCTTGGAGATAGCCTCATCCACCAGAGGGCAGACAGCAGAAAAAAGAAGAACTACAACCCAGCAGCCTGTGGAACAAAAAACACATTCACAAAAAGATAGACAAGATGAAAAGGCAGAGGGCTATGTATCAGATGAAGGAACAAGATAAAAACCCAGAAAAACAACTAAATGAAGTGGAGATAGGCAACCTTCTAGAAAAAGAACTAGGAATAATGATAGTGAAGATGACCCAGGACCTCGGAAAAAGAATGGAGGCAAAGATCGAGAAGATGCAAGAAATGTTTAACAAAGACCTAGAAGAACTGAAGAACAAACAAACAGAAGTGAACAATACAATAACTGAAATGAAAAATACAATAGATAGAAGGAATCAATAGCAGAATAACTGAAGGAGAGAAATGCATAAGTGAACTGGAAGACAGAATGGTGGAATTCACTGCTGTGGAACAGAATAAAGAAAAAAGAATGAAAAGAAATGAAGACAGCTTAAAAGACTTCTGGGACAACACTAAAACGCAACAACATTCGCATTATAGGGGTCCCAGAAGGAGAAGAGAGAGAGAAAGGACCCGAGAAAATATTTGAAGAGATTACAGTTGAAAACTTCCCTAACCTGGAAAAGGAAAAGGCCACCCAAGTCCAGGAAGTGCACAGAGTCCCATACAGGATAAACCCAAGGGGAAACACACTGAGACACATAGTAATCAAATTGGCAAAAGTTAAAGGCAAAGAAAAATTACTGAAATCATTAAGGGAAAAATGACAAATAAAATACAAGGGAACTCCCATAAGGTTAACAGCTGATTTCTCAGCAGAAACTCTACAAGCCAGAAGGAAGTGACATGATATACTTAAAGTGACGAAAGGGAAGAACCTACAACCAAGATTACTCTACCTAGCAAGGATCTCATTCAGATTTGATGGAGAAATCAAAAGCTTTACAGACAAGCAAAAGCTAAGAGAATTCAGCACCACCAAACTAGCTCTATAACAAATGCTAAAGGAACTTCTCTAAGTTGGGAAAACAAGAGAAGAAAAGGATCTACAAAAACAAACCCAAAACAATTAAGAAAATGGTCATAGGAACATACATATCGATAATACCTTAAACGTAAATGGATGAAATGCTCCAACCAAACGACACAGGTTTGCTGAATGGATACAAAAACAAGACCCATATATATGCTGTCTACAAGAGACCCACTTCAGACCTAGGGACACATACACACTGAAAGTGCGGAGATGGAAAATGATATTCCATGCAAATGGAAATCAAAAGAAAGCTGGAGTAGCAGTACTCATATCAGATAAAATAGACTTTAAAGAATTTTATATGTGACAAGGAAGGATACTACATAATGACCAAGGGATCAATCCAAGAAGAAGATATAAAAAGTATAAATATATATGCAAACAACATAGCAGCACCTCAATACATAAGGCAACTGCTAACAGTTATAAAAGAGGAAATCGACAGTAACACAGGAATAGTGGAGGACTTTAACAATGGACACCAATGGACAAACTTTCACCAATGGACAGATCATCCAAACAGAAAATTCATAAGGAAACACAAGCTTTAAATGACACAACAGACCAGATAGATTTAACTGATATTTATAGGACATTCCATCCAAAAAACGCAGATTACACTTTCTTCTCAAATACTCACAGAACAGGACAGATCACATGTTGGGTCACAAATCAAGCCTCGGTAAATTTAAGAAAATTGAAATCATATCGATCATCTTTTCTGACCACAATGCTATGAGATTAGAAATGAATTACAGGGAAAAAAATGTAAAAAGCACAAATACATGGAGGCTAAACAATACGTTACTAAATAACCAAGAGATCACTAAAGAAATCAAGCAGGAAATCAAAAAATACCTAGAGACAAATGACAATGAAAACACGATGATCCAAAACCTATAGGATGCAGCAAATGAAGTTCTAAGAGAGAAGTTTATAGCTATTCAAGCCTACTTCAAGAAAAAAGGAAAATCTCAAATAAAAAATCTAACCTTAAACCTAAAGGACCTAGAGAAAGAAGAACAAACAAAACCCAAAGTTACCAGAAGGAAAGAAATCATAAATATCAGAGCAGAAATTAATGAAATAGAAACAAAGAAAACAAGAGCAAAGATCAATAAAACTAAAAGCTGGTTCTTTGAGAAAATAAACAAAATGATAAGCCATTAGCCAGACTCATCAAAAAAATAGGGAGAGGACTAAAATAAAATTAAAAATGAAAAAGGAGAAGTTACAACAGACACTGAAGAAATACAAAGCATCCTAACAGACTACTACAAGCAACTCTATGCCAATAAAGTGGACAACCTGGAAGAAATGGACAAATTCTTAGAAACGTATAAACTTCCAAGACCGAACCAGGAAGAAATAGAAAATATGAACAGACCAATCACAAGTAATGAAATGGAAACTGTGATTAAAAACCTTCCAACAAACAAAAGTCCAGGACCAGATGGCTTCACAGGTGAATTCTATCAAACAATTAGAGAAGAGCTAACACCCATCCTTCTTAAACTTTTCCAACAAACTGAGGAGGAAGGAAAACTCCCAAACTCATTCTATGAGAGCATCACCCTGATACCAAAGCCAGACAAAGATACTACAAAAAAAGAAAATTACAGACGAAAATCACTGATGAATATAGATGCAAAAATCCTCAACAAAATACTAGCAAACAGAATCCAACAACACATTAAAAGGATCATACACCATGATCAAGTGGGATTTATCCCAGGGATGCAAGGATTCTTCAATATATGCAAATCAATCACTGTGATACATCATATTAACAAACTGAAAGAGAAAAACCATATGATCATCTCAATAGATGCAGAAAAAGCTTTTGACAGAATTCAACACCCATTTATAATAAAAACTGTCCTTAAAGTGGCATAGAGGGGACTTACCTCAACATAATAAAGGCCATATATGACAAACCCACAGCAAACATCATTCTCAATGGTGAAAAACTGAAAGCATATCTTCTAAGATCAGGAACAAGACAAGGATGTCCACTCTCACCACTCTTATTCAACATAGTTTTGCAAGTCCTAGCCACAGCAATTAGAGAAGAAAAAGAAAAAGAAAGGAATACAAATTGGAAAAGAAGAAGTAAAACTGTCACTGTTTGCAGATGACATGATACTATACATAGAGAATCCTAAACATGCCACCAGAAAACTACTAGAGCTAATCAATGAATTTGGTAAAGTTGCAGGATAGAAAATTAATGCACAGAAATCTCTTGCATTCCTATATACTAATAATGAAAAATCTGAGAGAGAAATTAAGGAAACATTCCCATTTACCATTGCAACAAAAAGTATAAAATAGCTAGGAATAAACCTACCTACGGAGACAAAAGACCTGTATGCAGAAAACTATAAAACACTGAGGAAAGAAATTAAAGATGATACAAACAGATGGAAAGACACACTATGTTTCTGAATTGGAAGAATCAATATTGTGAAAATGACTACTACCCAAAGCAATCTACAGATTCAATGCAATCCCTATCAATTTACCAATGGCATTTTTTATGGATCTAGAACAAATCATCTTAAAATTTGTATGGAGACACAAAAGACCCCAAATAGCCAAAGCAGTCTTGAGGGAAAAAAACGGAGCTGGAGGAATCAGACTCCCTGACTTCAGACTATACTACAAAGCTACAGTAATCAAGACAATATGGTACTGGCACAAAAACAGAAACATAGATCAATGGAACAAAATAGAAAGCCCAGAGACAAATCCACGCACCTATGCTCAACTAATCTATGACAAAGGAGGCAAGGATATACAATGGAGAAAAGACAGTCTCTTCAATAAGTGGTGCTGGGAAAACTGGACAGCTACATGTAAAAGAATGAAATTAGAACACTCCCGAACACAATACACAAAAATCAACTCAAAATGGATTCGAGACCTAAATGTAAGACCAGACACTATAAAACTCTTAGAGGAGAACATAGGAAAAACACTCTGACATAAATCACAGCAAGATCTTTTTTGATCCACCACCTACAGTAATGGAAATAAAAACAAAAGTAAACAAATGGGACCTAATGAAACTTCAAAGCTTTTGCACAGCAAAGGAAACCATAAACAAAATGAAAAGACAACCCTCAGAATGGGAGAAAATAATTGCAAATGAATCAATGGACAAAGGATTAATCTCCAAAATATATAAACAGCTCATGCAGATCAATATTAAAGAAACAAACAACGCAATCCAAAAATGGGCAGAAGACCTCAATAGACAGTTCTCCAAAGAAGACATACAGATGGCCCATCAGCACATTAAAAGCTGCTCAACATCACTAATTATTAGAAAAATGCAAATCAAAACTACAATGAGGTATCATCTCACACCAGTTAGAATGGGCATCATCAGAAAATCTACAAACTACAAATGCTGGAGAGGGTGTGGAGAAAAGGGAACCCTCTTCCACTGTTGGTGGGAATGTAAGTCGATACAGCCACTATGGAGAACAGTATGGAGGTTCCTTAAAAAACTAAAAATAGAATTACCATATGATCCAGCAATCCCACTACTGGGCATATACCCAGAGAAAGCCATAATTCAAAAAGACACATGCACCCTAATGTTCATTGCAGCACTATTTACAATAGCCAGGTAATGGAAGCAACCTAAATGCCCATCAACAGACGAATGGATAAAGAAATTGTGGTACACATATACAGTGGAATATTACTCAGCCATAAAAAGGAACGAAATTGGGTCATTTGTTGAGACGTGGATGGATCTAGAGACTGTTGTACAGAGTGAAGTAAGTCAGAAAGAGAAAAACAAATATCATATATTAACGTATATATGTGGAACCTAAAAAAGTGGTACAGATAAACCCGTTTGCAGGGCAGAAATTGAGACAAAGATGTAGAGAACAAACGTATGGACACAAAGGTGGGAAAGTGGCGGGGGGTGGGGGTGGTTGTGTGGTGAACTGGGCGATTGGGATGGACATGTGTACAGTGATGTGTATAAAACTGATGACTAATAAGAACCTGCTGTATAAAAAAATAAATTAAATAAAATTCAAAAAAACACACAAAAAATCAATAAGCAAAAATCTGTGGCATTTCTATGCACAAATAACAAACTATCAGAAAGAGAAATAAGGAAAACACTCTCATTTACAATTGTATCAAAAATTATGAAATATCTAGGAATAAATTTAATCCAGGAAATGAAAGACCTATATTAGAATCTCTAAGACATTAATGAAAGAAACCGAAGAAGACAGAAATAAATGCAAAGATATTCCAAGCCTATGGATTAAAATCAGTATTGTTAAAATGTCCATACTACCCAAAGCAATCTAGAATTTCAATGTAATCTCTATCAAAATTTCAAGTGTTTTTCAAGAAATAGAATAATCACAAAATTTTTGTGGAACCACACACACACGCACACACACACACACACTCATACACACACACAAACCCAGATAGCCAAAGCAATCTTGAAAAAGAACAAAACATCATGCTCCCTGATTTCAAACTATATTACAAAACTATAGTAATTAAAGTAGTATGGAACTGTCATAAAAACAGACCCACAGATCAACTGAACACAATAGAGAGACAAGAAATAAATCCATGTGTATATGGTTAATTAATTTATACCAAGTGAGCCAAGACTATTCAATAGGGAAAGGAAAGTGTCTTCAAAAAAGTGCTGGGAAAATTGGGCAGCCACATGCAAAAGAATGAAATTGGACCACTCTCTTATACCATACACAAAAATGAATTCAAAATGGGTTAAAGACTTGAATGTAATACCTGAAACCATGAAACTCCTGGAAGAAAATATAGGCAACATAGGGCTTGGGGATGATTTTTTGAATCTGACACCAAAAGCAAAAGTAACAAAAGTTTAAAAATAAATAAGTGGGACTATATCATACTAAAAATCTTCTGTACAACAAAGGAAACCATCAACAAAATAAATAGCCAACACACTAAACTGGAGAAAATACTTGCAAGTCGCATATCTAATAAGGGGACAATATCCAAAATATAAAGAACTCATACAACTCAACTGCAAAAAAACAATCTGTTTAAAAACACTCTGTTTAAAAAAATGAGCAGAAGATAAGAATAGACGTTTTTCAAAGAAGACATACAGAATGCCAACAGGTACATGAAAAGATGCTCAACATTATTAATCATCAAGGAATTGCAAATTAAAACCACAATGAGATATCACCTTACACCTATTAGAATGACTTATCAAATAGACAACAAATAATAGGTGTTGGTGAGGATGTAAAGGAAAGGGAATCCTTGTACGTTGTTGGTGGGAAAGTAAACTGTGTAACCATTATGGGACACACTATAATGCTTCCTCAAGAAATTAAAAATAGAACTATTATATGATCCAGCAATTCCACTTCTGAATATTTTTCTGAAGAAAATGAAAATTCTAAATAAAAAAGATATACACACCCCTATGCTCACTGCAGCATTATTTACAATAGCCAAGATACGGAAAAACCCTAAGTGTCCATCAATGAATGAATGGATTAGAAAATTGTGATACACACACACACACACACACACACACACACTGAATATTATTCTGCTATGAAAAATAAAAATAAAATCTTGCCATTTGTGACAATATGGATGGACTTCGAAAACATTATGCTAAGTGAAATAAGTCCAATGGATAAAGAAAAATACCATATAATTTCTCTTCCATGTGTAATCTAAAGCAAAATAAAACAAAACCAAGCTCACTGATACAGAGAACAAATTGGTGGTTGCCAGAGGCAGGGAATGGGGGTAAGAGAAATAGATGAAGGGGGTATAAATTTATTTTTAAAATACTTAGCTATTTCTAAATAAATAATACTAAGTGAACTGCATAAACTCTTAGGTATAAATAAACAAAACATGTATGGGACTTGCATGCTGAAAAATAAAACATTTATTTTTAAAAAATCAAAGAAGATCTAAATGGTATGGAGACACATACCATGTTCATGGACTGGAACACTTAACATTGTAAAAATATTAAAGTTCTTTAAATTGATATATGTTCAAGGCAATCTGTATCAAAATTACAGCAAGATACTTTATAGATTTAAATAAAATTATTCTAAAATTTTACAGAAAGGCAAAATAACTAGAATAGAATTTTTTAACAAGGACAAGAATAATAAAGTAGGAGGAATCTCTCTACACAATTTTAAGATTTTTATATAGCTAGTCTAATCAAAACAGTAGTGCTGGCAGAGGGATAAACACATAATCAGTGGAAAACAATAAAGAATTCAGAATTTAAAATACACAAGTATATACCAGTACAGTCAACGAATTTTTCTTTTTTCTTTTTTTTTTTTTTTACAAAAGTGCAAAAGCAATTCAATGAAGGAAGAATAGTCTTTGAATAGTCTTTTGCCTGATATACCATAGGTAAAAAAAAAAAAAAAAAAGAGAAAAAAAAAGACTCTAGCTAAACCTCACACCTTATACAAGTTTAACTTCAAATGGATATTTAAATGTAAAACATTCAGAATAAAACAAATGAGAAAGTCTTTAAGAACTAGGGCTTGGGCAAGAGTTTTTAGAAATGACCCAAATCATGATGAGTAAAAGGAAAAAACAAAACCCCGATAAAATGGACTTCATTAAAATTAAAAACTTTTATTCTGCAAAAGACCTTGTTAAGAAGATAAGAAGACTACACACTATCTGCCAATGACACATGACAAAGAATTTATATCTAGGATTTGTAAAGCATCTTTAAAATACAACTATAAAAAGTGAGCAATCTAATTGAAAAGTAGGCAAAGTACAAGAAGAGACATTTCACCAAAGAGGAAAATATAAATGGAAAAAGAAACATGAAAACATCACTAGCCACTAGGGAAATGCAAATAAGACCATGACGTGATATCACAAAACATATATTAAAAAACTAAAATTACAAAATAGTGACTACATAAAACGCTGGCAACGATGCAATAAAACTGGATCTCTCAAACATTGCTGATAGGAATGCAAAATGGATAAGCCACTGTGAAAAATAGTCTGGCAGTTTCTTTGAATCACTACACTACATTTATCATATGACTCAGGAATCACACTGCTGGGCATTTTTCCTAGATAAATGAAAATTTATATTCTAACAAAAACCTGTGTATGAATGTTCACAGCCATTTTATTTGTGGTAGAAAAAAACTGGAAACAATCAAAATGTCTCTCAACAGGTAAATAGGTAAATAAAATGTCATAGCTATATCATGGATAATACTCAATAATAAAAAGTATTTATATAAACAACAACTAGAATAGATTGCAAAAACATTATGCTGAGTCAAAAAGAAAATCTCAAAAGGTCACATACTATATGATTCATCCATATAACATTTTTCAAATTACAAAATTATAGATGTAGAAAACAGATTAGTGGCTGGCAGGAATTAGGGATGGCTTGGGGACAGGGAATAGCTATGAAAATAAAGGAGTAGCATGAAGTAAATATTTGTGGTTATGGCATAGTTGACTGCACACATACTTAATGACATTTGATTACAGAGGTAGTTACACTACTATTCGCAAGTGATAAAATCATTTAGAACCTCCTAAAAATAAAAAGTGATTTTCGCTAGATTTAAGAACAGAAATTCAATATACAAAATCAATTTAATTTCTGTATACAAGCAACAAACAACTGGGAATGAAATTAAGAAAAAATACCATTTAAGGTAACATTAAAAAAACATAATATACTCAGCAATATATTTAACAATTATGTTCAAGATCTCTATACTAAAAATCTCCAACATTATAGAGAAACATTAAAGAAGTCCTAAATAAATAGAGACATATACCATGTTCATGGATTTTAAGACATTAAGATGTTAATTCATTACAAATTTATCTATAGATTCAACATCATCCCATTCAAAAAATCTCAGGTTTTGTTTTTTTTTAATAGAAACTGATAAGCTGATTCTAAAAACGATGGAAGAACTAAAGACCTAATATAGTGAAAACAATCTTGAAAAGTATAACAAATTTAGAGAAATTATATTACTTGATTTTAAAACTCAACATAAAGCCACAATAATCAAGATAATGTAGTATTTGCATACAAACAAACAGATAAATGGAACAGAATAGTGTTTTCAGAAATGGACCCACACCTGCATGACCAATTATATTTTTTGACACATACACCAACATAATTCACTGAGGAAAGAATAGACTTCAACCAACGGTGCAGGAACAACTGGATAGTCATACATTTAAAAAGGAAACCAACCAACCAACCAACCAACCAAAAACCTAGACCTCTATTTCATATATAAAAGTTAATTTGAGATGTATTGTAGACCCATACATAAAAGTGAAAAGACCCTGGGGTTCCCTGGTGGCACAGTGGTTAAGAATCCGCCTGCCAATGCAGGGGACATGGGTTCAAGCCCTGGTCTGGGAAGATCTCACATGCCACGGAGCAACTAAGTCCGTGAGCCACAATTACTGAGCCTGCGCTCTAGAGCCTGCGAGCCACAAATACTGAGCCCACGTGTCACAACTACTCAAGCCTGCAAACCTAGAGCCTGTGCTCCGCAACAAGAGAAGCCACCACAATGAGAAGCCCGTGCACCGCAACAAAGACCCATCGCAGCCAAAACTAAAATAAATAATTTTTTTTTAAAGTGAAAAGACCTGAACATAACATCTGTTAAGATGCTTAACATCGTTAGTAACCAGAGAAATGCTAATTAAAAGCATAATGAGATACTGTCTTATACCCACTGTAATCGTTAAAATTTAAAAGCCTGGCAATACCAACATAGGGAGGATATGGAGCCATCATAATTTGCATATATTGTTTGTGTGAGTGTAAAATGCTACCACCATTCTGAAAAGTAATTGGCAATTTATTAAAAACATACCTACCCTTTGACCCACCAATTTGACTCCTAAGAGAAATAGAAACATACATCCACAAAAATACTAATATAAAAATATTAATAGAAATTTTAGTCATAATAACTAATAAATGCAAAACAATCAAATATCCAGCAATGGGAAAATGAAGAAAATAATTGTAATACTTTATATAATAAAATCCCCCTCAGCAATTACAAAGAATGAACCACCGATACATGCAACAATTTAGGGAAAAAAACTCAAAAACATTATGTTGAATGAGTAAATATGGGAATAAAATAGTTCATACTGCATGATATAAATTCCATGAAGTTCAAGTATAAGCAAAAATAGCAGTTGATTTTGGGGTGTGGGAAGGAACTAACTGGAAAAGGACATGAGGAAACTTTCTGGGGAGAAAGAAGTAGTCTATATATTGTTCATGATGGTTACATGGCTGATTCTGTTTGCCTCAACTCACTGAACTGGATACTTTAAATTGAGACATTTTATTGTATGTAAATTTGACTAATCTTTCAAAAAGCAAAAAAATAATAATTTTCCAGTAGTCAATCATAAACTGTTTACTGAATGTTTATTAAATAAATCTCTAATTACTATTATAATTAGTAATGGTTTGGGAAGGCACTAAGTTTCAGTTTTCCAATTACCTTGTTTTAAACATGAAAAAAGATTCTCTGAATTTGAATGAATAATTTATATATGTTCAAACTGTTGAATGTCATTTGCTACATTTGATAAACGTTTTCTTTCCTTGGCCTAACAGGCTCCATAAAACAAAATAGGTCAGACCAAGCAATCTCAGAGCAGGGATAGGTTGCTGGACCTGAATTCATATAACCTGAGTTTCCTTCTAGCATCAGCATTTTATGATTTTATTTGTCAGAAGTTCCCAGCTGGCTATCACTGCTGAGGTTCCCTAAAACTACAAATATATACTGAACGCAGAGAATCATCAGTACACAAGCAATGGCCTAATACTCTATGGTCATCTTGGTTGTCAGCTTCAGGATGGTGAAGCGACACTGGTATCCATAATAAAATGTGACGATGTCTGTTCCTCACTCTCTTTCAGTCTGTTGAATCTGCTGGACCTTTGTTTTAATATGCAAGAATCACTTTTCTTTTTTCATTTTTAAGGCTCTTATAAAACCAATCACATACTTCAGTGCCACCTTTTAAGCAGCTGACATAAAGCCCAAGTGGCAGGGCAGAAGAATAATGCCATACCTCTTTCCTTTTGTCCCCCATTATATAGAAATATCTCCATGGCTTTTCACTGATAATTTCCTTTCAAATTCTGACATCTTGCAAAATTAATGATTTTATAGCTTTAAAAATGTAAGACTTTTACTACTTCTACATTTTAAATGTATTTGCCTTAATGCATTACCATAAAAAGATAAAACAATTACATGTATATATGTTTATACATATATACATATACAATGTTGATGTATTGATATATTCACATGCAGAAAAATATATACAAAGATATAATCATCTGTTCATTTACACAGTCTTTCATCCACTCAATACGTAAATATTTTCAGTGCCTGCTATATACAGGCGTTATGCTAATCCCTGGGAATGTGATTATAAGCAAGACATTCTACATCTCTATAGTAATAACAATAACAAAGATTTATATCCATGCTTGACACTGTTCTAAATTATGTGCCTTTTCTAGACTTGCTTAATCATTAACCCCATAAAAAAGCACTATATGGTTGAAGTTCAGACACTGAGAAGAAAAACAATTTAGGTGATATAGCTAGGAAACAGTAGAGCTAGAATTTCAACCCAGGTGGTCTAACTCCAAGGTAAGGGATGTGTGACTACCACACCGTGCTTCCCTGCTCTTGTATCTTCTCTCATGAAGCTTTAGGTAAAACAGGGAAGATATTAACTAGTCATAAGATAGATAAAATAAGCAGATATAACTCAAAATGTATTTCCCTCACACTGCCCAAGATATTTCACTTATTTCTTCTCCTATTACTTGAACAACTCCAATTTTTTTTTTAAACCAACCCCTATTTTAACAGGAGAAATAATTCTGGGAAGGCTTTAGTACAGGTTCAATCTTTTTTTTCTAATATGTATCTGAGACCAGGGAAGAGAAGAGGTAAAATTTTATTTCACTCTGATGAACTGGCATGATGAGTGGAAAATGTAACTTTAGAACATGGAATACTGTAAGGAAAAAACTAGGTTTGGTAGATTGAATTCTTATTAGAAAGTATTCATCATCCTTCTTATGAGTCATATATTATGTTCACTGCTATTATGACTTACAGAATTCCCTGTGGAATGAAAATACTTTGCATCAAGATGACAAAGGTTTGGCCAAGTGATTGGTTTAGCCAATAGAATAAGAGAAGAAGTGCTGTGTGCCATGAATGGCAGAAGCTTTAGAGTTATTTCATAGTTCTGTAATTGTTCTTCCCTCTGCCATGAGAATGGTATATCCTAAGAATTGTTTCTTTGGTCTGGATCACATGATGAATAAACCCACAGTGACACTCAACTCATATATAAAAGGAGAGAGAAATAAACTTTTGTTGCTATAAGCCAGTAACACTTAGTTTTGTTCGTTACCACAAAGTATTTTGTTATCACAAACTCTAAAGGATACAATACGTTTATTTTTTCATACTTTCTAACTAAGAGTTGTAAACAGAGATTGTTATTCAAAAATCCTTCAGTTGCAAGTAACAGAAAACCATCTGAAATATTGTTGTAAGAAATGGGCATAACCTCAGTAAGAGTAGGCATACAGTTAAGGCTGGGTGTTACAAACAACTAATATCATGGGCTTGAAAATCACCTGAAATTGTTCTCAAAATCTTATCTATGTTTCTGTGTATGTCAACTTCTCTCTCCTTCTCTCTCTTCTCTCTTTCTGAGTGTGTATATGTGCATGTGGGTGTGGGGTGTGTGTATAGTCTCTGACTGTATACCAGATTTTTCTACAGAAGATGGAGTTTTACCTCTTCTAAAAAACACCACCAAAGGGGCTTCCCTGGTGGCGCAGTGGTTGAGAATCTGCCTGCTAATGCAGGGGACATGGGTTCGAGCCCTGGTCTGGGAGGATCCCACATGCCGCGGAGCAACTAGGCCCGTGAGCCACAACTACTGAGCCTGCGCGTCTGGAGCCTGTGCTCTGCAACAAGAGATGCCGCGATAGTGAGAGGCCCGCGCACCACAATGAAGAGTGGCCCCCGCTTGCCATAACTAGAGAAAGCCCTCGCACAGAAACGAAGACTCAACACAGCAAAAATAAATAAATTAATTAATAAACTCCTACCCCCAACATCTTCTAAAACAAAAAACAAAAAAAAACACCACCAAAGAAAAACTATTTCTTTCACTTCCTCAGTTTGTTTCAAATAGCCCCAGGAAAGAACCCTAATTGTATCATAGTAGGTCTTGGACCACTCCAGATCCAATCAACTATTTCTAGAATCAACATCATATAAAAACATGGTAGTTCTAACATCAACCACATTAAAATGTTGGAGAGAAGCCACATGAGAAGCATTCCCAGGAGAAGAAAGGGGTGCTAGACAGATAGTGTCTTAGATGTTGACTATGAAAGACCTTAGAGACATGATGAAGATCCTATAAATCTAGAAAGAGGAAAGTAAGAAAAAATATAAAAGGGAGAAATGAAAATATCAAGAAGCCTGTTTTAAGATTTTATATACAGCAATTCTGCAACATTATTTTATTTATTCAAACATAAATGAATAGAGAAAGGATTGCCTGTGAAGGGATACAGAGGAGGAGAGTGGAGATTCTCAAGAGAGTTTTGATGCTTCTTAGAGATTACCTGCAGTAAATAATGATAAGGACTTGAAACAAAAAATGTTGTTGATTAATGAGCTAATAAGAGTAAGGCAGATCAAAATGTGAAGAATGAATGTGAGATTATTGACTTGGGAAAGTAGATGCAAAATATATGGTGGTATCAAGATAAGCAATATAATAGGGAAAACAGATTTTCAGAGAAAAGATAAGGAAATATTTAGTGTATGCAGGGTTTGAGATAACTTTAAGTAACTATGATATAAAATTTACTAGTCATAAATCTCAGCCCTAGGAGCAGGGTGGGGAAAGGTGATGCAGGATGAAGAAGATAGGCAATCTGCTTTCATCCTGTGAGCTTAAATCTATTCCCACCAGTATCTTCAAAGACTTTGTTCCACCAAATAGCCTTTTCTTCATTTTTTTCTTCTCTTCTTCCCTCTCTTCCTCAGTTCCCTCTCTATCTCTCCCCTCTCTCACATTCCCCATATTTCATATCAATGTATTAACATATGTTAATCTTTTTCATCTTCAAAAAATCTCTTTGATCTTTTTTTTTTGGTCTCTGGTTGCTTCCTTACCTATTTCCTCCCTTCAGAGTCAAGCTTTATGAAAGCATAGGTGTACTTGCTGTCTCCATTCCCTCATTTCCCATTCCTTCATCAATTTACTTCAATATCTGTTGCCAAGATCACCAACACCACCCAGTTTTCAGTTCTAATTTGCTTGGTCTCTCAGCGGATTTTAACTCTGTTGATCATACCTTACTTCTCAAAACATTTTCTCTGTCTTATTTTAGCCATAGCTCCCAATTTTTCTCCTAATTATCTTGGCCATTCTCTTTTCTTCTAGGGATTTGTCTTCCTCCACCTAATCATGAAATATTGGACATTCCTCCAAAGTTCCATTTGGCAACATTTCTCACTCTACAGATAGTCACTCAGTGAGCTCACTTGGCTGACACTGCAGCATACTGTATAATGATTTACAGATCTATGAATCCAGTCCAGATCTCCCTTCATACCATGTGAAGAGACAAGGAGAGCACTCTCTTGCAAACTGTGATTACAGTGAATCTCCAAGGTTATATCTAACCTTACAGAAATCCCTCAGGAAAGAAATTATTTATTTTCCTATACTTCCACAAAAGTCCTTTCTTTAAATACTCTCAGCCCCAAGGGGCTTCTCCTGAGTCATAAGTCTTCCAAGATACTGAGGTGAAAATCACCTTCTCCCAAACAAACTGCTTGGACTAAGGTTAGAGGAGGTGTTATCTCATAGAAAAATAGGGGCTTTTGAAAAGAAGAGTGAACGACTGACTGCAGGTATAAATAACAAGTACACACTACACACTGTGATACCACCAGAAATAGCCACGCTTCCTAACTCCTGGCGGAGTCAAAATTTGAGAGAGAAAAAGGTTAGAGGTGATGAATTTCAGCGATCATTGAAGGAACATGAGGTTTTGGAGAAGAAAAGGGACTAAGACTGGAAAGTAGTATGTCAAGAAGGCCCTGTGTAAGTGGTGGGCATAGAGGCAAAAGGGCAACATGATACAGGAAATCCATGCAGAGTGGGGAGCAAATGTCCACAGCAGTAAGAATGGATGGATGAAGCTAAAATCCAAGGGGAGCAGACAGTACAGGAGATGAGCAGGAAATCAAAGCAACAAACTGAAGGAGAGGATCTGACAAACAGTGTTTTCAGATATGGTGTAAGATGCAGAAAAGGACAAGACTGGCAGTTGCTGGAATCCAGAAACAAAGGAACTGACAAAGTATGACAAAACAAAATATATGTACAGGCATATTTCAGAGATATTGTGGGATAAGTTCCAGATCATTGCAATAAAGTGAATATCATGAAAAACCAAGTAACACAAATTTTTTGGTTTCCCAGTTCATATAAAAGTTATGTTTATGCTATACTGTAGTCTATCAAGTGTGCAATAGCATTATGTCCAAAAAAAAGTATAAACCTTAATTTTAAAACTACTTTAGGGCTTCTCTGGTGGCACAGTGGTTGAGAGTCCGCCTGCCGATGCAGGGGACACGGGTTGGTGCCCCGGTCCGGGAGGATCCCACGTGCCGTGGAGCAGCTGGGCCCGTGAGCCATGGGCTGCTGAGCCTGCGCGTCCGGAGCCTGTGCTCCGCAACGGGAGAGACCACAGCACTGAGAGGCCCGCGTACCGCAAAAAAAAAAAAAAAAACCTACTTTATTGCTAAAAAATGCTAACCATCATCTGAGCCTCTTGCCTAGATGTTGATGGCTACCGACTAATCAAGGTGGTGGTTGCTGAAAGCTGGGGCGTAGAAGGGAATATGGGGGGGGGAAATATATTTCATAGGTTTTATAATGGGACTCAAGGTTGTGGGTGATTCTGTCCAGAATGAATCCAACCGTTCCAACTCTAGAGTTGAGATAATCACTGGGGATGAATCTAGCTGTGAAGGTGATGTCATCATGAGGAGTGAATACACCTGCAGGGCTGGTTATTACAAGGAAAGGGGGTGAATCCAATTGTGGGGTTGAGGTCATTAGTGCAATGTCATACCTGTGTTTCTGGAGAAAGGCTGGGTGTAGTTAAGATCTTGTCTGCAAATATTGTGTGCCATGGCAGGGCTCAAGAGGTATTCCCATGGGTAGCCAAGTAAAAATGTATTGTGTCTCTTCAAACGGATAATCTAAAGAGGGAACTGAGTAGGTATAAGTGGGTTCGAGCTGAGTTGAATGAGACAGGGTGTGTAGGCTGAGCCTTTATAGCAGCTAGGAGTTGTGGCTGGGGAAAAGTTCCAGAACCTGGGTTGGAGGGTTGCAAGGCTTAAACTTTTTGCTGGTACCAAAAGGGGCAGTGTGTGTAAAGTTTCTTATCAGCTTGCTCAGATGATGCAAAAAAAGGGGAAGATGGGGCTTGCAATCTGTCAGTGATCAAACATCAAAAATGAAGTTTGACCCTCTATTACGAGTGTTCTTTCTATTGCTGTTATGATTTTTAAAGGATTTTAAATATATACATGAGATTATGCAGATTAACTGCTAATTCCAAGTGGAATTTTAAATAATTCTATTTGGAATGACAGTGGAGCTGTAACTTAATACAATAAAATAGAATTTTCCCTAATTAACCATGGTTTATAGATTAATAGAAAAATTAATAATACTGGGGAAATAAAACTGTTAGAAACTGTGTTATACATATGAATGTACACATAATAATGAATTAAACCTTCCTTGAAGTTACTTCCAACTCAAGGACTAAGGGTCTGAAGGAATTCAGACAGAATAAGAAATAACTAACAGTTTAACCTTGTCAGGAACTAGGCTTAAAACACATTTTTTAACTTTAAAAATAACCAACATTTGTTTCCATTGTTTTAAACTTATATTCTAACCACCTCTGTTTTTTACTGAAATAGTTGTAAAAGCTGCATTGGGTACCATTTCCACCCAAACAGATGCAGGAAATACTGGAAATATTTTAGCAAAGTCTGTACTGCAGAGATTTCCTTCTGAAATTTGCAGACTTAAGCAATTCACATAAACTAACATTTAAAACAAAGCAAAACAAAACAAAAACATTTTTGGCATTTAAACCCTGGATAACAGAGTGAGATTTTAAAAGATAGAATCCAATTGTACTATGATAATTTGGGGATGGCAAAACAGACTTTTTTTGAATATACATGGTAAACTCTGGAGTTAATTTGTCTTTAAGTGAAAGTCATTATATTTGAAAGTCCATTTGGAGATAGAAAATTATTTCTTTCCATAACTATCTAACCACATGCCACAAACATAATAAAAACATTATTATAGAGATATACCTAGCTTTAATACTTTGCTGAACATATTCATATCAATATACTCTGGCATTATTGGGTGTGAACACATTTAAATGTGCCAACAGCTTAATAGATAGGCCTGCGAGAAGCAGAATCAATTCCTGGTGCCAACGTAGATCCGTTGTCAAGATATTCTAAATTAATTCAATCCTTTGATCTCATCCCCTTATACCTCATATATATAATCATATTTTCATATTTATTTTTAAATATAAAGCATATTAAATATAAAATAGTCTCTGAATTGCTCCAAAACTTGGTTGAATGAATGCTGACTCAATAGGAGAAAGATACATTTGATTCTCTCTTAAACCAGAATTTGAACAATCCTAAAATGTCACTAAGTACTCTCATTTCTAATATAAAATAAATCTCAGTTTAAATTTGTACTTAGGAAATCCCTTGAACATGAACGTACTTAAGTAATTGATTTAGTATCTTGTTTATTTACATCTTCTCCTTACCAAAAAAGTAAATTAAAAAAATTGAAATGAAATGTATTCTTTACTGTGACCAGACAACATAATTAAAAGTAGCCAATAGCATTTTATCGGTCAATGTAAAAAGTCCTATGCAGGGCTTCCCTGGTGGCGCAGTGGTTGAGAATCTGTCTGCTAATGCAGGGGACATGGGTTCAAGCCCTGGTCTGGGAAGATCCCACATGCCGCGGAGCAACTAGGCCCGTGAGCCACAACTACTGAATCTGTGCGTCTGGAGCCTGTGGTCCACAACAAGAGAGCCCGCGATAGTGAGAGACCCACGCACCGCGACGAAGAGTGGCCCCCGCTTGCCACAACTAGAGAAAGCCCTTGCACAGAAACAAATACCCAACACAGCCAAAAGTAAATAAATAAATAAAATTAAAAAGTGACTGTACCATTAAAAAAAAAAAAGTCCTATGTAACCATTTACATGAGTCACAAATTACATAAAACAAAAATTGACAAATTGGTCAAAAATGTCTGTAAGAAATGCTCTTCGACACTACCCGTGAAAGCATAGCATGGAGTTATGTTGGCTATTTCTAATCAAATCCTTCAGCTTATGCTAATTCTATCACTTCACAGTGAAAAAGACCAATTCCTATACACCAAGTAGTTTCATCAGCTACCGAGATAGAATAGTTTTATTTCCTGTTATTATACCCCAATATACTCCGAATAGGAAAAAATTTTCAGATTTTCATATAGTGAAATTAATATAATTTGATAGTCAAGAAGGTGAAAAACATTCCAAATGAAACAGATTTTATTTGTAATATTTCTTGGACAAAAAAACCTTAATTGTCCTTAATAAAAAAATACATTTTATATATCTCTAGGTGTCTATTAACTTAAGTCTGGAGTTGGGGAATAATCCATATCTTTCTTTTTTTTTTAACATCTTTATTACAGTATAATTGCTTTACAATGGTGTGTCAGTTTCTGCTTTATAACAAAGTGAACCAGTTACACATATACATATGTCCCCATATGTCTTCCCTCTTGCAACTCCCTCCCTCCCAACTTCGCTATCCCACCCATCTAGGTGGTCACAAAGCACCGAGCTGTTCTCCCTGTGCTAGGCGGCTGCTTCCCGCTACCTATCTATTTTACATTTGATAGTGTATATATGTCCATGCCACTCTCACTTTGTCACAGCTTACCCTTCCCCCTCCCCTTATCCTCAAGTCCATTCTCTACTAGGTCTGCATCTTTATTCCTGTCTTGCCCCTAGGATCTTCTGACCATTTTTTTTTTTATTCCATATATCTGTGTTAGCATACAGTATTTGTTTTTCTCTTTCTGACTTATTTCACTCTGTATGACAATCTCCAGGTCCATCCACCTCACTACAAATAACTCAATTTCATTCCTTTTTATGGCTGAGTAATATTCCATTGTATATATGTGCCACATCTTCTTTATCCATTCATCCGATAACAGACACTTAAGTTGCTTCCATGTCCTGGCTATTGTAAATAGAGCTGCAACGAACATTGTGCTACATGACTCTTTTTGAATTATGGTTTTCTCAGGGTATATGTCCAGTAGCGGGACTGCTGGGTCGTATGGTAGTTCTATTTTTAGTTTTTTAAGGAAACTCCATACTGTTCTCCATAGTGACTGTACCAATTCACATTCCCACCAGTAGTGCAAGAGGGTTCCCTTCCCTCCACACCCTCTCCAGCATTTATTGTTTGTAGATTTTTTGATGATGGCCATTCTGACCAGTGTGAGATAATATCTCACTGTAGTTTTGATTTGCATTTCTCTAATGATTAATGATGTTGAGCATTCTTTCATGTGTTTGCTGGAAATCTGTATGTCTTCTTTGGAGAAATGTCTGTTTAGGTCTTCGGTCCATTTTTGGATTGGGTTGTTTGTTTTTTTGATATTGAGCTGCATGAGTTGCTTGTATGTTTTGGAGATTAATCCTTTGCCAGTTGCTTCATTTGCAAATATTTTCTCCCATTCTGAGGGTTGTCTTTTCATCTTGTTAACAGTTTCCTTTGCTGTGCAAAAGCTTTTAAGTTTCATTAGATCCCATCTGGTTTTTTTTTGTTTTTATTTCTGTTTCTCTAGGAGGTGGGTCAAAAAGGATCTTGCTGTGATTTATGTCATAGAGTGTTCTGTCCATGTTTTCCTCTAAGAGTTTGATGGTGTCTGGCCTTACATTTAGGTCTTTAATCCATTTTATTTTTGTGTATGGTGTTAGGGAGTGTTCTACTTTCATTCTTTTACATGTAGCTGTCCAGTTTTCCCAGCACCACTTATTGAAGAGGCTGTCTTTTCTCCATTGTATATTCTTGCCTCCTTTATCAAAGATAAGGTGACCATACGTGCGTGGGTTTATCTCTGGGCTTTCTATCCTGTTCCACTGATCTATATTTCACTTTCTGTACCATTACCATAGTGTTTTGATTACTGTAGCTTTGTAGTATAGTCTGAAGTCAGGGAGCCTGATTCCTCCAGCTCCGTTTTCCTATCTCAGGATTGCTTTGGCTATTCGGGGTCTTTTGTGTTTCCATACTAATTGTGAAATTTTTTGTTCTAGTTCTGTGATAAATGCCAGTGGTAGTTTGATAGGGATTGCATTGAATCTGTAGATTGCTTTGGGTAGTAGAGTCATTTTCACAACGTTCATTCTTCCAATCCAAGAATATGGTATAACTTTCCATCAGTTTGCAGCATCTTTAATTTCTTTCATCAGTGTCTCATAATTTTCTGCATATAGGTCTTTTGTCTCATTAGGTAGGTTTATTCCTAGATATTTTATTCTTTTTGTTGCAATGGTAAATGGGAGCATTTTTTTAATTTCACTTTCGGAGTTTTCATCATTAGTGTATAGGCATGCAACAGATTTCTGTGCATGAACTTTGTATCCTGCTACTTTACCAAATTCATTGATTAGCTCTAGTAGTTTTCTGGTAGCATCTTTAGGATTCTCCATGTATAGTATCATGTCATCTGCAAGCAGTGACAGCTTTACTTCTTCTTTTCCAATTTGGATTCCTTTTATTTCTTTTTCTTCTTTGATTGCTGTGTCTAAAACTTGCAAAACTATATTGAATAATAGTGGTGAGAGTGGGCAACCTTGTCTTGTTCCTGATCTTAGTGGAAATGGTTTCGCTTTTTCACTATTGAGGATTATGTTGGCTGTGGGTTTGTCATATATGGCCTTTATTATGTTGAGGAAAGTCCCCTGTATGCCTACTTTCTGGAGGGTTTTTATCGTAAACGGGTGTTGAATTTTGTCGAAAGCTTTCTCTGCATCTATTGAGATGATCATATGGCTTTTCTCCTTCAATTTGTTAAGATGGTGTATGATGCTGATTGATATTGAAGAAACCCCACTTGATCATAATATATGATCTTTTTAATGTGCTGTTGGATTCTGTTTGCTAGTATTTTGTTGAGGATTTTTGCGTCTATGTTCATCAGTGATATTGGCCTGTAGTTTTCTTTCTTTGTGACATCTTTGTCTGGTTTTGGTATCAGAGTGATGGTGGCCTCATAGAATGAGTTTGGGAGTGTTCCTCCCTCTGCTGTATTTTGGAAGAGTTTGAGTAGGATAGGTGTTAGCTTTTTTTTAATTGTTTGATAGAATTCTCTTGTGACGCCATCTGGTCCTGGGCTTTTGTTTGTTGGAAGATTTTTAATCACAATTTCAATTTCTGCACTTGTGACTGGTCTGTTCATATTTTCTATTTCTTCCTGGTTCAGTCTCGGAAGGTTGTGCATTTCTAAGAATTTGTCCATTTCTTCCAGGTTGTCCATTTTATTGGCATAGAGTTGCTTGTAGTAATCACTCATGATCCTTTGTATTTCTGCAGTGTCAGTCGTTACTTCTCCTTTTTCATTTCTAATTCTATTGATTTGAGTCTTCTCCCTTTTTTTCACAATGAGTCTGGCTAATGGCTTCTCAATTTTGTTTATCTTCTCAAAGAACCAGCTTTTAGTTTTACTGATCTTTGCTAACTTTTCCTTCGTTTCTTTTTCATTTATTTCTGATCTGATCTTTATGATTCTGCTAACTTTGTTTTTTTGTTGTTGTTCTTCCTTCTCTAATTGCTTTATGTGTAAGGTTAGGTTGTTTATTTGAGATGTTTCTTGTTTCTTAAGGTAGGCTTGTATAGCTATAAATTTCCCTCTTAGAACTGCTTTTGCTGCATCCCATAGGTTTTGGGTTGTTGTGTTTTTATTGTCATTTGTTTCTAGGTATTTTTTGATTTCCTCTTTGATTTCTTCAGTGATATCTTGGTTATTAAGTAGTGTGTTGCTTAACCTCCATGTGTTTGTATTTCTTACAGATTTTTTCCTGTAACTGATATCTAGTCTCATAGCGCTGTGGTCGGAAAAGATACTTGATATGATTTCAATTTTCTTAAATTTACCAAGGCTTGATTTGTGACCCAAGATATGATCTATCCTGGAGAATGTTCCATGAGCACTTGAGAATAAAGTGCACTTTGTTGTTTTTGGAAGGAATGTCCTATAATTATCAATTAAGTCCATCTTGTTGAATGTATCATTTAAAGCTTGTGTTTCCTTATGTATTTTCATTTTGGATGATCTGTCCATGGCTGAAAGTGGGGTGTTAAAGTCCCCTACTATGATTGTCTTACTGTCAATTTCCCTTTTTATGGCTGTTAGTATTTGCCTTATGTATTGAGGTGCTCCTATGCTGCATGCATAAATATTTACAATTCTTATATCTTCTTCTTGGATTGATCCCTTGATCATTATGTAGTGTCCTTCTTTGTCTCTTGTAATAGTCTTTATTTTAAAGTCTATTTTGTCTGATATGAGAATTGCTACTCCAGTTTTCTTTTGATTTCCATTTGCATGGAATATCTTTTTCCATCCCCTCACTTTCAGTCTGTATGTGTCCCTAGGTCTGAGTCGATCTCTTGTAGACAGAATATATACGCGTCTTGTTTTTGTATCCATTCAGCCAGTCTATACCTTTCGGTTGGAACATTTAATCCATTTACATTTAAGGTAATTATCGATATGTATGTTCCTATTACCATTTTTTAAATTGTTTTGGGTTTGTTATTGTAGGTCTTTTCCTTCTCTTGTGTTTCCTGCCTACAGAAGTTCCTTTAGCATTTGTTGTAAAGCTGGTTTGGTGGTGCTGAATTCTCTTAGTTTTTGCTTGTCTGTAAATCTTTTAATTTCTCTATCAAATCTGAATGAGATCCTTGCTGGGTACAGTAATCTTGGTTGTAGGTTTTTCTCTTTCATCACTTTAAATATATCGTGCCACTCCCTTCTGGCTTGCTGAGTTTTTGCTGAAAGATCAGCTGTTAACCTTATGGGGATTCCCTTATGTGTTACTTGTTGTTTTTCCCTTGCTGCTTTTAATATATGTTCTTTGTATTTAATATTTGATAGTTTGATTAATTTGTGTCTTGGCGTGTTTCTCCTGGATTTATCCTGTTTGGGATTCTCTGTGTCCTGGACTTGACTATTTCCTTTCCCATATTAGCGAAATTTTCAACTATAATCTCTTCAAATATTTTCTCAGCCCCTTTCTTTTTCTCTTCTTCTTCTGGGACTCCTATAATTCAATTGTTGGTACGTTTAATGTTGTCCCAGAGGTCTTTGAGACTGTCCTCAATTCTTTTCATTCTTTTTTCTTTATTCTGCTCTGTGTAGTTATTTCTACTATTTTATCTTCCAGGTCACTTATCCGTTCTTCTGCCTCAGTTATTCTGATATGGATCCCTTCTAGAGAATTTTTAATTTCATTTACTGTGTTGTTCATCACTGTTTATTTGCTCTTTAGTTCTTCTAGGTCCTTGTTAAATGTTTCTTGTATTTTCTCCACTCTATTTCCAAGATTTTGGATCATCTTTACTATCATTATTCTGAATTCTTTTTCAGGTAGACTGCCTATTTCCTCTTCATTTGTTAGGTCTGGTTTTTGCCTTGCTCCTTCAACTGCTCTGTGTTTCTCTGTCTTCTCATTTTGCTTAACTTACTGTGTTCGGGATCTCCTTTTCACAGGCTGCAGGTTCGTAGTTCCTGTTGTTCATGGTGTCTGCCCCCAGTGGCTAAGGTTGCTTCCATGGGTTTTGTAGGCTTTCTGGTGGAGGGGACTAGTGCCTGTGTTCTGGTAGATGAGTCTGGATCTTGTCTTTCTGGTGGGCAGGTCCATGTCTGGTGGTGTGTTTTGGGGTGTCAGTGACCTTATTATGATTTTAGGCAGCCTCGCTTCTAATGGGTAGGGTTGTGTTCCTGTCTTGCTAGTTGTTTGGCATAGGGTGTCCTGCACTGTAGCTTCATATCTTTCAAATACAGTAACTCAGTTTGAAAGTAAATGATGTTGAAACACTTGTGGAATGTGAAATAGCTCTAACACTTATATCCAAATTACTAAGAATAATCTCAGAAATGCACTTTAAATCTATGTATCACTTTAGGGGCAGGATAGACAATTCATATGTTAGAATTAAAATTATTAATCTATAATGTTACAGCACTGGGTCCTTTAAGAAAAACAAGAAGAGGAGTACAAAACTGTCAGCAAGGTGCCACCCCCATAAGTGGCATTGCTATTGTTCATTAATATTTAAATATCCACCTTTCCTGAATGGTTTATAGAAGATTTGTGGAGCTTGATCAAGTATGGACAACTTAAAGCCAGGTAATACATGGTATCAATACATACAAGTTCAGTTCGGAAATTTTAAAGTCATTTCTAATTATAACTTGCAAATATTTTGAACACAAAAAGGCCACCAGTTTTAAAGAATATTATGTGCGGTTAATACATTGTCATAACTCAGACGAGTAACATACAGGCATGTTGTAATTTTCCAGAAAAGGTGTATTTAAAGTGTTAAAGTGTAATTTTAAATCACAATTAAATTTGTCATTGTTTCTTCTTAAAACCATGTGTCAGCAAGAATCACTGGGTGCTTATTTCTGGCAATGAATATCAAGGACTTTCATTATTCATTCAACTAATATTTATCAAAACCTTTGTCTATTTCCGGTACCAAATAACTAGGGAATTAAACAATCAACGTTGGGAGCCAGAGAGAAGTAGGAGGAGAGGAAAACCTGACATAGAACTATTAACCCCAGTCAAAGTGTTAAGTGTCAAGGGCAAGGGCTGGAAATGCTTTTGAAATCTAAGCTACTTTAAACAGGTGTGAGAAATAAGGTGTGGAAAAAGTTGCAAAATAGAAGTTTGAGATCAGGAAGTTGGACATTTGAGTTCAAAGTTATAGAAGTTTCAGCTAACAATGCTGCTGTATACACTTAAAAGAGGATGGCTAAGGTAGAACAAAGGTGAAGGTCACAGGGATTAAGTGAATCCCGAGTTGGACTGGCATCCTCATAGATGATGAAATAACTTCCTGTGATGACAGGATTTGAGGTATAGAAGGCCACTGTAAGCAGATGGAAAGTCCTCAGTGAATACAGTATGTGCCCTAAAAGCAGGTACTTTAAGTAGAAGTACAGAATGATAAGTAAAAATCATGGGTACATGGAGGTACAAGAATATAAGTCATTGGGTTTCCCTGGTGGCGCAGTGGTTGAGAGTCCGCCTGCCGATGCAGGGGATGCGGGTTCGTGCCCCGGTCCGGGAAGATCCCACATGCCGCGGAGCGGCTGGGCCCGTGAGCCATGGCCAGGGTGCCTGCGCGTCCAGAGCCTGTGCTCCACAACGGGAGAGGCCACAACAGTGAGAGGACCACGTACCGCAAAAAAAAAAAAAAAAAAATGTAAGTCATGGAACATCACCAGAGAGCTAGAAAAATGTACTGCTTTCACCCAGGCTAACTTCGGAATAAGGTTTCAATTAAGTTAGCAAGAAACTGGAGGGAACATACCGTGAAGACACCTTTTTTCCTTTTCTATCAGATGTGTTTTATTACCAGGCATTTTGTATGAATGTATGTATGCACGTATATATGTATTTTGTTTTTACACTTCTTACTGTATGTTGCAACTATTCAGTGTTTTTGTTTTATTTCTCTACTTGCACCTTAGGTTCACGGGGGGATAAGAACGAAGGCTTACTCATCTTTATAACTCACTAAACATAATGTAGCAAAGCTAGATGCTTCATAAATATGTCTTAGAAATGTCACTGTTAGTGAGTGACCTTTCACTGTTGGATTTCAGATTACTGAAAGGGGTTAGAGGAACTTTCCATGTTGTTTTCTTTTTTCAAGTTTTTTTTAGAATTTTGAGATATAATTTATATACAGTAACAAATCTTTGGTGTGCAGCTTCATGAATTTTTAAAAATGTGTACACCTTGCAACCAGTGATGTACGAAGGCCCACTTTTACTGGCTCACAAGAGCTGCTGGGTACATCCCTTCCTGGCTTTGCTTGAGGAATGTCATATTGGTAATTTGAAACTGACCATAGCGAGAGTATTTACAACTCAGAAATTTGTGCTGCAAAGTAGGATTTTCTTTTTCCTTCAGAGAGCCACTTGTTAAAGCATGTACCGGGACACACTGCTTATTACCATCAACCAGCTCAAGATATAAATTTCCATCACCAGAGTAATTATTTCATGTTCTTTCAAGTTAATCCATTGGCAACTACTCTGAATTTCAACGAGCATTGATTAATTTTGCTGATCTGAAACTTCATAAGAATGACATCATACATTATATTCTCTTTTGTTTCAGGCTTCTTCATCGAACATAGTGTTTTTTTATCTTAATATGTGTCGTTGTGTATATAAGTAGTATGTTCTTCATGGGTGTATAATATTCCATTGTATGAATATGCTACAATTTGTTTATCAATTCTCTTGTTGATGGACATTTGAGTTGTTTTCTGTTCGAGGCTATTATGAATGAAACTTCTACAAGCACTTCTGTACACATTGTATGTATGTGTACGTGTGTGTGTGCTACGTATTAATTTCATTTGAGTATATACTTAGGAGTGAAATTGTTGAATGGTAGGGTAGGTGTGTTAAACTTTATGAGAAACTGCCAGACAGATTTCTGAATAAATTGTACTATTATATACTTGCACCAAAAATATGTAGGTTAAAGACGTCCATGTCCTTGCTAACAAATCTTGTGTTTCACGTTTTTTTTTTTAAACCCTAACCTCAAAATGTAGGACAGTTTATATTCCTCAAATAGTTATTGCCCCAAATTTACTTTGAAACTATGGTAGGTAAAGCTACTATTTTTCATAAAGTTTATGTCATCATCTCAATTTCACAGAATAGAAATAGTGTGTTTTAGAAATAGAGGGTTTTTATGAAGCTTCTATGTAATATTGCTCTGGAGATTATGTACCCATATTGCAGCTGTAATCATTTTTTATCATGTGACATGACAAAAGAATCTTGCTTATGTCAGTTCTACTAAACACAGCCCTGATTCATCTTCTATCCACAGATCAAGAAAAATTTAAATGAGAAGGGAGTTCAAGATAGAGACCTCATAAACTCTGCATTTAGTTTAAAAGGTTATATATTTCTAAATCTGAGGGAAGTATCTGTATCTATCTTTCAGGTTCCGTGCTACCACTGGACTCTGTATACAGACTCCTCATTTGTTTTCATAATCTGGTATTAACCTTCATTGTTGAGTACTCTCCTAGTCATCCTGACTCTTCTCCAGGATAAAAAAATGAATTGCAGTAGTTCCTGAAAGAGCCTTTGATATTATGCTTACTTAGGTCCATAAAAATCACTCAGTTTAGTCAAACAAAACAAAAATCATCCAGACTATTATCTAGACTAATGTACACAAAATGATTAACTTATTATTTGCCCAATCATTTCCTTCAGTTTTTAACCATCTGTTTAGACATAACTTTTTCGACCAATATTTTAAAGAAAATATTGATTTTAAACATCATTTTTGTTAATATGCTGTCAGTTTGTACCAGGCAAGTATGGATAATTTTTTTTTTTGTATTTCAATAGATTATTCTGGTATCATGTAGGCACAGATGTGCTCATGGCATCTCTTAAATGATTTTAAAAGGGTCTAGTATCTTTTTTCAAGATTCGAACCCATCCCACACTGTAACAAAAGTTCCTCTTTATTATATTCTGTATTATCTTCTAGCTGTTTTACATATCAGGTTTTTCTGTCAGTAAAATAACATGGGCCATTATTTTATACTATGTATAAAATAAAAAAGCTAAAAGGATATATTGTGCAATGCAGGGAATATAGCCGATATTAAAAAAAATAATAATATTGGCCATTGGAAGCAAGTAAAACAACCAACAATTCTTTTCTTTCTCACTAGAATCCAGCAAAATACAAACAATAAAGCAACTTTTAAATAATAACTTGACTGATTAGGGATTTGGCTGCAGAAGTCTTCTTGGGCCTTTCCTAAGTGGCTTGTTATAAGTTGTCTTTATAATAAATACTATAGCTCTGTAAAGTCATAGGAAGATACATCTGTCATGGTTCAATGGCCAGAAGGATGAAAGAAACTACTTTTAAAAACAACAATGGACAATAAGTAGAAATTATGCAAGGTTGATATTTTCTACAGTCAAATCTATTTTGAAGCTTTATCAATGTTTTAATAATAAATTTCATTAAAAACCAAAGAAAAATTTTAATTTTCTATGAAGTTACTCAATATGTGAATACAGCATTTTCTGTGTACTTTTGTGGAAGCAAAACAATTGTCAAATCAGAAAGAAAAACTGATTAAATAGGCATTTATTTCAAATGGTCATATCTATTTTATAATATCATGTTATCCAACAAATAATAGATTTTATCAAAATTCAATTATAACCTGTAAAAGAGACTCCCCTTATGAAATGGTTATTTTAATATTTGATTATTTTTAGGAAGCTTATTCAGGTTCACCCAGCTAAAGACAAGAATCACAAAGGAAAGCTTACTTTACAATGCAGTGATAGTCCTATCTGTGACATCTATCAAGACTGCATTAACAGACAAAATACTCTCTCTATTAAAAAAAAAATGAACATCACTAGAGATCCTGTTGACTACAAAAAAAAAAAAAGCCCACAATGGAATATTATGAACAACTTTACAGAAATCCATATGAAAATTTAGGTGAAATGGATAAATTCCTTGAAACATAAAATTTACCATAGCTAATAAAAGAAAAATAGAAAATATGAATGGACACATACATATTAAAGAATTAAGCCCATTACCTAAATCTGTTCTAAAAAGACAATTCCAGGTCTAGTTGGCTTCAGGGATGAAAGCTTCCATACATTCTGCATGGAAAATGAGGAAACACTTCCCAATTCATTTTTTGAAGATGATATGACCATGAAACCCAAACATAAAAAAAAAAAATTAGCAGTAAGAATGATTATTATTCCATGTATGCAAAGATGGTTTGACATGTGAAAATAAATCAATGTAATCTGCCACATTAACACACACAAAGAAGGAAAAACATAATTTTTTTTCAGAAATGTGGAAGTGGAATTTGACAAAAGACAATATCCATTCATGATAAAAACTCATAGCCAACTAAGAATAAAAGGGACCTTCCTTTACCTGATAAAAAATATATACAAGTGAAAAACACTACAGCATACATTATGCTTACTGGTAAGTTATTGGACACATTCTCTGTGGAATCAGGAAAGGGACAAGGATACGCTGTATCAACACTTCCAATCTATCATTGCATTGGAGGCTTGCCAGTAAAAATAAAATAAATAAAAGATATGAAGATTGAAGAAGAAATAAGATAATTATTGTTTCCACTTGGTATGTTTTTACCCACAGAAAACTTGAAAACTATAAAAATAGAGAATGCAGATCAATAAGTGAATTCAGTAAGATGCTGAGTGCAAGACCATCAAGCAAAATTCAATTCTATTTCTATGTGTCAGCAAAAAGTTATCAAAAAATTACATTTAAAAAATGATAACATTTACAGTACCATAAAAATCTTGTTCCTAGGAATAAATCTAAGGGAAGATGTGCACAATCTCTACACTAAAAACTACAACATATTATAGAGAGGAAAGAAATAAGACTTAAAAAATGCAAAGCTATATAATGTTCAAAATTCAATACTGTAAGACGTCATCTCTGCAAATTGACCTAAAGATTTAATACAATTTCAATCAAAATCTCAACAGACACTTGAGGAAAATCACAAAACCCAAAAGCCATGAAGTATGAGGTTTTTGAATCTGACTAGGAAAAAAAAAAGTTAACATTCTATTCAGCAAAAACGTCATGATAAAATTGAAAGAAAAGACAATCTCTTCTTGTGAAGAAGAGTTCCTGAGAATAAATAAGATGAAAAGCTCAGTTTAAAAATGGTCCAATAGGTAGCTTACAGATGAAGAGCTACAAGTAGGAAAACAGTGAAAAAAGATGTAAACTTGCTCATAATTAAATGCAAGTGAAATTAACAATAAGGTATTATTTTCAGCCATTAGATATATACATAATCTTTTAAAAATAGATGTTTAGTGATACTGACAGTTGTTGAAGTTGTAGGAGAGGCACTTTCATATACTATTAGTGGAAGTGCAAACTGGGAGAACTTTTTTAGGAAATATCTATCAAAATTAAAAGTGTATGTGCTCTTTGACCAACAAAATCCACTGCTACTAAATTATATTATAGATATGACAACAAAACTACGTTATTTCTATAGTTGACAATATTTATGACCAAAAAAGCCCAAGAGATTTTAGAGGATGGGATAAGTAAAGGTGCAGCTCTGTAATGGAATCCATACAGCTGCTAAAGAAATCGATGTATTCATGTCTCGATTCCTAAGATACACTGAGTATAGGAAAGACATAGATCTCTGAGTATAACATTATCCCTCCTTTTAAAAAAATACTAGAAAGCAATATTTATATTTGGTTTTATATCAACATATTCTGTTTGTCATTTTCCTTGACATATACATGTATTAAAACAAAATCTGTTCATAATGGTTACTTTTGTTAAAAGGACATCAAGCACAGTAGACATCAAGCACAGTAGATTTCTAATTATTATTTATGTTTTTCTCTTCCATCTGCTTTTCTAACCATTTTATTTGATTAATATTAATAGATATGATCTGTATGGTCTCATTAAATGATACTTTTACTTTTTTCTTTCTATGCTTCTATTAAAACAAACTTGAGTTACAGTAAAGCGTGGTAGACACACTTCTCATCTTTCCTGCTAAGTATAGCTAAACACCATAGACACTGTAAATGAGACAATCATAAGAGTGCTCTGAAGGCAGATTAGCTAAGATTCCCAAGACCCAAGAAAAGACCCAGTGGTATATTCCCCGGGCCTTCTATTATAGAGAGAGTGGGCACTGAGGAAGCAAGCAACATGGAAATGCCAACCAATGGCTCAGACAAAAAAGCCTTAGGAAAGCTTGCTCTCTGTAACCATAGGACCAGGAAAACGGCATTCTAGTAAGATAGAAAACTTTTAGACAGCAACTGCTCTACTCCAACAAAATAACACACACAGAGAATTGGCTATATTTCCATGTCAGCAAAGGCCAAATGGGGAGATTAGACTTCCACCCTTGCCCTGACTGTAACAAGTCATACCTCCCTCCCACCAAGATTATGTCAGAGGTATAATACCAGAGAAGACAGAAGTGAGAAGGTGGGATTTTGATTTCCACTAGGGAATAATGAGGATTCCCCACTGGCAGTGTCAGTAAAGACCATGAGGGGACCCTTCAATCTCCACCCAGAAGTAACAAGGCACCACTTTCTCTCCCTACAAGGATAATGTCAGAGGAGGCCAAGTAGGAAGCAGGAACTTTCCTCACCTTCCAGCATGAGTAAGGTCTTCTCCTGACCACAGAGTTAGTGGAGGCTATATGGGGTATAATAACTAGGAACTCCTTCCCTTTGCAATCAAGGTGGTGTTATTGGAAACCTAGTGGGGAGCCTGAACTCTCATCAAGCTCAGCTGTAATGAGGCATCCTCCCCCACTGGGGTACCAACAGAGACCAAGACAGAGAAATCAATTACCACTCCCTTGAAAGTAACAAGGCAGTATACTCTTTCCCTCCAATGTAATGGGAGATATTTAATAAAATCCAGAATCTTGTATCCATGATACAATATAAAAAAAAATCACTCAATATTTCAAGATCAGGAAAATATCAGCTTGAATGAGAAAAGATAATGAACATATAACAAAACCAAAATAATACAAACATTAGAATTAACTAGCAAAGATTTTAAAGCAGTCATCATAAATATGCTTCCATGAGCAATCAAGGAAACACTTGAAACAAATGAAATTCTCAGTCAAAAATAAAATGTGAAGAAAATATAAAAAAGAATCAAATTGAAATTTTAGAAAGAAAATCCTGAAATTAAAAAAAAAAAACAGTATGGGCTCAACAGTAGAATAGAGGGGACAGAAGAAAAATCAATGAACTTGAGAGTAGAACAATAGAATTTAGCCAATTTGAACAACAAACAGAAAAATAGACTGGAAAAGGTAAGTAGAGCCTCAGGGACTCATAAGACTAAAACAAACGACCTAATATCCACGGCATTAGAGCCCCAGAAGGAGAGAAGAAAAGGTGTGGGAT
Source organism: Grampus griseus (assembly GCF_964374135.1). Lineage (NCBI taxonomy): Eukaryota > Metazoa > Chordata > Mammalia > Artiodactyla > Delphinidae > Grampus > Grampus griseus. Next base: position 42,656,602 of record NC_139007.1, read on the forward strand.
TGAAAAAATATTTGAAGAGATGACTAAAAATTTCCCAAATTTTGTAAAAGACATAAATCTGCAAATTCAAGAAGCTTAGCAAACAATAAACGGGATAAACTCAAGAAAAGCCATGCCAAATAACATAATCAAACTTCTGAAAACTAAAAATGAAAAAAAAAATCTTGAAAAGTAGAAGTAGAAAAGTAATTAGGATGACAGCAGGTTTCTAATCAGAAACAACAGAGGCCAGAAGGAAGTGACATTACATTTAAAGTGCTGAAAGAACTGTCAAGCCAGAATTCCATATCTAGCAAAATATCCTTCAGGAATTAAGGGGAAATCAAGAAATTCTCACATGAAGGAACACTAAGAGAATCTGTCACCAGAAAACCTGCACTCAAAGAACGGTTAATGGAAGTTCTTGAAAAAGAAATAAACAATAAAGGAAAAAACCTTAAGAAATCTTGAAGTAATAGTGAAAAATATAGATAAATATTATAGACTTCCCTCCTCCTTTTGAGTTTTCTAAATTATGTTTGATGGTTGAAGCAAAGAATATCTATATATTTAAACAACACTGCCCATATATCTTTAGCGTAAATACCTCAGCCTTATAATATATTTGGCAATAGATCGGATTGGGAGACACAAGACCTACATTTGTGATCTACAGGAACTATCACATATTAGTTTTACAAACTATGACAAGTGCTATATTCTTTTCCGTTTTTTTCTTTTTCTTCAAATGGAAACAAAAAATCTTTCTTATGTTTCATAAAATTGTTTTTGAGATTATTTTGCAAACTATGAAAGGTAATAAAATGCAACAGCATTAAAATTATTTTCATTATTTATCTTCCAAAACATGGTTTTGTTCAAAGGTAATGTATCATGAAATCTATTATGCTGAAGTATTTAAGAAGTACTGAGAGCTGCAATTTTTGTTGAAATGAATCATACAAAAATTGAAGATTGATGGAAAGGATAGAGACGCGTAGATATGTGATAAATCAAGTACAGTAAAATGTTAATGATATGATCTAGGTGATGGGTGTATGGGCATTCGCTGTAAATTTATTTGAACTTTTCTGTATATTTGAAATTTTTCATAACAAAGTGGTGAGAAACAAATTTTAACATAAAATCTTAAACTCTCACAGATTTCAGGCAAATAAGAGGTTACCTATGATGTTACTAAGCCTATAAACTTCACAATACGTGATATCAATATATCTTAAGCTATAGCAACAATATTATATTCACAAGTGAAAGAAAATACAAGTTTCTCCCCTCTGTTTATGTATGTGTGTGTATGTGAGCATAAAAAATCATTTTATACCAAATATCTCAGAGAAACCAGAGTCACATATCTTTCATTCACTGTGGAAGATTGGCTGTAATGCATTTTTTTCCTAGTCAAACATTTTTAACACCAAATCATTATAATCACACTCATTTTCCAAATATGTTAACTATGATAAAAACTCCCCATTGCCTTACACAGCAATGAAGGCAAAATCTGGGTTGTGTTAAGTGCATACCTAACTCAATCCTAAAACCTTTTGATACTCAAAACCCACAAAAATCAACTTCATTTTTCTGGGTCAAGTTATCTCCGAGGCAAAGAGAAATATATTCAAATTAAAACATCTTTGAAAATGTACCTCAGGATATTAACTTGTTTTTATAAAGCAATATTCAGAGAGGTAAATGTAAATGAGCCATATGGATCGTATTCCACTTGAAATAACCACACATTGGCAACTTAATGGAAAATGGGCTTGGAAAAAATTTGGAATGTGTTAGGTTACCCATATCAAGGCCTTTTATGATTATGTTTTACGGTTTCAGCTAACAAGCCACAATTGGAGAGTAGAATTACCACATATAGCAGGGGTGGCATTTCGGTGGTATGCATGTGTTGTAAAGGATTCAGCTTGAGGGTCTTAAAATCTGTCGGTATGGGAGAGTAAATCACATTCCAGGACAGGATTGTTGTGCTGGTCTGAGGTTTCCTCGCAGGACCCTGAGCCTGGTTGGATTTAGCATGACTATAACTTAGTGGAGGCATTCATCATACCATTCACTTACCAATTTATGCATTCATTTTATAGCATTTATTTTGGTCCTCTACACTATCATTAGCTTGACGGGATAGGGTAAAAGCAAAATTGATCTTGATTAAAATCCAGCACCTCCCTCAATCTGTATGTAAAATAGATGCTCTCGGCGCCACACCCGATGCCCTTGGTGCTACTATTTTCCTCCATGCCTGACTAACTTCCAACAGCCAGCACTTGAATCTCTTTATCAGAGGGCTCTCTCTGGCCATCAAATCCTGCTCTGCCCATGTGCAGTAGGCTGAAATGCTGGAAATTAACGTTTCTCAGAAACAGTCCTACATCAGTCTCTGCAGATGGGATAGCACTGAAGTCCATGTTCTACAGATTCCAGAGTTCCCCATCAGGTTGAAGTTCCAATTGCCCACGGTGTTGGTTTTTCCTTTCCTATCTTGTTTCTCCACTCCCCTATTCATGTTTCCTAATATCGTGACACAAATAAGCTACTTGTTCTAGAATCCTTAACACAGGGTCTGTTTCTGGGAAAATGCAAATTAAGACAATAGGTATATTAGTCAGGATTCTTCAGAGAAACAGAACCAATGGGGTATACAGGTGATCCTTGAACAACACTGTTTGAATTGCACAGGTCCACTTGTATGTAAACTTTAAAAAAAAAAAATCCATACTTCAGTACTACATGATCTGCGGTTGGTTGAATCTGTGGATGCAGAACCGGGTATACAGAGGGCCATCTGTAAAGTTATACGTGCATTTTCCACTGTGCAGGTCGGTGCCCCTAACCTCGGCCTTATTCAGGGATCAACTGCATGCAGATATATGAGAAGATTTATTATGGGAATTGGCTCATGTTGATTGTGGAGTCTGAGATATTAGTTTCTTTGTCAATATGCCATGTGTAAGCTGAAGAACCAGGAAAGCTGGAGGTATAATTTAGCCTGAGCTCAAAGGCCTGAGAACCAGGAGCTCCAGTGTCTGAGGACTGGAGAAGATGGATGTCCCAACTCAAAGAGAGAGAGAGAGAGAATCTGTCTTCCCTTCACGTTTTTGTTCTAGTGGGGCACTCAGTGGACTGGATGATGCCCACCCACATTGGTGAGGGTGATCTTCTTCTTCTGTAAACATCCTCACAGACACACCCAGAAATAGATAGTTTACCAGCTATCTGACATCCCTTAGCCCAGTGAAGTTGAAACATAAAATGTAAGGCAGGCATGGAAGCAGATCATCACGAAAAAAAAATGTAGAGTAAATATATGTTAAAAACGTCAAGGGAATCAAAGGAGGGAGCTACATTCATCTGTTTGTTTTTAACAATAATTTGTTGGGCACCATTTTCTAGGTTCCCAATTCATGCAAATGTAAACAAGGCACCAAGGCACTGTCCTAGATATTTCTAGGAATGTAGATTATTAATTGGGGACAAAGAAATCACTCTTTGCCTAGGAAGAGATGGGGTGAGAGTGAAAAGATGAGGGAAAGAAGGAAAAAGAAAGTGTGAAAAGAGGAAATAATGGAGGCTGAAAAATATTTCTGAGGGTAGACGATATTCTGTACTATTACTAATCTTTTCACACAGCAATGTGGAGACTCAGAGTCTAGGCAGAGGAATAGAAAGTTAAAAGGCCCAGAGTCACACCAAAGGACATGGTGACTTAGGAGCAGGAGTGCCAGGGACACAGCATAGATGTGGGAGGCTTGAGGATGGTGAAGCAGTAAAGAGATGTAGCGGCACGATTGTGTAGACCCTTGCATCTCACCTAAGAGTGTGGAGTTCATCCCATGAACAATAGGAATCTGCTAAGACCCCCTGCCCTAGGGCTCCAATTGGCATGCCCATCTGTCCTATGATGACCTGAAGAAGGCCACTTTGTACAAGCTGTACTTGGGAGTCTGTCTTGGGTTCAACAGTCATCAGAGAACTAGTGCAAAACTTCTGAATGCATTTGAGAATATAAGCGATTTGTTCTATGCTACCTTTGGTTAGGAAACTATCAAGTGTTTAAGCTACAAAGGATCATAGTGGGTAATCTGTCCAGTTCCCTAACTTTGCAGAACAAAGACTGAAACACATATATCATAAATCCTAGTCTCAATGTAGTAGACTAAATGGTTCCTCAACAACAAGGAACTATTTCAATCAAAACAATTATTTAAACTATGCTGTGTATGTTGGTGTCCTGAACACAGAGAGTAACAGGCACTGCACTGTATTTCAAAACAATGTTCACAGAGGAAATATTATTGGCCACATTTTGATTATTACTGATGCAGGTATAAGTACATAGGAGTTCATTATGCTTTTCTATCTTGATATATGTTTCAAATTATTCACAAAACAAATTGAAAAATGAAACAATTCTCAAAGAATAATTATAATTAGTTATCTGTAGCAGATTCTATTGGGTATTTTTAGTGGTCCGGTGGCCCCCTACCCATCTGCTGCTCTCCTGTGCACCCTTCTTCAGAGCGTGGTCCTTAGTTTACTTTGGGAGTCACCACCCATGACTATGCCCAAGACAGCTGCCCCATCCCACCCTCACGGTGTCCACAGCTAATGAATGACTGATGGGGAGAAAGCCGTACAACAGCTCTCACCTTTCAGTGGGAAACCTTAGGTGCAATTCACACGCCAAAGCTGCCTGCAGGATCAGGCTGAGGCTAGCCTTCTCCTGAGACCCCATCTTTCCCTGGCTTCTCCCCGTGCTCTACCCTGCTTTCCTCACCACCCTAGAAGATTGTCCTGAGAATACTCCCTCAGTAAGTTATCTGCAAATTAATTTCTTGGATTCTGCTTCTAGGGAACTCAGTCTTAAACAATTTTATTTTGGAATTGATGGGAATTAATCTGTTGATTAGAACACTAGACCAGGAGGAATCAGAAAGCCTGGTTACCAGACTGATTCTGTGTCTTCTTATTTGTGTCAATCAACACTGTGAACATTAGTTTCCTTTGAAAAATGAGGAAAATGACATTTCCCCGGTCTGTATAGTATGCTATTGTAAGGAGCAAATGAGATTATACATATAAAAACACTTTTGAAAATGGAAAGTTCTATATGATTACATTACTAAGCTATTTTTATTATATTCCAAAAGTTACAAATTGCCTGATGTTTAATTATTAACATATTACTAAATTTTACAGACTGAGAAATTATTTAAAGGCATATAAACATAAACTTGCTACAATGTGCTACATAACCAGGCTGGCTTTTTGGGGTTAATTTAAGCCTTTCATCTCTGCCTGCCTTTTCCTGACAAGACACAAGCTAAACGTGAACTGAATTTGAACCTCTGGTGGGCAAGGCATCTGTCATCTTTATGTATAAGGAGAGCATATTTCCATCTTTCTTTCCAGGAGTAATATTTTTTAAATCGAATGTTAACATCTTATAACTTGTATAAAGAAACAAACAGTAACAGCAATTCAGCTTAGTTATGTACCATAATAACAATCTCCATCATTGATCATGTGCTCTGTTTTCCAGAATGCCTGCTGAAAAAAAGATACCAATTTCTCTAATCAGGTGATAGTCCAGCAATATCAGTATCCACATAACAGAGAATCTAAGTGCCTGACTCCAGTGATCATTGCAAAGTTGAAACAGTGCATGAAATCTAATCTGAATGAAGACTGCTAGAGGGTGATGTCATGCTTATGCTGAGTCTTGATGCTCAGAGCATCACTCTTAAAAGAGAGGCATTGAATTCTCACATTCAATGACCCATTAATCTGGCATAGTGTTCCTTTCTCAGAATTATAGTTTGCAGAAAGGAAAAAAAGTTGTTTACAATTAGTCCTTTTTCCCTCACCTCGTTAACATGCATAGTTTTTAAAAAGTTATCCTTATTTACAAATATCTATCTTAATAGATATATCTTTCACATGTGGTTTTTCTGAAGTATGTATGGAATTATCTTACAACATCTAAAACAAAATCCAAATTACATGTTTTCCCTCTCTTGTGGCATTTCTGAAAGTAAACTTCACTCAAAAGTAATATCTGGTGATCTTACATGGCTGGAAACTAGGACATACTAGTTAGAGGTCAGCATAGCTTAAAGTAATGACTTGCATCAAATATATAAATATTGTGTTTTGTTCTGTTTTCTATTGCAGTTCTTAGCAGAGCAACAACAATATAAGATAAAGGAAGAGAAATAATTTCCTATGTTTACCTCTGCAGGAACTGATTTCTCAATGGGGAAAATTTAAATACTGATGATTCCCAAAAGCACACTGAGCATATGTAAAAGAACTTTAAGAGCTCACTGTTTTGAAAATCTCCTGTGCATTCCAAAGTGGCTGTAATTTAAACAAACATTTGATGCTTTGAGCAAGAAGGAAAATTAGCACAGGCAATGGTTACCAATTTTTAGGAGGATGTCTCTGAAAAATATTTGGAAGGTTGCTTATGGGATGTTATTGAGTATATGTGATGTGACAGACTGAAGTGTGTGTGTGTGTGTGTGTGTGTGCGCGCGCGCGCGCACATGCCTGTTTAATATTTCATATTCTGATCCATCTAAGCTTACCAAGACTGAATTTATCTTGACCTACGATTTTTTTCCCTACAGGAATTATTGAAACCCTTTCTTTCATCTGGTTAAGGATGGGATAGTTTATTACTGAAATAAGAGTGTATTCTTTAGTAAGTAAATGGAAGTAGGTGGAAAAATCGGCAGGGAATGACATAATAATGTTGCTCCACTGCTGATGACATGGAACTATCTGAACAGACTTAAGGTGTGGCCCTTTCAGTGGCCATCTGCACAGGCTCATGGTTGAGTACTGACTTCCAAGCAGAGAGAAAGATCTTCCAGACACAAAGATTCATAGGCAATGCTTTCCACTGGCTCCCCCAGCCCCAATGTACACATCCCCACAGGCCACAAGCCCACCTCCGTATGCTAAAGAGGAGAAAGGCCTTCACAGACACTGTGCTCACCCTTTATATCTCAAACAAGCTGCTGCTTTTTTACCAACTTATTGTTTCATCAAACTGGGGGCTTAATCTAAGCAACGTTGAGCAAATCTTTGCTCTTACACCAGCCCAAGTAGGACACAGAAAAAAAAGTATTAAAAGGAAAATAATGTAAAACATGTTAACAAATTTAAAACTCTGGGGTTTTTATCTTTGTAGTTGTACTCCTCCCAAATGAAATCACATTGGACCAGGTTAGGAATGTTAGTGTAATTTTAAGAAAACAGAGAAATGGAGAAAGATAAATGATACCCCCATGAGATTCTTTAATCAGCAGACTTTTCAGCCTTTGGACACTTCTTATGGTGGACCTGATGTCAATATTTCGTTAGCTCATTTCCAAGTGAAAATCGGACATTTCTGAATAAGATCTGTGATTATTTTATTGGTGATTAGGCAATTGTGACAGATTTGTTATCTTAAGTAATACTGGATTGCTACACTACTAAAATATGCATTTAGCGTTCACCTAAGTATAAATATATATATATATATTAAAATGTTATACTTTATGGACTTTAAAAGTCTTAAAAACTTTCAGACATCTGCTTCTAGGAAGATGAAATAGATATACTTTCATATTTCTCTTGCTAAGTACAACTAAACATCCTGGACATAATATATAAAGCAAACATTAAGACTCTGGAAGGTGAAGCAGAGATTGCAGACCATCTAGGACTGGGGATGTGGTGAGTTCCCTGTGTTTTCTTTTTTGTCTCATATGTACCTCATATGTATCAGACTTGGAGCTAAAGAAGCCTACAACCCAGAAACACCAATAGGTTCAGGATGGATGAATAAATAAAAAATAAATAAATTCCAACAAAAACTGTTCTCTCAACCAAAGGACAAGAAAAGAGGCAACATAAAAAAATTTTGCACAATAACCACTCTACTCCAACCCAACACCACATGGAAAATAAAATGTGGCCCCATCTCCATCCATGTCAACAAAGGCTGAATCATCAGCCTAGATTTTCATGCTTTCCAGGCTGCAGTGAGGTGACACAATCCACCTCCCCTTGACCACTAAGGTGGTGTCAGAGAAGGCCAAGTAGGGAGCCAGAACTTTCATCCCATTTGGCATTAACAAGATCATGTGTCCCCCAGTGAATGGTGTTAGTAGGTATTATGGGGGCATCTGGACTTTCACTCCCACTCAGTATTAATAAGCCAGCCCTCCCTCTCTCTGCTGGGGCAGTGTAGAAGGAAATCCAGAAGAATCAGGACTTTCGTGACCACTCAGCCCAGGACTTTCACCACTGCCAGGTAAGGGGTACGACTCTCCCCCACACACACAACCAGTGATGTAGCCAGTGGCTACATAGGGAGTAATGAGGCATTTCTACCCCTTTCAGCCAGGGTGTATCAATAGAGGCCTGGTGGGGAGCCGGAAATCTCATTCCCACTTCACAGAAGGGTAAGCCCCTTCCACTTAATATCAGCAAAGGCTGAATGGGGAACCTGAACTTCTACTCCTACTGGCAGAACCTGAACTTCTGCCCGACCTGGTAGTAACAAAGCAGAGATCCCCTTCTTCTACTGATGGAGTCATGCCATACAAAACTAGCTAAAATAGAACGTTTATATAAGATCCAGGGTCTATTATCATAGTGCCATAAAGTTTCAAGTTTCAATAGAAATAATCACACATCATACCAAGAACCAGGAACATCTAAAACTGAATCAAGACTGTCAACAGATGCCCACACCAAGGTGACAGTGGTGTAAGAATTACCTTACAATGATTTTAAGTAGCCATCATAAAGATGTTTTAATAGTAATTACAAATACACTTGAAATAAATGAAAAACTGGAATGTCTCAGAAAAGAAAAAGAAGTTAAAAACAAAATGGAAATTTTAGAGCTGAAAAAATATAATAACCAAAATTAAATTACTTAATTGATGCTCTCAACAGAAGGATGGAGGGAAGAGAGGAAAGAATCAGCGAACTGAAAGGTAAAACAGTAGAAATCACTCAATCTGAACAACAGAGAGAAAACAGGTTGAAAAATATAGAAGCAGAACCTTGGTATACTGTGGGACTATTAAAAAAAATTAACATTTATGTCCTTGGAAACTGGACAGAGAGGTGAAAGACATACCAAATTTGGTTAAATATACAAACCTACAAATTCCAGAAACTGAAGAAACCTCAAATAGAATAAACCAAAAGAAATCTATACTATAATATACTTATACTTCTGAAAAGCAAAGACAAAGAAAAAACGGCAGAAAAAGAAAACCATACCTTACCTAACAGAGAAAACCAATTCAATAACAGCAGATTTCTCATCAGAAACCATAGAAGTTAGAGGTAAGTGGCACAACCGCTTTCCAAGTGCTGAAAGAAAAGAACTTCAACTTATTATCTTATATCCATTGAACATATCCTTCAAGAATAAGGGGGGAAAAAAAGACATTTTCAGATAAGGGAATATTAAGAATTTGTTTCCAAAAACTCTAAACTAAAAGAAGACTAAGGTAAGTTCTCTAAACAGAAATGGTAAAAGAGGAGTCCTTGGGACATCAGGAAGAAATCACATGGTGATAAAATTATGGATAAATGAAGACTTTGCTTCTCTTCATAAATTTTCTAAATTATGCTTAACAATTGAAGCAGAAATTAGAGTACCACCTGATGTAGTTCTAAATATATGTAATATTTAAGACATATTATGAAGACAAAAGAAGAGGTATTTAAGACAATTATATTATAGCTAGGTAGAAAAAAGGAACACAAAAGCAGGGATAATTTGTATACTTCATTTAAACTGGGGAAATGACAAAACCAGTAGACCATGTTATTTGTATATAACATTATACACAGAGTGACCACTTAAATGTTTTCACTAAGAAAACAATATAGATAAATCAAAATAAAGTTCAAAAACGTGTTCTGATAACCTACAGGAAAGCAGAGAAATAAAGCAAAAGAAAACAGAGAAATAAAAAGGAAACAAATAGAAAACAAACAATAAAAAAGCATATTTAAGGCCTAACATATTAATAATTACATTAAATGTAAATGATCAAAATACATAAATAACAAGACATTTAAAAACATAGCTTAAACATACACTATATAAAAGGAACTTACTTAAAATATAATATAGGCAAGTTGAAGTTAAAAGAAAGGGAAAATAGCTATTATGTAAACATTAATCAAAAGAAAGAAGGAGTAGCTATATTAATATTAGATAAAGCAGACTTCAGAGCACAGAAAATTACCAGAGGCAGGGAGGACATTATTTAATAAAACAGCTGTCAATCCACCAACAAGACATAACAATTCTAAACATGTATGCACCAGAAACAAGAACTGAGAAATATATGAAGCAAAACCAATAGAACTGAAGGAAAAAACTGACAAATGCATAATTATATTTGGAGACTTCAACTTTTCTCTGTCAACAATTGATAGAAAAATCAACAAGGGTATGCAAAAACTCACCATCAACTAGCATAATGTAATCAACATTTCTAGAACACTGTACCAAATAGTAGCAGAACATACATTTCTTTACCAAGTGACCATGAAATATATATCTTGGGCCATAAAAGAACAAATTTAAAAGAATTAAAAATCATACATAGCGTATTCTCAAATTCTCTGAGCATTTGATTCTCTGGAATCAAATTAGAAATCAATGACAAGAAGATAATAAGAATGTATCTAAACACTTGGAAACTAAACAGACTTCTAAATATTCCTTGAGTCAAAGAGGTAGCTAAAACAATGCTGAGAGGTGAATTTGTAACACTAACTGAATACAATAGAAAAGAGGAAAAATCTCAATTCAATAATCTAAGAGCCTAACTCAAGAACTTAAAAAAGATTAGCAAAATAAACCCAAACAAGTGGAGGAAAGCAAATATAAGAGCAGAAATCAATTAAATTAAGAAGAGAAAGATAATAAACACAATGAATGAAGAGCTATTTCTTTGGATAAATCAATAAAATTAACAAACTCTCATAAGACTAACAAAGAAAAAAGGGAAAAGACACAAATCACCAATAGCAGGAGTGAAACAGACCCTGTACACACCAAAATGATAATAAGGAATATTACGAATAATTCTACACACATACATTTTAAAGCTTAGATGAAATGGAACAGTCCTTAAAAACACAATCTACCACAACTCACCCAAAATTTAATTTGTGATGAAAATTTTCCAAAGAGAATTCTCTAGGCCCAGATTGTTTCACTGGGGAATGCTACCAAAGATGTGAAGAAGAATTAACAATTCTGCACAATCTCTTCTAGAAAAAGAAGAGGAGGGAACACTTTCCAATTTCATTTTATAATGAAAATTCATTTCCCTGATATCAAAATGAGACAAAGACAGTAAATATATATATATATATATCTCATTAATATAGACCAAAAATCCATAATAAAATATTACCAAATATAATTTAGCAATATATAAAAAGATTTACACCATGGCTGTTTTTTTATTCCAGAGTTACAAGACTGGTTCCGTATTCAAAAATCAATTAATGTACTCGTCCATATTAACAGGCAAAAGAAGAAAAATCACAAGATTGTATTAACCTATGTAAAAAAAAAAGTTAACAAAGGCTTCCCTGGTGGCGCAGTGGTTGAGAGTCCGCCTGCCGTTGCAGGGGACACAGGTTCGTGCCCTGGTCCGGGAGGATCCCACATGCTGCGGAGCGGCTAGGCCCCTGAGCCATGGCCACTGAGCCTGTGTGTCCAGAGCCTGTGCTCCGCAACGGGAGAGGCCACAACAGCGAGAGGCCCACATACCGCAAAAAAAAAAAAAATTAACAAAATTAAAAACACATTCATGAAAAAGAACTCTCAGCAACTTAAGAATAGAAGGAAACTTCCTCAACTTGATACAGATCATGTATAAAACCCCTACAATTCATATTATGCTTATTGGTAAAAGGCTGTACTTTTACCCTAAGATTGAGAACAAGGCAAAGATAGATACCCATTCTTAACCACTCTTATTCAACATAGTACTGCAAGTTCTAGTTAGCTAAAAAGGCAAGAAAAGGAAATAAACAACATATAGATAAAAGAGGAAGAAGTAAAACTGTACATACTTACAGATAACATTATCATTGTCTTAGCCAGTTAGGGCTGCTACAACAAAGTATCATAGACCGGGTAGCTTATAAACAGCAGAAATTTATTTCTCACAGTTCTAGAAGCTGGAAGTCTGAGATCAGGGTGACAGCATGGTCAGGTTCTGGTGAGTTGTGTCCTCTGGGTTGCAGAATCTTGTTTTTTGAAATATACTTGATTTACAGTATTGTGTTAGTTTCAGGTGTACAGCAAAGTGGTTCAGTTATATATATATATTTCTTTCAGATTATTCTCCCCATTATAGGTTATTACAAGATACTGAATATAGTTCTCTGTGCTACAGAGTAGAACCTTATTGCTCATCTATTTTATGTATAGTAGTTTATATCTGTTAATCCCATACTCCTAATTTATCCCTCCCCCCTTTCCCCTTTGATAACCATAAATTAGTTTTCTATGTCTGTGAGTCTGTTTCTGTTTTGTATATAGACTGATTTGTATTATTTTTTAGTGATATTATACATTTGTCTTTCTCTGTCTGACTTACTTCACTTAGTATGATATTCTCTAGGACTATCTATGTTGCTGCAAATGGCTATATGATCCAGTAATTCCACTCCTGGGTACATATCCAGAAAAAAATGAAAACACTAATTCAAAAAGATACATGCACCCCAATGTTCATAGCAGCACTATTTACAAAAGCCAAGACATGGAAACGACCCAAGTGCCCATCAACAGATGACTGGTTTAAGAAGATGCGATATAGCTACAGACACACATACACACACACACTCTGGAATATGACTCAGCCAAAAACAAAACGAATGAAATACTGTCTACTTCTTGCTGTATCCTCATAAGGCAGAAAGAGACCAAGCTAGCTCTTTGGCCTCTTCTTATAAAGACAGTAATCTTATTCATGAGGGCTCCACCCTCATGACCTAATTATCTCCCAAAAGTCCCACTTCCAAATACCATCACATTGGGGATTAGATTTTAACATATGAATATTGAGTGTGCACATTCAGTCAGTAACAATTATCTACATGGAATAAAACAAGGAATCTACATAAACCTCCTAGAACTAATAAGTGAGTTCAGTAAGGTCAGAGGATGTAAGATCACCATGCAAAAATCAATCATAGTTTAATATTCTAACAACATCATGTGGAAATGAAAATTAAAAATACAATACTTTTTACAGTAGCTCAAAAAATGTAATACTTAGGCCTAAATCTAACATAACAAGCACAGGATTTGCATGGTGAAAATTACAAAATGTTGATAAAAGAAATCAAAAAGGACTAAGTAAATGGAAAACTCAATATAATAATGATATCAATTTTCCACAAATTAAAATACAGATTTAACACAATCCGAAAATAATTTTTTAAGATACGGACAAAATTATTCTAAAATTTATGGAAAAGAAAGGAACTAGAATAACTAAAACAATTTTGAAAAAGAAGAATAAAATAGGAGGAATCAGTTTACCTGATTATGATACTAATTTCATAGCTACAGTAATCAAAACTGTGTGGTGTTAGATGAGGGACAGACATAAATCATGGAGCAGAATAGAGACCCACACAAATATTCCTTACTGATTTTTGAAAAAAAGGTAAAAATACAATTAAACAGAGAAAAGTCTTTGCAGCAAATGATGCTGGAGGAATTGGACATCCACTGGCAAAAAATAAACAAGTCTCACATCTAGTACATAAGTTAACACAAAATGGATCACAGATTTAACTGTAAAATGTAAAATGGAAAGTTAAATTAAAAAATCATATAAGGTAACATGATTTCAATGAACCATATTTTTTTTCTTTTTTCACTCGGTATTGTATCAAACAAAACAATTTCCTATTATTAATATTTTTTAGAAAAGTACTGTAACTTTTAAAAATCTATCTTAAACAGTGATTTCAAATGTTTTCTTGATGAGTAAATTATACGTTATTCGTTTTTCCAAATTTAATGCATACAGTTAATACAATAACAAAATAAAATCAATTGATTTTTCCTGAAGAAAAACAAAATTAACTTAAGATTCATCTGGAACTATAAAAGATTATCAAATTATATTTTCAAACTATTTTAAAATGAAGCAACAATGAGATATATCTCCACGACAAAATAATTAAATGCTACAATACTATCACAAGTACGTATTACATAAATGGATTGTAGAGGAATTGTGAAGGAACTTATACTATCTCTTTGGCATATATTACAACCATTATAAGACAAAATAATTAAAATTTCATAATTATATCACACATACATATCAATGGGTCACAAAAGAATATTCATTATAAGACTCTAGCATATGTCAGAGTATTTCACATATGGGAAAGAAAGCATTATAAATAATGGGAAAATATTATTTACTAAATTTTAATATAAATTATAATTGGGTAATTACAATTTTAGGAAAATAGATTTACAAATCATACCAAAACCAAATTAATGTTCATAATTTTGCATAATTTAGTATATAAAATTAACCAAAGAAAACCTACCCTAAATAATCTAACTGAATACTTAGTCAACCATCATGACCAAATCCTGACCACAGAACTAATATTTTACTCAGATCCATTTATCCTTGTGATTAAATATAGAAGATATTTCCAATTAATTCACTGTTCTTTTACAAGAGTTTTCTAAGCTCTCTAGTTTCCATAATGCAATAATATTTCCACTGAGTAAATTCTTGACCTCATATATTCAGAATTAGAAGATGATAAAAGCAAACATAATACCCTCTTCCTTGATTTCTCCAGATCCTCTATTTTGACTGTGGATTCACATTAGATATAAAAACAAAATAAAGTCAAGTAAACCAAGGACTTCCTGAAGTGAAAAATGTATTTTTCTATTTCACTTTATTCTGTCTTGACAATAACGTTGTAATACTCTTACAACAACTTCCTTTTTAATATGCAGTCGAGGACATTCAGTATTTCCAAACCTAAGCATTAAAGTTTACTTCCTCAATAGACCTCTATAAGAACCTTTCCAGAATGACTCTAAAAGAGGCATCTAATATTGTACATAAGATGTACTGTGAGAGTTCAGCCAATATCACAGTTTTTACTTTGCAGCTTTTGCTGTTTCTTTAAATATTTATGTGTTCCTTACAAGTACAGCTGGCTTTGACTGAAACAAATGTGTTTCTTTTTAAAGATAGATAACTGGTTAGGACTGATAATGGCTCTGAGTTTGTGGTTTTCCTTGAAAAGAGAATAGATATTATTTTAATATCAGCCTTGTTTTAGAGATTAAAAATTTTAAATTGAGACTAGAACATACTTAAGTCTCTTAAACAAGGAAAAATGTATGTATAAACATATAAACACAAGTCTTAACCTGTAACTAGTTGACTCTGTGGAGAGAAGTGGGAGCCAGGGAAGGGGTGAGATGAAACTGTATTTTCCATGTATACTCCTTGTACTTAATGATTTGTTTTACTGTGTGCATGTGTTACCTATTTAAATGAATAAGTATGTAAATAAATAATTTGAAGAATGCATAAAAATGAATAAAACTATTGCCTGAGGTAAAACTTTATACTTCATACCTATTTCTTTCTGTGAAAAAAAAAAAAAAACAACTGTATCTGGGGAATATTTCACTTGGGAATATTTTTAGAAAAAATGTTCTTAACTCAGTGATTTATTACCATGCCTGCCATTGGGTTTGGTATGTTCGAGAATCTGCAAGTAGTTATGTGGCTGCCACTTTGCTTCCTTGGTTGTTACTGATCTGTAGGGCATGTGCCACGAGTAAGTCATAAAACATCACCATGACTTGTTTGCTTTTCTAAGAAATGGAGCCCATTTTTCTTGTTGCTTTCTTGCCTATGGAGGATATTATAAATAATTTGTCAAATGCCTTTGGTATGTTCATTGTTTTACCTGGAAGGAAGGCAAGAATGTGATCATTATTACCACAGTAAACCATAAAGTTAAAAAATGCCTACCTAAAAAGTAACTATTATAGCTATTCATAAGTTTAAACTGGTTATGTTTCTCAGAATCAAGATGATACCTTTGATGTTGATTTTGAATATTATGAGACCAGGGAAAACCTAACAGTGATAGTTATAACCACTTCTGAAGATAAAAAATCATGAGTAGAACCAGCATAACCAGAGGAATGGCAGCAACAAATAGTTAAAATCCCAAACTAGGCTGGGCTGCTAACGTTTCACCAGCATAACATTTTTCCAAAACCTCAGTGTCATGAGTTCCTCTTTAGCTTCTTTTTCACATTCCTGTCCATAATTACTTAAGTGATGAAAGCGCTCTGTGTGTCAAATGCAGAAACTGCAGTCTACCCACCATTTGATATCCACAGGGAGCTGCAGTCAGCTCATGGAAGCCCACATACCATCTCTCTGCCCATGATGTTTCTAAAAGACCAGAGTTCCAAATGTAAATTCTGTTATCTATCTGTGCAACCAAAATGCAAAAGTCTTCCTAAAATGCAACTGGAGGTTTCATCTTACTTTCCAAACTCTAAAATAGGTAAAAAGTATTTTGTGAGGGCCTTGACCAATTTTATTATGATAATTTCAACATGGAAAGTATAGTTGTGCCCTCACATGACCGTGATGTGGTGACTGTCACTTAGAGTTGGTTGTCACCAAAGTAAATTTTGCTGAAAAATATTGAAATAGAATCATTTTGATCCTTAGCACAGGAATTAGGGCTTGAAAGGGGTAAATTCCAAGACTCATTAAACTCCTTTTAACTTATATTTCATAGCAATATTAACATATGGTATAACATATTCTATGTTATAGAATATAACAATAACCTTCTCAGAGGTTATTATGTTTAGCCTTAAGGATTCAGAGAAAAAAGACACTATCTTTGACTCATAAAGTTCATGGTGGATTCAGTCAGAATGGAAATTAGGTAGTAACATAATAAAAGGTAGGGCAAGGAGAGCACATAAAGAGAGCACCCAATCAGGACTAGGGAAGAGTGGGTGGAGAGAAAAGGCCACCTAGAAAAAAGTGAAGATTGAGAAACACATAGAAATTAGCCAAAAGAAGGAGAATTTACAGAATAAAAATATAATAGGTACCTGATGGGTCATGAATATAAAAAGAGGTATTTTTTTAGTTGCATGTTCTCTCTCTCTCTCCCCAGTTAGCACAGATGAATGTGGAAATGTATTTGAGATTTTGTAACTGAATTTTTCCACCTGTTTCATGGCCTGCCAACATAAACATAGAAGGAGTCACACGCACCTATTTACCCAGCCCATCCATACACATATAACATAACTCAAATCATGATGATACCTAATGAAACTAAAAGATGCAGAGGGATTTCAGTATAAAAATCAAAGATTAAATCAATTGCAAAGACTCATTTAATGTCTGCTTTTCTAGCGAACATTTGTTGAATAAGCATCTGTAGTCCCTGTGCAGAATTTGGTCTGTAATTTGCTTTCATTATAAACTAGTAGCAAATCTAGAGAAGTAGCTAACTCTTACCAACTCAGACCCTTAGAGTGACTACCATTGC
This sequence comes from Grampus griseus, assembly GCF_964374135.1. Classification (NCBI taxonomy): domain Eukaryota; kingdom Metazoa; phylum Chordata; class Mammalia; order Artiodactyla; family Delphinidae; genus Grampus; species Grampus griseus. The sequence continues at coordinate 42,674,266 of NC_139007.1, forward strand.
CTACCAAAAAAATGAAACTTAGGATCATGAATTGCCTAATTAACTGAGGTCAGTTTGCAACATCTTAGAAATACTGATAGTTTAAGGGACAGAAAAAAGGAGCCCACATACATGACAGAGGTATAAAGAGAACATGAAGTTCCATGACAGATAAGAGTGCATCATTTAAGACAGTTAACAGAGGTGGAGATGGGGGAAGGAAAAGAGGGAGGAGGTGAAGATAGCAAGTATAGAGAAGGAATTCAAGAACTTTTGATGACAAAGGAATGTAAGATCTTGGTATAATCTAGAGACAGTATTAGTACTGGGTCTTTGTTTTATGGTTTATATAGAGAGGATATGTTGACCTGAATGTTTTAATGATGAAGAGAAGAATCTAGTAAAAAAGAATGGGTCATGATTCCAAACAGAGTAGGCAACTGATAAAGCAAGGCCCCCTGAGAAGATGAGAAGTGTATTGGAGACCACAGCTGGAAGGATTAGTCTTCATGGAATAACTAATCCTCCTAGATTAGAATGGATAAGGATGAGGTGGTCCCTTTGAGTAGTCTGTGGCTGTAAGAAGTGGGAAGTTGAGTAGGGGTGTGGGAAAGGAAAGGAAGAGTTTGGGTCATGAAAAGAATGGTAAGGCTTCAGAAATTTTGTTGAGGCACTAGGATAGAAGCTTTTGAAGGACAAGGAATTGATGATAGACTGAGGTCCCATCAGGCCTGGGACACAGTAAATGTGTACTGAGGCCAAGTTGCATAATTTCATAAATTCTCCAGTTTAGTTATAATTGGTAAGGCAGATGGTTGCATAAATCAAGGATTAGGACTCTGCAGGGCAGTTATGAAACAGATAAAAGAGTAAGGGAAATGAAGATTCAAAGGGTTCTCATGAAAGAACAATTCACATAATTAACTGAGAAATCTTTGCACTGAAGAAAAATCTTTGATTGAATAAATGCATATGTAATTTCTGATCATGAGGTACCCAGGCAAGGTAAAATAGCACCACTATCATCATCATCATTTAAGAAGAATAATGATCTATACTATGAAAGAAATAGTAAGTTTAACATGAATCCAGTGGATACTGTTAGTTTTCTTGACTACAAATAAAAATGTAACCTTCTTTCCATTCCTTTAAGAGCAAACATGTCCTCTCCATTTAGAGAGTAGATAAACATGTGAGAAGATGTAGCAGTGGGGTCAGTTGCCCATAGTATCCTCCTCTATTAAAGGAAAAGAATTTTGAGAAATTTGGGGTACTACTAATTTCATTTCCTAGTTATTCCAAACCCAAACAAATTAGGTAAGTCATTTGTCTCAACTGGCCCTGTGGAATATGAGAATGCTTTAGGGTCACAGGAATTAAGCAGCCATATGGAATTTGTAGTGTACTTATAACTAAGACAGATGGCAGCAGAATGGAGCCAGCCTTGAGGCCATATAAACACCCCAGCGACCATGAGCAGCCAATTAAGAATTGAGACAAGAGGGAGATGTCATTTCAAGTCCTGTAACATTTATCTGCTGCATGCATCCTTGCTGCCTTTCATAAGCCTGCTTCATGGTCTGTGGCTCTAAACAAGAGCTAGAAGAAATGTTTTCCTGGCCTCCTCTTAGAGAAAGAATCTAAATGCTGGTACAGTTCTGAGGATGTCAAGGATTAGAATTTCTGCTTCTACCTGAGAAAAGCCTTGAAGAACAGATTAACACCAGTGCTGTTCTCACCAAGCTCAAGATGAAATACTCCTTTAGCTCCTAGAATAGATTAATATCCCCAGGACTCATTCATTCATTAAGCAGTTTCTGTGTATCTATTTCCTACCAATAACTCTGTAGGTCTGATGGGTCTGACCAAACAAAGGTCAAAGTTCCTGTTTTCAAGAAGGTCATGAGGAGACAGACAAGTAAACCAGATTATAACACAGTAAGAGTACTGACAGAAATGCAGTACTCTGTGAGCATAGATAAAGACTAACTCTCCTCCACCAGGCAGGGCAAGCGAGTCTTGAAGAAAGATTTGTTTGTGCAGAGTCTTGAAGGATGAGTGTGGCTAGCTAGAAGAAAGATGATAGAGGAGGAAAAACATTTGACAGAGAAGATATTGAAAGTACAAAAGAAAATAAAGCAAGAAGTAGCATCACCTAATGAGGAGTTGAGTTGAATATGCTGTAGCAGAGAATGTGTTGGGGGTGAGCACGAATAGGTTTGCAGGAGCCAGGCCTGAATGCCTTGAGTGGCAGTCTCAGATATTTGACTGTCACAGTCTGAGATGTAGAGACCCACTGAAAGAAGCTTTTGATGAAAATAGAATAGTCAACTCTGAATCTTAAACTATATATCTCTATCCATATTTATATCTATCTGCCTGTAGAGTATAAGGCAGATGTTTCAATATGCAGGGATGTTAGGATAATGGGAGCAAGGATGGTGTAAGACTGACCACAGGGAGGATGATTAGGAGGGTACCTTGGTTACCTAAGTAGTGCTAAAAACATGAACTTCTATGTTTGAGAAGGAATCAGAGATTGTGTGGAGGAGAGGATGATTCATGAAAAATCAGAGTGTGGCATTGACAAGTCTTGGTAACATACTGTGTTCAGATTTGAGAAAGAGCTGGAATCTAGGAAAACCTCCAGGCTTTTAGCTTGTGGGTTTGCCATGCACAAAAGTTGGTGTGGTAAGCAGAATAATGGCCTTCTCCAAATATGTCTTGGTCCCAATTCCTGGAACTTATGATATGTTATATAATATGGTAAGGTGGAATGAAACTGTTCATGGAATTAAGGTTGCTAATAAACTGGCCCTAAAACAAGGAGATTATTCTAGATTATTCTGATAGGCCCAATGTAATCACAAGAGTACTTTAACATGAAAGGGTAAGGCAAGAAAAGGAGGTAAAAATCAAAGAGATGTTTGAAGATGCTACATGTTGGAATAAAGGGCATGAACCAAGGAACTCCAGTGGTCTCTAGAAGCTGGAAAAGGAAAGGAAACAGATTTTCCCCTAAAGCACTGGGAAGGAGCATAGCTCTGCCAACACCTTGATTTTGAGACCAATTTCAGACTTCTGGTCTCCACAATCATAAAACAATAAGCATGTGTTGTATTAAGCCACAAAGTTTGTGGTAAATCATTACAACAGCAATATAAAATAAATACAGTAGGGAATATTTTTAGAAGAACGAGTTACAGGGAAAATGATAAAATTTAGTTTGGGCAGCATAAAATTTTAAGGAAGAGAGATGTATATATCTATGAATTAGGGGAAGAAGAAGAGATTGTGAAGATGACCAAGAGGATTTGGCCGTAAGTATAGGATAAAAACCAGGACAGTCTAATGTCCAAGAATCCAAGGGAAAAGGGCATTAAAGAAAGACGTTGGTCAATAATGTCCAATACCCCAAAGTTCAAGTGATAGCATGATGGGAGAGTGTGCTTTGGAATCAACAGTGAGAGTAAGTTTACTTAAGTAGTAGGAGGTGAAACCCAGATCACTGTTGACTGAGCAGAAAATTAGAGGGAAAGAAGTGAAGACACCAAGTGCCAAATATGTCTCAAAAACTTGACTTAGATGACTTGGCCCTGTGTGAGCAGAGTCTGAAAGGTACTGTTTACCTGGCCTGTCACTGCTCAGTCCTATATCCTTAATTCCAGTTTGCTTTCTTAGAAAGAAAAAGCTCAGAAGAAATGCTATATCCAAAAATACAGAGAAGATGGTGCTCTGCCTTGGTATTTGGAAGATAAATAAAATCGTATTACACTACAATTTGTTCGTTTATCTATTTTTATGGCAATTTTTCTGAACCACATCAAGTATCACATCTCAAATGGATAGGTATGCAGAACGAAAACATCAGAGATGCAGTTCCAGCTTTTCTTGAGGACTTACTGACATCAGTGTGAAAGCAATTAATGTGTATAGTTATAACACAGTAGTAGTTCTATTGTCTGATGAGATGTGAAAAGTCTTTGAACTTATACCTATACCAGTGTTCTTGGGACTGCCGTTCATGTGGCCAGAGTGCTCCAAAATTGGCAGCTATAACTTCTCACTTCTGTAAGATTTCTTTTGGTGTTCCTCCAGCCTCAATCAAATTATTTGTGTTTTCTAGTCTATGGACTTAAAGGTCATGTTACCAAGGTTATTAATATTTTATATCAAATAAAAGTAAGAAAGATCTGATGGTGTTCTCCTCTGTATTTTCAGTAATAGATATATATTGTAGGCCATCAAAGACCTTTTAAACTTTAGGTTCTGGGCTATGTTCTAGTGAGATAAGGACGCCAAATAGATATAACATTAATATGGATCAGCAAGTGAGAAAAATACTGCCTAAAATGTGCTACTGACTACACCCACAAATTAGCTTTGCTGACTGGATTTAGCATCCTGATTTATACTGCAACTAGTTCTTTGATACATTTAAATACTATCATGAAAACATAAGAAAGGAAAATTACAAACTAATACCTTGCATGAACATAGATGCAAAATCCCTCAATAAAATATTAGCAAATCAAATCCAATAATGTATACAAAGAATTATATATGATGACATACATTTGTATGTAGAAAGTCTGAAAGAACTGATAAAAAAGAAAAATTTTTGAATTAATAATGAAGTATAGCAAGGTTGCAAGATACAGGTAAATATATAAAAGTCACTTGCTTTCCTCTATACTAGCATTGAAAAATTAGAATTTGAAATTTAGGGGGAAAAATGACATTTACAATAGTATCAGCAAATAAAATTAGTATTTTATAAAGTACTTAGGTATCTAACAAAGTATGTACTGAATCTACATGCAAAAACTACAAAACTGATGAAAGAAATGAAAAAAGACCTGAATAAATGAAGAGGTATTTTATGTTCATATATTGAAAGACTCGATATTGTTAAAATATTAATTCTTTGTAACTTGTTCTATAGATTCAATATAATCCTGAACAAAATTCCAGCTAGCTATTTTGTAGATACCGACAACCTTATTCTAAAATTTATATGAAAATGTAAAAGACCTAGCATAGCCAACAGGGTTCTGGAGAAGAACAAAGTTGGAGAGCTCACAGCACCAATTTTAAGACTCCATAAAGCTGCAGACATCAAGATAGTGTAGTGCTGATTGATTGACTGATTAAAGAATAGACATAGATCAATGAAACAGGATTGAGGGCCCAGAAACGGACCTACGCTAATATAGTTAACTGATCTTTGACAAAGGAGCTAAGGCATTAATTGTCTCTTCAACAAATTATACTAATAATTGGATATCCATCAATATGCAAAAAAAAAAAGAATCTAGACATAAAGGTTTATATCTTTCACAAAAATTAACTCAAACTGCATTGTAGACTTAAATGTAAAATGCAAAACTATAAAGCTTCTAGATAAAATAGGATAAAATCTAGATGACTTTGCTTTTGATAATGAGTTTTTAGATACAACACCAAAAGCACTAAAGGAAAAAATGGATAAGTTGTACTTTATCAAAATTAAGTTTTGTAACATCTGACAGAATTGCTGGCTTTATAAGTAAATAGCTATTAGTTTTTGTCAAAGTCATTCGTGGCTTTAAGATGAGTGGGTATTTATTTCATCAATAAATAATAACAGCTTACATCCATATGATATTTTTATGGACACAATCCTTTAACACATTTCTTGTCTCTGATGTCTAAGCAGTTCCATTAAATGGGCAGAACAGGAGAAGCCTTAGGACCATAAGAGAGAGAGAGAGGAAACAGGATCAGAATGGTTAAGTGACTTGTGAAGGACAAAGACTTTGTCTATGGCAGAGATGAATCTAAAACCCAGGCCTTCTGACTCCTAACCTCACGCTCCATCCAAACCACTGACCAAGAGTATCAACACTGCCATTGACTTATTGAAAATGACCACTCATACAACAAAGTTAAACTATAATAATGGGAAGAGCAATGTTACTGAAAATCCAATCATGATGTTATTTCATAGACGTACCTAGCATATAAGTAGCTCTTACAAATTTCAAGAGGGAAGCCAAAAGACTGAATAAGTTCAGCAGTAATAAATATAGCCTTCCATTTATTGCTTTCTATTATTTTAAATTGCAACATCAAGGTTAAATCCTATTTTTTTTCTACCTTCTAGCTGTGATATCTTGGGCAAGTTATTTAACTTCTCTGGGCCTAATATTTCTCATTAATAAAATGGGCATAATGAAAATAGCCACCTCTTAGTAGTATTGTGAGGATTAAAAGCATTAATACAAGTAAAAGATTCAGAACAGTGCACTGTACCTATTAAGAATTCAATTATTTTTAACTATTACTTAACTGCTCTTGATAATAATTTAGGAAATTCTGTTTAAGGAGTATAATCAGAGACCTGTTAGGTCCAATAAACACTTTATTTAAATAAAGTATAAGGTTCACTGCAGCTAACCAGTGAAACATTCCTAACTTTCTGAAGCTCAGCTATTATTCCTGTTGATGAACAATTCATTAGTCATGGTTCTGGTCCTGGGAAAACGCACGTGGAGCTGAAACCTTACCTTTTCCTCCCTAAGAAAAGTAATATCACCCAAGTAACTACTGTAGAGTCATGTGTAGATAAATGAAAATCTTGTCCAGAGGAAAATCTTTGCTTGGAAGTTCCAAATTCAAGGCATGTTTCTGATTCAATTTAGTCAATTATTGCTTTTCTCTTTGGGCTTTGAAAATACAAACACTGATTCTGTAGCCCAGTGAGTGAACTAAGCATGAACTCTTGATGAAGACTCTTTTCATGATAGTGATTAATGGGCTGCAAAGATTTTGAAATGAAAACCTGAAACCACAAACTAGTCATGCAGTTGGCTAAATATTTTGTTTGGGTGCTCACACCCAACCTACAGATAACCCTGTGTTGACCCTGTATTCCAAACTAGGAAGGAAGGGCCGGGGTTTTCAAGAGGGAGATTTGCGGTTTCGGTTTGTTCTGTCTATAAAAAGGGTTCTGGTGCATGGTCTTAACAAAGTTCGTCTTCCACGTCTCTGACTGAGCATGAGGTTCTCACAGAAGCAAGTTGCGACAGCTGGAATTTGACATCCCCAGCAGACTGCTGATCCCAGACTGATAGTTTAAAACCCCTAAAACAAGCCTGTTGCCATTCTTGAGATTTGCTTCAGCAGGTGCCAGGAAGGAATTTAATGCACCTTCATTGCTAGCCGGGAGTCTCATCCCAGCATAACTCTGAAGAACTTCTGGGGTCTTGGCTCCTGTCTCATTCAGAGATTACGTTTCCTGGTTGGTTGGTGGCAGGACACTGGCAAAACCACGTGTTTTATTTAAACCTGTGGAGCGGGTGGCAAGATCAGCAAAGGCCCTTAAGGCAAATGTCAAAAGCCCATCGCCGTATGAGCAAATTGAGCAAAAGCCACTAGGGACAGGCAACTTCTCTGAATCTTGGGGAAGGAGCTTTTTAATCCTTTAAGGAAAAAAAAATGTAAGATCTATTTTCCAATTTTAGATACTGTCCAGCATGTATTTTTTTGAATCTCATTCAAAAGAAAGCACATACACAGTCACTAACTGTTGATTATTTAGAATATAAAACTCAAGTTAATAGGTGATACATGGTCTTTGATTTACCTCTCTAATCTTCCACTTTGTCTTATGCCTTAGGACTAAATTATTACTTCCATCAAAAAAATGGACAAGCTAGTAAAAATAAGAAACTTAATATTTTCTTCTTTGTAACATCTTTGAGGAAAACTATCCTCAGGTATGGTACAGGATTTGATTAATTTGTGATTGGTAACAATTAAACACTTTGTAATATTTATGCAAAGATATTTAATTTTTCCTAAATATTTCAAGCCTTGTTCTATCACTTTCTAGTGTGATCTTTGGCAAGCCTCCAAACTTCTAGAAGCCAAAGTTTCCTAAAATAAAATAAATAATAATAATAAAGTTACATGATGGTTGTGAGAATTTGTCTAAACATGAGAACATCCTTTGAAAATAATAAAATTATATAAATGTAACATTATATTATTATAATCTATGCTCATGTTTATTCAATTAAATCCTTAAGTTTTGCTGCTATATATAAAATAGAGTTAAAAATCGTAATATTGATAGAATTAACAATTTAAATCAAGAGCTTTGTTTTTATTTTGAATCACAGAAAATTGAGTACAAAAAAATTTTCAAAACATGAAGAGTTAAGTCAGGTCAGTTAGAATTAGGAGAACTATAGTAGCTACCTCCTAGAAGCTGAAGGGGTCAGCCAAAAGGTACTTCTGGGACTTTAAGACTCCACCTTGCCCCAAATGTCCCAGGAAGGAATTCTGGGCTTGAAATTTAGATTTTTTTTTTTTCAGAAAGTCAACATTCCTTTCAGTAGCAGTGGAAGCTGTCAGTAAGCATGGATTCACAGAGAGAGCTTGCGGATGAGAAAAAATAAAGACTCATGATCGTATTCATGAGAAGACAGACCACTGTACTCTGGGGGAAGGAAAGGAATAGTATTTAAGGAGTGCATGAAAAGATAAGTCTACCCAAGCTTGAGAAGCGATACCTAGCAAATTAGGAAAAGAATCTAAACCAAATGTTTTTTTCTGAGAGCAAGTTTCCAACAAGGAAGATATCATTGGTCATCCCATCAATGCCAATGAAAAGTCAAATAAGATGAAAACTGGAAAATGTACAGCAAAGTGGCCAGTAATGAAACCAAATGAATAGCTTACATGGGATGATGAAGGAGGAGTCTGAATCCTTATTAGGTATGAAAAGCAAAGAAGGAAGGACAGGCAGCAAAGTGTGAACCACTTCAGATTCACTGTTTTAAGCTAGGAGATACTTGATACCGAAAATATCCTTAGATAAGAGAAGGAGAAAGTGCAATCACAGAGGAGGAAACAGGATCACTGGTAGGGCAAGTTGCCTTAGGGCAGAAGGGTGAAATACAGTGCACAAGCAGGAGATTGGACTTGGGCTAGAAAGAGAAAGGATAGAGGGAGACCAGGAGAGCACAGATAGGAGTTTATGAGTTTGGGAGCAGGAAAGAAACTGAGGATCTTTATTTCACACATGAAATTTTCAGCTTTAATGCACTGCTATATTATATTTAGTATATTACAACAGAGCTCAATGCAATGAAAATATGAAAAATGAGAAATTTCAATTTGAGTTATTAATTTTTATAGTTAAATATTGGCCAGTAGAGGTTCATATGCAAAACACATAACTGGCTATTTGTCATTCATTCATTCAATAAATACATTTAGAGTTTACCATTGTCAGAAACTTTGTTTCTACTGAAAGCACAAGGAAAAAAGTGAGATTTAGTTCCAACATGAGGGACTACAACTGTGCAATGATATGGCTTGACTATAAAGATTCTTAAATGTCACAATTGATTCCTTGTGAGAAAATCAAGTATTTTACAGTTGTGTGAAAAAATACTGTTGTTACTATTTTGTCTGAGAATATTTGATATTTGAGCATGAAACTGTCACCTGGTGAGGACAGACAATATGTCTTCTTCAGGGAATGCATCCCTAAAACATTTCAGGGGCATCTGAGACTATGAAATTCAATCTCAGGTGGCATAAAATGGGTCTCACAAATTTTAAAAGCAGGAAAGAATATAGGTCTTCTCCAATATTTTTCCACAGTGCTAAGTCTCACAAAACAATAAATGCAATATTATTTCTATACAATGCATAGATATTTAGTAATATAAAAGAGAAAGATGTTAATACTTCAGTATGTTTGAGTTGAGACATTTTTATTGAGAAATGAATCTGACTTTTGGGAGCTTATTCTAAATATGCAAGAGCATGTGTATGTGTGTGTGTGTGTGTGTGTGTGTGTGTGTGTGTTCCATTATAAAAACTTTCAACAAGTCCGCTGAAGTCTAGCAAGCACATATACAACATTAACTTTCAAGTACTTAACACTCTGCCTTTGATGTGTATTTACTGGATACATTTAATTAAAATTATTTGTTATGTCAACAGTCAAATTTTAACTCATCAATTATCTTAAGATTAGTTCATTTCCACTCTGATTTTTATGTGATTGAAAAAATACAGGATAAGTAAATTAAGCTCTTAGGAGAATTTAGCATGTTGTCCCATGAGATATATGTCTCTCTCTCTCTCACACACACACACACACACGCACACACACACACGCCTGTAGGAATTCAAAAAGCCTATAAAGAAACTTGAATTAACTTGAAATCAATATTAAATAGCAGGCATATACTTTTGTAAAAATGTGTCAGGTCTGCAAGGTCTTAACTTTGAGGTTTATGTGAATGTTTGTTGTTTTAGACTTGTGTCTTTTGTCTCCTATTTCTTTCCCTGTTAAGAGCTAAGTTCAGACTCTATGGGAGGTTATAGTCCAGTACAAAAGAGGAATTTTCTCTATATACATAATGTACACACACAGAGACATATACATACACTTGAGTAGCTTTCACACAATTCAATTTTTGAAGTCTTCTCTGTCTCATTTTATTTTTCACTTGAGTTCTAACTTCTGTGAGATGGATTTGATATTGCAGAACAATTAGGTAGCCATAAAAGTGAGCTATTCTTTTCAAAACTCTTTCAATAGAGGACATGCTGTCTGGAGTATAGTAACTGACACAATTTACAATAACTAACAACTTACATTGTGATTTAACTCTTTATGATGTTGGAATGCCTAGTATGAAAAGTGTTTAATCTGCGACTGTTACGAATCATTCCTTTAAAAAAATCATTTCCTCAGATAAGACGATAAACCGTCCACACCCAAGGTTTGCCATGTTCTAGTGAACAACTCAAGAACATTTGATCACATAGGTTTAAGATACATTTTTTTATGTTAAGAAGTCAAATTCTTTATTCCAAGCCCAATATATCTCATTACCAATAGAAAATGTGCAAATGGACAAAAGAACCACATATCTGGGTTTTCCAATTTCTGTACTACAAAATAATAGGCAATTTGCCTTCAAGCTAATTTTCCTTGGTAAGACTTGCATACTTTCTCACCCCAAATGACCCTGTGGAAAGTTGTCGATGTCACCTTGCATATCTGCTGCAAATACCACTAATGGAAAACATTGTGGATAGACTTATAAGTGAGCATTTGCATTATTAGGAATTAATATTTGCCATTTAAGCATCTATTAAGCATAAGATCATAAGATTAATAGGTAATATATAAATCATTTGCAATGATACAATAGGGGTAATTATCTGAAATTTTAAGAATAATTAGATGTTATCATAGACAAAATAATTTTTTCAAGTTATTGGGACAAATATCTCTTAATGCCTAGAATAGTGGCATAGGTAACCTTCAACAGCTATTAGTTAAATAAATGCAGGAATAGCAAGTGTATTTAATATGTGTATACATACAGGCAAGGAGTACATTTAAACTTTTAACCAATTTAAAGAAAATGAGGAAAATAAAAGTGTTGTATTTAAGATTAAACTACTTCTTTAGAAAGATGCACTGACCAGTACTTGCAGTACAAGGATATAATAGAATGAATAATTGACTGATCTGTACATAATTCAATAATACTTCTTGAGAGCAAAACAATAATGAAATTTCCAAAATTAAATGTAGCACAGATACTCTGGACTTTAAAATGTAGTAAAATGCATATAACAATTCAACGAAGACAAATACTTGACTAATAACTTCAAAAATTTTCTATGGATCAGAAAACAAAGGAATTTTAGTTGTTCTACTCCACAAACATTGAAGACTATCAGCACAGAGGACTAATTTAGGTAAATTGGTTTCAGTAAATTTGAGGGATTAATTGCAGATATCAAGGGAAAAACTTAGGATGCTAATTTAAAATTTTTTCAAGTTGGTGATTTAAAAAAAAAGAAAACGCTTGCAGTCATTTAGAGTTCGACTAGGCAAAGCTGTCAGGGTATCCTGAAAAAATATACTTCTGGGAAAATGGTAGTATGAATAAGTGTTTCCTTTTCCAACATCTATGATAATAAATAATGCTTCAAAATATGCTAGGGGATAGGGTGTACATTTTGGTCTTTAAGAAAAATGAGGTGGATTTTCTAGGCATATAAATTACGTCCTAGGAGGTAGCCCTGGAGGTTGCTTGAACTCTTTCAACTCACTGGCAGCCAGTTCACATATCTCCCCCTTCCACTTAAGGCAACTCTCCAAGGTGCCCATCAGAGCATAACTAGGACAGCTTGCTTGCTCATAACATAGGCCCAGTGTGATCCTATTTCATCTAAAGAAAGCAAAGCAAACAAATAAATAAGTAAATATATACATAGTATTTCCTCTAGTGAATATTGTTATTTTTCTTTTTAAGGGCAGTCTTATGTCACTTTGAGATACTGAACTTTAGCTCTGTCTGGTGTTGTATGAACACAACTGAAGTGTTCATTAGAGAAAAAAAAGAGATGGATGACATGGCAATTTTAAGAACTGAATAAAAATGTTCCTCAGACACTTTTCCACCAAAAGAAGTCAGAAACAGACTGTGTTGCCATAAATAATCCAAGTAAAATCAACAGTCCCTTTGGATCCATAATTGATGAAAGGCAAAGCAGAGGATGGGTGAGCCTTTCAGAAGAAATATTTTAAATCCCCATTTTGCCCCATATTTGCAGTTATTTCAATTTTTAAATTCTAATATCCTAAAAATGACATATCAAAATGAATGTATGTGTTATATATGTTTTCGGACTTCAATCATTCAAAAGATTTATAAAAATGACCCACTCAACAAATCAAAGTTGTTTCCTTTTCACCACACCAGACTTAAATAACATGATGGACTAGTTCCCTTTCCCCTTATAGTTTTTTTTTTTCCCCCAAATTGGAATCCTAGCAACTCTTGCTATCCTTGAGAAAAATAGCAAAGCAGGAATTTTTGTAATAAGAGCTGCTTAACAATCTGAGTTTACTCACATTACAGAATAGTTTCCTGTTTTAGCTAAAATAGCTGTGATGTCTGAGTTACACTTGGGGACAGTAAAAAACGAAGGCCAGAACAAAAGAAAGTCATGTGCTTTCCCATCTTGAATTCTGTAAAATGGAAGGAGGGAAGAACAGACACTTGAAAGAGACATTTTATGAGAAAACCCATTGATGGTTTTAAATGCTCTCATGATTATTTAATGTGCAGATTTAGTGAGTTGAAACAATATCTATATTCTCTGTCATTCTCTGTCTCTTAGTTATTGAATGTTCTTTTGAATATTAGAAACAGAATCCCACTAGGTAATAACCTATAATTGTCTCTGTTAACAACAGAATAAAAACAAAGAAAGTCATTAGAATTGTTCCTTTGACTCTGAATTTTAAAAGTGTAAAAATAATCCATGGGAAGAATAACTGAAATGAAATAAAATACCAAAACATTGTCTCCAGGGCTCCCCAAAGTAAAATATTTTTAATACATGTATATTTGAACTACAAAAGGACTTTATAAATGACAAAAGCTTCTGAAACAATTCCTGCTAAACTATTGCTTTTATGTAACTGTGACTGTGCAGTTAAGATTCTTGTTTTGTTTTGTTTTGTTTTTAATGTATTTCACATACATTGATGACTAATGTTATCAGTGAGGATAGTCTTTTAGCCTTGATAGGGTAAGAAATCACTCCTATAGTTTTGGTAATGCTGACATCACTGTGGATTTATGAATTGCTTGTTGAAACAAATTAAGCCTTTACCATTTTACATAACTCTGAATAAGCAGTGTTAGCAATATTAAAGCATTCTGTAATGCGTCTGTTTGCTTTAATAATTTAATTATAAATTTCCAAGTTATATGTACACTTATTTGTTTAATCCGTTAATGTTAATTTTGAGCTCAAATCAATTACATGCCTTCTGTTGCAGTACACTTAGGCAAAAATGCTTATTTGTGGTTTTATTTCTGCCTATACAACTTCTTAAGGTAATAATATAGTTAACATAAAAATCTGTTTTCAAATGAAGTGACAAGAATCATTCAGTAATTTTATTTTTCCACTTTTCAAAAAATTGTGGAATTGCATTGGTAGCTCTCAGAATCGCTAACAACTGATTGTGTTTAATAAACTGGCTGTTGTATTAAGTAAGTGGATTAACTGATTGTTTTACTCTGAACAGACCACGTATTTCAATGACTTAATTTGATCAAACGCTTATGTCACCAAATTTGCAAACTCATTTATTTATTCAAAATTTTAAAACATTTAGTGAGTATTTACTATGTGACATGAATTGGGCTAAGTGCTGATGATACATCGTAGATAAGTCAGAAATGGTCTCTACCCTCAAGCAGAGCAGAATTCAGTTCCATTCATAATCTGTCCTACCTATCATTAGGTAACAAGCAATTATTACCTTTTATTTGACTCTGAGATTCATTGTCCTTGCACTTTTGTGATTAATCTGCTTCTAACCTTTGATAATGGAATTGAAATGTAATCATCAAGACTGGCAAGAACTTTGTAGGGAGGGAACTGTCTTTTCTTGGGACTATACCTTGGTTAAGCCCCTTGGAGTAGAGAGTAGGTCCAAGAAAACTTGGATGTTTGAAAGAACCAAGGTACACTGTTCAGTAGGAGACAAAAGGATAAATTATTTTTGTGAAGGAGGGAGAGAGAAGAAAAACAAGAGCAGACAAGAAAAGGGAGAGGGATAGGAACAACAGAGCCAGTATGAGGGGAGGGGCTCTCAGGGGAAAAGTGTGTGCAAATTCTCCAGATGTAGATGGCCAGAGGATATCTGAGTGCAGGATCACAGATGCCAAAGTTCAATTTGAAGTTTTGGTGTTTTTGCTGATGTTTTTCCACATTTTTGTAATCTAAGCATTTCTTCTCCCTGACCCCAAATCTTCAGTAAATTCTACAACTTTGCAAATGCTTTGAGTGAATTGTTTTTGGAAACCATGGGCAAGACTTGGCTTTTCATCTGTTTTTGGCTGGTACAAACACATTTGTTACTGGTACAAACACATTTGGTACTTGAGGAACCAAGAACCCAAAGACAGATGTGACAGTCAGAATATAATCTTCCTCACTCCCAGAATTTATTAATGTACTGGAGAGAGACTTAGACTTCCATGCAATGGAGGAACCAGAGTTTAAACTAACAACCCTGACATTTCTAGAGGCAAGAGACTTCTGTTGACATAGTACTCATGTGCCCCAGAATCTGAGAAGTGGGTTTCTTGCTTGTTCTGAGATCTCTATGGCAGGTCTTAATTTCTGGATCAATTTTGTTAATTTATCTAGAACTCTTGGGACATGAGTCCTGTCCTCCCCTTTTCAATTTTTCTATATCATTCAATTATTCATGTATCTGTTCATCAATTCCTTCACTCATGGTTATCAAACATTTCCTGGGGAAAAAACACATGACTGGCAACAAAGCAGTTGCTAAAGACACAGAGGTGAATAAGACCCAATCCCCGAAGAGGCTCATAGCCTGCTGTGGGAATCAGACACAAACATAAAGCAGCTGCAGTAGACAGTGATAAGCCTTAGAGATTTAGGAAACATTGGGGATATATAAGAGGAAGATTTGTTTCTTTCTCGCTCCTGAGTCTCAGTTAGGATGACCAACCATCCTGCTTTGCTCAGGACTATCTGGTTTTACAACTGAAAATCGTGTGTCCTGGGAACCCCTCAGTCGTATGCAAACTGGGATTGTTGGGCACCCTAGTTCTCAGGCAAAACCTGGGTTCTTACTACTCTCTGACAGTATTCATGGATGCTATTCATACACAGAGGGCTATAAATGTCTCAACTCAGCCACAACACTTTCCCTACCTATGACAGAGAACATTTGATCTTCATACTCAAACTTTATTTAAATTTCTCACAGATAAACAAAGAAGGGTATTATAAGCAGAGAAGACAACAAGTACAAAGGCACACAGTTTTGAAACAACACAACATGTTCAAAGAAAAGAAAATAGCTCAGTATGGCTGAAGTACTGTGTTCCTTCTGAAGACTGTTAAGAGACAGTCATAAACAAGTAAGGCAGGAGCCAAGCCAGGAAGAACCTTCACATCATGCAATGGAGTCTATATGATATCCAAAAAGGCTCAGGGAAGCATCAAATGGTTTTAAACAGGGAAATAATATACGTTTTCTTTTACAAAGATTACTCTAGAAAAGTGTAGTGTATCGACTAGAAGTTGACAAGGACTATGGCAAAACAACTGGTGAGCAGAGTGCTGTAATATTTGAAGTGACTCAGAGAAGATGTAACTGTGAGCTAAGCAACTGGTGGTAATGAGGAGAGCAGGAGACACATTCTGTGAATATTTAAGAGGAAAAGCACCATGAGTCTTTGACTAATTGAATGTGGAGCTGGGAACAGTAAGAGTCAGTAGGAAAGTTAAACTACATCCCTGAGAGAGATCCAAGAGTTAATGAAGGAAGAATACAGATGATGAAATTAATAGGAAGGAGTTAAACCATAAATAAGAGAGGAAGAGCAGATTATAAGTGAGTACAACTCAAGAACACTCAAGATAGATCATGACATTTGGGGAAGGACCTGAAATAGTGCTCAGATGGCACGGTTCATCTTTGGGGGAAGGTATAGCAATAGATTTGTCAGTCTAGATTAAACATCCACATTGGACATGGGCAATTCTAGGGAACTGTCATTTTAGTAAATGGTATTTTCCTATTTTCTTCTAAATCCATTGTTTAACCAGTATTTAGAGTAGGCACTGATCCTCAATTTTTATTAAATAAAAGCAAGCTTTTGTTAAAAAAAAATACTTTCTACATAAACTACTTATTTATAGCAAGAAAACTGTTTACATCTTGTTCCATTGCTATCCATTCCATTTGGTACTGACAGGAAAAGGAGAATTCACTCTAAAATTAAGCTCAAGGAACATTTCTTCTTAAGAAGAGAGATTTAAGGCTTACCACATTAAAAAGTCATCAGTTGGAAAAAATTAATGACAAGTACACGTTCAATGTAAATCTCAAATCCTCCAGTTTTACTTTTTCTCATGTCATACAGAAGGTCATTTAACATAAATTACTGTTTCAAAATATATGCACATAATTTCCCTGTTAAGCCATTTTCTTAACTCTAATCAAGATGATGTCTTTTCAAAAGAATTCAGCTAAAACTTGAATTGCTATCTTGTGTGTATTCTATAGATTTTTATGCTAGTACTCATTAAAGACTGACTTTCATTTATAAGTTTTCTTTTTTCTACCCAATTTTCCCAGTGCTGAAATTATTCCCTGAGAGTAAACTAAGCTTGTTTTTCTTATTTTAAAAGACATCAACTTTTTAAGGCCACTAGGATTTTTTTCAGTATATTGAAGTTACCATTTTTTTCAGGTAGACTGCCTATTTCCTCTTCATTTGTTAGGTCTGGTGGGTTTTTATCTTGCTCCTTCATCTGCTGTGTGTTTTTCTGTCTTCTCATTTTGCTTATCTTACTGTGTTTGGGGTCTCCTTTTTGCAGGCTGCAGGTTCGTAGTTCCCGTCGTTTTTGGTGTCTGTCCCCAGTGGCTAAGGTGGTTCAGTGGGTTGTGTAGGCTTCCTGGTGGAGGGGACTAGTGCCTGTGTTCTGGGGAATGAGCCTGGATCTTGTCTTTCTGGTGGGCAGGTCCACGTCTGGTGGTGTGTTTTGGGGTGTCTGTGGACTTATTATGATTTTAGGCAGCCTCTCTGCTAATGGGTGGGGTTGTGTTCCTGTCTTGCTAGTTGTTTGGCATAGGATGTCCAGCACTATAGCTTGCTGGTTGTTGAGTGAAGCTGCGTGCTGGTGTTGAGATGGAGATCTCTGGGAGATTTTCGCCGTTTGATATTATGTGGAGCTGGGAGGTCTCTTGTGGACCACTGTCCTGAAGTTGGTTCTCCCACCTCAGAGGCACAGCACTGATTCCTGGATGGAGCACTGCTAGTGTTGGAGGGTCTCCTGCAGAGTTGGGGTTGGCTGTGTCTCACCGCGAGGACAAGGAAGCTCTGAAGTTACCATTTTTTAAATTATTCGCCAGAGCATTTAATTCACAAGATTTTAGCATATATGATTTAAATCTTATATTTATGTAATCACTTCATTTCAAGATGAATTATCTTGAGAAATAAACTTGTTTCTCTTGTTAAAGCTAGTTATTTCTTTAAGGTAATAGCAGAGAGTTTTAAACTTAGACTGCTAAGGAGTAATCCTTTTCTTTCTGCTGTTTTCTTATTTGTTTCACTGTGCATTAAAAAAAGAGTTAATTTGCTAACATGAGTATTACTACAATTATATAACAACTGCTACCAACTACTAAAATAATCGGGTGAAGAGCTATACTTCAATATAGCATTTCACTCTGAGGAAGGAGAGAGCTATACTTAAAATATTCCAGTTTTTGAGAAACGTTTTATGTTAATATTGTTACACTTTAATTGGCATGTTGGATGTTGAACAGACACGTCCTTATTGGTGCGTAGTTTCACTTGAAATAAAAGCAGAACTTATTTTCAAACCAACAGATATGGAAATACTTTATAAATTAATTTTTACAAAAGCAACTCTGTAGAAAAAAAATTTTTGATGTTTAGAAGACAAAGTATCTTTTTTTTTGTCCTGCCACAAATACAAAGAGGGCTCAAATCAATAAAATTAGAAATGAAAAAGGAGAAGTTACAACTGACACCACAGAAATACAAAGGATTATAAGAGACTACTATGGGCAACTATATGCCAATAAAATGGACAACCTAGAAGAAATGGACAAATTCCTAGAAAGGTACAACCTTCCAACACTGAAACAGGAAGAAATAGAAAATATGGACAGACCAATCACAAGGAATGAAATTGAAACTGTGATTAAAAATCTTCCAACAAATAAAAGTCCAGGACCAGATGGCTTCACAGGTGAATTCTATCAAACATTGAGAGAAGAATTAACACCGATCCTTCTGAAACTCTCACAAAAAATAGCAGAAGAAACATTCCCAAGCTCATTCTACAAGGCCACCATCATCCTGATAACAAAACCAAAGATGCCACAAAAATAGAAAGTTACAGTCCAATACCACTGATGAACATAGACACAAAAATCCTCAACAAAATACTAGCAAAATGAATCCAACAACATATTAAAAGGATCATACACCATGATCAAGTGGGATTCATCCCAGAGATGCAAGTATTCTTCAATATACACAAATCAATCAGTGTGATATACCACATTAACAAACTGAAGAATAAAAACCATATGATCATCTCAATCGATGCAGAAAAAGCTTTTGACAAAATTCAACACCCATTTATGATAAATTCTCCAGAAAGTGGGCAGAGAGGGAACCTATTTCAACAAAATAAAGGCCATATATGACAAACTCACAGCTAACATTATTCTCAGTGTTGAAAAAGTGAAAGCATTTCCGCTAAAATCAGGAACAAGACAAGGATGTCCTATCCAGACTTGCCACTTTTATTCAACATAGTTTTGGAAGTTCTAGCCATGGCAATCAGAGAAGAAAAAGAAAGAAAAGAAATCCAAATTACAAAAGAAGTAAAACTATCACCGTTTGCAGATGACATGATACTATACCTAGAAAATCCTAAAGACACTACCAGAAAACTAGAGCTCATCAATGAATTTGGTAAAGTTACAGGATACAAAATTAATATACAGAAGTCTCTTGCACTCCTATACACTAACAGTGAAAGATCAGAAGGAGAAATTAAGGAACCAATCCCATTTACCATCACATCAAAAAGAATAAAATACCTAGGAATAAAACTACTTAAGGAGGCAAAAGACCTGTACTCAGAAAACTATAATATGCTGAAGAAAGAAATCAAAGACTACACAAACAGATGGAGAGATATACCATGTTCTTGGATTGGAAGAATCAATACTGTCAAAATGACTATACTACCCAAAGCAATCAACAGATTCAATGTAATACCTATCAAATAATCAACTGCATTTTTCACAGAATTAGAACAAAAAATTTTTAATTTGTATGGAAACACAAAAGACCCTGAATAGCCAAAGCAATCCTGAGAAAGAAAAAAGGAGCTGGAAGAATCAGGCTCCCTGACTTTAGACTACACTACAAAGCTACAGTAATCATAACAGTATGGTACTGGCACAAAAACAGAAATATAGATCAATGGGACAGGATAAAAAGCCCAGAGATACACCCACACACCTATAGTAAACTAATCTATGACAAAGGAGGCAAGAGAATGGAGAAAAGACAGCCTCTTCAATAAGTGGTACTGGAAAAACTGGACAGCTACGTGTAAAAGAATAAAATTCGAACACTCTCTAATTCCATATACAAAAATAAACTCAAAATGGATTGAAGACCTAAATGTAAGGCCAGATACTATAAAACTCTTAGAGGAAAACATAGGCAGAACACTCTCTGACATAAATTTCAGCAGTATCTTTTTTGATCCATCTCCTAGAGTAATGAAAATAAAAACAAAAATCAAAAAATGGGACCTAGGGCTTCCCTGGTGGCACAGTGGTTGAGAGTCCACCTGCCGATGCAGGGGACACGGGTTCGTGCCCTGGTCCAGGAGGATCCCACATGCCGTGGAGCAGCTAGGCCCATGAGCCATGGCCGCTGGGCCTGCGCATCCAGAGCCTGTGCTCCACAACGGGAGAGGCCACAACAGTAAGAGGCCCGTGTACCCCAAAAAAAAAAAAAAAGGGGGGCTAATTAAGCTTAAAAACTTTTGCACCTAACAAAACACAAACCATAAACAAAACCAAAAGGCATCCCACAAAATGGGAGAAAATATTTGCAAACAAGGTGACTGACAGGGGATTAATTCCCAAAATATACAAATAGCTCATGCAGCTCAATATCAAAAAAACACACACCCAAACAAAAAATGAATGGAAGATCAAAACAGACATTTCTCCAAAGACATACAGATGGCCAAAAGCACATGAAAAGATGCACAACATCACTAATTATTAGAGAAATGCAAACCAAAACTACAAAGAGGTATCACTTCATGCTAGTCATGATGGCCATTATCAAAAAATCTATAAACCATAAATGTTGGAGAAGGGGTGGAGAAAAAGAAATCCTCCTACTCTGTTGGTAGGAATGTAAATTGGTACAACCATTACGGAGAACAGTATGGAGGTTCCTTTAAAAACTAAATATAGAACTACCATGTGATCCAGCAATCCCACTCCTGGGCAAATAGCTGGAGAAAACCATAATTTGAAAAGATATATGCACCTCAGTGTTCATTGCAGCACTATTTACAATAACCAGGACATGGAAGCAACCTAAGTGTCCACTGACAGAGAAGTGGATAAAGAAGATGTGGTACATATATAAAATGGAATATTAGTCAGTCATAAAAAAGAATGAAATAATGCCATTTGCAGCGACATGGATGGACCTAGAGATTGCCATACTGAGTGAAGTAAGTCAGAGAGAGAGAGAGACAAATATCATATGATATTGCTTATATGTGGAATCTAAAAAAAAAAACAAAACAAATGAACTGATTTACAAAACAGAAATAGAGCTACAGATGTAGAAGACAAACTTATGGTTACCAGGGGGTAAAGGAGGGGGAAGGGATGAATTGGAAGATTGGGATTGACATAAACACACTACTATATATAAAACAGATAACTAATAAGGACGTACTGTATAGCACAGGGAAATCTACTCACTTCTCTGTAATGACCTATATGGGAAAAGACTCTAAAAGAGTGGATATACATATATATGTATATATGTAAGTGAATTCACTTTGCTGTACACCTGAAACTTAACACAACATTGTTAATCAACTATATTCCAATAAAAATTTTTAAAAAAGAATAAATGGGGAATATGTAAGCTGGGGGAAGAGGGAGTTAAGAGAATTCTCTGCTCAATTTTCTGTAAACCTTAAATTGTTCTAAAAATTAAAGTCTATCAATTTTTTTTTGCGGTACGCGGGCCTCTCACTGTTGTGGCCTGTCCTGTTGCAGAGCACAGGCTCTGGATGCGCAGGCTCAGTGGCCATGGCTCACGGGCCCAGCCGCTCCGCGGCATGTTGGATCCTCCTGTACCGGGGCACGAAGCCGTGTCCCCTGCATCGGCAGGCGGACTCTCAACCACTGCACCACCAGGGAAGCCAGTCTATCAATTTTTAAAATAAAAAAAGTGGATTAGTAATTGGACCCCTGGTCCCAGAGATCTCATGGATCCACACTTACCCTGATGTACATTTTACCTGCAGGTATCTTTTCTCTATAGGCACAGGGTTTCTCTTTATATAAAACTGATGATGGTGTAAATCTTTGTGAAAACACAGATAAAATTTTTTCCTCTTCAAATGTTTTAGTTGTTTCATGACAGTCAGTCCAGAAAGAGATTTTACATTCAATATCTTTTACTGTAGTGTAATGAAACCTACCACACAGTTGTGTTGACAATAATAAATGATTAATAATTTTGATGAAAGATTTCTTTCCAAAAATTAAATACTGTCTACAAATCCATACATTCTGTCCCAGTGTTAACATTTATCTTGACATATCAGACACAATTCTATACCATAATCAAATAATTAGCTGAGCTCTATCATTTTTCACTTAGTAGAATGTCAGGGGAATAGGACACAATGTTCAATAATGTCATAAATTTAATAAAATAAGAAATGAGAAAAGGACAAATCCTTGGTAATAATTTCCATTCTAAATGAAAATTCTTGTGATGACTTTTTCTTTTTTACATTCCCTTTCAATCATACAAACCTAATGTAATCTTTTGCCCAGTTATTTCACTATTAAACAATCTTGCTTATAAAAAAACCCTTGAAGTTGGCATTAAGGACTATTTTGTGTTAGCTTTATACCTCACTCCCCTAATGCTTCAACCCTAAAAATATACATTTTTATAAAAATTTATTTTAAACATATTTTCTTATATATAGTCACCATGCTATAATTAGGTGTCAAGAACTTATTCATCTTATAACTGAAAGATTTTTATCCTTTGACCAACTTGTCCTCATTTCCCCCATCCCTTAGGCCCTGTTAACCACTATTCTAGTCTCTGTTACTCTGTTTGACTTAATTTTCCATGTATTGTAAGTTCACACAGTATTTGTCTTTCTTTGTCTTATTTCACTTAGCATAATGTCTTCCAGGTCCATCCATGTTGTCAGAAATGGCAGAATTTCTTTTTCACGGCTGAATAATATTTATATACATACATATCCCAAATTTTCTTTATCTATTAATCTGTCAATGAACATTTAAGTTGATTCCACCTCCTGGGTATTGTGAATAATACTGCAATGAACATGTGAGAGGAAATATCTCTTTGAGATCCTGATTTCAATTCCTTTGGATATTTACCCAGAAGTGGGATTGCGGGATCTTACGGCAGTTCTACTTTTAATTTTTTGTGGAAACTCCATAGTGTTTTCCATAATGGTTTTACCAATTTATATTCCCACTAATGGTCTATAAGTGTTCCCTTTTCTCCATATTCTCGCCAACACTTGTTATCTTTCGAGTTTTTGATAATAGCCATTCTAACAGGTATGACGTGATATCTAATTGTGGTTTGGCTTTGCATTTCTCTGATGTTTAGTGATGTTTAGCATCTTTTTATATACCTGTTGGCCATTTGTATGTCTTCTTTGGTGAAATGTCTATTCAGGTCCACTGCCCATTTTTTAATTGGGTTATTTGCTTTTTGGCTATTGAGTTGTATGAGTTCCTTATATATAGTTGGATATTAATCCCTTATTGTGTATATAGTTTGCAATATTTTCTCCCATTCTGTAGTTTATCTTTTCATTTTGTTTATTATTTCCTTTGCAGTGTAGAAACTTCTTAGTTTGATGTCGTCTCACTTGTCTATTTTTCCTGTTGTTGACTCTGATTTTGGTGTCAGATCCAAAAATATCATTGCAAAAATCAATGTCAAAGAGCTTTCCCCCTATGTTTTTTTCAAGGAGTTTTATGATTTCAGGTCTTACAGTGAAGTTTTTAACCTATTTTGAATTCATTTTTTGGTATATGGTGTAAGATAATCGTCCAATTTAATTCTTCTGCATGTGGATAACCAGTTTCCCAACACCATTCATTTCAGAGACTATCCTTTCCCCTTTGTGAATGGGTTTATATCTGGGTTCTTGATTTTGTTCTATGGGTCTGTGCCTCTATTTATATGCCAGTACCATACTGTTTTAATTACTATAGTGTTGTAATACAGTTTGAAATCAGAAAGTGTGATAGCCAAACAATCTTGAGAAAGAAGAACAAAGCTATTTGAGGTCTTTTCTGATTCCATGTGAATTTTAGGATTATTTTTCCTATTTCTGTGAAAAATGTCATTGAATTTTTGATGGGAATTGACTTTAATCTGTAGATTGTTTAAAATGTCCATACTACTCAAAACAATGTTAATTCTTTAAATCCATAAATGCAGTATATTTTTCATTTATTTGTTTCTTCAACTTCTTTTATCTATTTATAATTTTCAGTGTACAGATCTTTCACCTTGGTTAAATTAATTCCTAAGTATTTTATTGTTTTTGATGCTATTCTAAATGGTAATGTTTTCTTAATTTGTTTTTTGAATAGTTCACTGTTAGCATATAGAAACACAACAGATTTATGTATGTTGATTATGTACTCTGCAACTTTGCTGAATTCATTTATTAATTCTAATTAATATTTTGGTGGAGACTTTAGGATTTTTTATATGTAAGAAATCATGTATACTTGCTTATAATTTTCTTTTCTAGTAGTGTTCTTGTCTGGCTCTGTTGTCAGGGAGATGCCGGCCACATAGAATAAGGTTGGAAGTGTTCACTCTTCTTCTACTTTTGGAAGAGTTTGAAAAAGATTGGTATTGATTTTTTTCTTTAAATTAAGTCATCTTTAAATTCTTCTTTAAAGATCAAAATCTATCTATTAAAATAATGATTTGAACCCTGTTAAAATTATATATATATATAATGAATATGTATAATTTTTATGCTTGACATAAAATATAAAGCACATAGATGAAACATGCCATACTCTTTCACAAGTTATATTTTCACATTCTTTTAGAACTATATACACATTTTTATCTATCTCATCACAGAATCTGCATGTTTGTAACATGCTAGGAGATTATGGCCCATGTGAAATATTTCAAAGTTTGGAAATTACCAAAATGATATAATATTTGTGCCTAAAATGTGTAGATACTGCCCATAATCAACCCGAAACTAGTATTTGCTTTTCTTAGCTTCATGATGCCAACAATTTAGGATAAGCAATAAATTAGATTCTAATATAAAACTATTCACAAACTTTCTTCTGTTATTATGGTCAATTTATTGAGTAAACTGAATTAATCTTTTGTTGGACAATAAAGATTTGCTGAAGGGATGAATGAAATGAATGAATCATGGCCATCAAAGAACATTCAATCTGCATTATTTAATGGTATGTCATGAATTAGGTTTTCCAAGACATGGTGACTTATATTACTCACACTGCATTAATGCTGAGCAAATATCACCTCTATGAATGTTGCTATTCTAAACCTAATTCTCTTTATTAGAAAACTTAAATTATGACGGTTCAATTAAAAAATTGAAATTCACCTTGGAAACTATTTAATATCATGGTTAACCATATTTGTAGCTAAAATTAAACACCAACATCCACACACACACCCACACTCACCCTAACTAGAGACTGAATGTTAACTAACATTCAGCCTCACCATAAATTTCCAATGTGCTCTGTTTTGTTTTCATCAAAAACAGAAGTTATAGCCCTACTAAAAACAGAAGAGGGAAAACCACAGCTGTGTATAAGATCAAAATATGAATAATAATACTTTTAAAAAACTTGACCTCTTTGAAGATCTACTTTCTGAGTTTTTTACATATTTATATACATGCATGTATGTGTGAGGGTGTGTTTACATATACATTTAGGAAACAGTTCCTCAGAATTGAAATTGGAGATTTGAGTAAACCCTATGCATAGTTTGAATGATAGGATATAAAACTTCATTCTTGGCAAGTGTCTTTAAGAATTTTACATTTACATACTAACTTTTCAGAAGATACACTTAGAGGTAAATGTGAAAAATAATTTTTGATGCCTATGTATTACAATCACAGTAAACTTTCAAGTTAAACTGTAGCTCTTAAGATAATGGAAAAGTAAAAATACTTTAAAAATACTTAGATATTTTAGCCTTCCATATTATAATGGTGGATTTAGTGGAAGGCCAATATCCTAGTCCCAGAATTAAGTTTATGAAGTTCGGTGGTAGTAAATAATCATTGCTCCTCTTTGAACCTGTGAAAGCTTAAATGCTTTTTCCTACAACTTAATTTTAGTTTTCATATTCTATGGTTTAGAACTGGAGAAGTGAACTGTAATATTTAGTTGAAGATCGGGTTATCTGACTCACATGTAAAAACGTGGACTTCCAAATTAATATCAGCCTTTAGTGAATTCTTGGTTTCTTGATGTATTTGATTTTTATATACCTCTCAAAACAGTAGTCCTTATGGTTCTCACTGGGGACAACAAAAAGTGAAGTGGTGATCCAGAAGGGGAAGAAAACGTTCTCATCAACATCCTCCCAGAGCCTCTCCCTGAAGTTGCTTGGCACAGAACCGTAATGTGTGGCTGCAGGATAGGGACAGAGGCAGAAGCGGTAAAAGGTGGGGGGAGGGGGTTGTGTTTTCCTTATTCGATGATACATTTACTTTCTTTCTCTCACTTTTAAAATGATGTGCTAGTAATTTTTAAATTATAAAGCTCTATGCGTGTTAAATATTCTGATTATTATAAGATCTGATATCAATGATTTAACTTTGTGATAAAATGGTATACTCCTTTTTCCAAACAGATCCAAGTCATTGCATAAGCCAACATCTTCAAGGTAGAGATAATGGTTTCATTAACTGACACTCCCTAAACCAAAGACAGAAAAAGAAATAGCCTTTATCTTAAAGCAGACACAAAAAAAATTAGACATGTTAGTGAGAAAGCTCAGGACTTCAAAACATGATCTGAAACCAGATGAAAACACTGTTTGTTCCCTAAGGGGCAGCTACAATCGGTGCTATCAATAGTCCGTGCATGAGCTGCTTGTAAATCTTGGAGATTAACCCTCTGTCAGTTACTTCATTTGCAAATATTTTCTCCCATTCTGAGGGTTGTCTTTTGGGCTTGTTTATGCTCTCTTTTGCTGTGCAAAAGCTTTTAAGTTTCATTAGGTCCCATTTGTTTATTTTTGTCTTTATTTCCATTTCTCTAGGAGGTAGGTCAGAAAGGATCTTGCTGTGATTTATGTCATAGAGTGTTCTGCCTATGTTTTCCTCTAAGAGTTTGATAGTGTCTGGCCTTACATTTAGGTCTTTAATCCACTTTGAGTTTATTTTTGTGTATGGTGTTAGGGAGTGTTCTAACTTCATACTTTTGCATGTACCTGTGGGCAGAAGACCTAAATAGACATTTCTCCAAAGAACATATACAGATTGCCAACAAAAGCATGAAAGAATGTTCAACATCATTAATCATTAGAGAAATGCAAAGCAAAACTACAATGAGATATCATCTCACACTGGTCAGAATGGCCATCATCAAAAAATCTAGAAACAATAAATGCTGGAGAGGGTGTAGAGAAAAGGGAACCCTTCTACACTGTTGGTGGGAATGTAAATTGATACAGCCACTATGGAAAACAGTATGGAGGTTCCTTAAAAAACTAAAAATAGAACTACCATATGACCCAGCAATCTCACTAGTGGGCATACACCCTGAGAAAACCATAATTCAAAAAGAGTCATGTACTAAAATGTTCATTGCAGCTCTATTTACAATAGCCAGGACATGGAAGCAACCTAAGTGTCCATCATCGGATGAATGGATAAAGAAGATGTGGCACATATATACAATGGAATATTACTCAGCCATAAAAAGAAATGAAATTGAGTTATTTGTAGTGAGGTGGATGGACCTAGAGTCTGTCATACAGAGTGAAGTAAGTCAGAAAGAGAAAAATAAATACCGTATGCTAACACATATATATGGAATCTAAGAAAAAAAAAAAAGGTCATGAAGATCCTAGGCATAAGACGGGAATAAAGACACAGACCTACTAGAGAAT
The DNA here is from genome assembly GCF_964374135.1 of Grampus griseus. NCBI lineage: Eukaryota > Metazoa > Chordata > Mammalia > Artiodactyla > Delphinidae > Grampus > Grampus griseus. The sequence continues at coordinate 42,702,369 of NC_139007.1, forward strand.
GGACTTGAGGATATGGGAAGGGGGAAGGGTAAGCTGTGACAAAGCGAGAGAGTGGCATGGACATATATACACTACCAAACGTAAAATAGACAGCTAGTGGGAAGCAGCCGCATGGCACAGGGAGATCAGCTCGGTGCTTTGTGACCACCTAGAGGGGTGGGATAGAGAGGGTGGGAGGGAGGGAGACGCAAGCGAGAAGAGATATGGGAACATATGTATATGTATAACTGAATCACTTTGTTATAAAGCAGAAACTAACACACCATTGTAAAGCAATTATACTCCAATAAAGATGTTAAGGGCTTCCCTGGTGGCGCAGTGGTTGAGAGTCCGCCTGTCGATGCAGGGGACACGGGTTCGTGCCCCGGTCCAGGAAGATCCTACATGCCGCGGAGCGGCTGGGCCCGTGAGCCATGGCCGCTGAGCCTGCGCATCCGCAGCCTGTGCTCCGCAACGGGAGAGGCCACAGCAGTGAGAGGCCCGCGTAACGCAAAAAAAAAAAAAAAGTCCATGTAATACTAGGTGGAGAGTATTTCGTCAGACTCCATCTCCTGACATAATAGATTCATGACTTTATCCCTTTCAAGTGAGGCTGGAGCAGACTTTTTGATGTTGTGGGGTCTAAGCATCTGCCCAAAGCAATTGTCCCTTAAATTTATTCAGCAATTGCATATCTGGTAGGAAGTATCAGGACTGCCAGTAAGAAAGCATAGAAGCAACTTTTCCCCTCCAAACATTTTTTTTTCTTTTCCTTTTTTTTTCTGGAGCATCAGAACAATTTCAAAGTAAGAACATTCCTCTAAAATCTAAGTGCATTAACTATTCAACCAAGTCTCACAGATGCCTTTTAACTCTAACACTCAGCATTTGTTTTGCCATAACTGCCTCTGAGAACAATTTCTACATGTTACTCCATGCAGCACAGAGGGACCTCGTACTTTTTAAATACATCATTAAAAAAAATTCAATAGGGCCCCTGTGCTTTGCATACAAAATATGCTCACTGACAATTTATATATTTTCAACAAAAATCCTCACGTTAGAACACACTTAAGCTTACAACTCCCACCAATACTTTTTCCTTTTCTCAAATTTCAGGCAACAAGAGTGCCAGAAAATTTGGAATTTGTATAACCTCAAACTGTGTTTTCCTAACTAATCTTGGCAAGCTTAAAACCCTGGAAAGTCACAATTCACTTCCCAGGCGATCATCCTGGACAGCTCAGCAGCAGAAAAGCAGAACAGGATATCCAGCTATTGAACAGGGCCGCCGGCCCAGGTGGCCAGCCTTGCAGCTGCGGAGAGCGTCCTACCAGGAGGGCAGCTCAGGGCTGCAGGAAGACACGTTCCTTTCCTCTGTCTGTTTTCAGCTAGAGAGGAAAGCACAGTCTGCACTACCCAAACACTGCCTGCCGACACAGCACTTTCCAGCCACTCTGAAAAGAGGGTAGGTCTCTGAACAATAAATGTCAGAAGAGGAACAAATCATTTACAAGATATAGGAGGCCCCAACGTAAGCAGATAATTGACTATGCAAAAACAGCTTCAGTTTTATTATTGTACTGAATAAAACATAACATCATGGATGTGAGGTTGTTTAGGACCAACTGGTTTTCTACCTAAATGAAAGGAACTACTGGTTAGAAGTCTGGGGTTAATTACAGGTTCTTTGGCCTTGTGTTAAAAATTCCATGATAGGAATTTTCATCATCATTAAGAATAAAATCTTCTTGCTAATACTATTCTTCTATTTTTGTATTTTACTTATTTATTTTTTAAAGAAAGAATAATTTTTATTCAAGCTAAGAAATCCTAAGGACATTCTTCCTCAGAAGTCTATTCATACTTATGAAATAATTCCATTTTTTCCAATTTTACTGAGATATAATTGACAGATAGTATTATGTACATTTAAGGTATACAACATGATGTCTTGACTTCCATATATTATGAAATGTTTACTATAATAAGTTTAGTTAATATCCTTCATCCTATATGGATATAAAAGAAAAAAGAAAACAAATTTCTTTTTCCTTGCAGAAATAATTCTTAACTGAACAGTATGGAAACACAAGAGGAGTGATAGAAAAATGTGTATTTCCAAATTTTGATAAAGTAAATTGATACTTGCTGATCATTATAAATCAATGTCAAAAGTTTTTTTTAATTTTTAGCAGTTTAAAGAGGGAGAAAGTAGAGACTCTTTTGGGAGAAAATTCATTACAGTTTTTAAATCTGAGAGACTTTTATTCTAGTTCATAATATAAAATTTTAAAAATGAATATTTTATATGTTATTGTATTTCCAGTTATTAGGGAAGTGTATACATCCATTTATTTCTATTCCTCACAGTAAATGTTATGTATACAATAAGTAGATGATAAATAAATGGCAGATAGACAGATAGATGACAGAATAGAGAAATAGATGCTAGGTCTTGACAGCTGAGAAATCAGAGACCAAAAGTAGTATCTCAGTTTAGTTGTCATTTTGTGAATATTCAAATTCAAAATAAACCTAAACATTAAATTTTATGCTTCTGTTATCCCACAAGAATACTGGTCTGGATTATTGTGAAAAAGTATTCTGAGACTATCAAATCAAAAAATGTATAATTGCAATATATGATCAAGATGATCCATATGAGGATATAATTAACAAGTGAGACTTTTTCATTAACTTAAATAGCAACTAATATTTATTGCTTTCTTAAAATTAAAGAACTGTTTGGGGACGAAATATCAAATTATTTTTCATATGCAATGCAAGGATTATTAGTTGTTTAAATAAATTAATCCATTGTTGGTGAAAAATGTTGTTGGTAAACAATGCAGAGAGAGTCTATATATCGGAAACAGGAGCAGGATTAATCATCAAAATAAGAAAGAATCAACCCACTCCGCTATTGTCTATGGTTACATTTCATCTCGATGTTGGTTTCTCCTTTTGTTAAACAAATGACTGTTTAGTCAAACGTCTATTCTTTTAATATCAATCGTCTTCTTGTAAGTAATAAAGAAACATAATGTCAATGCCCATCAGTATTCAGGTAAATTATATAAACTCTTACTTAGATTGTATCTAGGAGACATTAATTAAATTTACCAGACATTAATTAAATTGTTTGGAAACCCAGAAGAAGTTTTCTTCCATTTGGAAAATCTGATAGTAATTTCATTTCCATACTAAATTTGAGATTTTCATGTGTGTGTGTGTACTAGACTCTTTTTTAAGTTCAATTTTTAGTTAAATATTCTCAACCAAGAAAAATTAGAAGTTTAGAGAAGCATAAAAAGAAAATGATCCAGAAACCCACTACTCAAAAAAATGGTTAATATTTTGTATCTATGTATTCAGAATTTTCTATGAATAAACTTATTTTAACAGCAAGAAAAAAGGTGACATTGGTGTACACACTGTTTATCCTTATTTTCTTCTATTGTATTGTGATTATATTTTCAATCAGTCTATACGTATTTGCACTATCACTTGTAAAATCTGTACCACATTCCATTTTATAAATGTGTCGTAACTTATTTAACCAATCCCTGTTACTACCCATTTACTTTGCTTTTGGTTTGCAGCACTCTAAAATATGCTATAATTTCTATTTCATCAAATCTTTGTTAAATCTAAGATAAATTCTTGATAATGCAATTACTGAGGAAAAGCCAACATCCACTTTCAAGGCTTCAGATTAATATATTGCCAAATTCCCTTCTTAAAAAGAGTATATCAACTTACTCCCCCATGTATTTGAATATTTGTTTTCTTGCATATTTACTGTCACTGGGTATTATTAAAACAAAAGAACTCTGCCTCAATTATTTTGTTCAGACGTGGTATCTTATTGGCTTTGTTTGCATTTCTTTTGATCTCTTTATATTAACTTATAATATTTCTTTATTGACCATTAGAGTTATTTTTCTTCGCTTGTTTCCTAATGTTGCATTCTATAATTCTGTATATTTTTTTCCGTCTTCAGCACCTTATTTTTCTGAATGAAAGTTATTAACCTTTTGTCTGTTACAAATGAAGCAAATATTTTTTCCAGATGACTGCAAACAGTCTTTCAGTAGGAGGACAGATTTTGGTATTAGGCAAACTTGAGTTTCAAATCCGAATTCTATCATTTATTAGCTGTATGACTTTGGACAAGCCACTCTGGCTCAGCAAGACTCAGTTTTATCATATGACACAAATGAACTTATTTACAAAACAGAAAGAGACCCACAGGCATAGAAAACAAACTTACGGTTACCAAAGGGGAAAGCGGGGGGGGGGGGCATATAAATTAGAAATTTCGGATTAGCAGATACAAATTATTATATATAAAATAAACAATAAGGTTTTACTGTATAGCACAGAGAACTACATTCAATATCTCATAGTAAGCCATAATGGAAAATATGGTTATATATATATATATATATATATAAAACTGAATCACTTTGCTGTTCACTAGAAACTAACACAACATTGTAAATCAACTATACTTCAATTAAAAAAAAAAAGACTCAGGTCTAACATATATAAAATGGGGATGGTGTGACCTGTTATGGACATAAAGTCTAAGCAGTGTGTCTAGGAAATAGCAAGTACAAACTTGATGAGAGCTAGTATTATTTTCATTATTTGCAGTGTTTTAGACATTCAGACACTGTTCAAGTTTTGGGAAACCAAATTTCTATCTTTATGGTTTCTAAAAGAGTCAACTTATGAAAGTTGTTAAAATCTCAGATTCAGGAAACAGTCTTGAGTTGGAAACGTGGCTCTGGTTTTTAGTAGGTGTTTGATTTTAGGCAAGTTATTTAACCTTTCTGAGCCTCAGTTTTCTCATGTGAAAAAACGGATGGATATTAGTACCTATCTTATAAAAGTGTTGCAACAATAGAGTATTGCTTATAAAGTGTCTAAGATAGTGCTTGACACATAAAAAAAATCCCAATAAACTTTAGCTTTTATATATGAGGATGATAATTATATGCCTTTAAGTGCTATTTTATTAGTTAGGGTTTTCTTCATGGTTCAAAAGGCATGAGAGGAATTCTCTAGATTTCACAGTATGATATAATCCAGCTGACTGAAATAGAGGCTTTCTTAACTGCATTCCTATGCTGGAGTGTCCAGTGGAACCCTCACCCTGGCTAAGAAAGTTTTTCTGGGGGAATATCACTAATTGTGTAGTGATACTCTTGTTTTTGTAATATCCAAAATTAAAAGGTATATCTTAATAAAAGTTACCCTGGAATCTTAAAAAAAAAAAAAAAAAAGGCACATTGAACTACATGCAGATAGGACTAATCCCAGCTTCCACTAAGGAACAGAACCTTATATTGATGGAAGCAGGGGCCCATTCACCCAACGTGGACCTGAGGAGGCAGATACAGGGAAGCAGTCATTTCCTAGTTAGATCATGTGGCTCAACCATCCATGGCCCTGGCTTTGAATTCTAAAATAAGGTTTTCAGGACCTATTCTGACCATCTAACAGGAAGAGGTCAAAATAATTGGTTGGATTTGGAGCAGTGAATGTGTGTGCATGGGCTCCTAGAAATTGACAGATACTACTTTTCTGGTTGTAATTACCATCATAAAACTGGATTTTTTCCCCTCCCTCTTAAGGATCAAGCATGATGGATTTCTGTACCATATGCATTCTTATTTCACTGTTTAACTGGTCTTTGGGACGAAGGATTTGCAAATCAGGACAATTTCAATATGCAAGTCCCTTCTCAATTTTCTCCTGTGAAGTAGGCTTTAATTTCCATTGAATCATATTCCTATACAGCTCACTTTCCTTCATCTTCCATTGGCTAGATTCTTATTTATTAGCTGTGCAGTACACCCTGAATTTATCCCCAAGTGTACCAGGTAGTTGGGCTCTAGAGATGATATTTTCACCCTCTGGTTATAGAACTTTCTATCAGTCAGCCATGAATTTATGCAGAGGAGTACTGAAGGCTTCAACAAAAATCCAACAATTTGAGAAGTAATTCCACTCTCACTCACCTCTCATACTTGCGCAAACCCAAGGTCTTCTTCCTCCTGATATCTCCTAAGCTTACTAGTCTCAGTGGTGACATGCGAAACTTACTATCCTAGCTCTTCATCCACTGTACTTTAACCAGAAGGTGTGATCCTTTCTACAATCCATGCATCTCACTTAGCTTTAAATATATGTAGATTTCATTATTAGCTACTTCTGATTCAGGACTCACAGCTACTTCTCATTGTAGGGGAAAAAATGGAGAAGATTCTTGTTTCACACCAGACACAATTATCCTTGTCCAAATTTAGTATGTTTCATGTTTCTTCTCAGCAAGATATCCATTTCTTATCCGTAGAGATAACTATTATGCATAAAGAATTTCTAGGAATTGCAGATTCTATTCTATAGCCTTTCATTGATATAAAGGTCTTATTATATGCCACTGTTGAAGACGATTCTATGTGCTTTGCGGTGTTTACCATGTAAATCCATTAAATTCAAGTCAGATTTCTTTGTGTCACTCATCTCTGTTTGGAGAAAAGTGCAAAACTCTTTGAACTAAGTGCCATTTGTGTGAGAGAAATGATTTGAAAAAGAAATGTTTTTTTCTTCACAATATTTAATTTTTTCAAATAGTGAAGGGAAAAAATAGAACTTGACTTCCACTTTATGGGAAAAAAAATACTACCCTTTGAGAAAAGCCTCTCATTTTGTCAAGTGGGCCCAAGAGACAGCTGGCATATTCAAGATATAACACCCACTCTGGAGAGCAATGAATACAAACACATACAACAAAATCTGTCACTCAATGACTAATATTCATGAACCATCAACAGAGAAATCAAGTTCATAATGCAGGCAGAAAATCTATTTCCTCATTGTGTTTCTGATAAAATATACAACATAAACAAATTATGAAAAGCCTAATCGTTGCAGGCCCACAGAGGTTTCTACTGCTATCCCCATGATTCCATTATTCAATTAATCAATACCACAGGTAGAGCAGAGAACACAATTATAATCTCCAGTAATGTTGCCAGATATGGCTCTTCTATGGGAGCACTCTTCCCCCAGATTTTTGTGGAAGATATTTGCATGTCATAAATGAATAAAAAGGCAAGGTGCAAGTAAATTGCATTTGTTATCTTTTGCAAGGTTCATCTAAAGAATATGTCAAATCTGGGCTGAAACACTTAGCTGAGTCTGGTAAAGATATGCTTTTATGTCTTTCCTTATTACAAAGTTCCGGCTCCTCATTCTAAACTTATACCATCCTCATCACTTCACATCCACTTAGCATTCATTAGAGGCTTAGCACTGTGAATAGCAAAAATCATTATCAAAAGGGTTACCTAACTCAATATCCGATAGAACTGACTCAACAGTCAGAAAATCTACTTCATCACAAGCTATTAAAATGTAAAATTTCATTGCATAATGAATTTGCTTTGGTTAAATAAACACATCGGTATAACTGGCTAAAAAAATTCTGATGGTTAAAAGCCTTTATTTTGTGTTATTAATAGCACAAGAAAATTTCCAAATAATGCCAAAGGCACAGATTTCAAATGTCCAATGCTGTTTCTCATTCTACTGGCCAAATATACTACCAGCCTTTTGGATGATTTGAAGATACAGATAAAAGTTGTCCCTTTTAACTGACAGTAATGTAGAATTCAAATTAATCGATAATGAAATTCCATCTCCTTTCACTCGTGTCGCAACTCTTTATGTAACAGCATTCCCATTAAATGCACCTTTTGGTAATATGGTCCTTTGCAAGAATCAGATCAAGTGCATGGTCCATTTGATCTTTGGGAGCCTGATGCATAAAAGTACATTCTAATGTGGCAAGAGTGGGTGCTTTCGATGAGAAGAGCCGCTTCTTTGTGTATCTGTGTATGATCTTTTTCCACAGGTCCCCCTTTTAGGATGTTACAAGAAAGGCAAAGTCCAATAGTAGGGCTGCAGAACACTCACCTATGGCCATTGCCTTACCCTCTCCACCCATGCTATGTGCAGGGAATAAAAAGCTGCTCTAAGGTCCAGGTGTTCATCAGGGAAAGAGCATATACACTTGGGAAAGGCCCAGAGAAGCTAAGCCCAATAGTAGAACATAGACTTTTACATGAAGTATTAACAATATAAAGTTAATTTGAGATTCTTCTGGTAAAAATGTGAAGACGACTTTAAAAGTAAAGACCAAAATAGGGCTATATGAAAATTTTTAAAAGTCCTACATTCTAAAATATCGTGGTGTCCATTCTTCACCACTCATCTGCATAAATCAAAACAAAAACAATGCTGAACCATAAGAACATCTAATAAAGTTCTAATTTTTCTTTGGATGGTTATTTAATGTCCACATAAAAGTCTCTGCCATCTTTCCCCAAAATATTTCTGAGGTTGTATCTTCTGGTGCTCTGTATACATGCTCAATCTGTCACTTGTACAATGCAGCCAGGATAGTAGCTATCAATTTATTTTCTTTATGGACATCTAGAAGCAACAAAGTAATTTTGATCAAGTCACTTCACCTCCTCAGGCCTCAGTTTTTTCACCAATGAAAGAACTGATTGGAACGAAGTTGACTTTCTAACATTCTATATTGCAAGGAATCATAGAGAAATTAAGTATAATAGTATCTCCTTTTCACAGATAAAAAAGTAGACTCAGAATTCTATGCATAATTTTCCATAGTCTTAAGAAGGAGTATAAAATACTGAAACACCGGATGAAAAGGAATTTCTGCCTAAATTTTCCTGGTATTTGTACCACTTCTGCCATAAGCAAGTACTATGATTCAGCCTCATCCTTGTCTTCATAAAGTCCTACTTCATCAATGAAGCTTTCCCAAGCTATTTCAGTGTTAGAAATTTTCATTAAACTTTGCTAAAATCCTGCAGAACTCGATTACGTATTACCAAGTAGCATCTGTTATCTGTTTACTTGAACCCCAAGACATAGTGTATACTTCTTGAAAGGGACTGTTTTTTGGATTTCATTGTATCCCTCACATAATCTAGAAAGCTACTCAGTGTATACGGGGAGTTGATAAAAATTGGTTGTTAATTTCTTTGTCAGCCCTTGACTAATGAGGAACTAGCAAGTTAATACATAGTAAACAATACAAACTAGAGTTCAATTTCTTCATACCTGGCCTAGTCATGCCCTCTCCCTCAGACAGCTGTTCTCATCTGCCTAGAATGTCCTTTTCACTATTAATAATGCTTTCTTTGACCTAGCTTTAAATTATCAATATCTACTTGTTGTTTAATGGTAGGAAATTCTAAAAAGTACTTTCTAATTATACATTGAATTGTCCAAAATACTGATACATATCGTAGAAAGAATAATTTATCAATTTTTTTAGTGACAAAATGTTGATCCAATAATTGTTATAATTGTTCAGTTAATATAATTTAAAATTTTCAATATTCTTGTAAATTCTTGTTATATTTATTTCTACATATTACTATAGTCCTTTTCCCTATTATCATTATTTTCCAGGATGTAATTTCATCATCCATTAGTATTTAATAGGACAAAATACCAAAAACCACTAACATATTGCTTTCTTTGGAGATGTCTAATAAGAGCAACATTGGCTTATTACAGTTCCCAATAGAGAATTTTATGTGACAAACACATTATTTTTATATCTAAGAACATATGGAAAGAATTGGCAATACAGTTTTCCATCACGGCATCTTACCACTCAATTCTGAATGAGCCAGTAAACAATAACATCACAATGTTTTACTACACAGATTATCCCTTGTTAGATACCATAAACACATGGGTAACATTTTTAATAATCCCATGCCAGTATCTGTTTGCCCAGAAAAGGGATCTCACACGAGCAGCAGAAACTAGATCTGTCAAATACTGAGTTAATCTTACTATCGTGAAAAGTTAATTCAGATAATACATGATTTTCCATGATGCTTATTATTTGAACTGCTACCCGATACACTTCCTACCACTAGTGGATTATGATTTTTCAGTAGAAGTTAAGTAGGAGCCAAGTCTACTTTGACAAGAGAGTCCTTTGAGGAAGATTTCTAAGTTAGTGGATCAAGAAGCTCATAATCAAAGCTGGCAGTTGGAAGGGACATCAATAATTACCTACATCAGGAATTGAACTCAAATGTCTATATGAGCCAGACAGACAATGTAAAGTAGCACATTGCACACTGTACGCCCATCTCATGTGGACAGTAGCTACTAACTTCAGACAATGGTTTGCATGACAAGAATGCAGAGCAGTGTTGCCATTTTTCAAGAGAAGGCACAAATGTTGAGTTTAGTATGAAATTTTTCTATCTTATTTTACTTCACCTGTGTTCAATGCAAATCATTTTGACTCTTCAACTACAAAACTATCAGCTTCTTAAGAGTAGGAGTCAGGACTCTCATTACTTATTTAACAGCATTAGCTGAGAGCCAAGCCTAAAGAAAGCATGACGTGGGTATTGTTGATTGCCTGACAGACATGACTAATTGCTTATGTCCATTCCAGGTCAGAGAAGGCCACTCTTTATAGAGTTGCTATTCAAAAATTATTTTAAAAATACAAATCAAATCTATTTTAAGTACAAATTAATCTTAGGGTTAAAAGAATATCTAAGACTCTTAGAAAAGTGGTGCTACAGTGGAAATGAGATAGGTTGACAATAAGATAGTAATTTTGAGCAAAAACTTAATCTGACAATACAGAGAGTAACCACCATTAGTCATATTAGAAACACAGACACACACATACAATGAAGAAATGTTAAACACATATAAAAAGATACATTTCTATTAAATTTAATTTTTTCACTCTGAATAACTGCTGGATACTCTACAGGAAAACAAAAGTGGCAACAGACATCTCACCATAAATTTCAAATTGTATTTTCTGGGAAAAGAAAATTTTCAAAACCTGTTTTACAAAATATATCTTCATAGTTGGTCATGTCATGTGGAAAATGAATTGCCTAGAGTAGCACTATTTTAATAGAAACAGAATGTGAGTTATCTATGTAATTTAAAATTTTTAGCAGCCACTTTTGAAAAGTATGATTAAACATATAAAATTAATTTTAATTTTATGTAACCCAATATATCCAAAATATCATTCAGCATGTAATCTTTATTAAAAATTTATGTACGAGATATTGTACACTTTTCATTCTCGGTCTGAAATCCAATGTGCACTTTACATTTATAGCACATTGAATTTGAACCTGTCACATTTCAAATACTCAATAGCCACCATGTGCAGCACAGATTTAGGAGAAAACTACGCATTCTCTCTACGTGTTAGATAAGATCTGATATTGTCAATGTTATCTCCATGAATGAGAATTGTCAAGAAAATGTGGCTCAAGTTTATAGGAAAATGGTGACAAGAATAACTTAAAATAGCTTTATCTGGGCTTTTTCTTCTTTGAATGCTGTCAGAGTCAATGACAGAATTGCCTCTTCCAGTATTTGTGTTCTCTTGGTGAATTAGAAGTCAAATGTAAACACAAAATAGTTTGTCACAGAAGTTCTGTTAGGAAGCCAGTCTCTTTTTCCAATTATTGATGTATTATGGTGGCTATGAATTATTGTCTTCCCAGAAAGGTTAATGCTTATTTCGTAAGATGTCTTTCAGGAAGATCGATGTCATAAGCAAGTCCCCAATGATTTGTTCCAGAAATGATTAAACCTCGTATTCAAATCTATACCTTAAAAGAGCTCCCTTTCTTCTGAGAATTAGCAAATCTGTACTAATTTGTTTATACGTATTACAAAGTTGAATTGCTACCCTTCTAATACAAAGCAAACAAATTTGCTACACTTAATAAACATTTGTTACAACAAAGAAGTAAATGATTGTACTGAGTATTTCCATAGGATTGAGTTTACTTTTCCTCCTATCAGTGACATCAAGCTTACTCTTATATTAATTGCATGGAGGAGAGAAAGAAATGCACGTATTTCATTACTATTTCTCTGCCTTATTTTAAATAATCCATTTGCAAGCTGAAATGCGAATCTCAAAATACTGGTATCACTGTGAGGGGCTGTGTGTGTGTGTGTTTGGCTGCGTGATGTTTTCGTGTCTTTATCCTTCTTAGGTTTATTGGAGCTGGAAGGAAGAGGAAGAAGGCTTGTGAAAAAGAAGGGGTGGCATTGAGGAAATGGGGTGTGAACTTGTGTTAACAATGAAGGCTGTAGGCTCTTTTTGTGACTTAAGATAGAAAGATTAATTTCATTCACAGCCCAACACACACCTCCAGAAGTGCTTATCACAGTTCTTCAGAGAGGAAGTGGCCATTTTTTTGTAGTTGCAAAACAAACAAACAGTGCTTGTTTTTGTAGCCATGACCTGAGATCTCTCCCACTGTATCTCTCTGCACTTGCAAACCTCCTCCCTGAGTCCAGTAGCAGGTGTGAGGGAATTGAAAACAAAATATTTAAGCTAAGCAGTCCCTTTCCCATTTAAGAGCCCTGTTACCATTTGAGTTCTTGGAAAGGCATAGCTGAGGTCAACAGCATGATTATACGAAGCGGCTGCTGCCAACTGGCAGGCATTTTTCAAGGTCACGGAGAGTCTAAGGAGTGAAATATATTTCTAGTCTTTTATTTTGAAGTTTAATATTTGTATTTGTTTATATAAGTTGAATCCTGTCAAAGAAAAGTTTCCATCTGGAGAAAGGGAGACCGAAAAATAGAAGTGCACGTTTTAGTGTGACTGGAATATTTAAAGTTGAGGGGAAAATATCCCTCCATCAGAAGCGTAGAGGTGTTAGACTACCAAAACAAGGGGGAGGGATGCTGCAGTCAGCCTATCCATTTTCAAAAGCCCTAGACTTACTGGAAACAACATCTTCCGTAAGCTGTTGTCCTGTCTCCTCTCTTTGAATAAATCAACCCCAGCAAAGCAGAGCTGCAAACTAAATTTATACATGACACAATCCATATGCACAAGCTGGGCCTCTAGGTCCACAGTTAAGTGCATTCTGTAGGTCCACAAAGGAGTCCTGAGTCTGCTTCATTTTAACGTAGGCATTCCTGTTCGGTTTTATGGGGAAGTTCCTCACCAGTCCCTGTGAGAATTGAGTCATTTGGTTTGTGGCCTTGTGTAGAGTTGCAGATGACATGTGTTTGCCCCTGGGGGAATGGTGAGTAGGAAGGAAAGGGGAAAAGCCTGTGAAATATACATTTGGGTTACAAATAAACTTATTTTTCAAATCATAATTCATTTGAGATAGCCTAGTAAATACTGACATATTTTGCCCAATACAAAGTAAATCATATTACCCCCTTTATAGGGATGGATCACACCAACACAAGGTTCTTAAAGACGATGAGATTCTCTGTCTGTCCTCCTGAAAGGACATGAGACTCAGCCCCAACATGTAACACACACACCACACACGGACACTCGCCACAAATATAAATATGCACACACACACCACCCACATACACAAACATACACACCACTTCCTACGGGCATTTGACACTGTTTTGCCTAATGGTTGTTTCTTCCCACAAAAAAACAGCTTCAGTATTGACTAAACTTATTAGGGAATTTACTAACTCATCCTAAGATTCTATTTCCCCATATAAGGATAATAATCATAATCCCATATTGTGATATAAGAATTAAGTAAAGTAAAACACACCAAGTATGTGGTAGTATGCCTGCTATATGACAAGAGCGCAGTAAATGCTGGAAATTGTTAATATATTATCGGAACCGTGCGACCATGGCTGTCCTTCTAACAGCTCTATTTCACTTCTGAAAGGATTTTGGAGGAACAATGCCCTGAACACAAGGGACAATTTATCATGGATGTTACTTTTGTATTATGTACTTTTTCATAGCAAAGGCTTCAGAAATTATCCTTATCTCATGGTTTACATGATAATCTGACTTTATTTCTGTTGCCAGTTGGAAAAGTCATTGGTGGGGTAGGTGGGGAGTTGTCTTCTGGGAGACACATAAGAAATGACTAAATAAATATAAAAATGTATGTAAGTATTTATATAAATAAGAAATGATTATAAGACAAGAAAATTTATCAGCATGAGCACGTATGGCTCTGTGCAGATGTTCGATGACTTCACAGATGTAAATGTCAATATACTATCATATGTGCTAAGCCTATGCCTAGAAAAAAAAAAAGAAGCCCAAAGAGGTATTTAAGCAGCCATACTAAGAGTAATAATTTGCCAAACAACACAGAAATGATTTTTTTTTTTTGCGGTACGCGGGCCTCTCACTGTTGTGGCCTCTCCTGTTGCGGAGCACAGGCTCTGGACGCTCAGGCCCAGCGGCCATGGCCCACAGGCCCAGCTGCTCCGCGGCATGTGGGATCCTCCCAGACCGGGGCACGAACCCGTGTCCCCTGCATCGGCAGGCGGACTCTCAACCACTGCGCCACCAGGGAAGCCCAGAAATGATTTTTAGAGTTGTTTTTATTTGCAGTCATGCTCTTTTATAGTATTGTCAAACATTAAGTTGGTAGTGACCAGACTAACTGGCTCAAAGTACTCTCAGCTTTGTAATTTTCATTTCTAAGACTTTGGCTGTTCAACCTACGATCTTCTCCAGGCTGGTTCAACTAGGTTGCTTGTCACATTCAGTGAAAATGATTATCTACAGTGCAGGCTACTTAATAAAGAGCCAATGAAAGACAGTGGTTAGCCCTTTGCAGGCTTGTCCATTAGCAAGTAAGAGAGCCTGAGATTAGCAAAATGCACCTTACTGTATGGAGTCTATTCCTCACAAGTCAAGAAAAATCTCTATCTAGTATTTTCCATGGAGTATAATGACTGTAATTTGGAAGGAAGAAATACTGATCTTTTCTAGGACTCAGGCAGCATTTTCCTTGTTCTTTGATTTTAGTTAATGTGGAGAACACACATGTGAATGAACTTCTCAATGGTTTGATTTGATGCATGAGTCTCCGCAGAACAGACTCTTTGGTATCATCTGCATTTGCTCTGCAGAGACCTTAGAATCACCCAAGCATCATTAGACTCTGATAAGTGCGACCAAGGAGACCCTTGCTTACAATCTCTCTTCCTCTCACTCTTCCTCTTCCAAAATAGCATTCACACTGCCACCAGATAGGTCTTTTTTAAACGAAAATGGCAACATCACTCTATTAAGATTCCTGCCTGATTCCACATTATCTACTTGATAAAGTCTAACTCCTGGGCTGAGCCCTCTGGAACCAGTGCTGGCTGCTGATAGAGCCTCACCTCTAGGTACTCTACCAGCACAGGCTCTTAGGAGCCCAGCATTCAGAAATACGGGTAGTTCCTCAACAACTCATATTTTTTTATTCCCTATCTCCAAGGCTTTGCCAATCTATATTAGCTTGCTAGGGCTGACCTAACAAAGTACAACAGAATGGGTGGCTTCAACAAAGGAAATTTATTTTCTCACAGTTCTGGAGACTAGAAAGTCTGAGATCAAGGTTCTGGACACTAGAGAGTCTGAGATCAAGGTATCTGCTGAGGGCTGTGAGGCGAAATCTGGACACAGCACCCTGGTCTCTCCGTGATGTTCACGTGCATTCTCTCTGTATGCCAATCTGTCTCCAGATTTCCCGTTTTTATCAAAACACCAGTGTGGGGACTTCCCCGGTAGTCCAGTGGTAAAGAATCTGCCTTCCAATGCAAGGGATGTGAGTTCAATCCCTGGTCTGGGATGATCCCACATGCCACAGTGCAACTAAGCCCGTGCACCACAACTACAGAGCCTGCATACTTCAACTAAAGAGCCCACGTGCTGCAAACTACAGAGCCCGCGTGCCACAACCAGAGAGAGAAAACCCATACACTACAACTAGAGAGAAGCCCATGCGCTGAAACGAAAGATCCCGCATGCTACAATGAAGATCCCACATGCTGCAAGTAGGACCCAAAGCAGCCAAAAACAAAAAAACACCAGTTGTATTGTATTAGGGTCTAGCCTAATGACCTCATCTTCACTTGCCAAAGACCTAAACTTGGGAAAGATCCAAGTAAGGTCATACTGTGAGGTATTGAGAACACTATTCAACACATAACACCATCTCTCTGCTTGGATTACCCTACCTATCAACTTATCTCCACTGAGTAAATAATTATTCAACTGTCAAAAACCTGTTCAGACATGTCCTCCTCAAAAAGCCTTTCCTGACTCTATCATCCTTTATCTCTCTCTCTCTGGGCTGCTTCTCTGCCTTATATGTACTTGCATTTTTTCATAGACTGATAATATATTTTATACTTATGCATGTTATTGTTATGGTAAATGTTTTTCTATTGTATTAGAAAGCTCTGAGGCCAGGGTTTTCTTCATATTCATACTCTTAGCACTCAGAATAGTGCCTAGCACATAATAAGAGTTCAATAAAGGCTTATTAAATTAACTGAAAGATAAAAATCAAACACTGCTTTGAGTCTTTCAGATAAATTTTATAAAGGAAAAATTTTACTTACATCAGGTCACAAGTGCTTTGTAAAGAGTGAATGTGGTAGGATCTTATTGGAAAATACCTTTTGATTTATTCTTAGATACTTTAAAAATGATAAATACATCAAATATAATATGGTTTTTAAGAAAAAAAGGAGATATTCTGAGCTATTTGTTGCTCCCTACCGAGAGTTTTACATGATCAGTTTATTTTCTTATAAATAATAATCTATAATCTTTAAAGGACAAGCTTACATTTTGGAAAAATAATTGGTTGCAGGTTTTTAAACAATTGCGTAATGTTCTGCAAGAATCTGACACGCATTTAGTAATGTGGGGAGAGAGCAAAGTCCCAAGGTTGGAGGGAGCTTTCCCATGTAGGTAAGGCTCTGTGACACAGCTTTCCTTCACCCATTCCATCATCTCAACCTTCTGTGTCCCTTCCCTTCCTCTGAGGCACACACAAGGCGACAGGGCAGGGCAGACTTTCAGAATATTTGTGTCCAGAGGAAACAATAACTACTTGGGACCCTGAGGAAGCAGGAATTGGGCAAGGAACTTCCCACCACCCCTCTAAATAATAGCAACACAAACAATGCCTAATCTGTAAAGTCATCCTTCTCTGTAGATAGGGATCATTTAATAACACTTAGCATCTTAAAAAAAATACACATACACAAGAAAACAAACACTTGGAAGGCAAAAATTCATTATTTTCAAGTTTTGTACACATGAGGGGTACTTGGTAATTGCAAGAATCCTAATTTGTACAATTCGTTGATTATCGTATTGTGTACTTGGTCTTCTAATTTGTAGATAGGTTTAAAATACTTTTTATATCACTTAGAAAAAAATTATCAATTCAAATCTCAAGTCATCTTTGTTAGTAATGTCTATTCAGCACCACTCCTAGAGCTTTTACTGTTTAACATTCTCAAATGAAAAGGGCTTTGGAAAGAAGTTGTTGCCATGAAAATAAATATAGGGAGAAAGATGCAAGATATAGCTTAAATGTATATTTTATATATACATGTAAATTAGAAAAAAAGCAGTGTTAAGGTATTTCAAACAATAAGACATATTCCCAGGTAAAAATAAAAAGGAGTACTAGGTTGAATGAATTATTCAAGCGGAGGTCTCTTGACAAAGAAAAAGAAACAAGTATAAACAACTTTGTATTTTCTAAGCAGTGATTCTTATAGTTCATATAAATAATTGATTGTTTTACATTCATTTTTCAACAGTACACGGTGAATTATTTTGATCGTTAGCCTTTAGAACAAAAACATACGATTCAAGTATTTTCATTAAAGATGACACTGGGGCAGTTCCTTTCAAGGTGATATGAATCGGGCAGGGAAGGTGAAGACAATTTCCTTGATTTAGAAGATTTGGACTTGGATGAAGAGATTAAGCCCCAAATGAGCAAGGGAGGACCTTCAAGATGGTGGAAGAGTAAGACGTGGAGATCACCTTCCTCCCCACAAATACATAAAAAATATATCTACATGTGGAACAACTCCTACAGAACACCTACTGAATGCGGGCAGAAGACTTCCCAAAAGGCAAGAAACTCCCCATGTACCTGGCCATGCGGCTGATAGGGTCTTGGTGCTCCAGCCAGGTGTCAGGCCTGAGCCTCTGAGGTGGGAAAGCCGAGTTCAGGACATTGCACCACCAGAGACCTCCTGGCCCCACGTAATATCAATCAGAGAGCGCTCTCCAGGAGATCTCCATCCCAACGCTAAGACGCAGCTCCACTCAACAACCAGCAAGCTCCCGTGCCGGACACCACATGACAAACAACTAGCAAGGCAGAAACAAAATCCCACCCATTAGAAGAGAGGCTGCCTGAAATCATAATAAGTTCACAGACATGCCAAAACACACCACCGGATGTGGTCCTGCTCACCAGAAATACAAGATCCAGCCTCATCCACCAGAACACAGGCACCAGTCCCCTCCACCAGGAAGCCTACACAACCCACTGAACCAACCTTAGCCACTGGGGGCAGACACGAAAAACAACAGGTACTACAAATCTGCAGCTTGCAAAAAGGAGACACAGTAAGTTAAGCAAAATGGGAAGGCAGAGAAATACACAGCAGATGAAGGAGCAAGGTAAAAACCCACCAGACCAAACAAATGAAGAGGAAATAGGCAGTCTACCTGAAAAAGAATTCAGAGTGAAGATAATAAAGATGATCCACACCTTGGAAATAGAATAGAGAAAATACAAGAAACGTTTAACAAGGACCTAGAAGAACTAAAGAGCAAACAAACAGTGACGAACAACAACATAAGTGAAAATAAAAATTCTCTAGAAGGAATCAATAGCAGAATAACTGAGGCAGAAGAATGGATGACAAGGAAGATAAAACAGTGGAAATAACTACCGCAGAGCAGAATAAAGAAAAAGAATGAAAAGAAAGGAGGACAATCTCAGAGACCACAGAGACTACATTAAACACACCAACATTCAAATTATAGGGGTCCCAGAAGAAGAAGAGAAAAAGAAGGGACTGCAAAAATATTTGAAGAGATTATAGTTGAAAACTTCCCTAATATGGGAAAAGACATAGGCAATCAAGTCCAGGAAGTGCAGAGGCCCATACAGGATAAATCCAAGGAGAAAAATGTCAAAACACATATTAATTAAACTATCAAAAATTAAATACCAAGAAAAAATATTAAAAGCAGCAAGGGAAAAACAACAAATAACATACAAGGGAATCCCCATAAGGTTAACAGCTGATTTTTCAGCAGAAATTCTGCAAGCCAGAAGGGAGTGGCAGGACATATTTAAAGTGATGAAAGAGAAAAAACTACAACCAAGATTACTCTACCCAGCAAGGATCTCATTCAGATTCAATGGAGAAATTAAAACCTTTAAAGATAAAACAAAAGTTAAGAGAATTCACCACCAAACCAGCTTTACAACAAATGCTAAAGGAACTTCTCTGGGCAGGAAATACAAGAGAAGGAAAAGACCTACGATAGCAAACCTAAAACAATTAAGAAAATGGTAATAGGAAGCTACATAATTATGTTAATTATGTTAAATGTGAATGGATTAAATGCTCCCACCAAAAGACATAGGCTGGCTAAATGGATACAAAAACAAGAACCATTTATATGCTGTCTACAAGAGACCCACTTCAGACCTAGGGACACATACAGATTGAAAGTGAGGGGATGGAAAAAGATATTCCATGAAAATGGAAATCAAAAGAAAGCTGGAGTAGCAATTCTCATATCAGACAAAATATACCTTAAAATAAAGACTATTACAAGAGACAAAGGATGACACTACATAATGATCAAGGGAACAATCCAGGAAGAAGATATAACAGTTGTAGATAGTTATGCATCCAACATAGGAGCACCTCAATACACAAGGCAAATGCTAACAACCATAAAAGGGGAAATCGACAGCAACACAATAATAGTGGGGGACTTTAACATCCCACTTTCACCAATGGACAGATCAAACAAAATGAAAATGAATAAGGAAACACAAGCTGTAAATGACACAAGAAGCAAGATGGACTTAATTGACATTTATAGGACATTCCAGCCAAAAACAACAAAATGCAATTTCTTCTCAAGTGCTCATGGAACATTCTCCAGGACAGATGACATCTTGGGTCACAAATAAAGCCTTGGTAAATTGAAGAAAACTGAAATCATATCAAGTATCTTTTCCAACCACAACGTTGTGAGACTAGATATCAATTACAGGAAAAAAACTGTGGAAAATATAAACACATGGAGGCTAAGCAATACACAATTTAATAACCAAGAGATCACTGAAGAAATCAAAAAATACCTAGATACAAATGACAATGAAAACACAACAACCCAAAACCTATGGGATGTGGCAAAAGCAATTCTAAGAGGGAAGTTTTTAGCTATACAAGCCTGCCTTAAGAAACAAGAAACATCTCAAATAAACAACCTAACCTTACACCTAAAGCAATTAGAGAAAGAAGAACAAAAAAACCCCAAAGTTACCAGAAGGGAAGAAATCATAAAGATCAGATCAGAAATAAATGAAAAAGAAATGAAGGAAACGATAGCAAAGATCAATAAAACTAAAAGCTGTTCCTTGAGAAGATAAACAAGATTGATAAACCATTAGCCAGATTCATCAAGAAAAAAAGGGAGAAGACTCAAATCAAAAGAATTAGAAATGAAAACGGAGAAGTAACAACTGACACTGCAGAAATACAAAGGATCATGAGACATCACTACAAGCAACTATATGCCAATAAAATGGACAACCTGGAAGAAATGGACAAATTCTTAGAAAAGCACAACCTTCTGAGACTGAAGCAGGAAAAAATAGAAAATATAAACAGACCAATACAAGCACTGAAATTGAGACTGTGATTAAAAATCTTCCAATAAACCAAAGCCCAGGACCAGATGGCTTCACAGGCGAATTCTATCAAACATTTAGAGAAGAGCTAACAACTATGCTTCTCAAAATCTTCCAAAATATAAGAGAGGGAGGAACACTCCTAAACTCATTATACGATGCCACCATCACTCTGATACCAAAACCAGACAAAGATGTCGCAAAGAAAGAAAACTACAGGCCAATATCACTGATGAACATAGATGCAAAAATCCTCAACAAAATACTAGCAAACAGAATCCAACAGCATAGTAAAAGAATCATACATCATGATCAGTCAGGGTTTATCCCAGGAATGCAAGTATTCTTCAATAGAAGAAAAACCATATGATAATCTCAAAAGATGCAGAAAAAGCTTTCAACAAATTCAACACTTATTTATGATAAAACTCTCCAGAAAGTAGGCATAGAGGGAATTCACCTAAACATAATAAAGGCCATATGTGACAAACCCACAGCCAACATTGTTCTCAGTGGTGAGAAACTGAAACCATTTCCAGTAAGATCAGGAATAAGACAAGGTTGCCACTCTCACCACTATTATCCAATATAGTTTTGGAAGTTTTAGCCACAGCAATCAGAGAAGAAAAAGAAAGAAAAGAAATCCAAATTGGAAAAGAAGAAGTAACACTGTCACTGTTTGCAGATGACATGGTACTATACATAGAGAATACTAAAGATGTTACCAGAAAACTGCTAGAACTAATCAATGAATTTGATAAAGAAGCAGGATACAAAATTAATGCACAGAAATCTGTTGCATTCATATATAGTAATGATGAAAAATCTGAAAGAGAAATAAAGGAAACACTCCCATTTACCATTGCAACAAAAAAAAATAAAATACCTAGGAATGAACCTACCTAAGTAGACAAAAGACCTGTATGCAGAAAACTATAAGACACTGATGAAAGAAATTAAAGATGATGCAAACTGATGGAAAGATATACCATGTTCTTGGATTGGAAGAATCAACATTGTGAAAATGACTCTACTACCCAAAGCAATCTACAGATTCAATGCAATCCCTATCAAACTACCAATGGCATTTTTCACAGAACTAGAACAAAAAATTTCACAATTTGTATGGAAACACAAAAGACCCCGAATAGCCAAAACAATCTTGAGAAAGAAAAATGGAGCTGGAGGAATCAGGCTCCCTGACTTTAGACTATGCTACAAAGCTAATCAAAATAATATGGTACTCACACAAAAACAGAAATATAGATCAATGGAACAGGATAGAAAGCCCAGAGATAAGCCCATGCACATAGGGTCACCTTATCTTTGATAAAGGGGGCACGAATATACAATGGAGAAAAGACAGCCTCTTCAATAAGTGGTGCTGGGAAAACTGGACAGCTACATGTAAAAGAATGAAATTAGAACACTCCCTAACACCATACACAAAAATAAACTCAAAACGGATTAAAGATCCAAATGTAAAGCCAGATACTATAAAACTCTTAGAGGAAATCATAGGCAGAACATTCTATGACATAAATCACAGTAACATCTTTTTTGATCCACCTCCTAGAGAAATGGAAATAAAAACAAAAATAAACAAATGGGACCTAGTGAAACTTAAAAGCTTTTGCACAGCAAAGGAAATCATAAACAAGATGAAAAGACAACCCTCAGAATGGGAGAAAATATTTGCAAATGAAGCAACTGACAAAGGATTAATCTCCAAAATTTACAAGCAGTTCATGCAGCTCTATATCAAAAAAACAAACAACCCAATCCAAAAATGGACAGAAGATCTAAATAGACATTTCTCCAAAGAAGATATACAGATTGCCAGCAAACACGTGAAAGGATGCTCAACATCACTAATCATTAGAGAAATGCAAATCAAAACTACAATGAGGTATCACCTCACACCAGTCAGAATGGCCATCATCAATAAATCTACAAACAATAAATGGAGAGGGTGTGGAGAAAAGGGAATCCTCTTGCACTGTTGGTAGGAATGTGAATTGATGCAGCCACTATAGAGAACAGTATGGAGGTTCCTTATAAAACTAAAAATAGAACTACCATACGACCCAGCAATCCCACTACTGGGCATATACCATGAGAAAACCATAATTCAAAAAGAGTCATGTACCACAATGTTCATTGCAGCTCTATTTACAATAGCCCGGAGATGGAAACAACCTAAGTGTCCATCATCAGATGAATGGATAAAGAAGATGTGGCACATAATATACCATGGAATATTACTCAGCCATAAATAGGTATGAAATTGAGTTATTTGTAGTGAGGTGGATGGACCTAGAGTCTGTCATACAGAGTGAAGTAAGTCAGAAAGGGAAAAACAAATACCATATGCTAACACATATATATGGAATCTAAAAAACAAAAAAAGTCATGAAGAACCTAGGGGCAGGACGGCAATAAAGACGCAGACTTACTAGAGAATGGAATTGAGGACACGGGGAGGGGGAAGGGTAAGCTGGGACAAAGTGAGAGAATGGCATGGACATATATACACTACCAAATGTAAAACTGATAGCTAGTGGGAAGCAGCCGCATAGCACAGGGAGATCAGCTCCGTGCTCTGTGACCACCTAACGGGGTGGGATAGGAAGGGTGGGAGGGAGGCACAAGAGGAAGGAGGTATGGGGATATATGTATATGTATAGTTGATTCACTTTGTTATACAGCAGAAACTAACACAACAATGTAAAGCGATTATACTCCAATAAAGATGTTAAAAAAGAATAAATGATGACATTGGACGAACTTTTCAGTTTAAACAGTATATTTTGTTCATTCTTGTCTCAAGATTTTCAACTTACAACATTTCCCTGGGATATATTTTTTTTTCCTTGCAGCTTCTTTGAATTTGTTGTTGACAAAACATGGGCTCATAATGAACTTCATGGCCTAAAATACCTTTCACTTGCCCTGTATGTCCTTGCTTTGTTACCTTCAAAACAGTGGTTAAATTCCATGCCTTCCCATTCTGATTTAACCACTTGCTTTGATCTTGCACCAATATATTTACATTTATAGACATAGAGAAGCACAGAGTATATTTATATACATTCTTAGACATGAATGTGCACACATTCATGTATGCTGGGTTCTAGTGAAGGCAGAATGATGCTACCAACAAGCTGGGAGTCAGCCACCCTAGGTTGATTCTTGATCTGCCACATGGTTGAGAGCCCTTGAGTGAGAGAGCCATAGTCCACCTGTCTCTATCCTCCACTGTCCTAACTTTGAAATACACAGTTTGAGCTAAATGAGCTTTAAGAGGCCTTCCAGCTCTTTCACTCTAAAATACAGACTTAGTGAGCCCTGTGTGTATTTCAATGATATATAACTAAACATGTTAGGGAACTCTGAGGACTGCTTTTAAGATACCAGTGAATATTAGAAACAAAGGTTTGCTTCTCAGTAGAATAAAACAAAGAACAGATGTAATTACAGTATCTTGAGCTGGTTGCTACTCTTTTGTCTGGTTATCTTTACAATTGATAGTAAAACAACTCATTTATTACAACAACAAAAAACACTTGCAAGTAACGTTCTTCTTTAGCTGTTTGCTTTAATTTTATTTTTATGAGGAGATTGAGAAGGATATAAAATTGGAGATGGACTGGGAATAAGATGAGGTAAAGATATTTAGGAATAATAGCCATGGCATTGTGAATCCAGAGCAAAGCTAACTGAATAAATTTGGAAGAAATTCTATGAAGTCCTCATGTGAACTGCATCACATTGAGTGATTATGTGAGACTACAATAGCAATAAAATGCACCAGATGATTACATCTACTCTCTCCAATTTAGTTAGAAGAAGATATATAAGCTTTATAACAAATTCACTCCATGGATAGGCTGTACTGGCATAGTAAAAACACCATGAATACACAGCATTAGATTTTGCTATAATCAACGAGAAAAAGAAGCCAAGAACATTAATTTTTATCTCTCACTGCCACAAAAAACACAGGGATTGCAAAAAGCAATCCTATGGGATTCCTGTTAATATTTAGTTTTATGCTTCAAAAGGGAGTTCCTTTTCTTTTTCAGAGAAACAGTTTGAAATTATACTTCAGCATTCAAAACAAAACAAAACAAAATCCTCTACCAAATCTACATTCCTTCTTGACCATATTCTGAAATTGGTTAAACTGGTCACCACCATTTCAGCAACTTTTAATTGTAAAATGCATTTCTGAAAGCATTGAGGGAACACCCCTCTGGGAGGGATACAATGATTTTCTTCCATCAGCCTTACCTAACCAGGGACAATTCTCCCCCTGAACATAATGAAAACAGCTTACAACTGAGAGAAAGGAATTAGGCATGGCAGCCATGACTACAGGAGCGAAAGAAATAGTAAGCATTTGAATATGAAATGACCATGAGAAAAAAAGGCTAAATTCTTAAGGTCTGTGTGGTATTTAAAAATAAAGTTTTGTTTGTATTAACAGTGCCCTTGGACTTAAAAATAGCTGTTTTAATTATTTGTATCATCTGCACATTTGTCCTATAAGTATGTTAAAATTTGTCTCAACAGTAATATCCAGTTTTGAGGAAAACTGCATATTTTAAAGAACAGAAATCATTATTGCTGATGCGTATAAGATCATTACTTCTTCGAGGGTCAAATAAAATAACTAGAACATTGTTCAAAGTTATCACACTTTCTAAATAGGGTATTCAGAGAGTAAGGAAAACTTCTTGCTATTTGTTCTTAAGGATATCTTTGACACTCAAAAGTCCAGAAAAATTCCAAATTCAAGATTATGTCAAACATCAGAAAGCTCTAAATGGTAATCAAAGAGCTATAAAACTCTTTCCCCTGAAGGATAACACTGAATTCCATGATGACTTCTGTTTAAATAATAAAAAACTGTAAAGTTTATTTTCATTATTCTGTATTTTTTTAAATACATTAAGAGTAAGCACTCTAATGAGATTTCTTGGATTCAAATCTCACTACTACTCAAATGACCTTGGGCAAATGCTTAATTCCTATAGTCCTTAGCTATCTCACCTGTTAAAGGAGTCAAATAATACTTCCTTTATGCAGTTACTTGTGAACATTAAATGAGATTTTGCATGTAAGTAAAATGATACACTGTGCAGCACACACTAAATACCTGATCACTAATAAATTATAACTGTGTAGACTACAAGTCAAGATAAAGAATCCTTAAGGAAAAAAAGACTGGTTAACAATGCAGTACAAAAGCTATAATCTAATCAACGCAAACTATGATCACCAAACCATTACTACTGCTTTGAAGAGAATGTTCATTCATCACAAATATTCATGAGAAAGCTTATTTCCACAGCATACTTCCTATGGATAATCTAAAAGAATATTTTAATTGAGGCTTATTTAGACCTCCTCCATGTTCAAAAAAAGAGACCAAAAGAAAGATTATCAAAGCAGAAGTATAAGGAAAAAAGAGTGGAAGATGAAAATGGAAGCTGTTTTCATAAATTTATAGTAATTTTTAAATTCCATTAACTCTTAATTTTGCAATCCAATCAGTATTCCATTTGACAATAGTACATTTTAACTCAATGTAAGTTATTCACATTTTAAAAATTCATTTCACAACTTCCAGAATTTTTATGAGGCTGATCCACAATATATAAATTTTTTAAATTATATATGGAAGATTATAGTAGTCTCTTAATTTTGCCTTTTCTGAAAGTAGTACTAATAATTTGAATTCTTTTCTATTTTATTTTAAAATTTAAAGTACACCAATAATTGTAATGTATTTTAAATGTATATATAGCTTTTAAAATTTAAGTTTTAGTAATAATATCTTCTCCATTCAGTACATCACCTTATTATGAATTCAAAGAATTCCTATACTTAGTTTTTCCTTATAATTTTAGAAATATTGCTATTTTTGGCAACTTTTTTCCTAAAATATCTGTTAATTTAATAAAAATCTTTTAAAACTATATAGATTTTTCCCAATTACATGATATTATCAGAACGTTTTAAATTTCAATCTGTAAAAACTGCAATTTTCTCACAGGAAATATTAATATTTTTTTAATTATTGATTTTAATAGGTTATTAAATTATCCATTCCATACACCCCATTAATTGTTTTGAGAAGGTACACATTTTAAAAATATCCAATGTTGATGGTTTTCATTAACGCAACGGCAGAGAGAGACAAAATAAAAATAAGAGGAAGTAAGTCCAAAGAAACTATATGGAAGGAAACAATAAGAGCAGAAATTAATAAAACAGAATTAAATATAGATCTTAAAGGGGAAAAAAAGACAAAAGTTGGCTCATTGAAACAATTAACAAAATTAATAAATCCAAAATGAGACTAAAATAAAGAGAGAGAGAGAAAACACAACTAATATCAGGAATACAAAGAGGGCAATCACTACAGATCTTAGAATCAAGTAGTCAATAAGGATATATTATAAACAACTTTACCCCAATAAATTTAAAAATAGATGAAATGGACATATTCCTAGGAAAACACAAATGATCAATATCAATATGAGAAGGAATAAAATGTCAAAGTAGTGCTATATCAATTTTTAAAAACTGAATCTATAATTAACCTTCCAATAAAGAAATGTCCAGATTCAGATGCTATTATTTATTGCTACCAAACATTTAAGGCAGATATAAAACCAATCTCACACAAATTTTTCTAGAGATCAGAAATAGAGAAAACTTTTAACGAATTATTTTGAGACCAAAAAAACTTGATACCAAAATTTAACAGACATTTTAAGAAAGGAAAATTACAGATCAACAGATAAATCACTTTCATAAACATATATGTGAAAATCATAAACAAAATATTAGCAAGTCTAGCAATATGTAGAAATAATATATCATGACCAAAATGGGTTTAAGAATGAAAAATTATGAGCTATTTGTAATGAGGTGGATAGACCTAGAGTCTGTCATACAGAGTGAAGTAAGTCAGAAAGAGAGAGACAAATACCGTATGCTAACACATATATATGGAATTTAAGAAAAAAAATGTCATGAAAAACCTAGGGGTGAAACAGGAATAAAGACACAGACTTACTAGAGAATGGACTTGAGGCTAGGGGAGGGGGAAGGGTAAACGGTGACAAAGCGAGAGAGAGGCATGGACATATATACACTACCAAAGGTAAGGTAGATAGCTAGTGGGAAGCAGCCGCATAGCACAGGGAGATCAGCTCGGTGCTTTGTGACCGCCTGGAGGGGTGGGATAGGGAGGGTGGGAGGGAGGGAGACGCAAGCGGGAAGAGATATGGGAACATATGTATATATATAACTGATTCATTTTGTTGTGAAGCTGAAACTAACATACCATTGTAAAGCAATTATACTCCAATAGAGATGTTAAAATTAAAAAAAAAGAATGAAAAATTTGACATTTGAAAATCAATCCATTTAATCCACCACATTAAAATAATAAGACAGAAAAACCATATGATCATATTAAATGCAGAAAAGCTAGTGATAAAATTCAATATCCAATAATTATTTTCTTAAATGCACCATAAACAAGGAATGGAAGGAAACTTCCCTAATCTGATAAATATCTTTAAAAGAAAGAAGCCTAAATACCAAACTTATGACTGAACTATGGAATCGTTTACTCTTGAGCTGGAATGAGACAAGAAAGCCTGCTATTAACACTCCACAGTTGTCCTCACCAGTGAAATTAGTCAAAAAGAAGAAATAAAAGGTGTATAAGGATCATGAGGAAGAGCGAAATGTGTTTTTATTAGCAGACAATATGATTGCATACGGAGAAGTCACAAAAGAATACACAGATAAATTTACAGAATTAAAAAGTTAATTTATGAAGTCTATTGAATAAAGATAATATACATAAGTTATAGTCCTATATACTTGCAACAAACAATTAGAAAAAAATCTCTTTAAATAATACCATTTTCTAAAGCAAATTTAAAAAAACACCAAATATCGAGGAATAAATTTAGTGAAAGATATGCAAGACCTCTACAGAGAAAACTCTAAAATATTAGTGAGATTAAGTAAAAACCTAAATAAATGGGAGGTGGATGGGTGCTGTATTTAGGGACTGCAAAATTCAATTAAAATCATGAGCCAACAATTACAAACAATTTTCAACATTTCATGACAGCATTCAATGTGAATAATAATCCCAAACAGAAAAAGAACAAAATAGAGGAAACGGAAACTAGGCGAGAAGGATGAAGTAATATAAATATATATATTTTAGAGATAAGAAAACACATTGCAACTATGAAACAAGATGCTATTAAAAACAAAGGAACATGGTACAGCTTACCAGAGCAGAGACGCGGAGCAGAACCAGCCGCAGAAACCAGGAACTAACGCTGCTGGGAGTAAGACAAACCAAACTGGAATTTACTAATTTCTAGAGTATGAACAACTCTGAGAGTTCAGAACTCCAGTCACTGGAGGGACTTCCACAGCTTTTTGAGTTTTGCCGCCAGGAGCTCAACACAGTAACAGTAAAAAATGGAGAAAAATCTCCTAGAGCTTCCAGCCGGGTGAGAGGAAAGGAAACCATTTTGGAACTGGCCACGACGCTCTGTTCTTAACAAGGTCTGCCCTCAGGAGAAACTAATTAACCAGATCCAAACCTGCCGGGGTTTAATCAGAGCCTAATTGACCTGGGGAAAGGGAAATACCCAACTCCAATCAGCTGTAGCCATCCTGTCCCACCTACAGAGGGAGAAAAAAACTGAGAAACTCTCGTGAAGTTTAGAGTCCAAAGGCATAGGATCACTAAAAAAGAACAAGGAAAAAGATGGAAGGGAGGTGCTCTTGGATATAAAAATGGTGGTAGAAGAAATAAAATAGCCAGTTGAAAGTTTAGATGATAAAGATGTAGAAAGTTTCTAGAAGGTACAGCAAAAGACAACACAGCATCACTAGAAAATAAATGATGAGAAATTAGCTAATTGGTCCTTTAAGGATACATCCAAATAAAATTTCCAGAAAGGGAGACCAAGAGAAACAGAAGGAAGGAAATTACGGAAGAAGTAATTCAGGAAAATTTCTCAGAATTGAACAGCATGTATTTCAAGACTGAAAGGGCCCACAGAGGGCCCAGCACCAATGAATCACAGAAACCCCATGATAAATATTCAGATATCCTATATATTTATATTTTCAATTCAGTAAACCCTCACAAATTCACCATCTTTTTAACCCAAAAATATCAACAAGGACATTTCTATGAATATGTTGAAAATTTTTGTCCATTGACAAGAATAAAAATGTGTGTTTCTGTGTGGAAAAGGTTTAGCCCTGTTTGGAACTAGAACTAAATCAATTGACTGTTCACTTAGAAGAGTCTTTGTCAAGTTAACTCACAACAGAAAAACATACAACATAAACAGTATACAAATAAATATATATTTATCTAAGTGAAACAACATTTCATGATATAATATTTACCCTTACTACATGCAATACAGGCCAGTCTATCCCATCCTGTTTTCCTTAAAGAGATAAACACTGCTATTGAGGTCCCCTAAATTGATTTCACAATGTTGTAGGACCATTAGTTTAAGAAATACTGCTATTTTAGACTTAATGTATGATGAAGCTTACTTTAAAGTTCCCTTTTACTGTTTTCTTTTTAATATTAGTGAAATTATGGCAATATTGTAGATTATTACTGCCTAAAGGGTTCTGAGGCTATTAAAAAGCTTTGAGAAGGAGTATTCTTAGAAGTAAGAAGCATAAATTAAATTTATTCTATTTTCACTTATATGGTTTGGTTAGCTGAGATCACACACAATATTTCCAGTTACTACATTCTCACTTTTAGTGGTGGTCTTTAAGAACATTATCAGTTTTTACAATAATGTTGTGGATTTGATTTACTGTTAAAGAGATCATTAGGTCTACCACCTGCTTTAGCAAGATGCACCTGAAGCGATACTACTCAGTCTAGAGATTAAAAAGGAGCAAACGCTATCAGCTTTTCTTTATGGAACCTAATGACTTTTACTAAATGTGCCTGCCAATTATTAACATCTTAAATTTGCAGCTTCATAGATCACTTGATAAAGAAATGAGGGGATCAAGAATGAAGCAGCATATTCTCTAATAGCAGATATCTATCCAAATTTCCCATAAAACTTAAAACAGTATTTTTTCTTTTACTCTTTCTCAGTTAATAAAAATACTACTTTTCTGATCCTTCCTTTCTTCATGCTTCTGAGTAAATCCATATTCACAGTAGCCCTTGACTTACTTTTATGCATCCCTTGGGATATTATTTTTTTCTGGACATTACTGTAGCAGCACAGTGAATTCATTTCATCTTAGTGAAATTCTAGAATTATCTGAGGGAACACCAGTTGTCTTTAAGGTTGATGAAAGAAAACAGAGAACAATGAGCAGTGAATGACAAGAATATAAAAGGACAAGATTAGAAGTGATAATAATCTGAAGACGCAATCCAAATGTAAGGCAGGGTAGAATGAATATTTAATTAACTCTTCAGAATCCCTGGTGTTCTGACTACTTTTTCCTTCTCTTCAGTTTTTAGCCTAAGTGTGTATTGGTCATTTTGTATATCTGTTTTCGTGTTTCTATTTTCTCTATTGTTTGTCTCTGACCATAAATTCTTCTTCCCTGCTCCTTCAGTTTAAAACTAAAAGACATTTCCTGTTTTGTGTTTCTTGAAGAAAAAAAGGTAATTTTAGTTACTTTTAGACTATTTCCCTCAGTTTACCATTTCATGGGCAAAAGTTTTTGACTCACAATCTACACCTGTGCTGTCAAATACAGTGGCACTAGTCACTGTTATTTAAATTTAAATTATTTTAAATTTAAACTAATCAAACTGAAAATAAATTAAAATTGAGTTTCTCAGTTGCACTAGCCACATTTCATGTGCTCAAAAGTTACTTGTAGCTAGTGGCTCTGTGATGGACAGCACAGATAGAGAACAATTCCATTACTGTAAAAAGTCCTATTGGTCAGCACTACTTCACATTAATCTTGCAGTTTACCAAGAGGAACAGGGAATTCGTATGGTCTTCTTTAAACATGAATTAAAGTCTAGGAATACTTCAAGACCTGAAAAAATAATTCAATAATCTCTACAGAAGAAAACAAATTCCTGAAAAGTAAAAAACAGAAAACAAAAGCAAAATAAGGTTTCTGCAATGGACTGCAAACAGTTGGAATGATTTTTTTTAGCTCAATTTATTGAATTCATTGAATTGGTTCATGGAAACTTATAGGTGTGCTACAAAGCTGTGCATGACAGGAAGTTATGAAAGAGATGTGAGAGGGAAGCATTATTTACCTGCTTCAATAAGAAAATCACAAATAATCTTTTGATGTTTCCCCTACAATACGTGCTAAGAGAATTGTTTTCAGACTTCAAAAGAATTTTAGCCTCGTATGCCATCTTGTCCCTTATAAGCAAATTATTCTTACCATATAAAATAGGCTTTGGCATATTTATAAGTTCAATTCTACTCAATGAAAATTTTGAAATACCTCCTCTAAGCAGTACTGCTTACAGAGAATAAAAGAGGTGAGCTTAACAAAATCCTTTTGATGAGAATCATGGTCCAAGAGAAGTGGCCTGAGCTTAAATAACTGCAAAGACAAATGAACCAGGAGAAGCATGTCTTACATGTATTTAAATTAAGCACATTAAGTTAATATGCAGAGTCAAAAAACAGAAAACATTTACAAATTCAGGAGAGGAGAGGAATGGCAGGAATGGCTTCATAAGGATTTTTGAAAAAGGCCTTGAGGATGGAGGAGTTCCACGTACCATCCCAGGCAGAGAGAACAGCATGAGCAGAAAGCACAATGCAGGACCTGCAAGTAGAGCTCGTCTGGCCAGGGCTTCTCTTGGTCACATACAGCACTTGTGGAAGGTAACTGGGGACAGGTAAATTGGAGCTGTATTGTAGAGAGCCTTGAAGAAAAGGATGACATTTATCATCTTTGTTCTGTTGTTGATGAACAGGATTAAGAGGGGCAAATCAAGAATAAAGACGTAATGGAAAATTCTGTGAGCTTTCAGTATCTTGCCGGTCCCATAAGTCTATGCTAGAGACAAACATCAACACACAACTGAAAATGTTTAGCACTTTACAGTTTATAAAGTGCTTTCATGTTCATGATCCCATTAAATAAATCCTTACAAAAACTATGTGAAGTAGGCCTTATTATCTCTGTTTTATAAATAATGTAACTATAGCTCAGATCATGTAACTTGCCCCAACTCACAAAATAACTAGCAGAGGACAGTTTTTTAAAAAAAGGTTTCCAGTGGACAAATACTCTTACTTTTCCACTACACCAGTGGTTCTCACACTGTTTTGGTCTCAGGACACTTTACACTGTTAAAAATACTGGGTATTCCAAAGAGCTTTTGTTTTATGAGCTATCTCTCTCAAGGTTTCTCATAAAACTGAAAATTTTATAAAATATTATTTAATGATTTGTTTAAATCAATAATAATGAGCACATTACACGCTAACATAGATAATACACTTTTTACCAAAAAAGATAACTTTCTTGTCAAAACAAAGAAAATTACTAGGAAGAGTAAAATCACCTTACATATTTGCCAAATCTGTCTAATGTCTCACTTAATAGAACACAGCTGGAGTCTCAGATCAGCTTCTGCTCAATCTGTCAAAATATATAGTTTTGGTTTAAAGCATACGAAGAAAATCCAGTCTCACACTGACATGCAGATGGATAAGGGAGATGTCAGTAGCCTTTTTATATTGTGTATATTCACCTTTGATATCATGCCAAAAGCTCAATCAGAGGTAGCTCCTAACGGTTAACTTCAATGGAATTTGAAACTTTATCAAGGAATTTTTTTATAATCTCTTACTTTGAAATACATTGGTCTATATTGCATGCTGAATGACTCCTTTACTCATGAATGACTGCGTAACATCAAGCATTGATCACATAAGAAATAGCAGTTCATTAAGTATTGAGTTGGCCAAAAGGTTCCTTTGGTTTTTAAGTAAAAATAAAAAACACATTTTTCATTTTCACCAAGAACTTTATTGAACAATGTATTCACCCTTTTGTTCTACTACCTTCTGCCATTTTTCAAGCAACTTCATAATTCCATCTTCCCAAAACTTTTTATCTTTCTGAGCAAAGAACTCTTCCAGGTACCTTTTACAGTTTTCCAGGAAATTGAAATTTTTTTCCATTAGGAGAATTTTGTCAAGACCTAAATAAATGGAAATCTGAAGGTGTAATGGCTGCTGAACACAGTGGATGAATCAGAACTTCCCAGCCAACCTGTAACAGTTTTTGCCTGGTCATCAAAGAAACATGTGGTCTTGTGTTATCCTGATGGAAGATCATGCATTTTCTGTTGACTAATTCCGGACGCTTTTCGTCCAGTGCTGCTTTCAGTTGGTCTAATTGGGAGCAGTACTTGTTGGAATTAATTGTTTTGTTTTCCAGAAGGAGCTCATAATAGAGGACACCCTTCCAATCGCACCATATACACAACATCCGCTTCTTTGGATGAAGACTGGCCTTTGGTGTGGTTGGTGGTAGTTCATTTCACTTGCCCCATGATCTCTTCCATTACACATTGTTGTACAGTATCCGGTTTTCATTGCCCATCACAATTTGTTTTAAAAAATGGAAAATTTTCATTACGTTTAAGTAGAAAATCACATGCAGATATATGGTCAAGAAGGTTTTTTCACTTAACGTATGTGGAACCCAAACATCAAAGCGATTAACATAACGGAGATGGTGCAAATGATTTTCAACATTTGATTTGGATATTTTAAGTATGTTGGCTATCTCCTGCGTAGTATAATGTTGATTGTTCTTAATTAATGTCTCAATTTGATCATTATCAACTTCAGCTGGTCTGCCAGACCGTGGAGCACTGTCCAGCGAGAAATCTCTAGCACGAAACTTCATAAACCACTTTTGACCCATTCAATCAGTCACAGCACCTTCTCCATACACTGCACAAATCTCTTTTTGTGTTTCAGTTGTGTTTTTACCTTTCTTGAAATAATAAGGCATAATATGCCGAAAATGTTGCTTTTTTTCCTTCCATCTTCAATATTAAAATGGCTACCCACAAATTCACCAATTTTGATGTTTTTTTTTTAAATGCACACTGATATGACAGTTGTCACAATACAATCTAACAAAATTGTTTCAAATGAAGTTAAGGACAACTAAGCACTACTAGAGCCAGTTTATGGGAAAAATCTGAACAAACTTTTTGGCCAACCCAAAAAGTTCATTGCTTCTAAATGTGAACACATTTCTTAGGATAAAAAAAAAGAAATCACAAGGCTGGACTGCCACAGCCCCTGCTACAGAGAGCCCACATGGGTCCTGCCTGCTCTGCACAGTGGCTCCACAACAGGGTGGGGGTGGAAGAGGCTATGGGGAGTAATCAGCTGTGAGGGACAAAGGAGACCTAAATGCAACAGGGATTGCCTCTGTCTGTAGTCAGCCCACCACAGCCTGCATCTCATCATGAGCTGAAAGCCCACACAGGCCCCTCTTGCTCCAGCACTGCTCCCCGCTGGGACAGGGGTACCAGTGCTGGGAGAAGGGAGAGCATACACTTAAAGGGAACAGAGCCAGCCTGGACCCAACCATCAGGGCTTCTGCTCCACCAACTTGGGATCCAACCCCACACCCAAAAGGGCGGTGATGGCCACTGAGCAAAGAGGAAAGTCCCGCCTTACACCTGCCTCTGGCCCAAGTCCCTCCAGCTCCAGCTCCACTTCCTACCAAGGTGATAGCTGCCAGCACACCCTGAGGAAAGATGAGACTTTAGCTCCAATCCAGCTCTCCCACCAAAGGCAATGGGCACCCACAGACTGTATAGGGACACTCCCATAGAAGGGCACCCCTTCAAGACTGCAGTAGGTAACTGTTTCACCTAAATATATATAGACAGAAAGTTAAGCAAAACAAAAAGGAACTGGTCTCAATTGAAAGAGAGGGAGAAAACCCCTGAAAAAATAAGTAATGAAACAGAAATAAATAATTTACCAAATAAATAATTCAAAACATTAGTAGTAAGAATGCTAACTGAATTAGGAAAAAGGATAGATGAACACAGTGAAAATTTAAACAAGGAACTAGAAAACATAAAAAAGAACCAGTCAGGAATGAAGACTACAATAACTGAAATGAAAAACACACTAGAAGGAATGAATAGCAGACTAACTGATACAAAGGAATGCGTAAGTGATCTGGAAGATAGAATAATGGAAATCACCCAATCAGAACAGCAAAATGAAAAATAAATTTAAAAATGAGAGCAGTTTAAGAGATCTTTGGGATAACATGAAGCATACCATGAAGCATAATGCATACCAACACTTGCATTATAGGGGTCACAGAAGGCGAAGACAGAGAGAGAGAGAAGGGGTTGAAAATATATTTGATAAAATTATGGCTAAAAACTTCCCAAACCTGAAGAAGGAAACAGATATTTAGGTATGAGAAACACAGAGGGTCCCAAACAAGGTGAACCCAAACAGTTCCACACCAAGACATATCACAATTAAAATGGCAAAGTGAAAGATAAGGAAAGAATTCTAAAGGCAGCAAAAGAAAAAGAGTAATATACAAGGGAACCCTCATAAAGCTATCAGCTGATTTTTCTGAAGAAACTTTGCAGGTCAGAAGGGAGTGGCATGATATATTCAAAGTACTGAAAGGTAAAACCTACAACCTAGGGTACTCTAGCCAGCAATATTGTCATTTAGAATTGAAGGAAAGATAGAGAACCTCTCAGACAAGCAAAAACTAAAAGAGTTCTGCAATACTAAAGCAACCCTAAAAGAAATGTTAAAGGGTCTTCTCTAAGTGGAAAAGAAAAGGCTATAACAATAAATAAGAATCTATAGGAAAGGAAAAATCCCACTAGGAAATGCAAATATATAGTAAGTGCTGAGAATCAACCACTTAAGTAAGCTAGAATGAAAATTAAGAGACAAAAAATTGTAAAAGTAATTATAACTACAATAAAAAGGAAGGGATTAACATTAGACATAAGATATGATATCAAAAGCACAAAATGTGGAGAGGAGTAAAAACGGTAAATCTTTAGAATGTGTTTGAACTTAAATGACCACTAGTTTAAAACAAAGTTTTAGGTCAACATATATGAACTGCATTGTAACCACACATCAAAAACCTACAATAGATGCATAAAAACTAGAAAGAAAGGAACAAAGCATACCACTAAAGAAAATCATCAGATCACAAGGGAAGAAAAAATGAACAGAGAAGAACTATAGAAACAACTGGAAAACAAGTAATGAAATGGCAGTAAGTACATACCTATCAATAATTAAAAATCAGTGGATTAAATGCTCTAACCAAAAGTCATAGGTTGGTTGATTGGACAAAAATAACAAGACCACGCTATATGCTGCTTACAAAAGACTCACTTCAGAGATAAAGTCACACACAGACTGAAAGTGAGGGGATGGAAAGATACATCATGTAAATGGAAGAAGTAAAAGTGTCACTATTTGCAGATGACATACTATATATAGAAAACCCAAAAGTCTCCACCAAAAAGCTATTAGAACTAATAAATGAATTTGGTAAAACTACAGGATACAAGATTAATATACAGAAATCTGTTGCTTTTCTATACATTAATACTGAACTATCAGAAAGAAAAAATTAAAAAAAAATCCAGTTTAAAATCACATAAAAAAGAATTAATTACCTAGGAATAAACTTAACAGAGGAGGTGAAAGACCTATACTCTGAAAACTATAAAATATTGATTAAGGAAATTGAAGGTGATACAAAGAAATGGAAAGATAGCCTGTGTTCTTGGATTAGAAGAATTAATATTGCCATACTACCCAAAGCAATCTACAGGTTTAATGTAATCCCTATCAAAATACTCATGATATTTTTCACAAAACTAAACAAATAATCCTAAAGTTTATATGGAACCACAGAAGATGCCAAATTGCCAAAGCAATCTTGAGAAAAAAGAACAAAGCTGGAGGTATCATGTTCCTTACTTCAGACTATACTACAAAGCTACAGTAATCAAAATAGCATGGCACTAGCACAAAAACATACATACATATGTTAAGGCAACACAACAGAGAGTTCAGAAATAAACCCACATGACTGTGGTCAATTAATCTATGACAAATGAGGTGAGAATATACAATGTGTCAGGAAAACTGGACAGCTACATGTAAAAAAATGAGATTAAAATATTTCCTCACACCATATACAAAAATAAACTCAAAATGGATTAAAGACCTAAATGTAAGACCTGAATACATAAAACTCCTGGAAGAGAGAATAGGCAGAACACTCTCTGACATAAATTGTAGCAATGTTTTTTTGGATCTGTTTCCTGAGGCAAAGTAAATAAAAGTAATAATAAACAAATGGGGCCTAATTAAACTAAAAAGCTTTTGCACAGCAAAGGAAACCATTGTCAAAATGGAACAACAACCTACTGAATTGGAGAAAAACAACTGCAAATGATATAATGAATAAAGATTAATATCCAAAATGTACAAACAGCTCATACAACTCAATATTAAAAAAAACAAACAACTCAGTTAAAAAGTGGGCAAAAGACCTGAATAGACATTTTTGCAAAGAAGATATATGGATGCCCAAGAAGCACATGAAAAAAAGCTCCACATCACCATCACTAATTATTAGAGAAATGCAAATCAAAACCACAATGAGATATCACTTCACAACCTGTCAGAATGGCTAACAGCAAGAAATCTACAAGTAACAAATGTTGGTGAGAATGTGGAGAAAAGGGAATCCTTGTAAACTGTTGGTGGGAATGTAAACTGGTTCAGCCACTATGGAAATCAGTATGGAGGTTCCTCAAAAACTAAAAATAGAAGTACCATATGATCCAGCAATTCCACTTATAGGTGTGTATTAAAGGAAAATGAAAATACTTATTTGAAAAGATACATGCACCCCAATATACACAGCATAATTATTTACAATAGCCAATACATGGAAGCAGCCTAAGTATCCATCAACAGATGAATGAATAAAAAAAATTTAGTATACATATATATATCATATACATATATTTTATATATATATAATGGAATATTACTCAGTCATAAAAAAGAATGAAATCCTGCCATTTCCAACAATTTGGATGGACCTAGAGAATACAATGTTTAGTGAAATAAGTGAAGCAGAGAAAGACAAATACTGCATGTTATCACTTATATGTGGAATCTAAAAAGTAAAACAAATGAATATATATAACAAAACAGAAACAGACTAGATATAGAAAAATACTAGTGGATACAAATGGGGAGAGGATTGAGGGCGGCAAGATAGGGGTATGGGATTAAGAGACACAAACTACTGTGTATAAAATAAATATGCAATATATTGTATAGCACAGGGAAACTTCTCTTGTCTAAGCCAACAGTATTTTATGGTATTTTGTTCTATGGTATTTGGTATCTGGTTTATGGTATTTTGTTATGGCAACCTGAGCAGACTAATACACACACTTACTTTATAATTCATAAAAACCTAATCAAAGCCCTAGAATTTTACATGAAATATATATTTTTTCATATAAAAAATTGAGGACTTGAATGCAAAAGAGGCTTTTTAAAAAAGTTAAATTTCAAATGTCTAAAGTAATGGGACACTATACTAAATTTACATTATTGGTTCAGCTCCAAAGTTAAGAAGTTAGATGAGATGATTACTTTCCTTAACGCCCCCCGCATGCCAAGAGCAAGACCATACTAGCTTGAAGAGTCTGGATATATTTTCCAGAATCAATACTTGTTCTTCAGCAGTGACACAGTAGCAGACAATTGCATAATGAAGCTGTCTGTCTTTATTTACACAATGTATTTTTGTATTCACTAGGCCAGAAAGAATAGTTCTGTGTAGCAGCTGTCATTGTATTTTTTGCTTATCTCAGTCTTGTCTGCCAGTGTTATAATTCACCAGCTGACACCCGTCTTGGCAGAAACCAAGGGCAGTGATTTCATGCCAAAGCAACAACGGGGCTCTGAACTCTGACACAATTCATCTTAGTTCTAGCTGGTAAAGGGGGATTCTTTGAGTTTTCTCTCCCTTCTGTTGAAGCATTTCCCTGCTGGAAGGGGAGAGGGCGAGGGAGGAGGTGGAGGGAGGGGTCGTGGTAGGATGGAAATGAACACTGAGATACAGTTATGGCTCTGTCTGATGCAGGGGAACAGGGTCACAGGAAGACAGGGCCAGTTGTGAGGGATAAAGGCTGAACGCCCAGATAATGAAATTCCTGCTTGTTTGATTTTTCAGAGTTGGAAGGATATGAGAGCACATTTGGTATCCAAAAATACACTTCTGTTCAACTCACACTATTTGGAGGTTCAAAGTGTAATTTCTGGCACTTGCTGATTTAGGAAGCTTAGACTTGGGCATGAAGGCAGTTGATTGTAGTCATCAAAAATAGCCCTGCTTTGGTTGTGAATGCTAAATAAAATAGAAAATATACTTGCTCAAGTTAATTTCTACACATTAGTGTTCATAGTTCTTATAGGTCTTATTCGGCAGGTAGAATAATCAAGGCAGTATCAAACCTGACAGGAAGTATTGGACAG
The DNA here is from genome assembly GCF_964374135.1 of Grampus griseus. NCBI lineage: Eukaryota > Metazoa > Chordata > Mammalia > Artiodactyla > Delphinidae > Grampus > Grampus griseus. The sequence goes on from NC_139007.1 coordinate 42,742,840, forward strand.
ATAATCATAATTTTTTTAAAGTCTTTCCTTTTTATAGTTTAAAAAAAAGTGCATGTACCCACTTTAAGAATCCCCTAGACTTCCCACAATATGCCTAGAATAAGGACCGTATTTTCCACCCTATTTCCTGATACAGAGTGTATTACAATGGTCAAACTAAAATGCAGAAATGAGAGAACAAACTAGAAAACCGAGGCCTTTGACTATCACCCTGGCATCAATTGTCTTAATATTACCAGCCAAAAACAAGTTTAAAGCTAAAAATATTAAGCTACATGCCTCAGTTTTCCCCTTTCCTCTCTGTGTACAGATATAATCTGATTAAGAAAATTTGTAACAAGAGGATTGCCTTAAAAGTAACCTGATTTCCTGCTGTATAAAAAGCTGCTGTTTCTTGGCAAGCTACAGGCCAGTTCTTTTCAGTCCCCTGCATTATTACAGAATATTTTTGAGTTGTTTGATTGTGATTTTCATATTGTGTTATTGGTACAACTCCAAATGTGGCATGAAATCTTATGTGTCAACATTGCAACTTACTAGAAATAACAAAAACAAAAAGAATAATTCATCAAAACCTTTTAAATAAAACTACAACACTGGGTCATGTAGCAACAGACCAATAATAGGTCAACAATCACTGAACACAAGAAAGATTATCAGTTCCACATGTTTTGTTGACTACAGCATCAACATCACAGCATTGAATAAGGCCAGATATTTCTGATGAACTCAATTTGCAAGGAATGTTTTGACTATGTAGTCTCTTGGAATGATCATCTTTATTTGAGGGAAGATGTTTGCAGACATTAGTTTTTACTTTAAAGCTCATAAAATAACTTCACAGTATCAGTGACAGACCACATCTACTCCAAAGGAAAAGAACAACCTCACTCCTATCAGACCTTTAAAGAAAACGAAGCAAGGAAAAGACCCTCTAAGATGTTGGTAAGACTATTTAGGATTGGACTTAAAAATTGATAGGCATATTTGAGCAGAAATGGCAAAGTATGAAGAAAAGTTATTGGGTCACACAAGGTAACCAAACAGCTGAGTGGCAAGTAGGCCAATCACCAGTGCTGACCCAATCGTAGCATCCCTGGATCCCAGTCAGAAACTGGGCTCTGGGCACAGCTGGAGGTTCTGGTGGTCATCTGAGCACTGAGAGGTCAGAAGGAATGAATGGATCTACTCTTTCCCCAAGCCTCGCTGTCCGCCCTCATAGCAAAGTTGGAAAACAGTCAACCAGAGCTGTTCCTGGTCCTCCAACCAATCCCGCCTATGGGCATGTGCAGTTGGCTCACAAAAATTGAATAGGTTGTCAACATTTAAAAATCAGAAGATTATACTTAGAAATATAGATTTAGGATTCTTCTTTAAAAAATTGGCCAATCTGACAAAACTAAGTGTATTCTCACAAGTTCACAAGGACATGTTTATGTGTGGCCTTCTATTTGCCATGGTCCTTACACTATCTTTCTTATCCCCACCCAACCTGCTTCGAACATTTATCTTATCCACCTGCTGTCTTGCAAACATTTGAATTGTGCACTATCGGTTATTAGGTAGTTCTGCATGTATGTTCAGTAAGAAGACTGAACTGGCTTTTCTTTTATGCTGTCCTACTCTAGGGTGCATGTTACAGCTACATAAAATTAATTTGATAGCATTTTCTCTTTTTCTTTCTTGGAAGCAAATTTATAATATGTGGATTGTCTGTTCCTTATAAGTTTGAGAAAACATTTTTAAAACAATTTAAAACTCGTTTATTTTAGAATAAATAATTTTGACTAATGTAATTTTTCTTTATTCAATTTTATTTCTTTATATTTTTTAGAAAAGTATTTAATATTAGTTTGCTAATTTATTGGTGCAATTGTCTTGATTTTAAAAATGTATCTTATAATGTCTTAAAATATCCACTCTACAGTTGTATCTTTAATTTTTTTATGTTAATCTTACTATAGCTTTTTCTATTTTGTTCACCTTTTCAAAAGATAGGATTATTTTCTTTAAACATTTCTATTGGTTCTATTATTGTTGGTTATGGTTTCTATGTCAATAATTTATACTTTTGCTTTTATTATTTTCTGTGTTCTAATTCTTGAGTTGATTCTAGTTCTTGAATGTTTAAATAAGTTATTTTCCAATTTTCTTAATTTTTTAATGAATGTAATTTAAAGTTATAATCTTTTTCTAAGATGTGGAGTCAGGGCACAAATAAAATCTATGGTCCACATGTGCATCTCATATTTTATAGAATATTTTAAATTTCCTTTAGTTCTTAGTATTTTCCAATTTCCAGTGAAATATTTTAATCCATAAATTAGTTAATTTTATTTTCTTCTTTTTTAGAAACATTGAGTAAGGAAATTGCCCATTTTGTATGTTAATTTCTGACTCAATTCAATTGTGGTCAGAGAAAGTAGTCTGTATGTTATGTGCTCTTTGGAATTTTTTGAGTTTGTGGCCTTATAAAGGGTCATTTTTTAAGTCCATTTTAGCTTGAAAAAGTAATACATATAATATCACAATATATATTTCATTTACTAATTTTATTGTTCAAATCTTCTATGACTTACTAAATTTTTGTCAGTTAAATCTATTGGTTTCTAAAGCATGTGTTAAAATCCATACTATAATTATTGATTGTCAATTTCCCCTTGAAATTTTATCCATTTTACATTAGATAATTTGAAGTCATATTGTAATATGCATAAAGTAAATGATTTCTCTGTTTTGCTAGAAGTTTATTCATAAGTATCTACTATACCTAGCTATGACTATTAGTCCTTTTTTCCTAAATTTTCTTTTGTCTTGATATTAATACTGTTCTATTCACTTAACTTTGGTTAGAATTTTATGCTATATCTTTTTACATCTCTTTATTTTCAGCAATTCTGAATCATTTGGCTTAGGTGTATCTCTTGGGAATAATATGTGACAACCTTTTTGTTTATTTTTTTTTAGATATTTCAATAGATTTTTCTTTAGTAGCAGGTATAGTCCATTTATATTTATTGAAATTATTGATACATTTAGATTTATTTCTACTGTCTTTTCCCATTTATATGCTTTTAGTCATCCCCCTCATCTTTTTTTATGCTCTGATGACTTAGAAGCTACAAATTACATACAAGTAAATAAATTATAAATGTATATAATTTATGTGTGTATATATAGATAACACATACATCCACAGTCATTTCTTTGTCTCTGCAGAGGATTAGTTCCAGGACCCCCTCGGATGCCAAACTTCTCAGATGCCCAAGTCCCTTATATAAAATGGCATAGTGTTTTCATATAACCTAACATCCTCCCGTACAATTTAAATCATCTCTAGATTACTTACAATACCTAATACAATGTAAATACCATGTAAATAGTTGTAAATAAAATATAAATGCTATGTAAAGAGTTGCCAGTGCATGGCAAATTCAAGTTTTGCTTTTTGGGAATCTCTGAATTTTTTTTTGGAGGGGGTGAATATTTTTGACCTGAGGCTGGTTGAATCCAAGGATGCAGAACCTGAGGATATGGTGGACCAGCCACCTGTACATAGATATGTTTGTGTGTGTATACAATCTTATATGCTAATCACATTCTTATACAGGCACATACAAATAAACATTTTTCCTTTCTTATTATTTGGAATTACATATTTTTAAAAGAAAAATTATTTTTATAATCAATTACATTGAACAATAGTTTCTAAACTTACTGTAACTGTGAATAACTTCAGACTATACCCTATTCCTTCTCTCTGGGTAATGTTACTTGGAATTTATACATTGTTAGTTCCACCCATATTCCACTGGCCAAAATCAAGGGGTCAGGGAGGTATATACCACCCATCCAGGTAAGGGTAGGGAGGAAAGATTTGTAAACCAATAATACCACCTACCACAATAGCTAAAATGTCTTCTTTGTTGTAGCTTTGAAAATTTCTTCTTTATCCCTGATCTACCACAATCATGATTTGTTTTTTATTTCAACTGTTTGGCAGTTAGTGTGACCCTTTTAATTTAAGCTCATATTCTTCTTCAATTTGAGAAAATTTTCATATGTTATCTATTTTAATATTTTTTATAGGCCATTCCTTTTATTAACTTCTTCTGGAATTTCTTTTAAACATCTGCGAACCTGTTCACTCTACCTTTAATGTGTCTTAGCTTCTCTTTTCTTTTTTTAATTTATCTCTTTTTTCTCCTTAGCTACATTCTGGACAAGCTGCTAGGTTATCTACCTAGTCTCATTTTGTGTCCAATTTGGACACAATGTCTATTGACCGTTTCTCAATTAGCTAATTTATCATTTTCAGTACTTCTATTTCTTTCTTTTGGTTACTGTTTGTTGTTTTATTTCTACCTGGTTTCAGGATTTTTCACATTTTTCTTCACACATAAGCTCCTCTGCATCTTCTCTCATTCTTATCTCCTTTTCTCCATATCAGTAAAAGAGGAATCTCTCCTTCTACCCAAGTCTAATCTGTTTTGTTTTGTTTTGTTTTTGCGGTACGCGGGCCTCTCACTGTTGTGGTCTCTCCCGTTGCAGAGCACAGGCTCCGGACGCACAGGCTCAGCGGCCATGGCTCATGGGCCCAGCCGCTCCGCGGCATGTGGGATCTTCCCGGACCAGGGCACGAACCCGTGTCCCCTGCATCGGCAGGCGGACTCTCAACCACTGCGCCAACAGGGAAGCCCTAATCTGTTTTTTTTAACTGTCTCTACATCCCATTTTCTTCAGGTCCTTCTATTTATTGTTTTGTTTTGTTTTTCTTTTCTTTTCACTTGTCTCTAAACTCTATGTTTCTATTATGTCTTAGCCTCTAGCCTTTAAGTATGGCCAAGTCTAGTTGATCTTTAAAACTCAAACAAATCTTACATTGCTCTAGCTGTTACCCTCATTTTCCTCTTCATACTTAGTATTACTGGGAAATCCTCCCTCAGGCTTCAGTTAACCATCAATGCCTTTGAAAAAATTAGAAAAAGTTGCCAATTCCTTAGGATGTATACCACCTTGTAACTGGGCATATGACCCACTAAATAGACCAAGTGGGTATGTTTAGCCCACACTTGCCTACTTGATGGGAGTTCTCAAGCAAGTTGCTCCCTGCATAACCATACTCAGCAACCCTCACAATCCAATCAGTCCTCAAAGTCCTAAAGTCTGGCTACTCTCTCTACTACATGTTGAAAGAAAGAGCTACCCTAGGGTACCAATGACCACCAGGATGTTAAATCTCAGTAACTCTCTTTGATTCTTCTATTGCCTAATCCCTCTGTGAATCTGATGCCAGTGACCAACTTCCCCCACTTATTTCTGAAATCACCTTACCTCTTGGTTTTTAGAGTGCTAATCTTCTGGATTTACATCTAACTTTTACCTGCAGTCACCACTTCCTCTGCCTGCTCCTTAAATGTTAATGTTTCCCAGATCTGTAAGTTTTACCTCATCTTTTATATATTTTTCTGGTTTATCTCATCCACTTTCATAGCTTCAACTAAGACCTGGTAAATCTCAGATCTTCCTCTTTCACTCACATCTGAACCAAGCCCTCAACACTCAATATATGTCTGATCTTGGATAAACCACAGATAACTGTACTCGATGTGTCCAAAAATAAATTTACCATTTTCCATGTAAAATCTCATCCTTTTCCTGAATTTCCTGTGTTGGTTTTTGGCACCACTCTACATCCAGTTGTCAAAGCCAGAAACCTAGACTCTCTTTCCTTATTCTTCACATCCAAAATTCACTGAGTCATATCTACCATTTACATCTCTTAAATAGTCCTTGAATTTGCCCCGTCTCCTCCATCTCTGTTGCCACTGCCTTGTTCAGGCCTCTTCCTGGATTACAACAAACCCTCATAGTTGGCCTCCCCATTTGCACTCTTGCCTGTTTCCAATGCAATCTCTAAACTGCAGCCAGAGTGTTTCCACTATGATAATCAGAACAAGTATCCCACTGGTTAAACTCTCCCTAAGGTGCCACACTGCAGTATGCCTTACCATAAACTATCAGGTCTTTCATACTTGGTCACCCTGTAAACCCTTGAATGCAGTATTCTCCACATTGCATATTATGTTCTTGTTATAGTGATATTCTTGTAAGTACATAGCTCTTCTAATTCAGCATGTGTTGGTCCTCACCTCCACTTGCTCTGGCTAATGATCACCTACTTGTGAAGGCTGAACAGAAGGGTCATTTCACCTGGGCAGCCTTATCTAGCTCTTTCTTATGATCTGTCAGAGCAACCTGCTTACATCTATTACGTATAACAGCCTACTACAACCACATTTACACATCCTGCTTCCCCACTTTACTGTGACCTCTCTTATTCATCTGTTTATTATGTTGAAAAACCTAGCATATATTATGTCATAACACATGCTCATCAGTTTGAAGAGATTAATAGGTAATCATAATTTAATGCAGTGTAGCATGTGAAAGCTCTCAATATCTATCAAATATACAAATAATTTATTATCATGTGAAACAAGCAATATTTTAAGATGAGAAATGTGGAAACTAAAGAGGTCATAATAATTTTGGATGTTAACAGGGGTTCTGAAAGAGGTGAGAATAACCAAAGATACGAGTACTTAAAACAAAGTTCTTTTATTTTCTCCACCATCATGTCAAAGTTTCCTGAAGGCATCAGCAGACACTTTCCCCAAGTCTTTATTCATTTTTTAAAACTCCCTGTGCATTAAGGCAATAACACCTAAGAGGGTTTCTATGGCAGGTGAAAGAAAGTGTGTGATGACTTTGATGACACAGTAACTGAGGTGAGAATTTTACTGAATTCTTTATTTTATTTTATTTTTGAAACTAACAAGAATTTATAAATAATGGAGTCAAATAGACCTATGTTTGTTTCTTCTTCATCATGGAGGGAGATTTCTAGTCATCTGTCAGAATAGTAATAGGTTTAAACATTTCCCCTTTTGGAAAACAAAAATGTGGCTTCTTCTCTATTAGGTGCTCAGTCCTGATATGGTATTAACATCACCCGGACTTCATTCATCATTGGTTTAAAAGCACCTGATACCTTGTAATACTCTTACCAGGAGATGATGCTTCAACATGCTTCCTAACCCTAACCCTAACCATATTTTCAAGTGTATTTGTCCTGTGCTTCTACCTTAGAAGCAGAAGGAAGGGCACACAACTCAAGACAGTCTACAGCCTCCACATCATGTAAAGGGGCTAAGAGGAAGAAGTACAGAGCAAGTTCATCCATTCAAGTAAATTTTTATTTTGAATATGTGATTTTCTTTCATAGGCCAAAAAGATTGCTATGCCAGATTGTAAAGTAATATAAATAAGAATAAATATAAAAACAAAATTATTCTACTTTAAACATATTTATGTGGAAGGATAATTTTTTTATCTTGATGTTTAGACTTTTTCCTCCTCTCCATTCAAACAGCCTATTCAATGTGTTCATTGTCTCAGAGATGAATGTGACAGAGTAAAGAGTTGAGAAAAGGAGAATCATATGCAGTTTATTTGTAAAATCCTAAGGCCTTAGGGATATGGAAAAGACTTAGGTCATGGGGAAATTTGGGGTAGAAACATCTGGTGTGAGAGAATGAAGTTTCTTCCTACCAGAAAGGGGTATGTTGAGAACAGAGATATTGAGAGGTGGTGTGGAGGGAGAGGTCTGAAGGAGGAAAGGGATGTGGAGATGAAGAGTATTTCTGCAAAGGGCCTTACTCTCAGCTTTTCAGCAGTGTGGGAGCTAAACCTGCATCAGTAGACTACTCAGTGTCCATGGTCACCGGTGCTCTGGGGCTGCCTAGGAGCTGAGTGGTCGTATGTAAACTGTCCAACCCATACTTGGCCCCTGTGCATTGAGGCCAACAGGGCTGAGACCATTCTTTCCAATTTCCTGCTGTTGTCTGGCAGAGAGCCCTCCTCTCTGCCATCACTTCCCTCAGTATGTGCTCAGCATGAATGATGTTGTCCATAATCTGGAAATGTCCTTGAATCACCTCTTTGATTCCCCTAACATTCCAGAACATCCATAAACCAAAAAGCACATTTCCCTGGACAGCAAACAAGGAGGTGAGCATTGAGGAAACAGAAAATCCCTGCACCTGTATTGGTGGGAGTCAGGGTGAGGAAGTGGGTGGTGCTGAATGGAACCAGTCCCTGGAACCAGCAGATTCTTCAGTGGCAGGGGTAGGGAGAAGTCCTTCTTTTACACAAGGTATTTCTCCCAAACATGTTATCTGGGTGTGCATTTTACATTTACATTTCTTTTTTAGACGTTTTATGTTGCTGTTAAATGAAGCTGGTAAGTCTTACATAGAGTATTTTGTTTCTAGATATGATATGCCCCCTGTTTTATAGAAGAAATGGCATACTAGGCACCCACAAACTTATTTGCTTGGTTTGCACAGGGTTCGACTTAGAATTAGCTACTAGAATTTGCATATTTGGAGCTTTCAAATGAAAATCCAGGTTCCTGACTACTCTTGTAAACCTGGATGATTGAACAGCATTGGGACTGTTATTGCATAGCAGCAATTGACTACAGCTGAGTAGATGCTGGTACCTTAAGACAAAGTGCTCTTCAGTCACTGTGCCCACAACCATTTTATTCATCTCCCTTCCTCTCTGGAAACCTGAAGGCATTTGAGTCTAAGAATGCTTGCATGAGAAAGTTTAATATCCCCTCCAAGAATTATCTAGTCTTTCAAGTTCAAGATGAAGTATGATACACTAATAAATACTTGCTATACACACATATATGCTTAAGTAAAAATGCAAACTATACATATAATCATGAATCAAGTCATCCTCAAGTATGAATTATTAAAAGGGAGACATGTTTTCTATAATGAAAGAAAACCCTCTAGGATTTAAAATACAAGGAATGTATAGAGAAAGTGGACAGCATATGTGTAGCTGCGACACAATGGGTCAATTAAAGAAGAAATTTTGCACAGAGATTCTAGAAGAATAGCCAGTTTTCCCTTTAGAAAAACTAGAGTTGCCTATGCAGAGCATTGGGAAAGTTCTGAGAGACAGAATAAGGACAAGACTCCGTCATTAGATTAGTAGACCTGTGACAACTTGTTAACATTTCATTTAAAAATTCAGCTCTCAACTTATGAAACTTTTCCGGGGGAAGAGTTAAAAAGATGCTTTCCTGAGAAGAACCTTTCCTTGCTAAATTAGTAAGAATTCTAGTCGTTTAAGCAATAATGATTTATAGACACCATTGTCCTCACTGCTCTTTAAATAAATGTAAAAGAGAACTCAGGATATTTCTTTGGCCCAGATAAATCAGAATTTATAGAATTACATAAATACACTCAGAAATTCAATGGTAAGCCTTTATCTTATCTCCTGTCTTTATCATGCGTTTGCAATACATTATAAAGACTTACAGCTGGCACACAGCAAGTAAAATGTGTTGGAATAGAAAATTTTAATTGACATAACTTTACTGCAAATACTTGATGAATGGCAAAATGTCAGATTTCTCTCTTTGTTGTCTTGCTAAAACGCTTTGACTTTAAAGAGAACATGAGGGCTTCCCTGGTGGCGCAGTGGTTGAGAGTCCACCTGCCAATGCAGGGGACACAGGTTTGTGCCCCGGTCCGGGAAGATCCCACATGCCGCAGAGCGGCTGGGCCTGTGAGCCATGGCCGCTGAGCCTGCGCGTCCGGAGCCTGTGCTCCGCAACGGGAGAGGCCACAACAGTGAGAGGCCCGCGTACCGCAAAAAAAGGAAAAAAAAAAAACCAGAGAACATGAAATGTCAAGGCATCAGAAAAGTCTTCTGTGTCTTACTTCTTTTTAAGGCCTTTTTAATTTTTATTATTTGCTATGAGTCAATATACTTAATAAAAAGCTTTCATTACTCTGAATGTTTTAAAAATATTTTTTGAGAAGGTGAGCTATTGAGATATTGTGTTCCATAAGGTTCTTCCTATTTTATTTCTTATTGACAGCTGTTTATGCTGAAGGTTACTAACATTTCCAAAGTACTTAGTAAGTATTGACTAAATCTGAAGATTATGAAGGTTTATACATTTAACATATGTGATGTGACCTTAATCTGCTCAAGTCTAAAAAAAAAAATTTCATAAATACCCATTAGCTCCTTGGAGATGATTTTTTATTTCCTGGGATGCCTATCTGGCTCATGGATCAGAAATTTTAAATGCAGCAGAAAAATATGTCTTAAAAAAAAAAAGGCATTTGTAGCATGATGAAAATGTTCTATAGTGCTTTGAGGGAAGTCCATTCAATTTCACTGATATTCATAAATGATGACTAATGCATTCAAATAGAATGAGTAATTTACCAAATTACAGACATTTGGATGGGCTCAGAATGAAGATCTTGTTTGTTTGGGTATGTCCTGAAGTGAATCTCAATGAGGTTTACTTCATTATGCCTGAATCTACAAATAGGCTTCAGTCACAATCTGAACAAAAGCCCTGACATGTAAATAAATGTGCGAATGATGGCCAGCTACATTACTCTTTTTGTCCCCAGCCCACTCAGAGACAGTCAACCCCTTCAAAAATATCAGTCACAAATAGATGGCACCATTGTACTTACCGCACAAGTGCCATAGAAGGCTTCTCTTGGCATGGCGTAGCTGTCATGTTTACCCTCCTCTTGACCACAAGAGCCAGGTACACAAACCATAAGTTCCCTCTTCCATCGTCTGTGTGCCACTCTGCAAAAAAGTGGTCCCTGACAACGTTTTCTCCACATCTGCATGCTAGTGACTCCCACGTGATTAGTAAGCTCTGAACCTCAAGGTGCTTCCTTTAAAGGGTTTCCACCCTTTGCTATAAACCAGAGATGAAGAGCTGCAGAAAACCCAATTTCCAGTGGTAGTAACATGCATTACTATGTGCCCTATGATGGTGCCCCAATTTTGTATACATCTTCACTCTTTCTTTAAAAATAAGAAATTCCAGGTGAAAAAATAAAATCTGGTCCTTCCCAGAACTGTTTCAACTGTATCCCAAAATAAATTAGACCTAGTGTATGTCTAGTCCAACAAATTTGGAACATTTGATAAATTTGAGAAAATAAAAAATAACTTTTGCCTCTGATAAGCTGAACTGAATTAGTAGTACAATTTTTCTATAGGCAATTACATCACTACTTCAACTTCAGTTACAAATAACTACCTCATTGGATTTTGCTAATAAATGGAAATCTTACTAACACCATGTCCAAAGCAGTACTATAATTGTCTATTTTTCCTTCCAGAAGTTATGATCCTGTCTGTTTTTAGCCTGTTCATTCTGACGCTTCATTCAAACACATAGAGTACAAATATATAACAGATATAGGCACACACGCTGCAGACAGAGCAGTGAGTAAGGCAGAAGACATATATTGACCAAACAATTGGGAGTGATATGGGCTATACAGTAGATGTACAAAATGCTATGGAAGATTACCACAGAGGAACCAAACCTAGTCTTAGGGAACAAGGATGGTTTCTCTAAGGAATGATATTTAAATTGAGACTTGAAAGACGAGGGTGCTGACTAGGTGAATGAGTAGCATGAGCATGTAGGAATGTCCCAAGTGAAAAGAACAGTACATCTAAAAGTTTCAGAGTAAGGAGGATAATAGCATTTTCAATGAACTGCTCAAAAGCTAGTGTGACTGCTGGAGTGGAGAGAGGGGCAGAGAGTGGCCAAGGATGAAGTGGAAGAGGCAAGCATGAGCCAGATCATCCTGGGCCTTAGAAACCCATCCGAGCATATAGACCTTACCCTAGAGATGACTGAGAGTCACTGAGAGGTATATGAGTTTGCTAGGGCTGCCATAAGGAAGTACCATAGAGACTGGGTGGCTTAACCAAGAAATTTATTTTCTTCCACTTCTGGAGGCTAGAAGTCCAAGATCAAAATATTAGCAGGGGTCTTCCCTGGTGGCGCAGTGGTTGAGAGTCCGCCTGCCGATGCAGGGGACGCGGGTTCGTGCCCCGGTCCGGGAAGATCCCACATGCCGCGGAGCAGCTAGGCCCGTGAGTCATGGCCACTGAGCCTGCGCGTCTGGAGCCTGTGCTCCGCAGCGGGAGAGGCCACAGCAGTGAGAGGCCCGCGTACCACAAAAAATATATATATATATATTAGCAGGGATGCTGAGGCCTCCTTCCTTGGCTTGTAGTTGGCTGTCTTCATGTGATCTTTTCTCTATGTGAGTCTGTCCTACTCTGCTCTTCACATAAGGACAAAAGTTCTATTGGATTGGGGGCCACCCTAATGACCCCATTTTAGGTACTTGTTCAAAAACTCTGTCTCCAAACGCAGTCACATTCTGAGGTACTAGGCTTTAAGGCTTCAACATATGAATTTCGTCAGGGTTGGACACAGTTCAGGCCATAAGAGAAGGTTTAGCACAGTACAGTGACATGACCTCAGTTATGTGTTACATGTTCACTCTGGTTGCAATCTGGATGGAGCAGAGGGGCAAGAGGAGAGCAGAGTGCCATGGAGGAAGGCTCTGCTGTGATCCAGGAAAGAGGTCAGATGGGTGGGGCCCAGCTTTGTTTTCTGAGAAGGACTATGGCCTTGGGGGCTCAGTCCAGAGGAGAGGTAACCTGGAGAAGGGATGCTTTCTACTCTGTGCCAGGAGGGGAGAGGAAAAGGAAAAGGGGCAAATGGAGGTAGATTTGTAGATATGATGGCAGGAAGTTGAAGTGGTTCGCTTTCATGGTTTCTATTTTAATTTTCTGTGAAATAAGACATCTGCTAGGAACAAGAAGAAAGCAAATTGCAGATGTGAGTTGAGCAGAAAATGTTTTAAATTGCCATTCCAGAGAGTGGGGAAGAAAGCTAAAAAAAAAAATCTCATTAGAATTTCTATGAAGTGTTAAAAGCCCCATTAAGGTGGGTGACCATGGATTTAAAAATGGCACAAATGCCCCCCCAGTTTTGTGTTTTTTCTATCTGTGCTGGACTGGGTGGGCACAGAGGTGGAGGGGCAGAGTTGGATTCTTCCAGGATTGGGGTTTCTCTGGCCAGAGAGTATGGTCTCTGGGGTTGCTGGAGGAGTTCTGGGCCATAACTGTTCCAGCTGAACTCCTGGGCATTTCTCAGGTGCTTGGAATTTGAAGCTACAGTTTAGCAGAGAAGGATGGGGTAGTAGATGTTTGCTTACAGGGCTGCTGAAATGAAAACCTTCTGGAAGCATTTTACTTTGTGGGAACTCTGTTCATCTTGAAGCACACACATATATAAGCCATAGCTCCACATATCTGGCCTGGATAGATACACTAAATCTTTTTATATTTTTATATTTCAGCTATTTAAAAAGTCTGCTTGGCTGCACATCTCCCTGAATGGGAAACATGCTTAGAATTTAATAAAACAAGTATTATGTTCATGCCACGTAGCATATAACAAAACACAAGATATGATGAAGGGTTTCTGACTAGACTCCCTCTTCCTGTTCTACCTGCTATAGTTCCACTGGGCTTTTGTATCATGCTGGCTGTGCTGGAAATTGAAAAAATTTTCTCCTCTGAAAAATTATAGTAATCGCTAGGAGTCTGAATGCAGAGGGAAGGTGTCTCAGGATGCCTGGGAATTTAATGCTTCACTTCCATCAGCCCATGTGTCATGAGGATCCTTCCATTCCAAACTATTCCATTGCCTTCCTGCCACCCACTCCCCAGCACACACACACACACATGCACAAATAATCTGTCACAATATCAAGCTCGTCAGAACCACAGGAGCTCAGATTTCACATATCTGAAAGGGAAGGAATTTTAGAATATAAATTCCACAACACAAATTGTTTTTACATACGCTACTACTTACTGTGTTTTGTAGCAGGATATGGGCTCTTGGTGTGAAATGATAATGACAAGGGATTTGCCAATAAAAAGAAGCCAGATACTGTAAAATATTGTCCAAACAATGTATCGCTCTAAGATAATGCCTAGACATTTTAGAGCACAGTATGCTTTTCTGAAACTGACAGTTGAAACAGGCGTTGCATTCTCTGAATAACTGTATGACTTCCGTGTTAAAATTCATGATACAAGCTACAATATTAGAAATGGGAAACTTTTAGAGGGTATTTACTCTGTGTTCACCCTAGAATATAAAAACATAATATAATCTTTCTTAAAAAATATAAGCTAGTCTTCCATTATTTAGTTTGTGATGGCAAACAGGAAAAAGTGATGCTACCAGCATCAAGAACTCTCTTGAATTTCATTTCTGGTAATAATTAGAGACCTGAATTGGTGAGGAAGGAAGAGGCAGAAATAACAGAACATGTCTGGATGGTATTTTTATTAGATGGTATCCTCAGAGAATCACTTATTATGTGGCATTCCAAAGATAATGAATAGGACCCCCCAAGTTAAAGACCCAACTGAGCCAGAATTATGACAGCTGGCCCCCTTGCAGTGATGGTAACCAAACTTCTATTTCCAAGGCCTTTCATTAATTTAGACATGTGTTTCTACAATGTAGTGCCTTTTTAGTTTCAGGTCATTCAAATATAAATGTATTATATATAGAAACATATTCTACAATTCTTTTCCCTCTGTATAGAATTCTTGAGAGAGAAAAAGGGAAGAAAAATATATATATATATATTTAGCTTAACAGATGTTTTATTTTATAAACCCACAGAGGTAAAAAAAATGGCTTTGAATTCTAAAGCCAAAGAGCTTTTTTTTTTTTGTCTATCTGTAAGGAAGGTAGTTTTCAAATCCTCCAATTTTCAGATTCTAAAAAATCCCACACTATTTACATAAATCCTTCATCCAACATATAACAGTCTTACAATGGTTTGACTCCCTTGCTTAAAATCTAGATCCATACTCTGTTCACTAATGATGCCAGTACTTCCTATACATATATATATATATATATATATATATATATATATATAGCATATAACAGCCAGGAATATCTATCACAGGCTCACACGGTCTTCTAAGTGAGAGCAAATCCTTCTTCATATGCCTCTCCATCAGGTATTTCACAACCTCCTTAAGACTACAGAAGGAAATACTTTAAGTCTTGTAGAAAAGAAGCAAATTTACCTATAGAAATAAAAGAGTCGTAGTCCTTTTGAATTTTGGAGGATTCCGTGCCTGGCTCTCTATTTGCTTTCTTTCTTTTGCACTATAGAAACAATTCAGATGTTATATGTTGTAAACATGTCCTATTGACATACCAAGATCTTATTTCATTTGCGAAAATTAATGGTTTAAAAGAAACAAGAAAAGAAAAAGAAAGATAGTTCTACAAAGCTATTTTACCAAAATTAAATGACTATTAAAAAAACACGTGGCAATTAGACCTAAGAGTTTGTTCTAAATTGGAAGTGTTACACCTTCCAACTCTCAGCTGAAGACCAGAATTACTTCCTTCTGCCTGAGACGGAAAAAAAAGCATGCTGAAGGGGTACACAGGCTATTTGCTATAATGTTATTTCAATTTCATGGACCTGTACAATCTTCAGCTGTGATATTATGAAATTATTTTTAAATTTTCCAATAGAATATTTTCCTTTCTTTCCTATTCACTTCCTCCTACACAGAAGCTTGTAACTATGCATATCTAAAAAACAATGAACAGCTTTGCAATCCCATGGGACCTCACCTTTGCCTCTCAGATCAACTTCAATGAATATAGTTTTGGTTATTGCTCAGAATATCAGGAACTGTGTCTCCTTAGGATAAGTATCACTCTGCTTCCTATTAGCCCAGACCGTGTGTTCTTCCCATGGAATTTCCTCTATCGCCATAGCCACTTCTACCCTGGAGTCAGGATTGAGCTTGTAGGGTAGGCGTGGAGGTAACACCTTCCCCATGACCTAAGCTTCTCTGTATTGCTCTAGCCTGCTCTAATTGAAACTACCAATGTGGTGGTCTACAGTTAAACTCTCAGAATAGACAGCCTCTTTCCACAATTTTTCATGTCTTTTTGGTGCCGTCTTCCCCTCAGTGTTCATATTCCTACTTCTCTCCTAATCCCCTCCTCTGAAAACCTACTCTCTGGAGAGGTATGCAGAACCTTCACATGAATCTGCAAACACTTTAACATGACTGAATGATTCCAATCCTAGGGGTATTAAACTTCAACAGCAAACACAGATGCTTAAAGCAAGGAATTGTATCTCCATTTGCATAATTTCAGGCTTGAGCAAGTATGGAGAAATTTAAGGGGTACCACAGAGATTACCCCACGCACTCAATCACTTACTCGGCCTTCACTTTCTCATTCTATAATCATTGAGTGCCTAGAAGTTATCAAAAAGCACTTGTAATCTGGGAGAGGAAGAGAGCTCCCCTAACAAGGAAGGTCATTGAAGTGTTAAAGGGGGAGACAGAGAAAGAAATAAATTCACCTTAGGGTTCAGAGAGGAGATGCAGCTCTAGGTCTGAAAGGTGTGAAGATATTTTCTAGGTAAACAAACAAAGGAGTGAAAGGTTTCTTGGCACCTAAGAATAGCTGTGAGCCGCACCTCTAAAACAGGGTGACTTGGGGAAATGTGAATTATTCAAGCAAGCTAAGCAATGGGATGTGAAGCATGATTCAGAAAGAGACGAATCTGGAGAGAAATCAGGGCCAGGTCACTGAGGCTTTGCGTGATTTGTTCACGTGGACCTTATTCTGTATGTCCGCACTTCCCAGAATGTGACATGTGTGTCTTAGTGGAACATGAACGAGCTTTAGGTGCGTCTTCTATTTAACTTATTTTGGTTATTTTTACCCAAACATTTTGGGGGAAAATCTTTTAAAAATGAGGTTCTTCAATGCAGGCCATGAGATACTGCGTTTACATCTGCTTTTACATTTGCACAAAATGCCCTGTAATACTGCTACTCCTGCTGCTAATAAAAGTCTTAAGTATTTTATGACATAAATCAAAGGATACTTCAAATGAATAATGACACAAGTGGTACATGGACATGGCAAAAACCATAAAAGTGGTACACAAATAACTTCAGTTGGAGAAACATTAAAGCAGCTAGTAGGAGGCTGTTAGGCTTGTCCACTTGGGAAGGAGACCACCAGCATGGCGTTCCCATGTAGGTCATTGCAAGCTTTCCACCCATGTGCAGTCAGCCCCATTCTGAGTTTCTACCCAAGGACTGCTTTCCTCAGGCTTCTTTTTGCCTCAGGAAAGTACCAGGTGTTAGTTTAACAGCTTGTGATATGAAGGAAAAGATTTAAGGGGTTTTTGGTGAATGACATTAGTATTCATTTAAATTCAATCAACAGTTAAGCATTTACGTTGAGCACAAAGCAGTGGATCTTACTTCCCCTTTGTACATGTGTATATGTATTGATATATATATGTGTGTGTGCACACGCAAGGGTGCACACACACATGCACACACATACACAGAACAAGGTAGGGACATCTCTTTCTGGAACTCAGTCAAAAATGATTCCTTTCCACTCCAATAGCGATCACATTCCAAAAATCATCCAAGGAGACAAAATCAGAGGAATTGATGTGTCTATGCATTAAACAAATAATTTGCAGGGTCAGTGACCTGAGCTATCTTGTGTTTATTAATTACATGGATATTTTAGTCTCCACTAGTTTTCTGTCCCTTCCAATAAAAAAGCAACTGATGAGATGCTCTTGACAAATCTATTGAACAGACTATTTCTAAACTCCCCAAAGGAAAAGGAACACTGTGGGCAATTTCACATTAAGTTTTGATGGCATTTATGGTCATTATTTAACCACTCAGGGCTTAATAACATATTGACTTATATTGCTCACTAATTATTTTATTAGTAATAGTCTTGTCAATCCAACAAGATTGTAGTTTCAGGAAGGAGAAAGTCATTTATTTCATGTATGTATCAGAGACCCTTGCGCAGGATTAGAAATATGGTAAGTTCTAGATAAATATGTGTCTATTCATGTTACAACATGTAGTCTATTTCTTACTAGGGTACAGAGGGAACATAGGATATGGATGGGGAAAATTGTGAGGATGATTAGAGGACTTGGAAAATATGAATTAAAACTAATTATCCTTGCACATAGGCTGTACCTAGCATGAGAGAGAGATTGATTGAAAGACAGACAGAAAGACAGAGACAGAGAGAGAGATTGATTGAGAGAGAGAGGAATTAACAATCTCTTAACAGTTACTATGTGCCAGAAACTATGCTAAGCTTTTACATGTTAACACACTTAAGCTTCACAACAGAGTAGGGGGACAGGTGTTATTTTTCCCCATTTTACAAATAGGAAACTGAGATTGGCAAGGCATTTAAAAAAATATTTTATCTTTCATCTAAGTTTTCCTTCCTTCCTACTTACTTTGTTAAAAAATTATTTTTAGAGGCTTATGAATACATGGAATAAATATTTTTAAACTCAATAAGAATACAGGGGGCTTCCCTGGTGGCGCAGTGGTTGAGAGTCTGCCTGCCGATGCAGGGGACACGGGTTCGTGCCCCGGTCCGGGAAGATCCCACATGCCGCGGAGCGGCTGGGCCCGTGAGCCATGGCCCCTGAGCCTGCATGTCCGGAACCTGTGCTCCGCAATGGGAGAGGCCACAACAGTGAGAGGCCCGTGTACCGCAAAAAAAAAAAAAAAAAAAAAGAATACAGAATAAAGACCCATAAAATATAAAACATATGTGAAGAAACAAAGTCAGATGAAAGGTGTGAATAGATCAGCCCCAAAGAAAAACCTTACACGGGGCTTCCCTGGTGGCGCAGTGGTTGACAGTCCACCTGCCAATACAGGGGACACGGGTTCGTGCCCCGGTCCCAGAGGATCCCACATGCCGTGGAGCAGCTGGGCCCTTGAGCCATGGCCGCCGAGCCTGCGCGTCCGGAGCCTGTGCTCCGCAACGGGAGAGGCCACAACAGTGAGAGGCCCGCGTACCGCAAAAAAAAAAAAAAACCTTACATGGTTATCAGAGTAGAGTTTCATGGCTGTGGCAAAGTGAGGGACAACTAATTCTTTATTATTCATTATCAGAAAGAAGCAGCACTCTACTTCCTCAGCTTTCCTACTATACTAGAAAGGGCCCAAATCACCTAGCTGGTAATTGTCTTGGAAAGAGTTCCAAGTCTGACTAGCATCATTTCTCATGGTGTGCCCTCATATGGAAGCTCTCTGGCACAAAATGACTGATTTCACCTCACTGACATTTTGTCCAAAGGTTTCCTTTTGCATGGTAAATTTTTCTGAGACTAAGTATCAGCACACGGTCCTGTTTCTCTGGTCTCACTATGGAAATCACGGTGCTATGTCCTTCTAAACATAGTTGTCCAACTTCCAACTTCCAACTAGTCAAGTAGATTGCTGTATGGATCACGAGAAAGTGTCACTGGTGATTACTAGGGTATCTCAAATGTGAGAGTGCAAACCCTTGGGTATTCTCAGAATCCAAAAGTATTTCTACAAGAAATTTTTATTGCTGTACTATAGTTTTAATATTTTAAAAAATCCATATCCTAACATTAAAAAAAATTTTAATTCAATGAAAATGAAAATACAACCTAGCAAAGTTTGTGAGTACAGTGAATGCAGTGTTTAGAAAGAAATTTATAGCATTAAATATATACATTTAAAAATAAGAAAGATATAAAATCCATAACCTATATTCTACCTTAGGCAACTAAAGAAAGAAGAGGTATTTTAGACAAAAACAAGTAGAAGGAAATAACTAATAAAAATTAGAGCAGAAAGTGAGAAGATTGAAAACTGGAAAACAATAGATACAAACAAAAATAAAAGCTGGTTCTTTCACGTGGTCAAGAAGACTGATAAATGCTAGCACGATGAACAAAGTAAAAAGGGAGAAGTCACAGATTACTAGCATATGAAATGAAACAGGAAGGTATTCACTCAGACCCTGTAGACATCAAAAAGAATAACAAGAAAAAACTGCAAAGAACTCTATGTACATAAATTTGACAATTTAGATGAAAGAGCATAAGTCCTAAACACAAACAAGCTACTATAATGCATGCAAAGAGAAACAGCCTGAATAGCTGTAGTCTGGCTAACCATGTCAAAAAAAGAGAAGACACAGATTATCAGTGTTAGAAATGAAAGATGTGTCATCACCCATGGACACGAGAAGGATAAGAAAGGAACACTACACTCTATACCCACAAATTCCATAACTTAGGTGAAATGGATCAATTCCTTGAACAACACAAACTACCAAAACTCACACAAGGAAAAATAGGTAATATAGCCTAAACAAATTGAATCAATAGTTAATCATCTTCCACACAGTTTTAACCACATATAGTCAAACATAACTGAAAATATATTGATGGGTTACGTTCAGGTATGAGTAACACAGTCTTTCTCATATGAGGAAGCTGATTACTCCCACATGGAAGGTCTGGGTCAGAGCAGTTCTCCACTGCTCTACTGTGGAGAAAAAGCAGAAATAGAGAGACCACTTCCTAACTCACAACTCATTTTATGAGAACCAGCATTACACCAATACCAAAGTCAGATAAAGACCTTACAAGAAAGGAAAGCTACAGACCAATATCTCTCATGGACATAAACACAAATGTCCTTCAGAAAATGTTACAAGTTTAATCCAACAATGTATAAAAGGATTCATACACCATGACCAAGTGGGATTTATTCCATGTACAAAAAACTGGTTCAACATTCAAAATTCAATCAATATAAGCTACATATCAACCAGCCAAAGAAGAAGAATCATGCTTATATCCACTGATGCATTAAAAAAAACTGACAAAATCTAATACCAATTCATGATAAAAATTTTCAGCAAATTAGGAATAAGGGGACCTTACTCAACTTGATCAAGAACATCTACCAAAAAAATTATACAAGTAACAACATATTTAATGGTGATAGACTGGATGCTTTCCCCCAGGATCAAGAATGTGGAACTATTCCTACTCAAAATAGTGTTGGAAGTCCTAGTAAGTGCAATAAGAAAATAAAAAGAAATAAAAATTATACAAATTGGATAAAAAAAAAACAAACTGTTTTTTTCTTTTGGAGAATGGTATTAACCACAATTTGAGTAAGGTTAAAGTCCATTCAAGAAGAAGGCTCAGAGGAGCCTGACTTAAGTTTGGTAAAGTTTGGCCAATATGCAAGAAAATGAACTTGGGTGCAAACCTTTCACAATAATTAACTCAAAATAGATCATAGTACTAAATGTAGAATGCAAAACTATACGATTTCTAGAAGAAAACATAGGAGAAAATCTATATAATTTTTAAATTTGTTTATGAGTTTTAGCTACAACACCAAAAGCATAATTCATGAAAGTAAAACTTAGGCTTTTTAATATTAAAATTGTTCTACAAAAGATATTAGTGGAATGAATATACAAGCCACAGACTAGAGGAAAATATTTACAAATAAGATATCTGGTGATGGACTTGCATCCAAAAACACAAACTCTTAAAATTCAACAAGAAGAAGACAAACAATCTAATTTAATAAATGGGAAATGATCTGAACAGACATCTCACCAAAGATATAAAGGCAAATAAACTTACGAAAAAATGGTCAACATCATTTGTCTTTGGCTATATTTGTTTCCTACTATTGTTATAATAAATTATCACAAATGTAGTGACTTAACACAGATTTATTCTTTGACACTTTTGGAGGTCAGAAGTCCAAAATGGACCTTATTGGGTGACAATTAAAGTGTCATCAGAACTGCATTCCTTCTGGAGGCTCTAGGGAAAAATTCATTCCATGCTTTTAAATATGTACATGTACAGATTAACATAGACGCATGTGTTTCCTTGTTCTGTCAGCTAAGAAGTACACAAGACCAGCCTGGAGCATCAGTAGTGCCAGAAAGTAAGAAAATGCTAAAACAAACAAACTCAAAGGTGGGAGCATGTCAGAGGGATACAAGAAACAACTGAAAGAGCTCACATTGGTCAATGCTGGAACAATTTGAGCAAAAACACAAAGGCTTGTTGGATTATAAGCCAAAGTATAAAATGAATATCCATGAGTCCATACTAAGATAAATAAATGGTTGAATAAATAAATAAATGGAGGAGAAGAAACAAATCTGTACAGAAGAATTCCGAATAGTTTATGTTCATGGAGATGGAGCATAACTCCCTACTCCTTGAGTATGGGCTGCACACAGTGACTTCCTTCCAAAGAGTGACATATAAAAAGGAGGATAAAAGTAACTGTACAGTGGAAAAGTATGACAAACATGACCTCAGTGAAATGATCAAGGTTAACATTCGGCAGTGAGAAGGCATCTTGAGAGTACATACCCTTGATATGATGTGATGGGAATGGCACTTTACTGTTTTGTGATCTTCCTCACCAAAACTCACAATCCCAGTCTAACCATGAGAAAAACATCAGACAAGTTCCAATAGCGTGACATCCTACAATAAATAATACATGACCAGTACTCTTCAAAACTCTCAAGGTCATCAAAAACAAGGAAAGTCTTTGAAGCAGCTACAGCCAAAAGGAGCCTAGTGAGACATGACAACAAAATGTAATGCAGGGGCTTCCCTGGTGGCGCAGTGGTTGAGAGTCCACCTGCCAATGCAGGGGACATGGGTTCGTGCCCCGGTCCGGGAAGATCCCACATGCCGCGGAGCGGCTGGGCCCGTGAGCCATGGCTGCTGAGCCTGCGCGTCCAGAGCATGTGCTCCGCAACGGGAGAGGCCACAACAGTGAGAGGCCCACGTACCACAAAAAAAAAAAAAAAAAAAGTAATGCAGTATCCTGGATTGGATGCTGGAACAAAAAAACAAAAAAAAAGCATCAGGTAAAACTAAGAAAAATCTGAATAAACTAAGGATTCAATGAATAATAATATCAGTACTGGTTCATTAATCAGACAAATGTGCCATACTAATATAAATTATTAATAATAGGGGAAACTGGGTGTGGGGTGTATGGGAACGCTCTGTCCTATTGTATCAATTCTTCTGTAAATCTAAAACTATGCTCAAATTAAAAGTTTATTTAAAAAACTGTTTATTATCATTTATCTGAATCACCATTTACTACCAAGTTTTACCACAAGATTTTGGTGTACACATTTCTGTACTTATTTATAAGCATGTATGTGACAAATGATCATGGACACATTTAATTTTTGGTGAACATATCTGGGAGCAAAGCAAGTCTGATCAAAGTTATTGTTCTTATACTAAATCATTTCACTAGAAATAAATATAAAATGTCTCTTCTACACGAATAATTTACATATGACAGATATTTCCACGATAAAATAATTTAATTTCTTAATGTTTTTAATAAACCAAGCCTTTGGTTCTACGTGGCAAAAATGATATATTCTGGTAGCTCAATATACTACCTTTATCCTTTTAGACTAAAAAGAAAAGAACAATGGCTTAATCCTAAAGTAAAATGTTCAAGCCAAGTGAAGGCTAAATGCCAAAAATAGCTTCATGAGGATTTGAATGTTCCTAGTCCAAAACAATAGAGGATCTATTTCTAATATTTAGTGGTGTTCATCAACAGTCCAATGATGTGCTTTGTTGAAAGTATAATATTTTTCTTATCATCTGAAGAGTTGAAACCAACTTCAGATACTATTTTGCAGTTTCTGATTCCAGAAATAATTGGATTACATACCCATTTAATACAAATTTTAATAACATTGCATGATAATATTTTCTTCAAATGAAGACAGCTTTATAGACTTAAGAAGCAACCCCACATTAAAACGAGATTAGAGTATTGCTTTCTGATGAATGCCAGATTATCCTGAACTTGAATTTATTACTATCTCTTTATATACTATTGTAATGCTACCAGACATATTCTGAATCTGTTTGACTAAAGTAAATGTATAGTAATAAAGACAAAAATGGATGCAAAGGACCATATTTCTACATTAAAAATTGAAGTTCATGTGTTTATTATTTTGTATTTAATTTGTAGATTAGTTTTTGGCTGTATAGGAATCGTAAGCACAGTATACTTATGTCAAATTTTATGTGGTATATATGTAGATCACATTAAAATAAAAATAACTAAAGACAACACTATAGGTCCAGAAGATTGTTTCTTTCTGAGAGAAATCAATACATTACTCATATTTCAGAAAGGCTGCATACAGGTCCCATAAAATTCCCCAAATAGCAAGCCAACACTGAAAAAATCAAATTATTGTTTTAAAGCAAATCAATGCCAGATTTCACCTGTCTCTCCCTTGCTTTGATCACTAATGCTAAGAGGAAATGATCTTCTGTTACACTGTGCATTATTTAGGAGTCAGCACCTCTAGCAGAAAAGTCATCAGCTACAGTCAAATCTATTATCAATAGTGAGATTCAGTGAACAAGTCCAAAGGATATGGAGGCAGACAGAAGAGAAAAAAGAAACAGGATAGTACAGAGAAAATAGGTGAAAGCGATGAAGTTAACTGTAAAAGAAAACAGCAGAAGGAAAATGAGAAGGAAGGAAGGAAGGAGGGATGGAGGGAGGGGAAGGAAGGAGAGAGGGAGGGAGGGAGGGGGAAAGGAGGAAGGAAGGAAGGAAATAGAGATAGAAGTAGTGCCCAACATAGCTTCATTAATCTGTGTTTTTCTGGCTCTTCATCTTGGGATATCTCCTCTTACCAAGTCAGACAAAAAATGCTCTCTTTTCACAGGGACTGAAAAATGAAGGGAAACTGAGTCTGCAAATCAGAGAAAACAGTTGAAAATCAATCATATGGTTGATCTTTATCTCATGAAGTAACATATATTTGACTACTTTGTTCAGTGTATAATTAATACTTCTTTCACTAAACTAAACTGTGCATTTTGTTGTGACAGAAGCCAGTCTCACCAGAAAAATAAACTGTCATTTTGCATTTCTATGACTTCCCTTCCAGGTTTTGGCAGGAATGTGAATTTAAAGCGAACATACTGTAGAACACATGACCCGATCATTGTGACCATGTGCTCATTCATTTGGGACTGGTATTGATTCAGTAGCAGCTCTAAGTACAGATCATGAAAACAAATGTTGTGATTGGCTCAGATAAAGTGCCACCTAGCTCAGGAGTCACAAAGGCAATGAGGATTTGAAGGATTTATCTCAACAATCAAACAGAAGACACTGTAGTTTCACTTCATTAAACAATATTTTATATTGGTGTAACACGTTTTTAAAAGATTCTTGAAGTATACTAGAAATAGTTATATTTCTAGAGTCTTCTTTAAATTCTTGTTAGTCTAATACGAGATCATAGCAATTTATGTTTCTAGGAGTTCATGGCAGATATTTTAAATTCATCAGATAAATAACTATACACATACAAAGTGTCAAATCAAAATGTACATTAAAAGTATATTTATGTTGAGGGCTTCCCTGGTGGCGCAGTGGTTGAGAGTCCGCCTGCCGATGCAGGGGACGCGGGTTCGTGCCCCGGTCCGGGAAGATCCCGCATGCCGCGCAGCGGCTGGGCCCGTGAGCCATGGCCACTGAGCCTGCGTGTCCGGAGCCTGTGCTCCGCAACGGGAGAGGCCACAACAGTGAGAGGCCCGCGTACCGCAAAAAAAAAAAAAAAAGTATATTTATGTTGAGATAAAATATTTTTATCCCACAATATTGGATTTGTGTGTAGTGTGTGTTGTACCTTAAGTAACTAAACTTTGAGCCCCTTTTTAAACTGTTGAAATTTTTTATTACATAAAAACTTTTTACATTTTTTATTTTACATAAAATATTAAATATTACATTAAAATTTTTCAGATAGAACAGAATATAGATATGGACAGCATATTTCTGTCATATCTAAAAATTCTGTTCTATTTTAGCAGTCTGTGGAGGTCACATCCATAATCAAACCCACAGCACCTAGTTATCTTCCCAAAGCTGACAACAAAATTTTGTCAGATTTGTGACAATATTTACAGCTCTCGAGTTTATAATGTTTGTGTGAAAGAAACTCAGTATAAATTTTTATTTACTCTAGGTATTATAGATGAAAATTTATTTAAGATACAAGACTAAGGGAAATGTTCATCTCTATTAAAAAAAAAAATGAAACAATGCATTTTATCCATCTGTTGGTGCCTCTCTACAATCCAATTAATATTGTCATTTTGATGAAATGCAGCTACTACTCTTTGGCAAGAATCAACCAGTCACCCGTTTCTTAGTTTTTAGTCTCTCTCTGCAGCAACTCACCTTTTGTATTGCATCCAGATTTTTTTTCTAAAAACCAAAATAATTCTTAAAAGGTGAACAACAGCTGCCCTGTCAATAAACACAATAGATATCAATCCGCCTTTATCATTCTTGACATTTCAGAAGATTTAAAGCTGTTACTAGTCTTTCCTTTTTGAAACACATGCTTCTCCTGGCTTCCAAGGTATGACACTCTCCTGCCTTTCTGACTGCTCTGCTTTTGTCCCTTTCCAGAACAGTAACTGGCCGAAAATGCTCAAGGCACTATACTCAACGCAGATGCCCTTCTGAGGAGTTCTCATCTATACTTTAATTACCACATCAATACAGACGATTTGTACACTTATATTCCCATCCTAGACTTCTCCTCTAAACTCTAGACGAGGCTATCCAACCGTCTCTCGTAGAAGACTCAAAGGCACTGTAAAATGAGAATGTTCCAAATTGCATTTAAGTGGTTTTATAACATGGACACGAATTCTTTGAATTTCTTCCCATTGAGTGACAGGGTTTCTGTCCCCTCTCTTTGAATCTGTGTAAGCCTGTGACTACTTCAACTAATAAGTGGAACCAAAGGCATGCGATTTCCAAGACTAAACAATGAAAGGTCACACAGCTTCCACCTCATTTGATACAATGCTCATGGGAAACTACCATGTAAGAATTTCAGCAACTTCAAGGCTGCCATGATATGAGGAAGCCCAAGCTATATATAGAGAGGACAGGTGTAGTCATTCTCGTAGACAGTTGTAGCTGAGCCTAAATCATTGAGTCATCCCAGTCCAGGCTCCAGAGATGAGAAGGAGGAACCTCCAGATGGTTCCATTCACTACTTCTGGTCATTTGATTTTCCCCAGCTGAGATTCCAGACAGATGGAACCATCGTGATAAGCCATCCCCACTGAGCCCTGTCTAAATTCTTGACCCAGTGGTAAAACAGCAGTAGATAGCAACCTTGGTCCTCTTTCAATGTCTTACTCTTTTTCAATTCCATTATCAACTCCTGTGGATTTTGTCCCTTAAATATCTCTTGAATTCATGAACTTCTATCTTCTGTCAACAAAACCCTTGTCCAAATTACGATTATCTTTGGCCTAAAATACGGCAATGGCATTTTCATTGGTCAACCTCTTCTTGCCTCCAGCTCAGCCCCAAGTCATTCTCCACACTGCAGAGTGATCTTTTCAAAACTCAGATCTCCTAATGTCACGCTGTGCTTAGCACGCCTTAGTCATGTTCCACTGATCTTTGAAGAAATACAAAAATCTGAATGAAGTTTAGAAGGCCTGTGTGATCTGGCCACGGTCTTACTCTCCCATTTCTCACTGTTCCACTGAGTAGCTGCCAGTCTCTCTTGTGATTATTGAGCATTTGAAATGTAACTAATGCAACTGAGGAACTAAGTTCTTAATTTTATTCAATTTTAATTAATTTAAATTTAAAAACAGATACTTGATTCAATTATTGAAAATCTTTTAAGTATGTTTGGAAGAACTCAATATGTGCAGTTATTTTTTTCAACTATAAATCTTATGAAATTTAAATACAGATCAAGTACTCCCAATGAAAATCTATCATCTAAATTTAGATGTGCTACAAATTTAAAATGCACACTGGTTTTCAAATAGTGCAAAGAAAAACATAGTAAAATATCAAATTAATAATTTTTATGTTGACTACATTTTGTACTGATAATGTGTTGGGTTAAATAAAATACTTTAATAAAATTAATTTCACCTGCTTCTTTTTACTTTTTTTAATGTGACCACTAGAAAATTTACATTACATACCTGGCTCTCATTATATTTTTATTGGACTGTGCTGCTTTAGATCTGTTTCCTCCAGACACTTTGGTCCCCTCTTTGCTTCTTGTATTTACAGTGCTTCCTCTCCTCACAGGGCCTTTGCACATGCTGTTTCTATCCCTTTCCATCCTTCACCCAGTTAACCACTATTCATCTTTCAGCTCTTTGTTCAAGCCTCTTTTCCTCAAGGAAAACATTTCTGGCCTCCGTATCTTGGTTCAATTTTCCTCTTATCTACTTTGACATCACTATGGACCTCACCACTGTAACATTTGTCACAGTGACAAATTTACCACGTGTATGTATTAGATACCAACCCGCCCCCACCCTCAACTAAGCTGTCCATTCCATGAGAACAGAGACCACATCTTTTGCTCACCACTTTCTTCCCAATGTTTAGCACAGGGAAGGGCATATAGTAGCTTGGGGTGCAAAGATTACTAAAACACAAGTCAGGAAGCAAGAATATCAGACTATAGCAAGTAAGAGAACTTTGTATTTATAAAGCAATAAAACAGAGCTATGCATATTTTACTGAGTTCAATATGTAGCTGTTAAATGAATGAATGAATTAATGATACTCAGTTTTACAAGAAAAATATTTCACTCCTTTCTACTGTTGAGGGAAGAAAATTCAAACTCTATCTGATCACTGCAGCGCTTGACCATCTGAGCCCCAGACTCTCATTCTAGTTTACTTCCTGCCAGTGTCCTCCTGAGGAGACACGATGGCTAGTCTCCAGAGTCGGGCAAACCCAGGTGCAGTCCTGTTTGTCTCTGTGACCTTCCTAAGATGTTTCCTCAACTATAAAACGGGATAACAATAGCAACTATGTCAAAAGGCTATTGTGAAGATGAAATGAAATGATGTATATTTAGCACAGTGTCTATTATGTAGTAAGCTCAGTAACTTCTAGCTGTTAATATTATCTCCAGGCCAAGCACAAAATATCAATAATCATAAATATCCCTCACTAAATATCGAGTATATACCAGTCATTATGAAGTATATTACTTCAACGAATCTTCACTGCAGTTACTATCAGAAAAAGAAAGTGAGGCTCAGAGAGGTTAAGTCACTTGCACAAAACCACACAGCCAGTAAATGGAAGAGGCAAGATTCACAGCTAGACAACTTGATGCCTAAGACCACCTTTCTCACCGCTGTATCTCCCTATCTGGCAGTAGGTACTCAGGCATCTTAATTTCCCTTTTAATTCCATTACCCTATTCTCCTATCATTTAAATAACCATTCCTTCAAGGTAGCATGCACTTTCACAACTCCATTTTCCTGCTAAATCCCTTATGAAATCACCTTCCCCTCCTTTCTCCAAAGGGCAAAATTCTATTCAAAGTTCAAGGCTATCTCACACATCATCAGCACCTTCCTCCATTGTCTATCCTTACTCTGAATGTATAATTCCATCCTATCAGCTAACTAAGCACTCTGTTCATTAAATTAGTAAAACATGCATTCCATTGCTTTATTGCTCTTTGTATGCAAAGTTGTCTCTTCTGTTCTGTTCTGACATTCTCAAGGTCCAGAACAGGGTCATACTCATTTTTGCATCCCACACATTTAACAAAATGCTAGAGACGATGTGAGCAGGTGGTCAGTGAATTTATGGTGACATGAAAATTAACTTAATATGTGGTCTGCACAAGCTGCTTCTCTTTATACACACACATATTCATGCACATGCATGTATACCAACACACAAGCTCACACGCACACAAACACAATCAATTCTGCACACAAAAAATCACTCACAATTGCTTGTGCACATGCAAATGCAGACATGCACACATATGCACACAGGTATGCTCACACACATATTTGTGCACAACTGCAAATGTGCACACACAGAGATGAACTCAGCTTTTTGTTTGTTTATGTCTAGACAAATAAAATATCGAGGGAAGAATGAGTTTAAAAGGATTTTGAAGAAATTAACCTAGCCTCTTTGACTTTATTATTTAAAACGATGAAAGTAATTTTATCTTTAATTTTAATAAGAAATTAAATAGCAAAAGGAGTATTTTGTTGCTGTATTTTTCCACATTTCATTATAAAAATGTATTTTGAGATAAAGATGATCCTAGTATTTGGTACCAAAACCTAACTCTCTCTCTCTCCCATACACATACACATTCCTTAGAATAATGTTCACTCATATATCTTTGGTAAAAGAACAGAAATATAAAGAAAATTCAGACCAGGATCATCTTTATAAGATCACACTAAAGGCTTCACATCAATATTTTTATCCAAACTATTTGGCTTTTGGATTTTATATTCTATTAAGAAATCATAAGCTTCTAGGATATTTTATTTTATGATCCAAACGTTTAAGGCAGTAAAGCTACGAGTAAAAGATGTTTTAAAGAATTAAACAGATACTTTCACCTTTTAAAGCAAATTTTAAAATACCACTAAAGCAGGAAAGTGATGCTGCATTATCATTAAAATTTTAACAGAGCAGATTATAAACAATCAAGTGTACAACTGCAGATATACAGATAATTCTGCTGCAGACTGCTGATGACATTACTAAATCATGGGAGCTTTCCTTCCACGTTAGGATGTACGGAGAGCCCACGAAGGAATTATAGCCCGATTACGTGCAGCCAAGTGCACATTACTAACTGTTAGGAGAAGGTACAGGGGTTATAAACGCCTCATATGGCCTGCACTCCATTAGATAAGGATATTAAACCCTCAGATCAATAGGACACCATGTTGCTATTATGGTCATTGGCAGTTACAATAGCCCAAAACACTTACTTGTGTCCACAAAGAGAGAAAGTGTATTTTAATATCTTTGGGCATCAGATGTAGCTGCATTCTACATCTTCCTGCTTGAGGCTTCACCTTTGCTGTCACCAGGAAGCAACACTCTTGTTTGCATACTCAGCCTGGTGCCTGCACCCTGAGTGCTGGAAATAGTGATGTCAAATGTGCCTGATTGATGTCAGTTTAAGAGAGCCTCCTAGTTTCAGATCTTGTAATGGAGTTTTCATTCTTCCAGCTACATAATGCATGCAAACATTACCCTGATGGCTTTTAAAAAGTGGTCAAAATGCATGGGAAGAACCAAATGTGTTATATGTTTGCCTCCTACAGCCTGCAGCGGGGAGAAGAGTGGCTCAGAGAGATTTCCAGTGTGTAGAATTACAAGTAGCTCTCCAGCTGAACAGTTATTGTAATGCCCACAGTGTGTGGTGTCTGGAGAATACAGGGAGATGTGCAGCACAGTACTGTTGCCTCATCTATTAAACATATATTCATACACACCACGTGATATCATCACTACCGCCCCCCCACCACCCTACATATGACGAAAGGGCAGTAGCAGTTTATCCAAGTTCCCACCTCCCTGTGGCTCCCTCCACGGCTCACTTGTCCCCTAGAAGAGCGGAAAAGGGGAATGGAGGCCCATAATTCTCTTTGCTGGTCTGGTTCACAGCTTTCCATCTGGTCTTCACAGTGACATCTGATTAAGCGGAACTATAAATGTGTCAGAAAACAATTAGCCCTCACAGGTCTCCTCTGTGTTTTCACAGTGGGCCATACTGAGGAGGGCAGATTTAGGGAAATCAGCCCACTCCTGTACGAGCCACTCAGGATTATTTTAGTGCTACGCAGGTCAGGGCACCGCCATAGGGACTTCCACACACTGGCGTTTCCTGACTTCCCCAAAGCCTGCTGAAGGTGGGAGGGAGGAAGCCCAGCCCCCTCTGCCCCTTCATCTCTTAGCCTCATTCCCCTGATGTTAAGTATTTGGTGGAATCCCAGCCTGGAGGAAATATACAGCCATTTGTGGGGACATACAGGTCTCATACTTCACACAATTAGACATACAATAGGTTAAACAACTGAACTGCTAAATGAAACACCATCAGGGACTAACATATAATACAGAAAAACAACATGAGATGGAAGGGGAAATGATCAAATTGCCTGGTTTTGTCCGAAACACTTATAAAGAAAATGGAATCTGAGATAGGCTACCAAGGATACATTGACCAAAAGGGGGCAGGTGGAAGAATGCAGGCCAAGGCCCAAAGCAAGATGCTCCTGGTAACCTCTTCCTCACAGAGCAGAGAGAAATCTGTCTCCCAGTGTCCTATCATTGAGAGGCAGATCTCTTCACCCATAGATGGGATGTATATACACAAATAGATCCATCACTGGCTCTAGTTCTTTCCCCACCTAACCTCTTGGATTTGGAAAACCCGCTTGCCTTCTCTGTCTAGTTATCCTTTCCCAACTCAGACTGCTCTTCTTGGGAAATCCTGTCTCTATGCCTTGATCTCCTCCAGCTCAGATCCTTGGCCTGCTCCCAATCTTAGAAGCAAGGACTCCAGAGTCTCTCTTTTTTTTCCCCCAGTCCCTAAGTCATTTATTTGCTTCTGATCCTAAAGCAAGTGTGGATGTAATATGAGTCCGAATCTGAAACGCTATCTGGGACATGGAAGGTGCTCAAGACTGAAAAGAAGAAGGTCTGAAGGGTCCCTTCTTTGTTTAGTTTTAGGTGAAAGCAGGGCAGGAGACTGACCGGAGAAGCTCAGGAGAGCAAGGATGCTACATTCCTACAGAGGAGCTGGGAACAATTCTTACATTTTAAATGGATCTTTACCTTTCCCAGATACTAATGGAGGGTCAAAATGAAGTTAAGCAGGAAAAGGCAGCTCTGCGTATACCCTGGGGGGGGGGGTGAGTGGAAAGGGGAGGGGGCACAAAGGGAAACTGATGAAGAAGCCTAAGAACTGGTACTCTTGATGGACTGAAGACTTTTCTGAATTGACTGAATTTATTTCACTATAGCTTATGCAGACTGTAGCAGTACTTACACATCTACCACCCATCCCCATTCCTTATTCCTTCATGTGAAAAGACATACAAGCAGTTCCTTTGGGCCTATATCTTCTGTTACTCACTACATCATAGCAAACACAGCAGCATTGTCACAGCTCATCTGCCCTAATGGAATCAGACTGTGGTCTGATACACACATATTTTGGTGCGTCAAAATATCCCAAATACCTCATTCAACATTAATTGCTAAGAAACATTACAGCAAGCTGTGAGCACAAGACCTGTGTGGTATTGCATATTATAACCTGGCCTAGAGATTCTGCTGCACGATGAGTTCAATAAAATGCCTATCCAGAGAGGTTTCTTTCTGGAGGAGGGAGTTCAAGATTACTCATGAACAGACAACAGCGGAATATGCGACTGGGAGAATCAAATCATAACACTTCATTGTGTTTGAGATTATAAAAGCTCTGCTGCTTGAGTTTTCTTGCAAAACCCAATACCGATAAAATTCAATGCAATTTTTCCCCATATTCCAAGAATACTATTGTTTCATTCACAAGGGAAAAAATAGAGAGATACTACAACCAAACTATGAATTTCCTCAAGCTCTTAATGTGTGTTTACTAAGATTTTTAAAAGGAGCATTAAGGGCCTACTTACTATGTGCGGAGTAACAAGAAAAAGACAATATTCCTGTAATTTCAAATAATCATAATACCAGATGGTATTATGATTTCCTGCTTGAATTAAATTGACTTTGACAGCAAATGCCATTTTTGGCTTAGAGAAACCTCTGAATTCCTACCTGTTCCTTTCACTGCTTCCCATGGGACTAGATTCTGATTGACTTAGATATTTTGTCCACCCATTAGTGCTGGCAGTGTTGAGTTACAGCCTCAACCTTGCTCTCAGAAGGCCCCTTACCTTCTAAATTCTCCTTGCCTGGTAGTTCTTACTTTATTCACTTTTGTCAGTTTGCCCACTATCCAAGTTATCACACCACATCCTGTTAGGAAAAATCTCCATTATTCAGTTTTGTGTTCACTACCACATGGAAAATGATCTGAATTAAATGTCATTCCCAACAAATAAAATAACCAATCCTATCTGATATAGGAGTTTTACTGTTAGAAGGTATATTACTTCCCAAGAAAAGCACTTTTCAGAAGTGCTTCGTTAAGTTCCAAAAATTTATATTGACCAGTGATTGGGGATAATTCAACAACAGATAGGAAAGAGAGGTAGTCGTTTGGTGACAGGAAGGAACTCAAAGCCTACCCATGTGTCAAGACCTCAGCATCTCACAGGCAAGGGTGTGTGACTTAAGAACCCTAAATAAAGTGGCTGTCTAAATTAGTGCTATTAACCCACTTGAGTGGAAAACTTATTCAATTAACCCACACCACGTATCAAACTAAAAGTTAATAATGAATCTAGTTTGATCATCAAATTTGCCACCAAGTGAATCAACCTGATGTGTATCTGTCTTCCTTCCTTTGTGTGTGTGTGTGTGTGTGTGTGTGTGTGTGTGTGTGTGTGTCTTAGTTTTTATTGCATATGTGGAATGCTTAGAATGCTTGGGCAGAAATTTCAAAGGAAAAAAATTATGTTTGTAAAATACCACAATTTTCACCGAGAAGGGTGAAAATCACTTTTAAATAGGAACCTGAGATTGTGTCTCAATGAATCATATTAAAATGGAACCATGCTGTCCAGTGTGAGGGGGAACAAAACACTTATTTAGGGCTCCTATTCCCCATACCAATTCCCCTTCATTAATAATGGATATTAAATATTTAAAATTAATTTGCTAAAATTTTAATGTTATTTTTTAAAACTCAAATGTATAGTCAATAGTATCATGGTATTTTTGTCCTGAAATCAGAAATAAAATACATGTGTATGTATACATATATAATTTAGTTTTATGAACGCAGTATCATATTATCTCCAAGAATAATTCGTTAAAGTATCACTGAGCAAATTGACCATCTTTCTTATTACAGCTGAAGCCAGGATCCAAACCAAAGATGTTAGCGTCACTCCTTGATTTGTCTCTGAGCAGACCTTTGTACATTTATGTACTTACTTGCCCCTCCTTTTTATGGAATCCCTGCTGGTTCCTCCTACGGAGGGATTCTAGGCTCTTGCTCCCCAAAGCAGACTGCATCTGGATTGTCTCCTCTGTGGCTCTGGCGCCTGTGGAGGGGGCCAAAGCCTTGACCTCAGAGAAACAGCAGCCTTTGAAGCATGACCAAGCATCTGGGCTGTCTCAGGGGCCCAGCAGGCCTAAGGACTGTGACAGTGTCACTTTTCCACTAACGAACATAAATCCAGCTTTAACATTGTTTCTGTTGTGTTAATTAATGTATATCAATGAATATATCTTTGTAATAATGCAAACTGAGAAATAATCTTGCAATTATGCACATTCTATAAACCTCAGGAATTTTGAAAGTAAAAGGAGGTTCCATTAGTTCTTCACTACTTTTTCATGACCTACTTTCACAGAGGACACCAAAGCAAACAAGAATGTGTGTGCACGTATGTAACGTGTAAAAGTGTGTAGTGTACACAAACACATATGCCACCTTAAAGTCTTCTGTTTAAGAGATATTAAGCCACCTGTCTAGTTTTTTACATAGCTAAATATACAGATAGATAGGAAGACATTTCCTCCTCAACAGTCATAAACGACGTTGCCTGTTTTATTCACCGCTATATCTGCAGAATCTAGAAGCTTAGACACTGTCCGGAACACAGTAGGTGCTTAACAAATATTTCTTTACTAACTTCTTATTTTATGCAAGTTTCAAAAGGAATGCAAATTCTTGTGTTTATATGTACATGCATATATATGTATATATATGCATACGTGTGTATATATGTGTATGTGTATAAATGTGTGTATGTAGAGAGACCTTCAAATCATGTAAATGTGCAAACATTTAGGCATGTTAAATAAGCAAGGCTCTCGATTTGCAGTATCAAGCAGCTGCATCACAAGCAAAAGCATTAGTGTTTTTATTTGTTTGTGTTTAGTTTTGTTTGTATCATTTGCTTTGGTTTTGGTTTTTGTATTCCACCTTTAAACCATGGTATTTTCTTTTCATCTGTAGAGAAAGCCTGAAAGTGTGAACCCATGTCTTGTGGAACAGTGGAAGGACCAGTAGTCAAATAATTTCATTCACTAAGCAGAGTTCATAGGTTCCAAAGCGGTCTCCTGACCAAAGCTGGGCCTATGTGTCATCATTCAGAGAGAGGGGGAAAGAAAGAGACGGACAGAGAGCAAGAGAAGACAGGCTGAGGTCAGCTCTCTGAGGTGACTTGATCTATAAGCTCTAGGCCTGAGGAACTGAGATGAACCTCTTCCACCCAGCTTGGGAACTGAGGAAGCAGAGAAAGCCAGTCACAGTAAGAAGGAAAAAGGAAATAGATCTGCCAAGAGGAACGAGAGTAACAGATAGTCTAATTCCTTTTCCAGTCCCTATTCCCAAGGTCTATGTTAGTCTTGCCTCTTTCAACCTTAAAAGAATATCTAATGTATTTTGCTGAAGATAGATTTCTATTAATTATAAGGAAAGGAGTTATAAATTAGTCAATTCTCATACACACACACACACACACACACACACACACACACACACAGTGCTTCCACAAAGGATTTGAAGTGGCTATATCACAAATAAAACATAAAATTATTTGAAGCACTGAAACAAAAGATCCAAATAATATGAAGACCTGAGAATGAAGGAGATTTTCATGCCAGAAAAAACAAATTAAGAAAATCCCTAGCAATCTCCCCTAAGCGTCCTGGAAGCCAAAGCAAAGAGGAAAACAAGCTACAGAGTACGCATTGTTCTTTGAAAGTAAGCATTGCAATTCAGCACAGAAAGACAAAAACGTATACTTTGAAGGGAACTAGGTTAAGTATTTTTACAGATAGTACTAAATAATTTAATGTATGACATTATTCATAGCATGTATCTCTATCTATATACAGATATATAAATATCTTCATATTTTATATTAACCCTCAAATCCTATAGCATATAGTTAAAATATATTTCTAAAAGAAAAAAAAGTCAGAGTCAAATAACCCCAAAACATAGCTTATTATTTCTATATGGGACCAGACTAAAGAATTTTGAGGAATGATGGTTTAACCTACTTAAAAACTAGAACAAGATTTAAAACTCATCTGTAGTAAAAAACAAAGAAACACAAAACAGTCTTCTTGCCTATGTTTATGTTATCTTTCCTGATTTCATTTACCTTTTATGTCTGCTCCCTTCATCTACTTATTTCAAATTATATTTTAGCTTACTACTTTCTGTGTTTACAAAGCTGTCCTAAATTCTTCCTGGAACTAGGCAGAATGTACATACATACATACATACATATATACATACATAATACATACATAGACAAACAGAGAACGGGAAACTGTCTAAATTGATCCCCACTTAGCTTACTTGATAGGTTAAGCAATGTTCTCATTTCTTCTGTAAAAATTCTGGCTGTGGCCCAGGGCACACTCATACTCCACCGGAAGGTAACTTTGCATTATCCTGATATGTATTTGTCTTGAGTCATATACAACCTTACATCAGTTGGATTTGTTCCAAAGCTGGTTTCATACTGTGCTGAAATAATCTAGTTAATAAAACAGTATTTTTAATAATCTAGTTAATTAAACAGTATTCATGCTTACGGAATGAGAATGTGAAAAGAGATCTAAAAATAAATCAGCTTAAGGCTTCATAAAGACTTGATACAAGCATCTTGCTTTAGAAAAATCTGTCAAAATTTCAAAATATATCTAAAATCCAGATATTTCTTACCATCTCCACTGGTACCATCTTGGTCAAAGCCAGCATTTTTCATCTGAGTTACTGAAATAGCCTCCTCAGTGGTATCCCTGTCCCTTCTCTTTTGCCTCTGGACCTACTCCCAGCATAGGTGACAGAGCCTTTGCACTGGCTGATCTTCCTGCTGGAAGGTTCTTCCCTACATAACAGATTCACTAACTTCCTTTAAATCTTTATTCAATGTCATCTCCTCAAACAGGTCTACCCTGAACTCTAGTAAGACTGCAAACACTTCCCCACGTTCCTGATCCCTTTTGCCCTGATTTTCTTTTCACTAGCACATTCCACTTCTATTATTGTATGTAATTTAGTAATTTATTGTTTATTGCCTTTCTATCTGTCCCTGTGATGTAGATAGAATATAATCTCCATAGGGGTATTCTGCTATCTGAGCTACTGCAAGTGGCTAGAAGAGTGTCTGGCACAAAGCAGGCTCTCAATAAATACTAACTGTATTAATTAATGAAGCTTGGAAAAGACAGCTGTAAAACGTAGGGAGTAAATGGGTTAATCATTTACTAAATCAGCTTATGAAAACTGATAGTGTTTTTTCTCTCTAACAGCAATAACAAATTAGGAAAATAACTTTTTAATGTGTTTTTTACAATATGCACAAAATTATGAGAAATCTTCTTAGCCAAGAGTCTAAAAAACTTCCATGACTAAAACTTTAAACTGGGAAATAAGGGCAAAAAGGATTATCTGAATAGAGATATTTACATCAGTTCGCCCCCTAAATTAATTTGTAAAGTCAATGCATCCCCAATACAAATTGCATTTGAATATTTGAGAAAATTAGTAAACTATTCTATATAGTATATAGAATATATACTATATAGAATAGTATACACATATATATGAAATGTGTGTATACACATATATATGAAATAATAAGGGATGATGAATAGATGTCAGCCTTCGAAAGAAGATTAAAAGTTGGGACTTGCCCTCCCAAGTGTTAAGCCATATATACTACAAAGATAGATCGGAGTGAAAAATATATATACTATTGTGATACTGCCAGAGCAATAGAACAATGGATCAATGGTACAAAATAGAGAACTCAGAGAAGACCCCAAATTTACAATAAACTTGGCACCACAAATTAACTGAAAAAGACAAGTAGCTTAGAAAATAAAGTTTGGAAACTAATTCACTGTGTGAGGGAAAAAACCCTGTATTTTTACTTAAGATGACAAGCAATGTGGACTACAGATGGAATAAATAAATACTTAAAAGATAAAACTATATATGTAATAGAAAAAATTAGAGAATATCTCTGTGATCTAAGTTCAGAAAAGGACTTCTTAAAACCTCAAAAACCTGCAGCATAAGGAAAATAAAAGAATGCGATTCCATAGAAAGTAAGGATGTCTGGTCAATGAAGAATTCCATGAATAGACAGGCATATTAAAGATATTGGCAATGTCTAAAAAACGGACAAAGGACTAGTATCTCTAACATAACAAAAATGTCTGTGAATCAACCAAAAGAATACAGGATCCAAAAAGGAATATGGGCAAAACATATGAATAGGAAATTTACAGAAGAGGCAACACAAAAGATTATCAAGTTTATGAAGATAACACCCCAACTTACTAGTAAAAGGAGAAAAGCAATTTAAAACAATGGGACTTAATCACCAATGATAAATCACACTGATACCTTGTATCTCTTGATATGACACGATGAGGGAACATCATCTCTGTGGTACTCTTTCCAAACATCAAAACCAAGTCTAATCAGTAGAAAACATCAGGCAAGCCCAAATGAAAGGGCACTGTACAAAATACCAGGCCACTGACTGTCAAAGGTCTCAAGGTCATTAAAAAAAAAAAAAAAAAAAGGAAAGACTAGGGAAGTGTCATGGATAGGAAGGGTCTAAAAGAGCATAATAATTTTTTTAACCTTTTTTTGTTTTTTTTTTACTGATTGAAAGATTCTTTACATTTTATAGCACTTTACAGTTTTTTTTAAAAGTTTCACACACATGATTTCCTATAATCCCATAATAATCCTTTTTCCCCTCTAACCCTATATTGCCCCTCCCCCTTCCCTCTCCCCACTGTAACCACTAGTTTGTTCTCTTTATCTGTGAGTTTGCTTCCTTGTCATTTTATTCACTAGTTTGTTGTATTTTTTAGATTCCATGTGTAAGTGTTATCACACAATATTTGTCTTTCCCTGTCTGACTAATTTCACTTAGCATAATGTCCTCCAAGTCCACCCATGCTGCTGCAAATGGCAAAATGTCATCCTCTTCATGGCTGAGTAGTATTCCACTGTATGTACGTATGTTTATATATAACTATAGATATATAGATATATACTACATCTTCTTTATCCATTTGTCTGTTGATGGACACTTAGGTTGCTTCCATATCTGGCAATTGTAAGTAATTCAGCTATGAACATTGGGGTGCATGTAACTTTTTGAATTAGTGTTTTTGTTTTTTTTTCAGATATATACCCAGGAGTGAAATGGGAGCATAATAGTTAAGTGCAATGTAATATTCTGGAGTGAATCTTGGAAAAGAAAGAGGATTTAAGTGGAAAAATATGAGCTCTAAAAAAAGTCTCTAGTTTACTTAATAGTTTTGTGCCAATGTTGGTCCCTTAGTTTTGACAAATGTATTATTGTTATGTTAATTTTAGGGGAAGCTGGATGAAGGGTACACAGGAATGCACTATCTTTGCAACTTTTATGTAAATTTAAAATAATTTCAAAATTCAATTTTATTTTTTAAAAAAATAAAAATGAAATATCTCTTTATGTCTATTAGACTGACAAAAACTAGAACACTAAGAAAAGCAAAGTATTGGCGAGGATGTGCAAATACAGAAACTCTTACACACTCCTGGTGGAACTATAGACTGGTGAAGGAATTCTGGAGAGAAATATGGCATGTGCTACAGTCCAACTATTTCTCTCCTGTGTATCTATCAATAAGAAACTCTCACACCAATCCAAAAAGAGGCATATGTAATTTTATATGTATATCAGAGTATATCAGCGTTATTTGTAGTGGTGAGTGTCCATCACTGGAGAATTGACCATAGAAAGTGTAATGAATTCACACCAAGAAGTACTATGCAGCATTATAAGTAGACAAATTGCACACAAAGCAACACAGATAGATGTTAAAAATATGGGGCTGAATGAAAGTAGAAACAAAATGAGATATACTGCAATTCATACTACATTTATAATACAGCACACAAAATAATATACATTTTTCTAACACACATACCATAAAAAGTATATGCAATTAAACACATTAGAATGGTTGTCATTACATTAAACACGTTAGGATGGAGAAGAACACAAGATTAGAAAAGAGGTAATCATGCCAGTCAATCAAGTAGCAAAGTGACCTTGAGCAAAGCAATGATAATACTGGGCCACCAAATAAGCAGTATAATTTACTCAATTTGCTACAACAAAAAAATGTTTAAACTAGGAAAAATCTAAACTATTACACTCCAATTACCTTCCAAGTGTCCTTACGCTTTCTTTGTTTTGTTTTCATTTTAAAGAATCTAAAATCAGGTATCAAATAATGTACTATAGGTTCAGTTTTTTTTATATATATATAAATTTATTTATTTATTTATTTTTGGCTGCATTGGGTCTTTGTTGCTGTGCATGGGCTTTCTCTAGTTGCCGCGAGCGGGGGCTACTCTTTGTTTAGTGCGCGGGCTTCTCATTGCGGTGGCTCCCCTTGTTGCAGAGCACAGGCTCTAGGTGAGCAGGTTTCAGTAGTTGTGGTGCGTGGGCTCTAGATCACAGGCTCAGTAGCTGTGGCACACGCGTTTAGTTGCTCTGCAGCATGTGGGATCTTCCCAGACCAGGGGTTTGAACCCATGTCCCCTGCACTGGCAGGCGGATCCTTAACCACTGCACCACCAGGGAAGCCCTATAGGTTCAGTTTTAACAGAAAACATGACTTCAAATTCCATTCAAAGGACTCAAACTCAAAGACACTGCCTTGACCTTACATCTGAAGTTTGGCAAATAAGTGGCTATTTTAGGTTAAAATATTTATGTTTTAGGTTAAAATTTTTACTTATGTATGTATTATGTTTTAACGAAGCTCTTTTTCATACATATATTTTGATTACCTTATTCACCACTCCTGAATAAGAGTGTCCTAGAATACATACTATAATGAAACAATTCACTTATCCCATAGACTATCCTGCTCAACAAATATTAACTGCTTTAGCAGGGTTTGAAATTGTGATTCTAGGGCTCATGAAAATAAGATCACTAAGTAGGTGATGACTTTAGTGTTCTTTTTTTGTTGACTAAAAGACAACTCATGTGGTCTAGAGCAGCCCTTTACAAACTTCAAGATGCACACTCATCACCCGGAGATCTTGTTCAAATTCAGATTCTGATCAAGTAGTTTTAAGGTGGAGCCTGAGATCCCGCATTTCTGACAAGATCCGAGTGGCAGCAACACTGATGGTCTGTGGAGCACACTTTGTGTAGTAAGGGTCTCAAATGACACAATGAATTTCGCAAAATCACATTTGTAGTTATTCATGTGTTTGAACAAGTTTACAACTGATGCCCTGAAATTCTGTAGTACAGAGATGGAAGTGATATGTAAATTAGTATACTTTTATAGATATTTAATTATCAAGCAAATATTCACTTGTGATGTAAGATATATATTTAAATTACCTTCCATACTTATATTTAACTATTTATATTTGTCTCCACTATAGTATGTTAGAAACAAAATGTACACCCAAAAAACAAAATAAGTTAAACTGTAAAATAGATTTAGTGCTACCCATCTGACTGCTAGAAGAAGTCTGCCCCAAATCGGAAGTGTATTTTTGTCCTAATTAGTATTTAGTCCCTCCTACCCCACCCTTAGCAATTGACGAACAGTTCAAAAAATTTTAAAGACCAATCCTAGAATATAAATGATAAGGTTGTGTTCTTAGAATAGAGGAGGATACAATCCTCTTTGTTGACTCATGAAAGGACTACTATACATTTTAGGCACAAACAGAACCTGGTCAAACAATGGCTTTATGAAATTCATATATTACTATGTAAATGCAAACATCTTTTCACTCACCAATGACAAAGACATTTTTAACTGAGCAAATGATGCCAAGTTTATTTATGCAAGGGAAACACAATGTGTGAATGCTAATTTTTCTTCATTGTGTTTTCCATTAGGAAACATTCACTGTTTAGCTATAACATGTATGATAGTTAATTCATCCCAAAGGCATTTATTGCTGTTCTATGAATAGACATAAATTATAAATTTATCTAAACATAATTTTATCAGCATCTTGAAATCAACATTAAAGGAATGTTAATTGAATTTGTTCAAATATCAAAAAGTTAACTGTCATTTTCTTTGACTTAATGAGTTTCATACAGGATCTTAATCAGTGCAATGTTAGACTTTTCTTTGTTTTTATTACAGGCATACCTCGTTTTACTGTGCTCAGCCTTATTTTGCTTCACAGATACCGCATTTTTTACACATTGAAGGTTTATGGCAACCCTGTAACGAGCAAGTCTATCAGCACCATTTTTTCCAGCATTTGATTGCTTCCTGTCTTTGTGTCACATTTTGGTAATTATCACAATATTTCAAAATTTTCATTATTGTTAAATCTGTTACGGTAATCTGTGATCAGTGATCTTTGATGTTACTATTATAATTGT
The DNA here is from genome assembly GCF_964374135.1 of Grampus griseus. Lineage (NCBI taxonomy): Eukaryota > Metazoa > Chordata > Mammalia > Artiodactyla > Delphinidae > Grampus > Grampus griseus. The sequence goes on from NC_139007.1 coordinate 42,786,197, forward strand.
AACCGTACCCATATAAGTTGGTGAATTTAATCCATAAATGTTGTTTGTGTTCTGACTGCTCCACTGACCCTTCCCCTTTGCCTCTTTCCCTCTCCCCGGGCCTCCCTATTCCCTGAGATGCAACATTATTGCAATTAGGCCAATTAATAACCCTACTATGGTCTCTCCGAATTCAAGCGAAGAGTCATATCTCTCAATTTAAATCAAAAGCTAGAAATGATTAAGCTTAGTGAGGAAGGCATGTCAAAAGCTGAGACAGGACAAAAGCTTGGCCTCTTGTGCCAAACAGCAAAGTTGTGAATGTGAAGAAAAAGTTCTTAAAAAAAAATTAAATGTTATTCTAGTGAACACAGGAATGATAAGAAAGTGAAACTGCCTTATTGCTGATATGGAGAAAGTTTTAGTGGTCTGCATAGACGATCAAACCAGTCACAACTTTCCTGTAAGCCAAACCCTAATCCAGAGCTAGGCCCTAACTCTCTTCAATTTTATGAAAGCTGAGAGAGGTGAGGAAGCTACAGAAGAAAAGTTTGAAGATAGTAGAGGTTGGTTTATGAGGTTTAAGGAAACAAGCCATATCCATAATACCAAAGTGCAAGGCGAAGCAGCTAATACTTATGTAGAAGCTGTAGCAAATTATCCAGAAGATCTAGCTAAGATAATTAATGAAGGTGGCTACACTAAACAACAGAATGTCAATGTAGATGAAGCAGCCTTATATTGGAAGAAGATGCCATCTCAGACTTTCATAGGTAGAGAGGAGAAGTTAAGGTCTGGCTTCAAAGCTTCAAAGGACAGGTTGACTCTCTTGTTAGGGGTTAATGCAGCTGGTGATTTTAAGTTGAAGCCAATACTCATTTACCATTCCCCCATATCCTAGGGCCCTTAATAATTATTCTAGATCTACTCTCCCTATTTTCTATAAATGGAGCAACAAAGCCTGGATGAGAGTAAATCCGTTTACAACACAGCTAACTGACTATTTTAAGGCCACTATTGAGACCTACTGCTCGGAAGAAAAGATTTATTTCAAAATATTACTGCTCATTGACAAAGCTCTGATCACCCAAGAGCTCTGATGGAAATGTACAATGAGAGTCATGTTGTTTTCATGCCTGCTGACACAACATCCATTCTTCAGCTCATGGATCAAGGAGTAACTTCAAGTCATATTTTTTAAGAAATACATTTAGTAAGACCATAGCTGCCATAGACAATGATTCCTTTGATGAATCTGGGCAAAGTCAATTGAAAATCTTCCAAAAAAAAATTTCAGCATTCTAGATACCATTACGAACACTCATGGAAAAAGGTCAAGATATCAACATTAACAGGAGTTTGGAAGAAGTTGATTTCAACCCTCACAGACAACTTTGAGGGGTGTAAGACTTTAGTGGAGGAAGTAACTGTAGATGTGGTGGAAACAGCAATAGAACTAGAATTAGAGGTGAAGCCTGAAGATATGACTGAATTGCTGTAATCTCCTGATAAAACTTTAATGGATGAGGAGTTGCTTCTAATAGATGAGGAAATAGTTTCTTGAGATGGAAGCTCTTTGGTGAAGATGCTGTGAAAACTGTTGAAATGACAACAAAGTATTTAGAATATTACAGAAACTTAGTTAGTAAAGCAGTGACAGGGTTTGAGAGGATTGACTCCAGTTTTGAAAGAGTTCTACTGTAGGTAAAGTGCTATCAAACAGCATTTCATGGGGCAGAGAAATCGTTTGTGAAAAGAAGCATCAGTAGATGTGGCCGGCTTCCCTGGTGTCTTATTTTAAGAAACTGCCACAGCCATCCCAGCCTTAGCAGCCATCACCACATCAGTCAGCAGCCATCAGCATCATGGCAAGATGCTCCACCAGAAAAAAGATGATGACTTGCTAAAGGCTCAGATGATGGCTAGTGTTTTTCAGCAATAAAGCATTTTTTAATTAAGAAATGTACAATTTTTAGACATAATGCCATTGCAACTTTAATTGATTACAGTATAGGGTAAACATAAAGTTCATATGCGCTGGGACACCAAAAAATTCTTGTGACTCTTTTATGGTGATATTTGCTTTACTGCAGTGGTCTGGAGCCGAACCTGCAGTATTTTCAAGTATGCTTGCATATGGTATAATTTTCAAAATCTAAGTTGCTTCTCTATAAGCATTTCATTTGCACAGGTTACCATTTCAGTAGTTCAAAGTAATTAATGGTTAACATAATTAACCTAAATACATATGATTATAGGATTTTCAACCTGCAATTACATTGCCTAATTAGGAAATTATGATGCAGAATGAAATAATTATGAAAGGTAATGACTTTAAATAAAATCTATCCTAAAATATTCTTTGTTTACTTAGTAGAACATGTGATTAGCAAAATTATATGGTATTCTCTTCTTTCCAGTTATGCATTTTTGAAGGAAAGCAAATAACATGCATTCCACACTCATTTTCCCTTCCAAGGCTAGGAAGAACCTACTCTCTCCAGGAAGGTGGAAGAGAATAAATCTCATCCCCAATTCTCTTTCACAAGAATGTGGCAGAGTATAAATTGGACAGAACAACAGGACTTGTCAGAAATTAGTATCCCTGTTTCAGCAGAGTTATACCCACTTTTCTCTTTTGATTACATGAGTCAACAAATAACTGACTCCTAGAATTAAATAGTAAACAAATCATATTAGGTGTGATCAAGAGAGAGAATACTTTGCTATCAAGAATTACCTTAGTTCCTAGATAAAAGAGGTTCTCAACCCTGACTGCTTCCTACACTGGGGATCATCAACACAAAGTGGTCCCAGTGAAGGTTAAAACCGCATTACCCTTCCAGCCTGAATTTCTACACAGAAGCCCAGGGAACACCCTCCATTCCTCTTCCACAAAAGCTTATTGGCTTGCATTCATTTTACCGTCATATCCATCTCATCCATTTGTTTGAGAATCAAATAAGGAGGTGTTTATGAAGTACCCTGGGGCTGTAAAAGGTTGTAAAATATAAGGGGCTTCTGTTATTTTCATTAGAGTCCACAGCTGCCATGTGATGAAATAAGTGCATTTCAATCTACCCTCTCTTCTAAACCACTGACATCTTCCCAGAGAAATATCTGCAATGTTGAAACATCCCTTCTCCCACATATATCCAACCTAGAGAAAGTACTCATTCCCTTCTCTGTGCTCTGATAACATACGTGTATTCTTTGTTTTGCATTCTGATCTGCTGTAGGTCTTCTTTACTGGGTTGAGAGCTCCTCGAGGGCAGAGGCTACAGTTTTCATTTCTGTTCACTGGTAACTATCAAAGTACCTGTTATATAGTAAGTGTTCAATACATATTTGTTGAGTAAGTGAATAAATGAATAAATAATGAATTAAGAGATCCTTAGACAGCTGAATAGCATTCTGTACCCAACTTCTTACAGATTTACAATTAGTCATCCAAAAATCATAAAAGTAATGAGAATCGAAGTGGAATATAAACTCTATGTCTAAATTAAATTTATCCCTGTTAGCCACTATAGAAAACAGTATGCAGCTTCACCAAAAAGTTAAAATAGAACCTCCATATGATCCAGCAATTTCACTCTAGGTATTTACTCAAAGAAAACAAAAACACTAATTTGAAAATGCATATGCACTCCAATATTCACTGCAGCATTACTTACAGTAGCCAAGATATGGAATCAACCTAAGTGTCCACTGATAGACAAATGGATAAAGAAATGTGGTATATAAACGCAGTGGAATATAACTAAGTCATAAAAAAGAAATCTTGCCATTTGCAACAACACTGATGGATCTAGAGGGTATCATACTAAATGAAATAAGTCAGAGAAAGACAAATACTATATGATCTCGCTTATATGTGGAATCTAAAGACCAAAACAAACAAACAAAACAAAATGAAAACAGACTCATCGATATAGAGAATAAACAGGTGGTTTCTAGAAGGGAGGGGGCAGTTACAAAACAGGCAAAGGTAATTAAGAGGTACAAATACCCAGTTATATAACAAACAAGTCATGGGGATGTAACGTACAGCATAAGAAATATGGTCAACAATCTTATAATAACTTTGTATGGGAACAGATGGTTATTAGACTTATCATGGCTATTATTTCAATATCAAATTATTATGTAGTATACCTGAAATAAGGATAATGTTTTACATCAACTATGTTTCAATCAAAAAAATTATCACTGTTACAGAAAACAAACTTGCTGATTTCAGGAAAAATAATTTCTTGAAATTTTTGAGTACACAGAATTTCTATGACCAGAATACAAAATCTGACCACAATCTCACTATTCTAAATAAAACTGTAAGTAAAAGGCTCCATAGGAAATAAATAAACACACACACATCAGTTTTACTTTACCTTCTAAGGAAATTAATAAAAGATGCTGTTACTATATTTATTCTTTCCAGCACCTCTACTCTTGAGTAATCTACAGTGGCACAGAAAGCATTCTGGGACAGGCACGAATCTAACCATGGGCCAAGATGTTAATGTATCACATTTGTTACTGTTAGTAAGACGCAAAGCAGATCCAAACCATCTGAAGTTTTAGTGGAAATTGTTAAGCAGGGATCAGATAATTATCCAGCAGGAGGCAAGTCCAGCTTGGAGAGTCATTGAAACCATCTTTAGTCACTTTTCAAAATGTGTTTTTAAAGTGCAGTCCTTGAGACTTAATTCTCTTAAATGCCAACATAATTTAGTCCAATCCACTGAAGGATGAATTATTTTTCCAGTCACTTAATTTCTGGTATAATTTTTTCAAAGATTCTGCACCAGAAATAGCTGATTCTATATTCACTGAAGGAAATCTTCCTCAAAACAAAACCATCTTATGTGAGTTCATTTTCTAGTTTTTCCAAAATTTGGGTGCCACTTGTAGCTAAGAAAAAAACTTTTGCATCAGGCTCCTTTATGACCACATTCAGAAAAATAAACTCTAGAGACAAACATTATGACTCAGTGAGCCTGTCTAAATGCTACACTCTCAGAGGCACTCCACATTGCAACCACTGTTGCTCTACAGTAACAAAGCCCCGAATCACTGACTTACAGAAAACGGACTGTGAAACCTATGACGTAGTCCTTTTGACTTTCTGCAAAATCAGCAAGTTAAAAGACTAACAAATGAATAGAAACAAGAGCCTAAACAATCTCCTGTTTCAATAGTTACACAGGTAAAGATTGTTAATCTTTGGTGAAATTGCCAAGCCCAACTTTGCTTTCTCAACTCATTCAGGAGTGTGTGTCCAAAATGGCTCTTCTGGGAAGTACAGAGATAATCTTCCATTCAGCAGACTGCCTGCTATCTGGCACAAGCTGGGAGGAGAGAGTGTGTAATCTGATAAACTGTCCTTCCAGATGGTTTGCAGAAATTACTGTTAGCTGCTAGTTTGAAATAAATATCATACTGGCCTACACATTCAAGATAAGACTGCTGACGTACATGGGCTTTTGCAAGATTCACTTCTCAGAATTGTACGAAAGGTTAGAATTAAGGAAAAAAATATTTCTAACAAAAAAAGAATTCTATGAGGTGCTGCCAAGATCTACTAGGATACTGACATCTTGACCTTTCAGAAGTTGCAAATAAAATTTTCTTTCAAGATCAACTTTGATTTGACTTCATAACTAGATAGAGACATGCATGTGATAAAAATGAACTAAACAAATGCTCCTCTCTTTAAACACACTGGAGTATAATTTGATCAGGTTTTCTGTTAAGGGGATAACATCTTGGAGAAAATAATTTATTCCCAACACGATGTTCCTTGAGGAAAATGTCCATGCCTTATCTCTGTATTGTTTACAGTAACCAATATAGAAGCAGGTATGCAGTAATTACTGACTCTGGTAATTTCAATGAAATCACACTTGAGCATGTACTTTATGAGAAAGTATATGAGATACTACTGAACCACAAAGGAAATACAAAACAGAAGTATTCCATTTATAAAGCTTACTGTGTTATTAGGGAAACTAGGCTTATCAATATGAAATTGTTAAATGATGACAAATCAAAGTGTAATACCAAAAAGTAATAGTCTATAGAAGTTATCTTCTAACTTTAATAATTATAAAACTGAGAAAAATATCAGATGGTATGTAATTAGACATATAAATATAATAGAAGGAGAAGAAAAACATGAGTCTTAAAGTTAGCAGAGAGCATGAAAAGATTAGAATTGGATAATATTTGCCAATGGGGAAGTTTCCTACAGAAGAGCAGAAAGAGAAAGAGCAAGAGAAACTGTTGAGTTTTTTCATTAGGAAATGACATCTAAGGGACACTCAGGATTTTAGGCTATAGAGAGGAAGAGATGAGTTGGGCCAACTGAAGGAGGAACAGAAGTGTGGAAGTGTATGAATAAATGAAGTACAACAGAAGAACTGCAAGAAGACTGGGTTGACTAAACTAGGGTTTATAGTAGACAAGGCAAAACAGGTAAATGGAGGTTAAGTCATAAAGGTCTCGCAATGGTAGGTAGGGAAATTTGGAATTTGCTCTTTGGGCAGATGGAAATCACCAGAAAATTTTGATCAGATGTGATTTTAAAAAGTAGCTTTAATTAAATTTAATACAAACATTAAAATGGAATTAGATTATTTTTGTGGCTAAAGGATAGATCTAGGATCAATGAGTAGAGATCATAGGGAGAGAAAATTTGCTCAAAGCGAGAGATACATAACAATTTGATTTAACTGAACACAGCATACAGTGACTTAAAAAATACAAGTGCCTTATTATTAGTTCAAAGAATCTTGTATTTATTGGTCTGATTGTGAAAAAAAAAGCAAGCAACAAACAGATATTCTGAAAGACATTCTAATTTCAGACATTTAAGCAATGAGAGGTAGAACGTGATTGCAGATTCTGGGTATAAGAAGATCAGCCGGGAAGCCAATGATGGAATTCAAGATTAGGTGAAGCAGCCCACACCACCACCCACTGTACCACTAATATTTATCCTTCTAATGTCTATGAGTTCATGGCACTAAGAGCTTTTTTTACATTATCTTTTAACCTTTTCAAGACCCTGTGGAGTACACACTATTCCTCTCCTTATATCTCAGATAAGATGTGGAGTGACGGGAATGGGAGAGGCCTCTGAAAAGACAACAAGAGTGAGGTGATTAATATGTTACACTTAGTAAAGTAATGGGCTGAGGTGAAGGTTACTTGCTATGACTTAATATGCTCCATTGCAGCACAGTCCTATATGGTCCACAAATTGGTATTTACTGGGTGTCAATGAGTACTGAATTTCAAACATAATTTTTATCTAAGAATTTGCTTTTTCCTCAAGCTGCCTTACAGTGGGTTATCATCATCATCAAAAATATTCATAAACTACTTCTCAGCCACAGGTGTCAGAGGCACAGGTGTCAGAGGGTGAGGTTCTCAGCAATAAAAATAAACAAGATATTGAGGCACGGGGCTGAAGGCAATGTAAGCATTTAGTGCAAATGTTTGAAAAAGGATAGTGTCCGTGAACCTGCTCTTTTATTATACACTGCTCAGGGACTGATTTACTTAATTCTTTTTCATGAGTTAATACATAATAACCATGTTGTTTGAACTATTAAGGATAATGCCAATTTTCTGCAGTATTATAATCTTGCTGTTGACCATGATTTTTGGAAGCAGGAGGTAGGCACATCATTTGTAAGTAGCCTCTGCTTTGGCCATCCTCAGCCCTTTATACCTGCTATTGCCTCTATATAGAATTTCCCTTTCCTTCTTCACTCTGTGGAGAGAGCTAATTCAACACTCAACCAGAGACTCTCCTTCCATTAAAGGCTTATTTCCTCCCCTTGGTACCACTGGGTCTATTAGAGCCCTTGTCACATTGTGTATTTCATATATAGAGAATTCCTCATAAGCAAGAAAGTGTTTTTGGTTTTGTTTTTTTCCTTTTTGCTACTGCTTCTCCTCACTGCTCCCCTCCCCACAGTTTTCAAAGCTAGGAACATAATTTGCACTCATGATTTGTTAAGGTGAAAATCAAAGAGGTGACAAAGGTATACGTGTTACCAGGTTAAACCATTCAGGTGGGTAAGAAGAGGAAAGACTAGATTAACTCTCTCCTCTTCTGACCAACCTGAAGCTTATTATTGAATTATCATAAGTCGTCTTTCTATATGCCATGCTCAGCAGATTGTATATGGCATATAATTTATACCCAATGTATGTTCCTTGAATTAATTCAAATTATCATTGTCTTCTAAATATCTAATATAACTTAATGATATAAATTTTGATTCTAGTTCTGGAATAGAACTTAGGCAAACAGATGTGAATCAGTGAAGCTAAGAAATGGTATTTAAAACTAGCACAAATCAAATCCCCTAAAATAAGTGGCAGCAAATTACCAGATAGAGAATAAAAATATAGCCAAACCATAGGTGGTTTGCTTCGCTCCAAATGTTTCTATAATGCCTTTAGGTGTGGCATACAAGCTGCCGTCAATGCCCTGTGCTCCCCATTTATTTACATCAGGCCTTTTAACACATTTATATTAACTTCTTGAGCTCTTGGGAAATTTGAATTTGTGGTCCTTCTACTATAATTGTCTTGTACCTATCTATTAACAGGATAATCTACTTTTTCCCTCAAATAGTTCAAATTTCTTTTTTTAGGTTTCAGTTAATCTACTAAACTTTAAGAAATATAAGTTGCATTCCTAAAACAAAGCAACACCCACATAGATGCAATAGAACATGAAAACTTGTATTCATAACAAATATAGCACATTTGCCTCTATACACTTTTAAACATGACTATTTAGGTTACATTCACAGGAAAAACCTTGTTTTGTTCATGAATGTAATTTTTTTTTCTTATTTATGTGGCTCCCTAATTCTTTAAGAACCATAGCTTCTTGGGGAAAAAATTTGTCTCTCTGATCTGTTCTCCCTACCTGAAGTAATAATCCTTTAATTATGGAATTAAAGGCATTCTGAAATAACTAAAAGAAGAGGAATGCAAACAGATAATGGTAAAAAGAAGCTCTTGAATTCTAGGAAACAAATGTTATTTCTAGGCAAAATATAAGAATATAAATTTTTAAATTTCATCAATATAATAGTATTTGGATGATTAAAGCTTTATCCAGACTATTTTTCAGGAGTTTGAGACACAGGCTAGTTATGGACAATAATGAGAGGAGGTGTGCAAAAGTGTCAAAACTTTTCTCGATTTTTCTCCAAGAGTTGGAATATGACAGACTTTGAGCAGAATTCAATTTATTCAGAATTTAAAAAAAAATAAAAATATTCACAATTCTTACAATAGAACTGAATTTACGATTCACACATTCGCTTGTCATTTTGTATCACTAAAACACCAAGAAAATGTTTTATCACTTCAACTATGAACATATACTGCACCTCTGGGAGAAATGTCTACTCTTCCTATAACTTTTAATCATTCATCTTTAAATATCAACTTTGATACTTTTGTGATATTGAAAGATTAAATGGATTAAAACTGAAGAGAGATAGGAAACAAAAGAAGCATATGCAACTGACATGGCCATCTCTTTCAGATAATTTATGATTGTTTTAACAGGGTATATTCCTGGTATGAAATAATACTGCTGCTAGATTGGTTCAAGATGGAGGAGTAGAAGGATGTGCGCTCACTCCCTCTTGCAAAAACACTGGAATCACAACAAACTGCAGAACAACGATCAACAGGAAGACACTGGAACTCACCAAAAAAGATACCCTACATCCAAAGACAAAGGAGAAGCTGCAATGAGATGGTAGGAGGGGCACAATCACAGCAAAATCAAATCCCATAACTGCTGGGAGGGCAACTCACAAACTGGAGAACAATTATACCACAGAAGTCCACCCACTGGAGTGAAGGTTCTGAGCCCCACCTCAGGCTTCCCAACCTGGGAGTCCAGCAAAGGGAGGAGGAATTCCCAGATAATCAGACTTTGAAGGTTAGCAGAATTTGACTGCAGGACTTTGACAGGACTGGGGGAAACAGAGACTCCACTCTTGGAGGGCACACACAAAGTAGTATGCACACACAAAGTAGTGTGCACACCAGGACCCACGGGGAAGGAGCAATGACTCACAGGAGACTAAACCAGACCTATGTGCTAGTGTTGGAGGGTCTCCTGCAAAGGCAGGGGCAGCTTTGCCTCACCACAAGGACAAGGACACCAGCAGCAGAAGTTCTGGGAAGTACTCCTTGGCGTGAGCCCTCCCAGAGTCCACTAGCACCACCAAAGAGCCTGTAGGCTCCAGTGCTGGGTCGCCTCAGGCCAAACAACCCCAAGTTGGGGGAACTCAGCCCCACCGATCAGCAGGCAAGCATATTAAAGTTTGTTGGGTTTTTTTTTAATTAATTCTAAAGTCCTCTGATTCTACTTTCAGAGAATGACTTTGTGTTTGGTCTGTTGAACTAGAGAAGAAAGGGAACACATCATAAATTCATTTATTTAATTTATTTATTTTTGGCTGCACTGGGTCTTCATTGCTGCACACGGGCTTTCTCTAGTTGTGGTGAGCAGAGCTACTCTTCTTTGCAGCGCGCAGGCTTTTCATTGTGGTGGCTTCTCTTGTTGCGGAGCACAGGCTCTAGGCATGCGGGCTTCAGTAGTTGTGGCATGCAGGCTCTAGAGCACAGGCTCAGTAGTTGTAGCGCATGGGCTTAGTTGCACCACGGCATGTGGGATTTTCCAGAACCAGCGCTTGAACCCATGTCCCCTGCATTGGCAGGCAGATTTTTTTACCACTGCACCACCAGGGAAGCCCAAGCATATTAAAGTTTTACTGAGCTCTGCTCACCAGAGCAACACCCAGCTCTACTTAGCACCAGGCCCTCCCATCAGGAAGCTTGCATGAGCCTCTTAGATAGCCTCATCCACCAGAGGGCAGACAGCAGAAACAAAAACAACTACAGTCCTGCAGCCTGTGGAATGAAAACCACATTCAGAGAAAGACAGACAAAAAGAAAAGGCAGAGGACTATGTACCAGATGAAGGAACAAGATAAAACCCCAGAAAAACAACTAAATGAAGTGGAGATAGGCAACCTTCCAGAAAAATAATTCAGAATAATGATAGTGAACATGAGCCAGGACCTCGGAAAAATAATGGAGGCAAAGATTGAGAAGATGCAAGAAATGTTTTAAAAAGACAGACCCAGAAGAAAGAAAGAACAAACAAACAGAGATGAACAATACAATAACTGAAATGAAAAATACACTAGAAGGAATCAAGAGCAGGATAACTGAGGCAGAGGAACAGATAAGTGACCTGGAAGATAGAATGGAGGGATTCACTGCTGCGGAACAGAATAAAGAAAAAAGAATGAAAAGAATTGAAGAAAGCCCAAGAGACTTCTGGGACAACATTAAAAACACCAACATTCGCATTATAGGGGTTCCAGAAGGAGAAGAGAGAGAGAAAGACCTGAGGAAATATTTGAAGTGATTATAGTTGAAAACTTTGCTAACATGGGAAAGGAAATAACCACCCAAGTCCAGGAAGCACAGAGAGTCCAAGGCAGGATAAACCCAAAGAGAAACATGCTGAGACACATAGTAATCAAGCTGACAAAAAATTAAAGACAAAGAAAAATTATTAAAAGCAACAAGGGAAAAACAACAAATAACATAAAAAGGAACTCCCATAAGGTTAACAGCTGATTTCTCAGCAGCAACTCTACAAGCCAGAAGGGAGTGGAATGATATATTTAAAGTGATGAAAGGGAAACACCTACAACCAGGATTACTCTACCCAGCAAGGATCTCATATAGATTTGTCGGAGAAATCAAAAGCTTTACAGATAAGCAAAAGCTAAGAGAATTCAGCACCACCAAACCAGCTCTACAACAAATGCTAAAGGAACTTCTCTAAGTGGGAAACACAAGAGAAGAAAAGGCCCTACAAAAACAAACCAAAAACAATTAAGAAAACAGTAATAGGAACATACATATCAATAATTACCTTAAATGTGAATGGATTAAATGCTCCAACCAAAAGACACAGGCTCGCTGAATGGATACAAAAACAAGACCCAAATATATGCTGTCTACAAGAGACCCACTTCAGACCTAGGGACACATACAGACTGAAAGTGAGGGGATGGAAAAAGATATTCCATGAAAATAGAAATCAAAAGAAAGCTGGAGTAGCAATACTCATATCATAAAAAATAGACTTTAAAATAAAAAATGTTACAAGAGACAAGGAAGGACGCTACATAATGATCAAGGGAAAAACCCAAGAAGAAGATATAACAATGAAAAATATATATGCACCCAACATAGGAGCACCTCAATACATAAGGCAAATGCTAACAACTATAAAAGAGGAAACAGACAGTAACACAATAATAGTGGGGGGACTTTAACAGCTCACTTACACCAATGGACAGATCATCCAGGCACAAAATTAATAAGGAAACACAAGATTTAAATGACACAACAGACCAGGTAGATTTCATTGATATCTATAGGACATTCCATCCAAAAACAGCAGATTACACTTTCTTCTCAAGTGCACATGGAACACTGTCCAGGATAGATCACATCTTGGGTCATAAATCAAGCCTCAGTAAATTTAACAAAATTGAAATCATATCAAGCATCTTTTCCAACCACAACACTAGGAGATTAGAAATAAATTACAGGGAAAAAAACGTAAAAAACACAAACACATGGAGGCTAAACAATACGGTACTAAATAACTAAGAGATCACAGAAGAAATCAAAGAGGAAGTCAAAAAATAACAAGAGACAAATGACAACAAAAACATGATGATGCAAAACCTATGGGATACAGCAAAAGCAGTTCTAAGAGGGAAGGTTATAGCAATATAATCCTACCTCAAGAAACAAGAAAAATCTCAAATAAACAATCTAACCTTACACCTAAAGGAACTAGAGAAAGAAGAACAAACAAAACCCAAAGTTAGTAGAAGGAAAGAAATCATAACTATCAAAGAATAAATAAATGAAATAGAAAAAGAGAAAACAATAGCAAAGATCAATAAAACTAAAAGCTGGTTCTTTGAGAAGATAAACAAAATTAATAAACCTTTAGCTAGACTCATCAAGAAAAAGAGGGAGAGGACTCAAATCAATAAAATTAGAAATGAAAAAGAAGTTACAGTGGACACCACAGAAATACAAAGCATCCTAAGAGACTACTACAAGCAACTCTATGCCAATAAAATGGGAAACCTAGAAGAAATGGACAAATTCTTAGAAAGGTATAACCGTCCAAGACTGAACCAGGAAGAAATAGAAAATATGAAGAGACCAATCACAAGCCATGAAACTGAAACTGTGATTAAAAATCTTCCAACAAACAAAAGTCCAGGACCAGATGGCTTCACAGGTGAATTCTATCAAACATTTAGAGAAGAGCTAACACCCATCCTTCTAAAACTCTTCCAAAAAATTGAAGAGGAAGGAACACTCGCAAACTCATTCTACGAGACCACCATCAATCACCCTGATACTGAAAGCAGACAAAGATACTACAAAAAAAGAAAATCACAGACCAATATTACCAATGAATATAGGTGCAAAAATCCTCAACAAAATACTAGCAAACAGAATCCAACAACATATTAAAAGGATCACATACCATGATCAAGTGGGATTTAACCCAGGATTGCAAGGATTCTTCAATATATGCAAATCAATCAATGTGATACACCATATTAACAAACTGAGGAATAAAAACCATATGATCATCTCAATAGATGCAGAGAAAGCTTTTGACAAAATTCAACACCCATTTATGATAAAAACTTTCCAGGTAGTGGGCACAGAGGGAACCTACCTCAACATAATAAAGGCCATATATGACAAACCCACAGCAAACATCATTCTAAATGGTGAAAAACTGAAAACATTTCCTCTAAGATCAGGAACAAGACAAGGATGTCCACTCTCACCACTATTATTCAACATAGTTTTGGAAGTCCTAGCCATGCAATCAGAGAAGAAAAAGAAATAAAATGAATACAAATTGAAAAAGAAGAAGTAAACCTGTCTCTGTTTGCAGATGACATGATACTATACATAGAGAATCCTAAAAATGCCACCAGAAAACTACCAGAGCTAATCAATGAATTTGGTAAAGTTGCAGGATACAAAATTAATGCACAGAAATCTCTTGCATTCCTATGCACTAATGATGAAAAATCTGAAAGAGAAATTAAGGAAACACTCCCTTTTACCACTACAACAAAAAGAATAAAATACCTAGGAATAAACCTACCTAGGGAGACAAAAGACCTGTATGCAGAAAACTGTAAGACACTGATGAAAGAAATTAAAGATGATACCAACAGATGAAAGATATATCATGTTCTTGGATTGGAAGAATCAACATTATGAAAATGACTATAGTACCCAAAGCAATCTACAGGTTCACTGCAATCCCTATCAAATTACCAATGGCATTTTTTACGGAACTAAAACAAAAAAATCTAAAAATTTGTATGGATACACAAAATACCCCGAATGGCAATAGCAATCTTGAGGGAAAAAAATGGAGGTGGAGGAATCATTCTCCCTGACTTCAGACTACACTACAAAGCTACAGTAATCAAGACAATATGGTACTGGCACAAAAACAGAAATATAGATCAATGGAACAGGACAGAAAGCCCAGAGATGAACCCACGCATCTATGGTCAACTAAACTATGACAAAGGAGGCAAGGATATACAATGGAGAAAAGACAGTCTCTTCAATAAGTGGTGCTGGGAAAACTGGACAGTTACATGTAAAAGAATGAATTAGAACCCTCCCTAACACCATGCACAAAAATAAATTCAAAATGGTTTAAAGGCCTGAATGTAGTACCAGACACTATAAAACTCTTAGAGGAAAACATAGGAAGAACACCCTTTGTCATAAATCACAGCAAGATATTTTTTGATCCACCTCCTACAGTAATGGAAATTTAAAAAAAATAAACAAATAAGACTTAATGTAACTTAAAATCTTTTGTACAGGGCTTCCCTGGTGGCGCAGTGGTTGAGAGTCTGCCTGCCGATTCAGGGGACACGGGTTCATGCCCCGGTCCAGGAAGATCCCACATGCCGCGGAGCAGCTAGGCCTGTGAGCCATGGCCGCTGAGCCTGCGCATCTGGAGCCTGTGCTCCGCAATGGGAGAGGCCGCAACAGTGAGAGACCTGCATACCACAAAAAAAAAAAAAAAAGCTTTTGTACAGCAAAGGAAACTATAAACAACATGAAAAGACAACCCTCAAAATGGGAGAAATTATTTGCAAACGAATCAATGGACAAAGGATTAATCTCCAAGATATATAAACAGCTCATGCAGCTCAATATTAAAAAAACAAACAACCCAATTAAAAAATGGGCAGGAACCTAAATAGATATTTCTCCAAAGAAGACATACGGATGGCCAAGAAGCACATGAAAAGCTGCTCAACATCACTAATTATTAAAGAAATGCAAATCAAACTACAATGACGTATCACCTCACACTGGTTAGAATGGGCATCATCAGAAAATCCACAAACAACAAATGCTGGAGAGGGTGTGGAGAAAAGGAAAACTTCTTGCTGGTGGTGGGAATGTAAATTGATACAGCCACTATGGAGAACAGTATGGAGGTTCCTTAAAAAACTAAAAATATAATTACCATATGAACCAGCAATACCACTACTGGGTACATACCTTGAGACAAACATAATTCAAAAAGACACATCCACCCCAATGTTCATTGCAGCACTATTTACAATAGCCAGGTCATGGAAGCAACCTAAATGCCCATCGACAGACAAATGGATAAAACAGGTGTGGTACATATATACAATGGAATATTACTCAGCCATAAAAAGGAACGAAATTGAGTTATTTGTAGTGAGGTGGATGGACCTAGAGACTGTCATACAGAGTGAAGTAAGTCAGAGAGAGAAAAACAAATATCATATATTAACGCATGTATGTGGAACCTAGAAAAATGGTACAGATGAACCGGTTTGCAGGACAGAAGATGAACCAGTTTGAGACACAGATGTAGAGAACAAACGTATGGACACCAAGGGGGGAAAGCAGGGGTGGGGGGGATGAACTAGGAGACTGGGATTCACATATATACACTAATATGTATAAAACAGATAACTAATAAAAATAAAATAAATAAAATAATACTGCTGTAAGTTACTGACAGTAATAATAATAGCTAACATTTTTCTTGATAGATAACAAATATTCACCATTATCCTACAATTATTTTATGGTATATTATTCCAAGAAATTTACATATATTATTTCAACTATTCTCCCCCAAATTTCTAAAAAGTAAGTACTACTATTATTATTACCTCCACTTTCTAGATGAGGACATTGATAACCTCACAAACCAGGATTTGAACCTAGACCAGGGCTCTTAACCACCCTGCCATTCTGGCTCTAGGTTCATATTGACGATGTGTAACAAGACACATCATCTTTCTTGATCATCATTCTAGTTAAGTTTATTAATACATCATGGACTTAAGGGATAAAAACAAAACAGTCATTCATCTTATCTAATTATTACATGTCCTTCTAGTAACAAATGATTCCAATTAGGTTTGATTAAGTACACCAAAGAAGTAATGTTTGCTAAATTTTAATAATTATATATATCCTCCTCAATGTAATTCTATTTTATTGGGGGTAAAATTTTAAATATTAAATGGTCAAAATTACCTCAAAGGTAAGTATTTTGTCTTATGAGACACATGAATGCATTTGCAATTTTGTCATCTCTTGTCTAATTATTTCCACTCTGAAGACAAAGTGTACATTCAAGAAGTTTCTTGTTAAATGTGTGGCTAATTCTCAAATCAGTATTTTCAGCCTGGACTTTCTTTTCTGGAATTCAAGAACATTGCTTCCAATTTTCTAAGGATTGGTGTGATCTACTGATAGATAAACTGAAGAAACTTCATTTTCCTCTTGATTTCATATTAGTGTTATTGCTGTACCATCATTTTCTTGCTTACCCAAGATTAAAACTTCAAAGTCATGGTCTTTTTAGTCTCAGAGCATTTGTTCAGGCTGTTTCATTTCCCTAGACTGTCATCCCACCTTATTCCACCAATTGAAATCTCGCCATCTTTCAAAGCTTAATCCCTTTACTCAAGTATGGCTTCTTTTTCCTTGGGATCTCCAGCATATTTTTTTATGACTCTCTTACAGCAGTATATGTTCAGAGTTAAGAGAATGAACTCCAGAGAATCCAGACTGCATAGGTTCATATCCTGACTCTATCACCTGATAAACCATGTGACATTGAACAAGTTATCATTCTGAGTCTTGGTTTCTCATATATGAAATGGGAAAATTATAGTATCTACTTCATAGGAATGTTGTGAGGACTAAAGAAAATAATTTTATTAAGTACTTAGTATTCTATGTGCTCATTAAATGTTAGCTTTTATTATCCTTATTACATTCACTATTACCATCATCGTTACCATTATTTTAAAAAATAATATATGACTTATTTTATGCCATTAAATGGTCCTATCCTACATAAGAACCTTTCCTTTTCTTCCTCAACAAGCACCCAGCTTAGAGATAGAACTGAGACACTGAGTAAGTGGATGTGACTGGGCATCTACAATAGCTAGATCAACCCTCACACTAGATGCGACAACCAAATTACCTTTAGGTATCATTTCCTAACAATGTTAGTTTTCAGGTACTGTAGTACAAAATAACTTTTTTACAGACCCGACTGTTTAATTCATTTGTCATCCCTGTATTACTTAGCAGTCTCTCATATGCAGTCGGTCTCAATGCATAAGTGCTGACTCTAGTTAAATATATCAGAATCATGACATAGCATCTTTAAAAAAGTCATAACACTGAACGCATTTTAAACAATGACCTATGTCTATATTCATTTTCTAAGGCTTTGTGTTTTTTAATGAATTAAACCATTAAGCTCCCCAAATTGTCAACATTTGATTTTTTTTCTTTCACTCCTTCCTTAAATTAGTATATATTGAGTATAGACTGTGTGTTAGAAGTTGTTTATTTACGATTCTAAAAATATAGATGAAGTCATTTTCTAGAGCCTTGCTAACCAAAGTATTAGCAGCATTAGCAACACCTGGAAACTTGTTAAAAATGTAGACTCTTAGGCCCTAATCAGGCTCTAAGTCAGACCTCCTGAATCAGAGCCTGCATTTTAGTAAGGTCCCCAGGTGATTCATGAACACATCCAAGAGAAGCACTGGGTTGCACATAAGAATCACTTACGTTTTTAAAAATACAGATGCTTGCAATATAAGTGGGGAGCCAATTGAGCATCTTTTATATATATAAAAGCATCATTTTTACTGAGAAATAATTAACATACATCACTGTATAAGTTTAAGGTGTACAGCACGACGGTTTGACTTACATATATTGTGAAATGATTACAATAGGTTTAGCTAACTTCCACCTTCTCATACCTACACAATAAAAAGAAGAAAAAAAACTGTTCTCCTTGTGATGAGAGCTCTTAGGATTTACTCTCTTATCAAATTTCCTACATATTATACAGCAGTGTTAGCTATAGTCATGTTGTATTTTACATCCCTAGTGCTATTTATCATATAAATAGCACTATAAATATTTATCTGTCTTATAAATATCTATTTATCTTATAAATATTTATCTATTTATCTTTGTACCCTTTGACCACCTTGCTCTAATTATCCCTTGGCCCACTCGCCCCCTCTGGTAACCACAGTTTGATCTCTTTTACTTTTTTTCTATGAGTTTGATGTTTTTGTTTGCTTGCTTTGTTTTCTTAGATTCCACACATAAGTGAAATCATACAAATTTCTCCATCTGATTTATTTCACTTAGCATAATGCCTTGAAGGTCCATCCATGTTGTCGCAAATTGTAGAATTTCCTCATCTTCTATGGCTGAATAATTTTCCATTATGTGTGTGTGTGTGTACACATATATATCACAACTTTTTAATCCATTCATCCATCCATGGATTCTTCAGTTGTTTTCATGTCTTGGCTATTGTAAATAATGCTGCTATGAACATGGTGGGTAGGATACAGATATCTTTTCAAGTTAGTGTTTTCGATACCTTTGAATACATTCTTAGAAGCAGAATTGCTGGATCATATGGTAGTTCTATTTTTAATTATTTTGAGGATCCTCCATACTGTTTTCCATTGGGGTTGCACCAATTTACAATCCCACCAAAACCGCACAAAAGTTCCGTTCTCTCCTCATCCAAGCCCACATTTGATATCTCATCTTTTTGATGATGACCATTTTAAACAGGCTTGAGAGAATATCTCATTGTGGTTTTAATTTGTATTTGCCTAATGACTAGTGATATTGAGCATGTTTTAATGTTCTTGTTTGTCCTTCATATATCTTGTTTGGAGAAATATCTATTTAGGTTCTTTGCCCATTTCTTAATTAGGTTATGTAATTTTTGCTATTGAATTGTGTGAGTTCTTTATATGTTTTTTATATTAATCTCTTATCAGATATATGGTTTGCAAATATTTTTTCCCATTCTGTAAGATGTCTTTTCACTTGATTGATGGTTTATTTTGCTATGCAGAAGCTTTATAGTTTGATGTAGTCCCACTAGTTTTTTTATTTTTTTGCTTGTGCTTTAGGTATCATGCAAAAAATCATTACCAAGACCCATGTCAAACTGCTTTATTCTTATGTTTTCTACGAGAAGATTCATGGTTTCAGGTCTTACATTTGAGTCTGAGTTGTTTCATTCTTACATGTGAATATCCAGTTATATCAGCACCTTTTATTGAACAGATTATCTTTTCTCCATTGAGTATTCTCCCTTGTCAAATATTAGTCAACTATATATGGTTGGATTTATTTCTGGGTTCTCAATTCTGTTTTTATGGTCTATTTGACTGTTTTTTTAGGCCAGTCCATACTGTTCTGATTACTATACCTTTACAGTATTGCTTGAAATCAATTGTTCCCTACCCAAGTAAGGCTACAGGATAGGTTCCGTGATTGTCTAAATTCCTGGATCAGGCTTACCAGGATGGTGAGGACTGAGTACTATATTCATTAGTAGAATTAGCTTCTCTGCCCTGACAGGAGAGCAGACCAAGACCCAGGGCCTGTGCAGCTCATTGTTTGGGGGCCCAGACCAGCCCTGAGTGGGCATGGAATTCCCTGGTCAGGTGAGCCCACTCATTTTGCTCTGTTGACCAGGGAAGCCATGGGCTGTGCTCTCTGTTTAAGTGCCACTGTATGCAGGGCTATTGAATGGGCTATATATCTTCCCACGTGCTCTGGTTTGCTTCCCTGGTTGGACAGGTTTAAGGGTGTGTTCAGCAAATTAGATTTCCCGCCTGGGTGAAGCAGTAGAAGCAGTCCTAGAACCAGTAGAGCTCTGCTTCATGTCTTAAGCTGACCTACACCCCAAGTTCCTTGGCTGAACAGGACCACTATCTTTGCTTCGCAAACTATTAGTTCCATCCGCCCTTCTCTCCACTCAAGTGCCACTGGGCCGCACTGTTTCTAAGAGTTGTCACCAGCCTTTCTGCTCAGACAGGGCTGGAAGGCACTCTCCACAGTGGGTGGGGCGGTGACTCAGCACCTTGCCTGGGCGTGAAAAACTGGGCAAAACTTCTTATTTGAGGATGTGAATCAGGCAGATCTGCACCCTCTCCAGTTCCTTGGTCACAGTACAGTACTGACTTAGTCCTGCAGATGAGCAAAGCCACTGATTGGGATTACTACTTTGGCACTGCAGTATGAACTTGGTCTGCCACGATTCCTGTGATGATTGTTGCAGGCCCCTTGCCACTTCTCTATCACAGTCAGATTCCCAGAGACTGGGTTGTGCAGATTCCTGTGTAATCCCCACTGTGTGAGATCAGAGTAGGGACTCCGCCAAATTCCCCTACAATGCTGGGGGAGTCTGGCCGTCCCGCTTGGGTTCCTTTTCACCACTGGGGGAAATGGAAGCTCAGGGGAGACCTTTCAGCAAGGTGCAGTGCCAGCCTGTCCAGGGATAGGACAATGCAGCCAATGTGTAGCTGTTTTTCTTACCTTAAAATGCAGCCTACCTTGGTCTCTGAGGTGCAGGGGTGTGCTTCAGCCCTACCCCCATGTTCTAGAATTCTCTCAATGGTGTCTTGTTCTTGAATAAATGTTAGTTTTTCTTCTTGTGAGGGAAGCAAAGTCAGGAACAACCTGTATCACCATCTTGGTGACCAATATTGATACTGAGCATCTTAACTAAACAATTCCCTGATAATTCAAGGTTTTTGAATATATAGATGAATTTTTGTAATAGTACCATTTAACTTTGCTGCATAATACATTTTAATTATGTGGCAACTATAATTCCAAATCATAACTTGTGATAAAGAAACAAAGATACTAAGATTGTGTGAAGGTTGCTTGCTTTTAGTCCTTTATGTTGATATATTCGGGGAAGATATGTCAGGAAATTTTGTTTTATTTTAAAAGAAATGTCCTTCCTGAATTGTAATGTTGATAAATTCTAGATGAAAGGAAAAAGAATATTTGCCAGAACCAGAGGCATTAAATCTTCCTCCATCTGAAAGGGTTAAATTAGAGTTGACATTCCATTAGGAGGCAGCCAGGTCTGTGGCAGAAGCAGAGAGTTCCAAGTAAAGGAACAGACAAGAGACCCAACTCAACAGGTGAGCCACATTAGGGACCAAAGCAGGTAACTTGGAATCCAGGAGCGAGGCTAAATCACAGACTGTACTGGATTAAATAAGAAACTAGGAGGCACTACACCAGGAGCCAGAATTAAAAGGAACCTCCAGATGGGAACAAATGTCAGTTTAAATGCTGAGTAGGGCCTACTCAAAGGACAGGAACAGAGCAGGTCAAAGCAGCACCAGGTATCAAAGATATCAGAGATACATTGCACTTAATGTGCTAACCAAAAATTCCATTGGAGGAAGAAACCTGGGATATCCTAGCTGGTCCTATGGAACTAGCACTTGCTCCTGATATAGCTAAGCAGTTAAGCCATATTACGTTAGTGATGAATGCATTATAATGCATCTTAATTATACCTCATTATAATAGTTGTAATCAGATCAGATGAAGGAAAAATTCTCTCCTGTGCCTCCTTAAGGTTTCATAATTTTCTGTGATCAGCTCTGGGACAAGATTTTCAGGATACTTGGAGTACTCAGAGATGACCATTTTTTGTCTATTTAAAATTTATGATAGGAAAGTTTCCTCAGTGGATTTCTTATGTGGCATTTCCTGGATTACAGGTCATGAAATAAAATCGCCAATAAATTAGGGAAAACATAAAAACACCAGTGGGTACTGTGAAAATGGCCTGGGTCCAAGAACAGCATGCAAAAAAGCAAACACTCTGCACTCCTTAAACCCTCCTAAGTTTTCAACACTTATTTATTTCTTCACTTCTTTTAAGGAAAACCCTTAGATTACACACTGTGGCAAGGACTTTTTGTCCCTTGGGTCTCCTGGTTTCCTTATTTCAATGTTGATTTAAGAGTTGGCCAAAGCAGCTAACAGTACATGACAGGTAGAACACCTTTTCAACAAACTTAATAGGGCACCAGCATTGCTGTATTACCTCTACACTACTTTCAGATACAAGTCTATTGCCCACATGAACAGATGAGGTGTCAACAGCATATAAAAATCTTTTTACAGACTTCATTTTCATGAAAGAACAAGTGTAGAATTGTGTAACAGCATCTACGTTGGGAAGATAAACATGGCTCTTACTAAATTTATACCTTCAGTTGAAACGGTCTAGCCAGTCTATGGACTGTCCCCAAAATACGCTTTTCCCCACCCTTTGCCATTTTTGACTTTCCTTCCCCATCCAAATTCTGTTTTTCAAGGTTAAAGCAAGTTTTTCCTTTGTAAAGTCTTCTCAGACCCCTCCCCCAATTGGAAGTGACTACTTCCTCTTTCTACTTGGAAAGCCTCATTTACCTCATAAAGATGTAAAAAGAAGTTCACCCATTACATTTATACCCATCACTTTTTCACGTGTAAATGTGGTTTACAACCAGTCCCACACGCTGCTGACAGAAGTCCCCCAGTACCACGTGCTAAGTTACCTAGTTCCACCTATCAGAACCAAGTAGGGAGCAGACCCCTTCCTCCCTCCTTCTCCCACATCAGGCCACTACCCATGGCCACACTTAGCACTAAACAGAAAATCAGCACTAGATAAATAATGAAATTAGTGAACAGACAGATTGTAAATAAATGTGCAAGTACAGTGTATCAAAAGGACAAGTTAGTTCTAAATAAACAAAGACTTGTGAACAAATGTGATTTCTAGAACTGCATAGTCGGAAAAAACCCTTCATTCTGTAGTTAAAGCTACATGCGTGCTCTTGGTTCCATCACTTAATAATCAAGTCTGGATGCAAATGAGGATCACTGGCGAGCTTTTAAAAATGCCTTGGGGTCCTAGACCACAGACTTCCTGTACCAAAATCTCTAGGGAGATAAGAATGGCAAGGTTCTTATCATGAACCTAAATTATGTCACTAGGATCCATATGTAGGATCTGCTTCTGCCTGGGTGGTTGCAAAGTGGCTCCTGGCTCCGTCTTTGTGGTTGCAGCTGTACCAGGCACGCCATCCTTATGGGATAAGCCTAGCAGAGACGAGTCTACATTCCAGCATTCCAAACAAAATGTCTGAGATTCACTCTGATTAGATGAGCCTCGATTTGGTAACCAAATCCCTTCCCCCCAAACCAATCCTTAGACCAGTGATAGACCTAAGCCAATTATAATAACTAGTGGAGGCATTAATCTTACTCAAACCCATTCAGCTGGGAAATTCAGAGCCACGGTAGGAAGGGAGATGGAGGAACGGATGCTGGGGAGGCAATCAAGAGGTAACACTACACATGATTATTCTCCCTACTAGAAGGTGAGTTACTAGGGAACAGGGGTATCTGCTTAGTCATCCATCCAAGTGGCAACTGCGGGTTCTTTAGCTATAAAAAGATGTTACAAGAGCATTTATAAAATGATAATATAAGGGTCAGTCCTAATTTTTTATGGCTCTTAACAACTTAAAATTACCATCTATTACAATGATTTTGGAAAATATGAAGTTATTTATGTGCATTATCACATTTGCTTCCCACTAAAAGCCTACTAGGCAATGGATGAATGAATGAACGATTGGCATCTTTTAGTAAATGAGGAAGCTAAGGTCTAAAACAGTTATATGATTGGGACTGACATGTACACACTACTGTATATAAAATAGATAACTAATAAGAACCTGCTGAATAGCACAGGGAACTCTTCTCAATACTATGTAATGGCCTATGTGGGAAAAGAATTTTAAAAAAAAAGGAGTGGATATATGTATATGTATAACTGATTCACTTTGCTGTACACCTGAAATTAACACAACACTGTAAATCAACTATACTCCAATACAAATATTTTTTAAAAAATAAAATAAAAAGGTTAAATGTTTGCCTAAGTTTACACCTCTGTTTAGCAGAGATTAGAATCCATGTCATCTAACTCCTACTCTAATGATATTCCCATTTTAGCACTCTGACTTTTCACATTTGAATAAAATAGTAATAGTAAAACCTTTCAACCATATGATGGGATTTTTATATAAACTAGTTTCCATAATGGCTAAAGCAAAGTAGAATTTTATCTGCAGTTTATCTTCCCCAGAGCTTTGCATAACAAAAATTATTCATCTGCCATATCCAAAGTGAACAGCCTGTTTAAAAAATAAAACTTAAAAATGTTAACTGTCTGGGCTTCCCTGGTGGCGCAGTGGTTGAGAGTCTGCCTGCCAATGCAGGGGACACGGGTTTGTGCCCCGGTCCGGGAAGATCCCACATGCCGCGGGGCGGCTAGGCCCATGAGCCATGGCTGCTGAGCCTGTGCGTCCGGAGCCTGTGCTCTGCAATGGGAGAGGCCACAACAGTGAGAGGCCCGCGTACCACAAAAAAAAAAAAAAAAATGGTAACCGTCTGAATCCGCACTCTATGTTTTATTCTTTGTGCCTTGTGGTGACATGTTAAAGCAGTGTTGGAGAATTATATGGTGCCTTTAAGATGTCATCCAGAACAAGAGGTTTGTCATTCACAACTAGGCAAGGAAATCTAGGAGAGACAGCAAGAAAATCATATGGTAAAATCTATCTCATCTTCCCCACCTGACCCTTTACTCTTATCTTTGATGTCCAGCTACATTCTCTGGCATCTGACATAGTAGTGCAGTCTGGACTTTGTATTGCTATAGCCTTTGAAATGACTTTTGCTACTCTCTGTTGAATGCTGTTACTGACCATGGTTATTCTTCATGCTTCCCTCCCCTGAAGCCTCAAGGTCTTGGAAACAATTTACCTCTTGGCTTCATGTTCCTATTACTAACCTGGCATGCCTACCCACTGAATTTGATATCTAACTAGCCGTGTTGTGCCAGTATCAGGCAAAAGCTATTACTGACTTGAGTTTTAATTTGGAAAATGCAAATATGCCTCTCATTCCTTTGTTTGAGACAACAGGCAACCTGTGCAGAACTCCTGAGACAAAGAACAAAACCGAATCTACACGCCTAGGCACTTGCAAAAATATCTAGGGA
This sequence comes from Grampus griseus, assembly GCF_964374135.1. Taxonomy (NCBI): domain Eukaryota; kingdom Metazoa; phylum Chordata; class Mammalia; order Artiodactyla; family Delphinidae; genus Grampus; species Grampus griseus. Next base: position 42,811,827 of record NC_139007.1, read on the forward strand.
TAATTTTCTTGATGCTGTCTTCATACCTTGTAAACCTCTAGTGGTAATATTTGCTTAGAAACAAAAATGCATGCACTCAAAGGCTCAATCCTATGCTCATTTCCAGCAGAACTTTGTTATTTCATCTGTGATCCAGGATATTAATGAAGCAGCTGGATTGGAGCCATACTTTTCACAGAATACAGTGAAGGAAACAGTAAAGCAGAACCCATTTACAGCCACTGCTTTCGCAGAGAGCTGAACTGTCAGGTCTGAGATCCACAATCACTTCTGCGCCTGCAGATTGTAAGTTATCATAAACCTCCTGAAGCTACCCTGCCAATGCTGTCAGAGATGGTAGAGGCACTAGTTGGGAGGGTTTTAGGTGTTTCCTTCAACCAAATCCTATGTGTCTTCAGAGGTGAGAGATTGGAGTTATCCATTTTCATTATTAATCAACCACTAGAAAGCAAACTTATAGTCAGAGAGAGAGAAAAATAATTGGTTTCTTGTGCCTTATAAAATAGTATATCTTAAGCTTCCTTCAAACTACAGTCTGAAACATGGTAGCTCATCTGATTGAAATCACAAAAATGACTACACGAATGAGAAGTCTGCAGGGCTAGATGAGTAAATCTGTTCCTTTCATGTTGCAGAATGTCTATTACCACCTGCTCTACTGTAGAATCTGTTAAAAGAAATTTGTGAGAAATATAGAAAGATTTAAATATAATTTTGGAAGGTCATAAGTCTTACTGCCAGAGAGCTCAATTTTAAATTTTACGAAACATGGTGTGGCCAAGATGGCAGAGTAGGAAGACCCTGAACTCACCTCTTCCCACAGATACACCAAAATTACAACTACTTACAGAGCAACTGTCTATGAGAATGACCTGAAAACTACTAGTAAAGATTTTCCACATCTAAAGACATAAAGAAGGAACCACAACGAAGGAACCACAACGAGATGGATAGGAGGGGTGGAGACAGAGCAGAGTCAGGACTCACAACCCAGGTTGGTGACCCACAAATGGGAGGAATACCATAATCACAGAGGTCCTCCCCAAGGAGTGAGGTATCTGAGACCCACATTGGGCTCCCTGTCCTGGGGGTCTTGCACTGGGAAGACGTGCCCCAAGAGCATCCGGGTTTGAAAACCATTAGGGCTTACGTTCAGGAGAACTGGCCTACCAGCAGGCCAATACCAGCCCTGTGGGCCCGTGACATCTTGGCCCATGCAGCTAGCCATGTGGGTACCTGCCCTCTCCCACCCAGCAGGCCCACAGCCACCACACAAGGCAAGGTCTCACAGCCATCAGGGGTTGGGGCCAGCCCTGCCTACCAGTGTACCCACAGTAGTCAGCACCTCCACAACTGAAGGGGGCATGAAGCACATATAGGGGGCAACCCTAGAGCATATAGCTCTGATGACCAGAGGGGAAGATGCGGCTGGCCCCACAGAACATCTTCCACATAGGCCACATCTCTTGGATGGAAAAATGTAATTGACCTACCTGATAGGTGGAAATAAACACAGAGAATTAGGCAAAATAAAGAGACAGAGGAATATGTCCTAAATGAAGGAAAAAGACAAAACTCTCAGAAAAAGAACTAAACAAAGTGGAGATAAGCAATCTTTCTGATGAAGAGCTCAAGGTAATGATCATAAAGAGCTCAACAAATTTGGGAGAAGAATGAATAAACACAGTGAGAATTTAAACAAAGAATTGGAAAATATGAAGAACCAAATAGAGCTGAAGAATACCATAACTAAAATAAAAAATACACTTAAAAAAAATCAACAGATTAGATGGTAGAGAGGAATGCATAAGCAATCTGGAAGACAGAGTAGTGGAAATCACCCAAGCTGAACAGAAAAAGAAAAAAGAATTTTAAAAAAAGTAGGATAGTTTAAGAGACCCTTGGGATGACATCAAGCATACTAACATTCACAATGCAGGAGTCCCAGAAGGAGAAGAGACAGAGAAAGGAGCAGAGAACTTATTTGAAAAAAATAATAGCTGAAAAGTTCCCTAACTTGGGAAGGAAACAGATATCCAGGTTCAGGAAAGACAGAGAATCCTAAACGAGGTGATCTGAAAGAGGTCCACACCAACACACATTATAATTAAGACAGCAAAAAATTAAAGAGAGAATCTTAAAAGTAAAAAGAGAAAAATCATATTAAAAACAACTCCCTTAAGTCTATCAGCTGATCTCTCAGCAGAAACTTTGCAGATCAGAAGGGAGTGGCAGGATATATTCAAAGTGATAAAAGGGAAAAAAACCAAAAAACCAAACTACAGCCAAGAATACTCTACTGGCAAGGTTATCATTCAGATTTGAAGGAGAAACAGTTTTACAGACAAGCAAAAGCTAAAAGAGTTCACTTGATTATTATTTAATATCCTGCTTTGTCTTTTACAACAGTCTTTAAATTCTATTTTGTCTGATATAAATATTGCTGCCCTGGCTTTCTTTTGACTTCAATTAGCATCAGATACTTTTTCCATCCCCTCACTTTCAGACTGTGAGTGTCTGTAGATCTGAAGTGAGTCTCTTGTAGGAAGCATATATATGGGTCTTCTTTTGGTATTCACTCAGCCACTCTATGTCTTTTGATTGGAGCATTTAGTCCATTTACGTTTATGGTAATTATTGATATGTATGTTCTTACTGCCATTTTGTTAATTGTTTTGGGATTGCTTTTGTAAGTATTATCTGTTGCTTTCTTCTTCTCTTCTCTTGTGATTTGATAACTGTCTTTAGTGTCATGTTCGGATTACTTTTTCTTTTTTGTGTGTATGTCTGTAATATATTTTTGGTTTGTGGTTACCATGAGGTTTTTATACAGCAATCTATATATATATTGGGGATTATTTTAAGTTGTTCTTACTTTCAAATGCATTTTCACAGTACTGCATTTGTACTCTCCTCCCTTCATGATTACTGTTATTGATATTATATTTGACATCTAATTGTTTTGTGTATCCCTTAACTGCTTATTGTGAATATAAATGATTTAACTACTTTTGTCTTTTAATCTTCCTACTAGCTTTGCATGTGGATGACTTCCTGCCTTTACTGTATGTTTGCCTTTGCTGATTATCTTTCTAATTTCATAATTTTCATGTTTCTAGTTGTGGCCTTTTCTTTTTTGCAGAGAAGTTCCTTTAACATTTCTTGTAGAGCTGACTTGGTGGTGCTTTACTCTTTTAGCTTTTGCATGTCTGTAAAGCTTTTCCTCTCTCCATCATATCTGAATGAGAACCTCACTGCGTATTCTTGGTTGTTTTTCCCTTTCATCACTTTAAATATATCATGCCACTCCCTTCTGGCCTGCAGAGTTTCTTCTGAAAAGTCAGCTGATAGCCTTATGGGAATTCTCCTGTATGTTATTTGTTGCTTTTCCCTTGCTGCTTTTAATATTCTCTCTTTATCCTCAATTTTTGTCACTTTGATTACAATGTGTCTTGGTGTATTCCTCTTTGGGTTAATTCTGTATGGGATTTTCTGCACCTCCTGGACTTGGATATCTGCTTCCTTTCCCAAGTTAGGGAAGTTTTCAGTTATTATGTCTGCAAACACGTTCTCAGGATGTGGAGAAAAGGGAACCCTCATGTACTTTTGGTGAGAATGTAAACTGGTGCAGCCACTATGGAATACAGTATGGAGATTCCACAAAAAATTAAAAATAGAGCTGCCATATGATCCAGCACTTTCATTTTTGTGTATTTACCCAAAGTAAACAAAAACACTAATTTGAAAAGATATATGCACCCCAATATTCATTGTAGCACTATTCACAATAGCCAAGATATGGAAGCTACCTAAGTATCCATCAATAAATGGACAAAGAATATGTGATATATACATACAAGGAAATATTATTCAGCAGCTCCCCCCTAAAAAAAATAATTTTGCTATTTGTATACTCTTATGTATATGTGGAATCTAAAATATAAAACAAACAAATGAAACATAGCAAAATGAAAACAGACTCATAGATACCGAGAACAAATGGGTGGCTGTCAGAGGGGAGGGGTGGGTGAAATAGGTGAAGGGAATTAAAAGGTACAAACCTCCAATTACAAAATAAATAAGCCATGTGGATATAATATACAGTATATGGAATATGATCAGTAATACTGTAATAACTTTATATGGGGAGAGATGGTTATTAGACTTATGGTGATCATTTTATAATGTACGCAAATGTCATATCACTATGTAGCACAACTGAAACTAAGATAATATTGTATGTTAAGTGTATTTCAACAAAAAATTAAAGAAAAGCAATTTTATGAAGTTTGATGGCTGTCATTAACAGTTTTCTTCCTTCTGTGAAAGAGGCAAAGTAGATGATACCTCTTTCATCTGAAAGTTGATGCTAAAAGTTAACTCAAGTGATGAATTTTTTAAAGGTACTGTTCTTAGGGGCTTGATCCTCATTCCCTTCTGGGAGAGGACAAGCTTGTTTCTGGGAATGAATAGGGAAGACTATTTAGGCCTCCTGAGGTATCACATACCTGGTACCCAAAGAGCAGAGAAAACTTTTCTTGGTAAATGAATGTGGGAAGTGAGGTACACCAACCAATAGCTCTAATCCCTGGTTGCCCTTATTTCCACAATGACTACTGGTACTCAAACACTGGTCCATTTCAGAATTATATGGTGGCTCATTAAAAAATAATAATAATAAATATATATATATATATATATATATATATATATATATATATATATATATATATATATATATATATATATACATGCCAGGTCACATCCCGGAAGTGAGCCTGACTGAGTAAGCCTGAGAAGGTCTTGAGCACCTGTATTTTAACAAGCTCACCGGTAATTCTGATGCACACTAAGGTTAAACCATGCTCTAGGCCCCACTATCCCAGATCTCCTTCAAGTGGACACACTACACAGTATCCTTTCCTCAAATTGATTTCTCCTATAAATAGATTTTTTCTTGGAATGATAATGAGAAACTGGAGATGAACAAGCTCCAGATAAAGCTGTTTATTAGATACAAACTCTATGTGAGGTAAACTCCACCTTTAATCACTGCAGCAGTAACTAACTGCAGGAAGACAAAGGAGAACAAAGTACTAAACAGAACTCAGAAAAGCTAATGCAAATATTGAATGACACTGACCATACCTCTTTAGCCCTTAGCCAAAACTAGCAGAAATTTCATTTACTGAGGCTGTCTTGGTATTATACTGTTGACTATAGAAATATCAGGAAAACCTATTTCAGCATTCTCACCGAGGAGGGGAAAAGCCTATTCCTTGCATTTCTGTCACTCTGAGGGGTCTCATATGTGACCAAAATTGTTGATACTGAATGGATATAGAGGAGTTTCTGCTTTTAACTATGCTGTCGTCAAGATTCCCTGCAGAGAAATCCATTTTAGTCGATTCCTATGATAACATTATGCCAGTCCATCTGTACCCTAGCCTGTGACCTTGTCAATATCTCTCTAGAGAGAGTGCATATGTTTTTGGTAATTGGGACGAGGGACCTTTGCTACTGTATCTTTTGGTTTCAAATATTAAATTGTCTTATATTGGCTGGTATAATTTTCTAGTTTACATTTAACTGGTTGTTAGCCCTGTGCTGATGAGAAATACACTTGTCAAGTTTTTGGTGTGTAAACCAGGTATGTATGTTTCTAGAATATGTTCAGTGGAATAGAATAGTCCCTAGATGACATATGGCCTTTTGAGTGGGAAGAGATTTCCAGGGGATTAAAAATATGTTGTAATAGCTGCCTTCAAGTGTTTTATGATGTACTCCAGCATTGCTGAGTCAACCTGATAAAACAACTTGTTTTAGAGTCTGTCTGTGAGTAGAATATGGCTTTATCAGCTCTGACCAAGCTAAATCATAACATATTACTCTCTGCCAGAATGTATGCTCTTATTTTGTAATCAAATGGTTTATCAATTGATAAATATCTTCTATGTAACATATGTGTTGCCTATTTTGCTGGACAAAAGTAAAATGTCTATTGATATCATATTGTTTACTGTGGTTCATGAATGCTGTCTGGGTCACTATAAGGGAATTAAAATTAAAAAATCACTGGTAACTCTTGCAAGGGTAAAGACAATTTTAACTGATGATGAGTACCTCTCTACCTCCTTCAAAAACTTTTGTTTTCCATGGGCAAAGTAATAGGAATTTATTCTTTCGTTCTGAAAAACCAATGGACACTCTTATTTCTCTTAAACATATTTTCTTCTCTGCTTAGCAGCCTTAATCTATGACTGCTTCTTTTGAATCACAGTATAGCCTTGGTGTCATCACCATTTCACCATTGTCCTTTATCTTCCAAGATCATAAATCACTGTCTCTTGTTGGATTTTTTTTTTAAAGTAACCTTGCTACTATTTCCCAAATGATTTTTCCTCAGTCAATACTATGTTCTATCATGCTTTTCACATTAAATTCACTACAGATCTTTCTAAGATAAGAGTTATCTGTTGCTGCATAAAAAATTATTCTAAAACATAGCAGCTTAAAACAACAATGTATGCTTAATATCTCTCATGATTTCTGTGAGTCAGGAAGCACCTTACCTAAGTGGTTCTGGCTCAGAGTCTCTCATGAAGTTGTAGTCAAGACAGCAACTGTAGCTGCATCATCTGAAGACTTGATTGGGACTGAAAGATCTTCTTCCAAGGTGGTTCACTCACATGGTTGGCAAGTTGGTGCTGGCTATTGGCAGGAGGCTAGTTCCTCACCACATGAACCCACCTATAGGGCTCTTGAGTGCTATCATGACACAGTGGCTGGTTTCACTGAGAACAAGTCATACAAGACTGGGCAAGGTGGAAGCCACATATCTTTTGTGACCTAGCTTAGAAGTCATACATCTTTATTTCTGCAATATCTTATTCGTTACACAGGTCAGCCCTTCTCAATATGGGAGGGAAATAAACAAAGTCACAAATACCAGGAACAAGGAAAAAAACATAATTCCCAGTGAGACTGTTTTCATAGCCACCCACTGCCCAGAAGTTATTCATGCCCAAAATTATGGTGAGAAGATTATAGCCCTTTCAGGAGGGCTGAGATCAAAGTGAAATACTAGGAACTATGGAGGTACAAGTGTCCTAACAGACCTCAAAGTTGTGACCATCACAGGGGACCCACCATTGTCATTATGGTCAATGTCAGCAAGAATAGAAAGCAGATGAGACCTCTGAGATAAGTACCTGAGGTCATACTATCTCTATCTACAGGGGCTTTCTTTAGAAGACTTCCAAGAGAAATAGGATGCAAAGAGCAGCACAGGATGAAAGCCCAGACCGTTAAGAAAACTAGTCCTAGCAAAGATTAATGCAGAGCTCTGGGAAAATGCCTAAAAGATTTCATAACTAGAGAGAGAGAAGTATCTCCCATTTGGAAGTCAAATGCAGAGCACAAGAGTGCAAATGTGCACAGATAAAGATAGATGAAATTAAAAAAGAGTTTCAGAAAGAGTAAAAGCAGATGCTACAGTTAAGACGTTCAGCTTAATACACTGGGAACTAGACTTCAGGAAGTAGAAGGTCACCTGCAGAGGCCTGAAATTGTGTTTTAAACGCATTACAGTAATAGAAGATGCCCCTGTTTGTTCATTCAACAGGTATTGATTACCGCTGCACACCAAGCGCTGTAAAGAAAAGTTTTTTAAAAATCCAACAAGATTCTTACGGAAAGGACTACGTTAAGAATAAGAACTGGAGCCAGGACTGCTGGACTAGAAGAATGACTACTTCTAGTCATTGCCAGTGGAAAAACGTACTTATCCTTGGTAAAAGGAGAAAGCAAATTAATAAGAATTACACCACGTATCTGCATTTTAATTATGTTATTTAAGTGCCCAGGCTAAATGCGTAGGGGAGGCACTACGGAATGTACTCATTTGCAATTCCAAGGGCAGGGGAAATGTTTATTTTGTCACAAACTGTTCTGATTTTCCTCAGGCATCCCCACTGTCTAGGTGGCAGGGAAGAAAGGAACAAATGTCCAATCTGGTTTATAAATTTGTGTGATAAAATAAATAGTCCCTTTAGGTAATGATCAGCTTGGAGGACCGTTGCCCAGGCTCTCCTACTTCTCTCTAAGACAGAGTCTGGGAATGTAGGGTGGGTGGGCAGGATGTCAGTTTGATCCTGTTGGCGGAGGGAAGAGTCTGCTGAGCTATGCAGTCACCCAGGTTCTCCGTGGTTCCCGCTGCAGTGTTTGGTGGGCATCAGTGAAGTGCAGCCACGTCCCTGAGCTTACATCCCAGCTCTGCTGATGATGTCTGCCCCCTCTCACCTGGCATCCACGTTTCCTCAGCTCAGTGGCCTTGCTCTGCCACCTCTGTCTCCCCTTAGCTCCTGCTGAGTCTTCCATGTGCCCTAGTAGGCCTGGTTGCTCTCACCCCAACTTCTGAAACAGTGTCAATTTGCTCTTGCCCCAGCGGGGCCCATGGCAGGTTTGCTTGCTGTCATCAAGCTCAGGTGTGACTGGTCGCTTGAACACACAGGGCTCCTAGATGGCGATCAGAAGCAACCTTTTGCTTTCCCCACACAGCCTGTTCAGCACTCATTTCCCTCTCCCTGTGGAGATCATTTTCCCACTTCTCCTAAGATCCTGGGCAATTTTCCCAGTTTACTACTTACCCTCAGATAATAAAAATTCCTCCAGTCTATTTTAGAACAAAAGGTGTCATTTCGGTAATTACTGTGTCCAAGACAGTGGGCAAAATAGTTAATCTCTAGAATTTATTTAAGGCTGAATTTTCTTTCACCTCCCACTTTGAGCCTATGGCAGTCTGGATAGCTGCAGGTGGAAAGAGGTGTGGGTCGGTTACCTTCTTCATTTCCCTATCTTAGCCTCTTTTTTCTTCCTTCTACTCACTGGGCTATGGAAGGAAGGAGGGGGAAGGGAGAGGAAGGGCAGGACAGGTTTATTTGTCTGGCACTGATGTCCTCTGGCACCAGTTTCCCACAGCCATAGCAGCTGCTGAAAGCCTCTCACGGGCACTTTTGTCTTCCTGATTCTTCTGCCAGCCTCTCTAAACATAGCCCCTTGGCTTAGGCAGGGTCCCTCCTGCCATCAGAGACCGCTCTGTGGCTTCAGCAGCCATCAGTTCACCTTTAGTTCTTCCTGCTGCAGATGTCATGCCCTCTGGCAGAGGCCCTCCTGGGCATCATCCCTTTTAAAATAGCCCCAGGCCATCGTTTCTACTGCAAGTTACACATCTGGTTTTAAAGAATAAAGCACCTTTGATCATCTCTCAGTGGGAGTGCAGTCATTTCCCCCAAGCAACCCTCTCTGCTCGCTGGCCTCTTCAGGCAGCCTCATAGCATTTTTCAGGCATTAAACACAAGTCTACTGCATCCCCCAAGCTTCACGGGGGGAAATCTTAAACTGAATTCAGTCTCTTTATTGTTAATAATAATATTGACATTTTAATTTTGAAACTATTCAAAACGAAACTGGCTCAAACTGAAGCCTCAAACTGAAGTTCAGTCACTTACAGCATCCCCCTGGACACTCAGTTGAAGAAAGGCTCCCATCCTGAATGTGGAGTCCAGGAGATGGTTTCCCCAGTTGGAGAAAGCTAGCTGGTGCTCTGCTACCCCTATCGTAGCACTTCTCATGATGCGTAATCATCTATTTGTGCGTCTGTCTGCCCTACTAAACTGCCAACTCTTTGAGAACAGAAACTTCATTTGCCTTGTTCACCACTGTTTCTGACAAACAGTCCATGCCTTCTCGGGGGGGTGATATCACTCCCAAGGGGGTGAAAAAAATCTTAGCGAATGGTTTATCATCCCCCAGCTCACCCCCCAAAGGGTCAAAATCCATCAACAGATACATAGTATATCCATGTTACTAAAATTTTATGGTGAAGGAGTACAATTTGGCGGGGTGGGGAGGTTGATAATGAGAAAAGGTTGACAAACGTAGATCTAGCACAATATAGACAACGATAAACATGGGTTAAGTAAGCACGTGAATGAACAAGTGACCCTAGCCCTTGCTCTCTGTAATTTTCCCTTCTAGTGTCTCCTGACAAGGTTTCATGAGGCCAATGTTTATTCATTCACTAGGACCATATCCTATTCCTATATACAACCATGAGTTTGCTGTGTATTCTTTCAATAGCATTAAGCGACAGCCTTTTTATGTGTTATTCTAGGTGGAGTTAGTTCATAACATCTTTTTATAAATATCTCTCAGTTTCGTGTATTTGTTCTCAAGAGTGCAAAGGCTTTCAACCATGTTGGCTTATGGTTATAATAAAGTTTATTATAGCCTGTATCCCTCTGAAAACAACCAGTTTCACAAATAGACTTGAAAATTCAGATATGGGTTTAACCTTTTTTTTCTTTTTTAGCACTGCCAAATAAATTAATTTTTTTGAAAACGGAAAGTGTTTGAGCAGTGAATATATGTATATATGTGTGAATATATGTCACAGGTTATTTATATAATCCATAGGTCAAGTTTGGGCTGATATCACACATGGAAATATATAATTGTTAAACATAAGTAGTAGTCACAAAGTGGTACATCAATAATGTTATGATTTAAATAATAATTGGAGAATAAAATTATCAATGATTAGATAAAATATTGTACATATAATTATATATTTCTTAGAAGCTAAATTTGAACAAATAGAGAGTTCACTGCAAACCAAGCAATTATTAAATACATCTTGTTTTAAAAACAGAGGAAGAATGGCTAATGATATCTAAACTATATATAATATTTTTTGAAATGTGATGGTGCTTTGTATGAATGATCTTATTCAGTTTGAAATATCACAATCATCTTGGAAAAATATTAGCCTCTATTTTGTAAGTTGATAGATTATGCTTCTAAAAAATTAAGTGATTTTCCTAAGGTCACAATGGGAGTGAGTAGTAAAGGCAGATTAAAATGTAAGCACCTATGAAGTTTCTTTGCTTTTTTATTTCAGAAGAGAATCTTCCAGTTTCTCACTTTGATTTTGCCTAAACTGAGACCCAAGAAAAGTGCAGTTATTATAATATCTAAAGAACTAAATTTCAAGTTCATAATCAAGATTGCCCCAACTCACTTACATATGTCCTTCCCACATTTGGATGGCAGCATTCATTGTCTGAGCAAAGGAGTAACGTAGCAGAATACAAAGGCCAATTCTTCATTTTTTTAAAATGGTGGATGTTATTTTTTAAATATTTTATTTTTAGAGTATTTTTAGGTTTACAACAAAATTGAGTGGAAGGCACAGAGATTTTCCATATACTCCTTGTCCACACACAGGCATAGCCTCCTTCATTCTCAACATCACTTACCAGAGTGATACTTTTTTTTTTTTTTTTACCAAGGATGAACCTACAGTTACGCATCATAACTCAAAGTCCATAGTTTACCTTATCTTGGTGTTGTACATTCTATGTGTTTGGAAAAATGTATGACACAAATCCATCATTACAATATCATACAGAGTATTTTTACTGCCCTCACAATCCTCTATGCTCTGCCTATTCATCTCACTCTGCCAACTCTGGCAACCACTGATCTTTTTATTGTCTCCACAGTTTTGCCTCTTCCAGATTGTCATATAGTAGCCTTTTCAAATTGGCTTCTTTCACTTAACAGTATACAGTCAAGTTTCCTCCGTGTCTTTTCATGGCTTGATAGCTCATTTATTTTTAGCATTGAATAACATTCCATTGTCTGGATGTACCAAAGTTTATCTATCCATTCATCTACTGAGAGACATCTTGGTTGCTTCCAAGTTTTAGCAATTATAAAGAAAGCTGATATAAATATCCTTGGGCAGGTTTTTGTGTGGATTTAAGTTTTCAGCTTCTTTGGGAGCATGACTGCTGAATCCTGTGGCAAGAGGAGGTTTAGTTTTATAAGAAATCAGCAAATTGTCTTCCAAAGTCACTGTACAATTTGCATTTTCACCATCAAGAAATAAGAATTCCTGTTGCTCCACATCCTCACTGACATTCGGTGTTGCCAGTGTTCTGGATTCTGACCATTCTGATAGATGTGTAGCGGTATCTCGTCGTTTTAATTTGCATTTTCCTGATGATTTATGATGTGGAGCATCTTTTCATATGCTTACTTGCTATCTGTATGTCTTCTTTAGTGAGGTGTCCATTACGGTCTTCAGCTCATTTTTTGTTTTGTTTTGTTTTCGTTTTTTTGTTTTTGCGGTACTCGGGCCTCTCACTGTTGTGGCCTCTCCCGTTGCGGAGCACAGGCTCCGGATGCGCAGGCTCAGCGGCCATGGCTCACGGGCCCAGCCGCTCCGCGGCACGTGGGATCTTCCCGGACTGGGGCACGAACCCGTGTCTCCTGCATCGGCAGGCGGACTCTCAACCACTGTGCCACCAGGGAAGCCCTCAGCTCATTTTTTAATCAGGTTGTTTGCTTTCTTATTGTTGAGTTTTAAGAGTTCTTTGTATATCTTGGATAACAGTCCTTTATCAGATGTATCTTTTGAAAATATTTTGAAAAGTATGAAGAATATTTGAAAATGTGGCTTGTCTTCTCATTTTCTTGATGTTGTCCTTCATAGGGCAGAAGATTTTAATTTTAATGAACTCCAGCTTATCAAATATTTCTTTCATTGATCATGTCTTTGGTATTGTCTCTAAAAAAAGCATCACCATACTCAAGGTCTTCTAGGTTTTCTCCTATGTTATCTTAAAGGGGTTTTATAGTTTCGTACTTTACATCTAACTGAGTCTATGATCCATTTTGAGTTAATTTTGGTGAAGGGTGCATAGTCTGTGTCTAGATTCATTTTCTGGCTTGTGGATGTCCAGTTGTTCCAGAACTGCTTGTTGAAGAGACTGTCTCTGCTCCATTGTATTGCCCCTGCTCCTTTGTTGACTATATTAGTGGGAGTCTATTTCTAGACTCCCTGTTCTATTTCATTGATCTGTCTATTCTTTCACCAATACCATGCTGTCTTCATTACTGTAACATTTTTATAGTAAGTTAATGAAGTTGGGTAGCGTCAGTCCTCCAGTTTTGCTCTTCTCCTTTAATATTGTGTTGGCTATTCTGGGTCTTTTGCCTCTTTATATAAACTTTAGAATCAGTTTGTTGATAGCCATCAAATAACTTGCTGGAGTTTTGATTTGGATCACATTGGGAAGAACTGACATCTTGAAAATATTGTGTTCCTATCCATAAACATGGAATATATCTCCATTTATTTACTTCTCTGATTTCAGAGTTTTGTAGTTTTATTCATATATATCTTATACATATTTTGCTGGATTTATACTTAAGTATTTAAGTTTTGGGGGTGCTAATGTAAATGGTATTATGTACTTAATTTCAAATTCCACTTGTTCATTGTTAGATATAGGAAAGCAACTGATTTTTGTATATTAACCTTGTATTCTATACCCTTGTTATAATCTCTTATTAGTTCCAGGAGTTTGTTTTCTTTTTGTCAATTCTTTTGCAGACAATAATGTCATTTGCAAACAAAGACAATTTTATTAAAGGGTGAATTTATCACCATTATCATTAAGTGTAAAGTTAGATTTAGGATTTGTATAGATAGTCTTTATCAAGGTGAGAAAGTTTCCCTCTATTCCTAGTTTACTGAGAATTTTTATCATGAATAGATGTTGCATTTTGTCAAATGCTTTGTTTCCCCTGCATCTACTGATACAATCATGTAATTTTTCTTTTTTAGTCTGTTGATGTAATGCATTACCTTAATTGATTTTTGTATGTTGAACCAGCCTTGCACACCTGGGATAAATCCCACTTGGTTATGATGTATAATTCTTTTTATGATTTTTTTTATTCTATTTGCTAATGTTTTATTTAACCTATGCTCATGAGAGATATTGGTTTATAGTTTTCTTTTCTTGTAATATCTTTGTCTAGTTTTGGTATTAGGTAATGCTGGCCTCATAGAGTGAGTTAGGAAGTATTTTGCCTGCTTCTAGCTTCTAAAAGAGGTTGTAGAAAATTGGTATAATTTCTTCCTTAAATGTTTGAGAGTGTACCCCTCTGAGCCTAGTGCTTTCTGTTTTGAACAAAGCGAATCCTTGACTTAAATTTTTCAAGATAATTTAGGACATAAAAAAGGTTTTTAAGGTTAGAAAATATGTATTAGATTTCCCTTCCTTCTTATTAATCATTACCCAACCTAGATTATATAAAGATTCTAGAACTGTACTATCAAAAATGATAGCCACTAGTTGTGGTTATTTAAATTTAAATGAATTAAAATTGATAAAATTTAAATCCAGTTATCTAGTCACACTAGCCACATTTCAAATGCTCAATAGCCGAATGTGCCTAGTGGCTACCATATTGGAGAGCACAGATATTAAAATTTCCATTATTACAGACAATTCTACTGGATAGAACTTCTCTAGAGATTGAGATGAGGTTGAAAAAGAGAGACTGGAGATTTAATAAGAGAATGAAACCTTAATATGAGTCCCTGAGAAAATGCTTGAACCCATTTCCCATGGGAATGGACAACTGAACTGATAACTGAAGGGTCGTATACTTTAATCACAGACAGGTAGTCTCTAAGCAAAATTCCAGAACTTTCCATACCTCAGTATAGCACAGAAACAATAGAACAGCAATGACTAGGGGTGTTATCTTGGCACATAGACTTGGGACAATCTCATGAGTTTCCCATGTGTATTGGTATGGCCCAGGCGGTACTCAAATGTTATTTCTTCTAGTCAAAGCAGAACAGGTATAGTTAAGAGTTTCCTGCCAATCCAAGAAAACATCAGATTAATTGAAAGAGGGTAGACCTTGAGAGGTTTTGTTATTGGAGAAAAAGGATGCATCTGTAGAGATGAATGACTGATGATTGCTCAGTATCAAATTATTCAGCAAATGCCTGCAAAGACAGGTGATAATGACAAAAAAAAACAGGTGCCACCTTCGAACCTAGTGTTAGGACATCTGCAATTTTCATTAGAAAAGCTAAACATGAACATTTTGATATTTCATGTGCAGTAGCTATTTTAATTAAGAATCTTTACCCCAGAAGTGGTCAGCAAGTATTATATCAGAAAAATCACTATCCAGAGGTGGTTATTATGAGCACTTCAGCTATCGTTATATCTGAGCACAACAGACATTTAGCTAACCAGAAGACTGTCAAAAAATGAGTTTTCATAAGTGAAACTGTGGTTTATTAATAGCATGAAGATTGTTAGAAATATACTTTCTTAGGTGACAGTAAATCTATTACAGAATGTGGACTGAATAAAATATTTTAGATACACTCTTAGCCTTGCCTGCTTGGATTCATTTTGGTAATAGCCTGAAGTAAATGCTATGCAAGACAACTGAATAAATTTGGTCCCAGCTTCTGTAGGTTGGATTAATCAAAGTTGCTTACGAAGTGGCAAACTCACGGGAAAATTCACCAGAAACCAAGACACTGTAGAAATGAGGGGCAGATATTATTTAGAGATAACTTTCCATGGGTCTTTCAGGTTTCTGCATGTCTCTGAGCAAAGGCACAGACTGTCCTTCTTCTGGACTACCTTTTCAAGGCTTATTGTATTGTAAACAGCCTAGGAAATAGAGATGGGTTTCCTCCTTGCGCAGTTGGCTTTTTTTTAATAGCAGGAGTTGGTAAATGATGGCCAGTGGGCCTAATTCAGCCTACAGCCTATTTTTGAATGTCCTGTGAGTTAAACTGGTTTTTAAATTGTTAGTGGTATGAAACAAACAAACAGTTAAGAAGCATATGCAACAGAGCCTGTACTTGGCCAGAAAAACCTAAAATAATTAAAATACTTACTGTTTGGCCCTGTATTATAATATCCCTTTACACAAAAGTTTGTCAATCCTTGGCTTACAACTTTGAAAGATAAAGATAATATCTCTCTCCAGAGCATGTAGTAGTCAGGCTTACTATTTAGTATAAAAGATTCAGTTATCAAAACTCAGGTTTACTCTCTTGCAATGTACCTGAGTGTGCATGTATTATCTGACCCTGTTCACATTGCCTGTGAGAACCAGAACTCAGAGAACCAGTGTAAATGCTGATACTCTAGCTATTTCTATTGTTTTGAGTATTAACTGTCCTCTGTCTCTGATCCAAGAGTCCCATGTCTTCTGCCAGTATTCACAAAACTATGAATTAGTAGATTAACATGTAAGTTTGCAAGTAGGGTAAATCTCAGATCCTTCACAATTCTTGACACCTGTTGACAGCAGAAAAGATCATGGAACCCAGCCTCTAGAAAACTGTCACATCTGCTTTAAGGCACATTTTATGTAAGATGGTGTTTGGAATACATTAAAGAACAAAGAACAGAGAACTGGGACTCCATAAAGATTGCAAAATAGGTTTATGAACTGTTTGTACTAGCGAACTAATAAGGATTTGTTTAACAGATCACTCCCCACCCTCGCCTACTCTGTGTGTGTGTGTGTGCATGTGCATGTGTGTGTGGTGTACATATATGGTGGAACTTAGCCTAAGACTTTCTTTTTATCTTGAATTAAATTTCTTAGAAGGCTGTCACTATCTACAGAGAATAAACTGGCTCAGATCAACCTGTAATACACTGACACCTAAGCCTCCTATAATGGAGGTACAGCTTTGGGAAAAATGTCCATCACCTGGCAGAATGAGAGCTCAAAACAAAGGTTAAGTTCACTTATAGAAAAAAAACTAAGAGTTTATAGCTTAAGATAAGTACATGCTATAGCAGTTATTTGTGGCTGATGAAATAAAGAGACATACAGCTTTCAAGATAAAAATTTAAAAATGTATTATTTGCACTTTCGATCTATATTATTCTAACCACCTAAGCATTTGGAGTAGTATAATTAACCAAAAGCTATTCCACAGAAGATTGTGAATGATCACACTTTAGGAACTTCAGAATGAGATTCTATAGTTTCTCACAAACTATGGAATGGTTAAAAGAATTTAAGGATCCTCTAAAATTTATATTTTATCAGAAAATGTATAGAATGCCAATCACTAATCAGTTATGAAATTTAAATCAGAATGGAATTTTGACACCATATGTATGCCTAGCCTGTTGCTAACGAATGGAATTCTAGAAAAATGTCGTATTAAAAGATAAAATGATTACATATTGGGAAACATGTTACTGACCTTTTGGAGAATATTCGCCATCTCCTTTTTACTTTTAAATGTTCAGTTAATTGTGTTTAACAGTATCATGTAGAGCTCCTTGACTGGCTAGTACTCTTTCCTGCTGCCTGAGTCCCCTAATTTTTATTCGAGGTATACATCTTCAGTTATGAAACAGCACTAGTCCTGGCATTAGTTAGCAGCTGCAGAAATGTTGCATATAATAAAAATACTAACTTTATTCTTTATTCACTTGCTAAGTTTTAAGCATAGTTTATTCTTTCTGAGTGGCTAGAACCTACAAGAGCAGCTTTCCAAAGCCAGGGCCACCTGCACAGATCTGCATGAGGTCCTGTCCGCACCAGGCACAGGCTGCCGAAGGCATGGACTCCACAGAGACATTTGGGGCACTTGATGATGACCTGTAATCTCCTTTCCTTTCTCTCATTCCCCTTATTCTTGCCTATTTGGTTTTCTCTCTGTCCTTTCCATCATACAATAGATGTGCTCATGTGTGCTTATTTATTATTTACCCTACTGGTGACATTCAGGATGGTTTTTTTAATACCATCTACAAACTACCAAAAACAACTCCTAGCATCATGCACATCGCGTATCTGAATGATTGACAAAAGTCTCACTTTCCAGTGAAAATGTTTAAAAGTACTACAGACACAACAGGTGTTCAGAATGGACTCTAACATGCTCAGAGAACAGCAAACGAAACTCACTCATTAGAGGAAACGGCCAAAGGAGGGAGGTCCTTTCTGCTGGAAATTTACATCCAACACAGGTAAAATGTCTGCCTAGAGGGCACATGAGTTAAATTTCTTCTACTGCTTCTCAATGTCTAATCTGGGGAAAATGATTTCGAAGACTCACTACTCTGAGTGCTCTGTAATTAGCATCTTCTCTGCATGTGTTTCCCATAAATATTCCAGCAGAGCAGGGTCCCTGCTGGCCACTCCAGTAACAGAGACACACATTAGGTTTTTTTCTAAACACGCTGAATACGGCTCTGGATGCCTATTCCAGAGGAATTTGTATTATTGGAGGAAGGAATTTTTTTAAGTATAAAATGCTGTAAACTATTCCCAGGCATACCAGAACCTGAACTCTAGGGAGATGTGGTTTGGAAGATTGAGAATGCAAGATATGACTTCCTCAACTTTCCTTTACTTTTTGTTCCAGATGGAAATACTTAAATGAAGTCATAGCCTGATGTGCATGGAACAGAGGCCAGGAGAAAGAAAAATAAACAATACTCCTCCCATATATGTATGTCTTGAAATATCTTACATATGTATATACATAAATATGTATATACATATATACACATTTTTCTCTCCAAGCAAGTATTCATTAATATTATTTTTGAAATCTTACATTTGTATAATTCTTATTTTTTCAAAGTGCTTACACACAAACACAGACATCTATGTTCTTTCCAGCTACTGTATAAAGTAATTAAGATATTCATTATTATCCCCATTTTGTAAATGTGAAAGAAGAAAATAATTTTCCTAGGACCACAGTTAATTAGTAACAGTAATTAAAATCTAGAATTTCAGATTCATATCTTAGTGCTCTGAGCCCTATACTTTAGAAGAGTTTCCCCTGAAAGAGGCTACAATATTTCTCTTAATCTAATGGCATGCTAATTGCCAAAGATACAGCATATAAAACAAGATGTTTTCCTCATATGCTACTTCCACCTGTCATTTGGAAGTAAAGACATATTATCATTGACCAGTCCAGTCTGGTGAACAGCTCTGTATGGGAATTTCATTTTCAAATAGGGCTTCTGCAAAGAGAATGTTAGCAGAATAACCAAATCAATTCACCAGACCTTGCTCTGACATAAAAGCAAACCAGAAAATGGAAGTTCTTACTTTACCATAAGAAATATGGAATATGTGAAAATAAATGGGTAACAAGAGGAGATATTGTGTAAATAAATTATTTATGTGCCAGCTAAGTCCTTAAATCTTATTGTCTCCTCTCAGGAAATTACTCCGTAAGATGTTGGTTCTTAAGTGATAATACTGTTAATTGCTGCTCTTATCGAGGTGCATTATTTCTACTACACTGTTTAGAAGGGAAAACAGTGCTATGCGCAGCTATTAGCTCAAGTATTCCAAGCCTGGCCGCTTGATCTGATTTAAGCTCTTGGCAGAAAAGAGCCAGATATTAAGTCTGGTCTATAACAAGGACAAATGAACTAAAAAAATACAAATTTATCCCCCCACCATGTAATTTCACTTTACCCTTATCACAGGTATTCAGCATATTTCATTTTTCTTCCTTCCACTTTATCACTGAAGTATGCCCTTTCTCCTCAATCTATAGTGAAAAGACCAGTTCATCCTGGGCTATCTCTGGCCTGAGTCATCACATCTTTTTCATTGAACTCTTTGCTTCTTTCTTTTTTCTGTCTGGTCCATCAAAATTGTCACAAAAATGATAATCCTTATTTAAAAACTACATTTTCAGCACCATCTTTGAATAGGAATAGAAGCACTTTGGGAGAAGAGCTAGAGGGAAATTAATAAACACTTGAGTTGAAAGATGGACAACTGAATACATCATGCATGTGATGAATCTTCTCTGCCACCTCCCAGAGACTTTGCAGTCAAAATATTCACCAATATAGAATTATATATCAGTTGAGTCTACACATATAAACCAATAGGAAAAAATGAAAGCAAATTTCATCAAGTAGCCTATTTTTAAAACAACTGTAATTGAAATTAATTTGCATTTTAAATTTAATGTTAACATACACAGTTACTTCAGGATAGTCACCAGGTTTATCATCTATCAGGAATTGGCTCCTGTTTGCAGACAGCCTGTATAAGGGCTTCTTTGGTGCACATCAGTGACACATATGTTCATAGTAAATACTAGCCTCTCCCAGCAAAGCAAAATGTCCTGAGTTCAACAGGGAGAGGCTTACCCTTTTTTAGCAAGAGAGAGAGAGGCTGAGTATCCTACCCAGGGCTGGTGAATGAAGACTCAAAGCAACATATATTATATTTTTTGTCAATACAACCGTTGCCACTTTCTATTATTTACAACACCCTAGCTTTGGTAAAGGACTTGCAAGAGAAGGTGAAAGGCAGTCAGGGTGAGGAAAACCAACATTCTTTCAGAGCAGTTACTTGGGAGTCATTTTCTACTTCCAGAACGAGCTGTCAGATGATAAACACATAAGGTGCCTCCTCACAAAAATATTATTTATTCTATGAAAAACAAAAACAATTTTACTCAAAATTTTCATAAAATGACAACGTCTACCAAATGTACAACTTGTAACATCCAGTGTAAAGAGGTGAATTCTGTTTCTATTGAGCATTTTAACATCACAAAACATTAAGGGTTAAGCAACATTTATGAATTACTGTAGTAGGTTGAATAATGGCCTCCCATAGACATCAAGTCCTCATCCTTGGAACTTTAAAGCCTACCTTATTTTGAAAAAGGATCTTTGCAAATGCAATTGAGAATCATGAGATGAGGAGATTACTGTGGATTATTCAGGAGTGCCCTAAGCGCCACCAAAAATGTCCTTATAGAGACAGCAATCAGACATACACAGACAAGTCAGTGTGAAAATGGAGGCAGAGATGACAGTGATGGAGCCACAGGCCAAGGACTGTCAGCGGCCACTAAAACCAGGAAGAGAGGCTTGGAATTCTCCCTCAGAATCTCCAGAAGGAGTCAACCCTGCCAACACCTTGACTGCAAACTTTTGTGCCCAGAACTATGAGAGAAGAAATTTCTGTTGTTTTAAGCCAACAAGTCTGTGGTGACTTGTCATGGCAGCCCTAGGAAACTAATACAGCTATTGACAGCACATACTGTGAATTCTTAAGACAGTCATTCTTCATACAAATATATGAACTTTTGTCAGTAGGATACCATGTCTGTAGTATTTACTACCATGTATTATAAAAAAAAGGGGGGGGATTAAATACTGAGATCAGGAAATTAGAAAGGTTCAGGGAACAAAATATGAAGACCTGGAAAGAAAAAAATATAAAAATCAATTAAGAATTTTTTAAGCATAGTTCTTAATGAAAGTAGAAATTAGTTGTTCTGTCATTTCCTCCAGTCTTCCCTGAGGCTGCCTTTCAAATCTATTTAACTGATCCATCATGAAAGAAGGTTTAATTTAGTATTTTTTTTCTTACAGATGAATGACATGCTTTTATTCCAGAAGTCAAATTTTGTGTGGCCTCTAAAATGGAAAAGTAAATTAGATTTGGACTTCATGTAAGTGTTAGTATCTTTAGAAATTAATTCTTTTCCTGACCTGGAAGGAAGGAAGGAAGGAAGGAAGGAAGGAAGGAAGGGAGAGAGGGAAGAAGGGAGGGAGGAAGAACTAGAGTGTGTTAACATTCAGGCTGCCAAGAAAATCACTTTCTAATCAGATATCTCCTCTGTGCTAGCCCTAGGCAAAACCTGGAATTGGGTATAATGTTTTAGTGGTACTCCTCCTTACTTTTGCTTCCACCTCACCTACTAACATGAAATTATGTATTTGAAAAACACATTCACACCAATGCACTGAAGAATACATATATTAGACATCTACAACAGAGAATTTTAGTTTATCCCCCCAATATCCATTCTCCTCTCATTATAGAATTTTTAATTTTTAACTGGGCACATGGTTGCTCAGAATAAAGCCCACATTTTCCAGCCTCTTTTATAGCTAAATGTTGCCACATGAGGAAGATGAAAGTGTTCTTAATGGGGAGAAAATATATATCCATTTTTAGTTGCTATTATGAGCAAAGATGCTATAATTTAGTTCCAAGCAGCCCTCTTGGGCCAGGAATGGAAGCTACATGTGGTGGACAACAAAATATACACCCTGCAGACATTCTGTGAGGACTAGTAAGAATAGAACTAATAAGAATAGAAAAAGACTTGCTTCCTGACACCATGTCTTACCATGCCATTCAAGCTAACCTCTTAGCACAGTGGCTGATACAAAATAAGTGCTCATTAGATATTTTCTATTCTTATTAGTTTTATAACAGCTATTATTTATTAATTAATTACAATGTACTAGACTCTTACACAGATAGTCCTCACAAGAATCTAGTAAGTTATATATTACTATTATCATCCTCATGTTATATAAACAGAAACAAAAATTCTGACAGATGCCCAATGTCACAGAGCTGGTAACTGGTATATGAGACAATCCTATCAGGATTATCTGATTACCAACTGAGTGTTCTTTCCACTACATTAGTCTGTCTTATTATAAGATCATTTGTTTGCTGTCTCTGGTTATTCCAAAGATGTTCTAAGGTTTTGTATCTTTTTTTTTAATGTAGTAATTGAAGTGAGTATAAACAGAACACATGCACTGAAGCAGATAATATATTGCTTTTTAAAAACATGAATAAAAATAATATATGGAACAAAAAATCTGTAGGGAAAAGAATATTTTGGATGAGATTTCTGGTATTTCCTGCTACTAATCATGCAGGAAATGTCTTTTTCATTCTTTTCGCCAACCCTCACACTCAAGATTTCAGCACTTCTATTTCAGATTGAAGGCAACAGTTAGGGGCCTCAGGAGGAAAACAAAAATACAGAGTCAAAAGGAAGAAAAAAAAAAAAAAGGAAAAGAAAAAGAAACCCTTCTCATTGCATTTACAAAACTTATAAAATCAATCAATATGAGAAGATTTTAAGGAATTTTTCAAATGTCCGACAGTTTCTTTCTTTTGGTTTCCATAATGTGAAACAATTTGACTACTCAGAAAAGCTTTGTTTAACTTTTTCTTATGAACATAATTTACTTTCAGATATGTCAAACATTCTGACCACAAATAATATTGCGACATAAGAAAACAGAACATAATCTTCCAGACTAATCAGAGGGCAGAAATAAGATAAAATTACAATCTAATTCCATCTTTTATTCCAATGCAAATTTTTCCTTTGCAAATTGTGGGCTGCATGTAAAGTAGTTAAAATATTTAAAAGCTGGCTGAACAAAGAGACTTGGCCAATGTCAACATTAGAGTTATATTTCAAGAGCTCTTTATTTGGTCAGAATCTGCTCAATAATTTGGATATAGAAAACACCACATTTGTGAGTGACGTGCAAGTGAAAGAATACATGCTATGCTAACCTAAGTGTCCATCGACAGATGAATGGATAAAGAATATGCGGCACGTGTATACAATGGAATATTACTCAGCCACAAAAAGAAACAAAATTTAGTTACTTGCAGTGAGGTGGATGGACCTAGAGACTGTCATACAGAGTGAAGTAAGTCAGAAAGAGAAAAACAAATACCGTATGATAACACATATATATGGAATCTAAAAAAAAAAAAAAAGTTCTGAAGAACCTAGGGGCAGGACAGGAATAAAGACGCAGATGTAGAGAATGGACTTGAGAACACGGGGAGGGGGAAGGGTAAGCTGGGACGAAATGAGAGAGTAGCACTGACATATATACACTACCAAGTGTAAAACAGATAGCTAGTGGGAAGCAGCTGCATAGCACAGGGAGATCAGCTCGGTGCTTTGTGACCACCTAGAGGGGTGGGATAGGGAGGGTGGGAGGGAGATGCAAGAGGGAGGAGAAATGGGGATAAATGTATATGTATAGCTGATTCACTTTGTTATACAGCAGAAACTAACACCACAGCAGAAACTAACACACCATTTGTAAAGCAATTATACTCCAATAAAGATGTTAAAAAAAAAAAAGAATACATGCTATGCTATATTACATGCTGTATAAATTAGCTTTTGCTACATAAAAGAAAAAAAATCAGCCAAAACTTTGTGGCTTAAAACAGCAGGTATTTATTAGCTCATAGTTCTATCGTTCAGTGGTTTAGGCTGGGTTCAGTTGGGCAGTTCCGCTGACCTGGGCTGAGCTTAATATGTCATGACTGAAGCTCATTCACGTGTTCACCATCAAGTACAGGTTGCCTTGGACTAGCTAACTGTGGGATGGAGTGCCCCAGTGCTCCACATGACCTTTCATCCTCCAGCAGGCTAGCTTGAGCTTGTTTGTTTTGTAGTCTCATGGTCCCAAAGAGCAGCAAAAGAGAATGCAAGCCCCTATTGCAATCACTTCTCAGGTCTCTGCTGTGTCACATTTACTATTGTCTCATTGGCTAAAACAAGTTACCTGGCCAAGCCTTGAGTCAGGATAGGAGGGACGAGCAAAGTGCAGGGGACAAAAAGAAATATAAATAAACTTGGAGCCATTACTGCAACAACCCATCACAGATGATAAATAAGAATTTTTTTAAATAGCAAGAGCGGTAGACCAAAAATACAAGGTGAAATCTCATAGGGATAAAATGTAGAATATAGCAGTTGCATTAAGAACACCCCTACACAGGTAGAGAAAGAAGGAGACCTGACTTAACTTCACTCCTATGGAAAAAGTCTTAGGAATTTTGGCTCGTAACTAGCTCAGTATAAATCAGTGGTGTGAACTGACCATCAAAAGAAAGAGATGAACTAATGTAATCTTAAGTGGCATTACTGGAAGTAGAGATGTCAAAACAATGGAGCCAACAGTCTGCCAGGATTTTGCATACCTCACACGTTCTGGGTATAACAAACGACAGGGGAAAGAGGAATGCAAAGTGTTCCAGAGGAGTGTGATCTAAGTGATAGGAAGCTAGAAATACAAATCCTATCCTTCAAAAGAGAAGATTTAAAGGAAGTGTGATGATAGCTTTCTTCAAATACTTTAGAAGCACTGTTACATAGAAGCAGGATTAGATGTGTTCCTCGTGGCTTTGGAAGGAAGAGGGAGCTCATAACTAGAAGGTACAAGGAGATAAATTTAGGCACAGTGGTAGGAAAATCACTCTCATGATTATTAGATGTGTCCATAAATGGGATGATCTACTTGCCAGGTGGTGAGCTTCCTCTCACTAGAAGTGTGCAAGCAGAGAGAAAATGGCTACAACAGGGAAGTCATGCAACGCCCTCTGCAGCAGTGGTTCTCCAACCTGGTTGTGCATCAGAATCACCTGTAAGGTTTGTGAAGTACACAGGGCATGGCACATCTGTGGCATAAAATATGGACAACTGTTCCTGAAACTTCCTTACTGAAGATACTGATATGTGACCTGGTTTGGGAATAAGCGCTCAAGACAGTCAGTCAGCTATGACCTGCCACCTGTTTGGTATGGCCCTAGAGTCAAGAACAGCTTTTACCTTAATACTCTGTGACAGGTGAAAATTATATTAAATTCACATGTCAGTGTCCATAAAGCTTAATCAGAACACAGCCATACTTATTCTTTATGTTTCATCTACAACTCTGCAACAGTGGAGTTGAATAGCTGTCACAAAGACTGTATAGCCCACAAATCCTAAAATATCTGGCCCTTTACAGAAAAAAAAAAAAAAAAAGCCATCTCCTGCACTAAGATCTTGCTATCAAAAGTGTGGTATCACCAGGAAACTTGTTAGAAATGCAGAATCTCAGGTCCCACTCCAGACCCACTGAATGAGAAACTGCATTTTAAATGATGCCCAGGTAATTAGAATTCACATTAAAGTTCGAGAGGTACTGCTCTAACGTGTTGTTTGATTCTAAATTTCTACAGCCTGCATACATTTAAACTCCATGTTGCACTGTATACGTCAATTATTCAATGGAAACAATAGAATATTACTCAGTCTGACCCTCTCCTTTGACATATTCAAAGCACTTTTAAATGACCCAGAAATCCACTGGTAAAACAGAAATGTACAGGATCCTTTCAGTCACATGGAGAAAATTACTATTTCAAAAATTAGACAGTCTTCCCGGCACCCAGACCTTGGTTTCTACTAATACTCTCCAATAAAAGGAACCAGAGGTTCTTGGAGAAATGAATGATTCTAGGACTGGGGAAGGCAAAACACAAGACTGGAGCATCTTCTAGTGCCATAAAGTAAGGAAGTAATCAAATATAAAACAATGGGGATATGTCCCAGGGACACAGGAGACAACTGAGAGAACTCCAAGTGGCCAAAGCTGAAATAATTTAAGTAGGAAAATAAATAATGTAGTATCAGATTATAACCCAAAGTATGAATAAATATGCATGAGTCCATACTGAGATAAATAAATGATTGAACAAATAAATGAGAAAGGAGAGACAAGTCTCCTATACAGGTTGCCAAACAAAATGTATACACTCTGCCCTCAAGCAGGTGGAGCACAACTCCTCAGCCCTTAAGTATGGACATCATCACTTCCTTACAAAGAGTAAAGTTTGGAAAGGTGTACTCCTTCCAAAAGTGACCACAGGGAGTAACTTGACAGCGGTGAAATCTAATGAATGTTGCCTGAGCCACATGATAAAGGTTCACGTCAGCAGCAGTCATACTGATATCACGTACCCTTGATATGTGATGAAAATGGGAGTTTACCTCAGTAAGTCCATAACCCCAGGCTGTTCATGGAAAAAAAAAAAATGAGAAAAGTCCCGAATGAGAGATATTCTACGAAATACCTAATCAGTACTCCTCAAAGCTGTCCAGGTCATCAAAGTCAGAAACTATAATAGCCTAGTCTGGAGGAGCTTAGGGAGACATGGCAGTTAAATGTAGCATAGTATTCTGGATGGGATCCTGGAGCAGAATATGGGAATTAGGTAAAAACTAAGGAAATATGAATACAGTATAGATTTTAGTTAATAATAAGGCTCATTAATTGTAACATATGTACCACACTAGATGCTAATAATGTTAGATTCTAATCATAAGAGACACTGTTACAGGGTGCATGGAAATTCTGTACTATCTTCACAATTTTTCTGCAAATCTAAAACTATTCAGGGGGACAGATCAAGATGGCAGAGTAGGAGGACACGGAGCTCACCTCCCCCCAGGAACACATTAAAAGTACATCTTCACGTGGAGCAACTTTCACTGAAAGCTAACTGGAGGCTGGCAGAAAGATTCTTATACAACCAAGGCTGTAAGAAAGATACACGCGGAATTGGGTAGGAAAGGAAGAAAAGCAATCAGGTTGGGACTTGTGCCCCGGGAGGGGACACAGAAGGGGAGGGGGATTACATGGGGAGGGGAGGGGATCCTCCCTGGGGAGTGAGCAGTTAGAGCCATATATTGGGTGCCCCAGCCCTGTGGTCTGACACTGGGAAGATGAGTCCCCCTAGCTGATTAGAAAACCAGCGGGACTAACAGGAGGGTTGTAAGAAACCCAGACTCCATTTGTAGTTTTTTAAGGAACCTCCATACTGTTCTCCATAGTGGCTGTACCAATTCACATTCCCACCAGCAGTGCAAGAGTGTTCCCTTTTCTCCACACCCTCTCCAGCATTTATTGTTTCTAGATTTTTTGATGATGGCCATTCTGACTGGTTCATGTACCAAAATGTTCATTGCAGCTCTATTTACAATAGCCCGGAGATGGAAACAACCTAAGTGTCCATCATCGGATGAATGGATAAAGAAGATGTGGCACATATATACAATGGAATATTACTCAGCCATAAAAAGCAACGAAATTGAGCTATTTGTAATGAGGTGGATGGACCTAGAGTCTGTCATACAGAGTGAAGTAAGTCAGAAAGAGAAAGACAAATACCGTATGCTAACACATATATATGGAATCTAAGAAAAAAAAAAACGGTCATGAAGATCCTAGGCATAAGACGGGAATAAAGACACAGACCTACTAGAGAACGGACTTGAGGATATGGGGAGGGGGAAGGGTGAGCTGTGACAAAGCGAGAGAGAGGCATGGACATATATACACTACCAAATGTAAGGTAGATAGCTAGTGGGAAGCAGCCGCATAGCACAGGGAGATCAGCTCGGTGCTTTGTGACCACCTAGAGGGGTGGGATAGGGAGAGTGGGAGGGAGGGAGACGCAAGAGGGAAGAGATATGGGAACATATGTATATGTATAACTGATTCACTTTGTTATAAAGCAGAAACTAACACACCATTGTAAAGCAATTATACTCTAATAAAGATGTAAAAAAAAGAAACCCAGACTCCACTCCTGAAGAGTACATACGTTCTTGCTTACTGCAGAATCCAGGCAGAGAAAGCAGATTGAAACTGCATGAGACTCTGGCCAGTTTCCTGCGATCGCCCCAGTGCTTGTCTCAGCCTGAGCCAAGCACCTGCTGCGGCCCTGCTTGCTTTGTGATGTAGATCCACACCAGGGTGAGGACTGCGGGGCCAGAGGGGAGCGCTCAGCTGTGAGAGATGGGCTCCGACACAGAACAGCATCTGAATGGGGTTCAGACAGCTATTGCTGGCTCTCGTAGAGGCAGCACGTTGAGAGTGGTCCAGGACTCTGACTGGGGCCAGGACCGCCACAGCCCGAGCCCATACCCACACCAAATGCCCACTCTGGGGCAAGGGTGTCAGTACTGGGAGAAGGAAGAGCTAGAGGAAAAGGAGCCAGCTCAGACCTGACCCTCAGGGCTTCTGCTCCAGCAGCTTGAGACCTGACCTCGCCACCAATAAGGTCATGTTGGCTCCTGAGCAGAGGAGAAGCCCTAGTTCATAACTGGCTGTGGCTCTAGCCCCTCCATCTCCAGTCCCATCTCCTACCAAGGTGACAGTTGCCAGCATATCCTGGGGGAAGATGTGACATACTCATATCAGATACAGCTCTCCCACCACCGCCAATGGGCACACACAGACTGTATAGGAGTGCTCCTACACAAGGACACCCCTTCAAGACAGTGAAAAGTAGCTGTTTCACCTGATTTCATAAAGAGAGAAAGTTAAGCAAAATGAGAAGACAGAGGAATTTGTTTTAATTAAAAGAACAAAAGAAAACCCCTGAAAAAACAACTAACAGAACAAATAAATAATTTACTAGATAATGAGTTCAAAGTGTTAGTAATAAGAATGCTAACTGAATTAGGGAAAAGAATAGATGAACACAGTGAGAAGTCTAACAGGGAACTAGAAAATATAAAAAGAACCAGTCAGAATTGAAGAGTACAATAGCAAATGAAAAACACACTAGAATGAATGGATAGCAGACTAGGTGATAGAGAAGAACGTGTAAGTGTTCTGGAACATAAAATAATGGAAATCACCCAATAAGAACAGCAAAAAGAAAAGCAAATTTAGAAAAAAATTGACAACAGTTTAAGGGACCTCTGGGACACTATCAAGCGTACCAATATTCGCATTACAGGGGTCCCGGAAGGAGAAGAAAGAGATTGAAAATGTATTTGATAAAATTATGGCTGTAAACTTCTCAAACCTGAAGAAGGAAACAGGAACAGGAAGCACAGAGGGTCCCAAACAAGGTGAACCCAAACAGGCAAAAGTGAAAGATAAAGAGAATTCTAAAGGCAGCAAGAGAAAAACAGGAACCCCCATAAGGCTATCAGCTGATTTTTCCACAGAAACTTTGCAGGCCGGAAGAGAGTGGCATGATATATTCAAAGTGCTGAAAGGGAAAAACCTGCAACCTAGGATACTCAACCCAGCAAGATTATCATTTAGAATTGAAGGAGAGTTAAGAACTTCTCAGACAAACGAAAACTAAAAGAGTTTATCAATGCTAAACCAAGCCTAAAAGAAATGTTAGAGGGTCTTCTCTAAGTGGAAAAGAAAAGGCTATAACAATAAGTAAGAATCTACAGGAATGGATAAATCCCACTAGTAAAGGCAAATATATAGTAAAGGCTGTGGATCAACCACTTAAATAAGCTACTGCAATGATTAAAAGAAAAAAAAATTGTAAAATTAAGTGTAACCACAATAAACAGTAAAGGGATAAACATGAAGATATAAAATATTTCAAAACAAAATGTGGGAAAGGGGAGTAAAAATGGTAGCTCTTTTAGAATGTATTTGAACTTAAATGACTACCAGTTTAAAACAAGTGGATATAGTTATAGGTCGACAGATATGAACCCCATGGTAACCACAAATCAAAACCTACAGCAGATACACAAAAACCAGAGAGAAAAGAACACAAACGTAACACTAAAGAAAATCATCAAATCACAAAAGAAAAAACTAAAGGAATATAAAACTATTCTGAAATTTAAAATTTACTTAAAATAACTGGGCCATTTTGAGCTTTGACCTCTAATTTAATATATTTATTTTCATGCCCTTAAGAAGTTTCTTAACACATTTTGTGTAGAATCCCTTTTAGAATTAGGCTGACTATAATACATGAGTCACAAATTAAATAATTAAGTCATGCCCATAATCGTATCTTGGTGCATCATCTGGTTAGTTCTTCAAGGCAGAAACCTGTTTAATTTGACTGAATGACTGAAGACTTGTACTATTCATTGCTCTAGCAACCTGGCTGGTCTAAACAAAGTGAGTTCTTCCTGGGTTTCAGTTTCAGCAGCAAAAATGGAGATTGATGTGGTCTGAATATAAGTTGAAGTAATGACGCAATTCTGACACATAGAGAGGCAGAATTTTGACCTTCAAGCTTTTTGGAAATGTGAATGACTGCTGAGAGCTGTAGGGGAGACTCAGCAGGACTGAGGAATGTTAATGAAGTCTGCCTTTTTGTAAGTGGTTGTTGCTGGAGAAAGAAACCACAGTTTCTAATGATAAAATATTGTAGAAAAGTTTTGTAATGTAAGCAGTTCTTCCTCTTACAAACATCCATCTCACAGTCCTCAGAAATAGCCCCTTAGTGCCAAGGAAGGCATTGTGAAAAAAAAATGTTTTTGAGCTTCTGGGGCATCTGTAGTCTCAGGAGAAAGCAAACTTCCTGTGAAATGTAGGAAGAGGTGGCCTTTGTGGTGTATTCTCAACTTGCAATGCCCTGAATAGATGGTGACGTGTCCCTGGACAAATACATCATATGCACACCACCAGATTTTTACCTTAATCTGTTACATTCTCAAAATTCCACCAGTTCACCTTATTATGAAATGTAAATATAGCTGGCATCCTTATGAATCTCTGTCTTTCACTATTCATGTGGATTAATTCCATCAGAGGATTGCTGCCTGGTTAATATCTAATTGAGGGTGGCTGTGCTTAGGGCACAGAGATTTCCTTTGACTGTAGTAACTCTTTGGCATGGTGCAAGTTTAGGAAAGATCAGAGACCATATAGCAAAGTGGTTTGCAATGCAATTTCAAATAAATTTTAGAATCAGTTTGTCAATTTCTAAAACAAAAAAAGAAAATCTTGCTGGAATTTTGACTGCAATTGTGTTAAATCTATAGATGAGCTTAAGGAGAATTAACATCTTAAAAATATTGAGTCTGCCAAACCATGAACATGATATTTATCTCTCCATTCTCATTAATTTCTCTCAGCAATGTTGTGTAGTTTTCAGTGTACAGGTTTATCACTTGCTTTATTAAACTTATCTTTCAACATGTCATGTTTTTGATGTTATTATAAATGAAATACTTTAAATTTTATTTTCTGATTGTTCACTGGCAATATATAGAAATCCAGTCGTTTTTGTGTTTGCTGTATTGACCTTGGGTGTTGAGACGTTGCTAAATTCCCTTATTAATTTTAATAGATTTTCTGTACATTCCTTAAAAGTCTCTGTATTACATGATCATTTTGTTTGGGAATAAAGACAGCATAACTTTTTTCTTTTCCAAACTGTAGGTCTTTTATTTTTCTTACCTTATTGTGCTGGCTAGTAATACTAGTATAATGCTGAATAGAAGTTGTAAGAGTGAACATCCTTGTCTTGGTCCCAATTCTAGGAGAAGGCATTCGGGTTTTCATCATTAAGTATGTTGTTAGCTGACAGTTTTTTAAGTGTCCTTTTTTAGAATAAGGACGTTTCATTCTATTCCTAGCTTGTATAGAAATTTTATCATGAATGGGAAATGGATTTTGTCAGATGTTTTTTTACCATCTATTGAGATAATCGTATGGTTTTTCAACTTCATTCTGTTAATATGTAAATTAAACAGAGTGGTTTTCAAATGTTAAATCAACCTTATAACCTAGAGACAAACCATACGTTGTCATCATTTATTATTATTTTTACATGTTGCTGAATTTAACTTATTACTATCAAGAACGTTTTCTTCTGTGTTTCTGAGAAATATTAGTTTATAGTTTGCTTTCCCATAATGTGTAGGTCTGATCTTGGCATCAGAGAAATGCTAGCTTCAAATAGTTAGGAGGTATTATCCCTCTTCTACTTTCTAAAAAAAAAAAAAAAAAAGTTTGTATACAATTGCTATTTTTTCCTTTAATAGATGAAAGAATTCAGCAGTAAAGTCACCTATTCCTCAAGTGCTCTATATGGAAATATTTTTAAAAACAAATTAAAAGTTTTAGATTTTTGATTTCTTCTTGAGTTTATTTTTGTAATTTGTACCTTTAGAGGCATTTGTTAATTTCATGTACACTATCAAATGTATTGGCATATTATTCATAGTATTTCTTTATTATCCTTGTAATATATGCAGTAATTTATCTTTCTCCCTCCCTTTCTCTCTTTCTCTCTGAGACTAGCTAGCTGTCTATTTTTATTGATCTTTCAAATAACACGCTTTTGAATTTAATTGCTATTATTATTTTCCACTTTCTATTTCTTTGATTTTTTGCTTGGCTTTTATTTCATTTAATTTTTTAAATATAAATGAAATTTGCATTTAATTTGCTCTTCTTTTTCTAGTTTCTTGAGGTAGATTTTCAGATCTGTCTTCTTTTTCTAACGTGAGCATGACAAACAAGTAAACCTATAAATTTCTTTTTAAGTATTGCTTTAGCTTTGTCCCAAATATTTTGATATCTTATATTTTCATTATCATTAATTTCAAAATCTTTTAAATCTCCCTCATTATCTTCTCTTTCACTTATAGATTACTTAGAAGAGTGTTGATTAATTTCTATTTAACTACACTATTATTAGAGAACATATTTTCTATGTTTTCAGATATTTTGAATTTACTGAGACTTGTTTTATGTTCTAGGATATTGTTTCAGTAAAATTTCAGGATATGTTCTACCCCAGTAAAATTTACTTGAGAACTGGAAAAAAATGTGAACTATGCTGTTTGGTGTTCTAGAAAGGTCAATTAAGTCAAGTTGGTTGATAGTATTGTTCACTATATTTTTACTGATTTTCAGTTTATTATTTTATTAATTACTGAGAGAAGAGTGTGAAAATCTCCAACAAGAATCAACAATAATAATGGATTTGTCTATTTTTCCTTTCAACTATGTAAGTTTTGCTACCTGAATTTTGAAACTCTGTTATTAGGTGCATACATATTTAGGATAGTTATGCTTTTTGATGAATTCCCTTTTATCATTAAATTTTTTCTTTATTATGGGAAATAAATATTTCTTGTTCTGAAGTCTTTGTCTAATATCAATATGGTAATTCTACTTTTCTTTTGATTAGTATTTGTATGGTATACATTCGCTCATTCTTTTACTTTTAACTTATCTGTGTCTTTATATTGAAAGTGGGTTTCTTATAGACAGCATAAAATTGGGTCTTGTTTCTTTATCCATTTTGATAAGCTACACCTTTTAATTTAAGTGGTTAGACCATTTACATCTGATGTAATTATTAATATGGCTGGATTTAAGTCTACCACCTTGCAAGATGTTTGTTATTTGCTTCCTCTGCTCTTTGTCCCCCTTTTCTTCTTTCCCTGCCTTCTTTTGGTTAATTGAGCAATTTTTAGTATTCCATTTTATTTCCATTATTGGCTTATTAGCATACACTTTTGATTGATTGACCTGTGATTGCTTTAGGGTTTGTTTCATATATATATATATATATATATATATAAAATATAATATATATATTATATATGTAATATATTATATATATATATCTTTACCTTTTCACACTCTACTTTCACATTATATTTTATTACTGTAGATATCAGAAATTTATATCCTCTCCCATCCTTTTTGATAGTCTTGTCATACATTATGCTTCTAACTATGCTGTGAAACTCCAAATCCACTGCTACTGCATTAAACAGTTTTCTTTTAAATATATTTTTAAATGAGAAAAAATATTTTACATTTATTCATATATTTACCATTTAGGGGCACTTTTCAGTCTCTTTGTAGTTCCAAGTTTCCACTTGATGTCACTTCTTCCATCTGAAGAATTTTTCTTGGAGTACAGATATTGCAGTGACAAATTCTGACTTTTGCTTGCCTGAAAGTAACTTTATTTCTTTTTTTTCTTCTACTTTGAAAGATACTTTTGCTGGCTACAGAATTCTAGGTTGACATTTTTCCTTTCTACAACTTTAGAAATATTGTTCTATTGTATTCTGGCTTGCAATGTTCCTTCCCAGATATCAGACTATATCTTTCAACTTTTTCTTTTTTTACAAAGATATTACTTTTTTTCTTCTTTGTAAGTCATGTGTCTTCTGTCTATGGCTACCTTTGAGGCTTTCTTTTTAATTATTGGTTTCCAATAATTTAATTATTGTATACCTTGGTCTGTTTTCTTTATATTTATCCCTCTTGGGCTTTATTAAACTTCTTTGATCTATGGCTTAAAATTTTTATTGAAGAAATTTTTTGACAACTTTTTTTTGTTTAATGTTTCTGCTCTCCTTCTGGAAAAATTGCAGCTCTACAACTATTAGACACTTTTCATGTTGTCCCACAGGTCACTGTAGGTATTTCTTTTTTAGTGTTTTTTAATCTCTGTGCTTCAGTTGTATACTTTCTACTGCTACGCCTTGAATTCAGCAATAATTTCTTCTGCAGTGTCTAATTTGTTATTTAGTCCACCCGTCACATTTTATTTTCTGATACGCTATTTTCATCCTTAGAGGATCCATTAATTTTTTTGTTTATACTTTCTACTTTTCCTCATTATTTTAGAATTTTCTCTAAATTGAGCATATTTCTAATAATTGTTTTAAAGTTCTTGTTTATGAATTTCCTCACATTTTACATTCGTAGTTCTTTTTCTACCTCCCAATTTTTTTGGTTAAGAACCACATTTTTCTCCTTCTTTATGTGTCTAGTAATTATTAAATGGATGCTTATCATTGCTAACTACATTGCTGAGTGTTTAGATTCAGTTACATTCCCTTAAAGACTGCTGAATTTTGTTGGGCTAGCAGTTGATATATTTTCAGGTCACACTGATCCTTTCGAGGCTTGTTCATAAGCTTTGTTAGGGACGATCCAGAATTGCCTTTATATGAGGACTAGTTTAGCCCTATTCCTCAGGCATGGACTTTTTTGAGTCTTTACTGCATATATAAGGTGTTTAGTGAGTTTCTTCAAGTTTGGTTGGTAAAATTTAAACGTCTCCCAGATTTGTATGAACACTGAGACATGTTCCAGTTACAGCTCTCAGGTACTTTTTTGCCTTTCCTCACAGGATTTCCATGCCTACTCTTTAGCAAAATATTCAAAGGAGACTTTAGAAATATTACTGTAGCTCTTCTTCTGCCTAGTCTTCTTTCCAGTACTCCTTCCTGTAAATTCCAACACCTTAGCTCCCTTTTCTATGAACTCTATCTGTTCAACTCAGCGAGACTGTTGTCCTGAGTTTAAGTTCCCCTAACTTGGCCACAGTCTGAAAAGTGCTTCCAGATAGAAAACCAGGGCCATCACAGACCTTACCTCACTAGTTTCTTTTCTCACAGGTATCACAGTCCTACTGTCCAAGATCTGAAAACAGTAGTAGTAGTTTCTTATATTTTGCCCTGTTTTCCTACTGGGGAGGCAAGTTTGGTACTATTATTCTGACATGGCACAAGCAGAAGTCCCCCTTCAGTGAAGATTTAAAGTGTTACAGCCTGTGAACAAATAACAAAATGTAGTGTACACTACAGTGGAATAATATTCAGCAGTAAAAAGGAATGAAATACTGATAGATGCTATAACCTGGATAAATCTTAAAGATATTATGCTAAGTAAAAGAAATCAGACTCAGAAAGACATATTATATAATTCCATTTATATAAAATGTCCAGAAAAGGAAAATATAGAGAGGCCTAAAGCAGATTTGCAGTTGTTTAGGGCTGGGGCGTAGATGGGAAATATCTGTAAATGGGCAGAAGTTTTCTTTTTAGGATGATGAAAATGTTGTCAAATTAAATTGTGGTAATGGCTGTACAACTCTATAAACACACTAAAATTTGTTGAATTGTACAATTAAAATGGATAAATTTGGGGAATTCCCTAGCGATCCAGTGGTTAGGACTCGGCATTTTCACTGCTGTGGCCTAAGTTCAATCCCTCATCCAGGAACTAAGATCCTGCAAGCTGCGTGGCATGGCCAAAAATTTAAAAAAAATTTTTTTAAATAATATATTGATGAGTTTTAAGATATACAAATTATATCTCAATAAATCTGTTAAAAATATATTATATCCTCCAGTTAACCATGATTTAGAAAATTGAGGAAGGATTTGTACCTACATTTGGGGCAAAGCAATATGGGATGGACAGGTAGCTGTCTTGGAAAACAGCAAAATATGACTTCAAAGCTTTGGAGAAGAAGGAGTGTGGCCCACATAGCTGGTGGAATGACAATGGCACCAGTGTTGATTTGTAAAACATATGAGCACTGCTGAGGATTACCATATATCACATTGTAGTTGACTGGACATTTTTTGTGATTTGAAGGGAGAGAATATGGATTAGTGTTATTTGGACTTTAAATGGAATTCCTACTGCTCATAACTGGAGTACACAGGGACATGAGCATTACAAAGATTTAAAAGATATAAAGAGCTACCTATAGCCAAAGCTAGAGCTCTTATAGCTATAATAAGAGACTGTTGCTCCATTAAAAAAAAAACACACACAGAAACTATTTATAATTTAGCTTATTTTGGAGACCTCTTAAAGACCCTAATTTTACTAAATGAATATCAAGTCTCTACTAACAAAAATCTTTTCTTGGTACACATGTCTGAGATTGCTACAAACCCCTGTTTCATATAACATAAAGAAATTACTAAACCAGTTCTCAGCACTCCTAAGGAGTCAGCTTGTGGCTTTTTAAAGGCAGCTGAATATTCCTGTTGTTTGTTCAGCATGGCAAAACTGCCTTGTTGGTGGTACTACAGTGTTATCAGGAAATTCCCCACCATCAAAATTCACATCCTTGTACATCCGATGCAATAATGTTCAAAGATTAGATGGATTTTACTTAAGTGATAGGAGTATTGTCTTGAACAGTTCTTACGATAAGATTAAAAAGAAAACATAAATTGAATCTATTTGGTCAAGAAAGCTAAACAGTTGGAATGGGGTTTTACATACTTGACCATATTTATGTTTCGAAATTTAATTAAAATTTAGTTTGAATAAGGGTAATTCTTTCATGGTTCATAACACAAACACACTAGAATTCAAAACAAATAGCTGTTGATAGACAGCTGTTGACAGACTCATAGTGTTAGATCTTCTTTTAGGAAACAAAATTGTGGCTGAATATGTTAAGAATATGTTTTGTTCCCTATTTCAGTGTTTCACCCTTGTAACACATTGCCTCTCCCGCTGTTGTTTGCAACCTTTTTACAGTTGGCATAAATATGTATATTAAATCTATTCTGATTATTATAGGTATCCCACCATGCAGCTCGCATTACAATGGTGTCTGTTAAAGCAGTGTTTTCATTGCCTAAGTTACTATGCCTTGGAATGTGTGTTATTAAGTGCCATCTCTTTTCAACACATTGAGGCTCTATTATTACCAAAGGAGACAACTGTATGATGTTTGCAAATTTAGACAGAAGCTTGAACAGGGACACCGGCTGCTAGATGGCAATAACAGAATTTGTGCCTGGGAATCCTGCTGAAAAATGGTAATTTCAGTTCAATATTTTTAAATTTCCAGGGAACCATCTGAATATAGACCTCTGGGCAACCACACCACACTCATTGGAAAGAGACATGACTGCAACACTGACAAATGCAGCAAAATCCTCTCAGAGCATTTTTCCTCTAACATTGCTATACATGTAGCACTTTGCTGCTTAATGGACACAGGGCTCTATTTATTTATTTTGGCTTTGACAACTGTATAATTTTTTTGTAACTGAAGACCATCCCCCTCTTCCAAAAAAATTTTACTGCATAAATCTGAGTAAAAATAAGGGCAGACACTCGTCTTTCTTCCTATATAAGCTACTCCCCACTCACAAGTAACTTTCCTGTTATTCCAGAATGTTTTGCTTACACACCATGAAAGAGTTATTGAAGTCCATTTTAGTTGACTAAGTTAAAAGAGTCAAAGTCCTAGAGGTAGACACAAGGTGACTAAGGATATGGTTAACCAAGGAGGAGAGATATCTGGGCCATAGTGAACCAAAAGTAGCATATGAAGCACAGCGTGGAGATCAAAACACAGGATTCTAGATCACAGTATCCACACGTATGGCAAACTACCCTGACAAAGAAGGCAAATTTGCCCAGTACTATTCTATGTCCATATGTATCATATCAGCAGAATAGAAATGAAGTCATTGAGAATTTACACAACTATTGAAGAAAACTGCATTTCTGACCAAAGAACCTTTTGAATAATGCACGGCAATATTTAGTCAAATGCCAAATAATGAAGTACAAAAGGACTAAAACAATTTTAAAAAGTTACATGATCTTTACAGGGTTAAGCATTTGAGAGAAAAAAAAAAAACTCTCACGAATGGATAAAATTGAAGTGGAAAAGGAAGAGCTAGTATAAGTCTTTCAGGAAGTAAAGGATAAAAGTACAAAGGAAGTTTAATATTCCTGAATCATGTGATAAATGTTCGCTTGTTTATTGATTAGATACAGACAATAATAATAAAACTCATTTATATAGTACTTTACAATTCACAAGATACGTAGATTGTATTGATTCATCTAACAACTTCTTAACGTGAGGCTAACAGATATCTCCAGTTTCCGAAGAAGAAACCAAAGCTCAGACTAGATAGAAAGTTTAGTGGTGAGTATACAGCAGAGACTATATTGAACCTTAGTCTCCTATATCCTAATCCAGTGTTTTCTTACTCATCAACACATTAAATTTAAAAAACATTTAAATGATGGATCTGGAATTACATGTTAGACCTCCTTTAGAAGAGGAGTATTCAGATTGAACAGAATACTTAAGTTCTGGCCTTTGGACATATTTTCATCAACCTCCACTTCACCATGCTAGGGCTTTGCTATTGAAAAGCAAAAGAGATGAGAAGATGGGAGCAGAAAAAACAGAGGAGGAACAGTATCATTTCTCAGAGCATTTCTTCAGAGCTTCGTGCTATAATCTGGCCAATTTGCCTTGAATTTTCCAAAGTCCCATCTGTAAAAAATAATGACCTTTTCATCTGACTAGAAAGGACTCTGTAGGGGGTGCTCCACTGCAGTTGTGTATGTTCTATTGAAAAGATTACTAGGGATGTTAGTTATGTTTTCATAGTCTCTCCTATATTCAAAGCCTAGGAATTAATAATAGAATGTTATCTCCTGTTTTCACTCTTTGTCCAGACACCAAGTTGATAACCATATTCGACGGTTATCAGCGATGTGCATCAGCTCATAAGTAACCCTTTGGCGTGTGAACATGGGGGATTTTAAAATACTGGGCTCTTCAATATGGATTTCTGTTACAGTCATGTCATTATCTCACCCTTCCACAATTTCAAAGGATCAGATGGCTATAACTGCAGAGAAGTAAATGAGTAATCTCTAGTCTATTTTAGAAATAGGAGGCCAGATGATTCCCCTTCCATAAAGGACTAAGATTTCATCCGCTGCTGAAGCCGAGTCTGATAAGAATGTAGTAGTTTCTGTGGATGAAATCTGAACCGAGGCAAGCGATGTTATTTTCATTTCTGAAAATGACCTATGTCCAGTGGATCAATCACCTAGTAGGGCCATACTCCAATAAAAGCATTTCAAATGGAAGAGTTTCTTCTTTCCTTCAGTTCCCCTCTTAATTCTATCTTAAAGTGCATCTTGAATCTGAATGAGCTCCAGACAAACCTCACATACAACAGACAGGAGAACTCAAACCAATGCATTTATTATGCTCAGGAATCACAGCTGACTCCCAGCGCTGCCAAATCCTGCAGGATTTGCACAAACTGCACGTGATTTTCATAAGCATTGATTGCAGCCCAAATGCTGTTTTGTGAGTTGAATTTTTATCCAACTGCCAAGTGACCAATGTTCACTTCGCATCAGTAGGAAGGTTTATCAAGCTTATTTTATGACTTTTTGCTTTCTAGCTTATTTGGTTCTGCAAAAATGTAGCATAAATGTGAAATTTTCCTTTCAAATTACTACCAATGAAGACAATGTTTTGTTTTGTTTTCATGACCCCTGAGCTGTTAGACTGCAATCAAATACCAAAAAACAAATAATACAAATCAATCTCTCCAGTGATTTTGGAATGTGAAAAGGTAATTTTTATCTCTAAAGAGAATTGTGTTCCTGCACCTTTATCTATAAAACCACTAAAATAATTACCAGCAGTGGAAGCCTGTAAAAAATAATGAGTCCTCCATGTACTACATTGTACAATAGATAAAAATAAAGTCCAAGGCCCCGAGGAATTCAGAAGCTTAAAGTTCTGCACGTAGAGGCGTGGAAACAATACAGGACTTAAGTACAGTAACAGAACTTACCTCTAATTGAGGATGCTCTCTAAGGGGCTTATTAGCACAAGATCTATCTAAAGGGTTTCTAAAACCCATTTCGGTCTTGGTCATCTAGCTGGCCTTCTACAGTAACAGATTTTCACTGAAATTCAGTCTTATTGATATCCATATTTTTTTTAAGACAGGAAAGAGAAAGCTTAAGAAAAAAAAAACAGAAAAAATGGTATTAATGTTTTAAACGAGGCTCTCTCCTTTAAGATTTGAATCTGTTTAGAGTAGAAATGTTATCCTTGTGATTGGCTCCCTCCTTATTGTCAGTCTCTGCTAAGAGAGTAAGGAGAGATGAGGGTGGGAATTTGAAGCAGATTCCTCTTTTGGGTCCTTGCTCTAGAAGAAAAAGCTCCCCGTGGGAAGGATGGTTACAGATGTCTATGCTGTCAGGCTTTGTGAAATATGGGAGGCTCATATACAGCAAAGATTTCAGTGTGCATTTGCCAAAGCCAGCTTAGAAAACAGGAGGAAAATAATTAAGTTGACTTAAAACCAAAACCGCAGACTTACATGGGTTGCTGGTATTTGACAAGGTGGCCAGTCTTAGTATCACAAAGACAAAAGCAGAAACAAACAAATATTTCAGTCTGTCACTAACCAACAATTTTTTCTCACGGAGATCTGCTCACTTCTGGTAGAATTTTTATTTTTGGTTTCTAGTGATGTAACAGCAGTGTTGCTGAGGCTCTGGAAATATGAATATTTGTGTTTCCATATGGAAGCTGTCAGCACACAAAGCAGTCAGGCCAAACCCAACTACTTTCAAAATCCCAAACAGTAGAGTGTAAACCATTGTAAGTTTTCATATCCTCTAAATTTGTTTCATCATCTTTCTAGAGAGTGCTAGCACTTCCAAATACACTAATGAAGTCAAAATTGAGTACTGAAGTTTTAAGATGCACACTTTCAGAATATCCATATTTAATGTTATAATTCATTTTAGTGGTACTTAATACCAAAATACTTTTAAATTTTATTTCAGAATACCACAATAAAAATTTGATCAAATATAAAGATTCATTTTCACAGGGTCATTTCATTCATTATTCCTAGAATGTAAACTCTAGACAATTTTTATTCGGAAACCTAAATGATCCTAATATGGTTCTTAATAATGCCTCTAAATAAAGTGAATGTAATACCTCAAGTTTATCTAATAAATAAAAATATATAACAAAATCGTTGTCAGAATGTTGTCTTAGTGAGCATAGACACATTTATCATCATTTTAACATGCTGAACAAAAATGACTAAAAAAATGTTGAAAATGTAGTATATATCAGTAAACACGCTGAGCGTTGGGTAAGAAGATTATTCATTTCACCTTTATGTAGCTAACAAAACTTCCTGTCAACAGCTTCTTCATGTAAACTCATTCATTTGTTAAATAGATGTTGGGTGTCAAGCACATTCCAAACTCTGTGCTAGTCCCTAAGAATAAAAAATGAACAAGAAGTATGTCCTAACATCCTACTTAGGCAGACAGTAAGTAAATAATCATAATATAATGTAACAAGTACCCTGATCTTGTTATTCAGAGAACTCATCAAGTTCATTCCTGCCTTGTGTTACACCCAGGATGTGCCTTCTGCCTGGAACACCTTTCCCCAGCTCGCTACATGATCTGATTCCACACAACGTGCAGTCTGCTCAGACTTCTTCTCCACAGAGATGGGTTTTATTTCCTTCATAGCCCTGCCCCTGTCTGGAGCTCTGCCTTTGATTCGCATTGTATTTCCTGTCTTCCCCGTTAGACACATGCTCCACAAGGGCAGGAATTTTTTCTTGTTCACTTTGATATTCCTAGTTCTCAGAGGACAGGCTGGCATACAATAGGGGCTTAATAAATAGCTGTTACATGAATCAATAAATGTAGAAACCATAACAATGGTAAAAAAAAAGGGGTTTTGCTTTTTTAAAAACTACCATTTCTCTGTCAAATCCGTATCATTACGAATAGGTCAAAATGGCAAGGCAGCCTTTAGGAACGAAAGAAAAGAAATTAAAAGATTGAGGGGTCTATTGAAAAAAGAAAGAAGAGAAAAACATTGAGTCTACTACACACACCAGTTAGGAAGGGAGGGCAGGGTCCTTTTCA
Organism: Grampus griseus; assembly: GCF_964374135.1. Classification (NCBI taxonomy): domain Eukaryota; kingdom Metazoa; phylum Chordata; class Mammalia; order Artiodactyla; family Delphinidae; genus Grampus; species Grampus griseus. The sequence continues at coordinate 42,854,630 of NC_139007.1, forward strand.
AGATATTTGTTTCCTTTCTTCCTTAGTTAATTAAGCCCAGGGTCTAACCTTGGTCACTCACCCAGTAACCCAAGGGCTGCTGTTTTTCTACTAGGAACTGCTTCACTGGACTTCCTTGTGGATAGTCCTTTGTCTGCTTCCCCAGCTTCTGAAATAACTGTGGTTCTTATTAAGTTAGATGATGAAGAAATTAATTCAATATATTACCGATAAATTCATTTGTTTTTCTTTTCCCTTTTAACACAGGACTTTTGGGGGGGGGCTATTTCCTTTTTATTCTTAGGTTTTATAATAATATGTAAAGTTACTATTTCATTTGTTCTTTCTGCTCCATATACTACATAGGTCTGGAAACAATAATTTCTTTTTAACTTTTAACCGATTTCATTTCTTTTTATGGTAAGGAGCGGTAATTAGGTCCCCTGATTTAAATTGTTCTAACTTATACTTAAATTGTAAACCTTATACAAACTTTTTTTTTTTTTTTGCTCACAACTCACACACACACACTGTATTTTATTTTTACAAGAGATAAACTGACACCAAGCATTGTAAATGGATGGCCACAACAAAAGCAACAATGATTGTAATTACCAAACACGAGACACACTCATACAACACAGGACTTTTTGAAGGATTACATTTATATATTTAATTAGGAGTCTTCTCCAGCTCTCATCTTCACCCCTAAAAGCCACGTTCCATTCATATCAGTTTGATCATCCTGATTAAGCAGAGACCGTGTTGCACATGGGAAGGAGCCTGCTTTCTTGAGTGGAACTGCTGGGGCATGACTTGGGTATGTCACTTTTCCTCTCTGCACCTCAGTTTAATCAGCGGTGACACTGAAACAATAATACCACCCTATAGTGTGATAGCAGGGATTAAATGTGAGAGTCAATGGATAATACTTAGCAGAGAGCTAGGCCCTTGTAGATGACAAATTAATGGCAACTCTCACAGGTCAGTACCATCAATCTTTCTTCCCCTAATGCAATTTTCCTCTCCTCCTAATGCAAAATTATGGAAATTTTATACCTTTTGCCATTTATATTATGGACTTTGAAAGGGAATGCTGTAAGAAATGGTTACTGTTCCAGCATTCATGAGCTCCACTCAGTATCCAACAGGGCATGGGGGTGGAGGCTAATAGGGAAACTCAAGACAACAGTCATATTTCTCCTACTTTTTTTTTTTGCATTTCCTGGAAAACTTAAAATTTGACTCAACCTAATTCATCCTCATAGGATTTTTGTGAAGTAGATGTGGGCCAATGTGAATGTTCTTATTCGCTAACAGGCACATTTATCAAACTAAATTGCCCTGCTTGTATGCCAATGGCAACGGTGACTAAGAAGAGAAAAATGTCATCATGGCATCACAATCAAGAGCAGACTGAGTTTTACAGTCAGACAGATACGGGTTCAAAGTCCCCCAACCTGTGTGCTACCTTGGTTATGTTATTCAACTTCTCTAGATTTCCTCATAAGGCTATTGTGAGTAGCAAACCACAAAATACAAGTAAAGAGGTTATCAGGGTGCCTGGCACATAGATAGTGTTCAATCTGTCTTAGTTTTTATTATTACCAGGCAGCACCCTAAATTCTCCCCAGTCGTGATGCTAAGACAGCCTGCACTTAGAAAATTTGACCAGTCTTTTACTGCAGTCATGTAATTATAACAGGGAAATTAAAATTGAGATCACGTACTACCCTGCGCCCCCAACACACATCCTATTGCAGCTTAAGGAATGGAATTTAGATACCCTAGATGCCACTATGTGTATGATTTTGTAATCCATCATTTTTTACCAGTGCTAAGTTAGTTAAAATTGTAGCATGTCATCCCTCAACAGGGGAAAGCGTGCCCCCTCTTGATTGGCAGAACAGCCCAGGATTTATTTACACTGAACACCGTGCGATAGGCAGGAATGTGTTCTCTCTGGCTTCAGTTTCTAGGGCAATGTCTGATTTTTCCTGTGGTTGATGGGTGCTTGATATTGGGTTGGCCAAAAAGCTCATTCTGTTTTTGCCATAAGAGGGCTCTAATAGCACTTAGCTGTCTTTAACTTCATTCGAAACAATTCTGTTAGATTGTATTGTGACAGCTGTCATGTCAGAGTGCATTTAAAAAAACGTATCAAAATTGGTGAATTTTTGTGTAGCCATTTTAATATTGAAGATGGAAGAAAAAAGCAACATTTTCAGCGTATTATGCTTTATTATTTCAAGAAAGGTAAAAACGCAACTAAAACACATAAAAAAGATTTGTGCAGCGTATGGAGAAGGTGCTGTGACTGATTGAATGTGTCAAAAGTGGTTTGCGAAGTTTCGTGCTGGAGATTTCTCGCTGGACGATGCCCCGTGGTCAGGTAGACCATCTGAAGTTGAAAGCGATCAAATCGATACATTAACTGAGAACAATCAACGTTATACCACGCGGGAGACAGCTAACATACTCAAAATATCCAAATTAAGCGTCGAAAACCATTTGCACCAGCTTGGTTACATTAATTGCTTTGATGTTTGGGTTCCACATAAGTTAAGCCACAAAAACCTTCTTGACCGCACGCAATTCTCTACTTAAACGTAACGAAAATGTTCCGTCCGTTTTTAAAATAAACTGTGATGGGCGATGAAAAGTGGATACTGTACAATAATGTGGAATGGAAGAGATCGTGTCTTTTATTTTTACTTAAAAACCGAAGGAACTTTTTGGCCAACCAATAATTCTGCTTTTCCAGTAACCCCCAAATCACACCTGATTGTCCCCTACTCGGGTGTTAGTAGAAATGAAGTGATCTCTTTTCGGGGACTTCAAACTAGAAAGACATTCCCCAAGGCACCATTGCAAACTGGAAGCTTCCCTTGCCATGTGCGTCTGCCAATTAGGCTCGGAGCCCATTATAACAGCCAATTATAATTCACTGGGGCTTTCAGTCTAGAGGGTTCTAAGTGGATTTTATATTTAATCCTAGGACAATTATCACCATATAATACTCCTCTAGCTTCTGTGGTTTGGCAGCACCAAAGAAAATGTGTCTTATTTATTAGCCCTTTTATTTTCAGCATAAGCCAGGGCTAGCTCCATGTTACTTGTGAAGTTGATGAGATTTGCTGATGGAGCCTCTCTCTTCACCTCCATTCTAGCACATATGCTGAGAGTCACAAACAGGCCCTGCTCCAGATCCTTCATGTCTCCTCTACCTGCAACGTTGAGACTCAGAGAATATACTCCCCAGATCAACCCATCACCAATTTCTCTCCTAATTGTCCTTCTCTTAGGATCCTACTCTGAGTAGTTATCCTCAGAAAAATTCACCTATAACTTTTTCATTAACGTATCACCCATTGGGTACAAAGTGCCAGGAGAAAAGATGTGAAGCATAGGCTCTGTTCTTGAGAAGTTAAGATGAAGAAGATACATGAAAGGAGGGGAGCAGGTTAACTCAGCAATTTCTCTCTTGCTTTATTTCTGCCTGTCTTGAAGCTGGATTCAGTGCTGCGATAAATCCTCAAAAGAGATCCAACTCCTTGCAACATCATAACAAATCAATATTACAGAAAAATTTTTGTAGCAAATAACTATAGTAGGCATATACTTAGTAAACAAACTCAATTATATGAAAAATTTATTATCTTTTTAAAAAATTTGAAATAGTCTAGGCATAGCCAGTTGTTGGATAATAATTAAACACCCATGTACCAACCACCCAGCCAGAGAAGTAAAACGTTTCTGAGTTAATTGATGTCCCTAACATATACTTCATAGAAAATCATCCCAGTTTCTGTCCCAGGGCTAAAAACTAGCCTGTGCTTGGTATTTATTATTCCCATGAACATTTTAATACTCTTTTTATATTTTATGTATTCATGTAGAATATCAAGTAATATTTTACATAATTTTTAACATTATAAAATGGGTTTGCACTGTACCTATCCCCCTCCAGTTTGCTTTTTCTTTCAACGCTAGTTTTGTAAAATGTATCTGTCCTGATACTTGTAGATATATGAATATAACACAATTTATTTGTATACCGCACAGTAAAGGACAACTCAGAAAGTGTGAGTCGTCCACATTCCAAAGAAAAATTTGGCCTTTGTCCAGCTCCTGGGAGGACTCCTCTAAGCCCTTGGAGTGTCCTGCTTGGTAAGAGTGTCCTTGTTTACTTAGGGGCCTTGGGTGGTGCCAGGCAGTCTACGCTAACGAAGTGATTTATGGTGGAGAAACTGAACCATGCAATATCTGACCTGTGGAGGGGCTAGAGAGTAAGGTCAGCCTAAGATCAGTCACATCAGTCAGCCAAGCTTAGTTGACCAACCCCAGTAAAAATCTTGGACACCAAGACTTGGGTGAGCCTCCCTAGTTGTGAGTGTTGTCACACACTGTTGCTGAGAGAAGTAGTGGTGTCTATACTACTCCACTGCAAGAGAACAACTAGAAACTCATGCCTGTTGTCTCCTGGACTCTGCCTGATGTGTCCCTCTCTGCTGCTAATTTTAAGCTCTACCCTTTCACTGTGATAAACCATAACCATGAGTATAACAGCTTTGCTGAATTTTTTGAGTTCTTCTAGCAAATCATTGAACCTGAGGGTGGTCAGGGGACCTCCAAATACATACACTCTCCTATCGGTTGACATTGTTTCCAATTTTTTGCTATCACATGCAATGCTTATGAAGAACATAACATATATTTTGTTCATGTGTAAGTGAAAATTCCTGAGTCATAGGAATTGGTTCTAAAATTGTGAATTGCTCTCCAAAGTAGTTGTACCATTTCACACTCCACCAACCTTATCTGAGAGTTCTCATCACTCTGACCCTCACCAACACTTGGTATAGCTAGACTTTTTAGTTTTCGGAAATCTAATGTTATGAGATTGTATTTCAGTATTTTTAACTTGCATTCCCTTGATGATTAATGAGGCTGAGCACCTTTCTTTGTGATTTGAGATTTCCTTTCCTGTTAATTGCTTATTTATATCTTTTGCACATTCCTATTGTATCATCTCTTTTATTATTTATAAATGTTCTCTATGTATTTGGAAATAATTATTTAATGGTTATAAGTATGGCAAATATATAGCCCTATGGCTTATCTTTTTACTTTATCAAAATTTGTAGTACAAAATTTGAAGATTCAATGTAGTATATTTTATCATTTTTTTCTTTACGATTTATGCTTTTTGTATCTTGTTTGATTTTTCCCTAGTTTGTTGTCAAAAAGATAGCCCCTATATTTTCTCCTAAATGTTTTATAAATTTTTGCTTTTTTACATTTATGTATTTTCTCTCTCTTGAATTTTGTTTGTGCATGATGTGAATAAGGAAACATTTTCTTTTTTTCCCATGTAATCAATTTTCCCCATAGCATTTTTGTATAAGCAGTATATTCTCCCCCCCACTTAAAAAAAATGTTTCCTCTATTATAGACCAAGTTTCCATAAATGTATGGTCTCTTCCATTTCTTGCTTGTCTAGTATATATTATTCTTTATCTATTCCTGCACGAATAGCATGCCTATTAATTAGTACAGCTGAATTTTTAAGCTTGACCTAATTACTAAAATCTTGGTATTTGGAAGATACCTCTTGTTTCTTCACAAACTGATTTTAATTTAAAGTCAACTTTTAAATTTTCTCAAAAACATTTGAGATTTTGAATAGATAGCATTGTGTATATATTTGTGTGTGTGTGTGTGTATATATATATATAAAATTACCCGAAGTGCACATATTGGCAATACTTAGTCTTCCTACACATGACATGGTGATTCCCTGTATTTCTATACTTCATTTTAATATACTTCCATAAAATGTTATCTATTTCCCCATGAAGATTTGCATATATTTTGTTACATTTATTCCTTAGGTACCATATATGTTTTGGTTGCTACTGTAAATACTATTCAAAAAATATTTGCTGGTATATAGAAACACGACTGAATTCTAAATGTTAATCACAAATTTTGTTGAATACTCATCAATTCTAAAAAAATTTCTCTCCATTATCTAGTATTTTCTTTGTAGACAAATACACTATAAGCACATAATGACAAATTTGTTTTACATTTCTTTATTTTCTTTAAACTGAATTAAATTTGACTGAGATTCCATCCTACGAAACTGGTGGGAAATTGTACCTCAGTCGTTACAGGTCATTACCCTGTCACACTCGCACATCCAGTGTTATTCGATGGCCCAGGATCTTACACCTAACCAAACAGTCAGGGAGCTCCATTAGTCAACACCTAAAGGTCCACACTAGCTACCACTGACACAATACTCTCCATGTCCCAAACCACAGAACACGGTCAGGTCTGGTGGCTTTGCTGCTTCTGTGCCATGCTTAAGGTACAGAAATCTTTGCCAATCCTGGGAGCCCAGGTCCAACCTCCAGAGGCCCCGTGTGTAGCCATCTCCTCTGAGATCTCTCAAACTGCTGCCACAGTTCCACATGGAGAGGCAGGGTGGGAGTTCTCACCAATTACTCCACTTCAGATTAGCCCTTTAAAAACAATCAAAGGTTCTATCTATTTGAGTGGAACTAAATATACAAATTAAAATCTTAAATGACCTACCCATGTGCTAAAATCACCTTGAAACAGGTTGTTCTTCCTGTCAAGTTTCTAGTTAGTTGTCAGGGACTGGGTATTTATCTCTTGGCAGCCAGCTTTCCTTCTACCTCCCCGCCCCGTATGTACACATATCCTAGTAATCTGGCCAATTTGGCCTATTTAGCTCCAGCCTTATTCATCCACACATTTAATCTCTGCCTTTCTAAAAGCTTTCTAAAGCAAAGAATGAAGCACTAACTTCTCTGATTTGCTTTCTTTCTCTCATCACCTCATTCGGTCAGCAAAGAACCCTTTTTAGGAATTTTCAGTTAGAAAGAATTTCACTCTCACAATCATTTTTCCCAGCCAGGAGGACATTTACAACACAATCAGTAGGTACTAACCTGAAAGACCACACAGAATTCTGTAGGGCACTGGCCCATTTGTATGAGCCAAGGAAGGATCAGGAAGAGAGAGAAGGATCAAAGAAAGAGGCAAAGTCAAATGCAGAAGAATAGGTAGACATTCTGCCAGGCTAAGGAAACTGAGGGCAAGGGGACATTTCTAACAGAAGGACTTATCTGTGCAAAGGGACAGGGTTTTGATAGAATATAGCCTATATTTTCAAAATTTGGAAGAGTCATGTACGCCTTTCAGCAAAAACCAAAAGAAAGGGGTAGGAACTTGGGCTAAAAATATTAGGATTAGACAATTATGCGTCTTTTAATTAATATTAAATAATATATGTCATCTTATAGGTGATTGGACCCATTGAAAGTATTTGAGTGGAGAAAAGAGGAAGTGACATAATGTTTGTCTGTTTCTTAATTGAAAATGTGATGTTAATGACTGATGTCAGCTTAATACATTATCCCTTCTAAATTTTTGCATTTTAAAAGATATATCATTAGAGAAAATTAACACAAAGAGATACCACTACACCACTATTAGAATGGCTAATATCTAAAAAAAAAAAATGACAATACAAAATGCTGGTGAGGACGTGAGCAACAGGCACTCTCATTCTTTGCTGCTAGGAGTAAAGAACGGTACAGCCACTTTGGAAGACAGTTTGGAAGTTTCTTACAAATTTAAACACAATCTTATTATGTGGTACAGCGGTCACATTCCTAGGTGTTTTCCCAAAGAGATAAAAGCTAATATATACACAAAAATCTGCATATGAATGTGTTTATAGCATGTTTACTTGTAATAATCAAAAACTGAAAGTAATCAAGATGTCCTACAGTAGGTGGATGTAACTGTGGTATATCCATAGAATGGAACATAACTTAATCATAAAAAGAAATGAGCTAGCAGGCCACAAGACATGAAGGAAGCTTAAATGCATATTGCTAAATGAAAGAAATCAATCTGAAAAGCCTACGTACAGTCTGATTCCAACTACATGATATTCTGGAGAAGACAAAGCCAGAGAGTAAAAAGATCAGTAGTAGCCAGGGGTTAAGGGTTTGGGGGTGGGGAGAAAAAGAAGGTATGAATAGGTGAAGCAGAAGGGATGAATAGGTGAAGCAAAAGGGATTTTTAGAGCAGTGAAATTATCTGTATGATATTGTAATCGTAGATAACAATACAATATATATTTGTTAAGACCTATAGAACTGCACAACAAAGAGTGAACCCTGATATAAGCCATGGGCTTTAGTTAATGATAATATATCAATATGGGTTAATCAGATATAACAAAATATACCACACTAATGCGAGATGTTAATAATAGGGGAAATTGAGGGGGGAGGTATAACAAGAGGTATATGGGAACTCCGTACTATATGCTCAATTTATATGCAAACCTAAAAAACTGTTCTAAAATATTAAGCCTATTAATTTAATTGAAAAGCATACACACACACACACACTCACACACACATACACTGAGAGAACACAGCTGCATCTAAATCAATTAACTGTTCGAACCAATTATCTACATGCACATTTCATTATTCTATACACATACAAGTATACATTGTGTTCCAGACACCATAAAAATTCTGAGATAAAAGCTTCCTGAGGACAGGAGTCTCTGCCATTGGGATTTGTGTCATTGAGGTATCCCAAGTGCCCGCCACTGACAGGCCCTTTATAATTAATTAGTACTGTAATTTTTAAATTAATGAATAAATTATTGGAAACATGCAATAAAGAGGATTTGCAAAGTGATCAGAAAGAATCCCCAGTGAGTTTAGAAATAGCTTTTCAGTAAATCAACAGTATTAGCATCAAAGATAGAAAAATGGAGGGATGAGGCAGAGCCAAGCAGGGAGGCCCCACTGGTGAACGGGTTTGTCCATAACATTTGTGGAAATGATTAGCATGATTGGGACTCTTGGAAAAGAACCTAAGATTTCTTCATCTGTTTAGTCAGGTGGGTGAACTCTAGGACACACACAGATTTGACCATTGTCACCATGGAAAATTTAATTTCCAAACAAGCTTACTTTGTCAATGGTCAAGATGGGTATATTACTTAAATAGGAAATTTCTATTTTGATATTCCCATGGTAAGAGATTCTATCCTATATTTCACGTATGGGAAAGTGCTAAAAAAGGGATGAAGGTAAGACTAGGAACAAGTAAACAAGAAAAGTTTCTGGGAATTTTTATGACTGTACTGACATTGGCTTGTCTGAATATAAGAAACTTTCTTTCTGAAGATGCTCAAAATCCAGCTTAGAAGGACTGAATTGTAAATGAAGGAATGTTCATTTACACAAAAAGTCCTAGAAGAAAACACATGAGAATTTTTATACAAATAAAGCCCAGGAACCATAAAGGGAAAGTAAGATCAGTTGGCCCTATAAAATTTAAAATGTTTGGCTAAAACTGGCATAAAAATGTTAAGGCACAGTCACAAAAAGATTTTCAATTTTAAACATTGGAGTAATATTCAGTAGTCTAATAATAAACAACAAAAGGAGAAAAAAGATAATTCATAGCAGAAGACAATCAAAGCCTTGATACAGCCTAAAAAGTTTCAGTCATTCTTGAACTGAAAAACAATGCTAATAGGATCATTTTTTAAAATCTATTCGATAGGAAAAGATTTAAAATATGATTCAATTTCAATACAATTTAATTTCAATAAATTGATATTATTCAATGATCCAGTTTTGTTAAGAATATAATAGATAGGCTTTTACCAATGTTCTTAATGAAGACTAAATTGTTTCAACTTTTTTGAAGTTAAGCAAGTTTACCAAAAATGACAGCAAGAAGTTATTACATGCTACACATTGTTAAAAGCACTCCATGTTTATTAACACTTAGTCTTTACAATGACTCTGTGAGGGCAGATACTGTTATTATCTCCCCACTTTACAGATGAGAAAATTGAGTCGTGGAGCAAGCAGATAACTTACCAAGTAAGAAGTTCACATACCTAGGAAGCAGAGATGCTGAAATTTAAACCCAGGTATCAGAGTTCATGGTCTTAACCATCACCTCATGGTGCTTCATATATTGTTTGAAAATGTACCTGGGATTTTGTTTTTATTCAGAGATGGTGAGGCTAACAGATCAGGAGAAAACTGCTGCTGAAAAGATAGTTTTTTACTCACAGTTCTCAAGTGGAGAGGGGATACCATGCCATGCAGAGACGCATGAGGAAGCACCAGGATCAGTCGAGAGACAGAAGGAGCGAGGGGAAAGCATGAGCAAGAGCCTTGATCGTGGTTTTTGCAGGAAGGAATGGGCAAGGCAGGGTAAGCAAGCTAAGCAGACTTAGGACTGGATAGTTTGAATAATTTCGGCAGGCTCTGGGCTATAGGATAACCAGGGCAGAGGAATGTTGCCTCCTGGAGTGTAAGAATCAGAGAGAGTTCAGAGTACAGGCTTTGGATTGATTGATTTATATATTAAAGGTGTGTTTGCAGGCAAGTTGTTGCTATCTCTTGAAATTAGATAACTCTGGGAGGGGTAATTTCTCCAGGATCAGTAAGGCCCCAGATGTCAGAGCATCAAGATTACAGGAAATAAGAAAATACATTAATACCTATATGTATATTCTTTGACTCAGCAGTTTACCATCTAGAAATTTATACTGTAGAAATACACACACAAGCAGACATGTGTAAAAACAAATGCTCGATACAGCACTGCCAGCAATTGCTTACATTTACTATTAGCAACTGTATATGATTCTGGTGTTGGTGGAGGCTAAGAGACTAAGAGAAAGAAGTTGGGGCTCCGGCACAGTATTGTTACAGGTATGGGTGTTTCTGAAGAGTTCTAATCACTAGCCAGAAGAGGGGGACAGTGGTTCTTAAACTTCAGTGGGCATCAGAATCACCTAAATGGCTTGTTAAAACAAGATCCAGATCACTGATCTCTACCTCTAGAACTTCTGATTCAGAGGGTATGGGGTGGGTCCTCCATATGTGCATTATTAACAAGCTCCAAGTGATGCTGATGCTTCTGGTCTAGAGATGATGATCTGAAATTCACTGCCCAAGAGGAAGAGTTACTGAATGAGGACACAAATTTAAGACATTCTAACAGCTTAGCTCAACTGACCTTGACAAAGCAGCAACCAATCACACCTGTGAGACTGGGTGAACAAAGCTTGCCACCAGAGGGCAGTGCTAGAGATCCTAGGCACCTCAATTTGGACAGAGCTGCTGTCCTAATCAGACCTGACTTAACTGGATGACAAGTATTCAAAATAATTCACTTTTCATGTAAAGTTACGTAATGATTCTTTAACACAGCTGTTTTCAGCAATTGGCTGCAAGATAAATATTGGAAGGTCAATCCTTAGGTCTGGAATGCTCAGATGGCCAAGTCACATATGGGTTACTGAGGACCCCAAAAGAGGCATTAAAAAACCTTACAGCTTAAAAGCCCGGATGCCAGGGATATTATTCTGCAAAAATGTGTTTTAGCTTCTCTGTGCGGTTTTTTCACTACCCATTTGGATTCATTCTTGTGGAACTTAACCGTAAGGAAGGTAGCACTAAATATTACCCTGCTTTGCTAGGGTAATACTATGAGAGTTGTGTTTTGAAATATATCACTTTCTCATGAAAAATAATAGAAAATCCTTGCTTGAATCTTTGCTCCAAATTTTAACCAAACTCATTCATGAGGTTGGATTTTAGTTATTTTACTTCCAGAATTGTGGACTAAATGTTGAAAAAAATACCAAATAGTAGTTACCTTACAATACTTTTTATTACCTCAAATAATAGTTTCTATGAGAAATTTTGTAAAGAGCTAATGTCAAAAATAGTGTAATCATATTGACTGAATTATAGAACAGTAAGGAACTGTGAGTTTTCTTTAACTGTCGCCATTCAAATGTAGCTTTTGTCATTCTAATTATTTTTAAAAGGTTAATAAGAGACAAAGGGAATATTATTAATATATGTTGTTTTATAAATAAATTTGAAGAGTTGAATCAAACTAACTCGGACAAAACACTAGAATTTTACTTAGAGTCAAATATTATTCCCAATGTGAAATACATTACAGAATAGAAAAATAAATGGTCTGGTGTTATCAAAAGCTAATATTTATTTTCTATTATTTAATGTTAAAGTCAGAAAATTGATCTCCCAAATATGAGAAATTAGGAATCTTTTAGATACCTACATCACTTCTTTCTGCATATGACATGCTGTGTTATTTGATTTTAGGAATAATCTAATTGCAGTGACCATTTCTTACATCACAGAGTCTCACACTCTCTGTGACATGGTGGGAAGAGGGCGGCAATGGTTCACTAATACGGACAAAAAAGCAGACCAGTGAATATACAGAGTGGACGGGTGGCATTTACAGATGAGCAACATGTTTTCCAACTATTAATACCAAGGACTAATCATAGTTCATACATCCTTCTCACTCTTCTCCTCCTGGTAAAGAGCTTTGGCAGCAGAGGGCTGAGTCATTTTTATCAGCCTGTTGCCATAGGATTCTATTGTCCTGGAGACCCTTCTACCAGAGTCTGCAGCTCTGACAATAGCATCACTCACACTGGGAGCTCTCCCAGGGCAGGAGCTGACGTGGGCCACTCATGACCTCTTTGCAAAATCAGGAAGTGTCATTTCTGCAGTGGTTAAGTGAGTTTTCTCTTTTCCATGAGTAAGCTATTTAGTTTGGTCATTTTTGCTTTTAACCTAATGTCATTAAGTGCTGTGTGTGTGTGTGTGTGTGCGCGTGCGTGCGCGCGCACGCGCGCGCGCATGCGCACTCACGCATGTTTTAAGTATAACTGACTTCTAATGCATCAATATGACAAATGAATTACTGTACTGACCCACCTCTTTTCTAAACATACAATGTTAAGATTTACATGTTTAAGTCAAGGGCTGTGCCATTCTGTCCTGCTCTGAAAAACCTAAACAACAAAAAAAAAGCATAAAATATTCAACAAAATGTACCACCAATTAACACTGAAAACAATATTATATTTAAAATGCATGAAATGTATGTATCTTATATGTGAGGATTGGGAGTAAATATATTTATTCAGGTAAAACTTCCATCAGATAGTGTTTCTCTGTTTATATTTCATAATTACTCAGAGCTCAGGATGAAATTTAGCTTTTACTTTCAATAAGGAAAATTGTTCTTAGCAAATTACTATCATAAGATCAATGAGGTAATGTTTAAACTTCTTAAAATGTACATATTTTCAAACATGCTAGAACAATTTAGAAGCATTGGTTTACACTTACATAATTTATATGCTTATATCCTTTTTATCTGCCTGATAAAATTTTACCTGTTGTTTGCTAAAGATTCTTCTACAATAATTCATTAACTTAATTGAAAAACTCATGGTACAAAAACGTCATTCAAGAGCATTTTTTTAGAATTTATGTTTTATACTAATTCGCGCAAGAATTAATAAAAACTGGAGCAGAGTAATAAGGCTAAGATATCAATATTTTGTTTTTCTACAATTCTATGATACAAGGATACTTTTATGAAAATTTAAATTTTTGATTCAATTAATATTTATGGAATGCCTACTGTGTGCAAAAGGCATTGGTTACGGAGACACAGACCAGTTAAGTACCTATCCGCTATTCAAGCTCCACTTCTTCTGAATAGCAGAACCCGCTTTCTCTTGGGTGTGGGCATGGCACTGTGTCAAGCTGAGAAACTACATTTCCCAGCTTCCTTTTCAGATAAAGATGGCCATGTGACTGGCCAGTAGCAAGTAGCAGAAGCTGTAGGGTGAATCTGACTTGGCTAGAGGTTGGCCCTTCCATCTTTCTTTGGCTTATTGTCTGAAAAAGAAATGTGAGGGCTGGAGCTCCAGGATAGAAGCCAGCATTCATAAGGTCAGAGGTGAACAAGAGAAGGACCTTGGGACAGTGGTGACAATGTTACTGAGCTTTCTCCAGAGAAACAGAACCAATAGGATGTAAATACATATATAAAGAGATTTATTATAAGGAATCAGCCTATGTGATTATGAAGTCCCAAGGTCTGCAGTCAGCAAGTTGGAAACCCAGGAAAGTGGGTGTTTCAGTTTGAGTCTGAAGACTGGGAAAAAAACAACGACTCAGTTTGAAGGCAGTCAGGCAAAAGGTGTTCCCTCTTACTCAGCTTTTTGGTTCTATTCAGGCCTTCAGCTGACTGGATTTGGTACCCATAATAGGGAGAGCAATCTGCTCTACTCAGTCTACTGATTCAAACGTTAGCCTCATCCAGAAACACCCTCACAGGCACACTCAGAAAAATGTTTGATTAAATATCTAGGTACCCCGTGGTTCAGTCAAGTTGACACATAAAATTAACCATGGCAGTGACATTTGGCCATCACATACCTGCTTTGCAGAGTGAGCCTCCAAACTTCTTTCATGTGAAAGAATAAATCTCTACCTTATTTAACCTACCATTTTTTATATTATTATGTTTTTTTAACATCTTTATTGGAGTGTAATTGCTTTACAATGGTGTGTTAGTTTGTGCTTTATAACAAAGTGAATCAGCTATACATATACATATATCCCCGTATCTCCTCCCTCTTGTGTCTCCATCCCACCCTCCCTATGCCACCCCTCTAGGTGGTCACAAAGCACCGAGCTGATCTTCCTGTGCTATGTGGCTGCTTCCCACTAGCTATCTATTTTACATTTGGTAGTGTATACATGTCCATGCCACTCTCTCACTTTGTCATATCTCTTAACAGCCAAATGCAATTTCTAACTGATATAATGACTATAGTCACATTTGAATATCTGGATTTCTCACAAGTATCTTATATGTTCAAACATGATTTTCACATGATAAACTCTCAGCAAATATGTTCTAATGTTGATAATCTAAAATCAGGACATAAAATCCTTTGTAAACTAATTTATATGACAATATACTATAAATGTAACCATATTAAAATTTATAAATATACTTTCTCGTTGAAAATTTTGTCCCATTTTTCTTTCTTTTATTTCCTTTCCATCCACTTCACCTGGCTAATTCAGATTCATCGTTCAGAATTCAGTTTATGTGTCAACCCTTCCAGAGAGTCTTCTAAGGGTTGGGTGTCTCTCCCAAGTTCTCTTTAGCATGCTATACTTCCCTCTGTAATATAATACTTCCCTTGCTATATTCTATCATACTGATTACTCCGACAATCCATGAATCCTCTGAGGACTGGATTTAAGTTTTATGACGGTTTCTTTTCTTCTAAATAATTTGGATCTCAAGTGAGGAAGTCTGAGTTAATCCCAGTTCTGAATTCATTGCCAATTGTCACACATGGTCATCTTAAGACTACCCACCACCTAGCTGTACCTATTTACTCATTTACTTAATTCCTTAATTTCTGCATAACACTCCAGTTCCTCTCTGCCATCGATAGGCAACAGTGTAATGTGATAATGCACACTCGTATTTGTTTGCGTTCTTGTTCATTGTTTCCTAACTTATGTGCATTTTTTAAAATTTTTGTAAGTGGTACTGTGTTATATTCTAGGTTTTATTCATTAATTAAACTTATCCTGTGTTTTGATTTGTTTGCTCAACAATATATTTTTAAGATCAATCCATGGTGCCACAAGTACACTCAAAATCTATTGCTTCTAACTGGCGCATAATGTTCTCTGGTATACAGCTGCCGCAATTTACCTATTTGTGCTCCCAAGACATTTACTGGTTGCTTCCAAGTCTTCATTACCACAGTAATGCAGCAATAAGCATTCATTTACAAGTCCCCTTTAGACCTTGTGGGAATTTCTTTAGCATGTGTGGATAATATGTGTACATATACAATGAACATACATATATACACACATATATTTTGTATGTATATACACGTGTGTATAATGTATGTGTGTATATATACATATGTTAAATATATACATCTCCTAAGAGCTGAATTCCTGGCTCACAGGAAACTCACATTCTTATTTGACTAGGTAGTGCAAAAATACTCTTTCCAAAATGGCTTAATCTGTCAACACTCCTACCCGCAGCACATGAGAATATCAATACACTCACATCCTCCCCAACGTTTGGCATTACTTACTTCCCAAATTTTGCCTTTCTAGCAATGTAAAATTATATTTCTGTTTTTACTTTGCATTTCTTGGATTAGTAATGTGTTTGAGAATCATTTTATATACTTAGTCTTTTGGTGGTTTCTCTTCTCTACATCACTGTCCATATTTCTATTAGGATTGTTGCATTTTTGTTGCTGTTGATTATTTTCAGGAGTTTTTTGTGTATTGTACATATTAATCCATTCCCAGATTTAGGCATTTGAAATATATTCTTCCATTTTGCTATCTGTTCATTACATAGTCCCTTAAATTCCTCACAGAACAGAAATGCTTAATTTTGATGTAAAACTAATATTTTATCTCATGGTTTGTAATTTGTTTTATTTAAGAAGTTTTTCCCCACCCCATCTCTTAATCACAAAGATATTCTCCTATATTTTGTTTTATTAACTTTCCAATTTCGTCTTTCACACTTAAAATATTTTAATCCATCTGGAGTCTACCATTGTATGTGGCAATAGATAGGGATCCTGTTTTATTTTTCTCCATATAGTGAATAAGTTTCTCAACATCATCTACTAAACAGTTGGTCCCTTCCCCATTATTTATGATGCCCTATTTTCAAAAAATATTTATTTATTTATGGCTGCATCGGATATTAGCCACAGCACAGGGGATCTTTCGTTACGGCACACGGGCTCACTAGTTGTGGTGCACTGGCTCTCTGGTTGTGGTGCGCAGGCTCAGTTGCCCCACGGCATGTGGGATCTTAGTTCCCTGACCAGGGATCTAACCCATGTCCCCTGCGTTGGAAGGTGGATTCTTAACCACTGGACCACCAGGGAAATCCCTATGATGCCCTCTTTATCATATATGTATACACTAGCCTGTCTCTGAGGCTTTTGGGTATATTTCTTTTCTTTTTTACCTATTCTTATTCATCATATTGACTTCTATATCCTCAAAGCCTAGCAGAATGCCTAAAATTTTTTGTGGAATAAATGATGATAACATATTCATAACAAAGCCTTTTAACCAGTGTCCAGTTAACATAATTGTCAGATCAACCAGAGTTCTCTTCCCATTTCAAACATAGCCTGATGCTCACAGTCTCTGAACACTCACAGAGGAGATTTTTCATTATTAAAAAGGCCCTGGCATTTTTGTACCCACCAGTTAAAGTGTATGTTCATAAGAATTAGTTATTTTAGTTCCAAAACTGTTTATGCCTACTATACTTATTACTGCAACTATATAATTTAAATGTTACATAAATAAATGAAATAAGAGTACAAAGAGTTGTTTCAGTAAGGACTATTTTGAAGGATTGCAATAAGGAGAATTATTAAAATAATTATTGCAAAACAGGTGTGGGCTAGGCAACTATGACTGACTGGGAGAAAGGGATGGAAATTATAAAGATACAAGAGGAATCCTCCACTCAAAGGGCTTTAACTTCTTATCCACTGTGGAGAAATTGAAACTGGAAAACAGATGATGCCTTATGGGCATGGTCTTTAAAGGAAAGATGAATCGGAATTACAAACGGGTATCTATACTCAAAAAGAAAATGGACCTTAATCAAAAGATTGATACAAGAATGTACATGTATATATTCACAGTGAAATAAAATGTATTCATGTATCATTTTTATGATTCCCTGCTTCAACCAACTTTTTATCAACCAATTATGAGATCAGATAAGAGGTCTTCTATAAGGCAACCGTGTAAAGATGATTACAAGTTCCAAATAAGCTGCACATTCAAAATCTGGGGACACATCTAGAAAAAATATTCTCTAGAAATGTATTTAAAATACTGAACTTTTGGGGCTTCCCTGGTGGTGCAGTGGTTGAGAGTCCGCCTGCCGATGCACGGGACGCGGGTTCGTGCCCCGGTCTGGGAAGATCCCACATGCCGCGGAGCGGCTGGGTCCGTGAGCCATGGCCGCTGAGTCTGCACGTCCGGAGCCTGTGCTCCGCAACGGGAGAGACCACAACAGTGAGAGGCCCGCGTACGGCAAAAAAAAAAAAAAAACTGAACTTTTTTCCCCTAGGTTATTAAAACTAGAGGTACTATGGTAAAGATTATTTCGGGATGGGGGCTGAGCACATACATCTTTAAATGTTTTTAAAGAAGCAGATCCACAACAACAGTTACAAACAGAAAGAATGCTACCAGCTCCTGGGAAATTTTGAGGAATTCCTGAAAGATAGGAAGCAGATGGAGTCAGATTGTCAGAGAAACAAAATTGGAGAAAACAACAGTCCAAAATACACAGTTGAGAAAATTACTGTTGAAAGCAATTTCACATATAAACGAAGCTCAGAGTCAACAAACAAGAGGACCTTAGAAAATAATCAGAGAAACTGAAGCACCAGATTTTGAATAACTAGGCCGCTTTGACCCCTCTTATGCCCACTTATGCTAGGCAACAGGTAGTAGCCATGATTCCTCCAAATATCCTTCCTTTCACTCCCTCCAAAGAAAATCTAGGTCCTTAAACGTGAGTGATCTTCCAGGATATGGCTTTTAGCACTGTGATGGGAGTACAGAGAAAAACAGAGTAAAGCCTAATGAAACGTCACCTTCCATAAGGAAACCAGAGAAAGAAAGAAACACAGAGAACAGTGGACTTCAGCTGCTTGTGCTAAAGCATAAATACAGGACCTCTTGAAAGTGTGTATTTTTGGCATAAAAGACTCCCAGAATAAATATTGTACCTAGAGAAGTAGAGCAGTACCCCAACTAACTAAGACTGTGGAATGAATAAGGAGCCCCCCACACTGTGGCAGACTACTTACTTATCCTCCCACACAAGTCCCAGAGAAAGCTACTTTAATCAGAACATATGTTCACAATTAAACATTGATTATCATGTGCAAATATGAACTATCAAGATTCACTAAGATTAGAGGAAAACCAGCACCACAAAACAGAGGCACCATATTCACCAAATAAAAGAACACTCGAAGCAATTGAGTTAAAATAACAAACAGAAGACAGCTCATATACAATATATAGGTATAATTTACACCCTCAGAGAGGTTTTAGTTGATATTGCATCCATAAAACAGTAACAGGATTCTATGAAAAAGAAATAATTAGAGATCTTAGAAAAACATGATCACAAAATGTAAAAAATAAAAACAACTCAATCAGTATGCTGAGTGGTATTCTGGACACAGAAGAAGATATAAGCTAGAATATCTCCCTAAGGGATATACTCTTGGAATGTAGAGAGAAAGGACAAAGGGATGGAACACATGTAAAAAAATTTGAGAGATATTTACACTATGTCTAGCATTCTTTCCATTTTAATTTGATTATTATAGCCACCTGGTATGGTAGATTTAATTATTATCGTTCATTTTGCAGATGAGGAATCAGAAATCCATACACAGTGTAAGGGAGGCAAGTCAGTGGCACTCCTCAGCCCAGAACTTGGGTCAAGTTTTTCCTCTCTTTGGCCCAAAATCGGGTGACTGTTGAGCTGGGATAACTGGGAAACACCTGTTTTAACCTATTATAATGCTGAGGACATCCATGTGGAGAGGATGAGTATGGCTGTATCCCAGACAAAGTCTAGGAGACTGAAGACCCAGAGAAGGCTGTTGGAATTGGCAACTGATAAACCTGGAGAAAGATTTCATCAGGGCTGTGGTTCTCAGAAGTCCATAGTATTGTATAATCACACCCCAAGTGATTCAGAAGCAGGTTCAAAAACTGAGAGGACAGAGTTGAAGATATAAAGAGATCAAGACAGGTAGAATTCCCAGGGCAGAGTACCAGAATGGAGAGAGAGCCCTGGAGATCTATAGAAGATTCTCCTCAAGACTTTAGCTAAGAACTGATCAGCACATGCCTGTGAGGAAATTGATCCTGGCTGGGGAAAGACCCACCAAAGCAGGGGGAACGATTTTTAGAGATTACACAAGACAGGAATAGTTCACATTCCCACCAGCTAGAGTGGAGAATTCCCACAACACATAGGGCGTTACATATTGCCTGAATAGTGGAGCTAGATTAGTCCTAGCTCAAATGGCATTCTTGTCCCATCTAACAAATCAAAAAAGAAAATCATGAAAGAATCAAAATGTTTCCAAGTAACTTAGCTGAATTCCAAAAAAACCTCAAGAATATTTAAAGAAATATTCCTTACTCAAAAAAGTAAACTCATTAAATAAAAAATTACCAGACTTGCAAAGAATCAGGAATTTCATGAGGAGAAAAATTAATTAATGGAAACAGACTCAAAAATTACTCAGATGACAAAATTAGTAGGAAGGACATAAAAACCATTATATTATTATAACTATATTCTACATATTCAAAAAGGTAGAAGGAAGCATGAGAAAGTTAAAAGAGACATGGAAGATACAAAAAAGACACAAATAGAACTTCTGGAGATGAAAAATACAATGTCTGAAAGGTAGGATTAACAATGGATTAAATATTGTAGAAAAAAATAGTGAACTTAAAGCTCTAAAAATATAAACTATCAAAAAATGAAAAATGGAGAGAAAGGAGACTAAAAAAGTGAATAGAGCATCAGTAAACTGTGGACCAACTTTGAGCATTTATGTGTAATTGGAGTCCCTGGGTTGGGGGTGGGGTGGAGGGTGAAAATATATTTGAAGAATTAATGGATAAAAATTTCCCAAATTTAATGAAAATAATAAAACCACAGATCCAAAAATTCAATGAACCCAAGCACAAGAAACCTGAAAAAATTACACTAAGACCTAACATAATTAAATTGCTTATAACCTTAATAAAGAGGAAATCTTAAGAGCAGCCAGGAAAAAAAAAAAAAAGAGACACATTACCTACCTACCAAGGAGCAAAGATAAGAATGACAGTAGATGTTTCACTGGAAACAAGGTAAACTAGAAGACAGTGGAGGAACATCTTTAAAGTACTGAAAAAAAAATAATGAGAAGGATGAAGATTTCCTCATCTTTGTGTCAGAACCCAGAACAAATGCCCAGAACATAGTCTGGGCACAATAATTCTCTGATGGATGAACAACTATGTGACTCTTTTTCTCCAATCAATAGTTGGCTTAAGGGGTATAATTGTGTTTTTAAAAATAAAACAATCAGAATTGGGAATAACATTGTAAATTTAAGCACAATCTACCACTTTGTATAGTTTTGCAATGCTATTTTTATATGTAAGAACAACCTTCAAAAACCATTAATTTATAATCAAAGGAGGAAAAAAGTAGAAATGATGCATTGAAACAAGAAAATGTAACATTCTTTTAAACTCTTCTCCAAAACAGGGAGTGGTTAATGTCAAGGGAAAGTCCCCACTTCCACGCTGGCATTCTGCTAAATCCAGCCCTGCTTTAAGTACAGCTGGGTGAATTCTCTTCCATTTCCTCTCTATTCTTAATCCTCTTCACTGGGCCCCTCCTCCCATTAAAGTCACCAGAAAGCAGATGGATGTCCATGAAAGCAAATCCCCAGTGGGTTCCAAGGTCTCCAAAGTTGTTGTTAACCTGCCTCAGAGTCCAGATGGCAGGGTGCAAAATCTCACAAGCAACCCAGAGGCCCAGCAGTAGAGTTCAAGCCCCTATGAATAAATCATCTCCTCCACTCAGTCCTCTGGCCCTGGGTACTGCGTAGCATTTGTCATTCACCTGAGTTCTGAGCAACTCATTATAAAGCTGCAGAAATTTCTAATGATAATATTCTTTATGAAGAGCCTGTATGCAATACTTGGGTCTTCTTGAGTGTGTGTCCATCTGTGTGAAGAATTCTAAACTTGCTCTTGGTAAAATCACCCTGACAGTGACAGAGCCTCCCACATGCCCCTCTATGAAAGGGTGCATTTGGTTCAATAATAATTAGCATCAATTATGGGAGAGTTCTTTGCAAGGACTGAGCCTGGCCTTCCCAGGCTGCAGGTGCAGAATTATCCCCGTGACCTTTTGTGCCATGATCAGTCATTGAGGAGAAGAGTGGGAGCCGTCAGGAGAGAATCACAGCCTGTTTATCTTCCCTAAGAATCTTTGTCTGGCCTCTGCTATTCATGTCAGCGGCAGCATTTTCCTCTTGGGAAAACTGCAGGACAGGCTGAGAAGCCTCATCTGCGTGCTTGCTTGCTGGAGCCTTGCGAACAGGCACCTGGTTTTATTTTCTGGGTATCTTTATGCTTATTCTCAAAGAAAGAAAATCCACTTTATTATCAGGAACAAAAACATAATGGAAAGAACCCAGGTGGCTAGAGGCTGAGTGACAGGCAAGGACATCAGGAATAAGATGCCAGACAAGGACCCTGTGTTTCCAAATGGCAGTTTCTGGCTGCCAGTGCCCATGTGAAGCTTGCAGCATGTTGGAGGGACACTACTGAAAGGTAGTCAAAAACTGGACCCCACTTCACTCACATGCTCCAAGCAATGCAGGTATTCCAAGATGCTACATGCAAGCCTGTCTTTTTCCTCAATGGTTTTAGGTTACTGCTTCATATTCATAATAAAAGAATGAAAGAAAACTCAAAAAGCCACTGTGACCAGCTATTATTCCTCTGATGAACTGTTTTTAAGAATTCTATAGGAGTGAATGCTTTTCTGGCTCTTTGCCATTTTGGGTGATAAATGGAACTCCTACTTAAGCACTTTTAAGTTTCCCCATCCTTCATGGCACTTTCATAATCATTTTATACCATAGATGATCTGAGCCCTGTCTTCCCTCCCTGTAAGGTCCTGGAGGGCAGAGGCAGCACTGAATCCATGTTTGCCTCCCCCTCAGCTCTTCCTGACTGTGGCTGGCAGTTCACATTCAGGAAGAGGAAGCACTCAGCAGCCAGAATGGGTACCAGTCAACTCCAGCCCGCTAAGCCTCAGATTCCAGCTGTGAAAATTGGAGCTAATTAGATCGACCTCACTTCCTATAGCTCGTTATTTGAAAGTCATCTTCTCAGTGACTTGCATCATCAGAAATTTCAAACCCCTAACATTTCATATTGCCCTTCCTACTTTATTTGTTCCTTAATATTTATCACTGTCTAAAATGCTTCTTAGCCCACTTAGTTATCTTCATTATTGTCCACCACCATGTTAGAATATAAGTGGCATGATGGCAGGGGGTTCTGACATTTTGTTTACTACTTTCTTCCCAGCAGGTAAGCAGTGTCTGGCAGATAGCAGACCCTTAATATATATTTGTTTAATTAATTAATTAAAGAACAGAGACATGTAAATTATTGGTATATCTCAAGCACTTACAAATCATCTACTTGAAAGTGACTTTTTTGAATGAATAAACCAAGTAAAATTCAACAAAAATGTCTACGTATTTGTGAAAAGTTCTTTGATAGTTTGTTTAGTAATGTTACAATACGTCTACTAGGGTTTTAGTACCCGTATCTTAAAATAACCCAGAAACATACTATTTTTCCTAGTTCAGAGATACTCAGAGTGGCATTTGTAACACTAATAGCATTAGAGAGAGGAGAAGGAAAACGAAGATTCTGATTAATGTACAAATTGTAAATATTACTCATTGATTTGTTTGCCAAAAGTGGTAGTAGACACACAGGTGGATGCAAGGGCTGAGCCAACTGTTTGATAACAACTTGTCTGTGAGGTCACAGCTTCCAACAATATTTAGGTTTGGTTATTTCAAACTCTCCAACTTTGCCCTGTTTTCACTATATCTGCTGTCATCAGGATAATACTTCACATACCATGCCTGAAATATGTTGCTGGAGCATGTCTGGCAAAGTCCTTCATGATCTGGTTTAAGACACCTGTAGGCAGAATAGTGGTCCCCTAAAATGTCCATATCCTAATCCTTGAAACCCGGGAACGTTACCTATATGGCCAAAGGAACTTTGCAGATGTGATTAAGTTAAGGACCTGGAGATGAGACAATTTTCCTGAACTATCCAGGTGGGCCCAATCTAATCACAGGGCTTTGATCAGAGGGAAACGCAACAATGGAAGAGTGGTGAGAGAGAGGTGAAGGTAGAGGAAGGGAGCCTCTAAAAGCTAGAAAAGTCTAAGAAACAAGTTCTCCCACAGCCTGGCTTGCACCTTGATTTTAACTCAGTAAGACCCATGTCAGACTTCTGATTTACAGAACTGTAAGATAATAAACGTGCATTGTTTTAAGCTACTAAGTTTGTGATTATTTGTTACAGCAGCCATAAAAAACTAATACACTACCTGTTCTGCTGTTCTGGCCTCACAACCCATTTTCTTTTTTTTTAAGCACAAAATTATGTGCTTATTTATGTTAATAGATCAGAGTTTTGTGGTGTTTTGTAAAGAGCAAGGTGACTAATAAGTGTTTCACTATGACTAACTGTGAGGACCATTAGATTCAACCATGAGGTCAAGGTATTTTCTAAGAGACAAATGCATTAGTTAAGTAAACTTAATCAGAAAATAGTTTATTTTTTTTAAAAAATTCTCACTTTTATTTTATATTGGAGTATAGTTGATTAACAGTGTGTTAATTTCAGGTGTACAGCAAAGTGATTCAGTTATACATATACATGTATCTATTCTAATAGCTATACTGTCTACCCACCGTACCAAAAATGAAGCATTGGATCGAGAACAGAGACTTCCATACCTTTATTCTTACTGTTCCCTCCATTGGGTGTCATGCTCCCCCGTTTAAAATTCTCATCCACTATTCACGGCCCAGCTTGGATCACCTCCGACTTCCAGGTCAAATGTAGTCACTCCTCTCTCACTCCTTCACTGAGTTCTTATACACTTGTGTATCAATGTTGTTCTCTTTGCCTTGTATCATATTTACTTTGTTCTCAATGGGCAGGGCCTGTGTTTTTCATCTTTCTATCCCTTATAGCACCTAGCTCAGAATCAGACACACAATGCCCATTTGACATATTTTCAATGATTAACTAATTGCAGAATGAGAGGCTGTCTGTTTATTTCCTTCATCTTTAGAACGATTCATAGGGTATAGTTTTACTCAATTGTCATCTGGGCTTGGCAGAGAAACAGCCTTAGATGCACATTAAAAGATAGATGGTAAATAATACTCCCCGGTGTCAGGAAGTAAATGCAGTAGAAGATCCTGTAAGTGGGTGGAAATGCTTATAGAAAACAGCTTGAATGACTCTGAATTACCATAAAAAAAGAAAACAAAATACATAATGTAATCAAAGACTAAAAAAATTGAATGTAACACAGGTGGCTGTGTTACACAAATCAAAGAGAAAAGGGCAAGCTTCCAAAGGTAAAAATAAAGAGATAAAGAATCAGAAAATTTCTTACCAATGAGAATGAAAATAGACACTAAAAAGCACAAACCCCAAAGAAGGATGAGAACACTGACAATACATGAAAATGGCAGGTGCCTTAGTTATTTACCAGGCTCAAAAAAATTCACCGTGCAAATAGAACGCACTTATTTTTTCTTTCATTCAACAAACATTATTTGTGTCCTGATATTTACAAAATATACTGATAATCATCTCTGGGGTTATGAAATTTAAAAATACTCTCCCTGCTCTAAAGGTGCTCATAGAATAATAAGGCTAGAGGGTAGTATATATGGAGTAGCTCTGAACATGGAAAAGGGAATCACAGTTATAATCAATGGAAGTGCTTGAGTATCTATCAGTAATGTGTATTAGGATTGTTTGGGTTACAAATGATAGAAAACCTAACTCAAAATAGATTGAGGAAAGTGAGAATTTATTGACTTCTATAACTGACAAGCTCATGGGTGGAGCCAGTTGCATGTATAACTGGACTTAGGGCTCAGATAATATCAAAAGATCCTGATGTTTTCATCTCTGCTCTCTTCCAACGGCTGGCTTTGTTTTCAGCCTCCACAGAAGGCAAGATAGCTTCCATTTTCTCTCAATTTTATTTCCAATGTAACTGCAAGTATATTCTTCAAGAATTCCTGTCAAACATTGCATTGGCTCTGATTAGGTCATTTGCACATCTTTGAACAAATTGTCATGGCCAGGGGAATGTGACGCTCTGACTGACCAGATATGAGCCATGTTCCCACCTTGATTCAGGTGAGCAATCAACTACCTGAAGTATAGGGACCGAGAAAGGGAGAGGAGGTGGTACCCAGATGAAATTCAGGGTGCAAGTATCAGCAGAAGGGAGAACAAATGCTCAGCAGTATAATAAAAGTAGATGTCCACAAAATGATGGAAGCAAAGAGAAAGAATAACTGAGGGGAATGGCGAATACAATGTCAAGAAAAAATTAGCAAATATAATAATTCCTGAGCTGAATCTTGGATGACAAGTAAAAGTAACCTAGATGAACGTGTTCCCTCCTCATCCCAGTGGTGAAAGGTAGGTAACAGCTACTAGGTAAGATCACTAATATTAAGGTAACATAGTCTGCTTTCCCATGGGTTTTTCTTTAAGTGTGGATCAAGGGCCAGACAACTATTTAGGTCTGAGGTGAAGAATACCGACAACTCCTAAAACTGACATGTGTTTCGGTCCATCCTAATGGGTCCCACATCGTGCTTGTGAGTTCCAGCTTGTCCTCACTCTCCCTTCTTTACATCCATCTTCCCTTCCTCACTGGCTGCTTTGTGGACTTCAAACTCGAGGATTTGTCTTACAGAGACTGTTTAACCAGCTCATTTACATATACTCTCCTAACGATTAGGAACAAGACAAAAATTCCCTTAACCCCTCTATAATTTAGCATTGTGTTAGAGGCACTGACCAATACAAACAAAACAAAAGAATTTAGAAGTATGCAATTTTTTAAAAAATTTGTTTTTCAACATGCAAATAATCAAACTAATTGTAGATATATGGTTATATGCTTGGAAAACCCAAGAAGACGTTACTCTAATTTACAAAAGCAACACAGAAGGAAAAAAAAACCTAGGAATAAACTTAAGAAATGCTTAACACCTATATGAAGCAAAATTTTAAAAATTTTTAATTTGAAAGACCTCAAAGTAGACTTAAGCAAATAGAAAGACATACTGTGTGCTTGGATAGAACACCTTTGCAAAAATAAAGATACTGATTCCTCCAAAATCGATTTCTAAATTTAATGTGATCCCAATAAAAATATCAACTTTTGCAGGGAGGGTATCAACAGATGAGATGATTTTAAAGTTTGCCTGGAAAATTAGACAAACAAGAGTTGCCAGCAAAATTCTGAAACAGAACAACCAGTAGAGATTAAACCAACTAAATATTTAAATAGATTATAAAGATTTAATATTTTAAAAAGTTTCATACTGACATGTGGACAAAGAAAGACTAATGAGACAAGACAGGAAGTCCTGAAACAGACTCAAATACAAATGGTAATTCATTATGTAATCAATGTAGCAAATCAGTAAATGATATTGGGATGGATCTGTCCTTCCCACTGTACATTGGGTTCAATTCCTAATGCATCAGGATTGGAATGTGAAAAACATTAAAGCACAAGAATCCTAGAAGAAAACGCGGGGAAATGCCTTCATAAAAAAGATAAAGGACCTTCTAACTGACTTGAAATTATCCACAAGCTATAAAAGGAAATCTTTATAAATTTGATATAAAATTTTAAAAACTACTACTTTGCCAAAAAAAGCAGCAAAATACAAACAAATGAACAAAAAGCTATATGCCATTCCATCAGAGACTAAGTGCTAATCTCCCAAATTTATAAAGGAAAAGATCAATAACCAAGTAGAAAAATGGTCAGAGTATAGTTCATAGTAAAGGAAAGACAATGGCTCTTAAACATCAAAAGATGCTCAATGTCACTTGCAAAAAGAGAACTGAAGATTAAATCTACAATATATTACCATTTTTTCTTATCTATCAAAATGGAAAGTATTTAAAGTTTTGATTAGCACTTTTGGAGATGCTATCAGTGAACAGCCAACCTCATACATTACTGGTCGGATGTCCTTCGAGGACAAGTGGGCAATCATTATCCATATTACAAATGTGTGTGCCCTTAGTCACAGCAATATCACCTTCAAGAGCTATATTTGTGTAAGTGAAAATGCTAGGCCTCAAAAGTGACTTATTGCAGAGTCTGTAATAGCCTAAGTTCAGCTACCATCCAAATGGCTGCCCAAAGCACACAAGTTATACTAAGTAAGTTACTTCTAATCAACTAAATACAATGCAGCTGTAAAATACAAATAGAAGCACACTTCTGTCATGCTGCGGATATTAGGTGAAAAATGAAAGCTACAGAACAATGGATAACATGGCTACCTTTTACACAAAGTAAGGAGGAAAATAAGGGCATATGATTATTTTTAAATGGCAAGCATTATGTGTCCTGTTTTTCCTTTTTTACTTATGCAACTCACATATGAATACATATTGGCAAAGTTTATTTTTTTAAAAGGACCTTAAATATGGGACTTCCCTGGTGGCGCAGTGGTTAAGAATCCTCCTGCCAATGCAGGGAACACGGGTTTGAGCCCTGGTCCGGGAAGATCCCACATGCTGCAGAGCAGCTAGGCCCGTGCGCCACAGCTACTGAGTCCATGTGCTGCAACTACTGAAGGCCACACACCTAGAAGCCTGTGCTTCACAACAAGAGAAGACACGGCAATAAGAAGCCTGTGGACCGCAATGAAGAGCAGACCCTGCTCGCTGCAACTAGAGAAAGCCTGCACACAGCAACGAAGACCCAGTACAGCCAAAAAAAAAAAAAAAAAAGTACCTTAAATATTTTTTAAATACCCTAAATATTACTATGAGCCATTAAGTATGTGTGTTCATTTTATAACCCCAACTTGCAGCTTCTTGTTGTGAACTTAAATATCTCCTGCTCTTTTCTACTTATATCATGGGGACACTAGCAGAACACTTTGTACGCATCAAAAAATAACAATATCAATACTAATACCAATTACAATGACAGCTCAAAGTTATAAAGTTCCTGCTATTTTTAATATTTTACATTTTGCAAGTGTAGCTCTTTTTAATTCTGAAAACAATCTCCTCATGAGTCTGTTGGCTGAGGGGTGAGTCAATCACGATGTCACAGAAGTAGAGAAACTGTGCGGATTTGGGCAGTCAGTCCACCCCAGGGCCTGTGTCCTTCATCCCCATCACCCTTTATCCTTGTCTCTTCCAAGGGCTCAAAAAACACATGTGTTTGTTGTGTAAGAAAATGAATAAATAAGAATTTGCATTGCAAGGGTACAAAATTGAGAGGGTGTCACTCAATCATGTTCCCAGTCCTGGGGAGCTGTAGAAATGTCAACAATGAAAATGCAACCTTTCCTGAGAGCTTGTCAGTCAGAAACCTTTTGTTCGGAAGCAAACTGGCTGAGAACAGAAGGGAAATATGAGTTCACGTTATCTAAAAAGTTCAAGGGGGTGGATTAGACATGGCTATATCCAGGGTCACAAATGATGTCATCACAACTAGCTCTCCTGCTGTCCCCCATATGCTCGTCCACATTCTCTCTGTTTCCATCTGTCTCAACTCTGCTTTTTCCTGGGTTGACTTTATTCTCAGTCTGACTTAACTATATACTTAAGGACCACAAACCACTCTAAAGAATCTAACTTAGCTTTCCTCCGTTCACTGTTTGGAGGTGAATTAGACTTTCTTATGACTTTCTATGACATTTAATTTTATCTTTATAACTTGGAGCTACATGTTTGCAGAGAGAAAATAACATGTCAGTGAACTTCTGCAGAATACTGCCAGAGAGGGCTGATAAAATAACAACAAAACATTAGGTTCCATATAAGGAACAGAATATTTTAGGGTAATGCACATTTTTACTAAAACAGGGGGGAAAGAGGTCATTTTAAAAGCAAAGCCCATTTTTCTTAAGGAAATTTGCTGAAGTCATAACTTTTAAATGCCATACCAGCAGTCTCACCCTTTCATCTCATTTGTTGAGGCCACCGAAAAAGAAAATTGAAATATGCCAGCTACCATCAAAAGGAAAGGGGAAGAGATGCTTGAATGGCATAAGCTTTGGTTGTCAGCTCAAAAGTTCCTCTCTCTATGTTGCTATTTGCTTTCCTTCTTTGCTGTGAAAAAAAAAAATAAATTACCAGTTTGAAAGCCAAACTGGAATAACTAGTGGAGAATAATTCCATATATTATCTTACTTTAAAATCAAGAGAGAAACCATTGAGGTATAAAGACTTGATTGTGAAAACTGTAAACTTCCTCCACTGAAACATTTATGGTGACTCTTCTCCCCCAAGATGAAACCTCCATTGACCCAAACACATTTATCATGAATCCACTTGGATGAAATTTCTTTATTTTCTTTTCCTGTATATGCCTAGGACACTACCTCATAGAGTCTCTTTCCCACATGTAGGACAGGGGTTAGGGCCCAAGATAAAAACACAATGTCAGTTAGAAGGAACCAAATCTGTAACTCAAGGAGGAACACTCATAAGGTGACCGACTGGTTGTGGTTTGACTGGAACTTTCCCAGTTTTAGTTTTAAGAGTCCTATGTCCCAGGAACCCCCTTAGCAAACCATTCTATATTTTGACTGTATTTTGTGTGAGATTTGAGGCAGAGGTTAGAAATGGGTTGCATAAACCCCACATTAATACTTAACAATTATTTGGCGACTCTGAAGTAGTAGCCATTGATGACTGTACATTAATCTATAAGGGCAAATTTTACACTGGGCCTCGGGAGTTCCAAAAAGACAATGTACAAGAACTCATTAAAATGGGTAAAAGTTAAACATGCCAATAAAATATTTAACATGCCCAATTAAAGGAACAAGAGATTTATATAAAACACATAAAGAAGAAAGTTAAGTGTTAGCAACTGAGTGGTTTATTGGCTAAACTATAAAAATGGCATAATAGATTTCTCTAATATTTTTCTAGAATTTCTGAATTTAAATGCCATGGAGTAAATATAATGAGAACTCGGATAGCCTTTGTGTTAGAGAAGGCTCTGCAAACAGAAAAGCTCAGCAGCTACACCGACTTCAAACTGTATTGTCTAAACCTCGCCATTAGGAAAAAGAACAGAGACAGTCTTAATAAGTCATGCTTTACTTCTTCTGGTGTGTTTGGCAGACAGAAATCTACTTCAACTCGAGAGCAAAGAAAGAGTGCTTGGAATGAAAGAAAGCTTTTGTAGGCTCTAGGGAACATGGAGAAGGTGGTCCCTGGCACCAACCATCCATGTGCTCTCTGACATTTCCAGTCTCTCTTGTAGTTTGGTCGTGGCCATGTGAATGAGGGCTTACTGAGAAGAACGTGAATGGAAGCTCACCCTCAGGCAGCTAAGACACAGGTGAATTCTCCTCGAACGCCTTGGCTGGAAGTGAAGAACTCTGAAATGGAAGCAGTCGCATCCCTGAGACATAGTTGGAGGGCCAATGAGCCACTAACGCCTGATCTGCAGCAGATTACAATGGGAGCAAGAAGTAAACTGTGCTCACTCAGTAGTGTTGTATTAAAGCACTGAAATTCTGGGGTTTGTGCTACTGACCTATAAAACTGCCTGCTGAAATGATGAAAGCTAAGGTTCTCCACTAAGCCCTTCTAAAATGTCCTCTTTGAAAGAAATCTTGACTCTCTATACTACAAAGTAGTATAGGTGGGCATCTCATAGCATAATCAACTCAAGAATAGGTGCTATCAGCTCTTTTGTCCTTAATAAAGTTATCGTTTGGAACACTGTATTTTCAGAATGGGGTGACTATGTTGTGTTGCCCAGTTTGTAGGGCAAGGACATTACAAGCTTTTTTTTTTGGTATGAGACAGCTAGTCTGGATTGCCACATGTTTTATGCTTTTTCCTTTCAGCTCCTCTTATCCTCTATTCTAGCCTTCACTTTTCTATTCAACAGTACAGACTGTCATGTTGCATTCCAATGGATGTGCTGATTATTCATTCAAATGAATACAGTAGTAGTAAAACAGGAAGAAAAAGTATGGCTTTAACAAAATGCTTTTTCTTGACTACAACTGTGTCCTGGATTATCCCCACAATATGCCACTGCAGCTGCAGTGCTGTGAAATGTAGATTCACAAAACATGCAATCAAGTTTGTGCTCCACTACTTAACTAGCTGTGTGACCTTGGGAATGTTACTTTACTTTAAACCTCAGTTTTTTGTCTACAAAATGGGAGTAACGGTATCTACCTTATAGCTATAAATGAAATAGCTATAAGAGTGAAATAAGGATGGCAGAAGGGTGTAGTGCAATATCTGACACACAGGGAATGCTAAGTGAATACACAGTGAATGCTCATGAGTTTTTAAAAAAAGAAAGCATAAAAGAATTGAAGTTCGTATATTAATTGTAAGAGCTGTACACAGTAGTATGCTGATAAATATTAACAAATGGCTTTCCTGGGGTTGAGGGTGCAGATTTGTAGTGTTTACTTATTTCCATGGTCTAAACGTTCCTACCATGGCCACTGTCAGGCTACTAATGTGAGGTCATTGAATGTGGAGTTGAGAAGTGCAGTGCAGCAGCACATCGTCATATAGTATTTCTGCCATATAGACACAATAGACAACAAGTCACCTCAAGTGCACAGATAATGGTAAACTGTAGAAAAATAATTTCAAGGTGATGTTTTGAGTTTTTATTACTTTTTTTTATATATACCTTTTTAATACCTTTTATTACCTTATTTTTACCTTTTTAAAAATAATTTATTAGATTTTAAGTTTATGGAATTTAATGTTTATAAACGTCTAGGTGTAACAACCAGCGGTTGAAAATTCAACCATCAGCTCTTGTGAGCTGGTACAAGCCAGCTGCAGCACACACTGGATGCGTCTACTTAAGTTTGCTTAAGTTAACCCTTAGTAAGCAACACATAGCATGCTCCACTCTGGGAGACTCAGTCTTGCCATGGCTGGAGGTCACCTGCTACAGTAGGGAAAATGAGCTGAATCCCAGCTCTAAGATGTGTTAGCCCTGGGACTTTAGACAAATGTCTTAACTTTTCCAAACCACATTTTCTTCATCTTTAAATTGAGGGTTGGGGGAAAATATAATACCTAACTCATAAAATTTTTATAATTCATGTAAAGAACTTGACACAATGCCTAACACAACATATGAATTCAATAATGTTAGTACCACCTTCTTCCTTTTCTCCCTAAACCTTTTTAGTCTTTACAATGTTTAGAGGAAAAATAAATTAACCAAGGGAACAAACAACAATACCCCCTTTGGGTGTGATAAAGAAAAGTCCTCGAACCAGGTAACTTCACCCAGATTGTGTCTTTGTGTGTTTTTGTGTGTCTTTGTTCTTCATACAAGAGCAGTAACTAGAATTACCTAGAATTGGTTGCTTCACAGGAGCAATTACTATTTAAATGAAGCAGACCTTATATCAAGTGCAGATAAAAAACCAACCTTCCCTGAATCTTTTGAAAGGACTGGGTTTTGAATTTGTGTCAGGTGGAATGTTGTATATGGGTTGTAGGTGTATACGAGAAAAAAGAATCTTGAAAATGCTAACATGTCAAAAGAGAACCCAGGATTCAAACTGAGAGCACCTTTTATAAATCCATTTCTGACTTTTACTAATTTCAAGCATAAGACAACAGGTTGATATTTACCATACAAAATATTCCTAAATAAAGAAAATTTATGCAAGTATATAAAATCACTATTAATTCAATATTAGACCCTTTTCTTTCTCATTAAAAAAAGCCTTACTATATATACAGCCATTAAAAATAATATGAAGTCATAACATACACTATTATCTACTGTACCTGCTACTTAAATATTACTAAGAATTTCTATTTAAAGAAGATCTCCGATGGATCCATTTTAGCCTTAGCCACAGGAACATGCTTAAAGAATGGAAATATCTTTTACGGTTGACAATTTACCTTTATGTTTTGTTTTCACTCTAGTGGACGTAACCAACTAGATGTTATCCACACCCCCCCATCGCCAAATTACCTGGAAGCAAGTTGCAACCCACTTAACCCTACTCCCCCTTAAAGATATACCACCTGACACTGCCAGCTCCCAAACCAATACCAACAAATAGCATTAACTTTAATTAAATAATAAAAATATCATCATTGGAATACAGACATAGTTACTAAAATTTAACAACTAAATAGAAATTTATGATTCTATGTGATGTTTTTCAACGACTTCCCACTCTCTCTTTTTTCTAGCAACTTTTTGTTCTTTGGCCGTCCACTGGCTAGCACCAAAATTTAGGCCTGGGAAATTAGAAAAGGTAAGACCCTAAAGAGTCAGTATTTCAAATTTTATCAGTAACTTTGTCCAGAAGATTTGATTTTAAAAAATGTTGTTCACAGCATTGGCTAAAACCAAGTGTTGGGCAGGTGAGTAGTTCCTCTGTAGCCTGTTACAATAGGTTTGGTTAAGGTAGGTTTCGTTTTTAACAAGTTTGCCTCTATCTGTGTCTCCAGGCCTACGTCTGGAGCTTCAAATGTTTTCTGCACAAGGCCAAAGGGTAGTAAGTATTTTATGCTTTGTGGTAAAAAATGGTCTCCATCTCAACTACTTAAGTCAAGGCTGCAGTAGACAAAATACAAATGAATGGTCGTGGCAGTATTTACAAAACCAGGCCATGGACAAGATCTGGCTAGTTGGCCATAGTCCCCCAACCCCTCACATGCTCCTTTCCTGCTTTATTTTTCTTCATAGCACTTAACACCATCTGCCATACTGTGAAGTTGTTTGTTTATTTTATGTCTCCTCTAATTAGGATATAAGCTACATGAGGACAGGCACATTGGCTCTTTTCTTTAGGCAGTATCTCCAGCACCTAGAACAATTCCTTGTGCATAATAAGCACTCAATATATAATTGTTGAATGAATGAATGAGTGAAGATGAAGATGCAGCCATGCAGGAGATCAATGGCTGATAAGTCACTGTACATATGCACAAAGAGAACGAAAACATACAAGCCACTGCACATGTTGTGATGCCCCATCTCATTACACCAGGCAAATCTTTCCCAACACCACCATCTAAATTTCTTAATCACGAGAAATTTATCATGTAATTAGGATAACAGAAGGATTTCTTATGTTTCTACAGCACTGTAATTTTTCAAAATGACCCTCAATATCTATTATTTCACTTCGTCTGGATAAAAGTCTTATAAGGAGTCAGAGAAAATTGTTCGTATCCACATTTACTAATTAAAAAGACAAGACAAAGAGGCTAAATAACTTTCCAAGGGTCAGAGAATGTGAGTCCTGCACAGAACCAAGCGATCACTTTGCCCTGATGCATTTTTCTCCTCTCATACATCTGAGTCTCAGTATTCCAGGTTTCATGCTTCACAGGAAAAGGGAATATATTCGGGGGCTGCTGGGGGCTTGGGGGTAGGGAATGAAAAGAACTTTGTCTCCCGAGATACTTCTGCAAAGTTGTGGGAGAGAGCAAGACGATTAAATTCACCCATCCCTGAAAATAATAATCCTCTGGGCTTTAGTAAGAGAATTATTGGGTGCTAAATGACAATTTGCTAGTAAGAATGAAGAATTAAGGTACTGTTTACTGGGAAGGTAGTAAAAACTTTTTAAAATAATCAAACTTTTAAACTTCTATGACCTCTAGTTCTCCAGAGGCTCTCCCACTGGGTTTTGGTAGGAGTACTCACAGTCTCAAAGTGCTTCTGCATGTTCTTCCAGCTTCTTTCTTAATCAGGGGTTTGGGGAACCAGTGTCTGTTTTCTTAGTGGCAAAGAGGCAGGCAGAGAGATTTCTGAATTCCTATTCTGAGGTCAACCATATCCTAAGGGAGAAATGGAACAATGCTTTTTTTCAGCATGACATTCTGATTTATGACATTTGGTGTGTTACAGCTTTGTTTCTTTTGGAGATAGCATCAATGTAAATTTCATACAAACTCTCCTTATATCTTTCCAACTAATAGCTGAAACATGTAGCTTCGTAACACCTGAAATATAATTTACATATAAAAGCACCTTTCAACAGCTTCTGGTTTCCATCTTTGGGATCTTCCATTCATTACCTCTAACAACATAGTCAGAAAAATCTTTATAATCAGCAATCCACCAGTCAAAACCTTGCCATGGTATCCTAAAGCCTAAGTTCTCAGTTCAAAGTGCCTCACTCAGCACACAGGAAAGAAGCTGGAGCTGCCCCTGAGCCCAGCAGGAACACGACCGGTGGCATGGTGTGGAAGTGGTGAGTAGAAGCACAATGCCACAAGTTTGTCATTCCAGAAGCACTAACCAACATTTTCAACCTTCTCTCTCATCACTCCCCTTCAGCTGAGCTTCCCTCCGGCTGCCAAACATATTCTGTGGTTTTGCTTCCCTTTTCTAAAAGGTTGCTCTTTCCCTAAAATGCAGTCCCTCTACATACATACAAACAAGTAACTCTGCATACAGACAAGTTACCTTTTATTATTAGAGTGTGATAGATACCACTATAGAAGAATGTACACGAAACAGTGGTGGCACCCCATGTCGGGTGGGGTTGGAATGGGAGTCCAATAGACTTCACAGAGTGGTTGTCACTGAGCTGAGTTTTTTCAGAGATGACAGGAATGGTCCCCATAGATGGGGAGGAAAGGACAATGCAGACAGAGGAAGAAATTTAAGTACCCGAGGGCCCTACCCGAGTTCTACTTCTTCTTAACTACCCCAGTCTCTCCTGCCTCAAACCTCAGGGCACAGTTTGGTCTTTAGCTATCCATTTAGTGCTTCTTGTTACTTCCTAATACTTAAATCTCCCTCTTTTAACTCCAAGGTGAGGCTAAGGATCTGAATTTCTTTGAATCCTTCAGAAGTGCATTCCACATAGCGAAGGAAGGATTAAATACACTTGATGCATAAAACTAATGGTTAACTTTTTCTCTATATTCTTTTTTTTTTTTTTTGCGGTACGCGGGCCTCTCACTGTTGTGGCCTCTCTCGTTGCGGAGCACAGGCTCCGGACGCGCAGGCTCAGCGGCCACGGCTCACGGGCCCAGCCGCTCCGCGGCAGGTGGGATCTTCCCGGACCGGGGCACGAACCCACGTCCCCTGCATCAGCAGGTGGACTCTCAACCACTGCGCCACCAGGGAAGCCCTCTATATTCTTTATATCCTTGGAGTTCTTTGAGTCTGTAGTTGTCCGCAATAAAATCCAAACTCTCTAGCGTGACCTACAAAGTCCAGCCTGTCCTGGAGCTACCTAGTCCTTCAGCCTCATTCTCCACCGTCCTCAGTGCTGCTCCCTCCCCCATTCACATTATAGTCCCACAGATACACACACATCGCTTGGGTCACCACGGTGAACTACTTGACATTCCTCAAGTTTGTCTTGTTTTGCTTCACATATTCCTAAAATGTCACTTCTTCCCTCCGTCTGCATTGCCCTTTCCTCCCTAATCTGTGGGGATCATCCCTCTTTTCAACCTTGAAAACTCAGTTCAGTGACGACTGCTCTGTGAAGTCCCCTCCATCCCCGCCCCCAGCCTCAGCCCACATGGGGTGCCACAGGACCGCGTACGTTCTATAACGTATCTATCACATTCTAACCGGACAAGTTACTTGTTTGCATGTCTCTCTCTCCTACTAGACAATGAGATTCTTGATGCCCATGTCTTATTCATCATCGTTGGTCAGAAGTGTTTAATAAATGTATTAAACATGTACATACAATGTACAGAGAATTGTATGAAGCTCTGAAGGGAGTAAAAAAAATTACAAATGCAGAAGCAAGTGCCCTCTCCCTTGGGGAATTTAAAAACTATTTAGGTGGGTTAGGCATGCACACGTTAAGAATACTTATAAACAACTTATATATCAGTCAGGGTCCTATCAGGAGACAGATATCAGATCAGTAATTTGAATAGAAAAAATGTAATATAAGTAACTATTAATTCATAAAAGCAGGTTAACCACTAAAAGGACTAAAAGAGAACTCTAAGCAGTCCAGAATTCCCATGTGCAAAAAAGCAGCTACTACCTCCTGGCTGAGGGAAAGTGGATAATAAAGGGACCCAAAGCGGAGATTCAGATCTCTTCAAATAGGGCGTGGTCTGAGAGTTCAACTAAAGCTACCACAGATGTGGCCCACAAGAGGTTCTCAGAAACAGCCCCTAGTCGATGAAAGTGTGTCCTGGGAATGTAGCTGGAACTTCCGGACTTCCACACTGATAACAAATGGAGGACTGGAACCACGAGGGAAGTATCAGCCTGACACTGTCACTTTGCAGTATCCCTCTAGTGCCCTCTATTGGCAAAGCCTAGCATCGTGCCAGCGGCAAAGGAAAAATGTTTACAGGGTCCAGTTTATTTTCACCAAGCAGGGCAGCGAAGGGTGGATTTGAAGCTGAAAGGCAATAAACTGACCACTGAAACAAGCTTTAAAACAAAATTAAAGAAAGGAAATTAATATATAATATAGAATTAATATAACACAGAAGTGCTAAGGGCAGTTAATCCATCATATTTCATTTCTAAAAGAAAACTGTAAATGTCTTTTTTATTCTTTTTTTATAAACCAACAAAAATTTTAATATAGAACCTTGCAAAGGTAATACAGCTTGGGTTCAGTTGATTACAGGATTTTTAAATCCCAGGAGTTAAACACATTGCTTTTTCTTTTTTCTCTTTTAAGTTCTAATAAAAGGCAGGTTTATGTAACCTGACATGGAGAGTTTGGAGTGTTTGAAATATTATCAGAATCGTCCCAGACAACCTTAACCAGAACCTGCAACAAAAAATATTTTTCACGCAACAGAGTAACTTCTTTCCTCTACTGCTCTTCAGAGTAGTAAGAGATGATATAGAAGGCTAAAAAACAACCATGGGAAATAGAAACACAGAAATCTGTTTAATTTTTGTAAGCTAAACAACAATAATTTCATATAATAGAATGAACGGGCAAAATACATTTTGTCATGAGAAGAGAGCAATCAAACTTACCTATTAGACACTGGGTACAGGACAGAGACAGAGGACCAGAGAGTCACAACTTGAGCTCATTCCCCTGAAACCTGGGCAGCAACACTTGTGCCTGCCCGATATCTGTACTACTTTGCCTACATTGTTCCATTACCAACATGCATTCAGATATTGTGAATGCAGTTCTGCATAGAGAATGTTGCACTTTTAGGATACATAATCTAGAATCATGAAAGTCGTCATGAAGATAGGCATTGCATTCTAGAGTTTGGAAGATGGGAAGAAAGCTGAGAAATCTGCTGAATGACAGATTGAAAAAGCTTTCTTAATGCAACTCATAGTGAGTACCAAAGTCTCTTAAACACATAAACGTAAAAATATTGTCAGACAGATATTTGTTTCCAAGTGATACGGTAGTATTTGAGACCTGACAGGCTATGAGGCTCTGGACATCAGAGCACTGGCATTGTGGACCTCAACTTCTGGTTGTATTTTTCTGCACTGACTTTGGCAGCAAGGGACATAACTATCTGTGACGTGGCTTCGCCTGGTTAACTGGTCTCTTCAGTTTAAAATCAACACCACACATCCTTAGTGTGTTCTGTCTTCCTTATCTCCTCAACATCTGAAGATTTCGTTCTTTGATTTGCCTTGGATGACCTCCAGACACAGACCACTGGATTTTACTAAGAAATCGGGCAGAACCCACTGGAAATGCTTATTATTTTCTGGCAGAACGGCACCCATGATGCATTGCTTCCTCTCACCGAGCTAATTAATTACAGTACCTACGCCATAGGACTCATCTTGAAAGGACAGGTCACTGAAAGAAAGTTGTTCTTTCCCTTTGGGGAGCATCTGGGAGTCATATTCCCACATGTCAAACCTGTTAGCTCCTGTCTCAACCACACCAAGACACCTGGCCGCCAGATTCACACAGCAGCTTGCTGAATCCCATCAGTTCATCAACAGCAGAGAGGGTCTCTGGATTGGGGTGGCCCAAGAGTAGAATGCTTACCAGAGAAAATATCACATTCTATCCTTTCTCACTGAACAATGATTGTCAGAGAAGGCTGAGCAGCCAATCCTTTGTATTTTTCTTAGTGTCTGGTAAACACTCATCTATCTGATCCCAAACCAATTTGTTGAGCATCTACTGCAAAAGTGAACTCAGATCATATTTCTTAAGTACTCATCAGACATTCATGGGCACCCAGATATGTTTTTCTTCAGGTAAATATAGGCAACCTTAGTCATCCCTGAGCATTTTTGATAAGATTCATTACATGGCTTAGGAAGGATTGTTTATATCCTTAGATAATGTGCTGGAGACTTTTCAAGGGAGGTTCAGGTACTTCAGCTGTTTCCCAAGAATGCATTGTGGTTTAAATTCAAACCAGACTGCACTCATCAACACATGTTTCTTTGATGAATTATTATTTATGTGAACTGACAAAGCAGTGTGATTTTTGCATCAGTCATCAAATCTGCCCTTTCACAGTTGGCAATAAATGTTTATTTTCTTCAGTAAGAATGATCTAAATATGCTTGCAACCTGCTGTTTGTTATGATGTTTTTATAACAATGGTAACTTCTTTAAAAAACAAAGTCTGACTCAAACATTACACAGATCTTCACTGGGTTCAAAACTAGGGAAGTCACATTTTTGCAATTTTACTCCTATGATACTCACCAAGTACCTAATGATGTTAGATTGCTTTATCTCAACAGCTACTCAAGGCTCAAACACACTAAAGGAAATGAAAGAAGATAAGAAAAGACAATATCCTGGCCATTGATGGAAACAAGATGCAATAGATCAGCTCTCAATGAACATGACTGTACGTTAAACCTGTGGAATATCAGGCAGATGTCTACAAAGTCTCCTTAGAGGGGCAATAATGAAGAAAACGTTGATGAACACTGACATAAGCTTCTCTCAAATTATAAATACTACACCGGTTGCTATCACATCTTTTCACAATTAAAAACCCCTCAATGTTTCCCTATTACAGATAATTCCTTATTAAATTAAAGAACAAACTCATTGGTCTAACATCCAAGGTTCCCTATGCTCTCGAAACAATCTACCTCTTTAGCTTTCTTTTTCAGTCCCATCTTATAACCCTCCTGTTTAAGAAAACTAACCTCATCATTTCTTTTTTATTTTTTTTGGTCCGCGGGCCTCTCACTGTTGTGGCCTCTCCCGTTGCGAAGCACAGGCTCCGGACGCGCAGGCTCAGCGGCCATGGCTCACGGGACCAGCCGCTCCGCGGCATGTGGGATCTTCCCGGACCGGGGCACGAACCCGCGTCCCCTGCATCGTCAGGCGGACTCTCAACCACTGCGCCACCAGGGAAGCCCACCTCATCATTTCTTAATCACACCCCAAATTTCCTCATTCCCTGTGCCTTTGTTTACACTGGTCCTTCCATCTGAGAACAAGCTCACTTTTTAACTCCCTCTTCCACTCCTCCTTCCTAATTTTATCTTTCAAGGCCTGTTTCAAATACCTCTTCTTCTTCAAGGTTCCCCATGCTCACAAGAGTAATCCAAGAGATCCTCCTCCTCTTCGAACATCTAACCGGTCAGTAGCGCTTACTTTCACTTTACCTGGAATTAAAGTTATTTAGGGCTCTCACATCTACCAGTTAAGTTGCTTGAGAAAAAGAACTGAGTTTCACAGAACTCTGCAACACCCTGATGGTCTAACATAGTACTGTGAACATATTAAACATTCAATTTTATCAACTGAAAGAAAAACAAAATTATCCTTCAATTTTTTTTTTTTTTTTAGAAGAAAATATCCTTTTTGTCACAGCCTGATCCCTGGGTCAATACAGGGGTTAGTCTGAGTCCTTAGTGAAGTGCTGCTTTCTCATAAGTGGTGACAACCACAGACTATCAGTTTGGGGAAACTCAACAGATCCCTCTTCAGGCACTGACTGCCTCAGAAAGATTCCTCTTACCTTTTTAATTAATATTAATTATTAGTTATGTTATTACGGGTATCTAAAGTAATATACAAGTGGCTCTGTCCCAAGGAGATAGGTACTTATACTTGTCCATACCCTCTTGGTTATCCAGGTGTTTTCGATTTTTTCCAGTCCAGAGTGGCTTGTGTTAAATCTGAAAAGACAGATGCCTTAGCAAATGCTAATAGACTCCTTAACGCATGGATGATGACAGTAGGGTAATGATTTCTTGAGTTCCTTTGATTAGTGATATTTTCCTGAATAGTTTCTGTTAAGGGGCTAGCATTCCAGGGAAGCTTTCTTGCAACAGATAAAGTAAACATCAAGCACATTCTGCATGCTGAATCAGTTGGGAGTAGTTGGTCAATTACACAGAAGAAAGAAATACTTCTTTCTGATGTTTAAAAAGTCTAAAGCTTAGTTAAGGAAAAAAAATATCACTTATAAAATGTCTTGTCTGGAATATGAACTTACATCTATCTGATTTTAGAGATGGTCAACTTTGATATGAACTTACATCTATCTGATTTTAGAGATGGTCAACTTTGATCATGCTGTCCACACATAACCCTCTTCTACCAATGTCCTCAGCATTCTGTCACTCTTTTCCTCCAAAAGGCTTCCCTTGTTGGTCAAATGTAAAAGTATGGACTCTATCAATGGGGAAAGCACAAAGGACATGAATGGGCCCCAAATATTAGCCATAAAAAAGAATGAAATAATGCCATTTGCAGCAACAGGAATGGACCTAGGGATTATAATATGAAGTGAAGTATATTAGGTGAAGTCAGACAGAGAAAGACAAATATCATATGATGTCACTTATATGTGGAATCTAAAAAAAAAATGATACAAATGAACTTATTTTAAAAACAGAAATAGACTCAAAGACATAGAAAACAAACTTATGTTTACCAAAGGGGATTGGATAGGGGGAGGGAGGAGAGATAAATTAGGAGTTTGGGATTAATATATACACACTACTATATACAAAATAGGTAAACAACAAGGACCTACTGTATAGCATAGGGAATTATATATCTTATAAGAACCTATAAGAGAAAAGAATCTGAAAAAGAATATATGTATATATAGATATGAATAACTGAATCATTTTGCTGTACACTTGAAATTAACATGTTATAAACTAACTTTAATTAAAAAAAAAGAATAGGACATCAAGATGAGACCTTCCGCTATCATGGTTTAATTGGATCCATTCCTTTCTCATGTAGCTGATCATACCAATATTTATTTTCAAAGTTCTTTTCATCCCTGATGTAATTTTTCCAGTTATAATTTATTTATAGCATTCACAAAGCTATTTCTAAAATTACACTATATTGAAATATATAATTAACGACACAAATTATTCACTCACTACACCCATTGTGCATTTCTGTGTCTTGATTACAGTCTTCTAGGAAAAAAAAAAAATTTTGTGGAGGGTGATATATGAAATCCCCCCTCCCCCCATAAACTGCCTTTGTTCTTCACTGTTGGAATAAGATTCCCTTCCCGGTTTCCTGTGGTAGGGGAAAAAATGAGATAAAATGCATGGTGGCGTTTCTGTTAACTGTATTAGCTCATCAGCCCCATTGCTGTTTCACAGATTCATACTTGGAATAGGATGTGATGAATTATCTACTCCTAATGCCTTCAAGAATCTCCTAGAAACAGTCAGAAACTTGAGACTGAGGAAGATGAAAGCAGCAAGAAGAACTTGACATTTATATGAAAGCCATCTTCTTTCATGTCCAATTAGCAACAAAACAGGGGGTACAAGATTTCTATCTCTGTAGACACACACAGTTACTCTTTATTTGCTTACTTTGCGCAAAACATAGCACATGGTATGCCTCTGTGCTTAACATTTTCAGCCTCTCATTATCTAGAATTGAAATAAGAATGTAAAAAGTTCAGAGGATTAGTTCCCTCCCAGCTCTCGCCAATGATACTTGATTACCTGGAGCAATTGCAAAAAATCTGAACAGATCTTACTATAAAATCTACTTCTATTATATACCTACTCATACATACATATATTATATATACCCTCTATGTATTTACAGATAGTTGTATATGATTTATGCCTAAATTAAAGATAACTCTCAGGTAAACAAAATAGTTACCAGATTACTCCATTTATTGACTATTCTAAAGAGCAGAATTTGACTTCTAATAATTTTCTTTATATTTAAATTATATTTTACTATAAAGTTTATGGTATTTTTCATTTCAACAATGGAAAATCTGTATAAGTGAGGATTTCTGGTTTTATCCAACAGAACATAGAAAACTGCCACATACTAAACAGAGGGGCTGGGAAAACAGCTGGTTTGTTCATTTGTCTGTTCTTTGCCTCACCTCTGTCCACAGACAATTTGAATAGAATTACAAAAATAAAAACAATAAACAAGATGAAAGGAAATATAACTAAGAATAGATATTTAGGGACAAACTTGGATAAATATCAC
Source organism: Grampus griseus (assembly GCF_964374135.1). Taxonomy (NCBI): domain Eukaryota; kingdom Metazoa; phylum Chordata; class Mammalia; order Artiodactyla; family Delphinidae; genus Grampus; species Grampus griseus. The sequence continues at coordinate 42,898,938 of NC_139007.1, forward strand.
AAATATGGGAGCTCTAAGGGCTTATATATTTCCATGATCTAACCTTAATTCCTTGTAGGTTTTTGTTTTTGTTTTTTGTTTTTGCAGTGGAAGCAACGAGAAATAAAATGAGTTACATAATCTTTTTGGTAGTAATGAAGAAAATACTGATGTACACTTCTCAACACCCCAATTTTGAAAGAAGTTTGCCCTCTGAGAGTTAGTAAAATTCATAACTATCAGTGAGATCTGCCAGCTATGGGAGATACAGTTATATAAATTTTACATATACATAGATATAAATACACACACACAAGACTTTGAAATATCCAAACTAAGGTTAAACAGAAATTTAACATCATGAGGCAAATCATGATGTTATTGGGTATATTAAGAGCAATATATATATATATGTATTTATATATATTCCTAACGATATATGTTTTGTTCATCTGGTAAAACCACTATATGACTAGAAAGGGGATGTTCCTCCCATACCAACTTAAAAAAAAGCTAAAGGCACAGAAGCTGGCACAGTTTTATCCAGCACCACCCTGGAAAGAGAAAAATTTAGCCTTGAACTACAAAGAAATTAATGCACCAGGCCCTAAGCCCTGAAAGAAATTTCTCTTGAAATTGTCCATCTCTCTTGGTTCTGCTTCTTATGTTTCTTCAGCAAACTTAAAGATGGTAGGAAAAGCAGACCTCACATGGAAGACAATGGCATTCCACATTAGGAATCTGACTCTTAGAAGTTTGAGCAGAGTGAATTGACCTCACTGGGTCTGATCAAATCTCGAACACTGACAACTCAGTGAGACTTTCAGTAGAAAGCCATCTTGGCTTCTTCCAGAGACACTCAACCTCATCCTTCCCCTCCACAAATATTCTTACCATTAAAGAGAAAGAAATAAATCACTTCCTCCCAGGAAAAAAACTTCCTAGTGCTAATTCTGAACAATTTTTCAGGTAACATTTTGCATGTTTTCTGGCCGAAGCAGTAGATGACACCCAGAACCACAGTCAGATGGCAAGTAGTTTCACTGTACCCTTTGATAAAAACTTGAAAGCCTGGGGAATAATGATTCTTAATGGGGTCAAGATAAGGTGGTCTGAGTGGTACAGACTGAAAATGAAAATGAAATGAAAACAGCTTTTCAGTGATCCGGGCTGATGAATGCATGGAACTTTGAGGACCCTGGGAATCACCTTCCAACAACCCTCCAAAGGGTCACTTCCTCAGCAGGGCTTTGGAGAAAGGGGCTGGAGGCAACCCAATTTCATGCTCTGTGGAGAGCGCAGAGTCTGGAGGGACGATGTTGAGTCTAGAGGGAGGGTCTGAGGCTCATGTCCTGAGTGGATTGGCTGAAAGAGCATCCTACACTTCAGAATTTGGAAAAGGGGCAATTATTTAGTTTCAGATCCTTGTGTGGAAATAAAGAAGCCTAACCAGGACCCCTGCCTCAAAGGAGAACTGTTCAACTGCCTCTACTAAAAAGATAACTGATAGGAAACTGAGGATTTTCTTTCCTCAACCAACTGTCTTTAGTCTTTAGTCTGTTCTAGCAAATAAGCAATGGATGACTCAGCTCCTGAAGATCTCTACCAAAATGGGTTTTACCTGGAAATTTTTCAAAGCAGAAATTACCACATAAGTAGCCCAGGCCCCCATTTCTTTGTGCCTATGGAGACACAACCAGGACACATGGTCATGGGGCATCCGTGTATATGTTAGAAGAATAAAAGGTATTTATTTAGTTGAATATTGTAAATCTATATTAAAATGACTCTTTGTTAGGACTGTGTTTTATTCACTGATTTCATCAAGCATCTCGCTAATTACTATGAGCAAGTCACATTTCACTAAAATGACAGTGGTCATTATAAATTAATACCAAACTCTTCCAAGTTTGTTGCTCATACTCTTTACTTGATGCCCTTTGTTCAGCAGATATGTGGTTGCTCATGAGGAATTTAACATCTGAACTTGGGCTTCCCTGGTGGCACAGTGGTTGAGAGTCCGCCTGTCGATGCAGGGGACACAGGTTCGTGCCCCGGTCCGGGAAGATCCCACATGCCACGGAGCGGCTGGGCCCGTGAGCCATGGCCGCTGAGCCTGTGCTCCACAACAGTGAGAGGCCCGTGAACCGCAAAAAAAAAAAAAAACCAAAACAAACAATCTGAACTTTATTAGAAATAAGAAAATAATTTTAAATTATTATTTTTATGATATCATTAAGACATACTTATTATAAATACATATAAAATGCAGGTAAGAATAAAATTTTAAATCACCCATAATTGCAACACCCAGAAAAACAATTTGGTGTGTAATTTTATTCTCCAGATTACGTTAAAAAAAAATTCATAATACATACCAAGAAAGAAAAGAGAAAGCCTACTGGTTTAAACTAGTGTTTAAGAGCAACCCTCAAAGCTGATTGTTGATATTTACTAGCAAAGTGACTGACCTTGCATACGCGTTGCTTACCTCTCTATGCCTTCATTTTCTCATCTCTAAAACAGATGTGTGTTAGCTGTATAAATAGCACCCTCACATGCCATCTCACAGGGCCAAGTCTTAAGTAACTGACAAAAAGAGTAAAGGGCTATTCTCTCTATTGTCCGTATTTTCTCCTTATGTATCCTACTTTTATTATTTCTTACTGCCCTTCAGTCTTCCTTCCCTCTTGATTTGTAAAATTTCATGTTACCTAAACTTACTTTCTTGACAATAATCCCTCTTAAAATTTTTTGTTGCCCAAACCCTTTGAACATATAATGTAAGTTTTAGACTCTTTTCAAGAAAAAAAAAAAAACGTACATGGGATCATTTGGCAGATATTTACATGACCTTTCAGGCCCTTCAAAGCCCTTCCCCAGTTCCCTGAAGAAGCTAGAACCCCTGTCTTAGCTGTCCTTTCTTCCTCTGCTCTCTGCAGTTTGATTTTCTAGCTGACATCACTCCCAAGGACACTTTGGAATCTTTCCTCCAGCCACTGGCAGGACAGACTTGCCATTCGCTCCTGCAGCTCCCAGCAGCTGTGGGGCTAGTCGTCATGGATAGAGGAAGGGGTGTGAGTGTGTCGGGAAAATGAGTAGGCTATACATCAGCAGCAGCTTCCTATGACCTGCTGGACCCACGAAGGACTGGTTTAGTCACCTATGTACAGTCCGTTTTAAACGTGACACAAAGATTTGTGAATACCAGACACGTGGGGAGAGAAACAGAAGGAATAGTATAAAACAATGAGAGAACAGCCTCAAAACGAGCAGACAGTTCTGAAAAATACGGGAAACTCTTTGTGGGATTCTGGCTACCAGATGCTCACTGTTCAAAGATCTAGTTACTGTGCAATTCGCAGAAGACTGAAATATCAGGAAATATACTAATAGCATTTGCAGTCAGTCCCAAACCAGGAAGCTTGCAAGAGAGCTCCTGGCCAAGCATGTGAACTCAGCCTTTTGCTTTATTCCTGCAGCAACCTGATCACTTGCCTAATGGGGGAAATCGACTGTTTTTCAACCTTGCCTTGAAATTGTGAAATGCCTGTCATAAAAATAAGAAATCGTATATGAAGCTTCAGGGTGAGATCACTCACTGGTTTCAGGCATTCTCAATAGAGTTATTATGCTTTGGAGCAACAAGGTGAGGGGAGTTTATGGCTTCATACCAGCATTTGAATTTCCTGATATTTGTTTCCTTGAGAAAGACCCTTATCATCATTGAAATGTTTAAAGAATTGAGAGAGCTGAGTTTTTTTTTCCCCACAAATCCAGTTTTTGAAATAGGAAACTCCAGGCTAGAATGGATAGCCACAGAATTTAAAAGTGAGTTTTATATGTTATTTTTTATCTGATAAAAAACACCAATCCAAGGGTTCATTTTGTATCGTTCTTCTTTTCATACTCCAGTAACACACTGAAATACTGGAAAATACTCGCTTTGGCAGAGGTGAAAAAAAAGATAAAAGATCCAATACCACATGACATCCCACGATACTTTCCTCAGTTGTTAGTCACATTGTATTTTTGGCTGTGCTCCAGAAACCACAACCCTCAGTTACAGTTGCTTTCAGACATGTGGAAGAAACACATGCTAAAACAATTAACAAAATTATGACATTTACATTTTTCCCTAGACTGTCAGTCCCTGAGATTCTGTAGCATGTGATTCTATATGAATCAAAACAAGGATCATAAATCAAGCTGACCACATTTATCCTTACCTAGTGCTTTGAAAATGTTAAAAAGTAAAATAGGAGAAAACAGTTTTTCCATAGACTAAGCACACTCCCATCCCTGTTGGAAACCAGAACCACATGTGACAACGGCAGGAAGGCAGGGCATCCAATCCTCTCATCCCAAGGCCATCAATAGATAAACAGCCAACTGCAATTTGATTACAAGTAGCTCTGAGCTGTCTCATGTACCCTACATTTGCTCGTCCTTCTGTGTTGACAGATTTTAATGCTCATTGAATGGAGTATGTAGGATAACCGGAAATTGATGACCTTTAAATAGAAAATGGAAGTGGAACATCCACTTGTCATAGGGTAAGACTTGTCGCAGCAATGGTAAGTGGATCTTCCTACTCTCTCAGCTCACATGGAATACAACATCTTAGAGAGGAATTAGAACAGTGTACATTTGTTTAGGCCCCTAATACCAAATTGATCTATAGGACTTCAATAATAGTTTACCATCGGCTTCATATATTTATAACTCCACAAATGTTTGTTAATCACCTGCTATGGGCCAAGCACATAGGTACTATAGGTATAAAGATGTATAAGACATGGCCTTTGCACTCCATAAGTTCAAAATAGCAGAAGACAGAGCCATACATATTAATGATTGAGCTTAACGGGATGCAAGTTATAATCAAGCTCGTCAAAACATTCTATGAAGCACAGATGAAGAAGAAACACTCTGCAAGTCACAACAGAGCCTATGACCCTGACCACAGCCAGGAAATATGTCTTTGGTAACTGGGCTGCATATCTCTTGTTTGTCCCTCTAGGTCTGCTCCTTTCTCCACCCTGTTCTTGCCCCAGGAGGCTGACCTCTGAGGACTGGACCAACAAGCTCTTTTGTCCTCTTGGCTAGAAATAAGAGGATGGGAGGAGAATGAGGTCAAGTTATTTATTCCCTGCTCAGTTTCCATGGTTGCATCTTCCTACCAAAGGCCACAGTTTCGGTCAGGTGTCCCTCTCCACCCACCTCCCCACTCCAGATTCCTGGCCTCACCCCTCCGCCTTCTCCCTTCTGGACTGGGAGAGGTACTTCACTATCCCTTGTTGGATTCCTAACCTCTGCCTACAACTTGGAAGGAAGAGAGAGAGGAAGGGAGAGAGAGGGGGAGGGAGGGAGGAAAGCCTCTTTATTAAACTCTACCCAATTACCCAGTTTGAGAACAGGCTGTTTCCTGCCAGACTGACTACTTCAGTAACTCTCTTAGCGTTTAAGGGATCACATTCAGTGCAACTCTTAGAGAAACCACCTCAGAAGTATAGAACCAGGGTTTTACTTGTCACTGAATGCCCTCAATTAGATACCAATCTATAATGAATTTACATCCAGTTCTTACTCAGGAGAACCACAGGACACTAGAACAGGCGTCATCTCATCAGTCCTGCCATATGCAAGTCATACTAACCCCTGCTTCTCTGCAGTGGGACCAGGTATTAGGCTGAATTCTGAGAGACCCCCTAGGGGCCTGGATTCTGGTGTTCACATAGCTTATCCCAATAATTCAATCAAATGCTCATCTAGTGAAGGGTTAATCCCTTGAAGGGCTTCTACAGATGTAGTTACATCCCAAATCAGCTCTACTTAAAATAGAGAGATTATCGGTGTGGGCCTGACCGAATCACACAAGCACTTTAAAAGCAGAGCCTTTTCTACAGCTGGTGGAACCAGAGGAAGTCAGAGATACACACTTCAGCTGGCCTGGCAGAAAGTAAATATGTGTGAATGGCCTGTGGAGGACATGGGTCAGGGAGCTGAGGGTGTCCCCTAGGACTGAGAGGGACTCCTGGCCAACGACCAGCAGAAAAACAAGGATCTCAGCTCTACAACCACAGGAAATGGCTTCTGCCAACAACCAGCGAGGACCCCAAGCGCCAGATGAGAACCTCAGCTGACACCTTGTTTCAGCCTGATGAGACTCTTGAGTGGAGAAGCCAGTCACACCATGTGAAGACACTACACAGAAACTGTGACATAATCAACTTGAGTTTTTATAAGCCACTAAGTTTACAGTAATCTGCAATGCATCAACACAGAATTAAACAGGCTGTATTATACCTTTGCTTTGTCTTGGGGAAATGAGCTAACTCACACAAACGTTTTTCTCAGATAGATAAACCATATTCCTTTAAGTGCAAACGCTTGATGAATATATATTATCATCTATCTGCTTTATAAAATAGTACTCAGTACACTGCCTAATATTTAAAGAATCTAACAAATATTTGTCGAATGAAGTATATGGGGACTTGCTTAACTTTTTCTTCATTACTCAGATTACTTTATAAGCATCAATTATTTACTGGACTCTGTGACAGACTGTATCACCGGTTACCAAGACCTTCTTTCCCTCCCTGGGAAAGGGTTATGCTTCCCTTGATTTGTAAAATTTCTACCTTGAGGCTTGACGTGTGATTTACAAAAGTCAACAGCCAAGCAATGTGGTCACTTCCACGCAAAAGCTTTGAGAGTGATTTTGTGCTTGACCACCCCTTTTTTTTCCCCTCTGCTGTGGTCACTAGTATGTTTACAGTTAGAGGCTGAACTATGATGCTGCAGAGCAAAGCCCAGCCAATCATAACTGGCAATATAACCAATCAGTATAGCTTTCCTGTCAAGGCATTGAGATTCTTGGGTATTTGGGCACTGTGGGCATAAGCTAGCCCGTGTTGACTTATCCAGACTCAACAATACTGATGCCCTCAAGGGTTAAGAAGTGAATATCCATTTTCCTTTAGTACTAACTACTTCTCAGGCTGGTACATTTTCTTAATTCCTTCCGGTTCTGTCATCTCTAAATGTGTCCTTTTAAGGCACAGGCTTCTGTTAATTGCTGCCTAATTTCATACAAAGCACAGGCTTAGGATCCAGAAAAGGGCTCAGGCCAAAACAAAACATACATACATTTTGTTGAGAATTATTTTCCACTAGCAGATTATTTTCACTTGCTTTCAGAACTACAGTTATATTTCATGGCTTAAATAAAAGGGTGCCTTCTGTATGGGTGAAACAACTGCAACAACACACAAACTGGTATTAAAAAAAAAATCCATGTGCAAAATGTTCAACAGAGCTTTGGTTCTAAAATGGTTTAATTCCAGGAAGTCATAACAAAGTAGCTGTTTCTTCTCCTTGGAGATCTGAAGGCCTGTGAGTTCCACAGTCAGACTGATTTCAGAGGCCTAAACCCTTAACTTCACACCATGCCTTAATTGCCGCTAACTGCTAATGTTGGCTAGTTATTGGGTATCCACAATGTTTTCCCTGCACTGTGGATGGGGAGATCATCATATACTTGGTTAACCATTTTTATGCTAGATGCTGTATGGATTCAAAATGTATATAGCCTTTGCCCTTCATAAACTTGCAAAGGTTTGCAAGCCGAATTTTTTCAGCTTGAATTTTTAAAAATTCTCTTCTAAAATAAACAAAACATTTTAGAGCACGAGGAAAGGCAGAAGAAACATTGCTTAATGAGGTAAACAGCCACTGAAAGTTCATTTTCCATCACAGCTCTCTGCTCCAGTGACTACTGTCCAAACTAGTCCACAGTGTTGAGGGAGATGGAAGCGATCATAGCCCTGCACGAAAGTGTGGAACACTCTCTTCCTTGTACTCAACTACATATTTCCCTGTAAATTCCATCTTCCCATTCCTCCTCCTACATGATGAGGCTTTTCTTTTTATGAGAAAATATTTCCTACATCACCTGTTCTGGTTTGGATAATAAATGACCGGCCCACCCTAGCTTTAGAGCCTGCTTTTCAGTTTCCCCTCAAAGAGTAAAGAGAGAAAGCATGGGTTGGGTTTAAATCCGGCTTTGCAGCTCTTTAGCCACGTGTTCTTGGGCAGTAAGCAAACTCGGCTGATGGGTAAGCTCTGCTCATGGTAAAGTGGGAATAAGGATACCCACCTACCTCTCGGGACTTCTATATAATCTGGCACACAGAAGCTGTCCAAAGAGGTAAATTCGCTTTCCCTTCTTTTCCACCCCACGTGTGTGAACAGAAAACAAGCCCAGCAGTGCCTTTTGTGAGGTTAGACTGCGTCTGCAGGGCACGGGGCCCCTGCCTTGTGTAGGTTAGTGGGGAGGAGAAAGGCCCTTCTGGGCAACTCCCAGAGCTCCCAGGAGAAGGAGAGAGACTCTAGGCTCCTGGTTACAGTCCTTAGCTGTAATCATTCAATTACACCCTTTTATGTTCTATTTTACTGCACCTGAAAGGGGCAGGGGTATCTGGATATCTAATAGCTGCCTTTACCAGGAGGTGAGCTACTAAAAATAGTCGCACAACCTGTGGGCGGGTTTCCAGGAAATGCTTGACTTGTTAGAGCGCACCTGGAGAGAGAGAGTGTGTGTTAATCAAACCCTATATCTGAACGCTTGCCCGGGCAGCTTTCAGAAAGTTGAGGGCTTAAGTCTTATTACCAAGTGAGGTAGAATCTTAAAGACACATAAGCAATTACAGAGAGCTGAAAATTAATACTGAAACGTTTGTGGGCTTCTACGGCAGTTTGAGGCAGTTAGAAATACCACCACCACCAAACAATTTATATTGTATTCCCCTCTGAACGAGATTGTCTCTAGAATTCCAAGCCCTTAGTGATGATTCGTGTTTTTGTCTGTTGAGCCCCTCACACCTCAAGTTGGAGAGGCAGAGGACCCATACCTATTTTTAAAAAATACAAAGTAAATATGATGCAAAGACTTGTAACTTCACAAGTGGGTGCTACTCGCTACTTGCTATATTTCAGATTATTTAACATAGAAGGTGTCCCAGTTTCTTGCAGTTCTTACAAAGGGCAGAGACAAAGGCTGATTAGGATGAATTTTCATTGCAGAATTTTAGAGTCTGGCATTTTCCTTGAGTTTAATTACTATATTAATAAATGTTGAATGGAGTTTAACGCCATTACTTCCTATTTGAAGTCAGTTATTAAAAAGTCAAACATAACATATGATTCTTAAGGAAGAATACTACGCAAATGCAATGCAATGCACACATATGTAAGCAGTTTTTTAAAAATGTTACTACCTATCTTTAGTAAGCATTGAAGGATAAATGATAAAAATCCTAAGTTGAATTACTAATTTCCTTTGAACTTCTATATAATAAATGAAAATACAACACTGCCTGATGTTGAGTATAATTATGCATCTGCTAGAAACACAAAATTAAGGTTTTTAAAATTTTTTTAAACTAATTTAACTACTGTTTTAGGATGCCCTAAAGATATTTTGTAAAGAATTTTTTGTACTGCACTTTTGACAAAACAAATGGTATATTTAATTAAGGGGATACTTGTGGAAGAGCTAACAAATGTTTCGTCATAAGGAAGTAAACACCTTTACATGTAGTAGACAGCACTATTTTGAAGTGGGAATTGATACCATCTTATACTTCAGTTATGTTTCAAATTGTTTATTTCTGTAAAAGGGGGGCAAGGGGTGCTCCTGACAAAAAAAATCTTTCAATAGCCTATTAATGAATCACTTGTGGTTAGGTGCACAGACAAAAGCCTTTTTATGGACTAAGTTGGGTCAGGTTTCCAGACTTTTTATACCCTTTCTCATCTCACGAAGGCACAACAAGCCAGGGTAGGAGTGTTCGGGAGACATACATCATTGCAAGTTTGTGAAATTGGGGCAGCAATCAAGAAATTTGCTTCAAAGATGAGATGTAGGGCTTCCCTGGTGGCGCAGTGGTTGAGAGTCCGCCTGCCGATGCAGGGGACACGGGTTCGTGCCCCGGTCCGGGAAGATCCCACATGCCGCGGAGCGGCTGGGCCCGTGAGCCATGGCCACTGGGCCTGCGCGTCCGGAGCCTGTGCTCCGCAACGGGAGAGGCCACAAAAGTGAGAGGCCCGCGTACCGCAAAAAAAAAAAAAGATGAGATGTAGTTCCCGGTTTACTGTGAAGGGTGTGACACTCCTGTTCAAACTTTGTGTACATAAGGAACAGCATTCTCTTATCTGACAGAGAGGTCATGTCTGAGGGCACAGTTGTAAGGAAGCAGTGCTGGGCCCAGGATTGTTCTGGTCCCAGTTCAACCCTCAGTAGCCATGTGACATTAGTCACATCCTCCAAAATTCTTAACCTTCATCCCTGTCAAATGATGCATGGACAGGCCTCTTCTGAGGTCCCTTCCTACGAATTCCATCTCTAGTTCTTTAATTTTCTGCCATATACATATTTTTTAAAAAAATTCAGGTCAATTATTTATATATTAGTAAAAATTAAGAACTATATTATTGGTGATAATAAAGTTTCAAAATTCAAAGCAAACTCCTTAGTTCCTTCTTGGTCTTGTGACAGTTTAATATGTCACTTTTAACACCTTTGCTTGAGGCTTCAAATCTTAATCTTAACCACAGAGGAAGTGGCAATTTTCAGGGCCAAACATCAGAAAATAATATAAATGGTAAAAACCAAAAAAGAAGGGGGTGGTGAAGGCAACCAGGGTCAAGAAAGTCAGTGATTTCTTTTTTTAAGCAACACCATCATGTTTAGTAAGTTAAGAAGGGGTTGATACACCCACTGTAGAAGAGGAGGTGGTATGTCACTAAGGACGAGTCCAAGAGATGATTAAAGGTCAGATGTCAACCATTTGGCTGCGGGTTTTATGTGCTTGTTACATTCATTGCTCTCCCATAAAACTAAAATGTGATGAGTTAAATAAGTATTGCTAACACAGGATATTGAGGTTGTAATAATATGACAGCATTGTAAAGAACCCTTGGAGAAATTCAGAACTTTTCACACATTCTTTTCTTAAATAAGATTGAGCTGTTTTACACTTTTAAGAAAGAATTCACTTAGAAATGATAAGGACATTTTTAGGGAGATAAATAGATAGATAGACAGACAGAGAGAGATAGATACCACTAAGCTACGTTTTCATGAAATGGCTAAAAAATATTTGTTTGAAACAGAAAACTCCTCAAATCCTTTGGGTATGCAAAAGTATTGCTTTGGAAACGAAATATGTAGCTGAGCCTTCTGTGATTTTATGTTTTAAGTTATTGTAATAAAATGCCAGATACTGATATTCACACATTTAAAATATCAGCCTACGACCTTTGCTCCCATCTGTAATAAATCCTCTGCTGGGGCAAGGCTATGCGGCAGGGCCCAGGGCCTTGCTTTCAGAGCCCAGACAACTAGCTTCTCTTATGTTGCTGCAGACCTCAGTCTCCAGGACTTTGAATTACCATGTCTATAAAATAGGAGTAAACAAACATCACTAAAACAGAAGACTTGACAAAAGTTACTTGATCTTACTTCTAGCTCTGAGAGCCAGTGAATGTGTCAATTCATGGCTAAAATGCATTGAAACTTCCATTTCTAAGGTACTTAAAAAAAAGAGCCAGTTCACGTCACCCTCAGAAAGAGTTGTCACTGATTCCTCTCTGTCCCAGTTCCCACCACAATCATCGGGGTCTCTGCTTCTCTCCCATTCTTCCATGACCACTACCTAACTCAGTGGCCCGGAGGCTGGTGGGCTAAGATCAGCAGACAAATGGCTATATCCCTTGCCTCCAGGCTTCCCTCCCCCTCCCACAGAGCACTCACTCTTCCTAAAATCAACTGAGGTCATTATATTCCCGTGCTCTCAAATTATGTTTTAAAGTTTAAATTTGGTCTGGCACTCAAGACTCTCCATAATCCAGCCTCATTTTTCCTTTCCAGAAATATGGCTCTCTATCCCTTGACCTATAAAAATTCTTGGCTCCAAACAAACTATATTATTCACTCGCCCCTGAATTAGAACCATAGTGTCCTGTTGCTATAATCTTTTCCATAATGTTCTCACTCTCCCTCACATGCAAAGAGTTGGAGTGATCCTCTCCAACTAACACAATCTTCCCCATCCTTTAACGTCATGTTCAAATCCTACCACTGCTTTGAAGTCCTCTTTCTCTCTCCTCTGAACTGCATTAATAAATCGTGTCTTTATTATTCATCTTGCCTTTTACTTTTACTCTTCTTGATAATAGTTTAGCTTTCACGGACCTATGTTTCTTCTTCCAACTGGGCCATAAGATCCTTGAAAAATACTCTAAATCTTGCCTTGCTTTGTCTATTGCACACTTACCAAAGCCTCATTCAGGACTTCCTGAGTGATATAAAAACATTTACAAAATATGTCCATTCTCCTTGATGTTATGCTTATATTTAAAATCAGGGGGAAGGCGGAAGATGGCGGAAGAGTAAGACGCGGAGATCACCTTCCTCCCCACAGATACACCAGAAATACATCTACACGTGGAACAACTCCTACAGAACACCTACTGAAGGCTGGCAGAAGACCTCAGACCTCCCAAAAGGCAAGAAACTCCCCACGTACCTGGGTAGGGCAAAAGAAAAAACAGAGACAAAAGAATAGGGACGGCACCTGCACCAGTGGGAGGGAGCTGTGAAGGAGGAAAAGTTTCCACACACTAGGAAGCCCCATCGCGGGCGGAGACTGCGGGAGGCGGAGGGGGGAGCTTCGAAGCTGCGGAGGAGTGCACAGCAACAGGGGTGCGGAGGGCAAAGCGGGGAGATTCCCGCACAGAGGATCGGTGCCGACCGGCACTCACCAGCCCGAGAGGCTTGTCTGCTCACCCGCCGGGGCGGGCGGGGCTGCGAGCTGAGGCCGGAGCGCAGGGAGAGGACTGGGGTTGGCGGCTTGAACATAGCCTGAAGGGGTTAGTGCACCACAGCTAGCCGGGAGGGAGTCCGGGGAAAAGCCTGCACCTGCCGAAGAGGCAGGAGACTCCTCCTTCCCTCTTTGTTTCCTGGGGCGTGAGGAGAGGGGTTTAAGAACGCTGCTTAAAGGAACTCCAGAGACGGGCGCGAGCCGCGGCTAAAAGCGCGAACCCCAGAGACGGGCGCGAGCCGCGGCTGAAAGCGCGGACCCCAGAGGCGGGCGGGAGACGTTAAGGCTGCTGCTGCCGCCACCGAGGGGCCTGTGTGCGAGCACAGGTCACTCTCCACACCCCTCTTCCGCGGAGCCTGTGCAGCCCGCCACTGCCAGGTTCCCGGGATCCAGGGACAACTTCCCCGGGAGAGCGCACAGCGCGCCTCAGGCTGGTGCAAAGTCACGCCGGCCTTTGCCACCGCAGGCCCGCCCCGCACTCTGTGCCCCTCCGTCCCCGCCGGCCTGAATGCGCCAGAGCCCCCAATCAGCGGCTCTTTTAACCCCATCCTGTCTGAGCAAAAAACAGACGCCCTCCAGCGATTTACACGCAGTGGCAGGGCCAAATCCAAAGCTGAGCCCTGGGAGCTGTGAGAACAAAGAAGAGAAAGGGAAATCTCTCCCAGCAGCCTCAGAAGCAACGGATTAAAGCTTCACAATCAACTTGATATACCCTGCATCTGTGGAATACCTGAATAGACAACCAATCATCCCAAATTAAGGAAGTGGACTTTAGGAGCAAGATCTATGATTTTTTCCCCTTTCCTCTTTTTGTGAATGTGTATGTGTATGCTTCTGTGTGAGATCTTGTCTGTATAGTCTTGCTTCCACCATTTGTCCTAGGGCTCTATCCGTCCATGTTTTTTTTTAATTTTTTTTCTTAATAATTAATTTTAATAACGTTATTATACTTTACCTTCGTTCTTTCTTTCTTTCTTTCTTTCTTTCCGTCCTTCCTTCCCTCCTTTAGACAACGAATCATCCCAAATTGAGGAGGTGGTCTCTGACAGCAAGATTTAGGATTTTTCCCCATTTACCTCTTTTAGTGAGGGTGTATGTGTATGCTTCTCTGTAAGATTTTGTCTGTATAGCTTTGCTTCCAACATTTGTCCTAAGGTTCTTTCCGTCCCTTTTTTTTTTTCTAAATAAGAATTTTTTAATTCAATAACTTTATTATACTTTATTTTATTTTTACTGTATCTTCTTTCTTTCTGTCTTTTTTCCTTCTTTCCCTCCTTCCTTCCTTCCTCCCTCCCTCCCTCCCTCCTTTCTTTCCTTCTTGCCTTCTTTCCTTCTTTGCTTCTTTCTTTCTTTCTTCCTTCCTTCCTACCCTCCTTTCCTTCTTTCTTTCCTCATACTTCTACTAATTCCCTCTACTTTTTCTCCCTTTTATCCTGAGCCGTGTGGATGAAAAGCTTTTGGTGCTCCAGCCAGGAGGCAGGGCTCTGCCTCTGAGGTAGGAGAGCCAACTTCAGGACACTGATCAACAAGAGACCTCCCAGCTCCACGTAATATCAAACGGCGAAAATCTCCCAGAGACCTCCATCTTAACACCAGCACCCAGCTTCACTCAACGACCAGCAAGCCACAGTGCTGGAAAACCTATGCCAAACAACTAGCAAAACAGGAACACAAACCCACCCATTAGCAGAGAGGCTGCCTAAAATCATAATAAGGCCACAGACACCCCCAAACACACCACCAGACGTGAACCTGCCCACTAGAGAGACAAGATCCAGCCTCATCCACCACAACACAGGCACTAGTCCCCTCCACCAGGAAGCCTACACAACCCACTGAACCAACCTTAGCCACTGAAGACAGACATCAAAAACAGGAGGAACTACGAACCTGCAGCCTGCAAAAAGGAGACCCCAAACACAGTAAGATAAGCAAAATGAGAAGACAGAAAAACACACAGCAGATAAAGTAGCAAGATAAAAATGCACCAGACCTAACAAATGAAGAGGAAATAGGCAGTCTACCTGAAAGAGAATTCAGAATAATGATAGTAAGGTTGATCCGAAATCTTGGAGATAGAATGGACAATAGATTGGACAAAATGCAAGAATCAGTTAACAAGGACCTAGAAGAACTAAAGATGAAACAAGCAACGATGAACAACACAATAAATGAAATTAAAAGTACTCTAGATGGGATCAACAGCAGAATAACTGAGGCAGAAGGACGGATAAGTGACCTGGAAGATAAAATAGTGGAAATAACTACTGCAGAGCAGAATAAAGAAAAAAGAATGAAAAGAACTGAGGACAGTCTCAGAGACCTCTGGGACAACATTAAACGCACCAACATTCGAATTATAGGGGTTCCAGAAGAAGAAGAGAAAAAGAAAGGGTCTGAGAAAATATTTGAAGAGATTATAGTTGAAAACTTCCCTAATATGGGAAAGGAAATAGTTAATCAAGTCCAGGAAGCACAGAGAGTCCCATACAAGATAAATACAAGGAGAAATACGCCAAGACACATATTAATCGAACTGTCAAAAATTAAATACAAAGAAAGCATATTAAAAGCAGCAAGGGAAAAACAACAAATAACACATAAGGGAATCCCCATAAGGTTAACAGCTGATCTCTCAGCAGAAACCCTACAAGCCAGAAGGGAGTGGCAGGACATACTGAAAGTGATGAAGGAGAAAAACATGCAGCCAAGACTACTCTACCCAGCAAGGATCTCATTCAGATTTGATGGAGAAATTAAAACCTTTACAGACAAGCAAAAGCTGAGAGAGTTCAGCACCACCAAACCAGCGTTACAACAAATGCTAAAGGATCTTCTCTAGGCAAGAAACACAAGAGAAGGAAAAGACCTATAATAACGAACCCAAAACAATTTAGAAAATGGGAATAGGAACATACATATCGATAATTACCTTAAATGTAAATGGACTAAATGCTCCCACCAAAAGACACAGATTAGCTGAATGGATACAAAAACAAGACCCTTATGTATGCTGTCTACAAGAGACCCACTTCAGACCTAGAGACACATACAGACTGAAAGTAAGGGGATGGAAAAAGATATTTCATGCAAATGGAAGCCAAAAGAAAGCTGGAGTAGCAATTCTCATATCAGACAAAATAGACTTTAAAATAAGGACTATTAAAAGAGACAAAGAAGGACACTACATAATGATCAAGGGATCGATCCAAGAAGAAGATATAACAATTGTAAATATTTATGCACCCAACATAGGAGCACCTCAATACATAAGGCAAATACTAACAGCCATAAAAGGGGAAATCGACAGTAACACATTCATAGTAGGGGACTTAAACACCCCACTTTCACCCATGGACAGATCATCCAAAATGAAAATAAATAAGGAAACACAAGCCTTAAATGATACATTAAACAAGATGGACTTAATTGGTATTCATAGGACACTCCATCCAAAAACAACAGAATACACATTTTTCTCAAGTGCTCATGGAACATTCTCCAGGATAGATCATATCTTAGGTCACAAATCAAGCCTTGGTAAATTTAAGAAAATTGAAATTGTATCGAGTATCTTTTCTGACCACAACGCCATGAGACTAGATATCAATTACAGGAAAAGATCTGTAAAAAATACAAACACATGGAGGCTAAACAATACACTACTTAATAATGAAGAGATCAATGAAGAAATCAAAGAGGAAATCAAAAAATACCTAGAAACAAATGACAATGGAGACACAACGACCCAAAACCTGTGGGATGCAGCAAAAGCAGTTCTAAGGGGGAAGTTTATAGCAATACAAGCCCACCTTAAGAAGCAGGAAACATCTAGAATAAACAACCTAACCTTGCACCTCAAGCAATTAGAGAAAGAAGAACAAAAAAACCCCAAAGCTAGCAGAAGGAAAGAAATCATAAAAATCAGATCAGAAATAAATGAAAAAGAAATGAAGGAAACAATAGCAAAGATCAATAAAACTAAAAGCTGGTTCTTTGAGAAGATAAACAAAATAGATAAACCACTAGCCAGACTCATCAAGAAAAAAAGGGAAGACTCAAATCAATAGAATTAGAAATGAAAAAGGAGAGGTAACAACTGACACTGCAGAGATAAAAGAGATCATGAGAGATTACTACAAGCAACTCTATGCCAATAAAATGGACAATCTGGAAGAAATGGACAAATTCTTAGAAATGCACAACCTGCCAAGACTGAATCAGGAAGAAATAGAAAATATGAACAGACCAATCACAAGCACTGAAATTGAAACGGTGATTAAAAATCTTCCAACAAACAAAAGCCCAGGACCAGATGGCTTCACAGGCGAATTCTATCAAACATTTAGAGAAGAGCTAACACCTATCCTTCTCAAACTCTTCCAAAATATAGCAGAGGGAGGACCACTCCCAAACTCCTTCTACGAGGCCACCATCACCTTGATACCAAAACCAGACAAGGATGTCACAAAGAAAGAAAACTACAGGCCAATATCACTGATGAACATAGATGCAAAAATCCTCAACAAAATACTAGCAAACAGAATCCAACAGCACATTAAAAGGATCATACACCATGATCAAGTGGGGTTTATTCCAGGAATGCAAGGATTCTTCAATATACGCAAATCTATCAATGTGATAAACCATATTAACAAACTGAAGGAGAAAAACCATATGATCATCTCAATAGATGCAGAGAAAGCTTTTGACAAAATTCAACACCCATTTATGATAAAAACCCTGCAGAAAGTAGGCATAGAGGGAACTTTCCTCAACATAATAAAGGCCATATATGACAAGCCCACAGCAAACATCATCCTCAATGGTGAAAAACTGAAACCATTTCCACTAAGATCAGGAACAAGACAAGGTTGCCCACTCTCACCACTCTTATTCAACATAGTTTTGGAAGTTTTAGCCACAGCAATCAGAGAAGAAAAGGAAATAAAAGGAATCCAAATCGGAAAAGAAGAAGTAAAGCTGTCACTGTTTGCAGATGACATGATCCTATACATAGAGAACCCTAAAGATGCTACCAGAAAACTACTAGAGCTAATCAATGAATTTGGTAAAGTGGCAGGATACAAAATTAATGCACAGAAATCTCTGGCATTCCTATATACTAATGATGAAAAATCTGAAAGTGAAATCAAGAAAACACTCCCATTTACCATTGCAACAAAAAGAATAAAATATCTAGGAATAAACCTACCTAAGGAGACAAAAGACCTGTATGCAGAAAATTATAAGACACTGATGAAAGAAATTAAAGATGATACAAATAGATGGAGAGATATACCATGTTCTTGGATTGGAAGAATCAATATTGTGAAAATGACTCTACTACCCAAAGCAATCTATAGATTCAATGCAATCCCTATCAAACTACCACTGGCATTTTTCACAGAACTAGAACAAAAAATTTCACAATTTGTATGGAAACACAAAAGACCCCGAATAGCCAAAGCAATCTTGAGAACGAAAAACAGAGCTGGAGGAATCAGGCTCCCTGACTTCAGACTATACTACAAAGCTACAGTTATCAAGACGGTATGGTACTGGCACAAAAACAGAAAGATAGATCAATGGAACAGGATAGAAAGCCCAGAGAT
Source organism: Grampus griseus (assembly GCF_964374135.1). Lineage (NCBI taxonomy): Eukaryota > Metazoa > Chordata > Mammalia > Artiodactyla > Delphinidae > Grampus > Grampus griseus. The sequence goes on from NC_139007.1 coordinate 42,917,422, forward strand.
AAACCCATGCACATATGGACACCTTATCTTTGATAAAGGTGGCAGTAATGTACAATGGAGAAAGGACAGCCTCTTCAATAAGTGGTGCTGGGAAAACTGGACAGGTACATGTAAAAGTATGAGATTAGATCACTCCCTAACACCATACACAAAAATAAGCTCAAAATGGATTAAAGACCTAAATGTAAGGCCAGAAACTATCAAACTCTTAGAGGAAAACATAGGCAGAACACTCTATGACATAAATCACAGCAAGATCCTTTCTGACCCACCTCCTAGAGTAATGGAAATAAAAACAAAAATAAACAAATGGGACCTAATGAAACTCCAAAGCTTTTGCACAGCAAAGGAAACCATAAACAAGACCAAAAGACAACCCTCAGAATGGGAGAAAATATTTGCAAATGAAGCAACCGACAAAGAATTAATCTCCAAAATTTACAAGCAGCTCATGCAGCTCAATAACAAGAAAACAAACAACCCAATCCAAAAATGGGCAGAAGACCTAAATAGACATTTCTCCAAAGAAGATATACAGACTGCCAACAAACACATGAAAGAATGCTCAACATCATTAATCATGAGAGAAATGCAAATCAAAACTACAATGAGATATCATCTCACACCAGTCAGAATGGCCATCATCAAAAAATCTAGAAAGAATAAATGCTGGAGAGGGTGTGGAGAAAAGGGAACACTCTTGCACTGCTGGTGAGAATGTGAATTGGTTCAGCCACTATGGAGAACAGTATGGAGGTTCCTTAAAAAACTACAAATAGAACTACCATATGACCCAGCAATCCCACTACTGGGCATATACCCTGAGAAAACCAAAATTCAAAAAGAGTCATGTACCAAAATGTTCATTGCAGCTCTATTTACAATAGCCCGGAGATGGAAACAACCTAAGTGCCCGTCATCGGATGAATGGATAAAGAAGATGTGGCACATATATACAATGGAATATTACTCAGCCATAAAAAGAAACGAAATTGAACTATTTGTAATGAGGTGGATAGACCTAGAGTCTGTCATACAGAGTGAAGTAAGTCAGAAAGAAAAAGACAAATACCGTATGCTAACACATATATATGGAATTTAAGAAAAAAACATGTCATGAAGAACCTAGGGGTAAAGCAGGAATAAAGACACAGACCTCCTAGAGAACGCACTTGAGGTTATGGGGAGGGGGAAGGGTGAGCTGTGACAGGGCGAGAGAGAGTCATGGGCATATACACACTAACAAACGTAGTAAGGTAGATAGCTAGTGGGAAGCAGCCGCATGGCACAGGGATATTGGCTCGGTGCTTTGTGACAGCCTGGAGGGGTGGGATAGGGAGGGTGGGAGGGAGGGAGACGCAACAGGGAAGACATATGGGAACATATGTTTATGTATGACTGATTCACTTTGTTATAAAGCAGAAACTAACACACCATTGTAAAGCAATTATACTCCAATAAAGATGTTAAAAAAATTAAAAAAAATAAAAAAAATAAAAAATAAAATCAAACTGTCCATCAATTTTAGTATTCCTTATTCCAGGACAGAATTCTCATCATATGAAATATACTCACTTGGTAAAGTGTGAAATGTATAGAAATTCAAACATACCTGCATTATTTATTCTTAGATGTCAACAGCCCTTCAAGTCCTTAACATTTAGAAAAATCAATGAACGATGATAAGCAAAAGTATTAAAGCATTCTCTTAATTTCTGTTATAGGTATTAAACAGAATTCTAATCTTTAGCCATAACATTTATCACAATTGTTTTCAGTACCAAAATTTTGCACATCTTTTCCTTCTCTTGTTCTCCTTTTAGCCAATATTCAAAAGAAAAGGAAAAAAGTAATGATCCTATCATAGCCAAAATATTTTCCCTCGTGATTCAAAATTAAAATTCTGTGTGACCTGCAATTTTTTATAGCATTAACGTCTAGAAAAATATAAGACAAAGTTTAAGTGGTTTTAATAATGATGTTATTCAGATATGAGTATTGGAAAAGGTCACAATTTCAGCTAATCATTAACTGTCTGTAAAGTCTACTTTTTCTATTACCTTAATTTTTCATATCATAAAGTGAAAAACTTATTTCTAGAACGTCTAAAGATCTTAAGTTGCAGGAATTAGTTACATATCTGGATCATGCTTTGCTATAATCCATCTTGGTTTTACATTACATTTTATGACCTAGGATAGGAAAAAATAGAAAACTATAATGAGAAACTAGAGAGGTTGAAGATGTAGGCATTTTCCTGGCTTTTCCTCCAGTGAATTTCTCTGATGATGTACCCAGGACCTTTAAAATGATGGGGAACATGGTCTTTCTCTGTGGCTTCCTGCTTACGGGCCCAGGGGGAGGGTCCATAGCCTCTATTGGTGCTCCTTGCTTGGACTGTCACACTTTCTCCAAATTGGGCAATGTTCACCCTCTCAAAGTCCCATCCCCAGAACCAGGGGAAGAAGATGCCTCTGATATTTCCCCTCCTGTGTTGTCTTATAGGGCACATTTGCCTGATTTTCTGAATGCTTCTTATTATTGCTTTTGAGTTAGAATTTCTTAAATAATGGATTTTTAAAATTAACTTCCACTTCAGCTGTCTTTGGACATTATCAAGTCCTGTTCCTTTGATACGTAAGGCTGTGTTCACAAATTCCCCAGCAGGCGAGTTGTGAGCCCAGCCTAGCATACAACACCTGTGACAAAGTCTGTCTAGCCAAGCACCAAGCAGAACTTGGAAATTCCACATCTCAGCCCCCAACACGGGGGGCTGAAAATGTTAGGAGCTTTCAAACAGAGGGATTGATTCCTATGTAGAGAGAGAATTCCTAAATCACGTTACGTACCATCATCAGTCTCAGCCTATTGACAGCAATGCTATCAGCTAGAAATGCCTGGGATACCCCCTGGACTGTACAACTTGGGGCAAGCCTCGCACAGAAATTTCCCCAACCAGAGCCAACGTTGTGGCTGGACCAGTCTCTGAGGTTATTAGGGTTGCAAGACACACCTAAACAAACAAAAAAAGATCATCAGGAAACTGAAGAAAAAGATTCATTACTCACAAGTCTAGGGGGGTACACAGCACATCCACGAGCCACACAGTGAGGTCACAGAGAGACTGAGGCAGTGCAGACCTAGATCTCTGCCTTTACTGGGGTTGGAGAATGGGGTGCTAGGGTTTTGCAGGTTCACTATTGGCAGATTTAAAACATAATTTGGGAATTTAGGGTAAAAAAGGGATAAGCAGGGTCACTCAAGCAGAGTGACCTTATCTAGGTTACTCAGGGATTTCTAAAAGGGGAACGTATCGAGTGTGGCCACCTGGTCTCTTACTAGTTGTTTTATTGGTATCTGTGTCATATAGCTGGCAATATGTTTATTCCAGATGAATGTCTTTGAAATGGATGCCTCAGCCTTCAAGACCTAATGTCAGCACTTACATGACACCTGCTAATTCCTCTCTTCTCTTATCACTGTCTAGAAACATCCTCAGCCATCTTCTGTGTTTCCTAGCTCTCCTAAGGTGGGAGCTTTTAGTTTAAAAGCTCGATTTTCTAGGGAATTGTTATGAACACAAAACTGTATCTCATATTTCAGAGGCATTTGTTCTGGATAACTTTTTGGAAACTATTGAATTTAGACATAAAGATGTAGCCATGAAGAATCCCATCCTTGTTTAATTTGTCTGTGATTTCAATGGGAAATGTGGTTCTTCTATTAGTTGTCTTGATCCTTAATCTGCCTGGATGAGTTACTCCTAGTAAGTGGCTCTCAGTGAGCTAACCCACATTTCTCAAAGTGGTTTCACTCCTCTAAAAATGACCTCATAGAAAAAGGAGGGCGTTTGTGAGTGATCTCCCCACACTGGGGGAGTCACAGAACCTACTGGCTTATTAAAGTCTTGCAAATTCTTGGGGTGGACAAATGTGATTGGCTGTGTGTAACAGTACTTCCCAAACTTATGCAGCCACGTAACTGAAAAATTCGTTTCTAGTTGGCATCTGGCCGAATTGATATTTCTCAGAACACACTTTGAGAAGCATTGCATTAAATATCTTGCCTTATAAAAAAAAAGAGGGACAATTTTCTATCAACATAAAGTATGACTGAAATAAACAGCGGTCTTATTTTTATCCTAGAGTCATTTGCCATTGTGTAACCACGGGCTTCTCACTCATATTTCTAACGGTCTGGTCTTAGATACTCTATCTATACATCATTCCTTTTAATCCATTTTGGAGGGATGCATGTTCAAAATGTGACTGGGGATTCGAGGCACCGTCTGAAAGCGAGAAGGGAGAGGACAACTTGGGCATCCACAGGCACACATGCTGTCCCATTCCAACTTTTCTTCTTCTTCTTTATTTTAGGTTTTCTATTGAATCTGTAATTATACTAGATCTTTGCAGAGGTAGTAGGTGTCCTGATTGGTGGGTCAACAGGACATAGGCTGGACAAACTTCTCAAACAATCAACAGAATTTCTTTTTTTTTTTTCTTTTTTGCGGTACGCGGGCCTCTCACTGTTGCGGCCTCTCCCGTTGCGGAGCACAGGCTCCGGACGCGCAGGCTCAGCGGCCATGACTCACGGGCCCAGCCGCTCCGCGGCATGTGGGATCTTCCCGGACCGGGGCACGAACCCGTGTCCCCTGCATCGGCAGGCGGACTCTCAACCACTGCGCCACCAGGGAAGCCCAATCAACAGAATTTCTGATGAGATGACTGAAGCTACACTCTATTCAATATTTAGAGTCCAAAACAGATGATGAAAAAATAACTCTTCTACACAGAAACTGCAGAGGAGGAATTCTGAATCAATAGGCACACAGACAAAAAAAGCAATCAAAAGCAAAAACTGCAGACTTATCACGTAAGTATCACTGTATCATGGATGCAGCTGTGGTCAGGTTACGATTTAAAAGTACTAAGCCAAATCTGACCCCCCTCCATGCACACAGTGGTGAAGTCCCTGCAGTGTCTCCTCTGGATGTTTCTGGGAGTCTGAGAAGCCGTCTCAGATATGCTGCTCTAATGGCTTGTGGGCCTGGGGCATTCTTTACACTCTTCTATCCCTCACCAACATGCCACTCCACCACCACTGCTGAGAGTGCCTTCAGTGCTCCTGGAAATAGTCCCTGATGCCCCTGGCACTGCCAGCTGCATGTACTGGAGCATGCTATAGTCCCCACAGAGATGTGGGGACCATTCTACCCCCAGGCCATGTCATACTTAGTCACTGCAAATCCCTTTACCCATCCCTCTCAGGATGTCACAGAGACCTTCCAGCTTCTTCAGTTTTACCCCAGCCCCTCAGTCCATACACCCTGGACAACAGGTAGGTTCAGGGAAATTTCCACCACATAAAGGCTCTAATACTAATACTTCCACCTACCCCTGAAGCCAAATAAACCCACATGCAAATCAGCTTGGGCCCATTAACTCCCCAACCTCATCAGATAAATACAGGTAAGTCTCAGTTCCCTTTAGACCCAGGCCAGACCCCCCTGCCTCCATCTACAGTTACAAAACACAATGGCTAAAGCTGAAGTGCCCACTTCTCTTGGGCCACAGATGGTCAGCTGGGGCAGCTGTTCCCTTGCTGCTGCACTTTAAGCCTGACACTGACATTCATCTTAAGGCAGTTTCCCTGAAAGCTTCTGGAGAACTATGTTATACGGTATTCTCTGCCCCAGGTCGGAACTTCCTTCAGGGATGGATCTGCCGTTTATTAGAGGGCTCCAGACAGATCTGGGCCCCACTTTAAACCAGGACGTAGAAAATTTGGAGTGCATGAAGAGAAATGTTAAAGGATGATTACATATTTAAAGCAATGAGAATAATGGAAGAAGGCAAAGGCTCTGGGGTCACTGGCAGCATCCCACCAAAGAAAGAACGTAGGTTTTAGAATCAGAGAGACCTACATTCAAATCCCAGGTTTTTCTTAATAACTGTGACCACAGCAGTTGCTTATCTTCTCTGAATCCCAGTTTCCGCACCTCAGAAATGGAAATTATGTGTACCGTACAGATTGTCTATATTGTCTGATATCTAACAAAAATAGAAACAACGGGAATGAACAAATGTGTAAAACAGAAGTTCCATTTCTTTTCACTCACAATTCAATGACTGGAAAGTTTGGGAACTAAAATTCTTTTCACTATAGGAATAATAGAAAGAGTGCCACCCTCCCTCAAACATAAGCCTGCCACCGTGCAGGAACCCTTAGACCAAAAGATCTCTTAGGATTTTGAAATGCAGAAATATTAAGACTGGGCACATCAACTGTCCTGTATCATACAGTTCCTTTTCTTTACCTTACAGTTGCTTCTGATACAAATCCATGTTTCTCATGGATTTGGCGTTATATAATGATCGTGCACTTTAAGGATAATATATGCCAATTTAAAACTAGCAAGCAAATTCAATTTAAGATGAGCAAGTAAAGTTTTAAATTAACAAAAATTCCTTACTGTATTCTGAAGCCTACGTTATTTTTACCACTATAGGACAGACGAAAAAATTTATACACACACACGTCTGTATTCACATTGACAGTCATATTAGTAGTCATATTAAAATAGGAAGAAACTGCCACTGTAGTTCATCGATATTTTTCTTGAGCTTCTGTTTAAAGTAAATTAATGGGGCTTCCCTGGTGGCGCAGTGGTTGAGAGTCCGCCTGCCGATGCAGGGGACACGGGTTCGTGCCCTGGTCCGGGAAGATCCCACATGCCGTGGAGCGGCTGGGCCCGTGAGCCATGGCCGCTGAGCCTGCGCGTCCGGAGCCTGTGCTCCACAATGGGAGAGGCCACAACAGTGAGAGGCCCACGTACAGCAAAAAAAATAAAAATAAAAAATAATAAATTAATGGCTTTGCTGTACCAAGAGATTTTTGATTTGCAAGTACACTATGTATATGAAGAACCACACAAAGCAAAAGAAACTCGCATAAAGATGAAACAGTGTTCTTGTTATACAAATAAAGCTTTTGCTTGAAATAGCTCCAGGAAGTAGCAATAAATAGGAATATCATTATATTATACATAAATAAGTAAAATTAGTTATATCAAATGAATAATACTGGAAACTAGCAAATTGCACTGAGTTGTGGTAATAGTTAACAGTATGCATCTCAGTGGCTGCCTTAAGAGGTTGCCCTGGCTGCTGTCAGAATAGATCAGTTATACATCCAGCAGGGGCCTCAGGTACTTCTCCTCCCCTTACCCTGGGAGAATCCATTGAAGCAACATGCCAGGACAAACATAAACACTGGACACTCTCCTATGCACGCTCTATACATTTACCACTCACAAACTGGGGATCACAAGAGATGTCTAAGCCAGGGTGTATATGCCAGGTATAAACAAACATGATTTAAGATATAAATGGTCTTGACTGAACTGTAAGCCCTAGATTTTATAAAGTTTTTCCCTACATAAAGGGGCATTTCATGAGGCTAATCAGTTTCAGACATAAGTTTTAAGGAAGAAGTGAGGTGTTTTTTTTTTCCTAGAGGTCTTCAAAACTTTTATGGTTATAATATAAATTTTAAATTGAAAATTGAAAGAGTTCACAATCCATAAAATGCTCCTGGCATTTTCAGAAACACTTTTTAAATTGCTACAGTATAAGTTGAATATGTATTTCTCAATGGATTATTCTCCCTTGTTAACTAGACTGAGGAAAGGCAATAAAATATTCAGCTGCCTATGAAGTCTTCCTGATAAAGAAGTCAGTTTTAAAAGCTACTCAACCAGCAAATGTCTTATTCAGGGAGGACCCTAGAAATTCTCAACCTAGTAATCTTTGATAAAAATTTCCCTACTGAAGAACTGCAAATGAATGAAGGCTGAAATATATCAAATTTATCTTTTTTGGAGGAGAGCTTATATTAACCAAGTTACTTTGTTCTGCATTTACTTTGTGTTTTCTCAAGTCACAGGGATTTTCCTTTGAAAATTAGGTTAGTTTAGAGCAATAGAGTCCCGAAGAGCATGGTGGCAAGGTGCCATACAAGACTAACAATATTCTCTAATGGTTTGAAAGAGCCTGTGCAACTTTGAAAGGGAGGTCTTAGAGGGGACCAGACAGTTTACAGAAGCGCTGTGGAGAACAGCACATAGCACATTCCAAAATTTTGTTTGATAAACTGGGGCAAGTCAGGATCTCATCCACAGTTATGCACCCACAGTTGTGTACATTTATGCACAGTATGATCTTGGGTGATATACTAAGAGCACAAACAACGAAAGTCACCAGATAAACCCACAATCGCCATGAAACAACTGGTTTCAAATTTCTTTCTTTCCAGGATTTTCATTAGAGCTGCTAAACTTAAAAGAAACTAAATGTGACTAGGTTGATTTTTCTTTCTTTCTGAGTTGCTAAAAGGTAAATAAGAGCAAAAAAAGAATACGTGAAAAAAAGAATAAAGGAACTATATAATCTGTATCTGAAAAACAGGCTTTGAAAAATAGAGACAACTGTAAATATGCAAATAGGCAAATAGGAGTCATTTTTTCTTATAAAAATCTTAATATTTAAGAATGTAAAAACACTTTATCCATTAGTCCATTACTTTAAAATTTAATTGATATTTTGGCTATGTTAATTGTTGCTAATAGAATGTGATTCAACTTTGGATCTTGCAGTAACTTGCAAAAAAATTAGTGAATATTTAGTTCCAATGTACTGAGAAAACTATTTTCTCCTGGCCTCACTGCATCCCCTATAATTTTACAAACTTGGTAAAATGTGGATGAAGACCTTTCTAATAATTTTCACTCACAGTTATTTCTTTTTGCTTCTGAAGTCATCATGTTCACATAAAGGCCAAGGCTGTGTGTGTGTGTGTGTGTGTGTGTGTGTGTGTGTGTGTGTGTGTGTGTCTGTGTGTAGATCAGAGAAACTCATCTAAATGCACCAAGGCCATTTCCCATTATCCAGAGGCCCTGGAATGAGGTAAACCTATCAAAATACCCTCCCTCAGTTCGGTCTAGACCAATGAGAATGGTAAACCCAGTAGAACAGCTCCTGAGTAGCTCTGGACATGGACTTTAAACTTGCTGTTTCATTTCCTACTTCTAATGTATCACTTCTGATATCATTTATCAGGCTATGATACCGAGGAAAGTGGGATGAGGAAGGGTTGCTCAGACCTCCCAGCATCATCATGTAGGCCACTCCCCACATGCTCTGGTGTCTGGTACTGAGTGGGTGAGACAGGGAAGGGAAATGAGGTCACATTTTATGCTTTCCTTACCTTCCCTCACCACTCTTATCAATTTCTATATCAAGAGGGTCATCATATACTTCTCAGTAAAGGCAGAGTTCAGGAATAGGACTGGAACTGTATGAATTAATTTATTCAGTCATCAACTATTTATGGAGTCCTACTGTGTCCTAGGTGATGTTCTAGGACTAGGACTGAAATGAAGAACAAAACAGGCAAGGTTCCTGCTCACATGGGCCTTGCATTCTAGCAGGGAGTTGGGGACACAGCTAAAAACAAACAATAAATAAGCACATAAAAAATGAACAGACAGGGACTTCCCTGGTAGTCCAGTGGTAAAGAACCCACCTTACAATGCAGGGAACATGGGTTTGATCCCTGGTCAGGGAACTAAGATCCCACATGCCACGGGGCAACTAAGCCCATGTGCCACAACTACTGAGCTCGCGCACCTCAACTAGAGCCCATGAGCCACAACTACAGAGCCCACATGCTCTGGAGCCTGTGCACCACAACTAGAGAAGAGAAAAAACCCACACGGACCACAACTAGAGAGAAGCCTGCGCACCACAATGAAAGATCCCACACACCCCAGCGAAGATCCCGCATGCCGCAACTAAGACCCAATGCAGCCAAAAACAAATTAAATAAATTAATAATAATAAATAAATCTTTTAAAAAATGAACAGACAATAATGTTTACTAGTGATAAATGCTCCAAACAAAACAAAACAGAATGATGTAATAGAGATAAGGGGTGTCGGGGTGGGTGCTAATTTAGGCAGGGTGGTCAGGTAAGAGCTTGCTGAGAAGTAGACATTTGGGCTGACAGCAGGCTGACATGAAGGAGCCAGCCCCCCGAGGTTCACAGAGGAGCATCCACTGCTAAAGAAAACAGGTGCATGACTGAGTCTTGTGTTCAAAACCAGAGATGGCCTGTGTGGCTGAGGCATGGTGAGTGATGGGTGGACAGGTACAAGAGGGGGTCAAAGAAGTAAGACATGCCAGGGCATACAGGGCTGTGTAAGCTTTGGAAGAAATTTGGGATTTTATTCTAAGTGCAGTAGGAATTCAGGGGAGGGTATAACACTGTTGTGACCTACCGAGATCTAACTTTTCAAAAGATCACTCTGGCTGCTATGTGGAGAATGGTTTGGGCTAGAACTGGGCCAAGCATGGAAGCTGAGACATGCTGTCATGAGAGTCAAGTTGGCTCAAATTAAAATGACCGTTAGAAAGGAAGAAGAGTGGGGCCTTCCCTGGTGGCGCAGTGGTTGAGAGTCCGCCTGCCGATGCAGGGGACACGGGTTCGTGCCCCGGTCCGGGAAGATCCCACATGCCGCGGAGCGGCTGGGCCCGTGAGCCATGGCCGCTGAGCCTGCGCGTCCGGAGCCTGTGCTCCGCAACGGGAGAGGCCACAACAGTGAGAGGCCCGCGAACCGCAAAAAAAAAAAAAAAGAAAAAAGAAAGTAAGAAGAGTGGGTGATTTCGGGATACATTTTGCAGGTGGTGCTGAAGAACTGGAGGACAGGGTGTAAATGGCAAAAAGAATCAAGGACAGCTTTGGGGGTTTGGGCTGAACAATGAGGTGAAGAGTTACTGAAATGGAGAAGCAGCCAATTTGTGAGAAGTAGAGATGGAAAACAGGAGTTCTGTTTGCAATGTCAAGTCTGAAATGATTATTATACCTCTGAGTGAAAATTTCAAGGAGTCAGTCAAGCTAGTTCAGAGACTAAAAGGCACGAATGGTTTCAGTGATCAGCGTTTTAATCTTTGGAACAGTAGTAATGGAGGGAACAGAAATAAATGACCATGTTCCCTTCCTTGAGGAGTCATCAGAGCATGGGACAGACAGTCATGTCCATAGCTGAATGTATTATAGGTGAGATCTTTGGCAACTGCCGTTAACAGGCCCCAAGAAAACACTTTAGGAGAATTAAAAGGGAGTGACTAATTCTGACACATGTCACCTTTGATATCCTATTGCTAAGTGATTCTGCTCTTCCAGAAAATTTATTTACTTTCCCACCTCAGTCCTTGTGGGTCAGAGTCTAAAACTCTTCTAGGCCCATTATTTTTTAAAGTTTCTAAGGGAAATTGCAATGATTTTTTTCATGGTGAGTTCCTTAATGTTATCAACATTTTACAGAGTTAAATATTGTCTGTGAAGAGTTAGATTGGGCTTCTTTGTGGACTTTCAGGTTTCATATTTTAGGGGCTTTCAAATGCTTTTACAGGTCAAATACTACAGCACAGTCTTAAATCAATTTTAGCGCTTTTTTGCACAACATTTATACTATTCTGTTTGAACTATAAGTGTCAAGGACCATATGATCTTCAGTGCCTAAGTTCTCAAAGCGCCCTGCAGCTTCTGATGTAACGATTTCATGTATAACTTCGTTATTGAATGGATGGTTTATAAGTATTCAGAAAAGTGAGTGGGTGGTGAAACCAATTACCAAATAAAAGTTTTATTTTAGCGCAAAAAATTTGCAAGTCCTTGTGCTTTTCTTAATGTAAGGTTTTAATATGCCTTAATATGTTTTTAACTGTGGCCATTATAGCCTCTAAAATCAAGAATCTGTGAACGAACTAGTAAAAACTTACATTTTGAGTGGGCTGGGCTTTAGAAGAGCCACAGCAAAATAATGACCAAATAACAGACACACACACACCACCCAAACTGTGGTTGGTATTTCTTTGTAAATAGTAAGTCCAAAGGAATGTGTCTCATAAATAAATAAGATAGATTCCAATCAAAAATATCTTTTTAGAGAAACGTGATCTTTAGCAATAAAAAACCATTTATCTGAAACACTCAGCACCACGTCGAATCTCCCTGCCAGCCACAATGTCCTGTGCCCTGCCTCCTTCTCAAGAATCACTTCCCCATAGAATGAAAGGCCCAGAAAGAGCCTTAGCGAGCATGCAAGTTGGCCACCACGTCCATGCATATGCACACACTTCTTTTACACAGAAAACAGATCTGAGCCCCAAGAAGCTTGGTGATGTATGCATGGTCACATCAGTGGGTAAAGGATTCTTCAAGATCCTAGCCACAGACCACTGAAATAAATCCGCAATCCTTCCATCAATCACTATTTTCCTTTCCTTTGTAGAGCTGATTTACAGGTAGAGAATATAATTTTATTAAATGAATCTAATCTGAGATATAATTTCCCTTCCTCCAATCCCCACCAGAATTATTTATTGAATTATTGCTTAATTATTATTGGAGGGAGAGATCAAGATGTGAATAGAAGGATGGTGTTTGAGCCTATATGATTGCCAGTCTAAAGCAAGTAGATATAGTAATGGGTTAATATACTTGAAAAGAAGAGAAACAACAAATCCAAAACATGTAACAGATTCACAAAAACCAAAAACAAGAAACTCAAGCATAACACTTTATTATTATTAAAGCACTATTTATGATTGCAAATACACCTCTAAGTGGTGATATTTAAATTGGGGACAGTTTAGGGGCAGGGGACCTTTTCCAGAGCCATTTCGACCACGTATTTAACTTCACTGCCCATGTTCAAGACCACTGCAGTTAAAAGGAAAGCAAGGAGCATTCCTCAGCTCCCTTCACTCTCCCCTGCAGAAGGAAGGACTGGGGTAAGGTTTGTCTCAGCCTATTCTGCATCCCCCACTATTTTGTTGTTGGTTGCTCAGAACCTAGTTTCCTAGTCCAATTCGTGCTCCTCAGTGATGGTGACAGCCACTTCCTTAGGGGAAGGGGCTGTACTTACCAGAGGCTGGCCCTGTTTCTCATCCCTACATGACTCTTCCCACAAAAATACCAAGCACGCAGAGAATCCTGGCTGCCTGTGCCCTAGGACCAGACCCAGGCATACCCAGAAGTGCCCCAGGACAGTTTACCACTTCACTCAGTTCACTTCTCCCCATTTCTCTACCTCCCTTTTGCTTTAGGAAAAAGAAAACGACAATAGTAATTTTGACAACCTTGTACTCCCCCACTAGAGGTGCCCCCTGAACCTCTTTCTTTCTTCTCTTGGGGAGAGTGATGCTGTGGCTCACTGGACAGCTTGGCCCCAAGGCTGTGTTACCTCGGAGACTCCTCCAAAGGAGTCCAAGGGAAATCCAATCCAAGGGAAGCCACCCTCTGCCCAGCCTCATCCTGTGGAGGGAAGTAGGCCCTGCTTCTTGGGAGCTCTGGAGAAACATGCAGTTCTAAAAGGCAAACATGGTGGACTGTTTCCTTAACCTCAACCAGAATAGGCCTCCGTTCTCCATTTATTTCTGAGAGTCTGGTAGCCAGCTCATAGAACAGAGGCATCTGCTCCCATTTACAAAAAAGTTAGAGCATATTAGATTCAGCTTTGAAAAAAAAAAAGAACTTTAAATTTGGAGAAAAGCCTTTTTTTAATCACATCAAGTCTGTGTCACAAGCTGAAAAATGCCAGGAAATTCCAAGCTAAAGGCAGATACTTCATCTATAACTCATGCCATAGGGCTTGTTTTTATTCCTTCACATGCCTACAAATAGAAGATGAAGCATCAGAGAAACTCTGAGTTGTGTGTGTTTTGTTTTTAGAGTTTGTTTTTTTTTTGGTCTTGTCAGTTCATGTCACAACCTTGGCATTACTCTGCTTTTTTTTTTAATTTAATAAGAATATGAGATTATACTGATCCTGTTCTCCTATTTCTTGTTAGTGCTGAACAAGCACTTTTGGCACTTGCAACTCAAATTACTGCCATGTTGCTCTGTGCCTCAGTATGTTTGGCTATGAACTCGAGTGTCTTGACCTGACATCTATCTTTAAGGCCTGAGAAAGAAATTATTTTAGCATTCCTGCTCTTAGCTAATATATATAAATCTGTGATCTATGACATGTCTGCAGCTCTGAAGTTAGCACAAAAACTATGAAGAACGAAAGGAGTGGAGTAGAGTGGGTGGGAGTGGGAAGAAAAAACAACAAAGACCCAAAGCAGAATAGTATTAAATCTCCTGCTTTGTGCCCAGCTGTGGGTTCTGGATCTTATAAATGGGAGGAAGAACATATGTAACTCCAAAAATATGTAACTCATTCTCGTTTAAATGTGGAAAGTGTTCATTTTTCAGTCTGAATACTCTGAATTTCTGTGTTGCTTTCAGAGTTGTGTGGTACATCATAAAACTATGGAGCCTGCCACAGACAGTGCCGTTCACCCTTTGCAAGGATTTGAAATCTTGATCACTCCAAATATCTTGGAATAAAGGAGAAAAAAATGAAACATTAACACCAAGCATAGCCTGGTGACACAATCCTGATTATGATTGTCAGTCATTATAACAGAAGAACAGAGCGTGCCAAGGATCAGTGATAGGAATGCGACTATAATGAAACAGGTAATGCTCCATAACAGATCACACTTTATGATCAGCTCTTGATCAGTTGGTAAGTGTTTACTGAGGACCAACCAACTATATGCTTCACTCACTATAAATGTAAACCATGGGACCTGCTCTCAATGAGCTTCCAATCTAGTTTCAATATGACAGTATAGGATACAGATTATAGGACAGAGCGCACATAGCCACCAGGACTCAAAAATCCACATGCAAGGATTGATCACGGGAGCCCTGCAACCACTCCTCAATGAGTAAATCCATGACTCTAGAGTTGTACAGACCTGGGTTCGAATCTCACTTTAACTCATTCTTTCAACAATATTTACTAAGCGCCCAATTCACATCAGTTTCTGTGGTGGGCACTGGAGACACAATCCTCTCCCTCCTGGAGATTATAGGAGAGTCTGAGACACATATATTAGTAATCACACAAATGTTAAATCCCAAATATTATAAATGCTGAGGAGAAAGTATAAGGTAAAGAAGAGAGTTTAAGGAGGTCCCAATTTAGACTGGGGAGTAAGGCAAGTCATCACGAAGGCAGAAGCCACAGAGAATGTCATCAGACCTGCTAGATGGTCCTGGAGCAAAGGAGTGATCAGGGCTTCCCTGGTGGCGCAGTGGTTGAGAGTCCACCTGCCGATGCAGGGGACACGGGTTCGTGCCCCGGTCCGGGAAGATCCCACATGCCGCGGAGCGGCTGGGCCCGTGAGCCATGGCCGCTGAGCCTGCGTGTCCGGAGCCTGTGCTCCGCAACGGGAGAGGCCACCACAGTGAGAGGCCCGCGTACCGCAAAAAAAAAAAAAAAAAAAGGAGTGACCAGAGGCAAAGAACATGGCTTAGAGCCCTCTACCCCTCAAAAAAATGTATCACTTGGAATTGAAATGATCATGTCCATGAATCAACCTGCTTGAAGCTCAGTTTCCTTATTAGTAGAACAGAATATATTAATACCTACCACAGATTTATATTAGAAAATAAGTAACAAGCAACATCTTTACAAAAAGAGCAGAATATCCTAGAACACTTACTGAGACCATAACAAAGGTCATCCAAATGCCCACTGAAGAGCACCACAGACTAATAGGGAAAAATATATAAAATATTTACAGCACCTTAAGGAGGAAACAAATCCTAAAGAATAAAGGGAGGTCATGATGTCTGCAGTGGGAGATAATTAATGGTGGGGTCCTTAAGTGTCAACACTTTTTTTCTTAAGTTCAGCAACATATTAGATTTATGAGGCAGTACATTCAAAAGTTCATATAACTAAATATACAAACTGGCTTGTTTGTTTTGGATCATTCAGTGCCTGAGAGTAAATTATTCATTCAAGCATTAATAAAGTAGAATTTTTTTTTTTTGGCAGTTGACAAAATTGACTTAAGGGAATAAAAGAGATATCGACCAAGTTTGGACTGGCTTATGCATATTTTTAAGCTGGCTGACATCTCAAATCTCCAGGAAGAGAAGAAAGTTCAGGTTATTTATTAATGTGTGTCTTTTACTGATTTACAATACACGTGAAAACAAATCCTGAGATTGGCTGGAACTCAAGGATGAAAACAGGAAGAATTTACCTGCATATTATCTAACCTAATGATAACACTAACTTTAGGAGGAAAGATAATCTGCTATATAAGAATCAAAGCCGCGGTGCTTCCGGGAAGATGGCGGAAGAGTAAGACGCGGAGATCACCTTCCTCCCCACAGATACACCAGAAATACATCTACACGTGGAACAACTCCTACAGAACACCTACTGAAGGCTGGCAGAAGACCTCAGACCTCCCAATAAGGCAAGAAACTCCCCACGTACCTGGGTAGGGCAAAAGAAAAAACACAAAAGAATAGAGACGGGACCTGCACCAGTGGGAGGGAGCTGTGAAGGAGGAAGGGTTTCCACACACTAGGAAGCCCCTTCGCGGGCGGAGACTACGGGTGGCAGAGGGGGAAAGCTTCAGGGCCGGGCCGCGGAGCAAAGCACAGCAACAGGGGTGCGGAGGGCAAAGCGGAGAGATTCCCGCACAGAGGATCAGGGCCGACCGGCACTCACCAGCCCGAGAGGCTTGTCTGCTCACCCGCCGGGGCGGGCGGGGCTGGGAGCTGAGGCTCGGGCTTCAGTAGGAGCGCCGGGAGAGGACTGGGGTTGGCGGCGTGAACACAGCCTACAGGGAGTTAGTGCGCCACAGCTAGCCGGGAGGGAGTCCAGGGAAAAGTCTGGAGCTGCCGAAGAGGCAACAGACTTTTTCTTACCTCTTTGTTTCCTGCTGCGCGAGGAGAGGGGTGCTTAAGGAGCGCTGCTTAAAGGAGCTCCAGAGACGGGCGCGAGCCGCGGCTAAAAGCGCGGACCCCAGAGACGGGCATGAGACGCTAACGCTGCTGCTGCCGCCACCAAAAAGCCTGTGTGCGAGCACAGGTCACTATCCACACCCCCCTTCTGGGGAGCCTGTGCAGCCCGCCACTGCCAGGGCCCCGGGATCCAGGGACAACTTCCCCGGGAGAACGCACGGCGTGCCTCAGGCTGGTGCTACGTCATGCCGGCGTCTGACGCCGCACGCTCGCCCCGTACTCCACGCCCCTCCCTCCCCCCCCCCCCCCCCCCCGCCTGAGTGAGCCAGAGCTCGCAAATCAGCGGCTCCTTTAACCCCGTGCTGTCTGAGCGAAGAACAGACGCCCTCCAGCGACCTACGTGCAGAGGCGGGGCCAAATCCAAAGCTGAGCCCCTGGGAGCTGAGAGAAGAGAAAGGGAAATCTCTCCCAGCAGCCTCAGAAGCAGCGGATTAAAGCTCCACAATCAACCTGATGCACCCTGCATCTGTGGAATACATGAATAGACAACGAATCATCCCAAATTAAGAAGGTGAACTTTGACAGCAAGATTTATGATTTTTTCCCCTTTTCCTCTTTTTGTGAGTGTGTATGTGTATGCTTCTGTGTGACATTTTGTCTGTATAGCTTTGCTTCCACCATTTGTCCTAGGGTTCTATCCGTCCTTTTTTTTTTAATTTTTTTTCTTTTTTTTCTCTTAATAATTATTTTTTATTTTAATAACTTTATTATATTTTATCTTATTTTATTTTACTTTATATTCTTTCTTTTTTCCTTCCTTCCCTCCTTCCTTTCTTCCTTCCTCCCTCCTCCCTCCCTTCTTTCTTTCTTTCTTTCTACTTCTACTAATTCTTTCTTTCTACTTTTTCTCCCTTTTATTCTGAGCCATGTGGATGAAAGGCTCTTGGTGTTGCAGCCAGGAGTAAGTGCTGTGCCTCTGAGGTGGAAGAGCCAACTTCAGGACAGTGGTCCACAAGAGACCTCCCAGCTCCACATAATATCAAACGGCGAAAATCTCCCAGAGATCTCCATCTTAACACCAGCACCCAGCTTCACTCAACGACCAGCAAGCTACAGTGCTGGACATCCTATGCCAAACAACTGGGAAGACAGGAACACAATCCCACCCATTAGCAGAGAGGCTGCCTAAAATCATAATAAGTCCACAGACACCCGAAAACACACCTCCAGACATGGACCTGCCCACAAAAAAGACAAGATCCAGCCTCATCCACCAGAACACAGGTACTAGTCCCCTCCACCAGGAAGCCTACACAACCCACTGAACCAACATTAGCCACTGGGGACAGACACCAAAAACAACGGGAACTACAAACCTGCAGCCTGCAAACAGGAGACCCCAAACACAGTAAGATAAGCAAACTGAGAAGAGAAGACGAAAAACACACAGCAGATGAAGGAGCAAGATAAAAACCCACCAGACCTAACAAATGAAGAGGAAATAGGCAGTCTACCTGAAAAAGAATTCAGAATAATGATAGTAAAGATGATCCAAAATCTTGGAAATAGAATACAGAAAATGCAAGAAACATTTAACAAGGACCTAGAAGAACTAAAGATGAAACAAACAATGATGAACAACACAATAAATGAAATTAAAAATACTCTAGAAGGGATCAATAGCAGAATAACTGAGGCAGAAGAACAGATAAGTAACCTGGAAGATAAAATAGTGGAAATAACTACTGCAGAGCAGAATAAAGAAAAAAGAATGAAAAGAACTGAGGACAGTCTCAGAGACCTCTGGGACAACATTAAACGCACCAACATTCGAATTATAGGGGTTCCAGAAGAAGAAGAGAAAAAGAAAGGGACTGAGAAAATATTTGAAGAGATTATAGTTGAAAACTTCCCTAATATGGGAAAGGAAATAGTTAATCAAGTCCAGGAAGCACAGAGAGTCCCATACAGGATAAATCCAAGGAGAAATACACCAAGACACATATTAATCAAACTGTCAAAAATTAAATACAAAGAAAACATATTAAAAGCAGCAAGGGAAAAACAACAAATAACACACAAGGGAATCCCCATAAGGTTAACAGCTGATCTTTCAGCAGAAACTCTGCAAGCCAGAAGGGACTGGCAGGACATATTTAAAGTGATGAAGGAGAAAAACCTACAACCAGGTTTACTCTACCCAGCAAGGATCTCATTCAGATTAGATGGAGAAATTAAAACATTTACAGACAAGCAAAAGCTGAGAGAGTTCAGCACCACCAAACCAGCTTTACAACAACTGCTAAAGGAACTTCTCTAGACAAGAAACACAAGAGAAGGAAAAGACCTACAATAACAAACCCAAAACAATTAAGAAAACGGGAATAGGAACATACATATCGATAATTACCTTAAATGTAAATGGACTAAATGCTCCCACCAAAAGACACAGATTGGCTGAATTGATACAAAAACAAGACCCATATATTTGCTGTCTACAAGAGACCCACTTCAGACCTAGAGACACATACAGACTGAAACTAAGGGGATGGAAAAAGATATTTCATGCAAATGTAAACCAAAAGAAAACTGGAGTAGCAATTCTCATATAAGACAAAATAAACTTTAAAATAAAGACTATTAGAAGAGACAAAGAAGGACACTACATAATGATCAAGGGATCGATCAAAGAAGATATAACAATTGTAAATATTTATGCACCCAACACAGGAGCACCTCAATACATAAGGCAAATACTAACAGCCATAAAAGGGGAAATTGACAGTAACACATTCATAGTAGGGGACTTTAACACCCCACTTTCACCAATGGACAGATCATCCAAAATGAATAGAAATAAGGAAACACAAGCTTTAAATGATACATTAAACAAGATGGACTTAATTGATATTTATAGGACATTCCATCCAAAAACAACAGAATACACATTTTTCTCAAGTGCTCATGGAACGTTCTCCAGGATAGATCATATCTTGGGTCACAAATCAAGCCTTGGTAAATTTAAGAAAATTGAAATTGTTTCAAGTATCTTTTCCGACCACAATGCTGTGAGACTAGATATCAATTACAGGAAAATATCTGTAAGAAATACAAACACATGGAGGCTAAACAATACACTACTTAATAACGAAGTGATCACTAAAGAAATCAAAGAGGAAATAAAAAAATACCTAGAAACAAATGACAATAAAAACACAACAACCCAAAACCTATGGGATGCAGCAAAAGCAGTTCTAAGAGGGAAGTTTATAGCAATACAATCCTACCTTAAGAAACAGGAAACATCTCGAATAAACAACCTAACCTTGCACCTAAAGCAATTAGAGAAAGAAGAACAAAAAAAACACAAAGCTAGCAGAAGGAAAGAAATCATAAAAATCAGATCAGAAATAAATGAAAAAGAAATGAAGGAAACGATAGCAAAGATCAATAAAACTAAAAGCTGGTTCTTTGAGAAGATAAACAAAATTGATAAAACATTAGCCAGACTCATCAAGAAAAAAAGGGAGAAGACTCAAATCAATAGAATTAGAAATGAAAAAGGAGAAGTAACAACTGACACTGCAGAAATACAAAAGATCATGAGAGATTACTACAGGCAACTCTATGCCAATAAAATGGACAACCTGGAAGAAATGGACAAATTCTTAGAAATGCACAACCTGCCAAGACTGAATCAGGAAGATATAGAAAATATGAACAGACCAATCACAAGCACTGAAATTGAAACGGTGATTTAAAATCTTCCAACAAGCAAAAGCCCAGGACCAGATGGCTTCACAGGTGAATTCTATCAAACATTTAGAGAAGAGCTAACACCTATCCTTCTCAAACTCTTCCAAAATATAGCAGAGGGAGGAACACTCCCAAACTCATTCTACGAGGCCACCATCACCCTGATACCAAAACCAGACAAGGATGTCACAAAGAAAGAAAACTACAGGCCAATATCACTGATGAACATAGATGCAAAATTCCTCAACAAAATACTAGCAAACATAATCCAGCAGCACATTAAAAGGATCATACACCATGATCAAGTGGGGTTTATTCCAGGAATGCAAGGATTGTTCAATATACGCAAATCAATCAACGTGATACACCATATTAACAAATTGAAGGAGAAAAACCATATGATCATCTCAGTAGATGCAGAGAAAGCTTTCAACAAAATTCAACACCCATTTATGATAAAAACCCTGCAGAAAGTAGGCATAGAGGGAACTTTCCTCAACATAATAAAGGCCATATATGACAAACCCACAGCCAACATTGTCCTCAATGGTGAAAAACTGAAACCATTTCCACTAAGATCACGAACAAGACAAGGTTGCCCCTCTCACCACTCTTATTCAACATAGTTTTGGAAGTTTTACCCACAGAAATCAGAGAAGAAAAGGAAATAAAAGGAATCCAAATCAGAAAAGAAGAAGTAAAGCTGTCACTGTTTGCAGATTACATGATACTATACATAGAGAATCCTAAAGATGCTACCAGAAAACTACTAGAGCTAATCAATGAATTTGGTAAAGTAGCAGGATACAAAATTAATGCACAGAAATCTCTTGCATTCCTATACACTAATGATGAAAAATCTGAAAGTGAAATCAAGAAAACACTCCCATTTACCATTGCAACAAAAAGAATAAAATATCTAGGAATAAACCTACCTAAGGAGACAAAAGACCTGTATGCAGAAAATTATAAGACACTGATGAAAGAAATTAAAGATGATACAAATAGATGGAAAGATATACCGTGTTCTTGGATTGGAAGAATCAACATTGTGAAAATGACTCTACTACCCAAAGCAATCTACAGATTCAATGCAATCCCTATCAAACTATCACTGGCATTTTTCACAGAACTAGAACAAAAAATATCACAGTTTGGAAACACAAAGGACCCCGAATAGCCAAAGCAATCTTGAGAACGAAAAACAGAGCTGGAGGAATCAGGCTCCCTGACTTCAGACTATACTATAAAGCTACAGTAATCAAGACAGTATGGTACTGGCACAAAAACAGAAAGATAGATCAATGGAACAGGATAGAAAGCCCAGAGATAAACCCACGCACATATGGTCACCTTATCTTTGATAAAGGAAGCAGGAATGTACAGTGGAGAAAGGACAGCCTCTTCAATAAGTGGTGCTGGGAAAACTGGACAGGTACATGTAAAAGTATGAGATTAGATCACTCCCTAACGCCATACACAAAAATAAGCTCAGGGCTTCCCTGGTGGCACAGTGGTTGAGAATCTGCCTGCTAATGCAGGGGACACAGGTTCGAGCCCTGGTCTGGGAAGATCCCACATGCCGCGGAGCAACTGGGCCCATGAGCAACAATTACTGAGCCTGTGCGTCTGGAGCCTGTGATCCGCAACAAGAGAGGCTGCGATAGTGAGGGGCCCACGCACCGCGATGAAGAGTGGCCCCCTCTTGCCACAACTAGAGAAAGCCCTCGCACAGAAACGAAGACCCAACACAGCCAAAAATAAATAAATAATTCACAACATGTCAATATTTAAAAAAAAAAAAAAAAAAAGCTCAAAATGGGTTAAAGACCTAAATGTCAGGCCAGAAACTATCAAACTCTTAGAGGAAAACATAGGCAGAACACTCTATGACATAAATCACAGCAAGATCCTTTTTGACCCACCTTCTAGAGAAATAGATATAAAAACAAAAATAAACAAATGGGACCTAATGAAACGTCAAAGCTTTTGCACAGCAAAGGAAACCATAAACAAGACCAAAAGACAACCCTCAGAATGGGAGAAAATATTTGCAAATGAAGCAACTGACAAAGGGTTAATCTCCAAAGTTTATAAGCAGCTCATGCAGCTCAATAACAAAAAAACAAACAACCCAATCCAAAAATGGGCAGAAGACCTAAATAGACATTTCTCCAAAGAAGATATACAGACTGCCAACAAACACATGAAAGAATGCTCAACATCATTAATCATTAGAGAAATGCAAATCAAAACTACAATGAGATATCATCTCACACCAGTCAGAATGGCCATCACCAAAAAATCTAGAAACAATAAATGCTGGAGAGGGTGTGGAGAAAAGGGAACACTCTTGCACTGTTGGTGGGAATGTAAATTGATACAGCCACTGTGGAGAACAGTATGGAGGTTCCTTAAAAACTACAAATAGAACTACCATGTGACCCAGCAATCCCACTACTGGGCATATACCCTGAGAAAACCATAATTCAAAAAGAGTCATGTACCAAAATGTTCAATGCAGCTCTATTTACAATAGCCCGGAGATGGAAACAACCTAAGTGTCCATCATCGGATGAATGGATAAAGAAGATGTGGCACATATATACAATGGAATATTACTCAGCCATAAAAAATGAAATTGAGCTATTTGTAATGAGGTGGACATAACTAGAGTCTGTCATACAGAATGAAGTAAGTCAGAAAGAGAAAGACAAATACCATATGCTAACACATATATATGGAATTTAAGAAAAAAAAATGTCATGAAGAACCCAGGGGTAAGACAGGAATAAAGACACAGACCTTCTAGAGAATGGACTTGCGGATATGGGGAGGGAGAAGGGTAAGCTGTGACAAAGCGTGAGAGAGGCATGGACATATATACACTACCAAACATAAGGTAGATAGGTAGTGGGAAGCAGCCGCATAGCACAGGGAGATCAGCTCGGTGCTTTGTGACCGCCTGGAGGAGTGGGATGGGGAGGGTGGGAAGGAGGGAGACACAAGAGGGAAGAGATATGGGAACATATGTATATGTATAACTGATTCACTTTGTTATAAAGCAGAAACTAACACACCATTGTAAAGCAATTATACTCCAATAAAGATGAAAAAAAAAATCAAACCAATGGAATTTTCCTTTATCATGAAATAACTTTTAATGACACCTCATTCTCTTTCAAAATGTCACTTCTGTATCTTTTTTCCCATGGCTTAAACATAATTTTTCTTTTACATTCTCTACTGAAATATGTTTTTGGTGACTTCAAACTTCTGAAAACAATTACAGTTTTGGCCTATTCTCATCTAGATTCAATAGATTCAATAAAATGTCATTCTATCGACCACTCCATACAAAAACTAATAGCTCCCAAAAGGTGATATGTAGTCTAAGGTCCATTAGAATTCAAATTTTTCGAAGTAAAACAAAAGACTATTTATTTGACTTTCCCCTCCTTAAAAAAAAAATCATGCCTATTAACTTCCCTTTCATTTTGTTTTCTCATATATGTTCAAACACTTCTCCTCAAATGTATGTCTTTGCAATTCATTTTGTTCTGCTTTCTTTGATGAGCTTGATAGAAAGTCAAAGAACCCAGCATGATTTCTCTGTCTGCTTATGAATTGCAGAGATCATGCACATGCCGTGCAAATCTTACAATAATATCATAGAAAATATTTCCTGGTATCTGTCACTAACTATTCTTTTCAGCACTCTCAGGCTTTCTTTTAATAAGCATTGGCAGATATTTTGTCCTCCATTATAACTCCTAATATTGAGGGAGGAAAAACACCACATTTAAATCCCAGAATTGTCCCATCTTTCTTAATCCAAGTATCATCATTAGAGTTGCTTTCACCCTGGCACTATCTATAGCTTAACAGAAAACCACATCCTTTCTCATAAACTGGAGTTTATATAAAGCATTCTTCCAGACCCTGACACATAATAGGCACGTGAAATAATAGTTCCCTTCCCTTCATCCTTTTCACATCTTACTGCATCTTTGATACATGATCGTTGGACAACTGATTTAAATTGTAGTTTAATAAAATTATACATTATTTCTTTGTGAAAAAGATCTCCTATTATATTGAATTTGACCTGTGGATTTGAATTAATCCTTCATTTCAGTTGTCTCATATTCATCATGTCTAAACCTACTTTTTTAAAAAATGTTTTATTGAAGTATAGTTGATATACAATGTTGTGTTAGTTTCAGGTGTACAGCAAAGCGATTCAGTCATACATACATATGTATCTATTTTTTTTCAGATTCTTTTCCCTTATAGGTTATTACAAAATATTGAGTAGAGTTCCCTCTCCTTGTTTAAACTTAGTTTTTCAATTTACCTTTGGCTCATCTCCTGTCTTCTAACTGCCCCAACGTTCCCGTGCTTCTCTAGCTGCTATCAAAAGTTGTAGGCTGGGGCTTCCCTGGTGGCGCAGTGGTTGAGAGTCCGCCTGCCGATGCAGGGGACACGGGTTCGTGCCCCAGTCCCGGAAGATCCCACATGCCGCGGAGCGGCTGGGCCCGTGAGTCATGGCCGCTGAGCCTGCGCGTCCGGAGCCTGTGCTCCACAACGGAAGAGGCCACAGTAGTGAGAGGCCCACGTACCGCAAAAAAAAAAAAAAAGAAAGAAAGAAAGAAATGCCTGCTCACCCACCACCTACTCTCTACTCTGTGCCAACTGCTCTTCTAGATTCTGTTGGGCGTAAAAGCATACATCAGATATGCACTTTACCCTTAGGATCCAAAGTTTGCTTGGATAGAAAGCAATGGATAAACAATTTAGTCCTCAAGTTGCACGAAGTACTATGAAGAGAATTCAGAGAAAATGAGATAATTGTGGCTGGAACATACAGGCCTCATGGGCTTGGCCAGATTTTGATATGTCAAGAAGATGGCAATTAGCCTGTGGACCAAATCATGTTCTGCTCAGTGAAATGCAAAGCAAGACGGTCCCAATATGCATTGTGTTTTGTGTCATGTTTGCTAGGCTTGGGGAAGTCAATTCCTGAAAATTAGGTAACCATGACTCTGCCTAGTTAGGTTTCATTGGAACATAGTTGGCACAGCAGGAGCTGAGCAAGGGCATAGCAACACTCGTGTAAACTTCCCTTTTTACTACGCTTCACAGCTTTTTCAGAGCATTCCACATCTGTGATATTATCTGACTCTGCAAAGTACAAAGGAACCAAAGATTTCATTTCTAACATAAGAATATTGAGTCTCAGTGCAAGAAACTTACCTGGTATCTTCTCCTATTGAAACCGAAGTTAATCGTCAGTTAGATCCATTACACCTGTAACCAGCCTTCACTCAAGCACGCTTTAACTGTTTTTATAAAAAATTTGCATGCATCCTCCAAGCATCATGCAGCCTAAGCAATAAGGTGTTTGCCCAACTTGTTTTTTAGGAACGTGGAGCTGGCAGCATCCTGTTCGAGCACCAGCCATTACAACTGGTTAAGTCTACCGACCCTCCATCTGGGCATGCACAATTGTCCACTTGGTGACATTTTGACCTCAGATGGCCAAAACCCCACCCTCAGAGTAGGCCAACGCTGCCATTTTCTGAGCATGCGTACCTTGAAGAAGCCAGGAGCTTAGTTGTGCGTCTGCGCAGAACAGTTGCCCACCTTTTTCTTTTCTCCAATTATCTTTCCCCACTCTCGCTCCCAGTACCTCAGCTTCATCCCATAAACATCTCAGGCCCCTGGCCTTCAGGGAGGTAGATTTGAGACTTGTTCTTTCCTCTCCTAGCTTGGCTGCCTTGTGAACAACCCCTTTCTTTGCTGTAAACCTCTGCGTCTCTGCGTTTGACTTGCTGTGCTTTGGGCAAATGAACCTGGTTTGGTAACTGTATAAGATGTAGAATGCTAATAAAACACAGGCCTTGTGATCCCGAACTCAGAGTGCTTCCCACTATAGCAAATTCAGTACAAAAATTTCCCAGCTTCAGTAATTACACAATAATGATTTTCCGTGTATATGTTTATGGTAAAGAGTAAGTGTATTTATGAGATCTGTCTGAAAAATGTCTAATTACTAATTACAGAGGAGAAAAACCAAACTCAGCTAAAAGTAAGATTTATATAATTCTTTTTGTTTGCATAATAATTTTAACTATTTCTTTATCTAAAAATAGTTTAACTTTTTAATTTCAAGTATCTAGATTATGGGTGACAATTTATATATTACAAGTCCTAAAGATGAACAGAAAATGTTTTCATTGCCTGCCAAAAGAAGAGTTCAGGTTCAGCTAATGACCAGTGGACTTTAAAGGAACTCTAGTACACTCTTCGTGGGAATGTAAATTGGTGCAGCCACTATGTAAAACAGTATGAAGGTTCCTTTAAAAACTAAAATAGAGCTACCATATGCTCCCGAAATCCAACTCCTGGGCATATATCTGAAGAAAAACATAATTCGAAAATATACACGCACCCCAATGTTCATAGCAGCACTATTTACAATAGCCAAGATATGGAATCAACCTAAATGTCCATAGACAGATGAATGGATAAAGATGTGGCATATATATACGGTATGTATATGTATGTATATGTATTGTATACAAATATATAGACAATGAAATACTACTCAGCCATAAAAAAAGAATGAAATAATGCCATTTGCAGCAACATGGATGGACCTAGAGATTATCATACTAAGTAAAGTAAGCCCCAGACAAATACCATATGATATCACTTATATGTAGAACCTAAAAACAATGATACTAATTAAACTTATTTGCAAAATAGAAATAGACTCACAGACATAGAAAACAAACTTATGGTTATCAAAGTGGGGCAAAGGGATAAATTAGGAGTTTGGGATTAAAATATACACACTACTATATATAAAATAGATAACCAACAAGGACCTACTGTATAGCACAGGGAACTACACTCAGTATCTTGTAATAAACTATAATGGAAGAGAATTATAAAAAAGAATATATATAGAATATATATATATAAGTGAATCACTTTGCCATACAGCTGAACCTAACACAACATTGTAAATCAACTATATTTCAATATTTTTTTAAGTTCAAATTGTAAAAAAAAAAAAAAAAAGATGTAATTCCACCTGAAAGCTGTTTGGAATTCTTTTTTTAAAATTTTTTTATTGTGGTATAGTTGACATACAGTATTATTAGTTTCAAGTGTACAACAGAGTGGTTCAACACTTACATACATTAAGAACTGATCACTTGGATAAGTCTAGTAACCATAAGTCACCATGCGAAGTTATCCCAATATTATTGACTATATTCCCTATGCTGTACCTTACATCCCTGTGGCTTATTATTTTATAACTGAGTACCTCTGAATCCCCTTCACCTCTTTTGCCAGACCCACCACCTCTTACCCCCGTGGTGACCACCAGTTTGTTTTCTGCATCTGAGTCTATTTCAGTTTTTTTTTGTTGTTCATTCTTTTGTTTTTTAGATTCCACATATAAGTGAAATCAGATGATATCTGTCTTTCTCTGACTTATTTCAGCATAATACCCTCTAGGTCCACCCATGTTGTCACAAATGGAAAGATTTCTTTCTTTTTTATGGCTGAGTAATATTCCATTATGTGTGTGTGTGTGTGTGTGTATCTTTATATTTATTCATGTATATAAATGCAAAGAATTTCTCTTTATTGATTTTTGTATGCTGCAACTTTACTGAATTCATTTACTGGCTGTAATAGTTTTTTGTGGCATCTTTAGGGTTTTATATATATAGTCTTATGTCATCTACAAATACTAACAGTTTTACTTCTTTTCCTATTTGGATGTCTGTTATCACTTTTTCTTGTCTGATTTCTGTGGCTAGGATGCTGAATAACATGTTGAATAAAAGTAGCAAGAATGGGCATCCTTGCCTTGTTCATGATCTTAGAGGAAAAGCTTTTAGCTTTTCACAGTTTAGTATATTAGCTGTGAGTTTGTCATATATTGCCTTCATTATGTTCAGGTATGTTCCCCCTATACCCACTATGTTGAGAGTCTTTATCATAAATGGACATTGAATTTTATCGAATGCTTTTTCTGCATTTACCGAGATGACCATATGATTAGGCCACTTGAATTTGTTATCTAGCCTTCAACTTTCCCGGTATGGCTACTAATTAGGTAACACTTTATTAAAATACACAAATACCTGTTTGTTCTATTCTTTGTTTGCTTCAAATGCAAACATTTCAATTACCCACATATTTGAAAATGCTAAGAATTTTGTTCATATAGAGAATCCTAATCATGTTTTCTTCATTGTCTAAAGAACTCAATAAAGCATCATGGGAATGTGGGCAACCACTATTGTTTTGCTATTGCTTAATCTTAACAACACACATATATTGCAACCATAAGGACCATTAATTAAGCCCTAACTTTGAGCCAAGAACTGTGCTAATATTACAGATACTGCCTTATTTAATTCTCTCAAGAACACTATAGGGCTGTATCATTACCCATATTTCATATATGAAGAATTTATTTTTGTTGGTAACCAATTAGAAAGATCACTTACTGAGGTCTGGTCATTCCATCATTGGAGTACTTTTACAAAAAGGAAAATGTAAACATAGCTGCTCTCAATGCCCCTCTCTGCTACCCCACAAAAAAATACTAGTAAGTTAACACAACATCCCTAGGTTAGCATCTAGGGATGTGGTGTTAAAAATAAATTACAGCAGCAAATATTTAAATGAATGCAAAGTTGTTTTCATTGATACCAACCCATCCCCATTAATTACACTCACCTAAGCCTCCTAGTAAAAGCCATGGAAGCACTATGCAGGTGCCTGTTATGTGGGTGACATTTTGCTACAGATAATGTACATAAGATGAGCCCAAACTGACTTCATCCATTTATCTATATCCTTAACTGGGTAAATGCCATTAATTCTTTGTGAGCAGAAAAAAGTGCTAAGGGCAGCATACCCACTCCTCTATAAGCCCCTCCTCCACTCCCCCATCTTGAGACATTTACTCCCTAAGGCTACTGGCATGGAGTCAAAAGAATTTACCAGCCTGCTGGATTTAATCCTCAGTCTTCCATAAATTGGGTAAATTCAGTTGCCCTCAGCAAACATTTGTTTGTTTATTCATTCATTATTTGGCATACTATTGATGAACTAACAGGCAACTTGTTATCCCTGGTGACACCAATATGACTTAATAAATTCTCTTTCCCGGAACTATTTGGATTTTTAACAAGGGAACTGCCTTAACTCAAAGTAATAAACTTGAGGCGTTAATAAATATGCTAGATGCTACACATTTCGACAGACACCCTCACTAGTTGCCCTCAGGTCCTACCTGGAAGCATTTACTCCAGCTATAGGTAATTCCAGCTTTGCTCATCTACCTCAGCACTCATTGATGTCTTCCCAAGTATTGATGTCTTCCCTTGCTTTTAGAACTATCTTCCCAGACCAACAGAATATGGGTATATTTAGTTGTGCAAAATTCCAACGTGAAAGCTATCTGATACTTGGATATATTAAGATTTTTTGATAACAAGACACTCAGAGACAAATTCTGGTAGCATGTTTTCGCCAGGGTACTTTACGTATGCAACACCCTTATGGGAACAGTTCTAGAAGTGAGGAAAGAGAGGTAGAGAGCAGGTAAAAAAGTAAGATAGTTCCTTCCTTCAAAGGAGTTCATGGTGTTAGACAGACAGATATTAACACACACAAACACACATACAAAGTGGTAAATAAAGGAGAGAATAGGGAATGATGGGCACATTCCCTGGGCACAAACTGGAAACGGAATTGTCCCAGCTCGAGTGTCAAAATGAAAACACCGGTGTCATATTTGGAGTTACTGCTCTTCACTCCTATTTCCCAGGGTTGTGGCAGTTGAGAAACCTTAATAATTCTTATTTTCTTGCATTTCTATCATGTTACTCATCAGCCATTTTCCTCCTAGCCTGCATGACCTTCAGTACTATCTTCTATGCAGAGGAGATATATGGGGTCCTAAAGGGTTTCCAAAAGTGAGGTCCATGGACAACATGCCTGAGAATCACCTAGGACATCTGTTGAAAATAAGGTTTTCTGCTACTCCATTCCAAACACTTGAGTCACTGGTACTCTAAATCAGCTTTTTAACATGCTCTCTAGATGATTCTAATGAACATCAATGAACGGCACTAAGAGTATAGCACTAGACTAGAATCACTGAGCCCTCACTTACTTCATATCTAAAATTAAGAATTGGATTAGATCATCTTTAAGGTAACATCCATCACAAATATGCGATGATTCTAGGTTAAGCATTTATATTGTCCTATGTATGTCTCTTGGATACTTTATAATTTCTCTTGTTTCTTTGCTCCAAATGCCCAATTCTGTAAAGCTTTTATTCACCTCACTTAGGCTGTCTCTTAACTTATGAATACAAAAAACAAAACAAAACACCACAGTGATATGTTTTACTTCAGACATTTAGATAACCTTATATGTAAGTGATTTAAGAATGGGAGCTCTAGACTCTGATGGAAGCATTACTCCTGAGAAATTCATTTGGTTTAATCCCCAGATCATAAACTTTCAAATGTGGAACAGGGGAAGAGTTCATGCTTTTGCTCCACTTATTATCAATTCAGCCCTCGAGGACTTATACTTTATTTGCCCTTTATCTAAAATAGGGATCCTAAACATGTAATTAATAAATAAGAGATGTCCTTAAAAGAGGTATTCTAAAATATCTAAGCAGAATTAGCTTTGTTCCTATCAAGCTACAAACCTGCACATTCTACCAGACTGTATACTCAATTTAAACAATTAAAGATTTTCTGAACAAGTGTTTATTAATTGAGCCATAGCATTATAGCTGAGTCCCTTTCCACTTCCTCTTGTCAAACCTATTGAGGATGCAATGCAGAGCTATTTGGCAGGTGGCCACACTATAAAGCAGCAGGACATATCTGACAGATTTATATTATAAGTTGCCAGTTGCCAGACTTTTGCCATTTGGATGGATAGCATGTCTCTCTCTCTCTTTTGCTTTTTCTTTTTGCTTTTTTTGTCTTTTATATAAAAATATGTTTTTTTCCTTGACAGAATTATAATTCATAGATATAATTAACATCACATTAAGTATAAATAATAAAACATGATTTTACAAAATTGTTTGCAAAGCACACGGAATTCTTTCTGGAGAATTTTCTCAAGGCGACATTAGGTAATCTCTAATGGGAAGGTGACTGGTATTGATCTACAAATATTAATTGTAAATGTCCACGTTCTATGCACAAACCACATAAAACTCCAAAACATAAATTATACTTTACACAAATGTAAATCATATAATATATACCTATGAAGTTTCTTTTCTTCCTTTAAATAAATCCAAATTTGAGTTTGAAATTTTCCATCATTAAAGTGCCTTTTTTTTGTTTTGTTTAATATACCTTGTTTGGACTACAACTGCTTCACAATACTGCACTAGCCTCTGTCGCACAACAAAGTGAATCAGCCACATGCATACATACATCCTTGACTGAGTATGATTGTATGCTGAGTTCCCAAACTGATTTCTTAGGCCCTCTGCGTCATACTTGGGAAAAACAAAACAAAACAAAAACAAAACTGCCCTGGAAGCTGGACAGGAAGAGCCCCTGTCTTGGGCCCTATACTTTAAAAAATTCTGCGTATCACAAACAGAAAAAAAAAAAGCTGCATTAAAGGAAACATGAGTGCCTATGTCACTCAGGAGGCAGAGCTCAGTTCCAGCACCTGAGCTACACCTGGAACCCTAAACAACTCCTTTCCTGACCAGCCACCATTCGAGCCCCAGCAAAACACTTTATCCCATCTTATGCCCTATACCCTCAAAACAGAAGTCCATAGTGCTCAAAAATCTGTGAGATGTGTCATTGCCAGCACTGGAGATGGACGCTGCTTCAAAGTGCAGAGACAATTTGGGACGCAAACACATTAAGTAAGAAAAAAGACAAATGAATTAACCAAACCCTTCCTCTCAGACACTATGAATGCGATAGATTTTTGCATAATGAAATATGATTTTCCAGTAGGTCTGGGAGCATCCATTTTTAGGCTTCTCTGTGTCCCAATTTGTGGTTCTGAAGGTACTCATAGATTACCTTGGATACACAAAAGTTCCATGTGGCGACTAATGAACATTTTGCAGTATTAAACAATTCCTATTACCCTTAAATTTGTATATATGTGGTCAAGTAACATGCCTAAGACATGATCCTGACAATTTACAATGACAACCAGATGGATACTGAATGTTAAAATAATATTTTAACAAAAAATAGTTAACAAATTTCAATTAATTTTTAAAATAAATTTTTAAAATATATTTTTAATATTTTAATAATTTTACTGCAACATTTGGTGTATGAAAATCAAAATTTGCATTTGTCTTTACTGTTAGGAGATAAATTTAATATTTTAGAAAAAATACACCTTCTTGAAAACATGAAAACTACTTTTAGTATTACACACTTAATTTACATCTTGATAAAAATGTATTCAGTGGGTCTACTTTTAATGCTTTAGAGCATGACTGCCAACACACAAAAAAATGTAAAAATGTTGTTAATAGCAGGAAAATTAGAGCAGAAATGTGCTAAAATAAATAACTAATGTATTTATATTATTAGTCATCAAATATATCTGGTTCATAAACAGCATACCCAAACATGTGCAATAATAATTCCGTTTTCTTTGATATCATCTCAACTTTCAATATATAAAAAATTATAGCTTTGCACAAATTCTTTTGGTTTAAAAGTATATTTGATGGGAGTACGAGGGTTGAATAATTTTAAAATCTGATACCTCAGTTTATAACTTTTAAATATTTAGACATATGGTAGATGTCTAATATAAAATTTTATTCTTGTCCTTGCCCCTCAGTGTTGGGGGAGCCCTATTTAACAATGTAAATGTTTACCATGGATGGATATCAAGTCTCGAATTAAGGCAGCCTGTGTAAATGGAAGGCCTATACATGTTTATTATTTCATTCAAAATAAGTGTACATAGCACAGTAGCTTTAAAAGAATAAATCGTGAAGAAAAATCACAATGCATAGTAATGTTGGACCAATTTACTCACTGAGTACTTGTTTAATAGCAAATACTCATAAAGGGTAGACTTAAATTATCCCCAATTTGGCACAAATACTACCCCAAATCATGAAATTAGCAGACAATTGGAGCTTAAGAATTATTTTCATAAAATTTGTATCTAAAAGCCCATTCTCAATTAACCTCAGTTCCACTTTTAGAAATACATGAGGGATCAGTTAACTGGTGAATAAAATGTTTGTTGGCATATTCAAAGTTTGTAGGAGACACTTATTTTTTCTCTGCTATTATCTATCTTAATTATGCATGGTGGTCTTTTCCTCTACTGTCTTTTTCATGGCCATTACAACACCCAAAGCATTAAGTTAATAAGACTGGAGATTTTAAGGTCAGATTGGAAAAAATGTCAAAGGAAAACATCAATAAGCTTTGTCACCATAGAGGGGCATTCTTACAAAGATATCCCAACATTTTCTTTAAAAATGATTGCATTTGCAACAACTTAAGAATCCAACAGTGGATCCCAACAGATAGAAATTCATATAGGCACAGCTACCTGCACTGGATAACTGTAAATAAAAGCAATTCTTTTCAGAAGTTAAGAATAAATTCTGATAAAAACAGAGATCTCTGGAAGTCATATTTTAATATTAAATCACGAAAATACCTACAGGCTATTTAGAAACAAGGGATGAGATTAATTATATGAGAGCACAAACACATATAAAGGAAGTGTATAGTTGGTTATTTGAAAGTAACCTGCTGTGATTATTCACTCAATCTAACAAATTATTCTTCTCTTTAGAGATTTTTAAATCCTAGATCATCGTTAATGTAATATTTCTGGATTTTGCTTTGTAAATCACTTCAGGTCATTATGAAAGTAAAAGTTTTAAAAGATATTCTCTTCATCTGTTACAATCCAATTTTGTTCTGGCCTCTGCTATTTCAAAACATCCTGTGAATATATCTGACATGAGTTAGAGGTTGGTTGTTTTATTTTCTTTACTTGCTAACTCGTTCTTTTCTCTAATTCCCAGCGTGACTCTGTGACAGCTGGTTGTCAGAAAGCACTCTATCATTTTGCTAATAATCAGATTTTACTGTCATTGGAAAAAATAGGAAATGATGTAGAGTAAAAAAAGGATTTCATCTTAAACATTTTGGGGAAAAAATAGAAAACTTCAAATGACATTTTGAGAGAGCTGGAAAAATAAAGCCATGTGTCCATCTTGGAAATTTTATTAAGTGTTGCATTGTTGAATGGATATTCTTGATGTGCTTTATAGTCAGCAGATAAAAAGAGGTCTAGAAGTTCTTTATCATTATTATTTTAGAAATTCTCTTCAAATGAGAATATATAAGTTCTATAAATCAAGTACATTTTTCGATACTTAGGCAGACATGTGAATTTTCATGCCATAATTTATGCTTAAATTTGCTTTGAGAGTTGATAATTATTGTAATGTGGCACAATTCATTCTTATGACCATTTAAGTTTAGCTTTATGATGTATATCACATTTGTATACAAAGAAAGCTCTTTGGGAAAGATAATTAAGAAGAAAAGCTTTTTTACTTCATAGTATCAAATTTTCTTCAAATAGTCTAAATGAGATTTTAATGATTTTTTTCTGCATGTATGATATTTGTCTGGGGTTTGCCATCTCAGTGTTCTTTCTATAATAAACACTATCGGAAATCAGTTTAAGGGTAGAATGATAAGGATATGTTTTATAGGACAAGATAACTTACAGAAATTGTCATAACACTGAGAAAATGTTCTTCTTTGGAAGAATCAGAATGAAACTATGCTAGGATAATTTTTTTTTTTTTTGGGGGGGGGGGGGTACGTGTGCCTCTCACTGCTGTGGCCTCTCCCGCTGCGGAGTACCGGCTCCGGACGCGCAGGCTCAGCGGCCATGGCTCACGGGCCCAGCCGCTCCTCGGCATGTGGGATCTTCCCGGACCGTGGCACGAACCCGTGTCCCCTGCATCGGCAGGCGGACTCTCAACCACTGCGCCACCAGGGAAGCCCGCTAGGATAATTTTTATATTTGCATTTATTTATTTGTTTATATTCAAAGCCATGAACATTCCACATAGTTTTCTGCTTAAGTGCATTGTGCTGTTGACAAATCAACACTCGTTTTAAAACTATTGATTTGCAGACTTTGTGGACTTCCACTTTCATTTCCTTTCAAAGGCTCTTGGTTGTATTTTTATATTTAACTGAACATACTTAATACAGACATCACTTAGCCTGCAAACTACCTAGAACTAAAGGGACAAATTTATGTTAGTTCAACATCATAGTCTCACCCATACTCATTAGAAGGTACTACTATTCATGAAGAAAGCATTGTTTCTGGCTTTTATTATACTTTAGTCTCCAAAAGTGAGTAACACATCAGAGCCTTAAATTTCTACATTTTGCACCAATACTTATACTGATGAGTCTATAGAAAAACCAGTGTCCAGTTTGCCTTCAGTGGAAATGCAGAGTGGAGGGACTTCTATCCAATGACTTGAGCCACATCAAAAAATCAGGGATAATGTACTATTAAAGAGCTTGACTTATCTTCACTTAAAAACAATATGGCTTGGGCTTCCCTGGTGGTGCAGTGGTTGGGGGTCCGCCTGCCGATGTAGGGAACGCAGGTTCGTGCTCCGGTCTGGGAAGATCCCACGTGCCGCGGAGCTGCTGGGCCCGTGAGCCATGGCCGCTGAGCCTGCGCTCCGCGGCGGGAGAGGCCACAGCAGTGAGAGGCCCGCGTACCGCAAAAAAAAAAAAAAAAACAGTATGGCTAAGTTCCCAGGGAACTGCCACTGATAGATTGCAAAGTTCCCCTGACCTCCTTTTTCTTTTGAGCAAGCTTTGAGTTTACTTACCACTCAGACCAGAGGCACTGCCCACCAGGCGCAGTGGTCGCTGCGGAGAAATTGTCTCGTCCCTATGAGTTTCCGATGTACTTCTATTACTCTTTAAATGCTTTATCAAAACTTAAAGGCCAAATGTAAAATAGATAGCTAGTGGGAAGCAGCCACATAGCACAGGGAGATCAGCTCAGTGCTTTGTGACCACCTAGAGGGGTGGGATAGGGAGGGAGGGAGGGAGACGCAAGAGGAAGGAGATATGGCGATATATGTATATGTATAGCTGATTCACTTCGTTATAAAGCAGAAACTAACACACCATTGTAAAGCAATTATACTCCAAGAAAGATGTTAAAAAAAAAATTAAAGACCATTTTCCCATAAAACAAGAGTGTGTAGTGACTTTAATAGCTAAAAATGTTCTCTGAAGAACGACTAGAGCTATTATCTGGAAACTTGCCTTTTGAAGTGTAGTCCCCAACCAAGGACGGCAGCATCACTGAGGAGTGGTTAGAAATACAGATGCTCTGGCCGCACCTGAGATCTGTGAATCAGAATCTGGATTTTAACAAGATCCTGAGGTGATTCAAATGCACATTCAAGTTTGCTTTTTTTTTAATTTTTAAAAATATTTATTTATTTATTTTTGGCTGCACTGGGTCTTTGTTGCTGCGCACAGGCTTTCTCTAGTTGTGGGAATAGGGGGCTACTCTTCACTGTGGTGGGCGGGCTTCTCATCACAGTGGCTTCTCTTGTTGTGGAGCACGGGCTCTAGGCGTGCGGGCTTCAGTAGTTGTGGCACGCAGGCTCAGCAGTTGTGGCTCACAGGCTCTAGAGCGCAGGCTCAGTAGTTGTGGCGCACGGGCTTAGTTGCTCCGCGGCATGTGGGATCTTCCCGGACCAGGGCTCGAACCGGTATCCCCTGAATTTGCAGGCGGCTTCTTAACCAATGCGCCACCAGGGAAGCCCCCACATTCAAGTTTGAGAATAACAGATATAGAGCAGTTCTCACACGATCTGCGGTGATTGAACTGTTTTCTGTTGGTGATTTTATTTATAATTATACTCATAAAATATGATAAAAATAAATTACTAGAATAATGAAAGAAATAAAGGCATATGAACCACAATTTTGATTTTTCTATTTTTAGAATCACAAAGTAACATTCTATTAAATTTGTAAGACGTTTGGTGATAGTTTGTCACAGATGTGCAATATCAAGATCATCTCCCACTTTATTGATAATTGTTGTTTCATGATATCTGTTATAATCTATAGAAGCTCTATGCTTTTTCAAGCTTCTAATTTTTATTTTTGCTTTTCAATTTTATCAGCCACTGAAAGACAGGTTGCATACCTTCCTCGCATGCATGCAAGTATTAAGATTATTCGAAAAACAAAAACAAACAGAGAGAGAAGAAATTCCGGGGCGCCAATTCCCATCTTTAAACATTTGGGACCAAACTGTTTCTTATCTTGCAGATACACAAAGAATGTATTTCATAGTTTAAACTCTCTTGACAGAATTTCCTCCCTTTCATCCTCTCACCTCAGGGTGCAGTAACAGTACTTTACAATCAGTTTCCATATTATCTCACGATAAGGAGAATAATCTCTATTTTAATGCATTAGACTCTACCTAATTCACAAGTTTTACTCCATTGCTAGGGTACTGCTTAGTGCATATGTTTTTTTTATTTTAATAGTAAGACTTCCTTGATGAAGACAGTGCATTACTTGCCTTTTAACCAAAGCTCCTAATCTAGATACCTGCTCCGGAACATTTTTCTGTCACAACTGGCACATCATCATAACAACACTCTGGTGCAAAACAAACCCCAAACCAGATTTGCTGATAATGTAATCTGTCATACTTTTCTTACTTTTACACATTTCAGAGCTAGCATTCATTGTCATTAATGAAGATCAAAAAAATTCTTCCTTCATATCACCATCATGTTCAGATTGCACAGATACTAAAGGAATTGCTATGTTAATTTGTCAAGTGCAATTCAAAAAAATACACTGCTAGTTTTGTTTACTCTATGCTTAGGCCTTCCATAGAATTAACCAGTTCCTGAAAACATCAAACTCTGATGTCACTGGAAACTCATACGTAATCTTACTTCTCTGCAGTTTCCCAATATTTTTCTAAGAAAGCATCTTTGATTCAGCCTTTCACCAGTGCTTTAGCAGTTGTGTATGATTTCTTATTCTTATCAGTCCAAAGTGTTACTTTACAAAAAGACTGAAAATCACTAATATGTAGATGTGAAATATTAAACCTCTGCTTCTGAAAGCTTCTGAATTTAATAGTCTTTCTTCTACAATCCTTTTGGTTTTAAACATATGGTTTATGATTTGTACGTAAATAACCCTTAACTTGGAATAGTTTCTTTAGTCCATTAGCCTATACATACTATTTAATAAACAACTGTGATTTCAATACTCCACCATCAGTTAAGGCTACAAAATGGAATTCAATATATGACAAATCATAATCCCAAACAAAAGCAGTAGAAATTCTTTCAGTCTTTTTTTCTTTGGAATCACTGCCATCATCATTTCATTTATTTCTATAGCCATATTTAGAGAAGTGCTTTTTTTTGACCAAAAATAATGCAATGAAGCTTATTTTACAATATATTAACTAGAAATACATATAAATAATATATTTGTTTTTAAATTACAAATATAATTCGATTAAAATATAATGATTAAAAATTACAAGTTATAAGAATAAACACACGCTTATGTTCTCTCATATTTCTATACCTTTTGGGGTTACAATTGACTAACCTGAAAATGTTGCCATGTATTCTTTCCATGTGTGATTATTATGCACCTCATGCCACATATGACTCACCATATAAGTTTGACAGTAGTCAAACTGTTCTATACCCTGTTCAGCGAGAAAAGTCGTGACTTCAGATATTGCAACAATATTAAATTGCAGTCAAAATTTCTAAATTCTCACTCTCAAGTTCTGTACATATTTCACTGCAGAGCATCGGACACTATTTACAGTCTGAACACAGTGGTGGACCACACTTTGACAAGCTCTGATACAGTCTAGCTTTCATTTCTATTGGGTTGGTTTCACCAAGTATATACTGAGCACTGTGCCATGCTATGTGCTATACCTATACGGGAGATGCTAGAAGTCTATTTAAGTCTACTTAAGGAGATGACAAGGAAATGGACAGTATTTTTATATATGTAACTGTACAGGATCTTACTTAGAGTACCCAAAGACACAACTAAGTTCAAATAGGAGGTCAGGGAAATTTTCCTCTAAAAGATAATGCCTGAACTGCATACATTAAAAGATGAAAGAGTGGCAATAAAATACGGGAAATTTTTCCGTGGAGAGAGAATTTCCTAAGGATTAGCATAGCAGAAGTGTGTGCTGGAAGAAGCCAGTGAAGGGAATAAGGACACAGTGAACACTGTGGTGCTTCTGCAGGGTGAAGTGCAAGGCAGGATGTGAGAGAAGATGGGACTGGAGAGAAAGAAAGTCCACTGTACGGAACCCAGGATTTGGACCCGTGGAGGGAAAGCAATTTGTTCCTTTTGTGTACTTTGCTTCACTTATGAACATATGGGCACAAAACCACCCCATTTCACTGATATCCAGTCTATTATGGAACACTCAGCTGTTGCGCATCAGCATTTTCTTAATGGTCTTTAAAATTTTCTGTTATTCCTGTCATTCCAAATTCCCCTTTATAACTATGCATAATTAGTCTTTAATTTCTCAAGAACTGATCATTCAGTTAGATGTTACTCCAGAATGTTGCTTCTCTCCCTCATACTAGGTCTTTCTCTTTGATATATTGTTATATTCATCAGACCAAGAGGATGAAAAGAACAGGTTACACTGACTTTAGACAATTTTTTTTGTCTGTAGGCAGATAGGAATTTTTTACAAAAATATGGTGGGAGGATGTAAGTTGAAAGTTACTAGAAAAAGAAATGTTGGTTCTTTTCTATAATTTTGTTTTATATAGGCTCTTCTTCACTCCATCCCTCGTTATTATAAATAACTAACATCACTATGTTGTTAGGTTGAATTCCCATTCTAACTTCCTTTCACGTGCACCTTAAATAGCTGTCTATTTCTTATGCTCTTTTAAAATTCACTTTGTCCAAGAATCCATCCACTCACTGCAAAAACAATTTGATCATTCTGAAGTGCTGTTGATTTTTTTTTTTTACTTTATGTCCTCTTTCATTCTATCTGGGTAGGAAGCTGGATGTTACCCTTTCCAATTAAGATGTTTATCCATGAAGTTACCTTTACTTAAAGGCACAAACTGAACTTCTACCACAATATAGTCTTGGAAACTGTGTCACAAAACAGATTATTTCAAACTAGAATCTACTTTTACATAGAAATAAATTAAAAGCAGAAAATATTGTTTTCTGATTTCTTCTATTTGTTTAGATATCTCTGTTTTTCCCAGCCCTAGCTACTCAGAATAAGAGAAATCAAAAATAAATTTATCAAAAATAAATTTATCTTCCATTTTGTGGATGAACTTTGGACATATAAAATTTTAGAAGCAACCTTTACGATCATTTAACCTCCTAGGGCAATGCCCTTCACTGAATAAAATTTGTGTGAATGCCTACCATAAAAAAGAAATTAGAGCAAAAAAATGCAGTTGAATCCTACAATAGATGAACTGAAATTTAAGTTAAACACTAAAGAATAATTAATTAGTTTTCTAATATAGAATTTGGAACAGTTTTTTGACTTGATTTGGGGGTTCCTGCCATTTAGATCAGAGTCCAGGAAAATCTGAACTACAGTCTTCTATTTCCTTACATGAATATCCTTATCAAAAGGAGAGACTTCCAAAATTATTCCATAGACTTTAGAGCACCTTCGAGGTCCTAAAATAAGTAGTTAGTGTATTTATTGTAGATCCACTTGATGTTTCTTAAAATGAAAACAAACTTTTAAAGAAAGGACAAACCCAATACTTTTTCCCATTTTCTTCCACTAACTCAAGTAAGTCACCTCATGTTTTTTGATATCTGTGTAATGACCATCTGAAGTAAGCACTATTATTCTCTTCATTCGTCATTGCTATAGGACCATTTTGAGACTTATTTGACAGTTGTCACCAGCCTTAACACTTTAAGAATGAAAGTTATACCAGCAAGTATCCAATAACTAATCTATCTTTTTATTTTATTTTTATTTTTTTGCGATACGCGGGCCTCTCACTGCTGTGGCCTCTCCCGCCGCGGAGCACAGGCTCCGGACGCGCAGGCTCAACGGCCATGGCTCACGGGCCCAGCCGCTCCGCGGCATGTGGTATCCTCCCGGATCGGGGCACGAACCCGTGACCCCTGCATCGGAAGGCGGACTCTCGACCACTGCACCACCAGGGAAGCCCACTAATCTATCTTTTTAAAAGAAACCTCCAAATTGTACCCAAAGACTTGTGAAGTCTGGACTAAGTGGTACTAATTTGTGTGTCTTTACTTGAGGTTGGGAATGCCAAAGAGCAAATAAAAGGCACTGTGACTTGTGGTGTGAATGTTAATTGGTCAGTGAGGAATGAGAGATGTGGTGAAGTTCAAAGTTGTAGGAAACGACTAACCGTAAGTAGAAATCAAGCCAAGTGCTAAAAATCACAGGCTTCAAATTCAGTCTCCTCTGCCTCCACTGCTTCTTCTACAGAACTGCTTCAGACTCTCCAGGGCAAGAGTAAAGTCAAAAGCCAACAATTACTTGAGTTGTTTACAAATTGTTTCAATTCTTATGCAACAGCTAACCGTTGCTCAGATCATTATTTGATTATGAAAACAATTCAGAATTATTGAAAAGAATATCAAAGTTTTGCATCAACATATATAATGAATAATTCGACTTTGCATCCTCTGGGATTCTCACGTTTCTCTTATATTACAGTTATTTTGTAATTTAGATTCTCCACTGGACTCGATTTTTCAAAGCAAAGCTCATGGCATGTTGTACTGTCTCTATTCTCAGCATCCCCACCAGTGCCTACATAAATAAGGTGTTCAAAAAATGCTTTCTTTTAAATTCCATTCTTTTCCACAGACACGATTCTTTCTATTCCATAGTTGCTTACTCCCTGCTTAATTTTATTTTTTGGTGTTATTTCCTCCTCCACCCAGAAGGTTGCATTGATGAAAGTTAAAAATAACAAAAACCTACATGCTTTGTGTGTGCGAATAATCTCATGAATGGAGTTCACATCTTTGATTTATTTCTTTTCTTTGTTCACATCTGTTGTCCATTTTAATAGAAATTCTCTTTCAGGGCTTGAACTGCAACTTTGATTCACCACCATGCTTTTGTCTACTGGTCCCCAGCATGGGGCAGCAGGAACCAGAGATTTTCATGGGAGGAAAAGATAGAGAATAAACCTCCAATAACCTTCTAAGGAATTAATTTAATATTTTCACCATTCTT
This sequence comes from Grampus griseus, assembly GCF_964374135.1. NCBI lineage: Eukaryota > Metazoa > Chordata > Mammalia > Artiodactyla > Delphinidae > Grampus > Grampus griseus. Next base: position 42,960,479 of record NC_139007.1, read on the forward strand.
TCCTTTGGAGTAAGAAGATATTTCTAAGGTAGGTCAGACACTCAGAACTGTGTTGAAAGACTATCTGGCACCTACTCAAGAATAGGCAATGTTTTAAACCAGAGATTAAATGCCTGTGTTAAAAAACAAAAGACCAACAAAAAACCTCTGGATTGAGACATCACTCACGATGAATTACAAAATGATTGCCAAAATTAGCTATTCACACTCAAGTGTGACACCAGTATCATACCAAATTGTGTGTACGGCATGTATTTATGTTTGCATGTGTGTGTAAAAACATGAGTTATGAAAGGAGAGGAATTAGTCAATTAGACATTCAAGCAAAACACTCAATTTGTGGTTTTACAAAGAAAAAAGCCACCTAAGCAGCTAAAATTTTTACTCTCCAAATCATTGTTAAAGCATTGTATAAAACTATCTTATGAAGAGAGTCTCACTGTGTACTTGCAAAAGCTATTTATTTATTTATTTTAACATCTTTATTGGAGTATAATTGCTTTACAATGTTGTGTTAGTTTCTGCTGTATAACAAAGTGAATCAGCTATATATATACATATATCCCCATATCCTTTCCCTCTTGCATCTCCCTCCCACCCTCCCTATCCCACCCCTCTAGGTGGTCACAAGGCACCCAGCTGATCTCCCTGTGCTATGCAGCTGCTTCCCACTAGCTATCTATTTTATGTTTGGTAGTGTATATATGTCAATGCCACTCTCTCACTTCATCCCAGCTTACCCTTCCCCCTCTCCGTGTCCTCAAGTCCATTCTCTACATCTGCATCTTTACTCCTGTCCTGCCCCTAGGTTCTTCAGAACCATTTTTTTTTAGAATCTATATATGTGTGTTAGCATACAGTATTTGTTTTTCTCTTTCTGACTTACTTCACTCTGTATGACAGACTCTAGGTCCATCCACCTCACTACAAATAACTCAATTTCATTTCTTTTTATGGCTGAGTAATATTCCATTGTATATATGTGCCACATCTTCTTTATCCATTCATCTGTCGATGGACACTTAGGTTGCTTCCTTGTCCTGGCTATTGTAAATAGTGTTGCAATGAAGCAAAAGCTATTTAAACTTGGTCCTCCCAGCCCTCAAGGTCATTGTTTACTCAGAAGATTCTCTGTTGGTTGGATTTCTACCAGGTCCCTGTTGCTTTATGTAATTCTCTTTGATAATGGGTCTTTATTATTTTATTTCCAAAACAAGAAGAAATGGCCCCAGAAGCCTTCATTAATCTCTGAGATTCTCTTTCTCATTCATCAGAGAATTAACTCATTTGAATTACATTCCAGTCTCTTCCTTCAGTACCAAGAGTGTGTTCTAACAATGCAGTGTTTGAGTAATGGGACAGAGGAGCCTAGAAGAAGCAATTTGTAAGTAAATTGAAGAGGCAGCTTCCAGGACTATTTCTCTTTGGAAGTTTCATGTTTGGTGTTTATGTCTGCAAAATCTAAGGGAAGAAGGACCATCAGTTGCTATGCTCTCCCAGAACAACCCATTGTCTTTTAAAGACTCCCCAGTGAGATAAACAGCCTTACGTTTCTAACACAAAGTGGGATGGGAAGGGACCTCATTACCACTCAGTGGAAGAGAATAGACAAATCAAATCTCCTTAGTTTTTTTCTCCACTACTTCCCTTGACCCTTTGTCCTCCTGGACAAGGACAAATTGACCCCCATATTAGAGCACACTTTGTTGACTCTAGTAGTTACTATTTCAAAACAGATAATTCTGTGTGTAAAGGTAAATTTTTCTGGATTTTTATGTCAAAAGAGGATTGTGAAAAATGCCAGTAAATATAAGTATTCCAGCTTCAGATTTATGCATATGGTTGGGTAAAACATGGCATTAGTGTGAACTTTTTTAAGGTTCATTGTCATATGAACATGTTGGTATGAAATAAATAAAACTTTGCATAAATGAAAGTTCCTCTCGCCTTGGCCAGCTGTCTCACAAATGAGTGTCATCATTCATGGAACCAGGAGGCACATGTATTGAGGAAAACTCATCTCCGTTAACAGAAAATCAACACAAAGCACAATTCTAAAAGTATTCATAATAAATCATATTATTTTAGGAGATCCATTACAAAAAAATTAAAGCATCAGTTTAGATATCACTTCTCTTTTTTTTTTACTTTCTGTCAGCCTGGAAATTGCAAAAATGCAAATAGTTGCACCCAGGAATTTGTGAACCTTAATATATCCAATTTAGTAATAATATCATGCAGTGCACGTGTTTAGGTTTAAGTGTAGCAATGGTATATTTCTTCCAGCTGGTATGTATGAATACTTCAAAGTACTTGGCTCTTGACTGATGAAGATTCCACATCTTATTGATTTGGTTCCTAGAAAACTAGGGGATTTGTTATTTTCTATGACTTAGTGGCATTTGAGAAACACATGTGTAGAAGACTTGCAAAATTTATATACACAGGCAAGTGGGGGCAATTTTATTGATCTCATATGAACAATCTCCAGGTTGTTTTTTTTTTTTTCCTGTGGAATAGTCATATTATAACTCTCATTTGCTGCCTATAACAGGGTATAGAACTAAAATATGTTCTGTTAGTTCTTAAAACCAGATGGAAAATTGTGCTAGCTAGATAATATAATGTCTTCTAGGGACACACAAGCGAAAGTACAGCAAGCAAGATACTTCCTCCAATTTTTTTTTGAAATCTTTTACCAAAAAAAACAGCACTTGTTTTTGAGGGATTAGGATTATTGTGTTTTTTTACTTTTTTCTTTCTTTCTTTGCTTTTTGCAAAGGAAAAAAATAAAAGCTGGCCTAAGACAGGACTGTATGGTTCTAAATGCTGGCTGCTGAAGGCCCATGGTGAGGTTTAAACAGAGTTCAAGATTGAAATAAATGTCTAAACCTAAGACAAGCACAGTTTCTTTCACCACTGAATGCTCCATGTATTAATCTGAGTGTTGGAGTTCTTTTCTGCATCTTTGGTTTCTGTTTTTATAAAAATAAAACCCCTCACAATAATGACAGGAATAATTTCTGAAGCCACTAATGTGTATTTCAGAGTCAGCACAGATTAGCCTTATTGGCATCGTTTCCTTCATTGTGTCTGTTTCCACACTCTCTCAATCTGCAGACAATTTCTTTTTTTAATCTTTCAACATACAGAGTAGAAGTTTCATCATAAAATAATTTACTCCTTGTTTGTAGAAGTTATAGTTTTACAACACAAGATAGATTCTCAACTAAGAAGGCAGGGTTTGCCCTTCTAGGAGTCAGGCCATCTGAGTTAACGACGTCTATTGGCAACTTGAACTTTCCAGTCTGTGTTATGATTCATAGTCTGTCTATGATTCACAGCTTGATTCATAGCTTGGTAGATGTACCTGTTCACGTTTCCAGTGGATTAGTATCCACTTTTGTTGCAAGTCCCTTGGGTATCTGTAGCACTGATGACAATAATAGTTAGTTACTCTCATCGTATCCATGAGGAAACTGAGGCGCAAATGCCTTAGTGAAGGCACTTAAGGGCACCGAGCAGACAAGTGGCTGAGCCAGAATTCTAATCTAGAAAGTCTGACTTCAGAGCTATGATATTGAACTAAGAACCTATGGACATGGATAGATCCACTGATCTTATTATTACCCCATCACTCAAGTGCTCCTGGCCTTGTCAAATGATGGAAGAGGCCACTAGTACAATGGTTTATGGACAGTGCTTATTGGGAGGATGCTATTTATTTTTCACACGGGCCAAATACAGAGATCTAGGAGTCAAGGATTAGAGGTATGCGTGGCACTTTTCACACCTGGAAAAGTGGCTTCAGGAAAAAATTTGACTGACAATCCCAAGATAATAGGCTCTGATAGATTAGAGCTGTGCTAATATGGTAGACTAATAGCCACACGTGGCTATTTAAATTCATTTTAGTTAAAATCAAATAAAATTAAAAATTTAGATCTCCAGACACGCTAGCTACATCTCAAGTGCTCAGTAAACACACGTGGCTAGTGGTTACTTGTTGGACAGTGAAGACACACTTTCATCATCAGGGGAACTTCTATTCGACAGCACTAGTTTAGGATTGAAAGGTAAAAGAACAGAGTCTGGCAGTGATGGTTGACACAAGTGTCCAGAGGTGGCTATGCTGGGGGCAACTTCCTAACCAGACCCCAGCTGTAGCTGGGCCTGAGCTGCTTCCTACAGCCTAACCTTGCAGGTCACTGTCTGTTATCTAAGCCTGATTCTGAGAGCCACTTAATTTCCTTCCAACAAATTTCTTTCCTGTTTAAGTTACCCACAGTTGTTTTCTGTTAGTTCCAACAAGACCCTTTCCAGGTAGAAGGTCCTTTACTTAGCATTTCCTAAAACTGAAAAACCCACACTTTAAGAAATTACTGATGTTGGATTGTTACATATTAACATAACTGTCCTTGAACCTCACAGGATAATTACTTAGAAAAAAGCAGGTTTGAGGACAGAATAATGTAGACCTGAGAGCAGTGGAAAGGGTGAATTTTTTCTTTCTTTGGGCCTAGTGATTTGGGGGCCCAAGGACACTTGTCTGGTGGAGATGAATTGACCCTGCCGGGAGGAAGAAAGCCAGAGGCTATGTGAGAGTGTGCTTTCTGAGAGTCCCATGGCCTACAGGCTTCAAGAGCGACCATATCTAATGGCAAGTAATCCCAAATCTTTGATAGATCTTAATGAAAATTACAGCCTGTGCTGTAGAGAATTACATGAAGTTTTTTTTTTTGGGGGGGGGGCGGTACGCGGGCCTCTCACTACTGTGGCCTCTCCCGCTGCGGAGCACAGCCTCCGGATGTGCAGGCTCAGCGGCCATGGCTCACGGGCCCAGCCGCTCCGCCACATGTGGTATCTTCCCGGACTGGGGCATGAACCCGTGTCCCCTGCATCGGCAGGCGGACTCTCAACCACTGCACCACCAGGGAAGCCCTACATGAAGATTTTGTTCTATACTCAGGATGGATGGCCAAAGGAGGAATGGGAGCTCCAAAGTAGTGACCATCAGTAACAACCAGCTGGGCCTGGCAGAGTGGCCACCTTATAATGACCATCTGGGTTTGGGCAGGTAACATGGCACATTGATTAGAGGACCAGAGCAAAGAACTGGGCTGGATCTATATGAGAGCACACGTGAAACACCACCGTTGGGGGTGGAGGGCAATGAAACATACCTAAGTTTTCTGAAAGGACTCAAATTCTTACAAGGTCCCGTAGAGACTCAAAGTCATCATAATTTGGGTTTTAATAGAAACATAACCTTACAAATATTGAGAGACCGAAAAGGCAAATGACATTTGAATTATATAAAGAAGAACTTTTTTTGCCATCAGATATTCAACAATAGAATGGGCTGACTTGTGCAGTAATAAGGTACTTGCTACTGGAAGGACTCAGCTAGAGATCAGATGAGAAACTGTCAGCCAGGCTGTGGAAAAGATTTCTGTGCGGGTGGAATATCAACAGCTTCCTCTAACCCAAGGTTCTGTGAACCTCTCATTATAAATAGAATAGCCTTTACAAACTAATGTGATTTCAGATTTTGAGATAGGAAATTTTTCCTAAAAACGCAAGGAGAAACAAGAGTATCCATTAAAATGCTTGGCATTTTGTGGCTGGACCTTCCAGTTTAACTCCTTTCATCCCTGGATCTTTCCATTTTTTTCCTGTTTCCTTTGCAAAATCACAGTAAAGTAAACTGTGATTTTGAGTAGGGTGGAAGGTATTAAAATACTTTAGAGGAAAGGTAAATGCTTCTTAATACTATTAGAATTTTAAGCAGAATTTGGTGAACAAATCTTGAGGAATACTAACCCTATTTGCTACAAAGATTAAAACATTGCTCTGCAGAAAAACAATCATGTAAATCGTTCTGATTTCTACAGTGTTCTGCATATTTATGTTTCCAAGAACATTTCAGTCAGGGGCTGAGCAACTTGGGGAAACAGAATTATGGCTGGGCTTTCCAGGACACTCACATGCGCGACCAACTCTGTGGACATGCTTGGAATCTGTTCCTGGCCCGGGATCAGATATATACATAAACTCCTCATAAACTCAGACCACATTTCCAGCCTATCTGTTTCCAAGAGTAATTCTTCACAAATGCTGGAAGGCCGCTTGATGTTTTACTCATTTATTAATGACCCACATAATCTGTAATTTTTCATACCTTGGGAGATGTTAGGTCTAAGTTAATCTCTCTCTGTTTTGCCTTTCACGTTTGGTTTTTCTTTTAAGTTATCCCCTCTCCCAGCATCAACTGTAATGAAATATCAAATAAACACTTCTAAATTTTACCAATTTTTTTTTTTTTTTTTTTTTTGCGGTACGCGGGCCTCTCACCGTTGTGGCCTCTCCCATTGCGGAGCAATGGCTCCGGACGCGCAGGCCCAGCGGCCACGGCCCACGGGCGCAGCCGCTCCGCGGCATGTGGGATCCTCCCGGACCGGGGCACAAACCCGTGTCCCCTGCATCAGCAGGCGGACTCCCAACCACTGCGCCACCAGGGAAGCCCTACCAATTTTTTTTTACAAATTCATTTTTGTTTAAAAAACCCACATGCCAATAATTTGCTAAACAATGTTACCACCATGTGACATTGCTTGCATTGTTGTATTGCTGCATGTTCGTCTTTCTAATTGTATGTGTTCTTATTTCTTGTGGGTTTTTGTACTTTGCCTCTGTGAGTAGATTCTAAGTTCCTTGTGGGCAAGGTTAATATTCTGCATATGGTCTAATAATGTCTGAAATGTACTAGATATGCAACAATATTTTTCAATTTTATTTTAAACTATGAATACTTTTATATTAAACATGGCAAAAGTAAACGAAAGGAAAGCATCAGTGAGCAATAATAATATTAACTAATATCTATTGAGTGTCAGCTATGTGCTAGTCCCTTCTTAGTTCTTTGCATGAATTAACTTATTTAATCCTCACAAGAATCCTTTGACATGAGTTACTATTTTTATTATTTCTCCTTTACGTATGAGAAAATTGAGGCACAAAACGTTAAGTAATTGGACCAGGGTCACACAATAAGTAAGTGGTGAAGTAAGAATTTGAATTCAGATCACCTGGCCCCAGGGCCTAGACTCTCAACCGCAAATGTGTGCTGTCTCTAAAGATGGAGAACAAGGTGAAGGACCTGGAAAATGCTTTTTTTCCCTCTATGTTTTATAAAATCTTTCATGTGGAAGATCAGATAATCCATGGTGGCAAGGAAATTGAATAAGTTCCTTCCTCTTTAGCATGACCACCGAACATTAAATGGAGGCAGCATTGCAATTGCCCTATCAACATTATTAAAGGCACTGAGAGAATATAGGCTGTGAGCTCTCTTTACTGCACCCGAAAGAACACAGCTCCACGTTCCGCAAAAAGAAGCACAAACTCTCCTCTAAACTTCTCTCCCTCGTGGTTATTCAGTGATAAACATTCTACCTCAAAACTTTAGGGTCACCTTATGTTTCTGCCGTACTCTGAGATAAAAATTATACCAAGCTAAGATTATAGATCAGTCCAATTCCTCTTCCATACATAGGTCTTTGAATATTTGAGACATGCTCACTCTGTCATTCACTCTTTCTGCCACATTTACAATGATTCCTACAGAGACTATCTCTATGCTACACCCACTCTCTTCCTTGGGGGAACTGGTTCCCCTCCCTCATCCTATTAGATGTGTGTTCTGAATAGTATCTGCCAATTTCCTTGACCTTGCCTCCATGGCCACAGTATTTGACTAGAAGTATTATAACACTTAAAAGGTAATTGGCTGCAAGTAATCAAAACTGTTGAACAGTAGCTTAAGTGAATAAGGATTTGTTTTTCTCACATAATAATAATGCTGGAGGTAAGTATTTGCTCACATTCATTATAGTAACTCTGAAAACTTGGGTCTATACCTTTGCAATTCCCTTGGCATTTCCCACATATATATTAACTCATGGTCACCAGTTGGCCTCTGCAACTCAAATTATATGTGTTCTAAGGTTGAAAAAAAAACAGCAGGAAGAAAGAGGGTTCCAATTAATTCCAATCCTTTTTATCAAGAAAGTAAATGGGTTTCAGAAATTTCTGCAGCACACTTTCCTTAAAATCCCATTGGAATGAAGTGGGTTTCAAGGACACCTTCAGTTGCAAAATATGTACATACATACATAAAAGTTGAAAAAAGTGTAGAATAAAATTGTAATGCTTGGCTTAAACTAATCATGATACATTGCATGGTGTTGGCCCACTACACCCCAAAACAAACTCAAGGTTCTGTTATCAATTAAGAAGTAGGTATTGGACAGGCAGGTAAGCTCCAAGCCTGTCAAAACTAAGGTCCTACCACATGACCTTAGTGATTTGTCCACAGATGAGCACATGACCCAAACTAGCCAACAGGGCCCTTACACAAGATTGTTGAAACTCCCTGGAGAGACAGCTGCCTGTAGTCACTGATTAAGCCTAACAAAGACTCTTATATGAGAGAAGGAAGCTGACATACAAAGAAGTAAACACAGGAGATAGAAAAAGAAAATCCAAATGGCACTCAGGTTACTAATTCTTACAGAGTCATTGTTAAGGCCAATTTTACATCTACACTTGGTTATAGGATCCAATCAATTTTCTATTATGCTTAAACTAGATCAATTTGGATTTCTATCCCTTGCAACCAAAGACCCCTGACTAACCTATTTCTTAACATGTTTCCCTGCTTCCAGCCTCTTCTGACTTGTTCATGCAGCACTGAGCCCTTAAAGTTGTTTTTCTTAAACACAAATCCAGTGATGCCACCAAGTGACGATCACCAGTTGGTGATGTTTTCCCCATCACCTCCAAGATGAAGTTCAAATAATTCATTATATTAAAACGTAAATTGGTGCAGCTACCATGGAAAACAGTATGGAGTTTCCTTAAAAAACTAAAAATAGAGTTGCCATATGATCCAGCAATCCCACTCCTGGGCATATATCTGGAGAAAACCATAATTCAAAAAGATACATGCACCCCAATGTTCATTGCTATTTACAATAGCCAAGACATGGAAACAACCCAAATGTCCATTGACAGATGAATGGATAAAGAAGATGTGGCATATATACATATATACAATGGACTGCTACTCAGCCATAAAAAAGAATGAAATAATGCCTTTGCAGCAACATGGATGGTCCTAGAGATGATCACACTAAGTGAAGTAATTTAGAAAGAGAAAGACAAATACCATATGATACCACTTACATAGGGAATCTAAAATATTATATGATACAAATGAACTTACTTACAAAACAGAAACAGACTTACAGACATAGAAAATAAACTTATGGTTAACAAAGGGGAGAGGGGTGGAGAAGGGATAAATTAGGAGTTTGGGATTAGCAGATACAAACTACTATATATAAAATAGACTAACAGCAAGGTCCTACTGTATAGCGCAGGGAGCTATACTCAATACCCTGTAATAAACCATACTGGAAAAGAATATATCTTTTCATAATATATTTTCTGAAAAGAAAAGAATATATTTTCAGTATATATCTGAAAAAAAAAGCTATTCATAACTTGGCTCACTAAACAAAAATCCAAGCTTTGGCCATAGAAAACTTTTAATACTCCTCAGTCATGCCATGCACTTCCATGTCATGATCTCCTTTATGTGGGATGTTCTTCCCCATGTTGTCCAACTAGATAACTCCAATTCCAGGACCCAACTCAGCACAACCTGCTTCTATAGCTTCCAGTGACCCATACAGGTACACTCACATCTAAACATACATATACACACATGCAAAATGTCTCATGTATGTCCTTTTCTCAGATCAAACAGTCCCTTTTACATAACTTTATCACAACATACATCAAATTGTGGTATAATTACTCCTAGCTAAGTATGAGTCCTGCAAAGGCAAGGCAATGAGTGTTCGTTTATTTGAAATAAGGTGAAATATTTGCACAAGTGGAGGAAGAAAGGAACTCCTAAAATCATCTGAATTTTTCTCCTATCTGGCTTATTTTCAGTTAAATTCCTCAGTGCTTTTTTTCTTAATTTGCTGTTATAGTCGGTTCCCATCTTGTAATAACACTACTGATCATTTATAATTTAAAGAATATGTCTATGTATAACTTACATCTATTTGTAATAACCTTGGCATTGTGTTTTAGCCCAGCTTTGTGGGTATAAAATATTTTGATAATTTGATTCTACAACTGAAAGCTATCCTCCCATATTTATGTATGTAGCTTTAATAATCAATTCTATATTTCTGCAAAATGTTTCAATATACGCTGAACAGGACAAAATTTAAGAGTTGTGTGGGATACCCACTAAGACCCGTATATAAAGCTGACATTGACCAGTAGTCTTTGAGGCTAGTTCTTTTTTATTATGATTTTTAAAGTTTTTTTAAAAACTGAGGTATAATTGATGAGTCTAGTTCTTTATCTCACTATGAATTCATCGTCTAACTAAAGTTTCATCCAAGTCATAGTGCTGAACCTTGCTCTCAAGCATTCAGTAATTTTGGAATGAGACTGAAAATACCTAAGTAAAAATGCCAGTTTTAAAATGTAAAATAGCTAGCTAGGGGGAAGCAGGCGCATAGCACAGGGAGATCAGCCCTGTGCTTTGTGACCACCTAGAGGGGTGGGGTAGGGAGGATGGGAGGGAGACGCAAGAGGGAGGGGATATGGGGATATATGTGTACATATAGCTGATTCACTTTGCTATACAGCAGCAACTAACACAACAATGTAAAGCAATTATACTCCAATAAAGGTGTTAAAAAAATATGCCAATTTTAGAGTTGAAGAAACCTAGTTTCAGAACAGCTACACGACTTGTGAAGGCTTATGGAACTGATAAGTGGGAGAATCAGGTCAGTTTTCTGACTCTAAATCCAATGATTGTTTCATTATACAACAACCTCCTCAACTGAGACTGTATCAAATATCCTACTAAAAGGAAATACTGTACGCATAACACTTTACTTATCGATCACTCAACAAAGCTCATTTAAATAGGAAATGGTGTTTCTTTGGTACGATTCATTTTCAGTGAATCTGTGGAATTTCTGAGCAATCACGGCTTCTTTTTCTACATGCTTACCAACCATCTGTTAATAATCTAGTTTAATCCTAAATGTCTCTTGTGGTTATCTGAGATGCCTCTAGTCAGTGTTTGCTCAACTTCTTATAATCCCAGAAACTTTTGTAAACATTTTTGCTCAGGAGCTGTATAATCCAAGGAGGCTCAATGTGACTATGGAAATATCAGCAAACAAGTTTAACACCAACCATAACTCATTTTTTAAAATCTAGGAATAGTCCCTCCTAAGCTATTGGCATGGACAGGTTTAGCATTTCTACATAAAAAGGGGCTTACAGGCAAAAACCTATTTGGAAGAGAAGGACTACTGTACTTGTCTTGCATTTGAATACGTAGGAAGCTCGCTGTTGGTTTTGATTCAGATTTTATGTACTTGGTATGTTTGGAGGGCTTATGGAGATTGGGGTAGGGGACTAAAGGATGGCCCCCGGTCACCTTTGGTATCGCCACTGGATCCCGGCCAGTTCCTTCACATGCCTGAATTCCCGTCTCATCCGAGTGACATGCTTGCCCTGCAGTCAATAAGACCAAGGACTGAACAGAGGCCTGCTAATTGTCCAGACCCCTCAGTTCTGGCTGTCATTTGGCATTTCTCCCTGGAACAGAAGTATACACTGCTCAGTGAAAGAAGTCACTGTAGACCAACCTGAGGCACTTCCATCCCCCAAGGGGAGCACAGCAGAGGGACTTAAAGACTTTGCCAACCAGAAGTCTGAAGACTTAATTTCTCCAGGGAGGAGCAGCCCTCTAGGCAAGCCAATAAAATCACAAACCAAGAAATCTCAGACTATAAAGTAACTCTTTGTAAAATTCACCCTGTGATGGAGGTAAAGGGCCGTATCTATCCTTAAATCTTCTCATTTTGTTTGTAGATGAGCAAAGGAGAAGAGGAGAAGGTGGAGGAGATGGAGAAAAGGGAGTGGAAGAAGAGGAGGAAGAAGCTTTACAAGGTACATTGAGAAAGTTAATAGTTTCCAACTGAGAAGCTCCTTGGAGAATAAGTAGTATGTCCAGCCCTGGTACATATTATACCTCTTCTCTGAGTTTGCCTATATGCCACATTATTGATTAGCATTTTACAGACATACACATACACACACACACACACAACCTTGGTTTAGTGAGGAAAACAACATAAATGTAGGAACTCTGTTTCTCAGTTGTCAGAGCATTGGGGCCAAAAACGATTACTGCTCAGTCTAAACCAATCTCCTAAGTTTATAAGCTTAAAGGCATTTCCTTCATTGGATACTGTCATGGCCGACTCTGGGGGCAAAGCCCCAGATAAGTATTGCTCCGTGTGCCCATTCATAATGAGATCAATTCCAAAATTTTTTGAATTTTGGAATTTTTTTCTCTTGAAAAGGAATATAAACACAAAAGATGCCTCCAAGATGGGGACAGTGAAGAACTGGGAAGGAAAAAGAGTCAATTTCATGGTTTTGTCTGGTTTTGATGAAGTTAAGATGAAGTGGGGAGACTATGGCTTCGTCTTCTCTATGCAGGTCTTCCGCATTTTAAATGGCCCTTGGTAAGCCAATTTCCTTTTGCCTTATAAGCAGTCTCTTAAACCCCAATGTAGGAGTGCCCTTAAAATGGTAATTTCATAATCTAAGCGTGATCCTAGATATGACTTTTAGAACTCAATTTTAAAACTCAATTAAAATAATCATCTATTTTCAAACTTTTCCAAGACTTAGAAATGATGTTATTTGATTAAATTGATTGGCCCCATAAAAGGAACAGTGTACCAGTCAATGATTTTTAACTTGTTTCTAATGAAGTTTATATATTAATTATTTTAAATTTCTCTTATTTTTTCTTCAATTTCTGAAGTTGCTGATATAGTAAAAGATTATTGAACTCAAGTGTTCAGAGAAATATGTTAGGTTAAAATATTCTATTTCCTGGTTAATTGCCAACAAGAATGTTATTTACCTGTACTGAAGTGAAACCATATCCCTAATGTTCAGTCCTGACTGCTGTCAAAGGCAGGGGGCTTTCCTTAATGTGGAAACGAAAGAATTAGCATCAGGAGTTTAGAGGAGACTTTCATCTCTCAAAACATCCTTTTTTGTCTACCCTGTAGATTTGCCCGCAGAGTTAAACACTTGGAAAAACATTTTGCAAAGAATAATGTGACATGCTTGTGCATGGGAAATCTTCACTCCACCCGGGAAAAGATAAATGGTACTTAAGAACTACTCTTTAAGAGTGAGATGTTTACTGAAATAAGGGAGGCTAATTGTCAAAAATGATGAGAAACAAATGTGAAAAGCCCCGTGTTTGGAACTCCAGCCACATGGAGCGTTTAAACAAGCATATGCTGTGTTTCAAAAGAAGAGGCATAGTTTCAGACATTGCCATTTTTTGGAAAAAATGTTCAGCATAAGAATGAAAAAAAAAAACCAAACATGGCTGCCAAGGAACATGGAACAAGAAACGTGACTGCCAAAGTTATCTTCTCCGAAACACTGGAGCGCCACTGTGGTATCAGTTTGGCTTTTTTTATTATATTCAGTGACATCACAGACCAGTCTTACTGGAGACATGTGCTAAAGGGGCTGACATGTGAGAACTGCTAGAGATAGGACAGAATTCTCTATGGATATGAGCTGTTTAGCTCTGCTTATCCAAGTTCTTGATCTTTCCAAGGTTGTTCTATTAATTTCCAGAGCACCCTAAAATAGGGTTTCTTAAACTTGGCACTGTTGGCATTTTGGGAGGCTAATTCTTTGTTGAGAGAAGGCTGTCTTGTACATTGTGGGATTCTAGCAGCGATAGCAGCTCCCACTCAGTTGTGACAACCAAAAATGTCTCCAGACATTTCCAAATGTCCCTGGGGTAAGGCAGTAGGAAGTAGAGGTAATTGTCCTGGGCTGAGATCCACTGTTCTGGAGGATAAAACATTAATTTAGGGTTCTCAGATAAATTCTGTATTATATATTTGCAAATGTATTTAACAAAGGGGCAAACTTCACTAGTCCAGGACACAATAGCCCTGGCCCCCACTAAAAAAGCCGGTAAGTTCATGATTCTTCTATGCCTTTCAGGTAATAAGCACTATGTGTCGTGCTTCCACAGATTTTTTTCTTGACTCCATCATTTTGTCACTGGTGTGACCAAGGGCTTGTTATCTGACCTCTCTAAGCCTCAGTTTTCCTCATCATAAAATGGGAACAATACCTACCTGAGAGCTTATTGTAAGGATCAAAGAAAACAGCCTATCTTAATACTCATACTTGGAAATCCCCTAATAAATCATCATTTATTATATGGCATGGTTCACATTCAGCTTCAATGAAGATATGTCTCCCTTTTCTTTTAAACCACAAATCCAATCAGGACTGACAGATCTCATTAATGGGAACAAGTTTAAATAATCATACAGTAGGACCTACAAATAATTAGAGCTCTTTCCAGCTTTTATTTTTTTATTTTTTTATTTATTTATTTTTTTTTTGTGGTACGCGGGCCTCTCACTGTTGTGGCCTCTTCCGTTGCGGAGCACAGGCTCCGGACGCACAGGCTCAGCGGCCGTGGCTCACAGGCCCAGCCGCTCCACGGCATGTGGGATCTTCCCAGACCAGGTCACGAACCCGCGTCCCCTGCATCGGCAGGCGGACTCTCAACCGCTGCGCCACCAGGGAGGCCCTCCAGCTTTTATTTTGATTTGCCTTTAGTTCCCTTCATGTTGGATGCACACGAGTCAGTTGTTTCTGAGCCATAGGCCCACAGTTTTTGTTTTCAGTAGGAGTGCCCGGGAAAATAGTCAACATAAACGTAACTGCAGTTTGACAGACCACAAAGTTGTTTCAGTAAACACTCAGCATGCTGAGCTGTGTGGCTTTAGGAACTGGTGAACGCTGACCAAGAACATCCTCTTTGGGGGCCCACCCAGTCACCATGACACAGTCCAAGTGATCACCTGAAATCATGGAGGGATTCAGATGGTTCAAAGCTTCACTTTAACCAGAAATCCACCGGCCACAGCAGAGAGCATGAGGAGGACTCTGACAGCAGGCAAGAGCAGACACTGATTCAAGCGACAAGAAGAAACAGGACCATCTGGGTGTTTCCTGCTCATTTCTGCTAAAATTTTCCCAAAGACCATGCTGCTGGGGATTGTGAAAGGAGACCAATGACTATTTTGAGAAACAAAATATTCTTAACAAAAGCTTCCCAGAGGGATTAGGATGTTTACAATACTTGGAGAATGGCCAAGGGGGAGTAAATTCCAGCACAGCATGGAGAAGTGATCAAGTTTACAACCTATGGTCTGGACCGAGGGCAAGCGTGCCAAATAGCTCCCCCAGAGTGGCATTAGCTGGAGAGTTCTTTGGGGGTTTTTATGAGGGGAAGAGGACTGCTCATCTACAATCACTTCCATTTGGGAGAATCTCAGCTTCACCCAGCTGCGCGGGGTCAGGAAGGCCTTAGCTGAGGAAGACATCTGGGGTCTTCAGCTTGGGGTAACCAGCGAAGCCAAGTAGGTAACCCCGTCCCTTCTCCCTTCTAGCCTCATCTCTAGCTGGGCGGTACATACTCTTTGGACTGGCCAAACCCTTCCAGGAGCGAGAAACAGAAGTACAACTCACATTAGCATAGGCCAACGACAGATTTATTGACTCTATGAAAGGAAGAGTTGACTCAGGAAAAGAAAACCCTCAGTCAAAGGTGGCAGTGCAAGTACAAACTCCTACATGGCAGAGTGAGTGTGGGGTGAGCATTTCTCAGAAGAAGGTCATAGGTGTTCTGGGCTTGCAAAGCCAGAGATGGCTACCCCGAGATTCAGTCACTTCCCACAGATAACCTTGATGTGCAGCAGTGTCAATGCTTTAAATCAGGCCCACTGGCTGCTTTCGTAAATAAAGTTTTATTGGATACAGCCAGGCCCTTTCATATACGTGTAAACTGCGGCTGTTGTTTTCCCTGCAATGGCCAAGTTAAATAGTTGCTGTAAAGACTGTGGAGACTGTAAAGCCTATGTCTACCCTCTGGCTCTTTGTAGAAATACAAAAAGTGTTGACTCCTGTTTTAAATAATTTTCTCAGGGAATATCTAGAGTTAAAACATGGCATAAGTAAAACCAAAACAGTTACAGGTCTGAGAAACCTTTCTAGTTCCTAAATGTTTTCTATAAAAGAAAATTGGTTATGTATTTATTCCTGTACTTACCTTGAGACACTTAGTTGTTTATACCTCCTCTTTTTTTTTTTTCTTTTTGCCATACGCGGGCCTCTGTTGTGGCCTCTCCTGTTGCGGAGCACAGGCTCCAGACGCGCAGGCTCAGCGGCCATGGCTCACGGGCCCAGCCACTCCGCGGCATGTGGGATCTTCCCGGACCGGGGCATGAACCCGCGTCCCCTGCATCAGCAGGTGGACTCTCAACCATTGCGCCACCAGGGAAGCCCTATACCTCCTCTTTTTAAAGAATAAAACATATGAGGCAATATATTTACTTTTTAAAATTTGTCTGCATTATGTAGTTTTGATAATTTATACACAAATAACTAGGCTTCCCATTATGCTAAATGTTCAAGAATCACATATATCACGATTATGATTCCCTACTTCAACTATTTTTTTAAATAGTCAACTAATTTCAAATTACAAACAGATAAGAAAGACCCTTTCATATATTTAAATCTCTTTCAAAGTCTCCAAAGTCTGAACAAAGTTTGACAAATGTAAATGCCTATACTCTTGCTGATTTAATTATTACTGGTTAAAATAATCGTATTTTCCCCAGCTTGTCTTAGATGTCCCTGGGACTTGTAGGGACTTCCTCCTACTCTTCATTTTCTCTCTGTAATTGCTAAAATTGCCTCCTAATGGAACTGAATTGTTAGTTTCACGAGAAGGCTCTTGTGGGTTTCCTAATGAGTTACATAGTCCATGCCCTATTTCCTCTGACGTTTCCTCATTTTCTATGACTTAATGACAAAATGATGGGAGGTAAAAAATAAAATAAAATAGGAAGAACATTCTACCCTTTTTTGCCTCTAAGAATTTTCTTGATGCTACAGTTCATGTTATTAATGATTTTGAAACAATGGTAAAATGTAACTTTAAAAAAATGGGGGCTTCCCTGGTGGCACAGTGGTTGAGAGTCTGCCTGCCGATGCAGGGGACGAGGGTTTGTGGCCCGGTCCGGGAAGATCCCACATGCCGTGGAGAGGCTGGGCCCGTGAGCCATGGCCGCTGAGCCGGCGCATCCCGAGCCTGTGCTCCGCAACGGGAGAGGCCACAACAGTGAGAGGCCCGCATACCGCAAATAAATAAATAAATAAATAAAAGGTTTATTTCAAAAACAACCAAGCAACCAAACAAAAACATTTACTGTGGGTCTGCTATATTCAAGCAAAGCACTATTTTGGGCAGTGGTGGTTATAAGAATATCTGAGATAATATCATCCCTCAAGACACTTCCAATCGAAAAGAAAGATAAATAGATACATCTCAAATCACACTTTGAAAATAAGGTTTTGGTGGAGGAAAAGCAGAGTGCTTAGAAAACACTTCATAGAGAACATGCATTGGAATTCAGTCTTAAAACTACTGATGGGTGTGAAAGTGTAGGGTTGAGGGCTCAGGTTCACTGTACTTTGTGGAGAGAAAATGTCATGAACAAAGGCAAAGAGATGTGTGAGTCTATTTTGATCATTTACTATATAGCATTGAAATTACTTATTCATGGGTCTGCCTTTCCCACCAAACTTTAAGTTCTTAGGAGGGAGCCACATCTTCTTCGTCACCATGCTATCAGACCTTCACACAATGGTGTTTCTCGAATTCAGCAACGAATCACTCGTGGGATGCAATTCATTTCTTATTTAACTTATTCCAGTTGCAATTCAAAGTTTCCAAAATTCATGCTTTAAAAAAAAAACTATAAATTTTAATCCCAGCCTAAATCTTACTGGTTTACCAGAACACAATATTTAACCTCTTAGATCCTCAGTTTCCTAACCTTCAGCTGGGAATGGGGGGGATGGTGTGGGCCATGGCAGGGGAAGAGTAACAATATACCACAGAGATCAGGATAAAATGAGATGACACATATCAAGCACCTACCTAACTGCACTTTGGACCCAGGAGATAATTAAATTGGCGTAACTTCTTTTCTCTTAAGATAAAGAGCCATAATTGTGTTTTCCACGTGCTCAATACTAACAGAGAACTGTGCCCCAACGACTTGCTTCCCCTGTGAGCTCTTCTAAAAGTGTTCCACACTTGAATGCATTTGGGGAATGCTCTATAACATGTTTCCCTCCTGGAGAGTTACAGGACACATCAGCAAGGCTCAAAAAAAGTCCTACAGTAAACAAGTCTGTTTAGCTTTATTTATCCCAACGTTCTTCAAAATTATTTGACCACAGACATTCTCCATGATACTACCACCCACCAAGACATACTTGATGAACTCAGATCTAAAGAGGACATTCTGGGCTCATCACTTTCATTCTACTATCCACCCTGCAAATATTCTTGCCCTTATTCACATCTAATTGTATAAACAGAGATAGCAGGAAGGTAGTTTTTTTTTGTGGTTGTTGTTTTGTTTTCTGGCTCCGAATAGCTGTTTTACTAAGTTATGTGTCCTGCTCTAAGTGTGGATTAAATATTCCTCCTTCCATTAATATTGAGCATTTTTTTTAAATCAAAGCAAAATAATTGAGAGCCATGTTATTTTAAGGTTTAGTTTTTAGTTTTCTTGTTTTAAAAATCTGTACTGAGAAAGAGAAATATCTTATGATATCCCTTATACGCGGAATCTAAAAAATGATACAAATGAACTTATTTACAAAACAGAAACAGACTCACAGAGAACGAATTTATGATTATCAGCGGGGAAAAATGGGGGGAAGGGATAGTCAGGGAGTTTGGGATCGACATGTACACACTGCTCTATTTAAAATGGATAACCAACAAGGACCTACTGTATAGCACAGGGAACTCTGCTCAGTGTTATGTGGCAGCCTGGATGGGAGGGGAATTTGGGGGAGAACGAATACATGCATGCGTATGGCTGAGTCCCTTTGCTGTGCACCTGAAACTGTCACAACATTGTTAATTGGCTATACTCCAATATAAAACAAAAAGTTTAGAAAAATCTGCACTATACTATTTGGGCTTTAATGTAGAGATTGTTTCAGGAACATCTCCTTAATGGCTCACACCACCTAGGGCTGCCTGAGCTCCGCATTCCTGTGCCTGCCAACAGGACTGAAAAGGACCAAACACTGTTATCATTTGTCATTCAGCACTAGCTAATGTGTCCATGTGGGACTCAGCCTTCTTTCATCACAGTTTCACTTTTTACTTATTTTACTTTCACTATTATCCATTAGTCCCAGCCTGAGGCTATTTTCATCTTGCAAAGAATATCATATGTAATAACGATGCCTCTTCTCTCACATTGGGAAACTAGTAAAATAGATATTACCCTTTCATAAGTTCAGAAACCTAGTTTTAAAAAAATGCCAGAAAGTTTTTGTAAAAAGTATTAAGAACCACTAGTAGATTAACATAAATTATGCAAATATATTTTTAAAATTGTAATGGAAAATATTTTTACCTTTCCTTTCTCTGTATTAATGTCCCACACCAGATTCTAGGTTCCTTGTCAGCTGAAATAACGTTTTTTTTTTAATCCCCAGGGCTTAGTGTAGTGTCTTGTGCATAGTGCATTCTCAAATATTCCTTATCGAACTGAACTGAATTTCTCTCTTTAAAGAGTTAAGCTTCCAGTGGGAGTTGTTTCCAGGAACACCTGGATCTCTGAAGAGTAATGAACTCTAATTTCATATCAACTTGCTAAGTCTTCACATGAGTAGGATCTGAGTAAATCAGTAGGGAAAAAAAAGTGTGGCCCAAATGTCCTGAAACTCAAACCATTCTTGATACTTAAAGACTCAAGGAAAAAGAAAATGTACCTAACATTTGTGTTAGAAATTCTTTTAGTTTAATAAATAACATCTTGATTATCCAGAATTAACAACTGAATGTTATCTTGCTCTTCTTAACTTTCGGGAGAAAGGGGTAAGGAGGAGAGAAAGAAAGAGAAAAGATAGAGGGAGATAGAGAAAAAGAGAAGGAGGGAGGGAGGGAGGGAAAAGGGGTGTGAGGGAGGGAGGGAGGGAGGGAGGAAGAAAGGAAGGAAGGAAGGAAGGAAGGAAGGAAGGAAGGAAGGAAGGAAGGAAGGAAGGAAGGAAAATACTGTTATCAAGGTTTGCTTGTTTATTTCAAACAACTTTAATGGTTTGTTCAACAGTGAGTCTAGGGTTTCCCTGGTGGTGCAGTGCTTGAGAGTCCGCCCGCTGATGCAGCGGACACGGGTTCGTGCCCCGGTCCGGGAAGATCCCACATGCCGCGGAGCGGGCTGGGCCCGTGAACCATGGCCGCTGAACCTGCACGTCCGGAGCCTGTGCTCCGCAACAGCAGAGGCCACAACAGTGAGAAGCCCGCATACCGCAAAAAAAAAAAAAAAAAAGAGTGAGTTTAACTTAAATTGAATTCCTCTATATCAGTTTTCCTCGACCTTCAGTATTGCACAATCACCTTCAAAAGGGAAAATTTTGATAATGAACTTATCTTCACCATCAATCCATTATTGATAAAATTCAATAGTAAACCCCCAAATATAATAATGCAAAAAAATTAATTTCATTGAATTTTAAAAATATTTTTCATATATTTGCTTCTGCATTCACTGCTATTGAACATTTACAAGTTGCCTCATCATACAAAGACAAGAAGGATCCACACCTGACATTTACTCCCAGCCTGAATATAGTGAGTATGGTGCTGACTGCTTCCTCTCAGGCTCTATACGTTTGGACATGTCTGCTCTTCTATGTGCCGAAGGAAGTCCCCAAACTCCCATGACTTCTATCTAACGAGTTATGGTAAAACCATCTTTGACATAGCACTCCATATAGAAAAAACATAAAGTTTATTTATGTAGTAAGTTCACTCCTGTTAGTTTCTTCGTGACTCCATAACAATAAGTACCCAATTTCACTTTTATGGTATCATATAAAAATTCACAGTTTCTTAAATAACTTAAGAAACTAAAGTCTTGGGACTTCCCTGGTGGTCCAGTGGTTAAGAATCCGCCTTCCAATGCAGGGGACGCAGGTTCAATCCCTGGTCAGGGAACTAAGATCCCACATGCTATAGGGCAACTAAGCCCACGCACCACAACTACTGAGCCTGTGCGCCACAACTAGAGAGAAGCCCGCACATCGCAAACAGCCCGCATGCCGCAACGAAAGATCCTGCATGCCACAATGAAAAAGACCCAATGCAGCCAAAAATAAATAAACACTAAAGAAAAAAGAAATTAAAGTCTTAGTCAATAAAATAGTTTTTCTATTGCAAATCATGGTTGTAAAAGAAAAGTTCTGTTATTACAACTGGCAAAAAGAATTCATCTTGATGGCTATCTTGCGACAATTGCTGTTTTGACATGAGACTGGACACAGGACATGAAGGATTAGACACTGACTATTTAGGTGATCTTTCAGCACTGAAACAATAGTAACACAAATAGCAAGCCTGAGTCTATACAGCTGTCTTCAGGTGATCTGCCATACACTGCATATACATTTTTTAATTAAGTGAAATGAAAACACAAAACCAGAAAAAGTTCTCATAGAACTTCCACACACTGAAGAACACATCAGAATTCCAATTTGAAAAACCACTGCTGTAATAGATCTACCATCTTGAACATTAAATTTATTTTTAAAATAATGATCTTTAGATACTTTTGGACATTTCAATTATCAAAGAAACTCTTGACTAGACTGACTTTATTTTCTAAAGCAGGAAAACACTTTGGTTTATTTTTGAAAGTTTTCATAAAACAATTTTTAAATTAAAGGTGGGATTTTTCCTTAAAACATTGTTTAATTTTGAAATTTTAGTTTGTCAATATGCTCCACTTGACAGTTTTGGGGGGTTTTTTTTTTTGGTCTATTGTGTTTTAGCTGTCGACACTTGTAATGCAGCTTCTGAGTAGTAAAATCATGCATCCAAGCCTTGATAACAAGGAAGTTCATGAAAGATGGCTTGTAACATTTTTTACAATTATTTTGTACTTCTTCTAACACAGGTTTTTTAATTAATCAGTTTGTAACTAATAGGAATTGTCTCTTTTTCTTTTTCTTTAGTGACTCAAAACTTTCCTTTAAAAGCCATATTCTCTGCTTTATATTGCTGACCATTTCTTTTTTTCCAAGTTGGATTTTTCACTTGGAGGTATAATCATTCTTTCAGGAAAACTATTACTTTATCTGAACATGTCATCATTCAAAATGGCTGTGTCCACAAAAAATGGAAAGTAGAGCGAAATATCAATGTGCAGTAAAAGAACTATGGGAATATTTGGAATCCGGTTTTTCTTTGCAGAAAAAGCAAATTTGCTTTCCAGAACACCACCCAGATAGCAGCCAATCACATTAACTAACCATATGGACCTATTCCAAAGAACCAATTTCAGAGTCATTGGGTTTTCTGATTTTGAACAAGATAATGTCATTTCTTTTGACATGATCTGCTAAAATTCAAATTTAATGGAGCCTGAACTATGGTCATTATCCATAAATACTAGAGTTATCTTGTACTATGAGATCTAGCATAATTTCTGTTTTTCTCTGATATAACCAACCTTCCATTCTGGGATGTTAATTTACATGAAAGGGTAGATTTAGAAATAAATATGAAAGTATCCCTAAGGCATGGAAAATGTGCTCATCTTAAAGAGTTTTTTGGTTTGGCAATGCTTGGTTGACTTGCTTTCTTTTTGTTCCCAGAGTTAACCCAAATCAGCAGTTTCTAATGCCCTAATTGCAATCACGTACAAAAAGTTAATGCATGTAATACTAATAAAGCAATTTAATAAAATCATTAGCGTACTAGACTAGCTATTAATGATGACGATAATAATAATAATGATATTTTATACCTCTACAGTGTCTTTCATCTAAGTATCTCAGAGAACTTTACTAATAAATACTTTGATTTTCCCCAAATAAACCTGTTTTTCCAATTATATGTGCTTCTGTAAAGTTGCTTCAAATATCAGCATTAATCATAAACACAGAATCCCTCAATTTTAGCATTTCAACCATTTATACACTTAGCTTATTTAGAGAATATCTGTGCACTTTTTCTAGAAATAGCTTGCTTCCTGGGAATTGATGACAGGTTTTATCAAAGTTAAACATCTATTATTGTAAGAGGTACCCGAATAAATATAGACATATGCATCCTTTTTCTAAGTCAGGAATTGAAATTCTAATGACCTGGAAAAACAAATCTTTGAGAAATTTTTCTGATCTCAGTAAAACTTAGGCATTTTTTGTTGTTCTTTCAATTTGAAGAGCAAAACTCTTCCCATTTTTTAAAATACACACACACCCACACGCCTTGGGTTTAATGGTGGTCTGACATATTGTAAGGTACCCCAGATGTGAGAATACTCTAAGAGTGGTCTTTCCTCCTCTGTGCTGTGCAGACCCCTCCCAGGTGGTGCTAAGGGGTACACCTCATAGAAGAGGGTAGCCTTGACCAAGGGGTACATTATAATCTGTGGTGAAAGGCATCAAGTAGCTGATGGTCTCCTGTTAGAACCTATAATCAGGTTCCCCAGACTCATCCAGGAGCAATCCGAAACATTTGACTTGGTCATTAGTCAATGTTACATAAAAACCCACCACAAACCCCATTACCCTGTAGGATTACTGTTAAGGATTGAGGAAGTTCTTAGCACAATGCCAGGCCCTTTTTGACCGCTTATGGCCCAGGGGAATAATCCCATTGAAAATTAAATTAAAACAAAACAAAATGGAAAACAGAGTGATGCATAAAAAGAGAAAGTTCAATTGCTGCCTTATGGCCAGGTCTCTTACCCTGGTGTCCGCAGATCATCACCTCTCTAGACAGACTTCAGGTGATTTGAAGGCAAAATTGGGATTGAATATGTACATGGGGATTTTTCTAGACTCCATTCCTCTCATCAGAGACTCCAAAAAGTCCCTGACCCAAGAGTTTAGAAACCATTGCCTTACAGTGATAGTACTGTTGTCAATAACAGTACATGACAGGAAGATTCTCTCCTTCCTTCCCTAACTACCATACCCTCACAAACTTTCCCTACCCCCCAAAAAAGTTCTAAAAATTACAATATTTAATCATTCACTATCTGGTGCTAATACTTTCCTGATGATTTTAATTGTAAAGGTAAGTGTGCTGCCCACAAGCACTATACTACTGGTCTACCATTCCCTGGACACACTAGCCTGGTTGATGTGTTCTATTTCTCCATTTCTTCCTCTCTACCTTTATATCTGTAAATCCCCTTCCACTAATCTCTGGATAAATAGAAGTTAGAATGCTGATATGTAGCTATGTGGGACAAGATGGAGATGCAGAGTATCTGTGATTTTTGGTCATGAGTGTTCGTAAAGTATCTTCTAGTTTAAAAGTATTTACTGTAAGTTAGGGTATGATTCATTTCCACTTTATAGATCAGAAAACAGGGTTCTGAGTGGTTAAATGACATGTCCAAACGTACCTAGATAGTGCAAGAAAGAGCCAGAACTCAAGCCTAGGACATACAACTCAAAATCCTATATTCCACCAAAACCAAGAGCACCTTTCCCAAAGGAAAACAGCCTAGCCCTCCTTTCCCACAATATTCCATAAAAAAAGGTTCAAAAATCAAATACATTTCAGTTCATTTGACTCTGTATTGGGAGACATTAGAGGATCTTTAAAAAAAAAATCAATTAAATAGCTGTTTAAGTTTCTTATCCCAGACATGAGCAGAAGATCTTCTATGGAACAAAAGTATTGAATTGATGCTGAACTACATCAAGTCATATCTTTGAAAGTAACTCCTCAGGATGGAGAGTCGGGACAAGGGGTAATTTTTTTCCTTCCATTTTCCCTAACAAGCTCCCTAAAACTTATATTTTGAATAAAATAGCCATCAAAAGAAGGAGTTTGGTTTTTTTCTCTTGTCTACCTGCCTTACCAAATCAAAGTTTTTAATCAACACTGCTCCTTATCTAAAACACTTTTCTTAATTTCAGTCTTCTCCACCTCATACTATTACTGGTGTCCCTAAGGCTATTTTTCTACTACAATCAAGCTGGCTGTATTTTTGCCAGATCAGTCTTTCTAAAATACAGACCAGGTGACATTAGCCCCCTGACCTACTACAGAATACTACTAAGGGTTATTATAATCTGGACTCAACTCACCTCTCTAATTTTGTCTCTTTCTATTCCTCCACACTGATGATGACAAATACGTGATACATTTATCGTCACATCCCACCCAAGCTCATGTATTCATTCAACAATTAGTTGTTGAATACCTACCATGTGCCATGTACTCTGCTAAGCTCTAGGAATAT
This sequence comes from Grampus griseus, assembly GCF_964374135.1. Lineage (NCBI taxonomy): Eukaryota > Metazoa > Chordata > Mammalia > Artiodactyla > Delphinidae > Grampus > Grampus griseus. The sequence continues at coordinate 42,986,020 of NC_139007.1, forward strand.
CCCAGGCATGTGGCCCCTGACCTCATAGATCTCATGGCTAAGCGGCGAAGACAGATGATAAACAAGAAGATAAATGAACTATGGTTAAGTATTCCTAAGGAAACAAAGTTGTTGCTGAAATACAGAAAATGGGGATGGGCCTCCTGGAAGAGAGGGAGAAATCTAGTTAAATAGGATGGTTGGGGAAGACGTAGCTGAAAATGTGACTTTTAAATAAGAGGAAGTCATCCTCGCAAAGGAGCATTCCAGATTGAGGGACCAGCATGTATGAAAACTCTGAGGGGGGAAAGAGCATGCAGAAGTGGAAAGAGGCCTCTTTGAATGAAGAGCAAGTCTACATCATGCAGGTCCTTAGACCCATGGAGAGAATTTGGGCTTTTACCCAACATAAGGGGAAACCAATAAAGAGTTTTAAGCAAGGAAGTGCCACAATCTGATTAATATTTTTAAAAAACGAAGGAGACACATCTGTAACCAAAGTAAGCCTCTGCCTTCACAGGAACTTAAATATAATAGTAATTATATTGAAAAGCAGAAGTACTAAGATATAGAAAAAGAAGTTACAACATGTAGTACAAATATGTGTTTATGTGAGACTATCTGCAAACAAAAAATAAGACTTGAAAATTTTAGAGGGTTCATTTTAGGATTGGAACAATCTTGAGTCTATCTAGCCTCGGTTTATGGTCTAACATGTAGCGTATGGAAACAAGATGAGAGGAAGAGCATTCAGTCATGACTTCAGCTCTTTTAGCCCAAATCTATTGGAAGAGTCTGGGGGTAGGATCAGAAATAGAATATTATTTTCAGAATACATTATAAAGCAAGCTTAGCCTGAATTCCAGAGTATGAAAACACACAATATTCCTAAGTAAATTCCATATAGTATCAAACTAGCTAACATCTAAGAAAATCTATTATGTAGGAAAAGTCAGCAGAACCCCTGAAATGTCAAAAAGAGCAAGGCTACAGCATTCCCAACAATCTTCAGTAAAGATTTGCAGGAGCTGGGATCAAGCCCTTTGTATCAATATGCTTACAGCCTAATATTAGAGGTGTTTTTTTCATTACGTCTGATGTAATATTCCATTTTTTGACAAAAATGTGGAGTAGACCCTAAGAAAAAAGCGTGGAAATAGATTTTAAACAAACATATTTTAGAAGCAAGCTAAACACTAAGTAGGAGGCAGCACTGCCACAGGAAAAGCCAGGCTGTGTTTTCACATCATTGAGGCCCTTTGAGGTTGCCACTGACTTTCCTTCAGTTGGGCCTGCATTGTCCTATCACTGAAGACACTGCATAGGTGCCTAACCCTCTATGAGACCCCTGTGTGGGCTGATGTCCATGTTGCTGTCCTTGCTGCCTGGATTCCACTCGGTTTTTACTATTTATCCTCCAGTTCCTGTGGCTCTGAATCAATAACTTTTTTGGGGGGACCGAAGCTTCTCTTAAAAATATATGAACAAGGTTAGAGAGAGAAAACGTGCCTTTTCCAAGTCTCAAAACATCATTGTTCACCCTGGAGAACACTGCTCTGGGACTGTGGCTGTACACGAGAGGATGTGTGGAAACGGAAAAGAAAATCTTCTGACAGCACCTTACAGGAGTTACAAACCCCACGAATCCAGAGCACCGGCTTATTATCTGTTGACTCTATCACGGCCAGTTCCAAATTGGCCTTGTGTCACTGTCTGAGTCCCCATCTCTGCCCCCGAGGTGGGTAGATACAATGCAGTGATTAAGCTGTATTTCTGCTTTCTTCATGATGCTAACAGAGGATGTCACCCTGACAACTTTTTTAACCTTTCTTTTGATCAAATTCCCAGGTAGCTACTGCAATTCCAAACTATAGCCAATTGAGTTTGAAGATATTACAAATAGGCTTCTACAGCTGTTGCAGTATTGAAAGCAGTGATTATCCTACCAGGCACGGCGGGCTCTTTGGAACAGCCTTGTAAGCCTTTGAACAGTCTGGCATCCTGTGCTGGTGCTGTACAGCGAGTCTTCATGTAAAATATCACCCACCCTACCCAATTTGCTTGCAATTTAGCCCAAAGACTACTTGAAGCAGAAGTCATTAAAATGATGCTATGAGGAAACCCATTCAAAATTTGACTCCACATTTTTATGAAATAGCAAAGAATTCCCTCTAGCTTTTAAAGAGCTATACAGGCGGTCCCCAATTTTATGATGGTTCAACTTATAATTTTTTGACTTCATGATGGTGCAGAAGCAATGTACATTCAGTAGAAACTGGACATGGAATTGTGAATTTTGACCTTTTCTCAGGTCAGCGATATGCAGTAGATACTCTCTCCTGATGCCGAGCAGTGGTCACTAGCCATGTCCCCCCAGTCAACCACGCAATCACGAGGGTAAACAACCCATGCATTCACCTCTCTGGACTCATACAACCACTCTGATTTTCACTTTCAGAACTGTATTCAATAAACGGCATGAGAAATTCAACACTTTATTATAAAATAGGCTTTTTTGTTAGACAATTTTGCCCAACTAACCGCTAATGTGAGTGTTCTGAGCATATTTAAGGTAAACGAGGCTAAGCTATGATTTTTGGTCGGTTAGGTGTATTAAATGCTTTTCAACTTACACTGGGTTTACTGTGATGTAGCCCCATGGTAAGTTGAGGAACATCTGGATTCCCTTTCAATTCCATCACCTTTGCCTAATACCAATCGGCTCAGGGTCAGCCAGCAAGCTTGAGGCAGCAGCTGCTATCCCCGCCAATCAGAGGAGAAGCATCCTTCCCAGAGCAACTATGCTGCTGCTCACAGAAACAAATACCACCGAACAACTTCAGACATTTGTTGTCCTTAGGAAACTACAGGAAGATGGGAGGTGCTGTTTTCTAAGTGGGAAAACAACAAAACTATGGAAACACAATGTAATCAAGAGCCAATGGGATTAGCAAAACAGAAACCATAGTAATGAAAATAAATAAATAAATTTGAAAAATATCCTCTGTTGTAATTTGTTTAGACCATGTTTTAAGAATATAAGACTTTATTTCTCTTGTAATAATACATGGCAAAAAATAAGGCTTTAGATTTTCAAAATTCTTTATCTGGAGTCAGGCTACCTAGGTTGAATTCTGGCTCTGTCACTTGTTAGTTGTTAAATTTAGGCAACTAAGTTCACTATATCTGAGTTTCTGCTGTAAACTGGGGGCAAAATATAGAAACCTCACAGAAATGATGGGAGGGTTAAATGAGATAATATATGTAGAATGCTATAACTGAAAGAGCCAAATAATATTTAGATGCAGCTGCTATTATTATTACTGTTATTTATCATCATCATCATCATCATCTGTGTCATCTTATTGAATTTCCACAACAAACTGTAAGAAGCCTAGCCAATGTGTCGCATTATATAGATGAAAGAAAGTAATGTCCTTATGGTTAAAAAAAAAAATTGACTTTCCAACTAATTAGAGCAGAGCCACGGCTAGAATTCTGAGTGCTTTCCACTGACTGTGCCATTTGGAACTTGTTGCAGGAAAATGGCCTCCAACATCACTTCAGCGCTGCTTTCATTAATATTCTTGCACCATTTGCCCTAGTCTCTGGCTGCAAATTCCAAAGCCTATTTTCTCCTCACCTTCTCCTGAAGGCATTACGTGTTGCAGGAAAAAGTCACAGCCTGCAATTTCCTTTGACCCCCAGATGCTACTCACTCATATTTGTACTCACCTCTTTTGGATTACAAAGCAGTTTATACACAGATTCCCTCCATACTCTCTTGTCTTTCCTCCTCTTCCTTCTTCTTCCTCTTTTCTGTCTCTTTAACTTTAACTTTCTCTGGACTTCTTCAATTATTATTCTTTTCTAAGCTATCTTCAAATTATTTTCCTTTCTTTCTACTTTAAACAAGGTAAGATCTTTCCTTTTTTGTTAAATCTTTACTTACCATTGAGACCTTTCATTAATGGTCCCACAATTCCTCCTCCACTCACTCATATATCCTATAATCAAGCACATATGTTTGCCAAGCTTATTGGGACTTCTTGCTTGAAAGTCACCCACAAAAGGCCACTTACTGTTGTATTTGGTACCCTTTTCTCAGCCCCTAACTCTCTTAATCTCTCAAGCAGCAACATTATGGATCCTGATCTCTGACTACACACTTTTCCCTTGGAATTCCCTACATCCGGACCATCCTAATGTTCCTTCCAGCCACCTTTCATACTCCTCTGTCTTCACTACTTGCCTTTGTTTTCTCACCCCACTTTTTTTTCTCAATTAAAAAACCCATCATTCTAAAAAGATCTGTCTTTAAGCCCTATCTGCTCTCTCTCCTTTATTTCCTATCTGTATTATGGATGTATAGTTTGAACTCTGTCTTCTCTCTAAAACCTTTTCACTTCCTCATGATTCCTCTATTTCTTGTCCTGGTCATGAGTGGCTCTCAAGATATTTAAAGTAAAAATGGCCTGGAATGAAATTTTGGCTTTGTCATTGACTATATCACTTAGCAGAAGCTCCTTAACTTCTCAGAATTTTGGTACATCATCCATAAAATGGGGTTTTGGATGAGGAAATTATAAGTAAATCGAGTCTCAACCCATAAAGGGGATCTTGGGAAGTCATTTCCCCTGCCCACTCCCTATTCTTACCCCACCACACACATCATCCCTTCCCCACTCCAGACTTCCAGCACTGAAATCATACAGCTAGATTTGACTCCTTCCTCAACCCCATCTCCCATATCCAGTCTATCACCAAGTCCACCTCCTTAGTAGCTCCTGCATCCTTCCCTTCCTATCGGTTTCCTTTACCATCTCCAGAGCATAAGCCCTCATTTTTCACTACTAGATTGTTACAACAGTCTTCTGACCAGTCTCACTGCTGCCCATTTCTTCCAACTTTTGGCCTACTCTGGACAATGACACCAGATTAACACTCTAACGTTACTGCTTAAAATAATCACTTTCCCAAAGTAACCCAGCTAACAAGTAGAAAACAAAGACTGAGCCCAGACGGACCACTCCAAGTCTATACTCACAACTATAAGCCTGCACTGAGTCAGAACCAGTGCTTGGGCCTGGAATTCAAAATCCATCATGATCTGACCCAGAGTACCTTTCCAGGCTTTCCTTCCACGGGCCCTATACACCAGTGTTTGATTTACTTGCACTTACTAAAATAAGCTTTATCTTTTAGGGTTATTTAAGCTGTAACAAAAAACTAACTCAAGTGGCTTAAATAGTAAGGGAATGTATGATCTCATATAACAAGCCCAGAGGTAGGATAGTTCCAGAGGTATTTAATATCACAGCTTAACATCAAACCTAGGACCCAGATTCCTTCCATCTTCTTAATCTGCTATATTCAACATGATCTCACATGAGCTCCTTTTGTGTTTGCCAGTCGTTGCCTCAGTTCCAGGAAGCATGTACAGATATAACAACATCCAGTGAAAGAAAGGACAGTAGCTCCACTGTGCATGATGCTTTTGAGAGGAGACTATTCTCCCATATCCCTATCCGTACTCAACCTTCCCCATCAGACTTCCCTTGACATCTCATTGGCCAGAGCTCTATTACCATCACAGGGAAATTTGTAAACAAAGCACCGTGAGGCCAGATTCAACAGTTTCCAAAGTTTCTGAGATAGGACCACAGTGAAAAATACATTGTACACCCCAACTCAGCACATGAGTAAATATGCTTCATAATACATACATAACACAGAAATGAAAAATTCATAAAATAAAATTCATCCTTATTGTGCAATACATTTAGATATTTTCTACTCTATTTTACTCTCAATATTACTCTATTCTACTAATTTTTAAGAAATCCTGATTCCAACTACTAAGTTGATTTTAGAACTCACTAATAGACGGCTACCTGCACTTTGAAAAATGCCAGCTTATACTAATGAGAATTTAGCCAAGTCATATTGGAGCGGGATAAACGCAGGAATATTATCAGGCCAACATGGTAGAGGGGAAATGGCTGTTTTGAAGGCAACAAATGCTTTCCCATTTTTGTATGTCTTAGATTATATATTCATCATTTCCATCCCTATGACACCCCTCACTCAGCACCTATTGACTAAAATTGGGATTTTCGAACTTTGGATGTTTCAACTTACTGCTGAAAAGGCTGGATTTGTATTTATAATTTCAAAAAAAAAAAACCCAACTGAGATTCCTCAGTAGTTTGTAAGTCACAGAAAATAGAGTGTTTTTAAAAATTCAAGATCTAGTTTCTTTTGATGATATAAGTAGGGTAAAAGGTCATGGGAGTTCACTTAATTTACTTTAAAATGCTCCTTTTAAATGATGTCTAAAGAATAAATCATCAAAGATTAATCAGGAAAAACTGAGTCTCTCCCTCTTGTTTGGAATGTCTAAGGATCTGAGAGCAGCTGGCCTCATCTCTGTTCTCTCTTTTCCTGATTCATCATGTGTGTGACCCAGGAAGAGGTCACCCTGGGGCCCTAAATTACGTGAGCCTGTACATGTAGTCTGCCACTTTCTCCCTGCAGCTACCCTACCCTCAAGAACCTTGCTGAGCACAGCAAAGGCTTTAAAGGACCTGAGCTTTGTGCCCAGGCTTGCTCTTTACAGACCTAGGATTATTTGTATTTTTACAGTAACACGTTGATGTATCCAATGTGCCTGAGCATCTGCTGGGTACAAAGCACTGTGCAAAGTTGCATAGAATCCTGCGTGAATAAACTGTAGTGCCTATTATTAAACAACTTGGAGTCTAAGACAGGAGATAATCCTGCAAACGGAGACACAAAACAGTATTTAATAGTGGAGGTCTCCAAGAAGAGATGCTGATTAGCATTTGGGAAATGCCCACTGAGTGCCAGACACTGTGCTAGGCCATTTATGTGAACTAGCTCATCAAAAAGCCTTAACTCTTTTGCAGATGTTGAAACTGAGGGTCAGAGAGGCCCCCTAACTTTTCCAATGGGGCATGTTTAGTAAGCAGTAGACCCCAAGTGCAGAATGAGATCCTTTAGACTCCAAAGTTTATTGCTTTTTTCTGTCACTTTCTCTGAGTCCCCAGGCAAAAAGAATTTTATCCAGACAAAAGGAAAACATATTTGAAATAGGCCTTTAGATAGAATGGATATATCCCTAGTGATGGGAGACAGAGTGGAGTGCCAGGTGTAGAAGGCACTTCCATGAGTTTTGCAGGCAGGGTGGGTTCAGGAGATGCTAAACAGTACAATTTGGCTGCCAGAGAGGTGAGCTTAGGGCAATGAAAGAAAGCAAATCTAGAAAAGGTGCTTAATTCCAACTCCCCCAGCTTTTATAATTCAGTAGAGGGTTCCAGAGGAGAAATTCCTTTCTGTAGCTTACCTATTAGATTGTGAGTCCAGAGGGCAGGAAGCACACGAACAGAGGTGACCACCTAAGAACAGGGACCAGATGTCATATTTCTCTGTGACCCTCATGGTGAAGCTCAATGTTTTGCAGCTAGTAGGTCAGCAGTTTACCTCTAATGAATGAATGCAAAACAAACAAAGGAGGGTTTTCTGCTCTCTCTTGCCAAGTTCCTTAAGGAATGGGTCAGGGTAAGTTGTTGAATAGCAGGCAGCGGGGCCAGGCACTGACCGAGCAGAGCTAAGGGCAAGCTTGATTCTTCCTCTATACCAGCCTCCAGATGGGTTAACTAAACAGCACAACCAGCCTTGCAACGGGTCCAATATCATCCCTTCTGCTATGTAAAAATGGTGTGCTGGAGGGCAGAAAGTTTCAGGAAGGAACAGACAAAAGGTAAAAAAGGCAAATATTTTAAAGGATTTTCAGTGGGATCCCAAGAGTTAATAATCCCATGGTTCATACTATCATACTTCCAAGCCACCTTTCTTGCACACCAACCTGGTACTTTAGATGGAGAAAGAAAGAAGCCTAAATTTCTAAGTTCAAGTTGCTATTGCCTTGTCGGTTAGGTGACAGGGCAGGTGACACTGATATGGTGACTTAGCAGCACAGTGCATAACAGTACGGATGGAGCTTTGTGCAAAAGCTTGGCTCCAAAGGCTTTGCAAGCTGTTATATAGATTAATTTCAAACAGGAAGAGGCTAAAATACGGGACAGATCAGTTTTGCAAAATTAATGCTTGGCTTTACAAGCAGATAAAAAATGAGCCCCCTTGCAGTAGCCGCAGGCTGAGCAAAGAGAAGCCAAAGCTGTGGGAGTGTGGAGAGATGAGAAGGGACAGAAGCAGGGGAGGCAAGATGCAGAGAGGAAGGCAAGTCTTAGAGATACACCTGTTTCCGGCATGGTGAAGGCCTGGAGTTCTTTACAAATGTGGTAGTAGCGAGTGATAGTCATACCAACTAGGAAGTTGTTGGTGACAGTTGTTGATGATATCTTCTATTGGCTTTTATACGCCAGTCACAATGCAGTGTGAGGGAGGGCTGGCCACATTTAAAGTAGCAAAGGTCAGGTGGAAAATACCAGAGACTTTCATGCTAGTGTTATCCAATGATCAGTGAAAAGAGATGTTGGATACATTAACTTTGGATAAGTGTGCACCATGTCTGTGACTCTGATATGGTGAGTTGGATGACTTTCCAAGTGTGTCATATTGAGTATTCAGGGCTTAATCCTGCAGTTGTGCCCTTTTAAGAAACAGTTGAATCTGGAAGAGCGTCATGATATAGTCAGTATATGGGTCATTCTGCTGAGTTACCATGTGGCCAAAACTGTCGTATACTTAGCTGCAGAGAAGCAAAATATCAACTTCAGCATGCAGTGAGGAGAAACATCCACTTTATGAAAGCCAAACAGAATCTTCTAAGGCTAATGTATATTACTTTGTATTTTAATATACAACGGACATTAACGGCCACATGTGTTCATAAAACATGAGATATTTTTATTTAATTTAAATCAAAACATAAAACTAATATTAAGAAGTGTTTTGAAACCAAAAAAATAATTCAGTGTGAGAGGCTAAGTGCACCAACATGGTCATGTTCAATAGATAGTTTTCCCCTTTCCATCCTCTTATTTTTTCATATAATCTTAAAAATGATTTCTATCTTCAAGCTGGGAACCTATGCTGAACTCGGGAACACAACACAACAGATAGTTTCTCTCTCTCTCTCTCTCCCTCTCTCCCTCTCTCCCTCTCTCCCTCTCTCTCTCCCTCCCTCCCTCCCTCCCTCCCTCCCTCCCTGATTTCATAACTATATACATAAATGCATTGCCAGGCACAACAAAGCTAAACACAAGAAGAAAGCTGATTTCTTGGAAAATCCAAATTCTAAGAGTAAGATTTTGGTCTGCCTCTGAAATATATTCATGTGAAAATGTGAGATTTTGTTTGTTTGTTTTTGTTCCTGTATAGGAAACTTTCAGGTGTTAATAAACTGTGGATGAAACTCACTATTCTTCAGCTGTGAATCTGATAATGCTAGATTGAGGCATTTCGTGAAATTTCTTCTCTCTGCCATCATTATCCCGACTTGCCGAATCTTCACTAGCCCGTCTTAGGCTATTCTTAAGTGAAGAAACCCTGCAGCTACAATGGGACAATCTTTTGACGCTGGTAAAAATAAAACAGCTTCCTTGTAAGATGAGTTCCCTTTACACTCAGCTGCAATTCCTTGCTTCTGAACTGTGGTTTCCAGGTAATGATTCTTGATAGAAGGACAGTAAAGGTTAAAAGGAGGCCACTATTTGAAGGCTTTGTGGTATCTTAAGTTTGGAAGGGGTACTATTATGAATAAATTGGTTGATCTGCCTTACTTCACACATGAAGAAACTCTAGTCCCAAATGCTTAGGAGACTTCACCCAAAGTCCTCACAAGCAGCAAATTCAGAGAATCTAGTAAAGAACCCAACTCTTTTGCTCCTTCTGTCACTTATGTCACTATGATGCACAAAAACAAACTAAAATTTGTCATTGTAAAATGATGGGACTCTCTCTCGAAAATGGTAAAGAAATTTGCAATAGAGCAGAAAAGCTTCAGTGTGTCAGGCATCAGGCATCATGCTTCCAGTAGCTTCTCTGATTGCCTCTGTGCCCCATGCCCCCCGCACCTCTGATCTTGGCTGTTCTTCCTCTGCTCTCCTCTCCAGGGGTATTTCTTATTTCTTTATACACTCACACATGGTGTACAACAACCATATGTTCATAAGCCTATCTTCTCCACTAGATGTTAAATTCATTGAGAACGTAATAATTTTTTTTATCGAAGTATAGTTGATTTACCACATCGTGCCAATCTCTGCTGTACAGCAAAGTGCCTCAGTTATACACATATATACATTATTATTTTTTTTTTTTTTTGCGGTACGCGGGCCTCTCACTGTTGTGGCCTCTCCCGTTGCGGAGCACAGGCTCCGGACGCGCAGGCTCAGCGGCCATGGCTCACGGGCCCAGCCGCTCCGCAGCATGTAGGATCGTCCCGGACCAGGGCACGAACCCGTGTCCCCTGCATCGGCAGGCGGACTCCCAACCACTGCACCACCAGGGAAACCCCTACATTCTTGTTTTTTATATTCTTTTCCATTATGGTTTATCACAGGACATTGAGTATAGTTCCCTGTGCTATACATTAGGACCTTGTTGTTTATCCATTCTAAATGTAATAGTTTGCACCTACCAACCCCAAATTCCCAGTTCATCCCTCTCCCTCCCCCACTCCCCCTTGGCAGCCACAAGTCTGGAGAACATAATAATTTTTAAAATAACTTTTTAGATGAATAGTGAATAAAGAAAATTATATATATAATTTTATTTTTTTATTTCAAAACAACAAGGATAATAATGCCGGCCTTTTAAGATTGCTGTGAAGTCTAAACATCATGCAATAATATATGTTAAGTGCTTCACACAGGGCACTTAACCTTGTCAAGCTACATATTAGTAGCTCAATAGCACGTATTGAATGCTTACTCGCTCTTCCCTTCGAACTGTCAAAAAGTATTATAATCCTTCCACATGCTAGCAATTGCACTTTTAGTATCCATTGATTAAAAAGAGATAAATGGATGGATGGATTTTCAGATGCCTGATTTTGCAACTCTGTAACCTCCCAAGTGTCCCTAAGTCCACAGGCTGGAAATCACACGAACTTTAGATGGTTGCAATACCTACAATGAGTCTTATAATCCATCATGAGAGTCATTACAATGGAGCGAAATAACCACAACACAGGCAAAGCGCAAAGGTCTGACAGCAAAAGAGGGAGAAGAAGAAACAGTAGGGCTTCATTGCTTCCTACTTTAAAAAATTCCCACTAATTCATAGGTTATTGCAGGCAGCTATTTCACTGCTTTCAACCCCTTTCACCACAAAGGTACCCGCTATTCTGAGCAGTATAAAAGAGAACATACACACACACACACCGCACAGTAGCTCCAGGAGGCCACGTAAAAGAAAAATAAACAACCTCGAATTATGTTTCTTAAGAGCTTGAAGAATTCCAGCTAGATTTTTTGCACTCCTCCTCTCTCTCTTTTTTAACCTATTTTTAGTTTCAAGTGATGGAAATCCAACCTGAATGGATTAAACATACAATAAAAAAAATAATGAAGATAGGTGTAAAGAATTCATTGACTTACTGAAAAACCCAAGGGTAGGATAGGTTAAGGCAAGGCTGGATCCAGGAATTCAAAAAAAAAAAAAAAGAAGTCACCCATACTCAGTTTCTCCTTACCTCTGGTTTTCTCCACCATAGGAATTAGTGTCAACCAGAGTCTCCCCGCATGATGTAGAGGTTAGCTGATACTCTAGATAATAACCACAGCAGAAAGTGAGGTTCTTTTCCCCAGTGGTTCTCACAAAATTTCATGATAGGCAATCAGGTTTATGGGTGCTATGTCTGATCCACTCTCAGTGGCCTGGAGGATAAAATATATTGATTGAACAGGCATGGGTTATATATGGGATGACCAGCCTTTGTGGTTTACTCAGAACTGTCCTGGTTTTAGCATTGCAAGTCCTACGTCCCAGGAAACCCTGGTCAAATTGGGATGGTTGGTCACCTCAGTTTTCATATAGACCACTGAGGATGGTAGTGTTTCCAAACTAGAGGGGTTGACAGTGGGCATAATAACAGGGGTTGCATGCTAAGCAGGGGGAGATATACGCTACATTTACATATGACTACAGAACTATTCTGACCACAATGGCCTTGTGTGTCCATTGATCACTCGGAATCTGATCACCTGCATTATAGTCTGAAGGTAGGTCTGAATTGAGATGCCCATTAAGTGTAAAATATACACCTAATTCCAAAAAATGTGTATGAATAAAGAATGTATTTTAATAATTTTATATTTACATGTTGAAATGGTCATGTTTTAGATAGGTTGAGTTAAATAAAAGATATTGTTCTTCTTACTCTTTAATGTGGCTATTAGAAAATTTTACATTACACATGTGGTTCACATTGTACTTCTGTTGGACAGAAACAAGCAATGGACTGCTCTAAGATTTTTAACAAGGTGATGATGTATTTATGTCATGTGTAGGTGGGGACATAGAAAGATGCTTTGAATGTACACGGACCTTAAACAACAAATGATAAATAAATTAAAGAACATCAGGACCACAAAAGATGGGAGATCAAAATGTCAAATCAAGACCAAATTCATTCACTTAATCATTCCTGCCTTCATTTGTGCCAGGATCAGCATTACATCCTGAGACTCCAGGCCCAAATGAGAAACGTGGTTTGTCCTTCAGAAGCCTACAGACCAAAGAGGGAAAAAGGAAGGTATCTGAAAATTAAATATTTTAAATGTTTTAAAAATACAAAATTACGCTGTAATATGATAGATTCCAGCGCACATAGTCTGTATTGATTTAATTAATTTGATCATCCAAGTAATTTTGAGTTTATTCAGTCCACACTCTATATTTTCCCTATTGCAGGCCAAGCTCCTTGAGACTAGGAATTTGTGCTAATAAGCTGCATGGAACCAAGTGTATTTGTTTCAGTGCTCTCTATTCACTTAACGATCAAATGTTCCTTCTCTCTCTTACTCTCACAAGAAGCAGTTTAGCCCAGTGAAACCTAACAGGGCTTAGGTTTAAATGTTGCCGATGTTCCTTACCAACTCCCTTACCTAGTGAAAGTTTTGAATTTCCCTCTGTGCCTCATTTTCCACCAACAGCAATGAGAAAAACACCCTGGATGACTCTCTGAACTCACTCACACACACACACACACACACACACAATCTTTGCTTGCAATTTAACTTATTATTGTTAATCATCTGAAAATACTGAATGCTTACAAACACTCCAACTTACTGTAATTGTACTCCCACAATATAACTATTTTCAATCACTGGGATGGTTCTGCATACTAGCTACTGGGTTCCCCCTAAACATCCTTGAGAATGTTTATTTGAAAAGATTACCTTGTTTTCCTTCAGGATTAAGTCATGGTCACTGCAGAGAGAGAAGATTTGGAAAGATGGCAAGCAGTTTCTGATAGTTCCTCAGAGACTGCCTTTGTTCAATAAATAGACCCACAGAAAAACAAAATGTATTCTAGCCCACACATGTTAGACACATTTTTCAAACACCTAGATTGGAGAAGATAGGTATTACAAATAACATATTTGTTGGAGACAGTGAAGAAATCACAAACTTGCTTGGATAAACACTATTAAATACATACTTAACCAGCGGATTGCAACAGTTCCCCTCTGGCACTCACTGACAGGCTTGACTCCATCTGTAAATTAGGTTGCAAAACTTCCTTGTCAGAGAATTCACCCTGTTAGGAGGACTCAACCCTGCCTTTGAATCCACAAGGACAGAAAAAATCAATGTGACAGAAAAGCAGTTGCTTGTGTCAGGCTTAACCAAGGAGAGAAAGGGCTTTAAATTAATCATGATTTAGGGTTGCTGGTAAAACAGTGCAAAGGCACATTCCTCTGGAGTCTCTGAAAAGGAAAAAAAAAAGGAGCCTGGAGCGCTCTGCGCATGCTACCCGCAGACACTGCCCTTCCTCTATAAACAGGATTCAGTGTTTACTGTGAGTGTAGCCAAGCATTGTTGATCTTGTATAAACAGATAAAATGCATCAAAATCTACAAGATTTCGGCTGAGACAGTTATGCACAGTAACTATTCATGTGTAGAGTGAAGATAAATGAAAGTTTCATCTTCCCTTCTAGAACCTGTGATCTGACTTCAATATGCTGGGAAGATTTCAGGTTATATATTAAATTTTGATTCCCCACAAAAGCAAAGGCTGGCATGAGCCTCTTATCTGGAGAGAGGTCGAACACCACCTTCTGGAGGCGCCTGTTTTCATTCCTTGCCTACCTTAGACAATGAGAGCATCTACAGGAGGGAAAGCAATTTTTGCTTGGCTTATACCCTGTGGTTTGAAAGCTGTCACCAAAGACCTACTAAGGGTATTGTTAAACAGCCACCATTAGATGGCACCTGCGAGGCAGTAAATCCCCTTAAGGTAGAGGTGAGCTCTGCCTCAACTGTCAATCTCTGTTGGCCAAACAAGGTCACTTCAATCAGGAGCTTTGTTTGCCTCCATTATCAATTTAGGTAGTTGGGTCTTTGCATTAGAGACAATGACAACCTGGCAGCTGTCTTCAGACTTGCCTTTGATCAACAGCTATCAACCAACCCTGGCCAAATTAGGAAAAAGGCACTCCCTCCTCTAATGTACTGCTAACTGTAGTGATGGGCAAACTTGGAATTCAGTGACTGAGGACCAATGTCCAGGGTTGAGGTATGTTCAGAGATAGAAGAGAACTTGATCTTTAGCCCTTTTGGTGAGCCTCATTCTGGCATTAGAAGCCAAATCAATGAGCCCAGTTCATTTATTTCCATAGTCATCCCCAACTAAAAGGACCAGGATTTTGCGGCGCTTCAGAAAATCACTGGCCTCGACTATGTCAGTTGTTTGTCCTGATGATACAAGTTATCCCTCAGTTCTTTACTGTGTAAATGGACAGACATCCAATGAAGGTCTAACAGGATCAGACCCTATTTTTAAAATGTTCCTTTGGGGCTTCCCTGGTGGCGCAGCGGTTGAGAGTCCGCCTGCCGATGCAGGGGACGCGGGTTCGTGCCCCGGTCCGGGAAGATCCCACATGCCACGGAGCGGCTGGGCCCGTGAGCCATGGCCGCTGAGCCTGCATGTCCAGAGCCTGTGCTCCGCAACGGGAGAGGCCACAGCAGTGAGAGGCCCGCGTACCGCAAAAAAAAAAAAAAAAAAAAAAAAAATTGTTCCTTTGACTTCATTTTACAGTGTCATCTGTAAAACCCACAACAAGTTCCACCAAGAGAATGATGTAGATCTTATTCTTGTCCACCAGGGCTCAGAGAGAAACTAGAGAGCACTTAATCTATGCAAATGTGATAAGTACATTGAAATGAAAGAATAGAAAGGCTGAATCAGTTGAAATTTGAGATATAAGCACCTAAAGAAAACTGAGTTGTAGGGATGAATAATATAAGTAAATATGATGACTGTAAGTTTTTTTAATAATGAATTTTTGAAATTTATTCCAGAATAAGGAAAAGAAAAGGTTTACACAGCTAGGCTGCTCCACACCTTCAGTGGTCCTGAAGCTTCACTAGACACGTGGCCAGGTAACTAATGCATGGCTGCTTTTATAGTAGACTATTCTAGGCATCATTGTATATCAAGCAGCTTTCAAAAACAAAAACATTCCTTTTTTATTTTTATAGAGAAGAATGCACAGCCTTCAGTCCAGTCTTTGAAAATAAAGAACAGTCTTCATGTGTACCAAGGGAAATTACTAAGAAACCTTGCAGACACTCCCTCTCTGGAGATCTTTATAAATAGGATAACTTTTCACCTGTTTTGTGTGCCGCTCTCTGAAAGCAGATAATAAGCAAAGAAATCCTTTCAAAATCCTTGTTAGATCTCTCATTCATGTTTATTTTCCAGTCTATTTGCCTTTTCCCCATCTTGCTATCAACACCCTTAAGAAAGGACAATCAGAGAGGATGAAGCAAATGGACTTTAGGGTTCCTGATAGAATGGTAACAACAGAATAGTTAACAAATATTCAACCGTTTCTATATTCCAAGACTACTTAGGACTCTACTTGAGTTTTCAAAGGGAGACGAAAAATGTAGCAGTTTTTATAACTCGAAAAGATACATGTACCCCTATGTTCATAGCAGCACTATTTACAATAGCCAAGACATGGAAACCACCTAAATGTCCATCAACGGATGAATGGATAAAGAAGATGTGATACATAGGTACAGTGGACTATTACTCAGCCATAAAAAAGAATGAAATAATGCCATTTGCAACAACATGGATGGACCTAGAGATTATCATACTAAGTAAAGTAAGCCAGACAGAGAAAAACAAACACCCTGTGATATCACTTACATGTGGACTCTAAAATTGGACACAAATGAAATTATCTATGAAACAGAAACAGACTCACAGATATAGAGAACAGACTTGTGGTTGCCAAGGAGTGAAGGAGGGGAGGGAAGGATTGGGATTTTGGGATTAGCAGAGGCAAACTATTATATATAGGATGGATAAACAGCAGGGTTTTACTGTATAGCACAGGGAACTATAATATATTCAATATCCTGTGACAAACCATAATGGAAAAGAACATGAAAAGGAATATATATATATATATATATATGTATATATATATATAAAACTGAGGTACTTTGCTGTCCAGCAGAAATTAACACAACATTGTAAATCAACTATACTTCAATAAAATTTAAAAAACAATTTTTTTTTAAATGTTGCAGTTTTCCTGTCTAGACCAAATCAATAGCCAAGTTTACAAAGAACTTTCCAGGTGCCAGGTCCTCTGCTGAGCACTTTGTATGAATGATCTTATTCAATCTAACAGCCCCTTGAAATAGACACTTTATTGTTCCCATTTTATAGATGAGAAGACAGAGTCTTAGAAAAATTGTCTTGCACAAACTAGCAGAACTAGGACATGCTGAAGGTAAGATTAGTGTATTAGTTTCTTATGGCAGTTGCAACAAGTTATAACAAACTTGGTAGCTTAAAATAACACGAATTTATTCTTGTCCAGTTCTGGAGGTCAGAATTGTAAAATCAGTCTCAGTGGGTTAATATCAAAGGTTCCTTTTGGAAGTTCTAGGGGAAAATCTTTCTTTATCTATTTCAGAATTGATGCTATCCTCATTCCCTGGCTCATGGCCCTGAATCACATTATCTTTTCTCTCCCTGTTTCACATCACTTTGCCTTCTCCTCTTCTTTATCAAATTGCTTTCTGATTCCCTCTTATGAGAATACTTGTGATTACATTTAGGTTCTACCTGGATAATCCAGGATAATCTCGCCAATTTAAGATCCCTAACTTAATTCCATCTGCAAAATCTCTTTTGCCATATAAGGTAACTTTCATAGATTCCAGGTATTAGGACCTGGATATCTTTGGGGGCCATTATTCAGCTACCACAATTAACATTCAAACTATCTTCCACTTTCTTAAGCAGTATAATGTATTCTTCCTAGATGAGTAATTCTTAACAAGCTCAATGACTGATCTTTAGCAAATGGGTGTATCCCATATAAACTAAAGAGGTTAACGTAAGTAATTTTCATGGATAGTAACACAATATAGTGGTATGAGCCTGGCTTATAGTCAGAAAATGGAGTTCTTATCATTAATTAAGACATGCAAGCTTGGACCAAGCCCTGCCTCTCTTGAAATCAGGGATAGTAAAGAGGTTTCAGCGTGTTCAGTACAAGTGGAGAAGGACTCCACAAATCTCTTCAAGTTTCAGGGAAATGTTGAAGCCAATTATCAGTGCCTGCTCTACTTAATCTCTAGTGTTCCTTCTAACTCTGACTTTGTATGATCAATGACTGCATTAATTTATCAATTGCTACATAAAATTATCGTAAAATTTAATGGCTTAAAACAACAAACATTTATCATCTCAAAATTTCTGTGGGTCTGGGAATTGGTGGCTCTGACTCAGACTCTCTCATGAAGTTGCAGTCAAGATGCCAACTGGGGCTGCAGCCATCCAAAGACTTGACTGGGGTTGGACAGTCTGCCTCCAGGATGGCTCACTCACCTGGCTGCTGGCAACTAAGATTCCTTGCCACATAGGGAAATCCATAGGCTACCTGAGTATCCTTACAAAATGTGACTGGGTTCTCCCAGAGCAAACCATCCAAGAGAGAGAGCAAGACAGATACCACAATGTATTTTACAAACTAGCCTTGGAAGTGACATACTATCACTTCCTCTGTGTTCCACTGGTCACACAGACCTATCCCAATACAGTGTACGAGGGGACTACACTAGGGTATGGATACCAGGAGGTGGGGCTGAGGCCACCATAGAAGTTCAATGCCCTGTGTGGACTAGCGCTTCCACAATAGGACCTTCATGTTGGTGTCTATCTATGGAAACCCATATTTCATAATACTATGTGATGACTGAGTGGCTTTGTGGCTTAAAAGGGGTATTAACATCATAAAACTTATATTTTTAAGAAGATTTCTCTGATGGCGAAGCAGAGGGTGAATTCGTGGGGGCTCCTATTGCCTCTCATGTGCCCCAGGCTGTAATACAAACTTCTAGCCTGGCCTGCAAGCCCCACATGTGTGCCCAATGTCTTCTGTCTGTGTGCTGTGCCTCTAGGTACTGTGCCATTCTCATCCTTTCTCAAACGACTCTCTCCACACCATGCCTTCAACAGCCTTCCTAGCTCAAATGCCATGCTCTCCATGAAGCCTTCCCCAATCCCTGAGACAGAGCAAGTAGCTTCTTCTACCATTTCAGAGCACTTTGTTCATCTATCTGTTACAATACATAACATGCTTTCCTTTTAATAATTTGATTATGTTTCTCTCCCCAAATATTCTATGTATCTCTTGAGGACAGAGGCCAAGACCTCACACTGTGGCTAGGATATCAGCTCAATCAACACATGTTTTTTGAATTAATGGGTAGCCTTCTTTCAGTAAGTCATATTTCTAACACACTTAGTGAACACCAACTAAGTGATAAGCATTTTGTTTGGTGCTAAGTCATACAATATTGATCAGTATGGGCAGGTCCCTACCCTCGACATGCAGTAGGAGGATCCTTATATGGTGCTTTTGCCAATGACTATCCTTGTTCTCTCTCTTCCCCACTGCATTTTCTATTTTCCTACCCGCTTCTTGCCTCTTCTCAATTTTCCTTCCTCTCGACTCTCCCCTAAGCATGTCATGGCACACATAGGTACTGCTTAGACACTCTGACAAATATCATGGCCAACAGTTGGTCACTCCAGGTCCAGTTTATGTTGCCTGCGAAGCCACGTGTACATGAAAACCTGTTGCTGTTTCCCAGCTACCACTTAGAAAAAAATGAAGGGTAAAAGAAGCATTCCCATGCCTATATGACTCAACATTTTTATCTTTTCCTGTCTTCATTGTCTCAGGTGAGTTGAATGCTAAATGTTTTTTAAATGTTGGTTAGAGTAGCATCTGTTGTGTTAGTGCAGGTGATATAAGTATGTAGAATATAAATTCTATGACAACAGAATATTTTGTCTCTTCTTTCCCTCCTGTATCCATAGCTCCTAGAATACGGATGTGCTCACTGACTTAATTGTGTTCCTTGAAGCTATAACTTCTTTTCATGTTAAGTTTAGAAATGACCTGTTCTCTTTCCCACTGCAAATGGCTATGTGGCCTCAGTCAAACTCACTTAGTATCAGTCTGAGTTTTCTTTCCTATAAAACAGAGATATTAACAGTTACCTCTCTTGCAGAGGCATGTTTTGAGTATGACAGAAAATGCACGTAAAGCATATAGTTCAGTGTCTTTCCAGAATATAAACTGAATAAATGGTTTGTTGCTAAATTCAGAATCCATCTGATAATCTTATTTCTCTGAACACATAGATTTTAAAAATGCTTACCTCTGATTGTCCGTAATACACCATGTAGAACAGCTTTCTTAAAAGTTGGGCTCTTGATAACTTTTTGAAACACAGGATATACTGAAACAATATTTATTACATAATTAGAATGAACCTGTTGTTATACTAGGCACTAGAAATACAAAGAATAATTTTAAGAGAGCCTATGAATAATTTTAAGTTGATAAACTGATAAATTGGATTTTATTAAAATTTAAAACATTTTCACCTCATCAAATTTAAAATATTTGTACTTCCGTTTTGAAAATAAAGAGGCAAGCCACAGACCAGAAGAAAATTTGTCTAATAAAGGACTTGTACCCAGCATATATAAAGAACACTTACAACTCAATAATAAAAAGACAAACACTTCAACTTACAAATGGGCCAAAGATTTTAAGTCATGTCACCGAAGAAGATATACAGATGGTTGATTAAGCACATGAAAAGATGTTAAACATTATTTGTCTTTTGGAAAATGCAAATTTAAACCACCATGAGATGCCACTCTACATCTACTAGAATCTATAATCAAAAAGACAGACAATATCAAGTGTTGGAGAAATTGGAACCCTCATATATTGTTGATGGGAATGTAAAATGTCACATCTACTTCGGAAAATGTTTGATAGTTTCTTAAAAATTTAAATATAAACTTACTATACAGCAAAGTAAGTCAGTTCTTAGGAATTTATGGGAGAGAAAAGAAAACATATGTCCATTCAATGATATGTAAATGAATGTTCATAGCAGCATTATTCAGAAAGGCCAAAACCTGGACAAAATTTAAGGTTCCATCAACTAGTAAATGGATATTTTGAATGCGGTGTATCCATAAAACAGAGTATTATTCAACAAAGGATCGCACAACTGATACATGCTACAACATAGATAAGTCCCCAAAAAAGCAGTCAGACACAAGAGGCATAATTATTATACAATTCACTGATGAGAAATATCTAGGAAAAGCAAATTTATAGAGAGAAAACGCAAGTCAGTGGTTGCCTATAGCTGTGGGTGGAAGCAGGGTGAACTGTCAATGGACACAAGGGAAATTTTAGGGGTAATGAAAATGTTCTAAAACTGAAATATGGTAATGGTTACACTTCTGTATAAATTTACTAAAAATATTTGAATTGTACACTTAACAATGGGTGAGTGTCATGGTATGTAACTTATATTCCCACAAAGCTGTCTTTAAAAAATTGTGTTACGTTAGACGGCATCTGGTCATAAACTACTTAGTAGCTGCTTATTATAAAGATATCCTCAGGATTTAAAAGCTCTGACCTATTTTTTAGTCTCTTTTCATCTGGTCCCAATCAAGGTAACAGAAAGTTAGTTTAGTTAGGTTCCCCTGAACATGAACACATCTTAAATGTGGAGGCAAAAAAAAAAAAAGTTAGTTAGCTCTCACATGATCCGAACTTGTTAGCCCATCTCTAAAAATGAGTCATGGAGGCAATTTTTTCTTTGCTTACGAAAATGTTTGAGGAAAAACTATGTGCTTGGTTTAGCATAATTGACCACAATAATTATAGTGTATGTGGATTTATGTTGCATGTATAAGACTACTGGATTTTGTATTAGAGGTTGGGGTGGTGCTTGAAATCTAGTCTTTAATCCACAAAAGCCATGTTTTTTTTGCTTTTTTTTTTTTTTATGGTTCAAACTGGCAATTATGGGTTGTAGAAGTATTTGTGCTTGTTCAGATGTTCCATAACCAAGAATTTGAAGATGTCCATTTTCAATGTACATTCAGTATTGAGGAAAGGTGTTGTCAAATCTGAGAGCTGTATCTTTTTTATAATTTGTCACATTTCTAGTAATGGAGTAGAGATGAGCCCATCTTTTTAAGAGAGACCAAGTTTGCATGGAAGTTATTTAGGAAGAAGGTATAATTCAGATTCTTGGAGGAAACAAAAAGTTGCACTTATAATTTGAACTCTATCACTAAATCATTAACGATGGTCCCAGAGCAGCTGTTAGACTAATATGGGTCACCAATTTGATTTCAAATCAATAAGAATCGCATAAAGACCCCATGTGTTCCCACAGAGCAACAGGGTGATCACATCTCTTAAGCTCCTGCTGCCTAAACTGCTACTTTTGCCATTTAGTCAAAATCGGTAAAGGCACCCGAAAGGTACAAGCTTCCAGTCAGAAGGTAAACAAGTACTAGGGATACAATGTACAACACGATAAATATAATTAATGCTGCAGTATGTTATATATGAAACTTATTGAGAGGGGAAATCCTAAGAGTTCTCATCACAAGATAAAAATTTTTTTCTATTTCTTTAATTTTATATCTATATGAGATGACAGATGTTCACTGAAATTATTGTGGTAATCATTGCATATGTGAATCAAATGATTACACTGTATACCTTAACCTTATACAGTGCTGTATGTCAACTGTATCTCAATAAAACTGGAAGAAAAAAAAACAATAAGGCACCAAAGCCATTATTTCAACCCAAATTAAGATCACAGGTTCAGGTCCATGAAGGTATGACTCTGCTGGACATTATCTATATATTACAGAATCAAAGTTAAATAGAGTAGCTTTCAAGTTTGTTATCCTACAGTTTTTCTGAGGCAAGATTATTTCAATTAAGCCTATCTGATAGATCGTTATAGTAAAAGCAGATAGTCCTTACATATGATAAAATAAGCCAAACATTTTCTTTTGTTTCTGTTCTGCCAAGAGCATAAAGAAAAAAGGAGTGTTTAACTACACATCTAGGTCACCTAGTAGCCTGTGTCTAGTACCTGTGGTAATGCTGAAAAGAATTTTGCTCTTTCAACCAGTGGTGAGAAAAGACATGAGACTATCAAAGCCCCTCACTTCTGGTCCTTTCCCTCCAATCCAGAACCACAGCTGAGTAATTAAAGCAGCTTGGTTCACATTTTGGATGGCAAAACTCCAAACCAGTAGAGAGTCTGTCAGAACCTAAGTTCAGCTACTATCTCATCCCATCTGCAATCGATTGATGTCAGCTCCTATTGCCACTGGGACATTCAAACCTGCACATGACCTGGAACCAGTTACTGCTCAGGCAAAAAGTGGACCAGAGGCTCCTGGCTGAGTCAAACCTTGCTTCCCAGGAATTAACTCATGGCACCACGACCTACTCTTCTGTCAGGTTCAAGATGTTGTACCTAAGCTGACCTCTGGGAGTGGCTCTTCCACTAACCTGGAGCTCATCTTGAATCCTCACTTCCCAACCCTTTTGAATCCTTGTCACAGAATGCATTTTTAATCCTTTCCTGATGCCTTCGGACCTCTGACTTCTCACTTCTTCTAGTCTCTCAGAACTCTACACCCTTGTACTAATTCCTGGACTCCTCATATCTGACATTTGCCCAGTGACCCCACATGCTGTGGCTGCCACTGGACCTAGCCTAGCCATGCCATGGTGGAATGGGAACCACTGTCACTGCAATGAGTTGTTGAATTGTCATATTGCTCCACGACCCTCAGTACAGCCAATTGTATTTTGGCAACAGGAGGCTTTAACCTAAATTCACAAGTCCTTTTTCCTTGATTGAACAAACATTTGTTAAGAACCTACTCTCTGCTAAGTATATTGTAAAAGTTACTACCTACACCTAACTCCCCAAATCCACAGCACTCTTCACCCCTCCCCCAAGATTTTTGGTTTCAAACTGGACTGAGGAAGAGTTAGTAATAAATGAAACAGCTGTCCCTGAATGCTTTGCTCTCTGAAGCATGAACCCAAAGTTTTCTCTGATTTATGAATCATAGTCATGACAACAACATTCTTTGAAGTTATTTTCCTTGAAATGTTAGTAAAAGGCATTTCCTATCCTCCTCACAGGGGTTTTATGTAAATTAGTGCTGCTTCTGGAGTGCTTCAAAGGAAGTATAAATGCACAAACTATATGTGTCTCTCTTCATGATGTTTACTTCCAAAACATCAAGACTGGCACTGTCCAACAGAAATAGAATGTGGGCCACATATGTAAGTTTTAATTTTCTGGTATCACCATTTAACGACGTATAAAGAAACAGGTGATATAAATTTTGATGATATATATATATATATATATATATATTTTGCGGTACGCGAGCCTCTCACTGTTGTGGCCTCTCCCGTTGTGGAGCACAGGCTCCAGACACACAGGCTCAGTGGCCATGGCTCACGGGCCCAGCCGCTCCACGGCATGTGGGATCTTCCCAGACCGGGGCACGAACCCACGTCCCCCGCATCGGCAGGCGGACTCTCAACCACTGCGCCACCAGGGAAGCCCCATGCTTTTGTAATTGACTGAACCTGTCCAATAACCATGATATTAGATCTTGCTTAAAGGTAAACTATAGATCAGAAATAATGTTTTTGATTTGTCAAAGCTCACAAGACTACAAAACTAATGAACTTCATCCAATCCCTTGCTTAGATCTTGCCTAAATGTGAAAGGCTTTCCTTTACAGGTCCCGCTGAAAGAATTAAAGATGTCACAGTTAATTAGATAAGATTTTTGATACTAGACGATTCCACCTTTTGAACTGAGCTCTCTCTCAAATGCACCAACGTGATTTATGATGAGACTTCATATCAGCATCAGAAAACAAGTTAACAAGGCTATTCAAGTTAGACTCCGTCCTTTGCATATCTTGTGGTATGTCTGGTGGCACTATGCCCTTGGCAAAGGTCAGAGACACAGACTTGGAGACTGAAGGACTGGTTTACAGTCTTGTGATAATTAACTTTGCAGACATACAGTTCCTGACCCTGAAAAGAGAAGCCTCCCTCCATTGAGAAAGAGTGTCTAGTCTTCCTGTGTAAGAATGTTTTGCTTCAATGTAAACAAACTAGAGTTGAAAAACGAGGTGCAGAAATGCCCTCTTTGGCATAAACAACCAAACTAGTTAGGATATGATTTTCCTGGAATGTGCTGTGAATTCCAAAGGCAGGCACACACTCGTCACAGAACAGGCCGTTTCTCCGATGGTCATAGCCTGAAGACTTAGTTGGACACATTCATGCATTAAATGCCACAAATCCAAATCTGTGTTTTTCATAATGTTTGTATACACACTCAAATATTTTCTGAATCTTAATTAAGAAAAAAGCAAGGCATAGCAAGTATTTGTTTCAAAGAACGACTTGGTTCTGAGCCCATTAGAACCATCCTTATTTGGTAGCCTCACTGAATATTATAATCACCTTCTAGTATCACTGACACCTGTCTTGCTTTTTGTTTTTCCTTTTATAACAGAGATCCAACATACTGACTAAAGAAAGAAAAGTTTCCTCGACTACCTGAGTATCTTAGTACAATTACAGTAGGGTATGGTTGCTTAAGCTCCTGAACATCCATCCAGCAGGGTAGGAATATATCCCCTGCTCCTGACATTTCTATCCGGAAGGGTCTCCATCCATTTACCCTTTTATCTTCTTGCAGGACTGGGATGCAGATGAGGGTACTGAGGTGCTCGCCTCCATTAAGAAATTTAAGGATGCATCCAAAAACTCAATAATCGAGAAAAATAATATTTTAATACAATATTTTTAAAAATCAAAATACAAGCAAAAAATCTAAGATGAACAAAATATCAAAATTTTACATAAAGACTACACTGCCTCACTTGCCTCACCCTAGTCCCGGCCCTGTTCAGCCTCCTGCCTTGGGAAGAGAGGTGAGTGTTCTGTTGGTGAGTTTGAGAGAAGGAACTGAGTGTGCTCTTCCTTCAAAATCTGCCTGCCTGCCCTGCTCTGCTATGTGAGCATAGCTCAGGTGAGCCCCAGGAGGCAGGGGCTGCAGTTGGCCAGAGCTGACAGAGACTCTGAGGTTATTAGCGAGTCCACCTCACTGACAGACAAAGCATGAGGTCCCCCCAGCAGCAGTCTTGGTGATAAGGGTGACCTTTTGCTCTCCAATTGCCTGACTCCTGTGGGTGTGTATCTTTCTCAATAGATTCTGAACTCAGGGGAAAAAGAGTTGTTGGTAGTGATTCCACTAACAGGCAAATAGAACACCAGAACTCCTGTGCAGCCTTCTAACCATGGTAACAAATGGTCTCATGGTAGCCAGATGGTGTGCCTCGGTCTCTCTTGCTTATTTGTCCTCAGGATGATCACGGTTGGGCCATTCAAATGTTAATTAGCTTAAGTTCACAAACTACAAATAGTCTTCAACACATTTTATGTCCTTTTGGGTCTACTTCTGCTTCATCCTGTAGCTGGTACTTGAAAGAAGAATTAGGCATATTTTAGTCAGACCTAAATGATCACAGGCCTAGCTCCCAAGAGCTTCAGAGAAAGCCCATCACCACCATTATCACCATTCATTGATTTCCAGAATATAACATGATAGAACTGTATCAGACTTTCCCTCAATTGGCTTGCAGTCTGAGATAGGTCAAATCAACATATAAAGAGCAGTAAAGTACATAAAAATGAAATAAGTAGTGAATAATTAGTTAAGGGCACAGAAATATCTTCTTAACAAAGAGAATGAATTCTATTGTTACACTACTGGTTTGAGTCATTATTACCAAAGGTAGAAATGACATAGAGACCATTAGAATGGTGTTCCCAGAACAGATGTTCATAGTACAACAGTGGTGTTATACAGTAAAGAAAATAAAATCTACTTGAAATCAGATGGTATGTTTCTCAGAATTTTGAGGCCAAAAGAGAGGTAGAAAGGGTCAGAGTTGGAGTACACCTACCAGACAGGACAGAGAATGACCTGTGGCCAGGTAGGTGAAAGGTAAGAAAGCACTATCAGAAAACATGTGGAAGGCTCCAGAAATTATTTATAACAAACGAGATAGCTTTCTTCATCCACAGTCAATCACCTGCTTTCACATGCCCCCTCCAACCCCACACCAAAAAACCCTCATCATTTGCTCGCTAATGCCTGGAATTTCTATATCTGGGAGTAAAGGCATTTATGGCAAGTTGGGTTAAGAATCATTAATTCAGACATATATTGAGATTGCAAATGGAACTCAATCACACTAACATGTAATCAGCTAATTAATCACTAAACTCTTCTCATTCTAATGAGGCCAGGACTGAAATGTTAAGATGGAAACCTGTGTGTCCTATTTATGTTTGTATCCTCAGGCCCTAGCACAGCATCAGGAATTAGCACGTGCTCAGTAAATATTTGCTGCACGAATGAATGAATGAATGAATGGAGATAGGGCAAGGGCAAGAGAGAGCACTGAAAGAGGGTAAAAGAGCAGAGAAGCAAGCGAGCAAACACACGTGCACGCATGTGTGAGGGAGAAAGGCCAGCCCTGGCAGGCACTGCAGTAAATGCTTTCTCTGTGTTTTTGTTACTCACTTTTCACAACAATCATATAGTATGTTAACCATTAAAGAATGTGTTCATCTGCCAATAACAGAAAGCCCAACAAACTGTAGCTTAAATATATAGGATTATTTTTCCCACATAACAAGATAAATGGAAGTAGGCAGGAGCTAGTGTTGATTAAGTGGTTCAACAAGGTCAAGGCTGTCATCTTTATGAGTCTCTTGGCCCCATATGGCTGCTACAGCTCCCTACATAGGTGTATATTCAAAGGGGAAAATTGGGAAGAGGAGACCACCAGGGTATCTTTCCCTTTCATCAGGAAAGCAAGCCTTCAAGAATCCTTTTCAGACTTCCACTCAGAACTCATAGGTTAGATATGTTCCCTTTGTCCCCTTTTCAGCAAAGAGATTCAGGAAAATAAAGTATTTTTCTGGGCAGCTTGACATTCTGAAGGAAATTTAGGTTTTGTTAATAATGAAAAAGGAGGGGGAATGGGTTTTTGTAGGCAACTAGACTAGTTTTCTATTGCTGCTATAATTACAGAATGACAATTTACCAGCTCAAAATGACATACATTTATTATATCTCAGTTTCCATGGGTCAGGAGTCTGGGTATGGTTTAACTGGGTTCGCTGCTTAGGGTCTCACAATGAAGGTGTCAGATGGGCCATGCTCCTTTCCGGAGCTCAGGATCCTCTTCCAAGCTCACGTGGTTGTTGGCAGAATTTGCTTTCTGGCTGCTGTATCACTGAGGCCCTTGGGTCCTAGAAGCTGCCCACAGTGCTCTGCCACGTGACTCTCTCAATACTGTTCACATGATAGCAACTGCTTCTTCAAGGTCAGCGGGAGAGTCTCTTTCTCTGTCTCCAGTCTGCTAAAACAGGGTCTCATATAAGGAAACATAATCACGGGAGTGACAAGCCATCACCTTTGCCATATTCTGTTGGTTAGAAGCAAGTCATATTCATGGGGAGGGGATCATAAAAAGGCATGGGTGATCGAGGGTCACCCTAAATTGTGAACTGACAGGAACTGACAGTGTCGTGAAGAAACCAAGAGGGGGTTCACTAGAGCTTAGAAGCCCACTCTGGTCATATAAAAAGTAAAGAGGCAGTTCTGGGATTAAGTCCCAGAACTCCACAGATGTCTCACTGGGTTGTCATTTTCAAAAACATCTTCTGCAGAACCCCACTTCTACAAGATAATATTTGGTGTATTTGAGGGGGAAAATCTTGGTGTTCAAATAGGTTTACAGAATGCTGGAGTAACTAAAGTTGAACTGTTTTTTTAATGCAGAACTGTTTAGCACTTTTATTATAAACCTCACAGGAAAGGCAGAGGGAGGTTGCAGCCTTTCCAAATTAATCTAATGCTGGAACATTTTTGTGCATAAACCAATAATAATAATAGCTAACAACAATCGAGCACATTCTATGCTGCAGGCATTATTCTAAACACTGTCACAAGCCAGTAATGCTGGAGGGGCTGCCAGAAGCTCTGCGTGTGTGTCTGTCTGTGTCTGCTGTGTCTGTGTGCACACACACACGTGTGTTCATACGTGTGGTTAGGGAACAAAATATGGGTGATGCAGCTTCTCCCTTTCCCCCACTCTTCCAGACTTCCAATTTCCCATCAATACCTCCAGGAAAGGAGTCTGGAATATATGGTGCACGTTTAAGAGAAGGTGAAGAAGGGTGAGTTTGAAACTTAGAACAGACTAAGTTTGCACATCTTCACATACGCACTATCATTTAAACAACTACTCAGTGACTCAGATCCAGATCTCTTGATTCCAGGTCTAGGGCTCTGCCAGTTGTGATGTGGCACTGTGTGTTAAAGAATGTAAGGGGTTGATCTTGCTAATCATACATTCTGTAACACTATCCATATCTGAAAGTTTATCTGGTAGTAAATGGAACAGATCAGAATCTGTAGCTTTATGGGATTCTTCCTAAAGTAACCAAAATTACTTTATTTTTTCATTTTGTTACAATCTCTTTCTTCTTGACTTCGTTTGGTTGATCATCCACTCCCTGAAATTTGCTTCCTTAAAAGAAGTATTAAGGAAGTTGTTAGCGGGCAGCCAGGAAGTGGGTGTCGCCTTCCATCAAAGGTCAGTGTAGAGCTGCAGCCGGCACCATGGGAAGGGGCCCCTTTGCGAGGAAACAAGACCAAGTATTTCTCCAAGTCCATGTGACAACAAGGAATCCTCCAGAGCTGAACAAGAGTAAATATTCCAGGAATGGCTTCGTGGTTGGTTGTACCATTCCCACAAAGTCCAAAGGGAATTTTTAAAGAACCTGCCCAAACTCTGCCTGTCTATGTAAAAACTGTTAGTCTGATCCTTTGTTTCTTCGTTTCCTCATTAGAACCAATGACAAAATGAGAACATCATTAGGCAGTTAGGAGAATTGCAAATGGAATGATCTGGGACTTAACCAATTCCTGAATAAAATTTATTACCTAAGAGTATATGTACATAACTTATTTTCAGTTTTTTTAAAACAAACAAGAAAATTCTAAGAAGACCTCAAGAGAAAACTTTTTATGGACCTGAGGGGGTCTGATAACAGGTTACAATATTATTCTGGCCTTTTTTAGTATCATTATTTGTTTCAAAATCACCTTACTTTAGATCATATTTTCTTTAGTTACTGCTTTTCCTTTGCACTAGACTGTTGGCCTTTCTTCAGTAAACAAAAGAATTCTGTATGAAATGGTACAAATGAAAGTCAGATATCTGGGGCCAGAATGTCTACAGGAGCCCATGTTCTGGACTCTGAGGGGTAAACAACCACGGGTCACAGGAAAAAAAGAGATGGGGGGAAGAGAAATTGAGACTTGGTCTTCTGTTTTCCCACAGGAAGAGGACTGTGTTTTTCACATGTCCATTTCCACTGAAGATAAAAGCAACACATTTTCCCAACCCACCGGATTGCTCTTGTTGCCCTCCCTTTTCAAAGCAAAAAGGCTTTTTCCTTAACTGGTTAATTCCTGAGGCCTTCTTCCTCACTATGAAAAAGAATTTCTTTGCATCGTATGTGTATATATTTTGAGGACTAACCAGTATTCCAAACTTTAGTGTTCCTGCTTTTCTTTACCACTCACTAATGACAATGATTCCTTAATAACATTCTGGATTAATTATGGCCAGAGAACAAGACTCTACTCAAGATCAGGGTAGACTCATTGCAGTAAGCATAAAGGTCAGAGACTGGATTCGAAATGTTACTGTAAGAAGCCATGAAAGGAGCAGAATAAGGCACTTTTTTTTTTTTTTTTATGAGTAATGACACATTGTGTTTGTTAACTCAAACCATACTCCATGAACGGTTCGGACAACCAAACAGCAGTGAGTCCCAGAAAGGATGAGGACATTAATAGGAAGAGCGAGCATATGAACGGTTCGGACAACCAAACAGCAGTGAGTCCCAGAAAGGATGAGGACATTTATAGGAAGAGAGAACATTAAAAGGAATTAAAAGAAAATATATTGTGTAATCCTTTAGACCAGCGGTTAGCAAACTTTTCCTGTAAAAAACCAAATGATAAATACTTTAGGCTTTGTGGACCACATAGTCTCTGTAGAGTATTGTCCTTTGTTTGGTTGTTCTTACAACACTTTAAAAGGTAAAAGTCATTTTTAATTCTTGAACTGTACATAAACAAGCCACATACAAATTTTGACCCATAGGCTGTAGTTTGCCAACCCCTGCTTTAGATAATTTATACCCAGCAATTAAAATCAATTCTTTCTTTTTTAATACAGATTCAGAAATCAAGATTCCTGGTTGTTTAAAAATAACTCAATGAGGTAATGGCTCAACGTGCTAAAACTTTTATGTGGTTAAAATACAATCCAAGGTGTCAAGTCAAAGGAGCTTACTTATTTGTCGGTTTTTATTTTCTTCCTTCATCTCAAAAATATTTAAACTTAAGAAATTGATTATAGGGTCGAATTAAAATTGCATAGCTTCAAAAGTAGGAAATTTTTCTTCTTTAACTTATTTACTTATCTAAAATCCATGAATATATTATAAACAACAATAGTTGCCTAATAAGCATTAGATGGCTAATTCTATATTTCCCATAAGTGCCAGGAGAATGTTAATTCTTGATTTGGTTATTAAAAAAGGAGAAGGAAGAGGATGAGAAAAAATATACACTATATTTTTTTAAAGAGTTGTGCCATTTTTTTAATATATATTTTTTAAATTTATTTATTTTATTTATTTATTTTTTTTTTTGGCTGCATTGGGTCTTCATTGCTGCGTGCAGGCTTTCTTTAGTTGAAGCGAGCAGGGGCTACTCTTCACTGCAGTGCACGGGCTTCTCATTGCAGTGGCTTCTCTTGTGGAGCACGGGCTCCAGGCACGTGAGTTTCAGTAGCTGTGGCATGCAGGTTCAGCAGTTGTGGCTCACGGGCTTGGTTGCTCCGCGGCATGTGGGATCTTCCCAGACTAGGGCCTGAACCCGTGTCCCCTGCATTGGCAGGCGGATTCTTAACCACTGCACCACCAGGGAAGCCCCAAAAATATACAATATTATAACCACTAGATTAATAAGCATAAAGAACAGTAACCAATAATAATTCAGCTGAATAGGTTAGCTTTTAAAAAGCACAAATGGGGGCTTTCCTGGTGGCGCGGTGGTTGAGAGTCCGCCTGCTGATGCAGGGGACGCGGGTTCGTGCCCCGGTCCGGGAAGATCCCACATGCCGCGTAGTGGCTGGGCCCATGAGCCATGGCCGCTGAGCCTGTGCATCCAGAGCCTGTGCTCCGCAACGGGAGAGGCCACAACAGTGAGAGGCCCACGTACAGCAAAAAAACAAAACAAAACAAAAAAACACAAATGAAGGCAAACACCTTATCTCTTTTTCATCAGAAAATGTAATCAAACAAAGCCATTTACTTCCTTAGGATGAGTCTCAGAAAAGCCCAACAAAGCTAAGAGCAGTCCTGCATGGTGGGTGTGGCAGCAGCTGATTTTAGGAATACAGAGCTAACTGACTTTCTCTACAATTTCCTCACATTACCTTAATGTCAGGGTAGAGTACGTCTACATTTTACATTATGAATTTTACTTTATTCCCACCTCAAACACCGAATTTCTTTAAAGCCTTTATGTGTATTTTGAATTCTACCCTATAATTTATCCACATCATTTTCATACCAGAGAATGGGCAAGTAGTTAAATACCTATGGTGCTACTAAAATTCCCAACGTCTACTTTATAGCTTGATCTGCTCCTCCGGACACCACACACACCCTTGGAGTCACACCCTTCCCGTGCTGCAGGAATCCAACAGAAAAAGGCTGAAGGATGTCCCCTGCCACAGGCCATCTCTTTGCCGGGCATTGAGTCTCCCTATAGGGATGTAGGGACTCCCAGCTCCGAGCTGAGGCTTCTTGATAGAACAGGAGGGAGGAAAAAACCCAGCCCGTGGGAACAGGGCAAACACTTTGTATGATTACATGTAGATTTGTAGAATGTGCTTAGGTCAAGATATGTATAAGTCAGAGAATATTTCAAATGCGCCAGAAAACAGCTGCTTAAAAAACAGAAAATCGAAATATTTGAGCAAAAATTATTTTTTAACACAGATTTTCATCTATTCACTTTTGCTTACAACACTAAATTACTTACATAACATTATACTATAACAATGAGGGGAAACCTACATTATCCTCAGTTTACAACTGAGAAAACTGAGCCTCAGGAAGGGCACATGAATAACTTGCCCACAGTCACGGGGCTAGGAGAGGCCAACTTGAACCCATACCGCTTGACTCCACAGCTGACTTCACCCCTGTACTCTTTTTTTTTTTTTCTTTTTTGCGGTACGCGGGCCTCTCACTGTTGTGGCCTCTCCCGTTGCGGAGCACAGGCTCCGGACGCGCAGGCTCAGCGGCCATGGCTCACGGGCCCAGCCGCTCCGCAGCATGTGGGATCTTCCCGGACCGGGGCATGAACCCGTGTCCCCTGCATCGGCAGGCGGACTCTCAACCACTGCGCCACCAGGGAAGCCCACCCCTGTACTCTTGATGATGCTATTCTGACACTGGACCGCATTAAAATCGAAATATTCCTCAGTAACTTCTTACTGTTATACTGCTTTATGCGGAAATTAACAATACTTCTATTTAATAAGCCATCACTGATTACAGTTATAATGCCAGCTGAAATATTATATTTGAAGAGGAAAGGAAATATATACTTCTAGCCCTTAGCTTCCTATGGCTCGCTTGTACCTGGTAGAATCTAAAGCATCACCCCATTAGCTTGTACTTAACAGCACATCCTTTGGGTCTGCACAACCCCTAAGCTATCTCACCAGCCACCCTCTGTGCTTCCATTTGCTAGGGTCCACCTGCTCCCTCTCATTAATATGCAAACAGGCAGTGGTTTCAGCTCACTCCCAAAACCTTGTCTTGACATAAAGTCATCTTTTCTCTCAGTGTGCTTCTTCGAGTGCCCATTATCTGAACTGTGAAATGTCCCGTAGCAACCTAGATATCTCTGAGAAATAGAAATGTTTCATAGCCCTGACAACAGAAACAAACGGAGTAATTCTCAGGTAAAATGACAGTGCAAGCATGAATCCCCGCAATCTGCTATTTCAACCCTCATCTCACCACAAGGCCTTGCTCAGGCAGAGTCCATCACAGCCATGAATACTTAAGAGCGTGACTCTGTTGGACTCAGAGGTAGCAAACATTCGGCTCACGTATTTCATGCTGCCCTAGTTGTTTTCTTATATTTAGCTCCGGTCGTCTTTGTTAGAGGGGACCTCAACCAGTCCAGCAGTCATTTTTTCTTGCTGCGTAAGCGTGACGAAGTTAACGTGTTGCCCCATTGTGATCTTCTAGCTTTCCTAACAAAATAGTTCACTTTGCAGCTACCAGGATGTGACAGAAAGGCAGTCTGAGCTTCCTGCTTCTTCATGGTTTGGGTATGGGACTTTTGCTGTCAAAAGTTCGGGGTGGGGCTTCCCTGGTGGCGCAGTGGTTGAGAGTCCGCCTGCCGATGCAGGGGACGCGGGTTCGTGCCCCAGTCCGGGAAGATCCCACATGCTGTGGAGCGGCTGGGCCCGTGAGCCATAGCTGCTAAGCCTGCGCGTCCGGAGCCTGTGCTCCGCAACGGGAGAGGCCACAGCAGTGAGAGGCCCTCGTACCGCAAAAAAAAAAAAAAAGTTCGGGGTGGAGGGGGGTGGAGGGGGGTTGGAGGGGGGGTGGGGGGTGGAGGGGTGGAGGGGGGGTGTTGGGGATAAAGTCCTGAGTCCAGTGTGCATTGTTTGTGGTGTGTAGATACCAGGCACGTAGGCAGCCTTTGAACAAGAGGGTGTGTGATTTTTAAGTTTTGAGAAAAATATTCCTATTGACCCTTTTGAGGACTGTGAGAATCTCTGGAGTTGAGTGAGCTCTGTCAGTCTTTGATTGAGTGTCCATTCCCCTTGTATAATTATGAGAAAGAATATTAAAGTGTCTAATTCTTCAGTTTCAAAGCATAGTACACACACAGTTTGCAATCTGTTTATTACTGAAAACTGATAGCATAGAATTGGGGCAATTGTCCACATAAGAGAAGCAGAAAATCCATCATCACAATTTTCTACATTTATCAGAAGACCATGTGATGTTGGCCTGATTTTATGGGTGAGTTTCCTCCAGCTCTATATTCACTTTGTATCAGACCAGGAGAAAATTCCATTCCAACCCTATAACCACTACCCTAATGCCATCCCTTTAATACATCCCTTTAGCTTCACATCTTCAACATTTTTTACCTTGAGTCTTATAAAGTCTTACTTTTGAAAGCCACACTAGATAAACCACAAAGCTGTCAATACGGAGAGGCAGCCCACACATGTGCCTAACAGTGAGGGGATCCAAAAAGAAGAGTTTTTAAAATCAAGATTCGAGTCAAGTTATTTACTTCCTCCTGGTAAATTGCACTCATTATGAAACAGAGACATCAAGGTCCTGTCCTGAGAAGTAACAAGATCGCATTGGTTAAGTGCTCTAAACCCTCTGGAGATGAGTCCATCATTTTACCTCCTGGGTGCATGATTAAAACAAAAAAAATCCAGTTTTCTTTAACGCACAGTACGTAGAGCCAGCAACAGCCAGCGCCTTTATTAATCTTCTTTCTTTCATCTCTTTAGTAACTAATGTTATTGAAGAGAGAGTGTTGTGAACCAAGGCTAAAAGTGACGTAAAGGCAGATAACTAAGAGGCAAATAAGAAACTGATTCCTTTAATTTTTACCCAACACATTAACCTTATAGCCAAATTTCACCAAATTCATCTGTTAGTCTATATGACAGAGCAGAATGAGCAAGAAATTGAGGATAAGACCAAATTAGGTTCAAGCTCTGGTTCTACTGGACATATATCTCTCTTTAGACTTCAATTTCTACATCTAAAAAATGCAATGACAAGCTTTCTTCTAATAATTACAATGTAAGTAATTCAGACCCACACTCCTATTAAGAACAAGCAAAACAGCCGAACAAAATATTTATAATAATAATCCAAGAGATAACAAGATAGTGAGGAATTACTGGACCAAAATCTGAAAGACAAGATTCCAGAGAGGTAAGGCCCAAACACAAAGCTACTTTTGCTCTGAAGTCATCTGCTGATCTAGAAAAAAAAAATAGCAGCAGAACTGAGCTGAGCTTTCAGCAGCCTTAGAGACTAGAGTGAGAAGGTAGAGCCCAGAGTCTACCGAAGCTGGGGACTTTGATAAACCACTCCCAGTCTAACCTGGAACCTCATACCCTCAGGGTGAGGGGACCCGGAAGTCACCTAGCCCACAGACCTGCAGTGCTCTGGTTATCCCAGAGAAGCTCAGGCCTTGGACGGGGACTGAGAGTTTCTCTAAGGCTCCTGGGAGCATTGCGTGTCTGGGTCAATGATGGCTCAATGCATGCTCATTCATAATGCAAGCTTCTGTATTTAACGCATCTTTCATATGTGTGTTATCGTTCACCTAATACAGGTTTGTTAATACAATGATTACACCAGTCTTTCAGGTTTATGATTAGAATTTGATGAGACTATTGATATCAAGGATTCAGCATAATGCTGAGGTAGTCTTATATACTAGCCTACTGTCCTTTCCCGTACCTTCATTCCTTCCTCTCGATTTCACATCTTTTCTTTTTCTCTTTGCCCCCTTCTCTCTTCAACACTCAGGTTCCACCTCCACTCTCAGTCCCATATCACCTAATTGCCTTCCCATTACTGCTTCACCATATTATGAGTTATTCTCAAGTTTAGCCAAGTCACATGGGAAACAGTGCAAAGAAGGGGGTAAGTGAGGCCATACAACATCAAGGCCACTTGAGGACATGTGTTCCAAAATTTTTCCTCAAATGGTACATCAGAAGAGTTTGTTATTTTATGATACGTGTGAATCCATCTACTTTAATACCTCCATTGCTAGGTGTTGAGCAGATGACATGTGTCCAACATTAGCCAGATGCTGGAGAGAGTAGAAAAGAAGTCTAAGAATGATTCCTGCCCCTCAAGGGGTGCACTTGAGCTGTAGCTGAAGAAAATGCATGACAACATGTCAGGCAATTAGAGAAACAGTGAGAATTCAGACAAGACTGTGTGAGGAAAGTAGGACTTTACCTGGGACTTAAGGGCGAAGGGCACTGGAAGTGCCAAGGAAGGAACAGAGATGATGCGGCCCAGGAGAGTGAGGAATCTAACACAGAGGACAGGAGTGAGGGAGCGCTGGCTGGAAGGTAAGAGTAAGTACATGAACTGAGTACCCACCGTGTGTTGTGTACTATTCTACACACCTTACAAATGTCACCCCGTTTCAGAAGCCTCTAAAAGCCCTATCAAGGGGGCACTACCATCACTTTTCAGATAATAAATTGAGGCTTAAATGGCCATACCACAGAGCCTGTCATTAAGTGGTGATGCTGGAATTTGAAGCTAGGTCAGGAGGACACCAAAACCTCTGCTTAACTACTACCCCAAAACACATTTCATTAGTGTCGTTTTACGGAAGGCCTAGCAAGAAGGCAACTATGGATTAAAGGCAATAGGCAAATGGGAGCCAACCATTACGGGTTGTTGAGGAAGGAAGTAAAATGCTAAGAGCAATTTTTAGAGCAATTTCTCCCATCTTAACATGCGAGAACAAACAGAATTTGGTTATGACCAAATAGAAGGCTGTGGGCCATATCCAGGGTTTGATGTGTTCTGGTCTTAGAACAAGTGGGTGGCTGTGAGAACAGAGACCTATGGGTGAATCTAAAAACCAGTTTCAAGGAAGAAAAGGAGGATGTGTTGACATTGGCAAGACAGATGAAGGAGAAAGAAAAGTAAAAAAAAAAAAAAAAAATCTGAGAGAAATGGCAAAAACAAATTGTAACATTGACAAACAGACAATAGACAGGGGAAGCAATCTCCGTAAGAAGAAAAGGAATTCTGGTTTTAATGTGTTCAGTGTAGGGCAATGGCAGGACATCCGAGGGTGAGTTTACCATAAATATTGAGGAACCCTATAGGATAAGAGACCACAGGGAGATGCCTGTGCAGCAGTACAGTGTATGAAGCACCAGGGTGTCAGTAAGATAACTGTTATTATTGTGTAAAGACTCAGAAGCTTCTTATAGGAAAGATGCAGCAAAAGTACAAAATGGTCAATAACGAGAGAGTTCCCCTAGTTGCCATTTGTGTAAATTTCTCTTCATTCCATGCTTTCCTTTCAGTACACATTAACTGCTAGGCATGCACGTCGAAATACTGGCTCTACTTCCTAATTCTGGCCCGTGTTTGTTTGTTTAGATGTGTCTATGCCTTTAATCCTGCCCTACTGTTGTGCTGTGTCAAATAATACAGACAGTAATGACCGGAATCTGTCCACTTCGGCCTATACAGCACTGATTGCTGTGATATTTCTCTATACCATGCTATTTCATGAAATAAAACTCAATTACATTGAAGATTAAATTCTTTAAGTCAGCCTTTCTAATAAGTCTGACCTCACAACCCTTGCATGACCTTTGTTACATTACTTTTGGTAAAGGCTAAGCTACTAGCTAAAAAAAAGAAAAAAACCCTCAAAATATAGGGGCTCGACCGCATGGAATTTTATTTTCACTCATGTCATAGTTCAAAAGGAGCAGTTAAGGTCTGCTGGCGTGGCTATGACTTCCTCAACTCACGGCTTTCATCTTAGAGACTAAGGTGGTTCTAAGATGGGAGGGGAAAAGAGAGAATGGAGGGTAGTGGGCTTCCTTTTTTTTTAAAGAATTGACATAGAATGTGCACAGGTCAGTTCTGCT
This sequence comes from Grampus griseus, assembly GCF_964374135.1. Classification (NCBI taxonomy): domain Eukaryota; kingdom Metazoa; phylum Chordata; class Mammalia; order Artiodactyla; family Delphinidae; genus Grampus; species Grampus griseus. The sequence goes on from NC_139007.1 coordinate 43,024,525, forward strand.
CAAAGCCTTATTCCTCTGGACTTATTCATGTGACTTAGGGCTGGTTCGAGAGAGGCTGGAAAATATGGCTTCTATTTGGGTGGCCTTGTACCAGGCTTTTAAAATGGGAGGAGACCAGGGAGCTCAGGACACTAGTCCTAAAAAGAATGGATTTGTGGGAACAATCAGCAGACTCTACCACATCTGGGTTCAGATCCCCACCCCTCCGCCATGCTGCTCTTTTCACTTCATAAGGCCTTCCTCTCCAAGTGTCAAATTAATTTTTTTTTTTTTTTTTTTTTGCGGTACGCGGGCCTCTCGCCGCTGTGGCCTCTCCCGTTGCGGAGCACGGACGCACAGGCTCAGCGGCCATGGCTCATGGGCCCAGCCGCTCCGCGGCACGTGGGATCTTCCCGGACCAGGGCACAAACCCGTGTCCCCTGCATCGGCAGGCGGACTCTCAACCCCTGCGCCACCAGGGAAGCCCCAAATTAATTTTTAAAGCAGCAAGTCCATGTTGTAGTGTTACTTGCAAATGTAACATACTGCTATTTAAAAGAGAAGAGGGAGAGCTCCTTTGGTTGTAATTAGAAAGTGAGGGGCCGGAAGGAGCCTCTGGGTCTCCTCTGATCCCCACCCAACTCAATTCGTGGGAGACCTTTCATTCTAAGAAATAAAATGTGGAAACTGCTCTCGCAGTGTTTATCATCAAAAATAATATGCTATGCTTCCTCAGCAGTTAAGCACAGCCAGTGAAAATCACTCTCAGCCAGTGAAAATCACACTCTCCCATTTAAATAATGAAAAGTCCTCTTCAAATCCTGATTTACATCCATCTTGTCAGCTGAGTGAACACCCATGGAAGTGAACGTGGAGCCATTTCCCAGTGCGTCCTGAGAGCACTTCTGACCTTGCAGAACACACTGCCAAGCATGAATTAATAATCATGTTGATGCAAAGAGTAAAAGGGGAGGATATTTCTGATTCTTCCCCACAAATCTAATCTTGATAAATGAAGCAATGTTATGTCTCATTAGCTAATAAACTGTCTAGATTGGAGTTGCATGTAAGGGTAGAAACGAGCTCAAATTATGCCTAATACTCCTGGAAACAACTTTTCCTCTTCATTTCAAGAGTACAAGACAGAAAAAAATCAAACCAGTCCCAAAAGAAAAATCAACAGAACTAAAAAAGAAAAAAACTAAAGTTTTCTCTGGGTCCATCCATTTTGAGAAAACTTCTTTGCTTTTATATTTTTCTTTCTTTCTTTCTTTCTTTTTTTTTTTTTGGTTCTGTTGACTTTTCTACTGGAACTTGATTTTCTCTCCCTTCTACTTCAGCAACATGGATGGACCTAGAGATTATCACACTAAGCGAAGTAAGCCAAATAGAGAAAGACAAATATCATATGGTATTGCTTATATGTGGAATTTAAAAACTGATGATACAAATGAACTTACTAACAAAACAGACATACTCACAGACACAGAAAACAAACTTATGGTTACCAAAGGGGAAAGGGGAGTCAGGGAGGGATAAAATAGGGGGAAAAAAAAAAACTTAAATTAGGAGAAAAAAAGAAAACTAAGACATTTTCATTCCAGCCACTAATTCCATGGGCTCTATTCCTGAAATAAGAAAACATGGCAAACACTTTGATCACATAGGGCTGTGTTTGGCTATTTAAAGTCCTCTGAGCCAAAACCAGGCCATGAGCTTCATTAGGCTTTCTGATTTTTAATTTTTGTGCTATTATCACTTGGAGCTTATATATATATATGTGTGTATATATATATATATATATATTTTTTTTTTTTTGGCAGTACGCGGGCCTCTCACTGTTGTGGCCTCTCCCGCTGCGGAGCACAGGTTCCGGATGAGCAGGCTCAGCGGCCATGGCTCACGGGCCCAGCCGCTGTGTGGCATGTGGGATCCTCCCGGACCGGGGCACGAACCCGTGTCCCCTGCATCGGCAGGCAGACTCTCAACCACTGCGCCACCAGGGAAGCCCTGGAGCTTATATTTTATTTTAGATATGTTAGGGAATGGAATAAATCATTTGATTATAGATAGTTTTCAAAATATTTTCCTGCTTTTTTTTTAGAATAGTGCCATAGTTTCTCATCTATTCACCCATTTTCCAATAAAAATTCCCAGCGAGAGAATCCCTTTCTTGAAATGTAAATGTTTAAGGTACAAATCATTTGTGTTTCAGATTTCTGAGTGTGGAAGTATTCAGCTACTCATTAATATTCCTACCATGAGGTCAAAATGGGTCATACTGATGCTTGTTAAGCGAAGTTCTTTACAGAAAAATCTCATTGTCTGAATTAACAAAATATACACACTTTCTCACCATGTGACTTTGTCATGTACCAAGAGCATTCGCTTCTAGGTTATTAGTAGTATTTATAGAATTCAAATAGAAAACCCAAACTATTGATGCACTTTATATTTGCAAGAGTAAAATTTCTCCATAGTTTACAAGAGGTCTCCTATTTATAAAGAAAGAACTCTCAAGCTATACTAACATTTTTAGTGTCTCCTAGTGATTACTTTGCTACTGAAGATTACAGGAGACTATTTAAGAGCCATATTACAATGAAACACATGTTACAGTGTGTTTTGTTTAAGTTTTAAGTTTTGTTTCAGTTTCAATTATTTTAATTTGCATAGGACCTCATGCCAAAACTTATCCAAGAAAATATTAGGGTTTCAGATACTGCTTTACAGGATTTCTATCAAACAATATTTAGATGAACAAAATACTGTTTTTCAAGATCTAGTCCCTGGAGAGTCATGAATAACCGCTTGTATTCAGGAGAGAGAATCAATGGAAACAATCCCGCCTACAAGAATGCAACGTGTTATTTTTCCAACAACTCATATTCTAGGTGCCTGATCAAACCAGCAATTAAACTATCTAAGCACTACAGAGATAAAATCAGATTAAAATCAAATCATGGCACCTGGTCAAATACTTCTCCAAATGAAAACAAAAAGAGAGCCGATAATCCCTTTTTAAAGATGCCAGATGCTTCCACTCATAAGATAAACCATATTCAACAAGTCCTAGCCCATAGAGGCAGGGCTTGTTCTAGTGCATCCTATGGGCTCACAGTAAACTTCCCTTAGCCTGTGTCTTTCTTGCTTTCTTCAGCCTTCAAGGGTGTGTATGACTATGTGCACGTACACACGTAGTAAAGGTCTGTTTTGAAGTTGATCCCTGCATGATATCACAGCCTGTCCTCACAGTAGAATACTCTAAACTTGGAGAGGTCAGGGCAATGTCTTTCTTGTTCACCTCAAATTCTCTGTGATTGGCTCAAAGCAGATACTCAATAAATACTTTTGAATGAATTAGTGAAAGAATAACCAGTGTCAAGATTTTCACCCTCACGCTGTATAAAAACTACTTTTATCAGTGTCACCAATCACCCCACATTGCTAAACCCAGCTGTTCATTCTCGGTCCTCATCTTTTCAATTCATCAGCCGATTTGACAAGGTCTGAGGTCTTCATCCTTCACCACTACTCACTCTTTTTCAATCTCTGTTTCTGCTTTCTCTTCTTCTCCTTGAGCTCTGAATGTCAGAGAGCCTCAGAATCCAAGTGGTGGTATTCTTTATTCTTCATCTCACGGCTTTAGATAACACCACCAACTTTCAAATTTATGTCTGCAGTTTAGACCACCTTCCTGAATTCCAGACTATCCAGTCTCTTACTGACAACTCCACTGGGACAGCACCTCAAACTTCACATACCCAAACTCGAACTCCTATTCCCACCACTCCTGCTCCAAACTTGCTCCATTTACGTTCCTCTCCTTTTCAGTTGATGGTCTTTCCCTCCTCTAGGTGCTCAGTTACCCACTGTTCCTACTGCCACCACAGCTGGAGGTGCCACCAGGAAAAATGGTGCTCCCCTTCCTCCTAGGTTCATTTTGACACCATGCTTTCCAGTGGCAGATCCTCTGTGGAAACCAGGTGGCAAAGGATTCCAGGAAAACAGTTTGCAAACTTCCAGCCTCACAGTACCAAGGAATGTTTAGAAGACTGACTGTGCAGCTGAGCATATGTGGATGTTTTCTGCCACAGCCTCCTAACTGGTCTCCCTGCTTCCACACTTACCCCCAGCCTATTCTCAACACGGTACCCACAGGCATTTTTTTAAAAAATGCAGATCAGGGCTTCCCTGGTGGCGCAGTGGTTGAGAGTCCGCCTGCCGATGCAGGGGACACGGGTTCATGCCCCGGTCCGGGAAGATCCCACATGCCGCGGAGCAGCTGTGCCCATGAGCCATGGCCGCTGAGCCTGCGCGTCCGGAGCCTGTGCTCCGCAACGGGAGAGACCAAGCAGTGACAGGCCCGCGTACCGCAAAAAAAAAAATGCAGATCAGACCACGTCACTCCTCTTCTAGAAGCAAATAGAATAATAAAATAAATAAAATTTTAAAAATAAATTAACTTCCCTTGCTCTCCATTTCACAGAGTAAAAAACAAAGTGCTCACAGATGGCTACCGATGGACTATGATCTAACCTCTGTGATCTTTCTGACTTTCTTTTTCTATCGTTAGCTCTGTGGCAGCTACACTGGCCTCCTTGCTGTTCCTGGAATACAGGTACACTCCATTTTTGCCCTTGGCACTGATTATTCTGAAAGCCTGAAACAACTCCTTTACCACTAAGTCTTTGCTCAGTTGTAACTTTCGTAATGAGTTTTATTTTAAATTGCAATCCTCCCACCCCAGCATTTCTACTACCCCTACTGATTTTTTTGTTAGTGGTAATGGTGTTTTGAACATAATGCTTATCACCTTCTAACCCACAGAATAATTTACATGTTTAGCTTTTCATATTTTCTTTTTGAATTATCTCTCCCTGCACAAGAAGTTCAACTCCACAAAGGCAAGAATCTTTGTTCGACGACATTTCACGGGCCTAGACCAGTGATTAAATAGTTATGAAAAAAACACTTTTCCTCATGATTAATGCAATGGCTATCAGGGCAGGGCTACTGATAACCAGGCAATTGGTTTGTGTGAATGATAAACATGACAACCGTGGCTAACTCTTTATGCCTTTTCTAATAAATAGCTTTTCAGAAGGAAAAATAGAGAATCGGTATTACAATGAAATGGTAGCATAGCTGCAAAGTGACAGAAGCCAGTATTTTGCAGAATCTCTCTCATCTTCAAGTAAACAAAAACCCAATCAAATCAACTTAAAGCCAAAAGTTGATTTATCGACTACCTAAGTGAAAACTCTAGGAGTAGATGTGGAAATGGCATGACTGAATCCAGGTACCCTGGCTGAGGCACCAGGGATCAGTCTCGCTTCTCCACATGACTTTTTCTCCTGTGTTGGCTTCATGCTCAGTCAGAGTGTCCCCAGCTGCTGTCAATCTGGTCACCAGCAGCAGTAGTTCACCTCCTGCCCACGAGGACCACAGTGGAGAGAGTGGCTCTCTCCCAGTGGTTCTGACAAAGTGCCCTGATTAACTCTCACTGGCCTGGATGAGTCCCTCTGCTCCTGGAATGAAGCACTCCATCTTCAGTCGTCCTGGTTTGGGTGATACCCTGTTTCTCAAGTCAGGGACTAGGGTGAACTCATTCAAACCAGAAGAGAATGAAGTAAGTGCTTTCACAATGACTAGTCAAGGGCTTTTACAAAAAGAAGGAAGAAGGGGCACTGGGCTGGCATTACAACTGATGTCTACTGTATTAGGAAATACCCGAGGTCTGAGGAAAGGTAACAGCACATCTAGAGTAAAGTGATAGGAAATGAGGTTGGAAAGTTAGGTTGAAGTCTTAGTATAAAGAGCTTTTTTTTTTTTTTCTTCCAATGAGAAAAGCACTGAATGAGGTCTCAGGAGACCTGAGTTCTACTCCCAAACCTTTCCAGAACTATCTATGTGACCTTGCCAGGTAAGTTAGTATCTATATAAATGTGCCCTCAACTATGAAATGATAAATTACGCTAAAATAATCTCTACGTTTCCCACCAACTCTGTCAGCTGACAGTTCCAACAGGGCAAACTAGATGTTTCAGCCAGCCAATGTCCACATACTGTAGACATTCCTATCATTATATGAAGGAAGAAAGAGGGAAGTACCTGCTCCCTTCTCTCTTGCCACAGGCTAGGGACCCCGTTTAGCACCATACCTGGTACGGAGGCAGTCTGACAGATGTTACATTTAATTACAGGCAGAGAGAACTTGGGTTTTGCCAGTGCTTCCCAAACCTGACTATGCTTCAGCATTACGGGGAGCTCATCAAAAATATCAATTCTTGGGCTTCCCTGGCGGCGCAGTGGTTGAGAGTCCGCCTGCCGATGCAAGGGACACGGGTTCGTGCCCCGGTCCGGGAAGATCCCACCTGCCGCGGAGCGGCTGGGCCCGTGAGCCATGGCCGCTGAGCCTGCGCGTCCGGAGCCTGTGCTCCGCAACGAGGGGGGCCACAACAGTGAGAGGCCCGCGTACCGCAAAAAAAAAAAAAAAAAAAAAAATCAATTATTGGGCCTACCCCTACGGTATTGAGTTGGACTTTTGAAATTGTAGTTTTAGAATTGCCCTTGTTTTTACTTCTTCCTACTTTCCAGTCTTGGATGTGGCAGTTTTCTTTTGGTCAATATTATTTAATGCTAAAAATAAATCTTATATATCTGCATACCAAGAGAGATCTTGGTTTGGGAATATGTATCCAAAAAATAGAGTCTATATTGCTTGTCACTAAACATGGGAGGAAAACGAAACACCACATTCACTAACATATTTGAGTGTTTTATGCATTTGACAAGAACTGTGGTTTTCATAATATATACAAGACACAACCTCTTTATTCTGCCAGTTTCAGAGAACTAGTCATAACTTGGCAATTTTCACGAAACATCCAAGTCACAATAAGAATAAAAGCATCCTTCACATTTCTTCAGTCATTGATTTTTTTCAATTCATCTCCAGAACTTTTAAAACTGGGTAACTCAATATCATATCGCATCTAGTACATCCGCTCTCTTACGTGATGACTTTTTGAATAGATCACTACATTATATTTGATCAAGTTCTTAAGTTTATGAATCAATCAGCTTTAATCTTAATTTTTCTCAAAATATTGTTCTTTGATTTGTTTAGCCAATATTTTAATTTTTAAAAGTCTTTCCATTCAGATGTGATCACATCAGCCACACAAAAAGCCTGAGTCCTGAGGAAACGACATCTCAATGCCGACATGTTTACCTTAAATAGTTTGTTCACACAGACAAGAGGGTCAGAATGACAGAATGTGCTCTGGGTTTGTCAGGAAATAGTTAATTCCAGCACGATGCAGGTTCCTGGGACCGTAGGAAGGGAGTTCTGAGAAAGCTGAAGTGACATGTAAATACAATATTTCCTCTCCACAAACACAAGTAAATAAACAGGCCTGCACACACACACAATACATTTAGGGTCTGTCTGTGAGGTGCCCTGAGAAGAGTTCAAGCATGTGCCTTAGGTTCAATGGGAATAATCCAAACATCCAATAAGTTCTGACTTTGCGGGCTTCCCTGGTGGCGCAGTGGTTGAGAGTCCGCCTGCCGATGCAGGGGACACGGGTTCGTGCCCCGGTCCGGGAAGATCCCACATGCCACGGAGCGGCTGGGCCCGTGAGCCATGGTCGCTGAGCCTGCACGTCCTAAGCCTGTGCTCCGCAACGGGAGAGGCCACAACAGTGAGAGACCCGCATGCTGCAAAAAAAAAAAAAAGAGCCCTTCCTGTCCATGAAGGTAAATAAGGCCCAAGACTCACCACTATCCTCCTGCCTCACTTTCTTTAAAACGTGTATTATTCTCCGAAGGTATTGTGTCCAGTGACTTTCTTGGTTTTTGTCTGTCCCCCTTCACTGAGGTGTCACCCTGTGAAGAGCAGCCGTGCCTCCAGGAGCTAGAACTGTGCTGGTGCAGGGTAACGCTCAATCATCTTTTAAAATTGACTATTAAATGCTGAGCCTTCCACTATGCATGAGGAGGCACATGCAAAACACTTGCTGGAGAGCAGGGAGAGGAGATCATCAAGAGGAATAGCAGTTCTGAGGATGGAACAGCCCGCTAGAATCCTCTCATGGATGACTGGGGTCAGAGGTGGGGTCAGTGGAAAACAGTGAACCAACGTGCAGGAGGTCATGGGAACAAAGAAAGAGCACATTTTCAGTAACTGTTTTGAAACTTACCTGACCCAACGCGGAGTCCCTGGGTGGAGAACCACTGACTCAGGAAGTACGTGTCTATGTCATGCATTTTGTCACTGAATTACAGCATGCCCGGTGTGGTAATTTGACTCTTTAATGTACGTGTGTATGCCTTGCCATGAGAGGCAGTGTGGTGTGATGCAAAGTGCACTGACCACAGGATCAGAAGGCCCAGATCCTAGGACATTAACTAACTCTGTGACCTCGGGGGAGACCCACACATGTCCAGTCCCACTGAGTAGACTGTTCGCTGTCCTCTAAACCAGTCAGAACACAAAACCTTGCATCATTCCTCTGGGCTAGGATTTGAAAATGCTCCTCTTCCCATTTAGTAACTTGACCTTGGCTGCTCTTAGATTTAACCCACACCCAGTTCTTTCCACAATGGCCCATTTTTATTTGTTTATAACCTTATTTTTCTTCCCTAGGCCAGATCTTCTTTGAGGTCTTGTTCATGTCTACAACCCGTCTTCCAATCCAACCCCTCATCCCTCCCTACTGACAACTTCATCCCACCGCTATTATGCATGTGGTAAAAATTTAAAAATATTTAAAATGTTTGTCAAAAATTTTTAGAAAACAAAGTAGTAATACATATCAAGTACTTTAAACGTTCTTTGATCTAAGTATTCTTGTGGAATCCTAGACTTAATAAGCAATTCCAAATGCAAACAAAAATATATATGCAAAGATGTTCGATCCCGTGCTGCATTGATTGCAAAACATAACAAAAAACAATGGAACAACATAAATAATCATCAAGAGAAGAAAGCTGAGTAATTTATGGAATATCCAGTGGTAGAAGCATCATATGTATGATACAATATATGATAGAAGGACATTAAACATCCTTGAAAAACAATGTTTTAATGGTCAGGAAAGTAAGACATACTATTAAGAAATCAAGTATAAAAAAACCCTATGCTTTATGATTCTGGTTGTGCAATGTTATAAACACACACAACACACATACACACACACACACACAAAGAAAAAAGACTATGGAAGTATAAAAAATGTTAATCAAGGATATTCTTGGAATGAGATCACGCATGATTATTTTCCTTCTAAATCCTTTTCTGTGTTTTCAGTTTTCTATAATGTCTGTGTACTACTGCTTAATAATCAGAGAAAAAAGTCTTAAAATGTTGCTAATGAATTGATGAATTTTAAAAAAATCATTGTACTAATTTATTTAACAATAAAATGGGACTAATAATGCTATTCTCCCTCCCATATTCTCATATATGAAGCAATGGAAACACTATTATAATTTCCCATGTCCTCACATACAACGCATAACGGAAACACTATTATATTTGTGTTCAAATTGTTAACATTGGTTTCCTCCATAGGTTAGTAAAATTTAAAAAAAAAAAAGACAACATCTATATTTCTTTCAAATTAATGACTTCCAGGGCACATAGTAAGATGTGGCCAAAAAGCAGTTGTTAATAATTATGACTTATGAAGATTCATTAAATACTATAATTTCTAAACTCTGAAATTCACAGTAATGCAAATCAGTGCTCATCCACAGATATCACAGAAGAAGGAAAAAAGAGCTAGATTTGTTCAGAGCATTTAATTTACATCTGTTTACTGAGAACAGTTGCAGAGACAGGGATCATTAGCCTTGTTCTACAGTTTGAGGAGGTTGAGATTTAGAGAAGCAACCTCACTAAGATCACTGAAGTAGATTATATTCAGACTATTTTCTGCTACTTCCAATGAGCTTATTATACAATCCTACCCCACTGACTCAGGCTTGGCCGTGTGCCTTATTTAAGCCAATGAGTAGAAATATCACATTGTCTACTATGGGCCCTCGTTTTTCCCTCTCCCATGAGGCCAACAATGCCTTCAACAACAAGAAGATATGGGTTACTTCTTAATTTGGGGTTCTGAAATAAAGAAAACATGGAGCAGAGGCATGGCCAACCCCATAAAACATGTAATGCAAGTAAGCAATAAAAGTTGGCTGTCATAAGCTACTGGAGGGATCTGGCCGCAGTACATCCTAACTTAACCTACACTGACGCTGACTGAGAGTCACTAGTAACTGGTGAGGACAAAACTCAAATCCAGGTCTGTTTGGCTCCAAAGTCCATGCTCTTTCGACTTCATCACACTAGCTTCTCAAGTTTTCAATCATTTTGATGAAATTTATTTTTATGCTGAGAAAAGAATTTATAGTAAAACATAGCTTTGGTGGATCAGAGATGTTTTTTCTAAATATAAAACTGAAATATATAGTACTCTGCTTCCCCGTGACTCCTATATCTTCTATTATACAATAAATAATTCAAAAGATTTAATCTAACACCCTGGAAATTGTCACTCATTCCTGCTGATTGATGCTGAGCTAAGATTTCATGTTTGGGGTTAGCTTTACTACCTGAGTGTCCAGACACAAAACCCACATATGGGCAAATCCCCTGCCCCTTTGCTTTGGAAGATTAATTGAGTTCACGGGTACACGTCACCTCTTATTTGCAAACCATTCCTGTAGATCAGTAAATAGGCTTTTTTAAGGCTTCTGCTTTTATCTTGGCAAGGTGCCATGAGGCCACCCTGTGGGTGGAAATCTCTCAGTCCTAGCGTTGGAGGTGGCTCAGAGTCTACCAGGAAGCCTTTCCAAAAGAAGCGGCTTCTACCTGGGATCAGCTCCTACTGAGCACAGCCATTTGCTGCTGTGGAGATTCAATCTTTCGGCAGCTACCGCCGGACTGGCTATAAGATTTTACAAAATTCCTGGCAAGCTCGCCCTGTTTTGAAAGTCTGGAAACTGAAAGTCATTTTCTAACTGCTTACAGACTGCAGCAATAAAACTGATGATCAAACCCAGTCAGACGCATTGAGCTTTGACATTGGGGTCCAAGAGCACACACATGAATACAAATCCCGCATACCATCTCCTCCTGAATGTAACCCAATGGCCCTAGACTCACCAGCCTTGAAGAAAGCTGACGTCGCAGTCATTTTACCTCTCTGACTCATCTCTCACTTTTTCATAGAGAATTTTTAGTCCCCTTTAAAATAACATCCCTGCCCCCAAAGATGCATTCTGGAACAAGTCTAACTTGGACATAGTGTAACTTTTCTCAGGCTTATGTTGGACAAACACCACACCTGTGAGCATCCCCCGTGTCCACCAATATTTCTACTGCTTCTAGAGGACACTGTCTTGCTAAAGGTACTTCTCCTAATGTATTGAAATTATATGACCCTTAAGGTACGGAAACACAGCTGTGCTCACATTCTCTCTAAGCTAGGGATCTGAATCTATATGCCACCCTCAACTATCTTTATTTCCATCCTCCCTCTCCTCCCAGTAGCGATGCACGAGCTCCCTCCTCCCTCAACCAAAATACCAGAGCCACAGTGTAGATTAAACTGCCTCCTCACCACGTCTACAACTTCTTCAGGTTGTCCTCACTGAGGATCCAGCACAAATTTCCCTTGTAATCTCTTCTTTCTTTACAATATCTTATGAGTTTTTCTAAATTTATGTTTATGGTACTTTATTGAAGTATAATTTACATACAGTATAATATAAACCTTAGTTGTACAGTTTGATGAAATTGTACATACATTATACTTCAATGTAACCAGATCAAAATAGAGAATATTTTCACAACTCTGGAAAGCTTCTTCAGTCCCTTCACAATCAGCAACATCCCACATCTGCAGATAATCACTATTCTGAATTCTATCACCATGAATGAGTTTGATCTATTCTTGAATTTTATGTAAATTGAATCATACATTCACTTTTAATGTCAGAATCCTTTTTCTCAAATAATTTATTAGTAGTTTATTCCTTTTTATTGCTGAGTAGTAGTCATATACATATATAAATATGCCACAGTTGTTTTTTCCACTGTTATACTGATGGACATTTTGGTTGTTTCCATTTGGGGGCTGTTATGAACAAAGCCACCATTAATACGCTTATGAAGGTCTTTTCAGGGATGCATATCTAAAAGTGCAATGGATTAGTCGTGGGGTAAGTGGCTCTTTGTTAGAAACTGCCACTTTTACAAAGTGGTATACCATTTTATTTTTCCTCTGGTAATGATGAGAATTCCAGTTGCTTCATCTACAGAAGGATGTGCAGTGGTCTTTCCTAGGAGTTCCTGAAAGTCTGTGAGTAAATCTAATCTAGTCTTATGGCAAACATAACATAATTCCTGTGTTCAAATGAAACAATGATGATTCCTATAGGCTTAAAGATTTCTCAACACTAGAAGCTCAATATAGATTTTCCTTTTCTGAAGTCAGGAAAAAAGAATTACAGTAAAAGCCTGGACTCTTTCATCCAAATAAAATTTCTCTATATAGGCTGCTACTGTTGTGCATGCCTCTAGGAGAAGTTATTCTGTCTTGACATATTTATCACCTGATTGCTCGTTCTCAGAATTCCTCACCCTTGAAGCGTACTTTGTGATTTCACGAATTCATGGGCACTCTCATGGCAGCCTTTATAAGTTAAGGAGATAAAAGTGTTATCCTGCTTGGAACTCCACGGTTGGTAGATCGGTGCTGAGCAAAATTAGCAACCACAATAATGAGGTTTCCCAGAAGAGGAGCCTAGACGTGAAGCTCGAACTATGTTCCAGATCAGCACTAGAATCACAGGTAAAGAGATTTCACACCTGGAGATGTAGTCACTGAGCTCCCATGCCCCTCAACACATCTCAAATACGCAACGGTGTTGACTAATGAGTCCACAGCTGCCACGTGCTGTTTACTTCTGGGCTAGGTATTTCATAACCAGCTCAGCCGAGGCCCAAATCAACAGTTACAAGGTGAAGGAATTTAAGGAGATAATCATTTCTTGCGAATTCAATTCATAATTAATTAAACAGACAGCCCCTGCTTCTCCATTGGAATTCTTCATAGGCAGGGAAGTACATCCTAGGTTTCCTTTTACTCTGTTCTTTTTATCTTGGTTGCATTTAAGGTTAATTAATACATAATATGCATTATTTGACCAATATTTTCCCTGGATTATTTCTCTGGATATATTCCATTGTAACAGTAATATATTTTTAAATAAATTATTCAGAAGAAGAGGATTAGGTACATGCAATTATTAGTTAACTTTAAAATGGACTAAAATTAACCAACATCATCTCTACTTTTACTTTCACTAACTTGATTTACATATCTGTGGACATGTGTTTGTATATGTGAATGTTTGTGCACATGTGCAAGCCTCATAATTAATTAAGTCAGGAGCCCTCAATCTGCCCGATGCTGCAAGCCAAGCCCAACCATCTTTGTCCTGCACAATCTAAATGGACACAGGATATCCATTCTCCTCTTTGCAATCTTGGACTCTTTAAAAAGAACTTCAGATAAAAACCAGGAAATGGTTGGGGACTGGGTTCTATAATCTCTTGCAGTCAACAGACACTTGCCCAGGGAACTGTTGTTGACCTGAGATGCGGCCACACTGCTGCTGATGCTGCTTTTTGTTCTTCTTTCTTAAGTCACTCGCTTTCCCACCCTCCTTCTGGCTATTTCATACTAACTATGGAAGTTCATTAAGTCTACTTGAGGAAAGAGCCTATCCAGTGCCCTAAGAGAATATTCATTTGACATACTGTTTCTTGGTCCACCCATGCAGAGTTGCATGATCTTCTAAAGCATAAGTTTTCTACTCTGTAAAACAAAACTCATAACACTTCCTCTTGGGATAGTCGTGAAAAGCGAATAGACTAGTGAAAGCCCTTTATTAATCTTAAGGTATGGCAAAATATTACCCGCTGTTCTTTAAAAACAGAAAAGCCAAAATGCGTGCCTAGAACAGGGTATCACTAAACGTCTGCATCTGAACGTACGAATAAAATGTGTGGTATTTTTCTCAAAGTGTTTTATATTTCATGTCAAGGAGAAAAAATAAGGTAAGTAATGTCCAAAAGAGAGGCTGCTGACAGAAGTTATGTCAAGATGATGTCTGACAGAAGAGGGTGGTATTAATGCTAATGCTAAGAATAAGAGTAAAGGAAGGGCAGCTAGAAAAACTGAAAAAAGGAGTTCATACAGAGGTGATAACACAGACAGATGAAATGTAATTGTGTTCATAAAATTTAGCAATAAAGCTGTTAGAGTATATGATAACTAACTCTACTAAGATACATATTAAAGTGACATTTAGAGATCATAAAAATCAAAGAACTATGTCAATTCTCTTTTCAGGTATTCCTGATGTTTGCAAAATCTGTCCCTACTTACCACTCAGCCACTTGTGTTGTGGGATCATCTTGAACCTTTGGCCCAAGAGCTGTTCGGTGATTGTGCTTCCGACTGTCCTGTGCTACGGCTGTTTATTTTCTGCATCCAGGCTGAGGATCGTCTATACTCTGGACTCTATTGGCCCCAGTTCAGTCACCTTACAAACATTCTGGGGGGCATCCTGCTTTCTTTATCCTCCAGTAGCTCAGTGGAATTACACTTGGATTCAGGAGACCTCAGCCCTGATCTCCAGGACCTATTACTGCTAATCACAGCTTGACCTATTGAAGTGAACTTAGAGGTGACTGTGATTACAGTTCTCTGATTTCTGTATATGGTGGGGCTTTGTCAACTGCAGATGTCTTTCAGCCTCACATGTGACAAAGCCTGATTCACAAAAACGTCTACCTCCTCAATGGATCCACTTAAAAATGCCCCTTGGGTTTAAGAAAAGATTTGCTATAGGATTCCTTTAAATAACTCTTTTACTTCATTTGAATAAGATATTATTTACCAGTTTCCAGGAATGCATCTATCACAGGTAAAATGTGATATTTCTGCATAACAATATGACAGGAAGAATATCCTTAAAAACCTAAAGGCCTGCCTAGGCAGCATAATAAAAAATGATGCATATGACTAGCCTTGTTCACAAGGAAGAAAATGGCCTCATTCTTCCCCCAAGTCCTGTTAAGGCTCTATCCAAACATGGGTCACCCATTACCCAATGTCCTTTGCATTCTAGTTGCTTAGGCTTGACACCTAGATGTAACTAGAATCACTATATATATATATATATATATATATATATATATATTTTTTTTTAAGGATAAACCCCCTTTTATATAAAAGAAAGGAAAGAAAGTAGACTCCTAGAGGGAGTCATAAGGTTGAACTTACATTTTGAAAATTGGGGGAAAAGAAGAGTAGAAGCAAGTAACCCTCAATTATCTATGTTAATCAGGGGCAAAGTTAGGTTACTTAATGCAAAAACTTTCATTTTAGACATCACATTCAATTTTTAAAATTCATTCTTTCATGATAAACATTGCTTTTACTTTTTTGATTAATACATTTTCCCATTCTCCTTCCTAAATCTCCATGTAATTTTTGTTTCCTAAAACCCCAGCAGCATTCTATAGACATGAAGAAGTTAGATCATACCTCTTCAACTAATTCATTTAATTGCCCAACTCACCCCTAAGCAATGTGCTAACCAGGAAGACAACATATTTCATCAGTGAGTATCTCTGGTTGGCAAAACTGGATCAACTAGATTCTGCTCTATCAAGGTCCTGGTTTCTGAATTTCTGTTCTTAGTGAAGCACTGTAGGGTCAGGCAGCATAGCAGAGGCACAGAGGTTTGGGTGAGTTTCTGGCTTCTTCCTCTTTCAATATTCTTTAAACATGTACAAGACTCTTCCATAACCATTTTTTTGAAAATCTCCTTTTGTCCCATTCTGTCTCCGGGTACACCATTCAAATTTTTTACCCCTTCTCCAAATTTCTCAAAAGCAAAACCTGCACTCCCATTTGCTTGAGAACTCAGTGAAATCTAACATCTGCTCCATGACTTGACTGAAATTGTTCTCATTGCTCCCCTGAAGGTCACAAGCAACTTCTAAGTTCCCACCTCCAGGAGCTATTTTTCAGTCTTTACTTGTGGAAGGCAACTTGGTTTTAATTCTCTTATCGTCTCAGGCTTCTTAAAACTCTACTCCCTTGGTCTCTGTGCCACCACATTTCCCTGATTTTCCTTATGTTTCTATGAGTCTTCTTTTTGCCTGTTTTCTCCGCACAAACATCCAGTATTGCTCAGGCCCAGAGCTTTATTGCACTGTTCTCCACCTATGTTCTCTCCCTCTGTGGTTTCATCTACACCTGTGTTTTAACAACCACATGCCTACTAATGGCTTCCAAGTTCAAATCCTTGGTTCAGATCTCCCAGTGGAGATTGAGATGCATATGCTGAACTATAGGCTAGATAACTCCACCAGAATAAACAAGAAAACTTCAAACTCTTCACATCCAGAGCTGAAATAATCATTTTCCCTTAAATTTGTTCCTGTTCCATATTCTCTGTTTAGTGTATAATACTGCTGTTCAAACAAATATTTAAACTAGAAACCTAGGTGTCATTCCTGACTTTGCATCTACCTTAATTTTCGTATGTAATCAGTGAAATCACAAAATTCTGATGATTTGACTCAAAGTACTTTTAAAATCTATCCTTTTTATTACTCCAACTACTACTTTATAACTAAGGCTCTTGTCTCCACTTAAACACTGTGGCAACCTCCTCTCTCTATCACCTCGTTTACATTTGTTTTATTTTCTCTACCCCCAGAGTTATGTCCAAAATGTCTGTCTTTTAACGGAGCCCTAGCTCCTCAGAATGAAGTCCTTGACATGGAACACGGTCCCTTGCCCAACTCTATGCCCTCATTTCTTGTCATGCAACCTAACACCTTTAATTTTTTACCATTCAATCTCACTCTCCGTATTTCAGAAAACTTGAAATGTCTGTCACTTCCCATATAGCATTCAATTTTTTGCCTTCATACTTTGCTTAGGCTGTCTCCATTCCTATCACTTATTGTCCCCTTACCTCCACCAACACCACCTCCCTGCCTAGCTTCTACTCATCCTTGGAGAATGAGCTACATATAAGTTTCTAAAGCTTTTCTGAGAGCAACGCCCCTCCACACTCCAGGTGGAGCTGAATCTCTCTCCTCCAAGACCTCAGAATGTCTTGCAGAGCTCTCCTGCATACTCATCCTTAGTCTTTAACACTGGGCCTGACAAGTGTTGGCTCTCATGAATATTTATTGAATGAGTGTGAAAGAGCAGGTTGGCTCCCTGCTGACCATGCTTTAAGCCTTGTATCAGCCTAAGATCTGATGTCACTTCTTTCCAGTATAGAGGAGACTCAGCAGTGGAGTGTGGCAAGTGATTTTATCACCATTTCCTTTTAACAGTTGAGCCTCATGATCTCGCTTGAAGTGTTAAAGCCTTGCAGAATATCAGACACATGCAGATCTAAATGCGGCCATCAAATTACGTTTCAAAATAATTTAAAATTTTTAATATTTTAAAAATATTAAAATATTTTAATTTAATACTAATTTAATATTTTAAATTAAATATTAAATTAATATTTTAAAATATTGAAATGTAATTTCAATACTTAAAAATCTTTTTAAAATAGGGCCCATTGTGGAAAATGGGTAATGTTTCCTCTGATAGAGGACACAATCAAAGGTTGCCTACAGTATTCATGTCCTTCCATGAAGTTTTCCCTGGAGACACCAACAAGCAGTACCAAGATCACCTGCATGTCTAGTTTCTATCCAGACCCTGATACAGGCGTGGCAATTGATGTGAATGGTTAGGAGGTTGGTCACCAAAGAGGAGAAAAATCTAAACGCATAGGAACCACCCTTCCAATAATCAAGAGAGAACATAGTGCATTATTACACTATTTTAGCATTCTCAACTAGAAAAAAGGAACAGTGCTTCCTGTAACTCATAACTCAGCGCCTGTGCTTTGTCTCACAGGAAGCATCTGGGTGCTGCAGGTCAGAGGCTATGAAGGTCACAGTGGGCAGGTTTCACAGGGAGGGATTAAGTGTGTGGAAACTGCAAGTTTAAGGGAATAGGACATGAATACTGTTTAAGACAAGAGCAAAGAAGCTTAGACAACAGAAGAACTATCAGAAGAACTATCTGAAAAACAACAACAAAAACAAAAGACACACAAGAGGCTTTAAGAGGTAAAAAACAAAATAAGATAATTACTACCTACTGTGTAAAAATGATAGAAAGGGAAAAATTGAGAAAATGAGGCTTTAACTTTAAAAAGTGACAAAAGAAATGCAGCAGAATCTGTAGATGACCAGATCTAACTTCCTTTGCTTGGGAAATGATGGGGAACAAAGATACTGGAAGGAGGAAGAATATTTTTTATCAGAAAGTTTTCCAGATTTATAGACAAGAAAGCATTTAATTCTTTACCTGCATAATGTTTGTTTTGTTAAATCTTATGTTAAATATCACTCATTTTCATTTAAGTTTTAAAAGTATTTAATCACCTTAAATATTTGATTCTGATAAGATAAAACTCATTAGGTTGTTCTACTTATCCTGGTTTATTTTCTAATTTGCAATATTAGCATTTGGAGATTTATATTCTACTCTCATCCAGTCGGTATCTTCCATTCAAAGTACCCTCGTGATCCTTTTCAGCCGTTGTCTAAGATCAAGTGCAAAGTACTTTCATGAAACCCAATCCCCGAACTCTCCAAGCTCCTGTGTTCCTTCAGCTACCAGAAAGACTCAAGCTTGCTCTTTTATTCCCAGGCCCTTTCTCCAAAACCTCAGCCAACAAGAGCACCCTAACAGTTTCTCAGATAACAATTTCTAAAGACTCAAGATTTCATATGGAACTAAGTTCATACAAGACAGTTTACTTTTGTCCCTCTGATGAAACGAAGTAATAGAAAAGTACATGCACATAGTACTTTGGATGAAATAAAATGTGTTTGGTCTGAGCTTGAAAAGTCAGTTATATGATACTGATTAATATTTTACAGTAACACAGTGCATAGGTACCACTAATACAAAAGCTATAGCTTCAGAATATTTAGACATGTCTTTAAAGTTCAGGATCACCAAATCATTTTATATCCCAGAAGCCCAAACTCCACATAAAACAATGTATAACCCACAGTGTTTTAGACCTCGCAGTAAAAAACTGCATGTACTGAGAAGTCAAATTTCATACTACGTTGTGGAATCCTGAATTCATCTACTTGTTAAGCAAAAACTGAGTAATATTTTTTTTTCAGTTTCTCAACTATAAACACACTTGTAAATGTTGTAAATAAAGCGTCTTATTGATGCCTAAAACTAACTCAAACACGAAACCATTATTCCAGGCTGCTCTCCTGCGGCCACAGTGAAGCAGCAGTAAAAGAAGAAAAGGCAACAGCACTTGATATTTTCTTTGGCCTCAGCATTTCTTTGCTGTTTTGGCTTGTTCACAGGTAGTAATTCCATCGATGTTCACGTAGGGCATTCCTACTATTCCAGTGAGAAGGCATTCTGTTAACGTTTCTCCACAGCCGTTGAAACAAAAATTAAGGTGCCAGGAAAAACAAAATGTTCTCTGTCCTATAGGAAAGTAGAATCTGGAGAAATCTCCCAAGCAGAGGTGTAGAAAATGACAGCCTAATCCTTTGCATTTTCCAATATCCTTTTGGTCAGGACAGAATGTGGCTTCTTGGTGCATGTGATGTGGTATGTGAATTACTTATCCATTGCTGGTGACAGATTACCACAGAAAACATTTAGTATCTCAGGGATACTGGAAAGTCAGGGATCTGAGAGTGGCTTAGCTAACAGGGTGTGGCTCAGGGGGTCTCGGAAAGTTGCAGTCAAGCCAGGGTGACCAACCATCCCAGTTTGCCTGTCATGGAGGAGTTTCCCTGGATAAAGAATTTCAGTGCTAAAACTAGGAAAGTCCCTGGAAAACCCAGACAGTTGCCCCACTGCGTCATCCACATACACACAAAAGAAATCAGGTGTCATTTGGGGCTGCAACCTCTAAAGACTTGACTGTGGCTGGAGGATCCACGTCCAAGTTCACTCATGTGGCTGCTGGCAGGAGGCTTCTGTTTTCTGCTGTATACATACCTCTCCATAGGACAAGTTCATGACATGGCTTCCCTCAGAGAGAGTGATGCTCTGCTGCCTTTTACGGCCTAATCTCCGAATCATACAACCTCACATCTGCCTTAGTCTGTTTATTAGAAGCAAAACACTTAAGTCCAGCTCACACTCGAGGGTAGGAGATGCATACCAAGAGACAAGGATCATTAAAACCATCTTGGAGACTGGCTACCACAGTAAGGTATGGTATGGTGGTCTGGATGCTAAAGGAATGTGTTGAAAACACCACAGGTAGGTGTCCGGGTGAGGCCCTTTCATGTTTTCATTCAACAAGCATTTATTAGGGACCAGATACCAGGTTAAGAACTCTCGTTTGAGTTTATCCCAGGAGAATCATGAGAGCAGAGCAGTGCCCAAGGAATGCGCACTCTAACAAATTATTCCCTCAGCAGTTTATACGGGAGACATTGGGTTTAAAAGAATTTCAAGGTTAACCTGGAAAGGGAAAAGTAAGTATAAAAAGCTAAAAGTAAAACGAAGAGACCATGATATTTCATAGCTTCTCCGGAAACTTAATAGGCCAAACTCTCAGTGTAACGCAACATAATACACAGGCTCTAGGACCAGACTGCCTGGGTTCAAATCCCAGCTCTACTGTCTTCTAACTACATGACCCCGGCCAAGCTACAGCTCTCAACTGGGGACAATAATGGTACCTACCTCATGGAGTTGCTGTGAGGGTAAAAGAAGCTAATCTTGGAGAGTCTAGAACAGTGCTCGACACACAACAGGCAACTGTGAGCCTTTATTACCAATCATCACCATTCTTTCCCCGTTTTTTTTGGTACGTGGGCCTCTCACTGTCGTGGCCTCTCCCGTTGTGGAGCACAGGCTCCGGACGTGCAGGCTCAGCGGCCATGGCTCACGGGCCCAGCCGCTCCATGGCATGTGGGATCCTCCCGGACCGGGGCACGAACCCGTGTCCCCTGCATCGGCAGGCGGACTCTCCACCACTGCGCCACCAGGGAAGTCATCACCATTCTTGAAGCCAATGTCCCTCAGTTCTATACCACTGTGCTTTTAGTTCTCTATCTCTTCTATAGATCATTTCTCCTCTAACTCAATTTTGTCTGCCATTCCTCTTCCCATTCCTGTGTTTCTCAGGTTCCTCGCTCCAAACCACTTTTTTCCCTACACATTCTCCCTGGGAAATGCCATCTTTACACACCACCACCACAGTTTGAACCACCAACTGTGTGCCAAAGACTTCCAAAACCCATTTGCCTGTTCACACTCCTCTCCTGTAGGCTTTAAGTATCAGCTAGACTCATAAGCAGTAGGAACACAACAGATCTAAAACTGACAACACTACGTTTCCTGCTCCATTTCTTACCCACTGTTTCCCCTTCTTGGTAACTGGTGTCACTATCCTCCTACTTGCTCAAGCCAGAGTTCCACCCAAGAGTCATCCCAACTGATTCCTTAAGTCACACTCAGCATTCAATCGGTCACCCCATCTTATCCCTTATAAATCTTTTCAATCAATCTCTGTCCCACTGCTTCCATCTAATGCCTCAGCAAGACCTTCCCACCCCCAAGGGAGTTGACATAGTATGGGCAAAGGACATGGGCTCCAAATCCCAACGTTGTCACTTCTGTTTACATGACTTCTCTAAGCCTCAGGATCCTCTCTATTAAAAACAAAAAAACAAAACACCAAAAACAAAACCTCTGGCCACCAGCTGAGGGACATTAAGACCCCCCACTCAAGGCTCCCACAGTAGTCTCCATTGGGGGCTGATATCTGACTATCTCCACTGTGCTGTGGACCTGTTGAGGGTAGAGGTTTGCCTCCGTGGTGCTATACACCGAATAAAGTGGGAGCCTGGCCCAGAAAGCCTCAAAAGTGCGGAATAAATTGCACTGAGGTACGTAGGCCTTGAGCTTGTCCAGCACCCAGTGTTAGAACCATCACTGCTCCCTTGTCAACTACATCCCTGAGCCCAGGGCATGGATGTTCACCATACCACCCGCATCTGTCCACCATGAATGACTTAACTAACCACCTGCTGACCATTTTACATGAAACTGCATTTTACCAATCATAAACATATATGCATTACATGGAATATATTTTCCTTTTTTTTAATTGACGAATCAAATCCATAATAAAACCACTTGAATTTGATAAGAATCATACCTTTTATATAAAATTTTTCTTCAAAGATAGGGAATTGGTGAGTAAATAGTATTCATTACATTTTTTTCCTCTTAAAAAATGTAATAATACCTTATGTAATTTTTTTTCACTTCAGGCCTGACAGCTATGATAATGATCTGACTTAACATTGAAAAAGAAATATTATTTTTGCTGGTATAAGCCCTTGAAGTATAATTTGGTTTCACGCTGGGAAAGAAGTATGATAAAAGTATGTTATCAAGCCTTCTCAGTTCTCAAACTACAAATATAAATTCTGAGGCCCTTGCAGCACTGACAAAGCAGGCGATTCAGGTGTCCAATATCATGAGTAGGTAGGAATATCCCCGCTGTGGCTAAATACCACAACTATGACATTTTTCTTCAGAATCCACAGCTCTGCCCAGGCTTCCCAATCCCTGGATGCACCTCGACATTCTGAACTATTATGTGAATCTGACTGCTGAATTCGTTTACACCTAAGAAAATGTTTTTGTTAAATTCAGGTCGTTTCTATGTTTGTGATCTCAGAGCAACTGACATCTGACAACTTGTCAGAAACAGCAAAGATACTTTCTAGAAAGGACAACCTTCCATTGGTCACAGATTTGGTAATAGAGGAGATCTCTAACACAATGTCATCTTTGGTCTACTTTGGATATCTTCCCACAATCACTCAGACATGGTAAATGACTTTATCGGTGACAGGGTAAATACTCTCAGAAAGGACAAGTCTATCAGTGTTTACATTAACCTGGGTAATTAGAGCCAGTGTGAGGTATAGTTAGACCAGAATCAGAAAGAAATGAAATGAAACTAAGTTTTAAAAAGTCTTTGCCCAAAGAGAGCAAACATATATTTAACTTTGGAGCGTGAGGAAGGTTTCTAAAATCTTTTTTCTAAAGAGAATTTCTTCTTCTCCTAGGCAAGCTATGTGTTATTATTTCTCAGTATTTTGGTCCCTTGTTTCTAAACTTTAAGCTTTATCCTTTTTCTTTTGGAAATTTGAAAAGATAGCAGGATATCATTGATCAAATTAGATGTGGCAAGCTACAAAAATAATAATAATACAACGGATTCATGACATAACCCTATTAAAAATATGACCCTATTAAAAATATAAAAGAAGAACCACCCTTTATAACTTTGTTAAAAGACACTTAAGCACAGGTTTTGTTTCTTATTCCTCCCTCTGCCCTCCAATTTATAATGCACAGTGGGAACCAATTAATGATTATTGTAATGATGATTCTCAGAATTAGCCAAACTCCCTTGAAAATTTTTAATAAAAATTGTTGTCCTTTTTATTATCTGCAGATCATTTAAACTTGTAAAAGTGTTTAGAAAATGTAAATAAACATAAAGAAGAAAACATAGGACATACCTAATTTCACTTCCCTATAAAAATCACTTTAACATTTAGAGATGGTTCTTATTTCTCTAACCTTTAAAAAAAAGTAAATATTATACTATACCTATATTTTTATAACCATCTAAAATAGTTCATGTTGTATGGTACTTGCACAAAAACAGAAAGATGGATCAATGGAACAGGATAGAAAGCCCAGAGATAAACCCACACACATATGGTCACCTTATCTTTGATAAAGGAGGCAGGAATGTACAGTGGAGAAAGGATAGCCTCTTCAATAAGTGGTGCTGGGAAAACTGGACAGGTACATGTAAAAGTATGAGATTAGATCACTCCCTAACACCATACACAAAAATAAGCTCAAAATGCATTAAAGACCTAAATGTCAGGCCAGAAACTATCAAACTCTTAGAGGAAAACATAGGCAGAACACTCTATGACATAAATCACAGCAAGATCCTTTCTGACCCACCTTCCAGAGAAATGGAAATAAAAACAAAAATAAACAAATGGGACCTAATGAAACTTCAAGGCTTTTGCACAGCAAAGGAAACCATAAACAAGACCAAAAGACAACCCTCAGAATGGGAGAAAATATTTGCAAATGAAGCAACTGACAAAGGGTTAATCTCCAAAATTTATAAGCAGCACATGCAGCTTAATAACAAAAAAACTAACAACCCAATCCAAAAATGGGCAGAAGACCTAAATAGACATTTCTCCAAAGAAGATATACAGACTGCCAACAAACACATGAAAGAATGCTCAACATCATTAATCGTTAGAGAAATGCAAATCAAAACTACAATGAGATATCATCTCACACCAGTCAGAATGGGCATCATCAAAAAATTTAGAAACAATAAATGCTGGAGAGGGTGTGGAGAAAAGGGAACACTCTTGCACTGCTGGTGGGAATGTGAACTGGTACAGCCACTATGGAAAACAGTATGGAGGTTACTTAAAAAACTACAAATAGAACTACCATATGACCCAGCAATCCCACTACTGGGCATATACCCTGAGAAAACCATAATTCAAAAAGAGTCATGTACCAAAATGTTCATTGCAGTTCTATTTACAATAGCCCGGAGGTGGAAACAACCTAAGTGTCCTTCATCGGATGAATGGATAAAGAAGATGTGGCACATATATACAATGGAATATTACTCAGCCATAAAAAGAAACGAAATTGAGCTATTTGTAATGAGGTGGATGGACCTAGAGTCTGTCATACAGAGTGAAGTAAGTCAGAAAGAGAAAGACAAATACCGTATGCTAACACATATATATGGAATCTAAGAAAAATAAAAAATGTCATGAAGAACCTAGGGGTAAGACAGGAATAAATACACAGACCTACTAGAGAATGGACTTGAGGATATGGGGAGGGGGAAGGGTAAGCTGTGACGAAGCGAGAGAGTGGCATGGACATATATACACTACCAAATGTAGAATGGATAGCTAGTGGGAAGCAGCCACATAGCACAGGGAGATCAGCTCAGTGCTTTGTGACCACCTAGAGGGGTGGGATGGCGTGGGTGGGAGGGAGGAAGGGAGACGCAAGAGGGAAGAGATATGGGAACATGTGTATATGTGTAACTGATTCACTTTGTTATAAAACAGAAACTAACACACCATTGTAAAGCAATGATACTCCAATAAAGATGTAAAAAATAAAATTAAATAAATAAGTAAATAAATAAAAATAAAATAGTTCATGTTGATATCTTGCCTAGTGAAATCATTATGGAGAAGGAAACAATAATAAAAAAAAGAGCCATTGAGGGCTTCCCTGGTGGCGCAGTGGTTGAGAGTCCACCTGCCGATGCAGGGGACACGGGTTCGTGCCCCGGTCTGGGAAGATCCCACATGCCACGGAGCGGCTGGGCCCGTGAGCCATGGCCGCTGAGCCTGTGCGTCTGGAGCCTGTGCTCCACAACGGGAGAGGCCACAACAGTGAGAGGCACGCGTATCGCAAAAAAAAAAAAAAAAAAGAGCCATTGATACTCTTCAGTGCCTCACATGGAGCACTTACACAAATGCTCAATAAAAATGAATGAATGAATGAATGTCTGAATTGACTTATGAATAATTTTCTTTGTGGAATTTTGAATGGTTGTTTTAATGTAGTGCTCACTTACTGGCATTTTTAATAGCCCTTTGCTAAGCTTCCCAGTAACCTGAGAAGATAGGTTTTGTCCTCCATCGCCACCATTTCAAAGGTCTCTGAGAGAATGAAGAACCTGCCCAAGTTTTAGAGTCAAGATTCAAACTCAAACAGAATGGAATCAAAAACCTACACAGTTCCTTCTACCATAACACAGTGCCTTTTAAATATTGCTAATATATTGAAGTGAAGCGTTGTTGAAAAGACATCCCTATGACCTACAATAAAGGGAATCACATATAGACAAGCTTTTCAGAACTGTGCACTGCACGTACAATTACTGTCTTCCCTGGTGTTACAGTACAGCTGTTACCATCCATTTGTGTGCTGGCTGTTTCACACTGCACTGCTGGGGTCACTGAAATCACAGACACATTCACTCAGAAGAAAATGAGTGGATTTTCTTTTTCTTTTTGAGAAAGCTTTTTACATTAATCCAATAATCCCACGGCTGATTTGCCATTGAAATCTGAAGCAGAGCTTCTTTTACTGGGAAATTCCTAACTCTGAAAAAAAATTAAATTAGCCAATACGATATTTTTATTGCCCCTTCTTAACTTTCTAAAAAATAGAAGTATGTGAGTGTGTGTGGTTGGGAGGGCGGAGGTGGGGAAGTGGGAGTCAAGGAACAGATGGATCCTTTCAGCAAAATGAATATTATTTTACCTCTGAGGAAAACTACAAGGAAGATTCCGTAAAAGCAAAGCAAAGTGTGAAAATTTGTTTGCTTAGTAATAGCTAAAAATAATTTTTTTAAAGTGGGATTTTGGATACGTATCATTATACTTTCATCAAAACCTATAGAACGTACAACACCAAGAGTGAACCCGAATGTAAACTATGGACTGTGGGTGATAATGATGTGTCAACGTAGGTTCATCAGTAGTAACAAATATCCCACTCTGGTGAGGGACGTTGATGGTAGGGGAAGATACATGTGTTGGGGGCAGCAGTTTTACGGGAATTCTGTACTTTCCACTCAGTTTTGCTGTGAACCTAAAATTGCTCTAAAAAACAGTTGGTTATTTTTCTTTTTTAAGTAGATTGGCATGACACAAATAAATGTACTCTCTAGCTTTTAAGAGAAGTAAAAGATGTTTTTCTCATTCCAGTGGGATAGAGACATATTTAAATATGTATGTATGTACATATATAACTGGCCTTGCAGTTTACTTATTTATGAGAGGTGATCCCATAGCCATAGAATTCTGCCTTAGTTCTCGCCAGTCCTGAATAATGACATCACAACCTCACATTATTCAGCCCAACACAGCATCAGCATCACCTAGGAACTTGAATTTCAGGCACTACTCAGACCCACTGAATCAAAAACTCTGGTGCTGGAGCCTAACAATCTGTTTTTCAACAAGCCCTCCAGGTAATTCTGATGCACACCAAAGTTCAAGGACCATTGCTTTAGACTTCAACGTTACTGCGTTCCCTAGCCAAATCATTCTTACTCTGAGTTGAAAGGGACCACAGAGATCCAGCACTTTTCTTCCACAAACATGGGACCAAGGATCAAGAGTTCAATCATCTGTAAAAATGGAAAAACAATACCTACTTCACAAGATTCCTATGATAATTAATGAGTGAGTACATATAAAATACTTAGAACAAAGCCTGGCGTATATGTGCCCAATAAATATTAGCTTATTATCGTTATCATTGCTACCATGATATGGTAGCATAGTTCATGAAATGGTTCATGAGCATAATTAAAAAACTATGTTGGGACAAGTGAACTTCGATTCTGTCAACTGCTCTTAAATTCTTTATTGAGGGGAAGTGTTTATATGCCTTTCATTGTTAGTAACCTGTGGACCCTGAGGCAGCTCCACGCAGGTTTCTTACTGTCTAGCACCATAGGCCACGGATGATGTCCTCTCCTCGGCAGGGGTGCAGTGCGAGAGTGATGATGAACCAGCCACCCTGGACAAGGTGTTGAGAGCAGGTGAATAACGTCAGAGCTCTTAAACAGGTACTCAAGTTATTGGGGAAGGGAGAGGTGGTGCCAAACAGCTAAGGGGAATGTTGTAAAGACACATTAAAGAAACAAACTACGTAGGGAAATGAAATTAAGTCATGTAGCCTAGCTGTGGAGACCCAAACAGGGTATTTTCTACAGCTAAAAGGAGTAATGATGCAATGAAGGAGGGAAGACCAGGGACAACAGAATGAATGGTAGGGATCAAAGACGGGACCTTCAGATGGGCGCATGGCCTCATCAAAAAGGCCACTGCTGTTACCTGGACTCTTAAGATTCAGATCAGACTGATTTAAACCCCCGTGACCCAATGCCCTCCTGAGATTTCTGTGCCTTTCCAGTGGACTTATAGTCTTACGGTACTCATGAAATTAACGTAGCTTATGGATTAATAGTAATAGCTAACACACTTACTAAACTGGGCACTGTTCTCTGAGCCGTACAGATAATACCTTGTTTAATATTCACAACAACCTTAGGGGGACTATTACTATTATCAGAGGAAACTGAAGTACAGAGAAGATAATAACTTCCCGAGATTAACAGAGCTGGTAAGTGTTGTTGCTAAGATCCAAGCCCAGGCAGTTTGGCTCCAGAGCCCAAGTTCTTGTCCATTAAGTTTTGCTGACCTAATATTGTCCTGTCCTGCAGGGCTGTTTCTGTTTTGCACCTCATAGACCTTGAATGAAATAACCTCTTTATTTGATTTACCAAAAAAGAAAAAAAAAGAGAGAGAGAAAAGAAAAACAAGGTCACACAAAACATTTATGTAGCAGACTTTATTTATCCTTTATTAGAGGATGGAACAAGTCTGCCTTACAGCTATTAAAACAACTTAAGACTGAATTGTAAACACCAGGGTACCTAAAAGGCCTTCTTTTTTTTCTGTTCTCACCTTCCAGACTGAACCTTCTGAAAGAACCTAGGGCCTCCTTCTCACACTCTATTGGGCCACTTAACCTTTTTTATAAAGAAAGGAAAAAAAAAAAAAAAACAGTTTGTTCCCGAAGAATAATCCTGACACTTGCCACCAAGGTGATTATTTTTATTTACCCTTGTTGCCCTGGCATTCAGAAACCAGAGAAAACCGAAAGGCAGTTTTAAGTAAACGCCCTCTAAAGGGCTAAGAAGCTGGAATTACATTAACAATAGTCCCTCACACACACCTGGCTTCACCTGAGCGCAGCGTGAAAAGGACTGTTGTTCACGGTTTTTCTTAGGTCATATGCACACATGTCAAGGGACAACTGTGTCAGCAGCAGCAGGTGCAACATCTTTGAACACTGATACCACATGGGCCTCAGTAGACTCCAGAATGAGTTCCACAGGGATGCCTCCTAGAGCACCTGGCAGTGCAGGCACACGGCGTCTTGCTCTCGGGTATTAAAGTTCAATGGAGCAATTTAAGGAGCCCAGTCAGGGACAGGATCATAGGTATGCAACCTTTGCAACTGCACAGAGCCCTACCCTCAGAAGGGCCCTGAAACTTGATTTAATTCTCTGCCATCGCTGTCGTGAAATTCTTAATAACTTCTGAAGAAGGAGCCCCGTATTTTCATTTTGCACTGAGCCCTGCTCATTCTATTGCCAGCACTGGCCCAGGTGGGTGCCCTGCATCTTCTCATCTGCTAGGTCAGCAAAATACCTTTTAAAGGGACAGGAAAGTGAGTTAAAACTGTCAGAAGATATTAAGCCAAACAGCCTCTCAGCTTGATCACATACCAACTAGAATTCGACTTTGAATGGCATCAGGTACCTCGGAGCTGTCTCCTCAAAGAAGAGCCCAGATACTGTAAGCCCATCTACAAACTGTTACCAACTCTCAAAGAGAGAGACACAGAAACTGAGACTGAGCATACAGAAATGTTTTTAACAATTTGACATTGCCACAATATTCCAATACATGATCTTTTTTCTAGTCATTTGCATTGTATTTTATAAAAAGTGGACTCCGTGACAGATGGGAAGGGAGGGGGGAATACACTAGTCCTTGCCACAGATGTTTTGAAAAGCCCTGCCCAAGAGTCAGAATCTCTTTTCCAACAAAGACTAGGGAACAGGTCAGGAACACCAAGAAAAGAGACACCACCAATGAATTGTCAGATTAAGATACTGCCCTTAGGAATTCAGGGCTCTGGGACTTCCGACGGAGACTTACAAAACACCTAAAATATTTTAGAAACTGGCTCTTGTCTAACAGCTGCCATAGAAAACATACTTTATTTCTTGGAAAGTCTTCCTGATGTTATCAAATTTGAAGTATATTCTTTAGACTCAAATGGAGGGCAACAGTAGTTTTATATTCCTACCATCTTCAGGTCCACAATTAGATGTTAGCAAGCGGTATGCTCTAGGCTGGAAACTGGCCTTTCCACACCCCAGGAAGGCCAGCTAGACTCAGGGAATTGTTTACTGCCCTAGTGCGCTGGTGCTAATTAAAGACTGCATATGAGGGCTTCCCTGGTGGCGCAGTGGTTGAGAGTCCGCCTGCCGATGCAGGGGACACGGGTTCGTGCCCCGGTCCAGGAAGATCCCACATGCCGCGGAGCGGCTGGGCCCGTGAGCCATGGCCGCTGAGCCTGCAAAGACTGCATATGAAAACATACTAACACAATTTATATTCTCTGGAACTCAATTAATTTTCTAGGCAGTATTTGCTTCCTCTCTGGGAGGAGGATGACTCCCAGTAAGCTTACATTCCACGTAGGTGGAACTAGGTCAAACGAGGCTGCTTCCAGCCTAGTGAAGGAAACTTCACGTCCTCTCCTGAGCTTTATAAGTCACACTCTTCTCTGCGGAGCAGACAAAAAGAGGCAGAGCAGTGACCAGGGCTCATCAGATTGTTGTTACCAAACAGAGCTTTGGCAAGATGCCATCTGCTCACACCCAGGGGTGCTCCATGAAGTAGCCCCCAAAACTCATTCTTGTGTCTACTAAGAGGTCGTTTGTTGGGTTTTTTGTTCATAACTTTACACCCTCAGGAGAAATTCCTCTCTGTCCTTATTACAAGCAATAGTTAAGTTTTTTCTGTCCATTTAGTCTCTCTATGTCATGGACTCTCTAAGTTATATAAGTGATCAAGCAGCGTTCTCTTTCTTCTCGGCTGCTAGGATGCCAATTAGTATCAGATTCCCGGTCCTTTTGTACATACTATGTAGGCTTTTATGGAATGTGTTTTTACATTTGGTTTGTTCTTAGCTCTGTATTACATATCGCTCTAGCTTGCTTTCTCTTTCCTGAACTACTTATAATTTATATCTCACTGTAAAATACTTCAGTTGCTGTTGGAAGAAAATATCAGGAAAAGAGAGACCGGAGAAGAAAGAGGTGGGACACAAATAGGGTAGACGGGAGAAGAGGAAGAAGGAAAAAGGGAGGGAGGATGGAAGGAATTTAGGAAAAAAGAGAAAAGGCAAGGCAGGGAGGGGCCGTATTCTTATGGCAATGAACTGAAGAGTCTCACAGAATTCACACATTCAAAGGGTCATAGAAAAGGAAGTGGAGGATAGATTACTCTGGGCTTCAATCACGTAGAAATAATTCCAAAGCTGAAATCTGAGAATTGCCCTCCAACTGTGTTGCTCACTATCGCTCTTAGAGTATGTCCAAGTTCAAATGTAACAAGATACGGAATGAAGATTTTCCTATTGTTTCAGAAGTTTGGCTTCAAATCCGAAAGCTTCAAATCTAAGGACCAAAGTGGAGTATTATCCCCTTCCCCATTTAGAAAAAGAGGTCCTAGACACATCCCCACAGAACTTAACTAAGAAGTGGTCAAACTGCTTTCTTCAACTACAGAGTCCATCAGCCTGGAGGAGCTGAAGATGCAATAGAGGAGATTTTTCTTGAAAGACACTGGTAGGAATGAAGAGAGCTTAATGTTTTCTCTCACCTCCTGTTGGGATGCTTCCTTTCTCACACACACACACACACACACACACACACACACACACACACACACACACACACACACACACCTCAAGCCCTGAGAGAAACTCTCTTTGAGATTGGAATTATCTTCTCTAAGTGTCTGGTACCTCAGCCTCCAGCTGGATATGTACAGAGCTGCAGAATCTCGGAGGTTTGTCCTTCAGAGAAGACTTGGGAAAATGTGACATGTTGACAAGTGTCTCCAGGACTTTGGGGCTACACCTGAAGAGAGAGACTGATGGCTGCCTCTCCTTAGAGAAGTCTGAGGATGGGAGGCTGGTTGGAGGAAACTAGAACAGAGGATGAGGAAAGAAGGCAGCAGTGGGGGGTAACCTACACTTCCAGAGTTTTCCTTTAGGCCAAGAGAAAGTTGCAGGAGGGACCCAGGCTCTAGCCATCTTGAAAGGATCCCAGCGGAGAGGGCAGCCCACAGGGTGGAGGGAACTACAGAGGTGTACCTCTGAAGCAGGAGAGGAGGAAGGTTCAGAGAACTGACCCAGAGGAAGCCTCACCTGTGAGGGATTTGCACTGTGGACATCCCCTGAGGGGCCTCCCCGAAGAACCCACCAATGCACCAAGCAGGAAAGCAAGCATTGGGCATCCACCATAAAGAGGGATGACAGCTGGACCAGGGCACAACAGTCAGGCAGGGGGCCCTTTGCTCCTTTCCTCTGATGCCTGGGAAAGCAGAGGCCATGCCTGGGTTAGGCCTTAGTTAGAGAGAAGTGATACTGCTCCGAATTTAGTGCCAGCTTAATTTTTTTTAATTAAATTTTTTTCATAGCTGGGAAAAAAAGAAAAAAAAAAAGACTGTCCTAATACCTAAAAGCAACTATAAAAGCAATGGGATCTCTGGTTCCTGGGAAGGGAACTCTAAAAGGCAGTAGGAGGAAAAAAGTTTTCCTGATTTATACCCTCAGGTCCCACCCATTCGCCCATTCAATAAATCATTTACATAACTTTAAGGATTCTGATTCAAAAGACAAAACACTTGAAACGTTACCAAAAAGAAGACTGAGAAACCTAGTAATATAAAGCACCCACATTCTCCTCAGAACTCTAATGTGTTAACTAAAAATTAAATCGATAATATTATCTCACACCTTATTTTTTCTCTTTCTCAGGTAAATGGTTGAGCTTCCCTCTTCCTTCTCCTTTCCCAGATTCCCCCATTTTTAGTTTACTTTTTCTAATTAGTTTAATTAGAGTAAAGAAAAAAAGGACAAATAACAAAGGCAGGAGTTTGTAAGTTTCAGAAAATTAGTACGGTTTCTAAATTCATAGGGTATAGTACTTATAATAACTCAGTTACAGAGACATTTTCATACAACAATGAATTCATTCAATTTTGTATGCAGCCCTATATGCTGTGACTTGCTTAGAGGACTTACTCCCCAGAACAGAAGGTTTATAAGCCATATATGCATAGTGACTTAGACTATATCACTTTCAACAATGTAGCTTCATGAAATCAGCCCTCACCAAGCTCCTTTCTCAAAGCAGCTTCATATTCTTGCTGCAGTCAGCAGTGCCAAATGTTTCACCATTTGGATAAAAAATTCTCCACTGAGAAATCCTAAATCATTTGAAAATTGCTTTCATGACTATACCCTAAATTGGCCCTCCAAATTTTTTTCTCTCCATAAAATTGAGTTTTCAAAATGAGTGTAGTTTATTTTCTTTCCTAATGACTACTTCCAAAATCTCTGCATACAGGCTGTTTTAACTGGGTGGAAACAGGTGGCTGGAGCCGGAAAAACTGGGGCCTATGTCTCCAGCCCACTGAAACCTGTTTCCTCCCTGGCAGCAGCTATCCTTCTGAGCATAAACCATGAATCCTCCGCACTAATAATACAATTAATCAGTGACTGCTTTTAGATAAATGCATGTAAAATCTAGAATGCATGATTAAAATTAGACAAAAATTGGACAGTAGAGTAAATCAATTTTTATGGACTGTGTGTGACCCTAACTGGTAAAAACCTTCCAATCTACAAATTGTTCCAGAAATCCATAAATGAATAAATAAATCAGTAGGTGATTTCATATAAATTTTCTGATACTCTTCTATTTACACGCACTACGTCACAAATGATTACAGATCTTAGTGCCTTAAAACAACTGTTTCATTTGAGGCAGTATTTTGTGGATCAAAGATGTAGGAAGGGCTTGTCTGGGCGGTTCTCAATTGGGTTGTCTCAGGAGGTGGCAGTGAGATGTGGGCTGGGATCAACCGAAGGCTCTACTGGGCCACCCAAGATGTCCCCCTCACAAGGCCGGCAGCTAAGCATTGAGCTGGGGACAACCAGAGTGCCAACACATGGCTTCTCCCACACGGCAGTCTCGGGGCTGGACCACATAGCAGCTACTTCCCCCAGAGTGAGCTTCCTAAGAAAAACTGGAAGAAGTTGCGTGGCTTTTTCTGAGCAAGCTTCAGAAGTTCCCCAGTGTTGTTTCCACTGCAATCTGTTGCTTAGAAGCTAGTTACTATGGATAACCCAGATTCCACAGGAGAGGACATAGATCCCACCTCCCCATGGGAGGAATGTCAAAGAACGTGAGGACCTGTCTAAAACTGCCACGTTTCAGTTCATCTATTATCAGGAAATAATCCCCCCACCTGTTTGCTTACGAACTGCCCACCATGCAAAAGAAAACTTCTGAACTTACATTACCCTTTAAAAATCCTGGCTGAAATGTAAAGCATTTGAAAATACAAGATTTAATTAGTTAGTTTAAAGCAAACATTTCTGGTTTTGGTTTTGTTTGGGGGTTTGGGGGTGTCCACAGATATTTTGTTTATTTTTACCTGGATGGCATAGATGAAATTTAAACATTTTTTAATGGGTTGGACACTGTTTCACTGGGACTGAGACATCTCTATGAATAATTCAACTAATGAATTTGGTTCTAAGACGTGGCTTGGTTAGTATTTTGACACCATCAATTCAAACAAATTTTCCAAATAGAGCTCCATTCTACTAACTATAAAATAATGAATCGCTAGGTTACTGACAATACAAAGGTCAATTAAAAGCTTCTCTACCCCTTTGGCAATGTGCAAGTCATTATCGTTTTTCCACCGCTCTGAAGTTCTCTTGCTTTGCGTTATCCTTTTCCCAGGCAGACTAGAAACACTTGAGTAACTCTAAGATGAATTCATGATCTTTCCAGTGGAACCTCGAATCTAAGGGTTTGGGCATTTCTAAAACTCACTTTTCACCCAGAAGGAATAGCATACCCCATGTTTCCTGTCCCACTCACCCTGTATGTGGTTCACATATAACAGGTTGTGAACATCTTTGTTTCCTTGTCTCTCTCTCCTGCTGAACTATAAACGGTCTCAGTGGCAGGAATGGAGCTTTAGTCATGGTTTCATCTGCCAAGGCTAGAACATGGAAGATGCTTAACAAATGTTTGATGATTTTATTCTTTCTTTTTCTAGTAAAAGCATTGCTTTTGAAGCCTTAAAAAATGTGTAAGTATATACTGCTTATTTAAATGAAAGCTGGGGGCTTCCCTGGTGGCACAGTGGTTAAGAATCTGCCTGCCAATGCAGGGGACATGGGTTCGAGCCCTGGTCCAGGAAGATCCCACATGCTGCGGAGCAACTAAACCCGTGCGCCACAACTACTCAAGTCCGTGTGCCACAGCTACTGAAGCCTGCGTGCCTAGAGCCCACGCTCCACAACAGGAAAAGCCACCGCAATGAGAAACCTGCACACCACAACGAAGAGTAGCCCCCACGCACCACAACTAGAGAAAGTCCGCGTGCAGCAACAAAGATGCAACACAGCCAAAAATAAATAAAATAAATTTTTAAAAAATTAAAAATAATAAAAAATAAAAGAAAGCTGAATACCAGGGTTTTTTAAACCTTCCAAGGACTACTGTTTTGGTAACCTAAATCAGTGGTTCTCAATCCTGAGGCATACTGAAGATCTTAAAAAATTCCAAGTCTTAACCCCAGAAATCCTAATTTAATTGGTCTGTGATGGGACTTAAGCAACCATATTTTTTAAAACACTTTTTTAGCTTTTTATCTTGAAATAAGTTTAGACTTAAACATAAAATTGCAAAAGTAGGGCTTCCCTGGTGGCGCAGTGGTTGAGAGTCCGCCTGCCGATGCAGGAGACGCGGGTTCGTGCCCCGGTCCGGGAGGGTCCCGCGTGCCGCGGAGCGGCTGGGCCCGTGAGCCATGGCCGCTGAGCCTGCGCGTCTGGAGCCTGTGCTCCGCAACGGGAGAGGCCACAACAGTGAGAGGCCCGCATACCGAAAAAAAAAAAAAATTGCAAAAGTAGAACAGCCTCCCCAAATGTTAGCATCTTACAAATCTGTAGTATAATTTTCAAAACTAAGAAATGAATATTGGCACCAAACCTTTAATCAAACTACAGATGTGAATCAGATTTACCGGTTTTGCAGGAATGTCCTTTATTTGTTCCAGAATTCAATCCAGGATTCCGCATTGCATTTAGCTGTCATGCCTCCTCGGCCTCCTCGGGTCAGTGACAGTTCCCATTCTTTCCTTGGCTTTCATGACCTTAACATTTTTAAAGAGTACTGATCAGTTAACTTGTAGAATATACCTCAATTTGGGAGCATTTTGTTTTATGATTATTCAATTAAGGCTTTCACTTTTTGCCAGAATTCCACAGAAGTGGCCGGCCCTTCTCAGTACATGATATTAACAGGTACATTATGTTGACATATCTTATTTCTGGTGGTGGTAATCTTGGTCACTTGATTGAGGTGGTATCTGCTGGGTGTCCCCACTATAATACTACTAGTTTCACTTTCGTAATTAATACATTTCTTGAAGAAAACACTTTGAGTCTATGCAAATATCCTCTTTCTCCACAAACAAGTCAACTAACTTCAGCAGGTGTCCCTGGATCTTGCCTGCAACAATTCTTACTGTGGTGTTCAGATGGTTACTTTCTATCTCCCTCTTTCCTCCCACACTTATTAATTGAATTCTTTTGTAAGAGAATACTATCCCTTCTTCCCCCATTTGTTTAACTAGTCATTTAATTTTATTTATGTTAGTATGGACATGTGCATGTAATTTTTTAAGCTCCCAGGTTATTCTAACTTGTACTCGGGATTGAAAATCCCTGCTACGTGATCTGTGAACCTGACTCCTGTCCGTCAGCTAACACGACCTTCATCCTTTCAGTGTGTGTGTCATTGATATGACCTGTTCCCATACTTCTACCAACTTCTCAGTTCCAACTGAGTGCATCTCTCCTCTGCCCTAGACAAGCTTGGCCACACCTTGAAACATCATGACTTAGAACTCTTGTACTTCTAAATTTCTGAGCCTAATCCCAAACTCGTAGTTATTTACATAGCCCACTTCTTCACACGTACTAAAATGAGCTTTGCTTTTAGCATAAACTCAAAACCTATAATATCATCCCCACCACATCACTTTCCTTTAGTCTTCATTAGCCTCCTACCTAATTATATGCATTAGTTAATCACTTCCATGTTACATTCTCTAGCAAGTCATGATTACATGAAATTTTAAACTCTTATAAGGAGGGGTTTTGTATCACTGCTGTTGTTATCTTCCTTTCACTGCATTACATTCAGTAGATATTCTTGTCCCTTATTACTCTTAAAAAGGAGACAGCAGGCCCAAAATGGACTCACTTGTGCTAAAGCCCACATCAGCAAACCAAGACTTAATACCTAATTACTGTCTCAACCTCGCTAGGAATATAACCTTGAACCAGTCAACCTGAAATTTTCTGGTCAGCACTAGTGAGGTTATCCACCCAACAGGCCCTTAGGAGGGTGACCTTGCCTGAAACAATGCATTCTTTGCGAATACTGTCCTTTTCCACCCCCTTCCCACCTTTAAGAACATTTTCTACAGCTTGGCAGACCTCTTCACTACTCACTAGATGGGATGCTGCCTGATTCATGCCTTGCTCAACAAAGCCAATTAGATCTTTAAAATTCACTCCTTTGAATTTTTCTTATTTAACACAACTTTAGTGTGAATCACAGACCCAAAACACTGACATCTCCTGGGTGCTTGTTAGCAATGCAGAATCTCGGGCCCCCCTTCAAACCTACTGAATCAGAATAAGAATCAGTGTTCTAGCCCAGTGAGTCACAAATTTAATGTGTATATGAATGACCAGAGGATTTCACTAAAATGCAGATTACGATGAGTAGATATGGAGTGGGCCAGAGATTCAACATTGCTAATAAGCTCACAGGTGATGCTTATGCTGCTGGTCTCTGGTCTATACTTTGAATATCAAGAATCTAGTCCAGTCATTCTTAAAATGTTGTTGTAGAATATTATTATCAGTATCACCTGGGAAATTTTTAGAAATGCAAAATCTTGGGCTCAATCTCAGAACTATTGGATCAGAAATTCTGTGAGTATTACTCAGCATCTGTGTTTTAACAAGTCCCTTTGGTGATTCTGATACATGCTAAATTTGAGAACCAATGGTCTAGTCCGTTAGTTCTCAACGTTGGTTACACATTAAAATCATCTGGAGAGCATTAAAAAAAAAACACTGATGCCTGGTTCCCTCACTCATAGATTCTTAAAGTGAACACAGAATACGTTCACTTTTTTTTAATGTGTCCATGGACCACTTACTAACACAGACCATATAAAACAAGTCTCAATAAATTTGAAGGGATTCAAATCATACAAAATCTGTTCTATTCCCAGACTGTAGTTAAATGAGAAACGACTAAGAGAAAAAAATCTGGAAAATCCCCAAATATTTGGAAACCAAATACACTCTAATAATCCATGATACAAAGGAAGCATTGAAAGGGAAAGTATTTTGAAATAAAAACTTACCCTTTTTTGTAGATAAGGCATCTACAAAAAATTTACAGTTAATATCTTATTTAAATGGTAAAAGACAGAAAGCTTTTCCCCTAAGATCAGAAACAAGACAAGGATAGCCACTTCCATTATTCCTATTCAACATTGTCCTGAAGATTCTTACTAGTGTAATAAGATAAGAAAAAAAGAGACAAAAGTATCAATATTGGGAGAATATGGAAAGAAGTAAAACTGTCTTTATTCAAAGAGACAATTTCTATGTAGAACATCCTGTGGAATCTACCAAAAAGCTACTAGAACTAATATAGATACCAATTTGATCTACACGTTCAACATAATGCAGTCAAAATAGGCCTTTTTTTTCTGTCGAATTTGACAAGCTGACTCTAAAATTTATATGAAAATTCAAAAGACCCAGAATAGTCAAAATTTTTGAAAAAATAAGAATAAAGATGAAGGAATTACACTACCAGGTTTAAAGCCTTATTGTAAAGCTATAGTAATCAAGACGTGTTGCATTGACATAAAAATAGGCAAATAGATCAATGTAACAGGATATAGTCCAGAAATAGATGCACACATATATAATCAGTTTATATTGATTCAGTAATAAGAGGAAAAATGACCTAATTTTTAAAAAGGTGAACAGACCCTCCACCAAAGAATATATATGATTAGCAAATAACCACATGAAAATATGCTCAACATCATTAGTCATTAGGCAAGCACAAATTAAAAGCACAATGGGCTATCACTATGAATCAATTAGAAATGACTAAAAATGTAAAAAGAGTGACCATATCAATTGTTGGCAAGGATGTGAAGGAACTAGAAATCTTATACTGCTGATAAAAATGTAAAATGATACAGCCACTTTGGAAAACAGTTTGTCAGATTCTTAAAACTTAAACATCCACTTATCATATGACCCAACCATTTTACTCCTAGACATTTATGCAAGAAAAATGAAAGCCTATTCCTCTACAAAGACTTGCTCATAGCAGCTTTATTTGAAATAGCTACAACTCAGATGTCCATCAATAAGTGAATTGATAAGCAAATTATGGTTTTTCCATAAAATGGAATACTACTTAGCAATAAGAAAAAGAAAATAAGGAATGAATACATGCAACCTCTCTCTGGTAAAAGAAGCCAGACCTAACAGAGTATGTACTATACGATTTTATTTCTATAGAATTATAGGAAACGCAGACTAATCTATAGTGACAGAAAACAGATGGGTGGTTGCCTGGAATGGCAGGAAGGGGCAGGAAGAAGAGTTTACAAAGGGGCATAAGGAAACATAGGGATACGTTCATTATCTTGATTGTGGTGATGGTTTCATAAGGGAATACATATGTCAAAACTTACTGTATGTTAATGATATCCAGTAAAGCTGTTTAAAAAAAGAAAGACATTACAAGAAAACAAAACTACAGGTCCAAATCCCGCATGAACATAGATTAAACAACAACCATAAACTAGATCCCAAGTTCCCTCACCCAGAAATTTGGATTTAATTGGTATGTGATATGACCTAGATATCAGGACTTTAAGTTCCCTGCACGATTTTGATATGCTGCAAAATCGCTGTCCTATTCCATGACCCTAAACTGGCCCCCACACCCTGGAAAACCCTCACTTAAATTAATGCCCACAGTTGCCAGGGAACCATGTTTGAAAAATGTGAGTAGGCAACGTAAACCCATCATCGCTTCCAGAAAACAACCTGAAGTACCTAATATTGCTGGCTAATCAGTAGTATCATCTCAGTAAAGTGAAGAATAACTTTATTTAAAAACAAACAAAAACCAGCAGTGGGATGCTAAGAGTTCAGTGCAAGTGCTAACAACTAAAAACACATGTAACCATAGCTGCAGCATGTAAGGAATAAGTAACTCAGAAAATGACGTTTTCTTAAATGCTCTGATGAACAGGGAAAAGTGAAAGGTACAAGATAATTTTAAAGAAAAAAAAGGAAAAAATGCAGAAGTTCTACATAAGGGATCAGGTAGTGAAGGAAGTCAACAACTTGAATCACCCCTCTTAAAGGCACTCTGTCAATCGAAGTTTATATTTACTTTCTTTTATTTGGTGCCGTCTACGTTTTTTCTATTGTATAGTATTAACTGTTGTTTTAGTTTTTAATCTACTGTTTTATTGTTCCTTTCTTCAAAAAGATAGCCGAAATTCTTTTCTTTCTTCTTATCAGCCATGTAAATAGTTGTGCAGTTTTATGTTTTGGTTTACTGGTTTATTAATTTTAAGGATTTAGGGCTTCTTTTTGAACTCTTTTTACTGTAAGAATGTTTACATTCCTTTTCACCAACTACTGCTTATTGAAGGATGTGGGGAAATTAGTTCACTGGGCTCAATCCTCAGCTGTTTTCTTTCAGCAGCTCTGATAAGGCCCAACAGAATTCCTTTAGGAACAAGAAAAGAGACAGAAATCGATGATTTCAGTCATTTGTCCCTCCCTAATGCGGACTAACGTTTGTCCTGAATTCCACTGAAACACTTTGTAGATAATGATAAATCCGTATGATCCTAACTGAATACTTGGTAACCTTTCTATTTGTTAAAGGCAAGAACCCAAGAGGGAAGCAAGAACACTTCCAGATCATGTTCGACTTTCAACCA
Organism: Grampus griseus; assembly: GCF_964374135.1. Classification (NCBI taxonomy): domain Eukaryota; kingdom Metazoa; phylum Chordata; class Mammalia; order Artiodactyla; family Delphinidae; genus Grampus; species Grampus griseus. Next base: position 43,065,764 of record NC_139007.1, read on the forward strand.
ATGTGCAAAAACTAAAGGCGCTAAAATCCGTAAGTTTTGTACCAGTCTTCCTCGACTTACAAAGAGGTTAGGTCCTGATAAACCCATTACAAGCTGAATATATCATAAGTCAAAAAATGCATTTAAGAGACTTCCCTGGCAGTCCAGTGGTTAAGACTCCACACTTCCACTGCAGGGAGTGTGGGTTCAATCCCTGGTCAGGGAACTAAGATCTCACATGCCACGTGTGGGGAGGGACAAAAAAATGCATTCAATACATCTAATTCACCGAACATCATAGCTTAGCCTAGCCTACCTTAAACGTACTCAGAACACTCACATTAATTAGCTTACAGTTTGGCCAATATCACCTAACACAAAGCCTATTTTATAATAAAGTGTTAAATATCTCACGTAATTTATTTAATACTGTACTGAAAGTAAAAAACAGACTGACTATATTGGTACAGAATGGTTGTAAATGTGTGGGTTGTTCACCCTCACGATCACGAGGCTGACTGCCCAGCATCACGAGAGTATCTACTGCATATCACTAGCCTGGGAAAAGATCAAAATTCAAAATTCAAAGCATGGTTTCTCTTGAAGGTGAATCACGTTTACACCACTGTAAAGTCAAACCACAGTTTGACAGGGAACACCTGTATATGGAAAAACCTTTAACATCATTTATTAGAAATGGCAAAACTGCAATTTTGTTTTTTAAATCTTTACAGCCAGGATACTATTTAACTGTAGAAGGTACAGGACTCTCTTCCGGAGGAAATGAAATAAAAAAGCTCAGATCTATATTATAATAATATAATAACTATATTATTTCATACAGAAATATACCAGGTAACATTACAAATTTAGACATGGATCAAAAAATGGCTTCCGAATATTTATGCCATTAGGTGGTACAAAAAAATGGACCCTGGTTCTACACGGCCACATTAATAAGAAGAGAAAGTAGAACTTCCAGGCCCTCACTGTAGTGCGGAGTGCAGCCTTAATGAATTGGGCTATTGGAGAGGAAATATATTAGGGTTTCTGGAGAGAATCTGGTGACTAGAAGAAGGAATGAATAGGCTTTACCACATGTGATCTTGAGCACAGTTTGACAGAAATGAGTCATGATAAGGAGAATATGAGAAAAAAATTTCACAAAGAATGGTGTGTATCATTACTGATAAGCACAAGGGCAACTCAAATAGAGAACTGCAAAGTAGATTTGTTGTAGCAGACACAGTCATGACAAAGGTTCCATTAAGATAGGATGACCCTATAGTTTCATATCTAAACAGGACACTTTTGAGAGTAAGAAGGCACAATTAATAATTGCTCTGCAGCAACAGGCATAAACCAGTACTATCCTGGGTGAACCAGGATATACAATTCCTTACAGAGAGCAGAGGGCAATGAGATTAGGAGGAAGAGGGCCATGGAAAGACCAGAATCTCTTGAGAAGATACTTAGACTTGATGTGACCGGTTACTGGAAGTTACTACAAAAGAAGTCATATAAAATAAAGAAAAAGATATTTTTTGTGTGAATGCAGCCATTCAAATGAAGATAGACTAAAGACAAGGAGATGGGCAAGGAGGTTGCTAAAGGCAGCAAGCTGGAGGCTCTGTGACTGTAGAATGAAAAGATGCCAGGAGTGGACTTCAGAAACATCTGAGGGAAAGAAACACAGGACGGATGGTAAACTGACTGTTGGCCAGTTAAGCAAAACAATACAGTGATATGACCATCAATGTAGGGATGGGAAAAGAGTTCAAAAAAGAAACCTGGAGAAACGTCAACACAGATAAAGAGGCTCAGGAAGTACATGCAAAAACACATGCATGTATTTTTGTAGAAAATAAGACAAGGAATTAGAAGAGTCCAGAAAAGCATGAACAAAAGGAGAAATAAGTGTGAGGATGGCGAAAAGAGCACAGAAACTTTGAAATCAAGAGCACCCAAGATGAGAAGGTGGTCAGTGCTGTTAGACCAATATCAAGACTGAGAAGGAAAAGATAGATTTGGGGGCTTCCCTGGTGGCACAGTGGTTGAGAGTCCGCCTGCCAATTCAGGGGACGCAGGTTCATGCCCCGGTCCGGGAATATCCCATATGCCGCAGAGCGGCTGGGCCCATGAGCCATGGCCGCTGAGCCTGCGCGTCCGGAGCCTGTGCTCCGCAACGGGAGAGGCCACAACAGTGAGAGGCCCGCGTACCGCAAAAAAAAAAGAGATAGATTTGGCTTGAGAGACCTCGCCAAGAGGTTTCATTAAGCAATTGAAGTCAGAGATTAAAAATATTTTGTTACTGTGGTTATAAAAAATGAGAGCTATTACAGTTCTTTGAGAAATACTTGCAATTCTTTCCATATGATATAAGAAATTGATTGGAAATATAATTGGAAAATAGGAATTTCATAGAATTTTGGAGAAAATGCATGATGGCTGCTCTTTTGTTGCATTTATTTATTGTTGTGTTCAACATGCAAAACTCATTAATTTACCTCTTTTGATACTCTCATTCTTGGTAACTCTGGGCTCTCCTTGGTTTTCTGATTTATAACTTTGCACTCAATTTTGACTTCAGACTCCTACTAGGCAAGCTTCAGTTCAATCAAATCCCATCCAAGCTAACTAAAATATTTTAAACCATTACTCCTTTATGAATTGATTCATTTTTCAGTGTGATATAATTTGAGGAGGTATTGAGTATGAGAGTAGTCACCCAATGAGATTACAGAGCTGGGGAAAAATGGAAATGATCCTTTGGGCAAGTTCTTCCAATGACCTAGAATCTTTAGAACTAGATCTCTCAGTCACCTGTGAAATACAGGTGGGGAAAAATTCCTCTTTCCCTAAATTGCTTGATATCTGAAGTTGTGTAGATTTATTTTCTAATTAAGTCTAATTTTTTGGAAAATTAGGCCTGGCGCCTGAAATTTCTGTATTCACTCTGTTATCTGATAGGACACCTATAATATGCAGAATGTACCAATCGTCTTTTTGATCTTAAACATAAATTAGATTGTATTCTCATTAATTGCCTTCTAAGTGAATTGACCTTGAAATGAAGAATTCTAATAACCCTTCTTTTTGGCTTCATTCTCACCTTTTTCCACAAATTTCTCCTGATTCAGGGCCTTACTTGCCTTAAACTTTTGTATAAATTAGAAAAACACCTTTTCCTCAACATTTTCCTTCAGTGTGTCAGAACAATATCATAAGAAATGTGAACATCTATAACATCTTTGACTTGAACGGTGCCCCTAAAGTTGGGTAGTGTACAGCCTGCACAACCGTCCACAGCAGCCCTGGGAAGCTGCCCCTGGTGCCGGTCTCCCTCTGCTCCAGTGCACAGAGTCACCTAGATGAGCTAAGGCATGGACTTGAGGCCCAGAAGAATGAGGCAATTCTTCCATAAAATCTCATAACACACAGTGATAAAACCAAAGGCAGAGATCTAACTTCCTGGCACTTCTGACCAGGATAACCTGAATCCCTCTCAGTAATCCTCCCAGAGCTGCCAATCTCCCACTCAGCAGTGATGCCCCAGCTCACCCCAGGAGGGATGACATCAATGTTACCTCTGCTCAGGGCTAAAGCTCAGTTAGGGAAGCAGCCTTGTTCTAGGAAAGAATGCCATTTTCTGACAGCGTGTTTCTAATAACTGTCGGTGCTTCTACATCCAAAGAGGATGGTAATACCTTCCTGCCTATCTCACAGACTTTAGGACTCTCTAAAGGAATAATCTCTACGAACATTTTCTTAACTATAAAGTGTCATAACCAGATAAGCTGGCATAATCTTATAACAAAGATATTTACTAAAAGGCAAAAAAAAAGTAAAACTTACGATTAGTGGGAGGAGAGGTTGGGTTGCGCTTACCCTGGGGCTTGTTCTAAGAAGACTCCCTGCCAGTGCCTCCCTCTCTCTGATTCTGCTGTTGCAACAGGTATAAGTCATATCCCCCAAATACCCTGGCTGCCAGCTAAACAGTTGAGACACATCCTAGCCATACACGTACCCGGCTCCACGCAGCCGCTCTATAATAAGAATACATTAATTTTATGCAGCACCTTTCATCTGAGGATTTCTAAATATATTTTAGTCATTAAGTAAGTCTTAGAGCATCAAGTCAGCCTCCTAAATTTTAGAGAAGTTGCGGAATGTTAAGGCTCAAGATCAATGCCTGGATGGAAATGAAATATTCACTAAAGTTCATTCCTCTCCTCAGGTGTAGGTGATCATCTCATTTTACCTTTTTTTTTTCTTTGTGAGTCAATATACATGAACCAGGGTGGGAACTAAGAGCCTTGACACAATGCACAAAGTATTAAAGACCTGGGCCCACGCTCTGACTTTGCAGTCACCCGGACCTGTGGCCAACACCCTTCCTGGGTCTCAGTGTGCATATGTAAAGGACTTGAGGCCACTGAGGTTAATGGTTAGAGCATCTCTAGGGAGGTAGATGTGAACTCATTGTGACTGAAAAGAAGATTAAATAGCAAACAACTGCACTAAAATTCAAATATATATTCTCTGCATAAGCCTTTCATCTTCTGTTCTGTATCTGGTCTTTGCCCCCAAACCTCTCACCGTGTTGATTGACCGGAAATGAACAGTAATGAGACAGTGATTGATTGGTTCAAACCAATGAAGACGTAATCGGGTCATGGTTTTGAATATGAAATACTGTGCACAGAGTTTTCAGATAATCTATCAGCCTGAGTTGATTACTACTAACACACCTGAACCTCTTTAGATGCCGGTAGTACCTATTTTCCCCCCAATGCTTCTTCTGGCTTGATTAGATGCTCCTAACACTTAGAAGTGCTACATACTCAAGCAAACTGTCTTAAAAGATCTTAAAGCCTTCTTCCTGCTGAATCTTCACAAATGTCCTTCATACTTGGCTTCCCTTTGAAGTCAGCAGACAATAACACTTGATTAGATTTATTTAAGCTTCTCCCAGGCCCTTGTTCCATGTTGCTTTCAAAAGCCCCACATTGGGTTTGTCCTGAAGAGGTAGAGGCATAAAGAAGATAAAAAGGCTGAGAAATGATACGCTTTATATGTATCCCTTTTTTCCAAGGGATGTGCTACTGCTGCTGCTATTAAAACATTGATTTAACAGAATTACTTTATATCCTAAGACCCCAAGCAGAAGAGGCCCAAAGGGATTCTTCAGACGTTCAGTTCCTTTCAACTATGTAGGCTGCCTCTTCTTTAGAAACCGTAAGAGATAATCAATGCTACTCTGAGGGCTCTCCTCCTATTAAATAAGAATTATAATCCAAGGAAGTTTTAAAGCAATACTTTGACTTCTGTTTTAACTTTTTTTTGTTTTTTGTTTTTTGGGGGGCTGGGGTACACGGGCCTCTCACTGTTGTGGCCTCTCCCGTTGCGGAGCACAGGCTCCGGACGCGCAGGCTCAGCGGCCACGGCTCATGGGCCCAGCCGCTCCGCGGCACGTGGGATCCTCCCGGACCGAGGCACGAACCCGTGTCCCCTGCATCGGCAGGCAGACTCTCAACCACTGCGCCACCAGGGAAGCCCTGTTTTAACTTTTGGTGCTGGCTGTACCAGAGGACCATTTCATGATTTGAGGCTGACGCTTAATCCCTGTGGGCCCCTCAGCTTCCTTATCTGAAAGTTGATGAGCTAGAACTGAATGACCTCTGAGATCTCCCTTTCACCAAGAACCCAGGCACTTCAGAAGCCCTGGGTGGTGGGGGTCAGGGGCGTGGTGAAGAGTGCAGGCTCTGGGGTTAAGCTGCTTGGTTTGACCTCTTGGCTCTGCCACTCCCCTGCTATAATTCTGTAATTTGTTCATTATTCTCTCCCCAAATATGGCCTCATGTCTATCAAACTGCTCAGATGCCATGTGTGGTGAATCCTTCCCCGAATGGGTCTTCTCCCCTCCAGTCACCATATCATCTCCGAAAACCTCACCACATCTCCTCTCCATTTAGCTGAACATCCCATGGCTGCACCACATACAATCTAGCAGGGAGGGGAAATACGTATCAATACTGCTTATCAAACTGCCTACCCAGAGTTGGACACAATCTATTCATAAATTCAGGGTACTGTCAATAACCTGTATATCACATTGAAAGTTCAAGTTGGAAGTTCATTCAGTAAGAGCTAGGAAATTGGACACTTTTTTTACTCAGAATGAAGATAATCATTTACATTTATCCATTTATTCATTAAAAAGAGGACCCTTATTTATTTCCTGATTTTTTCTGCTTTGTTCCTTGTGGTGCACAGACCTAAAGTGGCTCTCTTGATTATTGCCCTGTGGTATTTACACCCTTGTGTAATCCCTGCCCTTGAGTGTAGATGGGATCTGTGGTTTGTATCTTACCAATAGAATATAGCAAAGGTGACAGGATGTACAGAATTACATACATGTGATTATAGTACATAAAATTGTAATGTCCTTCCTACTAGGATATTCTCCCTTCATTCCTGGCTTTAGGAGGCAAGCAGCCATGTTTGGAAAGTCCGCAAGGCAAAGGGCTGAGTACTAACAGCTAGCAGGTAACTGAGGTCTTCAATCCGACAGCCCACAGAGACCAAAATGCTGCCAATAACCACCTGAACTTAGAATCGGATCCTTCCTTAGGTAAGACCCCCAGCCCCAGCCAGCAGTGATTTCAGCCTTGTGAGATACTCAAGCAGAGGTATCAGCTAAGCTGTGCCTCAAATCTGGATCCACAGAAACCGTGAGATAACAAATGTGTGTTGTCTTAATCCACCATGTTTGTGCTAATATTATTACACTGCAATAGACAAGCAACATAAGCCTCAACTTAAACTATCTACTTGAGTCAAATCTGTCTCATTCCTCTTATCTTAGTCAGCTCAGGCTGCTATAACAAAATAGCATAGACTGGGTGGCTTAAACAATAGACATTTATTTCCCACAGTTCTGGAGGCTGGGGAGTCCAAGATCAAGGTGTAGCCACATTTAGTTCTTGGTGAGGGTTTGCAGACAGCTGCATTCTTGTTGTGTCCTCCACAGTGGAGAGAAGAAACTCTGGTGTCTCTTTCTCTTCTTAGAAGGTCACTACCCCTATCATAGTGCCCTGCCATCATGATCCAATCTAAAGCTAATTACCTCCCAAAGACCCACCTCCTAATACCATCACATTGGGGATTAGGGTTTCAACATATGAATTTTGGGGGAATATAATCATTCAGTCCATAACATCTCTCTTTTTGTTTCTTCCTTCCATAATTTAGCTCATTCTATTACCACTTCCTGAAACATTTTTCCATTTTTCAAAGCCAAACACAGTTGTCTCTTACTTCTCTGGACTCTCATGGTACCAAATTAGAACATCAGCACTCTAAGAGTTAGAACCATATTTATTTTATGTTATTTTATTTTATGCCACTACAGGTATAGTGGTCTTTGCTTTTTGAAGCCTAAATGAATAATAGAGTGCCTTGCATATAACAAAAACTCAGAATGGTTATTTTTACATTAATAGAGGAAAATACTATGTTCCAATTTGTATTGATGAAAAGTACAGTGATTCATATTTTTAGTGAAAACATTAATTACTGTTACAAGTAAGTGTTAATATCCCCTTAAAACAAATACATATTTTAGGGACAAGCTTCAACTTAAAATTGGGTTTAATATTCCATTCATCAAGGGTGTAAATATTCTTGCAGAAAGAACTCTTAAAAAATGGGTGAATAAAAAATAACGTTATAAATAATATTTTTTGTTTTGCTTATCATATTTTCTTTTTGGAAATAAGTATTTGTTTCCAGAATGGTACTCATTATAGATTCAGAAAGTTAAAATGTACGCTTAAATCTCTGTTTTTAGAAATTATCTTTAGAAAAAAGATAATTACTTGCTTTAAAGATGAAGTATATTTTAAATAATTCATTCATAAATACAAAAGACTCTTTAATATCTTAGTCTGTTACAACTAACCCTCATTAAATTACTCACAGTAGTGAAAAAGAATAGACACTAAAATGCTGAAGTTTAAAATAACCCCAGGCACTGATGTTGTTTTCAGGGTTCACAGTGAGCTCAGACAGAGCCAGATTTGGCCTCTCTCCTTTGACCAGGGCTCTGAAACTACATGCACTTCACAGGGGTCTGTGGGAGGTGCAGTGACTCACCCAAGGATGCTCTTTTTCATATAAACACATTACAGCACTGCTCTGAGACTCAGACCCAATTGCCCTTGGGCAAATCAGAAGAGTAGGAGCTTTGTCTATATTTGTGGACTAAGAAAATATACTATGTTCATTCTAAAGAGGAGTTGAAACCAGATAAGGCCAAGGAGGGAGGAACTTTGAGTCCAATGTGAAAAGACTGTAGATAACCATTCATTTTTACATTAAGGAAAACCAAAATGAATTTGCTTTGGAAGAAAAAAAGGTTGACAATTTCTAATGAGAAAAGAAGGGTTGGTTTGCAATTCTATTGTTTGACCCTATAGTTTCCCAACGTTATTTCTCTTTGCATTTTATCAGACATACATAGTGTAAGACATAATACAGGGGGTAGTTATATGTGTATGCATACATACACATACACACACATACATATATGTGCACAGGCATACATACATATTTAGAGAGAGGGAGGAAGAAAGCGAGAGAATAAGAAGGGGAAAGTAAAATAACTTTGCACATCACCAATTTAATATCTTTCCACCAGTGCTTTCAGGGCTGAAACTGACTCACACCCCTCCCCCCATTTTTTATATATATATATGTGCATTTATTTTATAGAAAGCATAGGAGTGTGTTACAAAGCTTGGCTATATTATTAATAAAATATTATAAGTAACTGGGGAAAAATATTATAACTTTAAGGCTTACATACCAGTGTAACAACATACAATGTTGTTTTTGAACTTGAAACAAACATGGAAAACCTAACAGTTAAGGAAAAATGAGGTTAAAACAAAGGACATATACTTTTATACTAAATATGACAAATGCTCTTCACCTCGTGGTTATTAGCTCAGCTCTAGTGTCACAGATCATTAGGTAGCAAATACCATTCATTAGTACTTGGAGGAGAAATCTGAGTGGTGATGTAGAATAGCCTGTGGCTATTAAGAAAATGAATGGAGATTGGGACATGTTATTTGTTCTTCTTAGATGATGTGATCTTAGAAGACTTGAAATGCTATGTCATCAACCCAAGAGGAATAATAAAACACATAATTACACAAATATTTAATTTTCCTCAACTAAGTGTATCCACTATACTGTTTGTCCAGAGTATAAAAATAAGAGTTTAAAGAAAATTGACTCGTGGAATGTTAACTCTTTAAAATCAAATTGTCAGGTGATTGGATGCAACCCAGATTACCAAGAAAACTTTCAAGATGGTCACGAATTAAATAATGTCACATGATTATTTGGTTTCCTTAATTCTTAATGATCATGAGAAGTCCTTTCTGAGGTCACTCATTCCCACCTGAAGTTGACCTAGACTATTCAGCTGTTAAAATATCTTGCAAATTTTTCTTTGCTGCCGAAGTTGGGAGAATTTGGCTGTGGCTAGTACTTCCCTAGTCATTTGCCTTTATTAACTGCACTTTAACTTCCAGTAATTTATCTGGTATAAAATGGAGCAGAGCTCCAACCTGTTCTGAATTCTACCAAGAAGGACTGAGGAGAAAGAGAAGCGATAGTTGAGAGGTTTTTAAAATGCACCAAAGCAGGCTTTCCTAGAACGTTTGCCTTGGGGTCCAAAGCCAAGCCTATGCCTCTCTCTCAAGCTGGGCAAGTGGCCCTGAGTAAAATCCCAGAGTATTCAGTTTCAGCTCCGGAAGCCATTAACAATGGGAGCCCCTTCAGATGAGAACAAATGATTTGCAAATGAGCTATCGTATTCTCCATTGTGGATAAGAGTCTAAGTCAAAAACAATGATATGCTTTTCTTTTTACTTTCCCATTATCATAAGTATAAAGAAATTTCGAAGAAGCTTGCTCCAAAGTTAGGGCTGTCAGGTAAAACATCGAGGCTGCAGAGCTTATACATTTGTGCCCTCAATTCTCTCTCCATTGTCTCCTCTCAAATTCTTTTCCTCCCACTCCATGCTCCAAACTAACCCCACACATTAACATACTCCAGATCTTCCTTTGAATTTTTATTCATATTTTCTATGTCAACAGCTGATTGCATTTTGCCCCAATCAAAGCCACACACTAAAGGTTTATCAATCCACTGGTACAGTATCAACAAAAATCTGCCAGAGCAAAGATTAGGTCTTGAAACGTGAGGAACAGAAAGACACTTTATGTTTACTTTTGTTGATTGGGTGGACTGTTTAGCACCAAGCCAGTTCTGGGAAAGCCCAGAGTCAAGTCTTCATTGCCAAGAGGAGTAGAAAAGGAAAATCTTTTCAAGGAAAAAACTGGAGTCAAGTTGCTTTTACATCAACTGATGTTCCAAATGATTTTGAGATAACCTGGTAGAGTGGCAAGTTTACAGAATTTGAAGACCGCATCCAAGTGTAAGGCAGAGACCACAAAAGTTTTGATGTTAAAAGAGCTTAGAGCATTCTACATTCTTTTAATTCTGGAGATATGCCTAGAAATACAAGTGAATGATCTTAGTTTTCTTTTGTCGTACTCCTTTGCCCCTCACTAGCAGATGATCTCTTTAAAAAGTCACTGATTTTTATTTTTATCAAAGTAATTCAAATATATGGTTTTGAAAAGTCAAATAGTTCCAGAAAGCACAGTGAAAACCAGCATCACTGCCGTACACCTCCACACAAAGTCCTACTTCCTAAGGCAAATATTTGCAAAAATGTCTTAGCCATTTTGTCTGACTTCTACCCCTATATTTCCAATTAATATGATTCTACATCATCTACTGACTTCCAATTATATTTTTCTCTTTTACAGATAAAAGATATTTTGATATCTTTTACACTAAAGATATTTAGTGTAAATATTTTTATTTTTTCTCCTTTACACTAAACCAACCCCTTTACACTAATAATCACTTCCCATTCCCACCATCTTCCCAGTAAATGTTTACAGAAGTTTTTGGTTAAATTCCTGAATGGAGGTACTTCGTTATAACTGCATAATTACCGTTTGCTGCTGAGCCAAGTAGTGTAATATGATTATGTTTCCATTTCTGTAGTATTTTTATTATTTCTCGAAGTTAATAATTGTCTCAATTTTTCATTGACTTAGGCTTCTATATACCTACACCTAATTTGTCTCAAAAGGGTAAACATAACACATAGAGTATTTCATAATACTATTTTCCACATGGTCAAATGCATCAGATAGTCTCACCGTTCCATATTTTTTCCTGGAAATTTCTCCCTCTGAGACCTCTTTCACCCACTCTACAGTCTGGACTGCTCTTCCAAACCCACTGCATAGCTGTATAGCTGACAACCTAGAACTTTCCTTTACCACTGTCCTGTGATGGCTCCTTTGTTTCTACAGTCCTGTAGTTCCTATCTGTTCCTTTCTTCTTCTATTGCTTTCTTCCCTTGTGATTTTATGACTTTCTTTAGTGTTGTGTTCAGATTCCTTTCTCATTATCTTTTGTGTATCAACTGCTTTGTGGTTAAGTACTTTAAGACAAGCAAATGAATCTCCTTCGTATATAATGTAGTCACTTCTCAAACTGTTGCCTTTTCACTGGGCCCCAGGATGAGCAAGTCCATACCTGAGCCCCTCAAAAGGAGTATCTCAGATGCCCACAGCCCTCCAGATCCCCTGGATGTCAACCCTGTTGGTTTCTAAAGCCAGCTATTTTGGGGACCTCATCTCTTCATTCAGGTCCCAAGAGTTGGAGTACCCAATGTGAGGCACAAACTCCTCATGCTCAGGGAGATGCTCCAGACCTGTGAGATCCCTCCCTGTTCTGGGTTATTGTGCCAGGGGTAGGGTTTGGGGAGAGACTACATCTCTGCCCCTCCTACCTGTCTCATTGTGTCTCTTGCTGTGGAGGGAACTGTTCAACTAGTATACAGTTCTCTTTCAGCAGGAGTTATTCCATAGATAGCTGTAGATTTGGTATGTCCATGAGAGGAAATGAGTTCAAGGTCTTCCTATGCTGCCATCTTGGACCCTCTTCTAATCGAATGTTAGATATTAAGAGGACAAAACTAGTATGTAAGCAGTGCTTAATTTAGGAGGGAAAGGATATAATATGTTTTTGCCAGTCATAGATGTAATGCTGGAAACTATTAAAAAGTTTCCAGCTCTCCTGAAAAGAAATAACCTCCACTTTGTGCCTTACTTACTTCAAGCACAATTTTTAAAATAATGTTTCTCTGGTTACAAAAACAGGACATGTTTATGTTTATTGTGGAAATTTTGGAAACGTGAAATTACAGAAAGGCTCAAGGGAAAAAATGAAAATCAACTGCAACTCTACTACTTAAGTAATTCCTGCTGTGATTTTGGTTTATATCCTTTGTCTTTTCGTGTACATTTCTGTCTACAGAGGTGTGACTTTTTTATCAATACATAGCTACTATTTTTATGCCATTAAAATATTATTTTAAGGCATAGTATCCAGTCATGGCTACATCATAATTTACTTAATCTCCTGCTGTTGGATTTTATTGTCTGTTTTAATTTTTCTCTCTTGGTTTTTGGTCAACATGACCAGCAATTTTTTAATGTGATCCTGGACATCATACATAAAAAATTATTTGAAACTCTGGACAATGTCATCTTTCTCCAGAGAGGATTTACTTTTGCTTCGGACAGTGAATTAAGGCAAAGGATTATCACTTTAACCTAATTGATTAAAGTTGATTGAAATGGCTCAAAACTGGGATTTCTTTCCCCCCTTGTGAGAGCTAGCCAGTTAGCCCATACTCCTAGCGTGTAACTGTTTGGGAGCCCCAGTTGAAAGCCTTGGGTATTTACAAGTAACTCCTCTTTAGTGAGCTCTCAAATCTAGCTTGGGTCACCCCAGCCCCATAAGACCACCCCAAATTCTGCTGAGCCTCGAAGCCTCTCAAATACCACTTTCTGCAAAACTTCTAGCCTCTCAGCCTTCACCTATGCTTCTAACTGGCAAATGCCTTAAGATGAAAAGTGGTGCCCAAATGGGGTTCATCTCTTAGTGCTCTTCTCTCTCCAGAATTCTGCCCCTCAAGCCCTTGCTACCATGGTAGCTCCTCAATGTCTTCAAACAGATTTTGTTGTTCTTGTTAGTTTATCTCAGTTTTCTCAGTGTGTAGAGTTGGTTTAAAAGTAAATAGTCTGCTATGGCCACAAAAGGAAGAACTTCATTCTGTTCTCAGTAATTAATTTCTCCTTTCACCTTTATTAATTTCTTTAATGTATTTTTTTGTTATGTTTGCTTTATCAAAGTTTTTCTTACTGAGTTGAATATTTAACCTGTTAACTTTCTTTTCTTTATTTCTTTGAACAATGTAAATTCATTTTGAGCTTGTTAAATAAATATCCATGAGTGGTGACCAGCAAGACCATAGAAACTGATGCAGTACCCCAAAATTTATCTAGTAAATATTTGATGATTTTTCTCCTTGGTATCCATTAACCACTTCCCACTTTTTAATAGCACTCGGATTTGGTTTATGTATCTCCTATTCTCCCTCCAGCTAAATTACTTTGGGGGCAATTGATCCCACCCCATCTCCAATTTTAGGTCCTGGATTAGTTTAAATCAAATGACATATTTTATTCCCCTAGCCACAATAATTGGTTCAGTTGTGCACATATGCTCTAATCAAATTCAATAAGAGTCATCTCAATATCTTGCTTGGAATCCTAAGATAAGGATACTCTTTTTCTCTCCTTTTTATGAGTGAGAAAACTCAAACCTTGTTTTCTCCTGGTATTCATCTTGCAACCACAAGAGAAGCCTTTCAAGGAGTAACACGATACGTGCATGGAGTTGGATAGAGCTGGAACAGTCACAGAGCAATAACCTGGAGTCCTGATTAAACCATGCTGGAAGCCCACCTTCCAGCTGGACTTTTAAGTTACTGAGCCAAAAATTCCCTTTATTATTTAAGCTAGTTTGAATTTAATTGACTTTTCTCTCCCTTATAGCCAAATGCATTTTAACTAATACACTTTGTACCTAACAAACACTTTGTAGTAATGGTGACATTAAAGCAAAGCAAAACAAACACACAAACAAAACAAAATAAAAACTAAATTATGGTTTTAAGACCACATTCACTTGCCCATTAAATAAAAATATAGGCCACTCATTCTTAGCATCTAGAATATTAATTGCTTTGTTCCTCACTATATCCCTAGCACCTAGTCTAGTGCCTGCCAGTTTTCAATAAATATTCCATAAGTACCTATTGAATAAGTGAACAGTTATGGATTTGAATGATGTTTTCTAAAGATATTCCCATAGATTTTCAAATAGTGGAAGAAAAACATTTTCTTAGTGTGTAAAGTGTCTCAACCCCATGCCCAGGAAGGACTCTTAGCACTCAGAGGTCTCATTCAAATGAAATGCTTTGTTCCTAATACTTCCCAGGTTCAAAGGTTATGTGCATAAACAATAAGTATAAATCCCAAATACTTATAATGATAAATTTCATGACGTAGGTTTTTATAGAATATCAACTAATGGGAATAGCAGCAATGTGTAAACAAAACCTAACCAAGCTATAGGACTTCTGGTTCTCTAATTTATAAATATGTTAAATGAATGATTCTGAGATAACTTCCTGCTCTGAAAATAGTATGAGTTTATGATGCTAGAGCTGTTGTCTCATCATTAAAGGGATCAAATCTATTCACACCTCTTTCCTGTCCTGATGGCCTCTGTGGTACTTCCACTAGCTCGGTAATCATATTCGGACTGCAAAAACTTAACGGTCTGGGATGTGCATGTCCAAGGACCAGGAGCATTTCAGGAGGGGACCTAAGCTCAGCTGATTAAAGACAGCATGAATCAGTCCTCCATCTTTTGTGAGTCCTCACCCAAGCAAGGACTCACAAAAGATCTCTTCAGTGAGAACTGGGGATGGCAAGCACAATGGGCAATGTCAATCCAATCAGACCCACTCCAAGTTAGAGCAACGAGTCAAATGAAGGTGGGAATTGGGGTTGTGGGAAAGGAGGGAAGTGATTGTAAACTTAGAGGCAAACATATTCCATGTTGTTATATTTTGCCAGTAGAGGAGGATCTGAGTCTATGCCAGGCTGGTAATAGCAAATGCTTGGCCCTCAAAGTGTTTCCTATCCCGACATCTGCCATGGGAGAAGAGACAGCAGCCAGCAAGGGGCTGTGGGGACTTAGATTCTAATGCACTGGATGGGGGAAGAGTGGCAAGGGTCCTGGGTGGTAACCCAGGTGGCAGCCAAGTGGCAACTTGCATGCCAGATGGGCGAGTGTCACATGCTGCCCTCTGGCATATACAAAACCCATTTTAGGGAATTAAGGAAGCCCCGCCCTTCTCAAATGGACATATGGTGCCAAAGAGGAAAGTATGAAATTCTACTCTGTGGAAACTGATGAATAAAACCAAATATTTCTTTCTTACTTAGAGAGGAACTGTAAATAAATGAAAGTATCAATTATGATTTTCTAATAAAGAAGACAAAATTTTCCATTGTAACCTGAAGAAAGAGAAAACTGTCTAAATGAGTCCATTCTACAAGAAGGCTATGCCCAGCTTCCCTTTACAATCTACCTCCTTTCTCAGCATTAATTTTCTCCCATCTTTAATCTGTCTGCCCATCTCAGTTCTAAACTTTCTCCATAAGGTATTCACCACTGTGGGGTAGCTTTTCCAACGTACCCACATTCTTATAGGCATGTTAATGGATCCCTTCAAATAGGAAATCACTACTTTAAAGCTACAAGACACTTTTAAGACCAAGACAGTTGAAAAGATGCCATTGTAAGTTAATACAACAGACAAACAGAATCTGGAAAGAATTCTCTTCAAATGTATCTGGACATGAAGAAGGAAGTGGGTCAGAAAATTATGACCCCTGCATATTTAGCCTAATACACATCCTCATTCCAGACAACTAATTGTGAGCTATTGAAAATGAAAGTCTTTTAAAGAGAATAGCATAAAAAGACATTCTCATAGCTTCTTCTCTGAAGATTCCATAAATAGATTGAAAATAATCTCCAGAGGACTTTTGCAACAGCTTGTGGACTGCTAGCAGTAATTAACAGAATCCAAATATAATGTAATCCAACACTGTTACCTTTTCTTATTTTTCCTAAAAATTGTGATTATTTCTTGTTAGCTTCCTTGGCTAAGAAGATATATTTAAATTGTCCTACTTCTTCTCCCTGTACATCAAAGAGGAAAAAAAATACAGCCTAGTGAGGCAGAAAGGAAAACATTTCTATAAGCATATAATCTTACTTTAAAACTGGCAAAGCAAACAGAAGTAACTAAAAATATTATATATTTGATTGCCATATTCATTACCTCCATGACATAATATGTGGTAGTGGCAGTAATCAGCTCTTTATTTCTTACTGTATGTAAAAAAGTTCAAGCATAACTCCTATAAAAGAAGGGGATTGTACTTAGAAAGAATTATCTTCCTTTAGGGGACTCTAAAATGCTGGAAGAGAAAACGAGGAAGGTTATACAATTCTCTTCTTCGTGAGATTATAAAGAAGAAAGCAACAATTTTTAAGGATAGTTTATCAATATTTCCTAGAGAAATAAAGGTATGAATGCTCTTGTATCCCGTAAACTCACTAATGGCATGACACTATCTTTTCTTTGGGGTGATGGGAACACTCTTTGTTATAGAAAAATTTTGCCTAGTAATAGTTCATAAATGCTCTAGACTAAATTCCTAATTTTCTTTGTTTCTTTTTATTTATATATAAATTTATTTATTTATTTTTGGCTGCGTTGGTCTTTGTTGCTGCGTGCGGGCTTTCTCTAGTTGCAGAGAGCGGGGGCTACTCTTTATTGTGGTGCCCTGGCTTCTCATTGCAATGGCTTCTCTTGTTGCAGAGCACGGGCTCTAGGCATGCGGGTTTCAGTAGTTGTGGTACACGGGCTTAGTTGCTCCGCGGCATGTGGGATCTTCCCAGACCAGGGCTTGAACCCGTGTGCCCTGCATTGGCAGGCGGATTCTTAACCGCCACCAGGGAAGTCCCTTTCTTTGTTCTTCTGAGTAACAAGATGATTCTGAAAATTATTCCAATGGTAATCAATAAATGAGGTTACTAAATAAATGAGGTTCAGAAAGGTTCAGAAAGCAATTAGGTTTCCAAGCTACTAGTGAATATGTGTATAAAGTACAAATTCTATGGGGCCCCCTTTAGAGCACATTTTTTGTTTCACTGTGATATCTAAAAAATACACATGTAATTTTAGAACGTTTGTGCATGTGAATGTGTGTGTTCAAAACCAACATTGAAGTTAATAAGGGGTTTTCATCTAGACACTGTTCTAATAGGTATCTGTATTAGTTTGCTAGGCAAGGTACCACAAACTGGGTGGCTTAAACAACAGAAAATTATTGTCTCACAGATCTGGAAGCTGGAAGTCCAATATCAAGGTGTTGGCAGGGTTGGTTCCTTCTGAGGGCAGACTGGAAGAATCTGTTCCATGCCTCTTGCCTAAATTCTGGTGGTTTGCTGGCAGTCTTTGGAATTCCTTGGCTCAGAGATGCATTACCCCAATCTGGATCACTACCTTCCTCTTCACATGGCATTTTCCCTGTGTGCGTGTCTGTGTTCAAATTTCCCCTTTCTATAAAGACATCAATCATATTGGATTAGGGCCCACCATAAAGACCTTATTTTAATTTGATTATCTTTGTAAAGACCCTATCTCCAAATAGCATCACATTCTGAGGTACTAGGGTTAGGATACCAACATATTCTTTAGGGGGACACAGTTGAACCAATAGCATATCCCCTAAAAGAATAATTACACTGATAGAGTAAAAGATACAAAAACAAGCAAGAACCAAACTAGACGTCTGGTTTGTTATTTTATTAAACAAAGACTAGTTCTCTATAATACCAGAATACATTGACATTTTAATTCTATCCTCAGACTGAGCTAGTTCATTGCCTAGTGTTTTGGAGGCAAACTACCCACTGGTTAATTTTTTTTAATTCAGTTTTCCTAAAGTTGAACAGATGGTGTATAGATACAGGAAAAAACCTAAAACTGCCATACCACTGGAATGACTCAGAGCTATAATCACAGGTCACATAGGCACAGCATTTTGTTCTTGTGATACATATCATGTGAACACTACAAAGAAAACCCTTAAAATTATTTTACTGCTGTATGTAGATGACCTGAAACAGTAGAAACGTTTTTCAAGTTTTACATTAAAACAGTCAACTTTTTTTGAAATAATGAAAATAGAAAATATTACATCTAAAGGGGACTTCAAAATTGTCTAGTCCAATTAGAGACCTGAAAACTGTGTGTCTGAGACAGTAAGTGACTTATCTAAGGTAATCTAGCAAGTTAGGGTAGAGCCAGGAAAATAACCTGAGTCTTGGCTTCCCCTCCAGGTTAATGATATTCTGTATCACCATTGCATCACCTTTGTCTGGGAATCACCTCTTATACTCAGCATTAGGCTCTTAATGATCACATAGAGCCTAGAAATAAGGTTAGAATCTGTCACAAATGTCATGAGCTATTTCTCTACAGGTCAGAACTATAATCACCCTCAAGCACTCACACAAAAACTGTGTTGTCTTAGAGCTTTATGTAAAGTGTAGTATGTGATTTTATTATTGTAGTTGTCTGCTTTCTCCTTTAAATCTTTTGTTCTCCCTAGATTATGGTTATAATTGCTGAGTTTTCAAATCTAAAAATCAGGACACATTTTCTAATAGGAAATGTGTATATCTCAATACATTTGCACATAATGATTACTCATTTAGTATTATTTCAAAATGACCCTTTTATGAAAGTTTCAAATTGGTTTGAATACTCATGTACATACGCATATTACATTTACATTCATGATGGGTATGGCAATGGAACCATAGGATGGAATTTTTAAACCAGAATTGCCCTAGATTAGTGGTGGGGTGGGGATAAAGGGTTCTTAGGACACCATGCTTACAGCAAACAAAAGAAAAGGAGAAAAGTTTGAAGGCGGGGAGAAGCGAGAATGATTGTAATGAGGGCCCTACGAAACAATGGTTTCTTCAGAAGTAACAGATGACAAAACTACTTAGATGAATAACATGAAGCCTTTTTTGTTTAAGGTTAAATATACCTTCTGACTAGGGCACAGCAAGGGAGGCACCTAGGATGTAACGTTTGAGAAAATACTCTCAACTCACTCTAATGCTGGACTGAGTGCCTTTTTTTTTTTCTTAATTATTATTGGAGTATAATTGCTTTACAATGTTGTGTTCACTTCGGCCACACAACGAAGTGAATCAGCCATATGCATTCGCACATCCCCTCCCTCTTGGACCTCCCTCCCCCCCCATCCCACCCAACTAGGTCATCACAGAGCACCGAGCTGAACTCCCTGTGCTATACAGCAGGTTCCCACTAGCTATCTATTTTACACATGGTAGTGTATTTATGTCAAACCTAATCTCCCAGTTCATCCCACCCTCCCTTCCTTAAATATTACATCCTAGGTGCCTCCCTCTCCTTACCCTAGTCCCAGGCCTGCCTCTCCTATCCCTCAGTGGTTCTTGAGAGAATCATCACATTAAGCTTAAGTTCTTAGCAATATATAGTCAAGCAGCACGCCTCATCCCTGGTACTGCTAGGTGACTCCCCCAATGACTGCACGGTATTGCTGGCACATGGTATGGAGACATGTCTTCCCCTCTGGGTGGAAGCTGCCTGTGATATCCAGAGTCAGGCTCCAACAGCACTATTATACTACTTGCACCTGCCAGCTTCCTCCCCTCTCTGATTGGTCCAGAGTGATCACCTGACACACACCCAAGCTGGGCCCATCAAAATCCACCTTCAGTGAATGTGAAATTTAGGTTCAGAGGCTTGAGGTCACCAGAATGTGGGCATACTTATGACCAAAGCAGTCTACATATTCCTGCAGCCCGGGTGCTGGCCCTTGCCTTCTAGTCTTAGCTGTTCCCCATTTAGAGGTGAACCTAAAGGCTCAGAACCTTTCCAGTAAATCCTCCTTTGGGCAGAAATATGCCATTAATTTGTAACTCAATTCCTTGTAACTCCTAAAGCAGAAACAGACACAGACTCTCCTCCAAGGCAGGAATCGTGCTAGGTGCTAGTGTACTGAAGACAAACATAATACAATCTCCCCCTTTGCAAATCTCACAGAGCATCAGTGGTAAATGTGGCATTACTTCCACTTATCTGATTATTCCATAATTAATATACATGAGTCCATGTCTTTTTTCCAGTGAGAAATTCCCTTGGTGTTGTTTGAGGCTAGAAATTCTGAGAAGACATAGAGCTATGTGGTTTTATGTAGTAAATATAGGCCTTATAGGGTATAATCTACCAATAAAATGTTTCCTTTCAGGTATCATTTGATCCTAGTAAATTTTAAATATCAATTAGAGACATTTTGGAGAAAAAAATACTTTTTAGAGAAAAAAATTATTTTTTAGAGAAAAAAACGTTAGAGAAAAAATACCATAACCATAAGGTTCCCAGATAATTAACAAGGAAGGAAAGAAGGAAAGCATTTTAACAGCAGAACTAATATTAAGTGGAATTTTTTTCACACTTTGAAAAATACGTTTTGCTTTAAACACGCAACATCTTAGCAGCTGGAAACCTGTTATGTGTTTAAATGGCCCCCACATGTGTTTATCATACAATAGCACAGTGGTCTGTGATGCGATCCCTGGGGTGTATGGTCAGTCTTTTGCCTCATTGAACTCCACGCTGGAGGTCATGGGAAAGGGGGTTCTTGTTTGTGTTTTCTCCTTCCCAGTTCCACATTTCCTCCACCAACTACCGGCGTATAAACAAACCCCAGTTCAAAAGGTGACGGACTCCGCTGACCTAATCCACTCTGAAGAGCCAGCCCCATCCGCACATCCGCTGGATTAGAGCAGCATGCCCAGCTCTCCCGGACTTCCCCTAAGGAATGGCACAGCCTGCCTCCTCCAGGCCAGGTTCATCTGCTGGACCTGTCTTTTGCACTCTTCCTCCCCTGGGGAGAGAGATGCTCAGCACAGACTGGGGCAAAGAGAACTGTGAGGCGGAGATGCTGATTCTTCCTCAATGAGCTGAAGTTCTCCAGATGGCAGCCAGTGCTCGTCATGCAAATTCTTGGCAGCAGGGATCCTGTCAAGTGGCTACTGCTGCTTATTGTTACCACCACGCCCCCACCCCTTCCACACAAATGCAGAAAAAATACCATCTGTCTACTGTGGGGCTGAGGGTACTTTCCAAGCCCCAGAGTCGGTGCCACTTAGCAGCCCTGTGCTGTACGCGCAGCCTAAACAGGAGTTGCCTCAAGATGGCATCCAGTCTCGAGAATCCCTGAGCCAGGGAGGGCCAGCCCAGCTGGCAATCCCCCTCCTCCCCGGCCTGCCCCCGCACCCCCACCCCAGCCTGGCTCCACGTGGGGCACTTTGCTAGCAGATTCCTCATAAGATATTTGTGTAACAAAAATAGCAAAACTGGTTCTGTTTATCCCCTTGGATTCTGGGAACAAGATGAACTGAATTAGCAACATGTCTCTATCACTAGTGAGAGATGTAATAACAGAAAGCACACTCCGGAAGTGAAAAGCACAGGAAGTGTAAAGGATACCTAGCACATTGAAATGATTTCTTGTTTGCTTTTCCTTCTCTCTCACAAGCATCATCTGATTAATATCAATCTCTCCTTAGACATAAAAGTTTTACGTACAAATGAAAGCTGTCACTCAGAAGATTCTGAGCTCCAGAGAAAGTTCAATACTTTGTCCATCCTTGAGTCCTGGGACCAAATTCATAGCCATGACTTTTTTTTTTTTTTTTTGCGGTACGCGGGCCTCTCACTGTTGTGGCCTCTCCCGCTGCGGAGCACAGACTCCAGACGCGCAGGCTCAGCAGCCATGGCTCACGGGCCCAGCCACTCCGCAGCATGTGGGATCCTCCCGGATGGGGGCACGAACCCGTGTCCCCTGCATCGGCAGGCGGACTCTCAACCACTGCGCCACCAGGGAAGCCCCCTAACCATGACTTTTTTATTCTCTTCTCATTATGTAGGAAATTTTATCCCATTCCACATTCTTTTTCTTTTTTTTCTCTTTTTCCTAAGCAATGCCAGCCTAGTACAAACTAGTTTTTTTTGTTGTTTGTTTTTAATTTGTACAGTTAAACTTTGCACAACTTGGCTGTGATATTTGGCTTCTTCTATTAGCAGTTTACTCTATGATTCCAGTATCTTGTTAGGTGTGATTTGGCGAGTGGGAGGCTTATTTTAACTACATACAGTGTAAAGAATGTGGACTTTTAAAACAGATAAATATGAATTCTAATCCTAATTATGCCGCTTACCAGCTCTGTGACCTTAGGCAAGTCATTTATCTCTTGATGCCTCAGATTCTTCCATTTTAAAATAAGCATATAAAAACCTGCCTCTACGTGAGAAAAGTCAGTATAGTTCCTAAAAGTTAGTTCAAATACAAAAGTTCTAGAAGGCAAAAGTATAAATATGTTCTATGAAAACATTACACTTGAAGAGAAGTTAAAAATACCAGAGAAACTTGCATGAGATACGAAACTGATTTGAATTTTTAGAAATTACTTCATCCTACAAATATATACATTGTGTACCTGTCAAGCTTGGGATATGGCATCTTGATTTAGACCAGAGTTCAGAGCAATTCATAGGATGAGTCTCTAAGGCAATGTAACTTCCAGGCACTCTGCTAGGCACTTTGCACATAGCCCACAAAACATTACTTTGGGATGAGTCCTTGGCCTCTCTTTCCCCAAGGCCTATGTTCTATTACAACATCATGCTGTGAAAATGAAGGCTGACTATTACAGCGGGCTGAGCAGAGCTTTACGGTATTTCATCAAACCTGTGATATCGCATCTTGTAAAACATCCCATTATTTTACATACCACTAAGAATGACTAAAAAGCTGCAAATTAAATGATTACCCTTACTTTTTTCTCTCTTAGAATTTTAATTTTATACATACTAAAAGCACATTTAGATTTATTCCAGATCATATATTCCTCTTATGCTTCTATAAAAGGGAAAACATAAGCAAAAAGTAGGTTAAGGCATTTGAAAAACTTTTGCGTAGTTCAGGTTCAACTCTCTTAAATCATGTTTTGTCGGAGAATTGTTAATGCCTATGTTTTCCGCACAATGGCGTCATCTGTACCATCGAGAGCCTTGGTGAGGCAGAATTTCTTACAAGACAGCTCTATCGTCATGTCCAGAATTTTCTTCCAAGCCACTGACACTAATTCTGCTGGTTCTTATGCATGTGTGCAAACAACATCCACAATAGGGGTGCTACCTAGCCAAGAACGATTGACGAACATCCAATTTCAGCGATAAAACTATGAAAAAAGGTACATCTTAGAATCAGTGAGGTGCAGTACTTACTGAATGAGCTATAATTCACTAGGTAGAACTACTTTACTACTTCCCAGAAGTTGATACCAACTTTAGAGCATGAGAAGATAGTTTTCTATTGTATTGCATTTTGTCCCATCTTTTCTTTTCTTTTTTTTCCTTTCTTCCTCTAGAATTATTGTTTCGTCCCTGACTCTCTGAAATTCCATGAAATGGAAACCTGACCACAGAGGCCAAGCCAAATAGGGACTTATTTTTGTCACATAACCCGGAAGTCTCGAGGCGGAAGGGCTAGAGCAGGTGCCACCACGATGCCACCAGAGACCCATCCTGCTGTCTTTCTCTCTGCCCTGCTTCAAATGCTGTCACATCCTCACGGTTGCAAGATGAACGATGCATTATGGCCACACTCCCAGGAGGAATTGGGGAAAAACAAAGGGTAAAAGACATCATGGAAGTGTCAGTCCTTTCCCACCAGTAGATTTCTTCTTATGGTAAACACTGGTTATATGACCAACTCTATTTACAAAAGAGTCTAAGGAGAGAAATGTTTTTTAACTGGGAACATAACTTCTCTGATTATATTGGGGTTCTTTAAGTAAGAAAGAAGAGAAAGATGGCTATTGGTAGGAAACTAGCTCTACCTGCTACACTTCTGGCCTGAAAAGTTTAAAAGTATAATGTAGTATGGTTGTCACATGGAAGGCTACAGTTTTTACTTTATTTAGCCTAAGAAACTGGGTAGAATTTTACTGGGAATTAAACACTTCTCCTGGCTAATGTGACTAGTATATTGTATGTCCCTGTCTTCATAAAAGGCACTAGCTGTACAGTAAAAACAAAATGCTTAACAAGAATTAAAGTATCATAATATTATAGTAGTTTCCTAAGCCAGAGCAATGTTTTACACATAACAAGAATTTAATGAATGTGTATAGAATAAATTAGTATTTTCATCACTTTTTGACAGATTAATTTTGGGTTTATTTTTTTCTACCTCAGATGAGGGGGGAAAAAAGAGACCCAATGAAAGTGATATAATAATAATCCCCTACATGTACATTTAACCCCAAATACATTCTGTCACATTCCAATGTCAACTTTTAAAAGTGAAATTATAAAAAGTATTTATATATTAATCATAAGTTGGTACAATCATTTCTCTAGCAAAGCAAACAGCATGTCCACTGACGTTACAGTTCAAACTCGCATAAAAGTTTTACTCTGAAATGTTTGTAGTTTGCCCTTCACCTGTCTCACCCTCGCTTCTTCCCAGCATTCTGCTCTGCTTACTAGTTCTTCTCCTGACTCTTTCACCCTTCTCTGTACTTGGACTTCACTATAGTTCCAGGAAATCATTACCCCAATATCACGGTTACCTGTTATTCTTTATACCAAGAAGGATAAAATACTGTAAGATTTCCCTCATAACAACTACAGGCTATCCTTTCTTCCTTCTCTCTCCATCTCCAATTGTCTCCATTTTCTGGATGCTGCTTCCATAAAGTACATTCAGAAAATGCACTTTGCTATAATCCTTGTACCCTTCTCTGGGAAGATGCTGTCTCTACAACCCTAGAGTTCTACACAGTTTTAATCAGGAATTATTACGTAGGCTATTCCACTGACATCTGTTTTGTACCAATTCTTCGAGCTCTTACAGATAATTGCCAATTATGTTATTCTAACCTTTGGGTCCATTAATGTCTATTTTACAATTACTACTCAGATCTGATAGATCTTACTGTAGCACATTCCCGTAGTTTTCCTTTGTTTTTGCTGTTTTATAACCCTTTTGAGGTCCTTTATGTTTACACTGACCCTACACAATCTATATTACTTTTTATCTGTACTAGATGCTAGGCTGCTAGGAATAGGGGACTGTGTCTAAATAGTCCTGTATCCCTACAACACAGCAGAGTATTTCATATAGAAATGCACAATAAATGTGTGTGGGGTGAATGAATAATTCTTCTACCCAGGTTTTCTATAATTCCCCCTTCCTATTTCAAAAAAAAAAAAAAAAAAAAGGAAATCTTTTTAAGTAATGTGTCCATTTCACTAGCCACTTGACACGAGCAGGCCGAATCTGAGGAATGCCCTCTTAATTGTTCCTGTGTTCAGACACATCAAACTTGAAAAACATCCAAGCTGGTGTGCCTAGAATCTCTCTCACCCTTGGCAAACATTGTGAGCTGCCTTCCTGTTTGCAGTGTTGTTTCATTAGGTCATGAAAAAGGCCCCATAAGAAGGCTGGCACACCCCATTAGTAGAATTACACTCAACTACGGTTCAAAAAAAATTGGCAGCAAAAAAGTATGTTTGTTTAATATTACTCTGTTTTCTAAAATTCGGTTTGCTTACTTTCTACTTCCTAAGTTTTCATTTCTCAATTTTCTTTTGTATGTTCTGATCATCACAGTATACTCCAAGAATTTTCACTGGCCCTTTAAAATTCATACATTCGACAAACATTTATTAAGCCACCTCTTAATGGCAGAAAATGCACCCTCCCCCCAACCCTGCTACTCATGCTCCATCCAGCCCCTACTATCCCCCAAACTGGTCTGTCTCTTAAACTGATGCTAAATATGTTTGTCCCTGTGTGATTGTTCTGTTGGAGTTGTTACCCCCGAAAGGAGAGGGTGGTCTCTTTATTAAATGGAAATTATATTGATCATAATACTGAAAATTATGACTTCAAAGGCAGAATTTAGAGAGTGGATAAACTGGATTCCTTTCACTTCTGCAGCCACATTCTCTTGACCCTAGAATCTAGATATTCTTGAACATATTATGGGGTGGTAGGAGAAAGATGGCCATTGCCATATTAAAGTCAGAATGAGAATTCCTCAAAGATACTAGCCACTTTGAGTGGTATTAAGGGACAAGCCCATGTCCACTCACTTCAGAAAAAGCTAAGGAGAGTGCAATGCTCCCTGAGGCCAACAAGGAAATGGCAATTGTGATTAGTGAGATCTCAAAGGAAAGGGCCATTCATGGTCCTCCCTCCACCAGCATTTGTCCCCTACTGCCAAACTTGCAATCTAATAACTTGCAATTATTAAGAGAGCCAAGAGGGTTCCTGTAGAGTATTTTGTGTGCTGCTCATTTTGCTGGGGTACAAGGATAGAAAAATGAACAACTCTGAACAGTAAAAGCTTACATTCTAGGAGGGCATGTAGCCCATGAAACAAGCAATTATAACAGAGTGTCATACATGACATGATAATACTACAGAAAAAGTGTCTTTCTTTGATATCTTGAAGATTAATTTTTTGTCTCTCCTTTTTAAGGTTCTCTACTTTGCTTTCTTTGTTGTTCTACAACAACCACAGAATTTAAAACTTTAAATACTGCCATGTTTTATAGTATAATAAACTTATGTTTGCCATGTGAAATACACTATGGTTTGCTAGGGAGTCCTCAAAGCCATAGGATGAAATGATTCATTTCCTTAAAACTTAAATTCTACTAATGTTTAGGGTAATGGCATTAGTATTAAAATAATCACTGAAATATGGAGTAGGATGTAAAATTAATAGTCAATTTTTTTAAGTCATTGAAGAATTCAAAGACACTCTGTGCTTAAAACAAGGGGATTTGATTTTATCCCCAGACCCTCAGGAGTAATGGATGCCTAGTGAAATATTTTTAAAAGTCCTGATTAAAAATTCTAAGCAATATCAGCCCACAAGCCACCATCCTTTTTCTTAAAACTATAAATTGTCCATAAATACCAAGGAATACAATAACATATATGAAAGGTATAAATAATAACAATACAACAAAACACTGCAGTACCATTCACACTCTCGTGTATCCTATCCTGTCCCGCCGAACACCATCCTGAAATTTTTTATTCATCATTCTGTTTTTTTGTTCAACATTTTTATGACATATACATGTACCCCTAAGCAATATATTGTTTTTGCATGGGTTGCATGCTTGAAATGTTTTATAAAGATACTCACACTGTATTTATCCTGTTGAAATAGATTTTTTTCACACACATTGATACTTGTGTCTATTGATTATTTTATATATATATTTTGTAGCTATTGTTTATTGACTTTCACAGCTGTATAACTGACATGGCATGAAAAAGATAAAAAATATTTATCTATTCTCATGTCAATGAACATTCAGGTTGTTTCCAAACATTAACTTTTACATACACTGCTCTGCTGGGAACATTATCGTACATGTGTCCTGGTGCACATGGGTAGAAATTACTCTATTTATCTAGGAGTAATTTTCTGGGTCATAGGATGTGAACATTTTTACTCTACAAAATAGTGCCAAATCATTTTCCAAACTATTTATACTATTTCCTGTCCAAAATACATGAGTTCTTATTGCTTCATATCCTTTACAACATTCATTGCCTGACTTTTTAATTTTTGCCAATCTTAGGAGCTGAAATGGTATTTGATTCAGAGTTCAACTGGCACTTCCTCAGTGTCTTATAAGGTTGAGCCTTTTTTCATGTCTATGGACCTCTGAGTTTCCTCTTCCCAAAAATGACTCTTTCCATATTTCTACTGAGTTGCTTATCTTTTTCTTATGGATGTTCAGGAGTTTTGTGGTCTATAACCCATTGTGGCTAAACATGCTACGTAGACAATCAGTCCGTACTTGGCTTTTCATGTTATTTATGTTTCTAATGAAAGTAGTGCTTAATCACAATGTATTCTAGTTATCAATCTTTTTACTGTGGTTTGCACTTTGGGGTTCTTACCTAAAAAATCCTTCCCTATTTCTAAGTAGGAGTAGAGGTAAGCAATTGTTTCTCCTTTGAGGAGCAAATATCATAACAAATAGATAGAAGCTCTGATGTCTGATTTTCATTTAACAGACTAGCCTGGGTAACCAACACTCTCTATAAAAAAACTGAACCCTCAAAGTTAATAGACTGCTTCTTAGGTGTGGTAAATTACAAAAGCAATCACAAATTCCTCCCTCCCCTATATGTACTCTTCTTTACAATGTGATATTGCTGCCTCTGCCATCATGAGATGGTGTCTATCTTTCTACTCCTTGCATTATGGGGATGGCCATGTGACTTGCCTTGTCAATGGGACTTCAGCAAATATATGCAATCAGAGGCTTGAAAATTGCTTATCCTGTGAAGCTTGCTCCTTTGTTGCTTTATGCACCTCTGAGATACCTATAAAAAGAAGCCTGGGCCAGCCTATCAGGGGATGAGAGACCATGTGAATCAGAAACAGGTCATCTTAGTGAGACCATCGTAGATCATGCAGCCCCAGTTAAGCCAGCCAGACCAGAAAAAGCACTCAACAAACGAACGTGAGGAATAAAAAATATTTGTTGTTTCAAACAACTAAGCTTGGGATAGTTTGCTGGGCAGCAAAAGCTAACTTATACATTAGTACACAAGACTCACTTCCATTTTCCCTAATTACTTTCTTTGTTTATGGTATGGGGTCAGAGACTGCTAGTGCCAAGATTCATCCGCTCCTTTCAGTATTAGAAGTTCCACCTTTATCTGGACACGTGGCCAGCTATGGACTACATTTTCCAGCCATCTTGTAGCTATCCAAGGCTAAGTGACCAGATTTAGGCCAACAGAATGTGAGTAGTAATGACAAGTACAACCTCAGGGTTGTCTCCTTAAATACAATACTGTTTGCATTGGACTCTCTCCTTTCCCCTCCCCTACTTTTTGGACTGAATGTAGGTATAGCATAGCTCACCTTTAACTAAACAAAAAAGGAAATACTTTAAGGGTTATTGTTTACCCACCCTAAACTACTCACCTGCTTTTGAACCCTTCTGTGAAAATAGCAACTTAGCCTTAACTGAACTAATAAACTTACCAAGAGTCAGTTGTGTTTACATTTAAACTTATTTATGACAGATGTATGTTATTGTAATTACATGATTCTTCAAAATATTACTTCACCCAATAAAATAGAAACATAAAATAAAAAGAAGTTATTGTCTCTATAAAAACTAACTTGTATACTTTGGAACAATTTAGTAAAGACGAGTCACTAAAAATTAGGTGTGAATGAGACATCTGGGAATGATGGGCATAAAAGCATCAAAATCTAAAGCATTCTTCCCTCAAGGTGCTTCACAAAATGTCCTTAAATTCTCCTTTTACTTAAAAAAATTGAACATTATAAGAATGATATGTGTGAGATTTATAGAAAAAAAGATAGCTCTGAGTTCTATCAGTAAACATGTATTTAAAGAAAAGACTTTGATGCAAGATTATAATCTAGCAAAAAAAGTAAATTAATATGTTTTAGGATAGTATAGAAAGTCTAAAGATCTTTTTTTTAATTTCCTGCTTTAGTTGTTTTTTCATGTTTTTTTAATGAACCAAACAAATATTGGTCCCAATTACATTGGCTAAGAAGGCCTCTAACGATATAATCCCTTCAAGCATGAGTTGATATGCCAGGGTGAAGTGAAGTAGGACCAGGGTTGGGACAAAAATAGAAGTGGTGAAGATGATAGCAACCCAAAGACAGGATGCTGCTTCCAAAGGGGAGCTGCTGCTTGGCTCCATCAAATTGTTGTCATGTGGAATCTGACCAGAATTTTCACGTCTTTCCATTTTGGGGGAAGCTAGAAGTGTGTGTGTGTGTGTGTGTGTGTGTGTGTGTGTGTGTGTGTGTGTGTGTGTGTGTGTGTGTGTGTGTGTGTGTGTGTGAGAGAGAGAAATCTGTGGGCTTTAAATGTCAGCAACTGTGGTAGAGACTGCTAGCCATCTATCAGAGTACATTCTCCTCCTCAGCTAGACCTCATTTCCCAAGATCCTCTGCTTTCTGCTGGGGCCACATGACTGGGTTCCAGCCAATGGCAAATATGCAGAAATGATTCATGTCTTTTCTTTCCAGGCCTGGAGTATAAAATGTCAAGAGATATTTTCCCTTTCCAATGCCTGGGATGTTGATAACCAGAGCATCCATGTACTGCACATATTAAAAATGATAGACTCGTTGTCATCCTGGTTCCCTGAAAGACGGCATGAACAGAGTCCTCCCTCCACCTCCCAACCTGAGACACAGGAACATCCATTCTGGATGGAGTGAAAAATAAACTTCACTTATGGTAGAGACACAGCATTTGAATCTATTGGTTATACCGGTTTAGTTGATACTAACCAGTATAGCTACCAACTTCATTTTAAAATGTTATTGAAGTATAGTTGATTTACAATGTTGAGTTAGTTTCAGGTGTACAGCAAAGTGAAAAAGAATATATATATTCTTTTTGCAGATTCTTTTCCCTTATAGGTTATTCCAAAACATTCAGTATAATTCCCTGTGCTATACAGTACGTCCTTGTTGGTTATCTACTTTATATATAGTAGTGTGTATATGTTAATCCCAAACTCCTGATTTATCCCTCTGCCCCATTCCCCTTTACAACATTGTAAATCAACTATACTTTACTTTTTTTTAAGTTATTCATTTCAGTCCTCTGAGTCCCCATCTTGAAACCTGCCTTTAAGGATCTTCTTACTTTCATCTCCCCTTTCAGAAAGTGCCGGGGGATTCTTACTGTTTTTCTTCCTTCTGAGTTGCTCTCTCCTAGCTTAGTCCTTTTTGAAGAAGATGATAAACTAATAGTTACTTCTTTCTTTCTTTTTTGTCATTTCCCCTTCCTCCGTTCTATCCCTTTCTCTTCTTTTATTCTGCCCTAATCTTCAGCTATTCCTTTCAGCTTTTCCTTTAGCTTCCCTCTTTTTGAAACTCTCATGTGTAAGTGTAAAAAGGCGTTTGTGTGTCCAAACTCATTACGTCAGTATTCCCACAGTTTTGATTTTCCTGAAGCCTCCGTTTTTTTTTTTCATTGAGTTTTTCATGACCACACCCTGACCTCACAGTCCTCAGCACTAACAAATATCTTTAAATCAGTGGACCTGGAAGAGAAAGTGTTCTATCATGATGGGGTTGGGAGGAAAATGAAGTGGCAGTAATCACACGCTGACAGTTACACGAGGCCCCCTCTCTTCCCATTGGCTCAATTTGGACTCCAGAGCCCTCTCTCACGACCAAAACACCGCAGATGACAACCCTAAGGCACAGAAGAAGACTCTTCTCCAAAGTCCCACCACTCACCAACAGAGAACCCCAGGTTTTGTAAGTCACAGTACAAAACTTGTTCCAATAAACCAAACATGTTCTCTGAATTTCCAACTGCCTTCATATACTAGGCATCCACATCTTACAAAAACTTCACAACATATCTAATTAGAATCTTCCACAGAACCTGCTCTCTTGAAATACCCTCATTTTCGGTAGATGTCTCCTACAAAACAAATATATTGATGCTCTAATCTAACATTTGGGTGCTCTAGCTATAATAGTTTCAAATTCCTGAATATTTAAAAATACCTCATGTTTTACATTTTCTAGACACAATATCCAAATATTCGATAGCATTTTTCATTTCTATTCCAATGTTTTAGTTGTTATGTAGATAATCTTAAATATTTTCATTTGGGAAAAGCCATGTAGACCTCTATTTCTCTGCATATTTAATATATACCTTAGAGCTGACCTTTTTTTTTAGAGTACTACATTGAGATTCATGAAACAGAAATTGAGATCTCAAAATGCTCCCATCACCTATTCTTATCTCCTCAGGGAAATGTAAACAGCTTGGTCCCCCAAGAAATATTTTCAAAGTACTAGTCACCTTTTGTTTTGAAACAGCATAAAATAGTATATATCACCTCCTTCTCTAAAAGGGTATAGCGAATGGTAGAAAAGAAATAAGGCAACTCCATGAGGTTACTAAACCACTGAAGCAAGGAAGCTCATGACAGAATAATTTGAAGTTAAAATTTGGCTAGAATACTATCCCTCACATTTCTTCAATACTAAGGTGATGTATATGTATACAAAGTAGAACAGAATTGTAGCAATTATCTAGATAATTTAGGCTAAGGACCACTTTCACAGATAATAATCCACACAATTATAGTCTCTTTTTGGTTTGGCTGGAATTATTCAGGCAGCTGCCTCAATTTTTTCCTTCACTTTCCCTGTATAGGGACATTTCAAAGTAAAAGGAAAACCCATAGTTGGAATTTTAAATGCAAAGTTCCACATTTTATTCAAAACATGAAACTTGTGAGACTGGAGAGAGAAGTCATTTCAAGAGGGAGATCATTCCACAATGACCAAAACCAAATCTATTCATAGTATCCCACTAAAAGAATGAGTTAGTTGAATCTTTTCATTCACTATGCTCTGTTTTTATCCAACTTTCCAAAGTTAGGCAAACACTATGGATGGCAGTAGTTTAAATAGTTTATTTAATTCTTACTTTAGAAAATCCTCTATATAGTAGATACAATTCCATCTATTTTGCAGATACAGTCAA
Organism: Grampus griseus; assembly: GCF_964374135.1. NCBI lineage: Eukaryota > Metazoa > Chordata > Mammalia > Artiodactyla > Delphinidae > Grampus > Grampus griseus. Next base: position 43,098,595 of record NC_139007.1, read on the forward strand.
GAATTTTTAAAAGATAAGAAATTTGCCCAACAACATGAAGAACCAAATTGTTCTCTTGCTATCAAGCCCAAAAGTCTATCCACTGCAGAGATACAGATGAGAAAATTCTCTAATCAGGGAATTGAAAAGTAACACCTTCTGGTGGTTTCTTTTTTAGTGTAAATCCTCTAAAAGATAGGAAATCTTCTCTACATTAGTAATATCAAAAACATTCGGAAACTTCCTCTTCCTTAATCTCTGTCCCTCAACATCTTGCTGGTAAAATTAGAAGACTTAATTACTTCTGAAAGTCAACTGACTTGGCTTAGCAAACCAAAGGGAAATTAAGGGGAAAAAAAAGGAAAAAATAATCAAGTCATTTCTGAGAATCTTTTACTTCACAAAATCAATTAAATCCGACAGGTTGTTTTGGTTTTTCCCATTTTGTGCTAGGCAGAGATAAATAACATCATCACGTAACACAATGAGCCTAGCGTTTGAATGGGTTCTTTGAATTAGAAACTTAATAAAGGCCTAATCCGTACTTTGAAATGTACTGTACATAGTTGTCTAAATAGTTAAATTAAGGATAGGTACATGCTAGGTAAATTCCAACTTATGTGGAGATAAGATCCCAGAGGGATTCTGACACTTACATCTAGGAACTGGTTTCTCACCCAGGGTTGGTCTTGTGATCCTATTAATCAGGAAGCAGATCAGGATGACTTGGAAAGCATTACCCAATTACAGAGGTCCGATTCCATTCTTATAGAATTTAATTCCTCTAGGATATGGTTTGGACATAAATGCATTTTGAAATTTTTCCGTATATGATTTAATGTCTATCTTGGTTAAGAACTACTGAGTGTTGTATCGACCTGAATTTTCTACAGCAGTCAGTATCTTCCATGACTCTGATCAAGATATCCCTCTTTTTCATCATAAGTGTGTTGCTTGTTCTTTTTTTTTTTAAACACTGCTTCTACATCAGCCCCTCATCTACCTTGGCCACTTCTGTATGGGATTGCATCAGCATTGCAATTACTCCCGCATGCATAGTGGAAGGGAGGCGTAGAAAGCCTGCTGTAGGCTAGGCTTTCAGCTAGGTCTCCACCATCAGGGGCTCAGAGTCTGTGGGTTCTCTGCGTGGCCTGTATTTGTCAAGGTTCAGTCAGTGCCACATCCCAATCCCCTTCAGTTCTGATGAGTCGTTTGTTCCTTTCATATGTCTACCAGGTCCTCCATTCATGCCTGTCCTATACTGATCACTGTGGTGCCCAGGAGGGACTCCAATACACAGCAGACATTTATATTATTACTAAAACTAAAACCATTGCCATGGGCAGCTGAACTTTAAAACTCAATTTGTTCTTTCTAATAATGCCGTATCAGGCAAGATGTTCTATGAGGGTATAATGGAAATTTTGTTATGACTATGGGGAACAAGCATTGTCCATCATACTTTAAAATGTTTGTAAACATCTCTGCCGCCCTGTTTTATGGAACAGAGCTGTGGGTTTCCAGATTTCCATTTATCTGTGTGCTTGAGATTTAGAACTGGGAGTTTGTTCTGTTTTGTTAGAACATGTTGCCCTAACCCACCACCTGTGGATCAGCCCACCTTTAAACAGAGGAAAAGTACCCACATTTTAAAAATTTCTATGAAAGGACATCAACCCTATCCTCCAGTTTGTTGATATGCAAAACATTTAGATTGACCCTTAATAAACTCAGGAGACATCTGCACTCTACATTCTTTCCAGAGTGCAAGCCCAGATATTCTGCCATTTAATTCTTATGAAGAACTTATTTACAAATCAGAGTGGTAACCCTAATGGAAGATTATCTGAAGGACATGGACTCCCACCATTATATGAATATGTTTTTCCTTGGATCAAGCCAGACCTTGAGAGGCTGCATGTTTGCACTTCACTGTTTACTTCCTTGTAGGATTTCTAGTACTGAGTTGCACTTCAGATTGTGTCATGAGCTACATACTTGGCTTCTTCTGACAACGACAAAAGTCAGCAATTCTCTCAGGTTAGCTACAGTAATAAGTGCAAGCCATGTCTTGCAGGAAAAGCAGAAGCACAGTAGAGTCAGGCCCCAGGGAAACCTGCTGTCTTTCAGAAACCACTGCGGAACCAGCAATGGGCTCTCCCACCCCAGCTCAGCAGCAGGAGTTTATTGATGACATCATTTCTTTCCACAGGAAATCACCACCTCATCCCTTGCTCTGTGTGTCCCTTTCACTTTGTGCCTATTTATTGTCTCAGCTGCCTCTTGGCCTTTGCAACCTAACTTTTCTCCTGTGCCCTTTGGTTCCTGCTCACACTTCCAAATAATTGCCTCCCTCTGTGTATCTCTTAACTTCAAATGTTCCAAAAGAAAACATCCAATTGTTTCCTCTCAACTTCGATCACCCTTTCTGAACAAACCTTTTTTGTCAGATGGCCTTGTAAGGCCACTGGCCAGTCTGTAAACATTAGTTCCTCTTGAGTCAAGTGCCCCTCCCATCCCCAGGCCAATTAGCAGTGGCCATAATGTTTACAATTGGGAGGTTTGGGTTACTCTGGGGGTGTGTGTGCGTGTGTGTGTGCGTGTGTGTGTGTGTGTGTGTGTGTGTGTGTGTGTGTGTGTGTTAGAAGGGAGGCTACATGGTACAGAGTGCGGTTACTTGTAGTCAAGTCAACTATGGCTACTTTCCTTTCTTTAGAGATCTGTGGCCATTGTAAGTACTTTGAATCTTTGTCTTATTTTGCACTGAGGAACAGTACCCAAAGTATTTATAACAGCCATGATATTGCATTTATTTTAGGAATGTTGTTGAGAATGTACCACAGCATGACACTATATACATACGCTCTTTTTCACAGATCCAGTAGGGAGATTTCTCTTCTATCTCCATACAAGTAAAAGTGTGGCTTACCATTAGTTTCTGCTGGCTCTGCTCTTAGGTATACCATGAATTTTGTAAACAATACTCTTTGGACTGGCTGCTAAAAAATTCAAGGTCAAATTTGTGGATCACTTCTGGCAACAATACAGGATTTTCTGGTCTGTTTCTAGAGCACACCGTACCCATACTTTCATCTTATTTTCTTTTCCTGTCTTGATTTCATTTCACCTATTCATCCTCTTTTCTCTTTTCTCATATATAATTATTTAAGCCATATCAAATCTTAATTTCAGAAGAGATGACATATAAAAGAAAAACTGTAATTATCTATTGACATAATTATCCATTTCGCTAAACAATGAATTTTTCAAGAAAAGCAAAAATATTGTCTTCTATGTGTGAATAGAATTTAGTCTAGTTCCAGTCCACTTATTAAAAGTTTGTTGAATGAATGAGTGGTTTAATGGTTTTTACCAAAATATTGGACAATGATAAACTTCACACTGCAGATATTGAATAAAACGTGCATTTGGAAATAAGATTATTTTAAGTAAACTGGCATACTTTTGATACAATCTTGGTAACGATATTGTCATATCTCAAATTCTGATTCATCAGAGCTACAATATCTCTTTTCTTTTCATGAAACAACACTACTATAGATACTAACAGCATGAAAGTGAGATTCATATAAGTTCATGAAGTTTATAAGAAAAGAAAAGGAATTACAGGGAAGACCAAAGCCAATACTTTAAAAGCACATTGCAAATTCTTTTAGTAATCATTTTGGCATTACCATTCATCATTGTGACCTGACTCTGAATGAAGTTGTATTTTCGTGCTAGTGTCCTTTGAAATATGTAATTCCATAAGCATTCCATTGTGATGAAAGCTCTTGTGTCCATCCAAACAGAGAAAACACTGTATCACAAGTTACTCAGGGCAAGTTTTTGGCAACTACTTAAAGGGGACAAATAAGAGGAATTTAATATAATTCAATCAAAGACTGGGTAATACACATGAGAGAAAAGCAAGGCTGGACCGACAATTAGTAAAGTCAGCATTATTCCTGAATGCAGCACTTTACAGTGTTTTAGAACTAGGTAGAAGGAATGCATTGTGCTAACTTGATACAACAGCTAATTGATATGTGTGACTACTTAAGTCAAAGTAAAAACTTAGCTGTACCAGGCATTACGAAATCTGCCATGAGGGTGTCACTTCATGTTTCTGGAAGGATAAACAGCCAGCTGGAATTTCTTGTCATTGGTCACGGAAGCCCAGGAATGCCATCGGTGTCCTAGGGCCCGCTCCTGTGTGCGTCCTCAGCGCTTTCAACACGTCATTGGGGATAACGCTGCCCCACGTTCAAAGGCTGCCTGGAGAGGAGAGCAAGCCTTTCCCATCGCACTTCTCCAGTGGCCCAGCTCTAAACGCCTTCGGATACTCAGAGATAAAAGCCCTTGACCTTTTTACCTAAGGCTGAAGTGCATGATCACAGGAACTGATAGTCTGTGAACAACCCAGGTTCCTCCTGGAAGCAAATCCTCTTGGTTAAAGATTCTTATTCACAACCTTCTAAAAGGGAAGCATCATTGAGGGTGCAATTTGGACTCATAAAACTCTGCATTAATTATATACTGACTCTGCACTATTAAAACAAAGCCCTTTGACTAGCGGCCATCAGATACCTTTCAGAGGAGGGAGTCTCGGCTGTTATTCTTACAGCGCCCGTGAAAGAGCACTGATCCTCTCTCTGGTGGTGGCTTTTGTTTCCAGCCCTTCTTTTTCAATGGTTGTCATGGAATCAACTTATTAACATATGAAAAGCCATACACAACACTTTTCCCTTTACCCCCATCTCACCCACAACCAAAGCCTGTTGCTAAAGACTTAGTCCTTAATATTCATGTAAAGGAGGGTGGGGTGTGAGAACAGAAATAAAATGGTGGGTGAAAAAACAAAGATGTTTTCAACTTGCATCCTCGGGAGCAAAAATGGTTGATTTTCTTAGTTTGAATTTTTTCAACTTCTGTTTTTTTACTGAATCTTTCCCAGATTATGATAACTGTAGTCTCCTGTCCTGTTACAGCCAATTTATTCAACAGAATTGCTTTTAATTGCCTCATGAGTCAGACGATAGACGCGCAAGCTTTACAACATACTATGTCAACAGCTTTTGTTTAGTTTAATTCGATGAGCAATTCTCATGTTTTCTTCAAAATAATTTTTAAATTTCTTTAAAATTTTCACCTTAGTTCAGAAGTAACATAAAATTTTATTTTATTTTTTAAAGTGATCTTATCGTCTGGACCGCAGTTCATGAAAAAGGATAGGACCCTGTTTGCTTTTGGGGAGTTGTCTTAGCCATATCAGTAAGCTACCTCTTGCCTCCCCGTGCAGGCAGTCAAAGTAATATATTGTTTTTCCATGTAAAAATAAACCTTGCCAACTCCCCCCAAACGCACTTATGTAACTGCCTTGGAAAGGCTCTGAGAATACTAAGAGAAAGACAGGAGAATTTTTAAAACAAAAACAACAAAAATCTCTGAAGCACATTTCACTCCATATAACTACAGTCATATAGACTAAACCCCAAGTACTACCTGTAAAATATTCGTGCATAGCATATAGATTTACCACTTTCTGGCTTCCAGGCAATTTCTCAAGCTAGTTCCCATCTCAAAAACTTTAAGTAAACACTTAGGATGAAAATGACGATGATGAGAATTAACAAACAATTAGAACCATGTGCTAAGTGCTAAGAGCTTTATATGACTGGCTTATTTAATGCTCATAACAATCACAGGAGCAATAGTTGATCACTTCTTCAATCCTGGGACTTACTATATTCAATTGGGAAAGTTCTTTTAGGGAAAGAAATTCTGATAAAATATACCTCATCCAAAATTGACCAAGTTGGTTTGGATAATCTACCTGGATATTCCACAGGTAACGTTTGATTGTCAGTGGCAAACAACCAATGCAAACAAATGAGTAAGAAAATAAAGGGGGAGGATAGTTATTGACTCTTGTAACTAGAAAATCCAAGAGAGGCACTAACTTTAAGCGTGACTAAATCTTGGGGTCAATAAATGTCCAATATTTGTCTGACCCTTTGCCTCCATCCTTCTGCTCTCCCGTCATCTCTTGGCCCTACTTTTCTTGAAAGAGCTGCCTTATGCTCTGTTACAGTGGAGACTCCCTCTGAGTAACTCCAGAAAATAGCTGAAGGAAGTTCCAGATTCACATCCACTCTCTAGTAAGTCCAACAGAAAGCGGTCACTCCTTTCTCTGTTAGTTCCCATGTAACAAAACCAGGGAAAGAGTCTGACTGGCCCTGCTTGGTTCATATGCCCAAATTTTAACTTTAACTTTCTAGCTAGGGGAATATTTGGCCAGTCTTGTTACTGCCTATTCCTACGGCTGGAGTTGCAATATCTGTTGTACAATAAGAGAGTTGAGAAAGCTACTGGGAATGGATAAAATCAATAGCTACGTATACTCTACGCAGGACTTTACTCATCCGTGTTTGAAGTGAAATATAACTCAAGTTAAGTAAGGATTTCTAATAATCAGCTTCCTAATCATCTGAACTAATGAAGGTAGTAGAGATGTGTTTATTATCAGCAAAGTAAATAATATGAAAATCTCCTTCAGTGAAAATTGATTTAGCAGTGTGAAGTCCTGGACAAGCTGGAATGGACCAGTGATAGGGAGACATAGTGGAGGCCCAATTTTATTGAGATGAAGCCCTTAAAAGGACAAAATCCATCAAGATATACTTACTTAGTTCCTACCATGTCACCCACACTGGGATTGGTGCACTGGGAGAGGAAAAATCAGAAACACCCAGGCTATCAAATGATAGAAGTAACATATAATAATTACTCAACACACAGCCTGGAGGGTAAATAAACTGAGAAATAAAATTGGTTCTTGTCCAGTAGGACAATCTACAGGAACGTGATAAGGCAGTGAGTCACCTGTGTCTGAATAAAGGAAGCCTTGAGTTTAGAATGCTCCTCCCTGCTGCCCTTGACCTTCTGTGATATCCTCTAAACCCTTGGTAGCAGAGGCGAGGTGCAGAATTCGGCTTAGTGGGATCGGGTTAAGGAATCTGTAAGATAACGTGCTTATCTCGTGACTGCTTGTTACCATTCCACTGGACTTGGGACAGATGTTCAAGTACCCACATGATTTTTAAAAGCATCAGGACTGGGGCTTCCCTGGTGGCGCAGTGGTTGAGAGTCTGCCTGCCGATGCAGGGGACACGGGTTCGTGCCCCGGTCCGGGAAGATCCCACATGCCGCAGAGCGGCTGGGCCTGTGAGCCATGGCCGCTGAGCCTACGCGTCCGGAGCCTGTGCTCTGCAACGGGAGAGACCACAACAGTGAGAGGCCCGCGTACCGCAAAAAAAAAAAAAAAAAAAAAAAAAAAGCATCAGGACTTCTTTGTAGCCTCCATGCTCTTCTGGGTTTCACCTCTGAAGGATCTGGGAGAAGATGGTGTGTAACAGCAGCTCATTTTCCACTTTACGGCGTCTCATAGTCTCATCACCCTCCCAGTCACCTCATAGACGCGAATGGAAATCACGGACGCGAAAACCTAAAGCACCTCCTCATATGAGAACCTGTAAACCATTCTGCCACACGAAAAGGCCTGTGCAGACACAAAGAGCCACGATTCTTTGGAGCTTAATATTTGGAGGGTGGTCAAGGCCCTAAGGAGTTTTTGCAATTTTGATTCACTTCAATCACTTGTCCATTGTTTTTTTTTTGTTTTTCTCTCTCTAGATGGAAACATTTGGGAGACTTACCCACTGATAATCAGATATCACTATACTCTAAGCGCTTTTGAAATCACAACATTGTTTTTGAAAATCTTACCAAACACAGCTCATTCAATGAATCTGAACATGTTCCTATACTCAGGGGATTGTATTTCAGTGAAGATATTCATTATAAACTCGTATTTCTCTTAATAAATTTAAAAGCTTCATTAAACACCTATCTCTAATTTCATATTTCCCCATATGGAGTCTCGCCTTTCCAATCAAACACTCCTTTCCTTCTTCAAAAATCAGTTTTGAGCACACATCCATGAGGAACCTTCCCTTATTAAATCCCTTCTATCTTGATCAATCTACCACTTTAACCTCTACAGAGATTTGCAAGAATTGGTAGATAGCCAATCAATCCACAAATAATTATTGGGCAACTGTAACATGCTTAGTACTGAAAAAGTATGTGGAGAAATTGAAAAATATGTAAGACATGATCTTTTCCTCCAAGAAGCTTACAGTCTTGTTGAAGAGGTAAGATTTACAAATGGAAATTTTTTTTTTTTAAGTTATTTAATTTTGGCTGTGTTGGGTCTTCGTTTCTGTGCGTGGGCTTTCTCTAGTTGCGGCGAACCGGGGCCATACTTCATTGCGGTGCGCAGGCCTCTCACTATTGCGGCCTCTCGTTGCAGAGCACAAGCTCCAGACGCGCAGGCTCAGTAGTTGTGGCTCACGGGCCCAGCCGCTCCGTGGCATGTGGGATCTTCCCAGACTAGGGCTCAAACCCGTGTCCCCTGCATTGGCAGGCAGATTCTCAACCACTGTGCTACCAGGGAAGCCCTACACATGGAAATATTTTTAAACAATACGTGATTTATTTCCTCATCCTAAATTAATGTTCACTTTGGTGCCTAATTCTGTGTTTTTTATCATAAAGGGAACTCCCCAAATCGTATAAAGTTCCATTCAGAACCTGAATCTGCCTTGCTGAGGACAGAGACTTGCAATGAGTTACTTTGCCACCAAGATAGGCCTTGACCTGGGCTTTGAAGAGAAGGCTCCCCTGCTGAGCAGAGAAAGAAACTGTATTTCAAGTGGGGAAGTTTTGTCTCTGGGATGGTTTAAATGCAAACTTTCCCAGAAACAGAAGTAGACTAGATGGCCATGAAAGATCCGGGTCTGGTGAATTTAAAGTAAACAAGGTGTAAGTATCAGATACTTAAACTTACATGGGTCACGTTGTAGCTAAAACCTTAAAACAGTGGATCCCATATTTGCAAGACTTGAGTGCGGCCAATTGTTAAGGGTAAGCACCGCTCTGAGTATATGTCAGAATTTACACGTAAACTTCAGAATTAAAAAGCTAACTACTCAGCTCAGAAATAAATGTCATTCAAATAGAGGCTCTAAACTGTTGTTTCCCTCCTTTGTGTTTGTGTAGATTTAAACTAGGTGATCCATTTTGTAGGTAGTGTTTTATGTGAATTCAGTAATATATCTTCCTTCAAGTGTCCTGGCGTAGGCCAACGTTACAGCCTAAAGAACTCAGTTTGGGCTAACCAGAAGTGCTAACCAGAAAAGTTGCCTGCTGCAGTTGATAGAACCCAGGATTCGGAGTCGAAAGACCTGACTTTGGGTCCCAGATCTGCCACCCTCCTGATAAATGTACACGGTAATGTCCATTGTAAGAGATTTCTAGGAGGAGTAACTAGAGGAATCTCTCAGATGATGGTAAGGCCAACCAGTATTCTACAGTTGGAGTCTGTTTGGACTGATTGTTGCAGTGGTTGTTAAATGTTAACTATTTTCAATTTCATCTGGCATGGAGATATCAGTTAAGAGCTCTGCCTACCACCAGCAGAACCTATGTAAACCAGTCTTACTCACTGCTCCAAGCACCGAACTGATTGTTGGCTAGAGCAAGGAACCCTGTTATTCTGGAGATGAACATCTCCTGAGCCATGACAGTTTTGAGTTCTTAGGGTTAGGCACAAGGGCGAATGCCCTGGGGTTTGAGAAGAAAAATCATTAGGCTGGACCCAGTGGTTCTCAATTCTGGCTGCACATAAAATTACCTAGGAGCTTTTTAAAAATACTTGTGCCTGCAGCAAAGGAAACCATCAACTAAAGGACAACCTACTGAATGGGAGAAAATATTTGCAAATGATACAACTGATGAGGGGTTAATATCCAACATACAGAAACAGCTCATACAACTCAATATCGAAAAAGCAAATAACCCAATTAAAAAATGGGCAGAAGAACTGAATAGACATTTTTCCAAAGAAGACATGCAAATGGCCAACAGGCACATGAAAAAATGCTCAACATTGCTAACCATCAGGGAAATGTAAATCAAACCCGCAATGAGATATCACCTCACACCTGTCAGAATGACTATCATCAAAAAGAACACAAATAACAAATGTTGGCCAGGATGTAAAGAAAAAGGAAACCCTTGAACACTGTTGGCGGGAATGTAAATTGGTGCAGCCACTATGCAAAACTGTGTGGAGGTTCCTCAACAAACTAAAAATAGAACTACCATATGACCCAGCAATCCCACTCCTGGGTACATATCTGAAAAAAAAAACAAAAAACACTAATTTGAAAAGAGACATGCACCCCAATGTTCATAGTAGCATTATTCACAAAAGCCAAGATATGGAAGCAATCTAAGTGTTCGTCAAATGACAAATGGATAAAGAAGATATAGTATATATTGGGTTGGCCAAACATCTTACAGAAAAACCCGAACAAACGTTTTGGTCAACCCGATATATACAATGGAATACTACTCGGCCATAAAAAAGTAATGAAACTTTGCCATTTGCAGCAACATGGATGGACTTGGCAGGCATTATGCTAACTGAAATAATTCAGACAGAGAAAAACAAATACTGTATGATATCACATATGTGGAATCTAAAAAGTACAACAAACTAGTGAATATGACAAAAAAGAAGCAGACTCAGATAGAGCAAACAAATTAGTGGTTACCAGTGGGGGCAGGGGAGGCAGGGAGGGAGGGAGGAAGGACAACAGAGAAGTAGGAGATTAAGAGGTACAAACTACTCTGTATAAAATAAGCTACAAGGGAATATAGCAAATATTTTATAACTATAAACAGAGTATAACTTTTAAAATTATCAATCACTATACTGTACACTGTAATTTATATAATATTATACATCAACTACACTTCAACTTAAAAAAAAAAGATTATAAAAAATATTTGTGCCTGGACCCTACACTAACCAAATTAAGTCAGAATCTCAATCGTGGGGTCACAGAAATCTTCCCCAAGTGATGTCACTATGCATCCATAATTGAGAAGCATCACAGCTAGACATTCATTCTAATCCAGCATATGAAGCAAAGAGCACATTATCCTGATGAATTGCCAACTGCTCTACTGTAGTGGGCACGGTGGCAAGTATCCATTTTCTAAGTGAAACGTCCTCTTACAAAGGACCTACTTTATGCACACTATCCATAAATCCAAGCAAGAGGCCCAACTGCTCTGTGCCCTGCATCTTATAACGCCCAGCCTGGTCTTTTAACAGCGGCTCTCTTAATGGGAAGAAGAGTCCATGGGGCCAAAGGGTTATTCCCACACACATACCCTCAACCATGCTTTGATTTCCCAGGATCTTGGAATTCCCTTTCCAATCAACCAGAGTCAAGTTCCAGGATTTGTGTGAAGCCTCTTTCCTGTGTGTGTGCACCTGAATGCAAACCGGGCACACCTCTAGGCCCAGGAGTGGCCCTGGGGGGCTGATGGTGGGAGTGTCACTGGTACTTGGACATATGAGGTAGAGGGTCCTGCAGGAGTTTGAGAGACCACACACACACTGACGTCTGGAGCCAGAATGTGAAGAGAAGGGGCTGGACCTGGGACCAAGGGCACTGAGTTGGGCAGTGAGAGGCCACCTCTCCCTGGACATTGTGTTCCAGAATGAGACTCCAAGGAGTGAGAGAAATCTAAATTTCAACCCAGCCTCTAGATGATCACTGTTTATCAGGGAGGGAGGGTAGAACATATTTTATGTTTTATCTGAGAGTTTTCAAGCTTGAATCATAACTCTTAAGTATTTAAGCATATGGCGTGTGCGCCTCTATTTGGACACTTACACTGGGCCCACATATGTTAGAGGCGAGCCCGAAGGACACATCTTTTCCCCGCTTCCCTACGGGATGTTTTCCTATTTGAAATCAGCAGCCATGGAAGCTTTCCAAGGCTGTTCAAATGCAATGAGAATGTGGTCCATCAAAAATGCTGTCTGGTTTTATTGCACATAAGAGGTTGTTAACTCTGGCAGCCTACCCAGATTCGTCTCTGTTCTCATTGTCCGTTCAGCCTCCCCAGCCAAATCCTAATGGGGTAATGAGTCTGCGCCTATGAGATTTGAGGGAGGGGCCGAGGGAAGTGTAATCAAGCAAATCACCATGTGCTGAGCTGAAAGACAGAAGGCCTCTGCTCCTTGGACTTCATTTCCAATTCACTTCATTTTGGGTTTGTTTTTTTGTTTTGGTTTGGTTTTTGGCAGCAGAAAAAAAGGAACGGTCTCTGCTTTTCCTCTTGTAAAACCTGGAGCAAGATAACTACCCTGGTTCCACAGGAACGCTGTAAGGAAGATCTCAGAGAACAGGGGCTGTTTATAGCCTACATATGAAAATGCATAAGAAATCATCCTTTCCCTACCATTTGTTCATCTGGCAGGATGTACTAGGGCTTTAGAAGGGAAACATGGCTGTGTTTTAAGAGAAGCTACAATAGGAAAGTTGTGGGAGTTGGGCAGAGAAGGCCAAGGGCAGAATTCAATTCACACTTTATAAATCTGGCACCAGTGTGTGTGAACTGCTTCATGAACTGGCCTATATTAGGCAAGGAAGAAACCCGAAGCAAACCAAGAGTTATTCTCAAGCAGCCAGTTCTGCCAGCGAATTAACCATGAACCAGCAGGGGCAGGAAACTCCGGAACCCAGGAAAATTCTACAGAGACCACTGAAGAGACTCTGCAGCGGCCAAAGCAGCTCCTGGCTATTGCACACCAAGGGGAGGAAATAGAAGTCCCTAAGCCCAGGCTTCTGTGGAACATGGCATAGGTCCCGTGACAGCAGGGCAGCTCCAAGGGCTAAGGTGGCCCAGAGATGCTGCTGAGACTTCGGTGAGAGCAGGCAGGCAGGAAGGAGGCGGTGTGGGAAGTAGCCCTCACACAGATGCTAGCATCAAAGAGCCTGTTGACTTGGTGATTAGTATCGTGAAATAAAAGGCTCAGGTTGCATCTGCTTAGGGAAGAATGGTTATTTTCCCCTCTGTGCGGCCTTAGCTGGGCACTGAGAATGTGCTGTGCTAATTGGCTTCCCAGGTGCTTCTCTCGGGAAGGCGGGATTCCGGATTCAGGTTGGGTTATCTCTCCTGGTGCCATGACGTGGGGGGACTGGGGGCTTGTCTGGGCTTCTGAGTTTACGTAATGAGTAAGGGGTTGAGTCACAGAGGAGTTACCTGTCAACCAGTCTCCCCTCGGGGTCTGTGTTTACCTTGCATGTGTCACTACAGAAAGGTCACCAACACCATCTGTTTCCCAATGCCACTGGGGTGGGGTGGACTAGTGTAGAGCTTCCTGGGGGCAGCGAAGGAATTAATCAACCCTTCACCAAGAATGGACCTACCCACGGCCATAGCATCCCAACTGCGCATACTGTGGAAAGATTACTCTCTGTGCCTCGAAGCCTGGAATCGCTGGTCGGCTGAATTATTCTACTGTTTCCCCCAGAGAAGTCTGAACCAAGAGGCAATTCATGTAGTGGAAAGGACACAAATCGTGAACACAAAGAGCCCTCGGTTTGAATGCTTGCTCTTCTACTTTCTAGCTGTGTGACCTTGGATAAATTATTTAAGCCTCCTGCATCCCAATTTCCTAACATATAAAATAGAGATAATAATACCTATATCATAGAACTATTAGGCTGATGAAATTAAATAACTCCTTATAGGCACTCAGTATAAGGAAGCTGTTCTTAACAGGAAATGTGCTTTTCAGAGGAACCAGTCCCTCTCTCCCCTTCATAAATCTTGGAGCTCAGCAGAAGCACCAGGGGCAATTCCACTCGGAGCTACAGTGCTGCCTTCTGCTCTCCAAATGGTAACTCTAGATGCTCCCACTGCAAATATTACTGTTTGGATAAAACTTTCAGAGAAAATCATTTCAGAAAACAACCTGAGCAGCCCCTTCCCTTCTTCTCCTTCCTGCCATCCCACCCCACCTCCATATCTGCCACACAATGTGGTAAGAAACTGAGTTGGGGAAATAATGTCTGGGGAAAGGATGAGGGATGTGGTTCTTTTGGGAAGTAGTGACAGGCAGATAGTTGAAGGTCATGACCTTGAAAAGACATCAGAGGTCATCCTAGGGAGTCCCCTCATTTTGTTACTGAATTGCTTGACTGGACCCACGCAGTAGACCTAGCCTGGGCCAAGACCCCTTGTCTAGGCCAGGGAGGATCTTTTTCTGATTGGATTCCCACAGCCAATAAGGAAACCGATGCTGGGACTGGAAGAGCACAAGCTTTATTCGAAGGCCAAAGAATGGAGAAATGGGAACCTAGTTTGAAAATCAATTTCTCAACCCAATCTGAGCAGAGATGCCAAATACATAGGAGGGTCGAGCTAAAAGGGGGGAAACTGGAAAGAGTGGGAGGAATATTCATGAGTTATCTGAGAACAAGGGTGTGGTGTGGACCTGGAACTGGTGCAACTCTCCTTTCTAGTCCTTGTATGGGCTTTTCTGGTCTTTGTATGGCAATTGTCCACTGTCATGGTTCCTGTGGGTGTGTCATTTAGCATGCTAATGCATTACAATGAGGCTCGAGGTCTACTGGAAGTCAAATCCTCTGTCATCTTGGGCCTATTTGGTTCTAACCAGCTCTTGTTTTTTTCTCTTTGCAGCTGCCTCTTGAAACTTAGATGAGTACTGTAATCGGTTTACATTTGAGGGAGGGGCAGGGGCATGATTCTGGGGCAACAGCCTTGGTAACAATTCCACCCTGAAGCTGAACATCTAGATGGTTACAGAGCGGTGCTCTGAGACGCGTGCTCTTACCAGCTTCAAGGCTGCCCTGAAGTTTGGGATTGACATGTATATACTACTATATTTAAAATAGATAACCAACAAGGACCTACTGTATAGCAGAGGGAACTCTGCTCAATATTCTGTAATAACCTAAATGGGAAAAGAATTTGAAAAAGAATAGATACACGTATGTGTATAGCTGAATCACTTTGCTGTACACCTGAAACTAACACAACATTGTTTATCAACTATACTCCAATATAAAATAGAACTTTTTTTAAAGAAACGCTGCCCTGAAGGCAGACCAGAGGCATGGATATACATTGCATTCAATGTTGAACACGTGTACTGAGTGTGTAATGGCAGGTCCATGGAAAGTGTATATGTGGAGGGGCTTAGATAGAATAGACTGCTTAGAAATGGAAATGGGTAGCTTAGAACTGCACAAGCATTCCAGATCTCATCGTGGCAAAAGGGAATTTTATCAGTTCTTTGTCTTATTCAGCTTAGGGATCTACCAGAAATTTCTGGAAGGGAAAGGCTGACTTTCCCTTTCCAGGACTGACTTCACACTTTGCAAACATGGAACTTTGGTTTTGTTATTGGCAGAAACGCGCACTGACATCCCTACTCTTAACAGACAAGCTTACAAAGCATGCTGTCAGAGGACCCTGGGATGGGAGGGAAAGAGCAGGGTGGGCAGGACTGTGTAGCTCTTCTGCCTGGGTCCAGGGAGAAGGGTGACTATTCTGGACACTGGAGACACATTGCTTTTCTAAAGCCTTGGTTGACAAGTACACAAGCACCATCTAACTCCTTAATCCAGTCTCTAAAAGCAACTAGAGCATCCATCATCACTGTTTAAAACAAACAGAAACCAGAACCAATAAGCACGGATTCTTAATCCCTTACTTTCGTGGGCATCATGCTCTGCAAGGGATAAAAGAGCCTCTCAAGCAGTGAGTCACAGGAAGGGGGAAGAGAACGACCCGGCGGTCTCAGGGACTCTCAGGGACGCCTGGGATAAGAGCTAGAGTAGGAGTCTGAGGCAGTACTCCCACACTTCTTCAGCCTGGTCACCCTGCCGTAAGTCCCAACTGGCCTAGGAAGTCCCTTATTTGGCCCTTGGGCAAGTCCTATGTAGCGTTATAGTTTATAACCTATTCATACGGTAGCTTGGAAACTAATTGTCACTAATGTATAAAGGCCACCAAAATGTCACAAGATCAATGTACCTTGATCCCATTCCCAGTACCTTTGAGAGGAAAAAAAGAGAACGTTCCTTACTAGGATAAACCTATTATAGTTGAGTATCTTGGGGAAATGGCATGAAGGCCTTCAACTAAAGATCACAGAGTGCTGAATTCTGACAATAAGAAGTGTTCAGCACGGTGCTGTTTATGGAAATGATTTATTTTATTATCTAAATATTAAACACTTTAC
Source organism: Grampus griseus (assembly GCF_964374135.1). Taxonomy (NCBI): domain Eukaryota; kingdom Metazoa; phylum Chordata; class Mammalia; order Artiodactyla; family Delphinidae; genus Grampus; species Grampus griseus. The sequence goes on from NC_139007.1 coordinate 43,114,775, forward strand.
TATGCCATCAACAAATTGAGGCTTTGAAAAAGCACAGAAGCAGTAAAAAGACACACAAAAACTAAAACACACAGAAAAATAGGAAAAGTTTTACCAAATTTTCTTTTTAACATAATGTTCTTATTGAGCACTGAAAGGTAACTGGTAAGAACCTGGTTTGTATATAATATTTAATAAAAGATAATTCATTTCTCTGCATTCCCACTAAGTATTGGGTTAATGTTTTTTAAATATCAGTTTGATATTAAATCATGCATTATTCCAAGTTACCTTCATTTCTAGCCCCTGGTGGTACTATCTTAAAAAAAAAATTTTTTTTTTCTAGAATGAATAACTGAAGATCTACTGAAGTTGTTCATGGGCCAAATAAAGCAGAACCACTGTCCTAGAGACTGTCAGATGGATATTTCCCCTGGGAAGTACCTCCTGATTAAAAACAACAGAATGAAGAGCCGAATGCGTTCCAGTTTTCCTGTGGTCTTAATTACTAAATCCGTTTGATTATGTGGTTAATCAAATTGACTGTGGATTAAACGACTGGGGGGAAGCACATTGATCCTTTTTTCTAGATGGCAGTTCACGTCAAATAAACATGCCCTTTCCTAAATAACTCTAGAGACTGAGATTTATTATTGTTCTTTGGTAAATTTTTCCAATGGTTAAATGCCTTAAAATCCAAATATTATTTGGAGATCTAACCCAAACTTTCTCCGTATAAACAAAATGATCTTTGTTCAAGATCATTTTCAAAACATGGATGACCTCCTCTCAGCTTCATTTTGCACTCTGAAAAACTCATCCATCTCATTCAGAATAAAATTCAAACTCCTTAATGTTGCCTCAAAGACCCATTCATAATCTCTATTCACCCTTCTCTTCACCTCTCTGATCTCATCTCCTCCCACTCCACCCCTGCCTGCTCAGTTATAGGCACACTGGCCTCATAGCTGTAAAAACACTAGACACATACCTGCCCCCGTGCCTTTGCACTTGCTGGCTTATTCTATCTAGAGCCATTGTTCCCAGATATCTACCTGGCATGTTCCCTCACATCATTCAGGTTTCTGCTAAATGTCCCCTAACCAAAGAGGCTTTCCCTGATAGCTCTACATTAAAAAGCTCCTCAACAATTTAACAGTTCCATAAATGTCTCCATTTATCCTGCTTTTTTTCTTTTTAACAGCTTTTCCCTCAAATATTTATATATCTATTGTATGTCTCCACTATAGATGATAAGGTTTGTGAGATCAGGGTCCTTGTTTTTATTCACTGGTATATCCCTACACCTTTATAAGAAGTATTGAACATCTCTGTGTGACAGACTCTGAGACATGTAGCAAAATGAAAGGTGCAGCAAAAAGATGTGAGACCAGCCTTTCCCAGCATGAGAAAGGTAGAATGTCAAGAGGTTATGAACTTTGTGAGCCTTTCTTTCTCTTTTGTTCTCCAGTAAAGCAAAGATATCAGCATAAACCGGTTTCGTCCAGAGCCCTTTCAATTTCTTTTTTTAATGTGCAATCGTCCTATTTTGATTGCTTTCACAATTCTTAATGGTCTTACCTTTACAGACTAGTTTCTCTCCTTTATAAAACATTTTTAACAGATTGAATTTTCTCTTAAACAAAAGGTTAATTTTAGCGTTGCAAAAAGGCATGACATGTTTTAGGGATTCTTTCTGACTCTTGCACATAACTTGAAGTCATAGGTTTCAGCAAGACTAAGTATGGACAAATTCAAGCAATTTTATAGGCTCAAATGTGGCTAAGCGCAAGAAAAATACTGGGAGATATTTGTCCGATGCTCATCTGCGCATTTGGGCAGAATGCCCACTATGAATGAAAGCTGCATGCAGACGGCAGCACACCAATCCTTCTCTTCTCTGCGGCAGCCAGCCGGTACCTCGCAGAGGGCCAGGTAGTGGTGAACTATTAGGGAACAGTTGGTTCTGTGTCAGCTTCAGTGTATTCAGTCAGTGTTCTGCCTTCCTCCCGATGTTCTTGGATATTTTAATTTGTTGTAGTCATGTTTGTGTCTTCACCCCCTACTCCTATAGAAAGATGCTATCTTTCTAGATAAAAGTTGAAACGCTACCTTCCCAAGTAGCGCGTTGATTGTGAGCACCTCAGATCATACTTCTCAGTATTTCTACTTCTTTTCCCACCAAAGGAAACACCTGCAGACTGTGAAACAGAAAATGAAGCTAACCAATTTGTTTATCCATACAAAGAGTTCGAGCTCAGTTGGAGACTTTGGCCATGATTTAGGACAGTTCTGCTTCCTACACAGCAAGGAGAGAGAGAGAGAAGGGGTGGTGAGTTATGTATGGGAAATAGGAGAAAGGCCTTTCTCCTACCCCTGGGGATTGTCGATGGTTGATATGGAAGATTACACTGGAACAAAGATTGCATTGCTGCCTTGTGTAGTTTCTGCTCTACTTGTACTACATTATTATAGACTAGTTCTATTGTCTTGGTGGACAATAGAGGGTTTTATTTCAACATTCTGTACAGAATGCCTGTATGGCCTCTTTCTTCCCTCCTCCAGATGCAGGAAGATATTTAGTATCAGATTTCTGGAGGAGCCACCTCAAAATGAGGAGGTATAAACATTTCCTTTTTTACCTCCTCCCCCCATACGTCAGCTTTCAAAGCCCAGTAGTTCTGTTGTTTGGGACAGAAGAGCAAATCATAGCACACTAGAGTACAGCCTAACTGGGCAACTCTGTACAAATAAAAAAATGAGTGATAAAATAGAATATTAAAAGGATGATTTCTATTTCAAATACTGAAGGGCAGGTCTCTAAGTAGTTTAAAGAAAAAATGGCTTAAGCATAAATACTCAGAAAATACAGCTTTTAGGTAAAACTTCTTATTTTTCTTCTCTCTCCCTGTTCCTACTTCATCATATACATACGCAAAATCAGAAAATTTATATTTCCAAATAGACACACAAACACACAATGTATAACTGATGTACATGCATAGTAATTGTTTCAATGAAATCATTGCTTGCTAGTGTAATTTGCTGGGATGCGTATTCAGTAATGTTGTCAAAACTTGTATTCAACTGAAGCTTATGCTCTATCTGATTTCCTGTTTCTTTCCTCCCATTGGTAAGCCAAGGATAATCCCTAAATAGACAGTCCCATGTGGGCAGCTAGTAGATTGGGACCTACTCAACGCAAAGTCAAGTATTAACAAGGCTCTTTTTTTTTTTTTTTGTAAATTTGACCAAGAAGATAAAAAATATTCCAGAGAATTCTAGACAATAATCCAATGTCCTTGTCCTAAATTTCCTAAATTACCCATGCCAGCTTCAGCAATTAAGAACAGTTCCTTGTTAGAGGACAAACCTCAGTCCTCCACATACGCTCAACATTAATCATCACTCATTAGACATTTCATCAAAAGTTTGGCCTGGTCAAATTATTTCACTGTTAGTTAACTGCTATCCTGACCTGTCTCTTGCCAAATACAATTGGTATAATGGGAATACTGCCTTTGTGCCACCTTGTATACATAAACTTTCTATGCTGCAGTTTCCCCATCTTCAGACAGAAACGCTCTTCAGTCTTAGAGGGATGCAGGAGGGTTGAACAGGTAATGTCCATAAGGTCCCCTGCTCCTGCATAGTGTGGGGAATAGAGGGTTGGGAAAGAAAACATATTGGATGTAAGATGATAATCATTACCTAGCATTTGATGTATGTCTTTTAAATCACTGACTGAATCCATTTCATAAGTAAATCATGGGCAAAATAAGTTGCACATTTTTTGAAGGCTTAGCAGAAACAACTGATTTTACTGCTTCCCTAATCAACACAAACTCAATTCTCTGGGGAAATAAAATAACACTCCCATGTTACATGTCTTCCCTTTTATTCACATTGCTACCACCTCCTTTCCAACTCTTATCGCATCACACCTTGAGTGTTACAATAATTTCCCAACTGACCTTCTTCCCTCCTGTGTTCATCCTGCAGATTGCCCTTAAATCATTTTCTTAAAGCACAGTGAAGTCATCAAGCTCCTACTTAAAATCTTACTGTCTCTTCACTGCCTAGAATTTAGACCAGACCACGTAGCCTTAATATCTGGCTCCCAACCATTCTTACAGTCCCCAGCCCTACTACTCCTCAAGGTTGAATTCTAAATGCAACTTTTTAAAGACTCTTTTCTGATCATAGAGTGCCCTCCTAGTGCCCATGTTGTAGCTTCTTAGTCCAACACTGCCCTCCAATCTTTATCAAAAGGAAGGCTATAGTTTAGCTCCAAATATTATTTCCACTACAGCCAGAATACCTTCCATTTCAGATTTCTGAAGCACACAGTCTTCATCATATATATGGCCTGTCATCACTGCCAGGGATACTATATATATGAGTACAAGTATTAGCCCTCCCACCAGACTACAACCCAATGGAGAGCAGAAGTCATATCTCGCATGGCACAGTATCTGGTACGACGCCTTGTTGAAAGAGAAAGATGGTATTGATTGGATATTCACTGAGTGAATGAATGAATAATATCAATAAAAATAAAAACAGAGCTTTAAGGGAAAAAATAAAACAGAGGAAGGACCATGATTTTTTCAAAGAATGGAAAATCATTTTATCCTTCAATAAGAAAACTAACATAGACTGTGAACATATCATGCTATAAGGCATTTCTTCTGAAAATTCCAAGGGGAAAATGATACCAGGACCAGATCCTCACATGTATCCTACCTGCATTAGGACTAAATATTCTCAACCTAACACCATGCTTTTGCAGATCAAGGCAAATGATTTTTTCTTTACCATTGATGGATGCTCCAGTATTTCAGGAATGGACTGGTCATCTGCATCATTAAATGTCTTGTAGTTAAAGCATCGAACCCATGGTCAATTCACAATGATGATTCACTCTACAAGATAGTGAATGTCTAGATAATGAATTCCATTAACACTGTGCAGAAATTCAGAGCTGGATGTCCGAAAGCATTTGCAAACATAATGTTTTCACTAGTTCTTAAATACCTTGGCCAGGAAATCCATAAAAGTTAAAAAATCAGTGACTGAAGGGTGGAAGGGAAACAATATCACAAACATTAAAAGCATTTCGAATGATCTAATGAAATACCCTACCCTATATTTTAAAATGTTTTCTATGGGAAACAATCCACCAGAATGTGTTGATATCATAAGACTTTTTCCTCACAAAGTAAAAAGTAATTACCATACAGTTAGATTGCTAGCTGTATGCCAATTTAATTAAGGAAGTGACTTATATATGGCATGCGCACATTGTTTTTTTAAATCAAAAGCCCTGGCGTTACACTGATCTCAAATATTTCCTGTCTTCCAAGTATGAAATGACAAACACGTTCTGGATCTATGTGTGCTTTCCCATAAAGGCCATTTTCAGAACCACATAACATAGCTTCATAGTCCAAGGAATGAAAGTATTTGAAACTAGAAGGCTGGTTTCTACCTCATGTTTCAGATCATTTACACTGAGGAGTCCTGCTGATCACTTCTCTGTTGGCTTCACTGACTTTGATGACTTAGGTGTAAAAATAACAGAGAGGCAGCCTGAGTTGTATGATTTTAAGGGTGAATGACAAAATTCCACCAAGGAAGATTTCTCTTCGTCTTTCAAGTCTTCCCTCCTTTCAAAATCACAAACAACCCTCCAGAAAACAAACTTTTAAAGCTCTTATCAATTATTTGTAGACGGGTGCTAGGGGAAGATCTGAGAACTTAAGGCCTTGGAAAAGGAACAGGAGAGACTAGAGAGAGCAATAGGGGTGGCGGGACAGGTTTAGAGGAAAACATGTAACTGAGGAGAGTAGCGTATAGCGGATTATCCTGGAGAGAATGAGACACCAATCTGAACCTCCCTACTCCCCATTGTCGGTTATGGTCACTCTGGAAACATGCTTGTGACCAAATCTATCATGTGAAGGTGGTGGAACTCCTGCCAAGAGGTGGTGACCTCAGGCTTTAAAGATAACCTTCTTCCTGATAAAACCATAGCTGTAGATGGCAAACTGAATTGTAGAAAGACACTGGAGAAAGATTTTTCAAGCCCTGAAAATATTATTTTTGGGAAGACCATGTAAATTTATCATTCAAATGAGGATACAAAAGGGGCCACCATTTATAATTATATCAGGATGACAGGAAGATAGGCAAGCTAGAACGTATGGTTATCCTACTTATAACTCCATTTTTGCCCATGACTGACTATTAATATCTTTCTGCTGTGTTGGGTAATTAATTGTCATCTTTAATTGACTCTGAAAGTTGAATGATTGATTCCATAGCCACTAATGTCTACAAATGGCATTTGTTTTCTAACTCCTCATCTAGTTTGCAGCAATGTGTTAGGTCCTCAGTTCACCTAATAAACCCTTGGCTGACAGCCGACCTTGGGATGAGGGGTGGCACGACTGCAAATGTAGTTAGATGCTTCTCCAACAGAAGTTAATTCTTTCACATAGGATAGAGACTTCTCCTGGAAGACTTTGGAAGGAAGGATACGGAAAGGAGGCTGAGCCCTTGTAGGAGAAAAGGAAACCTTTTAAGGCACTGATGGAAAATGCTGAGTAGGAGAGAATGAAGAAAAGATCTTAACATCTTTGTTTCAAAGGAAATGAATGGCTCATTTATTTTACAAAGATACATTATAGTTTTATTTCCATGTTTCCATAAATGGCATTGGATTTATTCCATGGTGCCAAGCTATGGCTACTCTTCTCCTTCGTCTACTTGAAACTAAAGACTCTGTGTGACTCTATCATCCTCAAGCAAAGACCCTCATGGCCCAAGGATAGGGTCAGTCACTGGGAACAGACGCTGCATCATATGAAACAATTCTTTGGCCTCTTGTGATTTTGTTTTCTTTGTGTAGGAAACACCAAAGATTACTCAGAAAGTTCTAAGGTTTAATCTCCTGAGATAATTTAACAACAACCAAAAAAAGCGGTGCTGAGAATGGTGCATGGTTTTCAATATAAAGACCTGCAAATGCTTTCAATTCTGTGCTATGGCTTTTGTCAAAAAAGCAGAGGTTGCATTTCAATGTGATCACACGCACAAACCAGGCCCTGATTTTCCTAAATTACACTTACTAAATGGAATTCCTTTACCAAAGCACAGACCCATTTTTCCCCCCAAGGGGCATACTAATTTAGTTCTCCAATGAAACTCAATTCTGTATAGTTCAAGATTGAGCCTAAGCTATAATAAATCCACATTTAAATACTTCCATTTATTTATAGGAGATTTTAAATTATTAGATTCTATATACTCTGTTTTAACAGACCGGAATATATATGGCCATGGAAGTTAATCCCTTAGCCTTTTCACCTACTTATTCTCTGTTTATCAATACACTCTGGTTGGAGACATATTTATTACAATGCTATTGGCTGAGTAAAACATAAAATGGATAGTTTTGCTGACAGTTTACAACATGGAAAAGACTAACAGCAACTTTCTCACATTTCTCTTCCCCATCTCTTCCACCACTGTCAAAGAATGTCAGCTTTGGTTGGGTTTTCTAAATGCATTTTTCAGAAACTCCAAGTAAACTTAATTTTGAAATCTTTAAAATGCCAGCAGCGAGGGTTTCCTTGTGCATGGCCTTTAGCAGAGCAGCCCAGGTTGTCATGGTGAAATGGGTCAGCGCTGTTTGCCAGGCAACCCGTGAAACTGCAAGCAGGCTGCTGGCCTACTGGTAGCCACACAGGCCAAAGCAGTCCCAGATCTATAGCTGAATCTAGGTCACCGGGATTCTTTGATGCTGCAGCTGTCCATGTGGGACTTCCATCTCCAGCGGGGTTCATAGAGCTCTCCTGCACACAGGGCATCCCCTGTAGCTGTAAACATTGTCATTCTGCTGGATCCCCTCCTTCTGCTGGCCATGTGTTGTGCTCCCCATTTAACTGAAAGTTCCTAGTCATGGGAGCCAGAAAACATTCTTCGTGTGTGTGTGTGTGTGTGTGTGTGTGTGTGTGTGTGTGTGTGTGTGTGTGTGTGTGTGTGTGTGTGTAAGAAAGACACAGAGACAGAGATCTTGCTCTGGAGACAGCGTGCTGAAACTTCCCCCACTTAAATGCATATTTCTGCAGAGTGAGCTAAATATTAATATCACATTCCTCTGTTAATGTAAACACCAGCAGCAAGATTTGGCAGCTCATAAAAAGAGGAAGAACTTGGGCTTTTCTCCATACGCAGCATGTGCATTTTTTTTTCCTGGGTACCATTTAAGTTAACAGCATGTCTACAGCATGTCTGAAATGGCAGGAATTCAGTGAGATTGGAGGGGAGCTGAGAGAACAGAGGCCTCAGCATCTCTGCACCCTGGACTCTTCATCAGAGCTCTTGTTGCTAGGAAAACTCTAAATTGTCCTTCCATGTTGGAGCTGTAAATTATACATTTGTGCCCATTTATTTGACATTCCCTTTTAAATATTCATTACCTTTTTCTGTTCTTTTTAAAAGCAATGATCTGCATTTTGAATACAGACAAGCAATCTTCCCCAGCATTTATATTTTGATGATTCCTTTTTCCTTTAGATTTTTCTAAACCTTTAGGTTTTCCTATGTTTGATACTTTTTTTAATTGAAGAGCAAGCATTTTTTAAATTGTCCAAATATGGGTTAGGATTTCCAAATTTTCAGGCTAACTGCCAAATGTACCCACCTACACACACACACACACACACACACACTTCTAGTATGTCACTTGCTGCTACCTAAACTGCCCTGTATAAAAATCTTAAAACAAAGAACCTTTTCTCAATTTACCTAAGGAGAAAATAAATAAATAGTGAGTATGTGAGGTAGGAAGATTTATAGTTATCCATCTCTTAAAAAAATAAGTACATAAATAAATAAATGAACAGCAAAAGGAGATATGATATAAAGCCCCAAATATCAAGCCACTGGAAAAGAAGAAGGCAATACTTGATGGGATAAGGGCCATGTAGAAGGATTAACCTTGACAAGAAAACTAACACTCTGAAAGCAGAGGAGAAGAAAGTAAGAATGGTGTCTGTTAGGCACCAAATTGTAACCCCCCCTCTTCAAACTCATATGTTGAGGCCCTAACCCCTAGTACCTCAGAATGTGGCTGTCTTTGGAGAGAGGACCTTTAATTAAGGTTAAATGAGGTCATATGGGTGGGCCCTAATCCAATAGGAGGAATGACCTTACAAGAAGAGGGAGAGACACCAGGTTTGTGTAGAGAGAAAAGGCCATGTGAGGACACAGTGAGAAGGTGTCCATCTGCACACCAAGGAAAGGGCCTTCAGAGAAACTAACCTGCCAACACCTTGATCCTGAGCCTCTAGTCTCTAGAACTGTGAGAAAATTTCTGTGGTTCAAGCCACCTAGTCTATGGTATTTTGTTATGGTAGCCCTAGCTTACTCATGGTTACAAATACAAATAAGTTTGGAAGGTGATGGACAGAAGCTAAGCAAATTTTTGCTTTAGTGAGGCATCTAAGCAATGAAAACAGCTATCATTTTAATCAGCATTTGTTATGTACCAGGCAGCATGCTAAGTGCTTTCATACAGTGTTTCCCTGAATCCTCCCTATAACACCAGGAGATGAACACTATTATTGCCCTTATTTCACAGATGAGAAAGTGTGTGTGTGTGTGTGTGTGTGCGTGTGTGCGTGTGTGTGTGTGTGTGTGTGTGTGTGTGTGTGTGTGTGTGTCTGTGCACTCATAGCCACAGGGGATGAATAAACTAACCAGAACCTCAAAGACAGTCACTGGTGGTCAGTCAGATGTAGGTAGTCTCCCTGCAGCCCTCGTGCTTAATCACTACACAATAGGCATGTCTCCAGCCACATGGGCTTCCTGAGGTTCTTCAAGCAGAGAATGTATATTCCCACTCCCTTCGTTCCTTATCAGGAGGTACATCTTCCCTGCTTCCTCCAATTCAAAGCCCGAGTGAGGGACTTCCCTGGTGGCACAGTGGTTAAGAATCCTCCTACCAATGCAGGGGACACAGGTTCGAGCCCTGGTCCGGAAAGATCCCACACGCTGTGGAGCAACTAAGCCCATGCACCACAACTACTGAGCCTGCGCTCTAGAACCCACGAGCCACAACTTCTGAGTCCGCGTGCCACAACTACTGAAGCCCACGCACCTAGAGCTCATGCTCTGCAACAAGAGAAGCCACCGTAATAAGAAGCCCACGCACCGCAAGGAAGAGTAGCCCCCACTCGCTGCAACTAGAGAAAGCCCACGGGCAGCAGCAAAGGCTCAACACAGCCAAGAAGGAAAGAAAGAAGGAAAGCCCAAGTGAGATTCCAGATACCCATAGAAGCCCACTCATGATCTCAACTCCCTCTGTATCCTGGAGCATAATGTTCTATGTATTCCTAAAGCATTACCTGTATATTGCTGGGGATTATCATGAATTATCTGCCCAGGGATATGTCCTGTGCCCATATGTAGAGAAAAGGCTTCTGGGGTTTAGGGGCTGTAGCACGAACTTCCTCCTCAGCATCTACTACCAGTCTAACATATCAAGACACTTAAGAAACATTATTTGACTACAGTTTCCAAAGATAAATTTCAGTACAGACACTGTAAATAAACTTAAATCTATGCAAACACCTCAAAAATAATCTGGGAGGTGTGATTTCAGCTGTGTTCCGAGTTTGGACTGCCTTGCGCCTTTGAGACTCTATATGGATGTGGTGCCCAGGGATGGTGATACAAGGAAAAGTGGGGAGCAAATCCAGTGGCCCTAGGCTGAGTTCTGTACTGTCTTGCATGCCCTACTCAAGTATCCCTACGCTTACCCTTGCATGCTCATTTCCAATAATCACCAGTTTCTCATTTAGACAATTTGTTCTGTAGAAGACGCAAAGTTTTAAAGTCAGACACTTAACAACTAGGAACTTTGAGCAAGTTGATCTCTCTGAACCTTCGTTTCTTACTTGCAAAGGGATGATAATAATGCTTACTTATTCAGTGTATGTTAAGACCCCCTTTTCTCACCTCTTCCTATGCCGAATTTAAAAACAACAGCAATGGACTTCCCTGGTGGCTCAGTGGTTAAAAATCTGCCTGCCAATGCAGGGGACACGGCTTTGAGCCCTGGTCCGGGAAGATCCCACATGCCGTGGAGCAACTAAGCCCATGTGCCACAGCTACTGAGCCTGCGCTCTAGAGCCCATGAGCTACAACTACTGAAGCCTGTGTGCCTAGAGCACGTGCTCCGCAACGAGAAGCCACCACAATGAGAAGCCCGCGCACCACAATGAAGAGTAGCCCCTACTCGCCACAAGTAGAGAAAGCCCGTGCACAGCAACGATGACCCAACACAGTCAAAAATAAAATAAATAAAATTAAAAAAAAACAAAACAAACAAAAAAAGTTCTATAAAGGATCAAAGCAAGAATATTTACCATCTTAATTTTAGAGAAGAAAGTAAAAATTACTTTAAGTCCCCTATAGAACAAGTTGCTCAACTTAAACAAACTCTCTCAACTAGAAAGTCACAAAACTCAGACTTAAGCCCAGAGAATCAGGATCTTTCTGGGAAAGAACAATGACTCCCCAGCTGGGCTTTGGGTAAGGTGACTGTTGTAAAAAAAACACAATGCAGGACACTTAGTACGTATTCTCTGGACAATCATGACAAAGCTCTCTTTTTCCTCCAGTCATCCTCAGGTTATGTTCCCTTCTAGGGGTATTCTCAGTATAAAGAAGAAACTATCTCCTTCCCATTTCCGATAGTATAAGAAATGGTGACAGCTATCCAGTTCTCTTCCATCTAAGAGAGGCCTTGTGAAAAGGCTGGGAAGGACTGTGTGCATTACACAGCTTGATTCAAATTATTTCACCTCATGCTGTCAGATTTTAGCTATAAAATTGAGTAAATTTAATTGTGTTTTTGTGAGAAATAAGCCATGAAAACCTAGTGATATGGTTTGTTAAATTTGCAAATGTATTCGTCTCAAAATAATAAAGCTAGAAATGACCTTCTAAAAATTAAATTGAGAAACAAAAAAAAAGAGAAAATAAAATTTCAAAAGAATACCATGTACAATGGGATCAAATGACATAAAATATTTAGGAATAAATTTAACAAAAGCTGTGCATGATCTTTATACAGAAAATATAAGACATTGCTAGGGACATTTTTAAAGAATTAAATAATGGAAATATATACCATGATCATGGATTGGAAAACTCAGTATTGTTCTCTATTCTTACCAAATTAATCTATATTATGTAATCCTAACCAAAATCCCCAGCAGTTTTTTTTTAAGAAACTGACAAGGTGATTCTAAAAATGTGCATGGAAATGCAAAGGATCTAAGGGGAAAACAGAATTTTGTAAAACACAAACAGAACTGAATAACTGTCTACTTGATTTTAAGACTTACTGTGAAACTACAGCAACTAAGATGATGGAATAGCATAGAGAGTTCAGAAATAAACCCAAACATGTATAATGACCTTGTGGGTAGGCAAAGATTTTTTAGTTAGGACAGAAATAGCACTAAAAATAAAATTGATTAAACTGGATTTAATTAGAATTAAATCCTTCTGTTGTTTTCAAAAGAAAATATCAAGAAAACAAAGAGGCAGATTGAGAAAAAATATTTGCAACATATATAACTGCTAAAGGAGTATATCCAGAATATAAAAAGCACTTTTTCAATTCAATAAGAAGACAAATAATGCAACTTATTATAAAGGTCAAAGGCCTTCAGTAGCCTCTTCACAAGGATATATGAATACCCAATAAGCACATGAAAAGATGTTCAACATTAGTCATTTGGGAAGTGTAAATTAAAACCACTATGTGACATTACTTCATACCACTAGAGTGGCTAAAATTAAAAAGACTGGCAATATGAAATATTGCCAAAGATGGGGTGCAACTGGAATTCTCATGCATTGTAAGAGTGTAAAATGATGCAGCTACTTCAAAGAATAGTTTGGAAGTTTCTTACAAAGTTAAAAATATAGTTACTAAATGACACAGCAATTCCAATCCTAGGTATCTACTCAATAAAAATGAAAACGTATGTGCACACAAAAGAACTGTACACAAATGTTCAATGTTCATAGTTATCCAAACCGGAAGTCAACCCAATGTCTAACAGCAAGTAAATAAATAAATAAATTGTGGTACAGCCATACAGTGGAGTACCCTACTCAATAATAAGAATGAATTACTGATACACATCACTGCAGGAATGAATCACACAGACATTATCCTGAGTGAAAGGACAGGACACAAAGAAGTCATGGTGTATGGTTCTATTATATGAAATTATATAACAGGCAAAATTAATTGATGATAATAGAAATCAGACCAGTGGTTTTCTAAAGTGGGGGAGGGGAGAATTGAGCACAAGTGGTAAAGAGGAACTTTCTGGAGAAGTAGAGATGTTCTATACTTTGATCAGGGTGTAGTTCCACAGTGTCATCAACCTGTGTATTTAAAATGTGAACTTTACTGAATGTAAATTATACTTCCCAAAAGTTGAATTTTTAAAAGCTGAACTTGGTCAAACTTTCTTAAATATTCTTTCTCTCTCACTTCATACAAAATATTGAAAATCTTTCTCTTCTAAAACAGAGATTAGTCTATATTGAGAACTACAGACATTACTGAACTCCCCTCTCAGATGTTCCAAACATGAGTCTCCTGAGACCAACGGTTCCAATATTCTTAAAAAGAGTGAGTGATGAAAGAAGGTCATATTTCTGAAGCTACTAAAAAATGAGACAATAACTTGACCTACAAACAAAAGAAGTTCCAAGCCTTTAAAAAAATTTTTTTATTATGGAACACCACAAACACACACAACAAGAGAGCACAGCACAATAAATCCTTATGTACCTGTTACCTCGCTTTAACAGTCATCCTTATATGGCCAATGCTACCCATATACATACACTCCCCTTCCCCAGCCTCCGCTTGAATTATTTTAAAGCAAATCCTGAGTGTCATATGATTTCATCTGAAAATACAAGAAGCTTTAAAATTGTGATTCACTTGCTCTTGCTACGTATTTCTGCCTGAAATGCTTGCCCCTTAGCTCTGAATATGGCTGACGTTTCTCATCTGTCAGATGAGACCTTTTCAGAAAGGCCTTCCCTGACCTCCCTACCTTGGTCCCATTACTTTTTTTTTTTGCGGTACGCGGGCCTCTCACTGTTGTGGCCTCTCCCGTTGCGGAAAACAGGCTCCGGACGCGCAGGCTCAGTGGCCATGGCTCACGGGCCCAGCCGCTCCGCGGCATGTGGGATCTTCCCGGACCGGGGCACGAACACGCGTCCCCTGCATCGGCAGGCGGACTCTCAACCACTGCGCCACCAGGGAAGCCCGGCCCCATTACTTTTTGAGATGGTAATTTTTCACAATTTGTAATTATTAGTTACTGTTTTTTGTCTGTCTTCTCAATTATACTCAAAGTATCAGTGGGACAGCACCAGCACAATGCTTGGAAGATGATTAATAAATAGAATGTTTTCATTGTTAATTAATTGTCTGAGCAGATAATCAGCTACAACTCTTAAGAGGTCAATAAGTAATATTTCTTCTATATGTGATGATGCCCTGGACAACAACCAAAGATGAATTGGCACTGCTTTTTCAGAGTGTCCCAAAGCCTTCTTCTAAGGTATAAGTGTCAAGTAGAACCAATGGGTATGTTTTTATAAGAATCATGGAATGTTATAAGTGAAAGCTGCTTGAGAAATATTCTACATTCATAGATTTGTTGGCTTTTAGAATGAAAAGATAACATTTTGTTGAACATCGTTAAACCTCTTTCAGTTAACAGACAAGAAAACATTACCTGATGTTGCAGAATTTGTGTCTAGAAATATAATCCATGAATTTGAATGAGAATTAATTCCATGAAATGTTAGAAAAAAATACTCAATTTTATACTATCTATGCATAGTATACTCAGTTAATCCATTTATTCAACAAGTATTTATTTCACATCTATTATGTACCAGAAACTCTTCTAGGTAGTTGGGGATATATCAGTGAAAATAAAGCAAAACTTGTATTTTAGCCCATGTGTCAATATTGTAATAGTACCTCCTCCTGAGTTTACTATAGTATTGTCATAAAGTAACATAGAAGGAAATGCTTTCTATGAAGTTCTCAGTAAAGGCAGAATAGACCACTTCCTTGTAAAGTATATAATACCAAACTTTTAATGTCATTATTTAGCTTCTCCGCTTTTTAAACTCAGAAGAATTACCCCTGGCAGAGCACCAAGTTGTTATTAGCTGGAAGCCCAGGGAAAAAAGAGAACATTTTATCCCAGGAGCTCCCCTCCTACTGACTCACTGATGTGCAATCTGACTACAGGATCTCTTCTTCAACAACCTCAAACCTTTTATGACAACACTGGATGGGAGCAGAAATGGAGTAGGATGCACCCTTGAATCCAGAAGTGCTCAACATACCTAATACACATTAGAGTTTTAGGTGACCCAAAGCAGAGAATTCAACCAGTCTGATCCATTTAGAAAGGCATCCTCCATTCCATTTTCTCCAAGAAGTTATGTCAAATATTCTGTCCATTTTCCTCCTCATTCATTTACTCTTGTCAGAGCACTAGTCCCAAAGTGTGGTTTGGGAAGTATGGGCGCCACACTGATACTTTCTCCTGTGTTGGGATTGGAGTTAAGAACAACCTCAAAGTATAGGGGTAGCGGTAAGTGAGGCGAGGCAGGGAAGCAAGAGGGAAGGCGTACCTCCCAGAAGGGGAGCAGATGCAAGCAAGAGTCTCTCCTATAATCTCAGGATGATATCTCTGCCCTGATCTCTGTCTCTTCAACGTCCTCTCCCACCAACACAACATGTAAGGGAGCTTTCCTTGTTCTCTGATAAAATTCTTTTCATTCTCTGAATATTGACTTGGTTTTCCCATGGCATTACTGGGAATTCTAGCTAGACTTGCTGCTTTACCTGGAAACCACCAGCCCATGACGTATCCAATTTGGATGACAAGGATATAATCTCAGGAAAGACCATCCAACGAGAGTGGATTTTTGAAACAATAAGATATTGAATCTACATGACTTTTCCCCACCCAGAAAGGAAAATAACATGCCTAGCATTTTTAAAATGATAAAATAATGTAAATTTCTTATTTTAACAGCTCAGATCTCAGTTACCAAGTAACAAAACCCACAAGTTCTTTGTATTTTCCGTGAGCTTTCAAATTGTATGTTTCTAGCGTACTTCAGGGCAAGGAGGAACTTGTTGCTAAATATACCACAAGAAATTTGGGGATTTCTCAGAACAACCTGAGGGGTTGAAGGGGTGATTGAAAAGTCACTACTGGCTTTTCTTCTCTGAGCTGTTGATTCTATCACTAATGAGAGATAAAGACTAATTGTTCCTCCCCATAATGAAAGTTGCTTTGAGAAGTCAGAGGCACTTCTGGAAAGATGGAGCATTAACCCTGGTGAGTTCAGCAAGCATGCTGGAGAATATGTTTAGGAGCCTATCTTCCTTGCAGGTAGTTTTCTAAAAATTCAAAACCTGCAAAATTTTAGTCAGTGCACAGCACTGGATGCCCAGCCCTGTGTCTTGTCTTTCTGTTCCATACTCATGGTGAAAATTAGTACCTCCCTCCTCTGAATTCCTATAGACTTTATTTTCTATATAAGCTCTTGTTACTCATCATATACTGTCTCTGCTATTGATGCTATTATACAGGTGTTGCATCCCTAACTAGATCACAAGATTTGGCGGAGTAGATATAACTTCTTGTATATCCTCCACTGCCCTAGGAAAAATGCTGTATATGTAGGCTTTAAATAAATATACGTTAAGTGACTAAACAATCCTTATATGACTGAGCTAAGGGAACACAAGTAATATCTGCTGACAATATTCCCCACGTTCCCTGTTTCCTTCTCTAAATCCCAAACAACCACGCACACAAACACACACTCCTACAGATATTAAAAGGAAAGTCTTTTTTTTTCATTTTCATTAGCCCCAATTCCTAAATTTTCTTGGCCTTTCCTGATTTCTTATAATAAATTGTATTAAGAATTGGTCCTGTGTTTTAATCCATCTTGGTTTTTCTTAGAGTCATAATTCTGTAGAATCAGCACTCTCTGGCTTTCTCCTTATTTCTTTTCTATCTCAGTCTCCTTTGTGGGTTCCTGCCCAGGGCTCATCCCTTGGTTGATGGTACGCCTTGGTATTGTGCCTACTACTGCTCCCTTAGCCATCACTCCAGGTAACATCTTCTATTACCATCTACATGCTGGTGACTGCCAATTTATCTGAGGACCAGCTCTCTCCTCTGAGCACTGGACCCATATAACAAATTGCACTCCTGGACATCTCCACAGGCACGTCAAACCCTGCATGACCCAAACCACAATCATCATCTTCCCTCTTCAAACCTGCTCTTACTCCTATATTTCTGATCTCCAAAAATGGCATCAGCATCAAGCCAATTACCTAAACCAGACCTCTTGACCTAGCTAACTACCAATCATCAATGGCTGTCACGTTCACTTCCTCCATACACCTCTTTATCTTCCGGTCACTGGGATAGCTCAGGCAACAGCATCTGTCACATTACTGAAATCCTGTTCTAACTTGTCTTCCTACAGATGCATGGTTTTAAGTCCTCCAGGTCATTTAATGCTGAAGCCAGAGTGATTTTTCTAAAATATAAATTTGATCATGTCACCCTATGCCTAAAAATCTTTCAATAAATCTCACTGTTCTTAGAGATAGAGCAAAATTCCTTAATTTCGCTTACAATCTCATCCCTGCCATGTCAGCCCAACACTAACCTTTCTAGCCTACCTAAACATCTTATTACCTCAAATGCTCTCTCTCATTTTCGAGTCCTGGCTTGTGCTTTCCTCGACCTATCACTCTGTCTTCGGAGCCTAGGCCTCGGCTTTGCCCCAATTCCTGCTCATCTTTCACTGTGGCTCCACCTCCTCCAAGAAGCCTTTCCCAGCCCCCTGAGTACAGGTTACATGCCCCTCCTTGGTATTTCCAGAGCATACGTGCTCTCCCTTTACCTCATTTATCGTGCGGTGGTATCCTTGGCTAATTTTTGTTCTGAATTTCGCGCTAGCCACTCCCAGGAGGGCAGAGATTTGATTTTATTTGAAGCTTAATCCTCAGCAGCTGGGCCAATGCCTAGCACATAGTTAGTGCTCAGAAAATATTTGCTGATGAGTGTCTTGCATGATAAATCACATGAAATCACTTTCTCAATGTGAGAGAGATACACTGACGAGAAAAATATTTCTTACCTGTATTTCAAGCCAGAAGTGGGTTTTCCCCTTTCCCAGCCTTACTGGTTGTTTCAGTTATCAAGAAGAGGCAACTTTCTTATTAAGTGAGGGAGAGGTAGGAAATGTACAGAGGACCTTGGTATGAATGATTCTAGGGTCCACTGAGAGCAGATTCCCCTTCATCATGAGGTCCACACAGAGCAGGAGTCTAGAGTTTGCAGAGTTAATTCCTGCAAAGTTATTTTCTTTGACTTATTGACTGATCTGAGACGGAGCCAATAAGAAGAACATTCCAAACTTCTGGTGCACTCTGGAAGGCTGCAGATCAGTTTTTCTACGCACATTAAATACATAATAATAACGGTCATTCAGATCTCATACTTGGTAGATTTTACATCGAAAGGGGTCTGTTTCTTATTTGACTCTCAGACTACCTGGCACTCCCATTAAATTCAAAGGGACTCTGGGTTTGACACCTCTCCAAGCAGACACTGAGCAAGGTAAGAAAAGACAAAATATATTCAACGATTTAGTGATTAGTAGCCACATATCAAAGTTAAAGACCATGGTACAAAGAAATCCACCATCTTGCCCTGAGTGAGTTACCGAGAATGTTTTTAAGAAGGTGATTAAAACTAAAGGTCAAAAGCAAACAAACAAACAAGCAAACTACTAAAGCTCTTAGCTGGCAGGGTCTATAAAACCTGTTGACTCCTTTCCAAGAAAATAAGTCTAAATTAGATAATAACTCCAAGAGGCATTTAAAGGCCACTTTAAGCAGAATGCTCCTGTGAGAAACATGGGGCCTAATTACTGTGCGCTGGGGACACCAGTCAACTTGTAAGAAGGAAAAATGAAGGAAATGAATAAACAAACACAATTCTTTTGTCTATCCCTGGATGCAATATATCTTAAACTGCAGTGAGTGGATTCAGCTGGCCTCCTCGGTAAAGGGCTAAAATCCACTTCCCATCTTTCTAAGGTGCCATTAACAGCAACCTGGAAAGCTCCTTTATTTATGCCCAATTAAACTGCAAAATGTCAAGCTTGGGAATTTAGAAACTGACTATCAACAGTTTGTTGCAAGTAGATATTAATTGATATTAAATCACCATGAAAGGCCTATAGATACGCACTGCATGCCAAAGGCTTTCTGACCAAGGAAAGGTAAGGACGATGGAATAATTAGATAGGATTTTCCATTTCTTTACAAATGTTACTAAATACTTAACGCAGCACCACCTGGGTTCTCTTTATGATTAGCTTACTTGTATTCATTTTGTCTAGCTCTCTGTAAGTTGTTTTTTTTAAGCCTTTTAAAATAAAATAATACAGTATTAAAAATCAACTTCATTTGTTACTGTTTGCTAATTATAGTATTGATACTTTTTTAGCATTAACTATGAAACTGAAATCTGGATCTGTGACAATACTGAGAAAAGTCAGGACTTACGAACACTTCTAAGAAAGAAGATGGATACCTTGAATTTGAACATGGATTTATCACTATATATTTGAGGGATATATGTAAATTCCAAAGTTATTTAAATACTCTACAAAGTTGTGGTCATGGAATAGATATATATGCTGCTTCCCTGTATTCCTAGCTTTCCTCCCTTGGCACAAAGGAGTATTATTACACTTCCCCACTTCCTTGAAATTAGATGTAGCCATGTGACTTCCTTTGGCCAATGAGATAAGAGTGTCACTTTCAGGCAGAAGCATTTAATGGCTGGTGTGAGACCCACTAGCATTCTCCTGCCCTGACTTGGCTACCATGGAAGCAGATGTTAACATGGAAACAAGATGCTGAACCATCACATGGAAGGGAGCTTCCCTGGGGGTCACCTGTTCATGCAGCAGACCTGGCACAAGCAAAAAGATACTTCTGTCACTCTAAGATTTGGGGTTGTTGACCACAGCATGGCCTAGCCTTTCTAACCAATACAGAGACACCAAGCCCTACCATAGCAAGCTCCCTTGATTCCCTAAGCATGTCCCGAAGTACTGTCCATTCTCTCCTTAAATTCACTACTAAACTTAGAATCATACATACTTTTTAGGAGAACTAATAAGAAAATATTGGGAGCTGGCACCTGGAAAAGCAGTTAATTGGATTGACCATATGTATATAACACAGACAGAAAAACACACATATTTATATACTGGATTAAATGTCTACTGGGAGTAGAGATCTTCAAGATGGCAAAAGGAGTAAGACATGGAGATCACCTTCTTCCCCACAAATGCATCAGAAATACGTCTACATGTGGAACAAACTCCTACAGAACACCTACTGAATGCTGGCAGAAGACCTCAGACTTCCCAAAAGGCAAGAAACTCCCCACGTACCTGGGTAGGGCAAAAGAAAAAAGAAAAAACAAAGACAAAAGAATAGGGATGGGACCTGCATCTCTGGGAGGGAGCTGTGAAGGAGGAAAAGTTTCCACACACTAGGAAGCCCCTTCACTGGCGGAGACGGGGGGTGGCGGAGGGGGGAAGCTTCGGAGCCATGGAGGAGAGCGCAGCAACAGGGGTGTAGAGGGCAAAGCAGAGAGATGCCCACACAGAGGATCCGTGCCGACCAGCACTCACCAGCCCAAGAGATTTGTCTGCTCACCCATCGGGGCGGGAAGGGGCTGGGACCTGAGGCTCGGGATTCGGAGGTCGGATCCCAGGAAGAGGACTGGGGTTGGCTGTGTGAACACAGCCTGAAGGAGGCTAGTGTGCCACAGCTAGCAGGGAGGGAGTCCGGGAAAAATTCTGGACCCGCCTAAGAGGCAAGAGACCATCGTTCGGGGTGCGTGAAGAGAGGGGATTCAGAGCACCGCCTAAACGAGCTCCAGAGATGGGAGCGAGCCGCGGCTATCAGCGCGGACCACAGAAATGGGCATGAGATGCTAAGGCTGCTGCTGCCACCACCAAGAAACCTGTGTGTGAGCACGGGTCACTCTCCACACCTCCTCTCCCGGGAGGCTGTACGGTCCGCCACTGCCAGGGTCCCGTGATCCAGGGACAACTTCCCCAGGAGAACACACGGCACGCCTCAGGCTGCTGCAACATCACGCTGGCCTCTGCCGCCACAGGCTCGCCCCACATTCCATACCTCTCCCTCCCCGTGGCCTGACTGAGCCAGAACCCCCTAATCAGCTACTCCTTTAACCTTGTCCTGTCTGAGTGGGAAGAGATGCCCTCAGGCGACCTACATGCAGAGGCAGGGCCAAATCCAAAGCTGAACCCCAGGAGCTGTGCGAACAAAGAAGAGAAAGGGAAATCTCTCCCAGCAGCCTCAGGAGCAGCAGATTAAATCTCGACAATCAACTTGATGTACCCTGCATCTCTAGAATACCAGAATAAACAACGAACCATCCCAAAATTGAGGCAGTGGACTTTGGGAGCAAATGTAGACTTGGGGTTGGCTTTCTGCATCAAATTTGTTTCTGGTTTTATGTTTATCTTAGTTTGGTACTTAGTGTTTATTATCATTGGTAGACTTGTTTATTGATTTGGCTGCTCTCTTCCTTTTTTATTTTAAATATATACATACATACATATGTATATTTTTTTCCTTTTTCTCTTTTTGTGGGTGTGTATGTGTATGCTTCTTTGTGTGATTTTGTCAGTATAGCTTTGCTTTTACCATTTGTCCTAGGGTTCTGTCTGCCTGGTTTTTTTTTTTCTTTTAGTATAGTTTTTAGCACTTGTTATCATTGGTGGATTTGTTTCTTGGTTTGGTTGCTTTCTTCTTTCTTTTCTTAAAAAAATTTTTTTATATTTAATAATTTTTTATTGTAATAATTTTACTTTATTTAACTTTTTTATTGTGTTTTTCTTTCTTTCTTTTTTTCTCCCTTTTCTTCTGAGCCGTGAGGCTGACAAGGTCTTCATGCTCTGGCTGGGTGTCAGGCCTGTGCCTCTGAGGTGAGAGAGCCGAGGTCAGAAAACTGCTCCACCAAAGACCTCCCGGCTCCAGATAATATCAAACAGCAAAAGCTCTCACAGAGATTTCCATCTAGACACAAAGACCCAGCTCCACTCAATGACCAGCAAACTACAGTGCTGGACACCCTATGCCAAACAACTAGCAAGACGGGAACACAACCCCACCCATTAGCAGAGAGGCTGCCTAAAATCATAATAAGGTCACAGACACCCCAAAACACATGACCACATGTGGTCTTGACCACCAGAAAGACAAGATCCAGCCTCATCCACCAGATTACAGGAAACAGTCCCCTTCACCAGGAGGCCTACACAACCCACTGAACCAACCTTAGCCACCGGGGGCAGACACCAAAAACAATGGGAACTACGAACCGGCAGCCTACAAAAAGGAAACCACAAACACACTAAGTTAAGTAAAATGAGAAGACAGAGAAACACACAGCAGATGAAGGAGCAAGGTAAAAACCCACCAGACCAAATAAACGACGAGGAAATAGGCAGTCTACCTGAAAAAGAATTCAGAGTAATGGTAGTAAAGATGACCCAAAATCTTGGAAATAGAATGGAGAAAATACAAGAAACATTTAACGAGGACCTAGAAGAACTAACGAGCAAACAAACAATGGTGAACAACATAATAAATGAAATTAAAAATTCTCTAGAAGGAATCAATAGCAGAATAATTGAGGCAGAAGAACGGATAAGTGACCTGGAAGATAAAATACTGGAAATAACTACCACAGAGCAGAATAAAGAAAAAAGAATGAAAAGAATTGAGGACACTCTAAGAGACCTGTGGGTCAACATTAAAGGCACCAACATTTGAATTATAGGGGTCCCAGAAGAAGAATAGAAAAAGAAAGGGACTGAGAAAATATTTGAAGAGATGATAGTTGAAAACTTCCCTAATATGGGAAAGGAAATAGTTAATCAAGTCCAGAAAGTGCAGAGAGTCCCATACAGGATAAATCCAAGGAGAAACATGCCAAGACACATATTAATCAAATTATCAAAAATTAAATACAAAGAAAAAATATTAAAAACAGCAAGGGAAAAACAACAAATAACACACAAGGGAATCCCCATAAGGGTAACAGCTGATCTTCAGCAGAAACTCTGCAAGCCAGAAGGGAGTGGCAGGACATATTTAAAGGGATGAAGGAGAAAAACCTACAACCAAGATTACTCTACCCAGCAAGGACCTCATTCAGATTCGATGGAGAAATTAAAACATTTACAGACAAGCAAAAGCTAAAAGAATTCAGCACCACCAAGCCAGCTTTACAACAAGGGCTAAAGGAACTTCTCTAGGCAGGAAACACAAGAGAAGGAAAACACCTACAATAACAAACCCAAAACAATAAAGAAGATGGTAATAGGAACATACATATCGATAACTACCTTAAATGTAAATGGGTTAAATGCTCCAACCAAAACACATAGACTGGCTGAATGGATTCAAAAACAAGACCCATATATATGCTGTCTACAAGAGACCCACTTCAGACCTAGGGACACATAGACTGAAAGTGAAGGGATGGAAAAAGATATCCCATGCAAATGGAAACCAAAAGAAAGTTGGAGTAGCAATTCTCATATCAGACAAAATAAATACTAAAATAAAGACTATTACAAGAGACAAAGAAGGACACTACATAATGATCAAGGGATCAATCCAAGAAGAAGATATAACAATTGTAAATATTTATGCACCCAACTAGGAGCACCTCCATACATAAGGAAAATGCTAGCAACCATAAAAGGGGAAATTGACAGTAACACAATCATAGTAGTGGACACTAACACCCCACTTTCACTAATAGACAGATCTTCCAAAATGAAAATAAATAAGGAAACACAAGCTTTAGATGATACATTAAACAAGATGGCCTTAATTAATATTTATAGGTCATTCCACCCAGAAACAACAGAATACACTTTCTTCTTAAGTGCTCATGGAACATTCTCCAGGATAGATCATATCTTGGGTCACAAATCAAGTCGTGGTAAATTTTAAAAAATTGAAATCATATCAAGTATCTTTTCTGACCACAACACTATGAGACTAGATATCAATTACAGGAAAAAGTCTGTAAAAAATACAAATACATGGAGACTAAAACATACACTACTAAATAACCAAGAGATAACTGAAGAAATCAAAGAGGAAATTAAAAAATACCTAGAAACAAATGACAATGAAAACACAACAACCGAAAATGTATGGGATGAAGCAAAAGCAGTTTAAGAGGGAAGTTTATAGCAATACAATCCTACCTTAAGAAACAAGAAACATCTCAAATAAACAACCTAACCTTACACCTAAAGCAATTAGAGAAAAAAGAACAACCCCCCCCAAAATTAGAAGAAGTAAAGAAATCATAAAGATCAGATCAGAAATAAATGAAGAAGAAATGAAGGAAACAATAGCCAAGATCAATAAAACTAAAAGCTGGTTCTTTCAGAAGATAGACAAAATTGATAAACCATTAGCGAGACTCATCAAGAAAAAAAGGGAGAAGACTCAAATCACTAGAATTAGAAACGAAAAAGGAGAAGTAACAACTGACACTGCAGAAATACAAAGGATACTGAGCGATAACTACAAGCAACTCTATGCCAATAAAATGGACAACCTAGAAGAAATGGGCAAATTCTTAGAAAAGCACAACCTTCTGAAACTGAACCAGGAAGAAATAGAAAATATAAGCAGACAAATCACAAGCACTGAAATTGAAACAGTGATTAAGAATCTTCCAACAAACAAAAGCCCAGGACCAGATGGCTTCACAGGCGAATTCTATCAAACATTTAGACAAGAGCTAACACCTATCCTTCTCAAACTCTTCCAAAATATAGCAGATGGAGGAACACTCCCAACCTCATTCCACGAGGCCACCATTACCCTGATTCCAAAACCTGACAAAGATGTCAAAAAGAAAGAAAACTACAGGCCAATATCACTGATGAACACAGATGCAAAAATGCTCAACAAAATACTAGCAAACAGAATCCAAGAGCACATTAAAAGGATCATACACCATGATCAAGTGTGGTTTATCCCAGGAATGCAAGGATTCTTCAATATACACAAATCTGTCAATGTGATAAACCATATTAACAAACTGAAGGAGAAAAACCATATGATCATCTCAATAGACACAGAAAAAGCTTTCGACAATATTCAACAGCCATTTATAATAAAAAACCTCCAGAAAGTAGGCATAGAGGGAACTTACCTGAACATAATAAAGGCCATATGTAACAAACCCACAGCCAACATCGTTCTCAATGGTGAAAAACTGAAAGCATTTCTTCTAAATCAGGAACAAGACAAGGTTGTCCATTCTCACCACTATTATTCGACATAGTTTTGGAAGTTTCAGCTACAGCAATCAGAGAATAAAAAGAAATAAAAGGAATCCAAATCAGAAAAGAAGAAGTAAAGCTGTCACTGTTTGCAGATGACATACTATATATAGAGAATCCTACAGATGCTATCAGAAAACCACTGGAGCTAATCGATGAATTTGGTAAAGTAGCAGGATACAAAATTAATGCACAGAAATCTCTTGTATTCCTATACACTAATGATGAAAACTCTGCAAGAGAAACTAAGGAAACACTCCCATTTACCACTGCAACAAAAAGAATAAAATACCTAGGAATAAACCTACTTAAGGAAACAAAAGACCTGTATGAAGAAAACTATAAGACACTGATGAAAGAAATTAAAGATGATGCAAATAGATGGAAAGATATACCATGTTCTTGGATTGGAAGAATCAACATTGTGAAAATGACTATAATACCAAAGCAATCTACAGAGTCAATGCAATCCCTATCAAACTACCAATGGCATTTTTCACAGAACTAGAACAGAAAATTTCACAATATGTATGGAAACGCAGAAGACCCCAAAGAGCCAAAGCAATCTTGAGAAAGAAAAATGGAGCTGGAGGAATCAGGCTCCCAGACTTCAGACTATACTACAAAGTTACAGTAATCAAGACAGTATGGTACTGGCACAAAAACAGAAATATAGATCAATGGAAGAGTATAGAAAGCCCACAGATAATCCTATGCACATATGGTCACCTTATTTTTGATAAAGAGGCAAGAATATACAATGGAGAAAAGACAGCCTCTTCAATAAGTGGTGCTGGGAAAACTGGATAGGTACATGTAAAAGTATGAGATTAGATCACTCCCTAACAGCATACACAAAAATAAACTCAAAATGCATTAAAGACCCAAATGTAAGGCCAGACAACGTAAAACTCTTAGAGGAAAACATAGGAAGAACACTCTATGACAGAAATCACAGCAAGATCCTTTTTGACTCACCTCCTAGAGAAATGGAAATAAAAACAAAACTAAACAAATGGGACCTAATGAAACGTCACAGTTTTTGCACAGCAAAGGAAACCATAAACAAGATGAAAAGACAACCCTCAGAATGGGATAAAGTATTTGCAAATGAAGCAACTGACAAAGGTTTAATCTCCAAAATTTACAAGCAGCTCATGCAGCTCAATATCAAAAAAACAAACAACCTAATCCAAAAATGGGCAGAAGACCTAAATAGACATTTCTCCAAAGAAGATATACAGATTGCCAACAAATACATGCAAGGATGTTCAACATCACTAATCATTAGAGAAATGCAAATCAAAACTACAATGAGGTATCACTTCACACCAGTCAGAATGGCCATCATCAAAAAACATACAAACAATAAACGCTGGAGAGGGTGTGGAGAAAAGGGAACCCTCTTTCACTGTTGATGGGAATATAAATTGATACAGCCACTATGGAGAACAGCATGGAGGTTCATTAAAAAAACAAAAATAGAGCTACCATACGACCCAGGAATTCCACTACTGGGCACATACCCTGACAAAACCATACTTCAAAAAGAGTCATGTAACACAATGTTCACTGCAGCTCTGTTTTCAATAGTCAGGACATAGAAGCAACCTAAGTGTTTATCAACAGATGAATGGATAAAGAAGATGTGGCACATATATACAATGGAATATTTTCAGCCATAAAAAGAAACGAAACTGAGTTATTTGTATAGAGGTGGATGGATCTAGAGTCTGTCATACAGAGTGAAGTAAGTTAGAAAGAGAAAAACAAATACCGTATGCTAAGACATATATATGGAATCTAAAAAAAAAAAGGGTTCTGAAGAACCTAGGGGCAGTACAGGAATAAAGATGCATATGTAGAGAATGGACTTGAGGACATGAGGAGGGGGAAGGGTAAGCTGGGATGAAGTGAGAGAGTGGCATGGACATATATACACTACCAAATGTATAATAGATAGCTAGTGGGAAGCAGCTGCAATGTGCAGGGAGATCAGCTCGGTGCTTTGTGACCACCTAGAGGGGTTGGATAGGGAGGATGGGAGGGAGACTCAAGAGGGAGGGGATATGGGGATATATGTATATGTATAGCTGATTCAATTTGTTATAAAGCAGAAACTAACCCACCATTGTAAAGCAGTTATACTCCAATAAAGATGTTAAAAAAAAAAAAAGAAAGAAAGAAATCTGCTTATTCATTGCCAAAAAATAAATAAATAAATATAAATGTCTACTGGAATTTTCTTTCCATGAGCCTAAGAGAAATGTGTGTTAGTTTCCTATTGCTATTTTAACAGCCACAGCGATGTAACGCAAATTTATTCTTTTATAGTTCTGAAGAGCACAAGCCTAAATTGAAGTGTTATCAGAGCCGTGCTCCTTCTGGAGCTTCAGAAGGAATCTGGTTCCTTGTCTTTTTTAGCTTCTAGTGGCTGCCTGCATTCATTGGCTTGAGGCTCCATCTTCAAGGAGCATCACTCCAACCTTCTTTTCCGTCATCACATTTCCTACTATTCACTCTGAACTCCTGCTCCTGTCTTATAAGGACGCTTGTGATTACATTCGGTCTACCAGGATAATCCAGGATAATTGTCCCATCTCAAGATGTTTAACTTAAAAATATCTGCAAAGACTCTTTTGACATATCAGATACATTCACAGTAAGTGTTTTTTAATCATCTGGCCCTATTTTGCTTCT
This sequence comes from Grampus griseus, assembly GCF_964374135.1. NCBI lineage: Eukaryota > Metazoa > Chordata > Mammalia > Artiodactyla > Delphinidae > Grampus > Grampus griseus. The sequence goes on from NC_139007.1 coordinate 43,143,062, forward strand.
CACCCTGTGTAGCTTAAACAGAAGTCCTTGCTGAATAAAACAAATGTTTAGTTCATATGTACACTGTATCACATCTCTTTTTTCAAGAGCCCAAACAATATGGTTAGTAAAGCTACACACACAAACATACAAAGAGAGAAAAAGATCCTTCACAAAAGCAAGTAGCTTGATTGAGGCTGATCAAAATTAATGGAAAAATGCAGTAAAATATCTTCTCATACTGGCACTCAGTACTAGGTCCTTAAGAAAAATGAAAAAAAAATATTCAGACACATATATTGTCCATACATATATCAGCAGTTGATACATATGCATGGATTCAAATCACTAGGAAGTAATCAGAACATAACCATATGTCTTCTACTGTAATTTGCATATTAGTTGTCCCTCATTCCTCCTATGTGAGATGATTTGCTGAAAGATAGAGTTGGTTATTTCATTCTTCTCAGTTCGGGGTCTGAGGAGGATAACTCCTATTTCTGTTCTCTTGGTGCCTTTATATTCACCAATTTACATGGGCCCGAGGTAAGAAAACAGAGTAAAAGAGCCCCCTTTAAATGTGTAATCTCCCAAATCTGCCAAATTCCACGACTCCATGGTTAAGACTCCATGGTAATTATTTTAACCACTTTCCTCGGTTGACCCAGCACCTACAATGCCACAGACTGAGGGCATTTTCTTTTATGGGCTGTTCAATTTGCTGGCACTCTAGCAACTGACCTACAGTTTTCATCATTTCCCCAGAAGAACAATTCTGTGGGAACTTCCAACAGTGAGTATGGACTCATTGGAGCAATTATCTATGGGACTCCTAAACAGCCAGTAAGTGGCTGTCCAATCCAACAACTGGATTGCAAATAAATCTCAACCACAACAAAAAAAGTTTTAGTTTGAGTGTAGGTTCTGAAGCTGAAGCTAAAAATGAGAAAGATTCAAGTGTTATTTTAAGGGCCTATTATACCGAGAAAATAGTAGGTACATTTTTGCCACTGACAGCAAGTGCTAGACAGGAGTCAGCAGCCACATAGAGGCCTGAGAAGGCCTCAGAGGTGATGGCCCATGGCTGTAGCTGGGACTAGGACCATCTGAGCCACAGTAGTGAATCCCACAACATTCCTTTCTACCCAGACTAATACCCTAGTATCAAGGATTTCTCCCCTTGAATTTCAGATCTGCTCTCATCTCCTTCCCATGCTTGTCAATTCTAGATTTTCAGCTCCTTTAACTTATAGCTTAGCTTCACTTTCCTCATCCATAGAATAACATTAGAAGAATGAAATGAAATAATCTTTATAAAACACTTAGCATACTACCAGTACAACAGATCACCAAAAAATGCTATTTGATTGATTGATTCATTCCTTCATTCACCCGGTGTATTCAGGGCTCAACATGTGCAAGGCTGTCTACTAAGTGTGAGAGAGATCATGTCCAAAATGTCCTGGTGCTTGCCCTCAATTATTTCATACTATAGAGTTCTTTTGAAGCTGGGGTCTATGGAACTCTAGGGTACAGATATGCAATTTCAGAAGTTCTGTAATTATAAGCAGAATGAATGAACTCCAGTAATTATGAGGAGAATTGTTTCATGTTGAGATGAGTTTATGAGCAATTTTCTAGAAACAGAAGGTTCATCCTTTCATCAGATACTCAGACACTTATAGGGATCTGTATAGTGGTCATTCTTGGTGTTTGCCTGCCCAGCATCATCCCTTCTGCTAGTAACAAAATGAATTCCTTCCCTTTGGAGAAGGACCACTTTGCCATTCTCAATCCATATGATTTACATGGGGCTAATCGCCCCACCTGGCTCCAGGGTGGGCCTGTGACTCAAACCAGGGCAATCAAAATTAAAAAGGCATACATTTTCCATCAGGGCTACAAAACTTGTAGAACATAAGCCACAAGCAGGTGACGATCATCTTTGCCAACATATTGGGAAACCTGCCTAAGATGGAACCCAACAAGGGAGAAAGCTAAGTGGAAAGCTGGAGGAAGACAAAACTGGAACAACTTTTGTTGGAAGACATAATTTCATCCAAAGCTGAAGCCATATCTAGCATAGGATTTTTTAGTTACATGTGTGATAAATTTCAGTTTCTGTGTAAACCTGTTATGATTGTCTTTCCTTTTCAGTGAGAATCAAACTAGTTAATTCAGTTTAAATACTCCCTGCAAACAAACAACCAAACAAACCAAGCCACTAGTTTATTGCTCCCACATACTTAGCTCTCCAGTCCGTGGTCTTTGACGTAGCTTAGTTCTACTACTCTCAGAGCCCACTACTTTATACTTCCCCAAATGCAAACTCAATGCCACCATCAACCCATGGCTTACGATGCTCTCTCATTTTATTTCATCACCACCACATCCACTTCTTCCTATGCTGTGGGACATAATGCAGAGAATATCTTTCCACTCGGATTGGCCCTGAGCCACTTGCAGAATCACAAACGCCAAACTGTAAGGTTCTTCCATGCTTTTCACTCCCATCTTGAACAGGTCAAAGTGATTTTACAACTTTTGTCCTAAGCAACATAGTAATACTCAATACTTACTGAGTATTCAGTAGATATTTGTGAAAGAAATGAAATTAAAAATGCCGGAATTTTCTCTATCACTCTTACAAGGAAGAGAAACTTCAAAAAATGGAGCTTGATCCAGAGACCCCACTGGGGACCAACCCCCAGGACAAGAGAATGTTGGCTCCAACATTAAGTGGTACACTGCAGGTCAAAGAAGACAGGGAGCAAGAAATCAGAAAAGTGGGCAGATCCATTGCAATAAATTTTAGGCAACATCTAACTTTATTTTTATGGCACAAATTTTTAAAGCCTGCCCTAATGAAACCATACACATGAATAGTACATGAATAAAAAATGAAAGTGAAATGAGTTGTTATGCAAAAAGGATTAGAGTCCTATTTTCTCTTCATGAAAAATTCCTGTATGATGTTTACAGTTATGTAAACTATTTTCAAAGCATTAACACAGATCTGTACTTTTTTTAAAGTATTGTAGATATTTCACTTGTTACATACCTTCAAGTGGGAAAATTCCCTGATGACAAAATATCTAGAAAGTAGGGCATTGAAAAAAAATACACACACACACATACACACACATTTGGGATAAAAGGATGAATCCATTTGATAAAATAGACTATATTTTATCATATGGACATAGTATTTGAATTAGAGAAAAATGTCACAAAAATGACTGGAGAACTTTTTTTTTCTCATTACAAGACCTGAACCTAAGTATATTTTTGAAACTGTGTTTTAAAAAAAAAAGGAGAAGACATATGCACTTACGTGCTAGCTCCCCCATCCCAGGGGAGAGGAGCCAGCCTAGGCTACTAGGACAGAAGAGGCTTCTTAGGAAATCCCTGAGAGCTATACAGGAAGTGAGGAAACAGAAAATGCAAAACCCCAGTAACCCCTAAGAACCACAGAAGCCTCTAAATTTCCATCGGGGGTTTCAAGAGTGAGACCTGGTGAAAGGGGAAAGCTGGAAGCACTGGGAGGCATGGTGCAGAAATGGTGGCAGTGAAGTCACCAGGGGCTACCGTGGCCAGACCCTCACCTCCCACTGCATTCAAGCTGCACAGGACATTCAGGGCAGGTCCTTCTCTGTGTCCAGTCAGCCACCAGGCTGAGGGGTCGCCTGCACAATTTGAAAGAGAAGTGTAAAACTCAAGAGGAGGGGAAATGCCTCTTTTGAAGGGGACTTTCCCTTGCTAGTGAGGTTTCAGATCATGTTCTGCAACAACCTCCTGGCTTGTGACAGGGTTTCAGGGAAATGAGACAACACTGATGCAAATTACAAAGAAAAAAATATTCATCGGTGTCTTGAGAAAACGAGCTGAACCACGCTGAGCCTGACGAGGCAGAACTCTAACAGTGTGGAGAACCACAAATGCTGCTTTGAAAGGGAGCAGCAGGGAGGAAGTGCAAATTAGTCTTCAACAATAACCAGAGCTTCAATTTATTGAGCACCTACTGTGTGCCTGGAGCTTTGCATACATTATCTCTTATCCTTACAGCAGATAATATGAACTATCCCCTTCTCATCTGTAAAGATGAGAAAACACACTCAGAGAAATTAAGGAATATATTAACCAACCCCACCCAGGTCCACGGCCAAGATTCAAACAGAGGCCCATGTGATACCATTTACTGCACTTCTGCCCCAACCCCCTGCCCCTAATTCATGTGACTCACTGTGCAAGCCACAGACTTCTTTATACCTAGATTTTCTCCTATGACAGGTATAAGTAAGCCTAACATCAGGAAAGATAGTAGTCTAAAATTAGCTGATTTCAGCCCTATCTATCTCTGCCACTGACCAGTTCCGTGGAAACGGACAACTCATGTAATTTCTCTGGGTCTCAGTTTTCTCATCTATAAAATGGGGTTGTGGTGGAGGCTTCTCTTCTCTCAATTTCTATGAGGCATACCTAGTCCTCACGTGCCAAAATAAGGAAGGAACTTTTTTTTTCTTATTATTCATCCATTTTATACACATCACTGTATACACGTCAATCCCAATCTCCCAAATCATCACACCACCACCCCAGCCCCCCACCGCTTTCCCCCCATGGTGTCCGTACATTTTTTCTCTACTTCTGTGTCTCAATTTCTGCTCTACAAAATGGTTCATCCGTACCATTTTCTAGGTTCCACATATATGCATTAATATATGATATTTGTTTTTCTCTTTCTGACTTACTTCACTATGTATGACAGTCTCTAGGTGCATCCACGTCTCTACAAATGACCCAATTTCGTTCCTTTTTAGGGCTGATTAATATTCCATTGTATCCACATCTTCTTTATCCAATCGTCTGTCAATGGGCATTTAGGTTGCTTCCATGACCTGGCTATTGTAAATAGTGCTGTAATGAACATTGAGGTGCATGTGTCTTTTTGAATTATGGCTTTCTTTGGGTATATGCCCAGTAGTGGGATTGCTGGGTCATACGGTAATTCTATTTTTAGTTTTTTAAGGAACCTCCATACTGTTCTCCATAGTGGCTGTATTAATTTACATTCCTACCAACAGTGCAAGAGGGTTCTCTTTTCTCCACACCCTCTCCAGCATTTGTTGTTTGTAGATTTTTCTGATGATGCCCATTGTAACCAGTGTGAGGTGATACCTCATTGTAGTTTTCATTTGCATTTCTCTAATGATTAGTGATGTTGAGCATCCTTGTATGTGTTTGTTGGCAATCTGTATATCTTCTTTGGAGAAATGTCTATTTAGGTCTTCTGCTCATTGTTGGTTTTTTTTTTAATATTGAGCTGCATGAGCTGTTTATATATTTTGGAGATTAATCCTTTGTCTGTTGATTCGTTTACAAATATTTTCACCCATCCTGAGGGTTGTCTTGTTTATAGTTTCCTTTGCTGTGCAAAAGCTTTTAAGTTTCATTAGGTCCCATTTGTTTATTTTTATTTCCATTACTCTAGGAGATGGGTAAAAAAAAAAATCTTGCTGTGATTTATGTCAAAGTGTGTTCTTCCTATGTTTCATTCCAAGAGTTTTATAGTGTCTAGTCTTACATTTAGGTCTTTAATCCATTTTGAGTTTTTTTTGTGTGTATGGTGTTAGAGAGTATTTTAATTTCATTCTTTTACATATAGCTGTTTTCCTAGCATCACTTATTGAAGAGACTATCTTCTATCCATTGTATATACTGGCTTCCTTTGTCATAGAATAGCTAAGAATAGGTGCATGAGTTAATCTCTGGGCTTTCTATCCTGTTCCATTGATCTGTATTTCTGTTTTTGTGCCAGCACCATATTGTCTTGATTACTGTAGCTTTGTAGTATAGTCTGAAGTCAGGGAGCCTTGGTTCCTCCAGCTCTGTTTTTTTCCCTCAAGACTGCTTTGGCTATTCGGGGTCTTCTGTGTCTCCACACAAATTTTAAGATTTTTTGTTCTAGTTCTGTAAAAAATGTCATTGGTAGTTTGATAGGGATTGCACTGAATCTGTAGATTGCTTTGGGTAGTAGAGTCATTTTCACAATATTCATTCTTCTAATCTAAGAACATGGTATATCTCTCCATCTGTTGGTATCATCTTTAATTTCTTTCAACAGTGTCCTACATTTTTTGCATACAGGTCTTTTGTCTCCCTAGGTAGGTTTATTCCTAGGTATTTTATTCTTTTTGTTGCAATGGTAAATGGGAATATTTCCTTAATTTCACTTTCAGATTTTTCATCATTAGTGTATAGGAATGCCAGAGATTTCTGTGCATTAATTTTGTATCCTGAAACTTTACCAAATTCATTGATTAGCTCTAGTAGTTTTCTGGTGGCATCTTTAGGATTCTCTATGTCTAGTATCATATCATCTGCAAACAGGGACAATTTTACTTCTTTTCCAATTTGTATTTCTTTTATTTCTTTTTCTTCTCTGACTGCCGTGGCTAGGACTTCCAAAACTATGTTGAATAATAGCAGTGAGGGTGGCCATCCTTGTCTTGTTCCTGATCTTAGTTTTTCACCATTGAGAATGATGTTTGCTGTGGATTTGCTGTATGTGACCTTTATTATGTTGACGTAGGTTCCCTCTGTGCCCACTTTCTGGAGAGTTTTTATCATAAATGGGTGTTGAATTTTGTCAAAAGCTTTTTCTGCATCTATTGAGATGAGCATATGGTTTTTATTCTTCAATTTGTTAAAATGGTGTATCATATTGATTGATTTACGTATATTAAAGAATCCTTGCATCCCTGGGATAAATCCCACTTGATCATGGTGTACAATCCTTTTATGTGTTGTTGGATTCTGTTTGCTAGTATTTTGTTGAGGATGTTTGCATTGATATTCATCAGTGATATTGCTCTAATTTTCTTTTTTTTGCAGTATCTTTGTCTGGTTTTGGTATCAGGGTGATGGTGGCCTTGTAGAATGAGTTTGGGAGTGTTCCTTCCTCTGCAATTTTTTGGAAGAGTTTGAGAAGGTGGGTGTTAGCTATTCTCTAAATGTTTGATAGAATTCACCTGTGAAGCCATCTGGTCCTGGACTTTTGTTTGTTGGAAGATTTTTAATCATAGTTTCAATTTCATTACTTGTGATTGGTCTGTTCATATTTTCTATTTCTTCCTGCTCCAGTCTTGGAAGGTTATACCTTTCTAAGAATTTGTCCATTTCTTCCAGGTTGTCCATTTTATTGGCATAGAGTTGCTTGTAGTAGTCTCTTAGGATCTTTGTATTTCTGCCATGTCTGTTGTAACTTCTCCTTTTTCATTTCTAATTTTAATGATTTGAGTCCTCTCCCTCTTTTTCTTGATGAGTCTGGCTAATGGTTTATCAATTTTGTTTATCTTCTCAAAGAACCAGCTTTTAGTTTTATTGATCTTTGCTATTGTTTTCTTTGTTTCTATTTCATTTATTTCTGCTCTGATCATTATGATTTCTTTCCTTCTGTTAACTTTGGGTTTTGTTTGTTCTTATTTCTCTCGTTCCTTTAGGTGTAAGGTTAGATTGTTTATTTGAGATTTTTCTTGTTTTTGGAGGTAGGCTTGTATAGCTATAAACTTCCCTCTTAGAACTGCTTCTGCTGCATCCCACGGGTTTTGAGTCATCATGTTTTCATTCTCATTTGTCTCTAGGTATTTTTTGATTTTGTCTTTGATTTCTTCAGTGATCTCTTGGTTATTCAGTAATGTATTGTTTAGCCTCCATGTTTTTGTGTTTTTTATGTTTTTTTCCTTGTAATTCATTTCTAATCTCATAGTGTTGTGGTCAGAAAAGATGCTTGATATGATTTCAATTTTCTTAAATTTACAGAGGCTTGATTTGTGACCCAAGATGTGATCTATCCTGGATAATGTTCCATGCACATTTGAGAAGAAAGTGTAATCTGCTATTTTTGGATGGAATGTCCTATAAATATCAATTAAATCTATCTGGTCTATTGTGTCATTTAAAGCTTGTGTTTCCTTATTAATTTTCTGTTTGGATGATTTCTCCATTGGTGTAAGTGAGATGTTAAAGTCCCCCACTATTTTTGTGTTACTGTTGATTTCCTCTTTTACAGCTGTTAGCAGTTGCCTTTTGTATTGAGGTGCTCCTATGTTGGTTGCATACATATTTATAATTGTTATATCTTTTTCTTGGATTGATCCCTTGATCATTATGTGGTGTCCTTCCTTGTCTCTTATAACATTCTTTATTTTAAAGTGTATTTTGTCTGATATGAGAATTGCTACTCCAGCTTTCTTCTGATTTCCATTTGTATGGAATATCTTTTTCCATCCCCTCACTTTCAGTCTGTATGTGTCCCTAGGTCTGAAGTGGGTCTCTTGTAGACAGCATATACTTGGGTCTTCTTTTTGTATCCATTCAGCAAGCCTGTGTCTTTTGGTTGAAGCATTTAATCCATTCGTGTTTAAGGTGATTATCAATATGTATGTTCCTATGACCATTTTCTTAATTGTTTTGTGTTTGTTTTTGTTTGTTTGTTTGTTTTGCGGTATGTGGGCCTCTCACTGTTGTGTCCTCTCCCGTTGTGGAGCACAGGCTCCAGATGCGCAGGCTCAGTGGCCATGGCTCACGGGCCCAGCTGCTCCGCGGCATGTGGGATCTTCCTGGACCGGGGCATGAACCTGTGTCCCCTGCATCGGCAGGCGGACTCTCAACCACTGCGCCACCAGGGAAGCCCTTGTGTTTGTTTCTGTAGGTCCTTTTCTTCTCTTGTGTTTCCCACTTAGAGAAGTTCCTTTAGCCTTTGTTGTAGAGCTGGTTTGGTGGTGCTGAATTCTCTTAGCTTTTGCTTGTCTGTAAATCTTTTGATTTCTCCACTGAATCTGAATGAGATCCTTACTGGGTAGTCATCTTGGCTGTAGGTTCTTCCCTTTCATCACTTTAAGTATATCATGCCACTCCCTTCTGGCTTGTAGAGTTTCTGCTGAGAAGTCAGCTGTTAACCTTATGGGAGTTCCCTTGTACGTTGTCATTTTTCCCTTGCTGCTTTCAATAATTTTTCTTTGTCTTTAATTTTTGCTAATTTGATTACTATGTGTCTCGGCATGTTTCTCCTTAGGTTTATCCTGTATGGGACTCGCTGCGCTTCCTGGACTTGGGTGGCTATTTCCTTTCCCATGTTAGGGAAGTTTTTGACTATAATCTCTTTAAATATTTTCTTGGGTCCTTTCTCTCTCTCTCTTCTCCTTCTGGGACCCCTATAATGCGAATGTTGTTGCATTTAATGTTGTCCCAGAGGTCTCTTAGGCTGTCTTCATTTCTTTTCATTCTTTTTTCTTTATTCTGTTCTGCAGAAGTGAATTCCAGCATTACGTCTTCCAGGTCACTTATCCATTCTTCTGCCTCAGTTATTCTGCTATTGATTCCTTCTAGTGTATTTCTCATTTCAGTTATTGTATTGTTCATCTCTGTTTGTTTGTTCTTTAGTTCTTCTAGATCTTCGTTAAACATGTCTTGCATCTTCTCGATCTTTGCCTCCATTCTTTTTCCGAGGTCCTGGGTCATCTTCACTACCATTATTCTGAATTCTTTTTCTGGAAGATTGCCTATCACCATATCATTTAGTTGTTTTTCTGGGGTTTTATCTTGTTCCTTCATCTGGTACATAGCCCTCTGCCTTTTCATTTTGTCTGTCTTTCTGTGAATGTGGTTTTTGTTCCACAGGCTGCAGGATTGTAGTTCTTCTTGCTTCTGCTGTCTGCCCTCTGGTGGATGAGGCTATCTAAGAGGCCTGTGGAAGTTTCCTGATGGGAGGGACTGGTGGTGGGTAGAGCTGGTTGTTGCTCTGGTGGGCACAGCTCAGTAAAACTTTAATCTGCTTGTCTGCTGATGGGTGGGGCTAGGTTCTCTCCCTGTTGGTTGTTTGGCCTGAGGCGACCCAACACTGGAGCCTACCTGGGCTCTTTGGTGGGGCTAATGGCGGACTCTGGGAGGGCTCATGCCAAGGAGTACTTCCCAGAACTTCTGCTGCCAGTGTCCTTGTCCCCACGGTGAGCCACAGCCACCCCCCGCCTCTGCAGGAGACCCTCCAACACTAGCAGGTAGGTCTGGTTCAGTCTCCCCTGGGTTCACTGTTCCTTCCCCTGGGTCCCGACGCGCATACTACTTTGTGTGTGCCCTCCAAGAGTGGAGTCTGTGTTTCCCCCAGCCCTGCCAAAGTCCTGCAATCAAATCCCACTAGCCTTCAAAGTCTGATTCTAGGAATTCCTCCTCCTGTTGCCAGGCCCCCAGGTTGGGAAGCCTGACTTGTGGCTCAGAACCTTCACTCCAGTGGGTGGAGTTCTATGGTGTAAGTGTTCTCCAGTTTGTGAGTCACCCACCCAGCAGTATGGGATTTTATTTTATTGTGACTGCACCCCTCCTACCGTCCCATTGTGGCTTCTCCTTTGTCTTTGCATGTGGGGTATCTTTTTTGGTGAGTTCCAGTGTCTTCCTGCTGATGATTGTTCAGCAGTTAGTTGTGATTCCGGTGCTCCCAAAAGAAGGAGTGAGAGCACGTCCTTCTACTCTGCCATCTTGAAACAATCTCTCGGAAGCAACTTCCAAAATGGTTTTTCCTTTTCTTTTTTAAAAAAAAGAATATGATGGGATTTTCATATTCCATTCTCAATGGATAATATACATTTAAGGATCCCAAGCTAAAGAAACAAAAGTGCTTTTAAACATTTTTTAGAAGGATTTGTAAATGGAGACAAAGTATCCCTAGCCAACCCCACGTTAACAGAAAGGTTGAATTAAAACTGTTTTTTAAAGAAGCAAATCAACACTTTTTACCCCTCTCCCAGAATAAAACACCACTTTGGGAAAATGATTAATTGCCAGGAGGCAGGCGCTATGAATCATTATACTGTTGTCCTCGGCCTCTGATCAAGCAAGAACTACAGGAGGAAATGCTGAGATGCTGGGGTATGAACTCTGAATTGCCGAGAGTTTCACTCATGGCACCATAAGACAAGGAAAAGGACAGCTAAGTGAGCTGCAGGGCTGTTGAGTCATGACGTTGCTACACTGCATGGCCGAGTCCAGAGCAGAATGACATGGGTCCCTGGTTTTCTGAGTCACTCTGTGGGTCAGAGTCTTTACAGCTCCCAAGAGTCATCGGTCAACAAATGCAAATAATGCCACCCGTGGGCTTGTCCTGACAGGCAACAGCTTGTTCACTGATGCTTGTGTAAGAGACAGCCTCCTCAACTGGAAACACCAGCAAACATGACAAAGAAGGGGTTAAATTACTCAACATTAGTGTTCATATTCTAGAATAGAAATACATGAAAGATAGACACCACAATCACACCTTCCCCTGTGGTTTCAGCATATATTATGCTGTAATTTCTCCTTTGTTGCTAGTAAGCTAGGGCATATCTATGGCAAATAGTTTTCACATTATATTTTTTTACATGGTCTTTGATGTCTTTAGAAATTGCTTGGTTTGAACAAGGAGCTATTTTGTGATCAAAGGCATAGAAAGTTAAAATTACACACTGCATATATAAAATCCTAGGAACTTATGGAATGCGATAGGAAAATTGATCTCTTGACTACTCCAAGGATTGTTCTCTACTTTGTTTAATGTCCTAAAGGTAGTGAAAAGAGAAGAACATTGTTGTGATTATGAAGAAGAGAAGATGTTTAAAATTCTCCCAGTCCCAAAAGGCGATGATAGATATGGTCTTACACTGGTGGTTTTTGATTAAGGAACTAGAGTGAGGTTACTTGGAATAATGAAATGAAACCAGAGTTAAATCTGGTTAACTTAACATCAGTTGTAGACTTAACATCAGTCTTCAACTGATGTTAGAAACAGCAAGTCTTTGGACCTGAAAAACTAAGAGAAAGGAAGCATCTTTCTAATGCTTTTAGGGCAAGAATGATATTTCTTCAAGTAAGTTCCACAGAACTCCAGGCCCATGAGCTATTGTGCATAAATGTTTTATGCCCCAAAGTAGACAGTTTGGAAACCCTGAAGTGTGATGTCCCCTGCACTGCACCCATCTTGTTGAAGAGACCTGGGCATATCTGTCAGGCTCAACACATCCCAAAGTTACTGGCGACCTCCTCTTTTATTTTTCATATCACAGCTATTAATCCTGCACAACTAGTGCTTTAGGAATAATTCTTAGTGAATTGCTAGTGAGGAAGAAATGAAACTATAAAGGGGAGAAGTTACATGGAAGGGGCTCCACGGAGGGCTCCTGATCAGTGATGTCCAAAAGGTGACATCCTAATGTGAAGAAAGATAATCAAGGAATGCTAGGCAGGTGACAACTTTGGGAAGTAGGAATTATTACCTCATTTACCGGTAGAGAGAATAAGCAACGCATCCAAGATCACACACCCAGTAACTCAAAGCATCGAGACTCAGGCAGGCACCCACCCCCAGACAGCCACTCAGAGAACAGCTCCAGGGGCTACAGGTCACCTAGATTCTGATGGCAACAGAGCACATGAAGTTGTGCAGTGACGCAGCCCCGCAGCGATTTGAAAACAGATATGTAGGCCTTCAGAACTGGAACGTGTTCTTTCCTCTGCAGCTGAAGAAGGCTGAGGCAGAAAGAGAAGAAATGCTTCTATTTCTTCCCCTCCCCTCCACATTGTGTCCCTTGGGGATGAAACTTTTGAAGAAACAGACAGGCAGGAATTATGCCTAGAACATCCTCTGTGACAATTCAAAGCAGGCAACCTCTTCTCTCACAGGGGGTTCCCTTTTATGATGTCTAAAGAAGGACAAGCTCTAATTTTCCTCCCCTAGAGAGGACAGATTGTAGGTAATCTTCATGAACATCCATACTCCGCACTCCGATTTCCACCCATCTGGCTTCCTCAAATCCCTCCCTTGTGAGCACTTATAAGTATCTGGTGGGGATGTGTGACTGTCATGATACTAAAGGATTATGCAAAAAAAGTGCCTTGGCTTAAAAAAGAAATGTTTTCCTTCAAGAGCGGCCCTCAACTTTATTTAAACTAATACTGGACTCTCTAGGTAACTGTACCCAGCTTCCACTTCTAGAGGTGGCTAGAATTCAGAGATAAACTTTGGATTCTGAGTGAGGCACGACTACCTCTTCATTTTCTTGGGTAGACTGCTTACATGGAGAGCCCACCTTCATTATAATGCATGGATTGGAGGGGGTTGGGTATTAAAGGCAAGGTGCTCTTGTCTTACTAAATCCCTCCTTCTTACTAGTTAAAAAGAAATAAGCATGTACCCCAATATATCTGTTTTTATTTATGAGTTACATAACTGTACTACCAATATGTTATGAACAATATAAAGCATTCACAAAAATAGAATTTTTTAAAAGATTATATTTAAAGATTCATCTATTTATTTTTTCATCTATATATTTTTATTATTTCCCCTCTGTACCTCAATAAATCAAGGGGAATGTGCACCTCACTTTGGAGCCACTTACACTTTGCCCATCCTGATAGAATTCATCTGTTAAATGAGCTCAGAAAGGTTTTGAGTCTCTAAATAATCTTGTTAAAATCCTAAATAGCCTGTTAATATCAAGATGAATCTTAAGGCAACTGAACTACATGCTCAGAAGAAATCGCCAAGTAAAAGAGTTTAAGCCACTGGTTGGCTAGCTTGCAATGAGTTACTTCTATTTCCCCAAATGTTCCTGGATCTCGGCCCATTGGATTTTGAGGGAACAACTAACTATCGTCTCCTCAGTAATGTCACTCTCCCTCAAGTGTATTTAATCTTGCAGAGCTGTTTGTCTAAAAGAGAACAAGGTTATGCGAAGGGCAGAGAACGTCTCTCCCTCCAGGGTAGTTATGCAACGAAGGGTCAAGGGCTGTGTCTGCAAAACTCAAAACGATGTCTAGGGAATCCTGGGGGAAGAGACAGGGCTGAACAGACTTGATTCTCCTACTCGGGCATGGGGATTGTTTGAGTTTTCAGATTCAGAGTGCTGTTGGAAGCACAAATAAAATATCTGGCAAAACCAGTTTAAAAAACAAAACAAACAAACAAACAAAAAACAGTGGGACTTTGTCTGGGGTATTTTTGATGAGTACAGGAAAGCACTAAACCCTTACACTCACTCTTCATCTAGATAACCCCATGCACAAAATTCCCCTGCTTAGGAGAGCATTGGTCATTCACTTCACTTCTCATTGAAAAGTGTGTGTTTTTTAAAGACTCCTTGGCAGGGAAACCCACTAAACCACTATTAACACATCTTAATGTGACCTTCAGGAAGAGGCCCTGTGGACTAATAAAAGTGCTAAGGGGATCTGAAATGTTACTGATGGGAGATGTGGCAGAGAGGGGAGGATGAAAGGGGAAAACTTGTTTGGAAAGCCTATTGATCTGAACATGTGAAATATTGGGGGGCAAGTGGTGAATAAGATCTCTAGGCAAACAACCTCATTCACAGTTTTGTTTGGAAATCATTCTAAGGACAGCCACTCTAAATTTTGGCTCTTTGTTGAGTTAGTTCCACAATCCCTGAAATGAGGAAGTGAGCTCAACCACTTGGTAAGCCTCAGAGTGGACAAGAAGTTATGGAAATTCCTGGTGGGCTTATGCTACACTCTAACATCCAGGCAAGGAAAAACAGGGAGATTCCATTGATGAGTCACACCGAAGGGACAGGGGAGACTCCAAAAGGTTTTTTCAGACAAAATGAGTCTTTAAGAAATTTGGGAGAGTCCAATGAAGTTAACAAATTTGAGAGATATGGATGTATTTCCCACAGAACCTGGGAAAGAACACTAAATGATAAACCCTCAAAAATAAAGGTTTCAAAGAAATAAAAATAAATAAAAAATTAAATTAAAAAAATAAAGGTTTATGTGAGTACACTTGGTTTGAAAAGAGAAAAACAAAAGCGCTGGCACTCAGGCTGGTGGGACTGCTGGTGGAGGATCTCGGGACAGGGTCCCCTGGGACCAGAGAGAGACCCAGCCATAGCTGGAGGTGCTTGGGGAGAGGTGAAGGTAGGTCCAAAGCCTGTGAGAGGAGGTGACAAGTGAGCCCGAAGACAGGGCCAGACCCTGTAATGCCTAACTCCTAATGCAGCCAGCATGGCCATGACTGGCCAAAGGTGCCTTAACTCTGGAGGCTGGAGGAGGCAGACATAAACTGGATCAGGAAGAAGCACATTGATGGGAGATGACTAATATGCAGATGGGAATTTCTCATAAAGGTTTTTCCTATTGAACACATCTGCTATAAAAGCTTTGGCATCAAATTTTGTATGGTACGAAAATCTTAAAAACTCTGAAGCGACTATTAAATGTGTGATGTCAGATCTAATGCGACCATAAATAATGCTGAACACCATAGACAATAATTTAGAAAGTTCTAATCACATCTTGACAACAGAAACATTAAAGTCTATGTGGTGCCAAAGCATCTGAATGAAAAGAGAGAAACACAAGCAGCAATTTTTCCAGGAAAAGCCAAACATCTGGATATTTTGGAAGACTAAACATATATTTCATAAACCCACAGTGTATAAAGTTAAAGCATTCTATGATCTACTGCTTGGATCTAATTATTTTCCATAGTTTTATGTAAACATGGCGAAATAGTATTAGTTCAATAACTAATAATTGCATATAATCATGATAATACGTAACAGTGGTTGAGCTTCAGAATTACTATATGACATATGTATTTTAAAAGAAAATGCCTGTATTTTAAACATAGTGAGTCTTTTACAAATAAAGTAATTTGCTCAGTCACAGAAGGGCAGAGTCCTTTAGGATTCACCACTATGCTTAGCTATTTCCAGGGTCCTAGTTCATCCTACATCTGGCCATTACATCCTTCAAATTGGATTTAAACAAAAAATATTTTTAAATTAGCAATCATGTCTATTATACCCTTTTATCTTACAGCATCCTGTTTTATTATAGCAAAAGTTTCTGCTTACTTGTCATCTCTTCAACTACACTGGAATTCTTTCAGGGCTTACGTGAGGTCACCAGTTTCCGGCTGTGTCTATAACACAGCAAATGCTCAACTAATATTTACTAAACTGAACTAGAGCTAAAACTGAAATAAAATTAAGAATTCTGCTAGAGTTCAGAGAGCATGTTAGATCAGTTGTATATTAACTAATAGTACATTAGCTTCCATACTTGAGCAAACAAGTTACCCCTGCACCTTTGATTTCATTGGGTTTTTCAATATTCACATCAACTTAGATGCAGTTTTATTACTTCAAATGTGAGTAGTTAAGATTGTTCATTATGAATTTCCTTTTTGTTTTCCCTTTTGCTGATTCCTTGCCAGCTTTCCTATACTTCCTTCTCACCCCCTACTTTGTCATTGCCTCTGGACAAACCTATTAAGAAATTTGTTAGATTTAAGAAAAAAGAAGCACAGGAAGAAGAAACAAACATAAACCTTGGGCATAGACTTTTTATTCTCATTTAATTTCCCAAATTATTGTAAAAACAGCTTAGAGCTACTTTTTACTTTTCCCTTTTAGTGCACTGTACACCCTGGACAAGCAGCTACTAACTCTTAAGGTCTGTCTTTTAAATATTCAAAACAGGTCATGAAGTCTATAATTAAATATTGACTTGTCATTCGGAGTCTGTGCCTATGGAGAACCAATGAGAAACAGCGAAAGACAAATGTTCGCACTCATTTTCATAACATAATCAAAATCCATTTCCTAGAAAAAAAAAAATGTGTTCGTGGTTTGACCCTTCTGTGCACAGGGAGGAAACATTGACCCCCATCTCCCTGCAGAAACAGTCTGGGAAAGGCACTTCAGGCTAATCCAGGTATACGTGCTATCTTTAAATGCCTCTAATTCCCAAATGGAGAGCAGGCTCAGGGCAAAGCCCATAGCAATCCTTCAATGTCAGCCTTTACATTTGCCTTCCTGCAGTTTAAATAATTTTTTCGAGCTTGTCAACTTTGAATAAATTTTTTGACCAATTTCAGTTGCACAGGAATAGAGATGGGAGGATAATAACTCCTACTTCCTCCCCCTCCCCCAAACCATTAATCCAATATTAATTCTGATATGTTCTCCTGTAAAAGGGTACACCTCAGTCTATGATTTTTCGGGATACACCAGATCAAAATGTTATACACACCAAATTCAAATGATATACAAAACATTTGTCTGTTTTGTTCCACAGCGTGGTCTAAGCTAGCTCCTAAGTACAGCGTACACCCAATGATGAAGCTTTTACATGGTACTTCCTTCTCCTTACACCAAACCAGTATCTAAGTGGCTTCAAGCAACTATTAAAAAACACCTTTCCGGGGGCTTCCCTGGTGGAGCAGTGGTTGGGAGTCCGCCTGCCGATGCAGGGGACGCGGGTTTGTTCCCCGGTCTGGGAGGGTCCCACATGCCGCGGAGCGGCTGGGCCCATGAGCCATGGCCGCTGGGCCTGCGCGTCCGGAGCCTGTGCTCCGCAATGGGAGAGGCCACAACAGTGAGAGGCCCGCGTACCACAAAAAAAAAAAAAAAAAAAAAAAACACCTTTCCAACTAGGAGTAGGGATATAGGTATCAAAATCTTGCTTCTAATATCAGTGTATTATATAGACCTTAGATTTTACATATTTATCTTAAGAATTTAGGATCTCACAGGCAATAACTTCATTTTGCCTCTAGTGAAAATATATATATATATATTTTTTTTTTTCCGGTACGCGGGCCTCTCACTGTTGTGGCCTTTCCCGCTGCGGAGCACAGGCTCCGGACGCGCAGGCCCATAGGCCATGGCTCACGGGCGCAGCCGCTCTGCGGCATGTGGGATCTTCCCGGGGCACGAACCCGTGTCCCCTGCATCGGCAGGTGGACTCTCAACCACTGCGCCACCAGGGAAGCCCTAACTTAGAGATTTTTATTAAAGTATGTTTATGGTGTTTTAATGGGTAATAATGTCCTTGAGAGGAACAAGAGCTGAGTGACATACAGAGCTGATGAAAAGAAGATCCCAATATCAACACACACAGCAATATTAAAATATTATCTATGATAGATACATATATCATACAAAACTCTCCCCAATGAGCCCGTCTCAGGGTTTGAATCAGTAACTCAAATGGCATTGCTTCTCCACGCTGCCCCTTATTAGCTTCTGTATTTCAACAAGTCTTTTATATGTCTAACTCAGCCGTGCACGTCTGTATTTTCAGATTGCAGGATTGATTCCTTTTATTTATTAAACTTTCTGCCCAATCCCTCAACTTTCTAATTCACTGGGGAAATCTACATTTGCTGACGTCACTCAACACCCAAGCCTGCACTAGACTTGATCATGTCTACCCAAGTCTTTGACCTCACCGCTTCTATGCTACAGTAATCATATTGCTTAAATGGAATTTTGTTGTTTTAAATTTATTTCATTCAGTTTGCTTCTTAGGACTTTGCTCTTCATTTTCCTTCTCCCTGATTTTCTCCCTTTATCTTCTTCTTCTACTCCACGTGCCTCTTGACGAAACTATTTCTAGATTTAAACATACCAATGTGGATAGAATATTAAGGCTGTGTCTACACAGGAAAGTAGGGAGCTAAGGCAACTACCTTGAGAAGCATTCAGCAAGAAATAACAACCTCTTGATCCCTGATCCAGGGGAAGGCAGGCTTTTTAAGAACTGAGTCTCTCCAAACTCTTACAAACTGACAGTTTCTAAACCTTCCAATCCGCTCTCAAACAGCATATATATTTCTACTATATTTAACTAACATGTTTAAATGCCTGTTATATACTAAGTGTGAGCAGAAAGTGCTGGGGCAAGCAGATATCACAGAAATACAAGAGAAGGAAAAAAATGTATTGAGGAACTGAATCTGGGCTGTGGGCTTGATATTCTTGTTTTATCCCTAAACAAAGTGAAAAGTAGATACTATCTCTGAGAGATGAAGTACTGGAGACAGAGAAGTTAATTACCTTCCCAATGTTTTCAGTTAGTAAGTGAAAGAACCAGAATATGAAAGCAGCTAGGCTGATTCCACAATTCATGCTTTTTCTACTTGCTGAACCATGTCTTCATACCAAATGGACCTACCCTGATGATGCTTGAAATCTACAGGGAGAGGCTTTTTCTTTGCTTACAGAAAAAGGGGGAAAAAAAGTTAAAAAAAAGTACAAGATGAGATTCAAGCAACAAAGAAGGTGGTGAAGAACCATCACACGTGGTCATGAACAAAAAGTAGAGAAGAAAAACTTGTGTGGAGGTGCATTTTGATGTATACCCTATTGAGCTCATTACTTATTGAGCTGATGTGAAATCTGGATTCACTGGAAGAGTCCTCCATGCTCTAACTTTGTGTCTGAATGTAAATGCTGAGTCCTGAGGTTCATTTGTACTATTGCTATTTGTCATCCCCGAACTTTCTATTCACGTACCTTGACCAAATTCCTTCCCCAAAAGGGCAACCAGGCTAGTGAACCTTGAGAAATAACAAGAAAGTAGAATTTATAATTGCTTTGATAATGTCTGAGCAAATAGCCATAAATTCTATACTTCACGTCATACTGAGGGCTGCAGTGTTTACAGTAAGAAAGGGTCAAACCAAATATTTGCATCTGGGGCCTCACCTGTTAGGATAGCAGTGAAGAGTCCAAAGTACAGGACAAAGGCATCCACCGCAGGCTATAGGCGACGTTTAAGAGTGTTTCCTTGAAAATTCCTGGGAGCCACCTTAGTCTGGCCTGCTTTGAAATAGGGCTATCAGCTTTCCCCACTCACTTATCAAAAGTCTGTCCATGACTGGGCCCGATAAAATTGTTTGAGTGGTCATTTGAAATCCTTAGCAGTCATTCCTGCTTTGGACCAGAAAGACATTCATTTAAGGTTACAGCCTGATTAAAAAAAGAAGAAGAAGAAAGAAAAGAAAAGAAAAATAATTGGGGAACTTTATCCACACCCTCAACACCTTTGTTGTCGCCTTCCTGGAGTTTGAACTGGAGACCCTGGTGTGTGGCAGTGACGGGGAAAACACCCGTCCATTCTACTGGGAACCTCCAACACATCTTCCTTTTTATTCTTCAGGTTATTATAAATCAAAGGTTTTAAAGGAATTGATTTCATTTTGGTTTTGGTTGATTGAAATGAATTCAAGCTATCAGACAACAGAAAGAACAGGAATGAAAATATGGTCTCCTATACCATCACAGGTCTGGAAACCTTACTGTTTCAAAGTCATTTCTTAATACAAATTTGTCATAAACAACTCACAGGGAGAAGTGAACCCATACTTCTTACAATAAAGAATATGCTAACGAATGAGCTCCTCATACAGTGAATGTCATGTCATCCTGGAATTGGGGAGTAGGTACCAGACTCTTCCTAGAGACCCTTTGTGTAATACTGAAAGGCAGAAGCCTTGTACAGACAGCAAACAACTTGGATTTTTAGAGTTTTCTGGACATCCCTGCCTGCTGTAAATATTTTATCCCATTGATAGAATGGAAATATATCTGTACCTCCATCTGCATCCAGTGTGCATGCTCTCTCTCACAGGAGAACTCTGTCCTGATTGTATACGATCTGACGAAGCATGGGGGTGATCACATTTTAAATCTTTCTGCTTAAAATGTTCATTACATCTTATCAATTATAGACTAGATATAGTTGGAGCCCAGTTTTGAGGACAACAGAAGAGGAAAATATTATTTACTTCTTGATTAACAAATATGCCAACTTTTTGAGCTTGAAACCTCTCTTGCCAATTATTTTGCTCGTCCGTAAGCATGTCCCGGAATAATAGTTAAAAGCTGAAATACATCCCATTCCTTGCATGCTTGCTTTGCCGTTTTTTACTAGAAACAAGATCTCTTTTGTAGTCCTCAAGAGTATCCACACAACCCACTTCCATTGGCCTAACAGCTTTAGTTTGAAAGCATCTGGGTGGAGGCTCAACAGCTGAACCACAAAGGCCAGAAAACGTCTATTGAACACGAGGCACGGAAGACTAAATGCCATTGCCTATGCCATTACCCAAGCTCCTGAGTTTGCCTTCTTCTGACTCCTCAAGCACAATAAAGGTAACCCCACAAAGCCTGGAGCCTTTCACAGGGTACTGCACAGTCCTGCCTCAGTCCAAGCTCTGAGGAATACCACAAACCCCAGAGAATACTCACGTACGTGGAAACTTTTCCCATAGAATTGTGGTGGTGGTATGTGGTCGTGTGAGTCCCTTTATGACTCATTTAATGGCTGGGTTTGTTTACCATTTTCTTTCTTTTAAGGGCCTCAGTGGCTACAAAAGATTGCTGTGAGGATAGTTTGCTGGGTTTTGGTTTTGGTTTTGAACCCGTGCCCTAGTCCTTTTAGAAATGCTGCTACCAAAAGGAAGGAAAAACTATGCTGCTGAAAGGGATGCCCCAGTAGAGAATGTAAGAAGTCTAACCTGTTATCCTACCTCTCTGCCCTGCAGGGGAAACCTTCCCAATAGTAAACATGTCATGGAGACTAAATTCTTTATTGAATCTTAGTTCCTTCCAAGAACAGCAAAGGTGGGTGGGGGAAGCTTGCGGACTGGAGCTGCTTCAGCACACCCACATCCACCCCTGCCTCTCATGATGCAGCCACGTGGCCTCGGGGAACAATAAATGCCAAGGTGTGTCAGGCCAGCCAGCTGACTGTGAGCTGTGCTTGTAACACTGATGGTTCCTTGTTCTCATGCTGAAGATATGCACCTCCTGGAACCTCTTCTCTCTGGGTCAGATGTGTACGATGTGATTTACGTTTTGGAATGTGGGAGAGTCGTGCACTTACAAGCGTTCTGATCCGGGAATCAGGTTTCTATTATGCACACGATCCATATTGCCTTTTGTCGTAACCTTAATACTTTTTTTTCATTTTCCTTTTGAAATTATTTTAAAGCAATTCATTTTCTAACAAGCCCTAATCCCAAAATGTCTGCATGGAGGATAACTGCTACAGTTACCAAAATGTCCCGGAGCCTAAATCACAAGCTCCTTTTGCCTGTGGTCTGGGAGCGCTTGGCCTTGGCACCCAGGGAAGGCTATTGTGCGATTAACAGCGAGGCAGGGAAACATCCTCTTCGTGTCCACTCTCTTGGCAGTCACCTGCTGCGGTGGGCATGTGTGAGATTCCAAGCTTCTTTAATAGCTATGACAGGTTTCATAGAGACATCACTAATATATCTGGTGGAACTATTTATATCTTCTACTTCTTAATAAGACTGTGTTTATATTCATTGAAGCTTAATTCTCACACAGATGTAAGGAATAAGCTTCATGTTTCTGGGAGTCAGAAAAACCTAGCTAGCTTAGTTTTAAGCCCTCCCTCTATCACTAACCCACCAGCTGACTTTGGTGACTTAGTTTTTTTTATGGAACTGAGTTTTTCTTTTTTTTTGGCTGTGTTGGGTCTTCGTTGCTGCGCACGGGCTTTCTCTAGTTGGGGCGAGCGGGGGCTACTCTTTGCTGCGGTGCGCGGGCTTCTCATTGCACTGGCTTCTCTTGTTGCGGAGCATGGGCTCTAGGCACGCGGGCTTCAGTAGTTGAGGCACGCAGGCTCAGTAGTTGTGGCTCGTGGGCTCTAGAGCGCAGGCTCAGTAATTGTGGCACACGGGCTTAGTTGCTTTGCAGCATGTGGTATCTTCCCAGACCAGGGCTCAAACCCATGTGCCCTGCATTGGCAGGCGGATTCTTAACCACTGCACCACCAGGGAAGCCTTTTGGGGCCTTGGCTTGGGAAACCTTTGTTGGATCAAGAAAAGTCTAATGGTTTTGGACTGGGTTGTATTTTTTTTTCTGTAGCATCTCTCAGTCTTTCATATGCTAATGAGTATCATAACCTCTAAGTGTGTATGGTGTATTCCAAGCTGGCAGATCTATCGAATATTTTTTCCCCAAAAAACTATCCCCATATCCTGGACTCTATTACAAGTGTTCTATAGAATATATTTTTAAAAGTTCTAGATCTGAAAGTGTCCTTCCTGCTCTAAAGTTCTATGTATCTATACAGGCAATACAGAATGACACACATTTAATGGATATATAAAAAGAGGTCATTATTGACCCTGTTGTATCAATCAAGGCTTTATGTTGCAGATAAAAGCATTCACTATAGCTAGTTTAAGCAGAAAGAGATTTAAGTAATCATTAGCTTATACCATCTATGGGAGGACCAAAGAACCAAGGAATGTTACCAAGGAAAACACAGGACAAAGCTGTCCAGAAAAAATGCTCAACTACATTTTTGCTAGTCGTTCTAGCGAAAAAAAAAAAAAAAAAAAAAAACCCTTTTCTGCTACTTCTCACTCCTTGGCACACGTGGCACTAGGAAACAGAAACAGAAACTCTCCTTTTTTAAAAGCAGCATCAATGCCACTGTGCTTGCTGAACGGTACGATCTCCCTACCTCACCTTGGTTACTTCTATCTATAAATGGCACATTGTGGTAGGCAGAATTCTGAAACGGCCCCCAAGATTCTTGCTCCTGAGGTACATGCGCTGTACAAGACCCTCTTGAGTACGAGCAGGACTTGTAAATACAATGGAATAGCACTTCCACGATTGTGTTCTATTATACGGCAAAAAGGGATTTTGCAAATGTAATTAAGGTCTCCAGTCAGCTGACTGTGACTTAATCAAAAGGGGGTGTTATCCCGAGTGGGCCTGACCTAATTAAGTGAGCCCTTAAAAGAAGTCAGAAGTTCAAAGCCAGAGACATTTTCCTATTGGTCTTGAAGAGCAAACTGCCATGTTGTGGAGGGGGCCACAGAGCAAAGAGTGCAAGAAACTTCTAGGAGCTGGGAACGACCCGACTGATGGTCAGCAAGATAACAAGGACCTCAGTCCCACAGCTATAGGTAACTGAATTCTGCCAACAACCAGTGGGCTTGGAAGAGAACTCTGAAAGTGAAGCCCTGGCTAACATTTTGATTTCAGCCTTGTGAAACCCTGAGCAGAGGCTCCAGCTACCCCATGCCCATACTTCTGATCTGTAGAAACTATACGCCAATATATGTTATTCTAAGCCACTAAATTTGTATGATTTGTTACACAGCGATAAAAAAAATTAATACTTGCATTTGCATGACCGAGGCCAGGTTGCTCACCAAAGTTAAAGTTATTTTTAGCTTTCCACCTGTAAAATTCAGTAAGAGAAAGCCAAAAGTGGGTGATGTTGGTATCAAATGAATCGATCTCTAACTTAGCCACTCTGTTCTCCAAAACATCTCTCATAGGTCATACAAGTTTAAAAAGTCCCTTAGTTTTTTTAAGTTGGCAAAGATCAACCTATCATATGTGTATTCAAGAAAAAATAATTAACATTTTTGCCAACAAGTCCCCTATAGGAACCAATTGTCTCAACTCACATGCAGCTATTCCTGTGGATTCCTCTATCAAAAAAAAAAAAAAAAACAAGAGTTTCTTCATAGAATAGTCAATTCTTTTAGGAGATCAATGGTATTCCAGGAAAGGTCTGTAAGTAGAATTGTTTAAATAGAGATTTTTTCATACCTTTATAATATGTAATATATTTATAAGGACATATATTGATAATATATGTCAAAGGCCTGGCCTCTGAGTCTCACCAACAGTGAGTATGTCGATGATAGTGGTTTTTTTCATTAAGAATCAAACAAACCGTCAACAAAAGAGAGCTAATAAGAGAAAGAATTTTTTAAAAAATTTGTCCAGAAGAGAAGTGTTAGGGCAAGTTTTATTTATTTGATATTGTACTGCTACTTCTCCCTGACACTGTGAGAGGATGAGGACCCCATGAGGCTCCTGGGAAGTCAGAGAATTTTCTGATAAAGCTGAATTTGTTTTCCATCCCTACACATGTGCCCATTTATGTAACCAATGTCTAGCTTACTATCTTCCCAACATTAAAGTTGTTCAGTTTCTATTTGTTACACCAAGTAAATTTTAACCATCTGCTTTACCTTATTAATACTCCCTGCCTCAGCTTCCTCTCACTTCAAAACCACCCTGGGTTAGGTAGGGTAAACAATGAGAATGACAAGAAACTGTAATCTCTGAAAACAAAACAGAAAGCCACACTTGCTTTCCCCCATGTCGTAATTTCCCAGACATGTTCCTCTTGGCCAATGTTAAGCCAAGCATTTTCTCTCTTGGAGGCTGAGCAACTTCTTACAAAACCACACTCTGTGGGTTTTCCCAGGTGCCTGTTACTTCCTGAGCAGCACATAATAACAGCCCCTTAATTTTTTACAGTGCTGAAAGTTTGCAAAGTGCCTTCATAGAGGCCTGTCTCAACCGACTTGATCCTCACGACAACTCAATAGGAGTCAGGGCAAGTAACATGATTGCCAGTTTTTAAGTAACAGAAACTTCCATTTCTAGAGTTACATGACTCGCCTAAAAACTATGGTAAACTGTGATGCTGAGATTAGAACCCACGTCTTTTGTATGCAAAGCAGGCAATCTTTCCCCAGGACTCTTGTCCTCCAATGGATGGAAATAAATAGTTGACAGGCAGTGGCTTCCTACTGTTCTCTCGTCTTGCCCATCCAAATCCTCTGCCACACTTGTAAAATGCACAGGTGACCATGGCTAACACAATCAAAACACACAGGTGACCATGGCTAACACAATCAAGTACAAGTTCCCAAGCATAAATCTGGATCCTGCCTACCTCATAAGCCTTTCCTTTATCCTCCAGGAACACCATGTTTCTTATAGTCTGTTCTTCATACTTTCTTGCCTTTGCCTAGACTTGCCTCCGCCTGCCTTTTCTGTCTAAGTTGTATTTGTCCTTGGAGACTCTGCTCAGACTTCACCCAGACTGGTCAAGTTAGTTCTCTTCTGTGTTCAATCTATTCCTCTATTTATCACATTATTAAAATGTATGCTAATTTGTGCATCACCCTCTCTAGGGTATGAGTCCTTTGAGGTGTATTATTTATCTCGTGTCCTCTGTATTTAACACAGTGCTGGGAATTTCACCACTGAAATGTTTGTGGACAATTAGGATTTTTTTTTAAGGAATGATTTTATTGGCTAGGAAGTAAAAACCAACAAAAGTGAGCCCCTGGAGGTGTAGCTTCCCTATCTAAGCTTGCTCTGTGGGTATTGACAGTCTAGGAATGGAAGGAATTGCCATGAGTTTGGCAGGAGATGGGAGTGGAGAGTAGAAAGAATAACGCCAATAACCTTTAGAAAGTTCTGCTGAGGACCCTGAGATTTAAGGTGCCACCTTTGGATACTTCAGTGGCTGTGGAGGTACCCCTTTCAACTCTCCCTTCCAGAGGACCTGCTGCAGGGAACATAGCTGACGGACAGCCTCAAATGGTCACTTGTGGATCCAGTGCAGCGTTCAAGTTAGATCACACTTCCCACTGGCCGCCCCCAGACAATGACAGAGCACGGTGGCAGCAGTAGGCCCAGGCCACTTCAGCCTGACACAGGATTCCTTTAATGGGACACTCGAGCTCAGAGAGCTCAGGGCGCCTCACTAGCCGGGCTGAGACTTCCTCAGAACTACACTGTGGTCTGAGGCTCCTTCCAACCCAATCCTCCCTTCCCTCTCTCCTTTCACAGACCTGCATCAAGGACTCAAGGCTCTTCTTGGCCTATTCGTGCTCCCTCCCTTTTTTCCTTCACGATGTTTCCCCCCCACATCTCTTGCTCATCTAATCTACCTTGACATCTGCTTTTCAGAACACCCAAACTGAGAGGTACTTAAAGATTTAGGTCAAAAAGTCGAATTTTAAAAATGCTACTCTAAATCTGTGGACCATGCCCCAAATTGAACTATGCCCTAACTTAGTCGAAAGTTATGCAGTAGTTTAGAATCAGAGCTTAAAATACCACAAGACAGGACACACGGATTCTGCTTCTGCGTATCTGAGGGACACACTGGCAAAATGGAAGGTGAAAGTAACCCAGGTTGGCTTGTAACTGAGGATGTCAGGATACTGTTGACTCCTGTGACCACAGGAGTGTGGCCAAGTCATCGAGGGACCGGGGGTTGAAGGCATGGACCAGGCCTCCAAAAGTCACAACATATAAAAAGCACAGCTATCTCCTTCACTATCCGTCTGAGAGAGCCCCAGAGAAGAGGAGATTGCAAGAACTGACTTTTTTATCAACTCCCGCAATGGGGTGGCATTTCAATCTTTATTTGTTTTTAGTTTGTACTGGGCATTTTTAATCATTTTATACTTTTGTTGTGATGTGGATACTCACAACCAGAAAGTTATATGAAAATCAAGTCGATTTTGACCTGGAAGCACTTTATTGCAGGGGGAAGTCATTCAGATGCCAAACAGCAAGTACTTAACCCTTAAAAAACTCCTTCAAATAAGACCCCAAGCACTATGAGAACACAGCCTGAGGTCCCTTAAAAATACAGCACCCCATCACCCAAATCCACTATGCTGGGTTTCAGTTCTCTCACAAGATCTTGCTACAATTAAACTAAACCATCAGCCTTTCCTGGATCATGTGGGCGAGTCCAAGAAGTAAGAGCAGTTCTATACATCAATTCTTCAATAACTCAGTCTGATTGGTTTTCTTATCCTCTTTATCTTTCTCAGCCTAATATTAATATGATCTATAGATTTTGCCTCTCTTCAAAATAAGTTAAAAAAAAAAAAAACAAAGGTGACTGAACTTTGCCAACACATGCAAAGAAAAACAACATTTATGTCATCCACGATGAAATCCTAGGTGACTGGAGCTTCTCTGGATTAGTGCAGTGTCTCTTAACTTTACTGAACTCATTGAAAGCCATAAAAAATGTAGATTATGACCCTTCCCACACCTACCTTAGAGTTTCTTATACAACTTCCCGGGAAGAGTTGTCCCACAACCTCTGAGAAGCCTGGATGCCAACATTTTCCAGGATACTTCTTTTTTCTATTGTTTAATATTATAGAAATAGAGCCTTTCTTTTTATTTTACAAATTTAAAATTATATAATGATACTGAGTATGTTTTCTCAAACCACAATATCCTAAGATTCTGAGGTGTTCTACTCCATCCCTGAATATTGGGATAGGTTTCCCCAACATCAGTTGAGAATTATTGGTCTGGTCTAACACCCTTATTCTGCAGATGAGAAAAACTGAGAACATAAATGATATGACCAAGTTTGCAAAATTAATAAGAACTGAAATTTAATAATATATCATCTTACCTTAATAAATTTGAAAAGTATAGCCCAATATTTTTGAGAGGTAGTGAACATAATAATCAAAAAATAATTCCTTCCCCCAACATGGTAAAATATGATGTTATGTTTCCTCTGGTATAGTTGTGTTGTATTAAGTTTCTATGACCCCTCTTCTATACAGCCTCTCATGGTGGACACAGTAAGCAGCAGAACACAGTTCCTTCCCTCAAGGGACTCACAGTCTAGTGGGTATAACAGACAAGTAAATAGATGACTTCAATCTATGAAGTAGGTTTAGTGATCAGAGGACAGATTTTAACGGTCTGGAAAGCTTCCTGGAGCAACCTTCTGGCCACTACAAGATGGCTGCTGAGGACAGAGCCTGTAACTATTTCATCTTACTAACCCTACAACACCTACTAGTATATCTGGTTTATTAGCCCCTAACAAATGCTGCTTGCACTTCTGCACAACAGTTTTCTAACACAATTCTATAGCCAAATACTTTTTAGAACTTGGCAAACAACTGTATGATTAAACACATCGCTATTCTATTTTTTTTAATTTTCTTCAAACTTGATTTAAATTTACTAAATGATATGATACAAAAAATTAAAATTAAAAAATCCCACTTTTGGGACCTCCCTGGTGGCACAGTGGTTAAGAATCCACCTGCCAACACAGGGGACACGGGTTCGAGCCCTGGTCTGGGAAGATCCCACATGCCGCGGAGCAACTAAGCGTGTGTACCACAACTACTGAGCCTGCGCTCTAGAGCCCGCAAGCCACAACTACTGAGCCCACGTGCCACAACTACTGAAGCCCGTGCTCTGAGAGCCTGTGCTCCGAAACAAGAGAAGCCACCACAATGAGAAGCCCAGGCACCACAACGAAGAGTAGCCCCCGCTCGCCGCAACTAGAGAAAGCCCACACACAGCAACGAAGACCCAACGCAGCCAATAAATAAATAAATAAATTTCTTATTAAAACAATCCCACTTTTATATCTTTCTATTCAAAAGAGAATTTTTTTCCTTCACCACCTCCTCTGTTTCACTTATGAGAATTTGGATCCTTGAATAACTTGTATAAATGAAAACAGAAACAGAATCCTATTTATGTGAATCTTACAATTAAAAAAATTATAAAAATAAACTCACTAATTTAAAATATTCAGGTCAGATGGATGGCCTGGATTATTTTACTCATAAAATGGGGCAAGACTCAAAAGGTTTTAGGGACATGCTGTTACAAGGTCTATAATTTGGTCACCCTCCACTGCCTCTTTGCCTCTAACTTTCTTTCCTCCTCCCTTTCCCACTGGCTTCAGTGCTGGCCTGGACAAGCAGGGTGACCACACGGCCTTTTCCTCAGAACACAAGAACTGTGCCACCCACAGTCCAATGGCTGGAGGCCAGGGCACTGCCAGCAACACAGACATGAGTCAGGCTGTGGCGTGTAAGAATTCCTGCTAGAGGTTCTTTCCTGACCGTTCACTTGGAATTGCCATCATTGACAGCACGACGGCAAGAAATATGTGATATAAAAGAGTTATTTGTAGTGAGGTGGATGGACCTAGAGTCTTTCATACAGAGTGAAGTAAGTCAGAAAGAGAAAAACAAATACCGTATGCTCACACATATATACGGAATCTAAAAAAAAAGGGTTCTGAAGAACCTAGTGGCAGGACAGGAATAAAGATGCAGACGTAGAGAATGGACTTGAGGACACGGGCAGGGGGAAGGGTAAGCTGGGACGAAGTGAGAGAGTGGCATGGACATATATACACTACCAAATGTAAAATAGATAGCTAGTGGGAAACAGCCGCATGGCACAGGGAGATAAGCTCGGTGCTTTGTGACCACCTAGAGGTGTGGGATAGGGAGGGTGGAAGGGAGATACAAGAGGGAAGGGATATGGGGATATATGTATGTGTATAGCTGATTCACTTTGTTATACAGCAGAAACTAACACACCATTGTAAAGCAATTATACTCCAAAAAAGATGTTAAAAAAAAAAAAAGAAATATGTGATATGGCAAGTCAGAAAACTTGAGTTCCAGTCCTGTTTCTTTCTAGATGTGTGACAATTAACATTTCTCCTCATCTGTTCTGTCTACATCACAATTATTATAAGAATCAGAATGAGACAATGCAAATTAATAGTTTAATTTCTATTAGTGAGGAAAGAGTGTATTTGGTCTCATATGTATTTGGTCAGAGTGCAAATTATAAGACTTTGTGGAGGACAACTTGGCAGTAATTATCAGACTTAAAAATGCCCAGAACTTTGTCCTGGATTTTCCTCTTCTGGAAATTTAGCCTCGGGAAATAATTAAGAAAGCACAGAAAGTTGTATGTAAATGGATATTTACCAGTGTGTTGATTGTAATAACAAAATGTTAGAAACAATCAACTATCCAATAACAGAAACTGATTAAATAAATTAGACTATACTGACATAATAAAGTACTATACAGCTGTTAAAAACAATGTTGTAAAAATAAAAAATATAGCTACTAGTATATAATGGTGTGTAAAATGTAACTATTAAGTGTACAAGCAAGTAAAAATTTTATGTATATGATCTACACACATGGGTGTCTGGGGATGGTATGAAACTAAACTCAAAGTGTCCAAAGAGTTTAACTCAGAGTAACAGATTTTATTTTTCTTCCATTTATGTGTCTGTGTTTTCTAATTTTTCTATAATGCACATGTATTTCTATTATAATAAGGAAAAACAACTATGTTTAGAAAGCAAAATAAAGCATATGAAAACATGTTGTGACACTTGTTTTACAAATGTAAGTTATTATTATGTTCTGGTAGCTTCTATAGACTCTACTCTTACGGTATATCCAGGGATCAGAACACTATATATACATATGAAATTTAAAATGGCCTAGCCTTTGTCATCTCAATGATTTATGTCACTGTAAATTTATAATTGAAAAAGCTTCTCCTTTTCCCATGGCAAGAAACTGCTAAGCATTTAAAATACTGAAATACTTTGTAAATTTTCACTAAAATGAACATTCCTTTTAGTAAATATAATTGAGGTTAATGAAGAAAATGACAATCTCCAGGCAGAAGGTGATGGTAATGCTGTAAAAAGGGAAGAAAAACTGATCCATTTGTCTTTGTATAACAAGTTTGACAGCCTTTGCCCAGTAAATATACAGCATGTAACGTTCTAAAATAGTTACCTCATTTGCAAATAGGAAACTCCAGTTCCATTGCTAGTTCCGGCAAAAACTTTCTGCAGAAACTCAGACATGTATAACTTGTCTGTGCTTGAATTAATTTGTCTATGAAATGAACATCATATTGGCAAAGGCTTTAAATGAAGCTTAGCTTTTGAATATAAAAAAATTATAAACCTCCTAAAAATGAAGTAGGAGGAGAATTTGGAAAAGGAAGAGAAGAAAGTTTTGATGGTTCATTACAGAAAATTTCATAGCCATTTCTCGATGAGATGCTACAAAATTTCTTTAATGAGCCAATTCCAGTCTTAACTCGAAAAAACTACTCTGCTGCTGCTGCTGAAATTTGAATTATTGGTTTTCATCTCTGACATAAACACCACTATTTTTTTAAACGGGCCAAGTCTTTTAAAATTTTAGCTAACTTTAAATAGTACCTTTACTAAATAATACATAAATTTTTATTGAATTATAATTGACATACATTAGTATATTAGTTTCAGGTGTATAACATAGAGATTCAATATTTTTATACATTATGAAATGGTCACCACAATAAGTCTAGTTAGCATGTGTCACCATACAAAGTCATTACAATATTATTGATGATATTCCTTATGATGTACATTACATCCCCATGAATTATTTTTATAACTGAAGTTTGTACCTCTTAACCCCTTTCACCTACGTCACCTGTCCCTCCACCCACCTCCCCTCTGGCAACCATCAGGTTCTTCTCTGTATCTATGAGTCTGTTTCTGTTTTGTTTGTTTGTTTTGTTTTTTAGATTCCACATATAAGTGCAATCATGTGGTATTACTTCACTAATATATGACCCTCTAGGTCCATCCATGTTGTTGCAAATGGTAAGATTTCATTCTTTTACAGTTGAGTAATATTCCATCATATTCCATCAGACAGACAGAGAGAGAGAGAGAGAGAGAGAGAGAGAGAGAGAGAGAGAGAGAGATCACATCTTCTTTATCCATTCATCTATCATTGGACACTTAGGTTGCCTCCATATCTTGGCTATTATAAATAATGCTTCAATGAACATGGGAGTGGATATATCTTTCGAATTAGTGTTTTTCATTTTGTTTTCATTTTCTTTGGATAAATAATCAGAAGTGGAAATGCTGGATCATATAGTTTTTAATTTTTAATTTTGGGGGAAACCTCTATACTGTTTTCCACAGTGAGTACACCAATTTACATTTCCACCAACAATGCACACAGGTTCCCTTTTCTCCACATTCTCACCAACTCTATTTTTGGTCTGGAAAGAGCCATTCTAACAGGTGTGAGGTAATATCTCACTGTAGTTTTGATTTATACTTCCCTGGTTATTAGTAATGTTGAGCATCTTTTCATGTAACTATTGGTCATCTGTATGGTTTCCTTGGAAAAATGTCTATTCAGGTCCTCTGCCTTCTTTTTTAATCAGATTGTTTTTGTTTTGTTATTGAGTTGTAGGAGTTCTTCATATATTTTGGATATCAAACCCTTATCAGATATTCTAATGTGCAACTACCCAAATTATACAGTGCGCATTTTTCAAAATAAGTCAAATACTGAATTATATTTTACTGAATTATAAACTCATATAAATATATTGGAACACAACTAATAAAAAGAAATCTATGTCTCCACCCAATATATCACATTTGGCTACTTTTCAAATGAAACAGTTATGTAGAATTGGCTATAAGACATTCTATAATAAATGTATCAGGTCTGAGTCTACTGAAAGAGCAGTAAATTACCCACTTTTAGAAGGTATATTAATATTTCAAACACTAGTGCAATATTTCTCAATTTTTCCCAGTTCCCAGCACATATCATGAATTTACAAGGGATAATGGTTGGCACTCACATTTCTTTCCTTTTTCCGTATTCTTTTTAGTCTATTATCTGCATTTTCATATTCTTAATCAAGTAAGAATTTATACCTGCCATGTCCAATTCATTCTGAAAGGTGCTACAGAAAATACAACATAATTAAGCCATCAAAAAAAATACTATAGACTACCGTATGACCCTGCAATCCCACTCCTGGGCATATATCCAGAGAAAAACATGGTCCAAAAGTATACATCCACCCCAATGTTCACTGCAGCACTATTTACAATAGCCAAGACATGGAAGCAACTTAAATGTCCATCAACAGAAGATGGATAAAGAAGATGTGGTACATATATACAATGGAATATTACTCAGCCATTAAAAAGAATAAAATAATGCAATTTGCAGCAAAATGGATGGACCTAGAGATTGTCACACTGAATGAAGTCAGAGAAAGAGAAACATAGTATGATATGCTTATATGCAGAATCTAAAAAGAAATGATACAAATGAACTTATTCACAAAACAGAACAGGCTCACAGATTTAGAGAAGGAACTTATGGTTACGGGGGCAGAGAGGGTGGAGGGAAGGGATAGTTAGGGAGTTTGGAACTGACATCTACACATTGTTATATTTAAAATGGATAACCAACAAGGACCTACTATATAGCACAGGGAACTCTGCTCAATGTTATGTGGCAGCCTGGATGAGAGGGAAGTGTAGGGGAGAATGGATACATGTATATGTATGGCTGAGTCGCTTTGCTGTGCACCTGAAACTATCACAACATTGTTAATCGGCTATACTCCAATATAAAATAAAAACTTAAAAATTAGTACACAGTATAAGGGTAAGACATAGACACAAAAATCTCTTGAATCAAGTAAACATAGAGGAATGCCATATAATGTTAAAGACAATATAAATAACTCACATTCAAAAGGAAGTTGAGCGCTCCAGTGCCCAAATTAGATTAGAATTGCATGTGAAAGGTACATTTCCTGGAAGATAATAGGTGCTCAATAAATGTTAGGGAATTTTGTTTTCCCTTTGCTTTCCCTCAGCTGAAAGTTTTGTGAATAAAGGGAGAGCTAAGTATTAAAAGATGGGTAAGATTTGAATAGGCAAAAAGGAATGGAACAGGCATTAATACAGGATATTGTTATGACAAAAGGTACAGAGGCAGGGTGACATATTCGGATTTAATAAACTGTTCCCTCCAGTTGGAAGAGAGGTGTTGGTAATGGAGGAATGGGATATACATGTGGGAGTCCCATGACCTTTGGTATTTGGGCTTGGAAGTAGCCATCTATATATTTCTACTATCAACTGAATATCTATCAAATGCATATTGAGTCTAGAATGAGTGCTGGAAGTTTATCAGGACATTCAGTCCTCTGCTACTCTTTCCTTGCCCAACAGCCGTCTCCAATCTTAATTTCCATAATTATCCTGCATAGATTTCATGGTTTGAACATTCTGATTTCTCTCTTACCAGTACTCTAGATTCCCCTACCCACTTGTCTTTCCATAGCATCTGCTTGGCAAAACCCCACCTCCAGGTGAACTCAACTGTTCACTTTTTTTTTTTAACATCTTTATTGGAGTATAATTGCTTTACAATGGTGTGTTAGTTTCTGCTGTATAACAAAGTGAATCAGCTATACATACACATATATCCCCATATCTCCTCCCTCTTGTGTCTGCCTCCCACCCTCCGTATCCCACCCCTCTAGGTGGTTACAAAGCACCGAGCTGATCTCCCTGTGCCATGTGGCTGCTTCCCATTAGCTACCTATTTTACATTTGGTAGTGTATATATGTCCATGCCACTGTCTCACTTCGTCCCAGCTTACCCTTCCCCCTCCCTGTGTCTTCAAGTCCATTCTCTACATCTGTGTCTTTATTCCTGTCCTGTCCCTAGGTTCTCCAGAACTTTTTGTTGTTGTTGTTAGATTCCATATATATGTGTTAGCATACTGTATTTATTTTTCCCTTTTTGACTTACTTCACTCTGTATGACAGACTCTAGGTCCATCCACCTCACTGCAAATAACTCAGTTTTGTTTCTTTTTATGGCTGAGTAATATTCCCTTCTACATATGTGCCACATCTTCTTTATCCATTCATCTGTCAACAGACACTTAGGTTGATTCCACGTCCTGGCTATTGTAAATAGTGCTGCAATGAACATTGTGGTATGTGACTCTTTTTGAATTATGGTTTGCTCAGGGTATATGCCCACTAGTGGGATTTCTGGGTCATATGGTAGTTCTATTTTTAGTTTTTTAAGGAACCTCCACACTGTTCTCCATAGTGGCTGTGGAGAACAATCAATCAACTGTTTACTTTTTCCATGAAACTTCACAGGTTTGGTTCAGTGTTGCATGGTGCAGGTGAGAAGTAGCAACCGGGCAATTTGCAATCGTAAATCTGTGATCATCACTCTCTGCTGGGCTCTCCAAGGTGGCTGTCAGGGAACCTACCAGGATTCCTTAGCCATGATCATTTCCCATGCTGCTTTAATCTCACTTCCCTCCCCTCAAATCTGTGATAGCTACACTTTACCTTGCACTTCCATCCCATAACCTTTCCCCCTACTCCACGGAGAAAGAGAAGTCATCATAAGGGAGCTTCTCAACTTCTATCTAACCTATCAAATCTACCCTTGTTTTCAACTCTCCGTTTCTCTTCTACTACTGGAAAGATAGCACTATCCATCATTGTATATAAAGCCAAACCCTCAACAAGTACGATGAAATCCATCCTAGTGTTCTCTGGGACGCTGATCTGTAATTAATCTCTCTCGCTTATTAAACCTTCTCATCAGTATTCAAACAGGCTCAAGTCTTATGGTGGGAAAGGGGGAAATCGTCTTCTTTCCAAGACCTCTTTAATCCAATGCCCTATTGCATTTCTACTCTTTGCAGTCAAACTTCCTGAAAAACTTGACAGTACTCACTTTGTTCCCTCACTTCCCACTTCTCCCTTAATTCACTGCAATCTAGTTTTCTCTGCCATGAATTGCTCTACCAGAATAGCTCTCACCAAGATCACCAATGTCTATGTATGAATAAATTCAGTGTACATTTTCAGGTGTTCTATCACTTGCCTTTCTTCAGCATTTGACACCATAGATTACTTTTTAAAAATAGTCTTCCTGTGGCTTCTACGGTTCTTCACTCTAGTGATTTAGTATAGAGCTTTCTGATTGCTCCTTTGCAGTCTCCTTTACAAGTTTCTCTTCTTATCCCTATTCCTTAGAGAGTGAATATCAGCCTTTTTCACTATGCACATTTTCTCTGGGCTATCTTATTTACTCCCAAGATTCTAAAGTCGCCCTAAATCTTTCATCTCAATCTCTTCTATGAACTTCAGACCTATATCTCCAACTACTTCCTGGATGTCTCCAAATGGATATCCATGAGAAACCCAAATGCAACATAGGCCCCAAACTGAAGTCATTCCCCTCATCCCCCAAGTGGCTTCCCTCTGCAGGTTTCCTGTCTCAGTAAAGGCTGTCATCACCCAGCTAGCCACTCAAACCTGAACTCAAGTTCAAGTCTCTCTCCATCTCTCTCTCTCTGTCTCTCTCCAAACACACACACACACACACACACACACACACACACACACTCAGTCTACCACAAGTTGTACAGAGTCTGATGCTGATTACCACAACCACCCTATCACCCAGTTCATTTTATCTTTTCAACCATTTCAGTGACCGCAACTGTTCAAAATCATGTAATCTTTATGGATCATTAGTGTAACTAAAATGATCACCTGTGGGGAGGTTTAAAGTTCTGGTTCTTTTTATAGAAGATTGGGAAAAAAATCTAGTAAAGGTTTCTCAGTTTCTTCCTCTCATCTTTTTAATGATAGTGTTGGTAAGATGATACCCCCAATTTTCTCACAATTTTTTGCAGATACACATCATTAATGTTTGATCATGCTGACAAAACTGGGAGAAACACGTTTTCTTTCTGCAAACACACTATTTCTACAGCCGGGGGGTAAATACAGGTTATTGCTGCTTGGCTGGCTGGCTGCATCAACTCGATACCTCTAACAGGCTGAACTAAAACAACCGAATCAATGTTCCAAATATCTGCTGGAATTAAGAGCAATAGTGAGAATGCCACAAGGAAATCCAGCTATTTCCCTGTTAACTACAAATCAACAACAGATCACCTGTGTGAGGCAAACTTCAGAAGTGGTATTAAGCTTGTTTTTCATGGTCATACCTACCTCTTCCTCAGTCTCTGCAGAAAGAGGTCCACACGCGGACTTGAAGTTAAAAGCCGTCTTTCCTCTTGGTTAACATGCCTTTGTGGATGATATCAATTATTTCCTACATTCGGGAAAGAGAGTAAAGACAAAAATTAGTAAGACACCATGGTATAGATGCACAACTACATCTATACCTTGTAATGGGTGAGAAACACCCATTACATAGATAGGAACTCCTGTTTGAGACATAAGTTCATATATTTTAATAGTTTTGAGTACAATTTACATTAGGAAATGGCACCAGCTTAGCCAAAAACCCAAGTGTAACCCTCAGTTTTTCTCTTTCCTTCACCTTCCACCTCAGCAAGCCTTGACAGCTCACCTCCAAGCTAAGCTCTAAATCTATCCAATTCTTCCCCTCCCCCTAGCTGCACCCATAATTCAAGCCACCACCCTTTCTCACTGGGTCCACTACAACAGCCCCTGACAGTCTGTGTCCACTTTGACTTCCACTAGAATCTCTTTTCCATACAATCATCAAGTTGATCTTTCTAAAATGTAATTCAGATCATATCATTCCTGTGCATAAAAGCTTTCAGAGAATTTTTCTTTGCCCATAGAGAAAAATACACACCTGACATCCTAAGAGGCCTTCTGTGAGCTGGCCCCTACCTAACCCAAGCTCCCTCTCTGATCTCACCCATTACTCTCCCCATCTCTCTGTGATCCAGCCACGCTTTCCTGTTCTTGAGACCTACCACTTGCTGTTCCCTCTGACTGGGACCCTGTTTCCAGATGCTTCATGGCTGTCTCCTTGTCTTCAGCTCTCAGACTCGCTATCACAGGGGCCTCCTCTGGCCACCCCATCTAAATTAACCACCTTCACTATCCATCACATCAAATGTTTCATTGTCTTTATCATACATTCAAAGGTCTGAAACAATCTTGTTCATTTATTCTTTTTGTTTGTTTTCCCATTAGACTGTAATTTCATAAGTGCAGAAACTTTTCTTATATTTCTCATGTTGAATTCCCAGTGGCTAGAACAGGGATTGGCAAACCTTTTCTGTAAAGGACCAGACAGTGTTTTAGACTTTGTAGGACATGCAGTCTTTGTTGCAACTACCCCAGCTCTGGTTTGTTAGCATAAAAGCAGCTATAGACCATAGCTAATGGGAGTGTGTCTGTGTTCCATTAAAACTTTATTTCTGAACACTGAAATCTGAATTTCATATAATTTTAACGTTCCACAAAATGTTATTCTCCTTTTGATTTTTTAAATTATTTTAAAACGTGAGGGACTTCCCTGGCGGTCCAGTGGTTAAGACTCCATGCTCCCAATGCAGGGGGCATGGGTTCAATCCCTGGCTGGGGAACTGAGATCCCACATGCCACCACGGCTTGGCCTAAAAATATTTAAAACAAACAAACAACAACAAAATGTGGAAACCATTCGTAGCTCGTGGGCTGTGCAAAAACAGGCAACTGGCCAGATTTGGCCTGCAGGCCATAGTTTGACCGCCCCTGATCTGGAATGGCTGTTGTTACACATAGGAGGCTTGCAAAAAAGATTAACTGTTTAATGAATAAATGAACAAGGAAATGCATTTTCCTTGTAAACATTAATAGACTTGCCATGGGCCAGGAGTTAATATGATAACCCATTCTACTGCTTCAACCCTCAAGATGGAGTTTCTCTATACGCTTGGATGTTTTGATATGTTTACGGGAATCAGAATCAACATACGATGTGAAGTTCTTACAAGAACAGCTTGGACCTTTTGATTACTTGGGGTATAAAAGACCAACTAAATTGGGTTGGGATCTGTATTCAAGATCAAAACTTACACATTTCACTTCAAAAAGCTTAAACCCTATGATGGGAAAAAAAAAAGGCATTGCTCTTAATATATATACGATGAGTGAAATGAGAGTCATGAGTGAAATAAGAAAACCCTCAAAGATAATTTTAGAAAGATTATTTTTACCTGTTCCTTTAACTCCCTACTTTATATCTTGGGGAAGGTTTCCTAAAGAAAGTAATATTTGAGGAGTTTTAAATTATGGCTTGGACATGGGTCATGTTCACTCTCATTAGGATTGTTTTCTTGTCTATGACCATGTTTCTTGAAACGCTTCCCTTTTAACTATACCCACTCAGCCCAAAAGTTCAAATAAATAAAAGAGATTATACTTCTGTTTCTAAGTTTAGAACAAACATTAAGTTGAAACAATAAAAGGGAAATAATAAAGGTAAAAATCTTTAAGAAGTTAAAATGACAAATAAAGGATTAATGTTAAGATATTAATCATTCTCAAAAAAATGATTTCCCCAATAAATCAGATTAAATCCCTCATCAGAGGGAAAACACATACTGTCTTAGGGAAAGGTTTCAACAGCTTCAACAGCTCCTGGCAGCAGAAACTGGGCAGGAACGTTTGGAATGACAGCATGAGTTTGCACAAGCGATCAACTGATAGCTCTAAAGAATATTGAGGTTCTGTTGGAAGTAACGGTTAAACTGGGGACTGTAACTTACTTTAGAGTAGCCTATCACTGTCTGCTTCTAAATTGTCACGTGTAAAAGTGAATCACAAAGTGGAGAAATTTTGAGAGATTTCTTGGGCTGTCTCTAAGATGTATTTCATAAGTCTCAATCTTACTCTGATTAATAAAGAAAGTGCACAATGTGTGGTGGAGTGCTTATTCTTCTGGAAACTCCAACAGACTATACTAACATTTATAGCCTTTATGAGGAAAGAAGAAGGAAGGAAGGAAGGAAGGAAGGGCAGAAGGAAAGATGGGAAGGTGGGTGGAAATGTCCTTTTCTTTGCAATCACTTTCAATCTGGAAAGTGATATGAAGCTTTCTCAATCAACAGTCCTCATCTGGGTGTACTTTTCTAAGCTCATGCTTGAACTACTGAGAGCATCCTCAAGGTTTGCTCACCTTTCATTGAGACTGGAACGTGAGGTATCTGTATGAAAGCCAAGTTCTGAGTAAACCTGAGACGATTTACAGTTTCAGGTGGGAATCAGGTGCTATTCAAGACTAAACTAACTAACTAAACTTGGCAATTTTGCCTGGACTAAACATTTAATGGTACACAAATTATGAGGCATATCAGGAGTGGGGGGAGCTCCACTGCTAGAAAGTGAATTCAACAAGCACACAGTTTAGCTTTGTATACTTCCCACCTGGAACCCAGCCCCATGGCTAACACATAATGGATACTCAATAAATGTCTGTGTGCCATGTGGAAATATACCTAACTATAAGGTCGGTACTTTCAGGCTTCTAGAGTTAAAAGCTGACAGTCCCACCTGAATAGCCAAAGCAATCCTGAGAAAGGAACAAAGCTGGAAGCATCACACGCCCTGATTTCAAACTATATTACAAAGCTACAGTAATCAAACCAGT
The DNA here is from genome assembly GCF_964374135.1 of Grampus griseus. Taxonomy (NCBI): domain Eukaryota; kingdom Metazoa; phylum Chordata; class Mammalia; order Artiodactyla; family Delphinidae; genus Grampus; species Grampus griseus. Next base: position 43,183,815 of record NC_139007.1, read on the forward strand.
ATGGTACTTGCATAAAAACAAACACATAGATCAGTGGAACAGAATAGAGAGCCCAGAAATACACCCATGCATATATGGTCAATTAATTTATGACAAAGGAGCCAAGAATATACAATGGGGAAAGGACAGTGTCTTCAATAAATGGTGTTGGGAAAACTGGACAGCTACATGCAAAAGAATGAAACTAGACCACTACCTTACACCATACACAAAAATTTACTCAAATGGATTAAAGATTTGTATGTAAGACCTGAAACCATAAAACTCTTAGAGGAAAACTTAGATGGTGAGCTCCTTGACATCAGTCTTGGCAATGGTTTTTTGGATTTGACACCAAAAGCAAAGGTAACAAAATCAAAAATAAACAAGTTGGACTACATCAAACTAAAAATCTTCTGCACACTAAAAGAAACCATCAACAAAATGAAAAGGCAACCTACTGAATGGGGGAAAGTATTTCCAGATCATATCTCTGGTAAGGGGATTAATATCCAAAATATATAAAGAACTCATATACACTAATATGTATAAAATAGATAACTAATAAGAACTTGCTGTATAAAAAATAAAATTAAAATATTCAAAATAAACTAATTTTTAAAAAAATACTCATACAAGTTAATAGCAAAGAAACAAATAATCAGATTAAAAAATGGGGAGAGGATCTGAATAGTCATTTTTTCCAATGAAGACATACAGATGGGCAATAGTCACATGAAAAGATCATCAACATTACTAATCACCAGGGAAATGTAAATCAAAATCTTAATGAGATATTACCTCACTATTTGGCTATTATCAAAAAGACATAAATAACCAAGAGTTGATAAGGAGGTGGAGAAAAGAGAACCCATGTGCATTATTGGTGGGAATGTAAACTGGTGCAACCACTACAGAAAATAGTATAGAGGTTCCTCAAAATTTTTAAAATAGAAATACCATATGATCCAGCAACTCCACTTCTGGGTACTTATATGAAGAAAATGAAAAACACTAATTCAAAAAGATATGTTGCCCCCCACACCCTGCCATGTTCTTTGCAGCATTGTTTACAATAGCCAAGATATGGAAATAACCTACATATTCTTTAATGTATGAATGGATAAAGAAGATGTGGCATATATATAAAGTGGAATATTATTTGGCCATAAAAAAGAATGAAGTCTTGCAATTTTCAGCAACATGGATGGACCTCGAGGGCATTATGTTAAGTGAAATAAGTCAGACAGAGAAAGACAAATACCACAAGATCTCTCTTATGTGTGAAATCTAAAAAATAAAATAAAAACTAAGCTCATAGATACAGAGAACAGATTGGTGGTTGCAAGAGGCTGGGGATAGGTGGTGGAAAAAAATGGGTGAATTGGTTTGTTTGGTTTTAGTTTAAATAAGTTGAATAATTTAAAATAATAATAATAACATAAAATAAAAATAAAGACCTATCTACAAAAATTTAATTAATTAAATTTTAAAGGTCATGGGGGTGTAATGTACAGCATGGTGACTACAGTTAATAACGCTATAATGCATATTTAAAGTTGCTAAGAGAATAAATCTTAAAAGCTTCCATCACAAGAAAAAAAGTTCTGTACATATGTATGGTGATGGATGTTAACTAGACTTACTATGAAGATCACTTCGCGATATCTATTATACAAATATCAAATCATTATGTTGTACACCTGGAACTAATACAATGTTGTATCAATTATAACTCAATTTAAAAAAAAACTGACAATCTCTTCTTCGACCCATCCTCGTCCAAATGTATCCATCAGGTGATATTTTACTCATACTAGGAGAAACTGCACGTATGAGACTCTGCATTGTGTATGTGTGTGTGTGTTTAGGTGTGTGTTTCCTTCACTGCACAACTGTTATTGCTATACACAAACTGAGGGAGACAGAGCTAGCTGAGAGTTTCTGAGATTAAGACTAAAAGGCCTATAGTGGTGGACATAGGAAGCAGGCTTGGCCTTACTAAAATTAAGTATCTCTCTCCCAACAGAGGTGTGTGCCTGTCAGTTCAAGATGTTATGAGGCAGTAGAGAAAATTATTTTGCTTTCACTGCCTGATGTTCCAAAAAAAAGGAAGACCTGATAAAACTGAAGCTATCTCTATATCAACTACTTGTAGCCATTAGCTCACTAGTGGAAGCATAGAAGGTAATGAAGATGATGTAAAGGTCTGAAACAAGAAAGGAAGTTCTAGTGGAGGTTAAGAACTTCTTTGAGTCTTTACAGAGAATGGTTATCAGGGATTTGCAGAGGGAACACTTCCTTGATAAGAAAGTGCTTAAGAGCAATCCTAGTCAATTAGAATCTGTTTTCCTAAGAGTAGAAGTTGACATTTTGATTGCAGTATAATTAAAATTATCTATAACACTTTGCAAATTGAATACAGAAAAACACTAAACACAAAACTAAGTGATTTGGAGAGAGAAGGAAGGAAACAGGGAAAAACAGACCAGAGAAAGTAGAGCTCTTCAACCTCTTAATTTACAAATGAGGAAATTGAGTCTAAGTTTAAATGACACAGAAGTTTACTCAGCAAATTAGTCTCTGGGGATCAGACTGGCTGTTAATGAAAGGAAATTCCAACCAAGGTGATATGAGGTCTAGCAGAGGTATTTTGAGCAGGCAGAAAGTCCAATGTCCTTCATTTATTTATTTTTCATAATTTTATTTTTGGCTGCATTGGGTCTTCGTTGCCGTGCACGGGCTTTCTCTAGTTGTGGCAAGTGGGGGCTACTCTTTGTTGCTGTGCACAGGCTTCTCATTGTGCTGGCTTCTCTTGTTGCAGAGCATGGGCTCTAGGCACGTGGGCTTCAGTAGTTGTGGCTCACAAGATCTAGAGCGCAGGCTCAGTAGTTGTGGCACAAGGGCTTAGTTGCTCCACGGCATCTGGGATCTTCCCAGAACAGGGCTCAAACCCATGTCCCCTGCATTGGCAGGCAGATTCTTAACCACTGCACCACCAGAGAAGTCCCAGTCCAATGTCTTTCAAAGCAAACCCTATTTATATACAGAGTGAAGTAGTTTTGAGAGATACACACTATGTAAATATATCTTAAAATTCTAAAGCCAACCTTAAATGCCATTATGAACACAACATAGAGAGGGATAGCCCCACTCAAGGCATTCTTTAGGTTTACTCAGGTTATCTGTGCCATGTAAACAAACTGCCTTGGCAAAAATTAGGCAATTATCTGAAAAATAGACATATTATTTGTACAGTTCAAAAGGAAGTTGACCCAAACTACACAAATATAGTAATTACCTCCATTTTCCATTTCGCAGCCATGTATTATTTTTAAATCCCTGGAATGGTATGTGCTATTACTTTGATGACTTCACACACACACACACACACACACACACACACACACACACAAAGACACAGTGAAGAAAAATCTGTCTCCACCAGAGGAAGGAAAAAGAAATGCCTGTTTCCATAGTTAACCCATGAAGGAAGTCTCCATTTCCATTAGGACCTTCTTGTTTGCTGTTTCCCAGAATGACCAGCTTCCAAAGTACTATTTACTGACACAAGTCAAGATGCTCCTCCCAATAAAATGAAGGTAAATTTAAAGTTTGAAGTGGGCACAAGGGGAGGGAGGTAGAGAAGGAGAGGTGTGCCGCTGTTGAGGTTATTGTAATTATGGTGGTGAGCTGAAACACCTTCCTGTGTGTGATTATCAGCTCAAGTGTGGCTTGTTTTGAGAATTAAGATACTACTTACTTAGGCTCAGTGAAGTTTGTGTGACTCTCTTGGTCCTTTAAGTAAGTAGATCTTTCTGTCTTCTCCAAATGAAAAAACAATTGCACTTATACAATTTATCTTGTCTCCCAACAAAGTCTTTGAATCTAATTCCTTGTCTAAAATGTGGTGAACTAACTACAAGGAAGGAAAAAACTTCACATTGACTGAACTTAGTTTGGGCTGTGTTGGGCTGCACCCTGTACTGGCCCAGCTTCAAGACCAAAGTTAGAGCCCACAGTCAGTGACAGAGACATCAATGGTTTTTAGAGGGTGGGCGAGCTTACACGTCTGAAGCAAGGTCCCCGAGCAACACCCCACCATGCGCGGCTGACGATGGGCAGGATGTGACTGCAGTCTTCACTCCGGGAGGGAGGGGGGAGGTTACCATTTATAGGCGGAACTGACGTCAGGTTGGCTCGTGGGTTACCAGGGAAACTAGCAGGGGGCAGGCCCCTCACCGCCCCTTTGAAAAGCTATCAGGTGGAGATGTTCTATCTAAATGTTAGAACAATCACCAGCTGGGTTGGGGGCAAGTATATAGGAAGGTCAGTCATGTGAGTAGAGGGTAGGTGAAGCAGGCGCTGGTCCAGCGAGGGATGTACAGAGAGCAAGAGAACGGACATCTTGGGTGGCCTGATCATACAGACTTACATTTTTGCTTAATCTAACTAGATCTCTTAAGCAGGGGGAATGCTATGACTCTTTGATATTTAATTTAAACTGATTTCTCTAAAGAATTTCTGAGTCTTTTTTCCAACTCAGCCATGCTTATACACACCCCTTGTCAACTTACTAAAGTCACAAATGCCTCTCCAGGAAAGCGATACACTCTCCATTCCCATGTGGGGGATGGAGAGTATCAGAATCTCCAAGAGGAAATCTGTAATTATTATTAGCAGTAACCATTGTGTTGAGTATCTCCTCTGTGTAGATTTCCAGGGTAAATATGTAAGAACTTAAAGAGATACACAACTATAAAATGTGTCCTATTCCTCAATTTAATTGGGAAACAAGGCTTGTGCACAAAAAAAGATAAAAGCAGAAATAACACAATGCAAGGGGCCCAAACTCAAAGAAAGCACTACAGGCCATAAAATTTACAGGTGTTTACTAAGCAAAACATGAGAAGTTCCCAAGGGCTGAAGAGGTGACTGTTTCCTTATTTACCTTGATTCAGGGAAGCCCTAAGTAAGGTTTCTCAAAACTCTTTTAAACATGTGTTCCAGCTTCTACAGCATTTAATTCCCATCACTTAAGTGACTCAACTGATTCAGAGAAGCTGGGGTCAAGAGGGGAGGAGTGAATTTCAAAGTAGTGTAAAGATAGGAAGCAGTTTCCCTTTGTTTATGAATGACATCTCAAACGTACAGCATTATTTTTCGAAGGGTTTCTCTTCAGTCTGCCTTGGGCAAAAAGGCAGCTGGCTTGATGTTGCTTCTTTTCTCCCACTGTCATTTTCAGCATATGCTGTAGATGGATCCTCTCTAAGAATGTGTGAAAGTCACACCAGCTGGAGCCCCGCTAGGAACTAATAGATGAGTATCTGTCGTCCAGCAGGTCCCAAGTATGGCCAGACTCTGGAGAGTGAAAGAAAGTTTCCTTAAAAGAAAGCATGTGGGGCTTCCCTGGTGGTGCACTGGTTGAGAGTCCGCCTGCCGATGCAGGGGACACGGGTTCGTGCCCCAGTCCAGGAAGATCCCACATGCCGTGGAGCAGCTGGGCCCGTGAGCCACGGCCGCTAGGCCTGCGTGTCCGGAGCCTGTGCTCCACAACGGGAGAGGCCCACGTACCTCAAAAAAAAAAAAAGCATGTGAAAACACCCCAAACCAACAAGCACTTGATGGGGCACTCAGAAACATTTCCTAAACTTTCCTCACTCAAGTCGTATCTACAATACATGAGACAATGGGTCTATATGAAAAATTAAAAGAACTATGTTTCAATCATCTAGTATTTACAGATATCTGGATGACTGAAGTTTTCAGTTTTCACCCAAATATGAGATTGGAGTTTATAATATTTACCCAACTATTCACTAAATTTGACAATCTGAGGGTCTGGAGTCAATTTAACAGTGACAATTATTCATTTGAAAGAGTACACAGGTGCCACATAATCATACTGGAGATTAAGACATCATTTTCCAAAAAAAAATGGAATATAATTTACAGAGAACTCTGACAAGAAGGTGGTATGATTAAGTGGGAAGACACATTGTGAGGACTCATCGTTGAGATTAAAGAGTGAAATGGAGATTAAAAAAAATATTCTTCCTCCTGTCAAGGAGTTTGTTAGAACAATCTAATTGATTTCAAACTACACATTCTAAACAAATTTAAGTTCTAAGCATAACATTACTGAGTGCCAACCCCATCCCCGACTAGCTGTGTCATTCAACCTCCTTTGCTTTTTTTCTCACTTGCAGAATGTAAAAAATAGTACCATACTTGCTCTGACTACCTTAGAAGATTACTCTGGGGATTGAATTATTAAAAGAGCAGAAAAGTGCTTCAAAAAACTTTAAAAGCACTTTACAAATGCTAAAGTTAAAAAATTTTAAATATAGCATAATTAGCCATCTAGCTTTAAAATTAAAAGAGTGTAGTATCATTAAAAAAGTATGGCTTAATTATAACAATATCTTTATTTATACCAATGAATTAAATAGTAAGAATATTGAATTTTCCACTTTGTACTTACAAAATCTTCTTCATTGATCCAGAGAAGCTAAGAAGGTAAATGTGTTCTCACATTCATCGTTGCTACTTGTTTTATAATATAGTCACACTCATATGCTATTTCGTTTCTAATTTTCTCATTTCCTCAGACTCTTCAAAATAAAATGACTTTGGTGTATGAAACTATCTTTAGAGAAAGTAAAATTAATACCGGTATTTTCCTTAAAAGTACGAATCAAAATTCTGAGTGAATTCCATGGCTGATGTTGATAGTCATCTCAACTTTACCTCCTAAAAAAGTAAATGTACATATTTTTCTTCCCTAATTTTAAAATTGCTTTTTCATGTTAGTTCTTATTCTTGAAATACCAGTAACACTATAAAGGATACTACTTACAATTATTTAGGTTTTTTTTTTTCTTTTAATGCCCCAGCCACTGGGCTGAGCCCTTTACCTGTTCATCATTTTATTTTATACTAACCTCATGTATATATCCTTACTGTACAGTGAGAAAAATGAGGCCAGAGAGGTTAAGCAACTTGCCCAGTGTCACACAGCTAGAACTAGAATGGGGTAGATCCCAAGTATATGGTGAATCCATCGCACAATACTACTTCTCTCTCTCTCAATCTTTCCATCTCAAGGCAGGTAAATTTTTCTTCATTCAATCAAGGTCATCAATCTTGGTTACAGGTAGTTGTACTTCTTCCTTAATCAGCTTTGTTCAGTGAGTCACAATGTTTAAGTACTTTCGAAATAAGCCCCAAAGTCACTTTTACCATCACAGCTGGCCGGTTTCTGTCAAACAGTGGGTCTAGCTACAGACGTGAGATTCCACTGGCACGTGCCTCATGCTTCTGCTTCTCTTCCTCCTGAGACCCTTGCTCCTGAGCTCTAAGAATACTCTGCTGCCATAGCGGTATCAAGATTCTAGTGTAGAGTTACAGTCTTTTGAAATGTTTGACACTGAAACAGAACACAGAAGACATCATCTCAGCAGTTAGATACCCTTTTTTTTTTTTTCTGTACTCCCTGTTTGCAAATCCAAGCATCAGTCCTATATTAAATCTGAAGGATCACTATATCAATGATCAATTTGAAAGATCTAATAATAAAAAGAGGATTTATCTGAAGTCTACCTGCATGTTTTTGAGGCCACTTCCTCCATCCACCAACATTCAAAAGATACAGGCGGTATTCAGTCCTTGAGTTACTAACAGCTTCTCTGTGCTGATGAAAACCGGTTTCATGTCCCACCTTTAACTGTAGAACCAGTTAAAACTAAGCTCAGTGTCCAAAGATGATACCAAAGTAAGACTGAGTATTTCTTCAAAGTGTCCAGTATTCCCCATAGTAGATACTGATATAGAGATACTTTCATAAGCTTTCCCCCAGATGGTTACTTTCCAAGGAACTTGGAGAGCAGAGGACAAAACAAATATGTCTTCTGTTAGTAAAGCCCGGTCCAAGTTTGAAGCTGAAAACTTTTAATTAACATAATAAAATTCTGCAAATTCTACCAAGATTGAAAACTGAATCTATATACTTTTGGTTAAATGGCTTTATACCTACTTTTTGTTCTATTCTGTTTTGTTTCCCATAAAGGCCAGGTCCTTATGGGTAACATGGAAACCAGTGAAGAATGAAAACATATAGAAGTTGTTGATTGAATGGATGGAAACTATTCTACCATGAGATAAGAATGGGCATTTAGGGAAACCCCAACCAAAATTAACAGAAGGCCCCTGAAAGCAGAGGCGCTAAGTATGAGGGACTAGTCAGAAAAGATAAAAGTAGCCTCTAAGTGGTGAAACGAGTATCAGTTGTGGAGGACAGTCCTCCACTCGGTTCTGCCAGGAACAGTTCCTATTTACCCTTGTCACCGTTCGTCTTAAACTTGACAGAGTTGTATACCTTGGTGTTACTCAGGAGGTAATAAGCTTCATTTTACCAAGATTTTCAACAGCATGAAAGTGTAGTTCTTGCACTCTTCAATCCTCTTGGGACTAACTTGAGCTACGCAAGGCTTAGCAGCAGGAAGCATGTAAAAATTTCATCCCAAATCTTTGACAGCTTCAGAAGCTGGTGTTTTTGCTTTAGGATGTCCAAAACAATTCTGGAACTTTATAATTGAAGAAGCTAACTCTAAGACTTTGACATATTTTGAAAAGTGAAAAAGTCCGATTTTTCTTCTTGCCTGCTTCCTCCAGATCAGGACAGAAAGTCTTTATATCAAACCAGCAAACTTGGTCTTCACAGGATTTCCACAGGCAGTGGGAGACCCACATGTCCACAAAGCTGAGAGCCTCCAAGAGTAGGTGTGCAAGCCAGCAGTCCTCATATCCACAGACTCGGTCCTTCCCCGGAAGGCAAGTAAACACGCGTGGGGGGGGGGGGTAGAGTTGCAATTCCCATGAGGCGAGGCCACTGGTTAGAGTTTCCAGAAGCCGCCAGCAGCTCCCCACCACTTCCCTGCTCTGCTGTCCTTCAGCCCCAGGGGAAAAGTGAAAAGGGCTCTGCTTACCAGTCAAACCACACAGACAAATACCAACTGCTCACAGGGCAGTCCAGCCCCACCTGCAAGAGAACAGCTGGTCCCTTAAAGAGCAGAACACAGGCAGAATACAGGCAGGCCCCAGCTACAAAGTTGTTTGTTTGAATTTCCCTGTGGGGAGGGACAGTGGCTATTACACTGCTATACAATAATACTAAGAATGGCCAGCTAATATTTATTAAGCACTTTCGATAAGTCAGACACTCTTCAGAGCAGCTTTACATATTATAATTCATTTAATCTTCATAACAATCCTATGAGGTGAAGAACTCTTTTTGTCTCCATTTAATACAAGAGGAAACAGACCCAGCACGTCCAGAAGCTGCTTGGCATGTGATAGTCTTGAGATAAATATTTGCTAATTGAAGCTAAAAAAGTAAGAGATCACCATTCCATATAAATAATGTCATAAATAGGAGGATAAATTCCAAGACCAGCAGACAAAATCTATTCAACCCATTTGCATCTTTTTATTATGAATTTAACACCATTTCATTTAAACCTAATAATCATTATAACATTGTTTTTATAGGGAAATTTTTTCCAAATTCCAGCTTGTGGCACTCTTCAACAGTTTTCTTATTGAGCAGCTACTTTCTGAAGGAATATTAGTGCCAAGGAAAGGTATAAAGCTGAGCCAGGAGCATACCTACCATTTAGAAATTTCTACCCCGCCCCACCCCCAGGAACAGAGCGGGTACTTTCTAGAGGGACTGCCTGGCTGGGGCTGGAAAGGCGATAAATCTTTTTGGACACAATGCCCATTCTCTCAGCACCTCAGATGCTCGCGTACCCTTCCAACAGAGCCCTGGGGTTCTCTGAGCTGCTACCGAAATGAGGGCTCATCATTTCTCAAATCAGAGTTTTAAACTAAATTAGTGGATAGAATTTTCTCAAGTCTCCATTTCCTTCAAATTTGGGCACCTGTTACTGTTTGTCTGGCTACAAGTGCTAGCAAATGACAACATGGATTAATGAGGTGCGTGTTAACATTAACCAAAAAAATTAGGGAACCGTCCATCCTGCTCAGCTCAACAGCTTGCGGTTATTCTGTGGGCCTGGGAGCTCACAGTTGTGATCTTACAGTACATATATAGATTTAAGTAGTTATGTTTTCGGCTCTTAAGATCAATTCTAGTTTCTGTAGTGATATAAAGTGGATCAGCATTCCATTGTGTTCCTCAGTGGCATCCACCACCTAAACGGGTTTAAGCGTTCCCGAACTATACATCCCTTGGTTGGATCACCCCCTGACTCCACCCCACCTTCGTATACCAGAGTTTTCCCACCCTAAACTGTGAGCTCTGTGAGGTTGGGGCCATCTCTTGTTTATCTTCGTACCTCCAGGGGCACCAAGAGTTAGGGATTAATAGTCATAGTAAATGTATAATAAGTTTTACTGAATTTAAATTAATCCCTGTGTAGGTGAGCAATCAAGGTGCTAAACTTGGCTTCCCTTCCCATCCTCTCCATCTACAGAAGGCTGCCCAAGTCACAGATTTGAACACGGCCTGCTTGAGAGCTACTTCTTAATCTTAATAACAACAAAATGTTAAAACAAAGACTACCACTGGGCTTCAACATCTAACTTTGGGTTAACTCAGTTCAGTTCCTATTTATTAGTTTTTCTAAACATACATGTACACTCATTAGGTAAATCTGTTAAACTTCAACCAAGACCCAACAACCAACAAAAGTTTCTAAGTAAACCAACATCCTTCTCTGCTGAATACTTAGGTAAAATATCAACTGAAAATAAGTAAAACTGGAAGTTTTACTCTAATATTCTGGTAACTCGTTTTCAGTGTATCATTTTACAGTCAATGCAAATTCAACCTAATATTCTATCACTATCCAGCTGACAGAAATGTGCTGCAAAAATCTTTAATCACCAAGAAAGCTTGATTATATATCCACTACCCACTAATTTTAAAAAATCAATTTTAAGCATTTTAGAAAGATTTTCAACAAAAGTTGGAAACAGGATCTTTTTCTTTCAGTTAAGCCTTTGTCAGTCAAAAACAAAGAAGAAGTAAATAACAAGAATCCCCCAATTCCTTGAAAATTCTGCTTCACTGAGGTTTTATTGCATATGGAAATTTTTGTAGTAAGAAATAAATAATGAAATAATTATACTCTTGGCAAAAGATCTGCTGGGAAATTCCTTTTAAATGGCAATTTCTCTGCTGAATTTAAAATGTAATTTCTTTTTTTTTTTTTAAACCCCACATTTGTTTATCTATTTATTTTTGGCTGTGTTTGGGTCTTCGTTTCTGTGCGAGGGCTTTTCTCCAGTTGCGGCGATCGGAGGCCACTCTTCATAGCGGTGCGCGGGCCTCTCACTATCGCGGCCTCTCTTGTTGTGGGGCACAGGCTCCAGACGCGCAGGCTCAGTAGTTGTGGCTCACGGGCCTAGTTGCTCCGTGGCATGTGGGATCTTTCCAGACCAGGGCTCAAACCCGTGTCCCCTGCATTGGCAGGCAGATTCTCAACAACTGCGCCACCAGGGAAGCCCCTAAAATGTAATTTGATTTACAAAATTATGATTTTCAAATTCGGTCAAAATCCATCTGTTGTATGAAGTACACCCAGCTGGTTTACTTCTTGTGTGGGGAGACCCTGCTGTACCCCTTCCAAAGGTACATCTGCAGCCAAAGAATAACTTAGATCCTAGGAAAAATCTGCCTCAATTACATTTTTTTTGGAGAAACAGATAAGATTTTCTTTTTCTCTCTGCATTTGGAATTGGCTACTATCTCATTTTAAAGAGCTTGTTCTCAAAGCAACTATGACACAGGAAGGGGGAAGGGGGAGTGGCACCTGCAAACCAAAACAAACAGGAGTCCTGAGGCTTCCTGCCATACAGGGGACACTGCTTGGTTTCCGTAGCCAGGCTGGCCTGACCAGCTTCAGCTGGCTGCCTGGACCTTTGGGAGCCACAGACTGTGTTTGTTGATAAGTAAACGCATTATTGCTTATCAAACGCGCATCCTTTTTTCAACGTGCAGAATATTCCCGTATGGCATGCAAGTTCTGTGTTGGAAATATCCCCAAACGGATGTGAGCAGGCATTCCCAGGGAGCTGATTCTTTCTTTATTATACCCAATTATCCATTCACAGTCTTGTTGACGTTGCTTGTAACTGACTCCCTGGCGATGATTGTATTGTTACGTTTCTTGACACAACGGATGCAGAGATCCATTGATCTGGTTTAAGACTAAATCCCTGGTTCAAACATGGAACTCAGAATAAGGTTTTCCCTCTCAAACTTTAGCATGCATGAAAATCACCAGGAAAGCTTGTTAAAACCAGATTGCTGGGCTTCCCTGGTGGTGCAGTGGTTGGGAGTCCGCCTGCCGATGCAGGGGACACGGGTTCGTGCCCTGGTCCGGGAAGATCCCACATGCCGCGGAGCGGCTGGGCCCGTGAGCCATGGCCGCTGAGCCTGCGCTGCTCCGCAACGGGAGAGGCCACAACAGTGAGAGGCCCACGTACCGCAAAAAAAAAAAAACAAAACCAGATTGCTGGGCCCAACCCCCAGAGCTTCTGATTCAGTTGGTCTGGTTTGGGGTCCAGAAATTTGCATTTCTAACAAGTTCCCAGATGATCCTGCTGCTGCTGCTGGTCTGGAGACCATGCTTTGAGGACCACTGTTCTCAACATATTGGCTATTTTGCTAAGAATATAAACTCACTATGTGTGCACAGATAAAGCTGGCTTTAATCAGCCTAGCTACCCTTAGACTTAGGAGAAAGAGGATGGACTGTTCCCTTCCCAGGAGAGAGCAGAGAATAACAGTTCCCAGCACTCCAGGTTAGAGGCACCGTGTCAGCCTTGTCTGAGAAATTCTGCCAGGAGCTCTAGTGTAAGGAGTACCACATAGGCTGCAGTGTATGTCAGGTCACTCCCAGCCACCTGGACAAGAGAGGTCTGGAGAACTTTTTTCAATGGTTCCTATGAAGAGTAAGGGGCTGGTTTCCCAAGTATAAGTAACAGAACAAGTTTTGTAAATTATACTGCTACAAGTCAATCATAATCTTACATTTCAAACATTTGCACATAAATCCAAATTTCTGGATCATAACTAAATTACATTACCTTGCTCATACTTTAAGGCCTATACATTCTAACTAATTTAGGAGATGGTCTGTTAATCAAAGGGACAAAGTCTAGTTATCAAATGGCATCTGCATGATAGATCTAAGCCCCAGAAGAGGATGGTCCAGAGGGCCCTTCCCAATACTAAAAGAGAAGATTATCAGCCCCCATACACTACTATGTATATAGTATATGTATATAGGTGTGCATTATTACTCATACGCAATCCCATTTGAGACCAGATACTCAGCTATCTCCCAGGTCTGAAGAAGTGTTCATTTATCACTATTCAGAGCCATCTAGTCATTTATTAAGCCAATCCTGAGCTAAGCAACATGCATAGAGCCCTAGTTGCCAGCCCAATCCAGGCCCTCATCAGTTCATTAGGCCTGGATTAATGCAAAGTCCTCTTCATTGATCTTAATGGGTCGAGATAACCCCTACTTTTTAATGTCCATGACTTCATAATATGGCCTCCCTCTGTATGTGCAATGCCGTCTCTCACTACCCACCTACCCACTGCCCAAGAACACTCCAACGACACAGCAACCATCCCATTCCATTGCCCCAGATTAACATTCCTAAAACAACAATTTTTCATCAAGTCAGTAACAACCTTACTCAAAAACCTAGTGATCCCTCACTGCCTACAGGGCTAAGCTCAAACTTCTCTCTTTCCACTCAGAGAAAGCTCACTGCTTTACCTGACTCACCTTATTTCAGTCACTCCCAAATCCCACACATGTGCATGCACACATACCATCCCTGGGCCTGAACCTGTAGCGACAATGGTACCGCACTCCCAGTGCCTGCTCACTTTCCTGCAGGACCTACAGAGCACGGCTCAATCTGAGCTTTTTTGGCAGAATAACACATGGGGATTGCTCTACCTACCTGATCTCCTAGAGCAGTTTCCCTAGAGAATGGTCTGCAGAAGAGTACCAGGCCATTACCTGCGCTGATCCACAGTGAGATAAGTACAGAAATGAAGAGTAAGCGTTTAAAAACATTTGTAACAATTTCACCAAGAAAATGCATGCCTTTAAATCTAATAATAAAAAATAAGGGGGCTTCCCTGGTGGCGCAGTGGTTAAGAATCCGCCTGCCAATGCAGGGGACATGGGTTCGAGCCCTGGTCCCGGAAGACCCCACATGCCGCAGAGCAACTAAGCCCATGTACCACAACTACTGAGCCTGCACTAGCCCCCGCTCACCGCAACTAGAGAAAGCCTGTGTGCAGCAACAATGACTCAATGCAACCAAAAGTAAATAAAGTAAATAAATTTATTAAAATAAATAAATAAAATTTTTAAAAATTAAAAAAAAATTAAAAATAGGGACTTGAATTTTGTATGCCTGTATGAGTTGGGGTTCTCCAGAGAAACAGAACCAATGGGACATATGTCTACATATAGAAAGAGATTTGCTATATGGAATTGGCTCACACAAATATGGAGGCTGGCAAGTCCAAACCTGCAGTGTGGCCCAGGAGGCTCAAGACACAGGAGAGCTGATGGTGGAGTTCTAGTCTGAAGGCAGCTGCTCGAGAGCTCCCTCTTGCTTGGGGAGGCCAGTCTTTTCTTCCTGGCCCTTCAACTGATTGGATGAGGCCCACCTACACTGCGGAGAACAATCTGTTTTACTGAAAGTTCACCTAATTAAATGTTAACCTTGTCCAAAAACACGCTCTCAGTTGATATGTAAAATTAACCATCACAGTGCCTTTTTTCTAGTGATTTTTATTGGCTTTTACAAAAGTATCTGTTGGCAGTAAACTGGGAGGCAGAAACTGCCTCTTCACAAACAGTTAGAGAAAGCGTCTAGGGCAGAGGTTGGTGCACTACAGCCCATAAGCCACAGCTGAGCTACGGCCTGCTTTTGATTGGCCAGCAAGCTAAGAATGGCTTTTACGATTTTTAAAGAGTGTACAAAAAAAGGAAAAAGATGCAATAGACACCATATATGGCCCACACAGCCTGAAGTATACCCTATGTGGCTTTTGCTTTTACAGAAAACGTTTGCTGCCCCCTGTTCCAGAGCAGTCTCTCCACACCATCCTACATGCTTCGTGTTAATGTAAACTCTTCTACTGTCGCTCCATTTTCTCTCTGTCTTGCCTCCCTAAATAGGCAATGCACGTTTTGTATGAAGGGAGATATGAAGTCCTTCACACAGAGCAGAGCAGAGCCTACACTATACAGAGGTCTTAATAAATGCTGATTTAATTGAACTGGCTCAGCTGTCTTCAGTGTTCTCAGAAGCAAGTTTCTCAGAAGTCAGGTCACTCAGATCTACCTCCCATTGTTTACTTTTTTCTTCTCAGTACAAATATAAGTTAGCTCTGCTTTAGAATAACTAGCAGCATTCTTTGATCTCACAGACTATTTACTTGTGTGAAGCTCAATTAAATGCTTGTTTGTATTTGGTGACCAAAACTATTCATAGATGGAAGATTTCTGTGACAGCCCTGTGGTAAGTGGCCTCCAAGATGGCTCCCAACAGTCCTTCCTGCTAGTCAACCCTTATGCAATCACTCCCCTGAGTGCTGGGGACCTAGCGGCTTGCTTCTAGCAAATGGAATGTGACAGAAGTAATAGGATGTCACTTCCAAGATCCTACTTAGAGAACGAACTTATGGTCACCAGGGGGAAGGGTGGGGAGGGAGGGATAGTTAGGGAGTGTGGGATGAACATGTACACACTGCTATATTTAAAATGAATAACCAACAAGGACCTACTGTATAGCACAGGGAACTCTGCTCAATAATCTAAATGGGAAAAGAATTTGAAAAAGAATAGATTCATGTATATGTATAACTGAATCACTTTGCTGTACATCTGAAAGTAACACAACATTGTTAATCAACTATACTCCAATATAAAATAAAAAGTTAAAAAAAAAAGTCACTTCTGTCTTGGGGGCTCTCTCTTCCCCTCTGTAGGATCACTTGCTCTCAGGGAAGCCAGCAGCCCTGTTGAGAGGCCCACTTGAGTGAGTTTGGAAACAGATCTTCTGAGGTCCCTCAACAGCCACAAGAATGAGCTTAGAAGGAGCTTCTTCCCCAGATGAGCCTTGAAAGGACGGCAGCCCTGGCCAATCCTTCAACTGCAGCCTTGCAGAGCCCCTGAGCCAGAATCACCCAGCTGAGCCGCTCCTGGATTCCCAATTCACAGAAATTTTGAGATAATAAATGTTTCTTATTTTAAACCTGTACGTTTTGGGGGGTTGATTTGTTATATATACAGACTATAATTTGTACTTCAGACAAAAGATTATGTATTTTCTGCTGGAATACATAAAAACCCAATTCTAAAGGAACCCACCTGAAAATAATAGCTTTGGGCAGTAGACTCCTTTCTGATAGAATGAATCAATGAGGTTACATGTAGTCTCATATCTGAATGTAATAACCGTAAAGGAGGGTTGGTTTTTTAGGATGGTCTAGATGTGTCTGAAATTTTCTCTTGGTAACTAAAATAATAATTGTGGGAGAAGAACTTTTCTACAGCAAACCTGGGGTTAGGAGAAAACAAGTGCTTAAATAAAGGTTGTTTGGCCCCTGGTGCTCTGTCTAAAAGATAGCCGGGCCACAGAGCTCTCAGCCCGGGAGGGAACTAATACCTCCCTGGAGAACAATTTCCCTGAAACTTCACACTGGTCACACACACACCCTATACGGTCATTTTCTCTCACTTATACTCATGCCCACACAAATACACTCACACCCACCATTAAGCCAGGAACAAACAAACTGTGCCCTGAGCATGTCCAGGAAGCCTGGTCCGTGTGTGTCCTCCTCTGTCCCCCATCAGGCTCTGGTTAGGAGCTACTTTCCCAGGCAGTAGAGCAAATTCTTTGCTATAATCATTGAGAAAAGACTGAATCCAGTCTTGGGGCTCATCACAACTTTATACCCAGAAATATCATCACCAAATAATACTTCAGTAGGAAATATCCTTTTTGTTGAATGCTCTTCCCAGAGAGGGCCAGCTCAGCTGTGCCACTCTCTGAATGCCATACATCTGAATCTTCAGATCCTCACTTTGGGGCCTACTAGGTTGGTTCACCCCAGAAATAAGTCCAGACAACACTGTGCTGGGGCTGGAAGTGAGCTGCCAGGACATGAGCTTTGGAGCCAGACAGAGCTGTGGTGGGGATTAAGTGATATAATGTGTTAAGCGCCAACAGCCAAGGTACCAGACCTGAGAAATGTGTTAGGCCACTAAGGGAATGTCTCCATTCCCTGCAGGGAGTTGGCCCGCTCCTCCCTCATTTCCTTTCATCCTCCCCTTCCCTTGCCCCTTGTTTTTCCTCATCCTCCAGTCACCACTACCCTAGTTCCAGTCCTCTTGCTCTTTCCATTCTGTGCTCTAGAAAAAATCTGTTCTCACATCTTTCGACCAAACTTAAATAACTGAATCACAACTTTAAGTACGCTTTTCCCAAAGACATTTATGCCTTAACAGGTATTAATCGGACACTCTCTCCCAAAGAGGCATTTGTACATCCCGATGTCATCTGCAGATGCTGCAGTCAGACGGCCTTCCTCAAATTCCACCTCCTCCACTTACTACTATGTGACCTGGGGCAGAGGAATTAGCACCTCTACATTTATATCCCCCTCCTCTGTAAAATAAAACCATCATCCCAGCACCGCAGTAAAAATAAGATGAGAAAGTCCAGGTGACATTCTTGGAACAGCTCTGGACACTGAAATGGAAGCCTCGTGAAGGGAGAGACTATCTGCTGGACTCATGCCTATGACCTGGAACAGAGCTCAGTACAAACAAGAGGCTCAAATAGTTGTTGAACGAATGAGCACATGGTATGCATATAGATACTACGACATTTATTATGCTTTTTAATGCAAAGATTAACAAATAAACAGATTATCCACTTGCCTCTTTAAAAAAAATAAAAACAACTTGAGTACAAAGCTAGAAAAGTCAAACCATTATGCTTCAATTTTAAGCATAGTTAAAAAGTCCAACCATGCAGAAATGATAAAATAAAAAATAAGAGCCAGCTGTTCCATTTTCTCCAGACCTCTTCCCCAAAGGAAGCCACTATAGTAAGTTTCTCATAAATGCTTTATGTATCTATTATAAACAGCCATTGAGATGTAAAGACAAAGATTGAAGCCCTGAAGGAAGATTTCAGGAGTCAGAGAGCACCAAACAGAAGTAGAAAAGGATGTGGGAGAAGACGGCTTTAGGGTCTTCCATGGTCCCTGAGACCACATGGTGCTGACCATTCAGTGAAAGCAAGTGGCACCCTGGTGGTCCTTGGAAGGACCTGTTGATGCCCACATTGTATCTCTTTTTTCCTGACCAAGAAGATACTAGAACCATGATGGGGTCATTTTATACGCTGTTCTACCTTCTTGGAGTATAATAATGCAGACTCATACAGCTTTCAGAGTTTACCATATTGACTGATTTGTAACATCTGTTGTGGGCACAAGAAAAATATGATATTGCAGACATCACACCAGAGTCTACTTCCTGAAATGAATAAGGAAGGCATTTGATTCCTGATTCACTATGGGATCCTTGGGACACAACTAGAAAGTGATTCATTACCCTTCTCATCATCAAATAGGACTTGACTCAGTTGCAAAGTGAGGGAAATGCAACTCAAAGAGATATGAGAGAAAAAACACAATTTTTTGGTTCACATAATTCAGAAGTCCAGGGAAAAGTCATGGCTGGACCTACATTCTCTGACAGTTTCACTAAGAATGTGTCTCCATCCTCAGCTCCAATTGACTCAGGGCTTTATTTTATAGCAGGTTCACCTTTGTGGTGATAAGATTGTCCACAACAGTTTTAGGCTTATAACCTACTATACTAGCTTAGCAACCAGCAGAAAGGATGTCTCTTCCCCAATAATATCAGTAGAGGATTCGGTACAGCCAAGCAAATGAACCACACAGGATGGACAGATCTGAGACACAGACCCAGCCCTGACACCAGGGAGTGAGATCGCCTCCATCTGAACAGCATGCTCTGGACAATGGTGACTCCCCCCAAGATAATCTGGATGTGGCTAACAGAAGAAGGAATAGATAAGAAGGGAGCAGTAGCAGAGACACGTTGGCCAGCCCCAGTCTGCATAGATGCTTCACTGGATTCGCTCACCCAACCTAGGGAGCAAAAAAGTCAGGGCAGTGGGAGTTTCAGTAGCACTGGCATGATGGGGCATTTGAAAAAAGTCAACTCCTTTGTTTTAAAAGAGGAAGTTGCTGCCATTCAAATGCCTAGAAATAGAATACATTTATCTCTGAATATACACTGTACTGTATTTATTGAAGCTTATTATAGATTGAAAGAAAGCAAAGACACACAAATGTCAACCTTACATAGGAAAGAAGATATGTAGAAACTGATTTTAAAATAAATAACAAATAATTATCCTCAAGTTAAAATATATAATGGCAGTAGGCATTTCTTTACGGTAAGTAAATTTATTGAGTCATCTGGGAGAAAAGGCACCTTTGGACTAGACCAGATATTTACTTCTATGTTGCTTTATTTTCTCTTCGCTCCAGCTGTAAAATGTTAAATTCCAAAGAGCCCAAGACTCTCCATCTTAAAGAATCCCCAGGTCAATCTCAAGTAGAAACTTCTACCATAGAGTGCACAAAAGTTGTCAAAACCAAGAAGAGATGGTCACCATCACTACTGTGACCCCATTCTCACTTGGAACACCATGGCTAATCTCTTTTTTGGTATCATAGTTCACATGTCAATTTTGTAAATTAGAAAAAGCGAGCAGCTAGCACCTGAAGGGCCTAGATGACAGGTCTTTTTTGACGAACTCTCGCGAACATAAATTTTTTTAAAAAATAAGATAGTTGACTCTTTTTAGAACTTTGCTATCCTTAAAGCTTTATGCTGATAGGAGGATGCCTTTGTATCTAAAGGAACCTCCTCAGTTCTCAAGGTCAGGCCGCAGGAAGATGGCAGTACCTACCACAAGTGGTCATGGAATAATTCAACAAAAAATTAAACCTTGAGGATTCGGTAAAGCCACTCTCCCAGATTGAGAACTGGCCTTATTTTAATAATCACTGATGGATAAAGAACACATACTGTTTAAAAGAACTCTTAAATAAATAGGTAGTTCATGATTTCCTTTAGTATTCCATTCCAGTATTTAGCAATCTTTATGCTTAGAGAAGAAAAGCTGTTTGATATTTACGAGTGTGTTAATCCTTTACCTCAAAGCTTATTATTCAGCTTTCAGACATAATTTTCAAGCATTGCCACAGTGGAAAGGAAGAGACTATTCTGTAAATGTTTGTACAAAACAAGATGTTCAGTACTATTTTAAAATCATTTCAGTCATCTAATCCCTTTCTTCATCCTACTACTCTACTGCTATTTTCTGTCCTGAATTGTAACTTGCAGCACTGCAGTTTCTCAAGGTGTGCATGCTGCTGGAATGTTTTCAGCTTCGATCTTTGCCTCTTTAGAAGGTAACTTTAGTGTAATGGTAATACAAGTACAAGGAATTCTTAGAATCCTTTCTAAAGTGTCCTTTGTTTAGTCAGTATTTACAAACACTTGCTTTGTTTTTCCTCTCTATACAGAACAATAGAGAGACAGTGAAATAAGGAGAGTGGCGAAATGGTGTGTGGGTATGAAATTTAGCTACAGCCTGTGACACAAACTGGATACTAAATTAACTTGTAATTTTAGGCTGGAATGTATTCTAACAGAATG
Source organism: Grampus griseus (assembly GCF_964374135.1). Classification (NCBI taxonomy): domain Eukaryota; kingdom Metazoa; phylum Chordata; class Mammalia; order Artiodactyla; family Delphinidae; genus Grampus; species Grampus griseus. The sequence goes on from NC_139007.1 coordinate 43,204,637, forward strand.
GAATGTACCTTTTCTTGTAACAATGTTGAACCAAAGGTCTTTTTCTTGTTAGCAAATACCACAAAAGAGATAAAGGTTCTTCTAATGTTTTTCAATTTGCATCTCTTGCTTCTCAAACTCATTGCTAATAGAGTGCTATAGGTTATTCACATCGATTACATAAATTTTCCTACTGTCATTCATAACCTGGTTTCTATTAAGAATTGTACACTGTGCTAGATATTGAAGAGCACAGATGAATTAGCAGCCCAGAGGCTGGAAAGAAGAATGATGGAAGAAGATTTGCTTAGAGTCAATGTGCTGAGAGAACTAGCTGTTCTCTGCTCTGGCTACCAAGAGCAGCATGGCATGGAGGAAGGCCAGATAGATCAACGAGCAATGACGTTTTGGCTCCAACTATTAAAAAGTTGTGTGACCACCCTGTTTGGGAAAAAGCATCTTAGGAACTTGTTTAGAAGAATGCAGTAACCATTCTATCTCTAGACTGCTGCTCTATTCTACAGATCCTGGACTTGAGCTGCAACATTTCCAGCCTGCTCCCTTCAGACTGGCCCCTACAACTCGAATTGGCTCTTATCAATCTATCCTGTTACTGTTTGTCCTGAATTCAGTGGGTTTTGTATACTGACAGACTCCTCGGTTTGTCTCAAGTTGGAAGTCAAGGGGAGATTCTGTCTGCAACCAAGGACCTCTGTTTAGTCCTGAATGGCACGTTTTTCCTCCATTTGCAGGTCTTGTCCCTATACTTGTGCTACAAAGTATATAAAGGTACTACCCCCTAGATTTTCTCTAACTGCTGAATATACTGTGTAATATTAAATACATTGCATCCTTAAAGCTGTCTGTCCATTTATCTTTATTTTAAAATTCTGAACATATGGCCAGCATATACTTGAGCTCAATGTTTAATGGTGAAATTTAAATGTTAATAAAATAGTATACCCCCCCATAAACATGTGATTCCCCCATACACAAGTGACCATAAACAAGTGACTTAAACTATCGATTTGTTTTCTATTGCTGCCATAACAAGTTAGCACAAATTTAGTGGCTTAAACAATACAAATGTATCATCTTCTAATTCTGGAAGGCAGAAGTCTGACATGGGTCTCACTGGAATAAAACTAAGATGTTGGAAGGTCTGTGTTCCTTCTGGAAGCTCTAGGGAGAATCAGTTTCCCTGCCTTTCCCAGCTTCTAGAGGCTGCCTGTATTTTTTCCTCATGGCCCATTCCTTCATCTTCAAACCCAGCAACCTTCCTCCTCCATCACAGTTCTCTCTAATCCCGCCAAGAAACGTTCTCTGTATTTAAAGATTCATGTAATTAGATTGGACTCACCCAGATAACCTCCCCATCTCAAATTCTGAACCTTAATCACATCTGCAAAGTCCCTTTTACCATGTAAGGTAACATATTCACGGTTCTGGATATTAGAGTGTGGGCAACTTTGGGGCCACTATTCTGCCTGCCACACAATCTTAGCTTCAGTTTCCTCATCTACAAAACCTTGTAGGTTGCTATAAGTATAGCACATGCTGCACAGGGAGGGCCTAAAACCCTGTCTAGTCTGTAGGTCTTGGTAAGAAGTGATTTAGATGATGAGGAGGAGATGACAATATGGACACGTCTGTCATCCCGGGGGGGTGGGGCGCTGAGTGAGAAAAATCCAAAATTAGTGAAATAAGAGTGAAAATTATGGAAGGAACATCAACCCACAGGCTACTTAGAAAAAAGAGAATGTATTCTAAAAACTGAAATTAGAATTTAGAAGGTTTTCACTTGATAAGAGACCATGAGAGATTTTAGTCCCCTTCAATTTATTTTCTCTGAAACTAGAGTAAAAGAATTTAAGATAAGTATAAAAAATCATGCTATGGGAAATGCTTCTGATTAAAAAACAAAACCAAAAAAAAAAAAACACTCTTCAGGACCTAGTTCAAGGAATAGACTATTTTTCCAGGCATTTGAGACAGGAAAGCAAGAGAGAGAGAGAGAAAAAAATAATTTTGGTACTGTAAGAATATCCATGTTTCAATCCTTAGCTATATACTCATACATAGTAGATTGTTCTAAGAAATAAATGGCTTTTCCAATGAAAGTGACTTGGAAAAGGCCAGAAAGTGTAAAGGAGGGTAAGGGAAATAAGAAATGGACAATTTTTAAATAATCTTCAAAAAAATAAAATATTAACATTCTTTTTTATTTTACCTTGTATTAAAGTACAGCTGTTCAGTAAATCTTGATTATTTTAAACCTTATTTATTTCCATTTTCTTTCTACCCAATATGTCTTATTTGAATCTAAATTCAATACCAAAACATTTTGAGGAATTTTTTTTTTTTTTTTTTTTTTTTGGTACGCGGGCCTCTCACTGCTGTGGCCTCTCCCGTTGCGGAGCACAGGCCCCGGATGCGCAGGCTCAGCGGCCATGGCTCACGGGCCCAGCCGCTCCGCGGCATGTGGGATCCTCCCGGACCAGGGCACGAACCCGTGTGCCCTGTATCGGCAGGCGGACTCTCAACCACTGTGCCACCAGGTAAGCCCTTGAGGAATTTTTAAAAGCTAGCTGCTCACATCATATAAACTGTTCACCACAATTAATGTATTTAAGTGTTACAGGAACAGCTTTCAGCGTGAAAGCTGACATCCCCAAAGAGGTATGTAAATGGATTTTTATCACTCCCTGGCGTTAGCATCAAAGTAAAAATGAAGTCACATAGGACAAAGATTCAGGAGGAAACAAGTTTGACATTTACCTAACAATTGTGTCCATTCCAAAACACCGTCCTATAAGTTATCAAATATTAAAACAAATTGAAATGGCATCTAAATGAAGTTTAAAATAGATAAATATAAATAATGGTAAGGAATGAGAAAGCATCGTATAACAGACTGAGCCACTTTAGTTTACCTTTCTAAACTTATTACAATGAAGTTCTATAGAAGTATGTCCTCAAAAGTAGTTGAAACATGAACATTTCAGTCAAACTGATTATTGTGACTGTCACAGAAGACAAATTAATGAATTGGACTGGCTTTAAACCATAGTATTTGCTTTGCTTTGCTTCTATTGATACTAAATTCAGTGGAATTTGAATTTAGGTGGGCGTATGGAAAAAGCTAAAACGTCATTTGTATGTTTAAACATTGAGTGCATGTGTGCAGAACAGAGCAGACTTCCTCAATTCAGAACACAAGAGTGGGGGAAGGTCTTCAGCAAGGAGGTCCAGCCTCAGGGCAGTCACCCGGTGACCAAAACATCCACTTGTCACAGCACTGGGAGGGGGAGACCAGGACAAGCACCCCCTGAAAACTGCTAAGAGGAGAAGACTCAATTCCAGAGAATTGATTTATTTGTGGAATCTGGAAATACATCGATCAAAAGAGCATCAGAACTTGGAGAATAATAACAAGCTCCGGTCAAAAGCACACTTAAAAATATACTAAGTTAAAGAGAACCTCCCGCTCTTACTTAAACCAAAATTACATAGCCAAAATTGAGTAATTCTATGACTAAACGAATTGTCCTATTTGGAGAGACTGAAAATTTACTTAGCATTTTAGAAAAAAATACAAATTATCTAAAATTATCCCAGTTTCCATAAAAGGGGAAACAAGCCTCATTAAAACTTTTAAGAAATGATTAACTAAAATCTAGAATTTTAGGAAACTTATCATGTCTGTTAACAGATCCAATACAGCCCAATTGAATCAATTAAAATATCAATTCATACTTTAAACAATATGGATTCCAGAAAGAAAGTAGTTGGAGGAGCACACAACTGCTTTTTCTACAAGTCAAACAATAATACAGTTGAAATAACAAAGCAAACCATGTGACACTGCAGTTATCTCAATTACTTAAACATCTGAATCATTCTGGCCACATAGCAGTCTGAATACTATCCTGGTACCTGACATCCGGCTGGCTTTGAAACCTCTGCCTAAATGAAGATGCCTCTACTGATCTTGACTCAAATGATGGATCTGTACCCTTTGACAAAGACAAGCCAATAGTCCAAAGCAACTGTGACTGTAACTGATGGCAAGTGTGTTAGTTGCAAAAACATTTTTTGTTGGCAAAGGCTGGATGCTATTGAGTTAAAAGACACTGAGTCAGCTCAATGCTATTGTTACTCAAAGACATACACAGCTATAAACAAACCCATCAATTAACACATATTTGTCAAGCACCTATTATGTTCTCAAAGACCTTGCCCTTATGGAGCCTAAATCTTGTTTCATAAAAATCATATAAAACAATTGGAGAACAACAAGGTAAGACAATGCTCAATAAATTGATGCATACGAGCGGTACTGCAACAATTCAGAGAAGGCTGACAGGTGTGAGCTGTTGTCTTCAGGGAAGTCCACAGACAAGGTGAAACCTGAGGGTGTGGTAGAATTCCCACAGGTGGAGAAAAAAAGGCCTTAGAATCAGGAATGGAAGAGGGAGATACAGGTGAGCATGATAAGTAAAGAGACGCCGAGTAAGGACAAAACTAGTCTGAATAAAGCATGGCCTTCAGTAGAAGAGTTAGACACATAAGCGTAAATATGTTAGGAATTGGGTCTCCACCCTGCTAGTTCATACTTTTAACAATTGACTGAGGTCTAACTTCCAAGAGCCAAGCTGCCCTCTCTTTCAGAGAACATTTGTCTCTGAATTGAAACTAACGCCAGGACTGACAAAAATTCTTAATGACTTGCTTTGCTGGAGGGATGGGGATGAACAAAGATAATGGAAGGCTTTTTTTATATTAAATTTCTTAGGTGTGATATAGTGTGGTTATGTAGGAAAATGTTCTTATACTTAAGAGATACATGCTGAAGTATTTAAGGGTGAAGGGTTATGATGTCTTCAACTACTTTCAGATGGTTCAACAAAAAAGTGCATGTATACAATAGATTTATTAGTGATTATTAACAATTGATTAATATTAAAATTGATGAACCTCAGGAAAAAGTATATCAGTGCTTATTACATCAGAACTTTTATGTAGATTCAAAAATTCTCAAATTAAAAAGTTGAAGTAGAGTCCTCCTTCTTTATGAAAGAAGAGAAAATACTGCAGGTAGGCTTTAGAAATCAAATTATATATATAAAACATAGATGGATGGAGAGACAAATAGGTAGATAAAAATAAATAGAATTCTCTTGCTTCCCTTGTACACAATGAGAATATTTTATGTCTTCCCTGAGTTATAGAAGGTTTAAGAAGAAAATCCAGAATATATTTTGCAGAGTAGCTGTCATTGTTGAGTTCCTATTGTATACTGGACATTTTTGTATACATCAACATAATTATTCTTCTAGGTTGCCCTGCAAGATAGGCATTATTATCCCTTTTTTGCAGATAAAGAGACTGAGGGTCAAATAAATTAAATAACCTGCCCAAATTAACACAACTTATGCTGGCAGAACTAGAATTCAAACCAAGATTTCAGTGACTCCCAAGTCCTTGCTTTTCCATTTTGGGTCCCCACCTCCCAGGTTCTAAAAGTGAGATGAAGGCCTTATTTGGCTTCTTAATTGCCAAGTGGACTGAATGTTCGTGTCTGCTCCCAAATTCATATGATGAAATCCTAACCCCCAATATGTGATCATGGTAGGAGTGGGGCTTCTTGAAGGTGATTTGGTCATGAGGGCTGAGTCCCCATGAATGGGATTAGTACCCTTTAAAAGGGCCTTCAGAGAGCTTGCTTGTCCCCTTCTGTCACGTGAAGACTCAGTGAGAACTGGAACCAGGAAGCAGGAACCAGACACTGAACCTGAAAGCACTTTGATCTTGGACTTCCCAGCCTCCAGAACTGTGAGAAATACATTTCTATTGTTTACAAGGCACCTAGGCAATGGTATTTCTATTATAGCAGCTCAAACGGACTAAGACACCAAGTTTAACCAGTGACTGGCCCTCAGCAATGTTTGAAGTAGAAAGAGCCTGGAAGGAATAAGATTCTTCAGAAGGATACATGTCAGTGAAGACTGACAGAAGTGGCTGCAAGAAAACGTACAGAAGAGAAAACTTCAAGAGTTAACATGAAGAGAGATTAAAATAGTTCTATTATACCTAAATCTAACAACAGACTTACAGGATATACAGTATATAATTTGCTCTCAGCAATCGAAGCAGTAACTATACTTGATCTAAAAATAATTATACCGCATGCCACTTGAACGCCGTGACATGGTGCTCGGCATGGGAAAGAAGACAAAAGAAAATCAAAGATTCAGAGATGATCTCAGTAACCTATATAAAAAACTAGAAGTCAACACAGGAAAAAGAAATCACTGCTGGATCATCTAAATAAGTATTAAATAAAGACTGGTGTCTAGAAGTAACTGAAAAGACGACCTAAGAAACTGAATCGGCTGGCTGGATAGGCAGACCCAACTTAGAACTCCCTGAGGCGTGACAGCTCGGCTTTAGCTGCCAGCACACACTTTCCAGACCTCTCTACCCTCACGCAGCAGGACACAGGACACCTGGCCGGTGTTAAGAAGCTGTTTGCCTTGCGGAGCCTGCTACTGCCTGCTTGCCTCGTGACTCCTAAGCTGACTGCTGGTGTTTACTACAAATAGAAGACTTCCTTCATTCAACTGATTTTTATGAACACCCACCATAACGTAACCACAATGGTAATGTGCAGACCAGCTATATAAGTTGTGGGACCCAGTTCAAAACCTATGAAGCATTTCAAAATGGCGACAATAGAGCATTAAACCATTAAAAGTGCATTGCCTTTCTAAGGCTCTGTGTGACTGCACAGGTTGTATACTCGTGAAGGTGGCCTTGCAGAGGGTCTGTCCTCACAGATCACACAGCTTGCTCTTTGTGAGTTTTTATGGCCTTGTAAACCCTAGTCCCATGGTCCCTCTTGCATTCTACTAAGACCCACAGCCATATCCCTGGCAGGGATTTGTGGTAACCCTTAAATTCAATCCCTTGAGCTCTCTCAGATTCATCTGCTTCTCTGCCAGTACCCCAGCTCCAACCTTAATCCTCCCTTCCTGGATGTCTATAACAGCTTTCTCTTTAGTCTCACCCTCCAGTCCATTATCTGCACTACCTGCCAGGAGAATCTTTAAAGAACCAATTTGATCTGATCACCCTCCTGCTTAAACTCCTACAAGAGCTTGAGATTGGTCATATGATGAAATCTAAACTCTAACACTGCTTTCAAGGCCCTGCGTGACCTATCCCAGGTGACTCCTAAGGAATATTTCTTGCACAACTCACCTCCCCCAACTCCATGGACCAGCCCTACTGTTTGTTCACTTTTCATACTTCCTGGAAATCTTTCTTCTGCATTTTCTGCTTAGACAGCATCTCCTCTAGAAAGCCTATTTTGACCCTCTCTCCCACCCTAATCTCTAAGGTAACCCTGTTATGTGTTCCCATGGTCCTCATCACAAAGTCATACTTGCTTGTTTATGTGTCTGCATCATCAGCTTACCATAAGACCCACAAGGGCAGGAAGTAGGTCTTTCTTAGTCACCTTTAAACTTGAACGTATAGCCCAACTCCTGATAAATAAAAGGCACTTGAAAATGTGTTGAATAAATGAAGTCTTACATCAAAAATCCATTTAGTGTACAAATACATTTGTTAAGTCTTTGTGAAAAAGTTATTCTACTAATAAGGAAAAAATAAAAGAGAAAAAATAGTAACTTTTGTGAGCTCATGTGTCCCCAGACAACCCCACCTATGAGCCACTGCTCCACCTGGGGTCACTGGGTTTCAGCTCCAGGTCTTCTTGGTCTACCCACCATGGAGCCTGAGCTCAGACAATATCCATCAAATTAGTAGCTCATGTATTTGGTTCTTAACCTAATGATTTGAATAGTTATCTGATGGCTGATCACATCTACTCAAAACATTTTTCTTCCTAAGTTAACTGTTAATTTGTCAAAGAAACTGGTAGCGTGCTTAAAATACTCCTTTGGAAAAATCACTCAATAATATACACTTCAATCATTCATTTATTTCATAAATATTATTAGACACAGACTATATGCCCAGCCCTACGCTAGAAAATGAAGATAAAGTAATAAACAAGACAGGCACGTTCTTTGCCAGGAGATTGAAAACTTTAAATGAGTTACTAAAAAAACTAAACAAACATTATTACTATGGTTTTCAACAGCCAAACCTCCAACTTTCACAAGGGTTAGCCATCAGCTGAGGAGGTGATTTTCACAATAGATTTATAAAGATTATAACACTGAAACAACATGGGTATCAGGAGAGAAAACATAGCAACTGAAACTGAAGGCTTGGCAGTTGGAATATCTTCACTGAAGATTATGAAAGAAACCATTTAGGCTTGTAATTGGCGATTGCTATACCCAGAATCATTGCCAAATGTCTGGGTAAAGAGATTTTTTTGTTTATTTTCCAGCACTTTCTTATAATCCTTCATTTAATCCTCACAGCCACCGTGAGAGGTAGGTAAGGCAAGTATATTATAATACCCATTTTAGAGGTTAGGAAATTAAGGCACAGAGGCATTAATTGACTTGCTTTTCTTCACTTTATAAATTAATGGCAGAAGAATTGGAACCCCTATCTCTAGTCCATTGCTCTGGACTTTAGGCCAACACAGAAACAGAAGTGATTAGGTGTGCTGTATTCTGGTTTAAGAATACAGCACAGGACTTCCCTGGTGGCATAGTGGTTAAGAATCCGCCTGCCAGAAGACCTCAGACCTCTCAAAAGGCAAGAAACTCCCCACGTACCTGGGTAGGGCAAAAGAAAAAAGAAAAAACAGAGACAAAAGACTAGCGATGGGACCTGCACCAGTGGGAGGGAGCTGTGAAGGAGGAAGGGTTTCCACACACTAGGAAGCCCCTTCACTAGCGGAGACTGCGGGTGGCAGAGGTGGGGAGCTTCAGAGCCGCGGAGGAGAGCGCACCAACAGGGGTGCGGAGGGCAAAGCAGAGAGATTCCCGCACGGAGGATCGGTGCTGACCGGCACTCACCAGCCCGAGAGGCTTGTCTGCTCATCTGCCGGGGTGGGCGGGGCTGGGAGTTGAGGCTCGGGCTTCGGTAGGAGCGCCGGGAGAGGACTGGGGCTGGCGGCGTGAACACAGCCTGAAGGGGGTTAGTGCACCACGGCTGGCCAGGAGGGAGTCCAGGAAAAGTCTGGAGCTGCCGAAGAGGCAAGAGACTTTTTCTTACCTCTTTGTTTCCTGGTGCACGAGGAGAGGGGATTAAGAGCGCTGCTTAAAGGAGCTCCAGAGACGGGCGCGAGCCGCGGCTTAAAGCGCGGACTCCAGAGACGGGCATGAGACACTAAGGCTGCTGCCGCCGCCACCAAGAAGCCTGTGTGTGAGCACAGGTCACTCTTCACACCCCGCTTCCGGGGAGCCTGTGCAGCCCGCCACTGTCAGGGTCCCGTGATCCAGGGACAACTTCCCTGAGAGAACGCACGGCACGCCTCAAGCTGCTGCAACGTCACGCCGGCATCTGACGCCGCAGGCCCGCCCCGCACTCCGCGCCCCTCCCTCCCCCCAGCCTGAGTGCGCCAGAGCCCCCGCATCAGCGGCTCCTTTAACCCCGTCCTGTCTGAGTGAAGAACAGACGCCCTCAGGCGACCTACACGCAGAGGTGGGGCCAAATCCAAAGCTGAACCCCGGAAGCTGTGCGAACAAAGGAGAGAAAGGGAAATCTCTCCCAGCAGCCTCAGGAGCAGCGGATTAAATCTCCACAGTCAACTTGATGTACCCTGCATCTGTGGAATACCTGAAGAGACAACGAATCATCCCAAATTGAGGAGGTGGACTTTGGGAGCGACGATATATATTTTTTATCCCCCTTTTTCTCTTTTTGGGAGTGTGTATGTGTATGCTTCTGTGTGTGATTTTGTCTGTATAGCTTCGCTTTTACCATTTGTCCTAGGGTTCTGTCCGTCCGTTTTTTGTTTTTTTTTTTTTTTACTTTTTAAAATTTTTTCTTCATAATTATTTTTATTTTAATAACCTTTCTTTCTTTCTTTCTTTCTTTCTTTCTTTCTTTCTTTCTTTCTTTCTTTCTTTCTATTTTTTCTCCCTTTTATTCTGAGCCGTGTGGATGACAGTGTCTTGGTGTTCCAGCCAGGTGTCAGGGCTGTGCCTCTGAGGTGGGAGAGCCAACTTCAGGACACTGGTCCACAAGAGACCTCCCAGCTCCACATAGTATCAAACGGCAAAAATCTCCCAGAGATCTCCATCTCAACACCAAGACCCAGCTTCACTCAACGACCAGCAAGCTACAGTGCTGAACATCCTATGCCAAAAACTAGCAAGACAGGAACACAACCCCACCCATTAGCAGAGAGGCTGCCTAAAATCATAATAAGGCCACAGACACCCCAAAACACACACCAGACGTGGACCTGCCCATCAGAAAGACAAGAACCAGCCTCATCCACCAGAACACAGGCACTAGTCCCCCCCCCACCAGGAAGCCTACACAACCCACTGAACCAACATTACCCACTGGGGGCAGACACCAAAAACAACAGTAGCTATGAACCTGCAGCCTGTGAAAAGGAGACCCCAAACACAGTAAGTTAAGCAAAATGAGAAGACAGAAAAACACACAGCAGATGAAGGAGCAAGGTAAAAACCCACCAGGCCTAACAAATGAAGATAAAACAGGCAGTCTACCTGAAAAAGAATTCAGAATAATGATAGTAAAGGTGATCCAAAATCTTGGAAATAGAATAGAGAAAATACAAGAAACGTTTAACAAGGACCTAGAAGAACTAAAGAGCAAACAAACAGTGATGAACAACACCATAAATGAAATTAAAAATTCTCTAGAAGGGATCAATAGCAGAATAACTGAGGCAGAAGAACGGATAAGTGACCTGGAAGATAAAATAGTGGAAATAACTACTGCAGAGCAAAATAAAGAAAAAAGAATGAAAAGAACTGAGGACAGTCTCAGAGACCTCTGGGACAACATTAAACGCACCAACATTCGAATTATAGGGATCCCAGGAGAAGAAGAGAAAAAGAAAGCGACTGAGAAAATATTTGAAGAGATTATAGTTGAAAACTTCCCTAATATGGGAAAGGAAATAGTTAATCAAGTCCAGGAAGCACAGAGAGTCCCATACAGGATAAATCCAAGGAGAACATGCCAAGACACATATTAATCAAACTATCAAAAATTAAATACAAAGAAAACATATTAAAAGCAGCAAGGGAAAAACAACAAATAACACACAAGGGAATCCCCATGAGGTTAACAGCTGATCTTTCCTCAGAAACTCTGCAAGTCAGAAGGGAGTGGCAGGACATATTTAAAGGGATGAAGGAGAAAAACCTACAACCAAGATTACTCTACCTAGCCAGGATCTCATTCAGATTTGATGGAGAAATTAAAAGCTTTACAGACAAACAAGAGCTAAGAGAATTCAGCACCACCAAAGCAGCTTTACAACAAATGCTAAAGGAACTTCTCTAGGCAGGAAACCCAAGAGAAGGAAAAGACCCGCAATAACAAACTCAAAACAATTAAGAAAATGGGAATAGGAACATACATATCGATAACAACCTTAAATGTAAATGGATTAAATGCTCCAACCAAAAGACATAGGCTGAATGGATGCAAAAACAAGATCCTTATATATGCTGTCTACAAGAGACCCACTTCAGACCTAGGTACACATACAGACGGAAAGTGAAGGGATGGAAAAAGATATTCTATGCAAATGGAAATCAAAAGAAAGCTGGAATAGCAATTCTCATATCAGACAAAATAGACTTTAAAATAAAGACTATTACAAGAGACAAAGAAGGATGCTACATAATGATCAAGGGATTGACCCAAGAAGAAGATATAACAATTGTAAATTTTTATGCACCCAACATAGGAGCACCTCAATACATAAGGCAAATACTAACAGCCATAAAAGGGGAAATCGACAGTAACACAATCATAGTAGGGGACTTTAACACCCCACTTTCACCAATGGACACATCATCCAAAATGAAAATAAATAAGGAAACACAAGCTTTAAATGATACATTAAACAAGATGGACTTAATTGATATTTATAGGACATTCCATCCAAAAACAACAGAATACACATTCTTCTCAAGTGCTCATGGAACATTCTCCAGGATAGATCATATCTTGGGTCACAAAACAAGCCTTGGTAAATTTAAGAAAATTGAAATCGTAGCAAGTATCATTTCCGACCAAAACACTATGAGACTAGATATCAATTACAGGAAAAAATCTTTAAAAAATACAAGCACATGGAGGTTAAACAATACACTACTTAATAACCAAGAGATCACTGAAGAAATCAAAGAGGAAATAAAAAAATACCTAGAAACAAATGACAATGAAAACATGATGACTCAAAACCTATGGGATGCAGCAGAAGCAGTTCTAACAGGGAAGTTTATAGCAATACAATCCTATCTTAAGAAACACGAAACATCTCAAATAAACAACCTAGCCTTAAAAACCCCAAAGTTAGCAGAAGGAAAGAAATCATAAAGATCAGATCAGAAATAAATGAAAAAGAAAGGAAGGAAACGATAGCAAAGATCAATAAAATTAAAAGCTGGTTCTTTGAGAAGATAAACAAAATTGATAAACCATTAGCCAGACTCATCAAGAAAAAAAGAAGACTCAAATCAATAGAATTAGAAATGAAAAAGGAGAAGTAACAATGGACACTGCAGAAATACAAAGGATCATGAGAGATTATTAAAAGCAACTCTATGCCAATAAAATGGACAACCTGGAAGAAATAGACAAATTCTTAGAAATGCACAACCTGCCAAGACTGAATCAGGAAGATATAGAAAACATGAACAGACCAATCACAAGCAATGAATTTGAAACTGTGATTAAAAATCTTCCAACACACAAAAGCCCAGGACCAGCTGGCTTCACAGGCGAATTCTATCAAATATGTAGAGAAGAGCTAACACCTATCCTTCTCAAACTCTTCCAAAATATAGCAGAGGGAGGAACACTCCCAAACTCATTCTACGAGGCCACCATCACCCTGATACCAAAACCGGACAAAGATGTCACAAAGAAAGAAAACTACAGGCCAATATCACTGATGAACATAGATGCAAAAATCCTCAGCAAAATACTAGCAAACAGAATCTAACAGCAGATTAAAAGGATCATACACCATGACCAAGTGGGGTTTATCCCAGGAATGCAAGGATTCTTCAATATACGCAAATCAATCAGTGTGACACACCATATTAACAAATTGAAGGAGAAAAACCATATGATCATCTCAATAGATGCAGAGAAAGCTTTTGACAAAATTCAACACCCATTTATGATAAAAACCCTGCAGAAAGTAGGCATAGAGGGAACTTTCCTCAACATAATGAAGGCCATATATGACAAACACACAGCCAACATTGTCCTCAATGGTGAAAAACTGAAAGCATTTCCCCTAAGATCAGGAACAAGACAAGGTTGCCCACTCTCACCACTCTTATTCAACATAGTTTTGGAAGTTTTAGCCACAGCAATCAGAGAAGAAAAAGAAATAAAAGGAATCCAAACTGGAAAAGAAGTAAAGCTGTCACTGTTTGCAGATGACATGATACTATACATAGAGAATCCTAAAGATGCTACCAGAAAACTACTAGAGCTAATCAATGAATTTGGTAAAGTAGCAGGATACAAAATTAATGCACAGAAATCTCTTGCATTCCTATACACTAATGATAAAATATCTGTAAGTAAAATTAAGATAACACTCTCATTTACCATTGCAACAAAAGGAATAAAATACCTAGGAATAAACCTACCCAAGGAGACAAAAGACCTGTATGCAGAAAATTATAAGACACTGATGAAAGAAATTAAAGATGATACAAATAGATGGAGAGATATACCATGTTCTTGGATTTGAAGAATCAACATTGTGAAAATGACTCTACTACCCAAAGCAATCTACAGATTCAATGCAATCACTATCAAACTACCACTGGCATTTTTCACAGAACTAGAACAGAAAATTTCACAATTTGTATGGAAATGCAAAAGACCCTGAATAGCCAAAGCAATCTTGAGAAAGAAAAACGGAGCTGGAGGAATCAGGCTCCCTGACTTCAGACTATACTACAAAGCTACCGTAATCAAGGCAGTATGGTACTGTCTCATAAACAGAAATTTAGATCAATGGAACAGGATAGAAAGCCCAGAGGTAAACCCACGCACATATGGTCACCTTATCATTGATAAAGGAGGCAAGAATATACAGTGGAGAAAGGACAGCCTCTTCATTAAGTGGTGCTGGGAAAACTGGACAGGTACATGTAAAAGTATGAAATTAGAACACTCCCTAACACCATACACAAAAATAAACTCAAAATTGAATAAAGACCTAAATGTAAGGCCAGACACTATCAAACTCTTAGAGGGAAACATAGGAAGAACACTCTATGACATAAATTACAGCAAGATCCTTTTTGACCCACCTCCTAGAGAAATGGAAATAAAAACAAAAATAAACAAATGGGACCTAATGAAACTTCAAAGCTTTTGCACAGCAAAGGAAACCATAAATAAGACCAAAAGACCCTCAGAATGGGATAAAGTATTTGCAAATGAAGCAACTGACAAAGGATTAATCTCCAAAATTTACAAGCAGCTCATGCAGTTCAATATCAAAAAAACAAACAACCCAATCCTAAAATGGGCAGAAGACCTAAATAGCCATTTCTCCAAAGAAGATATACAGACTGCCAACAAACACATGAAAGAATGCTCAACATCATTAATCATTAGAGAAATGCAAATCAAAACTACAATGAGATATCATCTCACACTGGTCAGAATGGCCATCAGCAAAAAATCTAGAAACAATAAATACTGGAGAGGGTGTGGAGAAAAGGGAACCCTCTTGCACTGTTGGTGGGAATGTAAATTTATACAGCCACTATGGAGAACAGTATGGAGTTTCCTTAAAAAGCTAAAAATAGAACTACCATGCAACCCAGCAATCCCACTACTGGGCATATACCCTGAGAAAACCATACTTCAAATAGGGTCATGTACCAAAATGTTTACTGCAGCTCTATTTACCATAGCCAGGACATGGAAGCAACCTAAGTGTCCATCAACAGATGAATGGATAAAGAAGTTGTGACACATATATACAGTGGAATATTATTCAGCCAGGTGGATGGACCTAGAGTCTGTCATACAGAGTGAAGTATGTCAGAAAGGGAAAAACAAATACCATATGCTAACACATATATATGGAATCTAAGAAAAAAAAATTGTCATGAAGAACCTAGGGGCAAGTAGGGAATAAAGACACAGACCTACTAGAGAATGGACTTGAGGATATGGGGAGGGGGAAGGGTAAGCTGTGACAAAGTGAGAGAGTGGCATGGACATATATACACTACCAAACGTAAAATAGATAGCTAGTAGGAAGCAGCCGCATAGCACAGGGAGATCAGCTAGGTGCTTTGTGACCACCTAGAGGGGTGGGATAGGGAGAGTGGGAGGGAGGGAGACACAAAAGAGGGAAGAGATATGGGAACATATGTATATGTATAACTGATTCACTTTGTTATAAAGCAGAAACTAACACACCACTGTAAAGCAATTATACCCCAATAAAGATGTTTTAAAAAAAAAGGAATCCACCTGCCAATGCAAGGGAGACGGGTTCGAGCCCTGGTCCGGGAAGATCCCACATGCCAGGGAGCAACTAAGCCTATGCACCACATCTACTGAGCCTGCACTCTAGAGCCCGCAAGCCACAACTACTGAACCCACATGCTGCAACTTCTGAAGTCCACATGCCCTAGAGCCTGTGCTCCACAAAAAGAGAAGCCACCACAATGAGAAGTCCGCGCACCACAACAAAGAGTAGCCCCGCTCGCCACAAGTAGAGAAAGCCTGCACGCAGCAACAAAGACCCAACACAGCCCAATAAATAAATAAATACATAAATAAATACATAAATAAAGAAAGAATACAGCACAGTGTTCTCATATGCCATGACCCTGACTCATACTTCTTTTACAAAGCTATAGAAAATGCAGCTGGGCAAATGTAGCTACTGTGTTGATCCACAATAAATTATCTCTTCCAATTCTTTGTTTACTTTTATTACAGATTCTAATTACTGCCATTAGAGGAAATGCATTTATTCTGGAAACAGTTTTATAAAGTTTATTAAAGTACTTATGATAGAACATCTGTGATCTCTTTGGGATTATTTATTATTCCCAGTGTTATGCATGATTCTTTCATTATGAATGCTTGTCTAGGTTTCTACGTCATTAGAGAAGTTTAAAGACTTCTCTGCTCAATGATATAGTTACAAAGAATGGTCCAACATATATGATATGGTAGATTTTGCTTCCCTCAGAAGTAGATCATGCTGCCAACATGCCCCCCACGCCCATTCATTCTGGAATCCTCAGGAGACAGCTGCCGTTATGCCAGGAACAGTATCAGGATTTGTGAGAAGCATCCTGGTAAGTTTGACATTGGTCCCAGAGGAGTTCACAGATGGTTAAAGAAGCCTTGACATGAAGCAGGCACCTGTGAAGATATCAATAACTCCTTCAACAGACATTTCTGTGGGCCTACTGTATGCCTGCTCATTGCTAAGTGCTGAGGATAAAAACGATGGAGACACTGTCCCTGTACTTTAGGAGAAACAAATCTAAAAGCTTTTCAACTGGAATTTACAAGCAGTTCTGCTTTTGTGAGATTATTTCATTTAGTTCTTATAACCACTGTGAAATATTATCCCATTTCATGGATGAGAAAACGGAGGTTCAGAAAAGATGTCACTTTCCCAGGATCACAAAAGTGATCATAAGAGAGTGGCCAGGTCAAGACTCAAACACAGATCTTCAGATCCAGAGTCTCTCCAAAATTCTCTCCATAGCTGTGTTAAGAGGCTTATTCTAATAATTATGCCTCTATGATATTTTCTTTATGTAAGGAAATCATTTCAGATGAAAACAGATTATTGATTTAGGAGAGTTATCTTCTGCTAGAAAGACAACAAAAAGCAGAGAGAGATACAGCGCTCAAGTATGTGAAATTGAGGGAGAGTGGGAAATGAATCAGGGTACAAAAGGAGCCGAAAACAACCCGCTTAGGGAAAAGTTGCGGGGAACACATATTTTAAATGCTTTTCCCTTAATTTACAATCATGTCTCCTGCAGGACCCAGTGGGAAACAGTAAATTAAAAGAACTGCGCTAAATTTTGATCATAAAATGTTCTCATTTTATTGTTTCTCTCACATGAGACCCTTCCTTTAAAAACCCCAATAATTGTAGCCTGGCAGGTGATACTGGAAATACAAGCGAGAAACAAGCAAACATTTGGTTCTCAAGAATCAAGAGCTTTCTTATTTATCAATATCCGTTTCCTCTTTCTATATTTAGTCACTGATATTTACAACAGTTTTAAAAAAAATGAATGACTAATGTAAAAGCAGTTTTTCAGAAAAAAAAAAAAAAAGAAAAAAATCTAATGCTGCTTGAAACACACACAAGTCCCGGAAACTTATTGTTGACTATCAGTTTTCTTTTGCCTTTTTCCATATGCACCTAGCTGAGCACTAAGTCAGTCAAGACAAGCACCTCAATCAAGCATCTTCAATTAGGTTGAAGCAAACTAAATTTATTCCCAAGAATGGAATTAAACACCATTAAGTAAAATCAGTAGCAACTGAATTTCACATTATCATCTGTATAATGCTATTCTATATAATTACTGCCATTTGTCCAAAGTACTCGACTACATTTTCAAACAACATATGCTTGATATACTTTGATTAAATACTGGTGACTTATCATGCTCATTCCTGCACATGGAGGAAATTAGAGTATATACCAAACTGCATGGTTTCTCCAAAAGAGTTTGGCAAACTAGGGTGGCTCACTCCATCAGGAAAGTGGACACTGGATCTCTAAGGAGAAAACAGCTTTATCCTGGGGCAATGTTTCCTCTAGGACTCCATATTTGCCATTCTTCCACCCCAAATTAGAGACAGGAATTGAGTCAGAGCCTACGTCAGCAGCACCCAATCAGAACCAACCTTCTGGTTAGCAGTCCAAAACAATTACAAATTCTAAACTCATCAGCACCCTCTTCTTAAACATCAACAATGTTTCATCTGATTTTCCATTCTCTATCTTGCTAGCCTGGATCAGAAGAGATGACTGGAGACTACAGAAATGGAAAGCTTGCTTTTCTCCTGAGATCTCTGTCGGGTTTAGCAGCTTGATGGTTCTCTCCTCTGTCAAAGCCAAGCCTGAGGGCTGAGTATCTGGAAAGTGCTGGATGCTCTAGGTACACCTTCTTCCTCAATCTTCCAGAAAATCAGTAAGACCATCACTAGCATCTCTATGTTACAGATGTAACAAGTGAGGCCCAAAGGGGTTAGAGGATTGCCTTAGGGTCATACAGCCTGTCTGGTCTCAAACCCTCTGACCTTTCCATTATTCCATGCTACCTTTTGGTGATTTTGCTCCATGGGTCAGGGAATCTCTCCATATGCACTATTCTATCCTCCTTTAACCTTATTTCTCAGTTCTGCTTTCCCCTGTTTTCATGTTACCTCATAGCAGAATTCTGCTAGTAGAATTGACAACACTTTGGAATTAACACCCTAGTTCAACTGTTTACTTAGTTTTCTCTATCAATTTCTGCTTTACACACTATACTTTAGAAGCTCCCGGGGTTTCAGTCCCATACCCAGGTCAAGCCCCTAGGATATAAGGCTTATGTCTGGAACAGAGTTTGGATGAGTATACAATCATCTACTCTCCCATCCTCATCTTCAAGCATTATGATGAAAGTCTTGCAATAGCAAAGAGACAGGAGAGATGTAAGTGCAAAGCGAAGGAGGACAGTGAAAAAGTCTGCCCTTAAAATGCCAATTCTCACTCAAAATGGGTCCTCTGTTATTTGTCATCCTGTGAAACTCAGTGTCATCTGTAAAGTTGGGCTCAAAGTCAGCAGGAGGCTAAGGTCAGATCCTAGCACCTACAAACAAGCTACACACCAGGGCACATCTGAAAACAAACAAAACTGTTGGACCAGAATCACACAACTCTGCAGCAAAGCTGTGCCTCGGGAGCACATGGCCCACTAACAAGAGAGACAATTTATCCACAGCTTACTACGTGCTGAGAACCATGGAGAGAATTTTGCTGACATTTTCTAATTTTCTAATTAACTCTGTGAGGTGGGCATTATTGTACTCATTTTACAGACAATGGAAGTGATGCAAGAGAGGGCTTCAATGTCACAAATCTAGTAAGCACCAAAACTAGTTTTTCAACCCAGCTATACTGATTTCAAACAGCACAGTCTTAGCCATTATGCCATTTTATTCCTCCAACCCACTCTACAGAGCTAACACATTTCAATCAAAATGTTTACCTAGTCTTTAAAATAGCTGCATTCAAAAAAAAAAAAAATAGCTGCATTCAATATACTTTGGGTAAATACAAAGAACCTTAGTCATTTTTCTTAACATTGCCTCATTGATTGGCTTAGGATTTTATCATCTGATTCAATGGTTGCAAATATTACATCATCTCAGACTAAGGACAGGACTTCACATTTATTCAGCAAACACTTGAGTTGACTATCATGTGTCTGCCTTACCTAGAGCTTGGCTCTGAAGACCCGGTTGTGAAATAATCACAATCTATTGCTCCCAAGGTGCTCACAACCTAGTAGAGAAGACAAATGTGCAAAGAGATGGTTATTATTCAGTGTGGTGGCTACCTCTGAGCTACACCCAAAGTGTGCTGCTGAAAAGAGGTAGCAGCTACCTCTGCAGAGGCAGATCTGAAAGGGTTTGCTAGAGAGCTGAGGTGTTTTTTTTTTTTTTTTTTTGGTACGCGGGCCTCTCACCGTTGTGGCCTCTCCCGTTGCGGAGCACAGGCTCCGGACGCACAGGCTCAGCGGCCATGGCTCACGGGCCCAGCCGCTCTGCGGCATGTGGGATTTTCCCAGACAGGCGCACGAACCCGTGTCCCCTGCATCGGCAGGCAGACTCTCAACTACTGCGCCACCAGGGAAGCCCTAGAGAGCTAAGGTTTTAAAGATGAACTCCTCTTCACCCAAGAGCTAGAGAAAAGGGCAGTTCATGTAGCAATCTCAGCAGGACCAAAGGTGTGGACGTGAGAAAGAAGGTAGTATGTTTAGGGTCTCCTATCTTCCAGTCTGTGTTTTAGCATCTATTATCTAGAACAACAATAAACACGGATATGGCTACATGCAGCAAGTATTTCCAACTGCCCTGTGTTCTTTGGCTCAAAATATTGTTCCCCATCTGTTTTATTTGTCTAGTGCACACAAAAGACATAGAAGATAAGGTGGGAACTTGTCCAGGTGAGGTCATTAACTAACCAAACAAGGCCTCGTCTAGAAGCCTCCCTTCTATATGGAAGAAATAGGGATCTGAAACAAAGGTTTAATGAAAGAAAGAAAAAAAAGTGGGGGAAAAGGAGGTAAAGAAGTGATTGCTCAGCTAAAACCTAACAACAACTCAGGGGAAACAATTAATTTTTATCTCAGTATATTTGGGTTTTTCTTCTGTTGTCAGTCACAACACTTGAATAAAACTGTCTTAGAAATCACCATATATACATTTATTATTGTACATAACAATATGAAATAGTCTGTAAACCAACAAACTATGAGTAAAACTTTGTAATCCATTTCTTTTCTTTCTCCTCACTGATCATACACAATAGGGAAGTGGTTCATATTGGATTGTCCTTGTTAAAAGAAATTATAACATTAGTCCAAAATGTCTAATGAGAACTGCATATATTAGTTAAGGACCAGAAATTAGACTATAATTGATTTAGATCCAGCAGTTACATGAATAAAAATTGAGATGAATAAAATGTGATTCTTTTTCTACTTTGTTTCTGACTCTTAGAAGGAGCGTAGAAGAGCATGGCGTTTGGAAATTAAATCTTAGTTCTGCCACTGCAGAAGCCTGTAAGCTTGCACAAGTCACTTCACCTCTCTAAGCAGATTTCATCTCTAAATAGGGTTAATAATAATATCCACAATGTACAGTTGATAAATCAGACAAGGCCACAGCCCTAGAGCCCACTGGTGAGCCTAGACTCTGGACTCTACTGCGAAACAACCCTGACATGAATTTAGTTCAGTCTTTTGTCAGGAACATGGTGGCAAGTGTTAATACAGAGACATGTAAGGGGTGTTAAAGGGATTTGGAGTCTGGGCACTTAACTCAGCAGAGGAAGGCAAAAGTTAGGCAAATAGAAAAGGGTGAACAGGTATTGAAACCAACCTGTGAAAAGAATGCCTGCCAGCCCGGCCCATTCTGAAGACTCCAAGTCATTCATTAATCCATCCATCGAATCATTCATTCAATTTTTACTTCATTACAATGAATTACTCAATATTCCATTCATTCAAGATACACATATTGAGACATAGCATGTATAAGGTATATATTATATCCAAGAGATAAGAATATCTTATAAGAAGTCTGAGGGGCTTCCAGGCTACTAGGGAAACTGGAAATTAAATCAATGAGGAAAACATGATGTAATCCATGCTATGGCCATGCTATGCACATGGCGATGGAAACCACAGTGGAAGGAAGGGCACTTAAACGAGGCTGGCTCATCAGGATGCCTTCCAAGAGGAGAAAAAGCCTGAGCTGACTTTAAGGAAGTCTGGGGGTTAACTAGATGAATCAGAGGAGAATGGGCAGAGTCTAAGGCGTGAGAACCACACACGGGAAGGTAAAGACAGTCGGAGACTTTCAAGAAAATCCAGGTGTGATTTGTGGTGGGGAGTAGCGGGAGTTAACTGTGAAGAGATAGTGGAAAGCGGGTCAGGAAGCTCTCCACCCACCATGCTGTGGAGGCAGACTTGACTGTGAACTCTCCAGGGAGCCATTGAAGAATTTAAATTGGGTCCAGACAAGATTAGATTTGCATTTTAAATCTTTATTTTAGCTGTAAGTGGATCAGGGAAACTGGCAATGATCCAGTCAATAAATAAGGAAACCATGAGACTAGATGGAGGTAATGAATCTTAGAAAATTTTAGAAGGTTAAATCAATAGCACTTTGTGAACAGTTGTATCATGGAGTTTAATTATAGGGAGAAAAGTGTCCAAGATGACTTCTAGCTAAAGAAATTAGGAACAAATTAAGAAGAGCCTAACACTTAATAAAGGTTTTCTATGTACTAGGCATTGTGCTAGTTGTACATATCCTTGACCTTATTTAATCTTCGTAATAACCTTATGACATAATTGTTACCACCTCGACCTCAGATGAAGAAGCTTAGAGCCAGAGATGTAATTTTCACAAGAGCACCCAAATGGCAAAGACAAGTCTTGGATCCAGATGTGTCTAACTGTCTTATCTATCAGACAACAATATCATACCATCCATACCATCTTGGGTGGATGGCTCCTCTCACTAAATAAGACAGCAGATCTTGAAGAGCAGGTTTGAGAGGAAACCCAATATAGAAGTGTTGAAGAAAGAGGACTATCCATGGGGTTAAGAGGTAAACAAACACTGAATGTTAACAGAGGAGCCCAGGGAACGGAGTGAGTCACAATGTTGACAGCTTGTGAACAGACAAGATACTGATTGACAAGTGTTTATTGAATTTGGTGACAAGAATTTCGATGGTTGGTAACCTTGAAAAGAACAATTTGGGGGCAGTTGTAGGAACAAAACCATATTGTGTTGGTTGAAAACTTGCAATCTACAAAAAAAACTAAATCCAACTTGAAACTCTAAGTGCTGAGGGGATGAAAAAGAATGAGCTGTTGTTAAGGTGAGCCTCATCAGGGAAGGCTCCCTGTTGGACTAGGCTGGCAAGCACAGATTTACTGCATCTTGACCCCTGAATAAGGTGTTGATATTAACCTTAAAGGAAATATGGGAAGGTTGCTTGTTTTGTACAGCTGAGGAATGCCAAATACACTAGACATATGGATTTATCCCAAGGATTCATCACCAAATGTAGCCCCAAAATCTTCCCTTTCAACTCTTACATGGTTTATACTACATGGAATCCCAGGGAAAAAATAGTGTGATCAGGTTCACAACACACATAGAGAGAATCAAAAACAAATGCTAATTATAGAAAGAGAAAAATGTGTATAATTGCATGTGTATGTATATCCATATATATGTACATAACATCTATGTGTACCTTTAGTATATGTCACCTGAAAAGGTCACAATATTGCAAATAAGCATCACTTCAAACTTAAACCTCCTGTGTTACTTGGATCCCCAAGCTTTGAGTTTTCTAAACTCTGCCCAATCTAACAGCAGGTGCACACAAAGAAAATAAGAAAGTTTTGCAATAAACAGTATTGCTTTGAGTTCTTTTAGAAACATCTATAGAGGAACTGATTTAAGTAAAAAAACAAAACAAAAAATTCTTTCAAACACATAAGTTTCAAATAGGTTTACAAATGGGGATAACAGTCCTATCTACTAAGGTCTCCTTAAATTATGAAAGATGTCATCATCATCAAATATTTCAAAATATCTTTAGAAACTGAGATATAGAAATTGTGACAGTTTTGTATTTAAACTGTTCTTAGTAACATATCTTAATATAACTCTAATTTTAATAATTTCTATTTGGTTGCAGAAATAGAGACACAGACATAGAGAACAAATGTATGGATACCAAGGGGGGAAGGCTGGTGGGATAGACTGGGAGATTGGGATAGACATATATACACTACTATGTATAAAATAGATAACTAATGAGAACCTACTGTATAGCATAAGGAACTCTACTCAATGCTCTGTGGTGACCTAAATGGGATGGAAATCTAAAAAAGAGGGGATATATGTATACTTATAACTGATTCACTTTGCTGTACAGCAGAAACTAACACAACATTGTAAAGAAACTATACTCCAATTTTAAAAAATAAAATAAAAAAATAATAATTTCTGTTTGGTCACTTGAGGTCAGTGGCTTTAATCTCTATTTTAACAGTTATAACTGAGAATTTTAAACTACACTTCCTTAGATTTCATTTCAAAGACATAAAGTAATACCAACTGAGCTTTTTGGCTTATTTTATAAGAAATTATGTAACAAACAACCTTGAAGATGGCAAGAAAAAAAAATTTAATTAGCAATATTTGATATGAGAGAGCAAAGCCTGATTATAGTGAGAGAACACTGTCCCATTGTTTGACACTCTTGATGCTACAGTTTATGTATAAAGTGAGTCAGAAACGATAACAAAACTACTAATTCCATGGAGTGTTTTCAGAGTGTACATTTTCTGATTAATTAAGGACCTTCTTAGATGATAGGGAAGATTCCTAGATAGACAATAAAAAAGAAAAACTTTAAATCAGGATTTCCTTGGTCTTTGTACCAGTTTTGATACTAAATCATGCTCATTTTGTCCCCAAAGATATTAAGTTAGTTTTTCATCCTTTTGTGAACTACCCGCATACATTTTCCCACAGTGTTCTGGGCATACTCTATGTCTTTGTTCAGACTGGGTGGCTTAAACAACAAACATCTATTTCTCATAGTTCTGGAGTCTAGGAAGTCCAAGACCAAGGTGCCAGCAGGTCTGGTGAGAGTCCTATTTCTGGCTTGTAGACAGCTGTCTTCTCGTACATATCCTCACATGGTAGAGAGCAGAGAAAGGAAGCAAGCTCTCTTCTTATGAGAGCACTAATGCCATTCATAAGGGCTCCACGCTCATGACCTAATTACCTCCCAAAGGCCCCACCTCCTAATACCATCACATTGGGTTAGGATTTCAACATATTAACTTGGGATGCATATAATCATTCAGTCCATAACACCCTACATTATTTTAATTTTATTTTAGGCTGCCTTAAAGAGAGGGCTAAAGCCCCTAAGGGGCTAGCACCATGGAGATTTGCCAGATCTGCTGAGTGAATCTCATCCACCCCTGTCACCTCAGAAAGCTTGCCAGGAAAGCTGGAATGTTCACGTCCTTCATCTTGCCACCTTTATGTCTTCTTGTGCCTGTTTGTTCCTCCAGAGAGAGATCTTCCCTAGACCTCTGCAGAGGCTGCCAACGTTCCTCTCCAGGAGGTCAGCTTGTACTGTGAGGGGTCACTAACTCTTCTGTTCCCTGAGTCGACCTGGGTGATAGCCCCTCCAGACCCTGTGATGTCACCCCTTTAATTGCTCACAAGTTTGGGAGCCTCAGGAGAGACTGAGGCTCAGGAGCATTTACACAGCCAAATAACATGCTGCAAAGCTTTGCCTTGGCCTCCTAGCCCCAGTGTCTGAACAGCTCTTTTATACTTGCGCTCTCCGGGCCTTGGAGATCTGATGGAGATCCACACTCCGTACCATGCTCCCAGAGGGTGGCTGCAGCAGTAGCCCTGAGGCAGTAACCAGAAAGTGGCTTCCCAGAAGCCACTGTCCCCATGGGCAATCTCTATGAGGAGGGCTTTCTTTTTTTCATAAACATTAGTTTTTAAATTTCTTAACTCTGAAATTTTTCAAAATTTTTCAAAATTTTCTATTCCTTTATCTCATTTTGTTTCTTGAAAGAGAATGAAGAAGGCAACTTTCGATATTTGTAAATATTGATTCCCCAGATACCTAATGGAGATTTTGAGGATAGCTGTTCAGTTGATTTGATAAGGCCCATGAGGAAGTGACCAGAAGTGACCTGACACTAGAGAAGAAGTATCTCCAAACTTCTGACTTGTCACTTTCCAAGCTCCTAGGAGACGTACCGATCATAGCCATAACAATATAGAGACAGGAAAGAAGTTCATTTGGGTCATGGACTAGTCAGATCAGTTTCCAAGCAGGGCACTGTATTACCACCACATTTTTAAAACATTCATTGACTTTCTGTACTCGAGGAATAGTTTTTCTTTTCCGGTTTCCAACAAGCCCCAAGTGAGCAGCCATGGGCTTTCTATTTTCTCATGTAGCCTATTCTGCTTGCCTCTTAAAGTACAAGTCTTCTCCGGGGTTTGAGAGTTTACCAGCCACATTGCAAGAGGTTTGGGTTCCCTTACACTTTCAGTAAATTTGTGTCCAGCTTTCCTTTGGCTTAATCCTTTTCCCGACCTCTGACTATCCATACTATTTGACCACACCCTAACCAAGCTGTTATCTGCAGGACATACTGCATTCGTAGGTTCTTAATCTATTATAATTATAGTGGTTTGCGTATCATGATAACTCAAACTCACGTAAGAAGTTTCTGGAACACCTTATAAAACAGCAAGTGACAAGATCCCTACCCTGAGGCGCTTACAATCGAGGTATCTAGGTCAGTCAAAATTTAGAGTGGCTAACAAGTAAAGCAGAGTTGCAGAAAATTGTTCAGGAAGTGAACATTAGAAAGATGTAAAAAGAAGAGATGACTGGATATGTAAATGACAGCTACATTTTCTGTGAGCAACATAAAAACAAAGCATGAAAATAAATATATGTATATAAAAAAAACAACAGTCCCAGAAGCTGACACAAGGGTAAAAGCTATGAAATGAAGTAGAAGATCAAGCTGGATTCCAGACTGTGCAGAGCCCCAATGAGAGCAAAATCACTGAATTCAATTTAGAGAAAGAACTAAGATAAAGAAGCACGTCACGGAGCAGAGTGACATCTTATTTGTGGGAGGAAAAAATAGCACGCCTGACACAGAGATTTAGATAAATTTTTAACGTAAAAATTTAGAAGTTGAAAATTCACAGCTCCAAATAGATTTAAAATTGCTTTTCCCTCATTGTAATAAAATTTTAGATAACTGTTCATTGTTCACATTCATAGATGGTGGTATATATCTAAGGTAACAAGGAAACATTAATGGAATCAAAATCACCATAAGATGTTATATATTTTTCTCTCAATTGTTCAAAATCCCTTGGTAATTAGAAGACATACTCTCCTTTGGATTTTGTTTTAAAAATAATTGTTCTACATCAGATTGTACATGTTTTAGCTTGGAAAGTCAGCTGCCTTTTTATTTTGTTTTACAGATGACAATTTCAGACTTTGGCACTGGGTGTCTTTCTTTCTTTCTTTCTTTTTTTTAAATTTCAATTATCCCACACTGAAGTTGGCAGGAAAACCAAGTAGATAGTTTATAAACACAGATAAAGTGCCACAGAGTAAATAACACACTATGAGAACACCCAGCAATTTACTGTTGAAATCCAGAGTAAGCGTGTGAAAGCTGTTCACTCCATGATGTCTCTCCTCTTCTGAATTGAAGATTTGCTTGGCTCTGTGTATCTAAGGCGGTGCTGCAAGGGCGTGGGTCAGGTGGGACCACGACCCTCCCCTGGGCTGGGAAGATTACTCATTAGTAATTACCCTGTGCCTCTCCCTCCGCACAGAGAGCCTGAGCCAAGCTGGAACTGGCTTTGTTGGGGTGGGGAGGCGGGGCGGGGGGGGGGGAGGGGGAGGGGTGGATTTTCTCAGTTTGCCTCTGGCGACGATGGCGCTACCCCTCCTGGCTCCCCTGTTTGATTTCCCAAAGGAGAGTCACAGTTTTCTAGCCTTTTCTCTGTGGGGTGAGGAATGAGTTTCCCCACAAGTCTCCTCAGGCCACTGCAGAGACCTGCCAAAAATGGGTCATCTCCTCTCAGTGCGTCAGGAACCAGTGCTTTGGCTCTTGTAGGAAAGTGTCAGAATCACCTGTTACACCTAGGAGAGCTGAACATTTAGCCCATACCTAAGATCATTTAACATGAAGAAGACCCAAAAGATCACAGTTATGCGCTGAATTGTGTCCCCTCCAAATTCACAGGTTGAAGTCCTAACCCCCAGTACTTTAGAATGGGACATTATAAAGACAGAGGGTTTTTACAGAGGTAATTAAGATAAAGTGAGGTCACTAGTGTGAGCCCTAACCCAGCAGGACTGGTATCTTCATAAAAAGGGGAAATTTGAACACAGAGACACACACAGAGGGAAGATGACATGAAGAGACAGGGAGAAGATGGCCATCCACAAGCCACAGGCAGAGGCCTGGAAGAAATCCTTTCCCTCGCAGCCCTTAGAGGGAACCAACTGTGCCAACACCTTGATTCAGACATACAGCCTCCAGAACTGAGACAATATATTGATATTTCCATTGGTTAAGCTGCCCAGTCTGTGATTCATTGTTACAGCAGCCCTAGAAGACCAATACAATCACTAAATACAAAGGTCACCTAATACAACTCTCTTGACTCTAGCTGAGGAACCCTTGGCAGAGAGATAGAAAAGGAGCTGCTCTTGTCACACAGTCTGTCAGTATCAGTTCCAGGACTGGAACCCTGTTTCCTGACACCGAATTCAGTGTGCCTCACCGCCCCAGATGAGTGACCGGACCATCAGGAGGTCATTGAAGAGTCACTTTAATCAGTAGCGGTCACACTGAAGGACCTACACTCACTCAGCAACTCCGCACCATGATGGGAGCTGAGTGGGGACAGACCCAAGTGTCCACCCAGAAGATGGATCCTTTGAGCTCTCAGCACTTCATTCCCCTTCGTGAGGTGAAGCACCCACAGCAATGGCCCTTTGGGGTAAATCGTGAAACGATGGAGCTTTGGGGAAGGTTTTAAGATAAATGTACCCATGGTTTATTTTCACACTCCAACTTCAGACTCACAGCTCCAGGGCCCAGGACTAATCTTCCACCAGCATAATGTAAGCAGTCTTTTTTCACCCTCTCCAACTCAGTGTGGGAAGCCATGGAGGAAGTTTGTTCCAGGGATCTGGAGAATGAACGGTCCAGGAGGGAAAGCTGCCCGGAGGGGTGACCAAATCTCACATCCAACACCTGTCTGCAACTTCACACAATCACTCTGTAAGGTGGGCAAGTAAGAGGTCAGGCATCCCACACTGCTCTAGGGCAAACAAGAGTAGCATCTTTGTGTGTCTGCTGCCCTGCCATGTGCTATATTTAATATAGTCTTTTTCTCTAATTTATTAGGAAGAAATTTCTTAGTAGTGACATATTTGAACTGGGAAGCAACAGAAGTTTTTACATGACTACCATCTACCTCTTTTGACAAGGGGAATCTTAATCTTAAGTTCATGAACTCCCTGATGAGGAAAAAAAAAATCACATCTTTATTTTTGCTAACCTCTAACTAATCTTTAGAATTTCCTTCTATTTTGAATGTAGGCAATAAAGCAGTGGTATTAGCAATACCAGTAATAGAAATAGAATTCATTAATACAATCACAGATACATCAATTGTTAAGGCTATCAAATTTTCATTTATGCTCATCACAGCTTTGAAATGTTGGTAGTTATTACATCTACCATTCAGTATTATCATTTTATATATTCATTTAAAAAGGCAGATATTACATTTTTCCTTTGATAACTGCGTTTCAGTATAATTGATTTTTGGTAATCCTATGTGTTTTATTTATGCATGTATAAATGGTATTCTAAGAAAGGAGTCATAGACTTATCAGACTCCCAGTGGAGTCCATGACAAAAAGTTAGGAACCCTCACTGTGGCAGCAAGCACAGTCACTGGGAAAAACGTGACCGGCCAGAACTGTGAATGTTCCAGCATGTCATTTATAATCAGAAAAGAAGAGAAAAATCCACAATACACTACTGAATCATGGGAATCTGATTAAAAATGCAGATAGTTATCCCAGAGAGCTGAGTTCAGGTAGTCCTGGGTGGAGTTTGTTTGTTTGTTTGTTTTTTAAAAGAGATTTTGAAGCAGGTGGTGTGAGGCCCACACTTTGAAAAACACAGATGTTGATGTTCTGCTAACCTAACCATTTTATGTTAACACATAATACCTATCCTGGATTATTTCTTTTTCACCCCTGGCTTCTAAATCCATACTTAAGTAACACAAGCAAAAATTTATTTTACTTTACTTTTGGCTGCAAAAATAATTTTAAAAGTATTTTCACAAGTAACACAGTTTAGAATAGCATTTATGCTTCAGCACTTTTTAAAGATAGAGGCAAACAATGTCAAAAAGAGAAAAGTTAGACAGGCATACACAGGTCAGGGACCTAAAAAGGATTAATATCTTTTTTGAGCATAATGTACTTGGCTGATGTGAAAGATGAAGGAACCAAAGGCTGTAATGCTCGCAGGCATGTCTAGCTCTTTGGAAGTTTGCTTTTGCAAATTCCTCTACCTTTCTTGAGTTACATGATTCACCTTGTGTTCACATTGACAGCTGACTGCCATTTTGCCAAGAAGTTGATAGAATTTGCAAAGCAGTAATTGACATCTCTCCTGGAGAGGTACACAGCCCTTAAGTGATGGAGGTTTTAGTTAGTGGCCCTGTAAACTCGGCTCAAGTGTTCCGAGTAAACAGACTAATTACAAGAGCACTGGAAGGACCAGCATGTTTGCTCTGGGTGTGAAGCAAGCATCGTTTTCTCAAAGCTAGTGCAGGACCTTGGAGGCCTCTTAGCTCAGCAGCTACTATAGTACGAAGTATCAGAAAATACAAAAGAAGCTTTAAAAAATGATTTGCATAGTGTGTATCTTTTCACCCTGGTCCGTTTCAATTGCATATCATTGTATCTAGGACAAAAATGCATCCAGCTATTAAGAAATTTAAATTGTAAAAGTTTCCCCAACTTACTTTATTGGTAGCTTTATTATAGACCTTATTAGAGCCTACCTTGTACTCTCTCGCCCTGGACTGAAAGCCCCTGGAGGGTAGGAATATCATTTCAGGGCTGGCCTGGCTCAGAGCTTTCCTGATTCAGCTCTTGATGTTGGAGACCTTTCCACAGCAGGGGCTTACGTGGAACAACTCAAGGACCTTACTGTGATCTGTCCTCCTGGCCTAGCGTCTCTATTCACCAGGGCTGGGGCCTGGGTTGGAGTCCTGGCTCTGCCACTTACCAGCTATATGACCTGACTTTAGGCCAGAAAGTTACTAGATATTTCCAAACCTCAATTTCCTTGTCTGTGTAAAGGAGATAATAAGGGCCTCTTCCTCTCAGATTTGTTGTGGGAATCACAAGAGATGATGTATGTGAAGCACTTAAGACAGCACCTGGGAAGTGCTCAGGAATTGTTAGCTACTATTATTTTCAACCAAAAACATGGACAAAACATGAAAATGATGCTACTGTGAAATCTTGAACCAAGGAAGCCTCAGATAATGGCAGTCAACAATCTGAGTAACAGAACCACATGACAGAGCAGCTCTTAGCCAGGTCCACGCATCAGAATCACCTGGAGAGCTTTCTCTACATTCTAACAAGCCAGAGTTGCTGGGAAGATGTGAGAAACCCTCGCCTTCTGAACACTTACCTTTTTGTGATAATGACCCTGGAGCAGTATTTCTGGGCAGATGGTGCTGGGGGGAGTCTGGGATCTACAAGGCCTCTGGGAGCCACAGATGGGGTCTCCTAAGAACAGTTAATAACTTGCTGTTCGTTTACAGAAGAGTCCATGTTAGCAGGTCTTTTCAACTGGTCTTCTATATTTCAATATTTTTTTCTTTTCAGATTCATATTTATAAGCAAGAGATAAGTCACAGAATTCCCCTGTAAAAGATGATTTAAAAAGTCTGCATTCCATATTCACTTAAAAATGGTTAAAATGGCAACTTTTATGTCATATATGTATATATCTTGCTACAATTAAAAAAAAATAATGTAATAGGCCAAAACCCAATATCCTTTAAATGGGTGCATTGTATGATATGTGAATTATATCTCAATAAAGCTCTTTTTTAAATCTATTCAAAATAGGGGGAAAAAATTTCAATCATTTTTGCATGAAAGAGGCCCCAACAAATGTCTTTGTCCTCAGAAGCTAGAACTCATAACTAACTTCCTCTATGCATGTTTTCAGCCAAAGCAAAGCTTTTGGTCACTTGGGACTCAGAGATTTTCCTTAGAAAATGGTAACTTAGGTCTCCTAAGAAGAAGAAAGAGGGGGAAGAGAAGTAGGAGAAAAAACTAAAAATAAATATGTAATTATAAGGTGTTTCTTCCTATCTAACTCAGTAATCCTATTTTTATCATTAGGAAATAGCAAAATAGCTCTTTGGCCATTATTCTTCTCCAATCTCCTTTTTTCCCTTAATCTTGCTTTCTCTTCCCTGAAATAATCAGGTTATTCCTTGGGATGCCCTTGGGGAGGACAGAGCCTTTGCATCAACTCCCCACTGCAGCTTGCCCTTTCCTCAGTCACACATAAGATTGTTCTTCTTATCTGCATCCAACAAAGTCACAGGAAGGTGTGAGGGGTTATCAAAAAGAAGCATCTCTGGGAAAGTTAACTACAGTGAGTTAACTTTCCCAGAGACGCTTCTCTTTGAAAAGTTTAGCTCGTTACCTAAAATGGATGACTGTCTGGGGGTTGTATATATCCAAGGTAAATTTGATCAGATGGGCTTTTCCATCCATCTCAGATATAACCACAGTACACTGTGTGTGTGCGCCAGAGGCTGTCACCATCTATCTTTCCCCTGGAGTTAAAATCCTCCATTCCAGGTGGATGCCACTGAGGTGAATGATGTAGTTGGCCTTGCCTTCAAACTCAGTCTGCTCGACCTGAAGATGGTATTTTGGAAAATTTGTCTCACTGGAGAAACAGCAAAGCCATTTCTAGAGCATGTGTCCATGTCCTT
The DNA here is from genome assembly GCF_964374135.1 of Grampus griseus. Classification (NCBI taxonomy): domain Eukaryota; kingdom Metazoa; phylum Chordata; class Mammalia; order Artiodactyla; family Delphinidae; genus Grampus; species Grampus griseus. The sequence continues at coordinate 43,237,244 of NC_139007.1, forward strand.
CACTGTTTACAAAGCAGGGATGGAAGATTAAAAGATTTTTAAATGCATTGCACTCAGAAAGTACCGCTTTAGTGTTTTAAAGGTTAAGAGATTCATCTATGGTCAGCTGGTCAACTAATGGCCAACAGAGCTGGAAATGGAAACACCCAGTTACTCAAGTCCTCAAATCACTGCCTGGGCTTTAATTTCCTTATCTGTCTGTTATGGTTGAGAAGCCAAGAAAGAGATTATATGACCTTCAAGGTCCTTCCTAGGTCTATGACTACAGTTTTACATCAGGGAATGTCTCATCAGCATAGTGACAAATTAGCCAACATTGCCCCACCTAAGGGTGACTCAGGATCATTCTGCTTTTTTTTAATCTACGGTACTGGGTAGAAGATTCATCCCTCTTCTGAATACAATATTAGATATACAAATGCACAGATCAGAATCCGTGATCATCATAGAAAAACATACAAGGAGTGACTCAAATGTGTGTAGTCTTATATAATGATGTCATTGTACCAATGGCAGATTGAGAATGTCTAGGCAGTAGGGGTGACAATCTGGTTGTTAGCTGAGAATTGGCATTATAGTCAGCTTTTCTTTCTCCCAGCAACTCCCGTGGTGGTCTCACTTGCATCAGGAGAACAGGAGCCACATTCTCCATCTGCTGCTTGAGAAAGAGCACAGGCTTTGGAATCAGCCCACCCTCCTCTGGTTTCTTGTAAGTCAGAACCCTTACTTGAAATAGCCCAAATCTCTCCCACCAGTCCCCCATCCATCCTCTGTTTTACTCACATTTATCTTTTGAGCTTCCCTACTAGTGTTTCCACCTCACCCTTCCTTCCTTTGGCGCCCCTCCAGCCCCTACACAGATCTCACTGCACCCTGTGCCTCCCTGCTCCTCCCTTGGGAGGTAGTGACTATTACTGTCTTCATCTTGCAGAGGAGGGAGCTGAGGCACAGAGCTAGTCTAGTGATATTGACTTGAAACAGTAGTGGGGACTTCAAAGTGGAAGAACGTGTAATGAGGCTGGAGAAATAAGGAGGTTGACCCAGAGGGCAGGAAAGGGGAAGAGATTTTCCTCTTACTGCCTTTTCTCCACAGCAAGGCCCACTTGCCCTGGAACTCAGGATCCCTGGAATGACTCAGTCAGTCAGTTAAGAAATCACTGAAGGTACATGTTTTATGTTGCACGGCCCAGGTTAAAATGAGGATTAGGCAGTTTGCTGCTGATTCCACACTTTTTTTGCATCATTCAAGGGGTTCAGAGGCTGCTTTGGGCACACGTGTTATGGAGACAGACTACTGTGGCTCAGTTCTGTGCCTCTTGTTGTCGATATTCCCTGAGATACGAGGAGCATAGCAGCCCTTGGGTGATATTTTCCCAACTCCCATAAAACATAGGCTTGTAAATTAAAGGGAAAACCCACCACACATGCTTCGTATGTGAACCCAAAATTTTACCTCATCCGTGGTCCTTACGTATTCAATTAATATGCATAATTTTCATTTATGAAATCCTGGCGATGATTCAACTGAGAAATGAATTAGCTTCTTCCTGTGATATCATCTTTGTTTGAATACTGACCCTGCCGCTTTCAAAATGTGTAACCTGTACTAATTGCTTAAACTTTCTGAGCCTCGGTTTTCTTACATGTACAATGAGGATAAAAACAGTTTCTGCTTCTAGGTTGGAAAAATTAAATGAGTGAATACACATAAACTGCCTAGTCCATAGTAACATTCAAATACTGCTGTTATTTTGTTGTGTATTAAACATACATTTATTGAGTATCTTAGTACTGTCCAGGTACCAGTGGTATGTTAAGCCCTAGGAATACGCAGATGAATATTTTCCTTATTAAACCCTCCAAGTTTAAATTTTTTTTCAGATGATTTACTAAGATATAAACAATGCTGCCAGATAACAGGAATTAGAAGTACATAAGATAGATAAGGCCAAGGGAAGAAGAAGAAGGGGCAAACTTGGAGGCAGGAAAACTTCCCTGAAGGGTCACATACTTGCTAAGGGTGGGCCACCTTTCTGGCTCTGGACTTCCCTGCAGCCAACAGGAAGCTGCAAAGTTGAACAAGACAGAGATTTCCGACCTCAGGGAGCTCTGAGTCTAGTTGAGGAAACAGATGTGTAAACAAACAATTACGGTGCAATGTGATGAATGCAAAAGTGGAAGTTCTCTGGCAGGCTTTACAGAGGAAGTGATATTTGAGATTGGTTTTCAAGGATGGAGAGGATTATAGATACTAACCAGGAAACAGGACAGCACAGACAAAGGCTTGGAGCCTTGAAGAGCACTGCTGTCAGCTTGCAAAACGGGGTAAAATTTATTAGAGTCTCATCAGAGAAGTTCTAGAAGGCATCCAGGTGCTTAATTTTTTTTTTTCCCATGAAATAATGACAGGGCTCACGATAAGTGTTCCATGCCAGCAAGAACAATAACCACAGCTTTAAAGAAATCAGAGTGAAGTTTAAAAATCAGGCAAGGGCTTCCCGGGTGGCACAGTGGTTGAGAGTCCGCCTGCCGATGCAGGGGACGCAGGTTCATGCCCCGGTCCGGGAAGATCCCACATGCTGCGGAGCGGCTGGGCCCGTGAGCCATGGCCGCTGAGCCTGCGCGTCCGGAGCCTGTGCTCCGCAACGGGAGAGGCCACAACAGTGAGAGGTCCACGTACTGCAAAAAAAAATCAGGCAAAATGCCAAGGAAAGAAAAGAAAAGAAGCCTTAAAACTCTACCTCTCTCACTATATGTCCACGAAGATTTGGATTTCCTCAGGAATCTATTGGGAAGGAGAGGGTTCTACGCTTAGATATAAATATTTAGCTGTTTTTAGCAATCTAAAAACAGCATCAGAAACAGAGAACTAACAGGATAGAATTTTGGAACAGTGTCAGATCATTAGAAATCAAAGAAAAGAAGCATAAATAATTTTTTAAAAAAATAGCCGGATAGTGGTAAAGCTGAGATGAGACCACTTTCCTACTTTCGAGTCTCTTTCCAGCTGACCACGTGGATTCTCCCAATAATCAAGTACATTACAATGTTTTCAAAATTCTTCCAGCTTGACATAAACGTGTCCTCACATCTACAGATACCCAATTCAAAAATAACTTACTTTCAAAGAAGAACAAATGACTGAAACTTGACAGAAGTTTCCTTTTTGCACATGGCCATGCCATTGACCCCACTGGCTTAAACTGTCTTCCCAGAAATCCTTTATCTTCTTGGCTGATAAATGATCTTTTAGCAGTGAATCCTAACACCACATTTTGGGCTGGTTCCATCTGGCTCTCAATCAAGAAACTGAGAACAAATTGAGAACAAATCTGGTGAACAAATTGTAAGAGAGGGCTTCCCTGGTGGCACAGGGGTTGAGAGTTCACCTGCCGATGCAGGGGACATGGGTTCGTGCCCTGGTCCAGGAAGATCCCACATGCCATGGAGCGGCTGGGTCCGTGAGCCATGGCCACTGAGCCTGCGCGTCTGGAGCCTGTGCTCTGCAACGGGAGAGGCCACAACAGTGAGAGGCCCACGTACCGCAAAAAAAAAAATTGTAAGATAAATGACAAGGACTGGGGCAACACAGGTAAGTATGAGATGTGTATCTTTGGTAACTCCCAACTTCCTTCTCAGTTTTGGGGGGTGTTTTTTCTCTCCCCCTGAGATATCAATTACACATTGCCCAACAGCTGTCCAAAGCCTCCACTTTCACTTTTCACCCTTATGAACGCCAAACATTCTCCATTATTATTAGCAGTATTAACATATACTACTATACAGTGTAATAACTCCTTTCTATTACCTCTTTCAATCCACAAAACAAGCAAGGATTATTACCGGGACACATGCACAAGGAAGCCAGGAGCAGGAAGCCTGAAGGACCTGGCCATTAGCATATGGTCTAAGTAGCACTGGTGTTCCCATCTTCACGGCCCTTCGCCCCTTATCCTCGTTCTACAAAAGTAGCCCTTCTTCTACGCCCTACTATCAGTCCACCTTAAAATATCCATAGCTTAGCTAAGTCATTCAGGAGACTCTTAAGATAAGGAGGTACAGCTTAGTTTCAAATCCATCCTCTACCACATAACCTCTCTGAATCTCAGCGGTCTCATGTGTACATTGGGTTCATATATAATTTCTTGTTACAATGAGCGTATATTCATTTACCATCTCTGCAACTTAAAACATTTGAATACAAATATAAATAATAAATAAGTGACGGTTCATTGAGATGTCATGTGTAAAGTAGTTGGCAGAGAATAGATCCCAAATGTTTGCTCTCCTCCTGCCCTGAGCAGCTCCATTACCTCGTCAACAAGACTGATAAGCTTCTCTATGACACATTTGTTGCACAAAGATGTCCACAACCGGGTGACTTTCTAGTTGGTGGAATGTGTGAGAAATAAGCTCACCCGCATTCCCTCTTACCCTGTCCTCTCTGCTGGGAGGAGGGTTGGCCTAGGGGACTGCCTACAGGGAAGAGTGCCCTGGGATTGGGTTGATCTCTGGGCAAAAGAGCAAAGTAGGGTACATTGGCCTTTCCTGTCCTTTCACTTCCCTCTCTGATTACCTTCTCACATTTGGGTTTTTTCCCTCTACCCACTCCACCTACTTTCCTAGATCCTGTATTTTAGCATTCCCCTCGCAAAATAATAATTACAATTTTGTCTGTTTTTAAGGCTAACCATTCCACTGCATTAAATATCCCATGTGCCAAGAATATATATTTGGTTTCTATCCTTTAATGCCTAGTGGACAACTATATACACTGAATCTAGGGTTTAGTATCGTAACTAATATATATATAGGTATATAAACTTGGTCACAAATAATTCTTTATAGCTAATGATTATAGGTACAGAGCTTCAAGACTCATTCTCTTTCAGAAGGAATATATCCTTCTACTTCAAGAATGTTCAATAGCTTTTATTTATCGTAGATAATTATTCTGGTCTCTCCACACTGGGACGGCAGTCAGGAAGCTGTACTCTGCTGTGCGCTAAGGCCAGGATTTTTACCGATACTTCCATGGCCTTATGACTTTCATTAAACGGCAAGGCCCCTCATCTTCCAGAGAACACAGGGATGCATAAACAAACGTGCCAGTGAGTATGTGTACACAAACACACACACACACACACACACACACACACACACACTGACCCTGAAATAAGACTTCCTCCTTCCTCTGATTGAAATATATTTCCCCAAAGTGGGAAACTCAGAGAAGGGAAAGTATTTTTTTCCATTTGGTGGTTTTTAGTGATTGTCAATTAAACCTTAACTTTGACGAATAATGCAATGCTATGTCCAGTTCTATCTAAATATATCTAAACTTTTTGTAGATGTATATTTTTGTATACACATAACCTGAGGAGAATCTATCCAGATCTAAAAAGAGTTGGATCATTCTTTGTGATTTTTAAATATGGAAGAATTGACTCCAAATCTAAATCTATGCTGTCCAAAATGGTAGCTACTGCCCACATACGGCTACTGAACACTTGTCTGAGTAAATATAAAATACATACTCTAAGTATTCAATACACAGTGGGTTTTGAAGATCTAATATGAAAAGGAATATGTAATATTATAATCTTTATATTAATCACATGCAAAAATGATAAAATTTTGGATATACTGGGTAAAATAAAATATATTATTAAAATTAATTTCACCCGTTTCCTTTTCCTTCTTAATGCCTGTGTAGCTTAAGCTTGTAGCCTGCATTATATATCTATTGGACAGCTCTAGTCTAGATGTTAATTCAGTCCTGAGAAAGGAAATGTTTTCTTATTCTAGAGTATATGGGGCTAGCTGAGAAATAATCCCCAAGTGGCCATGTAACATCTGACATATCATATATTCACTTGACTATTTGTTCATTATCTCCCTCTCTTCCCCCACTAGAAAACAAAGTTCATAAAAATAAAACTTTATGGTCTGTTAACCCACAGTGTGTGAAATGACTGAAAATTCAGAACGCATCTGGCCTCCTCCTTTATGAGCAAAGCTTTGCAGGAAGCCTTTTCAGCTTTTGCCCTTTGAGACCTGTGGGTTTCCTGCATGTGGACGCATACCATGCAGCAGTTGTGTGAACGGTGCCATGCCGGAGTCTGACCGCCATCAACTCCTTGGAAAAACTGCCACCTGTCACAGAGTGTCTGAGAAATGTGGGGGCCAGCTTTGGAGATTGTGATTGAGTTTTGGTTTATGGCTTTCCCACTGTTCCCTTCTTTCTTCCTTCCTTCCTCGTGCTTAAACCAAAACCCTCCAAGTTATTCTTGACCCTTCTCTCACTCTCCACTTGTAGTTGATTAGCAAATCCTGTTGGCTCTTCCTTCAGAATATTCCAAACTCTGCCACTGCCACCTTGGCCCAAGTCACCTGCATCTATATAAATGGAAGTCAGATCATGGTGCCCCACACTTTAAGAGCATCCAATGTCTCTACTCCTGTCAAAGTAAAAGTTCTTATAATGACTTCAAAGGCCTATCTTACTCCCAGATTACAGCTCTCAATCCCCTAATGTTCTCCCATTGTCCCACTCTGTTCAAGCCTTACTGGTCTCAAAGTTGTTTGTCACCCCCCAGGCATGCTCCTGCCTCAGGGCCTTTGCACTTCCTGTTCCTGTTGCTTGGCATGCCCTTCCTCCAAATCTTTGCCTGGCTGGTTTCTTTACTTCTTTCAAGTCTCTGTTCGAATGGCATATCTTCTGTGACCACCTGTGTAAAATACCATCCTCCCCCGTTACTTAATTCATTTTTCTCCATAGATCTTATCAGCATCTGACGTATCATATATTTACTTATTTGTTTGTCTATTACGTCTCACCATGAGAACTTTAGGTTCAGAAGAGTGAGGCTTTTGCATTGTTGTATCTCCAGTGCCTAGACATAGCTTATATCATAGGTGCTCGATGATATTTGTTCAAAGAATGCATGCAAAATAAATACTTTGTAACTAACTCCCATGTTTCATACTTTTAAACATTCATACCTACAATTGGCAAAGTACACCAGAGGTTTTCCCAGAACCCTGGAAAACAAACCATTTCTTTTAATATTCTCCCCCTCATTGATAGTCTTCTAAATTATTTCATATACAAACTGTATATATATATAAATATATAGTAATCTGGTTCAGATTACAATTAATACATATATGAACGCATTCATACATATACAAATTATATATATTCATATATATATATGCTAATCATACTGTTAAAGTTACATTTCCATACTAGACTTCTGTGAGTTAGTTGGAAAAAATAACATGGCTAGACATTTCCAGTCTTAACTCGTCCTGCTAACTGGACCTGGAGTACCCTTTCATGGATTAGAATTCTATCCATTTTTCAAAATGTACATTTTCTATATTTTAAAGCTCAAATACCTTTTAAAATACATGTTAATTGTGGGACCTACCTTCTTTTGCCCTGAAATAGAGCTTTGGGGTGAGGTTTCATATTTTCTTATCGCTGTTTTTTGCAATTAGCCTAAAAGCACCGCAAGAAGGCTCTGTCTTATTCATCTGTATTCCCTGCAGCCACTAGCACAATTCTTTCTCATAATAGGTGCTTAATTATATTTGTTGTATAGGATTTAAGTATAAGAATATTTCTATTTAAAAAGTTTCATCAATGTTTCTTAAACAAAATTTGAGGCAAACTTTTTAGACAGAAATAATTTCTAAGTTAGAGTCTGAACTATATAAACTGGCTGTTTTTTTAATTTTTATTTGTTTATTATTTTTGGCTGTGTTGGGTCTTCGTTGCTGCGTGCAGCCTTTCTCCAGTTGCAGTGAGCGGGGGCTACTCTGCATTGCGGCACACAGGCTTCTCTTGTTGCGGAGCATGGGCTCTGGAGCACGTGGGCTTCAGTAGATGCAACGCATGGGCTCAGTAGTTATGGCTCACGGGCTTAGTTGCTCCGCGGCACATGGGATCTTCCCAGACCAGGGTTCGAACCCACATCCCCTGCATTGGCAGGCGGATTCTTAACCACTGCGCCACCAGGGAAGCCCCCGGCTGTGTTTTGGTATACTTAAGTTTATCCTGTCAATTTAAGTTTCCCACTTGGGAGAACTTTCTTCACCTCCACTGCCAGCATCTCTTTTGGGGGCTTAGCACCTCCAGCCATAGCATCCCTTTAGCCAGTTTATTTACTCTCTCTCAGAAGATGTTCTGTTTGGTGAAACTTTACTGTACACCACACGGTCACACACAAAGACAGTGTCTAGGGCTGAACCAAATTACTTTCAAATTACCTTCCTTCATTACCCATCTCTGCCCCAACTAAAGTATGTGTTTTTCATTCTTAAAAAATAAATTCAGCTCTAGAGAAGAACCTATTTCTTTATCTTTATTATTGAGAGGAAGTGAAGGGAAAAAAATGCAACTGTCACCCCATCAAGGTCTTCATCTGTTAAAATTGTTCTGAAAGCAGAAAATTTAGGACTTTTTAAGGACCTTCCCAAAATTGCTTCTGCTTAAGAGAAATTGAAAATGATTCCCAGCCATCTCTCATTGTCTTACCCATCATTCAGGCTTTCTAACTTCATCTCATCATCACCTTTAAATGAAACAAGCTTATATGAATGACATGTTACTGGTCTAACTCAAAAAAAATCCTTCTTAGACAGGATTGTAAAATGTGTTCTCTCATTGGGTAAATGCTCAAAGAATACACTGATGTCTTTTAAGCTTAGCTGGAATCAACTTATTGGGCAAGTAATGAATCTAATTGTTATGCTAGCTTCCATGTCAGCAAAATAACAGATGTAGAGTATAATGGAGGGGGAAAAAAGTTGCTTTGGGATTGCTAGAGCAGGTGCGACATTAAAAAAAAAAATCACATGGAACTTTATCAAGTGCATGTGGAAACAGTTGGAAATTAGCCAGGAGGAATGTTCTCCTTCAATCCCTTAGACATCCAGTTGTGGGCTGGGATTAGGCTCCTGAACAGCTGAGTCAGGAGGACACTGACACCTTGTCACTTCTTCAAGCTCTTTATTCCCTCCTCACCCTCCAACAAAAGCACCAGAGATTGCCCTCCCCCAGCTAGACACACACACACACACACACACACACACACACACACACACGCACGCGTCCAGCTGCCAGATACGGCTTTCAGAGAACACTAGACAGCGTTGAGTCCAGGCAAGTTACCATGGTTCTCTGGCTATTACTGCATCCAGCACATCAGGGAATGGAAATAAGTGTGCACATGTTCTAAAAGGCCCTTTGGGAAAGATCAGTGGGGCTGCATGGGGGACACAATGGCAGGCTTTGTCCCAGAGAAAGGATTTGGGCTGGCAGGCAGCAGCAGTCCTGCTGGACACAGTGTTTGTCCGTAAGGGCAGTGGGGGAAAACCATGTGCAGGTTTACAGAATATCCTCATTGGGAAAAGTAGGGCATTTAGTGTAATTAAAAGTCATCCTGAAGACATCAGGTAAGAGGCTGCTGTTTTTAATTAATTGCTCCCATGATCCTGTGACCTTAAAAGTGGTGCTGCTCAGAGAGGTTTAGAATTATTCCAGAAACACAAGTTATTCAGATGAGGGCAAAGCACAGTATATCTGAACGTTTGATAAAGGCGAAAGAGGAAAGAGAAGGAAAACTATGGGAGAGTGAGAAAGAATTGAAAGAACTGAAAAGTATAAATAGTGACCTACCTATAATTTGCTAAAATAATCGAGTTCTCTTTTCATGCTCTGTGCCTCAACGTCCTCACGTCCAAAGTACAACTCCCCACTGACCTGCATCCTGCCTTGATATATAAATTATTGGGGGAAAAAATTCTCAGAGTCAAGGTTAATAGAAAACAGCTGGCAAACAAACTGAGAGCCATATGTCATAGATTCCTCCAAGTAGAGAGATTATTTTTTAAACTCTGTTTTGAAGAGTCAGCGTGTCCACAACAAGCAGGGTGAACCAAGGACTTTACATGGTCTCCAGGATCATGAAAATAAACATGGTGAGGACTATATAATTGTGTCAGTTAGGAAAAGTGGGACTGGACAACACAAGAAATCTGATCTGAAATGCCTTTCCCTTTCTTAAGTATAAAATCCCCAACTAAATTATCTAAGTAGTTACTACTGCTCTCTACTTTTCTTGTGCACCTCCTTAAATGGAGAAATGGTTACATTTTAAAGAATACATCACAGCTCATGCCTTTAAAATTTCTAAGATATATAAGCCTCTACTCTTTACAGATCTTTTGGATGAAAGAGCACTGGTGGCAGTAGAATGGCCTCTGGAGGACATCAGGTCCCACCACCCATCAAAAAGAAGAAATCTGGGACCTAAAACAGCATTGTCTGTGTCCTTTCTTGAACTGTCTACCCTGCTTTTTTCACAAATCATGATAATAAAACAAAGTTATTCTTTAAAAAAAAAGAATACTTTTATTTAGACTTCACTATCTATAAGGTACATTATATAAAGTAGTATCAGCACATGAGATAGACTTTGGTTATATTAAAGGTTAGAAAGGAAAAATAGGAAGTTCCCTGGTGGCCTACTGGTTAGGATTCCATGCTTTCACTGTCAAGGGCCTGGGTTCAATCTCTGGTTGGGTAACTGAGATTCGATAGGCCATGCAGCCAAAAAAAAAAAAAAAAAGCATTAACTCACTGACTAAATCAAAATGTATTTTTTAATTTGTATATTTTCTTCTAATTTTCTTCCATAGTTTTGTGTTTAAATTTGTATTCTTCTTTTCTCACTTAATATAGCAAATATCTAACAAACTTGAGGACACAGGGAGGAAGGGGAAGCTGGGACGAAGTGAGAGAGTAGCATTGACATATATACACTACCAAATGTAAAATGGATGGCTAGTGGGAAGCAGCCACATAGCACAGGGAGATCAGCTCCATGCTTTGTGACCACCTAGAGGGGCGAGATAGGGAGGGTGGGAGGGAGGCTCAAGAGGGAGGGGGATATCAGGGTAACTGATTCATTTTCTTGTACAGCAGAAACACAACATTGTAAAGCAATTATATTCCAATAAAGATATTAAAACAAAAACAAATAAATTCTGGACAGTGTAGTGGATACTCCATGCAAGATGCCTGAAAATTATACCTCCCTCTTTTCAGAAGCCTCAGAGTTTTCACCAAGCTCAGAGCTCTTTGTGTGTGTGTGTGTGTGTGTGTGTGTGTGTGTGTGTGTGTGTGTGTGTGTGTGTGTGTGTAGCCAGGCTCTGTGTCGTGTGGACCTGCTTCCATAGCCTGGTTCAGAACTACAGTTGACATTGTACTCAACACAGACACCTCCGTTCTATTAGGATTTGTCAAATCTGTCAGATTTTCTGTTACAGGTTAGAGAAGCTAAGAGTTGGTGGTTGGTGGAGTCATGAGGAAGCCCAGAGAAAACCACAGAAAAGGCAGTACAACTCATAATGTAGACAGTGGAGTAGAGAGAAATTGTGGCTCATTGATTTAAGCTGAGTCACCCTGCTGTATAAACTACTAACAGAGCCAATAGTCAGTTACTTTCAAAAAATGATCAAATAGTTGAGTCGGGAGAGATATATTAAAATGTCAGTAATAATAGTTAACATCTAAATAACACTTACTGCAGGTCAGGTGTTGCTCTCTGTTCTCCACATGTGTCCTTCGATCTAACCTTCCCATAATTCCTATGGTGCGGGTTCTATTATCATCCTTATTTTAAAAATGGGGAAACACCTGAGCAAAGCTATTAAGTGATTTGATAAAGAGTCAAACCCAGAGGAGGGGTGGTTCCATGGCTATAATTTTGTTTTTTATAATAAATATATTTGGTCTTCATCCCCTTTGCTGGCACAGAGCTCCTAAAACTCTTGGAATTTCCTAAGTGATAAGAGAGATTGGAGGACCTTGATATTCATAACAAACCCCTTTCAACCACAGCTGAGTTTATGTTAATGAGGCAATTTTGAGATGCACCTAAGGATGGGGGCTGGTTGCCGGAGGAACAAATCATGTGATTAGAGGGTTGGAAGTTTTAGTCCCACCTCCCTGACCTCTGGGGAGGGGAGAAGAAAAAAGGGTTAGAGACTGAGTTCAATCACCAATGGCCCATGATTTAATCAATTGCACCTATGTAATGAAGCCTCTATAAAAACCTAAAAGCATGGGGTTCAGAGAGGTTTTGGGTTGGTGAACACATGGAGATTCTGGGAGGGTGGTACATCCAGAGAGAGCATGGAAGTTCTGCATCCCTTCTCACATACTTTGCCCTGTGCATCTCTTCCATCTGCCTATTCTTGAGTTATATCCTTTTATAATAATCAGGTGACCTAGTAAGTAAAATGTTGCTCTGAGTTCTGAGCCACTCTAGCAAATTAATGGAACCCAAGGAAGGAGTTGTGGGAACCTCTCATCTACAGCTGAAACCTCATAACCTCAGATGGGATTCGAACCCAGCCAGAACTCAGACTGGGACTTGAACCCATAGACTGGGACTCAAAATCACTGTCCTTTAATTGAAATCGCACACCCGGTCTCAGGACTTGCTGAAGCTCAAATTCTTTATGTCTCAGAGCAGAAGGAATTCAGTGAGAGGAAAAGTGATAGGTAAGAAGTAGATTTATTGAGAGACATACACACTCCATAAACAGAGCATGGACCACATCAGAAGGCGAGAGGCCCTGGGAGATACACATTCCATAGACAGAATGTGGTCCGTTCAAAAGGTGGGAGCAGCCCTGAAATATTGCGTGATTAGTTTTTATGGGCTGGGTAATTTCATAGGCTAACGAGTGGGAGCATTATCCCAACTATTTCAGGGGAAGGGGTGGCGATTCCCAAGAATTGGGTCACCACCCAATTTTTGGCCTTTTATGGTCAGCCTTGGAACTGTCGTGGGTGTGTCATTTAGCATATACACTAATGTATTACAATGAGCATATAATGAGGTTCAAGGTTTACTGGAAGTCAAATCTTCCACCATCCTGAGTCTAATTGGTTCTAACCAGGTTTTGTCATATCCTCCATGACTATGTCATTCTTCTGAAGGTTGTGCCCTACTCCCTTTCCTCCTGTTTCATAGTCAATGGGTCAGAATCACAGATGACAACCTGGACTTGCCATAGGAGTCTGAAGTGTGTGTGCTGGGACGGGAGCAGGGAGGGGGAATCTTGTAGGACTGAGCCCTTAACCTGTGGGATCTGATGCTATCTCTAACACCTGACTGCACATGAATGCCTGAATGCCTGTGTCTCCATTTTTGCAATCTAAAGGAGTTTCTCTCATACAAAGTCTTTGTACATAACATATAAATGTACGTATGTGTATGCACGTATTGTGTATTTGTGTGTATGTCTATATAGAGAGAGACAGAATGTGTACATGTTTATATATATATAATTAATCTAGTGCCCATTCCGGTATGGGTATAGCTCATACCCATTCCAGAGAGATAGTAAGATAAGTGGTTGCCAGGGATGGAGATGGGGGAGGGTGAGGAGTGACTACTAACATGTAAGGGGTTTCTTTGGGAGGTGATGAAAATGTTTTAAATTAGTGATGATGGCTGTGTAATGTTGTAAATATACTAATACAATACCATTAAATTGTATTCTCTAAAAGATGTGAATTTCATGTATCTAAATTATAGCCAAACAAAGCTGTTATTTTTTAAAAGTCATTCTACGCAATCATTTCTCCTGTAAATAACATTTCCTACCTCTGCACATCAGAAGTCGTACAGGAGAAATGGAGAACATCTTGAGAGGTTATCTACTTGCCTGCAGGCAACTGACGGATCAATCCTGTCAACATTTAGAATAATGTCAAAGAAGATGTATCTTTCATCCTAATCCCTCTTTAATGAAATGTTCACAAGTATGTAGCCCATGATTTGAATAAAAGGAAATAAGTAATTCTAGTTAAAAGTTGATCTAAAATTCTGGGGACTTCCCCAGTGGTCCAGTGGCTAAGATTCCGAACTCCCAATGCAGGGGGACCAGGTTCGATCCCTGGTCAGGGAACTAGATCCCACAGGCATGCGGCAACTAAAGACCCCACATGCCGCAACTAAGATCCCATGTGAGACCGGGTGCAGCCTAAATAAATAAATATTAAAAAAAAAATGATCCAAAATTCTCTCTACATTTATAGCATATATCTTCTGGTAGAAAAAAATATTTTTAATATATTTTATTATTATATATTTTAATATATATATATATACTTTTTTCAAAGCTAAACAATGCTAATAAAGGAACATGGATAAATGTGTTGCAACTCTGATTCTACCTACATGTTGTAGGGCTACTAGCTGTGAACTCTAAAGTCATCTTATAATTTATCTTCAAAAAGAGAGGGCAAATGTTAACTCATGGTTCATTTCATCACCCCCCAAAAAAACCTCTTTTCATCAGATGGAGGTATACAGCCAGGATTCACTGAGACCCACTTCTATTCATACTCATCCACAATGGCCAATAATACGTGCTTCTGTCTGTGGAGTGTTCCAAACCACTTCCCGTGTGGAGCTGCCCACTGTGAATTGATGTTTGCTCAAACAAACTCTTAAAATTTCTAACATGCCTCCATTTATCCTTTAGCAAAGTAAACCTCGCTAGCGTTCTGTGAGATATTAATGGGAGTTCCACAGAAGAAAACAAAACAAAACCTTCTCAGCATTAGCAATATTTCCTCTCAAATTACTCTAGAAGATGTATAAGAGAAATATCAAACACATAGGTATCCCTTTTTTGTGTGTGTGATAATTTCCCTTTAAAAAAAGTGCGGCAAGAATGTCAAACAGTCAAGTGAAATGATGTAACAGCCAAGATCATGTGATGTCAGGTCTGCCATTGCTACACAAGCTATACCTACCCAGCAGCTGGTGCCAAACTCTGTCTTCTATTATTATTACCATTCTATGTTAGGTATCTCATAATTTCAGCATGTATTTTTGATGTTACCCAACATCAATTGTATATTTGCATATAAATCAAATGCTGATAGCTTCTAATTGAAATTAATTTTTTCATGAGACCCTTTTATGATTTCTGTTAATCCAAGTCTATTTCTCATGAGCTCCAGTTGCCATCCCATCCCTATGTTATACTTTTAAAAGTATTGTACTGACAAATGAATTTGGGAGATTCAGACCTAAACAGACAAGAATATTTGAGCTCAGAGAATCCAACAATTCTGGGTTTTAATCCAAACTCCATCAGTTATCACCTAGTGAAATGAGATAATCCAGTTAAGTGTAACCAGCTATACCTGTCATTCATCATATCCTAGGCACTCAAAGGAGCAGAGATAGAATGGAGAGCCCTGCCTTTAGGTCATCAGAGTCCAGAAGCAACATTCCTTTCTTGTAGCCAGATTCTGACAGCAAATAGAAATGACTATTTCCCAGAATCATAGAACTTCAGAACAGAAAGGATGATGGAGATCATTTAAGTCCCCCATTTAATAGCTGAAGATCAGAGAGAGTATTGTGTTGCATATTCAGGAAGCAGTGATAAAATTATGATTAGAACTTGGAATAGATTGTACCTCTGTCCCCAAATATTCATTTCCCTTTCATATGAAAAGATTAATTCATTCCACCCATTGCAATGTAACATGCAATGCCTCGTACAGAAGTATATACCTCTATCCCACTGACATTGGGCTTGGTCATGTGCTTTGGCCACTGGCACGTGAAGGGACATTGCTTGCATATGCTGTGGCCAAGCAGAAGCTTTAACAGTCATCATGTGGGCTTGCCAGCTCCCTATTCTTTTCCCTCTGCCACAGACTCACATGTCCTGGAGGAGGCAGCTCCTTCAGGCTGGAATGAAGAGGACACTGGAAGCAGACAAGCATATGATCCATCTTCTCACATGTCAAGAATGTGAAAAACTTTATTTTCTGTTGTTGTAAGCCCCTGAGATTGTACAGTTATTCATCCCTAGAGCAAAGCTGAATAATTTAGAACACAGAACCAAAAAGGATAAGTGATCTGCTCAAGTTTACACAACTAGGCAACTAAATAGCAGAACCAGAATTAAATCTCGGTTCTTTTAACATGCAGTCCAGTGTTCTCTCCATATTTCAGAACTCCTGAAATGCTCAATATAAACATCTACACAGAACATTTTACTGAGATATTTAGAACATCTGCAAAAGCAATTTACTCTAAGACTACAGCTTTGTCCAATTAATCATTCCTTATATGCTGAGGGCAACTAACAGGCTACTAACTAATCCATGAAACTCACACTCATTGTGGTCATTAGTGACCATACCAACCAGGAGCCATTCCCCCTGATGTGAACTGGGTGGTGTGGAGTTGCAGACTGAGTGAGGTTTGCCCTTTTTCATCTGTTGTCGTTGGCCTGGTCATCTTCAAGTGCCTGTTATCTGGGGTGAGATACAGGATTCTAGCAACAGCTCTGTTGTATAGTCTTATCTTTGGAACGTATGGACTCTTTCACACTTGGTTTCCCTAAGTAGGCCTTTAAAAGTGATGGCAAATTCTGTCAACAAGTCACACCTGTTTTTTGCCCTCTCCAGTAAAAATCTGTCCAGGAGCTTCAAGAAGCTCTTTCTACTACAGGGGCACTTTGTGCCCCTGTGCCATTTGCTCCTATAGCCATTTCCCTCAGAAGTACTGTCAAAATGTATGTCTTCAGTAAGCCCTCCCAGTTAGAATCAGAACCTTTTATCTAATGATTATGCTCTTTTTTTGGACCTTTATACCCCATTTGAACTATATGATATAGATGTTCTAGATCTAATTCAATGTTCTGTATTCACTTTTGGGTGATCTTGATCTTAGTCTAATAGTCATATTAGACTATTGGAATTTGAATGTGGAGCTCAAACTAAGTAATTTATTGTGTTTAGTGCTATAGACCTTTAAAGGCATTCATTATATTCTGAATAATTATATAATATGATTAATTAGGCTTGTCTTATGAGGGGTTACTCCTCTTTGTTAATTCAAAGTTGGAATCTTGAGTTTGGAAAAGTTGGAAGTTATACAGATTATATGCAGTAAAAGGGATTTTTGGTTGAGTAATCATTGTAGACAACCAATCTGAGCCATTATTTAGTAAATAGATTCAGTTTTTATTCCAAACTATAGGAAGGTTTTATCTTAGTTTTCCTGATTATGTCAAAGGATAATTTATTGATCTATATCTGACACTATACACCAAGATAAATTCCAAAGGGATCAGAGATTTAAATATGAAAAATTAAACCGCAGAAGAATATTTTTTTTTTTTTTTTTTTTTTTTTTTTTTTTTTTTTGCGGTACGCGGGCCTCTCCCGTTGCGGAGTACAGGCTCCGGACACGCAGGCTCAGCAGCCATGGCTCACGGGCCCAGCCGCTCCGCGGCATGTGGGATCTTCCCGGACCGGGGCGCGAACCTGCGTCCCCTGCATTGGCAGGCGGACTCCCAACCACTGCGCCACCAGGGAAGCCCAGAAGAATATTTTTAACTTTGGAGTGTGGAAGGCTTTTAAAATATGGCTCAAAATTTAGAGACCATAAGAGAAGCTGATAAATTCAACAACATTTAAAAGAAATTCTGAAACATAGACACACACATATGCAAGCCAGTCATTTAACAAACTGGCAAAAAAATTTTTCAAGTTAAATTGAAAAATAATTTTTCTAATATATAAAGAGCTCCTAAAAATCAATAATAAAAAGGCAACCCCCAAAATGGGCAAATTATATGAACAGTGTGTTCAAAAAGTAGAACTATAAATTACTCTTAAACATATGAATAGATACTGACCTCACTCATTATGAGAGATACAAATTAAAATTACACTCATATTATTCTTCATCTAGGAGACTGGCAAAAATTCAATGACTTGAAAATATACCTATAGGAGTGAAAATTTAGACAAAAATCTCTATGATGACAATTGTCAATATTAACAAATTAATAAACGCACAGAGAAAATTTTCCAGTAATATTATTTTTGAAAATTTACTTGACTAATATACTTGCCAATTTGCAAAATGACATTTGTACAAATTTATTCATTGAATAATTGTTTATAATACTAAAATAATGGAAACAACCTAAATGTATACCAATAGAAGACTTTATATTAATTGTGGTACATCCTTACAAACAAATACTCTGTCACAATAAAAGAGAATGAGAAAACTCCTTATGCACAATATGAGAAGATTGCTGAGCAATATTGTTTAATGAAAAAAAAATAGGGGGACTTCTCTGGTGGCACAGTGGTTAAGAATCCACCTGCCAATGCAGTGGTTCGAGCCCTGGTCTGGGAAGATCCCACATGCCGCGGAGCAACTAAGCCCGTGCGCCACAACTACTGAGCCTGTGCTCTAGAGCCCGTGAGCCACAACTACTGAAGCCTGCGTGCCTAGAGCCCATGCTCTGCAACAAGAGAAGCCACCACAATGAGAGGCCCACACACCGCAATGAAGACCCAACACAGCTAAAAATAAATAAATTAAATAAATACATTTATAAAAAAGAAAGAAAGAAAGAAACTACTACTTAAAAAAAAAATAGGGATGGGGGGCAGGAAGACAAGGATAAGGATAGGAAACATCTCCAAATAGTTTTTATTCCTTTCAGTTTTCGAACCATGGAAGAGTGTCACCTATTTAAAGGGTCAGTGAATTAGAGTTAGGAAAGCAAATTAGATGAGTTAGTTTTCAAAGTCTAGTTGGCATTAATAAGTAGAGCCTTAGATATTTTTCTTCTTTTTTTCTTCTTAAAACTCACTCTAAGGAAATATTGTGGGCTGAATTGAATTGCATCTCACAATGCTGCTAGGCAAAATCCCAAAAAGCATGTTCTAACACATTTTATATATATGGGGCCTGAACACTATTTCCTGGTACCCTCTTAAGAGTAACTATATGAGAAGAATTTCAGGATATAGCAATTTATATTTTGGTATTCTAATACATTTCCCACAGTGTCTGAAGAAATAATGGCATTTTGCATTTTTGGTGAGGGGGAAGCTGTATTGGCTAGAAAATCTATTTCCAACCACAGGGTTTCACACTTGATGGCTGTATAGGAGGAGGACTGTGCTGTGTTTCTTTGGAAATTATTGTGGATCCATGACATAATATATTTTAAATACTAGGGGTGGAGATTATTTTCTAGTCAGATCATTATCCAGGTACCTCATAGAAGAAACTATTTGGTGAAAAAGAAAAAAATAAGGGGGACCTGGCAATAAATAGAATGCATACATGCATACAACAAATAGATAAGTCCTACGTATTGAATTTCTATGGAGTGCAAGGCAGAATTACAGGCACAAAGAGATATAGAAATTAATAGAATATGATTCCTACCAAAAAGAACTTAAATTTAATACAGCAAATAAGTTATGTAGACAATTCATCAAAATACAAAGTAGAATGTAGTAAGCTGTTAAGGAACAGATTTGCAGAGCACAGAGAAATCTCTTCCCCCTGGATAGCTGCACTGTCAAAAAAAATAAGAATTGCAAAGTAAAAATTTACAAGTATTCCTTCAGCATTGTGTAAGGAAGAGGGACCTTCTGAGGACTTCAAGTGACTTCCAGTCACTTATGAAGACAGGACAATTTCCCTGGCTCTACAACTACCTGGACAAAATAGCACCCAAGATTGGCCAGCTGCCTTCATTATGTGGTGATTGTTTTCACCACCAGAAATCTTCCGGTTACTGACCTAGGATGTCTTGAGATCCAGGAATCCTTTTTTGGAATCCCAGACCAATTCCAAAAACGAACTATCTATCTCCATTTCACAGTACAAATTACTAAGTCTCTATGAACAGGTCTGCCATGAGTAGACCAGCATGAGAAAGGGAGACGCCTCAAAGCCCTGCCGACTTTCTATCAACAGAAAACCTCACATTTCAGAGCCTGGGAAGATGAGCTCCAGGAATAATACCTGCTGGGACCTCAGGGAAGTGCCAGCACCAGGAGCAGCTCCGCCAGAAACAAACAGGAGGCCACGCCCAGCCCCATCCTCTATGACGTCTTTTCAAATGACAGTAAATTTCAGCACTTTGGAAAATAAAATTCAGTGAGCCAATAAATAGGAAAACAGGAAACTACTTTCTGAGGCAAATGCATGTTTTTACAACAGTGTGAACAAGGCAGTTATACCAAGTCCCAGGGCAGGCCATCTAAAATATTTGCCAGGGGCTTCCCTGGTGGCGCAGTGGTTGAGAGTCCGCCTGCCGATGCAGGGGACGCGGGTTCATGCCCCGGTCTGGGAGGATCCCACATGCCGCGGAGCGGCTGGGCCCGTGAGCCATGGCTGCTGAGCCTGCGTGTCTGGAGCCTGTGCTCCGCAACGGGAGAGGCCAGAACAGTGAGAGGCCCGCGTACCGCAAAAAAAATAAAATAAAATAAAATAAAATATTTGCCAGGAGAAGACTGTCCAACTTAAAAACACGGTTCAGCGAAGCTCCATTTTTTAATCTCAACATTAAACATTGATGAACTAGCTTTGGGTTGTTTTTTGTGTGTTATTATTTTTTTAATTGGAGCATATAAGCTTATGTATAAATATAGCTTAAGCAGCCGTTTCACAAATTTCTATAACCATAAAACACCTCTAAAATTGTTATATGGTGGATTAGAAATTTACAAAGAAATGAGTTCTTGGATTAAAGTGGATAGCAAAAAAAAAGTCTGATCTAATTTCTGAAGTAAAATACATAACATTATGCTAAAGGCGATCTAACTTCATACAAGAGAGGCATTCATGCGGGTACTTCTGACATTCATTTCTTAGCACTGGTCTTCCTGTCTTTGAACATGTCTGGAGGACACTGCGGTGATAGCTGAAGTTCTTGTGCAGAGTCTCCTCCAGAGAACTCATCTTCCTTTCCCTCCCCTTTGCCCTTTTCTCCCTGCCATCCCTCTGCACATCCTCTCTCTCTCCATTCACACTGTTCTTCCTGTGCCAGCATCATGAAACCTCAAACCAAACTTTAAATTTTTAAGCAATATTTTCATTATTAGGTCCTTGATTATACACCCTGCTCAGAGTTACATTTTCGTTAAAGAGTACAGGTTACTAAAGTTCAACATGTGTTTGGCATTATTTTAAAAGGCGTTGCTCTGTGGTAAGCTACAAGGAGAATTTAAGACTGCAAACCTGCAAGCTAGCAGCCCAAGCATCTACTCCATGGATTCGTTGCTTCCTTGCAATAGAAGCCTTCACTTTCTTTCCTTCTGCTTTTGGTTACATCAGCTTAAAATAGGAAAGGACCCAACAGCAAACTTCAGTTATGAACTGAGCACTTGTGCAAGATGTGGTCTCTGCCCTCCAATGAGGCAGACGACATCAAAATGCCTTCAGCCTACAAAGATTCGAGGAGATCCTAGAGCAGCGCGGGGAGGATTCTAAACCCTAAGAACGTGTGGTGGAAGAAAAGTTTGATACCAAGTCTGATGTGAAACAGGGAAGCAGTTTTCATTCTGGCCCTGGTATATTCTCTCTTCCTCCCCACCCCCCTTTTTAAAAAATATTTTTTAAAATTTCTAATTGTGCTGCCCTGGTATATTCTCTTCCTTTAGCCAGAGACAAATCATTAAATGACTTACAATTCTCTCTCTTTCTCCTTCTTTCTCTCTTTCTCCCTCACCCTCTTCCTCTTTCTATTTTAATAATACTTAGCTACCTCAAAGTGTTGCTGGAAGGATTCTTAAGTATGTTAAGTGCTTTGAAGATAAAAAGCAATATATAAATGCTTAAGTACTACTATAAAAGTTCAAGTAAATGAGCTCAGAGCATGTGATTTAAATGGAATGCACGTGAATATACAATCCACAGACAGCCAAACAACTAAAGAAGCTTCAGCTAAGACTAGTAACCCACATGACAATAAGCCTTAAATATCACGGAATGTTTTCAGAGCTGAAAGGCTCTCAGAGATCATACAGTGCAAGGCCTTCCTTTTACAGGCTGAGAAAAGGGAAGTCACAAACGACCCGTCCAAGGCACATGGAGGGATAGGGACAGACATGAAGAAACCAAGCCTCCTTAGTGCCCACCAGTGCTTCTTATACTGCTCCAGCTAACTACCAAATGTCAAATATAGGGAAGAAAATAGCATGTGCAGTTGAAATGTTGGTATTTGTTACCACACATCTGGATATTGCTAAATATACTGATTTAAGATTAAATTCTCTTTTGTTGAGAATAAGTGTTCTTCTATAGATATATCTTGACCCTTATTTGTATATTTGAAGCTGTTTTCCCATTAGAAGGCTAGTTACAAGGATCTATAACTATACTCACATTCTAGTGACCCTCCGAAAATTGGTAAACATAGTGAGAAAGGAAGTGAGAATATTTTCAGCTGACACCAAGCACGACAACCGGAGCAGTTGGTGAGAAAGAGTAAATAACCATTGACACGATCCCTAAACTGACAGATATTCTTCAGCAAACTTTTCAAATGAGACTCTCCATGCTACTTTGGAATTATATCTTTTTCAATGAAATATACCAGAGTATCTATTAACAGGGTAATGATACCCAGCACCATTTGGAACTTCGCATAACCAGAGCGCTCCAGCTCCGGATGCTGGTAAGGTATTCATCTTATTACCAACCCAGTAGATCTGTTCTGGTTTAATGAGGCTGCCTTAAATTCTCTTCAAGTAAATTGGGGCCCTCCAACTTTTAGTGGGCATGAGAATCACATGGAGGGGCTTGTTAAAACAGATTTCTGGCTCCATTCCCGGAGTTTCTGACTAAGTAAGTTTGGGGCGGGTCATATGAAATTAGCCCATTTGGGATGGGCAAGTCTCATTTGTATTTCTACAAGTTCCCAGAAGATGCTAATACAACTTAGGACCTCACTTGGAGAACCAGTGGGTTAAAGGAAAGCCATGCAAATAGCAGTCAGTAATTTGTCTGGCTCTGCTTCAATTAGCTGCCTGGGTAGAAACCTACTCAGAATGCAAAGAGGAGTTGGTAATTAACCAGGAAAAAATTAATTCCTGAAGACAAGTTTTCAAATTAGCAAAGCCAAATCTGGCCCAAATCGATTCTGTTTGACTCACATAGTGTTATTTATTTTAATTGAATTTGTTGTCAACATTTAAAATTCATAACATTTTGTATAAAAATTCGCCCTAGCTTCTCTCAATAAATCAACTATCTGACAGCACAGGGCCACGTGCTCCCGTTAGACAGGGCGCCATGTCAGGGGACCACACTCTCCACCTGACTTGCTTCATTTGCTCAGACTGCCTCCTGCTTTTGATTTTGTGTTACTGTGTAGATAATGAATCTAAACATTTCAAGCCTCTAAATCATTTCTTCAGTTTAGTTATCTACTGTACACACAGTTTTATTAAATAAACCAGGCATGTCACCCTCGTTTCATTTTATTGTATTCTGTTTGAAAGCAGTCTATGCATATACGGAAGAGCCAAATAGAATCTCACATCATTAGCCAGTATCCCTAGGATTGGCCGGGCAATTTTCCTTTTTTACTTTACTTTAGAATAGCTAAATATTATATTATCTAAGTTTCAAAGGAATTCAGAAGTAAGAAAAAGCTCAGGAATGATATAAGATTTGCTATATAGAATTGATACTCTCAAATGTATATTTTGTTAAATAGTAAAATATATTTCATTTTCTGTATCTTACTTTTTAAAATACCTTTTTTTTTTTTTGCAGTACGCGGGCCTCTCACTGTTGTGGCCTCTCCCGTTGTGGAGCACAGGCTCTGGACGCACAGGCTCAGCGGCCATGGCTCACGGGCCCAGCCTCTCCGCGGCGTGTGGGATCTTCCCGGACCAACCGGGCACAAACCTGTGTCCCCTGCATTGGCAGGCGGACTCCCAACCACTGCGCCACCAGGGAAGCCCTAAAATACCTTTTATATGTATGTGCTCTTTGATTTTATCTTAGTACCCAAACTTTACTTTTCACCCTAATTTCCTTACCTTTTTTTTAATTTAAAAATTTAACCTATTATGTGTACTTTTAGAGAATCATTCAAATCCATTTTGGAATAAAAATAATACTAAAGTAAATATTCACATTATTCTTCACAAACTTATAATGAGCTTTTGGGGAGAAGTGTTCAAGTTCTACTTTAGTTTGCTGTGGTCCCACGACCAGCCTCACCTGGGAACTTACTAGAAATGCAAATTATTGGATCCCACCCCAGACCCATCAAACCAGAAACCGCAGGAATGGAGCCCAGCAATCTGGATTTTACCAAGTTCCCTGGGTAATTTAGATGCACAATAAAGTTTGAGAACCACTACTTCTTTAAACCATCAAATGGGTATGGAAAATAATTGTGCCTGTGCGAATAGTAAAATATAAAGCCAAAAGATTTGTGAAGGTGATTTCTGAATCAGTTAAAAGTATGGTTTTTGGTCAATGTTGTTCTCTATTTGGTAGTACTCATCAGATAGAGATTTTTCTTTCTCATCCTTCTGAAAGAGTTTTCTGTTTTAGAATTTGCTTTCATAACTAACTTTGAGAACTATAAGGCATATTTTATCTGAGACAGGTATACGAGACCACAGTGCCACTGGAAAGGGCAAGAAGATTAACTTACACTGTCATTTTGCCTTATCTCTTTTTGATATTCTTAAAAATCAAATGTCTGTGGATCATTTGGACAATGGAACTGAAGTATTCTCCATCTTTTTTATACTTATCATCATCAGAATGATAATATCCAGGATGAATCCAATGATTCTCAACCATGGATGCTTTCAAATCACAAGGGGGCTTTTAGAAAATGTCCTGGCCTCAGCTCCAACCCCAAAGATCCTGACTTGGTTGGCCTTATATGGGACCAGGGCCACTGGTACACTTTTAAGAGCTCCCTAGGTGATTCTCCTGCAAAGCTGGGGCTGAGAAGCCCTGTTTGCATCCTTCTTCAGTGTTGGCAGTGACCTAAAAACCAAATCTCTGATCTCAGCCCTTCTCTCCCAGTGGAAAGTGAAGCTACCTCTCTTCACATGAGCAGAGACAAGTCCAGTAACTAGGAAATCTTGAATAACTATCAATTGAAATGGCCTAAACACAAAGTCACTCTGTATCAAGCAAAGATAAAAATATACGCAAATAATTCAGGTTTCCAAACACTTTCTACCAGATAATTAAAGCCAAAGTACTGCTTCTTTGACTTGAAAATTTGGATAATTCGCTTCTCTCTCCACCTTGCTCTGGGGTGTAGACAAAGTCCACAGCAAAAGTAGTGGATTCTGGGGCTTCCCTGGTGGCGCAGTGGTTGAGAGTCCGCCTGCTGATGCAGGGGACATGGGTTCGTGCACCGGTCCGGGAGGATCCCACATGCCGTGGAGCTGCTGGGCCCGTGGGCCGTGGCCGCTGGGCCTGCGCGTCCGGAGCCTGTGCTCCGCAGCGGGAGAGGCCATGGCAGTGAGAGGCCCGCGTACCGCAAAAAAAAAAAAAAATTAAAAAAAAAAAAAAGTAGTGGATTCTGCTGCTTGCTTGACCTCAAGCAAGGGGAGGGGTGTAATCAATTCTCAATTTTACTCTGTGGGTGGAGTGTTGATACAACCAAATCCAAAAGCCTTCAGTCTTTTGTGGGATGAATTGTCACTTCTGAAAACATTAGATTTGAATCAGAATTCAGAAACAAAATGTTAATTTCTTCTCTCCATCCCCCTCAAAACTATTTATTTATTTATTTATTTATGCAACTTCTGGTGTTTTTGTGACAATACTCTCTTCCCACTATTTCCTCATGGATCTTTGTTTTTTGACCTTCTGATATGAAAACAGGCATTACAGCCATGTTTTTTGGCTCTTTTTTTTCTTTGATTTAGGGAAGTGGCAAGAATGTGTGGAACAATCACAGAAGTTAACGTTTCCTCTTATAAACAAATGGAAAGGGCAACTCACCAAAGTTTCTCACTGACTTCAGGGACCTTTTCTTTAAAAAGAATGAGAAGAAAATGTAGAAAATCTTTAACTGTATGATATCCACAAAGACCATGACATTAGGGAAGATCCAACATTTATTCTCAAAGTTTCAGCAAAATTGTTCCATTGTGTTTAGCAGCATGAAGATCTGAGATGGAATTTTAGTTCTATCCACAAACTAATTGTGTGATTTAGGGAAAATTACCTAACTTCCCTAAACCTTGTTTTGTCTTCAGTAAAATGATCTCATGGGATTCTTATGTAGATTAAATGAGAGAACATGTATAAAGCATTTGCACAGTACCTGGCAAGGAGTATAGAATCAACAAGTGTCAACTCATCATTATTATTACTCTGGGCAGATTCCCTGAAGGCTAGCTTTGGCTACATTTCTCAATTTCTTCTCTGTCTACATCAAACTGAGGTATTAAACAATTAAGAAACAGTGATTTGAGATGTTTCCACAGTAAAGTTATTTAAAAAATTTTTTTTAAAGAAAAGAGGGAACTAGCACACTCAAAAGCCACAGGATAACTGGATAAGCAGGCTTTTATATTGCAGCATTCACTTTGGAGAAATAACCCATAAATACGAGGGTTATCAATCCAAATGGACCAGTAATTACAGAACATGAGGGCTGTGTCATCAAGAAAGTAAAGGAGCGTCTTTCATCCTAATTGCATCGGATTCTATAGTGACTGGATTGGACTGAAACACCTGCACGATGCTTACACCTCAGCAGACAGTACAGGGCAAGCCTCCGTAAGGCTGTGTTGCAGAAGCCTCCCAGAGCACTGTCAGAGGAGTCAGCCCCACTGATCTATTGGCCCCAAGCCTCTGGGCAAGCAAGCAGCAACCCCACTTCCTGTTACACTCCGGATTCCTCCCTTGGGCTTGCATTCCAAGCTGCCCTGACTCTCCCTCCCAGGGACTCCTCCAGGTCACAGCCTGAGGAATTCTACGGCTGCAAGTAGACACTCCGAGAAGACTGAGGATGGGAACTATTTTAACTCACAAACAAATCTAAAAGGGGGATGGGTCTCTGCACTCCCAGATGAAAGAGAGTCAGGCTTGTGAATCACTGAAAATAGCAGGAAATCAGACAAGAAGGGCCTTGTCCCAGAGTAATAGCCTCACTCAGAGATTAAAATAGGTCTGACCTTTGTCTATGGGACTGTGTTGTCTCAGTCACATTTAGCTGCTCCAGCTGAGGACTTCTGGAAATCTCCATCTGCGTGTTGCAAAACCGCATCTCTGGGTCAGGGGGTGGTCTCTCCCTCAACACAAAGGAGCCACTTATTCAGGGTGGCACTTAACTGGAGCTTGTGACTTGTAAGCCAAGAAAATGGAGTTCACTGAAATTCCAGTTGTCTTTTCTCCCTGCTCAAAGGAAGTTAGAAACAGAGAAATGTGACAGTGAAGGAAACTGAGGTTCACGAGCCAACCCTGAAGTTATGTGATGGTCACGCACACATTTGCTAGCCTCTGGAGGGGCCTAAAGGTCCCAGTCTTCTTGTAAGGCTTCTCTGCTTTAAAAGCGTATTTGGGGAGCCAACTGTTGCCATGTTTGGGGACATTGGGGTGCAGCTTTGTTGGGCAGGATCAACAGAACAGAAGGCAAGCTATTTATAGACAGGAGGCCCGGAGATCAGGAAATTAATCCTGTTTTCTACTGCTACCCCTGCCAATGAGACACAGCTTCAAACTCAGATTACTTCTCTGTGCCTCAGTTTCACTTTCTATAACTATAAGCTGGAGATAATAATACCCATTCCTCCCTGGTTTCTCAGTATATTGTGAAAAGAAATTATTGCATATGTGAGCCCTGGGGAGAAATGCCTTAATTCAAAGCATCATTATTGCTATTTCTTATCGCCCAATAGTCTCCAAAGTAATCATAGCTTTCTTTTTTGTTTGTTTTTGTTTTTTTTTTTTTTTTTTTTGCGGTACGCGGGCCTCTCACTGTTGTGGCCTCTCCCGTTGCGGAGCACAGGCTCCAGACGCGCAGGCTCAGCGGCCATGGCTCAAGGGCCCAGCCGCTCCGCGGCATGTGGGATCTTCCCGAACCGGGGCACGAACCCGTGTCCCCTGCATTGGCAGGCGGACTCTCAACCACTGCGCCACCAGGGAAGGCCCTCATAGCTTTCTTTTACTAATATCCCATGCCATCGCTGGCCTGGTAACCTAATTGTCAAAAGGTGGATATCCCATTGCAGGTTTTGAAGGTTTCTGTTCTTCCCAACTTTGCTTTTAATTCACATGACATCCAATTTGCTTACTTGATTTTGCCAAACGTCATTTTGCACAAGCAGCCTCCACTAAGATGCAACAGGAGCTGAAGTGACCATTCAGATCCTTAAACGTGATGTAGATGAGTTGGGGATGTAATCTCTCCATCTCAGAGGGTACCATCTAATTAGACAGGGGTGGCCATTTCCTTTTCTGATTTACTCTTCTGTTCCTCTCTTTGACCTGGAAAGAACAAGGTAATACCGCTTAACCATGTATTGTATTCAAACCACGCCAACCACCAAGCATTATTTCAAAACTTGCCTAGGCTGAGCTAGAGCATGTGGCCCATGCCATCAGACTCTAACTCCCCTAAAATAGCTCTCTGTTATTTTATATGAAGAGTGATGTGTAACAATCAAACTTGAAATTCTATTTTTTAATTATCTTTTATTGTGGTAAAATACCCATAATTATTTTTCACATGCAGTTTTCTGGGATTAAGGTGTATAATGTTGTCAGATTTTCTTTTTTTTTTTTTTACTGAGGTTAAAAACATGTAACGTTAGATGATTTATCATCTGAACCCTTTTTAAGCATACAGTTCAGTGGCATTAAGTACATTCATATTGTTGTGCAATCATCACCGCTCTCCATCTCCAGAACTTTTTTCATCTTCCCAAACTGAAACTTTGTACCCATTAAACAACAACTCTCCATTTCCCTCTCAGCCTAACCCTGGGTCACCACCATCCTACTTTCTGTCTCTATGAATTTGGCTACTCTATAAAGGTATCTTCTATAAATTAAGCTATACAATATTGACTGGCTCACCTCACTTAGCATAGTGTTCTCAAAGTCCAGCCAAGCCATAGCATGTGTCAGAATGTCCTTCCTTTTTAAGACTGAGTGATATTTCACTGTATGGATATATCACATTTTGTTTATCCATTCATCCATCAACAGACCTGGCGGCTTCTACATCTTGACTATTATGAATAGTGCTTCTATGAACGTGGGGGTGCAAATACCTCCTCCTTGCTTTCAGTCCTCTTGGGTGTATGCCCAGAAGTGGAATTGTTGGATTATATATTAACTCTATTTTAATTTTTTACATCTTTATTGGATTATAATTGCTTTACAATGTTGTTAGTTTCTGCTGTACAGCAAAATGAATCAGTTATACATATATCCCCTCCCTCTAGAGCCTCCCTGCCACCCTCCCCATCACACCTCTCTAGGTCATCACAAAGCACCGAGCTGATCTCCCTGTGCTACACAGCAGCTTCCCACTAGCTACATCTATTAATTCTTTTTAAAATTTTTTTAGGAACTGCCATACTGATGTCCATAGTGGCTGCACCATTTTACATTCTCACCAACGGTGCACAAAGGTTCCAATTTCTCCACATCTTCACCAACACCTGTTATTTTCTATTTTTTTTTAGTAGCCATCCTAATGGGTACGCTGAAATTCTATTTTTGATAAGAGAGTAGGAGATGGAGGGGCCAAGATGAAACAGGTTACAGGGCGTTCTCATATATTTGTATGAGATTTCTATTGGACAGAGTGATGAGGACTAAAACAGAACGGCTAAGAGCCGTCTCAGAGGATTGCACTTCTTGGTTACCCTTGCTCTAACTGGAGAGGAAGTGTATAAAAATGCCTACAAAGGGCTTCCCTGGTGGCGCAGTGGTTGAGAGTCCGCCTGCCGATGCAGGGGACACGGGTTCGTGCCCCGGTCCAGGAAGATCCCACGTGCCGCGGAGCGGCTGGGCCCGTGAGCCATGGCCGCTGAACCTGCGCGTCCGGAGCCTGTGCTCCGCAACGGGAGAGGCCACAACAGTGAGAGGCCCGCGTACCGCAAAAAAAAAAAATTAAAAAGTCAGCAAGAGAAAACTGAGCCTGGGAAGAGAAGAATGTCAGAAAGAATTTAATGCAAAGTACTCCCTACTTGTACCACGCATCTGGCATACAAATGTTCCACATGACCTGAGATGCATTTTAGTGTCTCACCATTTTGCAGTTTCACCATAAAATTTCCAGATTATCGACAGAAGCAGATAAGTCACTGAAGGAAGAGTAGGAAGGGTTTTCTCAGGAACTGAGCAATAGAATGGGGAAAACATGTATGGCTAACCCCGGTCAAAGGTAGAAATGAAAAGAATGAGATGGGAAGTTAAGCCTCGAGAAACTCTCTTGCTTCTGCTCTTCCCGCCAGCAGCCCATGACCATCACCAACAGAACAAAACATCAGTTCTTTGTTCTACTGCTCACTTCCCTTTCTAAATTGCTGATGTCCTTGTTCTGCTGCCCCCGGGGACCTGATACTGGCCTGCTACTTTCCAATGCCCGCAGCCCCCTTCTGAGGGATTTCACCCATCCTCCACTCTCTCTCCTCGTTAGGCATTCAAAAAATATGTATTGGATGCCTGCAAACCATGGAAGTCAAACTATAATTTTTAATTTTAATTTTTAATTTTCTTTTTTTTTTCAAAAATTTTGTTCAAAGCAAAATTAGTATCCTCCACAGTGGTGAGCCCAGGACAGGGAAATGGGAACGGTCTGCCCCAGGTGCAAGCAAGTCATCATGGTCTGTAGAGAAATTTTAAACTTTTAAATAATATTAAGAATTTTTCAGTAATAAACTAAAAGAAATGACAAGCTCAAAGGCACACTGCTTTTTATTTTCCCTATGCTCTGCCAACTCTAAACAATGTCAATGATAAAATACTCCTCCCCCTTAAAGTATCTTTCGTTGGTCCAAGTTCTAAGCAATTGCTGTGGTTACTGCTGAGTTTTAATAATACGTATGTAATCTTCATATATATAAAAACATATTATTCTTAAATAAACATCGTATTCTGGAACCTCCATTTGTATACCCAGAGACTCAGCTGTCCACATTCACTTAGAGAGTAAGTTCAAAATGGTTTGGAATCCTTTGAGCTTACCTAGAGGGCAGTTAGCATCTCCAATTCCTAGGGTACTACAGCTTCAAGTGTTTAAAACAATAGATTCAAAACAAACAATGATTGTAAAGACAAAGAAGGCACACTTGAGTCGCTTCAATACCGCCTCTGGAAGCAATGGAATAAATGGCAGTATAAAGTATTTTCCTTTTTCCCAAGAAATCATTAATGTATTATATTTTAATTTATATATATATATAAATCTAAAATATTTTTATTCTGTAACATTTATTTTTAATTAATTTATTTGCATGATTATCTGTTACATTTAATAAAACTATATTGTCTATATTTCTTTTCTGGCTGTTATTACTCATTTCATTGCACAATTATTACTGAAATACATTTTTCATATAAGGGTATTGAAAATGATTGGCGCTGGGTGTCAAAAATACTAGATTCATGGCTGCTCTCACTACTTTTTTTTCTAATTAGTACATAATTCATTGGATTCAATTATCCAACAAATTGCCTGATATCTGCCAGGCACGGGCTTAGCCATGGACATACAGAGACCAATAAAGGACACAACAAGCCTCAAGGTTGGTGTCTCTGGGATACGGCATATTGGAAATCCCAGTTTATGGCTAGAGTATGAAGCTGAACTGAACATACTAATGCAAGTCTAACTTACTGGAGAAGTTCTAGACAATCCAAGACGAGACTGATCAGGTTGCTTATTTCATTCATTTTCCCATAAATGAGAGACCTGACGTATGACCAAAAGAAGGGGCCTAATATTATTTACACCTACTTAAAAGAATATTTATGAACTTTTTCTTATCCAGTTCTGTGACTATGTTTAAGAATCACCCACTATCATTATGCCTCCTTAGGCCATGTCAATAAGCACATGATAAACAAAGTAGACTTATGCACATCAAACATAAATGGACCTAGTTCCCTTTAATTATTTTGAGTATTCCTATCAAAAGGAGCATCCTGCAACCTTCTATGAAGAACCGTACAGGTGGTCCAAGGGGTAACAGAATGAAATGGAGCAAAAAATAAAAAAAGTTTAGGTTAAAAATCAGGTAAAAAATATACCTACAGCAAGTCCCATTATTCTGTGGAATAACCTCCCAGGGGAACCTGTAATGGCCCCATCATTCGTGTACGTCATTCTAAACAAGGATGGAAAAAATATTTGAAGATATTCTGTAAGGAAAGCAGCCTGTATTGGAAAAGGAAAAAGAAAATGACCTAATTTTCCATCTGTAATTTTCATGATTCTGCCTTGAATGGTCTCTTCACACATAATATCTGACAATTTGGATATAAGAGACTAAAAAACACAGAAATGATCTTTGGCCAACCCTTTAAGGCAAGAGTTTAAAAACTCTTAAATGGAAACATTCTTGACAATAAAAATCAGACTTAAAATTATGATAAGGCACGCATACTTATTTCATATACATTTACATACTTATTCAGCGTGTGTGGCTTATTTTAAGATCCAAATTCAAATGTGTTACAATGTGCTAGTCACTGCTGCAGCATCTCTGTCACTGCAGCTGATGCTGTTACTGACACTTCCTGTTAAGAGTCAAATCCTATTTTTTAGGCTGAGACAGGAAATACCACTCAGCACTGGAATACATATGAAAATCAGGACACTTTCAAAGATGTAATGCAGGAAATCAACCCAAGAGAATATTCAAATAGTCACAATGTGCCTAACATTTTCTTCCTCTTTTAAATGTTGAAGCAAAGCTTCCTGTGACTCAAAAGCGACATCAATGGACTCTCAAAATGGCAAGTCCCACGTACGTATTATTCCTTCTCTTCACACTTAATTTTCCTGGCTTGAGGTGAGGTTTCTAGGGCTTTAAAGATGGCCTGTAGAGCACATCTATGTATTTACATTTAAAATTCCGTCTTCATGGAGTAGACAGAAAGTAAAACCGGCCATTAACATCAACAATTTGCTCCTTTGAGTTCCTACGCATGTGGGGAAACTAAGACACCAAGAGATAAGAAACCTGTTTGCAGTTCTTGAGAGGATTACAAGTTAGATGGGGAGAGGCGATGTAATCTAATAACATAAATAATAATACAATGTTACCTGTGTTTCCTTACCTGTAAAATGTAGGTAACAGTGCTTACCTGGTGGTAAGGGATTAGAAGGAATGATTATGGCAAAGCACTCAGCACAGAGTTTGGCACCCATAAATGCTGTATCACAGGTTATTGACCTTACAGGAGAATTGTCAGATAAGCAAATTTTTAAAATAAAGGTGAGTTAGGGAGAAGCAGAGGTCAGGGAGAAGTGAGGCTGTCTGTGGCAACTCAGGAATGTTTCTTGGACAAAGCAGGACTTAAACTGGGCTTTGAAAAATGAAGAAGACCAAACAAAAGGCAAAAAAAGTCCCCATTCACTTCCGAAAATGGCAATTGGCAGGACTACCGGAGGTGATGACACATTCTTTCAAACTCCCTTCTTGAGTGAACCTATGGCTCTATTTCCTGGATCTTTTAAACCTGTTTTTCCAGGTAAGTACAAACAACTGAGCATTAGTTTATTTACAATTTAGTCCTCATTCAGTTTTGTTCCATTTCGAACTCCTCTGTAGCACAACCTAAGCGCATTCACCAGCCAGTGTTTCCTGAAAGACGTCTAGGAGACAATACCAGAAGACGCTTGGAGAACAGTAGGGAATGGGGTTTCAGAGTGGACTTTCGCTACCTTTTCAACGGAAGTCAAAGCAAACCAGGTGATTCCTTTCTAGTCGGTATGGACCAGTGAGAGCCCCACACCCTCTGAGTCAGTGGGAAATGGTTTCTTAACTCACTTTTGGGAAATGCTGCCAGTGATTCAGCACTACAGGCTGGCTCCCTGGGATATCATAAGGCATATTTCCCTCACAGCCTCCCCACCCCCTCGGTGAGAGGCAAGTTTCCCAGGGTCCAGTGTTACCCGTAAGCACTGCTGCTACAATAGGAAAGCGTGTCAGAGGGTCAAGGGCAGTCTTTCCTTTACGAACATGATTGAGACTCTAGAAGGCTCTTTGAGTAGATACTGCATAATTTATCATCCAAACTGGGAACTTTCTGAGAATAAAATGTGGCATGACTACTAACTGTACTGTAACAGCAGATGTAAAAGGGAAACGTCCCAGGAAAATTGTTTGTACGATCACCCTATCTCAGGGTCTTGAGTCCTTGCATGCTAGAGATACTGCATTGATTGTCTTTGCCCTAGAAGCCTCAGATTAGTAGGGAAAATAAGCACATACACGGGCGTTTATAAAGCATTGTACAAGTCAGGGAACCAGGAAACTTCCTGAGGCGGCTTTTAAGAGTGAGAGAAGACTTCCGGGGAGAGGGGCTGAACTACCTCCATCTTCATCAGACAGTGAGGAATAGGACCCAAATTCCAGGCTGAAATGTCATTGAAAAACAAAAATATCTAATATTTATCAACCTCTTACTGTGTATTAGCCCCCTTATAAAATACTCATTTAACCCAGACTGCTAGTACCTCCATTTTACCTCCAAGGAGAAACAGTTTTAAAACGTTGAAAGAATCATGGGCTTCCCTGGTGGCACAGTGGTTGAGAGTCCGCCTGCCGATGCAGGGGACACGGGTCCGTGCCCCGGTCCAGGAGGATCCCACGTGCCGCGGAGCGGCTGGGCCCGTGAGCCATGGCCGCTGAGCCTGTGCGTCAGGAGCCTGTGCTCCGCAACGGGAGAGGCCACAGCTGTGAAAGGCTCGCGTACCGCAAAAAAAAAAAAAAAAAGAAAGAAAGAAAGAATCTATGTCCCTTCCCTTGAATCTTGCTACGATCAATAGAGTACAGTGGAAGTGACACTATGTGACTTCTAAGGCCAAGCAGCTTCCACCTGGATTGCTGAAACAAACATGTTGGATCCCTGAGCTGCCAGTAAAATGTCCAGCTACCAGCAGAAACCATTCTTCAGCCATCAGCCCAGGCACCAGTCATGTGAGGAGTCATCTTAGAAATGGATCCTCCAGACCCAGCGTACAACTGTCCCCACTGGCCCTTTCCTGAATCTGGATCCACAAAAGCTGGCTTTAAAATGGTTATTGTTTTATATCACTAAGTTTTGGGTGGTTAGTTTCATAGCAATAGTAACTGGGTCAAAAAAACAAAACAAAACACAAGCTTAATCAGGCAATGAAAGAGGATTCAATTTCAGAAAGCTTGGTATCAAAAAGCACTCTTTTAATGACTTTTGTATCCATACAAACACCTGTGGTAGCTGACATAGGAAGTTCAGAAAAGAAAGTGATTAGAGATGGATTTGGAGAGAAAACAAGAATCTATCAAGTTATAGATTTCCTTATAAACCACGTTAATGAGTCTGGAGCAATAGGGAAGCCATTGAGAAATTTTAAAGTAGTAGAATATTGTACTCAGCTTTGTGTTTTAAAAGGATCACTCTGATGTTTATGTGGAAGATCTTCAAGGGAACCAGATCTGTGGCATTTAGGAGCCTGTTAAAGCAATTCAAGCAAGAAATAAGCCAACAGCAGTGGCAGAACAGATGAGGGGGAAGGGGGATAAAATGAAGAAACAGTAGCTAGACTGAGGACAATTGTTGAACGTTATTCTCTAATTCCACAAAATATTCTATAATCATTCTACTACCAAACCTGGAGGTGGAGAGAAACTGAAAGACAGGTAAAATGATTAGGAAATACTTCTAGAGATGCACTGTACTGAATGATCAGGGCCACAATTGCCCCATAAACTGAAAAGTATAGATGCTTTCATTTTCCTTCCCTCCCCTTGCAGATGGTGGAGGAGGAACAAAGCATGATGGGAAGGTTAGTTATAGACAATCACTTTGAGAAAATGTAACTATATTGTCAATAATGAGAGCCAGGTTCCTCACTGTCAAAGGAAGTGAAAGAAAAGAGAAAGCTAGAAATAACCCTGAGATTATGAACTGGAATTGGAAATATTAGAGTGAATTTGTAGTTTTAGATAATAGATGATAAATATAGATTTGTGTATATAAATATATATACATACATATATATGTATCTGTATGTATATACATATAGAAGTTCAGCTCTGTTTTCCAAGAGAGTCTAGAAGCAATGACACTCCAGTAGCAATGAGCAGTCTGAGAGCAGATTTTGGTTTCCAATAACATTTTCCACTAAAAGGAACCAGGACTCCTTAGATAAACAATTGATTCCAGCACTTGGGTGGGGAAGATACAATATGGACTTGGATTATCTTTTTGTCATAGAACGTAAGGAAGTGTTCAAAGAATGATATAAAGATTGTCAAAAAGACTTGGGAGCAAGTTTACAAAGGTTCCAACTGGACAATTCTGGAAAACTGAGCATCAGAGTAATGATAGTAACAGATCACAATGCATTGAATGAAATAGGAATCCATAAATCTATACTGATATGAAAAATAACTATTAAATGAAGAAATAAATGAAGGAGAAGGGAAAAAAATCTATCCAACTCTAGAATGCCAACTGATAAATAATGGAAATAGAAAATCGCCATTTGACAGTCATATAATTGTCATTAATTCAGGCAGGAATTAGGAACAGATGCTAAGGCTGGTGAGTGGAGGCTTAATGAGTTTGAAGCCTTTGGCATAGCCTTGAACTATCTCAACATAAAATCTTTATCAATTAAAAAAAGGGGGAAATGGTGATTTTTAAGGTGGAGAAAGCTGGCAACTTGACCGAGTGCTAAAGGTTGGCATCACCAGGAGTGGGATAGATGCTCATCTTGAGCTTCCATTGTGCGATCAACTTGGGAAGAGCACAGCATCATTTCTGAGGCCTTCCTGCCAGGAAGGAATGATCTGAGTCTGGTCATAAGAAAACCTCATAAAGGCCCAGGTTGAGGGATATCCTATCAAATGAAGTGTCTGTACTCTTCAATCTGTCAAGGTCATGAATCACAGGGAAAGACTAAGGAAATGCTCCAGATTCAAGAAAAGTAAAGAGTGGTCAAAATTACCACAATGCATGATTCTGGTTCATAAAGGAAAAAGACTGCAAAAGCTGTCAAAATTTGAATGGGGTCTGTGGATTGAAAGGCAGCATCGTATCAATTTCCTAATTTGGAGGATTATTTGGGATTAAGAGGAGAGTATCTTTGTTTCTGAGAAATGTACACTGGAGTTTTAAGCATCGTGTCTACATGAGATATGGAAGTTTTTTGAACTGTTCATGCAACTTTTCTATAAGTTTGAAATAGTCATTTTTTTAAAAAATCTTAAAGTTTTTAAAAAACTGAGGGGGGAGAAATTTGCAACACAGATGGAAAAAATAAAGTATAAGTGCTCAGAGGTTCCTTCATAACAGGAGCTAAAATAAAAGGGTTTTAATTCATTATTTTAAAAAAATTAAGTACCATTCCATATGAAAATTATCAAGTACAGATGATAAAATGCTTAGTAGTTTTGATTCACAAATATCACTGGCATTTGAATAAGTAAAAAAAAAAAAGTAAGGTTATGCTTTTCAAGCTGTCTTTCTGAGAATTTCTGGAAGGTGATTCAACCGTTCTATAAATACTGAGCTCAAATTTCATTATAAAAATATGCTTTCAAATAAATTTTAAAATAAATAAAATACAATAAAAATACATTCAATAACATATAAGAATTATAATTTAAAAGAAAATCTATACACTGAAATACGTTCTATACCAAATAAGAAACCATCAGTATGTTCACTTGACCCACTTTCTCTTGCCACTTCTATGTAGATATTTGAATTTACTGCAAATGTGTCATTTATTAATAATTAATAAATGTGCCTGAATTTTTTCTTTTAATTTTGGAAAGATTCTGGCTGTATAGCTAAAAGTGTAAATTCAGATACTAATCCCTAACAGTATGAACTATAACTTTTCTTGAGTCAATTTTATTTTTCAAATAAAGAAAAAAATTGGATGGTAAAACTGATATAAACCTGCCACAATCTTTCCTAACTTTTTTTTAATCTTTCCTGTTCATTTTGAATACCAATATTCATAGGAACAGTCTCTTAACATGACTGACTATAATCAGCAAATAGTACAAATTGACCTTACAGCTGAGCATATTACTAGGATACTGTTTTCATCTAGTTTAAATGTTAATTTTTTTCCAACAGATGTCTAAGGAAGAGAGTTCTGCTTTCTTTAAAAAAAAAAAAGTTGAAAACAACAGTGTAAGATATTGTTTTAAAATATGTTGTGGGACAAGATACATTTCCTCTTTCATTTTGTTAGGTGATCAATAACAACAAAATATAAAGTCAGGTCATCCTGGAAAAGTGGGCTCCTATCTTTTAAATGGCATACTTTGCCTGATGATCTGGAAAAGGGTGGAGTTAATGACTGATAATGAAACACAACTGTATGTCATTTGATGTCTTTAGCTCCTTTGTAATACAAAAACCTGCATTGTTTGTATCAAAGTCAACTGATTAGCTGTAAATAGAGTCTTTCAACATCTGAGAATCATGTGCTCAATTAATTGGTTTCTCCAACACCTGAAGATATAATATAGCAAAAGAAAAAAGCAAAGACCAAGAAAAAGTATTTTGTCAGGGATTTGGACCCACCAAGCCCTCCCAGAGCTTTAGAGCATTGGTTTTCTACCAGGGCAATTTTGCATCCTGCCCCTTCCCGATATTTGACAATGTTGAAAACACTTTATTGTCAGCACACAGGGGATGCTATTGGTATCTAGCAGGTAGAGGCCAAAAATGCTGCTAAACACCTTACAATGCACAGGGCATCCCCTCCCCAACCCCCAGCAAAGAACTATCCAACTCAAAATAGCAACAGTGCTGAGGTGGAGATATCCTGACCTATAGCACATATTACTCTCTTACACAAGAGTCAAGGGTAAATTTTTAGACTGTTCTACATTCACACCTGAGCTTCTAAATGCCTTTTCTTCACTCTTCCCTGTTTCTTTCTTTTCTTTTTTTTTTTTTTTTTTTGGTCACACCACACGGCATGTGGGATCTTAGTTCCCCGACCAGGGATTGAACCCATGCCCCCTGCAGTAGAAGTGCAGAGTCTTCACCACTGGACCGCCAGGGAAGTCCCTTCTCTGTTTCTTCATAGCTCTCCAGTGATGGATTGATCTTTCAACTTCACTTCCTGGTTACCTCAGAAATGGGATTTATTATACTATTGTTGCTGGAAGGGGGACCCTCTTCCAGGGCCTGAGAGTGAGCTCTTGTCTAACACTCGGAAATGAGTTGTCTGAGGAGACACACATACTGACAAAGCAAAAGACTTTATTGGGACAGGGTGCTAGAGTGGAGAGCCGCTGGGTAAGGGAACCCAGGAGAAATGCTCTGCCGTGTGGCTTGCAGTCTCAGGTTTTAGGGAGATGGGGTTAGCTTTCTGGGTTGTCTCTGGCCAATCATCTTGATTGTGACCATATTTGGTCTGACTCAGGGTCTTTCCTGGTGGTGGGAGCGTCTCTCAGTCAAGATGGATTCCAGCATGAGGGTTTCTGGGAGGTTGGCAGGACATATTATGGGCTGGCATCTCCTCCCTCTTATAGGCCCCTCCCAAAGTATCCTGGCAACACTGTGTTCCTTATTGGGACCTCCTGTTGTGAACAACTCATGCAAGCAGTTCTTATATTGCCTAGCCAAGGTAGGCAGTTTTGGTGAGAGACTCCCCGCTGAGAGACTTCACACTCAAGACACTTCCCGGGAATTGGGGCAGAGGTCTTTTTCTGCAGTAAGTACTTCCAGTAGGAGTGGGTTCTGTCCTATCTAGTAGAGTAAAAGTCTCTCTCCACCTGATCTAAATGGACGTATTCTGTATCTAAACCAGCTTCCACCCACATAGAAACGACATCTTAGTCTGTCAGACATAAACTTTGTAAGAGTGTCAGACATAAACTTTGTAAGACATAAACTTTGTAAGCAGCTGAAACAGGCAGTGGCCAAACAGGAGACCTAACAGGATGGCCACCTCCAGATCCAGGGAAGGGAGAGAATGCAGAAACAAGGGAAGAGCAGTCAAAGGCAAAATTTGGGGTGAGGGCTGCAAGGTGTGTGACTTTCTTCTGATTGGTTGGTGGTGAGGTAACAGGGCAGTGCTCCAGCTATCTTGGGCTCAGTCAGAAGTTACCAGCCTCCATGGCTGTGGGGGGGGCCTTAGCTCCACGGAAGAGCTCAAAGATATTGTCATGTATGTTCCTTGAGGAGGAACCAGGACCCTGCCCCAAGTCTACACTATTGTTTATTGACTGCTCGTCCCTTGTTTCTGCATTCTCTCCCTTCCCTGATTAGCAACTGTTTGAATCTGCCCTTTGGAACTCAGGGAGGGTCAAGGAGGCTAAAAGAAGCCGATTTCCTACAAACAAGAAATAGGGTGCACAGAAAGGATTTGTACCTAGGAGTCCCACAGGGTCCTGCTCGGTTTCAATTATACCTCCTTAGGTGGAGTGGTTGGCTTACTGGTGTCCAGATCCTATGACAGAAGTATTTAAGAATCCTGAATAGAAAATTGAAGGTCATCAACCTGTATTTAATTTTGTGGAAAAAAGCATGTAAGTAACTTAAATTTAAAAAAATATAAAATTATAAAAAGACTATCAATGCTGTGCAAAATCAATGCTTTAATAAAGGACTCCGCTTACACTATTAAAAATACTTTAGTATAATTAAGATTTTTTTGATGTCATACAGACCCAGGTTTGAATTCCAGCTCTCCAACTTATTAATCAGCTTGGATAAATTATTTAGCTACCGTTTCCTCATCTGTATTATGAAGATAATAGTGACTTTTTCCTAAGGTTTTGGTAAAAGTACAGGTATATATGAAAAGTATTTAGCATAATGATTAGTATGTAGTAAATGCACAAAAGTGATATATCATTAACTGAAATTATTAAAGAGAAGTGCAAATATTCTTGTGCACCTTTTTAAAAAAAAATTTAATTTTGGTAGAAACCAAGACAGCTTATTCGTCTCTTGAAGAGATTACTGTTGACCTTGAGCAAGTTATGTAATCTCTCTAACCTGTGGTTATCTTATGTTTAAAATGGGAAAGGAGTACTAGAATGTTGTGAGAATTAAATAAGTTACAAAAGAAATTCTAGCATAATGCCTGCCCCAAACACAGTTTGCTTTAAAATCATTGTGAATGCAATTTATCACACTTAGTGAAACATTATTTACGTTTAACTCTTTGAGGTATAAATATTTACCCTTTTTTTTTTAAACATGAATAGATGAATGTTACTTGGAGTTGTCCTTGTTTTTCTAAGGGAAGAGTAGAGCAGAAGAATAGGCCTGTGATTTGAGAAGTGCTGGAGGATGGCTCTGAGTAGAGTGATCCAGAGCTTAATCTACTTTCCCTGATGAGGTCATCTGTA
The DNA here is from genome assembly GCF_964374135.1 of Grampus griseus. Classification (NCBI taxonomy): domain Eukaryota; kingdom Metazoa; phylum Chordata; class Mammalia; order Artiodactyla; family Delphinidae; genus Grampus; species Grampus griseus. Next base: position 43,278,681 of record NC_139007.1, read on the forward strand.
CAATAAAGAAAGCATCTGCTTGTTTGTAAAGTGATCAGATTGAAAGTACCAGGCATTGTTTGTTGAAATATTTCTTTTCACTTGTAGATCTCCAATCTCTGCCTTTATATGCAGCCTGACAAGTGAAGTGGAATGCCAACAGCCTTCTCTCAACAAACTAAGAGGCGATAGAGCAGAGAAGAAAAGGAATGTAGTTAAGAGAAAGGGTCCAGGACTTCACACAGATGACACCCACTTAGGAAAAAACAAACAACCTTTAGCCTTAGCAGAGGCACGACAAGCCTGAGGGCTTCTCACAGTGAGAAACTGGGATCTATCCCAGGCTGGATCCAATTAATATAACAAATTAGTCCTGGTCGGTTCACTCATCTTACCTAGAAACATACAAAAGTCAATTGCTTAGAGGGCTTACCTAGCTAATTGTTCACAGGTCATTAAATAATTATCCAAGAGTAGCAAGTACATCAAAACCAGGTCTAATGTGTGTAAATGTGCAATAATTTTTAAAAAACAGTAACCAGCAAGATTGTTATATTATCTATACTTCCTTAGTTAATTGCCACTGCTTCCCACAAACTATTCCCCCAACCCTGCTACTGGCACTAGGAAACAGCTAGCTGTCTCTTTCACCTACGAAATTCTCATAACCATTGCTTCCCTTTACCCAGGTCTATTCTTTTGGCCTTTGCTCTCCCTTTCCCTACTGTAAGCAAGCGAAGAGATTCAGTAGAGCACAGAGCACTGAAAAGAATCCACAAATGCTGTGTGATCTTAAACACATCACAAAATTCTCATCTGAAAAATGAGTATAATTCCTACCTCATAAGGTTTGAGAATTAAGCGAGTTAATTCATGTAAAGTGTTTAGAATAGCACAAGATAGGTGCTGTTTCAATTGGGGGATCACATGTCCCAGTTTGCCTGGGCTGGTCCAATTTATGACTGTTGTCTCAGCTTCCCTATTAGTTTGGCATTTGTCATTCTCAGGGGGTCCTGGTTTGGATGACAATTCATGTGTTCAACCTGTGTGGAAGTGGTAAAGCTGCTATTATTATTGTTATTAGTAAACTGTAAACTTTTTTTAGTAGTTTAGTGAAGTCGATTACAAATGCACATATATGTTGAGATATTAATATGTGTTGAGATATTCCAGAATCATTATTATAAATGATTATAATAAAAAGAGTATGATAAAAATAAAATAAAATGAGTATAATAAAAAGAACTAATTCTTACACACTTACTTGCTGTATGATTTGATGGAAGTTACCTCACCTTTCACAAACTCAAATCCTCTTCAGTAAAGCCAGATAATAATAGTCTCTGAATGGTTTTAAGAATCCAATGACATAATATATATGAAAATACTTTGTCAATTATAGTACTTGATATAAATGAAACATAATTCTTGGACTAAAAGTTGACGTAAAGTATCATGTTTCCATAAATGCCATATTTAGAAGCTGGCTTAATATCTCCTCAAGCCTTCTATGTACCTAGCAGTACAGATATACTACTGGATTTATAATATTAGTTTAAAAACAAACCATGAAGAAATCAGATGACCTGTTTGCTCAACCATGCACTAGAAACTCTAGAACTTAGTTCTTCCTACTTCTTGACTTGCTTTGGGCACTTGAAGAGGCACAATAGAATCAGTAGTTAAGTGCACGGTTTCAAGTCTTTGGTTTGCCATTAATGAGCTGAATAGGATTAAGCAAATTCCTTAATGAATCTAGGTCTCAGTGGGGATAACATTATTACCAATTTTAACAAAATTATGAGAGATAAGTAAGATCATGATTATAAAAGTCTTAGCACAGTGACCTTGCTGTGCCTGATACATGGTAAATCTGAATAAATGTTAGCTATTGTATGTAATTTTTTTTCTTTTTTTAATTTAATTGTTATTTTATACTGGAGTTTAGTTGATTTACAATATTGTGTTAGTTTCAGGTGTGCATCAAAGTGATTCAGTTTATTGTATGTAATTTTAGCATACTACTGCATGTAAGTAGTTCTTAGCAAAGCACTGAGGTCAGTTCAATCTCTCTATTTTAGATTGCATTTTATCATTGTGGAGTGGGAAGTGGTCAACAAGCAGATGACTTAGTTCCTGACCCTAAGAAAATTCTAAATTGTATCTTAAAGTTGGCAGGAGGGCAGCTGTTAACTGAGGTCAACAAACGTTTATTAAATAATTGCTATATGCAAAACACTCTGTTAGGAACAGTGGAATACAAGAAAATGAGTGAAAGGTCAACGAAAATTATAATACTGAGGTCTCATGGAGACAGGCCCGTGGATGGTGACCTTTTGGATTGGCCCTGAAGGTTGGGACAGGCAGGGCGGAAGGCAAAAACAGTCTAGGCGGGGTTGAGGAAAGAAATAAGGATTTATTTCCACACATTCAGCTGACTGTTGGAGTAAAAGTGCATACATGAGCTATGGGTGTGAAAGTTAAAAACAAGACAATAGATTTTTAAAGTCTCTGTATCAACCCTCCTCACGATAATCTAAAAAATAGTAACTATTCACTCACTAAATTTACTGTATCATGTTTAGCTGTACTGGGTGTTTTAGAGGTCAAAGGCATTTGGACCATACTGAACCTTTGAAAACCATTTCAAGTAGGATGACCCAGCTTTTTATATTATGTTTTATTTATATAAGCCCATATTATAATCATGATACCTAATTGCCCTTTGCTCTTACAGTGACAGAACAGAGGATGTCTTGGAGTGTCTTCCAGCTTTAAGATTTGGGCTCTCCACTTTTAAGAATGTCAGAGATCTTTGGGGAGTAACGAACAAAAGAAGGTTGCAGGTGTAGAAAATACAGGTATAGGAAGGGGAAAAACTAGCGTTCATTATCTTCCGGTTTATACGGGTTGAAACCTGCTGAGCAAATAATATTTACTCTAAAAGGCACTTTGGAATAGAGAGAACTAGAGCAACGTCAGTCGTACTACTGCTTCTTCCAGCAACTCTGTAATGTGTAGGAATACAGTTGGCCCCCGATCTTGGAGTTCCATATCCACGGATTCTGCATTTGGTTGAATCTGGGAATGCTGAATCTGCGGATGCAGAATCGGAGGACCCACAGGGCCAACTGCATTACACCATTTTAGTTAAGGGAGTTGAGCATGTGTGGATTTTGGTATCCACGGGAGTTCACGAAACCAATCACACACACACACCCCACACATACCTATATACACACTACAGTCTGTGACCCTTTTCTCTCAGTTTCAGTGGGCTGCACACTCAAATGTGGTGCGCACTGACTGCCATCGTCTTTTCTTCCACTCTATTATGTTTCCTTTTACTCAAAGGGAAAGCTAGAGACATCCCTCCCTGACTAAATGGCCTCTATATCCAGCAAAACATATAACTACTGTAAGGACAGAATAAAGATCCCAGTGTGTCTCTATTTCTGTATTTACTTTTTTTCTAAAATCTGAACTATACACTCTGTGAGCATAGACATTCCAACATCAGAGTTAGGTTCTTTAATTCTGTACCACTCTATTACTCCCCAAGGAATTCAAATTTAACGTAGTTTGCAGCTTAAAAGTGGCATAAAATAAAATTCCAGAAAATGTCATGGCAACACATCAGACATTTAATGTCAGGTCCCCTTATGTTCATTGCGTTGCAAAAGGCAACCACCAATCGTGCAATTTTGGAATGATATTTTACTTCGTAATTAAAAACCAGGTTCCTTGTATTTGGTATTTGTAGAGCATATGTGCAAGGCAATTGCTCCTTGGGAAGGAAAGATGGTATGCTTGAACTCTGAAAGAACTCTGCCTGCAATGCTGTTGTAAATAAGCTGTTCTCCTTCGTTAGCATCCTGCACCTAACTTCACACTTAGAGTGCTGTCGCAGAGTCACCAAAGAGTAGGCAAGCGTGAGCCCATCGTTCAAAACCTGGGGTAAATTTTGTTAGACAGTTTCTTTGTTCAATATGACAAATATTACCTTCGTTTAATTATAATACTGAGAACTTCATCTGATATGATCTCAGCCTTTGTTTTTCAATCCTAAACTGACATTATTGGACTCTTTGAATATAATTTGAATAACAATGTACCAATTGATCTGAAGCTGAGAAAAAGAAGATATCTGAAACACCGCTGAAAATATACCACCTTGTTTATGGTCTCTTGCTTCTCCTTTAGCTATAGAGCTCCAAAAATGAGAGGCATACATTTTAATAAAATCTCTTCACTCGAAGTCCATTCATCTTGGTGAACTCCTGTATGCTGATATTGTGGGCGTCCCTTATTCTGATACAATACAGCTTTCAATGTGCCTAAATAAATAAGAGTACTACAAACATTTAAGTATTGCTTCACAATTTATTTTCAACCAGTGGAATAAATGCCTTATCTTATGAAGTAAGGTCCGATAAATTAAGGTACAATCATCAATGGAGCCATCTTAGCAAAGGAAATACTTTAATTGGGGTATTAATAAAACCTCAACTATGTAGAGACCAAATTTTTTTCCTATTACTAAATCTTTTCCTCTGTAAGTGACAAATCCTTTTGATATTTGAACTTTTTTATACAAAGTTTAAAAAAATGTTTTTATTATTTATTTATTTTTGGCTGCATTGGGTCTTTGTTGCTGTGCACAGGCTTTCTCCAGTTGTGGAGAGTGGGGGCTACTCTTCGTTGCGGTGCGCGGGCTTCTCATTGCGGTGGCTTCTCTTGTTGCATAGCATGGGCTCTAGGCGCGCAGGCTTCAGTAGTTGTGGCACGTGGGCTCAGTAGTTGTGGTGCACGGGCTTAGTTGCTCTGTGGCATGTGGGATCTTCCTGGACCGGGGCTCAAACCCATGTCCCATGCATTGGCAGGTGGATTCTTAACCACTGAGCCACCAGGGAAGCCCTGAACAACTTTAAATGGAAATCATTCTTAACTGTATTATGCAATTTTCTACCACCATAAACAGGGCATATTGATCACAATAAATTTTTTTTTCAAAATGACTCAGGGCCACTTTGAGCCTCAATTATTATATCACACTCTAATATAAAAATGACCTCAAGACCTAAAGAACGCTTTTTTCTGTTATTAAATGATTCCAGGCAACTGTTTTTAACTTACGGTAGCATTTTATCCATTTTGGTTCCCTCCTAGCCACTGAGTTTTTAAATTTTCCTTCTGAGTCTGGTCATCGTGCATAGGAGGAGTAAAATGTCCCCTTCTTTTTATGACTTCCACTCTGCTTTCGACTTAGGAACTACATCAACAAAGTTGTTGGAACTATATACAAAGCGTGAGTACACAGACATCAGCTGAGGACTCAGGGACCTGTCTGTCAATAAAGCTCTGAGCTTTCGTGTGTGGACTTTGTAACATTTGTATTGTTTATTCAGAGGTCTTTATATAGCTCAAGTCCTCGACTATTATATTAGGTAGGAGAGCTGCTGGTTCACTGAGCTCTCCATCAAAAGGGTATCACTCTGCTAGAACTGACTCAAGCTTCATATAAGGCAGATAATTTATTATTGACTCCTAGGAAAGAGCTTTAACAAGAGGTAGTCAGTTGTTTCTTAACTATAACAATATTTGAAGTAGTAAACAAAACAAAGTCAGGAAAAACCCCAAATGAGAGGTGATTTTTAAAAAATTCACTCTTGGTTGGTAATATACTAAATTCTAAACATGTGATTTAGTAGAGGATGGAATTTAAAATAACAGGCCTACCTATTTTATAGCCTATCCATGGTGTTGCAGTAAGAGAAGTGTAAGATCCTACTTATTGTCCCACAGCACAGAGTCTAAATGTGATGTTTTAGCAAAACTATAGTATCGGGCTGGAATCTTATTCAAATTTGTACAGTGTAATATTAAGAATCCAGCACTGTAAAAATACAATGCTAGATTTCAAATGGCTAACCACTAGGGGGGTAATTAAAATTGGGGGAAGAGGAGTGAAGAATGACTCTCATTTTATATTTTATATTTATATATAGTTTAATTTTTTAAAACAATATATGTGTGTGAATATATGTGTATATGTCATTGTTTTTAGTTAAAATTCTTTTGATTACAAATAAAAATCACAAAAACTCCCACTTAATTCCATTTCAAACAAATAAAATTTCACTTTATTCTGTGGAATGACTCAAATACAATCAGGATTTCTGCTGCTTATTTACTCCTTAAATTTATTCAGGTTGGGTGTTGTATTAGTTTGCTAGGGCTGCTGAACAAAGTACCACAAACTGGGTAGCTTAAACAACAGGAATTTATTGTCTCCTGGTTCTGGAGGCTAGAAATCCAAAATCAAGATGCTGGCAGGGTTGGCTCCTTCTGAGGGCTGTGAGGGAACGCTCTGTTACAGGTCTTGCTCCGTGGCCTGTCGATGGTCTTTTTCATGTTCACGTGGTGTTCTCTTTGTATGTGTGTCTGTCTTCAAAATTCCCCCTTTTGTAGGAACACCAGTTATATTGGATTAACGCCCACCCTAATGACCTTGAACTTGATTACCTCTGTAAAAACTCTATCTCCACATAAAGTCATATCCTGAGGCGCTAGTGGTTAGGACTTCAACAGACAAACTTTGGTGGCACTCAGTTCAACCTATACCGGGTGTCAAAAATCTATAGCCATCACAGGGCACTGGTCAATCAGACCATTTTCTGAAGCAGTATTGGGCCCACTCCCTCCCCAGCCACACTGCGACACCTCCTCTGTCCTTCCTCAGGTTCTGCTCTCAACTCCAGCAAAGGTGGAAGCAGACACAGATCACCTCTGCCATCAAGCAAGTCTTGTGACAATTCCATTTTCATAGCCTTTTCATTCTCAGGGAAGTAATTCAAAGGGTAAGTGGAAAATATCTTTCTATAAAGACAGAAATTTTCCTGAAAGTTGAGAGTCCTGCCTACACACTTCCTACACAGACAAAATTGGCATTTGTTTTTTTCCTTAGGGAAAACATTATTGCTTGAAAACTCATTTTAGTACTGGCACAACAGTATATTAAACCATGTTAAAACCAAAAAATATTCAACACATGCAGATACTGAGGCTGGGATTCTCATTTTACCTAGTTCTGAGTGAATATTTTTATGACGAAAGCATATATCTTAGGGTAACATCCATTTATATGTTCCTGATTCCTATTTTCTTAAGTTCTTATTCTAAAAGATCCCAAATTTCCCACATTTCTTATTTTAAAAGAAATTTCAAAGATAATTGTCTTTATATAATCATAAAGAGGATCTTTAGCAATTAGCCATTGTAAACCTTCAACTCCCAGATCAGGAAACTGAACCCAAAGGGTACTGTTTGGTGATGTCGAGTTAATCACCAGTAGAAAAAGGTCTTCCTTAGATGGAAGATCCCCATGCTCTATGGATGCTTTCATAATATTTACAATAAGAAGGAGACCTTATAGAATCTTTACAAAAGTAATTAATTTGTGGGACAAAAAAAATACTATAGCATATATACCTAAAATCCAGAATGTATTTGTTAGTTTTAAATAAGTCCTGGTGTAAGAGGAAGGTGGAGTTTACTGCCAATAAGTGCACGTTCATATACTGAGCTTGTACATGAAAATATTATAGAAGATTACCAAAGGATATATAGAACATAAAATATTGATATAGTCAATGTTGATACAGACCACATAAATCAACTTAAAGAAATAGCTCCTTTTTTTTTTTTTTTTTTTGCAGTACGCGGACCTCTCACTGTTGTGGCCTCTCCCATTGCAGAGCACAAGCTCCGGATGCACAGGCTCAGCGGCCATGGCTCATGGGCCTAGCCGCTCCGTGGCATGTGGGATCCTCCCGGACCGGGGCACGAACCCATGTGCCCTGCATCGGCAGGTGGACTCTCAACCACTGCACCACCAAGGAAGCCCCAGCTCCTATTTTTAATTCAATGTTTTTATCAGCTTTCTATATAGACAGTATATTTTAAATGTTTTTTGAAAGTATCTACTCATTTTGACATTCTGTTCTTCAATCTGTAAAACATATTCTTCTTCCTGTCAAACCTGTCATCCACACCAAATCTGGAATGGGATGCCTGGCTAAATTTCCTTTGTTATGGATATCACAAAACCAGGCAGATAATATTTTTCCAGACATTTGGGATCTTTCTTGTTGAGTGAATTAGCACTGATATTGGTAAAAACAAATAAACAAACAAAAAACAGCACATATAGTATATACATGATCATTTGATCATGACTACATTTATAATTAATTTGGGAGCAGTTAGTTTAAATTCCATGACACTTTGATTTTGAAACTTTTAATTTTTTCAGAATTTCAGGAAAGGGTTCTAGTAATTCCTAAATAGATTATGCTTTTAGCTGTTGAAACTCATTTCAGAAGTAGCAATACCTAGACCGAAACAAAATGGAACATTAAGTCAGTGATTTCCTGAAGTTAGAGGAACAAGATCTTCTAAGTAATGAAAACCTCAGAGGGACTCAAATGAAATCCCTTTTTGTTTCAAACTTAGTGGTTGATAATTTTTCTAATATTTTTTAATAGATTCCGTACTTTAATAAGCAGAGTAAAAATTGCTTTAATGATTTTTTATGATTGAAAATGTTACAGTGCGTTAGAATCATCGATGACAATTACAATTAAATGGTTGTGCAGATTTGACGGGAAAGTACAACATACTGATGTTAATCTATGTTGACCCCAAGAAATACCCTGCAATTATTCTGTTGCCTTTTAAGGTCTTTGAAGTGAGTTGTTTTTCCTTGTTTGTATTTTAGAGCTACTCATAGACCCTTAGCAGAAGTATGGTGTAGTCACATTCTTTCTCAGCTGGACCACCACGCATCCTGCCAATTTCTGTGATTTGTCTTTCTTCTTCTTATAGAGAAATCCTAAGAAAGCAAATGATGTTTCCTTACAATTTCACTTTACTGAATTCCAGTTAATTAAGCGTTTCTAAATCCAAATCAAGATAATAGACACACACACACAAAAAAAAAGATAATAGACGCATAAAAGGTTTCTTTCTTGGTTCACCCAGTTGAATCCTATTGTACAATTACCTATACTTATTATTCAAGTCCTTTATATAAAAATTAGGATAGCTCATTCCCTTAAGTCCTGAATATTTCCCTCATGTTCTTCCTTTGGTTATTAATAGTTTAAAGAATAATTGTATTTTTTTCAGATATTAGAAATAATCTTTTATGTATTTTGACATCTAAGAAAGTCTAAGTTTATAGGAGGTCAAAAGAGTATTAAAGGAAAGAGTGCTTGAAATAAACAAGCTGTCAGAACAGTTTCATCCTGTAGAGATCTACAATCTAACCAGTTTTATTGCAATGGACTTTCATATACAGACATACATACATATATGCATATACATATGTACATACATATATACATGCCTTGATTTAATGGGATTAGTCCTGAGCACAGTCTAAAAAAACAATGATATTACTCAAACTGTGCCCATAAAACACTTCAGGATAGCAGTAGAGGAATCACCAGGCTAAGTGAGAGGTTACTAGCATATTGTGACAGAGTACCCTGACTTACTGACAATACTACTTAGCTACAATTGGAAGAAAATGTCACTTAAAAGATAAATATGTAAAGTAAATGACCCCTGGTTTCATTCCCCTGACACAGAGAGGACAGAGCTTGCCTTTATCGCTCCTGTTGATGGTAGCCTCCACTGACTGCAATTAGAGGATGCAGGGACCCTGCTGGAAAAAATGCACACACTAGTCTGGTAGTGCTTGCAGGACGCAAGATGACTCCCAGGAGGGCAGGCACTGTGGTTCCACCAGCCACACATTGGTAGTGCCAACCACCCCAGGGCCAGGAATGCATTCTCAGGCTTTGTCCTGAGCTTGGTCATCAAGCAGAAAGGTTTCCATGCTCCTGTCATTCACTGTTTTCTCTCTAGTCCTGCTCCACTTGTGTTCGGCCTCACAGGTTTTCAAATACTAAAAGATTTCAATAATAAACATAGGGGCTTCCTTGGTGGTGCAGTGGTTAAGAATCCGCCTGCCAATGCAGGGGACACAGGTTCGAGCCCTGGTCTGGGAAGATCCCACATGCCGCGGAGGAACAACTAAACCCATGCGCCGCAACTACTGAGCCTGCGCTCTAGAGCCCGCGAGCCACAACTACTGAAGCCCACGTGCCTAGAGCCTGTGCTCCGCAACAAGAGAAGCCAACACAATGAGATGCCCGCGCACCGCAGCAAAGAGTAGGCCCCATTCGCTGCAACTGGAGAAAGCCCACGCACAGGAATGAAGACCCAACATAGCCAAAAATAAATAAATAAAATATTTAAAAAATAATAATAAATAAAATGATAAATGTATTTCAAATACAAAAAGATTTCAGTCCTCTCCCAAATCAAATATTACCCAATGTCATAAACAGTCTTGATGAAAATTCTCAGCCACAGAAAATTCAGAGTTTAATTGAGGCCCTGGAAGGGTTAACATTTTCCAAAAAGCTTTTTTCCCCAATGGGGTAAAATAATATCTTCTCCGCTTAGTTTCAAAGAAACATTATTTGAGGCAGGCTCAAACATTACTTTTGTTACCTATATTCATGGCTTTTCACTGGCCCAACTTTTCATTTCAAACATGTGCCAAGAACACCGTGATATGCTCTCTGGTGAGGTATTTGGCATATTCCGTGACTTTGCTCAATCGGATTCTTCTGCCTCTGTGTTCCCCAAACCCATCCCTGTCTGCTAGCCATAACATTACTTGCCACATCAAATCTTCTCTTAGAGCTATCTGTTTACATATTATTCTCCCCTACAAGATTGACAGCTCCTTAAGATAGAAACACTCTTTCTTATCCTTGTACCTTCTAAGTCTTATACTCAGTAGACTCACAATGAACCAGAAGACCTCTTTCAAACGTGTACATTTTGTTATGTGACATCTTGCCCTGCTTACCTTCAGGGATGCTGTGGAGATCATGTGAGATACAGATGTGAAAGTATTTTGAAAATGGGAAGAAAACCTCAATCCAAAAGCAAGACACAATATTAATCTATAGCTAATAAACACTGCAAGCTGCTTTCTTTGAACAGTGTTTAATTTTTAAGGATGATTTCTTAAGTCAGTTATTATAGCTCTGTATTGATGTCTTAAATATATTAATCAATATGGAAAACAGCATGAATGTTTCTAAAAACCTTTCTAAAAAACTGTATGTGTCATGGAAGAAAGACACAGAATTGATGTAGAATATTGCTTGCTGGCTCATGTTATGTGACTCTTAATAAGCAAAATTAGTCAACTAGTAGCATGTTAGGTTGGTGATAATATGGAGAAACCAGCTGTGATGGTTAATTTTATGTGTCAACTTGACTAGCCACAGGCTGCCCAGATTAAACATTATTTCTGGGTATGTCTCTGAGGGTAGTTTCTAGATGAGAGTAGGATTTCAATCAGCAGACTTAGTAAAGTAGATAACCCTCCCCAATGTGGGTGGGCATCATCCAATCCATTGAGGGCCAAAGGCAGTGGAAGGAGGAATTCACCCCTTCTTTCTGCCTTACTGATTGAGCTGGAACACCTCATCTCATCTTCTCCGGCTCTCAGACTGGGATTTACACCATCTGCTCCCCTGGTAATTTAGATTCAGCCTAAATTACACCACTGGCTTTCCTGGATCTCCTGCTCACAGACAGTAGATCACGAAGCTTCTCCGCCCCCATAATTATGTGAGCCAATTCCTCATAATATTATAAAACCTTCTCTCTTCCTCTCTCTCCCCCTCTATCCCTCTCTCTCTCCCTCCCAGTTTTTCAATCAACACTAAGCTAGGTGTGGCTATGAAGAGATTTTACAAATGTAATTAAAGTCCCAAGTCAGTTGACTTCAAACTAATACAAAGAGAGATTACCCTTAGGGGACCTGGCTTCAACAGTTGGAAGACCTTTAAAAGAAAGCTTAGGACTTCCCTGAGCTAAAAGACTTCAAAACAGCAGCTGGATGTGCAATTCCTCTCCCTTTCCCCTAGGTCTTCCTTCTGGAGTGCTTGCTGCCTAAGGTCAAGCTTCAGCCTGTGCTCGCAGGGCTCCAACCTGCTCATGACCTTTCCTTCTTGCCTGCCTGTGCTGTGGACTTCAGGCTTGCTTAGTGACCCCCATGAGAGCATACGTAGGTCAATTCTTTGTAAATAATACACACGCACACACACGCATGTGCACACACACCTCATATATATATTCCCTTCTGGTTCTGTTTCTCTGGGTCAACCCTGACTGATGTAGCAAGTGTTAGTGAACATTTGTCAAATAAAAAAAAAGTAGAAAAAAAGTAGAAAAGTAGAATATTCTAGGACGTATCTATTGTGTAATGAATCACGCCAAAACTTAAGTTTTCAATAATCAATTGAAAAACAATAATCAATTATTATCTCTCATGGTTTTTATAAGTCAGAAATTTGGGAGGAGTGGAGTTTGCAGTTCTTGCTGATGTTCTCTCATGAGGTTGCAAGCAGACGATAGCCAGGACTGTAGTCATCTGAAGGTCTGACCAGGGCTGGAGGATCGACTTCCAAGGTGGCTCACTCATGTGGCTAGCAAGGTGATGTTGACTGTTGGTGGGAGGGCTCAGTTCCTCTCCCCATAGGCCTCTCCAGGGTTGCCTGAGTATCTCCAAACATGGTGGCTGGACTCCCAAGAGAGCAAAAGAGCAGCTATGATTTTTTTAATGATTTACTCTCAGAATTCACACATAGCCACTTTCAAATGATTTTAATGCTCACACAGATCAGCCTGATTCCACAGGCAAGGAGACTACACAAGGGAGGTGAGGACTGTTTGGATGCCATCTTGGAGGCCAGTCATGAATACATAGCAAAATAGTAACATCAGATATCTCTGGACATTGGGATAAAGTGTATGCTTTTCTTCTTTGTGCTTTTCTGTCTTTTCTAAAATCTCTACACTGAACATATATTTTTTAAATTATTTTTATTTTTATTTTTTTGGCCAGGCCACGAGGCTTGTGGGATCTTAGTTCCCCGACCAGGGATCGAACCCGTGCCCCCTGCAGTGGAAGCATGGAGTCCTAACCACTGGACCGCCAGGGAATTCCCATACATGTATTATTTTTAAATCAGAGAAAAATATGTGTTTTTATCTATCTTATGTAGAGCATTCACCTGGTTGTGTTTTAGAAAAGAAAATTAATGCATTGTAATAAAGTTTCAAAGATAAACTCATGTTTTAAGGGACAGAGTATTTTTAACAATAATATCACCTATACTCACATAATCAGATGACAATATAATTTAAAAAATATTTGGGTAGCAGATCTGGGAAATGGAGAGGGCAACATTTATTTAGAAGCTAGACACTGATTTTCAAGTCTACAAAGATGTTAAAAATAATCACCAGTTACAATAAGCCACATGAAAATTTCTTTTAGTTTCAGGACTTCCATTGCTTTATCTTGAATCAATTTTTTAAGTTTGAGCTCATTTTTGAAATTGTTTGTTATGGACTGATTTGTATACCCCCCAAAATTAAATAGGTTGGAGCTCTAACCCTGATATTACTGCATTTGAAGAGAGGGCCTTTAAGAAGGTAATTAAGGTTAAATGAGGTCATATGAGTGGGGTCCTAATCCAACAGACTAGGGTCCCTACAAGGTAAGGAAGAGACACAAGGAGTTGTGAGCACAAAGAGGAAAGGCCACTTGAGGGCACAGAGAGAAGCGGGCACCTGCAAGCCACGGGGAAAGACCACAGGAGACACCAAATGTGCTGACACCCCGATCCTGGACTCCCAACTCCAGAACTATGAGAAATGAAATTCGGGTTTAAGCCACCTAGTCTCTGGTATTTTGTATTAATCCTAGAAGATTAATACACTGCAAAAATTAAGACCTATGTTAACTGAGTAATATCTTAAACAATAAAATATTTTGAGTACTGATGTCAGTCACATTAGCCTCTATCTGAAATTTTTGAAAATTATGAAAACAGAAAAAAAAATAATGAAATAAAGTCATTTACAATCCACCACCTACTCTTCACTTTATAGTACTTCCTTCTGTCCTTTTTTCTACATATATATACTGTTAGAAAAGTAAAATCAGAGCCACCCCCTTATGTATGTTTTTTAATTTTAGTTATATATGCTTTGTATGTATGTGTGTATACTTATGTGTGTATATGCATATGTATATATATATGCAGAGTATATATATGAGTATATGTGTGTGTGTATATATATAAAATGTGTGTGTGTATGTAATGAGCATATAGTGATTCTTTCCTCTATTTAGAAATACTCTTCAGAGATGTGATTTAGTAGCTATGTAGTATTTCACAAATGTACATATAGATTATCATTTTAATGGCTGCTGAGTGTTCATTGTATAGATATGCGGTACGACATGCCACGTCCATGTATTTATATGTATTTGATATAACACACTTCTCTCCCACTAGACTAGATCCTTTAAGGTATAGATGTAACTCTCCTCCTTTTCCCCCCGCATATAACATTGTTCCTTTGCACAAGGATGGCACTTAATAAAGTTGAACTGAGCTGAACAAGATTATGGTTATCTTCTCATTTCAAGAATCAGTGTTTAGGGACTTGCAATTGGTGGCTCAACCCTAACTTCTCCATCTCACTTTAAGGAGGTGCATCCTTGGACCACGAGAGACACAGAGCACATGGGGCAGTGCCTTGCAGTGGTGCTACCAGCACGGAGGCTAGGGGGTAAATCTGGTCACACAACTTCTCCTGCCAGTTTCTCCCATGTTTTACACCACACTTTCTCCTCCAGAGAAGGACTGAATCTCTTTACCAGATCCAGTTAAAAAATTCCCAAGGGACAAACTGTGGGAAGGAGAAGGTATATAGCTTACGTGGGGGAAGGACACTTACCAGGAAAAGGGGAGCTGATTCTAAAAGGGATGGAAGGGCAGAAGAAAGTGTATGTTCCCCTACAGAAGATCTGGACAGGATGATACATGATTGCCTCTTGTCCCTAAACGGTCTTTCATTTCTCCTTCACACATTACCTGAAGTTCTTACCAACTTTCCAATTCAGTAAATTGAAGACAGTTATGGTTTCTGACATTACTAAACTAAGAGCATCAAGTGTAGATAGAGAAGAGGGAGGGAAATTGATTCTCTGACAAAGTGATTTCTTTGGGGAAAAAATATGCTAAGATTTTTCCAATCTGGTTTTAAGTATAATTTTATTGACATTTAATTAATACTGAAGCCAAAAGTCAGGCTCAAACCTTGATTGGTAATAGACACTGGGATTGGGTACTGATCGGATACTGCTATGTACCTGCTCTAAGAGCCAATTGTTAAACTTTGGCAAGGAATTTGGTGAGCCAGTTGTTAAACACAGATATTATTAAAAAGTAAACTACACAAACTTACGGTTAAACAAATGACATTAAACTACACAAACTTACGGTTAAACAAATGACATTAAGAACAAAGGTAATAAGGGACTTCCCTGGTGGCTCAGTGGTTAAGAATCTGCCTGCCAATGCAGGGAACATGGGTTCGAGCCCTGGTCTGGGAAGATCCCACATGCTGTGGAGCAACTAAGCCGTGTGCCACAGCTACTGAAGCCTGCATGTCTAGAGCCCATGCTTCGCAACAAGAAAAGCCACCGCCATGAGAAGTCCATGCACCACAACGAAGAGTAACCCCCACTCGCCACAACTAGAGAAAGCCCGCGCACAGCAACGAAGACCCAACGTGGCCAAAATATAAATTAATTAATTTTTTTAAAAAAAGGTAATTCAAAACTCTCATCACTTCCTAATAATTTGATTATATTTGACTATTACATATGCTCTTGAAGTTATTTATATTTATTGTACCTGCATGGTAGAAATACAAAACGGTAGTAAGTTATCATGCTTCTCTCCCCATTGGCAACTAGAAATCAACCAAGGCAGGAGTATGTAGACCATGGAAATTAGCAAACACCACAAACAAGAATTTTTTTTTTCTGAGAAAGCTGATTGCTAAATATTTACCATCACACCACTGGACACCATCTTTGAACACTAAAGAAATAAATTTGATTTGAAAATCTATGGAAGGACTTTTGGGGGGCCTAGAATGGCCTGAAGCAATCTAAAATGATTTAAAATTATTTGCTCTGGTCTCCGTTGGCCAAGTTCAAGGCAATTTGAACACTAAAATGTCCAAAAGAGATTATAACACATTAAATAAAAAAATTTCTTAAGAGTCCATGATACTAAAATAGAGAAGGAGGAAATAGAAAAGCACTGTTGTGCAGAAGAATACAGCTAATAATAAGTGTAAAAAACAGGACAGAATTACAAAAATCTCCATTTTTGTAACCATCACTGTAATAAATGAGTCAGGTAAGGATCATTAATAAATGTCAAAACTATTGGATGAAGGGTTATTGAAGGACACAATATTCATATGATCATCCTACTGATTAGTTTTTAGTTTCAAAGAATGATCTGGTGAAAATAATCTTAACCAAGAGATCAAGATTAACTTCACCAGCAAAGGAATCCACTGACATTATATAAGGCAACACATTATACACATAACTTGTAGTATTCTTGCCAAAAATGTTTAACCTGAACTTAATCATGAGGAATTAATCAGACAAATCCAGGCTGAGGAACATTCTACAAGACAATTGTTTTAGATCCCTCAAAATATCAATGTATGTCAAACAAAAAAGGTAGAGGGATTGTTCTAGAGTAGATTAAAGGAGACGAAGGAAATAACTAAAGGCACTGCATTATCTTTGTTTGGATCTTGAAACAACTACAACAAAAAGTATAAAGGAAAGTTTGGGGCCCATTTGGAAAATTTGAATATGCACTCTATATTAAATAATATAATCGCATCAATGTTAAATTTCTTGAGAGTAATTATTTTATTGTGATTTTGCAGGATTTTTCACATGCTGAAGTAACATCTGCAACTTAAGAAAATGTACATGCCTACACACACACACACACACACACACACATACACACGCATGCACGCGCGCACGTGCACACAGCATGCAAATGTAGCAAAATGTTAAGAATTGGTGAATCTAGGTGAAGGTACACAGGTATTCATTATACTCGTCATTCATTTTACTTTTCTATAGAATTAAAATTTTTTTAAATAAAAAATGAGGTAAAATACACAAAGTGGGGGAGTTCCCTGGTGGCCTAGTGGTTAGGATTCCAGGCTTTTACTGCCGTGGCCCAGGTTCAATCCCTGGTTGAGGAACTGAGATCCCGCAATCTGAGCAGCATGGACAAAAACAACCCAAAAAACAAAAACACAAAGTGGGAGAGAAAGAGAAGGAGGAGGAGGAGGAAGAAGGAAGGAAGGGAGGGGGGAAAGATTCAGCAGGAAACATCTAATAATGAAAGACCATTAACCTCCATTATCTAATCAGGAACACCAGATATCCTTGAACTAAAAGCTTAAATATAACGTTCCTATGATCATAAATGCACACAAAACAAGATGCTTAGAGATAAAAGAAAATTTACTCATGCTTATTATAAAATTTGAGGTTAATCTTAATATTTATAAATTAAATATTGATATATTCATATCTTGGTATATAATTTTATTCATATCATGATATTTATATTTGTATGGTGTCAATATCCTGAAACAATATGTAGTCATCAAAACACTTTCTCAAAAAGTAATAAAGGGAATAGAAAAACACTCACAATGTAATTTTAGTCAAAGAAGCAGTAAATAAAACACTATATGATCTTCATTTTTATTTTTTATTACAGCATTATTAATACAATAAAATGCACAGATCTTAAGTGTTCAGTTTTATGAGTTTTGGAAATTGTGTACACTAGTGTAACTACCATCCAAAACAAGAAATAGAGCATTTTCATCCACCCCATAAGATTCCCTCCTGCCCATTTCCAGTTGATCCCTTTCCTCCATTCTCATTAGGCAACCATTTTCTTATTTCTGTCTCTATAGATTAGTTTTGTCTGTTCTTGGACTTCATATAAATGCAATCATACAATATTCACTCTTTTATGTCTACTTGCTTCTGCTTAATAATTAATTAGATTAGGTAATTACATTTTGAGATTCATATTAGGAGTTCATTCTTTTGTATTGCTAAGTAATAATCAATTGTATAAATATACATTTTGTAAGCATTCCACTGTGTAAATTTGTTTTTCCTTCTCCCTGTTAATAGACGTTAGGTTGTTTCCAGTTTTAAGTGTTTATGAATAAACTTAATATTGCCGTGTTTAACGCTTTTTGTGGACATATGTTTTACTTCTCTCACGAAAATACTAGAAGTGGAATGAGTTAAGTGTAAACTTTATATGACACCGCTAGGAAATTCACCAAAGTGTGTGTACTATTTTACACTCTCACCAGCAAGGACGAGAGTTCCAGTTGCTCTGCAGCCTCTCCAACATTTGGTGTTGTCAATCTCTTTCATTTTAGCCCTGCTAGTGGGTTGAAATAGTATTTTACAGTGGAGTTAATTTGCATTTATCTTATGATTAATGAAGTTGACCACTTCTGTTCTTATACTTATTGCTCATTTATATGCATCTTCTTTTGTGAAGTGTCTGCAGTGAATTAAATTTGACACTCCTCCATTCAAAAGGTGAAACCAAACGTCTTAAATCTGGATTGTACTTAGTGACTTGCTTCTAATAAACAGACTATGGTGGAAGTGATGATGTGGATGTCTCAATAAGAACATAAAAGGCACCGTGACTTCCTCCTTGCTCTCTCTTGGATTGCTCACTCTGGGGGAAGACAGCTGCCATATCAGGAGTACGTTCAGGCAGCCTATAAAAAAGCCCACGTGGCAAGGAGCTGAGGCCTCTTGCCAACAGCCATATGAGTCATCTCTTGGAAATGAATCCTCCAGCTCCAGTCAGATCTTCAGCTGACTACAGTTCCAACTGATATTTTAATTGCAGCCTCATAAGCAACACTCAGTCAGAACCATCCAGCTAATTTGCCCCCAAATTCCTGATCCTCAGAAAGTATGAGATAATGTTTGTTACTTTAAGCTAAGTTTTAGAGTGATCTGTTATACAGCAATAAATAATTACTGTAGAGTATTATTTTATTATTGATTTGGGGGGTTCTTTATAAATTCTGGATGTAAGTCTTTTGTCATACATACATGCTGAGAATATTTTTTCCCAGTTTATGACTTGTCTGATCATATCTGAATGGTGTCTTCTAATGAGCAGAGAAATTTTGCACAATTCAGTTTAACATTATTTCTCTTATGGTTAATGCTTTCTGTGTTTTTTCCATGAAATCTTTTTCCCAAGATCATAAAGATAGCCTCTTTTTATTCTCCTTGAAGCTTTATGTTTCTGGTTTTAAGTTTAGGTCTATGATCTCAAATTAACTTTTTGTGTATGGAGTGAGATATGGGTTAAAGTTCATTTGTTTTCCTCCATATGGATATTCAGTTGTTCCAGCAGCACTGGCACATTAACTGATCTTGATTTATTTTTTAAAAAGATAATATACACCCAAAAATGCTAAAAGTAATCCTAAAAATGTTAACAATTATTATTATTAAGTGGTAGAATTAGAAGTGGTTTCTTGTCTTTTTTCTTTTAAACATTATTTTTAAATTTATTTATTTAATTTATTTATTTTTGGCTATGTTGGGTCTTTGTTGCTGCACGTGGGCTTTCTCTAGTTGTGGCGAGCGGGGGCTACTCTTCGTCACGGTGCACGGGCTTCTCATTGTGGCGGCTTCTCTTGTTGCGGAGCATGGGCTCTAGGCGCGTGGGCTTCAGTAGTTGTGGCTCACAGGCTCAGTAGTTGTGGCACACGGGCTTAGCTGCTCTGCAGCATGTGGGATCTTCCCGGACCAGGGCTTGAACCCGTGTCCCCTGCATTGGCAGGAGGATTCTTAACCACTGTGCCACCAGGGAAGCCCGTTTCTTGTCTTCTTTAGAGTTTTCTGTATTTCCTTAATTTTTGACAATAAACCTGTAATACTTTATATCTAAAAATGAATAAAACATTTAATTTTCATGTTTATTTTTCCTTCTTTCCTTTAACTGTAAAATAAAATCTATAAAATTATAGCTTAAAATGCATGTAAATAAAAGTATCTTTAGAAAATTCATGGGTATGACTCAAATACAGTAATATTTTACTAATTCAGATAAAAGACCATCTGAATAAGTGGACACATTGTAAAAAGTCTTATAAAAATTGCTTTATATTTAAGTTCAATTTTTATTACTTTCATTTATATTGAATAATTCTGAAAGTCCATAAAATTTGCCAAGTAAAAAACTTTGGACTCTGCTTTTACATATGAATATTTTGTCATTTTGATTTTATAATTATTTACATTCAAATTATTTCTGGTAAAGTGTTTTACAAAGGCCCAGATATCCCTTTTCTCTTACATGGGTTAAACATTTATCTCACAAGCTTGTACACCATTCTTTGGAAACTCTCGTCGGGGCAAAAGTAAACATCAACCTCTTTGAGTATCACAAATGCAGTCAAAATGAAAGCAGTTTTACTGTAACATGGTATTATTCCCAAAGAGATAAATATATTCTGGCAAAAGAGGAAGACAAGCTAAGAATCAACAGTAAAAATGTATAACTCATCAGTTTCCATCAGAGCAATGTCACATAAAACTTTCTTCTTTCTGTTTGAATCGGTTTTGGATTCCCTAAGTTTTGCTTGAGGTTTAAATTTCAGCCTTAAACGATCAAACACCAGTTCTTTCGGCCTGGCTTTCTCCTTTTACAGCAATTCAAGCCAGCTTAGAAAATTTAACTTAACCAAAATATAGTCAAACACTTGGAAAACTCTCAACACACCTGGCCTACATTTGAGCTGTATGACAACCTGGGTTTCAAGCTTCACTGCATTAATTTGTGGTACAGCAGTTAGCCACACGCTTGCAGGGGGGGAGCTGTATCACCCAAATGCTGAGAATGGGGGTACGGAGGGGAAGTATAACAGCAGTTCTTCTATGTAATCAAAACATTTCATTGCTAAAGTTATTGTGCCAAGTGAAATGTACTGATGAAACTGAGTAGAATATTTTAATATTTTTTAAAACTACTGTATGGAAAGCAGCACTGTCAGAAATATATCTAACAGGAGGGACCTTGTAACATGGAACAAACAGTTAACATGAATAAACACTGAGGGGGAAAAAGAATCCTGGAAAAGCGATCACAAAACTGCAAAACGACTGTTTAGGACTGAAAGATTTTATGTGGAAACTTCTCTGCAGCTGTGACCGTTTGTCTGTATTAACAACAGACCTGTTTTGTTTTGTTTGGGGGTTTGACAAATTACAGTATCCTGTGCTGTTCTCCTGTCTCGTGGAAAAATACAGGGAACTGTAGCTCTATAGATTCTTCATCCTGTAGTTTTACGTTTTCCCCACTTTTCCTGAGCTCTCCCATAGCCGTAGACTAGATGAGAAAGCCTTCGACCTTCAATTGCAAAGTCAGAGGGAAAAAGGTTTGATCTTGGCGACTAAGTCATTCACTAATGGAAATGAAAGCTGTTGGCTCTGGAAACCCTGGCTTCAGTGCTGGGGGATCATGTGCAAACTGCAGAGTAAGTGGTGAGGCTGGAATCTGGACCAGCGTTCCCAGGCCTTTGCCCAGTCTCCCACTCCCACAATTTCCATAACTGCTTATCCCAACCTTACTTCTTTGCTTGTTCTCATCCAATACAAATTCATATTCTCATCAAAAGTATTTCAGTGCCTAATTGGTGAAGAAGGCAAGGTACTATAACAAGAAGTGAACAGTTCCCTCTCTTCCAGGACAAATGTAAAGTGACAAGAAAACCGAAATCAGTTCAGAAACTATTACTTTTCAAAGACAAATAGATGAGATCCTTTCGCTTTCTGTTGTTTTTTTTTTCCTTGTTCTTTTGAAGCTTAAGGAGGTTTGCTCTGATTTAGGCAGAAAGGAGAATATTCTTAGTGCTTGACCCATGTCCCTCAAAACACACACACACATGCACACACATGTACTTTTTTTTTTTAAGAAGAGCTTGTGGTGATAACTGGTTTGAAAAGAACTGGAAAAAACAGGGCACACGTCCACCACCTTCTATTCGTTGCTATTAAGTGGGATCCAGAGGGCAGCAGAGGAGTTTCTCCCACTTTCCTATTTCTACTTATGAATGCCATCCTTACTTTTTTCATAGTCACTGTAGGGGGTTGAATGGTGGCCCCAAACCACCAGAACTTGTAGATGTGGCCTTATTTGGAAAAAGAGTCTCTGCAGATGAAATTAAGTTAAGGGTCTTGAAATGAGATCATCCTGGATTATCCAGGTTGCCCCCAAAGGCAACAAGTGTCCTTAGAAGAGGAAGAAGAGAAAAAGGGAAAACGGAGACAGATATTGAAGTGATGCAGCTACACGCCAAGGAACCGCTGGAGCCCCCAGCATCTGGCAACAGAGAGGAAGGAATCTCTCCTAAAGCCTCCTGAGAGTGTGCGACCCTGGCAACACCTTGATTTGACACTTCCGGCCTCCAGGACTATGAGAGAATAGGCTCTGTTGTTTGAAGCCACCAAACTTGTGGTCATTTGTCACGGCAGATTTGTTAACTAATACAGTCACCCAAGGTCTTCATCAGTTGCTGCTTCCTCAAACTCTGTTATTCATTCATTTGTTCACAAAACAAACAGGCAAACGTGTCAGGCACTGAGCAATGCACAGGGACCCTGAGTTGGAAAACTAATCTTGCTCTCAAGAGCTTTATAATCCGATAGAAAGAATCAGACATGTAAACTAAGAAGTACAAATAAAGGATAGCTGACGTCATTATAATGTGAAATGGTCACTGCTTCCTGGCATAGTCACCCAGGGTTCATAGAGGAGGGACATGTGAAAGTTGAGAAGGTGTCTGCTGGCTAAACGGATATGGGAAGGAGGGAACTGTTGGAAGAGAATGGAGCATGAACAGAGGTATGGAGGCATGAAGTCATGTAGTCTCTACTGAAATTGGTTGTTTTTAAGTATGTCTACTAAGATTCCAAAGTAGGCGTGACAAGAGGAAAGGGTAGATAAGAACTAGATTATAGAGAGCCACATTAGCCAAGCTAAACAGTTTGGAATGCATCCAACTGGAACAATGGGAACAAGTGGGAAGCTACTAAAGGGTTTTAAGCATAGTGAGAATATCACCACTCTTGTATTTTAGAAAGATCACTCTGGTAGAGGTGGGAAGAGGGGCTTAGAGACTCAAGGCAGAGAGATTCATTATAAGAGCACTGATGTGGTCTAGGTAACAGAGGATAAGAGGCTGATGTCAGGCACAATTGTGAGATTAAAGCACAGGGGTGGATAAAAAGAGAAACTTACAAAGGAATCTGAGATAGAATAGAGTCTGAGTTAGAGAAGTAAGAAGGAAACAAAGAAAATTCTATGAGAGTAACCAAGAGAGATGAGGGTATCAAGAGGGGAATAACAATAGTCAGAAGCCACTGAGAAGCCAGGTAATGTAAGACTCAGAGAAGTCCATTGGATTTGTCAATGAAGAGACCACTGGTGACTCTGTCAGGACATTTAAGGGTAGATCTTAACAACCAGCAGTGTAAATTTCTGGGAAGTCAATGAGCATCGGAAAAATGAAGAGGTTGGTCAACAGATTAGTAGTTGTCAAAGTGTGTTCCCTGCACTTTCCCCAGCATCATCTGAGGACTTAGAAATCCATATTCTCAGGCCCCACTCCCATTAAACCCGACACTCAGGTGTAGAGGCCAAAAATCTGTGTTCTAACAAGCCCTCCACTGATTCTGATACTCGCTAAGTTTGAGAACCACCTACACACACCACACAGGGCCTTACTACTGAAAATGTGAGCGGCAAACTGGCAGCATCAATATCATTTGGGAGCCTGTTACACATGCAGAATTTAGAACCCAACACCTGACCCACTGAATCAGAATTGGCATTTTTAACAAGATCCCTAGGGATTCAGATGTACATGAAGTTCAAGAAGCACAGCTGAAGGATTTCAACTCAATAACTTCCTTGCCCAACATCTCAGATTACTTATTATAGACATCCAGTAAATTGCTAACACAAAGAATGAGAGAGAATTCAATGTAACACACCAAAATATCCTCCTTTCAAATGGGATCACAAATACCAGACAGAAAATGGGCTGTACTTTAGATGAGACCAGGAGAATTCCAGGTGTAGTCAAAGTAATACAGGTGCTTTCTAGTTCTTTGGCATTCAATTCCAGATTACAGAAATACATATTTTTCTTCAAAAAGCTAAAAAACTTACTGAAGTTCATTCTGATGGAAAATAACATCAGGCCACTAGGACTTTATTCAAAAACGTCTCTTGGTATCCTTGACAGAGACAGTATATGGGAACAGGTAGATATTTTTATGACCTAGTAGGGAGTTACTTATGTTAGGAAACCAAGAACATTAATAGCCTTGCGATTTACTGTATGTAAAATATAACTAAATAAAAATGACGTTAAAGCTATTATACTTATTTTGTGTGAATACGGTTTAACCCAAAGGTTCTCAGTGTCCCCAGACAAGCAGCATCAGTATCACCTTTGAGCTTGTTAGAATCTGCGTTACTGCATTACCGGCCTCCACTCTGACCTACTGGATCAGAATCTCTGCCGATGGGACCCAGGAAACTATTTTGCCAAGTCCCCCAGGTGATTTGATGCACATTAAAGTTTGAGAAGCACGGGTTTAGGCATCAGAAACACTTCAGATAAAACAGTCTCCTGTTTGCCTAAACTGCCTCTTAAAGTCTCTTCTCCATTTAAATGTTTTCATTTATCTTTCATGTCCTTTCATGGCTCCTTCTTTCTTCCTTCCTCTTTTTTCTTCCTCTATCTACCTATGTCTTTCCGCTCTACTTTTTCACTTCCTGTTTCTTTCCTAGCTCACTTTAGCTTTGAACTGCCTCATTCTTGAAGATGCATACAAATCTAGCACTTCTGCTCACAAGTTTGCCAGCCTAAGCAATTCTATCAGATAGCCATGCTCAGCATTATGAGAGAAACAAAACAGAACATCAGCCGCTTTGTCCTTGAAACAATGCAGCTTGCAGAAACGACAGTATAGAACTAGTCACTGTACAGCTCTTTGGTATTAATGAGACTTTAATTAGCAAGAGCACTCATGACAGTCATGTGTTCACTGTCCACAAAACGTCTGCAGGCATGGAAGAGGACAAGACTTTCAGTCTACAGGCAACTTACCAGAATATCTGGCCCCTGTTTTAGGATTAGGTATTCATGCCTTCACCATAGGAGGTGGCTAAAACCACAGCAGGAAAAATATTAATAATATTAATAAATACAAAAATTTAAAAATATTAATAAAAATATTCTTTTATTTAACAGAAATAGTCTGTCTTTATTACACAGCCTACTGCTCATAATAGTAATTGCTCACAATTATTTAGTACTAAATATGGTCCAGGCCCTTTTCTATGAGGCTTACCATTATTAATATATTTAAATCTTCCCATAACCCTGTGAGTTCAGTAGTATTGCCATCTCCATTTTACAGATAAGGAAGTGAAAGCATGGAAAGGTTAAGTAACTTGTCAGGGGTCACACTGCTGGGAAGTACTAGAGATGGGATTTGCATAAAGGCAATCTTGCTCCGGGGTCCTAGATCAGATCCACTCTGTTACACTGCTTCTCAAGTGAGAATGCCTTGAGTCAGACAAGGTGCATTTGAATTTCATACTCCTTCACATTTCACACTATTTATTAAACATCTTCACGTCCTAACACTTTCAGTTGGAAAGAGTATGGTGCAGTGGAACTACTGCTAGACTGGGAGCCACAGGTCCTCAGTTGCAATCTTAGTGTTATAATCAGCTAGCTGGATGATGATGGAGAAACTCAGGGTTTTCATTTCAATGGGTCACAATTTCTTCTCTTGTAAAAAGACAGTACTAGACTTCATTAGATTATATTTATGCTTCTCTCCAGATCCAACGTTCTTTGAATTCTAAGAATAAAACATAGCCCCAGGAAGTAAACTTAGGAATATAATGGTACACAGAAGCATAATGAATTAATTTTCTAATTATTCCTTTAGCTGTAATATAAACAAATAGCTCAATATAGCACAATCCTTGGTTTTTTAGGCAGAACAGTGTTTGCTACTATGTGAACATGATAGAAATATGAGTTTCCTACCACTGCTTCTAACAAATTATCACAACCTTAGCAGTTGAGAACAAAACAAATTTATTACCTTACAGTTCCAGAAGTCAGAAATCTACAATATGTCTTATGAGGCTAGAAATCAACATTTCAGCAGAGCTGCATTCCTTCTGGAGGCTCTAGGGGAGAATCCGTTTCCTTGGCTTTTCTCGCTTTCGGAGGTTGCCTGCATTCTTGGCTGGGAGCACACTTCCTCCATTTTCAAAGCCAGCAACGGCAGGTTCATCCCTCACATCTGACCTCTTCTGCCTCCCTCTTTGACATATAAGGACCCTTGTGATTAGACTTGGCCCGCCTGGATAATCCAGGATAACCTCTCCATCTCAAAATCCTTAACTTAATCATATCTGCAAAGTCCTTTTGTCGTGTAAGGTAACACATTAACAGATTCCTGGGATTAGGACGTGGACATTTCGGGTTGTGGAGTAGTATTCTGCCTACTATGGGGATATTTTATAGTTCTCCAGGAAGCCTTCCATTTCATATATTTAAAAACAGAAGTACTTCCCTGGTGGCACAGTGGTTAAGAATCTGCCTGCCAATGCAGGGAACATGGGTTTGAGGTCTGGTCCGGGAAGATCCCACATGCCGAGGAGCAACTAAGCCCGTACACCACAACTACTGAGCTCTAGAGCCCGCGAGCCACAACTCTGAAGCCCACGTGCCACAGCTACTGAAGCCTGTGCGCCTAGAGCTCATGCTCCACAGCAAGAGAAGCCACCACAATGAGAAGCCCGTGCACCGCAAGGAAGAGTAGCCCCAACTCGCCGCAACTAGAGAAAGCCCACATGCAGCAACGAAGACCCAACGCAGCCAACAATAAATAAATAAATAAAGTAAAAACCAAAGTGTTCAGAACAAAAAGGAAAAATATTCAATTCTGAAATGTAATATTAATGAAGTTTACATCTAATTAAACAATGAAGTGCATATGTCCATCTACTGAATATTTTCTAGAGTTGCTATTCTTTTGAGTACAAAAGAATGTTAGAGCCCCAAAAGACCATAGAGACAACCTAGTGAAGTCAAACCTCCTTATTTTATGTACAAAGAAACAAGGGCCCAGAGAGGCTAGTGACTTGCCAGTGAGTGAGAAGTGAGCCTAACACCTCCGGGCTTGGTTTCAAGATCTAAGTCTCTTCCATGACACCTGTAGGCTGCTTTTCATTTTTTCAATCTACCAATAATTTCTAAGACTTTTTAGCTTAATGCTTAGGGAAAAATCTTAGCTAAATATCCTTTGGTATACCAGGCAAATCAGACACTCTTTTGTAGCCAATGCTAACGATCAGAACAGGCCTCTTACTCTTCCTTGTTCTTTGGGGAAGTATGTAAAATAGTAAAATACTGCAGAAGGAAAAAAAAAGTCTTGGTCTTTTGATTGCCATGTGACGATAAAGAGTAGGAGGAAAGCTATGCTGTGGTAAGGAAAGTAGCTAAACCACAGATGAAGAGCTCATTGAAAAACATCTTGTAAACACCCTTTCTTACCCTTAAAATGTGTCAAATCAAATGCTTTAGATGACACACTTGTAAGCGATTTAATTCCATTTGGGCTGTTGATAAAGCAAAAACTGATATTAAACACAAAAAGTCTAAGAATAACAACAAACTTAGTTGACTCCTTAAAATATGTCATAGCCTTTCTAGGGTCAAATCCTTGCTTTGAAAAGTCAAATCTTAACTTCTGCATTGCATAGAGCAAGGAGAGTGCAACCCCAGACCTAAACATGGGCAGCATGGACAGTATTGTCTGCCTTCCCGCCCCAGTTTCCCCTTTTTTAGCAGAAAATTTTAGCTTCTCCTTAGAGAAGGACAACACAGCCCTTCCGAAGTACTGCTGTTAGAAACCCTATCATTCAGAAACTACACTAACAGATTAAAGGTTAAAGAGTACATGATGATTTCAACAGATGCCAAGAAAGCATTGTTGAAATACAAAATCCATTCTTTTTTTTTTAATTTCATCTTAGCCAGCTAGTAACGGAAATAAATATTCTTAAATAAATGCATTGTATAGAACCGACCAGAATTCTACAACAAATATAATGGTGAATCCCACGTTCCCAGAGATTCCAGTTAGCTTTTTAGTGACTCACTCATAATATGAATGAATAGTCAAGGATCCTTAGACATTTGGTTGAAATTCCTAACAAGATAAAAATAAACAAGCACATAGGAAAAAAATGCAGGGAGCAGAAGAACAATAAAACGATTTCTAAAATAACTGTAGAGGGGACTTCCCTGGCGGCGCAGTGGTTAAAATCCGCCTGCCAATGCAGGGGACATGGGTTTGAACCCAGGTCCGGGAAGATCCCACATGCCGCGGAGCTATTAAGCCAGTGCGCCACAACTACTGAGCCTGCACTCTAGAGCCCGTGAGCCACAACTACTGAGCCTGCGTGACACAACTACTGAAGCCCATGCGCCTAGAGCCCATGTTCCGCAACAAGAAAAGCCACCGCAATGAGAAGCCCGCGCACCGCAACGAAGAGCAGCCCCCGCTTGCTGCAACTAGAGAAAGCCCGCACGCAACAAGACCCAATGCAGCCAAAAATAAATAAATAAACAAATAAATTTGTAAAAAAAAAAACTATAGAGAGGAGGAGGGAAGAAAGAAGGAAGGAAGGAAGGGAGGGAGGGCGGAGGGAAAGAAGGGAAAAAGGAAAGAAGGAAGAAAGGAAGACAACCTTGGCACTTCCCTGGCAGTCCAGTGGTTAAGACTTTGCCTTCCAACGCAGAGGGTGTGGGTTTGATCCCTGGTCGGGCAGCTAAGATCCCACATGCCTTGTGGCCAAAAAACCAAAACATAAGACAGAAGCAATACTGTAACAAATTCAATAAAGACTTTAAAAATGGTCCACATCAAAAAAATACATTTATAGAAAGAAAAAGAGAGGAAGACAACCTTCAGAGAACATATAAATGATCTGGAAATTTAAAAATATATATGGAAAGCAAAACCAAGAGAAAGGTTGGAAGAAAAGATTGAGAAAATCTCCAAGAAACTAGAAGAGAAAGATAAAGGGTTTGAAAATGGTAGAGAAAAGATAAAATAATTAGAGGATCAACTGAGGAAATCCAGTATCTAAATAATAGGAATTCTAAAGAGAGCTCAGAGAAAATGGTAGGGAGGATATTACTAAAGAAACAATGTAAGAAAATTTCCAGAACTAAAGTCCATGGGTTTCCAGATTCAGTTACAAAGCACAAAGGCACACCAAGGCATATCACTGTGAAATTTCAGAGCACTTAGGGCAAAGAGAATATTCTGCAAACTTCCAGAAAGGAAAACAGGTTACATTAAAATGGCATTGGACTTCAAATAATAACACTTTCAGCAAGTAATTAAGGAATTAATGTCTTCTAAATTTTGAGGGGACAATATTGCTAAATACCTGAATTGCTAAATACCTGAATTCAGCCAAGTTCTAAATCATATCTAGTGTGACACATTTCAACATTTAGGGTCTCAAAAACTTTGCTTTCCACAAGTGTTTCTAAGGAAGCTACTGAAGAATATGTGCCACCAAAACAAGGGAGTAAAATAAGAAAAAGGAAGACTTGAGATTCAAAAAAGCAGGGATGAAAGAAAATGAAAAGCTCAAAGGGCTTCCTAGATTGATGGCAGAGGCAAAGCATGGGATGGCTGAAGTTCAGCCTGTGACAGAGCAGTTATTTTTACCTAAAGGAATATTATAACAGTCAATACAGGCTAAGTTATGCTACAGTAATAAACAACCCTCCCCCAAATCTGTTAATTAGACTGAGATTAATTTCTCTCTCACTCTACATGTTCTTTGTAGATTAACTTTGTTAGCAGACAATCTATGCTTACTACGGTCACTTAGAAATCAGGCCAAAAGGGAAGATTTTTAAAAGAAAAAGTGAAATATACATATT
The DNA here is from genome assembly GCF_964374135.1 of Grampus griseus. NCBI lineage: Eukaryota > Metazoa > Chordata > Mammalia > Artiodactyla > Delphinidae > Grampus > Grampus griseus. The sequence goes on from NC_139007.1 coordinate 43,308,795, forward strand.
ACTTTAACTGACCATACTGAAATAAATTTTGTAGCTTTGTTGGGAAGTCTGAGGCTCAATTAACGATAGGTATACAAAAAACTCAGCAAATGAGAAAAAAATAAGATTGTACAAGTACACACTTGTGTAATTACAGTACATAGTGTAGCTTAGCTGTGAACAAAATTTTTACGATCATGTCAATATTGACATTGAATATTTATTTAACAAAAACTTTATGATGTAACAAATAGGAGTATGTGGGGATGGAGCAGTATGTGTTGGGGTAATGTAAGAGCACTAAATTCTCTCCTAAAGCATGAAATAAGTAGGGAATAAAATAAATGGAAAAAATTTAAAATAACAGTATAAGAATGATATTAGAAATATGAAAATAAATATTATTAGAAATAACTTAAAGATTGGAAAACATTTGTTGTAGTGGAACAGACAATAGAGATGGAGAAAGTTGGAAGAATACTGTTTTTGTAATATCATATGACAAATTATGTACATGTGTTCATTGATAAAAATTAAAGTTGAATTAAAAATAAACTTAATATAAAATTTGCAAGGCGTACGTTAAAAAATTAATCCATTTATGAAGGACATTAAAGAAAACATGAAGAAATATAAAAATAAGTAGTGATCCTGGAAAAGAAGGCTCCATATTGTCTACACTCATGAATAGTATTAGAATCTCCCAACAGTGTACATCCAACTTCCCTCTCCCAGGCTTTGTGCTATTGTTTTATATATTGTATATCTACATGTGTTGCTGTTGTTATAAAATTCACAATATGTTGTTATTATTTTAGCTTTAAGCATTCAATTATCACTTAAAGAGATTTGTTTAAATGTCATTTATATTTATGTACCTATTAACTCTTTCTGGTGTTCTTCATTCCTTTGTGTAGATCCAGATTTACACCTGGTATCATTTTCTTTCTGCCAGAAGGGCTTCCATGAATGTTTCTTATAGCACAAGCCTGCTGGCAGTAAATTCTTTTAGCTTTTGTTTGTTTGAAGGAGTCTTTATTTTTGAAAGGTAATTTGGCAGGTATGAAATTCTACATTGATGAATTATTTTTTCAGTACTTTAGAGGTGTTGCCCAACTGTATTCTGCTTACATTGTTTATGGGTTTTTTTCTCTTACCACTTTAAAAATATTTTTATTATCAGTTCTAAACAATTTGATTATGACATGAATTGGTGAAGTTTTCTTTATGTTTCTTGCCCTTTTTGTTAACTGAGCTTCTTTGATCTCTAGATTTATAATTTTCATCAAATTTGGAATATTTCAGACATTATTTCTTCAAAAATTTTTTTCTGACCTCACTTCATCCACTTCTCCTTCTGGGACTCTAATTAGATACATATTTAGCCTCTATACATTGCTCTACAGCTAGCCCCATGAATCCTTTGTTCATTTTTTTTCTGTATGTTTCATTTTGGACAGATTTTTATTGCTCTGTCTTCAAACTCACTGGTCTTTTCTTCTATAATTTCTAATCTTCTGTTAACCCCAGCCTTATTGAACATATTGAACATATTATTACCTTATTGAACATATTGAGTATATTTACAATAGCATTTCAAGGTTCTTTTCTACTAATTTTTCATCTGTGTCATTTCTGGATTAATTTCAATTGACTGATCTTTTTCCTCATTATGAATTGCATTTTCTTGCTTACTTGTATGCCTGTTAATTTTTAAATTGGATGCCAGGTACTGTGAATTTTACTTTGTTGGGTCCTGGATGTTTTTGTATTCTTATAAATATTCTTGATCTTGCTCTGGGACATGGTTAAGTTACTTGGCCCTTTTGAAACCTGCTTTTTTAGGTGAGACCAGAACAGCCTGTTGGTCTAGGACTGTCTCACCAATAAGTACCCCTTGTGAATATTCTACTTGATATCCTGTGTGTTAGGTCTTTTGACACTGGATGATGGGAACACAAACTATTCTTGGCCCTGTATGAGATTTGGGGACTGTCCGCTTGATCTTTTCATGAAGTTCTTTCCCTGGCCTTAGATAGCTTCCTCACACATGTGTGCCAATCATTACCCAGCTGCAGATTTGAGAAGAACCCTCTGCAGAACTCCAGAGATTTCTTCAGTTCTTTCCTCTGGCACTCTGCCTTATGAATTCTAGCAGCCTTGGCACCCCTGAATTCTGAGCTAAAAATCCAGAATTCAAGTAGCCCACCAGACTCTGTGTGGGTTCTCGCCCACTGCATGGCAGCCTATTTGTAGGGCCCTCTTCATTTATTTTCCTCTCTCAGGGGTCACAGTTCTGCACTGTTGTCTAATATCTGAAAATCATTATTTTACATATTTTGTCCTGCTTTTAGTTGTTTAACACAATAGGTAAATCTGGCCCCATGACTCCACCATGGCCAGATTGTATAGATGTCAGTTGTCCCCAGATTAAACCATAAATTTAATATAAACCCAATGAAAAGCCCACAGGATCTGTTTTTTTTAAATGAGGGAGGGTTGATTTAACAATATATCTAAAAGCAAAAATGCAATCAAACAGCCAAGACATTTTTGAAAAAAATAAAATAAATCTTTCCCTATGTGGCATTTAAGCAATCTTATAATCCTGGAATAAAATAAAAATGATATACTTTGGGAACAGAAATATACATATAGATTGACAGATGTTGGAGAGAGTTTGGGCAAGTGTGGGGTCCTGAAGCTTAAATTTTCTTAGGTTCACTATAAATCTGCCTTTGACACTGTATATAAAAGATATTATATAAAGGTCAAGTTAGGTTTACCACAAGAAAACAAATAGTTTAATGTTTGAAAATGTGATTTTATTTGCCACATTAACAGATGTAAGGGAAAAACTATATGACTATCTCAATATATGCAAAAAAAGCACTTGAGTAAATTCAATCCATTCATGATTTGCTTAAATGGTCATATCAAAATGGAAAAAAAGGAAACTTCCTTATCCTATTAAAAGATCTCTATAAAAAATACAATAAACATCATAAGCAATGGAAATCCTTTTAAAACCATGAACAAATACATCTATCAGCTCCTCTTAAATCTGTTCAACATTGCCCTAGAAATCCTAACCAGCACAGTAAAGCAGAAATGAATGAAAACACTGAATACATAAACAAAGCATAAGGATTGTAATGGAAAAACTAGGCTTTCATAATTTGCTGATGATACAATCATCTATAGAAAGAATCCAAAAGAAACCACAGAAAAATTAACTATAGTAAGAAAGTTCAGTGAAGTTCCTATACAAAATCAACAGGCAAAATCAATTGAATTTCTAAACTCCAGGAAAAAAAAGTTAGAAAAATCTAATTTTTTTAAAAAAAGATACCATTACAACATGGATGGATCACAAAACATAATATTGAATAAGAGAAACGTGACAGAAGAATGCATAAAGATTCCATCCATATGAAGTTCAAAAGCAGGCAAAACTAAATTACATTATTTAGGATGGCATATTTTGGTGTGAAAACTAAAGTAAAAATAAAGATCTGATTACTTTAAAGTCATGATAGTGGTTACTTCTTGGGAGAGGCTGGGAGGCTACAACTTGGAATATTTTCTACGGGGTTAGAAATATTCTATAGCTTGACTTGAATAGTGATAACAAGCGTGTTCATTTTATAATTATTTGTTAAACTGCATACGTGTGTGCTAGGGTCTTTACAAACATATACTAGACTTCATGATTAAAATAGTTAAGAATATATCATTTATAATAACAAAAATATAAGTTCCCTGTAAGTAATCTAACAAATAAATTATAATATCCTCATAAAGAAAATTATAAAAGTGTATTAAAAGACATTAAGGAAAATCCTATAAAAAAATCTGCAGAGATACGCTACACACATCTATAGGAAAATCTAATATTATAAATTTTCTCATTAACACAACATTGTAAGTCAACTATACTTCAATTAAAAATTTTTAAATTAAAAAATGAATAAATTTTTTCACTATATTACCTTATAGATCCAATATAAACCAAACAAAATCCTAACAGAGATTTTTGTGGAATTGACAGATTTATTCTGAATTCATATAGAAATACAAATGGCCAGAAATTGTCAAGATATTCCTAAAGAAGCCCAGTGTTGGAGGTTTTGAAGCTATGGTAATTAGGGTGGTGTGATCCTGGCACAGGGATAGACAAACAGACCAATGGAACAAAACATACAGCCTAGAAGCAAACCCATGAGTAATCTGTGAAAGAACTGGAATAGCAGCTCAAAGAAGAAAAAAGGGACTATTCCATAAACTGTGCTGGGACAATTGGAATATACACAGAATAAAATATAATCGGATCTCTACCAGTCTCAAAAATCAGTTGCAACTTCATTAAATACTTTAATTCTAAAAAAAAACCTTAAAATTTTGAAAGGTAAAACTATGAAACTTTTAGGAAATAATATGAAAATGCATCTTTATTACCTTGAGTTAGGGAAGACATTAAAATGTGCAAATTATAAAGAGAAAGACTGTATATCTGACTATATTTAGATTTAGAAATACTATCTATCAAAAGGTACATAGAGAGGACACAAATATACTAATAGGATAAAACAGAAAGCATAGAAGAGATCCACAGACACAATTATCTGATTTATGACAAAGATGTCACTGCAATTCAGTAGGAAAAAAAGTGATCTTTTCAATAAATTGTGCTAAGGTCAACTGGATATCAATATGAATAAATAAATAAATAAATAAATCTGGACCTCTTCATACCACATATGAAAAAAAAATTCAAAATGCTTTATAAACCTAAATATGAAAGCTGAAACAGAGTTCTAAATGAAAACATACAACCTTGGAGTAGGCAAAGATTTCTTAAACACGAATCTTTGTGTAATGTTAAATATTATAAATTTTTTAAATTTATAAATTGGATTTCATTAAAAACATTAACCATAAAAAATTTTATAAATTGGACTTCATTAAAACTAAGAACTTTTGTTTACCAAAAGACATCGTGTAGAGATGAAAGGGCAAACCAAAAGCCAGAAGAGGATATTACATATGTCTAACAATGGACTTGAATCCATAATATATAAAGAAATACAAATCAAAATCAGAAAGACTGACAATCAGAAAAATAAAACAAAAAAGAGCAAAAAATAGTAGCACTTCATAAAAGAAATTTATGAATGGCCATTAAGCCTACAAAAAATTGTTCAGCATCATTAGTCACCAAGAGATGCAAATTAAAGAGAAAATGAGAGTCTATCAGATTAAACCATATAAAATTGCCTATGACAAGATGATTTCATATAGACCAATCTAATAAAATGTGGTTAAAATTCAAGGAATGACCATACCAAATGTTGATGAGGACATAAAGCAGCTGAAACTCACACACTGTTATTCCAAGCATATATTGGTGCAACCACTTTGCCAAACAGTCTGGCTACACCTACTAAAGCCAACCATACATACAACTATGCCCAGAAATTCCACTCCTGACTATAAATGCAGGGACAGTAAGGACTATTGTCCATCAAAGGATAAGTACAGGAATTCTTATAGCAGGAATGTTTAATAGTCTAACACAAGAACCCATGTATGCACCAACTATAGAATGGAAAATTGTAAAATGTTCACATAGTGGAATACTATGTAGCAATGAAAAAGAACAATATTTTTACATACAGTGTCTGGCAGATATAATATTGGGTGAAAGAAGCCAATTATAAAATAGTACATTTTGTATGATTATTGTATGATTGTACAATTGTACATATTGTATACAATTGTACATATCGTATACAATTGTACAATCATACAATATTATACAATATTATACACGGGACTTCCCTGGTGGTCCACGGGTAAAGAATCCACCTTCCAATGCAGGGGGCACGGGTTCAATCCCTGGTCGGGGAAGTAAGATCCCACATGCTACGGGGCAACTAAGCCCGCGCGCCACAACTACTGAGCTCATGACCCTCAACAAGAAAGCTCACATGCCACAAACTACAGAGCCCACTCGCCCTGGAGCCCATGTGCCACAACTAGAGAGAGAAAACCCTCATGCCCTCAAACCCTCTCTCCTCTAGAAAGAAGCCCACGTGCCACAACAAAGAGCCCACACGCTGCAACAGAAGATCCCGCATGCCACAACTAAGACCTGACACAGCCAAAAAGTAAAATAAATAAATATTGAAAAAAATTCCCTTATACAAAAAAAAACATATTATAAAATTCCATGCATTAAGAGTTCAAAACAGGCAAAACTGATCCAGAGTGGTAGAGGGTAGAATACTGTGAGCACAGGCAGTGCAGGAGCATTAACTAGAGAGGGGGCATAAGAGAGTCTACTGTAGTCCTGGAGATGTTTTACATACTGATCTAGGTGACGGCTATATGGGTATGTACATATATAATAATTCTGTACACTTAAGTTAATTCACTTTGCAGATTGTAGATAAGACCTCCATAATATGTATGACAAAGGATGTGAAAATGTAAGTTTAACTGAGAAAACATATCTGCAAAACATAATTGACATAGACTTATCATCCAAAATTCATGAAAATTTTCTATATATTTTAAAAATATAAATAACCCAATAGAAAAATAGGCATCATTGAAAAGAAAAAAAGAATATATCCAAAAAAGTACAAGATAATTCAATCTTGTTAGTTATCATGGAAATGCTAATTAAAATCACAAGATATCATTTCCATACACCAGAAAAGCAAAATTTAAAGTTCATCAGTATCAAGTGTTGGTAAGGGTGTGGAACAATCAGAACTTAAAACATTGCTGGTGACTTATTATCATGATTCCTATTTATATCAAGTTGAAAAAACATATGAAACTAAACCATGTATCGATCGATCAGGGTAATATTTTATTTAAATAATTTATTTTTTTTTAAGTGTGAATAAAGCTTTAATGTTATTAGTCTAGGAGAATACTTTATGATGTCAGAGGAGAGAACGTCTTTTTATTTATTTATTTTTTTGGGGGGAAAAAAAAAGACCCCCACTAAGGAAGGTAATAATAGCATCCTGATTGTATGAATGGGGAAATTGCGGAGCTGAGAGATTATGGGACCAGACAAGGCTATATGAGTTGTTGGACTTGTATTAGGAATCCCTGTCTCTGTAGGGATTCTTTTTTTTTAACATCTTTATTGGAGTATAATTGCTTTACAATGGTGTGTTAGTTTCTGCTGTACAACAAAGTAAATCAGCTATACATATACATACATCCCCGTATCTCCTCCCCCTTGCATCTCCCTCCCACCCTCCCTACCCCACCCCTCTAGGTGGTCACAAAGCACCAAGCTGATCTCCCTGTGCTATGCGGCTGCTTCCCACTAGCTATCTATTTTACATTTGGTAGTGGATATATGTCCATGCCACTCTCTCACTTCGTCCCAGCTTGATCAGAGTAATGTTTTATATTTTAAGCTAGAGTACACAGAAGTATTTGTTATTTTTCACAAACTTTTGCATTGAACTTCTATACCATATTTATATTAAGAAAAATTTGTCTGATAATATTTTGTATAGGTTCATAGCAGAACTAAATGATCTCCTAAAACTCTTCTACTTCTAGTAAATCAAAGGATTTTGAACTTATCACTAAAACTCTTTCCACCTAACTTTAATATTCTAGTATTTGTGCATTCCCAAATTGGAAGCCTGAGAAGTATTACCCAGAACATGGACTAGTAGGCACTCTTTCTTTTGTAACACAGTACTTTCAAAAACATCATTTTGTACCTTTGCCTTTCTTCAGAGGATGTGAACAAAATGTTCAAGGTCAATGAAACAATTCACAAGTTTTACCAAACAGGGGAGGGTGGGGAGAAGGAAGAAGAGAGATAAGGTTTGACTCCCAAGGACCTTCTGATATATGAAAGGTCTGTTGGAAAAATTAGTATCTTTACAAAGTAAATAAATACTTTAGAAGTCAGTCCATTCTGTATAAGCAAAAGACAGATTTAAAGGGAGGGAGAAATGAAACTGACCAGCTGAAGCAGCACTGTCCTTTCAGATTGTCATTCTCTTTAGACATTACACATCTAGAAGACAAACTCTAAGCAAATAAAATTTAATGTCACAAAAATGTACTTTTCTACCAGTAGCTATAGAGACATTACCAAAAACTCATTTAATAAAACCTTTGGAATAATAAATATCTCTGACTTGAGCATAATATTAACCAATGGACTAAGAAAACATGACACAAACAATAATTCAAACTCTTACGAGGACACTCTAATTGGTATATAAATTATAAATTTTATTTGTTTAAAGGTATAATTTAGTGTAGGGATCTTATAGAAATTGTCTATTTCTGCAGGGTTAGTTAGCTTTGGCATTTCATTAAATATTATTTATCTCTATCATAACTAAATTACACAAATAAGCCTTAATATATATTTTTACTTTTTCCCCTCCTTCTATCCTCTTAGCCTGCAGACTCAAAACTCAGCTAAACTTATAAAGTAAATTGGATATTTATGTACATTTCACTTATAGATTCTACCTGAGAATCATTCCTTACACCTTGAGCTTTTGTTAAACATTTACTTGCAAATGTTGTTTGAGAGAATCAAGAGAGTCAAAAATCTTACTGTTTTAAAATAAAACATAAAAAGGCCCCTTAACTGTAATTCCTTATCTATGATACCTCATAAACGTGAAATTCATGTTCCTTTTTTAAATTGTTTTTCCCCTTGTTTTTCCTTTCATGAGAAGAGGGTGGTGGTAGGTAAATATTTGTGAAAGTAAAGATAACTTACTGACAACTTGATACTTCCTGGTTCACAGCACAGAGCTGGGGCTCTCCCAGACCTGACTGCACAAGGCCAAGCAAAGGTGTGTGTTCACTCAAGGACTTACCACCTGAGGATTTCATTAGTGTGGCCCAAACTATTATTTTGATTCAGCATATTTTCTATTACTTTATCTCATTTACAATGTAAATGGTGGCTTCTTGGTTAAATCATGGTCATTTTTCTGTCAATTTTTGTGCCTTTTTGCTCAGCCATTTTGACATTATATTGACCTTTAAAACTGAGAGTCCTTTGTAAACAAAAACGGAATTTGGAAGAAGCAACAGTGTCCTTGGTCTCTCTTGACACTTACTAAGAGGGAGAGAGAGCTAGTGGTGAAGCCCCCCAATACAGTTGAACTGTATAGTTTCTGAATAGAAAAAAAATGCTTTTGATCTCCTTGAAAACCTCTATCTAGGTGTGTATCACGTTTATGCTCTATTATTAAACCCTTAATTTCAGTGTTTGTTCTAAAATCAATGGGGAATTTCAGCTATAAATTCAGGTAAAATAAAATATTAAAAAAATCATTCTAAAAGGAAAATCAAAGTTGTAGAGCTAAACAAAGTTATTAAGTGTATTTTCTGGAATGCTAATTATGTTCTAGTATAAGTTAGACCCACCCTCTCTCCCCCACCACCTTGTAAATTGCATTTTAAATTATAATATTTCAAAATAGGCACCATAAGGGTAAGAAAGTGGGACTGAAAGGGTAGATGTGAAGGAAAAAAAAAGAAAAAGCTTGATGGCCTGTTTAACCCACTTTTGGTGTTCATTATACAGTAGACATTTAGTGCACGCTACAGTTTTAAATAAACAAAGTCATAGAGTTTATAAAATATTAGGTACAGTATGATCCAATTTTAGTTTTAAAAATTTATGCATACATGTTCAGGAAAATATCTGATAATATATACACCAAATAGATATTTCTGGTTATGGGATTGTATACATTTTATCTTTTTTTTAATTTTCAAAAGTATATATATATAAAAATTATATGTATATAGTTTTACAATATATATACTTACCAGATATACTATATATTGTACTTATATTTTGTATGTGTATATGTATTATATATTTATATATAATGTTTATATTATATATTACATATATTATTACTACTAATAATACAAATTATTTTTAACTTAAAAATAAATTATATTATTTCTTTGTGATCCAAGAGGTTCCTAAGTTAAACTTAGAGAAATTTCACAATTCACTTCATTCATTCATTTATTTGAGCATTTATAACAAACATAGCTTGAGCATTTACCATATGTCAGGCCCTCTTACAGGGGCCAGGGACACAGTATAAGACATATGACATATGACAATGACATATGATTGTTCCATTCTCAGGCAACTAAAAGTCAAATCCCAAATCCAGGGAATTCAGCTGTCTCCCAACACTGTCTAGATTATTTCAACAAATATTTGTTGATCAACTTTGATATGCAGAATCTTATGTTCGATCCTCAGAGGATGAAAACAAAAGGGATTGGGGAGAGAGATGCGGCCTTAGACTGTAAAAGCCAGTGAAACACTCAATGTGGGTGAATGATAAGAGCTAACACGTAAGCAGTGCTCACTCTGTGAAGACGCAGTCTAAGCACTTCATGTGTGTAAACTCATTCACTCCTCACAGCAGCCTTATTAAGTAAGGTCTGTTGTTATCATTCCCATGCTATAGATGAAGAAACAGGGGCTCAGAGATTGTGTCCTGCACAACATAAATTACCTAGTAAATGGCAGAGCTAGAATTTGAACCCAGGCAATCTGGCTCCAGCACCCAGACTTTAAACCACTACCCGGCATAGGTGTGGGTTTGGCAAAGAAAAGGAAGGAGTACGCTCCAGAACAGAGGAAAAGATGTTAACCACATTTGGAAGTAAGCCTGTGGAAAGAATGTGTCCGACAGTGGGCAAGACTTTATAGACAAGGTACAAGTAGCACAATGAAGAAATTTAAGTAGTGGGAATCCGGGAGCTTTGCCCTAAAAATTATGTACAGATAAATTAAAGGTAAAGATGAGAAACATCTGATGAATTTGAAGCAAAGCGGGCTGCAAACGCACCAGAGAGAAAAGAAATTTTTGTTCTGAAATATTTTGTAGTGATCAAAGTTGAGAAACCTCAGACTGGGAGACCAAGTGAAAATATCCAGGTGTGAGAGAACTAAGAATGGGAGGGTGAGCCATCAGGGACACAGAAATGCCAGAGTTTTGGAACGGCCAAGTGAGAACAGCTCAGCGTTTTGAGGAGGGTGGCAGACTGTAGGAACTGAGTAAAGTGAAGAACTTTCTGTAAAAAATGACTTGGGCTGTGTAGACTGACCCATCAGGCAGCTACTGTGCAGCAGAGGCTGGAAGTCTGAAGGAGGAGGAAGTGGAGAGATGGACAGATAATTTGGATGGTGCCACGGTCACCAAACCAGGATGATGACACTGTACGGTGGGGAAGCTGTGCAACGAAAAGAGTGTGGACTCGTAGTGGAATCTCATTCCATAGACAGGGGGAAAGTCTCTAAAAGAGGAGTAAGGGAGTCAAGAAGGGAAAAATAAATAGGAACAGAAGGAGAAAAGTAATCAATGCCGTGACAGCCCAGATCAAAAGGAAGATTTCAAAGAGTTTTCTAAAAATCAGTATTGACTATTTGTTTTCACACACCTTCCATAAAATGTGAAATACGTCATTTCATTTTATTGTGATCTTAAACTACATATATTGCCCATGTTAAAAGTGAAAAAATGTTGAATTTTGATGTAAATTGATTCTTTGAGAAAACCGTCATTGCAGTTATGTTAATCACAAAACAAAAGTATGACAGTAACTTAATTATTCTTGGAGATTTCTGAAGTCAAAACACACAAATCACATAATATGACTGCCTTTTATAATCATATGCTGATCTACTTATGTAGCTGAGCCCCGCAGTTCAAAGGTATTGAACGTTAAGATCCAAGATCATTTCTGCTCTGCGGAAATACTGTGCAGTAGAATTATTCCGATACTTAACATGCTCCAGTTCTCACTTGCTGTACAAATGGCTTCTGCAGGAATGAATGTGACTGGGGAGGAAACAGCTATTGGAAGGCATCCCCTGTATTCTTCCGGAACACAAAGAGCTATCACATTCAGGATAAAATAAAAGAGAATCCTTTGGGGATACAGATCTCAGGGTCTAGCATCAGCAAATTAGTTAGTTCTTAAGAACCTTTTTATTTTTAAAAAAGCCTAACCCAATAAGAAAAGGCAGCAGGGAAGAAATCCTTTCAAATGTACAAACTTCTGTTACATGTAATAGACAAAGAGTCTGTAGTCTTTTTCTATCTTTAGGATTATCACAGATACATAAAAAAGATATCAAACTTTTAGCGTTCCAAAGAGTGATCTTTTCTCCCCCCAGCTGTTTACTTACTGATCTATAAATCAGTTTGTATAACGCTCAATTTTAAAAAAAAGTGTTTATAAAAGGGGAGTAAGGTGTAGTGACTCTCCCCTGGCACAGTTTCATTTCAAAGGATGCTGGTAACCAAGCAGATGTGATCAACTACCCCTTTAACATGCCCCAAACAGACACCATGACCCCCTCGATCCTGACAGACCATATTCTTTGTAGCTTCTGTAGCACTTTGGATGCCTGCTAAATTGTTATTTGTTACAAAGCATGCTTTTGCTATGACAGATGCCCCCAACTCCTTCTCTCTGCTGAGCTCGTGGAATCACAGCTGTGTTGTACCACAAGCACAGTGTTGTCAAATCTTTGCTTTGTTTAATTATTCAAGTTGGTTCTACCACAGAATTAAACTGCCTGGGGACATTATGGGATTTCAGCACAAACAATGCACATGACCCTATAGATACCAACCCTTGCCAAGTATCCACGCGGACCCTGCTGCTCACTCACAGTGGTAACTGACAGCATAACCCCTAACAACCACAAGGAAAGCTAGATGGAGTAGTTTAATCCAAAGCCAGATTGCCTCCTTACTGTACCACAGTCCTTCAGGCTGAGAGCTCTTGCTGGTTCAAGGCCAGCATAAGTCTGAAAGTCAGCCTGGAAGTGGTTACCTCCTCAGAACTCAAGTTCTGGCCAGTTTAGGAACACTACTTCAAGGTTGTAGTTTCCTGAATGTAATGGAATTGTCTGGATCAATTTCATCCTCTGAACTTTACTTTTTCTTTACTCTCTTCTTCCCAAAGTACTTTAAAAAGCATAAAGGAGTGTTTATCTGTGAGCTAGACATTGCCCAGTACTCCAGTGGGATTATGACAAGACCAACTTGGAATGTTTATTCTCTTTCATCCCATAAAATTTTTAAAAACTAGAATATTAGGAGAGGAAGTAGGCTTTAGAGATCATCTAGTTAGAGTTGCTCATTTTGCAAAGAGGAAAGGGAGATAGAGTGGTAGAAAAACCTGAACAGAGTCACACAGCTAGAAGTAGCAGACCTCCTGCTGTGCCCTAATCTAGGGCTCTGCCACTGAAGAGACACCCCAAAAAAGGCCCTTTTCTACTATCCTATCCTCCTTCCTTCTCTGCACTTCGGCAGGGATGAGTGTCTCTCTCCTGAAGAGAGAAAAGACAGCTGCAGTCTCTTTGCTGTGTTACAGTGTGACTGTAGGGTTGACTAAAGCAAGGAGAAGGAGGGGGCAACTCCGAGGAGGCCATATTTACAGGGCAGAGGGCCTCCCCAATCCCTACAACATCCTGGTGCCTCAATGTCTACGGGCTAAGAAATCAGTGCATAGAAAGGGACTTTGCTTGGTCACCGTGTAACTAGGAACGCAGCTGCACTGGCGGCCGCGCAATTCTCCAGGGGCGACCAGGCATCAGTCCAGCACCTCTGAGAACTGACAGAGCTGGGGAAGCTGACTTCTTCCCTCCACACTTGGAAGGATGCATGGCTTGAGCTCTCCCAGGCTGGGAGAGAAGAAGCAGATTAAAAAGCTACAGAAGCTGAACCTAAAAGTACCCTTTCTCAAGGCTCCACAATCACTTCTCAGTACTGGATGAATTTATGGGGAAACATGGGGGAAAAAAAGAGAGATGTTCGATGTAATGGACACTCTCGATATTTCAAGGATTAGTAGATTTATCTAGGTGGAGTTTTTTCCACCTAACTTAGAGAAGCATAGATTAGAAGTTTAAGGGAGCTGAGAAGTCAGCAAGTAAAAAATACCAATTAACCGAGGGATCCTACCTGTAACAGGATTAAAGTCTTTCAAGTTATTTTATACTTAAATCAAATATAAATTTTAATTTGGTAACGTGTACTAATAAAATATTTCCCAGGAGACAGAAAAGACTGAGACTGTTTCCTGGATATTTCATTGTTCCGTGAATTTCACATGTAAGTGCTTCCTTTGCACCTCAATCACGGGCACAGGGAGCACAGCGTTGCTTATGACTCTAGGTAGCTTTCAAGCAAAATGACTCACAAAATGCCTACTATCGGCCAGGTAGATAGCAAAAGCAAACAGTACTTGGTCCTGCCAACAAGGAGCGTACAACAAAGGCAAGTAGCTGGACAACTCTATTTTATCTGTATTTACTTCCTAACCCCTGACCTCCCTCCTAAGCTTCAGTCCTGTCCTTTTAACAAGCTGCTTTAATTCCCGCCTCCTCTGCACCCACATAGTCTAATGCATTTCTCGAGCTGAAATGCCTAAAGCTGAATGCATTGTTTTCCCTCTAAAATTGATTTTCCAATTTTTATAAATGGTATCACTATTTTTTTATATAAATTAATGTATTTATTTATTTATGGCTGCATTGGGTCTTCGTTGCTGCACGCCAGCTTTCCTCTAGTTGCAGCGAGCAGGGGCTGCTCTTTGTTGCAGTGTGCAGGCTTCTCATTGCGGTGGCTTCTCTTGTTGCAGAGCAGGGCTCTAGGCTCACGGGCTTCAGTAGTTGTGGCACGCAGCCTCAGTAGTTGTGGCTCGCAGGCTCAGTAGTTGTGGTGCCTAGGTTTAGTTGCTCTGCGGCATGTGGGATCTCCCCAGACCAGGGCTGGAACCCACGTCCCCTGCACTGGCAGGCGGATTCTTAACCACTACGCCATCAGGGAAGTCACGGTATCACTATTTTCAAAGTCATCCAAACACAAGACTTTGTAGTCAGTTTTTATTCCACCCTTTTCCTTATCCTCAAACTCAATCACATCTTCCTATTGATCCTTGCTTCATACTCTTTGGAGTCCACTCTTCTGCTCTAGTCTCACTGCCTCATGCCTTTATATCTGTGCCCAGGCGCTCACATACTCTCACGTACTCTTGCACTAGTAACAAATTTGTCTAATACCCCCAGTTTCTAGGCTGTCTCGCTACCTTGCCTACTACCTGAGGAATCTTCCTAAAATACCTCTTTGATCTTGTCACTCACTTGCTCAAAAATTTTTGAGTAGTAGCCTTTGCCCTCAGAAGAATCTTGTTGCCTTAGCTTGGCATTTGCAATGTCCCATCCTCTAGTGGCTACTGTCTGTCATGTCCCCTGGCTCCCCAAAGATGTATTGTTTCCATATGTGCCAGTTGTTAATGCCTTTCCACTACTTGGAATGCCTTCACCCCAACTCCACCTGTTACCACCTTGACGACTTCCAAATGTCTTTCCCTGCTCGTCAATTCACCTTCTCTTAATTCCCTAAGCATTTATTACATGCAGCACTATATGTCCATATAACATCATATACTGTCTTATACTACTGTTATTTTTCTACATGTCTCCTATTACATATCTATCTGTGAAATACAAGGGGATGTGCTAGGCAGTTTAAGTATTTAATGATATATAAGAATTATAGTATAAGAAAGAAACATGTACACAAGTAACATTAATATGTATCATTATGTGGTAAGTACTATAAGAAAGTTAGAAAGTAGGAAACCAGAGCAAAGAGAGATTACCTGCAACTGAGAGTATCAGGTAAAAAAAATTCATGGAGCATTAGACCTGAACCCTAAAATTAGGATAGAATTCTATGGTATCTTAGACATACTAGGTTCTCCAAGAATATGTGCTGACTGAATAACAATGAATGAAGTAATTAATGAATAATGAAAATGGACACCAAGTACAAGGTGATTTATCAGAAATTACCCACGAATTTAATGACAAAGATTAGAAAAGCTTATCTAAATGTCTCATGAGCAGTTATCAATCCAACAGACATTCCAGCCTTTTGTGTTTCCTTAAACTACAAGTCTGCCCAGATCTTGCATCACGATCTACTAGAGGTATGTGACATAGTTGTGTCATTCCAGAGGTGGGCAGTATCTGAGAGCCCGTGGAATGATGGATACAGGCATGCCTTTCCAGTGCCTGTAACTCTACGCTGCTCTTGGAAATCTCTTCTTTCCAGGGGGAGGAAGATATTCTAGTTTTAATCTTTCTGAGAGCAGGAGACCTTAAGGGCAGCTTCACAGACGTACCACTTGTCCTATTTATAATAAGCCCCATGTAGACACTTTCCATGTTACAGTTGGGGAAATAAAGGTATCAAACACAAGGGAATTGCCCAAAGTCACAGAGCAAACCAGTAGCAAGTAGACATATCTGCAGAGGGCTGGGGTATCCTGTCCCAAATCCGGTGGGTCACGAGAGCCCATGAGTAGTCCAATTTTGACTACTTAGAGCAGCCAGAACTAGTCCCAGGGCTTTCTTTGACAGTGGGACCTTTTGGCGACCCCAGTCTCTTTATGCATTAGCTGACTGTATCAACTCTCCTGCCCGCCATGTACTGAGCTTCCCACCTCCACAGGCACTGACATTACAGGTTCCTAAAGAGGAGGTTATAAACATTAATCAAGAGAGTGAAGTTCATGCCTGAGAATGTTATGACAATCAAAGTAACACATAAGACAGAAATTGCTTCCAGTGAATAAGGAGACATCTTTTCTCTGCATGAAGCCTCTGCCTGCAATGTAATTTCCTGTAGAGGTGGCAGCATGAAGGAAAGAGTAGAAAAGCAAACGAATATGGTTCTTTATAATGAATACACTGAAAAGGTCTTATAAAAGTAAATAAAGTCCCTATAAAACACTAGGAAATTTCTTTGAAAATAGCCCATAAACTGGCCATAAATGTTACTTCAGCCTGAAAGCCAAGGCATGAATATAATTAGGACTCACTAAAAGAATCCAGACCAAGGGTGAGGACGGGTCTAAGTACTGCACAGTGTGAAGGGAGCAACTGGAGAGTGGTCAGGTAGGAATGTTAATTGCCTCTTGAACAGACCCCTGAGGAGATTCTGCAGGCCCTCTCCATTCTTTTGAGGGGGGGGTGGGGTGAGGCCCAGGGATGGGGA
This sequence comes from Grampus griseus, assembly GCF_964374135.1. NCBI lineage: Eukaryota > Metazoa > Chordata > Mammalia > Artiodactyla > Delphinidae > Grampus > Grampus griseus. Next base: position 43,325,903 of record NC_139007.1, read on the forward strand.
TGAGAAGTTAACCATAAAAATTTCACTGCTGGACTAAGTTCCTGGCTCTGTACAGTCACGAGCAGTTGTGATTATTCCCAGACTTGTAATATTTCTTTTTTTAAAAAATTTATATATTTATTTGTTTTTATTTTTAGCTGTGTTGGGTCTTCGTTGCCGTGCGCGGGCTTTCTCTAGTTGCGGCAAGCGGGGGCTTCTTTTGTTGCAGAGCACGGGCTCTAGGCACGTGGCCTCAGTAGCTGTGGCTCGCGGGCTCTAGAGCACAGGCTCAGTAGTTGTGGCACACAGGCTTAGTTGCTCCACGGCATGTGGGATATTCCAGGACCAGGGCTCGAACCCGCGTTCCCTGCATTGGCAGGCAGATTCTTAACCACTGTGCCACCAGGGAAGCCCGGAATATTTCTTGAGTATTGATGAGCCTAAAGATATAGGAAAGGTACAGACAGTGGTTCCAAAAGTCCTTGAATTTTTATAAATCTAGTAACTACGAATTTAAAATAATTATGTTGACTCCTCTTAATGGTATGTTTTTAAGGCATGTTTATATTAATAGCTCAGGTTTCTATAGCTTTTAAGGGTCTACAAATGATTTTTACCTACATTACCTAATTTGAACCTCCCATCAAGCATGTAAGGTATTACATTGTGTGAAAGTACAGGCTTAAGGAATTTTGATCTCTCACTAAAGAAATCTTTGGGAACCTACTTCTCCCTGATGCTATACATTGAGTGCGTGGAAAGTCTACAAGTTCTGTTGGAGAACCATGCCTGTGCAGAGTGAAATAAAAGACATAAGGTGATACATATATATACGTATATACATACTCACACACATATATACATACATATATATGCATAATTTCAGTATACATGTGTATATAAGATAAACCAGTTTTTTTACAGTAAAATGGATGTAGGAATTGTTAATATTTAGGATCCAAAAAAATCTGTGAAATTCAGCAATTCTTGTGATATTCAGTAAACATATACGTGTACTGTGGAAACAACTGGACATACGTATTAACAAACTTCAGAAATGAAACACAGACAGAAAAAGAATTCACTAAGTTCTTAATGAGAGTATCATTTATACACACATTTTCCCAAAAATGAAAAAGTACTGATCTTCAGACTTTTCACTGAATGAGAGCATGATGTATATGTGGTATGGCTTAAAGAATTACAGAGATCGCTAATAATTACTTTTATTTGTCCCTTGCTGCATTAAATGATTAATGGACACCCCCAGAGACACCTGGGTACAGCTTGGAGGCATGGCTACCAAGAACTAAGTCCAAAACCCACCTCTCTTACTAGGTAAGTGATTTTGAGTAAGATTCTTAACATGTTTGGGCATCAGTTTATACACCTACGAAATGAGGGTAATGATCTAAGACTTACCTCACCAAGAGGCTTGAAAGATTTTTTAAAAAAGCAGTATATGTGAATGTACTTTGTAAAGTGTGAAGCAATAAAGAAATATTAGTGGATTTTCTTATTTCCCTTCTTAAATTCAGCCTTCCATATTGGTAGTTTGTTTTTTTTTTTAAAGTTTTATAGACTTAGCTTGTAGCAAATATTGTATGTGAGTGTGGTAATTTTTGAAGCCATAGAAAGCTGTGCTCACCGTTATAACCTCTTATTGAACATGTAGGATAATTTCTACAGTGATTGGCTGGGATCAATTTCAAAATGATCACAAGATTCTCTAAGTCCCCTATTCAAGCCCTTTTCGCTGTTCCTCCCATCAAGAGATAGAGTCTATATTTTCATCTTTGAATCTGGGCTTTGCTGTATGATTTGCTTTGGCCAATGGGATATTAGAAAATATGACACAACAGAGACTTGAAAAAGGCACACTGGTGTTTGTGTTCTTTTGCTGTTGGGATCTTATGAACAAGTCCAGACCTGCTAGCCTGCTGGATGATGCCATATGGAGAAAGGCCTAAGGCATTTCAATCGTCCAGGCCACCCAGATGAGGCCCCATACATGTGAGTGGGTGACGCCATCCTAAACCTTCCAACCTCAACCAGGCCAGCCCATCAAAAAAGGAGAAGGAATAAATGCTGTTTTCTTAAACAAGTAAGTTTTACAGTGGTTTGTTATGTAGCAAAAGCTAACTGATGCCTTGGCCTGAAGTGGTTGCCATATCTACAGAAATTTCCAGAAACTTCTCTTCAGTGACTTGTTTAGGAAATAACTATTCCTACGCTCAAAAGACCTCTAAGACTTTAAAACACTATATTTGTGTGCAGTTATCATGTTATCTGAAAAAAGTTACTCAACTAATGGAACCAAGGGACCAAGCAAATCCTTTAAGACTCAGAATCCCTAAAGATGACCCGGGAAGTAAACAGTAGTTTGGTTAAGTTTTTTAAAACCAATTGCAAACATGTTATCAGAGACCCCCTTAGCTGACATTTTTCTTCAACTAAACCCTGACATTGACACTTTACGCCACCCTCCTCGCCCACTCCTCACTTACCCTTGTCCCTAGCATAGCAAAATTCTGAGCAGCTCCCTCCAGCCTATCTAAATTTTCTTATTTCTGAATTGTGGATGATCCTGATTGACATACATTAGTGAGTGTAAATAAGAAATCCTTTTTAACAAAACAAAGCCTAAAGTATCTATAATCAGATCATATTCAGAATTATATCACAAAGTTGTAAGATTTTCTGAGTAAATGCAATGCAATAAACATGCCCCAGTGATAATTCCATGAAAAACCAAGAAGAAAAATAATAAATCACGGAATCAACAAAATAAGAAGGAATGTGGAAATATGGTTATGTTAGGATATCAGGTCTAGAGCAATAGACTGAAAACATATTATTTTCCAAAGATGATATAATTTAGATTACACTAAAAAGAGACACATGGTGGGACTTTTTAATCACACACACACCAAAAAAAATTCTTTAAGTCACCTCAACAAAATCAAAAACAGGGACTAGACAAAGGTAGTAAAATACTGAGTACATGAGACAAAATTTCAACTGGATATGGAGATATAATATAATTAAATAAGGACACATAGTCACGACAGTACAGACTACTCCCCTTGCCCAATTAGCAACCATCAATATCAGATCTATCCGGATTAAGTTCCAGGAAAATGAGTCAAATAACAGTAATCAGGTTGTAATGGTGAATTAATAACCAGAGACCTATAACAGTAATAGAGGTCAATAAAGTTTTATTGTACCCTGTGGAATTGCATAAATTACTATGTCGTTCTAAAGTTTCATATCAAAAGTAACTCTATAATAACTGGACCACTGTATAAAAATATTTAGCCAGTATTTATTCAGCTCCTACTATGTGTAAATCGACCATTATAAGGAGTTTCTTTGTACAATTTGGGTTCCAAATGTTTATTTTGGTCCCGTTATTTTGAAGTTGGACCATATTTTATCCCCAAGCAGTACTATAAATGGTAAGCAGTTTCCCAAATCAGTTCACAGAAGCTCATTTATCCCCTTATGTACATTTAACTCTCATTAGTACTCCAGCTACCAGACAATGCATGACAGCATTTCAGTTGAATAAGAGATGCTGCGTTACATCCTCTGGTCTCACCTCTTCCCACAACCCAAACCACATCAAACTATCAAAGTTGCCATGAATATGCCATGTTTTAACACCTCCATCACTTTTGCACAGGCTATTTCTTTTATCTAAAATACTACCTCCAACAACCAATACCTTCACACACACACACACACACACACACACACACACACACACACACACACACACACACAACTGTCTTGCAATCTTCAAAATATACTTCAAGGCTAGACTCAAATATCATGCTGCCTCTGTGAAGCCTTAATGGCTCCCCAAAGCTGAGTCAGACAACTATCTCAACTGTTTTTTATAAATATGTATAAAATCATTCCATTATAGCCTCTAAGAAACTGACCGATAATTTATCTGTTTATGCATTTGTTTTCCACTAGACTGTGAGCTTCTCAACACATTCTATATGTTATTCTCCTTTATCGTCTCAAGGTTCAGCACAATACCTGGAAGTTAACAGGTTCATAATAAATGGTGAATAAAGAATAAATGGATGAATAAATGAATAACGGAAAGAAAACTGAAGTAAGAATCAGAGTGTCAAAATTATCCTTTCTGGTCTGCCACCAACTACCTGAGCAACCTAAGAGCAATAAGCCTTCTGAATCCAATTTCTTCTTCTGTTAAATAAGAGGGTTGGATTCAATCATCTAAAGTTCTCTCAAATGGTAGCAATAAAAAAGAAATAACATTATTTGAGCTCCTCCTAAATGTGAGACGTTGGCTCAGCGCTTTACACACACAGTAACACTAATCTTTACAACACTCTTTACAATAGTACCAGAAGTGGATACTATTTATACCCATTCTGTGGATAAGAAAAACAAGACTCAGTTTAAGTAACTTAAGGCTCCCATAGATAATGAGAATAAAGTTAGGATTCATGCCCAGGTCTGTCTGGCTCCAAAGCCCATAAGACACTGGTAACAGAGTATGCTGGCATCTTGTAGGCATATTGTAAGTGTTAAGATTATCTACCCATTTTTGCATACAAGTGGAGGATTATCTGTCCACTTTCATATACAAGATTTCCATGTCATCTAGGAATAATGATAATTCAGCCATTCTGTTCTGGGCTGCTAAGTGCATAAACCACACCAGTCATCACTGAAATCCACTTGAGATGCTGGCAATCAACTCTTCCCTACACCAAATTGAAGCTCACAGGATTTTCTCAATTCCCAGCCGAATAAAACCTCTACTAATATGTTTTATGAATGGTAAAACCTCATTAAAATGTTGATGTCATCAAAGAAGCGGGATATCTGTTTAGAGTCTCTCTGTAGTAGAGAGAAAAGATCCATCACTGAGCCCAAGGCGTAGTAAGTTTCTGAATAACAGTATTTCACTATATATATATACACATATATATATACATATATACACATATACACATATATATATATACATGCAAGTTATTATTTACACTGAGTCATTCTCTACTTTTTGGAAACAAAACAAAAGATATATGTTTTAAGAACAGGAAATATGACTTTTTCATATCCTATTATCAGCATACTATGAATTTAATGTGTAATTAGGTATTTATACCTAATCATACTTTGCTCTTTATGTTCATAAACTTAGTCCCCAAATCTCTTGAAACATGTAAAATATCTGTTCAGTATTCTTTTTCATTTGCTTTCACAATTACATAGGGTGGAAATTTTTGGAAAAATAACTACCAACATCTCTTCAGAAATTATCTCTGGAAACTGGGATTATGGGAAACTTTCACTCTTTATATTATTAATTTTTGGAATTATTTTAATTGCTACAAAGATCATGTATTGGTTTTGTAATTAGAAAAAAGCAAATATATAATCTCAATCTTTAATAATAGCCTCAACAAATTTTTATTACTTAAATTTTACTAGAAACAATTTTCACGATAAACCAGAATGTTTAGATTTAGTTTTACCCCCGGACGACTTAACAACTCTTAGCATTAGAAGATGAAGTCTGTTCAGATGTGCAGAGTATTATCTAATAACTGGCCTTGAATGAGTATCTAGGGATTGACAACATCTCACCAGAATGCCATGTAGTACTAAGTCACAAAATGCCTTTAATTTAAAATCACCTCAAAAGCATACTCAAACATTTGGCAGCGGGAGTACTATGAGCCCATGAGGGAAATGCTCTAATCCTTCAACATAAGGACCCCAGGTCATGTTCTTCATTTAAGCGTGCATCACCTCTTAATCTTGACAGCAAAATCCTCACCAAAATTTTGGCAAGCACACTGGGAATGATGCTGCCAAACAGGCCTCATTACTGATCAGTCTGGTTTCCTCTCTGCTGAAACATGAAGCTATCTAACAAAAACTGCTTGATGCAAATCACAAACAGATTTTCTCAGAATTTGGTTCTTTTGTTTATGAGCAGAAGGAAGAAGAATTACCCTATAGTTACCTCTGTCTGCTGACCAACACTATATATCAGATGTTGGCAAACTATGGGTCAAATCTGGCTGTCCCCAACCCCCGCCTGTTTTTATACGGCCCACAAACTAAGAAATGTCTTTTAAATTGTTGCATAAAAATCAAAAGAAGAACCATGCTTCAGGACATGTGAAAATTATATATAATTCAAATTTCAGTGTCTATAAATTAAATGTTATTGGAACACAGCCCACTCATTTGTTTAGGTATTGTCTGTGGCTGCTTTTGTGTGACAACAAAGTTGAGTAATTTCATGGCCCTCTGTAGTGGGTTCAACAGAAACAAAATATTCATGTCAGCCTGGACCCTCACAATGTGGTCTTATGCGGTAATAGGGTCTTAGTAGATCAAATTAAGTTAAGATGAGGTCATACAGGAATAGAGGAGACCCTAAGTCCAATGACTGGTGTCCTTATAAGAAGAAAAGACAAAGAAATACACGGAAGGAATCTCGTGGAGATAGAAACTGAGATTGGAGTGAGGCATTTACTAGCCCAGGAACACCAAGGATTGCCAGCAATGACCAGAAGCTCAAAAAGAGGCATGAATAGTTTCTTCCTCAGAGCCTCCAAACTGTAAGAGAATAAATTTCTGTTGTTTTCAAACACTAACAGAAATGAATTTCTGTTGTTTAGTGGTATGTTTAGTGGCAGCCTAGGAAACTAATATATCTGACTCTTTCCATAAAAATGTTGCTGATTCTTGGTACAGAAGATTGTGCCCTGGAAGAAAATTCCTACAGGCTAAGTTACCACGGGCCAACCACCAAGGACAAAACTGGGCTTAGAAAGGGCATAAAAGCACTTAGAGACAGCAGGGCAATTAGAAGAGAGGGCAGTTCTTATCACATATACTCGTATTATAGTTTTTCTTAATCCCAGAGAAGAAAAGAATACTAATCATTTATTTCAAGTGTTTATCACACACCTACGTCACAGTGCATGAATTTCAATAATGGTACCTCAACTTAAAAGTTCATGAGCACCTCATGGTTCTATTTTCTGTGAGCATAACAGGAAGTCAATGTTTTAGTGTGTGAGGCCAATGATCAAAGGTAGGGGTTGAGGGGAGGGGTCGGTTAGCTGACTCTCACTAAAGAATGATCCACTATAACTGTACTCAAATCGGGTGCAGTGAGAATGCCATCCCTTCCAGGTTCTAGGAAGCTCTGTTGCCATCACGACAGAGTCTGACAGCAGTACTTTAAAATCTTTAAACTCAGAAGCATTAAATAGGGACTTCCCTGGTGGTCCAGTGGGTAAGACTCCATGCTCCCAACGCAGGGATCCCAGGTTCGATCCCTAGTCAGGGAACTAGATCCCACATGCATACACAACTAAGAGTTTGCATGTCGCTACTAAGAAGTCCGCGTGCTGCAACTAAGAAGTCCGCATGACACAACTAAAAGATCACACATGCTGCAACTAAGACCCAGTGTAGCCAAAATAAATAAATAAATATATAAATAAATATTTTTAAAAACCTGGAATGTTGCAAAAAAAAGAAGCATTAAATAAATACATGTTGATTGATTTATTGAATATCCATTTCTATTTTTTTCCAGAATACCTTAACTGATTTATTTTACTATATTTTCTTTTCAATGTATATACAAAAAATGATATGTAAATAAGAAACTATGTCTATATAAGTCTAAGAAAGCTGTTTTGATATGCACACTTAAATGAAAAGCTAAGTAATGAGAATATTGTGTCAAAATTTAACTGGCAATTTTCTTTCAATCTTAATGGTACATAAAATAATGGTTCAGATTATAACTAGTAGCATCTTAGATTCAGTGAACTAAGGTAAAAACACTCCCTGGTTTGTTACAAGAAATAAATGAGACAGTGTATGGGAGAATACCTGGCATGCAGCAATCATCCAACACATACTAATTGAATCTCATTCAGAATTGGCAGTCAGAGACTCTTAGAGATAGAAGTGACCTCAAAGGTCATTCTCCCGGAAAGGTTATTTCTTCTGCCAGTTACTCTGGTGCCAAGTGTGTCCACAGACCACTTCGAGGAGTCTCTCAAATGTAGCCATCACGACATCAACCCCCTGGCCACGTTTGCTTGGGGCAGAGCCTGGAGCAACTCCTAAACCAGGATAACCATCTGTCTCTAGGCTGGTGCTGACCTGATGCTAGAGCTCGGTACAACAGATGTGCTCTATGGGTAGTGACTGACTCTCTAGAAGATCCCCTGACTTGGGGCATTTGAGATGCATAGACTCAGCCAATAGTAGAGTGGAGAGAAATCCAGGGGACCCGCCAGACAGTGAAAGCTTTGAGCAAGAAGAAGTACAAAAAAGCAGTGCCCAACAGAAGACCTAAATAGACATTTTTCCAAAGAAGACATACAAATGGCCAATAGGCATGTGAAAAGATGCTGAACATCACCAACCAACCATCAGGGAAATGCAAATCAAACCCACAGTGAGATATCACCCCATGCTCATCAGAATGGCCATCATCAAAAGACCACAGATGACAGATGCTGGCAAAGATGTGGAAAAGGGAACCCCTGTACACTGCTGGTGGGAAGGCAAATTGGTGTAGCCACCATGGAAAACAGCATGGAGGCTCCTCAAAAAATCAAAAATAGAACTACCATATGATCCAGCAATCCCAATCCTGGGCATACATCCAAAGAAAAGGAAAACACTAATTCAAAAAGATACATGCACCCCAAGGCCCACAGCAGCACTATCCACAACAGGCAAGACATGGAAGCAACCCAAGCAACCATCAACAGATGAATGGATAAAGAAGATACGGTGCACGCACGCGCACACACACACACACACACACACACGTATATGAGTGTATATACATATATATGCGTATGGAATATCACTCAGCCATAAAAAAGAATGAAATTCTGCCATCTGCAACAACATGGATGGACCTGGAGGGTATCACACCCAGTGAAGTAAATCAGATGGACAAAGACAAACACTTTACGTTATCACCTATATGTGGAATCCCAAAAAAATAAAACAAATAAATGAATATAGCAAAACAGAAACAGACTCACAGATACAGAGAACAAACAGGTGGTCACCAGTGGGGAGAGGGAAGGGGGAGGGGGAAGGTAGGGGGAGGGGGATGAAGAGGTACAAACTACTATGTATAAAACAAATAAGCTACAAGGATATATTGTACAGCACAGGGAATATAGCCAATATTTTACAATAACTTTAAATGGAATATTCATTTCTATTAATTGGTAATGTCTAAAGAAGATTCAGGTTCTTAGTGAACTTCTATCATACTTGATTACAAGAAATTCCATTACTGGTGCTCTACTGGATATAAAAACCCAGTATGAGGGTAATAAAATACTTCTTTCTCAATAATCACCTAATTATTGTGCAACTTGAATTTATTCAACTCAAGACTAAATTTGTATTCTCTTGGCCTAACTATTCAAATAAAGGATGAAACATACCTAGTGAGAGAAAGATGAAACATAATATATAATTGTAATATAAAAATACCCATGGTGATGGTTATGGAAGTCTGGTAACTCTGTGCCCAGGATACCAAACAACTCAAAAGGAAACTTAAATTTCAGTTAAGAAGCCAGTTATAATTTGCCTTGCATGCCAGAGAACTTCAAAGACCTTGCTGATTCTTATACCAACCATCATGATTTTTCAAGTGGAGTAGCTGAAGGTTCAAATTTGGTTTGATGAACCCCTTGCTTCTCCTTGGCTAAGAAAGAAACAAAATTGCCAACGAGGCAAGTTACATGATGCAAATCTCTTCCAAATGTTCTTTGGCAGAGAAAACAGGGGTCAGCCAAAGAAGCATCAATTCCTCTGTGAAAAGCTGGGGCACTGGTATCCTGAGAGGGCTACTTCCACCTCCTGTCTGGGTACTAGATCCCAAGCGCTCTCATTCCAGGTATGGCTGCCTCATGAAACAGTGGAGGTTTACCTGACTGAGCTTGAGGGTTTCATGTGAGCAGCAATGAGAACAAGGAACAAATAGTAGAGATATTGAAGCTGACATGTAATTATTATAAACATTTTCGTTTTCAAAATGAAATACTTCTTTTTTAAAAAATAATAAATTTCCTAAAAAATAATAATAATAAATTTCCTGTCAAGAGGACCTGGACGAAAGACAGCAAAACAAAGAACAGAAATAGTATTTAATGTACTGGATCACTTTCTGCACCATGCTTTCCCAGGCTCGATTTCACCAGAGAAGAGCCACAGACACCAAAATTCAGAGCCAAAAAATTCTGTGAGACCCCTGTGTAGAGTGATATAAGAGTTTCACTAAAATACAATACTTCTTTAAGTCCCATCATTCGCTTGTGGGACACTCCACTTGGCTTCTGCATAACAGGTATCAAGGAAGGTTCATAGCTGACTCATTATCAAGGTAGGAGCCACCCCTAAAAACAAGGATGTCAGAATCCTCATCCTCACATACGGCTTCATGAAGACACCAAGACCCTCTCCAGTATTTGATGATTATCTCCACAAGCACTGCAAATTCAGGTACCTCCTGAACCAAGACAAACCATATTTTCTTTATTTTATTTTGTGATCTTTACCTCAACTGGCCTCCACTCTGGGCAACCTGGATCCCTTCATCTTTGATCCTTTCAGTCAGTGCCTTTCCTACCCTTTCTGTATTTAGAACAAGCCAGATTTTTATCATCTACTAAATCTATATTTGACTGGATCAACATTTAAATGGGCTGCCTACACTACACATTGCAAATTTTTATCGTTACATTTGATCTAATCTAATAGGCATAACTGTATTTTACTTAAGGCCCTGTGCTTAAAAATATAGAAAAATGATACAGAGGTAGTTAAATCTTTCAGAGTTCTTCTCCTTGTGATATGGAATTAGCAATACATACCTACTTATTCTAGAGAAACTGCTGGAGAATTTTGTATAATCAAGGGATACAATACATCAGGCTTCCTCCTGACTATCCACCTGAGAAATTGTTGGGATGCATCACTAAGCCAGAATCTACCCATTTACTTCCACTTAAGTATTTGATAAGAGAACTCTAGTATCGCTTTTATTTAGTGATATTTGCAGATTTATCCTAGTGTCAAAGCACTTGATGATAGAGTCATGCTGTACTGATAATTGCTGAAACTACGACTATGCTTTTGCAACCATAATAAATAAAAGACAAATGCTAAGCTTAATTATAATGTTTTTCAATTTTATGAATGTGATGACATTTTATAGCTTTATTCTATAGGTGAAGTTTGAGATTAATATTTAAGAAATTTTGCTGAGGTTTCACTTATGTGAGGACTTTAAAGAAATATTAGTTTAAAAATAAATCCCAGAGACTTCCCTGGTGGTCCAGTGGTCAAGACTCTGTGCTTCCAATGCAGTGGGCGCAGGTTCAATCCCTGGTTGGGGAACTAAGATCCCACATGCTGCGCGGCACAGCCCAAAATAAATAAATAAACAAATCCCCAAATTCTAGCAATGTAAGTATTACTCCAGTTTAAGAAATTTTAACCTTATAAGAGTCTATTGTTCCAATTTCTTATGATTCAGAGACTTATGAGATTATTTTCTTCAGTCAGATTCATTATTCAACATGAAGGTACGTTTAAATTTGGGCTAGACATCAACCCTGAATCACATGATACTGGTGGCACTGCATAGCAAGAGCACAGTTTGAATGTGATGTCTAATCTTCCATGAAGTTCTAAGGTTCTTGCTCTGTAAGGGAAAGGGCACTTTTAAACGCAATTTCCAGGCCCTTGAGAGTACTTTTGCTGCTTATTTTCAGTGTGATCTAAGCAAAATCACTTCACCTTTCCAAACCTTGGTATCTTTCCCATCATTGAAATGGTACCAGTGCTTGCTTCACAGAGCCTAGACCCAAAACTAAGTTTATTTGATCGTAGAACTCCTAACTGCTACACCAAGCAGAATGAATGATGCTTCCTGCCTCCTGGTATACACACATTTCACATTTTGTAATCATGATGATGATGAAAATCACTGTGAGGATCATAATTGTTATAAATATGATCCTCTTTTAATATTTTTTTCAAAATTGGAGAAAAAAGCAAAAACTGCAAAAATAAAATTTGTATATGGATAACAAAATACTGCCCAAAGAAATTCAGGGCATAAATAAATTATTAATAGATTGCTGCTAACAAGATTTTTAATTAGCACTCAGGGAAAATAAAGAGCGAGAACCTGAAGATACTCATTACTCTACCTGGGCTTTCTATGAGAAGGGTGGGATTAAAAAAAATCTATTGCAGATTTTTCAAATTGTGGTTTTATTCTGACACCTCTCTGCTGGCTAAGCCTCAGATGAAGAGATGTGCAAGGAAGGAGGGCAAAACGCCGACTTATATTAAACAGCTCGGTTTTGTAGCATATTTCAGGAAAAGCACAGATTGAGAAAAGACAGTTATAAGAAAAGCAAAATGTGGAGATATAGCATTTGCTTAATCATGTAAAAGTCTAAACATTAACTAAAATTAACATTAATTAAGAAATATAATCCCACCTCCCTCATGAGAGCAGCTGGCTTACTGGAAGAAAAAGACAACTACCAATTCTACTACCTTCTAGCACCTTCTCTAGTCTCTAGTCAGCTTCTCTCAGAATTCCTTCAGGAATTCTGCCCAAGAGAGAAGTCAAGATATGGGTTCACTGCAAATCCTTACTTAAACGAGTACTTAATAACAGCTCTACTGATATATGTTTGCTTATTTCCCTTTTACTTCAAAATCTCTTCTGAGGTTTTCCCTGATTCCCCCTTATTCCAAGAAGAAAAAGAACCCCCGCATTTATCGAGGACTTACTAAGTGCTGGCTCCCAGGCTATATAACATGTATTATATACACATGTAATAACATGTATATATAATACATGTATTATATATACATGCAATAACAAGTATTTTACATACATGTAACAACATGTATTATCTCAAAACATTTCTCTTATCTCCTGCCTATTTTCATTCAAATCCCAACAGAAAACCTCTCACACAGTACATCTTAAAACAACAATAATACATTACCCTAAAAACTCATTAAGATATGAATTTTTATCCATATCTTGCAAAGGGCTCAGAGAACCTCAGTCAACTGTCTAAGGTCACAACATAGCTACCAAGTGTTTGAACCTGAAATTGAACCTATGTCCTCAAATACCGCAGTCCCACTACACCACGGCTGCTTCACCCCAAGAGTGGCACACTCTCTAAAAACAAGTATTAATTTTAAAGACAGCCAAAAGCACAGTGAATAAAATTATATTTTGAAAGTTAATTGAACATTTTTTCATGTACCTAGAAGGTGTTAGTATTATTAAAGTCAGTGATCAAAGTGGTATACAGTTTATAGTAATAAAAATTATCATCATAAAACACAGTTATAAAATACTGAGGCAGAGTTTCTTGTGTGGCTTGTGAGGCCTGACCCAAAGAGGAATGTTCCCCAAACTGATTTAAAGATTGGCACTTGTCTGATGGGTGTTCTGACAAAGTGATCATTTCAAAGGATAGCTGCTTGTTCCTATGAGTGCTGATACAATGACAATGAAAATCAATGTTCTCAACTTCCTATTGTACCCCATGCATACTACACTATAATAATCATATGTGATATATAATATAGATAATGTAAATATAAATAATATATAATGTAATATATATATTCATACAGTGACATAAACTACATCTTAATATATTTTATGAAATCATCCTGAAGACTCATTAAGGACTTAAAAAAGAATTAAGTTGAAAGATACGGACATAACAACATAAGTAGACGTTTGCCTATCTGGTGTCAAATAATGTTTTACTGTTTTCTACCATTAAATTGAATGAATCAAGTGAAAATCGAATTCTTTTCAAAAAAGTAGTGATGAAGTCTAAAGTCTAAAATATAACAATTCTGTCTTGCTTATTATGGGATACTCTCAAGAAACCACAATTATCATAACATGGATTTTGTAAATTCAAAAGTTGCAGATAGTTTTTGCCATCGAGTGAAAAGAATATAAAACAAATACAGGGGGAAATATTACCTGTTTTAGGCAATTAATGGACACTGTGTAGTTTAAATTCACTAAAAGTAGTTAGGACGTTTAAAGTATGGTGGGGGAAAAAAAAAGACAGGAGATCCAGCCAAGGAAATTAAGTGTTAGTGTGAGAAAATGAAATGTTACAGACATGAAAAAATATTTTCATCAGGAAGGAAAAACTGGTCTTGTCTACATAATCAGGAGGAAATGTCTATGATTTACCAGTTGCTGTTTTCTCTTCTCTCCCTCTTAGGGGGTTTTTGCCTCTTCTGGTGCAATGGTTCTTGTGGTTGGGTCAAACATACGAGACTGGAAAAGGACATGAGAAGTTCAAAGTCAGGACCCTCTCTTTGACAAAAAGGGAGATCAGTCCACCATCTCCTTGAAATCTGCTCCTTTTTCACCCCTAAGAAGAGAAGCCGGTGGAGAACTGGCTTCCTAAATTGTTTTAAATTATGAAATACCTTGAAGAAGAAGTTCTTCAACCTTCTCTCTATAAAGAATATTTAATGGGGCTATACTAACAACTTGTAATTACTAGTTCTTTGCCAGGAGGTGGATGAAACAATTACAGGGAAGAGTTTAATAAATTGTCCCTCAATGACCCAAACTACTCCTCTGCCTGGAGATTATGGGGACAGATTATAAAGTATTTTGGAAGTCAGGAAAGGAGGGTTAGATCCCAGGCAACTGAAAGTCAGTTTTTGATCAAGGGAGTTAGAGGGGAGATATTTGTGGCATAGAATGTCCTAGAGAGGGGAGAAACTACCTAGGAGGTAATTCAGGCAGAACGCATCGAAAACCTTGATTTCAATTTTAGCACTGGCTGAGAAAATACCAAAGTTGTTTGAAAGGAAAAAATCAACATAATTTGACAAAGCTGATCCATGGGGTGTTCTGAGCTGTAATAAATCATATGATGAGAATTCCAGTACTTTCCTTACTACTGAATTATTTTTATATCTTGTAAAGTCTAACAAATGGTAATTTTAAAGAGAGAAAAGGTAACATAAGGAAAAATGTGTCCAAGATGTGAAAGAGAGTTGTGGAGATGGAAAGAAAAGTTTATGAGCTGGCCAAACAGGCAAAGCTTCAGGCTTTGTTTTAGTTTGTTTTAGTTTTTAATTCTTTTTGTTTGTCTTTTTTTTAATTGATGTAATTGCCATATTAGCATTGTATTAGTTTGTGTACAATGTAAGGATTTAATATATGTATATATTGTGTAGAGTGGCCACTGAAACCTAAAGGGGGTCCTATATCTGGTTCTATTCTTAGCCTGGAAAGTGAGGGAGAAAAATGAGTCCAAAATGTCTCCAAGAAAGCTAAAGAAATCCTTTCAGAATGTGATGCTGGTTTGGGTGGGAAAATGATAACCTGAGTTTGAGGGAGTGGTGAGAAATAGACACACAGCAATGCCCAGTAAGGAGACAGCAGAAAATACAGATCTGGAATTTGGGGTAGCAGTTAGGACAGGTATTTCTGATTTTAATGTCACTGGCATAAAAGTAGTATTTGAAGCAATGAGAACAAAACTCGAAATCAATTAGAAACACAGCATGATTATTCTTTTATTAAGTATTAAGGTGGAATAGGAGTGGGAAAAGGCTACACAAGGGCAGAGACAGCAGGATGGGACAGTGAGAAAGTCCCTGTTTGTCCCCGCCGACCACAAGACACTGGCTGGTCTGAGCAGCTATAGTTAGGACTTGAAGCAAATTATTTAACTCTCTTATCATTGGGAATTAACTTAATTGATGACTTAATTTACTGTGGGTATTAAATGAAACATATGTAAAATTGCTTTAAATTTTAAAACCTACAACCACAATGTAAATCAAATTCCAACTGCAGACTTAATGGAAGAATGTCCCATTGTCATCACCCCTACATTCTCTGCTGTGATTTTCTTTCTTTGCAGGAATACTTACAGTCTTCCTACAGTGGTCCTGCACCTTCTCATCTCTGATCTAACCTCCCATCTCATATCTTGATTTCCTTCCCAACTGTAACTTCCTCTTTCTAGTTCTACACTCTGTTTTACCTACATTCCAATGGCTTCACTCTGCCCTCAGCCAGACTCACACTTCTGCCTCCAGAAAAGATAGAGGTGAGATCTGAGTGCAACTTAACCATGTTTTTATTTAATTACACCAATATCTGATTTGCAATAACTATATTCTGGATAGAGTTACTAAGGATGTTTCCAGGTTCAAGAATCTTATCTGTCAGATTTTGTGTGCGTGTGCGTGTGTGATTTTCTGAATGCTAATTCTCATTTTATGGACGTGGCCCTAAATACTTCTCTCACAATGCATAAATGAAGTTGAATGCCTTTTGGTTAATTTCTAGTGTCTCTTGGGCATTTTTGTAACCTCCAGGAGAACTGGAAACAGCCAGTAAAATTCTTACTTTAAGACAGCATGGTATCCAGGGAAACAGTGCCACAAGCTTTGGAAACACCAAGAGCTGGATTCAGAACCCAACCCAGCCCAGACCACTTAAAAGCAGCAAAAAATTGAACATGTTATGTAACCTCTGCAGGACTTGATTTGTGAAGACATAGGAAGCAATGGTTTCTACCTTATAAAATTACTCTGCGGATTCAGAGTAATCCTATCTCTGAATCCGCGGAGACAGGATTCTGCGGAGCTATCGTAGGCAAAGCACTATCACCCAGTGCTTGGTATAAAGTAGGTGCTTAATAAATATCGGTTGAAAAAATGAATGTCATCATCCTTCCCAATCATCCCATCAGAAAGCCTAACAGAGTGCTAAAGGCACTGAAATGTCCATCAGACTGGAGGGGGCCTTAATGAAGTCTGGTTTAGCAGCAGCTTAATAAAAACTTGTCAATTTATTGGCTGCAACAAGTGATTTCTAAAGGTTAACATATCCTTTTTTAAAAACTCCATTATCATTTGGAATAAAGATAAATGTTTGATATGATTTTATACTTTAATTTCTTGAGCCATAGAATAGTTCAAGTATCTCAGGGATTTAATCTACTTTTTAATATCAGAAAGTATTTATGACTTTATTTTTATTTTTTTATAAATTTATTTTGGGCTGTGCTTGGTCTTCATTGCTGCTTGCAGGCTTTCTCTAGTTGTGGCGAGCGGGGGCTACTCTTCATTGTGGTGTGCAGGCTTCTCATTGCGGTGGCTTCTCTTGTTGTGGAGCACGGGCTCTAGGTGCACGGGCTTCAGTAGTTGCGGCACGCCGGCTCCGTAGTTGTGGCTTGCGGGCTCTAGAGCGCAGGCTCAGTAGTTGTGGCTCACGGGCTTAGCTGCTCCACGGCATGTGGGATATTCCCAGACCAGGAATCGAACCTATGTCCCCTGCATTGGCAGGCAGATTCTTAACCACTGCACCACCAGGGAAGCCCCATGACTTTCAAATAACAATGAAAAATGAACCTTTGCATGGTTCCTATTATGTCACACTGAAAATTCAACTTTTTTTCCATGTGAATTTTCTACTCTCATTTCTGGCTGACTAGTTAGATAACTCTATAAGACTAGGAACCATATCCTTTTAATGTAAACTTTGATTGTTTTTCTTTATTTACTTGCCTGTTACCTCTGGAAACAAAGATGGGAAGGGAATTATCTCCCTCTCCCAACTCAGCTCTTTCAAAAGCTGATACGGAAAGTTTTCAGCCTGTCCCTTAGAGGGTAAATACTGCAAATTCTAGAAAATGCTACTGTAGATAAGCTTTGATTCAAATTTTCTGGAGAAAACTTTTTCTTTAAAATTTTGGGGGTTTTCCTGCTTTTTTTTTTAACCTTTCTCTAATCTAGAGTGTATCTTACCCTTTGGGACTTTTTCAAATATATAAACTCTTGCTAAGTCGATCAATACGCCTGAAGAGCAGTAATTAAAAATATACTCAAGCTTCTAGTGGTTTTGTAGTAATCACCTAAGTATCCGGAGGGGATCTAACATTCCAGAAGCTTCATTCCTATTCTAGGTATTAGTCCTTGAGCCTTCAGATCAGATTATCAGTGACTCTGATGTTTCCTAACCATGAAAGAATCTTTAATTTGAGTGCAATTGGATAGTTAATAAAGAACACTAAAGCAAGTTTAAAGTTAAAATTTCAGTACATGGTACCAATTAAAAAATTAATAAAGCTCCTACTATGACAGCCCACTTTGCTGTTACAACCCCTTGAGATTTTATTAGATTCCTAAAATCAGATAGCCCTCAACACACAATGGTTAACACACTAGTTGAATTTCACTTCCCAAATCTTGCTGAACATCAATTTCCAAATCTATAAAATGGGGATAATGATTCAAGTCCATGGGTTTGTTGTAAGGGTGAAACACAAGCCTAGCACAGGCTCACATGGTGCAGTGCCTAGCACCCAGTAGGTTCTCTTCCCTTTTCCATTCTGTTTATACATATCTGTACAAAATCATACAGGATTAACTGAAATGGAGTTTATAAAAGAAGATCTAGTTTACTCTATATTTTTGTGCAGATATTGACTGTATAGGCATAATACAAATTGGATAGCAACATTATTCATAATAGCCAAGAGGTGGAAACAACCTAAATGTCCATCAACAGATGAATGGATAAAGAAGATGTGGTACGTTTATATAATGGAATACTACTCAACCATAAAAAAGAACAAAATAATGCCATTTGCAACAATATGGATGCAACTACAGATAATCATACTAAGTGAAGTCAATCAGAAAGAGAAAGACAGGGACTTCCCTAGTGGTGCAGTGGCTAAGAATCCGCCTGCCAATGCAGGAGACATGGGTTCAATCCCTGGTCCGGGAAGATCCCACATGCCATGGAGTAACTAAGTCTGTGCGCCACAACTACTGAGCCTGCGTGCCACAACTACTGAAGCCCGTGTGCCTAGAGCCCGTCTCTTGAGCTTCACAACAAGAGAAGCCACCGCAATGAGAAGCCCGTGCATCGCAATGAAGAGTAGCCCCCCACTTGCCGCAACTAGAGAAAGCCCGCGTGCAGCAACAAAGACCCAAAACAGCCAAAAATAAATAAATTTTTAAAAAAAGAAAGACAAATACCATATGATATCACTTATATGTGGAATCTTAAAATATGACACAAATGAACCTATCTATGAAACAGAATCAGGGACACAGCGAATAGCCTGGTGGTTGCCAAGGGGGTGGGGGATTGGTGAGGGTTGGACTGGGAGTTTGGGATTAGCAGATGCAAACTGGTATATATAGAATGGATAAACAGCAAGGTCCTACTGTATAGCACAGTAAACTATATTCAATATCCTGTGATAAACCATAATGGAAAAGAATATGAAAAAGAATGCATATATATGCATAACTGAGTCACTTTGCTGTACAGCAGTAAGTAACACAACACTGTAAATCAACTATACTTCAATTTTAAAAAACTGGGTATAGGCTGGGAAAGTGAATAGCTGGTAATCTTAAAGAGGATTGTAATAGATACTATTTTTCACTTAAGAATTTATTTGAGAGAGAAACTCTGATATATTGGCTAAGCATCATTGGGATTTATCAACCTCAAATGGGTGCTCATTATTGCTCTAAAATCTTACTATGCCCAAAAGTCTCAATCCTATGCTTCCCCATTATTATTCCATACCTTCTATAATATAATCACACCCCGACTTCTCTTCCTCGCCCTTAGCTGATGAATTTCAAAGGCAAGTAGAAACCATCAGGAGGGAGTTCTCTCATCTTCCAGCCATGTCAATCTTGACCATCCTCTTCTTCCCCTGTTACAGGAAAGGAGTAGAGTCTTTCAAAAGTCAGTATCTCAGCATGTGCCCTACATCTCCATTCCCTCCTGCATTCTTAGGGACCTCATTCCATTCACTATTCTTTTTCTCTCTTATATCTGTAACATTTTCCTTTCTACTGGATTAATTTCCAGAGTAGTTAACTTTGCTCTAATATCTTCCATCCAAGACAACACAAACCCAAACAGAAAACATTACACCTTCCCTTTCCAGCTACTTCCCTGTCTCTCTACACCCTCTACCCAGCCAAGCTTCATGAAGAAGGGACTATTTATGCTGTCATCTTCTTCACCTCCCATTTACTCTTTAACACACTAAATCTGCATTCCACTCTCACCATAGGATAAAAACTGCTCTGCAGCCCATAACTAGTAACTTCTGTATTCTGTATACAGAATGCTGTTCTATAACCAGCAACAGCCAATGGAAACTTTTCAGTCTTTATTTGACTTCTCAACAGCATTTGACAAAACTAACCACTCCTTCTTGAGACACTGTCTTCACTGATTTTCCAGACAGGACATTGTCCTGGTTTTCTGTCTCCTCCTTGGAGGTTCCTTCTCAGTTTTCTTTGCCAGCTCGCCTTCTTTTCTACCCAACCTCTCTCTTTTTTTCTATTCACTGATTTTTATTTTACTTTATTACTTTATGTTATATTATGTTATACTTTATTAAGGTATAATTGACAAATATCTGCCCAGCCTCTTAAGGCAGAAGGTATTTAGAGTTATTTAGGTATTTAGGTACTTCTGCACTCTCTCTGTATACTTTCATGACTTGGCTTCAGAAAATAATGACATCTGGAATGATCATATATCTATATTTGCATTCCAAATCAGTCTTTGAGCTCCAGACTCCTACACCTGCACATTTAACTTTTCTACTAGAACATTTTATAGGCACCCAAAAATATGGCCAAACCAATCTCTTGACATTCCCCCCAAACCCATTTGAACTCTTCCCTCCTCAGGGGCTTTCCTCCATCTGAATACAATTTTCCACCACTTTACCTGGTTAATGCTTACTTATCCTTTAGGTTTCCTCTTAAAATGTCACTCCTTTAAAAGGCCCTCTGAAACCCTCTTAACTAAATTAGACCATCTTATAGCACCCTACATTTCCCTTCAGAACACATATGATTATTTATAATGACTTATCTATTTGTGATCTTTTTGTTCAACTCTGATTTCTCCTTCTCTTGCTAGGTTAGGTGCACCTGACCGATTCCCTCACCTCCTCAAATCTGCTCAGTTTATCTTCTCAGTGAGGCCTTCCCTGACCTCCTATATAGAATTTCAACCCTGCACTCATATCCCCCTAACTTTGCCCCCACCCCAACACTTACGTACTACTAGTATTCCATATAATCTGCTTACTTACATTTATGAAAGTTTGTTTTCTCCCTACTCTAGAATGTAAGCTCCATAAAGATTTCTTGTCTCTTTTGTTCACTGATATGTTCCATATACCTAGCACATGATAGGAAATCAATAAATACCTGTTGAATGAATGACGGGCTGTGTTTGCTTTGCTCCACACTGTATTCCACATTAATCAATTTCTGTGGAATTAAAGTTCAGGTAATATAAAACCTAAGATGAAAAACGGAGCACCACACCATTAACACAGTGCGATCTTGTACTTTGTGAATGAATGAATGTTGAATGAATGCTTTCAAATGAAAAAGGTATATTTAATTTGGAATCTAGAACGTGGCCCGCATCTTTGTTATTGTTTTTTTGTTTGTTTGCTTTCTTCTAAGCACACAGTTAATCCCATCCTTTGTACTCTTTCTTCATATTCTAAGAAATTTTAAGAGATAATAACGCGAAGTGGAAGTTACATGAGAGGACAGACATGTTCATCCTCTTCCCTGGTGTCAACTGATGTCTAGCCCCTTCCTAGTACTTAGCAGGAGCCGAAGAAATAATTTAGTTATGAATAACCAACCTATCCAACGAATCTGTGCCATCAAGGGAAGGTTAGTGAGCGCCGGGAGCAGTGGAAGAAGCCGGAGATGTGGAATCATCAAGGGGGTGAGCTCTATCCCTGGCTCTACCAACTGACATAATCTGGCAACTTCCCCGGGACTGTTTCTTCATCTGGTAAGAGACTAGATGAAACTAGATAATCCAATTCACCTAAAGCAACCTACTAAAATGCAAACTCCTAGGGAATTCCTTGGCGGTCCAGTGGTTAGGGCTCCAGGCTTCCACTACAGGGAAGTGGTTCAATCCCTGGATGGGGAACTAAGATCCTGCGAGCCACGCGGCCAGAAAAAGAAAGTAAGCTCCTGGAGGCCAAAGATTGCATTGCATCTCTCTTGTTCACTGATGGGAAAACAAGGCCTTGAGGGATACAGCAGGCCCTCGAGGAATTTGTGGAACTATCTAAAAATTCCCTTCTACTGCTAACATTTTAAGGAAAAAATAACTTTGAGGTATCCTAAATAAATCATTCTTTTTCTAGAGAAAACCATATACAGATTGTCATCCTCTTAGAAATACCCTAGTGCGTGGTGAAAAGAGAATAAATGACTGTTTCCTCCTGGTGAGATGGCTACAGGCATTTACCAGTTTTACATTTTCACTATGACCACTTGGGTTCTTTAGTCATATATATATATATATATAATCATATTTATATACTTAGAACTTGATTTGAAACCTTTAGTTCGGGGTGTAAGAACACCGAACTCCTGAGGAACTATGTACTTACACTGTACAACTTCCTACTGGTTCCAGTCTTGTTTGGAGGTCCTTCCCAGTCGTTATGTAGTTTCCGAGACAGAGTGACCTCTTCCCATTTCCCAGCCCCTTCCTTCCTCACCTCCTCCTTCACCCGCCTCGCGCATTCGCAGTTTCCCCCCGGCTGGCCCGACGCCGGGAGAGTTTGAGGAGAGGTTGACCCAGCGCCCCCCGCCCCCGCTGCACCCCCCGGCAGAGCCCCGCAAACCGCCTCCCCCTGCCAGTTACTAGGGACTGTCGGCTTTCCAACCTACGCTAAAAATGCGCTCTCTTATCGAAAGAAAACCAACTTTACTACCCTAAACGAGGGACCGCTCGTGGGTAATCAATCTACGTGTTTACACTTGTTTTCTAGCCCCGGAGGAGCTGAGGGAATTGATTGGCTCCGTCGAGCTCGCGACGTCCACGCCCCGCCGGGACTCCGCCCCCTCGTGCGGCCATCTGCTTCGCTGTCTGTCTCTCTGTCTCTCGCTCTGCGTCTCTTTCTCTTCCACCACCTCCCTGCCCACCCCCCGTCGGCTCCGCCCCTTCCCACTCCCCCCAGCCTGGGGCTCCGAATCCTCCATGGCCGTTGCCAAGGAGACAAGCCGATACCAGGCAAATAGGCATTCGAGAAAGAAAAAGACGGGAAAGCTACACCGCAGCCTGGTAACAAAGGAGCAATAAAAGCAGCCCCCAAATGGAGGGCTAAGAACACGTCAGGAGAAAATCCAAAAGCGAGCTAGCAATCGCCCCAAGTTTAACCGGGAGGGGGATGCAAAGGAAGGGGCATGATTCACGTTGGGGGTAGGGGGAAATCAACAGCTTAAAAGAGCTTTTGAGAATCGCCTGGATGGTGGTTTTGGATCAGCCCAGTTGGCTTTTCAAGTTGGAACGACGCTAATACAAGGGATTCGTAACCATCGCGGCGGCTGGGGTCTTGGGCCAGGCCAGCGGTCTCCCTTAGGGTGATAACAAGTTTGGCAAGATACACTTCTACGGAAACGTCTTAACGTCGGCTCTGGGGAATATGACTTCGTGATTGAATAATGACGCATCTGAAGAAGTGGACAGTGAGAAGACGAAGCTTCATGTAACGATCTGCAGCTTGGTGATTTTCAAAGCAGTACTTGAACAAAGAGTTATTGGCTTGAATCAACCGTCTTTTTCACTCAGAGTGTGACCCATTTCCCTACAATGAGCAGGAAAATAAAACTTTGAGAATTCAGAGCCAGCACCGGGAGAAGTGAACCATTCTTCCGACTGCTTCTCACCTCCATAAGCTAAAGATTATTCATTTGAGGATCACTAAATGTAAACGAGAAAAAGTAGTCTGATTTGGACACGAGTGAAAACTTTGGGAGCAAAAATGTAGGTGGTAGGAGAATGCTTATAAGGGTGTATCCTTGATTTTTGCCTCTCCCCCCTCCCCCTCCATTCTTTAAATCAGTGCGCTGTCTTTCGCGCACAAGTAGCGTCTGGTACTTCGGTGGCAAGGGGTGCAGATGGAGGTACACTGGTAGACCTTTTTTCTAACCCAAGTTAGACTTGGAGCGTTCAGGGATGTTCTTGCTATCTCTCAATATGTAATTTCTCCTTAGAACTGTTAATAGTCAATCCGGTTGTTCAGAGTTTCGTCGCGGCTGCCTCCCTCCCTTCCAGGAGCCCACTCGATTGCGTGCACATTCACACATGTTCAGGAAGAAAAGAGTCCCTCCGAAGCTGGCAGTAGGCTGAAAAAGATTCATATCGACGCGAATTGCATCCCAACTGTAAATATGGATTCGTACACTCTAGGCTGTGTCTCATTTCACCACAGAGGAAAAACTGTCATTTCATACAATGATAAAATGCAGACCTTTCCGATCTTTTGTACATGGCCCTCACTTTATATTGTTGGGGGGAAAATCACTAATTGGGAACGGGGAGGGCGGGGGGTTGATGAGCGCCGCAGGCCAATCTCGAAATATTTTATTTCATGCCAGTGTGGGATAGAGAAGGGAGTGTGGCTTCGTCTGCGTGCTGCTTTTGCATTTTCTACATCTGGCCTACAGACCTAATTCTAACTCGCGATCTCGTTTGATGAAATTCGATCTTCTTGGTTTAAATACCTTTCAATTTGGGGCTAATTCACATTTGCAACCGTTAGAAAAACAAACCCTGTGCAGTATCTGTGAAACCAATATGGAACACAGAGACAGAAAACATGCTGCACACATATCCCCACCATTGTCTTAAAAACTCGCATACATACACACATACACAGAAACACACGGGAAAGATGGGGGAGGGGAGGGAGGGGAGGGAGACAGACACGGATATAGACCGACCAGAGTCAAAGCGAGTCAAGTTAACGCTTTCTCCGCCCCCATCCACAAGTACCACCCCTCCCGCGTTAATTAATTACAAACAAAGCAAGCCAATCAAGTAATGCATTAGTATTTTCAAGCAAAGGGAGACGAGAGGCATGTATTTTTTAATTGATTTATTTATTTGGAGGACATTAATTCTCGGTCTGAGGCTGATTTTCAAACCGTTTGCAAAGCGCGGCTCCATTGTTCGCCGGGCGCACAGGCCCCGCCCCCTGCTTTGTGTGCGGCGCGCGGATTGGCCGGCGCGCGCGGGGGCCGCGTCAGCGCCCGCGAGCCCATTCATCTGTGCACTTGGGCGTTGGACCCCGCATCTTATTAGCAACCAGGGAGATTTCTCCATTTTCCTCTTGTCTACAGTGCGGCTACAAATCTGGGATTTTTTTATTACTTCTTTTTTTAAAAAACTACACTTGGGCTCCTTTTTTTGTGCTCGACTTTTCCACCCTTTTTCCCTCCCTCCTGCGCTGCTGCTTTTTGATCTCTTCGACTAAAATTTTTTTATCCGGAGTGTATTTAATCGGTTCTGTTCTGTCCTCTTCACCACCCCCACTCCCCCCTCCCTCCGGTGTGTGTGCCGCTGCTGCTGCCGCCGCTGCTGCTGCTGCCGCCGCCGCTACTGCTTGCCCCGTCGTTACACCAACCCGAAGCTCTTTGTTCCCCCCTTGGATCTGTTGAGTTTCTTTGTTGAAGAAGCCAGCATGGGTGCCCAATTCTCCAAGACCGCTGCGAAGGGAGAAGCCGCCGCGGAGAGGCCTGGAGAGGCGGCTGTGGCCTCGTCGCCTTCTAAAGCGAATGGGCAGGTAAATTCTACCTGTGGTTCTGGTTATTTCTTTGGTGTCTTTCTCTAGTCCCGACGCTTCCCCTTCCCTTCTGGTCGTGCCCGAAGCGCCTTCGGCGGAGAGGACCGTGACCAGATTCCAGTCTGAAAGTTGAATGGAAATCGATAGCTTAAATTGTCAATTTCTTATAGGTGGGGTCTCCCCCCACTCCAAAGTAGTGGTTCCCGGAGAATCCTGGTGAATTCTTGTGTAGACGGGAGGAATGAATGATAAATCGTCTAAAATGGCGTGTTTGGAGCTTGGCAGAACGTGACTAGCTAGGTGCTACCCCACACCCCCGCACCCAGCCAGGTTGCATTTGTGTTTAGTGGGCACAAAGGTATTTGAGTGTCTCTCGTGTTTGTTGTCGAGACTGGGTCGCCTTCAAGATTTCTGAACTGGTGTGATTGTGTATGTGGGTAGGGAAGGGCGGGGGGAGGGCGAATAGGGATGGCGGTGGAGAAAGGCGAGGAGGGAAGAAGGGCTGTCTTATTGTATGCCGAGGCGGCGTGCCCCGGGTTCTTGGAAAGGTTGCTGGCTGGCTGGCTGGAGCTGGGCAGAAGGGTTTCACTACCTTTCGGTGGGCTTTTCCCACTGTTCTAAATCTTTATTCGTAGTTGTCTCTGGAATTACACACCCATCTGACTTTTAAATGGTCTCCCTAGTGTGGGAAGACTGTGGGTCCTTGAAGAACCTGTCCAGATGGTCAACCAGAGGCAGTTCTTGTGTTTCGGTCGAGATTGTTGCTGTGCGTGCCGCCTGGACCACTGCGGGGGCTGCCCCTGCGATGCCCGAACCCAGGAGGATGGCTACGGTTGGGTGGGCCCGAGAGGTCGGCCAAGGGTGGCTGCTTCGCAAACACCGGGCACCCACCACGCCTCTTTTCCTAGAGCAGAGGCCGTGTTGCTTCGGCGGCAAGCTCTGCCAAGAGGCTTTGAACCCGTTAAAAATGCAAAACGAGCCGCCTGGGCGCGCCCGGGCTTCGCAGAATCACTGGCGAAGGTGGGCGTGGAAGAAGAGGCGAGACCTCTGAAATAATCGGTTTCCCCCTGGCTTGTTAGTTTTATCCAGACTAGGATGCCACCTGAGCTTTGTTTGCGGACTCCGCGCTGCGCTATCCGTGCTTGGGGGCGCCTTGGCTAGCGGGCAGGGCCCGACCCGGCAGGGCGGGGTGGCCCGGCCGCCCCGCCCCTCCGCGCCCGCCTGCGCCCCGCTCCGCGCCGTGGAGCCGCAGCGCCCCCTGCCGACCCCAGGCCCTTGGCAGGCGTAGGGCCTTTGCGCGCGCAGCCCAGGCACTTCTGGCTGGAACGCTGGGATCCCCCTGGGAGTTCTTGGTGTTTTGAAGGCGCCTTTAGAGTTTAGGGAGAAAGGGGGATGTGTAACCTAGGCGCAGATCACCCGCTCCGGCTCTGTGCCTCCCTCCAAAGGGCGTTTGGCGTATCATATATTACGTGACTCCTTTATCCCAAAGCCCTTGAGGCAAAGGTTGGAATGGGTTACCCTTTGCTTTCCACGTTTCAGACTCGGCCCTTTTAAGGCCTCGGGGGCATTTATTGCGTAGTCGAGGCTTCCTCAGTTCCTTTAGACATCCCAAACAGCACTGCCCCCAGGTCTTCGAGGAACTCTCCTCTGGGCATCCAATACTGCCTCCCCATGAAGGAGAAGGTCTCCAAAACCAGAGGGGCCCCGGGGGACGCCAGTCCCTCCCGGTCCTGGAGTGGGGGCGGGGATGACAGGCCCAGGCCCCCTTCAGTGACCTCCCGCTTTCTCTGCCCCGCAGGAAAATGGCCACGTGAAGGTAAACGGCGACGCTTCTCCCGCGGCCGCCGAGCCCGGCGCCAAGGAGGAGCTGCAGGCTAACGGCAGCGCCCCGGCCGCCGACAAGGAGGAGCCCGCGGCCGCCGGGAGCGGGGCGGCGTCGCCAGCCGCGGCCGAGAAAGATGAGCTGGCCGCCGCCGCCCCCGAGGCCGGGGCCAGCCCTGCGGAGAAGGAGGCCCCCGCGGAGGGCGAGGCCGCCGAGCCCGGCTCGCCCACGGCCGCGGAGGGGGAGGCCGCGTCAGCCGCCTCCTCGACGTCTTCGCCCAAGGCCGAGGACGGGGCCACGCCCTCGCCCAGCAACGAGACCCCGAAAAAAAAAAAGAAGCGCTTTTCCTTCAAGAAGTCTTTCAAGCTGAGCGGCTTCTCCTTCAAGAAGAACAAGAAGGAAGCGGGAGAGGGCGGTGAAGCCGAAGGCACCGCCGGCGCCTCCGCCGAAGGCGGCAAGGACGAGGCCGCCGGGGGCGCCGCTGCGGCCGCCGGCGAGGCTGCGGGCGCGGCCTCCGGGGAGCCGGCGGCGGCGCCGAGCGAGGAGGCGGCCGCGGGCGAGCAGGGGGCGGCGGGGGGCGACCCGCAGGAGGCCAAGCCCGAGGAGGCCGCCGTCGCGCCCGAGAAGCCGTCCGCTAGCGAGGAGGCCAAGGCCGCCGAGGAGCCCAGCAAGGCAGAGGAGAAGACCGAGGAGGCCGGGGCCAGCGCGGCCACCTGCGAGGCGCCCTCGGCCGCGGGGCCCGGCGCGCCCCCGGAGCAGGAGGCGGCCCCCGCGGAGGAGGCGGCGGCCGCTGCGGCGTCGTCAGCCTGCGCAGCTCCCTCACAGGAGGCCCAGCCCGAGTGCAGTCCAGAAGCCCCCCCAGCGGAGGCGGCAGAGTAAAAGGGCAAGATTTTTTGAGATAATCGAAGAACTTTTCTCCCCCCCCCCGTTTGTTTGTTGGAGTGGTGCCAGGTACTGGTTTTGGAGAACTTGTCTACAACCAGGGATTGATTTTAAAGATGTCTTTTCTTATTTTACTTTTTTTTAAGCAGCAAATTTTGTTTTTAACCACCTACCCACAGATCCCATCTCAGATCATTCTGTTACCACCATTCCAACAGGTCGAGGAGAGCTTAGTTACCTTCCTCTGCCTTGTTTCTCTTTTATTTTTATTTTTTGCATCAGTATTAATGTTTTTTGCATACTTTGCATCTTTATTCAAAAATGTAAACTTTCTTTGTCAATCTATGGACATGCCCATATATGAAGGAGATGGGTGGGTCAAAAAGGGATATCCGATGAAGTGATAGGAGCCACGATGGAGAAATTTAGTGGTGCATAGCATTGCCAAGACAATGTACCACTAGAAAGGATGGTGTAAAGGCTTAGTCTTTTTTTTTTTTTAAAGAAAAGTTATTACGATGTATTTTGTGAGGCAGGTTTACAACACTACAAGTCTTGATTAAGAAGGAAAGTGGAAAAAAAGAAAAAAACACCAATACCCAGATTTTTAAAAAGAT
Organism: Grampus griseus; assembly: GCF_964374135.1. Taxonomy (NCBI): domain Eukaryota; kingdom Metazoa; phylum Chordata; class Mammalia; order Artiodactyla; family Delphinidae; genus Grampus; species Grampus griseus. The sequence continues at coordinate 43,354,978 of NC_139007.1, forward strand.
CATAGTCTTAGGAGTTCATTTAAACCATAGGAACTTTTCACTTATCTCATGTTAGCTGTACCAGTCAGTGATTAAGTAGAACTACAAGTTGTATAGGCTTTATTGTTTATTGCTGGTTTATGACCTTAATAAAGTGTAATTATGTATTACCAGCAGGGTGTTTTTAACTGTGACTATTGTATAAAAACAAATCTTGATATCCAGAAGCACATGAAGTTTGCAACTTTCCACCCTGCCCATTTTTGTAAAACTGCAGTCATCTTGGACCTTTTAAACACAAATTTTAAACTCAACCAAGCTGTGATAAGTGGAATGGTTACTGTTTATACTGTGGTATGTTTTTGATTACAGCAGACAATGCTTTCTTTTCCAGTCGTCTTTGAGAATAAGGAAAAAATCTTCAGATGCAATGGTTTTGTGTAGCATCTTGTCTATCATGTTTTGTAAATACTGGAGAAGCTTTGACCAATTTGACTTAGAGATGGAATGTAACTTTGCTTACAAAAATTGCTATTAAACTCCTGCTTAAGGTGTTCTAATTTTCTGTGAGCACACTAAAAGCGAAAAATAAATGTGAATAAAATGTACAAATTTGTTGTGTTTCTTTATGTTTGATAAAATACTGAGACTTTGAGGTTCTAGTTTCATTTTGAAGAAGATCTCACATGCCATCAAGAGTAAATTTTCTTGTGGTTTTTAATCTGAAGTTTTCAAACTGGGAAATTTGTAATCAGTAGTATCAGATTACGTACAGGACTATTTTACAGCATTCCATGTCAAATCTGTTACCATTTATCTGCATTTAGTTTTCATTTAAAAATTGAACAATTATTTTTATTGTAGTTAATAGCATGTCAGGATGAATCACTTAATACAAAAGTGGTATGACCCAAAGACTCTTTAAATGTCTTATGTGAAAATGTCATAAAACTACATTTTTTGTTGTTGTTGTCATGCAGATCCCAAAACAAATTTATACTGAGTGAGAGTCTATTTAATCCAAACTGCAGGTGGGTCATGAAAAGTGACCGAATGTGTTTCAAAAACCGATGGTGTATTACCTGCCATTGTAATTGCTTAGTGCTTGGCTAATTTCCAAATTATAGCTTAGAGTACGCATTATACTTAGGAAAACAAGCTTATGTAAAGAAGTAATGGTGGTGAATGGACGACTTTGTCAGTTTATGGGCCTTTAGTACTTGCCTCAATTCAATAGTTGCAAGCATTTTTTTTTTTAAATGAAAGTAGTGTGTTAGCATCTTGTTATTCAAAGGAAAAGATAGAGAATAAATTTCCTTGTATAGTAATAATCTTTACTAGTTTACCTTCTTTGCTCTTTACCATCTGTAACTGGATTTATTTTCTTCACTGGACCCTAAACTGAATGGAATTTTAAGATAAAGATGGGTATCAAATATCATTATTTCACTAAATGCAAAGAAAAGCATTTATGCACACCTGCTTTGCTGTTTTTGAGCAGTGTGCCTTGTAGGGTTCACAATAAGTCAGTAGTGAACCACGTTTGTAATAATGTCAAATCTTAAACTCATTAGAAAAATAAATTAGCTTTTGACATACGGTTTTAATTGGAATAATGGATTATAAATAATAGTTCATGACCTCTTTACCCTCCCCACTATTACCCTCCCCACTAATAATATCAAATAACACTTGGAGGAGTGTGTAATTTTAGTTGGTGTTTCTTGATCTTGGAGGATGCTTGAAAGTTAAAAGTCAAGTCTGGTAACCCAAGGACCGCTGTATGGGGTCTTCCACCTTACCAACTTCTCAAATACCCACTTGGACAAGTATAGCACTTGGTATGTGGTAGGACTCAGAAAAAAAATAGATTTTAAAAAGTAACTCCTGAGTAGTCAAAAATACTATGTAGCAAACTATATTACTAGGTTTGTTGTTTTAACAGCTGGAATTTATTAAGATGCTTACTTTGACTTTAATCATTGCCTAAAACACTTTGGGTGGTATTGATGGAGTGGTGGGTTTTCCACCAAATGATTAAGTGAAATTTGACATATATCCTTTCATCCAAAGTTTTGTACATCACATTGTTTTCTAATGGAAAAATGTTAATATGGCTTTTTGTATTACTAAAATAGCTTTGAGATTAAGGAAAAATAAATAACTCTTGTACAGTTCAGTATTGTCTATTAAATCTGTTTTGGCAGTATGTATAATGGCATTTGCTATGGTTATAAAATAATTCCTCTGGATTATAATAATCATTTGATCCAATTCCTATTGCTTGTAAAATAAAGTTTTACCAGTTGATATAATCAAGCTTGCTAAAATAGGATTTTTTACAAATTTAATTTTAAAATGCAAGTTTTAGAGAAATTTTTAAAATCTTAAGTGTTGATGGTAAGTATAACTTATTCAATTTAAGGAATTTAGAAGGTATGCTTGACATCATACTTAGGATATAAAATTATATCCATTGAAGGTGAGTTACAATGCTCACAAGTCAAATAAAAATTTTAATGATAGAACTTGATAATATGTTTGAGAAACAATGTAATTTATTTATATTTCCCCTCATATGAATATAAACTTAATAAAACTGCAGTTAAGGTTAAGGATTTGGGGGAAGGGTGCTTTTTGCTTTTATATATTTTAGGTAGGTCCAACTGGGAGGGGCATGTAGTTTAACATAGCCCAAGTTAGCTTTGAAAATTAAAAAATTAGTTAAGTAACAGGGCTATTAGCTTTTATCTTTCCTTTAATCATTCACTGTGCAAATTGAGCATTTTTTTCCCTCTCCACTTCCCAGCTATATGAAAGTGCTTAAAGCAGGGTGTAGCAAACAGGAATTCTAAAATGCTTTCAGATGCTCCAGTCCCTGCTGGGTATTCAAGTTCTAGCACTCCTTTAAATTACACCCAACAATGCTATTTTAAAAATGGAAAATAAATACTTCTAAAAGATGTGAATGTTAACCATGTTTTATGTTCCTGAAAAAGTGATAAATTCCTGATCCTGAAGTACTCCTATCTATAGTTCTTCCTCTCAACTGTTCAACATCAACTTTAAAACAAACCAAAATTTCTATTCCATCATAAGATCTAGCAGCTGAAAGTACGTAAAATAATTCCTTCAAAATTTTTAGAAACTATCCTGATAATCTCAATTCTAGTGTGTTTTTTTTCTTTTAATAAATTTATTTATTTTATTTTTGGCTGCGTTGGGTCTTTGTTGCTGTGCGGGCTTTCTCTAGTTGCAGAGAGCGGGGGTACTCTGTTGCACTGCGCAGGGTTCTCTCATTGCAGTGGCTTCTCTCGTTGCGGAGCATGGGCTCTAGGCGCGCGGGCTTCAGTAGTTGTGGCACGGGGCTCAGTAGTTGTGGTTCGCGGGCTCTAGAGCGCAGGCTCAGTAGTTGTGCACGGGCTTAGCTGCTCCGCGGCATATGAGATCTTCCTGGACTAGGGCTCGAATCCATGTTCCCTGCATTGGCAGGTGGATTCCTAACCGCTGCGCCACCGGGGAAGTCCTCAGTTCTAGTGTCTTGATAAAATTAGAGCATAACGCTTTTTCGTACTACTAGTAAATGCGAAATGAGAATATCTTTGTCAATTGATCCTTTTACAATTTCTCTCATTTCCAGGGAAAGGTGAAAGGCAACAGGATTACTCATCACTTAAAATTTCAATGAATATAACATTTCAGTTGAATTTGTTAAGTTGGCATTACAGATTGTCTTCCTAACAAGTGGGCAAGTGTTCCTTAGTTTTGAAATGTGTGTTATGGACTGGATAAAGTGCTAGAATTCTGTACCTGTGTAAATTAGTGGGGGTGAGAAAAGGAAAGGGATCCTTGGGGACAGTTATAAATCAGAAGTCTAAGAAAGCCTTCAAAACAAGTCTTAATTCAAATGACACATACCTGCATTTTGGGAAAGCACCATCCAATAAAAATATAATTCTAGCCACATATGTAATTTTAAACTTTTTCAGTAACCATAATTTTTTAAAAATGAGGAACAGATTAAATTAACTTCAATAATCTATATATCCAAGATATTTGAACATGTAATAAATATAAAAATTACTGAGATAGTTTATATATTTTTTCTTACTAAGTCTTTGAAATTCAGTGATTTTAGACTAATAGCACATCTCAATTTGGACCAGCCACATTCCAAATGCTTACTGGCCACATGTGGCTACCATATTGGAGGGCACATGTCTGGAGAATTAAGGTGTGAGAGTCAAGGAATGATTAGAAGTGTTGGGCTACAGACTATTTGCAAAGTGTAGCTTTGTAATTAATTCCATGAGTTTCAAGAGCTTAGCTTTTGAGTCAACATTTGTTTCTCTACTCAACATCAAGTTTTTTCTAGATTTCAAACCATTTTAAACAGTTAATATGGCATTGATGTTACAAATAAACATGGTTAGATTCTTGAAAGAACTTGTTATGGGCTATATTGTCCCCCCCAAAATTCATGTTGAAGCTCTAACCTCCAGTACCTTAGAATGTGACTGTATTTGGAGACAGGGTCTTTAAAGAGGTGATTAAGTTCAAATAAGGGTGTTAGGGTCAGCCCTAATTTAATGTGACTGATGTCCTTAAAAGAAGAAAATAATTGGACATACTGAGAGACACCAGAGGCGCATGTGTATAGAAAAAAGACCATGTGAGGACACGACAAAAGGTGGCCATCTGCAAGTCAAGGAGAGGGTCTTCAGAAGACGTCAGACCTCTCAGCTCCTTGATTTTAGACTTCTAGCCTCCAGAACTGTATTTGTTATGGCAGCCCTAGCAAACTAAAACAGGACTCCAGGGTAAGAATGGAAAGATTGTCTGTCCTTAGCTGAAGTTGTAAAGAATTTTACAGGCTTGCTTTTTCTCCTCCTTCAGTGGAAGAGAGACTACTTTCTAGCTTGAGATTTTTATCATTATTATTATTGTTTTACCCTAGAAAAGAGAAACAACAGTTTTAAAATTAGAAAGATAGATTACATCTCTATCTTAATTCTTTATTAATAAGTTGGTGGGGAAAATCTCTGAAACATGAATAGTAAAAAAATATTGTCTAAAAATACAATGTAGTGTTATGTCTGAATTTATCCATCTCTTTGTATTTTCCTTGCGATTTATTTGTGCAAGAAACTGAGTTATTTGTCCTATAATTTCCAGTGTGAATTTTGCCAATTGCACCTCATGCTGTCATTTAATACATTCCTTCCTCTTTTCTGTACTTCTTGTATTTTCTGTAAATTGATCAATAGATCTAGAGGCTTGATCAGATTCAGGTTCAAAGGACTATATCATAGGTGATGGTATATATTTCTATCAGAAGGCACATATGCCTGGTTGTTTCTCTTTTTGTGATGTTTGAAGTCATTGATCTTTGCTTAAATCCATTAATTTAACTTAGAGTTGTAAAATGGCATTACTCTAATTGTCTTTCCTTTTTCTATTATTTGTGCAGCTACTCTATAAAAAGAAACTTTCCTTTATCAACCATTTTGTTGTTCTGAGGTACATTTCTTTATGGAAAGGCAGATAAATATTTGATTCTTTCCCTCTATTTACCAATTTTCGGAATAATGAGTTGGTTCCTTAATATCCTCCAAAGGTGACCAATGATGGTATTTGTTGTTTAATATCCTTACACATTCATCGATTTAAGCTTACTTGATATAAGCAATGTAAATGATGCTCTGATTGATTCATGGTAGATTATCTTTTAAATTTACAGAATTCAATAAATGAAATCAGTTTAAATTTTATTAAGATGCTACATGGGAATGTGCAAAACACAAATGGAACTCGATATTTACTCAAATTAATTGGATTTACATATTTAAATGTGGGCATGCCCATAAATTTTAGTTGAGGTGTCATGTCGAGAAGACTTCCGTTTACATAATTTCAAAGAAATAGGAAGCATTGCAATTTTTTCTCTTACCCAATGATTACTGCTGGGTAATCATTTTAAATGTCATCAAAATCTATGAACTTAACACTTTACTCTATGTAGTAAGAAAAATGTCTGGAAATTTACAAGATTGAGGAGCCTCAGCAATCACTAGTCATGGAGACATACATTTTAGCACTTGATGAAGCGGTACACTAAATAGAACATGTTGGTCGGCAGGCATTACTAATTTCCCCGGCAGAATACTAAAACATCTGTGATGGAGCATAGGTCAGTGAAACTGGCAATTTTTAAAGAAAAATTATACTCATTGTAGAGCCCAGAGCCCCATATGGCAGGATTAATTGGCTGCTTTTATACAGAAATTTTGAGGAAGTTGAATTTAAGTACCGTAAGGTAATATTCTCTTTTAAGGAAACTACCAACTAGAGCTACTTATTTTAAAGTTTTTAAAAAATTGGCAAGCACTGGATGAGGCAATTGAGTATTTAAAATACATAACATTTCAACAGAGATGAGAACACAGTGAAATTATAAAGGAAAAGAAGCCTAAGGACTTGGTCAGGTCATATTACCAAATATTAATTTTTAACTAGAAAAATTAATTATCTTGACAATGTCATTTTCCTCCCATTTCTGGGGCACTATTATAGTTTTAGTATTGGAATAAACTGATACAAATAATGTCTTATTTTCTTTTTAACATATATGTTTTGATATGTTAAAAACATAAGTTATTGGTAGAAATTTTGGAATTAGAATTTTAAAAATTTTAATGAGAATTAAAAAAAATTATTGGTATATACCTTCTAAATTTAAATTTTCATTTGATCCAGAAATGAAATTTATTAGCACTCCAATGATGTATTTATTTCAAACAAAAAAATATGCAAATACTAGAGTTTCTTCTCAAAACTATAATGAAAGTTGTCATTAGTATCTCTTGAGAAAATCTATATTTTCAACATTCTTACACAGAGCACAATGATTTTTCATGCTTTTTTTTTAATTTAATTATTTTTTTTATACAGTAGGTTCTGATTACTTACCTATTTTATACATATTAGTGTATATATGTCAACCCAATCTCCCAATTCATCCCACCACCACCCACCCACCCCCACTTTCCCCACTTGGTGTCCATACGTTTGTTTTCTACATCTGTGTCTCTATTTCTGCTTTGCAAACTGGTTCATCTGTACCATTTTTCTAGGTTCGACATATATGCATTAATATACGATATTTGTTTTTCTTTCTGACTTACTTCACTCTGTATGACAGTCTCTAGGTCCATCCACGTCCCTACAAATAACCCAATTTCATTCCTTTTTATGGCTGAGTAATATTCCATTGTATATATGTACCACATCTTTTTCATCCATTTGTCTGTCGATGGACATTTAGGTTGCTTCCAAGACATGACTATTGTAAATACTGCTGCAATGAACATTGGGGTGCATGTATCTTTTTGAATTATGGTTTTCTCTGGGTATATGCCCAGTAGTGGGATTGCTGGGTCATATGGTAATTCTATTTATAGTTTTTTAAGGAACCTCTGTACTGTTCTCCATAGTGGCTGTATCAATTTACATTACCACCAACAGTGCAAGAGGGTTCCCTTTTCTCCACACCCTCTCCAGCATTTGTTGTTTGTAGATTTTCTGATGATGCCCATTCTAACTGGTGTGAGGTGATACCTCATTGTAGTTTTGATTTGCATTTCTCTAATGATTAGTGATGTTGAGCAGCTTTTCATGTGCCTCTTGGCCATCTGTATGTCTTCTTTGGAGAGATGTCTATTTAGGTCTTCTGCCCATTTTTGGATTGGGTTGTTTGTTTTTTTAATATTGAGCTGCATGAGCTGTTTATATATTTTGGAGATTAATCCTTTGTCCATTGATTCGTTTACAAATATTTTCTCCTATTCTGAGGGTTTTCTTTTCATCTGGTTTATAGTTTCCTTTGATGTGCAAAAGCTTTTAAGTTTCATTAGGTCCCATTTGTTTATTTTTGGTTTTATTTCCATTACTCTAGGAGGTGGGTAAAAAAGCAATCTTGCTGTGGTTTATTGCAAAGTGTGTTCTTCCTATGTTTTATTCCAAGAGTTTTATAGTGCCTGGTCTTACATTTAGGTCTTTAATCTGTTTTGAGTTTATTTTTGTGTATGGTGTTAGAGAGTATTTTAATTTCATTCTTTTACATGTAATTGTCCAGTCTTCCCAACATCACTTATTGAAGAGGCTATCTTCTCTCCATTATATATCCTTGCCTCCTTTGTCATAGATCAGCTAAGAATAGGTGCATGGGTTTATCTCTGGGCTTTCTATCCTGTTCCATTGATCTATATTCCTGTTTATGTGCCAGTATCATATTGTCTTAATTACTGTAGCTTTGTAGTATAGTCTGAAGTCAGGGAGTCTGATTCCTCCAGCTCCGTTTTTTTCTCTCAAGATTGCTTTGGCTATTCAGGGTCTTCTGTGTCTCCATACAAATTTTAAGATTTTTTGTTCTAGTTCTGTAAAAAAACACCATTGGTAATTTGATAGGGATTGCATTGAATCTGTAGATTGCTTTGAGTAGTAGAGTCATTTTCACAATATTGATACTTCCAATCCAAGAACATGGTATATCTCTCCATCTGTTTGTGTCATCTTTGATTTCTTTCATCAGTGTCTTATAGTTTTCTGAGTACAGGTCTTTTACCTACTTAGGTAGGTTTATTCCTAGGTATTTTATTCTTTTTGCAATGGTGAATGGGATTGTTTCCTTAATTTCTCCTTCTGATCTTTTGTTGTTAGTTTACAGGAATGCAAGAGATTTCTGTGCATTAGTTTTGTATCCTGCAAGTTTACCAAATTCATTGATTAGCTCTAGTAGTTGACTGGTGGCATCTTAAGATTCTCTATATATAGTATCATGTCATCTGCAAACAGTGATAGTTTTATGTCTTCTTTTCCAATTTGGATTCCTTTTTTTTCTTTGTCTTCTCTGAATGCCGTGGCTAGGACTTCCAAATCTATGTTGAATAATAGTGGCGAGAGTGGACATCCTTGTCTTGTTCCTGATCTTAGAGGAACTGCTTTCAAGTTTTCACCATTGAGAATGATGTTTCCTGTGGGTTTGTCATATATGGCCTTTATTATGTTGAAATAAGTTCCCTCTACGCCCACTTTTTGGAGAGTTTTTATCATAAATAGGTGTTGAATTTTGTCAAAAGCTTTTTCTGCATCTATTGAGTTGATCATATGATTTTTATTCTTCAATTTGTTAAAATGGTGTATCACATTGATTGATTTGCATATATTGAAGAATCCTTGCATCCCTGGGATAAATCCCACTTGATCATGGTGTATGAGCCTCTTAATGTGTTGTTGGACTCTGTTTGCCAGTATTTTGTTGAGGATTTTTGCATCTATATTCATCAGTGATATTGCTCTAATTACCTTTTTTTGTAGTATCTTTGTCTAGTTTTGGTATCAGGGTGATGGTGGCCTTGTAGAATGAGTTTGGGAGTGTTCCTTCCTCTGCAATGTTTTTGAAGAGTTTGAGAAGGATGGGTGTTAGCTCTTCTCTAAAGGTTAGATAGAATTCACCTGTGAAGCCATCTGGTCCTGGACTTTTGTTTTTTGGAAAAATTTTAATCACAGTTCCAACATCATTACTTGTGATTGGTCTGTTCATATTTTCTATTTCTTCCTGGTTCAGTCTTGGAAGGTTATACCTTTCTAAGAATTTGTCCATTTCTTCCAGGTTGTCCATTTTATTGGCATAGAGTTGCTTGTAGTAGTCTCTTAGGATGCTTTGTATTTCTGCCATGTCTGTTGTAACTTCTCCTTTTTCATTTCTAATTTTATTGATTTGAGTCCTCTCCCTCTTTTTCTTGATGAGTCTGGCTAAAGGTTTATCAAATTTACTTAGCTTCTCAAAGAACCAGCTTTTAGCTTTATTGATCTTTGCTATTGTTTTCTTTGTTTCTATTTCATTTATTTCTGCTCTGATCTTTGTGATTTCTTTCCTTCTACTAACTTTGGATTTTGTTTGTTCTCCTTTCTCTAGTTCCTTTAGGTGTAAGGTTAGATTGTTTATTTGAGATTTTTCTTGTTTCTTGAGGTAGGATTGTATTGCTATAAAATTCCCTCTTCAAACTGCTTTAGCTGTATACCATAGGTTTTGGATTGTCATGCTTTTGTTGTCGTGTGTCTCTAGGTATTTTTTTATTTCCTCTTTGATTTCTTCAGTGATCTTTTGATTATTTAGTAATGTATTGTTTAGCCTCCATGTGTTTATGTTTTTTAGGTTTTTTTCCCCTGTCATTTATTTCTAATATCATAGTGTTGTGGTCGGAAAAGATGCTTGATATGATTTCAATTTTCTTAAATTTACCAAGGCTTGATTTGTGATCCAAGATGTGATCTATCCTGGAGAATGTTCCATGTGCACTTGAGAAAAAAGTGTAACCTGCTGTTTTTGAATGGAATGTCCTATAAATATCAGTTAAGTCCATCTTATTTAATGTGTCATTTAAAGCTTGTGTTTCCTTATTAATTTTCCATCTGGATAATCTGTCCATTGGTGTAGGTGAGGTGTTAAAGTCCCCCACTATTATTGTGTTACTATTTCCTCTTTTATAGCTGTTAGCATTTGCCTTTTGTATTGAGGTGCTTCTATGTTGGTTGCATACATATTTATAATTGTTATATCTTCTTCTTGGGTTGATCCCTTGATCATTATGTGGTGTCTTTCCTTGTCTCTTGTAACATTCTTTATTTTAAAGTCTATTTTATCTGATATGAGTATTGCTACTGCAGCTTTCTTTTGATTTCCATTTGCATGGAATATCTTTTTCCATCCCCTCACTTTCAGTCTATATGTGTCCCTTGATCTGAAGTGGGTCTCTTGTAGACAGCATATATATGGGTCTTGTTTTTGTATCCCACATTCAGCAAACCTGTGTCTTTTGGTTGGAGTGTTTAATCCATTCACATTTAAGGTAATTATCAATATGTATGTTCCTGTTACAATTTCCTTAATTGTTTTGGTTTTGTCTTTGTATGTCTTTTTCTTCTCTTGTGTTTCCCACTTAGAGAAGTTCCTTTAGCATTTGTTGTAGAGCTGGTTTGGTGATGCTGAATTCTCTTAGCTTTTGCTTGTCTGTAAAGCTTTTGATTTCTCCATCAAATCTGAATGAGATCCTTGCTGAGTAGAGTAATCTTGGTTGTAGGTTCTTCCCTTTCATCACTTTAAATATATCATGCCACTCCCTCCTGGCTTGTAGAGTTTCTGCTGAGAATCAGCTGTTAACCTTATGGGAGTTCCCCTGTATATTATTTGTCATTTTTCCCTTGTTGCTTTTAATAACTTTTCTTTGCCTTTAATTTTTGTCAATTTGATTACTATGTGTCTTGGTATGTTTCTTCTCTGGGTTTATCCTGCGTGGGACTCTCTGCACTTCCCGGACTTGGGTGGCTATTTCCTTTCCCATGTTAGGGAAGTTTTCAACTATAATCTCTTCAAGTATTTTCTCAGACCCTTTCTCTCTCTCTCTTCTCCTTCTGAGACCCCTATAATGTGAATGTTGGTGTGTTTAATGTTGTCACAGAGGTCTCTTAGGCTGTCTTCATTTATTCTCATTCTTTTTTCTTTATTCTCTTCTGTGGCAGTGAATTCCACCATTCTGTCTTCCAGGTCACTTATCCATTCTTCCTCAGTTATTCTGTTATTGATTCCTTCTAGTGTATTTTTCATTTCAGTTATTGTATTATTCATCTCTGTTTGTTTGTTCTTTAATTCTTCTAGATCTCTGTTAAACATGTCTTGCATCTTCTCGATCTTTGCCTCCATTCTTTTTCCGAGGTCCTGGGTCATCTTCACTACCATTATTCTGAATTCTTTTTCTGGAAGGTTGCCTATCTCCACTTCATTTAATTGTTTTTATGGAGTTTTATCTTGTTCCTTAATCTGGTACATAGTCCTCTGCCTTTTCATTTTGTCTATCTTTCTGTAAATGTGGTTTTCATTCCACAGGCTACAGGATTGTAGTTCTTCTTGCTTCTGATGTCTGCCCTCTGGTGGATGAGGCTATCTAAGATGCTTATGCAAGCTTCCTGATGGGAGGGACTAGTGATGTGTAGAGCTGGGTGTTGCTCTGGGGGCACAGCTCAGTAAAACTTTAATCTATGGACTTCCCTGGTGGCACAGAGGTTAAGAATCTGCCTGCCAATGCAGAGGACATGGGTTTGATCCCTGCTCTGATCCCACATGCCACGGAGCAACTAAGCCTGTGCTCCACAACTACTGAGCCTGTGCTCTAGAGCCCACAAGCCACAACTACTGAGTCTGCTCGCTTAGAGCCCGTGCTCCGCAACAAGAGAAGCCACCACAATGTGAAGTCCGCACACCACAACAAAGAGTAGCCCCTGCTCGCCACAACTAAAGAAAGCCTTCGCACAGCAACAAAGACCCAACACAGGCAAAAATAAATAATAAGTAAATTAATTAATTAAAAAAAACCCTTTAATCTGCTTGTCTCCTGATGGGTGGGGCTGAGTTCACTCCCTGTTGGTTGTTTGGCCTGAGGTGACCCAGCACTCAACCCTAGAAGCTCTTTGGTGGAGCTAATGGTGGACTCCAGGAGGGCTCAGGCCAAGGAGTATTTCCCAGAACTTCTGCTGCCAGTGTCCTTGTCCCTGTGGTGAGCCACAGCTGCCCCACCCCACCCCACTTCTGCAGGAAACCTTCCAACACTAGCAGGTAGGTCTGGTTCAGTCTCTTATGGCGTCATTGCTCCTTCCCCCTGGGTTGGTGCACACACTACTTTGTGTGTGCCCTCCAAGAGTGGAGTCTCTGTTTCTCCCAGTCCTATCAAATCCTGCAACCAAACCCTGCTAGCCTTCACAGTCTGATTCTCTGGAAATTCCTCCTCCTGTTGCCGGACCCCCAGGTTGGGAAGCCTTATGTGGGGCTCAGAACCTTCAGTCCAGTGGGTGGACTTCTGCGGTATAGTTGTTCTCCAATTTGTGAGTCACCCACCCAGCAGTTATGGGATTTAATTTTATTGTGATTGCACCCCTCCTACCATCTCATTGCAGCTTCTCCTTTGTCTTTGGATGTGGGGTGTCTTTTTTGGTGAGTTTCAGTGTCTTCCTTTTGATGATTGTTTAGCAGTTAGTTGTGATTCCAGTGCTCTCGCAAGAGGGAGTGAGCGCACGTCCTTCTACTCTGCCATCTTGAACCACTCTGATTTTTCATGCTTATGAATGTTCAGTGGACAAAGAAGTATTTAGTACAGTTAGTAAAAAATATAGTCATAGTAACAGCAAATGAAGACTAGCTCTTTTGAAACATTTCTGCCATATCTTAAAACACAGAATAAACATTTATTGAGAAAATAAAAAGTTTTGATATTTTTTGGTTTAGATCAAGAAGGCTCATTACAACTAGTTGCTCATAAAGCATACGTCCTCCCTAATTTCTTACTGTCCTGCCTACCGATTTTGTTATCAAAAGTATATTTACAAGTAATACATATGTAGTCAATATATTAATTTATATACATATAATAAATTAATAATAGCAAGCATACAAATATTCTTACTATTATTAATAAGTCTAATATAAATCTAATATATATATAACTCAGGCATAAATCAGAAAGTGTGCTTGCTAATATTAATATTAATTTTTTTTTGGTGGTACGCACGCCTCTCACTGTTGTGGCCTCTCCCGTTGCGGAGCACAGGCTCCGGACGCACAAGCTCAGTGGCCATGGCTCACGGGCCCAGCCACTCCGCGGCATGTGGGATGCTCCCGGACCGGGACACGAACCCGTGTCCCCTGCATCAGCAGGCGGACTCTCAACCACTGCACCACCAGGGAAGCCCTTCAGTCTTAATTTCATCCAAGTTTGGGAGGCATTTCATGAGATGCTAGGAATGCTCGTTCCCACGTCAGGTGAGGAGTTCATTGATAGGTAACTCAATGTGCTATTACTGGACTTGGCCCTGTTAACAGCAGCCAAAAGCCTCTGGACCGACTGTCTTACTAGTGTGTTATGGTTCAGGAGATGTTTCCTGTTTGTTGCCTCTTCCCATATCTCGAGTTTTACTATCATGATCATTGATCTCATAGAACTATATATTTGCTCAATCATTTCAAGTCACCTAATCATGATTAATTTTATCAGAAGCTCAGTCACACATTTGGTAGTGCAAGAAACAATAATCTTGTAAAATAGGCAGAATACAAGCAATATAGCAAGTAACATTAATAAGGACATAAATAAGAATTTAAGCTAAGAATTCCATTAGGTGAGGCCCAGTATCTCCCCAGGTCATCTGACCCAGTCTGTTCTGCATCAGTCACTAACTTTAAGGGAAATGATATATTGGCATTGTATATAAAATTCACCAAAGACATGCATGTTTGAGGCAACTAGTGGGTCATCGTAACCCCTCACAGGATTGAGAAAGGAAGGTTACCTTTTAAAGAGTGACATGGCTGGTGCCAGAAGAAGAAAAATTGATCTTTATGCTTGAGCAGGTATCTCTGCCATTGGGAAGGTCTGGTTTATCATAATGCAGATGCACAGTGCATACCAGAAGGGAGGGAGGAGGTCCAAATGGGCAGAGAAAAGAATTTCATGTTTAAATTTTTCTTGTCTTTCCTTAAAGTATGATTTTTATTTCATCAGATATATTTAGTGGAGAGCAGGAAATTTAAAATCTATTCCTAAAAAATCTATCATTTTGACAGTGATTATATTCATTATGTGATTGAAGCTCAGAAAACAGAACTGACGACCTGCACTGAGAGAGAATGATCCAGGGTGGCTTTTATGCTAAGGCTTGAAGAGTGAAAAGGCGGCCTGAAAATATTGGTAGGCTGCAGTAAGAAGAAATTGAGAGGGGTCAATGCTGATGGTTTCTATTTTTTATGTGAAAGAGGAGGCAAGGTCATCTCTTGAATATGAATTTTTCAGGGTAAGAGGGAAGGCTTAGAGAGAATGAAAAATTTTGGCAGCATTTCCATAGGAAATGAGTAAGACAAGCAAGAACAAGTAGATGAGCCAGGTCAAAAAAAGACCTGAGCTTGCAATCCTGCCATCAACACAGTGATGAGATTTTTCTCTGCTGACTCAGATACAGAGAAAACAGATAATGAACTGATCCAGGATTGAAGATGGATGAGACAGGTGTGGGAGAAGGACAAGAGAATATGGAAGGACTCTGGTGTGAGAGATGTAAAAGCGATGGACCCTGCAATCCTGGACAGGAATTCAGAAGAAATGGGAGACAATGAGAAGTGAGCAGTGTGGAGAGGACCCAGAATGGGAGTAAGGGTGGTGAAGTTAGACAAGTAGAAGACAATTTGATTCGTGGTTTGAAGTCAAAGATTTCAAACACAGGACGATTCTGGATAAAGGTACAATCCAAGGAATGACGGACCATGGGGTTCTGCTTCTACTGTTGGTTGTTAGAAATGTATTGCCACTGTTTTATTTGGGGGTATTACTATGTGACTGATAATGTAAATTGGATAAGTCCACTTAGAACACTGACGCATGGTTAGAGTGACCATATTTTTTAAACTAAAAACCATATCTTTTAAACTAAAAACAAATGGTTTAACAATGTCCCCTACTTTTTGGTAATTTGTTAATAATATATTTACATGAAAAGACAACACAGTATACAACATACACAGTATTTGGGTACCATGTTAGAAAACCCAGGAATCACAGTTTATGTAGACACTACAGACGTAACTTTTATTTTTTTAAAAAAACTTATTGGGCTTCCCTTGTGGTGCAGTGGTTGAGAGTCCGCCTGCCGATGCAGGGGACACGGGTTCATGTCCCGGTCCGGGAAGATCCCACATGCCGCAGAGCGGCTGGGCCCGTGAGCCATGGCCGCTGAGCTTGCGCGTCCGGAGCCTGTGCTCCGCAACGGGAGAGGCCACAACAGTGAGAGGCCCGTGTACCGAAAAAAAAAAAAATTATTGAATTATTTACTTACTTATTTTTGGCTGTGTTGGGTCTTAGTTGCTGTGCGTGGGCTTTACTCTAGCTGTGGCGAGTGGGGGCTAATCTTTGCTGCGGTGCGTGTGCTTCTCATTGTGGTGGCTTCTCTTGCTGTGGAACACGGGCTCTAGGTGCACGGACTTCAGTAGTTGTGGCACATGGGCTCAGTAGTTGTGGCTCGCGGGCTCTGGAGCGCAGGCTCAGTAGTTGTGGCGCACGGGCTTAGTTGCTCCGTGGCATGTGAGATCTTCCCGGACCAGGGCTCAAACCCATGTCCCCTCCATTGGCAGGTGGATTCTTCACCACTGTGCCACAAGGGAAGCCCTACAGATGTAACTTTTAAAATGACAAATGACGATGCAAGAAAATTAAATACTTCCAAACATGTTTAAAATGCAAAAATTTTGAGTTAAACTGTAAAAACTTCTTGAGAGAAGAGACCCTTTATTAACTCAGTGTATTCCAATACTTCTTTTGAAACCTTGTTCCCCTCAAGCTCTACCACTGTGTAGAACTGTGCAGGTCAATAGTAAGAGATAAATAATACTTCTTGTTTATGGGTGTATTCTTTCTTGTTCTATGTCCAAAGAACAAGACTACTTCCCTGCTCAAATTCCAAATTCCTTAGGAAAACAGAAGCTGCAACAAAACCACACCAGTAATTTCCACTCACATGTCAGTTTAAAAACAACTTGGGAAAGGTCAGCCTATTCGACTTCCTTCTATTGTTGAGTTTACCCAGTTCCTGATTATATTACAGTGTGGTGGTGATTTTTAAAGGTGATTCCTTTATCTGTTTCAGTTTTCTGAGCAACATAAATTAGCCAGGAACATTCTTTTCATCCCGAATACTACACGTCTTGGGAAGAGATTCGCTGTGATAAAAGCCATTATCTCCAGTGGCCTTTGCAAGAACATCTATGACACTTGAGTGGAAACCCATTCAAGAGCTGAGGTGCAAGGGGGTCCAGGAAAGGTCACCAGTGACACAAAGAGGCCACTAGTGTGCACTGTATCTCAATTCAAAGGCCAAGGACGCTCCTGGGCAGTTTAAGCACTAACATTTACACTTATTGCAAATATGGTTTTAGCCTTCAAACTGCGGTTTCAGTTTGTTTAGACTTCTATCGCTTTGAAGTTATTAGCTTTGCCCAATTATCTGAAAATACACATTTATACCATGTAGTGGTTGAGTGAGAATGACATGTAGAAAATTGTTTCTAAGGAAGTCTTTTAGCCTATCTTTTGAAAAATTCAGAATACTGTATTATTTTTATATTTGTAATTTTATCGATTTTTGTTTTACTTTTCAACTACCAATTCTAGTCTAACATTTTCTACGCAATCTCTATGTTTTTAGTTCCTTTTAAAATGCTGCACAGACATCTCAGAGTTAAAGTGAAATTCAAAGTATTCAACATGAAAAAGGAATATCAAGGGCACCGTTTGCAAAACAATCAAACAAAAAAACAGGGTGGGAGCAGTCTGGGAGGAGCTGGTGCCAGGCTAGGAACGTTTAGAGCATCATTTCTTTCTCTGATGATGAGTGTGTTAACAAGCCTGCTTTTAGACTTGCAATAACACTGCTTACCAGGAGAATGTTCTGAAGGCAATTAAGTTACATGCATCATCAGTGTTTAGAAATTTGGCTACCAAACAAGTAAGCTCAAATTGGGGATAGGAGTGGGGACCAATGGGTAAGAGCACAGGTTCTGCTCTGTTGAATTCTAATGGCATGACCTTGGGTAACCTACTAACCTCTCCGGGCCTCAGGTTCCTCACCTGTAAAATGAGAATAATGGAATTACCTCTTAGGGTTGTTGTGAGGATTAAATGAGGTAATAAAATATGTAAAAGTACAATATTACAACCAGTGCCTGGTACAGAGCAAGTGCTCAGATATCATGGGGAATTCTCTACCCAGTTTTAAAGTCAGGTTTGGTTTCTAGGCAAGCCCTTAAAATGGCGGAAGTTTTAAAAAAATGTCCTTTTCTAGAGGTGAAAAAAATAAGAAGACCAAAGAGTCTTGAATACTATGAAAGGATGGTGAAAAAGCAGAGTGATAATTAAGCATTTTGTTTATAACAATAAGGAAACAGGTTTAATTTATAGCAGGAGTGGCTAGGCTTCCAGTTTGTAGACTTCCTGCCACATTGCACTGTAAGATACTGCTGAGCTGGAAATTACAAAGCAAAGCTACTTGATTTTAGTCATCATGGTATTAATAAACTTTGAAGCTTCCCTGCATCCTTTTGATTGGATGTAGAGTACAGTGATTTAACATAAACATACGCAGTCCGGGAGGATCCCACATGCCACGGAACGGCTGCGCCCGTGAGCCATGGCCGCTGAGCCTGTACGTCCGGAGCCTGTGCTCCACAACAGGAGAGGCCACAACAGTGAGAGGCCCGCGTACCGAAAAAAGAAAGCAAACATGAAGAAAATCTAGAGAAAAGCTGGAATACCACATTGTCATAATGATTAAGTTTTACCTCAAAGTGATTTTAAAGACCAGTTTATTTGCTCACCCCTCCTCCTGTTATAGACAGACTGTCTTGCTGCTCAGTCATGATGTGAATGGTCTCCTTGAATTGTATGATGCAGACCTGTATGGCCAGAGTGGTACCCTGGTAACAGATTAGAAAATAGAAGTGAAAGTACCTGCCCAGGTTCTTGAGAAGCTTGGTTTCTTATTGGCTTCTAGGGCTCTTTCCAAACTCTATAGTATTGAAATAAAATTTGACCTCCTAATTCACATATCAGGACACATTGTTCAGTTAAAATCAGTAGAGATAACAAACCTGATCTAAATCTTTACAAACTCATGCTTCACAGGGGACTGAAGTTTTTGGAAACAATTGAAAAATGTACCCACAAGAAGAAGATTGAACAGAGTAGAGAAAATAGTGTATAACTGTTTGGATAGCAGCAGTGTCAAACCTATTTAAAAAAATTAGCAGTCCCCTCTGGGTAGAAGGTGGGCAGGGAATCACATGGCAGAAGCCCAGGCCTGGACCCCTTTGGCAGCACAAAGCTCCACTCAACCGCCAGGTGCCGTGGTGTATCGTGATGCTCTACATGGTTTTCCATCTCACCATTTTAATTTTATGGGGTCATGGTTCAGGTGGTCTCACAGAAGCAGGGATTCTTCGGAGATCCTATAAAATATAGAAAAGAGAAGTCACTCAGGGAGAGCTGCAGGAATTGGGGGGAATTGGGAGAGTGTGTAGCCCAAGCAAGAATAAGACTAAGGCGATCACTTTTGCATTGGGGGAAATGTATCTAACTCAGATGTTATGTCACTCACATCCTCTGGATATCAAAAGAGATAGAAGCACATGTGAATAGACACTTTCAGCTTAATTTTTTTCTATCCTGGTAAATGATTCAAACCACAGTCATTGTGATTCAACCTTCTTATATTTGCCCTTGAAGGACAGGAAGTGTCACTTACTTCTGTGGTATTCCTCACAACATAGAGCGTATGACAGGGGTAAGACAGAGTTTTATTAAATTTGTCCTGGATTACTAAGGGAAGGGAAGGGAAAGGAGAAGAAGATCCCTAGTTTTCTAGGTTGTTATTCATTCTTGCCAATATGCCATGTATGTGCCTTCTGATTTGTCAAAGCTTGTTAACTGGGTGTGAGCCTATATTTTCATTCAGTCCACAAAGACTCACTCTAAATCACAACGTATGCCAGTAGAAAAAAAAACAAAACCAAAAAAACCCAAAACAAAACAAGCCCCCAGGCTGGCTGGCATTGAAAGTGCTGGCAGACAGAAGCAGTAATCTGTTGGTAATTTTATAAGGTTTCTGTGCTGATTGCCATTTGGGCGGTGTCCACAGTCACTGATGAGGCATTCACATACTCACAGCTGCCCTGGGCGCAAGACAACATCTGCACAAAAACAGACAAGGATTATTCTGACAATTAAAAGAGCTGTTTACTGCTAATGCTATTGTCACGATCTACTACAAGAATTTCAATTAAATGAAAATCAAATGCGGCCCTCAGAGGCCATATGGCGCAGTGAGGGAAGGACCCCACTTCCACAGTCAAGAAGCCCCCATTCCTGCCCTGGCACTGCCAACGCCTCGCTATGAAAGACAATGCTCAGCTGACACGTGCCCAGGCCTAAGCCAGGGTCTTTAGACTCAGAAAGAAAGGACCTGCTGCTTCAGGAATGCAAAGAAACTGAGAAAAATAAAGCCCATCTTAGATGGAGAAGAACAGACACACCAGATAGGACAGAAAGGAAGAACCAGTCTCAAAGAGAAAAATGGTGCCAAGTAAGGTAATAATAATTCTTATTATTTAGTGCCTACAGTATGCCAAGTACTTAAAAAAGATTCTTCATATATTTATGGGAATGTGAAATGAGTTGACCACAATCCTTTCAAACTTCTTTCATGTACATCACTCAGCAGTTGTATTGCAATGCCAAGGGGCGAAGCACTTTTCAAATATTATTTCTAACTTATAATACAAGCTTTAACCAGAAAGTATAAGTTGTGTTTGTTGAAGAAACTGACACTCAGAGGTTGAGTTACCTGGGGCCACACAGCTCGTGTGGCTCTTCCCTGTTATGAGAGATTTGGCCAAAGCTTTCAGATGACTCAAGCTGCCCAGGGTAAAGGGGGCCCAGGAAGTGGGGAGATTCCTAGTCTGAGATGTTCTCACTTGGTGGAAGACTGCCTCCTAGTCTTAAAAAAGCTCACAGTGAGAAGAGTGCTAAAAAAAGAAAGAAGAGAGGAGAAAAAGCAGGAATCTGAGAGAAGAAAGGTAACAAAGAAGGGGAAAGGTAGAAAGAAAAATATAAGAAAGTAAGAAATAAAGGGAAAAGCTAAGTCGGATCACCATAGTAAATGGGATCTAGATAAGGACTCTATTTTCTGCAAAGTCATAAAATGTCGATTCCCTATGTTTTGACACCGGGTACAGGGGCCTGTTTTCACCAGATGTGACAATTGCTTCAAAGAGAGCCTCCGACTGGGAGCAAGTGACTTTGACAAGTCAAGGAGAATCAAAATGGACACTCCACACTGCAGAAAACACATTTTTTTTTAAAGGCATAGATCTACTCTATACAGTTATTTTAACAAGTTCAGGCTAGCTTTGATCATACATTATTATAACCTTGACACTAGATGTATTATAAAATTTCATGTAAAACAAGTGTTTAATGGCAGGGGGGCCATGAAACAATTCTAGGATATTAAATTATTTTCAGAGAAGCAGGATGAGCACATGAGTGTATGATTATCTTCTATGTTTGCCATTAATAGTGTCAGATTCATCCGCCTACTCACAAAGACCTGCAAATGGGATAAGTGAATATGGAATAATACGCCACAATTATAATAATAACTAATATTTAGTAAACCCATTCTTTCTTAGCATAGCCTTCCCCAATCAATTTACTTAAAATTGTACCCCTAATATTCTCTCCTCTATCCCCATTATTTTTTTCAATAGCATTCTTGGACACTCTAAAATTTCACCTTATTTGTTATTTCCTGTCTCCCCTCAGAGAACGTAAAATTCCTGGGGCCAGGGTTGCTGTTTTGTTCACTGCTGTATCTCCAGTGCTGGGTTCAGGGCCTGCACAAGATAGAGCCTGATTAGTATTAGTTGAATGGATGCATGAACAAACCGGTGTTATATTTCAAGAAGTATACTTTTGCTTTAAATTCATTATCTTGCTTGATTGTCGTATAATTCTAAGGTAGGAAATGAGTCTTCAGAGAGCTTGAGTTAGTTGCTCAAAGTCTCACAGGTAGGAATTATCAGGTCAGAGCTTGAGGAAGGCCTTCTGATTCTAAAATCCTTAAACAAATACACTATGGAATGATAGCTCGTGTGTGTGTGTGTGTGTGTGTGTGTGTGTGTGTGTGTGTGTGTGTGTGTGTGTGTGTGTGTGTGTGTGTGTGTTTGATCCCTGCAGTTAGATTGTTTAAGAAGACTTTCTCATTTAAAAACTCAGTTGTATTCAACCAAAAGATGATGACAAGACAAAATGGAACAGTTAAACGATATAAATAAATGTTAAGCTTTCTCCAGTTTCTGCCAAAAAGAGAATTGCTTGTGGGAGTGAAAAAAAAAAAGACCATAAATTTCAACATCAGTGAAATTCTCCTTTCTTCACATTTTTTCATAGTATGTTATACACATAAAAATCCAACTCACCATCTTCCCTTAAATTAAGCTAAATATGTAGGCATCATCTTTTCTCAGAGTGCTACATAGCGTCTTACATTATGAATCTTCGTTCATCACGCCCTTCAGAGTAAGAGAACATTTGATTTTCATTTCCCATCCAGACCAACTATTTTCAGCTCTCTGCTCTTAACTCCTTTCAAAGTCGGGACACACTATAAATATGTCCACTTTGGATTCTGAGATGGTGTCAAGCATTCCTGGGCCACACACTGGAGACCTAAGGGTAGAGAAATGGAAACAATAAAGTGTAAAATACAGCATGTTCGAATTATGATGGCGTTGTCCATAGAGTAGCTATTTAAGTTTTTCTTTTCTTTTTCTAGTCTCTCAAGCTGAATTTAAACTTTCCATGTATGAATTCTGCCCTGAAATCAGAGGAAACATTATGGCACCATTCAGAGCCAGGAGAACTGGATTCAAATCCCAATTCTGACACTGGTTGGCTCTGTGGCCTTGAACAAGTCAGAACTCCTTTCCTCAGCTGGGAAGTGAAGAATTGTGCCCGGCTGCTTCTGTGAAGATTGTAATTAGATAGAGCGTGTGAAGGACTTTGCAAACATTAAAGTGCTTCATAAATGTTCACAGTTTACTCAAGAAATTTTTATTACACATTGGATGGAATAAGAAAGGATAATTGAAGGGATACAGTTCTTTGTTTATTGCTTTATTCTATAATGCAGATAGGATACAATTCATATTTATGGCCATTTCAGTAAAAAGGAAAACTGATTTGTCGAAATTAACCTACATTAAACAAAATAAACCTATTATAATATTTTCTCTATGGTAAAGTCAGATTTAATTACCAAGAAGTAATTTTTTTCTGCAGATATATTTCTTATTTATTTTTGTATTATATTTTTATTGAATGGTTCAAAAACTAGAAGTTCAAAAATATATGCAACAAGGAGTATCCTTCCTATCTTTGTCCCCAAATTGCCCAGTGCCTACACCCCTCTAATAGGTAACCTCTATATGAGTGCCTCATATATCATTTTGGACTGTCTTTATGACTATGTAAGCTTTAGGTCTTTTTTTTTTTTTTGCAATAACATGAACTTCTTTTGGTTTAGGGTGGGAGGAGAGGCGATAGGAACTAACCCTTCTAAGCAATGCCATAATCTGCTCAGGGTTTTGGTGGAAGAATCAGGTTAGATTTAATCTATTTGATTACAAAGCTGGTATGTGGCCCAGTGTATCAGACTGGAGAGGGCTGGAGTTAGAGGTCACAGAAATACAAAGTGAAGGTAGAAAAAACTTTAAAGGGGAGCAGGAAGAAGGTAGGAATCTATTTTGTCTCTATCCAGGGAAAGGGTCCCAGTCCAGGGGTGCCAGGAAGTGACTGATGAGTGTGTGCTCACCTGCAAAGAGGCTCCCATCCTCAGCCTGAGCTGAGGCACTGTGTGCCCTGGGCTCCCCTAATACGCGTCGCCATGGCTCACAATGAAGGCCCAAGGTCAGCAGGGGGGTGTGAGCTCACTGGACCACGTTTATTCACCTGAAGGCAGGGAGAGCAAGTGCCGCTTCCAGGAGAATTTTTCTTCCAGGTGAAACCGCACAGTCTATCTCACCCCTTTACTGTGCATGGCCTGAGACTGGAGAAAGGTCAGTAAGTGACCCTCAAATGAGAGGCTTCCTCTGCTACGGTTGCATTTTTGAGGAGCCTGCTAAGGGGTGAACACCCAGAGGAGTGCAGAACACTGGGTGCTCAGACATCTACTTCCATCACCTTGCAATGCGCATTGGAAACACTTGGCCTAATGAGTAACCTCTGAGGTCAGCCTTCAGCTAATTAGCTTGGTCTTTGAGATTCTGAGATGACATATTTTGTCAGAAAGTTCTTGGAACTTGGGAAAATTTGTTTATAAATGGTTGGCCTGATTTTTTTTTTCGAACATTGTATTTTATAACATTTATAACATTATATAACATTTATAACATTTCGAACATTGTATTTTACAAACACACACATACAAATCACACACACACACAAACTATCTATTACAAACCAGCAACAGAATTGGAGGGGGGATTTGCGTCTGAGATGTGTGATTCTTCCCATCGGCCCTCAGCCACTCCAAAATAACTCAAGAAATCTAGTTTGAATTTCAAAGACGTTTCTAAAGTTGTGTTTTTGCTGCATTTTGTTATCCTAAAAATTTTTTTAACTTTTCTTGATTTTTTTCCTGTGTAATTGTTTTCACGTGCTTCTATTGTCTTAAATCTGCAAAGTAACACTCAGAAAGCTCCATTAGTTGATCTGTCCCAGAAGAGCTCCTCAACTCGAAATGTCTTGGAGTCACGGAGTCATGGCTTTGTGTTTTCTCTTCTTTTCTTTCTTCGTTAATTTTATGCTGAGCTTCACCGCATGTCCTCACCAAAAAATTGGATAAAGAGAAAGATGCCACGGACGTTCAACTTGTTTGTATCTATCAAAGCTATTTTAGGATTTAAACAATTAGTTCTATGAGGTATACATATGCAGAAGAAGAAAGAAAAATGCTAGAGTGTGCTACATAGTTAGAATTCAAAAGTTTATGATGTCTCAGCAAAACATAGAGCTTGAACAGAATCTCAAATATGATTCTTCCTTGCCTCTGAATTGTTGATCAAATATTCAATTCATGTGCAAAGTGATGTCAACACATCGATAGTCATTGCAGCACTATGTTTCCAGCAAAAGATTAGAAAAACTTAAACACCTCTAGGTGACTGTTTAACAAACTATGGTACACCATTTTCGACCCACCTGTGACCACTCTAGATCCCGGTGGGGCCGGAGAGACCCTGTCAGACCTGTTTCGTGGTCTGAGCCCCTCCCCGCCCACCTTCCATTCCTTGCCCCTTCTCAGCCCCATCCAGACCCACGGCCCTCTTGCTGTTCTCTAGCACCTCAGGGATGCTGTTACCTCAGGGCCTTGGACTCACTGTTCTCCACCTGGAATCCTTTCCCCGGAGGTCTGCCTGCTCACAGGTCTCTTCTCCACTGAGCCCTTTTCTGAGCTCTCTTTACAAAAACAACAATGTCCTCCCCTGCAACTCCTGTACTCCCTGCTCCATCCTGCTTTATTTTGTTCCTCAACACATACATCTCTAACTTTTGTTATGTTTACTGTCTGACTCTTTCCATTAGAATATGAGATTCATGAAGGCGAGAACTTGCTTACATTGTTTCTGGGTTTTCCAGCTCCCAAATCGGGGCCTGGAGAAGCGTAAGCATCCAGTAAACACCAGTAGCAGAAGCACCACAAAGTACCCCAAGTCCAGATGCTTCCAAACAACAAAATCGATTACAATTTAAACTTTCCATCAGGTATTTGTTATTGCATAGACACTCTCATAAGCCCCAGTTCTTCATATACTCTGTGTTTACGAAATCACTTGACATAAACACTTGGATTAAACATATGGCCTGTGCGCGCACCGGGTGAGAGCCCTTACAGCACAGCCACTTGACCGCTCAGCCCCACTTCCCCATTCCATAAGTAGTATTGTTTGTCTTGTATCTACAGTCTCAATTCACAGAGTGTTTTCATTTCTCCACGGACACCAAATGTTCAAGTTGGCTCTAAAAACACTTTTGTTTATTTTCCTCCCAAATTAGTTAAACGACTGAGACGTTATAGGTTTTTCTTTTCTTTCTCTCTCTTAGTTATCTAATTTTTTTCAAGAACATCACCCTCAAGGCTATTACACATAAAATATTTTTATAAAGTCCATTGATTTGACTCATAAAATCGCACTGGCATTTCACTCAGAGGGTTGAAAACACTGTTGAAGGATTGTTGTGGCAGAATTCTTATTCTGTGGATTGAATTCATCTGTCATTCTGATTCTAAGCACTCAAGAAAGTCATGTAATATTTTACATACTTTATGTTAGATATATTATGTGCCATACATACATATATTAGATATATTAGATTCTTCTATATGTCATATGATAGTTTAAAAAGTGTTTTATTATAGAAAGTTCCAGATATATATAAAGTAGACAAAATATCAATAGTATAAGTAATGCCAGGGCTTCCCTGGTGGCGCAGTGGTTAAGAATCTGCCTGCCAATGCAGGGGACACAGGTTCGAGCCCTGGTCTGGGAAGATCCCACATGCCATGGAGCAACTAAGCCCGTGCACCACAACTACTGAGCCTGCACTCAAGAGGCCGCAAGCCACAACTACTGAGCCCACATGCCACAACTACTGAAGCCCGTGCGCCTAGAGCCCATGCTCCGCGACAAGAGAAGCCACAGCAATAAGAAGCCCACGCACCACAACGAAGAGTAGCCCCTGCTCGCCACAACTAGAGAAAGCCACGCACAGCAGCAAAGAGCCAAAAAAAGCAGCCCAAAATAATCAATAAATAAATTTATATATATATGTAAAAAATAAGTAATGCCATGTATGCATCACCTAACTTTCATAATTATCAACTCCTGGCTTATCCTATTTCATCTATACCCTCACATACTTTCTCTCCTCCAGATTATTTTGAAGAAAATGCCAGACATCACATTATTTCATCTGTAAATACTTAAGTCTAGATATTTAAAAGACGAGGCCTCTTATAAGGTAATTAGAAACCTTTAAACAAATTCAATTCCTGAAGGCAAAGGGAAATTATTGATGGTCAGATTTTAACATTGGGAAAATCACAGCTTTACTGGATTTCTTTTTGTTTGCTATCTATATTAAACTTTTTTTTTTTATTTTGGACAAACCATGTAATGTCTGACTGGAAATGTCTAGAAAGGGGTAATAATCATAACTCCCTTCTATGAAAATAAAAACATAGAAGCATCAGAGAAATAGGATTTTTATTCTTTCTTTAGTTAATCTTCTGATTTTATCCTAGGATGAAAAATGTCTTACATTTCAAGTATCTATTCCTACTTCAGTTATGCCCAGGCCTGAGAAAAGACACGGTAAGAGAATCAACCACAACAGGTCTTCCTTGGCTCACTTGTGTTTCCCTAGCTGTTATATATGCCATGTGCCTGGCAGATAGCGGAGGCTTAATAAATATTTGTTGAATGAATAAATTACTTTAACAGTGTAAGTTAAGGAATGCTTATCATAGTTGCAACTTTTTAATAAAAGGTCCAAACCACTTGAGGGTGGCAGTATCACTAGGTCTAACTGGGTGTCTACTCCAGCAGACGCCAGCCCCAGCTTCCTCTCCTCTTTCCTCCTTTCTCTTTGTTCTCTCCTCTCTTTTCTTTCAGCAATTTCATATCTCATCATTTACATTGTCTCCGTCTTTTGAAATCTTTAATAGGTTGCCTGACTTGGTATTTTGCATTCATTTTCTTATTTAAAAAAACAGTTGAAAATAATAAGAAATTGCCATAGTTGCTATCATTCATGTTTATTCCCATCAAAAGTGGAGACAGAGCTTCCCTAGTGGCACAGTGGTTGAGAGTCTGCCTGCCGATGCAGAGGACACGGGTTTGTGTCCCGGTCCGGGAAGATTCCACCTGCCGCGGAGCGGCTGGGCCTGTGAGCCATGGCCGCTGAGCCTGCGCGTCCGGAGCCTGTGCTCCGCAACGGGACAGACCACAACAGTGAGAGGCCCGCGCAAAAAAAAAAAAAAAAAGTGGAGGCAACAGTTTGATATAATTTTCTCTCAGAATAGCCAGCTGGAAATCCATGAACTTGAGCTTGAGCTAGCTAGTTACCTTCCCTTCCTAACTGCTTATCGTGTGGACTTGGGGCTTGCTTAGACAGCTCCCACAATTGTGTACAGCAATTCTCTTTCTGTAGACATACATATCCTACTGGTTCTGCTTCTCTGGATGAACCCTGACTGATACAGGCAGTTTCCACAACATAGGTCTTAACTGGAATATTCTGTATCCCTTCTCCTTCTAAAGTTCTGTTCACTCAGTGCTTTCTTGCTTTCTTCATTGCAATTTCTGGAGCAAATCAACCCATAGCTGTCTGATGACCCTTCATATTCTAGCTGTACATTAGATACCATAGTCCTGTTAAGTCTGAAAATCATGGGAATTTAGCCCATGTCTTTTAGTTATCCCAATATTGGCATCTTCATAACTAATATTTTCTAGCAAATGAGATTTCTGGTCATTCTTTAAATAACTCCCTTGCAGGCGGTGGTCTCACTTGTAGGGTCT
Organism: Grampus griseus; assembly: GCF_964374135.1. NCBI lineage: Eukaryota > Metazoa > Chordata > Mammalia > Artiodactyla > Delphinidae > Grampus > Grampus griseus. The sequence continues at coordinate 43,383,248 of NC_139007.1, forward strand.
CCTCCTCTTTAATCTGCAGTCCTTAATGCTGCCAGTTGGGTTTTTCTAACATGTGCACTTGACCATGTCACCCCCTGGCTTGAAAAAGCACCAAACACCTTTCACAGAATCAAACATGCAGGCCAGAATGGCATTCCAGAACCTTGTTTTTGAGACTCAGGTACCAGCATAATAATGAGGCACAGCACTAAACATAGGTCAAATTGAGTATTTATATTAAATAATAAAAATGTTTGTTTTTCTGCACTTTCTCTCTCCCTGTAGAAGGTAAGGAATCTATACATTTTCCTTTAGTCAGTGTTCAACTCTTCTGCTTTTGTCTAAGGTGAGGTCTGCTGTTGAAGAGTTTACTTTCATTAGGAAGTCAGGAAGGCATATATACCTGGACAGAGGAAAAGATGGATTGATGGTGGGGTTCAGATTTACCAACAAATGAGACCAGGTAGCAAGAGGAAGTTCTACCAAATTGCTCCTCCCAGCTCCCAGGTCTCCAGGCTTAAAACCCTGTGAATCACTGCTCTCTCCCAAACCGCAATATTGCGGATACTGCAAGGTTTGGGAGGAAGCTGACCAGAATGTCTGCTCCAAAGGAGATTTCCACTTTTTGCATTGCAGGCCTTTGCTGTTATCCAAAGTTGGCTAGAAGTTTTGGAGTCATGGTTACCCCTCTGCACAGCTGTTCTTTATTTTTTTTATTACCACCATAGATTCAATCACAAGAGAAAAAGGAAGTTTATTATTTCGAATAGTTTCTTTAAATCTGAAAAACCAGGAAATAAGCCTGCAGTCATAAAAACATGTAAATTCAATCATAGCACCTCAGTCAGGCAAAACATCAGGCTCGCGAGCCAAGCAATCTTAGCCCCAGTCCCTGCTCAGCCACCCTCTCCGAACACCCCATAGGATCCATGATTTAAAGCCAAACCGAGCTGAGTCACTTACTTAGCTCTGCGTGCCAGAGTGAAGAGGAATTAGTGGTGGGTGGGCTGCGGAGGGTTTCAGCTGACAGCAAAAACCCTTTCTCACATATGAATGCCAGCAAGATGGCTGCAGATCTTAGTTTTCAGACAAACGTTCTACCTGAAATAAAAAAGCGGGAAAATATTTTGGCTTCTAAAATTGACTGTTTTGTTTTGTTTGGGCCGCCCCAGGCCACATGCGGGATCTTAGTTCCCCCACCAGGGATGAACCCGCGTCCCCTGCAGTGGGAGTGCAGAGTCCTAACCACTGGACTGCCAGGGAAGTCCCAAAATTGATTGATTTTAATAATAAAGCCCTATGCTTAGATTTTTCTACAATAATATGAGATTCTCAGGGTAACTGACTTCAATTTCCTTGATGTCAATGCTCCTGACTCTGATTTCCCGGGTCACAGCATCAGGAACGAGACCACGTGGAGAAGAACGTCCTGTGGTTGCCGGCCTCCATCAGTCCCCGCTGGACCCCAACCCTGCAGCGCCCTGCTTCACCTCCTGTGCTCTGACCTGGTTCCAGCATGGCGTGCATCCTCTGGAAGCATCCCGAATGCTGCTGCCGCTGTGCCCGTGCCCAACCCCATCCCCGCTCTGCTGCTTTGTGGCTGTCACTGATGTGGTCACGCTGCTGCCCCTAACCAGTTACGCAACCCTTTACCTGTCCTTGGGATTTGTTACTGCCACCCTGACGGCCATTCCTAGGGGACTCCTTTTTTTTTTTTTTAAACCCCACATTTGTTTATTTGTTTATTTTTTTGGCTGTGTTGGGTCTTCGTTTCTCTGCGAGGGCTTTCCCTAGTTGTGATGAGCGGGGGCCACTCTTAATCGCGGTGCGTGGGCCTCTCACTGTTGCGGCCTCTCTTGTTGCGGAGCACGGGCTCCAGACGCGCAGGCTCAGTAGTTGTGGCTCACGGGCCTAGTTTCTCCGTGGCACGTGGGATCTTCCCAGACCAGGGCTCGAACCCGTGTCCCTTGCATTGGCAGGCAGATTCTCAACCATTGCGCCACCAGGGAAGCCCGGGGACTCCTTTTTTTTGATAAACTCATAGATTTAAACAGAGTTAATGTGCTTCCATTTATTTCAGTTACTATTTTTATTGATATTCAAACGAGAGCCCCTGCAAGTTAGTTCCTGACTCCCTTTGACACAGTCAGAGAGGTGGTCAATAGTGTCATTCTTTTCACATATGACCAGATGTTAAAGATTCCTCTTGAGCAGACCTGGAGCCAGGTATTTCTCTAAGGAGCCCTCCTCCTTCAGGGTTCCTAATCTCTGTGTTAGGGATGCATGTTCCTAAGAGGTTGTTCATTGGCCTCTTCGGGAAACAAAGCTCGGAGATTAGAGATGGCCAGATGATAGATGATAGGTAGATAAACAGGTAGATGTAGACGAAATATTGCAAGTTGATACTAATGTTTCCAGTGCAAATTCTAGTTCAGGACCATAGGGCTTTGATCTGGTCTTGTCTATCTCACATCTGTATCTCCTTTCATACCCCAAATCCTGGTTCCCAGCAACACCTACATAATTACTTATTTGTTTTACCCCACAAAACGTATCCAACAGTCTCAGAATGACAATAGCAACAATATAATTATTGAAAATTTTGAAGTTTTTTTGTTTTTGTTTTTTCTGCAGTTGCTTCTGATCTAAGGATATATATATCCCACTTGGGATCTAGAGTTAACTCCCATGTTTTAAAGTCACTTGAAATATTTCCTCCCTGAGGGGATGTGCCATCAACCCCCAATACATAAGTTCAAATTTTCATATTGTTTTGTTTTAGTGATCATGTGAGCATTTAATTCATTGACAATATATCCTCGAGATCTTCTCATAGGGTTATATAGAGATAATAGTCTTCATTTCTTTTTATCGTATGGACGTAACCATAGCTGATTGTCCCCTTTTGATCAACATTTGAGTTGTTTCCAAAAAACAAATAGTGATCCAGTGAATAATCTTGTGCATACATCTTCCCATACTTGCCAGTGCATCTTTGGGATAGAGTAGAAACTGGAATACTAAGTCAAAAAATGGTCAGTAGAACATCTTTTGACCTGAATAATCACAGCAGTACTCCTATGCTTTAAGGATAGAATGATGCTACCTATTCCCCAAGCTCAGGGAATGGAGAGATGAGCCTTTGGCTTCTGATATAAGTTAACAGTTGTCTCTCCCAGAAGACTCATTAAGTCTTCAGACCAGTAGAATTTCTGGAAGTACATCCAAACATGCCCTGCTGGAACTAAATTCCTATTACTAGTACTCAGAACAGGTCTGGAACATCATCATGTACCCAGGTGGAAACACATCTTATACATGTATAAAAGAAATCATGGGGCTTCCCTGGTGGCGCAGTGGTTGAGAGTCCACCTGCCGATGCAGGGGACACGGGTTCGTGCCCCGGTCCGGGAAGATCCCACATGCTGCGGAGCAGCTGGGCCCGTGAGCCATGGCCGCTGAGCCTGCGCGTCCGGAGCCTGTGCTCCGCAATGGAAGAGGCCACAACTGTGAGAGGCCCGCATACTGCAAAAAAAAAAAAAAAGAAGAAATCATGAAGAGTCAAAATAGATCTCAAAATTTCTTTCCACCATACAAGTTCTAAGTATGTCACATGAAGTGACCTTTTCCTCCAACATTAGAACATATCACTCTTGGTTGAGCACCAGGTGGACAGTCTCCTGTTGGAAGCTCAGTCTAAGTAATCTGCCATTGAGAGAACTAGAAGGTACAATTACCAGCTCTTATCATTAATGGTTGAATTTGGGTAATTGAAATGCACATTTTATGAGATTCCAATGATGTCAAATATAGGCATTTTTGTTGTTGCAGCTGTTATACTTAAATGATCACAACAGTGAACTCTACTTCTCAGCTTCTTGTAAGCCAATCACTGGGCAATAGTTACAACTTCTTTAGACTACTTTCTGCTGCAAGCACACAGTCAAAAATAGAAGAGCTGCAGGGGAGAAACAGGAATATTTTATTATTACATTGGAGAGGGAAATGCAGTCACATTTGTCACATTAAAACTGCATCTCTCTTATGCAGCTTTCTTAAACAGATATGAATATATCACATGTAGAGAGAGGTAGATACGTATTTCCATTTTATAACTAGATAGATCTTAAATTGTCTTAAATTTCAGTTGTAACTTCTACCACTTTGAAAAAGTACTGCCTTGACCATCGTCTTTGCAACAAAGGCTTCTACCACAAACAGTTCACTGGATTCCCCAAGAATCATTTCAGGACACTCCATTTAAAAGACCCATTTCTGGGGCTTCCCTGGCGGTCCCGTGGTTAGGGCTCCCCGTTTCCACTGCAGGGGGCATGGGTTCCATCCCTGGTCAGGGAACTAAGGTCCTGCATGCCGCGTGGTGAGGCCAAAAATGACGATAAAATAAAATAAAAATCATAATAAATAAATAGAAGACACCTTTCTACCAGTGTAAGAATCCAGTCGTGCCTAGTGATCCCTGAGTGATATATAGGACTAATCCTTGCCAGGTGATTGTTTCCAGAAAAAAATTCAAGTTAGAGTACCAGGTGGAAAAAAAAATGTAAAGGAAAATGTTAAGACAGGTGGGCCCAAGCCTGGGCCCTCCCTGCGGCACGTGCAAGGAGCCTGCAGAGAAATCACCTCATTGCATCTTATTTAGACCTAGAAGCAGCCTGTAAATTCCCTGGGATATAAAATTACCTGTTTAGCTTGGCCAGCTGCCCATTCCCTTTGCTTTCCCATCCTGGGCCCATTGTTTTATAAAGGTGTCCCCACCTTCCCTTCCAGGGTCACATAGGTGACATGTGAGCTCACATGGCTGGTGTGACTTGTCACAGCCCAGAGTAGAAAGTGCCAGAGCAGATAGCAGTTATCAGGTGAGAGCAGCTGAATCCACTGAACAAGTCCTTAGCAGAGGCTTTTTTTTTTTTTAATCTGAGCATTTTATCTCCCCACTCCCACTTGTTAATGAATTCTGCCTATTTGGAGTTCTGGAAAACATGCACAAAACGAGTTAAGTCAAAAGAAAGTTACCCCCTTTTGTAAAACAGTGGGAAATACCACCCAAGAGTGAAGGAGTCTTTACTTTTTGAAAGACTGTGAGCTACTGACCTTTTTGGATTCTTGATCTACGCTATCTTTTCTTCTTTCTCTCTAATACCTAAACTTATTTATCTTTTGGTACGGAAGACCACGTGATAAGGCCAGGCTGATATTCTTTCACACCCTAAAGGTCCTAAAGTTGTCTCTAGAAACAAATGTTGAGCAAAACGGTCCATGAGAAAGTTCTTATTATCTACTGTTCAGTCAAAGTAACACCATGCATAAAGTTGACCATGAAAGGTCATAAAGTAAAAGTGCACTGAAGAAATGACTCCAGAAAATCAGTACAATCTGTTCAGGGAATGGCATTTTCATAAAAAGGAAACTCACTGAATACATCTAAGAATTTGTGAAAATATTCTGAGTGTGTGCAGTAATATTTCCCTAGAAAAATGGTTTTATGTAGATTTCAATCATATTCTAACTCAAATATCTATATAAATATCAGCTTCAATATGAATTGTCACCGAGGTATTACTTTTTGCTTTTATTGCGGATTAGTCTATTAATCATGTATTAACCTTGTTTATACTTTTTAAAGATAAAATATTAGCTATTACCTTTGAAAATTGAGTTGATAATTAGACTCTGGCAATAAAATTAACCTGCAGTTGTGTCATAAAAAAAAAATTCTGAGCGGATCACAAAAGTTCTCCTAGGAACTCTCACTACCTCCCCTTCACCCCGGCAGCTCCCCAGGAAAGTAACTCTTGGTGTCGATCTTGCGATTAGAGGGATATTAATTTTTTAATGATCTTGACAGATTTGGGGAGGGCTGTACAGCTGGGTGCTCAGCGAGCAGGGGTGGCTGCTCTGCAACGTGCTGTAGGCAGGGCGGCCCAGGACCTGGAAGCTCTGACCGAATTCTGCACATTCACGCCACGGCCCCTCCCCCTCCCCTCACCCTCTCCTGCAGAACAAGTGACCTCGCTCGGATCCTGTTTGTGCTTTACTTCCTTCCTGCACCAAAGTGGTTTGCCCCTGAGCTTACCCGCTGATCCCTTTGGAGTTGCCTAGCTGGCTTTTCCTCCTTCTTGTCCTTTTCTCTTGTGCATTTGTTTTCTCACAGTGAGCACTCACTGACGCCCCGGCTCCACTGACTGAATTACAGGAAACCAGCCAAGGCATTCTCTCCCTTCTGTTCCTAGAGAGTTAGAAAGCCTGGGAATGGGTTTGGCAAGAAGGTTCCTTGTACCCTCAACCTTGCTTGCCTCCAGTGCTGCCCACTTCTTCCCAGTGACAAGCACAAAAACCTGCATGCATTGCCCTCTGGGGAGCTTCAGATTCACCTACGTCCCCCAGGCCAGAGGGCATCACCAGGAGCCTTGTTGAAGAAGGAGGGACCCAAAGGTTGTTGAAAAAGAGACCCGGAGATCCCCAGCGCAGGCTTCTCTTCCAGCTGCTTCGGTGGGGCCTGCCAGCCCCCTCCTCTACCTTTAGCCTCCTTCCTGCCAGCGCCTTTGTTTATCGGAGGCATCAAGTTCCCACTGGGAAGCCTGAAAGAGTGACTGGTGGTTCTAGCTCTTTATCTCTCAATGTCGTCTTCTTTCCTTCTCAAAGATAACTGGATGTTTGTTTGTTACTGATTTTCTTGGGATGAGGTCAGTGGACTTTATTCTCCCCAAGAATGTTTGTGCTACAGAAACACAGGTAGCAGGGCAGAAGGATGAAAGGAATCAGTTCGGGACCCCTGGCACTGGTGTCCCTCCAAACTTAGCTTCACCCAAACATGCCAAAACCATTTCCTTCCAGGCTTTTCACACTTACAGGACCCATGGTAAGTCTTTAACTTTTAGGTGAAAATGACCTTTAAAGAAATAAAAGAGGGCTTCCCTGGTGGTGCAGCGTATAAGAATCCGTCTGCCAATGCAGGGGACATGGGTTCGATCCCTGGTCCGGGAAGATCCCACATGCTGCAGAGCAACTAAGACTGCGAGCCACAACTTCTGAAGCCCGCCTGCCTAGAGCCCGCGAGCCACAACTAGAGAAAGCCCGCGTGCAGCAACGAAGACCCAACACAGCCAAAAATAAATAAATAAATAAAAATTAAAAACAAAACAAAAAAAACATGTAGCACTGTGATGTACATAATGTGATAGGAAAGTGGTACAGCTACACTGGGATGTGCTAGTGGTTTAAAAAAAAAAAAGAAAAGAGCTTCAAAAGCTGAACTAAAGGAAAGAACAGCACACTGAACACTTAGCCTAAAATCGGAGTGAAAAAGCAGAAGGTCCAAAGTTATTTGATGGGTATTCTGTATCCTACCTGCTTACAACTTTATACTTGCCCACCCCAAGTCTTAAATCAGCCTCCAATCTCATTTTAAAAGGGTCATCAGGGTTACAAAACCATGTCCTCCAGTGCCCCCATCCAATTCCTATGGCCATCTGTTAAGCATCTGAGAATTTAAACATCTCTCCAGAGCAAGTACATCAGGAATTCCCAGCCCCCACTTTATATGACATCTAAATGATGACAGTAAATGAATGACAGTATGTTCCATATCCCACATGGACAAGTTTGGACTTCCTCACAACATGGCAGCCTCAGGAAGGCAGGCTGCTTATATAGAAGCTGAAGTTTACAAGAGCAAGTATTCCAGCAAGCAAGTTGGAAATATCGTCACTGCCTTTTTTGAACTTGCCTTGGAAGTTACATAGCATCACAGTCAGAAAAGCCTGCCCAGTTTTAGAGGGAGGGAGCATAGCTCCCACCTCTTGATGAGAAGAGGGTAAAAGGATTTGTGGATGTACTAAACGATATTGACTGACCATCCCTTTTGTCTTGCAATTAAGTTTTTCTTACCCTGATCTTTTCCAGTTCTTCTGATTGGTCTAGCTTCAGGCGTTTTCCACATTGAAAATGTTAGCAGGTGAGGTAGCTGGTCTCCAGAGATGGCCCCTGAACCACGCCTCCCAGTATTGTGCTCCTGTGTAGCCCACTCTCACACTGAATCTGGGCTGCAACTCTGGGTGTGATTTCCCAAGAAGCCTTGCTGCTTCTACCAGGGTCTTTTGAAATGCCTATTCTGGGGAAATTCAGCCACCATGTAGGAAGTCTGACCTGAGACCACCATGCTTTGAGGAAGTCCCATGTAGTCACGTGGAGGAACCGCATGAAGAGAACAAAATGCTTGGCGAGCCGCTAGAGATTTCAGCTGTCCCAGCCTGGATGGCCAGACACGTAAGTGAGGACGCCGTCTTGGATGTTCAGCCTGGTTGGGCATTTAGATGACTCCAGCTGAGCCACCATCTGACTGCAAACGCACTTGAGACTCCAAGCAAGAACCATACAGCTAGGTCTAGTCAGCCCCCAGAAGCTTGAGAGATAATAATAAATTGTCACTTTAAGCCACTAAGTTTGAGATGGCTTTTTACATAGCAGTAGAACACCAGGTTCTATTCATGCTGCCTCAGAATGTCTCCCCAATCTGGTTCTCTTAGGCAGACCTTCAGCTTCATATATTTGCTAAGGCAAAGCTTGCTGTCTGGTCAGAACAAGGACTCATGCCTTTAAAGAAGTTGTTCTTGGATGTGATACCAGACGTGCTCTCAAGGAACCATGAAATAAAGGTCAGTACAGAGAAAAAGTACCATGAGAACTTAGGAAAGAGAGGGAGAGAAATATTCCAGACTGGGACTGCTGGGTCTGAAGAGGAGGTGGTATTAAATAGGATCTTGAATGCCGAGTGGGAATTTGTGGCTTTGTTTTGTAGAAGTAGGGAGCTACTAAAGGTTTCTGAGCAGAAAGGTGATGTGATAAAAAAATTTGTTTCATGAAAATTAGTCTGAGAGCCATGTATAAAGTAAATTGCATTTAGGAGACACTAGACAGGAGTGGCCTGTGACGGTGGGGAGGCCAAGAAAAAAACTATCATGACCATCCAGGGCAGAACAACGAGCTCTTGCACTTGCCTGTGGCACTGAGCACCGGTAAAAGAAGTAGTTTTAGGGAACATTCCAGAGGTTGCTATGACCCTGAAACACTACATATTTCATACATGTATCATATGTGAAATGGTAAAATTATGATACCAATTCTCCCATCCGTGAAAAAATGAAAACAAAATAAATAATTCGAAAACTTTCCTTTTGAATAAATGTGGTATTTAAAAGAGAGTACCTTTAAAAAGTAGTTTATGGGGCTTCCCTGGTGGCGCAGTGGTTGAGAGTCCGCCTGCTGATGCAGGGGACACGGGTTCGTGCCCGGGTCCGGGAAGATCCCATATGCTGTGGAGCGGCTAGGCCTGTGAGCTATGGCCGCTGAGCCTGCGCGTCCGGAGCCTGTGCTCCACAACGGGAGAGGCCACAGCAGTGAGAGGCCCGCGTACTGCAAAAAAAAAAAAAAAAAAGTTTATGTTCTGGAAAAAAAAGAGAAGGTAAATTAGATCCATAACTTTATGTGTCATCAGAGATTACACTTTTGGACATTTCTAGACAACATTTCTAATATATTCACATGGATTTACAATTCTTGTCACTTATCCAACCTTTTGGAACGTTAGCAATGAAAGAAGCCTCAAAGAACAAAGAAAAAAAATCAGTGCAACATCATTACGAGTTTTAAAACCCACATTGGAGACCTCCCTGGTGGCGCAGTGGTTAAGAATCCACCTGCCAATGCAGGAAACACGAGTTCCAGCCCTGGTCCGGGAAGATCCCACATGCCGCGGAGCAACTAAGCCCACGTGCTGCAACTACTGAGCCTGGGCGACATAGAGCCTGTGCTCCGTAACAAGAGAAGCCACCACAATGAGAAGCCCAGGCACCGCAACAAAGATTAACCCTCGCTCGCCGCCAACTAGAAAAAACCCGTGCGCAACAACGAAGACCCAACACAGCCAAAAAGAAAGAAAGAAAGAAAGAAGTGTATTTAAAAAAAAAAAAAAAAAACCCACATTGGCTGTTGGTGGCACAATGTGGTTGCTCCTTTTTTTTAAAGTATGAGCTCCCTCTAGTGGCCAAAATAGTCTTTACTGCCTGATCAAATCTGCACCAGGCATTTATATTTAAATAATTTTAATGGTAAAGTTTAACTTCTAGAACTGAATTTGCACTTTAAAACTTTTCTTTGCTTTGTGCTGAGTAGGCTCCATAATATTAGCGGTGAATCTCAACATCTACTATTATTGTTACAATTTATAATTATCAGTTTTCAATAATGTGTTTATTGAGTTTCAGACCACACCAAAATGCAATTATCACCTAATTAATGTACAAGCTAATTTACTATACATGTTCCCAGGAAGTGAGGTCATCACTTATCACTCTATAAAATGTCCTCATAGATGAACCTATATCCTCTTAAAACTAGTTCAAGTTGAAACTATTCTAGAAATATATACTTCCCAACCAAATCCCATCATTCCTTACAGGGAAGGATCACCCTCAGTGGATTCCACTGAATCACCTCTCCCACTAGGGGACAGAGTCAGACAAAAGCCTCCGAGAAGAGGGATTTGGAGGGGTTGGGGGAGTGAAAAGGAAGACTAATACTGAGTGTCTGCTGTGCGTCAGGTGTTAGGTTATATGCTTTACAACTGCTGTCTCATTTGAAGCCCTAGAGGGATGTCATCCATTCCTCTCCTATTTAACACAGATTTTCCAAATTCTTGCGTCAGAATAGGGCATAGAAGAAAAGTAGACATCATCTCTGCCTTTATGGTATGCAGAGCCAAGTGGGAGGACCAAAAAGGAAGCAGATGAGTGTACTCACTGGAGAATCCTGCCGAGATAAAAGTGAGGCCTCGGTGATGGCATTGCTGCCGGCGGTTCACCTCTACCTAATGTATTGGGGGAACGTGACAGCCCCGATCAAGGTGATGCCAGGAGAAGTTAACACCAACAAAAGTAATTACGAGGCCAGCTCTGCACATGCCTCCCTCTTTGAAGCTAACAATGGCTGGAGTTGTGTGTTTGAAGCAAAAGCGTGAACACCAGAAGTGGTTTGGTAGCCAGTTATGATGAGCATAACACAGCTCGCTTTGGGAGTGAGCCTTGCGAATGGGCAGAGTGGGCAGCTTTCCCATTCAAAGGCTGCCCAGCCTTAGATCCTGACCTTAAGATCCAACCCAGCTGTCCCATCCTGGCACTATTACTCAGTGGAATTTCATCTTCTAGCCAGCTAGGACCTAAAGTGAACAGGAAAGACAAAAATTGTGTGTAGTCAAAATTACTCTCGAAAACTACCTTAAATTATCCGTAAACTGATCCATATAAACATGGTTTTGTATATACAACCCAGTATAGTGAATCTTATAAACCCTGCAGTGTAAGACCCACTGAGCTAAACTAGGAAAAGCACAAAATTAGAGCCTATAAGCAGAGGTCTGGGTGTCTAGCCCATTCCTCCTTTAAAGTCATCTGAGCCCGACCCTCTCCTCCTGATTTCCATGATGCTTATTCCTCTCATGCTGTCTTTAAAGCTACTTTGTTTTCCCCCGGTTTTATTGAGGTATAATTTACGCATAATAAAATTCACCCATTTTAAGTGTATAGTTGATGAATGTTGAAATTGTACACAGTCTTATAATCACCACCGCAATCAGATATAAAACATTTCTGTCATCCCAGCTTTCCTTGTGTCCTTTGAAGTCAACCCCCTCCTCCAAACCCTGGCCAAAGGCAACCTCTGGTCCTTTCGTTGCTAATAGCTTTGCCCTTTCTAGCATTTCATGTAAGTGGAATCCTAGAATATGTAGTCGTTTTACATGGCTTCTTTCAATTAGGATAAAGTTTTTGAGGTTCCTCCCTGCTGTTCGTATCAGCAGTTTGTTCCTGTTTTTTGTTTTTTTTTTTTTTTTGCGGTACGCGGGCCTCTCACTGCTGTGGCCTCTCCCGTTGTGGAGCACAGGCTCCGGACGTGCAGGCCCAGCGGCCATGGCTCACGGGCCCAGCCTCTCCGCGGCATGTGGGATCCTCCCGGACCGGGGCACGAACCCGCGTCCCCTGCATCGGCAGGCGGACTCTCAACCACTGCGCCACCAGGGAAGCCCTGTTCCTGTTTTTGTACTTAGTGTTGATCACTGCCCAGCTTCACAGAAGGGCAAATGACAATGAATTTTCAAAGACTCTTCTGCAGTCCAGGAAAACACAAGGTATAACAGACCTCACTGGCCTTAATGAGGAGGCCTGAGATGAGTTTAATTACTGCGCCATGCAATGCGTATCCCAAATGCTCTGTGAGATTCACAGCTTGTAAGAGACAATGTGAATATAGACGAGCGTGGACATGGCATCAATAAGACATGTCGAAGCTATTCATCACTCTGAAGTTTCATTAAAGCTGTAAAGAAACTGCTCCCTCCCTCAGGACTGGTCGGGTATCTTGCTGTGCTCCCGAGAAGGCAGCTTCTACTGACCTGAAAGAGCAGGTAAGAGAGTGGCAGTGCGTCTTTTCTTCTGCTTCCAGCTCCCTGGCTGCCTGGATCACTGCCTGGGTCATCTGTGGACCGAAGGTGACATGGTTCTCCAGGAGGCTGGAGAGCACAGGTGGATAAATGCCAAAGCCGGTAGGGACTCCCCTAGAATGAGGCAGGTGGAGGTGAGCTAAGGAGGAAAGGGAGCTTGAGGAGTGGGTCTAGGAGGAAGGGTGGGGGTTATTTACGTGGAAGGTATGGATAGTAAAGTCATGATTAATGATTCTGAGAGAGAGACAGCCAGAGAGAAACTACTGCAAGCACACCACCCAGGACAACCCAGGACCTATGTTGTCAAGGGTGTCCTCCCCATGTGCAGTGCATTTGTCAATAGGAAACTTTGTGCAAAGGTCCCAAAGCAATACCTTAGAAGTACTATCTCATCTTGCATTTAGAAAGATCTAGACATAGAAATGTGGCAGTGACTGTAGTGGGTATAATGAACCCCATTGGGAGGCCTGGGTCTTAGCTCCTGCAGTACTGGTTCTCTTCAAATAAGAAGGCTTGAGGAATTTTCTCCCCCCTTAGGTGTTTGTTATTATCTTATTTTAAAAGTAATAATAGCTTGCACAGTACAGAAAAGAACAGTGAAAGATGAATGCCCATCAGTAGTACAATGCAGTGATTAAGAGCCCAAGATCTGGTAAAAATCCCAGCTCTGTCACTTTCTACCTTTAAGGTGACAAGCAAGTCACTTAATCACTTTGTGCCTCGATCTATGGAAAGAATAATGATAATAGTATTTGCCTCTATAATGTTGTTGTGGAGGAGAAAGAATGTAAGTATATGCCATGCTTAGCCTGATGCTGAGCAAAAGGAAGCTTTCAATAAACTATAGTTGTAATTATCATTGTTGTTTCTATTATTATTATTGTTGCTCTTGTTGTTATAATGACTCTAGCCTTATCTTCCACTTCCTATATTTAGTCTGTTAACAAATCTTCCAGTGTAAAATCTAATCTCCTCCTTGGCCCAGACCTTTATCATCTTGATTGAAAATATATACACCTGTTGGTCCCCAGTCTCATTATTTTGCATCCCAGAGCTTTGACCAAGTGTATCCAAAGGTAAGTAAGTGTGTGGTAAATATACCTGTCATTTACATTATCAGACAGCGCATTTGTTTCCTAGAATCCTGATACTGAAAACACATAGCATTGCTAAAAACGTTAAATGTAATAAAACTCAATATAGCTGCACTAATCTGTGCTTTCTAAATTTACTGACAGAAGTGCAGAAAGTAGGCTGGCATGGCTTTTGTACAATTTCCATATCACACTAACCTAAATTCAAACAGTGTGTTTAGATAAAAATATTGCTCCCTCCAAAGAGGTTCCCAACTTTGCAGGGAAAAACACTTCCGTGTGGTACGTTACTTACGCAATGAATGCCTTGCTTTCTGGAGGAGAAACGATGCAAGCACATCACCGCCATATTCTCCAGAAGTAAAGATTCTCTGGGCACCAAGTCACATCCAAGGAGGGGTCCCCGAGCCATGGGACAAATGGCACCAGCAGTTTAGCACCACCAGCCGCCTCGGTGGGGTCAGAAGATAGAGGGGTCCTTGTGTGATGGGTGTTGACTCCCTGTTGTGGCCAGGCTGGCTGCGATGGAGTGGTAGAAGGCAGGAGAAACCAGAAGCACAAATAACAGATGGCTGGCCAAAGCGCCAGGGACTTCAAAGAAAGTATTTGCCTAGGAGGCTGTTCCTTAGAGAGATATTGAAGGTTGTTAAATGTATCCTGTTGTTAGGGAAATTGGAATTGTTTTCTTCTCTTGGTTGGAAAGACCAAGAAGAAAAGCAGTACTCTTAAGAAGTACAGTTTATCAATTATAAGATTAGAAAACATGCTTCTTTCCAAAATTTACATTGAATTTCCTTCCTCATCCCATATGCAACCTTGTGGACTTAAGGTGGTGAGTCCTCAGGGTCACCTGTATACCTCTCTGTCTGCTCCCCCTGCTAAGTAGGAAGATATGTGAAGTCACATCTGTGTCTGCTTCATTTCTGGAGTGCACAGGCCAGTGTCACACACTTTGTAGGTAACCCAGTAGATACTGATTGGATTAATGTTTAATAAAATGAAGTCATCAGCTCTGGTGTTATCATCATCCTTATTTCAATTCACTGACTTTTGCACCAAGGCCAAATACATTATCATCTTTACGCTTTGTTAAAGCCATCTAGGTAAAGTTGGCAGAAATTGAAATCTTCCAATTAACTAGAGTTAGCAGTAATAGTCTCTATGTGTATTTTGTGTTTTCAACCCCAGATCTCAAAGCATTTTAGGAAGAAACATTACTATTACACGTTTTTTTTTGTTTTGGTTTGGTTTTTTAGTAAAAAAAATAAAATGATCATGAAAAATGAATGCAATCTATATAATAGTCAATAAGAAGTTAGTAAATAAATTCTGGAAATTGAAGAAAAGACATACTATGCAGTCATTAAAATTATAATGTAGCTCTATATTTATTAACAATGCTATCCTTGGGAAAATTTTTATTTAAAAAAAAGCAGTTTAAAGTATATATGATGGAATACCTTTTTTGGGTAAAACTATGTATGACTATATGTGTAAAAATATGTATGAGTGTGTGTTTGTAAATAGGAAAATAATTTCCTCTAGGGTGGGGGGGGGTTTACATTTTATATATTACTATATTTTCTGTTTTTATAATGATGGAAAAGTATTACTTTACACTCACAAGATGCTAGTTTAAAAGGATACGTCGAAAAAAATATTTTTAAAGAAAATATTTTTAATTACTCAAAATCTTAAAGAAAATATTTTTAATTACTCAAAATCTCATCACCAATAATTATTCAAAAACTTTTTTATACCATTTGTATGGATTAGCTAATGTTTCGTTACAAAGTACTTCAAAACTCAGTGCCTTAAAACACTAATCTGTTATTACAGCATGCGAGTCTGTTGGACACCTGAGCACTGCCTGATCTAGGCTGAGTTTGGCTGATGTTAGGAGCCAAGTCGTGTCCTCCAAAAATTCATACTTTGAAGTGCTAACCCCTAGTGCCTCAGGATGTGACTGTATTTGGAGACAGGGCCTTTAAAGTGGTAATCAAGTTAAAATTAGGTCATTATGGTGGGCCCTAATCCAATTTGATTGGTGTCCTAACAAGAAGAGGCGATTTGGACATAGACACACATAGAGAACACCACGTGAACGTGAAGACGGCCATCTACAACCCCAGAAGAGAGGCCTTGGAAGAAACCAACCCTGCCAGCATCTGATTTCAGACTTCCAGCCTCCAGAACTGTGGGAAAATAAATTTCTGTTTAAGCCACCCGGTATGTGGTACTTAGTTATGACAGCCCTGGAAACTAATACAGCAGGTATGAGTTGGGCTCCAGGTACAAGTGAGCTGTGAGCTCTGCCCTGGGCTGGGTTTGACAAGGGTACTTTAGCTGGGGCGACTCACCTCCACATGCCTAAATTCCTACTTCTGGCACCTGTGGCTAGCCCTGGGCATATCTTTCTTGTGGATGGCAGGAACACAAGAGAGAAAATGGAAATATGCAAAATCTTTTGAGGCCTAATCTTGGAGCTAGCAAACTATTGATGCTGCTTCATCCATTGACCAAAGAAATCCAAATGACTAAGCCCAGGGTAGAGAATTAATGCAATCTAGATAACTGTCAATAAGAAGTATGATGAAACTTCAAAGCTTTTGCACAGCAAAGGAAACCATAAACAAGACCAAAAGACAACCCTCAGAATGGGAGAAAATATTTGCAAATGAAGCAACTGACAAAGGATTAATCTCCAAAATTTACAAGCAGCTCATGCAGTTCAATATCAAAAAAACAAACAACCCAATCCTAAAATGGGCAGAAGACCTAAATAGCCATTTCTCCAAAGAAGATATACAGACTGCCAACAAACACATGAAAGAATGCTCAACATCATTAATCATTAGAGAAATGCAAATCAAAACTACAATGAGATATCGTCTCACACCAGTCAGAATGGCCATCATCAAAAAATCTAGAAACAATAAATGCTGGAGAGGGTGTGGAGAAAAGGGAACACTCTTGCACTGCTGGTGGGAATGTGAATTGGTTCAGCCACTATGGAGAACAGTATGGAGGTTCCTTAAAAAACTACAAATAGAACTACCATATGACCCAGCAATCCCACTACTGGGCATATACCCTGAGAAAACCAAAATTCAAAAAGAGTCATGTACCAAAATGTTCAATGCAGCTCTATTTACAATAGCCCGGAGATGGAAACAACCTAAGTGCCCATCATCGGATGAACGGATAAAGAAGATGTGGCACATATATACAATGGAATATTACTCAGCCATAAAAAGAAACGAAATTGAGCTATTTGTAATGAGGTGGATAGACCTAGAGTCTGTCATACACAGTGAAGTAAGTCAGAAAGAAAAAGACAAATACCGTATGCTAACACATATATATGGAATTTAAGAAAAAAACATGTCATGAAGAACCTAGGGGTAAAGCAGGAATAAAGACACAGACCTCCTAGAGAACGCACTTGAGGTTATGGGGAGGGGGAAGGGTGAGCTGTGACAGGGCGAGAGAGAGTCATGGACATATACACACTAACAAACATAGTAAGGTAGATAGCTAGTGGGAAGCAGCCGCATGACACAGGGATATTGGCTCGGTGCTTTGTGACAGCCTGGAGGGGTGGGATGGGGAGGGTGGGAGGGAGGGAGACACAAGAGGGAAGACATATGGGAACACATGTATATGTATAACTGATTCACTTTGTCATAAAGCAGAAACTAACACACCATTGTAAAGCAATTATACCCCAATAAAGATGTTAAAAAATAAATAAATAAATAAATAAATAAAAAAGAAGTATGCCTACTGTGGGAGAGAACTGCAAAGAGGCACAGCAAAGTGCTCGGATATGGAGGAGGGAAAGTGGGGCAGGGGCAACTGGGGCCAATGATGTAATCTATGTTAGTATCTTAGATGTTCACATATGTTTATATTGCAGCAGTCTTAGACCGTGTACTATATCTATATATTTCTAATTTTACTTACATTTAATCTTATTCCACATTTTAATAGGATTGTTAATTTTAAACTTTATTAGATGCAAATACACCATATTAAACCCACTCTTTTTATTAATTGAGACTACAGAGGTACAGTCAATTGCACAGTACATTAGTGAGGAAGTAGTATAAAAAAATCAGGTTGAAAATTTGTTTCATTTACATCAGTCAATAAAATTGACACATAAATTAACCAATATAAAAGTTTAATCTAAATGGAAAGTTTATAACAGCACAGTATAATGTTTCATACATAGGGAGTACTCTATATATTTGTTGAATAGATTCTATGTAAATTTATTTTGAATGTGAAAACTGTTGCTAAAACAACACATTCAAAATGTTAAAACTCTCATTTGCTGAAACAAAGAAAAAAAAAATACATACAAAATACTGACAACAGTATTGACTCTAAAATGTTACAATTTGGTATCCACCATCATCTTTCTAGTTAGAAACACATGGAAGTATTTTATGGACATGTTAAAACTTTTTTATTCACTTGGATGGAAGATTGGCTAAAATTTAGCCATCCTGAGAGCCATTTTTTAAAAACTATGATCCTATTTCTGCACTCCAAAAACACTTTTATGTTTATGCAAAAGGAATGCGAGAAATCTTCGAGAATTTTGTTTTCTGAAGAGTGATAAACCTCATTTTCCTAAAAGGATAAAGGATGAGAAAACTTTATTGAAGTTTCCTTTCTAAGAGAAAGTAAATCTTGGCTCCAAGTTCATTTTCCAAATCAGGAAGCAGAAATTTTTTCTTAGGATAGCATTGAACTTGAGAAATAGAAAAAATATATATTTTCCAGTGGTTAATTATTTTTATAATTTGGTTCTAAAAACATTACCACTACACATATTTCTAAAAAGATTTTAGTGTTTTATGTAATCAGGAATGCAGTCACTTAAAAAACATGTGGAAATTGCAGAGCTAAATAGCGGACATATATTTATTACATTTGGTACATGCCCATACTCTAGGGATAGCTAAATGTGTGTATAGTACTCCTTTGTCTCCTCTTAGAAACCCCTCCAGAGCTCTGTTATGAATTATATTGTTTAAATATGTCCACATTCAGTTTCGGGGAGTTATTCCCAAGCCGGTTTCAAATTGAACATATGTTGCATCTGTTTTCTGTTTGTGAATACTGAATGCCTGGCACTTTAATTGGGATATTTTTCTTTAGAATGAAATAATTTCAAATATTCGCTGAATCAAAACATCAGTTTCCTTTTCCAGTTTCCATCGTGGATTGTTGGTAGGTTTCCCAGACCTGGTCTCCTGTGCAGTAGGGAGGGACCCACCTCCCCTTGGCATGTAAGGGGGAACAGAGGAGAGAGCAGGCAATGTCCAGACCACTGGATCATCCCTTCTGCACGTCCCATGCCTCTCCAGATCCCACCTGACCTGAGGGCACATATTCAAGTACTCTGGAAGGTTTTAACCATCTCACCTTCTTCTAGTAATTTATAATCGTTTTTGCTTTGAAAACTTTAATGGGTGCAGAAGAATTTTCCCCACAGATAAATTTCTGTGAGGCTACTGGAACCTCAGCTCCCTCCCCTGCTTTGATTCAATCAAAAGGCTTTGGGGACCTCGATTTTGGGGGTATATGTGTTTAGGATAAATTAACCTGGTTGCAGGGTAGAGTATGGGACAGTGTGGATTGAAGCAGAAAGAGATTGGAGGGAAGGAAGGCAAACTAGGAAGCTGTTGGTGTTGTCCATGGGGAAAACGAGGAAGGTCACTGCAGTAGAATTGACAGAAAACAGCACGTACTCCTGGGAAAAGCACAGACTTCAAAGTTAAAAAGGACTGGGTTTGAACCAAAGCTCAATCACGTATGAGCTCCGTGACCCCAAGCAAGGTACCCGACCCCTCTAAACCTCAGTTTCTCTACTTAGAAAATGGATGTGAAGTTAACATATCTAATTCTTGTGAAGACTAAATTATAGTTTTTTAAATGCCTAGTATATAATGTTAATATGTGATTTTAAATAGACACATTTGAAAGATATTACGAAGGAAGAAACAAAGAAAGGCCAATGGATTGAATACAGGAAATGAAAGAGAAAGATGTTCAAAGATCAGAAAGTATCTAGTCCACCAACACACAATTTCTCTAATTTACTGACCACAGGACATGTTTTTTTTCCCCACAAAAAATTAAGTAATTAATCAATTAAGGAATAATGAGGTTAAATAACTTGCCTTAAATCAGGCACTAATAGTGGCAGACAAGACTCCAGTTTTTGTCTTTTGCTCTCCCTCTTCCCTTCCTTTACCCTCTCTTTCTGAAAAAAATTTGATCTGAAAAACTGTATATTAGACAAGGCAGAGCCAAGGCAGAGCCAAGGCAGGCGCCTACACCTTGAGGAGCCTCAAAGTGGAGCGGCAGAGTCTGAGCAGGCTGAGGGGCATCCATGTGGAGATGAGCGCCTCTTCTGCTCCTCAAGGGACAGACTGAAGTCACCCCGGGGCCCTCACTGGGCCTGGGCTGGGCTAGTCTTTCCATTTCTTAAATGCACTAGCTCTTTTCTGCCTCAGGACGCTAGGCAAGGTGCCCTTTCTGTCGGGAGTCTGTAATACCCAACCCCTCACTAGACTTAATTCCTACTCATTCTTTAGATCCCAGCTGAAAAGTCACTTCCTCAGATAGACCTTCCCGATGCCCCCTCTCCCGTTGTCCCCTCTCTCCCACATCCCGATCTAACTTAATTTCCTCACTGTTTCCTTCATGCCACTCCTTCTCTTTTATATAGCTAACTGAACAAAATCAGTTAGTAACTGAGTAATCAATTGTCTGCTTCTTTGCTATGCCTGCCTCTTTCATGAGACTAGAAGGTAGATTAGATTAGATTTAGGGCCAGTGCTATGAACCCTACAGTAAATACATCATTCAGGAGAGAGCCTAACATAAACATACACATTTTTTTTTGAGGCGAAATTCACATAACATAAAATTGAGCATTTTAAAGTGAACAATTCAGTGGTGTTTAGTGCATTCACAGTGTTGTACAACCAACACTTGTATCTAGTTCCAAAACATTTTCAGCACCTCCAAAATGAAATCTCATACCCATTTAGCACATACTCCCCAATTCCCCCTCTGCCCTAGCCCCTGGCAACCACCAATTTGCATTCTCTTGCTAACAATTTACCTATTCTTGATATTTTATATAAATGGAATCATACAATATGGGACCCCTTGTGTCAGGCTTCTTTCACTTAGTGTAATGGTTTCAGGGTTCATCGATGTTGTAGCATGTATCAGTATTTCATTCCTATAACATTTCACTATTATATATTAGTCTGTAGTTTTTTCTTGTGTCTTCATCTGGCTTTGGTATCAGGGAAAGACTGGCTTCATAGGATGAGATAGTAAGTGTTCCTTTTCTATTTTTTGGAAGAGTTTGAGAAGTATTGGCATAAATTCTTCTTTAAATGTTTGGTGGAATTTGCCAGTGAAGCCATCTGATCCTGAACATTTTTTCTTTGTTGGGAGGTTGTTTTTTTTTGTTTTTGTTTCTGGTTTTTAACAGATTCAATCCCCATTACTTGTTATGTCTATTGAGATCTTCTATTTCTTCTTAAGTCAGTTTTGATAATTTGTGTATTTCTAGGAATTTCTCCATTTCATCTACATTACTAAATTTCTGGCACACAATTCTTCATATTATTCTTTTATAATCCTCGTTATTTCTGTAAGTTTGTTAGCAATGTCTTCACTTCCATTGCTGATTTAATTATTTATGTATTCTCTCTCTCTCTTAGTCAGCCTAGCTAAAAGTCTGTCAATTTTGTTGATCTTTTCAAATTTGATGAAATATATGAATCTACAAATCTAAGAAGCTCAATGAACTCCAAGAATTATAAACACAAAAAATATACATTGAGACACAGTAGGGTCTCACAGTTTAGCATGAAGGCTTTCATTTTCTCAGGGTGTCACCTCAGGTCTTGTGTCTCTGAGCCCAGAGCCAATCTGGTTCATCTTCTGCAGAGGGCAAAGCTCTTCTACTGGAGAGAAGGAGTGGGTTGACTGCCAGGCTTCTCAGGGTAGGGAAAGGTATTTAGAGATCTAGTTGATCCTCTTAAAGACACCACCAATTGTCCCACTTTCATTTCCAGTTAGCACTGCAGCTTTCAGTAATGCCTCCCATTCTATGCCTTTCTGGAGTTCTGACAAGGAACTGACTGCTTCCTGACTTTTACCCTTGTAGGAGTTGGTTCCAATCATCAGTTTCTGTAACTTTCCAAAATAATCATTTTTCTTTTCTGCTTTAATATCCACTTCCATTCTCCTTCTGGATTTAGTTCTTGCTCCTTTTTAATATATTAGTGGTTTTAAGAAGGACCAGAGATAAACTCATATCTCATTTAATCTTTATATGTATCTGAAATTGATATTATTCCCATTTTATAAATGAGGAAACTGAGGTTCAGAGAGTTTAGGAAACTTGTAAAAGGCCACAAAGATAGTAAGTGGTGATCTTTATACTATCTTATATAGCTTTACTAAGCATAAGTAGTCACAATTACTCCAATGTTACCTGGCTTCAGCAAGTGTTCTAAAACAAGTTTTGTTTATAGAGTTCCCTCTGTTCCCTATGGCATAAATCAAGAAGCTCATTTTCCTGGTACTCGTACCCCAAGACTAGACAGGTTCATTATTTTAACCTTTACTCATACTCAATGTTCCTAGAGACACAGGAATCTGTGTTAGGCAATTACTAGCAAAGGTTCAAGAAGCAGTAAAGAGGAAATCAAGTGGTAGTGATAGTGGCTGAGAGAGATTTGGATAGTTGTGCAGGAAGGAAGAGTGGATTTGTTTCTAGGTGGGCAAGGCAACAGTGACTCAAGTCTAGCCTACCTGAGCCCAGAGAGAGAACAGTTGATGATTTACTACTCCATTGCACAAAACAGCTAACACCAGAGAGTCCTCTGGGAAGAGGAACAGGCCAGTTATGAGTTTATTTCCTCTCAGTTCCAAATAGAGTTTTCTTTGCCTGCACTGCAATATTAGAGCGGACTCTTCTAAATACCTCTGCTTGGTCAGCTGGCACGATACCAAGCTTTGTCAGCAGAGGGTGCTAAAGGAGGAGGGGCTTCTCTTCTCTGGTTCTGGTGTGCTCTCCTCAGCAGGTCCTTGCAGCGTGAATGGCTTCTCCAGCTCCTGGCTCCTGCATCACCAGTCAGTTCTCTAGCACTTGGCCCCATCACACAACGGTCAGCAGCATCTCCCTAGCACCTTCGAGGGAGAATTTCCGGCAGGTGTTGCAGAGTGGGTTTCCACCCAGACAATCCCCGGTGACTTCTTTGCTACCCTGAGAGCCATGCACGTTTCCCCTCCAGAGTCTGGATCTCAGTCTTGGGTTGAGGTGGTGGGCTCTTTGGACACGCTCTCTCAGCCCTAGGGGTAGTGGACTCTCCTTGTATCTGTTATTTATTGCTGTTTTTTTGGTTGGGTTTTTTTTTTGTTTTGTTTTGTTTTTAGCACTCTCTTTATTTTTCACTAAGCAGTCCCTCATTACTCCAATCCTGTTATAATTAATGATTATATTAAACTTGTCATGTGCAAATTACACTGTGTTTTTTCTCTCCTGATTAGACTCTGGCACAGGGAATCTTTGGTCTCTGTGACCTTTATGATATTTTTCCAATAGAAAGTTTTGTTATAATGAACTGGTGTAAAATTTTAAAAATTAACCTCTATGGGTAAATGTTTAGATAGGAGGGAAAGATTAAAAAAAAGAATTTCTAGTAAGTATATTATATTCAACAACCAAGAAATATATTGCATACCTATTATGCAAAAAGACATAAAGGCATACTGTTAATTTTGGACTTGAAAGATCTTTCAACACAGGGATGGCAAAAGCATTTCATCTTTAACGCCAACTCTGATTAACTATAATGGCTATCTGGGTTGAGAAGAATTTTAAGATCAGAAAACAATGATCAATTTATGATATCTGCCACAGGCAAAAGAAAAGTGGTGGAAAAGCACAGTTATTTGTCAGCTGTTACCTGACCAGTTTTACAGATTAGTAAACTGAGGCATAGAGATTTAAATGACTTGGTCAAAGCAAAGCTATATAATATAAAGGCTAACTCCATATTTATGATTTCCAGTGCACTGCTGTTTACCTGTTGCTGCTCTAAGTGATGATGGAGTTTTGAGCAGGCCAAGTAAGAAGCACAAACAAGCTAAAGATGAGGCTGTTTACCCTTAAATCACTTTTAGGATCTGTGGTGCATATCTGGGAAATCAGATTTATTGCCCACCATAGTAATAAACAGATCTGAAGTAAAATGAACTTACAGAGTTTTCTGTCTAACTCTAGAAATAGGACGGCACTGAGTGTCATTAAATTAAGAAACCCCAATGCTTTACCATTTACTTAAAGAGATGTCATATGTTAATTTGGTTTTCAGACTGATTTTAAAAACGTACTCACCATCAAAACGGAATAGCACACTTGGGGCTTACCTGGTGGCGCAGTGGTTGAGAGTCTGCCTGACGATGCAGGGGACACGGGTTCGTGCCCCGGTCCGGGAAGATCCCACATGCCGCGGAGTGGCTGGGCCCGTGAGCCATGGCCGCTGAGCCTGCGAGTCCGGAGCCTGTGCTCCGCAATGGGAGAGGCCACAGCAGTGAGAGGCCCGCGTACCTCAAAAAAAAAAAAAAAAAAAAAAAAAGGGAATAGCACAGAAATTGCACCTAAGCCTAGTACATGTAAACATTAACTATACAAGTAAATATGTCTAAAAATAATATTTTCTTTTTTTAATTCACCAAAAGAAATTTTATTTGCAATTGACTGATGGGGAGGATGATAGCTAGTAATAGTTCGGACTTTGGATTGTAGAGAAAATATTTTCCTGGAAATTACTGTATGTCCACTTCAGGTAGATCCTATGGAAATTCGAATTCAGCCCATTTAAGAGTATAACTTCTGCAAGGCTGATGAGATGTAGCTCTCCAGTTCTTGTACCTGGAAGGCTGTTATCCACCACAGGAGCACACAAGAGTGCCCTTAAGCAGCTCAATCCCACCTAGAATCTAATCAAAGACAACCCAAGTTTGAATTTGCCTGCTAGACTACAGAATAAGGAGATTTTTGAAGTGCTTTTCTCACCTAGGGACACAGCAAAAGTGCAATTAAAAAAGGCAAAAGGAGAAACTCTTGTCTCTTAAATCAAACATTCAGTTTATTAGTTGCCGGAACCCAATGACCTTTTGTTGGTATTTATTAAGCAGAAGCAATTTTGAGAACGTTTTCTCTTTTAACTTAGGAACTGCTTCTCTATATTTGCCTGTTTATTGAAAAGTTTTACCTGCACATCAGGCAATTAAGTATACGCCACGTGATTGGCGGTCACCCTTGAAATGTTGATTTCTGAAGAAACAAAAAAAGCTAATTAGTTAAAGGATACATGAGAGAAGCTAGAAACTTCTGCTTTATCAATAGAACCAAAATTCATAACTCAAGAGAGACTAGAGTCCTAGATTTCACTCATTACTTTGTTGAACTCATTCCTGAACACATACCATTGGTTACAAGGTGGACCTGGCAAAACACTGACTGATTTGGAATTTTATTATTCACGTTATTTTAGAAATAATTAATTTGTACATATTTCCTCAACCTTTAAACATTCGTAAATTAAATAAAGAGCAAATAACAATTTAATCAAGGAAGGACTCAGCTCTCCTTTATAATTTATTCCACCAGCACTTACTAGTAATCCTAATCACAACTCTGCAAAGTTTCATAATTTCAAAGATCAAAGAGGTTAGGTACATAGTTTAGTAACAGAAGATGTGGAACAAGAGTCCAATGTCTCTGCATGTGAACTTGACTCTACTGAGATGCATTTCTTTTTTTCTTTTTTAAAAATATTTATTTGTTTGCACCAGGTCTTAGTTGCAGCAGGCAGCCTCCTTAGTTGAGACTTGCCAGCTCCTTAGTTGCAGCACACAGTCTCCTTAGTTGCGGCATGCGAACTCTTAGTTGCGGCATGCATGTGGGATCTAGTTCCCTGACCAGGGATCGAACCCAGAATCCTTGCACTGGGAGCGTGGAGGCTTATCCACTGCGCCACCAGGGAAGTCCCTGAGATGCATTTCTTAGAAATAAATTTCAATTCTCCTTTTCTATTGTGTATTTTAAATGATTCCATTCCCAGCCAAAATAGAAAACTACTCTGGCTCTAATATTCATTTCTATTCTACTTTTGACTAGACATGTCACAAGTAACATTTACTACCAGATACACTCTACTGCGTTTTATGGATGTAAAGCTCAGGAATCAGTGTTATAATTTTTCTACCTAAAGAAAAATCCAAATCAATAAACCACATTGTAGTTTAATTCAAATAGTATTGAGTCCAATATTGCATGCAGAAGAACCTGTTAACGAGTGTTACTCTGCTTGTTAAATGGATCACCAAGTGATTACAGGAGAAAATGCACAAACAGTAGAAAAAAAATTTAAACAATGGAACATCTGCCATCTTGTGGTAAGATGGAGGAAATGCAGCTACTGTTGAGTAACTTCTAAATACTGTAACCCTTCTGAGCATTTATTTCTTCACATGAACATTGCTACGCGTGTAAATAGCCGATAACAATTTAATAGTTTCATTTTTTCCATAATCCATTCATAACCATTTTTCTTGACAGATTATCCGCGAGTAAATAGCAAGAGCATTGAGATCGCCTTAAATTTGCCAAACGTTAATAGCTTCCTTGCTAAAACCAGTTGTCCAAAGATTGCTTCTCTATCCACCATGGCCTAGTGGTTTGATGCTAGTAGGTATCGAAGTGCAACAGAAGGCTCAAAAGCAATTCATCTGATGTCTAAATAACACTTGAAGATTTAAGACTTCCCTCACAATTCTGGCCCCATCTATCTCCCTTTACCTGACATAACAACAACAGTAGTAGTTAACACTTGCTGAGCATTAACTGTGTATTGACTCCATCCTTACAACAACCTTAATGAGGTGAGGACTATTATCATCTTCCTCATTTTAAATTAAGAAGCAACTGAGGCACAGAGAAGTTAGTAACTTGCACAAGATTGTGGAGAAGAAAAAAGGATCTTTAAGCTGCTGAAACTTATTACTTGTGATAGCATACAAATTGACGTTTTCACTTAAAACCCTGAAGTCCATGTCCTTTATACCACAATATAAATAAGAAATGCTATGAACCCCAGGTGTAAGAGCTTCAGTAGTAATTTTACTGAAACCAGGGAAACCAGAAGATGCAGGTAAATTACTTCAATGTAAGGACTTCAAAGAATCTCCTATTGACGGAATGCTAGTAGATTTGGTACAACTACCTTATAGTACCAATGGGATTTGGAAGCTTTCACCCATGCCACAAGGAAAATGAGAAAAATTGAGAACACAGCATCTTCATTAACTTAGTTAAAGGACTGGCCCCCACTCCCTTGCTGAATTGAGGTCTTAGTTTTAAAGTGCCATTTTTTAAGAATGAAATGATACTGATGGTTGATAGCTACTATACCCTCATCGGGACCATATGATTATTCCAGATGACTTACATACCTTATTTTTTGTTAGGCTTTTAGCCACATGGCAAAATTTTCCTTCTCCTGGGAAGAAATGAAACTAAGATAGTCACTAATGTCCCAGCAACACTGAACTACATGAATCTGCAAGTCATTGGAAAAGATAATTTGAGAAAAGGAAAAGGAAGTTGTAAGGTTGTATAAAATTTCCATCCGTTTGACTAGAAATGATCTGTTCATAATTTTTAATTAAAAATTTACACATTAAAAAAATTGAATAAAAACCCCATGATAACGTCAATAGATGCAGAAAAAAACTTTTGATAAAATTCAACATCCATTTGATAAAAATTCTTCAGAAAGTGGGCATAGAGGGGACATACCTCAACATAATAAAGGCCATATATGACAAACCCACAGCTAGCATCATACTCAATGGTGAAAAAGCTGAAAGCATTTCCTCTAAGATCAGGAACAAGACAAGGATGCCCACTCTCACCACTTTTATTCAACATAGTTTTGGAAGTCCTAATCACAGCAATCAGAGAAGAAAAGGAGTCCAAATTGGAAAAGTAAAACTGC
Organism: Grampus griseus; assembly: GCF_964374135.1. Lineage (NCBI taxonomy): Eukaryota > Metazoa > Chordata > Mammalia > Artiodactyla > Delphinidae > Grampus > Grampus griseus. Next base: position 43,410,946 of record NC_139007.1, read on the forward strand.
CACTGTTTGCAGATGACATGATACTATACATAGAAAATCCTAAAGACGCTACCAGAAAACTACTCGAGTTCATCAATGAATTTGGTAAAGTCGCTGGACAGGAAATTGATATACAGAAATCTGTTGCATTTCTATACACTAACAATGAAATATTAGAAGGAGACGCTAAGGAAATAATTCCATTTACCACTGCATCGAAAAGAATAAAATACCTAGGAATAAACCTACCTAAGGAGGCAAAAGACCTGCACTCTGAAAATTATAAGACACTGATGAAAGAAATTGAAGACGACACAAACAGATGGAAAGATATACCATGCTCTTGGATTGGAAGAATCAATATTGTTAAAATGACCATACTACCCAAGGCAATATACAGATTCAGTTCAATCTCTATCAAATTACCATCGGCATTTTTCACAGAACTAGAATAAATAACTTTAAATTTTGTATGGAAACATTAAAGACCCCAAATAGCCAAAACAATGTTGAGAAAGAAGAATGGAGCCAGGAGTCAGGCTCCCTGACTTCAGACTATACTACAAAGCTACAGCAATCAAAACAGTATGGTACTGGCACAAAAACAGACATATAGACCAATGGAACTGGACTGAAAGCTCAGCTAGGACAAAGGAGATAAGAATATACAATGGAGAAAAGACAGTCTCTTCAGTAAGTGATGGCGGGAAAACTGGACAGTTACATGTAAAAAAATGAAATTACAACATTCTCTAACACCATATACAAAAATAAACCCCAAATGGATTAAAGACCTAAATGTAAGACTGGATACTATAAAACTTCTGGAGGAAAACATAGGCAGAACACTCTTTCACATAAATTGCAGCAGTATCATTTTGAATCTGCCTTCTAGAATAATGGAAACAAAAACAAATGGGACTAAATAAACTTAAAAGCTTTTGCACAGCAAAGGAAACCATAAACAAAACAAAAAGACAACCTATGGACTGGGAGAAAATATATGCAAATTATAGTACTGACAAGGTATTAATTTCTGAAATATATAAACAGCTGATACAGCTCAATATCAAAAAAAAAACCAAACAACCCAATCAAAAAATGGACAGAAAACCTAGATAGACATTTCTCCAAAGACATAGAGATAGCCAACAGGCACATGAAAAAATGCTCAACGTCACTAATTATTAGAGAATGCAAATCAAACCTACAATGAGATATCACCTCACACCCATCAAAATGGCCATCCTTAAAAGTCTACAAATAACAAATGCTGGAGTGGGTGTAGAGAAAAGGGAACACTCCTACACTGTTGGTGGGTATGTAAATTGGTACAGCCACTACGGAGAACAGTATGGAGGTTCCTTCAAAAATTAAAAATAGTTACCATATGATTCTGCAATCCCACCCCCGGGCATATATCCAGAGAAAACTCTAATTCAAAAAGATACATGCACCCCAATGTTCACTGCAGCACTATTTACAATAGCAAAGACATGGAAGTAACATAAATATCCATCAACAGATGAATGGATAAAGAAGATGTGGTACATATATACAATGGAATATTACTCAACCATAAGAACGAAATAATTCTATTTGCAGTGGCATGGATGGACCTAGAGATTATCATACTAAGTGAAGTCAGACTGAGAAAGACAAGTATCATATGATACTTACATGCGGAATCTTAAAAAAAAAAAAGATACAAATGAACTTATTTACAAAACAGAAACACAGAGACGATAAATTTATGGTTACCAAAGGGGATAGTGGGGAATTAGGAGTTTGGGATTAACATATACACATTACTATATATAAAATAGAATAAACAAGGTCCTACTGTACAGCACAGCGTACTATATTCAGTATTATCTAATAACCTATAATGGAAAAGAATCTGGAAAAGGATATATATGTATATCTGAATCACTTTGCTGTACACCTGAAACTAACACATTGTAAATCAACTATACTCCAATAAAATTTTTTTAAAAATTTGTATACTCACATTGTCCAGCATTCAAATCCCCACGAAAGCAGCCAATGCTTCAATACTACCAGTTTCATGATCACCTTTCCTAGATATTTGTATAATCAAGTAATTTTGCCTATTTTTTTCATTTTACACAAAAGGTATGTCACATGTCCCAGGTCTTCCTCTTCTCACTTAATGATGTGTCTTGTTCCATATATACAGTACATAGTTCTCATTCTTGTTAGTTATGGCTGTATAGTATTCTTTCTTGTCATTCAACACATCCTATATTGAATATTTAGGCCATTTTAATCTTTTATTACTTTAAGCAATGTTTCATAATGAAGACTTCTGAAAGACATATTGCACATAAAGTATATTAAATTTTCCAAAATGGCATTTTAAATCAGATTATTTGATTTTTATATATATAGAATGTCAAATTAAGCTCAAGAGGTTATACTGACTTATACAACCTACTGCAAAACACAACTTCCTTAAACTTTTGCCAACAGCTATTCTGTATAACGTGATAGGTTTAAAATTTAGGTTAAAAAATTTAGAAGTATCTTCATAGCTTTTAACTTGCATTTCCTAAATTAAGGTTAAAAATCTTTTCATACTTAAGAATTATTTGCATTTTTTCCCAGCTAACTCTCCACATCCTTCATGCCTTAAAAAAAAACCTTTAGATATTAGCCTCTTGAACTGTAATGTTGCAATTCTGCACACTGCCCACCCCAATTGTCATTTTTCTCAATTAGAAGTTGCTAGCCTACAGAATCTTTTAAATATCATTTCGTTTACAGTTTGGGTTCAGTGTCATATTAGAAAGGCCTAGTACTTTCTCAAAAGTCCCTTATGGTTTCTAGTACTTAGTTTCATTTTCCCTTTCCAACTAATCTGATTCTTCTGATGGAGGGCATAAAACTGTTTTTCCCATTTGGCTACCCATTATCCTAGTATCACTTAAGGAATAATCTCTCTTCCCTCATCATCTTGAAATATTTTTATCCAATATTAATTTCCAAATGTATTAGGGTATTTATACATCCTGTATTACAACCTTTTTCACTATACACCAGAACAGTAGCTTCTTTGCACTTCTATTTCCAGAAATTTTTGTTATTGCTCTTGTAAATGGGATCTTCCTTTTTCCAACAGATCTTCTGGTTGTTGTTCAGATATATTAACAGCTGCTGGTTTCTGTGTATTAATGTTGTACCCAGTCACCTGGCTGAACTTGGTTTCATACTGTTCTCTTGAGGCTTCAGTTTTATATAAATGCTTCTATTTGTAAATAGTAAAACAAAACCTAAATGTGACCAAGCAGGCTCACCTCAGTATTGAAACAAATTGTTGGTATACCCTTGTAATCGAACATTAATACAGAGCAGTTAAAATGAGCTGTACTTGTTAAACAGGGTTAGATAATTAAAATGTAAAGAAACAAGTTACAGAAGTGTACACATGCAATACCATCTGTGTTTCTCAAACACTAAATGCATGTCACTATTTCACTAACGAAAGACTGAATTCCATAATTCCTAATGTCAAAAGGGTTTATATGCTGACAGATATGCAGCAAGAGTGAAAACATGGATAAGATATGGTTACTTCTGAAGAGTGGGAGGGAAATTAAATGGCAAAGTGGTAAGGAGAGCTTCTACTTCTGTGTAGTTTATTTAAAGAAAAAAGAAAACGCTTGAACCAAATATGGCTAAAGTGAAACATCTGTTAAATACAGGTGGGAGCATGGCTGCTCATTACAAAAGTCCAGGTGCTTTTGTGAATGTCTGAAGTATTTCTTAACACAGGCTTTTAGAGAAACATTTTTGACTGATCTGTTGTCTAGCATTCTATAATTTTTATCTCAAAATAATCAATTTGGGCTTTGTGAAAAGAGAGATTTCACTGATTTTGGCAAGTTTCTGAAATGTTTTACTTTCTCCTTTGCATATTTTAGTAGAAATTACCCCATTTGTCTGCTCTCTACCGCTAGAATGTAAGCTATAGGAGCAGGCATTTTCCCCTTTATGTTCAGATGCATACTTAAAGCCTTAATGGGTAGACACTCAATAAATTGAACCATAAATGACTTTTAAGTGTTGATTTCCTTGATTTGGAAACCTGGGTGCAATTGTGGAACCTGGATACCATGTAAATGCAGTACAAGAACCAGGTTTTGTCTAAACAGCAGGTTTTATTTTAGCCTTAATATAAACACAGGAAAGTTCTGGTAAAACACAACCATACAATTTCTTGTCTACTTGGTTTATTGTGGGGGTTGGCAAAAGAGTCACATGTAGCTCAGTATGGAAGCTATAGTTTCCTTTTCTGATTATGGATTTCTTCTTTCAACTCAGAATCTCCATTTCCAGTTTTTGAGAATCTTTGGTTCAGCTCAAAGATAATTCCTATATCTCAATTGCATAGCTTATATCATTAATTTCAGAGATAAATTATGGTAATGAGATATCAATCTTCACCAACATTGACTGGTTAACCTATAGAGGACAAGACTGAAGAACTCCTATTACATTAAGAAATAATAATTACTGTAAATACAGTAATTTCCTCAAGAAATAGTTTATGGATGTCTTTGAAGTTGCAAATCAGTATCTTCCACCTCTAGTGTATTCTATTTCTACAGAAACAGTCATGTCATTAGCCTATGAAAAAAGACTCCATGATGTAATAAACAGACAAAAGACAATCCAAGTACAATTTTTTAATAAAGATAATTACAAAAGATGGAAAAATCAGCTCAGAACGGCCAATTACTTCTTTAATAGAGCAGTTTTTTGACATAATAACACATCAGTTTTAAATACTATCACATAAAGCATGGTGGAGAAAAGAAATTTTGCTTCATAATTAGAAAACTCACAATAAAACTTGCCAAGAAAAACAAAACCGAAAAAAGCCATTTTGAAAATAAATACAGTCCATGCCAAAGTAGTATAAAATGAAGCCAGAAGTCTTCAAAAAGAAAACATTTTTCTTCCCAATATTTCCTCACTGAAAGTGATGAGACTCTCAAATTCAAGGGTTGCTGAGCTGTTCTGATTTGGCTCTGTTAAAAGAGGCAACATGAAATATTAAAAACAGCACAATCACCACTTAAATGCACCGACCAATGGATCAGTCTTCATTGAGTCTTCATTCTTGGCTCGTACCAAGAAACACGTTAAGCTGATAGTGCCTTGAGTGTTTCTGGAGTACTGACTGCCTTGATCTTTCTAGTGGTTCTACAATCTATTCCAAGTCATCCTATGAAGGCTAGCACAAAATTATGTGTGGCCAAGCTTTTTACATGCTTTCCAACAATAAACACCTCAACTATGGTTTTTAAAAAAATTATGTACGGTTTAAAAAACAAATTATGTTATGCTAGCCCAGTGCTTCTTAAATTTACCTGTCTCACAACACTAAAAAATCATGTATGCAGAAATAAGAGCACCATGAAAGACCACGAGTGCCTATATAAAAGTTAACAGCGGGCTTCCCTGGTGGCACAGTGGTTAAGAATCCACCTGCCAATGCAGGGGACACGGGTTTGAGCCCTGGTGTTGGAAGATACCACATGCCACGGAGAAACTAAGCCTGTGCACCACGACTACTGAGCCTGTGCTCTAGAGCCCACGAGCCACAACTACTGAGTCCGCGCGCCTGGAGCCCACGCTCTGCAACAAGACAAGCCACCGCAATGAGAAGCCCGCGCACCGCAACGAAGAGTAGCCCCCGCTCGCCCCAACTAGAGAAAACCCGTGAGCAGCAATGAAGACCCAACGCAGCCAAAAATAAATAAATTATAAAAAAAAGTTAATAGCAAAACAAGGCTCAGATAAATTATGTTCAAGAATATAAACTGATCTATATTCAGCTATAATACTGATTATTACCAGTCTTTGTAATTCTTTAAAAGCAAGCTACATAAATGGAAAATGAGAAAGTAGATGACATATAAACTAATAGTTAAGATATATTGTCTTATGCACCATTACAGACTAAAATTCAGAGCATCTCACAACAACTTACTGATATTCCAGGTTCAGTTCAGTACTTCTCAAAAGAACACATGTACACCCACCCCAACCCCAGTATGTGCTCATTATTTTTATAGTATATGAAAATTACTAGATAAAGAATATAGTTTACCCTTTGGTATCTGTTTTTTCACCACTATTGTCCTTGGACTTATCTTCTTCTTTAACATCTAAAAACAAAAATTGGGAAAAGATTAACACCTACTTTGAAATATAAAGTGTATACATTTTATTTTAAAATATATCTTACTTAAAATATAAAAAACTGCCATATACAATCTTACTATTCATGAAATCAGTAACTAAATAAGCTTTGTGTTAGGTGCTGTACTAAGTGACAGAGGTTCAAGGTGTCAATATAACACTGTAGTCCTGCCTTTGGGAAGTTTTCTTCTATAGGATCACAGCACTACAGCCAGGATATGTGCTGTGAAGAAGTCCAGCCTACAGACGTGAGCATAGCACTGTGGGAGATTAGGAAAGCCTACGATGAAGAAGTGATGTTTGAGAGACATTCTGAAGAACGAATAGTTTTTGGGTGGGAAACAGGGAGAAGTATCTTGAACAGAGGGAAAACTTAAAAGGACTCTGAGGCAAGAAGGAATTAGGCTGGAAGGAAGAACTGAAAGACCAATGTGGCTGGAGTACTGTGAGAAGGGGACAGAATTAGATGAGGCCACAGACAAAACAGAGGGTAAATTCTATTACTTATGTAACCATTAGTTTTTTTTGTTTGTTTGTTTTGCGGTATGCAGGCCTCTCTCACTGTTGTGGCCTCTCCCGTTGCGGAGCACAGGCTCCGGACGTGCAGGCTCAGCGGCCATGGCTCACGGGCCCAGCCACTCCGTGGCATGTGGGATCTTCCTGGACCGGGGCACGAACCCGTGTCCCCTGCATCGTCAGGCAGACTCTCAACCACTGCGCCACCAGGGAAGCCCTAACCATTAGTTTTTAACCCTCACTATATAAGTACCAAAACTTTACCATTACAAAAAAAATTAATGAAACAGGAGGAGCAATACTACCTATTCAAGATCACTGAAACAAATTAGCCCAAATGTACTAAATTTTTTCTTTAGATAAGCAAATGAACCAAAGTTGTGAGGCACTGATTATAATACAAACACATGGCAATATGGTTACTATGACATTTGTTTAGGCTTCTGGCTTAATTTAGGATGTGCAAATTTAATAATTCAAAGTGCCAAATGGGATGGAGGAGGGAGGTAGAGAACAGAAACGTTCCTAACTTCAGGTTTTGAACTGCAGATTTTTAAAAATGTTTTCTATGGTAATATTTCTTTTATTTGTAGGCTGCAAAATTTTAACAAATGCAAGACCCAATAAGAAGAATTTCATCACCAAATTTCATTACCGTATCAGTAACAAAAGTATTTAGGAACTACTATGAGATTAATCCACCACCCGGCCATTAAGCCAGATCAAAAAGTACTCTCATTTTTAGCTTAAATAGCAATGAAAGATAAGCACCATAGTGCACCCACTTTCCTGTTTGGAAGAAAAAGCACAGAAAAGATAAAGATTTAAAAACAGGAAGAAACACCAAAATGGAAAACAAACAAACAGAAAAACCAGACAAGACAAATTAACAGTAAGAGAAAAAAATACTAGAAAAATCCTACAACTAAAGCTAAGTCCTTCTTACCTCCATCACAGCTGGAATTTCTGGATGTCAATCAGTACACAAGAGTAGACTGGAGCCATCATTGTAATACATTGGGAAGTTAAAATTATAAAATGGTAGACAGAGAACAGTAGCGTATAGAGGAGTCAATCCACGAACAAGAACAGAACTAGATGTGTCAGACATGCTACGGATTCCTAACTCTCTAGTAAAAAAGAACATGAGAGCCAGCTTACTCACATAACTTCAATATGATAGGAAAAGGATGTTGGACCAGTATCTCTGAATCAGTTTTCCACATGCTACAGGGTCAAAATTAACAGGTCAACTAAAACCTGTGCTCATCACCTTTACTTGCATATAGGTATCAGGTATCCATCAGGAAATGCACCAAGTGCAAGAATACAGATATTTAGCACATTGCATTCTCTAGCCATAAGCAGCTCAATCTAGCAGAGATATATATCAAGTCCCTAATGAGGTGCTATAATACAATGTGTTAAATAAAATAAAATGACCCAGGTATGTGTAAGTGCTCTGGAAACTCAGATAAAAATAACACATTCTGGTAGCAAATTCAATGCCCTAAAGCATCTATTTTCTCAACAAACTGACACAGCATTTTAAAAATTAAGACAGCAGAAAGTATTATCTCCTCCCAACCCAGTTCCCAAATCCCTTCCCATCTCTGCAGCTTTTATGTTTCCTTCATATAATTTCTGAACAAAGGCTATTCTCTGAGCCTTTTCAAAATAGTGAAACTGGTCTAAGGATAGATAATGTGACTCTTCTGTGTTTTATTCCCATCAAATAAAGTTACAGGTAGTTACAAATTATCTTAGAATTTCAGCTCTGCTCACAGGCTACATATGGATCTATAACCGCTTTGTCCTCTCTCTTACCCAATCTATATCATAGTGCAATGTTCACTATTTTAAGCCTATGTCGTCAAGAAGAGATAGTTTCCTGTAATATAAAAACAAATGTGACTAATAGCATTCAGAGAGCTCTAATTAAAAGAGCTTACTTACACGGGGGGAAGAAAAAAAGTCACCTACTTAGCACACTCACCCCCTCCAATACTTGCATCATTGACTTCAGGATCTCATAAAAATTGCAGTATAGCTCACTTTCAAAAACTTACAATTAATCAAAAAATAAATCTGACCTGTTTTTTTGTCCTCCGTTTCCTTCTTGTCTTCTTCAATTCTAGCTTTCTTTGCTCCTTTCTTATGATCAGCCACATTTCTACGACCTCCCTCTCCTTCGTCCTCAGAATCTGAGAATTCTTCATCACAAGCTATCCGTTTGTCTGATGCTCGAACTGATACATTAAAGATTTTTAATAAAAGTTTTGACAAAAGCAGTCACAGGTTTTACAATTGTTAAGTGCACCCCTCTACAAAAGAACTAGCCAGTCACCACATTTAAAAGTAAGGATAACAGATTTTAAGATTAGAACTGAATGCATGGCTTGCTAAATACTGAAAATTTAGCTTTAGGAAGAAATAATTCAAAGAAACAAAAACATTTGCAGATCTCATTAAAAAAACAAACAACTTTAGAGGAAAAATACTGTTTTCCTGATAGGTAGTGGGAATGATGTCTTCAAATAAAAAGTAATCCTTTATTTCAGAGCTGAGTGGAAGTAGAGAAAATAAAAAATATCATAAACACCAAGTATGTTAGAATGTCTATACCGTGATAGCACACCATTATGCTGTAAACCTACGAATCATATTAAGTGGAATTAGACTGTAGAATCAAACAGAAGGTGCTTAATGTTATTCAACTCACTCTACATAAGTGCTTAATTTGTGGAAACTTTTGATCATATATGTAGTCAAATAAACTGAAATGGCTGATACTCCAATCAAGCTCTGAGACATAGGAAATTAAATCCACGTAAGATTAAAAAAATGGTAAAAATAAAGACAAGTAATGATAGTGTGCTCATGAACAGGGGTCCCCAACACCCCGGACCATGGACCAGTACCAGTCTGCAGCCTGTCAGGAACCAGGCCACACAGCAGGGGGGTGGGCAGCGGGCGAGCGAATCAGTGAAGCTCCATCTGCTGCTCCCCATCGCCTTCATTACCGCCTGAACCATCCCCACCCCGTCTGTGGAAAAACTGTCTTCCACGGAACCAGTCCAGGCTGCCAAAAAGGTTGGGGACTGCTGCTCATGAAAACATGTGAAGTCCTTGGGCCACCAAAACCTTCAATTTATAGTATTCTTTTAATAAACCAGAAAAATGTAACAATACACATCAAGGGACTATCTTACTAGAAATTCTCTTGTCTGGATCTTCTCCATCTTCATCTCCACTGTCTTCATGAACTGCATCTTCTGGAATAGCTTGCATTTGGACTCCAGGTGCATGTGGCAACATGCGTAAATTTTCAAATAAACGCTGTCTAAATTACAACATGCGCAGTTATAAGAAAAAATATTTTCTTTCAGGTTCTTTTTAAATGTAAGAGGAAACATTATGCAAAAAATTGCATCTTTTATCTAGCTTAACCTATGAATTAAAATAGTAACATTTACTGAGCACTGATACTTTACATATTATTAACCCGTTTAATCCTCAAAATTTACAGGATACATACTAACATCCCCCATTTCAAGAATGAGGAAATATAAGCACAAAGGCAAATTAACTTGCCAAAAGTCACAGAGCTAGTGTGTGGTAAAGAGAGGACACAAACCCAGGTCTGTGTACTACAATGTCTCTCTAAACACTCTGTTCTTAGATAAAGCTTTATCAAAATGTTTCAATGAAAATAAATTTCACTTTCATGCGAGGTAAGAAAATATAAAATTTATAGTGCCCCTTTCAATTAAAAAATCCATTTTAACTAATAGAAAATAGAAATATTTTTGAGCTATGAATCCCATACATTTTCCATTATTTTATAAAATTAATCAATAACCTTAAGGTTTCAAATACTTTTGACAAAGGAAATACCTATGTATAAAGCTAAAATGACCTACTGCATTTGGCCCTCTAAAAACTCCTAATGCTGTATCAAGATGAAATGTTTATCAAATCAATTCAATGATGTCTTACTTTATCTTTTCCATATATTCTGGAGTGTTCTGGTTTGTCATGTTTGAAGGACTAATATGCAGTTTGAAGTCTGGTCCAAAATACTCAAAGTAATCATTATATGGCAATTCTATCAAAAACAATGAAATAAAGTTACATATTAAAAGCTCAATTTTCACACAAATCCATGCACAAAATCCAGATTCAAGTTGTGAAATATTTCCAGAGATGATGTTTAAAAGTGAATGCAAAATGAATTCCTTAAGTGACTGCTCTCCTATTTACATGGTTTTGGAATTAACTGTAATCACCTAAACATCTTTCTCTATGAATTGACAGTTCATCCAATAAAGACATCAAAATAAGAACACTTACCATTGGGAATCTCACAATCAAGGGCAACAGCAGTCTCGTATGTCCAACATCGAGCAACATTGCGGATTGTGTATCCACCTCCCCCAAGCATCAGTAATGGTAAATTGAAAGTTTTTACGACTTCTACACATTTAGCATGACCTAAAACAAAGAAAATTTGGGTAACAATACATCTGCACATTGTAACAGTTGGAAAAATAAATTTTAAAAAGATAATATAAACAATACTTTACTCAACCAAAATGGCTTTAATTATGTGAAAATTTCTAGTTTAAAACTTTTATCAATAAAACACCTTTTATGCAATGATATAGAAAACACAATAAGACATAACTGGCTATGTCAGCAAGTGTCCCTGATCAAATATACAACTATATTAATATTAAAATATGAATATAACACATTTTATTAATGTGATATGAAGATATTATATTCCTGTGAGGTTACCTGGAGGAAAAAATAAGTGAGGTTGCAATGAAACATTGTATAATCTAATCTAAACTGACTTTTTGTTACCACTTTCCTCCATAGACATATACAGAAAAATTATGTAAGGCTATACAGGTTTAACTATAGGTTATCGTTAGGCAGTGGTATTATGGACATTTTTCTTAGCTTACCTAAAATTATAAAATTAATATCTATTACTATTATAAAAAACTTTAACCAATTTCTATGTGTAGAAATTTCAGTATAAAGTAAACCTAACATGAAAACAAAATATTTCCTTTGGATGTCATAGTTTAGAAATCAGTTACGAGTTACTAGTAACTTCTTATATTATCATCATCATTCAGGAACACAAGTCAATGTTTAAAGCAAGAAAAAAATTCTTCAATTATAGAAGAAATTGACGTATGTTGAATAATATTTTGGAAAAATCAAAATAGTACAAAGAAAAAACTACCTAAAATTCTCATCCAAAGATAGTTTTTTGAATATTCCTTTCCAATTCTTTTTAATTTTTAAAAGCTTAATGGTATGTTTTCTTCATGTAACTATACTGTGAGCATTTTCATTAAGTACTCTTCAGTAGTTACGTTATATGCTTTGTGACCACCTAGAGGGGTAGGATAGGGAGGGTGGGAGGAAGGGAGGTGCAAGAGGGAAGAGATATGGGGATATATGTATAACTGATTCACTTTGTTATAAAGCAGAAACTGACACACCACTGTAAAGCAATTATACTCCAATAAAGATGTTAAAAAAAAAGGGTACACAAATATGTACAAATATGTGAAATTATGTATAAGGACATAAAAAGTATAAACACATAAACATATAACATATATAAAAACATATATGTATATAAAAACAGTTATATTATACGATTCATAACCCAACTGTTATTACTGCAATTATGAAAATTCAGGCTTCTTATAATAAAGGAAAACTGCGTATTTTTTAAAGATGAAATAAATAAATAGTTAACAGTAAAGATAGATGGCTAAACAAAGACATTTACTTTTCTTTCATCTCAAAACCTGATAAAAATGATTATAAAGGAATTTTTTAAAGGCTAAAATTTATAAAAATGAAGAATGGGAGAGCATACAACAGTATCGATATAAAGTGAGACAGAAAGGAGACAGACAAGAGGTAAACTGACTTCAGCAGTTTGAATTGAAGCTGGCAGTGGAGAAAGCTTGGAATCAAGTTTGACATTTGGGATTGCAAATATCTTTACATGCTTTATACAACGGATATTCTATCAGTCAGTTGAAATATAGATTTATAGTAAGAGTAAAATAAAATGCTGTAGTTTGTGATTATGAAAGCTATTGCTTTTAAGTACAAAGGCATTAATAACTTTCAAAAAGTTAAGAAAACTGACAGGTTAATACACATCTTAAGAGTACATTAAGTAGATTTTAAGAAGATTGTATCCATTTTGAGGAAACAGATGGTTATCTGCACATTATTTTCAACAATACGAAACTGCTGCTTTTTGGCCACTTTTGACCTAGCAAGAAAAGGGGCAATTATTTCAAATTGTTCAACCTAATATAAGCAGAATAGATTGATTATGTCATAATTCTAATGCTGGCTGGCATAGGAGCTATTGTAACATCAAATAAAATAGCCTTTAATACCTGTATTTAGTTATTAAATTCCATTTAGGCCAAGAGTTGTTCTGGAAAAAGTTCTACTTGAGAATTCTTCACATTTTATGAGAGAATTCAAAGCAGAACATGAACTTGTTACCTAAAAGTTCACAAGGAAAACAACTCTAAAATCATGTACAATATCTGTGAAAAATCACAACTAATTCATACATAATAAATTTTAAGAACTTATTAAATAAAATTTCAGATTTATTCTTATACCCTAGCAGTTCATTCCATAATGGTGATCTTTACTTTGGTCTGCACCTCTAGCATATGTTGATTTCAACACTTATAAGCAAAGAACAGCTCCATGTTCTACCAGATCTACAGAGGAAATTCACCCAAACACGAACAAGTCAGAAGGTTGTTCTTCATGGAGGTAAAACGGACAGAACACTTGATCCATGTGAATATAACGTACTAGTTATAAATACTGGCAATTTACTAATGAGTAAGGAGAAAACTAAGGAAATGACAAAATTGTATGGGGAAAAACAAGGTATGCAAAAGGAAATTGAATAAGCTGAAACATGCTTTAATGTTGCTGGTGATGCCATTAACACTGAATACCATGACCAAAATTCTGGTCTAAATACCAGATTTCAATTGTAAAAATGGAAATATTGGAAGAGTGTATGCATGTGTTGGGGACAAAGTGGTGGCTCCCTCTTCTTTCACAATGGAAAGTGAATATACAAGGTTAAAATGAAAAATAATAAAGCTTGGGGAATTCCCTTGTGGTCCAGTGGTTAGGACTCTACGCTCACACTGCCAAGGACCTGGGTTCAATCCCTGGTCAGGGAACTAAGATCCCACATGCTGCATGGCGCGGTCAAAAAAAAAAGAAAGAAAAGTTTATTTATGTTATTTAAAGAAAGGTAAGCACCAAAAGAATCAACAAAAATTGTTGAAAATTATGCTAAGTGTAATATGCGGAATCAAAAAAACAAATGAACAAACATAACTAAACAGAAACAGTCATAGATATAGAGAACAACAGATGGTTGCCAGAGGGAAGGAGAGAAATATATGAGGGAGATTAAGAGGTACAAACACTGAGTTACAAGATAAATGAGTCACAGGTATGAAATGTACAGAGTGGGGAATACAGTCAATAGTAATATAATATTTTTATATGATGACAGATGACAACTAGACTTAGCATGGCGATCATTTTGAAATATCAAACCACATGTTGTGGACCAGGAACTAACATAGCGTTGTAGGTCAGTTATATTTCGAAAACAAACAAACTAACTAACTCATAGAAAAAGAGATCAGATTTGTGATTACCAGAGGCAAGGAGTCAGGGGAGGGGAGATTAGATGAAGACAGTCAGAAGGCACAAACTTCCAGTTAAAAGATAAATAAGTATTAGGGATGAAATGTACAACATGATAAAGATAATCAACACTGCTGTATGTTATAAATGAAAGCTGTTAAAGAGAGTAAATCCTAAGAGTTTGCATCACAAAGAAAAATATACATATTTTTAATGTATTTCTTTAATGTTGTACCTATAAGAGATGAGTGTTCACTAAACCTACTGTGTTAATCATTTCATGATGCTGAAATCATGATATTGAAGTCAAATCATTACATTGTACATCTTATGCTCACATGGTGCTGTATGCCAACAACATCTCAATAAAACTGGAATAAATAATTAAACAAATAAATAAAAGTTTTAAAAAAAGAAAATCGCTGCCTTGGTTGGTATTGCAACAAGCCTTACAAAACTACTCATGTATGAATATATACATAAATTTGACAAAATAAAAGATACATACATATGACAAAAACCCATAAAAAACACATGGCTCCCTGTTAAAATAGCAGGTAAAAATTAAATGACAACTTTTATAGGAGGTTCTTAGGAAGAAAAAAAACTTTCTTCCTGGAATATCACCCTTCAAATTGCTTACCTTTGACTGTCAAATTGAAGCAACCAAGTCTATCACCGGATAGTGAGTCTGCACCACACTGTAGCACCACAGCACTAGGTTGATACATCTCCATCACTTTTGAAATAATCTATGTACAAGGTAACAAATGTTAATGTCTCTAAAAAACATTTTAGAATTCCTTTTCATTTTTGAAAATAATAATACTTACAGGCTTAAATATCTGCCCATATGATTCATCATCTATACCATCTCTCATTGGAAAATTGACAGCATAGTATTTGCCTTTTCCTGCACCAATATCCTAAAATACATAGTTAAATAGATCTCAGAGAATATATCATAATAAAAAGTTTGACATATTTAATTATTAAAATATTTTTAAAAGATTAAAAGACTAAGTAACAAAACCCAATTCTTAATTCATCTAGTAGGCTGAGAAAGGAAATAATACAGAAAAAGTACATACTACAACATTTATGGATGGCTTATAAAGCTGAAAAGAACCAATTCCACTTAATCTGTAATGATTATATTGGGGAGAAAAGAAATTTAACACAGTTAAAGGCAATTTGAAGTTAAGTATTACCCAAGAAATTTGTCATAAACAAAATACACATGACAACTTTATAGGTAAAACTGTAGGAAATATAAACTCTGAGCCAAAGAACCCTGCAGAACAATTGTCTCTAAAGTAGAATCCTTCTTGTGGCTCACAATCTGGTATGAGTTTACTTATAAGACTTTCTTGAAGTTTTAACAGTTGCAGACTAAAGCATTGAAATCTGTTCTTTAACTGGGCTTGAAATAAATTTTGTTTCTACTTGTTGAATAAGTACCACTCTAGGCATTAATACCTCCCAAAAGAAGCAAAGGAGAGAAATTGAGAGCTGGGTTCCAGCTACACACACACACGCACACACACATACACACACACACACACACACACTTACTTAAAATATACATACATGTACTATATACTTATTTATTTGTATATGTTATGCATGTGTATATCTATGTATGTGTATGTTCATACAGATATATACACACATAAACAGCTGACCTTTGAACAACAGCAGGGTTAGGGGTACAGACCCCCGTAGAGTTGAAAACCTGAATTTAACTTTACAGTCTGTCCTCCATCTCCATGATTCTGCATCTGCAGATCAACCAACTGTGAGTTGTTTAGCACTGCAGTAATTATTTATTGAAAAAAATCTATATAGAAGTTCAAACCTGTGTTGTTCAAGGGTCAACTGTATATTCCTAGAAGATATGGCTGAGACATTTCTACAAAACAGTGCTTTAACTACAACATCAAAGGATTGGGGGTAACTGATTCTTACATGTTTTAAATTACAGTTGACCCTTAAACAACAGGGTTTGAATTGTGGGTCCACTTACATGCGGATTTTTTTCAATAAATGTATTGGAAAATTTTTCTGGAGATTTGCAACAACCTGAAAAAACTTGCACGTGACTACAGTCCAGAAATATTTTTAAAAATTAAGAAAAAGTTAGGTATGTTATGAATGCATAAAATACATGTAGATATACATATACAGAATATGTTAACTGACTATATTATCACGAAGGCTATTAGTATTTATGCTTTTGGGGAGTCAGAGTCATATGCAGATTTTCAACTGCACAGAAGTCAGTGCCCCGACCCTCTCATTCTTCACGGGGCAACTGTATAATGTCTCAATATATATGAATCTTTAGAATTACTAATACAAATACATGTTCTTCCCTTATCTCTCATGGAATGATCTCAGCTTGAATCGATTTTTTTAAAAAGCATAGCTTACCCTTCAATATTAGAGTTATTATGATCCAACTTTCAATGAAAAAGCATGAAATTACACACTCACTCCTACAATTTTTCTTAAAGAATCTAAATTTTTATATAACTAAATACAAACTATACACATGTGGACAAACTTAAAGAACAGTAAACCCCTAGACTTCTGCACTAAAAACACAGATGGAATACATGTTGACACTAAGATTTCACAATACAGAAAGTTGGTCAGCACTTCTCACTCTAGCTAAAGGCTGGTAACTCAGAACTGGCCTTTGTTGGACCAAGTTTTATACCTTCCATTTCTTACTCCACAACTACTACTTTATCACACCTTTGGTTTTTTTCTTCCACCTAGACTACTGATCTAATAAATGCAAGCATAGTTCTAACAACAATCTAAGCTTCGAGTAGCCTTCTTTTCTGATTTAGAATGAATTGTCAGGTAGAAAAGGAAATGTTTATTAAGTTATGCTTGAGTTTCACGAAAGTCCAAATACAACTACACATATAATGAAGCAGTTAATTTTAGTTTCCTAAATTTGGGGGACACCTTTATAATATGCAAAAGGAAAAAATTTTGACATTTTATACAGGGAGTATAAAATCCTAAGAAAAGAGATATTGAAAGTCATTCTCAATCTTTTTTTTTCTTTTTCATTCTCAATCTTTTTAAAACACATATTCTCCAATATTTTCTAACAACTTCAAGTACACTGTCAGAAATTAAAACAGAGGCTTCCATTTGCTATTTCTGAGATTATTAGAATTGTATTGCAAAGACACTATCTTTCTTTAAGCTTAAAGCTGGAAAGCTTTTGCTTCATTTCTACCAGAGTGCAATGGTTATACACAAACAAATTCTACTGGTTTAGAACAGTGGTTCTCAAACTTTAGTGTGCAGAAAAGAATCATCCAGAGTACCTAAAGTCTGAGAATATGTGCTTCTAAGTTCTCAGGTGATAGTGATTCTGCTAGTTTAAGGATCAATCTTTGGCAACCACTGGTCTGTAAGATAAGACCAAGTGGGGAAAGTCACTGAATGAGCTAACATGGCAAGAAAGAACTGCAAATATAAATTATTTTAAAAGCCACATAATTTAAACTGAAATAAATGAAACAAATGACCTCTTACCCACTTATAAAGTAAGGTTTCACCATCTGAATTCTTACTGAAAGAGCACAACCTTGTGATCAAATAATTAAGTCATACATTTGAAGACTACTTTAAGGTCACTCTAAACTTTTGGTTGTTAAACTATAAAGACATACCACAGATCTGAAAAACAACCTTAACAAAACAGCTTAGAACCAATGTTGAATGCCATGCCAAAAGAAATCTCCCATATAATACAGCTAAACTAAAAACAGCTGTTTAAATTTCAGAATAAACTTCAACATGTTTGTAGTTTGGTTCAAAAAACCAAACCTCTAGTATAGCAAAAACAAAAACAAAAAAAACCCACAAAACAACTTCAAGAGCACCAAATGAAAGAAGATAACAGAAATATAGAAATAAATGCACTTAATGTAATAGGCAGGCAGGATAAGCTATGATATTCTTTCTCTCCCCAAGGCGGGGGGGGGGGCGGTGGTGGGGGTGGCGGGGGGAGAATATACATACATTACAAATTTCAGAAGCCTAAAGAAAAAAAGGGATTAAAATTAGACCAATTAAATAAAGACCAATCATAAAAGGAGGGCAGTACAAGAACCTTAAAAAGACTCAATTATTTTATTCCACCAATCTTTATATTCAACAGCAATACAGGCTACCATCAAGTAGGTTTTGAAGATTCAAACTGAACATCAAGAAAACTGCTTCGGGCTTCCCTGGTGGCGCAGTGGTTGAGTCCGCCTGCCGATGCAGGGGACACGGGTTCGTGCCCCAGTCCGGGAAGATCCCACATGTCGCGGAGCGGCTGGGCCCGTGAGCCATGGCTGCTGAGCCTGCGCGTCCGGAGCCTGTGCTCTGCGACGGGAGAGGCCACAGCAGTGAGAGGCCCGCGTACCGCAAAAAAAAAAAAAAAAAAAGAAAACTGCTTCATGCTTTGTGGATGTTCAAAAATATTTATTCAACCAAAGAAAAAAGCTCAGCAAAAGAAAGCCCTTTAAGTTCTCGTTGAATGTTTGCTTATAGTCAGCAAAAGTGAATTCCAACAAATGTTATAGCATATAAAATGACTAATCCTTCATACAAGATTCAAATTAATGACTCAGAAAAACATTAGTTCAGGTGTAAGATTACTAACCTCCTAGGTTAATCTCATAATATTTATTCAGACAATTCAGTCTTACCCTCAAGTCTCCTGTTCCAGGAAAGTATTCCCCATATTTATGGAATGATACAGTCATTACACGATCTGTTGTATAAAAAGCTTCTTCAACACCATCACCATGATGGATATCAATATCAATATATAAGACTCTCTGATGATACCTGAAAACAAAACCTTAAGTAAGTTTCCAAAAAGGTTTTAAGACGGGAAAAACCACCATGGATTCAGGAAACCTATTTTTGAGCTCCTGCATTCCAGAATGTTTAATCCTCTTTCTTTTCTTTACTTCCAGCCTAAGACACCATTCAAAGAGACCATCCTGAAGTTACAGTTTGAGCCTCAGACCTTTAAATCTTCCCTTTACACCCAATCTAGGTGAGAAAATGTACTTACTCTGTGAAATCTGCCCTATTCTGCTTTAAAAACATAGTATATGTTTCTGTACATTAATAACTGAAGACTATACCTCACTTAAGATTGTTACTTTAAAACATCTCTCTAGCATATCTTTAGTATTATAAAATAGTGTTTGCCAATCTATGGTCCATAGGCCAAATTCGGACAATGGCCTCTTTTTGTATAGCCTTTGAGATAAGCATAATTTTTAACATTTTTAAATGGCTGAAAAATACAATCAAAATAATAATTTTGTGATCTGTGATAATTAAATGAAATTCAAATTTCAATGTCCATAAGGAAAGTGTTACTGAAACATGGCCATGCTCGTTTGTTCACGTATTGTCTATGGCTTCTTTTTTATTTCAACCGAATGCTTGTGACAGAAACCACAAGTGGTATTCTCATCACTTCACAGTGCTGCTTGGAGAACTACAAATCGCAGTAAAATTCGAATGCATTTTAAGAGCCACATGTATCACCATACTGGACATCTTATGACCAGTGCATACCCATGTCAAAACAAGAAAAAAGGAAAGTGAATTTCATATATCATCCTTTCAAGGCACAATGAAGTGAGGATTATTATGGAATTAAATGGCAGAGCACTGTGTTTATTTTACAACAATACCACAGCCATGTTAAAAGAATACAATACAGGCTGACATTACCGACTAAGCACTCACAAGAATATCCTCAACTCGCAGGAAAGCAACATTCAGAAACTTGGAAAATAAAAACCAGAATGTCTCATCATAGACTTTCTTAAAAAAAGAAAAAAAAAAGTGTGAACAAAGTTAAATGTCTGAGTGGCTCATAAGCTGTTTCCAATAGTCAATTAATTAAATCAAGTTTGCACTAGTTGAAGAAGTGTGTCCAGAGAAACTACATTAAACCTGTTAAGACTGTTAGCATGCAGGTAAGAACTGCTGCTCAGAGATGAAGACACAGCAACCAACATCAACAGTGAATTAAAAAACAAGGCAAATGATTTCAAGGGGTTTTGCTTGGCTCTCAATTAGTCAATTGACAGAGATCAGTTGTTTATTGAAGGAGTCAATACCTAATTTTAAGTAACTGAAAAATTAGCCTTTATAAATAGTATGCATGGAATAACTTCAGGCAAGAACATTTTCAAAGTTAAGAAAAGACCAATTTGTTACGATCTGAAGTAGAATCTGCTAAGATGTGTTATAACTAATGAGGGTAAAAAATCTAACTTTGTAAATCTCCAAAATCACAAATACCGCTATAGATATTGCTCTCAAACTGCAGTCAAGAATAACTTTAACTCCTGTAGCAACTTAGATGATTATATCCATTAGCACAAAACCCCCTTCTATGTGGAAGCTAGGCAGTTAGCTGGTCTCATTCAAAAGGTAAACAAATTTCCTTTAACATAGGTTTCAAATTTTTGCCTTCAAAAGTTAAAACTTACAAAATGTTAGAACATAAACTTCTCAGGTCATGTCATTTTTCATTAATTAAAACTATACCTCCAATCTAAATTGTCAAACTACTTCTAATGTTTTTTAGAAAGGTACTTAATGGAGCCTCAAACATTGATATGTACTTCTCATTCTTAATAATCCAAGGACTGGGCAAATTTCCTGTATTTTTACAATGGTTTGGAATGAATCCACAGATGATGATTCACCATTAACTATTTTCAACCCACTGTTCACTTTTATTTTTTTTAAGCCATAGATTTTTATTGTTTTAAATAAAACACTTTTTCATAGGAAAAACATCAACACAAATTAACTTACTTTAGTAATTCAAGGATGGCAAGTACAATATCATTAACATAACAGAATCCTGATGCTTCTGATTTCTTAGCATGATGTAATCCTCCAGCCCAGTTAACAGCCATATCAGTTTGTTGTCGGTTTAACTTCACAGCCCCAGCTAACAAACAAGACAGGGGAGACTTTTAAATGTTTAAGATAAAAAATTAGTATAACTAGACAAAAGCCCTAGTGGAAAGAGTATGCCATGCATAAGCAAATAAGCAAGAGTCTAAAACCATAAAAGGATCATTATCAAGGGCACTAACAGTTTCTCCTTAGATAACTATTTTCCTATAGTTGTGATCCGATTAAATAAGAGCACATAGATGGAAAGGAGTAGTGACAATGGTAGCTAAAAGTCTCTAAGTGAAAATGCAACTGAAGTAAAAAACTGAAAATTAAAAAAAAAAAGTTTGAGACATTAAGATCCCAAAACATGGAGGGGGGCTCAGCTAAAGAAAACTGTACTCTGCTAAACACACTTTTTGTTATTAAAATCCGCCACTATTAAAACTTATTCTAAGCAAATAACCCAAAAGATACATACCAAGTTTAAATCAACTTTCAAATTTGACCAAATCAGGACACTTACCAACTGAACCACCAGTTGAAAGCTGACAAAACTCAAAGAGCCCATCAAACACTGGACAGTCCTCTCCGACATTAACTGTGGAAGATGGATTTCATTAATTTCAATTCATTCTGTGAATTAATGAAAGCCTTTTCTTACAAAAACTATTTCCTACAAATAACGTTTGTTTGATGCAATCATAAAACATACACAGCACAGCAGTAATCTAAAGTTTGCAATTTTATCCAAGGCAGTTAAAGTGTTATATGTGAAATACCACCACCAATTCTTAACATGATTATTTGTGGAATATGTCTGCTTTATTAACAAGAAATCAACAGCTATCAAAATATAAAAGGTATTTGGTGTTATTTAATTAAAACATGGGCTTAAATTTTCCAGGCATTTCTCCTTAAATATACGACAGTAAATTAATCAAAATTCTAAAAACTTTAAATAAGTAACTTCAGTTGCTTTATGATTTACATTCTTTAAAACTCCTTAAGTACACAGAACATCCAAAACTTTGAAATCTATTTTAGTGACTACCAAAAAGATGTAACAGTTGGTTCCCTACGTCCATGGTTAGCATTGATCCTGAAAGATGGTAAGAATTAACTAAGCTCATGACAGCCAAGATACAGAAGAAATATTTAAGGCACAAGGAGACAACACATGCAGATATACCACACATCACAACATATTTAGTTCCTTAGTACTGAATGAAAGAGGAACTAAATATGTCGTGATGCATATAACCCATTCTCAGTTTCTCCTCATCCCTTAATTTATATCCTCTTCAAAAAAAGGGTCATTATTTTATGTAGCTTTGCACATCCTTAATTCATTGACACTATAATGAATAAATTTTAGCTTCCTGCTATTCAGATATGATCAGAATCTTAATACAATTCAGTATTATGTAAATTTTAAACCAATCCTGTTAATTCATTTACCTTAGGGCTACCCATGACTTAATCTAAGCCTGAATCCCCACTGAAAAAACAGGGACAAATAATATCTATTTATATTACAGCATTTTATTGAATCAAATGAGATAATCTATGATAGAAATGTACATGAAGTTCTATGAATTTATGAGATGTCTAGCAACTACACTTAATTTAGTATTATTGAAACTGTTCTTTTTTTTAAAAAATCATTACTGAAGTCCATCAATAGAAACATCAATGAGAATGAATTCCAGTATCAAGCTTTAAAAGACACTGTTCCAGTCATTTTAGAATGACATTTTGCATTCCATCTTCAAGCCAACCAATCTCTAATAATAAAATACCTTTTATCTACAAAAGAGAACACTATGTAGAAGAGAATCAAAAGCTCCACTAATACAACAAAGGGAAGTACAAATTATATGTACAATTGTCCCTTGGTATCCACAAGGGAGTGGTTCCAAGACCCTGAGGATACCAAAATCTGGGGATGCTCAAATCCCTTATATAGTATTTGCATACAACCCATGGAACATTCTCCCATGTATTTACATCAGCTCTAGATTACTTACAATACCTGATACAATGTAAGCATGTAGTTGTAAATTCAATGTAAACAGTTGCCTACAGGAGGCAAATTCAGTTTTGTTTTTTGGAACTTTCTGGAATAGTCCAGATTAACTAAAGCACCCAAACAGAAGACAAGAGGCATACACACCAAGCTAAGGCCAAAGTACAATCTTTTTTTTTTTTTAATGCAGGGGAGTGAGGTCTCCCCACCAATATCCATTATCCCAAAGTTAACAAGGAACCAAAACAAAACGCAAAGAAGATCCAGATAGCCCTTTGGCAGTTTGGCAGACCAACAAGCTTCAAGTAGGTTTTTTGTTTTTTTTTTAAGTAGCTTTAGTATTGTTACATGGGCTTTTTAAATCAGTAAATAATTAAAACAATATTTTAGATCAGGAAAATACCTAGATTTGGATAACTAATTACAAGCTTCTAAAAGTACTCATTTATATTTATCATTACTAATATATACTTTTAACATAGAAACATACATCTCTGCATCTGCTTACTATACTCGGACATGTTATCTGGTCTTATTGAACGTAGAAATTTGATGTACTCATCGCTGTGGTATTTTGTCATTTCTTCAGCAGTGGCTTTATGGGGCCTCTGTGAAGAAAAATAAATGTCAGAATTGTGGAATTACAACTGGTAACATCAGGGTTACCAAACACAAAGTATACAATTTCCCCTAACAATACTCTCAAAAGAACTAGGTCTGCCAGAACAAAATAGATAAATTCCAAAGCAAATCCAAATTTATACATGTGTGTTTTAGAAAATAGAAATCAAATCCAAAGATAATTCACATTCCTTTAAAAAGGATTAGGCAGGCCTAACACCAACTATGAATTAATCACTCCTTTTATTTTAGTGGAAATAGGTCAACCCTTCTAAAGACTAATCCACGTTCATAAACTCTACTTTCTCT
Organism: Grampus griseus; assembly: GCF_964374135.1. Taxonomy (NCBI): domain Eukaryota; kingdom Metazoa; phylum Chordata; class Mammalia; order Artiodactyla; family Delphinidae; genus Grampus; species Grampus griseus. The sequence continues at coordinate 43,435,331 of NC_139007.1, forward strand.
TATTTTCTATCACAAACCTCCTGCTCTATATCCAGTAATTTCATCAATGACCAAAAAGCTTCAGGAAGGATAAGTGAGACTCATTCAGGTAGAATGAGATTCATTCTCTATTAGTTCATGATCTCTCTTCCTTTTCCTCTGACTATCCAAATCATCCTTGTTCCTAGGATCGTTTCATTTATGACACACTTCTGCCACAAGGCTTCCTAACTGAAAGTCTTATCCAACTCCTCTTCTCCAAATGTCTATAATCTGAAACAAAGAAGCTCACATATATTACCCAACATTGTTAACTGCTTCAAGTTTTTCTCTTCTCCCCAAGTGGATAAGAATTGTTGCATCTTATATCTGTTTATCTATACTCCCACATCTTCTACAAAATAGACACTTTGCTTGCTCACTAATACAGTGTTCCTATACGCCAACAAATATTGGTAGGATTAATTTTCTGCATAATTCTTTTTTAACAGTCCCAGGTCAACTCTTCAGCAGCAGACAGGTCAATAATTATCATAACAAAAATATTTAGTATGTTAAATTGAGTTGGTCTCCAGTTATGTGAAAACCTGGGGAAGGGAAACTGTTTTTTAAAATGGTTGAAGGAATAGGGGAAAAAAAAGAGGCCACAGCTCCCACACTCTCAAGTTTTCTCTGAAGAATAAAACAAAAAGAGGAGTTTCTGTTTTCTTCCACACCTTTTCATCTGCTAAATGCCCTCCAACTTTGAAAACAAAGTTTCAAAGTAGTGGTTTAAACAAACAAACAAACAAACAGTGAATATTTACCGAAAGGTATACTCACATATATTTCCATTTTTCTATACAAGCCATAATTTAGCAGCAAGTTATGGGTCATGCGGATCCTATGAGGTTTCATGGGATGACCCTGTCCGTAATAATAATTTCCAATATCACCTAAAAGAGGAAAGAGACAAAATGAACAATACAGACAAGAGAATCTTCATGAACTATTAAAATTTATGTGTCCACCAATTAGACGACATTTATCACCTAAATAAGCTTTATTTGAAATCTTAAATAATAATTTTAGATTTTTCAACTTTCAAACTGTATTAGAAAACCAAGATCCTATGCACACTTTTACATACTGATGACTCCATCAATACATTATGTTTGTTCAAAGATTAAGGCAAGCAAGCTTTTCTGATTTTTAGTTTACTGAACTTTCTTATTTAGGATTAGCCCAAATAAAATACTCTTTACTCACTTACAAAAGTTTTTGTTCCTTAGAGTGATACCTGCTTTTAGTATTTACTGGCAAATTTAGATGCTTAAGGTACATTCTCTGAGTTTCACCAATATGACTTAAAAATTTTATAGCAAATATTGCTTCTTGGATGATTCTCTGGTGTGCCAAAAATCCTTTACAGTTGGTATTATCGCGGCTACAATGTTTTATATATCCATATCACAGTCAATAAAAATTTTGGTAACTGAAATTTGGATCCTAAATAAAGTTTTGCTATGATGACATATTTATTACATTTTTCAAGGTAATAAGCATATTTTTTCTCATTCTTCACAATTAAAAAGTTATAATTCCTAACCTATCTTTTTACGATATATATTACATCCCAAGGCCTTAAAACTGACACATAAGATTTACTTTAAATAAAATAACACCAGGGCTACCCTGGTGGCGCAGTGGTTGAGAGTCCGCCTGCTGATGCAGGCAGGTTCGTGCCCCAGTCCGGGAAGATCCCACATGCCGCGGAGCAGCTGGGCCCATGAGCCATGGCTGATAAGCCTGTGCGTCTGGAGCCTGTGCTCCGCAACGGGAGAGGCCCGCGTACCGCAAAAAAATAAATAAATAAACAAAATAAAAACACCAAAATCCCAGATTTTTGTCTACCAGATTTCAACAAAATTAATACTTTAAGGTAAAGATCCAGTGTTTCTATAATAAAAAGTGTTAAGGATGCCACTTAAATATATACCATTTTTCTAATGTAATGGGCAATTTTTACAACAGCCTTTATTAGAAATTACCTTCAGTACTAATTCTAGTTTTTAAATAATCAATTCTAAAATTTTGTTAGGATAGCCAAGCTGATTTTAGTGGCTTGAAGTTAATCATTTAAACATGGGTTCATATAATAAAAACTAGGGATAAAAAATGCCATTTACTCCCCTTCTAGATCAAAAAAATCTTTCAAAATCCTGCCTAAATACACACCTTTTTTTGTTTGTTTAATGAAAACTAAGAATTCAAAACCTTTTGCTTCTCTCTTCCATATTTTTGATAACAGTCCAGGATGAACATTCACTTTTATAACATAGCCGTTTCTAATACTACTACTAATTGATTTTGTTGGTACCGCACCTCTAATTTACTTAACTCTTCATTTTCAACACAAGCTCTCTTCTGAAAACAATTCATATATACACATGGTCATTTAAAAGGAAACTTTATGTTTTAAAGGTTTATGTTTTAATTGTTTATGTTTATAAATTATGTTTTAATTTTAAATTTTAACCTTTCTTAATCTGTACCAACAGTAAAGCTAAGACAATACAGACAAGTAGCAAAGCAGAGCTATGGGGACACTCCTCTGCATTTATCACAATTCAGTCTATGAACGCAGGAAACAAACTACCTCCCAAGCTATAAAGCTCCGCTCTACATCGTGGTAGTACACATAAAGTTCCTTGAAAGCAGCCTGGTCTCAATGAATTCTTAGATGTAGAAAGCCCACTAGAGACACGAAGCATCATTGAACTAAGGTTAACGCAAGGAAGGTATTTCTAAGTTATCATCACTACCAAAGGAGATAACGAGAGTAAGAATAAAGAAACTAATCTTCACATAACTTGCATCTGCCCCTGTGTAAGAATTATCAAGATGAAATATCTCTAATATCTACCGTATCTTAAGATCAAATACTCTAGTTATGTACATACTGAGAATCCAGTGAAAAGTAATCACTAATCTAATAATGGGAAAGACCACAATAATCTATAGAAGGGAAAGTACAGTTGCAATTTCTCAGCAAGAGTGCTTGATAAAAAAAGATGTTAGCAATAATTTACATTTATTGACAGCTTACTAGAAGGCACTATTCTAAGCACTTCATGTGTATTATCTGTTAATCTTCTCAACAACCCTATAATGTAGGTATTATTACTACTTTCCTATTTTATAATAGTGAAGATGGATGAGATGCAGACAGGTCAGGTGATATTGTCAAAGTCACAACAGCTAGCAATAGAGGAGCTAGATTCAAACTCAGGCAAGGCAACTCTGCCAACCTTCTTAAGTAGTAGCTACTGGGAAAGCAACGACACTTATAGAACCTAGAAAGAAATGGTAGGGGGAAGCCTGACAAGAAAAGGACATAATACAGAATACAAACATTTTAATAAAGACTTAAGATCTTTGTTGGGCTTCCCTGGTGGCACAGTGGTTAAGAATCCGCCTGCCAATGCAGGGCACACGGGTTCGATCCCTGGTCCGGGAAGATCCCACATGCCGCGCAACAACCAAGCCCATGCGCCACAACTACTAAGCCTGCATGTCCCAACTACCAAGCCTGCGTGCCACAACTACTGAAGCCTGTGCACCTAGAGCCTATGCTCTTTAACAAGAGAAGCCACTGCAATGAGAAGCCCGCGTGCACACTGCAAGGAAGAGTAGCCCCCCGTCTCTGCAACTAGAGAAAGTCCGCGTGCAGCAACAAAGACCCAATGCAGACAAAAATTAATTTTTTTAAAAAAAAGAATATGCACACTACTTAAATGACACATGTCCACAAGGGCAGCCAAGCTACAGATAACTGCTATTTGGCTTATGAAGAATTCTTCTAAAATGTAAGGGGGGTCTAAAAGAACCATCCCCAACTTTTTTCCTGCTTAATCCCCTATCACAAAATTCTCTACGTGGGTGCTCTGCAGCCATCTACTTTTTCATAAAGATAAAATATGGCTTTTCTTAGTTTTAAAAACCTATGGATTTCATTCATCTGATTTAAATAGTCAGTAATGTAATTTGGGCATTTAAAATGTTACCCAAAATAGTTTAAAATGCTTTACCAATGAAATAAGCATCCAGGAAAATTAGCTCTAAGTGGCTCCTTGAATACAACAAACTTTGTCAATGTGAAGTAATTACCAAAAAGATTTAGTTATCTGCAAAATTTTCAAAGCTGCTCACTCTTCAAGAAGCTATCAGAAGAGAAGTGGTTACTAAGGTCTACAATCTCTTTTATCTAAAGTCCTCTAAAGTCCTTGAGACTAGATACATTTCAGACTTTTTCAGATTTTATAAATGTAAAATGATAAATCTGCCAGATATTATGTGATAGCCTGGAGACTGGGCAGCCTTCTGTTAATTAATATTTCTGCAGCAAAAATGTATGAATATTCAGAATAAGAGGAATAAAGATGATAAACATTAATTCAGGTTAAGCTTTTGATTCCAAATGAGTTACAAAAATTTCTTTTCACCTTTCAGATAATTTTGGACTTCAGGACTATGAAATATAAAATATACCCCTGAAGAAAAGCTGACTAAAAAATGATTCAGGAAAAAACAGAGAGCTACTGTATTATTTTTGTCTTCCAGACTAGTTAGTCCACTAGCGGCTTTAACACACTGGCCACTTCTTGAAACATTCACTCTTGGCTTCCACAATACCACGTTCCTGGACTTTACTACCACCCCACAGCCACTCCTCCACCAACCTTGAAATATCAGGGGTTTCTCAAGTTCACTCATTCACTGAACAGACCAAGAACCTACTGTGTGCCAGGCAGGTGCTTGGGTATGTCAGTGAATCAAGAGTGCTGCCCTAAATCCTCTTCTCTCAGGAATAAGCCACCTAACTGCTCAATTCAGAAATTTAGGAGCCATCCTTTATTCAGTCATCACAAAGCCCCAACTCCATTTCCAATCCATCAACAAGTTCTATAGGTTTTACTCCCAAAACCTCTCTTAAATATGTCCATGTCTATCAGTTGCAATTATTGTCTTGTACGTGGACCAATATATACTCAATTCTTGCTTTCAGTGTTCACATTCTATTACGCTTTACCATTCTTTCTCCACTTTCCAGAGTTCTCTCTACTTAAGAAACCTTCAATGGCTTTCTGCTTCCTGAATATTCAAGTCCAAATCTCTTACCACAAAGTCTTGTGTGGTCTGGCCCTTTACTACTTGGCCTGGCACCCTACAGTTCCCCCATGTCTTCCTCTTGGCTTCCTTTCTGTTAAGTGTACTAGGTTCTTTCTAACTACCCAGGCTTTGAAGTTTGCAGTGTCTTATGTAGGAAAACTCTTTTAAGGAGGCTGGCCCATTCTGTGCCTTCAGGCCCTCCCTTGCCCGATTTACCCTACAAAGGTCCCCTCTCTTACTATCTAACAGTCTTATTTTTTTTCTCCTTAAAGACATTTTTTAAAAATTTTTTAGATTTTTATTTTACATTGGAGTATAGTTGATTCACAACGCTGTGTTAGTTTCAAATGTACAGCAAAGTGATTCAGTTATACATATATCTATTCTTTTTCAGATTCTTTTCTCACATAGGTTATTACACAGTACTGAGCAGAGTTCCCTGGGCTATACAGTATTATACAGATTAACTATTTTATATATAGTAGTGTGTATATGTTAATCCCAAATTCCTAATTTACCCCTCCCTCCCACCTTTCCCCTTTGGTAATAACCATAAATTTGTTTCCTAAGTCTGTGAGTCTTGTTTCTGTTTTGTAAGTTCATTTGCATCATTTTTTTAGGTTCCACATATAGTAAGTTCATTTGCATCATTTTTTTAGGTTCCACGTATAAATGATATCATATGATATTTGCCTTTCTCTGTCTGACTTACTTTACTTCGTATGATAATCTCTAAGTCCATCCACGTGGCTGCAAATGGCATTATTTCATTCTTTGTTATGGTTGAGTAATAGTCCATTGTATGTATGCACCACACCTTTATCCATTCCTCTGTCGCTGGAAATCTAGGTTGCTTCCATGTCTTGGCTGTTGTAAACAGTGCTGCAATGAACATTGGGGTGCATGTATCCTTTTTTTTTTTTTAAATCAATTTATTTATTTAATTTTGGCTGCATTGGGTCTTTGTTGCTGCACACGGGCTTTCTCTAGTTGCGGTGAGCGGGAGCTACTCTTTGTTGTGGTGCGCGGGCTTCTCAATGAGGTGGCTTCTCTTGTTGCGGAGCATGGACTCTAGGCGTGCGGGCTTCAGTAGTTGTGGCGCACAAGCTTAGTTGCTCCGCGGCACGTGGGATCTTTCCAGACCAGGGCTCGAACCTGTGACCCCTGCATTGGCAGGCAGATTCTTAACCACTGTGCCATCAGGGAAGTTCTGGGGTGCATGTATCTTTTTGAATTAGAGTTATCTCCAGATATATGACCAGGAGTGGGATTGCTGGATCATATGGTAGCTCTATTTTCAGTTTTTTAAGGAACCTCCACACTGTTCTCCATAGAGGCTGTATCAATTACACCTCCGCCAACAGCATAGGAGGGTTCCCTTTTTTCCACACCCTTTCCAGCATTTACTTCTAATATGGTCTTATATTTTCTTCTTAGGACTTCAATCTTTTCTCTACCTGGCACAAAGTAGGGACTTTAAGCCCATTTGATATTTCTGAACCCAAAGCTGACTTCACCCTTACACTTGAACTTTTAAATCTTATCTCATCCATGTTTCAGTGCTGTTATTATTCCCTAAGAGATAACTACACTCCCTCCTCAATTCCAACTGTTTCCTTTAAGGATTTGTCAACACAAGCATTTAAAATTTTTGTTAATGGAAAGACATAATTACTAATACTTTTTTTTTTTTTTTGGTAGCAGAGAAACCTTTTTTTTTTCTGTAGCCGTGGCAATAGTTCCACTCTTGGGTCACCAAAGGAAAAAAGAAAAATGTTTTAGGTACCAGATGTTGATCTCGCCTTGGACATTAAAACTAGACAATGTAGAAAAGGATTAAGTGGTGGACTGAGTCAAACAGAGATACGAATCTATTTTCATGGGGAAAATAAATAAAACGCCACTTATCCTACCTGTCTGTAACTAGAGTGGGTGTAAGAATTAGAGAGAATATTATATGAAAGTGCTCCAGCTATAAAAATATAAGGTGTTAATCATTTATTCATCAATAATGTAAAAAATGTTTGTTTGTTTATTTATTTATATTTAGGCTGGTGAAAGTATAGACATCAGCAAAACAGATTCTGTCCTCATAAAGTTTATATTCTAGTGGGAAGAGAGACAAAAATTAGGTGGTATAATTGATAGGGAGAAAAGCAGTAACAGGGATTAAGGTAATAGGGAAAAGCTTCTCTGAAAAGGTGAAATCTGAAGGAAGTAAATGGTAAAAAAATATCTGGGGGAACAGAACCCAAGTATATGAAAATCTCAGTCTTATGTTCTACTATGTTTAAATTAATGATGTGCAATTAAAACCATTGGTATTTGTGAACTGCTGCTATAATTCATTCAGCACCCTGATTTGCCTCCAAAGAAAAGGTTACCTATTTTATGGATAATAACGATTTATACTATAGCTAAGAACCCATGCAATTACGTTAAGGACTACCTAACAAAAGGCTTTGGCATCACTGTTATAAGTAAACATCTAAGGAAATCTGTCAAGTTGGCTGCCAAGCAGAATTCTTATAATGTGCTACAGTAAACTAGGAGTATATTGGGAGACATGATCTTGGTAACTCTTTGTACAGTGTTGAGTGCTTTTCTCTGAACCACCTGTCTCCAAATAGTTTGATGTGTCCTATCAGAGAAGGGAAAAATATAACACAGAGCAATGCATGTAATCATATAAATTATGTATATATACAACCCTATCATATTGTATATACAGTAGAAGACACTAAATGTAATTGGCCTCAAGCTTAAAAGAAAGTACACTTAACATTTCTAGATAAAGTATAATAATGTATTTAATCAGAGCCTAACAAAGCTTGGTTTGCTAATTACATTTAAGTACAGAATCACATCATTTTATTTTTTTCTCTTTCGGCTGCTCTGTGTGGTGTGTGTGATCTCAGTTCCCCGATCAGGGATAGAACCCGTGCCCCCTGCAGTGGAAGCTCAGAGCCCTAACCACCACATTGCCAGGGAATCCCCGGAAGTCGCATTATTTTAAAGCCAGAAGGGATCTAACTATATCGTTTACAGATTATTGACAATCTTGCAGTATATACTAGAAGTTCAAGATTTAGATATACGTTTTCGGAAATGAGTCATGAGTCAATAGCTGCAATAAGAGAAGTAAAAACTTCTCTTACTTGTCCTCAAAGGTTTAAGAATACTTTATCCATCAGTGCCTGAAGGTTCACTTGAAACCATCATTCCATGGGCTTCCCCGGTGGCGCAGTGGTTGAGAGTCCGCCTGCCGATGCAGGGGACGCGGGTTCGTGCCCCGGTCCGGGAGGATCCCACATGCCGCGGAGCGGCTGGGCCCGTGAGCCATAGCCGCTGGGCCTGCGCGTCCAGAGCCTGTGCTCCGCAACGGGAGAGGCCACAACGGTGAGAGGCCCGCGTACCGCAAAAAAAAAAAAAAAAAAAAAAAAAAAAAAAAAAAAGAAGAAACCATCATTCCAGTGATCTAAAGGGTATGATATTGAAGACTGTAATGTGTACGGAGAAAAGAACATATGTCTTTTAGAAGCCCCTTTCATTTGCTAGACATTCTCTCTGTGTCACCAAGAGTAGTCCTAATGGTCCCAGTAAGCCTAAAGGTAGGATTCCTATGGTTACAGAATTTGCTACTTCACTCCTTTCCTCTTTATCTTTCTTCCTTCTACTTCCTTTACTAACAAGTTAAAACCAGCTATTCTAGTCTAATAGATTAAGGCCCTATTATTATTGACATCACACACTCCAAATCCAATCCATGTTGTGTATCTTAGAGTTAGTTCCCTGTGCACAAGCTGCTTTACTTGCATCCTCTTTCCTCACAATTAAAAAAAGAAAAAACTACTATCGCTACCTCTATAAGCTGACAAAATAGGGTTTTTCCGGTGATGAAAATGTAAGCTTTGGAATTAACTATGCACAGCTTAAAATACTATCACATACAAAGAATTAGCATAATAATACCCCTTCAATTTAATAACCTCTGCAAAATATTTTATTAGCCCCACGCCTATGAAAAGAACTCAAAGCATATTCCAAATGTAAGCAACTACAAATTCCATTCTAAAAATTAGTCAAGGAAGAGCCACAGACAAAAGACAGATAACCTAACCAGAGATACCCAAACATTCAGTTATACACCTGCTGTTGGCCATCAGATAATGCCGTTGTATGGTCCACTATAAAGTACTTAAGTCACAATCAAAGATTACTCTTCCTATCAAGTCTGCATCCCGCCTTTGGGACCAGTACTTGCTCCCATTTCCTCAACAAAGGCTCATCATAAACGGGCCCAGGAACAAATAACTGATAAAACTGCAACTTAAGTGTACCTCCTGGTTCTACGGTTCAAGCCTGGTGACAAGAAGTTTCAAGCAGCTTACTTCATCAGAGCCTATCACTGTCAACAGCAACTAACAGCTCCAGGAAGAGCCTTAGCACCAGTTACCCCAAACTTTTAAAACCTTTCTTCTCTACCCAAAGCCCTGACAACAACAATCTCTAAACCTTAGAGAAACAATGTTGTTTTAAAAATTAACTTACATATAGTTATTTACTTTCCAATTTGGTCATGGAATGCAAGACCAGACCAGTGACCCAAAATATGCGTGAATTCTTAAAGAATTAACTTTAAGAAACGTTAATAATTCACGTTAAAATTAAAATGTACTCCCATCTCCACCCCCCCATGATGGTATAATTTCAAATCAATTTGTATCACACATACATGCAGTTCTCTCAAAAAATATTTTAAAAACATGGCTGTGACTACTTAGCACTAGCTACCAAATATCAAACAATTTAGATTTCTTCTGTAAGATTTTAGATTTTTCCACAAATGACACAAGTGGTTATTTTATATAAAGAGGCATTAAAATGATTCATCCTTGCTAACTGGAGAGATATAATATGGCCATTTTAAAATTAAAGTCAGATTTATTCTGACCTAGTCCTGTAACATCTTTCCACCGCTCTAAGATTTTACGATTTACAATACATTGAATGTAGTAAACAGCTTCCAAAATTTGTATCGCTTCTCACAAATCAGATGGACTTTCAGGTCTCTGAACCTAGCTTCTTTGTTAAATTTTAGAATTTCTTCTCTGGAGAGTAACCTACTAGGCACTATTTACCAAGTTAACGTCTTTGTGCAAAAACAGTAACGGCTCCTTTCATTGTATTTTGACTGGCCCAAGAAACAGGATTCAAGAAGACTTACTGCTCAAATTGCAAATGAGAAGAACCCCTAAAATTAAATTATCTTACTTTTATAATTTACTGTTCCACGAGTTCAAGCTTTTCTGATTATTTAGCACTTTCTGCACTGCTCCTCAAAGTTTTCCTGCACCAGGACTCCCATCGCCTAGAAACAGCCTTCGCAAAGCCAAATGCCAATGCTATCTGTCCCACACCTCCAAAGCACGGTATTTCCTGATCGAACAAAGCAACAAAGAAGTGGGTGGTAACCACCTCTCAGAGAGGCAAGCCAGGACCTATCGAGCCTGATCGACAACACAAGCAGCAACAGCTCTACGATGCCCTCCCACCGTCTTATTTCCCGTGAAGCCTGACTACCTCAAACTCGAAAACCCTCATTTTTATTGAGGAAGTGAAGCCTTTTCATTTGAAAGCTGAGAAAGTGGCGCTCAAAGCACCCGGCAAACAAAGGAGAGGGATGGAGCCCACGCAAAACAGGGGTGTGAGCGCGCCTCAAGGCCCACGTGAGCCCCCACCCTCAAGGGGTACTCTCCAGCACCCACCCGGGTCGAGGGGTCCGGGGAGAGGCCGGCAGCAGAGAAAGGAGAAGACGCTCGGGCCAGCCGGGGACAGAGGGGAGCGGAGGAGGGGAGAGGAGGAATGGGGGCTCGAGGGGCGGAGCTCTCGAGGCCGTGGGGCTTTGTGTGGAGTCTGGGCCGGGGTAGCTGTTTTGACCCGGGGGGAGAAATCGGGTGCAGGCGGCCGGAGCAGGGGACCCCAAACCTCCCTCCCACGGAGAGGCGGAGGGGAGAGACGCGAGGGAGGGCCGTCTGCTTCGCACCAGCACGAAGCCAGGGTAGGCCGGCGGCGGACGACACTGCGGGAAGGAGAGGGGCCGGACGGAAAAGTGGGGCGTCCACTTAGCTCCCCGCGGAGGCTGCCAGACAGTGTCGGGTCGCGAATGGGTTAAGATGCGGCCAAACGTCGGTCCCTCCTCCTGACCCCTCAGCACCGGCGACCACTCGCGACGGCTGCCGCAGAGCCAGGTGCGGCTCCGGGCCCGGCGCCGCAGCCCTGCCCGCCCACCCACCCGCCGGCCGGCCTGCCTCTCACCATCGTAGTAGTAGCAGACTTTCTTCTTGCCGCCTCCCTGACTGTACGCCATGGGCTCCCCGGCCACCGCCGCCTCCGGCTCCTCCTCTGGCTGCTTCTGCTGCTGCTGCCGCCGCGGCTCGGCGGGGAGAGAAGAGGGCTGGGGCGAAGGTGGGGGGGGGGTTGCAGTGCCGCGGGGAAAGGCAGGCCGGAGGGCCGGAGGGAAGAGAGGAGGGGAGTGCCGGGAGGGCTCGGTACCGCCCGGCCGAGTGGCCGAGAGCGCGGACCGGGGGGTGGCAGCGGCGCCAACTCGCGACACTGGGGAGGGGGAGGGGGCAGCCAAACCACCTCCGGAGGCCGAGGGGAGGTGGGGCGCGTCCACTGTGACTCCACGGGGGAGGAGGGGGCACGACTAGAGAAAGAGGCTTCTTCATTTCTGGGGAAGGAGGCCTTCCAATGATGAACAACTTGCGCAGGGCGGGTACAAATACAGTCGGAAAACTATTTTTAAAAAGAGTCAGGCTTTCGCTCCGTAAGTAAAGAGAGCATGGAGCCAGGTGAACGCTCCACCCCTTCGGATCTTCGCACAGTGGTTGCGCCTATCTTGAGCCTGCGCAGTCGGCGCCTCCCCAACCGTAGCCGGGGCCGCCTAGACCCCCTCCGCGAAGTCCCACGCCGCTCCCCTCCCCCACTGTGGCTAAGCTCCCGCCCGGGCGGACCACGTGCTCCGAGCCGGGCGGGGAGAGACCACTCGCCCACCCATTCGACCGCATGGAACCCGCTGAGCTGCAGCCCACGACCCCTATACTGGGTCGTCGTGGATTTCATTTATTTTTTCATTTTCTGCTGATAATTGCTCGGAGGTTCTGACCTGTTAAGGGGACCTACTGCAGACATTAAGGAATACCTGGGTTCGAATGGGCATTTATGGAATGCATTTATGTGTTGGATAGGGTTCTGAGTGTTTGCATTAATGATGTATTTCATTGATACCTATTTGTAATAGATAACCTGTTAACTCAGTTAAAACTCCCAACAACGCTGGGATGTAAGTATTACTTCTAGTTCTTCTTTATAAATGGGGAGATTAAGGAACTTGATCCTCTCAAATGTTGATGGTCTGGAGTTTGATTTCAGTCTTTCTCCAAAATCCACACACCCTAGCTACTCCATTATGACTGCTTCTGATAGCTGGGCACTGAAAGATTGGTGCAGAAGTTCACAGAAAGGACTTTCAAAACTCTTGGAAGTTATAAATACCTTTGTCCCTGTGTTCAACAAGTCAACAAACATTGAGCACCTACCTACTCTAAGCCAGCCACCTTGCAGGTGACTGGGGGGAGGCAGAGGCTGACAGTCTGCTACACAGAACTCTTATTCCCCTATACCATTTGCCAGTTACAGTTTTCCCAAAATACACACTCTCCCTCACCCCCATTAAAAAAACAAACAAAAAAAAAGGCCTTATTGAAGCAGGAATTATTCAGAGCCACTACCAAAAATATCCTCTTTATTTTGCTATTTGACTTCAGAATCCCCAAGTAGTTCATACTTAAAGCAGCAATTTTCCTGGACCTCAATCCCAAGAAATTTAGAAAAAGTCCAGGGTAGCCTCCATCGCCCTCTACCCAAGTCTGTATTTTTAGCAAGCACCCCAGGTAACTGATGCAGTTGGTACAGGAACCAGAGTGAGAAACTTTGACTCAGAGGTAAAAATTGCATGGTATTGACCTTAAAAGTTTTACTCTATCAAGTCCAAAATCAACTTGCTGCATTCTGAGAACAGAATAAGTTAATTTAGTAGAAACTAATGTTCTTCTCAGAGCCAGCATAGTGGAATCTGAAGTGAGACTTTGTTTTCTTCTGTAACACTTCCCTGACTACTTCTTCCCCACCCCGGAGTCTGTTTTTTCAGCCCCTCACTGCCTGGATGTGACTTGTACCCCTCTAGCTCCACAGTCACCATGTTGCAGTTGCCTGTAACTTCTCTGAACTTCTCATTAGAACAGAGCGTTATGAGAGGAGCGACTGTGTCTGTCTTCCATATAAGTATATGTGTATGCCTATGACTTGGGGCAAGTCACTCGATTGTCTGAATTGCCTTATCTGTAAAATGGGGCAGTATTACTTGGAGAGTAATTCCTCATGTGAATATAGAGTACCTCAAATAAGAAAATTAATACAGAATAGTTTTTAAACAATAAAGAACTATGTGAATATAAGGGATTGTTAGGATTATTGTTATAGTACTAGTAATAATTATTATTGTTGGCATCCACAGCACCTAGCCTTGAACATGTGAAAAGAGCCCGGACATATATTTATATATTTTGACTGGTTGAGGAACTTGTTATATTAATTATCATTTAATAATTTTATTTATTTATTTTTAGTTTTTTAATTGAAATATAGTTGATTTACAATGTTATGTTAGCTTCTGGTGTACAGCAAAGTGATTCAGTTTTATATATATATGTATACTTTTTAAAGTATAAATGTGTACCTTTTTATATTCTTTTCCATTACGGCTATTACAGGATATTGAATATAGTTCCCTGTGCTATACAGTAGGACCTTGTTGTTTATTTTATATAAAGTAGCTTGTATCTGCTAATTCCAAACTCCTAAATTATCCTTCCCCCATCCCCTTTCCCCTTTAGTAACCATAACTTTGTTATGTCTGTGAATCTGTTTCTGTTCTGTAAATAAGTCATTTATATCATATTTTAGATTCCACATATAAGTGATATCATATGGTACTTGTCCTTCTCTTTTGATTTACTTCACTTGGTACGATAATCTCTAGGTCCATCCATGTTGCTGCAAATAGCATTATTTCACTCTTTCTTATGGCTGAGTAATATTCCGTTGTGTAATAAAAACAAAAAACTTAAAAAACTTTTTAAAGATGGCCATTCTGACCAGTGCGAGGTGATGCCTCATTGTAGTTTTGATTTGCATTTCTCTGATAGTTAACGATGTTGAGCATCTTTTCATGTGCCTATTGCCCATCTGTATGTCTTTAGAGAAATGTTTATTTAGGTCTTCTGCCCATTTTCTGACTGGGTTGTTTAGTTTTTTGTTCCATTTTTGGTTAGTTTTTAGTTTTTTGTTATTGAGTTGTATGAGCTGTTTGTATATTTTGGAAATTAAGCCCTTGTTGGTTGCATCGTTTGCAAATATTTTCTCCCAGTCCGTATGTTGTCTTTTCGTTTGGTTTGTTTCCTTTGCTCTGCAAAAGCATATAAGTTTAATTAGATCCCATTTGTTTATTTTTGCTTTTATTTCTGTTGCCTTGGGAGACTAACCTAAGAAAACACTGCTACAATTTATGTCACAGAATGTTTTGCCTGTGTTCTCTTCTAGGAGTTTTATAGTATCATATCTTATATTTAAGGCTTTAAGCCATTTGAGTTTATTTTTGTGTATGGTGTGAGGGAGTGTTCTAACTTCCTTGATTTATATGTGGCTGTCGAGCTTTCCCAACACCACTTGCTGAAGAGACTGTCTTTTCTCCATTTTATATTCTTGCCTCCTTTGTCAAAGATTACTCAACTGTAGGTGTGTGAGTTTATTTCTGGGATCTCTGTTCTGTTCCATGGATGCATATGTCTGTTTTAGTGCCAATACCATGCTGTTTTGATTACTGTAGATTTGTAGTATTGTCTGAAGTCTGGGATGGTTATGCCTCCAGCTTTATATTCTTTTTCCTCAGGATTACTTTGGCAATTCTAGGGGTTTTTTTGGTTTTTTGATTCTATATAAATTTTAGTATTATTTGTTCTAGTTCTGTGAAAAATGTCATGGGTAATTTGATAGAGATTGCATTAAATCTGTAGATTGCTTTGCATAGTATGGCCATTTTAACAATATAAATTCTTCCAATTAATGGCGCTCCTATGGAAGACCTGGGCTAGGTCCTGTGTAACCCCCCACACCCTGATTGCAGCTCAGACCACACTCCTCCCCTGCAGGCTGTCTCCACAAGGCCAACCCCAGTCCTCTCCCCGGCCTGTCTGCTGAAGCCCGAGTTTCAGCACCCAGCCCCCACACACACCAGCAGAGGTGTTCTTGGGCTAGGGAGTGCACGGAGATGGCCAGGACCCTCTGTGCTGGTCTCTCTCTGTTCTGCCCGCTACAGTCCAGCTGCTGTGCTCTCCTCTGAGCCTCTAACGCTCCTTTTCAGTTCAGCTGATCTCCCAGCTGGTGAAGGGGGTTCCCAGGGTGAGGGAACCTTTCGTCTTTCACAGCTCCCTCCCAGGGGCGCAGGTCCACCCCAATTCCTTTCTTTTCTTTCATCCTACCTAGTTACATAAAGATCTTTCTTGCAATTTGGATTGTATGAGATCTGCCAGCATTCGGTAGGTATTCTGTGAGAATTATTCCACAGAATTTTGGTGTATTTGTGGGAGGAGGTGAGCTCCATGTCCTTCTGTTCTGCCATCTTGATCTCCACCCGATTACTTGATGATTTTAAATCAACCGAGCAAATTATTTTAGCCCTAGAAACTGGTATTGGAGAAGAAGTCTTGTCCAATGATAATTATGGTCATGAGAATTATGTGCCTAAACATCTGTAGTGAACTTTAGATCATTAGAGCTAAACCTGGAATCAGTTATTGAAACCTGTTGACAAGTTCATTTCCATATTCAAACTCGTCTCTATCAAACCTTTTTACCATTAGAAAAAGGGGAGTTTTAGACAATAATCAGAAGGAAACAAATTGAATGCATGGATAATTCATAGAATGCATAATTGAGGATAGTCTTTATTCTTAAACTATTTTTCTTTAGTTCCTGCTCTGTCTACATGGACTTATTTTTTTCAGTCTTGAAGATGTTTAGTGCTTTGAGATTATTCAATTAAATGATCTGTTAAACATAAATGGATTATTTAGAAACATGACTATTTAAAAACTGATTGCTTCAGCGTATGCTGAAAATTAAACCTTGCTATCAACCGCAGCAGATAGTTTAATTTTGGTTGCTATAAAATTATTCATATAAGCTTGTTTCTACTCTAAGAAAATTTAGATTTCTTGGCATTAAATTCTATGTAGCAATTCCATAAGGTAATACAGAAGGTAAAGTATAGTGACTAACACTAGGGTGTTATCGCAAACTAAAACAGCCTCAAGCTGAATTCTGATCTCCTTGGAAGCATGGTGCCTATTTTTACACAGTACTGTAAACTGTAGCTCATAATCTAAACAGTAGTACCAAAACAATGAAATATTATAATGCTATTTGAACTGTGTATTTGCGTAACAAAATTTAAAATCGCCCATTTTCATTAAAAATATTTTTGAGTTATAGCTTATCTACTAAATTATTCAGTTACATTAAACCTTCCAAGTCACCTCTGTTAACTTGTTAATTATTACTTTGCCCGTGAACCTCAAAACATAGTATTACTTTGATCCAATCCATCTACTTGCACAAATTTTCTAGTAAAATTCTACACCCACACTGTTTCTATGGAAATCTACTTGCTAGTATCTCCTAATCACTCTACATTTGTATCTTAATTCTTCCTCTTTCATATCTCAGTTTTTTAAGCTTTCCTTCAAATCTGATAATCGGAGCACTAGAACTATACAAATGGGGGCGGAGTATGTTGTTACTCCACCCATCAAGTGGAAAGCCAAATGGTGAGGATGGTAGAGCAGGAGGATAGGGACCTGGTCCTTGAAGAACTCATTTAGTTTTGTACCAAGCCTGGACTGGCCACCTCTGGACTGCTGGTTACATGCAGGGAAAAAGCCAAACAAAACAAACAATATTTGGTTAAACCACTGTACTCAGGATTTTGTTATACACAGCTGAATACAATAGCTCATGTAAAATATGAATTAGAAGTTAGTGGCTTCTGGTAATTTCTACTAAGAAACTATGGATTTCTGTTAGGAAACAGCTCTCCATGGGTTTCTGAATATCTTGAGAGCAGAGGTACTGAATGCCTTTTGTTCTGAACAGTCCATTCAAGGATGTTTGTATAGTGAACAGCTCTGGAAGGTAGAGACGATGACTCCCCCTGGAGCAAAGGATGGGCATGCTTACTACCCATTATAAAAGATTCAGGTTCCCTAAATTCAGGGTTCCTCTCCTTAATGCAATCCACTGCAAGTGTAGGTATCATCTGGGCCTCTTCCTCATGGCCTGTAGGAACTGGGGCCTCAGGGCAGCATCACTAAAAAATGATATCGATGCACTGGTCACTGCTATGGTCATGAATAATAACTTATCCTTTGTCTTTAACGCAGGTTTTTGTGTCTTATACTAGCATCTGTGAACCTGTGTTGGCTAGCTTGTTAGCTTGCAAATAGGGTAAAATCTCAGATCCGTCCCATTTCTTAACAGTTTTTGGTGATGAGGCTTGGATGCTGAGAGAGACATAGCTTTCTGAAAAAGGAAAGATGAAGGCCTTATCAACCAACAGAATTTGAGGAAAGTCCATGGGAATTGGTAGCAAACATATCAGCCAGATTGTATGGTCACCTGGGAATTAAATGGCCCTCCACTGTATTGCCTGTTAATGAGGAGCAAGTGAGGAGGGGGTTTCAGGATGAATACCAGAAAGTAGCTTTACAGACAGATGCCTGAACAGTGTCCTGGTTGTTATAACTTTCCCCCAGGTGTTGGAACTTCTTCACCATGTTGGAGGCACTGTCCATCTGGGATCTCAGACTTACGTTGGTTCCACTGGGGAGCCCCAATAATTATAATCAACACTTTCTTTCAAGGGACACCCTGTTCACCCCCAGGACTGTACTTCTTGTGTGGAAGCCACACATTAATTTTTCTACTTCCAAGATCACAATAATTTGTACCCCAGGTGTGGTCATAAGAGACTCAGATAATTATGGAGATCTCTCTGAAACAGGACCATCCTTAGTTACTTGGAAGGACTTCCCGGAGGGATAACTGACTCATTTATGCGCACTCTGTGATTGGTAATCCCCATGATGTGAGTCAGTTAATCAGAAGAAGTGGTAAGATATGTATCCCTGAGTTTAGCTAAAGTGATCAGTGATGCCACCCGAGCCTTAGAAGGCAGTCAGGTCTGCCTCAACTCACTGGCCAGAGTTGTTATAGATGATAGAATTGCCCTAGATGGCAGATTCTGAACTATCCCTAATACATCCAGATGTACCTGGATTAATGCCTCAGACCGAGTAGAAAGGTCAAATCAGAGCCTTAAGGAGAAAGCTGCTGGCTTTCTAAGGTACACCCTGATGGGGACTTCCCTGACGGTCCAGTGGTTAAGACTCCACGCTTCCAATGCAGGGGGCACAGGTTCGATCCCTGGTAGGGGAACTAAGATCCCACATGCCACACATGGCATGACCAAAAAACGCAAAATCAAGACAAAAAAACAAAACAAAAAAGATTACAAGAGACAAAGAAGGACATTATATATTAATAAAAGATTCAAAACAGCAGGAAGATATAACAGTTATAAGGTAGACCCTGATGGTTTATGGGATTTCAGGAACCTGGGGGCCACGATTGAAGTCACTACTGCAGATTGGCCTCACCCTGCCGTTTGGCTATTGGTGACAGTGCCTTAATTAAATGCTGTATGGGACAAGTTGAATGACACCTTTGTCAGATTAATCATAGTGGTCAACAGAATCACATATCCATGTAAACCTTTCAGTTCTGCCAAGAACGTGGGGAGTGGATTGTTAGAAGGGGCAGGTCTGCCGTAGCTCTGAGTGTCCTTGCACATCCTTGCTGAGTACGCCAGATTGTGAGGCTTCTCCTGCGACTGAGCAGTTTCTGTGGCTGGTCACACAGACAACTAAGTAGGTCAAGGTGACCATATCATGGCTATCGTGTAACTGCCTGCTCTCAGGGGAAGGGAGACTGGCTTGCTGCTGCTTGCTCAAGAAGCCTGGATTCTTGGTCTTCAGTTCCTCTTTTGCAGTGCAACCCACTCGGTGTACGGATGTCATCCGGGTCCATCACATATTCCCCCTGTGGGGCTTGGGGGAGAGAGCAACTGACACAAATATGTTGATGCTCATGCCACTCGCTGTGCTGTGAACAGTAAAGTACTTTGTTTCTGATCCAGGAGTCTCTTGACTTGAGCCAGAGTCCATGAAACTAACAGGTTAATTTGTTACATTGCAAGAAGGAATAAAATCCCAAATGCTTCACAGTTCGTAACCATATAACGCCAAAACATTGTTAACAATGAGAAATGTTTCCTTATACTGTGAGCCTATAGATATTTTACATCCAACTCGAGATGAATCCTAGATTCTTCTTTCTGATCACAGGGGAAAAACTGTGAAAATTCCCAGGAAACTGCACATTAGCTTTGGATGGGTTTAATTGGAAAACCCCATCAGATTGGTAGTTAGCAAAGAAAACTGGATATGCTCTTGTATCATATCCCATTTGTGCTAATGTTAGTACAAAAAAGGTTGAGGTATTAATCAAAAGCACTTGAATAGAATCACAAATTATCCAAGATTCAATATCTTCATGAGCTTGTATAGAGAATGCTGATAATCCGGGCTAGATATTACTCAGCAGCAGGGGAGGTTAGATTATGCCAACTGACGTTTTCTTCACCTTCTCTTTTTCTCTTCTAACTGACCTTGTTTTCTTTTTTTCCAGTTTTATTGATATACAATTGACATATGACCTTGTTTTCTTTCTCATCCAAACTTTCCATTGTGGTGCCTGGAGAAATTACCACACCTTCCTTAATATAACGACTTCCACCTGGGTGCACACAGTCATAGGGGCTGCGCTCTCTCCTGCTGCTAACTCTTTTTTTCTATAACAAAGTTTCATCATTTTCTAAAGCATTACACTTTTCACTGTGGACCCTGGCTTAGTTGTGCTAGTAGCAGTCTTTCTTCACAGGATGGTCAGTTGCTGTCCTGGTATAATTTAGTCACCTTGCTTTGTGGGAATAGTCTGATATTAGTTATATATTCTATCTGTTCACACAATAAATGTGTACAGTGGTTAATATATTAGTATGTTCGAAAGCATCTTTCAGGAAAAACTTTAAAAATACGATGTTAAGGCTTGAATTTTTTTTTGTCCATCAGTTGCTTTATAGTTTGCCTTTACTGCATTTCTTTTGTGATTGTAGGTTAATTAGCCAAACATTTTCCTTTTCTTCCTAAGCTTAAACAACTAGTACTTGAACTAATGAGGTTCAAGAAAAGATCATGTTTAAAAATAAGACAAATAATATCTAAAGCCATTATAGCATTTTCCTAACCCTCTTCCCTAACTCTTCATGCTTATCCTCCACCATCCTCTATTTAATTTATATCTTAGCATCTATATTTTTTTCTTATGCTTATTCATATTTATCACCCTTTACAAAGTTTTAAGATCCTTGCAAACATGTGTGTTATTTCACTAGGGCTGCCATAACAAAATACCGTAGACTAGGTGGCTTAAATCATAAAAACATATTTTCTCACAATTCTGGAGGCTAGAAGTTCAAAATTAAGGTGTTGGCAGGTTTGGTTTCTTCTGAGGCCTTTCTCTTTGGCTTGCAGATGACTCCCTCTTACTGTGTCCTCACAAGGTCATCCCTTTGTGTTGTCTGTGTCCTAATCTCCTGTTCTTATAAGGACACAAGTCATATTGGATTAAGACCACTCTAAGAACCCCATTTAAACTTAATCACCTCTTTACAGGCCCTGTCTCCAAGTACAATCACACTCAGAGGTCCTGGGGGTTAGGGCTTCAACATATGACTTTTGGAGGGACACAATTCAACCCATAGTAAGAGGGAAACTTGTCTTATTTCTCTTTGGATTTTGGATGACTAATATAAATGTACACAAGTTATGTCGTAAAATTAATCCAGGCTTTGTAACATATCAAAATAGCCCCACTTATGCTATAACTACTTTATAAACTATATCAAAAGAACTTCCCTTGAAACTTCCTAGACAAGAGTGCTACATTAGTCAGGGTTCTTGGTTGCCAATTCTGGTTACCATAAGCATACAAGGAATGTATTAGAAGGGTACAAGTTGCTCACAAAGCTGATGGGAAAGCCAGAGGTACGGGCTTGGAAAATTGACAGGAATCAACCAACGTAAGACAGAGCACAGCTAAATATTTCACTTGATGGGTCTGGTTATGATGTTACTTCCTCATTGGCACTGAAAACTGTCATTGATAGCACCACCATCCCCACCCCCAGCTCCAGACCCTGGAATCAGCTACCACTGGTCACACCAGAGTCACAAATTGTCCCTCCCTTCTCTGTGTGTTCACTTCAGGTTAAAAGTACTGGGCATTTCCAGTCATCAGGAATTCATGGGAGCACGTGTCTGGTGTTTTTGGTGGGAGATGGGAGCTTGGCTGCTATCAAAATAAACCAGTGGAAGACTGCCCAAACGTAAGAAGAGAGTCAAAATGCTGGTCAGCCGAGAAATGTCCACCTCAGATCTTAGCCTCTTGATACAAATGACATATAATTAACTTTGATGGTTCTTCTATGTTATTATACTGATACACAGACTCATCTTTCTTTTCCTAAAGTAACTTGAAAACCTTAATTTTTATTATAAAATATTCAACTGGAAAATGAACCATTTCTGTAAAAAGTAAAGAAAAATTACTGTTAATCTCATAGACATCAGATCCAACTTAGGTCACTGTGATGGTTAATTTTATGTGTCAAGTTGGCTGGGCCACATGGTGCCCAGATATTGGGTTAAACATTATTCTGGGTGTTTCTGTGTGATGGTTAATTTAATGTGTCAACTTAATTGGGCCACAGGGTGCCTAGATATTGGGTTAAATATCATTCTGAATGTTTCTGTGAGGGCGTTTCTAGGTGGGGTTAACATTTGAATCTGTAGGTTGACTAAGGCAGGTTGACTATTCAGTTGAAGGCCTGAATAGAACATAAGACTGACCTCCTCCTGAGCAAGAAGGAATTCTGCCAGTGGATGGCCTTCAGACTTGAACTACAATATTGAACCTTCCTGGGTCTCCAGCCTGCTGAGCCACCCTGCAGATTTTGGAATGTACTAGCCTCCATATTTACAGGAGCTAATTCCTTAAAATAAATCTCTTTCTATAGCTACACACACCTTATTGTTCTGTTTCTCTGCAGAACTCTGACTAATACAATCATATTAGAATACAATAGAATGAGTACTATGTCCCTAAGAATAAGCTGTGTGCTGCATAACTGAAATCCGGTGCACAACAGCTCTTCTGTAGTAAAGCTTTCTTTAAGCTATTAGGAAACTGTAGAATTATAGAAAAAAATAACTGAATGGGTAATTTAACTTATATATTTTGCTGAGTTTCCCTCTACACTGTATTTCCAGATACAGACATTTTATTGTGCTTTGCTTTATTGTGCTTTGCAGATACTGCATTATTTACGAATTGAAAGTTTGTGGCAACCCTGCATGGAGCAAGTCTATTGGCATCATTTTTCCCAAACAGCATTTGCTCACTTCATGTCTCTTTGTTACATTTTGTTACTTCTTGCAATATTTCAAACTTGTTCATTATTATAATGTTTATTATTATGGTCTGTGATTGGTGATCTTTGATATTACTACTGTGACTTGCAGAAGGCTCAGATGATGGTTAACATTTTTTAGCAATAAAGTATTTTTAAATTAAGGTATTTACATTGTTTCTTTAGACATAATCCTATTGCACATTTAATAGACTACAGTATAGCATAAACATAACTTTTGTACCTACTGGGAAACCAAAAAAAATTGTGTGACTTGCTTTAGCATGGTGGTCTGGAACCAAACCCGCAATGTCTCCGTGGTATCCCTGTACTTTAAAACTACTCATAGCAGCCAATAAAGATTTTTTTCTACTCCCAATGGAAAATTATTCAGTATATTCATAATAAAGATTTACCAGAATTTAGCTTAACTCATTTTATTCTATTAAACAAAACTTTTCCATTAAATTACTTCCCTTATTACTGACTGCTTTCCATTATATTACTTATGTATACTCATTTACTAGGTAGAGTTGAAGCAGTCTTAATTATTCAACTTACTTTTATTTCTTCATTTAATTATCATTCTACTAAAGTTTTAGGATAATAAGAAACACCTAAAATTGTAGACTCCCTAAAAGTTAATCTGCAAACTCAAACTTGGTGTAATAAAATTATATTTTAAATCATTTAGAAAGTAACCTCGATGGAGTTTTCTGATTATAAAAGTGCTTGTCTTAAGTATAATACTTAATTGGTGCCTAGCAAAATTGCTAATGAATTTTTCTTTCCTTCCTTCTCCCATCCTCCTCCCTCCTTCCTTTCCTTTTCTGTTTCTTTCAGGACTATCTATACTTTCAATACTACTTTGCTAACAACATAGATATGATCCTAGAATCGTTTCTATAATGTGAATTTTTGAAGATTTTATGAATTTTGATCCCTAAAATTTTGGAATGTATTCTACTGGGAAAAAATGTAGTAAAATGATTCTACTTTTCAAATCAAAGAATGTTTGATGACAACTGTATAATTTTATGATTAATGTTCATAGGTGAAATGTTAGACAAAAGAACTGTGCAGTTGATGATAGTGGGAATATAAAGGCACTGGAGTGTACAGTGGTCCCTTCTTGGCAGTGCAGACACTTTCTTCTCACACTGTTCCTTATGATCTCTGAAACAGGTGTTCTCATGCTTCAGTGTGCATAAAAATCCCCTGGGGGACTTACTGAAAATGCCAGTTCTTTGGCCCACTGCCTAAATTTCTGAATCAGAAATAAGACAGGAATAAGACAGGGAATCTGCATTTTAGCAAACTCCTCAGAAATGATTCTGATATAGGTGACCCAAGACCCACACACTGGGAAACATTACCCATACTTGGTATCTAAATGTTTTCCTGCAGGTCATTGCAATCCACTGAGACTTTTGGCCCAATTTTTCTCATTGACCAAATCATTTAGTTAACTAGGTAAGTTAGTGGGGCCGACACCTGCCTGTTGCCATCACTGTGAAACTGACTAGGTTACTTGCAAGTAACATTTAATGCATAAAATTTTATATAGAATTTGAGTTTTATTTTATAGGAAAATAAAAAGTATAAATAGGCCAAAATTTTTAAAAATCATCTATCATCCATTTCTTTCCAGCTTGAAATATCCCTTGGTAACATTCTATTGTATATACTTCCCTACTTTTTATTTATTTTATTTATGTATTTGGTTGTGCTGGGTCTTAGTTGCGGCAGGCAGGCTCCTTAGTTGTGGCATGCATGTTGGATCTAGTTTCCTGGTCAGGGATCGAACCCAGGCCCCCTGTGTGAGCTCAGAGTCTTAACCAGTGTGCCACCAGGGAAGCCCCATTCCCTATTTTTTAAATGCATATGTATCTATGTAAGCAGGTAAGAAAATACATTATAAGATGAAAAGAGAGACTTAGTGTTTATATACTGCTTTATAAATACATAGTTTTTAAATTTCTATATATATTCAAAACCATTTCATGAATAACGTAAGATTTGTTTAACTGAAGCTCTACTAGATGATTAAATAAAAATCTTAAGCTCTCATAAAACAGTGTTTTCTTTAAATCTATGATAATAGATTTTTATGTTTTTGTCCAGTATTTACCTTAAAAAGCTTTTGATATATAGTTATCTATGTTTAGGTTCATTAGAATTATATCATAAAACTGTGCCTTTATGAAGCATAGGGGAAAATTGTAGCTATGGTTTTTGTCTGTCTACCAGTGTCTCCTTCTCTCTTCTGGTTCTTTAGGTGAACTGCACCTTGTAACATCCTATTCTGCCCCCACCCCGCCACCTTGGATCATGATCCTGGAAGGGTTGTTAATCACCTTGCCTCCCTTCTCCCATCCCAGGCATGTGCTTGTGATTCAAATTGGACCAGAGTATTCCCCCAGCCATTGCTGATAAAGCAAATTAAGAGACTTATTTTATCTGCTCTTGGCTGTCTTCCCTGGCCTTAAGGAGAAGGCTGTTTGTACAAAGAGCAACTGAGAGAAATATGGAGGGAAGTAGAAAATGATAGTTGATTGATGTTTAGGTAGATAGGCAGATAGATAGCTGGATGGCTGGAGGGATGGATGATAGATAGATAGATAGATAGATAGATAGATAGGAAAGATTTGAACCTCTGTATCTAGCCATGCCTGAAAGTTACAACTACCTTTGGACTCCCTAGTAATAGAGGCCAATAAATTCCCATTTTTTGCTTAAACTAGTTGGTGTGGATCTCTGTCACTTATAACCATAACAGCCTTGATAATACATGAATAAATTTATCTTAATATCTACGTATACATTTATTTCCTATCATATGGTTCATTAATTTAAAACATAGGATTTTTGCTCTTAAGCTTACATGATTTATCGCTAGCCTCTACCTATCTAAACATCCAACTTTGCAGGAATACTGCACTTTAAGGAAAGATATTTGTTTTAGGCACTGAAAATTTGGATTAAAGAACTAAAAAGTTTGTATGTTCTCACATTTCAAAATGTTATTCTATAATATTCTTTTAAATGCTTCTCATGTGCAATGAAAATATGGTTTCAATTATAAAAATACAAATTATTCATAGCTTTTTATGAACACATATTCTGCAAAAGACTATTTCATAATTCTGTTTGGTAGTTGCACTTTTACCTTTTGTGACAACACACCCGGTTGTATTTTCACCATCTTCTCTTAGCACTTGCATCGTTTTTGACACAATTGTTGTGCAGGAGTGTATAAAGCTAAGGAAGTAGGATTGGCATCACTTTATAAACTCCAGGCTACAAATACTGTTACATCTTTTATTTTTCTACTTTCTAGTTTGAAAACTCACATGCCATATTTAACAGGAAGCATAGTGTCCCCTCCTAACATCTTTCCTCCCAAATTGTCCAAGAACTCTGAGAGATGACCAAGTTCAAAGGTTAATCCTGGCAAATAGATGGCACTGAAGTCTGCAATAGCCACAAAATGTCACAGAAAAGTTTGCATGGACTGACCACCCTGTGCTACAAAGCAATACTTGCTGGTCCAAGCCCCTGTCCAGAATCCAGGGCATCCCTCTGTACTGTATTCCCATTTTCTGAGGCTCGCTCATTGCTTCCCAAAGCACAACCAGCCTATGAACATTGCTGGATTCAGAGAATCTTCTAGGAGCAAGAAGATTGCCTGTGCCCAAGCCAGCCCTATCCCATGAACGCTTAGGCCCCTCTCTTCTTTTAGGGGGTTAGGGAGAGCTATTTACTTTGACCTAACTTTTAACTTTCAGAATAGTTACAAGGATAGTACTAGAAACTTCTGTATACTGTTTTGCCAATTATTCACATACACTTCTTTTTTCCATTTAAAAGTAGGTTGAAAACATTTCAGTGTGTATTTCCTGAGAACTAAGACATTTGCTTACATAAGCAGAGTAGCATTATGAGAATGAAGAGATATAATATTTGTAGAATACTATTATCTAATCCAGAGTCTATGTTAACATTTCTCAACTATCCCAATAATATTTTTATAGCTATTTTCACCCCCAGTGTAAGATCTAATCCAGGATCATGTGTTGCATTTAGCTGTGATGTCTCTTTAGTCGCCTTTAATCTGTAAGGCAACTTTCTCTCTGTTTCTTTTTTTTTTTTTTTAATTTATTTATTTATTTTTGGCTGTGTTGGGTCTTCGTTGCTACACGTGGGTTTTCTCTGGTTGCGGCAAGCGGGGGCTACTCTTCGTTGCGGTGCACGGGCTTCTCATTGCAGTGGCTTCTCTTGTTGTGGAGCACGGGCTCTAGAGCACAGGCTCAGTAGTTGTGGCGCACGGTTTTAGTTGCTCCGCGGCATATGGGATCTTCCCAGATCAGGGCTCGAACCCTTGTCCCCTGCATTGGCAGGCGGATTCTTAACCACTGCGCCACCAGGGAAGTCCCTCTCTGTCTTTCCTGATCTTGCCATTTTTGCAGAGTACAGGCCAGTTATTTTGTACAATGCCTTTCTCTTTGTGTTTATCTGATGTTTCTCATTATTAGATTCCATTTTTTACAGATATGTCACTGCAGTGAAGGTGTGTCCTTCTTAGTATATCATATCAGGAGACGCATGATATTCATTTTCCTCATCACTGGTCATGTTAACTTTGCTCACTTGGTTCAGATGGTGTCCACAGGTTTCTCCACTGTATAGTTTTTTATTCTTCCCCTTGTAAATAGTAACTTATTTGAGGGGATATACTTTGAGACTCTCCACGGGTTTGTTTAGTGTTTCTTGCAGCATAGTGGCTGAGTTCTAAGAACATGCCAAGATAACAAAGTGAAAGAACATGACATCTTTGGTGACCTTGCCTCAGAAGTCACATAACTTCACTTCTACAGAACTTTCTTGGATGAGGCAGTTACAGAAGTGTACCCCAACTCAAGGCAAGGAGATATAGAGCTCACTGCTTGATGAGTGGAATGTCAAGGTCACATTTAAGCAAAACACTAGGGATTGAAAGTGTTGGCAGCCATTTTTGCAAAATGCTGTGTGCCACACTGGGCACCACCATGCTTATTAAATCGTAGCCTTTTTCTCACAGCTATATCACCCCTCCAACTCTGTGGGCCCACTCTATTTAATTGTAGGCCTCTGTGAACCCTCTTAAGATTGGGATTCTCAGGAGAGCTCTGGCCTTAACATCCAGTGGATTTGTAGGCAGCCCAGTCTCTTTGTGTGACTCTTGCTGCCTCCAGCACAGATATCCAGCTGAAAGGTGGCACATTCCTGTAAGGCCATGTTGGCAAAGAAGAGAATGTAGCCCAAAAAAGATCCTCATCTTGCCCTCCATCCCAGAACCACTTATAAACAGTGGTTGACTTTACAACCTCCTTGTTCTTCAGTTCCCTTTCGATGCCATTTTTATACTCTGGTCCTAGGATCTGGGCATTCTAGCAATTGACTTCTTCCACTCCCCTGCTCTAAGACATCTAAATTCCATACTGTAAGATTTCTAAGGCAGGGGAAACTTTTGGAGTCAGACTCTAGTCTCTATGTTCTACTCCTTGAATGGGCTGAGACTTTTCAAATATCTTATTTGTAAGGTATTTAGTAGTTGTGGGGATGAAAATCTGGAGGAAATAGTAATCTGCCTCAATATATTGATCTAGTATGATTTAGCCAAAAAATCTATTTTTAATTAGAGAATATTATACATATATGTACATTACAAATGGGCAAAAGAGCTAAACAGACACTTCACCTGTGAACATATACAGGTGTTAAGCACATAGAAAGATGATCAACCTTATTAGCCATTAAGGAAACATACATCAAAATCACAATAAGATACCACTACACACCCATTAGAATGGCTAAAATAAAAAAGACTGTCTATACCAAGTGTTGGCAAAGATGTGGGGCATTTGGGATTCTCATACACCACTGGTGAGAATGTAGAATGGTACAATCACTTTGGAAAACAATTTGGCAGTTTCTTTAAAAAGTTAAACATATATCTATCATACGATCCAGCCATTCCACACCTAAGTATTTATCCAAGAAAAATGAAAGAATATGTTCATACAAAGATTTGTACATGAAGGTTCATAAGGGCTTAATTTTTAATAGCCAAAAACTTGAAACAACCCAAGTGTCCATTAACAAGTAAATGGATAAACAAATTGTAGGGTGTCCATGCAATGGAATACCATTCTGCATTAAAAACGTAATGAACTATTGATATATGAAGCACCATGAATGAATCTCAAAATAATTATGATGAGTGAAAGAAGACAGACAAAAATAAATACATATTGTATAATTCCATGTATATAAAATTCTAGAAAATGCCAAGTGATCTATAGTGACAGAAAGCAGATGGATGGTTGCCTAGAGATGAAAGAAGCACTGGGGAGGAGCAGAAGAGCAGGAAGGATTGCAAAGGGACAAGAGGAAACTTTTGGAAGTGATGGATATGTTCTTCATCTTGATTGTGATAGTGATTTCACAGTAGACACAGGTCAAAGGTCACTTAGATATACGCAGTTTGTTGTACACCAATTATATCTCGGTTAAGTGGAAAATAAACAGTACCATGTACTCTAATGTGTATCTCCATTACACATGCCTGTAATATGAGTATGTTTCAATTCATGGGCTTACGGAAAAAAATGATGTTTTTAAGGGACTCCTATTCCCCTTATCCTTTGATCTTTCTAGGATCTGCATTGTGATGAATTTAAGTATACTGAGGGTACTTCATCCAGAAGGGCCATAGCTACCAGTGTGAGGAAGTCTAATGGCCAGTGAAGCTGCCCCTTTGCTGCTGTTGCTGCTGTTCCTGCCGCTGGGTCCTCTTGGTGCTGGGTGAGCAGAGGCTCCAGCATCAGCCATACGCTATACCCAGAACAAGCTTCTCCTCTCAGTTTACTCCCAACTGTGCACGTGCACGCAATCTATTTCCTTTAACTCTACACAGATTATTTGCTCCATACAAATTACCAAGGACACTATGGCCTAGAAAAGCACTGCTGGTAATTGATTCTTCAATATTAAATCATCCCATAAGAGAGCCACCACCTAGATTTCCTTTTTCCTTCTAATGAAAACTTTTCCTTTTATGTTGTTTGTTTTTTGGGGTTTTTGTTTTGAGGGAAGGCTCTGACTAACTCTACAATCAATGTTTGTTGTTCTCTACAATCCTTAAAATCCTAGGTTGTAGCATCTGTCACAGATTTAAAGTGACCTCAAACTAATCTCTGAAAACAATGGATGGTTACTAGCTTTATCTTCGTATAAGTAATCCCATTAAGTTTTACAAAACAAAGGGCGGCAAACTCAAATAATATGATGGCTTCATATCTAGGGACTGAAACTGCTATTAACTGTGCAAAAGGCCATTTCTTTGCTATAAAATACTTTCCTCAAATAAGCATCACACACTCCAGGGACAGGACTTGGAAGTAGCCTTGGGACTGGTGGAAGATCAGGCTCTCTAGACCTTCAAGTGATGGGAATTCAGAGATCCTCATGAGGGAGTCCCCCAGAACCCATCCTGTCCCTGTCACCCTTCCCCAAGGGAAGTTGCTCTGTGTATGCTAAATTCAAAGCACCAAGTCAGGAGTGGTGCATAATCTAGTTAATGGGTAAGTAGAGTCCAGTGGTCAGTAGTCAAAACTCGTCAGCTCCTTAATGTTTCTACCATGAAAAACAAAAACAAACAAAGCAATAGGAGGAGTAAGAATGAGCCAGCCATTCCAGTGAGCCCTGCTCATGCTTTGGTGGGCTGCTTCCAGATGGGCTGCTTCAAGTGGCAGAAAGGAGGGAAGGAATTCCTCTCAAGTGATTGCAGGGCTGAAGATGTGTGTTTGTCACTATTTGTCATCCAAAGTTGCCTAAAACTGTAGAGACAGTGTGAACTCTGCTTCAAAAACTGCTTCATTACTGTTCCAACCACTCTTCAGGGTTCTGTGAGGGTCCATTCCTCCCCTCTGCCACACACTTACCTGCTGAGGCAGGTGCAGGAGCTGGAATCTATCTCTCATCCTCTGTCACATGTGAGAGGCTTTGCAATCGTGACTGTAAAGGGAGTTCTCAGGAGTTCCCAGGCTGCTCACGCCATGGATGCATCTTCCATTTCTGCCAATATATTTAGAAGATGATGTCAGGCAGCAGCCAGAAGAAGAGCTGGGAGAGCAATGAGCAGCTTAATAAGATGCTCTATGTGCCTGCCCTAGCCTTTCCTATCTGCAGTAGCTGTAAGCTTTTGACACCTTCAAGATGGTAAGAGGAAGCACAATCAGGCATGGGACATCTAGAAGGCATGGGGTTCTTGTGTCCTCACAGGTATTGAGTTCCATGAACTTAAGTCTTTTTACACAGATATGGAAATTGCCGTGACAGAGTTCCCCACAGGCCACCCAAAGAAGCGATTGCACAGAATGGTGGCAGTGTGGCTTCCAGCAGTTTAGATCCTGAAATTATCCAGATTTATGAAAGGGCATCAAATCCACCAAAATGCAGGAAAATCTAAATGAGGTGCAATGGATTAAACAGTCTCTAGTTAGCAGAAACCTTTGCCATGGAAGGGTTATCAAAAATCTCAGAAGAACTCGAAACTCCAAATTTAAACATTTGTGATTGTTTGTGTTCTGTGGCCCATAACACTGATGGCTAAAGTTGTGTGTAATACTTTCTATTTCATGGTACTGTATTATTCTATAAATTATAGTGTTGAAAAATCTATAAAATAGAACAAGACACTGAATCAGTTAGATACTTT
This sequence comes from Grampus griseus, assembly GCF_964374135.1. NCBI lineage: Eukaryota > Metazoa > Chordata > Mammalia > Artiodactyla > Delphinidae > Grampus > Grampus griseus. The sequence continues at coordinate 43,466,989 of NC_139007.1, forward strand.
GGGCTGAATGTAATTGAAATCATCACTCAAAATGGCTTAAACAATAATAACATTTATTATCCCCCTAACAGAGAATCTAGAATAAGATAGGCTTCAGCGTTGGTTGATTCAGCAGCTCATCCACTTTGTTGGAGACGAATCACTTTTTCTGCCATTACAGAGTCAGCCCCACCCTAAGGCTGGCATCAACTTGGGCAATGGGCTTCCTTTTTCTCACCCAGTAGGACATGGAAAGGCACAGTGGAGTGTAAATCCTTCTCACCAGTCTCCTTGGCTAGCCTCGGTTATAGGCCCACCCTGAACTGGTAACTGACCTTGGGAAAGACTGCGCCTATTGGTTTAGAGTCTAGAGTTTCTCATCTTGAGCTAAGAATGGGTCAAATGTAGAGATATTGACTCCTTTAGGCCTTAAAACCGTCATTTATTCCTGTCCAGAAGCCACTGTCACATCTGGTTAGTCACCTCCAGCCAGAGTGGCCTGTTCCCTTTCCATGGTTCAAAAAAACACTATCATTTTCTGTATTTGTCACATCATGAAAAAGGTGAAACAGTCTGATAAGTTTGTCTATTTCCATATTATATACAGTACGCCTATATGTGGATATCCATCATGTACTTCCACAATTTGGTATCTTTAATAGAGTATTTATATATTTCATTGTTTAAGAATAGTTAATGCTTGGAAAGCACTCACCCATGTCAAGCAATACTGTATTAATTCATTTAATCTTCACAATAGGTCCATGAGGAGGTACCATTTTTACACTCATTTAACAGATGAGAAAATTGAGAGGTAGAGAGGTTAAGTAATTTGTCCAAGAAAACACAGCTAATAAGCACTGGAGCTTGTGATTGAACCCAGGTAATTTAATTCCTGAATCCTTCCTCTTACAGTTCGATTGGGGGTGCTCTGGAAGAGATAGTGGTCTAATCCAGTAAGTATTCAACTTTTGTCAATGACCCACAGTAAAAAAAATAAAACTTTTATTATGACCCAGTGAACACACACTGAAAACAAAAAATCTTAAAGCAATACTTACTTTTACCAGGGAGACAAGCATTGGGCTATTTCTATTCCATTCTATTCCATGTTCCATTCTCGAGAAAACTAGTTGTAACTCCCCAAATGAATTCTAGTCCCAATAATGGGTCGTGATCCACAGCTTTAAAAACCCTGGTAATATAATGAGATTGATTACAGTGATGATTAGATGCTAATCATTTTTGAGCCAGGGCTCTAGTTCTTCAGGAAAAGCAGGAGGTAAAGGGATAACTGTAGTTACAGTGCAAATTAATCTCAGGGTTACGAGAGCCCTGAGGGGTTTTGAGTTGTGAGTGAGTAGCTGGAGATGCAGATCTGGGAGTCAGCAGCAGATAGTTGAAAATCAATCAAAGCCATGAGGATGAGACCACTGGGGAAGAGTGTGCAAAGTGAGAAGAGACGAGGCCTGGGACAGCACCGTGAAGAGCACCACTATTTGTAAGACAAGGCTAAGAAGCTCCTGCAGCAGTGGCAGGAGAAGCAAGAGGCCAGCCGCTCCCCACCACTCAGCTTCCCTTCGTAGGGTAGAGATGCCCGGCTGGGACTGCATCCTCTATAGTCCTTCCTGCATCCAGATGTGGCCACATGACTAGTTCTCACCAATGGAATGAGGAGGAGATTTATGTCACTTCCCAATGTAATTGAATTTTTCTTGTGGCGCAGTGGTTGAGAGTCCGCCTGCCGACGCAGGGGACACGGGTTCGTGCCCCGGTCCGGGAGGATCCCACATGCCGCGGAGCGGCTGGGCCCGTGAGCCATGGCCACTGAGCCTGCACGTCCGGAGCCTGTGCTCCGCAGCGGGAGAGGCCACAACAGAGAGAGGCCCGCGTACTGCAAAAAACAAAACAAAACAAAGCAAAAGAATCTGTGCCTTCCCTGCTCCCTTACGCCTGTCTGAATGGGAAAGCTTCTTCAGCCTTAGGGGTTGGCAGAGTCATAAGATGGAAGGAGCTTAGGTCTCTGAGCTCCTCTATAGAGAAAGGTGTAGCCAGTGCAGCATATCTGCTCTGGACTGTTAACCTGGATATGAGAGAACTAGCCACTGAAAATTTGGGGCTTATTTGTTTAAGCATTTGTCTAGTGTTACCATTACTGGTACCTAATTAGCCTTCTTACATACATCCTCAACCTTCTCACCTTAAATTCCATCTTCTGCTATTCCTTCCAGGTCTAATTCTCCTGTAATCTCTGGAAGAGGCTGCTCTTTCTCCCACAGTCCAGAAACCATGGGGCTTAAACTCCTCATTGCACGTTTCAGACCACCTCACCTTTGAAATCAATGCTGTCCAACTTTTCCTAGCCAGTGCTCAGTAAACAGGGTTAGTATTGTCATTGTTATACAGTCTGCATGTGCTTAGGGAGAGGATTTAAAGATAAAAAAGAATATCAGACCCGGATCAGTGTCTATGGCAACCATAAGAAATGTATGAAGTTGTGCACATCAAATTCTCTGATTACCAAGAGGAAAACACCCATTTCCTCCCAGTCTGCCACCTCTTATTTGTCTCATTCCTTCTCTCCCTACCCACCAATTGCCTCAGCTCTACCATTGCTACAGAGGGTGTGGGCAGCAGAGGGAGATGCAGCATAAGACATCAGTGTTGAAAATCCTGCCAGGAAGGACCAAAGACCCAATGAGATCCTGTAGCCGACTTTCTAATGCTTACATAACCAAGGTATAAGCCTCCAGTTTGCTTAAACCTCTCAATGATATGATAATTTACTGATGATTCAGTTTAGAGCTTTGAAAAAAAACAAAAAACAACTCTTGTATTTCTGAAAATAGTCCTAAAATTCAGTAGTCTTCTTGCATAGCTCAAATATTACCCTGTAACTGGTGATTTAAGGTAAGCACATTTTTGCAGTCTATCTAAAAGAACTTACTTTTCCATAAAAACCGTCTGTTTCTCTGCCACTTATTAGATTTATAGCTGATTCTTTCACCGCTGACTTTCGCCTTGACCTGCAGACAATAGCAGAATATGAATTCCTGGGGAAGGCCTTAAGCACTGTCTTTCTCAGACAAAGACTGAGACTCCTACCAAGAAGAACTAAGAAATGCTGCCAATCTTAATGCATATGATTAAAGTCACTACCCCACGACCCTTCTTTTCCTTTTGATTTATTTCTCTAGGTTTCCTGCACTTGCCTCTGGCAGTTACTGAACCTTGTGCCACTCAAATCGTCCATCAGATTGCAAAAATGCGCTCGTAAGATGGTGCTTTTGTGCTGTGGTGAAAACCGTCTTCACGCAGACACTCTGGGGCCCATGATGCAGCAACGGATAGAATGGATGCCAATAAAGAACCAGCAGAGCGCAGCCTTCCTGCGCAGCAGAACCCTTGTGGGAAATGGCAATGTAAACAGCTGGCCTTTTTTGAGAACAATTATTCCTTCAAGGCCCTGCGCAGGCATTCCAACAAGTGGCTCCCAGGCAGGCTTGGCATAGCTTAGGATCAGTGATAGCCAGGATTATTTTATTTCTGAGTGACTGAGAGAAGTAGTACTTGGGTGTCCCACTTCATGTGAGTTTTATTTTTTAAGAACAAAAGAGCAACAAATATAAATTACTGTTAACAGCGAAGATCATAGTTCTTTCTAAAATGAGGATCATATTTATTTATTGTTCTTCTTTTAGGTGTTTTTATATTGAAGTAGAGTTGATGTACAATATTACATAAGTTACAGGTGTACAATATAGTGATTCACAATTTTTAAAGATTATACTCCACTTCTAGTTATTACAAAATATTGGCTATATTCCTTGTGCTGTACAATACATGAGGATCACATTTAGAATGTCCTAGATTGGGATACATTGTCTGACAAGATGTCAGAATATCAGAAGATGGAAGTGTCTTAATTAAATAGTCCCTAAATAATTTAATTTCATGGGTAAGATTTTTTTAAGGGCTAAAAGGAAGCACAATCTCTAAGAGAAAGAGTCCTACCACCCGCATAATCATCATGCTGTGTGTATTTTATAGTCAGAGATGCTGCACCCCAGCCAGGGATTTTTAAAGTGTGGTTCCTGGCACAGCTGCATCAGAATCACCCGTGTTGATGATTTAAAATAAGGAGTCCCAGGCCCCAAGCCTCTGGAGGTGAGACTGGGGATCTGAATTTGTAAGCGATTGACCCGATTCGTCTGCTCACCAGTGTCTGGGAAGCCCTGCCCTCCGCTCTTTCAGTAAAGGTAACAACAGTTTTAAGAGCCCTGCACCTCAGCTCTCCACTGGAGAGACTCTCCTTCCTCCCAGCTGAGGTCATCCTCAGCCTGCTACTTCTAACTGCTGGCTTCCCGCCTGCCTGCTGCCTGCCAGAGAGAGGGGCTGTGGGCTCCTGTGGGCCCCACCCCCTCTTCCTCCAAGCCCAGGATTTGGTCCTTCATCTACCCTTTACGAGGACACCCTGTTTTTCTTAAAAGGGGGCAACCATTTCAAATCTCATCTGAAACAAAACAAAAAATCACCACCACGAAGCTATACAAAAGCAGGTTTGTAGCAGCCTTTCGAGCCACTGATTCAGACCAAAAAAAAGGAGGTCAGTGGCAGCTGGGTCCTATGCCAGTGGGGCTTTCTTGTCCTTTCATGCTTAGAGAGAAATACCATCAAGCTAAGATGTCAATTTACTTCTTTTTCAAATTAAAATAATGAGAGCTATATCTTATTAAGCAAAGTACCTTTCCTCTTGCAGTTTTATTTTTGTAGCATTTACAGAAATCTATTAAAAACTTCTTACTCAGTAGTAAGGTTTAGCAATTGCTTATCGTCATGGATGAAATAACTTTGTCATAAATTTACAACCCAGAAACCCGATCTGATTTCGGCTCCAGAAAATAATTACGGGCACTCGATTTTGAATCTTGCCCATGTCTTCCGTGATTCACAACAAACAGACCACAACCTAGGAATTTAGATTCCTGGACCAGCTTCCACTTACTACTCACCTCTTGATATTTATAGAACTGGTCGTCACTTTCCATATATTTCAGCTCCACTCTTCCAGTCTTTAGAAGAAAAAAGAAAATAGCAATAATTGTGAGAGAATCTCATCTCCTCCAGAGAATTAGTGAGGAAAGAAGAGAGGGAAGAAAGCAAGTGAAATGTTAGAATTGGGGATACGTATGAAGAGCCAAATATGAGACGCGATAGCAGCTGGCAAGAGGGGAAAAGGTGGTGTAGAGAACAAATTCATTATTAGAGAACCTGTAAACTGAACAGCATGCAACCTTTTAAGAAATAAATGTTTTGTCAGTGGTTGTGATAGTGGAAAAGACAAGGATATTAGCAGATTACAAAAAGGGACATGCCGGGCTTCCCTGGTGGCGCAGTGGTTGAGAGTCCGCCTGCCGATGCAGGGGACATGGGTTCGTGCCCCGGTCCGGGAAGATCCCACATGCCGCGGAGCGGATAGGCCCGTGAGCCATGGCCGCTAGGCCTCCGCGTCCGGAGCCTGTGCTCCGCAACGGGAGAGGCAAAAAAAAAAAAAAAAAAGGACATGCCAAGACTGTGAATAAATTTTAATGAAAATAGAAATGGATCACCTTCTATTGTCATATCAGAGGCCACAAAGCTACAGGAAGTAGATGCTTCACTAGAAGAATATTCTTCACAGCGTCTTTCAAAGATGACATACACCTACTTCATTCTACATTACATTTTAGACACAAAAATAAGTTAGAATGGAATCGTTCTTCACACTCACAACCTGATACCCTTAGAGACCTGAATCTTATGCCAACTTAGAGCAGAAAGCAAAATTGGAAAATGAGAGCATAAGAAAAGAGTATGAGGAAAGAAGACCAAATAGAGTCCACATAAGGACATAGAGACTTCTGGTCTGTATATGTCAACACAGTTTAGTCCCTAGTCTTTGTTAATCACCATCTGTAAGTGGAGATCCCAGTCTGCATGACTCGTTGGTAAAAATTCTTTTCTCTGGCACCAGTTTTCATGGGTTTTTTTTTGTTAGGACTTTCATCTCTTTTCCTTCCTGTTATAGAGTGACATGGAAGCCCGCTAGCAGACCGCATCCATCCACATGATTCTGACAAAGTAGCCTGCATTTCCCAGTTTATACCACCTTCCTTTACGAGACTTATTTTTCATTGCGTTCCGAAGACTTAAGAACCTTGGTGATGATCGATCGGCAAAGATCCTAACAGGGTGGCAGGCAGTCTTCCAGGGAGCTTGCAATTCCACCTCCATCAGCCACAAGGTGGTTCAAACAAAACACTTGGCCACCATTGGGAAGGACCCTGTGGGCATATCTTTCTCTTTTCCATTGTGCTTCATTGCCTATTGTCACTCATAGAATATGAGCATGGCAGGATGCAAACACCACCGTCTGGTGTTCCTGCCAGTGGGAAAAGGTTGGGGTTTGAGACTAGATCCCCAATTTATGTCACTATACACCCCTCTACTGTTATCTCAGTTTTGCTACCTGGAGGGGAAAGCAGTGTTTGCTAAGAAGGAGGTAGCTGTTGCAACCCTGTGAACGTAGCCTGGGGCCATTAGGAATTCATCCATCTGTCAAGTCTGTGGAAGGAAGGAATGTGAATGGAAGCAGCAGTACAAGTGTGCCTTAGAACAGATGTTTGGATTGCCAAGTCTGTGAGGTGGTGTAGCATGGACCACGGTAGTGTTAGTACCAAGTGAGAGTGGGGCTTTGTCTTTGCAGCTGTTTCAGTTGCAGATTTGTTGCAGTGGTTTGAACAACATGGATTTTATTTTTTTAAGGGAATTTAGCAATTTGTGGAGTTTCTCCAGAATCAAGCCCTTTAATAATAGCTCCTCTACAAAAAGAAAGTTCCACTGTGAGTTTTGTTTTGTAAGAAAGCACAGCAGCATCCATTCATTATTTCGCTCTATTTAGGGATACTCCCTCTGCAGAGATTCATTTCTAGGTGTTGCGCTTTCCCTCTCTTCCTCTCTCTTGGGTGTGAGGGAAGCTTTGCAGTATGCTCCTATGAGACTTCTCAAAAGTGATAAATGAGATTTTCAATCTTCTCATTCAATAGTAACTGCCTGAAAAGCCAAGAAGTGGAGTGAGGGGGGTGGAGCTGAAGGTGACAGATTGGTGAAGAGAAGGAGAAATGAATTTGGAAAGGGAGGGAGGAACAAACCGATGAGTTGTAAAAACCAGAAAAGCAATTCTAAATTAGATTTAGAAATGGCAGAATGACAAGGTGAAGTTTTCTATAGGGAGAAAGTTGCTAGGCTGCCACATTTCAGATAGCCTGGAAGTTTTGAAAAGTGAGAATGCAAAAAAAAGCTAGAAAAGAGTGACCGTTTCATACGAGGCAGGAATTGATCAGAGTATCTGCGGAGGCAAGCTTAGGGCAGCTTCTCTGGAGACATTCACTTGATTCTGGGTTGTGATTTGATCAAAATGGCTTGTTTTGTTTATAGAGAATTAATGACACATCGGATATGTGAGTCATAGAGACCTTACTACAGGAGCTTTGGCATGAATCTTGAATTTTGCAAGACTCCTCACTTTTAGCTTTGTGGCTCGTGTTACTGTCTTGGTCTCTGCTGGCTCCTGAAAAGTGCCTAGAAAGGAATGATCCAAATGACACACCCACTTCAAATCTCACTGCATCCCAATGCGTCCTTCTCCTCACCCAAACCTAGATGTTGGCAAGGTTAAAGGAAAAGCAATTGGAGGGCTTCCCTGGTGGCTCAGTGGTTGGGAATCCGCCTGCCAAGGCAGGGGACACGGGTTTGAGCCCTGGGCCGGGAGGATCCCACAAGCCGCGGAGCAACGAAGCCCGTGAGCCACAGCTGCTGACCCTGCGTGCCACAACTACTGAAGCCCGTGCGCCTAGAGCCCGTGCTCTGCCACAAGAGAGGCCACCGCAATGAGAAGCCTGCGCACCGCGGCGAAGAGTAGCCCCCGCTTGCCACATCCAGAGGAGGGCCCGCACGCAGCAACGAAGACCCAACACAGCCAAAAATAAAATAAATAAAAATTTTTAAAAAAAAAGAAAGAAAAGCAATTGGAAATCTCCTTTGGGACCTGATAAGGAACACTGCTGTTCAGGTTCAGTGGCTTTCTGGGCTTCCATGGGGTCTCTCCCTTTGTCTCCATCAGGAAACTGTTGATATACTTGCCTTCTCACCCCCCAAACTCTGTTGTCCTCTGGAAAGTCTGATTGCCTTTGAATCTTATAGTGCCCAGGACCAGAGAGCTAGACAAGCCTCATCTTCCCACCTAGCTCCAAGGTTTCTAGTGAGAACCAAAGGAAATAAGGTATTCAAAGGTGGTTTGTAAAGCAATACAAGCACAACCCATATATAGATAGGTATGATCATAGCATTATTCTTGAGTCTTACTCCATAGCTCCTTTTCTTGCTTTGTCTCTCTCTCTCATGTATGTATATATAACTGCATAAGTACATGAGTGCTAGGTGAGCACATTTGCAAAGTTTATGATGCCTTATTTTTAAAAAGTTCTTCTTATATCACTAAAATTTTTATAAGGTTCAGATTCCAAATAGTACCATTGTACATTTACAAATGATGCTCAACTCTTCAGTATAAACCAAGTTAAGAGCAACACATATTGAACAGAACAGGAACTGGAGAAAGTGCTTTTATAATGAGCATCTTTTTTCATCAGCCTCAGCATTCTCAGAACAAATTGAATTCAGTAATCCCCATAAGACCTAAAGATGAACTATCTTATTTTTTTAAGACAAAGATGAACTCAGTGTCAGGGTTCTTCAAGAATATGATTGCTATTTCTTTTATTATCATATACAGTACCTTTCCATTGAAAAGCCAAAGGCATTTTACAAAATTTGACAGTGATCCTCACAATGTCCCTCTGAGTCCAGTAAGCTTCATTACAAACAATAAATAATAAACTGGAGAGGAGCTTCAAGATGGCAGAAGAGTAAGACACGGAGATCACCTTCCTCCCCACAAATACATCTGAAATACATCTACACGTGGAACAACTCCTACAGAACACCCACTGAACGCTGGCAGAAGACCTCAGACCTCCCAAAAGGCAAGAAACCCCCCACGTACCTGGGTAGGGCAAAAGAAAAAAGAATAAACAGAGACAAAAGGATAGGGACGGGACCTGCACCAGTGGGAGAGAGCTGTGAAGGAGGAAAGGTTTCCACACACCAGGAAGGCCCTTCACGGGCAGAGACTGTGGGTGGCGGTGGGGGGAAGCTTCGGAGCCAAGGAGGAGGGCACAGCAACAGGGGTGCGGAGGGCAAAGCGGAGAGATTCCCGCACAGAGGATCGGTGCCGACCAGCACTCACCAGCCCGAGGCTTGTTTGCTCACCTGCTGGGGCGGGCACGGTTGCGAGCTGAGGCTCGGGCTTCGGAGCTTAGATCCCAGGGAGAGGACTGGGCTTGGCGGCGTGAACACAGCCTGAAGGGGACTAGTGCGCCACAGCTGGCTGGGAGGGAGTCCGGGAAAAAGTCTGGACCTGCCGAAGTGGCAAGAGACTTTTTCTTACCTCTTTGTTTCGTGGTGCGCGAGGAAAGGGGATTAAGAGCGCTGCTTAAAGGAGCTCCAGAGACAGGCGCGAGCCGCGGCTATCAGCGCGGACCCCAGAGACGGGCATGAGACGCTAAGGCTGCTGCTGCCGCCACCAAGAAGCCTGTGTGAGAGCACAGGTCACTCTCCACACCTCCCCTCCAGGGAGCCTGTGCAGCCCGCCACTGCCAGGGCCCCGGGATCCAGGGACAACTTCCCCCGGGAGAACACACAGCGCGCCTCAGGCTGGTGCAACGTCCTGTCGGCCTCTGCCGCCGCAGGCTCGCCCCGCATCCATACCCCTCCGTCCCCCCGGCCTGAGTGAGCCAGAGCCCCCGAATCAGCTGTTCCTTTAACCCCGTCCTGTCTGGGTGGGAACAAATGCCCTCAGGCGACCTACACTCAGAGGCGGGGCCAAATCCAAAGCTGAGCCCCGGGAGCTGAGCGAACACAGAAGAGAAAGGGAAATCTCTCCCAGCAGCCTCAGGAGCAGCGGATTAAATCTCCACAATCAACTTGATGTACCCTGCATCTGTGGAATACATGAATAGACAACGAATCATCCCAAATTGAGGCGGTGGACTTCAGGAGCAACAATATATATATATTTTTCCTTTTTCTCTTTTTGTGAGTGTGTATGTGTATGCTTCTGTGTGTGATTTTTTTCTGTATAGCTTTGCTTTTACCATTTGTCCTAGGGTTCTGTCTGTCCGTTTTTGTTTTTTCAGTATAGTTATTTATTTATTTATTTATTTATTTATTTATTTATTTATTTATTTATTTATTTATTTAGCGGTACTCGGGCCTCTCACTGTTGTGGCCTCTCCCATTGCGGAGCACAGGCTCCGGACGCGCAGGCTCAGCGGCCATGGCTCACGGGCCTAGCCGCTCCGCGGCATGTGGGATCTTCCCAGACTGGGGCATGAACCTGTGTCCCCTGCATCGGCAGGTGGACTCTCAACCACTATGCCACCAGGGAAGCCCTCCAGTAGAGTTTTTAGCACTTGTTATCATTGGTGGATTTGTTTTTTGGTTTAGTTGCTCTCTTTCATTTTTTTTATTACTTTTTAAATTTTTTAAAATTTTTAATAATTATTTTTTACTTTAATAACTTTTTTTTTCTTTCTTTTTTTTTTCTCCCTTTTATTCTGAGATGAGTGGATAACAGTGTCTTGGTGCTCCGGCCGGGCATCAGGCCTGGGCCTCTGAGGTGGGAGAGCCAAGTTCAGGACACTGGTCCACCAGAGACCTCCCAGCTCCATGTAATATCAAACGGCAAAAATCTCCCAGAGATCTCCGTCTCAACGCCAAGACCCAGCTCCACTCAACAACCAGCAAGCTACAGTGCTGGACATCCTATGCCAAACAACTAGCAAGACAGGAACACAACCCCACCCATTAGCAGAGAGGCTGCATAATACAATAATAAGGTCACAGACACCCCAAAACACACCACCAGATGTGGTCCTGCCCACCAGAAAGACAAGATCCACTCTCATCCACCAGAACTCAGGCACCAGTCCCCTGCACCAGGAAGCACTAGTCCCCTGCACCGGGAAGCCTACACAACCCACTGAACCAACCTTGGCCACTGGGGGCAGACACCAAAAACAACGGGAACTACGAACCTACAGCCTGCGAAAAGGAGACCCCAAACACAGCAAGTTAAGCAAAATGAGAAGACAGAGAAAAACACAGCAGATGAAGGAGCAAGGTAAAAACCCACCAAACCAAACAAATGAAGAGGAAATAGGCAGTCTACCTGAGAAAGAATGCAGAATAATGATAGTAAAGATGATCTAAAATCTTGAAAATAGAATGGAGAAAATACAAGAAACGTTTAACAAGGATCTAGAAGAACTAAAGAGCAAACAAACAATGAGGAACAACACAATAAATGAAATTAAAAATTCTCTAGAAGGAATCAATAGCAGAATAACTGAGGCAGAAGAACAGATAAGTGACCTGGAAGATAAAATAGTGGAAATAACTACTGCAGAGCAGAATAAAGAAAAAAGAATGAAAAGAATTGAGGACAGTCTTAGAGACCTCTGGGACAATATTAAATGCACCAACATTCGAATTATAGGGGTCCCAGAAGAAGAGAAAAAGAAAGGGACTGAGAAAATATTTGAAGAGATTATAATTGAAAACTTCCTTAATATGGGGAAAAAAAATAGTCAATCAAGTCCAGGAAGTGCAGAGAGTGCCATACAGGAAAAATCCAAGGAGAAACACACCAAGACACATATTAATCAAACTATCAAAAATTAAATACAAAGAAAAAAATATTAAAAGCAGCAAGGGAAAAACAACAAATAACATACAAGGGAATCCCCATAGGGTTAACAGCTGATCTTTCAGCAGAAACTCTGCAAGCCTGAAGGGAGTGGCAGGTCACATTTAAAGTGATGAAAGGGAAAAACCTACAACCAAGATTACTCTACCCAGCAAATCTCATTCAGATTTGACGGAGAAATTAAAAGCATTACAGACAAGCGAAAACTAAGAGAATTCCACTAAGATCAGGAACAAGACAAGGTTGCCCACTCTCACCACTATTATTCAACATAGTTTTGAAAGTTCTAGCCACAGCAATCAGAGAAGAAAAAGAAATAAAAGGAATCCAAATTGGAAAATAAAAAGTAAAACTGTCACTGTTTGCAGATGACATGATACTAGACATGAAGAATCCTAAAGATGCTACCAGAAAACTACTAGAGCTAATCAATGAATTTGGTAAAGTAGCAGGATACAAAATTAATGCACTGAAATCTCTTGCATTCCTATAGACTAATGATGAAAAATCTGAAAGTGAAATTAAGGAAACACTTCCATTTACCATTGCAACAGAAAGAATAAAATACCTAGGAATAAACCTACCTAAGGAGGTAAAAGACCTGTACTCAGAAAACTATAAGACACTGATGAAAGAAATTAAAGATGATACAAATAGATGGAGAGATATACCATATTCTTGGACTGGAAGAATCAACATTGTGAAAATGACTATATTACACAAAGCAGTCTACAGATTCAATGCAATCCCTATCAAACTACCACTGACATTTTTCAAAGAACTAGAGCAAAAAATTTCACAATTTGTATGGAAACACAAAAGACCCCGAATAGCCAAAGCAATCTTGAGAAAGAAAAACGGAGCTGGAGGAATCAGGCTCCTTGACTTCAGACTATACTACAAAGCTACAGTAATCAAGACAGTATGGTATTGGCACAAATACAGAAATATAGATCAATGGAACAGGATAGAAAGCCCAGAGATAAACCCATGCACCTATGGTCACCTTATTTTTGATAAAGGAGGCAAGAATATACAATGGAGAAAAGATATCCTCTTCAATAAGTGGAGCTTGGAAAACTGTACAGTTATATGTAAAAGAATGAAATTGGAATACTCCCTAACACTGTACACAAAAATAAACTCAAAATGGATTAAAGACCTAAATGTAAGGCCAGACACTATAAAACTCTTAGAGGAAAACATAGGCAGAACACTCTATGACATAAATCACAGCAAGATCCTTTTTGACCCACCTCCTAGAGAAATGGAAATATAAACAAAAATAAACAAATGGGACCTAATGAAACTTAAAAGCTTTTGCACAGCAAAGGAAACCATAAACAAGATGAAAAGACAACCCTCTGAATGGGAGAAAATATTTGTAAACAAATCAACAAAGGATTAATCTCCAAAATATATAAACAGCTCATGCAGCTCAATATTAAAAAAACAAACAACCCAATCCAAAAATGGGCAGAAGACCTAAATAGACATTTCTCCAAAGAAGACATACAGATGGCCAAAAGCACATGAAAAGCTGTTCAACATCACTAATTATTAGAGAAATGCAAATCAAAACTACAATGAGGTATCACCTCACACCAGTTAGAGTGGGCATCATCAGAAAATCTACAAACAACATATGCTGGAGAGGGTGTGGAGAAAAGGAAACCCTCTTGCACTGTTGGTGGGAATGTATGTTGATACTGAATGTATGTTGATATGTATGATATCATACATATGTATGTATGTATGATACTAATGTATGTTGATACACTATGGAGAACAGTATGGAGGTTCCTTAAAAAACTAAAAATAGAACTACCATGCAACCCAGCAATCCCACTACTGGGCATATACCCTGAGAAAATCATAATTCGAAAAGAATCATGTACCACAATGTTCACTGCAGCTCTATTTACAATAGCCAGGAAATGGAAGCAACCTAAGTGTCCATTGACAGATGAATGGATAAAGAAGATGTGGCACATATATACAATGGAATATTACTCAGCCATACGAAGAAATGAAATTGAGTTATTTGTAGTGAGGTGGATGGACCTAGAGTCTGTCATACAGAATGAAGTAAGTCAGAAAGAGAAAAACAAATACTGTATGCTAACACATATATATGGAATCTAAAAAAAAAAAAAGGTCATGAAGAACCTAGGGGCAGGACGGGAATAAAGACTCAGACCTACTACAGAATGGACTTGAGGACACGGGGAGGGGGAAGGGTAAGCTATGACAAAGTGAGAGAGTGGCATGGACATATATACACTACCAAACGTAAAACCGATAGCTAGTGGGAAGGAGCTGCATAACACAGGGAGATCAGCTAGGTGCTTTGTGACCACCTAGAGGGGTGGGATAGGGAGGGTGGGAGGGAGGGAGATGCAAGAGGGAAGAGATATGGGATATATGTATATGTATAGCTGATTCACTTTGTTATAAAGCAAAAACTAACACACCATTGTGAAGTAATTATACTCCAATAAAGATGTTAAAAAAAGACAATGCCAGGGGAATGGATGCAGTAGGTTTATGGTAATCAGTATTGACCTGTGTCTCAATGTGGTCTCTTAGTCCATTGGAGTATTTTCTTCTAATTCCCCTCAATACCATCAGCACATTTAATAAATATGATCTCTCTAAATAATAATAATAATAAACTGCCCTTTATTTTGAAATGTCTCCTACAGAATTTATTAGCAACATAGTGGATAGTCATGATTCATGGATTCCACAGGGAGTTTACTTCATTGGAGTTAGAGAAGATGGTAGATTCCCATGGATCTTGATTTATTGAAATTGTGTTGATTCAAGAAACTACTTGCATCAAGAACTCCAGTGCATTTGAAAAATTTCTTTCATAATTGCTAACATTTACTTTTAAATTGAAAGAAGTATAGACTATGATTACATTACATAAAATGATATGGAATGATTATCGAATTTAATGACTCAATGAAGATCTGCAAATCAGATACTGCAGCTACCTACAGGTGTGTCTTCTGACTGAGTACTCTTCATTTCGTTGTTTTACTAGAGATGCCAGTCAACTGTATGAGCTATTTAGTGACCTGGGCATGGACAGATCCTCTGAGACAATGAGCTGATCTCTCTTGGGCATTTCAAGTGGTATATTCCAAGAGAATAAAGTGTTAGCAATGGGGAGAGAAAGTGAAAGGGAGTGAGATAGAAATAGGTCAAGGGTGAGATAAAACTATACATGAGCCATGGTTACGAATGAACAGACACTTGAAGATGGAGAAAAAAAGACTAGAGAATAAAGAAGCCAGTTCATAGGAAAAGAAAATAAAGAAGGCATATGGAGAAGTGGTGGTGCTCTGTAAATTGTGGAGCACTGCAGCAAAGACATCCCACTGCTGAGGACTCCTGAAAAATCTTGGATTAAGCCCCACCCTTCAGTTTATTCTTCCTGAGAGTTGAGCTTTGACCCTCTTCTGACTCCTCTTTCTGTATATCTGTGACATTCCCTTTTCTTTTCTTTTTTTTTTGTGGTACGCGAGCCTCTCGCTGCTGTGGCCTCTCCCGTTGCAGAGCACAGGCTCCAGACGCGCAGGCTCAGCAGCCATGGCTCACAGGCCCAGCCGCTCCGCGGCACGTGGGATCCTCCCGGACCAGGGCACGAACCCGCGTCCCCTGCATCGGCAGGCGAACTCTCAACCACTGCGCCACCAGGGAAGCCCTCCCTTTTCTTTATCCCATTTAGATGTTCCTAATACCCTGACTCATTTGACTTAGTTTGAGTCTTTGTTCCCGGAAACCAAAAAGTTTCTTAGGACAGTGGTCCTCCTGTCTGATATGGAGTATCAGATATATTCCTTGCTCAGTGTCCACTTCACCAGGGTATGAATGCAAGCAATAGTCATTCACTTAAAAAACAAAAAAAGGAATATAAAAAAAATTCTTCCCATGATGTCTTCCAACAATCTGAGATCAACGTCTTCTCTGTAGATGATTCTTAAGGAGGCTAATTTCATCTTTTAGCTGCCAAGCAGGACAAAGTGCCAGCCTAATAAAAAGGCACAAGGCTGAGGGTGTTGATGCAATCTCAGTGCATTCTCTTTCCAGCCAATTGTTTTCATCCTACCCAATCACATTAGCATCACAACACATACTCAAAACATACTGACAATTTATGCTCTGCTTATTCTTCTCCCCAGACACTACTTCTAGAATTGATATTTCCTTTGGCCATCTAATATTCAAGAGTCATGTAACCATCTTTCATCATCACTCTCTGACTTTGCTTAATGCTCTTTTAAAATTATTAAGTATAGTTGTCACTATTGAACAATAAAACTAGAAGGACCCATAAAATGTTCACAATTTTCATTAATGTTTACTCTCCTTGGTATTATTTATTAAAGAATTAAATTACTATTAGCAGATGGTGATTACAGGGTATAAAATGTCAATGTCTATGATATCAAATAAGTATATATTGTTGATAGAATTTAATTTAAGTACTCCTTGTTGATTGGTCCTTTTCCTACAGGAAAAAAAGATAACAGGGGTGCCTATTACTACATCCCATTTAGATTAAGTAATGCATTTTCCATATTCAAGAAATCCCGGTGGTGTCATGAGTTAATGGTATGGAAAGTTAGTAATTTGGGGACATATGGTCAATGTGAAAGATAACTGCCTAGGCATAAAACAGACTAAGATCTAATGGTTTAATGTCTGTAAATAGTTCTTATCTCTTTAGAGAGAACAACACTGCTGAATCATGAATAGCTGACATCCTTTACATTTCCTTGAGAAAGGGAATGGTTTGAGCATCAAGGATTTCTCGTGTTTTACTCCACCAATGACCTTTAAAATTATTTTTTAAAATTATTTTAAAATTACCTTAAAATAATTATTAAAATATCTAAAAACTATTTTTCCTCCATGGATTCCTTGTTTTAAGTCTTTCAAATATATGTATTTAGTTATTAATTTACTGACAACTTTTATTACTTCAATCTATATTTAATGGTCAATATGGGCTCCTGATTTGCATGAGAGAACAATCCTTAACATACTGACCTTATAGAATTTCAGTCAGATCAAAAAAATCTTTTAGCTAGTTTGTGCAAACTTTTCTCCTAGGGTTTTTGAGATATTGAAAATAGTTAAGAAATTCCATCAATACCTTCTGATATTTCTAGGGAACTGCAGAGTGGAAACCACTGTAGTCACCATCTCTGTGGTCCCTCAGATTTCCCAGGGCAATCTTGATATCAAATATTCATTTCTAAAGTCAGGTCTGATTTGGGATTTTAATAATATGGTTGTTGTATCTGTAACCAACAGATGTTCCTGTCCTTTATCCTTGCTAAAGGAACCTTGATTTGGTAACTCTTTTCCAAGAGGCAACTGCTTTAGAAAAAGCTGACCCCATGGAAGATGCATAATTGGGTTCCTTTTCCTCATTTGCCTTTGATTGATGTGGCATGTATGCTACTTGGTTCTATGAAAGAGTACTGAGGGGAAGTCTGCTAATTTAAACCAGTCATGGTAAGTACATGACAAAAGTTTGACCAGTGAAAAGCCTAATAAGGAAGCTTTATGAAAGGCTTTCTTCATTCTTAAAAAAAATGGAAGGAAGCAAAGATGTTTCCCTTTTCCTTGTCTTGCCTGTGGAGGTGCTGTGTAGTGATGTTATACCTGGGGCTGCTGCAGTCATTTTGTGACCATGGGGTAAGTGCTGAAACATTGACAACTGGCAGGCTAGAATGAAGAAAAAATTCTTGGCCCTGTTGATTTATTAATCAACTTTTTAAACTAACCCTGGAACTTCTCTGTTTCTGGATTCTTTATGTGATGTGGTTAAAGTCACTTTTAGCTGCATTTTTAAAAAAATATATTTGTATTTCTTGAGGCCGGAAGTAATTCAACTTGTATATCATATAAATCATTATAATTTTAAAAATATTAACAATAAACAAATGTACTCATAGAATTTCAGAGTTGGGAGGGTCTTTAAAGTTCATCTGGTCTAACCATCTGATTATATTATGCAAACTGAAAATCTGATGGGTAACCTATAGTCACTATTAGAAAATGTTGTGAGACAGATGTAGAGAACAAACGTATGGACACCAAGGGGGGAAAGTGGCGGGATGGGGGGTGGTGGTGGTGGGATGAATTGGGAGATTGGGATTGACATATATACACTAATATGTATAAAATAGATAACTCATAAGAAGCTGCTGTATAAAATTGAATTAAATTAAATTTAAAAATTAAAAAAAAGAAAATGTTGTGAGAATTGGTTTTCACTGACACTCTAAAATGTTCACAATCACCTAAGAGATAGTATATTATCTATAAGAGGAGACCTGTTATGAAGAGTTATAGTGTCCTTCCCAAATTCATATGTGGTTCATACATGGATATATGAACCACATATGAATTTGGAGATAGGGCCTTTAAAGAGGTAATTAAAGTTAACTAAGGTCATGAGGATAAGGCCTTAATCCAATATGGCCTATGTTTTTATAAGAAGAGGAAGGGATACCAGGGATGCACTCACAGAGGAAGGACCATATAAGGGCGATCAACTACAAGCTAAGGAGAGAGGCCTCAGGAGACACTAAACCTGCCAACATCTTGATCTTGGACTTCGACTTCGAGCCTCCAAAACTGTGAGAAAATAAATTTCAGTTGTTTAACCCGCCTAGTCTGTGGTATATTATTATGACAGCTCTAACAAACTGATATAAGATCCAAACAAAATTGCTTTAATATAAGCAAATTTATCACTTCATATAATATAGAGAGTTCCAGAGTTAGGATGTTCCCAGGCTTGATTAATTAGCAGCTCAATAATGTGAACAAGGACCCAGGCTCTTTTCATTTTCCTGCCCTGCCATCCTTAGCATATCGACTTTTAACCCTTAGGCTTGTCCATGCATGAATACAAGAGAGCTAATAGCCCCAAGTGTTACCTCTGCACACAGCTGTATAAGAAGCAGAAAAGCAGGCTTCTCCTCATGCAAATCCATTTAAGAGTGAAAAAAAACTTCTCCAGGAGTCCCATCCCACCCTCCAAAATCCTCTCCTCAGTCTTGGTCAAAATGGTATCATATGCTTTTGCCTAAGTAATCCCTTCAAGGAAAATGGGATTACTGTGATTGGTTTAGATCAATTGTGAGTCACTTTTTGGGACTGGGATGCGGCCCAGCCCTCCCCTTGAAGCAGGTAACCCCTGGGTATCTGTTAGCCAGGAACTATGGGGTAGGGATGAGTCTTGGATAGGCAACCAACAAGATCCCTTTCGTGTGCTTATTCCATGTCCTGCTTTGATCCAATTTACTAGCCTGGCATGTCTTCTGATATGTAAAATTGCCAGGGCAGGGAAGACAGGACTGCAAGTAACATCCCTTAAGACTCTCCAGCTTTCTTTGACCTTATTCCACACTTATTAAGCAGTATTCTCTTGATTAATTATGCTACCTAGATATCTGGTAGGAAGTGCCCTAGTTAGCTGACTGACATAATTAGTATATTCAAGAGGTGTATCACATGTTATAAATTAATAACTTCATGTTCTGACCTCACATAGCAGTCCCATGTGTGTAATTGGAGTAATTTGTTCATCATTCATTCAGCACTTTCTTTGTGCTGGGCACCACCGCAGGTGCTAGAAATTCAAAAGTGAATAGGATGTGATTCCCACTCTGAGGGCTTCTCTCATCTTTAGGAGCTCAGTCCCAAGGGTAACTATTATAGTTACCATTTAGGGAGTGTGTGCCTGGCACTGGGTTAAGAGATTTCCATGTTTCACAATCTTGCTCTCTGTCATCTTTCTGATCTCGTTTCTTGGAGTCCTTCCTCTCACTCACTCAGTCTGCTCCAGCCGATCTGGCCCATGAAGCCTTGAAGCAGCACTTTTGGGAACAATCCCTAACCTAAAATACTTTCCCCCAGATATTCTCTCATCTCTTTCAGATGTTGACTCAAATGTTATATTTACGGAGAAGCTTTCCCCAATCATTCTATTTAAACTTTCAACTTCCCAATGCTTCCTATCCTTTTCCCTGCCTAATTTTTTCCCATAGAACTTATGACCATGTAACATACTATGTATTTCATATATTGCTTTTATTTATTGCCAGTCTTCCCCTACCAAAATATAAGCTCCTTGAGGGCAGGGATTTTTGTCAATATCCTTAATGTCTACAATAGTACCTGACACATGGTAGGATTCTCAATAAACATATGTATTGAATGAATGAATCATTGCCTATAAGTAGAACTGTTATTTATACAAGTTGCTCTTGATTACAAAGCTAGTAAAAAAAAGTGGTGGAACCAGGATTGAAATTCAAGTCGTTCCAGTGATAAAGTACGCTTTAAATTCTTCATATTCTTTGAGTTTCCAGATCTGCAAAGCCAGACCCTGGTACCAGACCCTGGACCATGGTAACCCTTGGAGGCTTTAATCTCCATGCAGACCTCATGGAGACAGAAATCACACCAATAATTGAAAAGGGGAAATTTAACACGAAGAATTGTTAACTTGCAACAGACAGTTAACTAAAGAGAGTGAAAAAGGATTCCGAGAGGTAAAGCAGAATCTATGCCTAGGCAGAAAGAGAGTGAACAAGAAGGAACTAGAAACTTAGAGGAAGCTTCTCCCTCAACCCCAGGTTGAGCTTCAGAACCTCTGAGAAGAGGGTACATGTGGCTCGCTGGTGCTGGAGAACCTTGCTGGAGGGTGTAGGTTGACCATGCATGCTAAATCTGCCAACTGCTGAGTGGAAACGTCCCACCGGAAGAAGGAAGGAAAATCCCTGCCTCCTGTTCTGTCCTTGAAGAGTCTCTCTAGTGCCCTCTATTGGCAAAGCCTTATATGATCCAGCCAGCAATGAAGATAATTTTACAGGGACCCGCTCCACTCTCACAAGGCAGGGCAAAGAAGAGTGGATTTGGAGCTGTGAGACAATCAATTAATAACTGGCCCACCGAGTTACAAACCCCCCTGAGGCCCTACGGCATGTAGTAGTGTTTGATGCATATCTGCCCCTCCTGTTTCTCATCTCCACAGCACAAAAAATCCATTGGCTTGTAGCCTACCTTAGATGTTCTTGTATGTTTTCTTTCCACATATGATTTGAGAAATTTCTCTAGTTTTTCTTGTCAGTTCGCTCAGGACTTTCATGTAACCATATGGGGTGGCAGATGATTCAGCTGAAGAAAGTAATATTTTGGTTAATTCGGTCTACCTCTATTTTTTTTTTCCCCAAACTAATTCCTTCCCAGTCTAACCATTTACAGATGGTCCCCAACTTACAATGGTTTGATGATTTTTCGACTTGATGCGGTTCGAAAGTGGTATGTATTCAGTAGAAATAATACTTGGAATTGTTAATTTTGACCTTTTCCCGGGCTAGTGATAGGTAGTAGGATACTCTCTCACGATGCTGGGCAATGGCAATGGGCTGCAGCTCCTCAACGGCCGTGAGATCATGAGGGTAAACAACCAGTACACTTAAAACCATGCTGTTTCCATACAGCCATTCTGTTTTTCACTTTCTGTACAGTATTCAGTCACTTACATGAGTTATTCAACAATTTATTGTAAAATACATTTTGCGTTAGATGATCTTGCCCAACTGTAGGCTAATGTAAGTGTTCTGAGCACGTTTAAGGTAGGCTAGGCTAAGCTATGATGTTTGGTAGGTTAGGTGCTTTTATTAAGTGCTTTTTCAATTTACACTATTTTCAACTTACGATGGGTTTATTGGAACTTAACCCCACTGTTAAGTTGAGGAATATCATCAAGATCACAGAGCTACTATCCCTGCTGTTCACACACACTGTACCTTCAGTTTGATTTTCTAGGCTCTGGAATTCATAGGCAGCCCCATTATATCCATGCATCTCCTGCCGGGAAATAGAGACTCCTTCCCTCTGTGCATGGACATTCGGGAATTTGTACTGTCCTCCTGAATCAGTCTATGAAAAGCACCTGAAACTCCTCTCATTATTATTTTAATAAGTGTCAATTTATTAAAGATTCTCTTTCCTTACTTCTCCAGATCTTTTGCCTGAACATTAGCGGCCATGCTTCTCCAATGTCTGTGGTTTTATCTTGCTGAGGGTAAGGATTCAGGATATCATTTTGAAGTCTGCTCCTTTAAAGGTAGGCCATTTATAGTTTTGTTGCCTGGGCATAATTTTAACCTTTTTGAAAGCACCAGGGCTTGTTTCAGGGGAGAGGTGAAGTACATTAGAGACAATAGCTTCTCTTATAGTCTGAACTGAACTGTGGTTTGGGTCGGTTTTCTAATTGGTTTGGATTTTCAGTCCATTAAAGGAAAGCTCTGATTACATTTTACAGCAGGTCACTAGGCAAAAATCTGCTTCATCTGCGCAGTGGCTGTGGTTCCCTTTCATTTGACTATGTCATTGGAAGATACTTACTTTGTGCTGGGCAACAGAAGCATCCCAGGGAGTGCCCCATTCTCCCAACCGCATCAAAGCACTTTATACAACACAGAGCCCTGAGGGAGGACTCTCAGGTGCACTGGCTGAAGTTCACTCATCCATTTCATTACATCCAACCTAAGTCTTGGATCTTGCAAACAGCAGGGTGGTTTCTGTATTCAGACCCCAGTGCGATGTGAATCTCCCAGAAATCTCTGGCCCATGCAGGGAAAGTTCACATCTTCCAACTTTAATAGCTAGCTGAGGAATAAGGAGGGAAATTATAGGAAAAATGCAGTGCCCATTAGAAGGAAAGCATGCAGACTTCCCTGGTGGTGCAGTGGTTTGGAATCAGCCTGTCAATGCAGGGGACACAGGTTCGAGCCCTGGTCCGGGAAGATCCCACATGCCACAGGGCAACTAAGCTCGTGTGCCACAGCTAACTGAGCCTGAGCTCTAGAGCCCACACGCCACAACTACTGAAACCCATGTGCCACGACTACTGAAGCCTGCACACCTAGAGCCCGTGCTCCACAAGAGAAGCCACCGCAATGAGAAGCCTGCGTACCACAACGAAGAGTAGCCCCTGCTCACCGCAACTAGAGAAAGCCCGCACGCAGCAACGAAGACCCAACACAGCCAAAAGTAAATAAATAAAAATTAAAAAAAAGAAGGAAAGCATGCTTGCTTGTGCCTGTGATTTGTTATCCCAAACAGTCTTGGAATGACCAGAAAATGTGAGGGAGGGGAGAAAAATAACTAGGATTTTTAAAGTTATATACCTCTGAGCCTGGGGTTTTAGTATGGCACTCTGAAATGTCTACTGTATGCATCAGTATCAATAAAAATAATTATCTTAAAAAATCACTCCCAGCCTTAGAAAGACATCATCCACAGGTAAAGCCAACTTGCCTTGCCTTTCAGTCCTTTGTGAAAGGGATTTACCTAAATCCCTAAAAGACCAGTCCAAGAAGCCAATCTATCAGTGTTTTAAGATTTCAAAGCAAAAATATTGGCAATTTCCTGGTCAAATTAAAAAGTCCTAATGCTTTGTGGGCCAAAAAAAATGTATAAAAGATATGTCTTTCCTTGACTAAAGTTCCTTACTAAACTGTGGCCTCCTTGAGGGTAGGAACTGGGTCCTACTTATGTTGGTGTCCCTAATGCCAGCACTGTACCCACCTATAGTCAGCAATCAGTTAATGGCTATGGAGAAAACAAAGAAGAAGGAAGGAAGAAAAAGAAGGGAAGGAAGTGAAGGAAGGGAAAAGAAGGGAAGGGAAACTTCAATCAGTTACAGAGAGTGAATGTAAGAGAAAGAAAACACATCGAATATGAGTGAGAGATGATGGTGGAGTGTGATCCTTCAAATGCTGGAGCCATTTTTCTTTTTCTTCCACCAATAGTCTCCTTTCTTCTTTGGGGGTATTTTTCTTGTCCTCCAAGACACTTTAAGGCCTCCCATAGCCTTTCATAGCTTTGTAGAATAATTTTTTACTGTAGTAAAAGGAGCAACACGGACACTGTGAAGTCTCCCCTGGTTTGTCCCTCACTGCATGTGCCACTTAGTCCATCACGGTGTGACCTGAGGGAAAGGCAGGCATCTTTTTGTGGTTTAATCTCTCAAAGAATTATCCTCATGAGGCACATGGGATAAATATTTGTAAAGAAATAGAAGCTTTTTAGATTAAAAAAAAAAAGCTAAGAAAGGTCAAAGTCTTATTAGAGACAATACACTTGATGCACATTACTGAGAACAGCGTCTTTTGTGGGCAGTGCAAATGATTTTTGTCTTAATAACATTTTCATGATGTTAATTTAAAACATATGCT
Organism: Grampus griseus; assembly: GCF_964374135.1. Classification (NCBI taxonomy): domain Eukaryota; kingdom Metazoa; phylum Chordata; class Mammalia; order Artiodactyla; family Delphinidae; genus Grampus; species Grampus griseus. Next base: position 43,491,118 of record NC_139007.1, read on the forward strand.
TAAAGCCTCAATTAAAAATGAATGCATTTCTTTGCCTGTTATGTTTTAAAAGAAGCCTAATTTTAAGAATATAATTGATGATTAATTATACTGCCCTTTTTCATAGACCTGATAATAAAATACTGCGCACTTTTTTCCACACTTATAAAAATAATTACAGTACTTGATTTGAGAATAATTTTTCCTAGACCATCTTTCAAAAGCAGCGTATAACCGTAAGTATATAACATTAATTAGTTAAGATTTCCTCTTAGGTGTGACTCTTCTTTGTGTGGCTTCAGAAAATAATAAATTAATCATTTTAGGTGCTAAATGTCTGCATCTTCTCCACAGCCATTGTCTTCCTGAGTTCTGTCTCGGTGAAGGACATTACCAGCCTCTCAGAGCCCACACTGAAACCTGGGAGCCACTAGTGACTCTTTTTTCCTTCTCTCATCCCCAATAATACTGGGAATTCACACTCTTATCAACCTTTGCTTGGACTGATGAGATTTTTTTATGGCATATCCCCATCAGTTAACTGATGAGTTCAAACTCCCCAGTATATATATTTTTATAGTTGATGAAATTAAATTCATGCACTATTTATCTAATATTTTATATATTATAAATAAAATTTTAGAGGAGGTAAAATTGAACAAAACAATAATTTTTTTAAATTTTATTTATTTTTTAAATTTTATTTTTCTGGCTACGACGCATGGCTTGTGGGACCTTAGTTTCCCAACCAGGGATTGATCCTGGGCTCCTGGCAGTGAAAGTGCCGAGTCCTAGCCAATGGACCACAGGGAATTCCCCAAAACAATATCTTCAAAGTTGTGTTTTTAACAGCACAAAAGGAATTTTCTCACACATTATAGAAATTTGTCAACGTACTTGAGACTTTATTATTAAACATCTGACTTTTAAAAAGTTTTTGTAAGTAAACTTTTTTATTTAACAATAACTTGCAAGGAGAAAAAAAGACAAATCATGAATGTCCAGCTTCATGAATTTTCACAAAGTGGACATAGTTGTGTAATCGTGTAACTTAAATTAGAAGCAGGAAATAGAAGATGACCAGTGCCTCAGAAGCTCCCCTTGCACCCTCTCCTGGTCACTATTCCCTCCTCCCCCACTGCCAAGGATAATCACTAGCCTGACCTCTGACACCACAGTTGAGTTTTACTTGTTTTGAACTTTATATGGCAGCAGTCAAATAGCATATCCTCCTTGTGTCTGCCGTCTCTTGCTCAATGTGAAGTTTCTGAGATTTACTCCTATTGTGAGTAACAATATTGTTACTTAAACATCTTACTACTTTTATATGATTTATCTTTTATAAATCATGTATTCACTTGGTGAGGGTGAGTTTGGTTTAAATTAGATAATATAATCCATGAATCCACTTAACTGGGCACATGTTCGCTGAAATAGGCACTTTAAAGTATGTGAGGTGAAGAGTGTCCTAACAATGTTACCAAATTAATTCGTATAGACCCTGCTAGGGCCCTAGCCCCGCCAAAGGCTCTCTGCCTGGCAGTGGGGAAGCTCTTTTTCTGTTTGGGTTTGAGCAGCCAATTACAGCACAAGTTTTATTCAGTGGCCAAAGAATGGAGAAGCGGGAACTAATTCACAGGTTAACTTCTCTTCCACCCAGTGAGAGGGATTTAATTTTAGAGTAAAAACAAAGGGAGGAGAAGTGAGGCTAATGGTGGGGAGGCGTATGCATTAGTCTACCGGGGAAGGGGCAGGGCTTTTCTGAGGGAGTAGGGTGCCACCCACTTTTTATCCTTTTCTGGTCCTTAATGTCTAGTCACGGCCACCAGTAGGTGTGTCGTTTAATATGTTAATGTAGTAAAATCAGCATATAATGAGACCCAGGGTCTGTTGGAGGTCAGATTCCTCACCATCTTGGTCCCAGCTGGCTCCATCTGGTTTTTTTTTTGGTTTGTTTGTATCTTTCTTTCTTATTACTGGACGCTTTAACTTAAAGATTTATGTTAACTCCTGCTAAAGGTGAGGGTTGGAGGGTTGTGAGAAGGGACACTCCTGCTAAGGGTGGAGGTTTTGAGGAAAGACCTGGAGCAGCTCTGGCTGCAAAATCTCTTCTATAGTGTAGAACTCTCTCTACTCCTCCAGCACGATAAGCAGCATGTGTCCCTCTGGCACACAAACCAAGTGAAGGTCCCCGTATTAATCCATATATTAAATGCTATTAAGCCTTATTTTTTTCAGATGACAATATAACAAATACATATCAACAGAATTTCTGAAATTTCCTTTCTGAACCATAATGGATACACTTGTACCCCTCCTAGGGTACATTCTTCTCACTTTGGAAACCACTGATGAAAAGTATATAATGGTGTCTTCCCAGCTCTTTGCCAGCCTTGTATCCCACTTGAGTCTATACTCCAAATAGCCTAGGGTCAGATTTTTAAAGTGCATATCTAATTAAGGTATTCAAGGCTTGAAACTATTCACCTCCTCCCCACTTCCTTCCCCAGCTTTACAAGCCGCTTCCAGCCTACACTGCCAAGCTCTTCATTCCAGCCCTTCAAACCCAGCCCTTCCCTGCCAACACCCCCGGCTGTGCTTTAGTCATGCACTAAACTTTTGTTATCTTACTATAAGCCCTAACAATTCAGGGTTCCTTGCTTTTGCTCATTTGGCTTCCTTGCCTGGAAGGCACATTTGCAATTTGTCTGCGGGCAAATGCTTTTTCCTCTTTGCAACTCATCTTAAGAAACGTCTCTTCATTGGAATTTTAACAGTGGGATTTTAACTGCCATCTTGTGCAACAGGGCTCTGCCCTCAACTGCTGCCCCAGTTTCTGGTTCCAGCACCTTCTCAAAAGGTATGCTTGCATCAGACAGTGATGGCTTTCAAATGACCAAATTCACCCTGAAACCAAGTCCCCCTAAAACCGAGTTCCTCTGCCGAGTTAATCTTTATCCAAAACATTATTCCCTCTCTTGTCCAACACCTATTCACCTCAAGGTTGAAGAGTATCAAAGAAAAGGGGGGAGATTGAAACCAAGCAGAACCCTGTGGGGCTCTCCCAGGCACAAAAGCCTTTCCGTGTCCCCTGTTTCTTGTTTGTAGGAAAAAGGCTTCAGCCTCCTAGACCTTCCCTGAGTTCCAAAGGGCAGATTAGAACAGTTACTAATTAGCGGGGTGAGGGAATGCAGAAACAAAGGAATGGCAGTCGCTGCCCCATCCCTGCCCCATCCCTGCACTAGTTTAGATTAAACTGTTCAGGAAAATAGTATTATTTTATCTGTTAGGCACCACAGGCATGGTCTACAGTCTAGAGCTTTTGAAGAAGTGGTGAAGTATGGATAACCTAGAATTAAAAAAAGAATTTTGGCTTTAAAAACAAAACTGCAAATTGAAATTGATAAATGTTTTAATTAAATGTCTGCAAACACTAAATTGTTGCCAACTAATCAAATGCAAATCAACTTCTAGAAAGTTGGGTATAAATTATATTTAATGTTGGATTTGTTTTCACTTAGGAATGTTTGATAGAAAGTGGGATGGGGTCTGCAAACTCAGTGCCTAGGCCTTAGGGACTATGAAGGTCTAAAAACAGCCTTTCTGGAAAAATTGGAAGTTTGGGTTTTAGTGGGAAATATTCCCATTTTAAATGTTGGCAACTTATTTTGAATTTTTTAAAAAGTATGTAGGCTTTTGTGGAAACATGGGTGGACCTTGAGGGCATTATGCTAAGCCAGATAAGTCAGACAGAGAAAGACAAATACTGTATGATATCACACCTACATGGAATGTAAAAAAAGCTGAACTCATAGAAACAGAGAAGAGAATGACAGTTACCAGGGGCTGGAGGGTGGGAGGAACTGGGGAGATTTTGGTCAAAGGGTACAAACTTACAACCAGAAGATGAATAAGTTCTGGAGATCTAAGGCACAGCATAGTGATTATAGCCAACAATACTGTATTACATGCTTTAAAGTTGTTAAGAGACTAGACCGTAGATGTTCTCACCACAAAAAAGAAATGATAATCATGTGACGTGACAAGGGTGTTAATTAACATGACAGTGGTAATCATATTGCAATATATTGAATATAACTGTATCAATATATAACAGGTTATACACCTTAAACTTGCACAATGTAATACGTCAATAATCTCTCATAGAAATAAGCATGTAGGCCAAATAAAATCTGCTATGGACCAGATTGGGCCACTAGTGTGTGAAGTTGGTTTGGCTGGCTTGGATTATTGAAATAGTCTTACTGATTTTTCAGTTTTCATTCTTTCAACACATCTCATTCACAGATATCCCTTCAAACTTTCTAAATTATCAATCTCTTCATCTGCAGGTTGAGTACAAATTGCTAAACCTGACATTCAAGAACTACATCATTTTGCTCTTAATCATCTTTCCAAATTTATTTTTCATTATATCTAGTACAAGAAACCTGCATTGTAATTCAAATAAGACAAGCCAGATGAATTCCAACTCTAGATTTTTGCTGACATATCTTCCTTACCCTGGATGTCTGTATTCCTCTTTATTTATCCAATTCTTCTAGTACTTTCAAACTCACTTCATGTCGCATTCTCTGTGAATTTTTTCTTTTCCAGAGCAGTTACCTCTTTCTGTGGCATTTATTGTCCTGAGCATTCATTTGGTACATAGTTTATGCCCCTTTGTTATTTCAATGCATGCTCCTCTGCATTTGGGTTTTGTCTCCTCAATAAATGTTTGGTGATGGTGCAAATCTAGAGTAGTGTATGCTGCTTCAAAGTCAGGAAATAAAAGAGTTAACACACCCATCAAAGAACTTACTCTTTCTTAAGAAGTCATTTATGCCCTTGAATAAAATCCTGACACCTAAATGGAGAGTCAATACATTAAAAAGATCATTAATCCAGCTGCCTGGGAGCATTCCTATGACTGATGGAACTTTGGAAAGCCAAATGTATTTGTTTGGAGTGAAAGTCTGTGACAAGAAATACAAGACATTTATTTTTATTCAGAAGCTTCTAGATATATACTTTTGTCTGCTCATACCTTCTCCAGAGGGTGGTATGGATGAGATATAGCCCTGGTTTGTCAAGTTTTGTATTGGATTGAATTTTCATTTCTCAGCCATGGTTCTTAATATCATATTGGAACATGTTTTAAGGCAAGTTGTAATCTATTATTTATATTTAATAAAAACTACTCCTCAGTCCATAACAATTTCACATGTAGGGTACTGCCCCCCAAATCTTCAAGAATCTGAGGTTACGGAATCTTTCTATCTTGCATCTGAGTGTTAACACTGAGTGCCGACAGGGCCATTACTAGCATTTCTCTGACTTGGCCCTTTACAGCTTTTCCTCTGAGTGTGAAATGCTCTCATACCCCTTTGGGGCAATCTAATTATGATGTAGGCTTTTCCTTTTGTCCTCCTTGGCTCTAATATCTTCAAATGACAGCTCTTATTACCTCTGTTAGTGAGAGCAGACATATTTTCCTGCAACCAGGTTGGTTCCCCTTAATGAAGAGAAGCTTTGTCCCTTAGTATTCTCAATTGGTTTCTAAAAATAAAACCTGATACTTTCTTTAGGACAGAAGTTAAGCCAGACAGTCCACAGTTTTCTGAATCTAGAGCGTCCCGGGCCTTTATTACTGTTACCTAATTTCAGTTCCTCATATATTTCTCCTGAATTCTTGACTGACGTCATTCCAATTAAATCACCTTGGTGTTTAAGTGCTGTGCTAAGAATTTGGCCAATCAGGACTCCTAAAAATAAGTTGACACTAATTCTGACAATGTGACCAGTAAGTGTTGATGCTGCATTCTTGTTCATTCTTTTGTTTTATGAGCAAATGAGCTTTGGGAGGGGCGCAAAGATGGTCTCCACTGCCTGCTTTCAGGAACTGATGTACTTCTGATCCCGCAAAGAGGAGTTTGAAATAAAATCAGGCAGAGTACGTTGAAAGCAGCTAGCTTGTCTACTTCCTTCATTTCGAGTTACACTGTCTTTCTTTTTCTTTCTCATCTTTAGTCGTCTAATGGACCATCACCAAACTGGAGTTAAGTAGCATGCAGTGTGTTCACTGTCATCATCTTTCCATCAGCTCTTTGTCTGCTTTGGACAAGTTTTCCAAAACAATTCAGTTTTGGCAGTTTCCACCTCATTTAAGTACATTGAAAAAGCTGTGAATTACTGCCCTGAAAAGTTTTCCAAACTTCCAAGTTCACCTGCCATTTAAAACTGCTGTTTTCCTCATTTTAACTTTTGTAACACTTCCTTCTACAAGGATCTCTGAAGTTATTAAAAAAGAACTCCAGTAGCATGTGGCACTCTTTTACATCTGCCTTACCTTTGGTCTTGTACATTATTAGAAGGAAAATCATTTACTTTCAAACAATTGTTTCTTGCCTAAGCTGTGAGTTTTTCCAATGTTATTTTAACCAGTTTGCTTGCAGTGGGAAAAATTTTTTTTCTAACATTCTATTTTTTATAGCATATGAAAATAGAGCAAAAAAAATATGAGTTTGGGGTAGCAAATATCCTGATTAACAGATAAATCTTGTCAGTTCTTTTTACCAGAATGGATGCAATCTTCAGGCATATTTCATGCTGAAAATGTGTGAGGTGTGGGTCCAAGAACAAACTGCATTTCTGATGAAAGGAATAACCTCTGCATAAGCTATAGGATACATTAACTTAACAGAAAAGGCACTGAGGATAACTATGAATTCAGAACTGTGCTAGGCATTGTGGAGACATGATTTACACCAAGTTGGAGTTCTAGTTGGAGGGACAAGACTTTGATGTGGACATTTAAATGACAATACGAGATAACAAGTCACAAGGAGTTAACTAGGTAGGACTGGCAAGAGTTGTTTGTGAGTCATTGGGTGAGAATGGTCAGAGATGTCTCCACGGAAGAGTTGACAACAGAGCAGAGTTTTGTGTGATGGGAGGACCCAAGTAGGCAAAAGGCAAGGAAGACGGCCTCTTGGGCGGGAACAGTGGTGGGAGTGAGGTTTAGACTCAAGAAGCAGAAGATGTGGCAGGTCCTAACGAGTACTACTGCTGTCAGCTAGGAGTAGGACCTAATTTTGAAAAAGCATTTGGGGCCACATCATGGAGGGCCTTGATTGGAAACCTAAGGAATCTGGAGTTTATCTTTAGAATAATGAGCAGTTATTGGATAAATTATTAATCTCTTTTTACTTCAGTTTACTGTAAAGTTAGGATACTAATCATTCCTGTTGCATAGGTTTGCTGTGAGACGAATTAATGTAAGTAAACATTTAGAACAGCGCTTGTCACATAAGAAACACTCAGTCAATGAGAGTGATAATTATTTTAAATGATCGTTAGTGGCATTATTATTACTGATCAGGAAGGAGCATTATGAATATGCTTAATAGCAACAAATCCCCTCAGCATTGAACAGGAAATGTTCCTTAGACAATCATTCCTGAACTTCATCTTTAAATTATTAAATATTCCTTTGTCTATCTCTTAAAATAAATAAGTACATTAAATAAAATGGAAGATCTCTTTTCATCATCCATCATCAGGACCCTTTGCCCTGGGTTCTGCCCTGGTCCAGTAAATCTCATGCCCTTCCCAGTAGGACCAATGACACTGACATAGAATAGTTTTGAAGGATCACATCCAATTTATTTGAACCTTTGGTTTAATCCTGAAGAAAAAAGAGAAGCAGATGAGGTGTGTTGAGATATCCCTGTCCCAATCTGCTCTGTTATTCTATTTTATATCTTTTCCTCACTCCATCCCTCCACTATGTCCTCTATTTCAGTGTCCAAAACCCTTGTATATAAAAGTACATAACGAATGAGATGGGTACAGAGGAACAGTTCCCTGGCCCTTGCACCATGTTTCCTCTCCATCCCTGGGCTCCTATGATGTGTTACACATGTGCCAGGCTCTGGGCACATACCCACTTTCCTTTCTCTTTTCCATCTACTCTCTTACTGAGTGTCAGGAGTGAAATGAAGAGGAGGAGGAAATGAGAGCATCAGAGAAAGAACCAAGAAGGGTTATAACTGAAGATAGGGGACAGAAAAGCAAGAATCGTGACGATAACAGGAAACACATTCGATGTCAGATCAGCCTTCTGGGCTGCACACAGTTCTTTAGAGCTTCCTGTGTGGTCCCTGAAGCAAACATGAAGGGAAAAATAATATTGTAAATTTATGCTGTAATTAAAAGTAATATATTACATTTATTCTAAGACCTAAAATAACTCCTCAGTAAAGGCATATGAGGATAACTTAACCAACCAGCGACAGATAAAATGGTTTTACATAAGAGTGCCAGTATTTGCAATTAAATGTATTGTTGGTCAATGGAGTCAATTATGGTGTCTTTCTCCTGGTACAGCTGGTTACTCATGATTGTGAACAACTGCCTTTGATCCTTTTAGGTAGATTGTATAGTTGCTTAAATATTCCCTAGTAGTATCCACTAATTTTTTTGAATTATAAAATATTTTTTTTCTGTAAGCTCTTTCTTCTTTCTATTTTGGGGAAAATGTATTATTAATTTTTAAAAATTATTTTGTTCCCAGGGGCTTCCATTGTAACTTCTAGTGCTGCTGTTTATTAGAAAGAAAACATCATCATGTTATGTTGTAAAAAGAAATAATAACTCTGAACCACAAAAATTACAACAACTATAAAAAATGTTGTGAATTTTTTGAAAACGGTAGTTGAAATGTTATTGGATATTTAGCTTGAGGTTCATGGTACAAAATATTGACTTGATTAAAAAGGAATTAGCTTTGTTGAGTTGGAATGACTTTAGGGAAAAGACAGGAAAATGAGAGGAGAGCTTGAGGTGATTCCCAGTGTTTCTGGGTAGAAGACTTCTTACTGGGTAATAGGTGCCCTACTGTGCTTCTCTACAAGACTCTACAGGTCAAGTCCTGCCTCACAATGGCAACTTGTTTAGCTTAATGGCACTTTCTGTCACCAAACTGACCCAGTGGCAGTGACCTCAAACACACGTCAGTGTTCACAAAATCACTGAATTCAGAGGACTTTGGCTTAAATGGAAAATAATCTACTCTCTTAAAGAATAAAACAGTTTAAAATCAAAATTTTGTTCTATGAGAGACAGCGTGGGATAATATAATTTGGGGATTTGCAGGGTGGAGGTCACATAACCATAGGAGCTGTGTGGTTCCAGGTTGGTTATTTAACCTTTCTGAGATCCTTTTATTCATCAGTAAAACAATTACTATTTCAGAAAGTCACAGTGAAGATTAATGAAACAATAGAACTACAGTGACAAGCCTGGCCTCCGGTAGACAGTAAGTAATAATCAGTAGTGTGCTGCAGCTGGTCCTTATCAGCTCTCAAGGACTGATTGATCAATTATCAGAAATTTTGAGAGTCAGTTGTTAAACACAGTCATTGTTGAAAATTATATATATTTACAGTTAAAAATTATATTAAAAACAAATGAAATATATATATACTCATAACATCACTTTCTAATCAGTTTATTACATTTTATTATTATCTATGTTCTGAGTCTATTTGCATCTATTGTATCTGTAGGATGAAAACACTGTATGATGGTGTTCCACTGCACTTTTCTTCCCAACTCTGAATTCGGTGACTACATGGTGGTAACTTGAAATCATGGTGGGAATATTTGCACCTCAGATATTGGGAAAATGCTACAAATCAGGGTTGTTTTTTTTTTCTCCCCTGAAGAGAGCTGGTTGTTAAATATTTATCACCACTGGTAACAAAACCCATTAGTTTTCTTCCCTTTAACGTACGTAAAGTGTCTGGCAGCATGTATGGCACATAGAATGTGCTGGTGAAACACAGGTCTCCAATTTTTCTTTATTTTTTTGGCCACCCCACACGGCATGCGGGGTCTTAGTTGCCCCACCAGGGATCAAACCTGTGTCCCCTGTAGTGGCGGAAGCATAGAGTCTTAACCACTGGACTGCCAGGGAAGTCCCTCCATTGCTCTCAATTGGGGGTCAACTGACTCTTAGAAGTAGAAGGAGCCTTAGATATAATCTCATTCAATTCCCTTGGTAGACCAGAGGCAAAGTGGCCTGCCCAAGGTCATGGGTAATTAAGGACAACCCCAGAGACTCAAAGCCTTGTGTCTGACCTTGATGATTCCCAAGTTCTCTCTCCTTCCTTCCTTCAAAGTCAGAGTAATTAACCCCACCTGCAGGCTCTGTAACTGGGACATTGAGCAGGAGGAACTTAGGAGCTCTAGCTTGACATTTGGAGTTCAGCCTAAATCCCACTTAGTCCTCATCCAGTTCTGTCCTGTGCTCCCATTTTGGTAACTCACCATGGGCCTTATTCTGCGGTCTCACTTTACTTCCTGGATTCCTGGCAACTCTGCCAAGGGACCTCACTTGCTTCCTCTGCTGGGGTCCCTGTCTTGGGACCTTGAGCTTCTATACTTAGGCCTTTGCCTTGTCCATGCCAGGCAACCTTCCTTTGTAGGGACAGCAAACCTGCCTGGAGCAGATCCTTGCTACTTGCTGTTACCCAGCATAAGTGGATTTCAGGATTGCCTTCACACCTGGATTCACTGCTTCCAGACCTTTCCTTATGTCCTTGGTGTTAACTCTCATCTTCCTCGACAAGACCAAAGACATGGGACCCATGGTCACAATATTGCCACACTCGAGCTGCTAGCTCCCACATTTGGCCTGCTGGGCTGGGCTTCCTCCTCTCAGACCCTATCCCTGTAAGCAAATCTGCCTCTGGGTCATGTACCCTTCTAATCTCTGTTTCTCTGTGGTTGGCTAAGCCAGGGACGATCCTGTCACAAAACATGATAAAAGTAAAACTACAAAGGGAAACTAGCTCTACCAGACATTAAACATACTATAAAGCCTCTATAACTAAAGCAGTATGGTACTGGCTCTTCGGAGAAGTGGGTCGTTCCAGAACTGAGGCAGGGAAAATGCAAGATGAACCCATAACATCTTGTGATCTTATTTAGTGGGGAACGCTACAGTCTTTTTCACTAAGATCAGGCACAGGTACGTTTCTCCCAAACCATCAAAGACCACATGGTCCACCTGCTCTGTAAATTATTCCAGGTCAAATGTCCACAAACTAAGGCCCACAGATCAAATCTGGCCCTCCGCCACCTGTTTTTGTTTTTTTTTGCGGTACGCGGACCTCTCACTGCTGTGGCCTCTCCTGCTGCGGAGCACAGGCTCCGGACGCGCAGGCTCAGCGGCCATGGCTCACGGGTCCAGCCGCTCCGTGGCATGTGGGATCCTCCCGGACCGGGGCACGAACCCGTGTCCCTTGCATCGGCAGGCGGACTCTCAACCACTGGGCCACCAGGGAAGACCCGCCACCTGTTTTTATGTATAAAGTTTAATTGGAACACAGTCACTCCCACTTGTTTCCTTATTGTTTATGGCTGCTTTCTGGCAGAGTTGAGTACACACAGCCCTCTGTATCCATGGATAGAGAACGCATGGATACATGCTGGGGTACAACCGTTCTACGCCATTTTATATAAGGGACTTGAGCATCCTTGGATTTTGGTTTCTGTGGGGATCCTGGAATCAATCCCCCATGGATACTAAAGGATAACTGTAGTTGCAACACAGAGACCATATGACATTGCCTAAAATATTTACTATCATTTACTATCAACCCATTATAGAAAAAATGTGCTGACACATGTTCTAGAACATGGAATGGGAAGGAAAACTTCCTCACTTCTTTTATGAAACAAGTTTGACACTGATACATAAGCCAGTTAAAGATAGTATAAGGCAAGAGTACTGAAGACCGGTAACACTCATGAACACTGATGTAAAAATACTAACTAGAATACAGTAAGCAAAATGTTTCCCTGTAACTTCTTTGGCATTGTTTTGAACGGAACTTTAGTAATTTGGTTCAGTGCCATATATGTCTATGTTATCACTGCCGGTGGTGGTTTGGGTTTTTTGAGGTCACTGTGCTTAGTGTTGGGGAACACAGACAAAGTCTAATTGATGCCCTCACTATGCCTGTTGTCCATGGGGGAAATAAACACTGTAAATATTTCACTCAAAAGTGATGTTTATCAGGGTATAAATGGAGGGTGTAGGAGCAATTACCAGGCCAAGGGGTTCAAGGAAGGCAGTTCCGTTGTTGTACATTGCATAGTACACCACTGTGTCCATTTTGCCCATATGGAGCCTGGCACACATCTACAATGAACAGGAACCTTGGACTGTGCACTGCTATGCTCCTTGTGTCCAGCACTGAGCCTGGACTCTCGTTCCCTCCAGGGAAGCTCATTTCATTCTGCACTGTTGCACTTCTTGGGTCCAGTACCAAGGCTGGCACTCAACCTCTGTGGGCAGGCACGTTGCATCACGCCCTGTCAAGCTCCTTGTGCTCAAAGCTCAGCCTGCCCTCAGCTCCTTGGAGGTAGGTGTCTTGTGCACTGTTGTTTTCCATTTGCCCAGCATTGAATCTAAGTGCTCCTTGAGGGTAGGCATCTTGTACACTGGTTCATCCTTTGTGGCAAGCAATGAGCTTAGGATAATTGCTTTCCTTGTACATTGTTCATCATGCCCACTTGTGAGCCTGGCACACAGCTCCTTGAGGGTAGGCATCTTGCATTGTGCACTGTCATGTTCCTTGTGCCTAGCATTGGGCCTGGCACATAGTTGTAACTGGAATGATTCTCAGTTGAGCCATGAAGGGTCAGCAGAGGTTACCCAGGTAAACACAGAACAGAGGATTCTGGGTAAAGGAAGTAGCCTGAAAAAGGCAGGAATGTAAGTGTTGAGATGTGTTTATACACTTTTTATTCCTACTGCCTGTTTTTTCCCTTCTGGTTTTTGGCCACCCCCAGCAAATGGGTCATGGAGACACATTTCTGGCAACCTGCCAAGACCTCTGCTTCCTGTTGGGGGCCACGTGTTTGGGGCCTCAGTTCCACTCACAGTAGGATGTGCATCCTGCTAATTTACAGTGAGATAAGTAAGACCCTAGTAACTTTCTTGGAGATGATGTGTTAGGCTCAAGAATAAGCAGAACAAGCAGCAACTTACTTGAACTTACTTTCACATTTTCCTCCTATTCTACCTGGAGAGAGAATTTTGTTATTTCATGGTTTTCTGATGAAAGATGTCTCGGGTGGGAAAATCTTCAGCAACTCTGAGAGTGTCAGAAATTTTCAAAGAGGAGGGAGAACATGCTTTGAAAGCTGAGTTAAAACGCTTCTCTCTTCTGAATGCCTTTCACAGCATAGGGTCTGGTCTTTTCGATCTGCCTTTTGAAGTTCTGTTATCTTTCAAGCTTAATTCCTCTTGGAGTGTGACCAACTTACTAGAGAAGCTATGTTTTTCAAAAGGAATGTTGAAACCAGAGCATTTCCATGGGAATATGGGTTAGTGTTCCTGTACTTTTTCTCCCTCCTAGCACTCGCCCTGCTCGAAAGAAAGTGCATTCTCCTGCAGGCCTGTGGATCCCACGCTATTGTTTCTCAACCAAATTGACTAGGACAAGCAAAGTGAATACGCTAAAGGGATACCCCCTCCATCCTGCTGATGCTGTTGTGCCTGAGTTTAGGTCCAGGAGTCTGAGACTGTTGTCTCCCATAGGTCGAGGGGCTTACCACCATTTTCTGAGGTTTTGGGTATTAACAAAATATGTCAAAAAATACTTTTTGGAAAACTAGGGTAACCGGTTAGGATACCCTATGAAAACTGAAGCAATGAGGTTGTGCTCCTCTGGCAGTACATGGGTGCAAGTTACCCAAAGCAAGGGCAGAAATCTCAATATCCTTGTACTCCGTGTGATTTGGGGATTCTCTTCTGGGCCTCCAGTGAAGAGTTCCTAGGTCTGAGAATGGCTCCGGCAGTAGTGGATTTGGGGTTAAGGATAATCCCACTCCTTGGTCCCTAGATGGGCAGTGGTCCACGCCTCTACTGTGGACGACAGGACATTGAAGGCACCAACTGGCAGACGAGACCCAGGCAGGAGTGACTCACTCTGTTTTCTACAGTGGACGCTGATGAAATACCAGCCAAAAGACCGAGATTAGATTGCTTTATTCACCGGGTGAAAAACAGTCTCTACGATGCTGCCAGCTTATTTGGATTCCCATTCCAGCTGACCACAAAGCCTGTGGTAACTTCTGCTTGTAATGGAACATGGAATGTGGTTCCTTCAGGAAAGGTATTTTTGAATTCTTCATCTTCTGAACTGACAGGTTCTGGATCCTGGAACAACATGCTGAAACTGGGTAATAAATCTCCTAATGGAATAAGTGACCATCCAAAGATCAGTGACAGTAACTCGAGATCAGCCATGCAGAGTCCTGCCTTCCTTTGGTTTTACTTTGAGCTCAGAAGCCTGTAATAGAAGACCAGGTGGCCGTCGCCATAGCAAAGGCAATCTGGGGAGTTCCTTAACGTGGAAGTCTCAGGAACAGGTTGTAACAGAGATGATTTCTGAAGAGGGTGGCAAGGGTCTGAGGCGTCCCCATTGTACTGTGGAGGAGGGTGTTCTAAAAGAGGAGAGAGGGCTTCCCTGGTGGCGCAGTGGTTGAGAGTCTGCCTGCCGATGCAGGGGACATGGGTTTGTGCCCTGGTCCGGGAAGATCCCACATGCCGCGGAGCAGCTGGGCCTGTGAGCCGTGGCCGCTGAGCCTGCGCGTCCGGAGCCTGTGATCCGCAACGGGAGAGGCCACAACAGTGAGAGGCCCGCGTACCGCAGAAAGAAAACAAAAACAAAACAAAAAAAAAGAGGAAAGAGAAATACCGAAGGTTATTAGAGTGACTTAAAGAAGGTGGTCATGGAAACTCTGTTCCTCCTGTAACTTCAACTCATCATAGTTCTCAAAGAAGTCAGATGGACACATTAAAGACCAAAGGCTGGGGGCAAGAGCAAAGTCATGGAGTCAAAACAACTCAGTTTGTTCCAAAACAATATAGAGTTGTTGAAACAAGGGGACCTCTACGGTCAATGAGAAGCGAAAAGAGGTGCTCAAAGGGGAAAACTTCTGATACAGAGAAGACAGTTGGAATCAGACTTGAAAATGAAGGTAGGAGGGGACTCCAGCTGGAACCTGACGTATCTGAAGAAGTGTCAGCCTGACTCCACCTGGGCAGTGGAAACAATGGCTTACTCAGGAGGAAGATGTCAATACTTGAGACAAAAGAAAAAAATTCCTCAAACAAAGAGAGGGATAAAAGGACATATGATCTTCTTGAACTTACAGAGGACATGGAAAAGGAAATCAGTAATGCTCTAGGCCATGGCCCACAGGATGAGATCCTAAATAGTGCTTTCAAATTCCGAATCACTCGAGGAGATATCCAGACCTTGAAGAACTATCACTGGCTCAATGATGAAGTCATTAATTTTTACATGAATCTCCTGGTGTAAAGAAATAAAAAACAAGGGTATCTAGCACTTTATGCATTCAGTACTTTCTTCTATCCAAAATTAAAGTCTGGGGGTTACCAAGCAGTGAAAAGATGGACCAAAGGGGTCAGTCTCTTTGAACAGGAACTTATTCTGGTGCCTATTCATCGGAAGGTACATTGGAGCCTGGTAGTGACAGACCTAAGAAAAATGTGTCTTAAATATCTGGATTCTATGGGACAAAAGGGCCACAGGATCTGTGAGATTCTCCTTCAGTATTTACAGGATGAAAATAAGACCAAAAGAAATATTGACCTGAATGTTTTAGAGTGGACCCACTACCACATGAAGGCACATGAGATTCCTCAGCAGTTGAATGGGAGTGATTGTGGAATGTTTACTTGTAAATATGCAGATTATATCTCTAGGGACAAACCCATCACATTTACTCAGCACCAGATGCCTCTGTTCCGGAAGAAGATGGTGTGGGAAATCCTTCATCAGCAGTTGCTGTGAGAATGCCCTGCCGTGGTCCCTCCAGCTGCTGGTGGTTCTTTCACAGATGGACGTTTCCCTATACCTCATGCATTGTGGGTTAAAAAGTCCCTGCATCACCTCTGTTCTCTCACAGGTACTGAGCTGTCAGAAGTGCATGAAGGCCCCTCTCTGCACCCTAGTCCTGACTTGGTGTGCGGAGGGCTGCTTGCAACCCTGTTTATAGCAACCCTGTTTATAAGGCCATGCCTGCTCAGAGCCCTGGACTCTCTACCCACACAAGAACAAACGCTAATTAATACTCTTTTTTTAAAGATTTTTTTCCCCTATGAATGTGGGAAACGATTTATTCTACTTTATTCTTCTGTGTGTTTGTTCAGGTGTACTCATTCTCTCACTCATTTGCAAACATAATGGTCAGTGGCTGTTTTCTGCTGCTCTTTTAAAGGTAACTCTAAATTACTCATTTGAACTATTTATTTCTGAAAGGAATGTTAAGCTGCCACTCCCTGCTGGAGATCAGGAGGGAAAGCAGTGGGGAGGGGAAGGGTTAATAATTAACTTCTCTAGCGCTGTGGTGTAAGGCTCTGCCTTTCAGAGGAAGTTCCACACTACAGCATTGGCACGGTGTCGTGGCAAAGTGGAACTGTGGCCAAGGAACTCTGGCTATCCATCCAAGTGTCTTCAGAAGAGTGTCGTGGTCATCCTAAAGAGACTTCCCTTTCTGGAAATGAGGTGACTTGGCTACTCTTGAAACTGGATTTAAAGTCACTGTAAACCCTAAATCTTCATTTTCATCCCACATCTGGTTGAGTATAAACCTCACATATGTAAGTGCTGGACTGAGCTGTTTATTTCAAAAGATACTATTCAATTTAAAGCTATTTTTCCTCAAAGTTTCTTTCTATATATAAAGCCAAAATTAAGTTCGGTACTCATTAGGATTTACATCTCTCCATTCCACTGCCGCTGAAATCTGTGCAAGAAAAGTTAGCACTTGGCTCTGAGGTTGCCAGTTATACAGTAATCTATTTTGCAAATGAAAGTTTGTATTTAACTGTTTTGTTCACTAAAAACCTTACAGTGGTTGCACATATTTAATTTCAGAAAGTTTAGAGTTAGAACATATTTTGCAAGATCTAGTGCCTAATGTTGCTTTTCTGATGTAATAAAAGGTGGTCTGGAAAAAAAAATGTCAAAAAATAAGTCAGAGTTTTTCAGGAACAGTAGTCTAATGTCATTTGGAGGTAATGTCACCAGTCCAACTGTGACCTCTTCGCCAATGTAAGCCTTGGAGCAAATGACCCTCCTTGCACCCCCTGTGATGGGTCCTACACTAAATGCATGTATCTACGATCATCCATATTGGGTGGGCTCTGAGTGGTATTGTGCATGAGAAGCTATTTTTCAGCAAATAATGAATTTTCAAGATTCTTGATATTATTTAAATAAATAGTTATAAATTTTTCATTTGAAAAAAATTTTTTTTACTTATTTACTATGGTACAAAGTGTGAGTCTGTGGCCTTCAAGGGAAAGGGAAATGTCGATGACAATACTTGTCCTATAGTTGCTTACAATGAGAAGAAATGTTAAACAAAGACACCATTCTCTCTCTCTCTGTTTTTAATTTCCTGGCCCCACAGCATGTGGGATCTTAGTTTCCCGACCAGGGATAGAACCTGTGCCCCCTGCATTGGAAGCACGGTGTCTCAACCACTGCACTGCCAGTGAAGTCCCAAAGACACCATTCTCTTAATGATGCTGCGTTTACTAAGACAATAAAGTCAACACCTACATTTTAGAATAGAGAATAATGGTTCTCCACCTGGGCTGCTTATCTGCAACCTGAGGGGTAGGAACTGGCAGAAACAATTCTTTTGAGTCTCTGCCAGAATTAGCTGTGAGATACTGAAATAAGCAGCGCAGTGGGTTAACCATATTAGATGTTAACCATATTACCATCCTGCCCTGACAGGTGTAATTCTATTGACAGGTGGATACTCAGGTCAAGACTTTTCATGTATTCACAGCTGCTGCCTCTTCACTTGCTGAATTTTCCAAAATCATTCATGCATCAAAGTATGTTCCTAAAAGATTTGCCTGTGTCTATATGTTGTAACCATTCAACTGAGACGCAAGAATCAACTAGATTCAGGGAATGACAATTTCAATTTGCAGGGACTTCCACTATTAGAGTAGAAATAAGTAGATCATCCATGGTCTGGTTGTTTTATTTGGACATATGGAGCCTTCATCAAATAATTAGCTTTAATCATTCTTTAATTAATATCTAATAATGATTTCCTAAATGTGTCAAAACAAATAAAAGTGGGTGTCTGTTCTACTCTGTGACTGGAGAGTTATTGTGTATACGAAGATTCCTGTTTTTTTCTAGTGTCTTTGTGGCCAATGAACGGTCTACTTCTCTTTGAGTCCACCGTATCGTGTCTGCACATTCTCAGGCTAAGATGTGTTAACATGAAAAAGAGGTAGAAGTGTAATTAAAAATGACAACAATGAGCTGTATGTACTTCTATACCATTAGTGAACTAAGCTGTTCACCTTTAACACTGTAAAACCCTAAACAGTGATATTCAGAGCACGGTTCAATGTGATGAAAGTGGCAATTAATTTATTGTTTCGGTCATTATTTTTGAAATTGGCAATTTTACTTTATGCTAAATTAAGTGTAGAATTTAACAGTTTAATAGAGAAAATTTAGAAATCCATGTCATTGAGGGGCCAGGACTCATATAGATAGCAGTTGACATCTGCGGCGTCACTGTCATACATTATGAGACATAAAGGAGAGAAGTGATTGAAACTGTCATGCTGGTTCCTGGCATGAAAAGGTCTTTGAAGTGTAGAGTCTGAAGCTAGCCCTTGGTTCTTAGCATCTGTATCTTACAACGCATTAAAAGTATAATGGGCGTTCAGGAGCCCAGCAAAAGCCTGCATTATGTCCATTGCTGGGGAATATGTCTGGCTGTATGGTGGGTTGGCCACCAGAGATCTATTTGCATAAAGGACTTTAGAATCTCCTGGGCAGAGGTCCCATTCTAAGGGAAGAAAGAGACAGGCAGACAAGCTTAATCCAGCGGTAAAGTCTCCATCATCATAAGGAAAAAGTCATTCATCTGTTCAAATTACAAAGGTTTATTGAACACCTATCATGAGATTCTGAGTTTACCATGGTGTCTGTTACTCAGATTTGTCTTCCACTCTAGCCTGGCCTTATGGAGAGGGTGGATTCTGAACACAGAGTGGAAGGGGCACCTTTTTTGGTATCTACACAGGATGGCTTTTGTACTTTTTAAAAGGGAGTATAACATAAGGGGAGACAGGATCTCCCCCCGGCCCCACCCCTTCCACACACGCACACCACGCATACCCATACATACATTGCCATAGGTCTTTGGGGAAGTGGAGATGGTGGCAATGCCAGCTGGGAAGCCACAGTGCCCAGCAGGGTTGGCTGCAGTACTGACAGACAGCCACTCCTGACGGTGCCCTGTGGTGCTGGCTGGCTGTGTGTCAGCAGAGCTAAGGAGCTGTTGAGGGTTCCTGAATGCTCTGAGAGCACGTTGCAGGGGCCAGGGCTCATGTTGGGCATGAGTCAGCCAAAGAGATGGAGAAAGAAGTAATTTCACATAAAGAGTTAAGTTTTCTCCAAATATTTCAAAGATATTGTTTGAAGGAGAAATTGGAAAGATTGAAGTAACTTTTTTTGAGGACAATCACGTAGTCACCAATTTGACCAATTTCAACAAACTCTATCCAAATTAAGGGTTTGTGTAACTGAAGTCAGCTGGTCATTCTGTGGGTATAAACACAGATAATGGTCAGTGGGTGTCTGGTCCCTTTGCAGTCCTTCCCATGACGTGACTCTTTCCCATGCAGAGCACTGGGAATATTCTGTCATGATGATTCTGGCCCCTCACCTCAAAAAACTTTTATTTTCAGTGTTGTTTCCCAGAGAGAGTTATCAATGCCATACTCTCAGAGTTTTAGGCTTGGAGGTTTGTACTTACTAATTTCACACAATTTAAAATTAGTGCCTCAAGCACAATAGATGCAGATAATAATACCAAGTTAAACACATTGTGCTTAAATTTATGTTTAAATTTAAAAGTAATAAAAATGGGGCCTCCCTGGTGGTGCAGTGGTTAAGAATCCGCCTGTCAATGCAGGGGACACAGGCTCGATCTCTGGTCCGGGAAGATCCCACATGCCGCGGAGCAACTAAGCCCGTGCGCCACAACTACTGAGCCTGTGTTCTGGGGCCTGCGAGCCACAACTACTGAAGCCCACGTGCCTAGAGCCCATGCTTCGCAACTAGAGAAGCCACCACAATCAGAAGCCCGTGCACTGCAATGAAGAGTAGCCCCCGCTCGCCGCAACTAGAGAAAGCCCACGCGCAGAAACGAAGACCCAGCGCCGCCAAAAATAAATAAATAAATAATGAAAAATAACTCAGAATCTAGTGATAGGTGTTCAATTAACCTTTGTGGATTGAATGAATGAATCACTCTTTTGTTATTAATTATACTGTTATCATATAATTATTTTCATTATTAATATTAATTATTACTGTGCTTTCAGAGAAACTTGATACAATTCCAAGGTGGAAGACTTGTGATGATCAAGCTGAAGAGTAATGTGATAATCACATGAGGATGAGACACTGTTACAGAATTGTCAAGAACCACACACACGCATGCACGCACATACACACGTGTCCACATGCACAGCACACAATGGTGGCAAGTATAATATTTTCCATGTGAGCACCTTCAAAATCCTTGAATTAGCAAGACAAATAAACATATATTTTTTACCACTGAAACTTATACTATATGTAATGACACTTTAATTAGGCAAATTGTATTCTTTTATCAAAATATTTGTTTCCAGATCGGTTAATGTGCTTCTGAAATATTAATTTATTGAATTTTTCTTTTCTTTATGTGCACTCACTGTGTTTGGCTGGACTGTGACACCTTTGGAATGTAATTTTTAGACGGCAGCTGTGCAAATTTGACAGATAATCACTAACAAAAGAATGGTTTTGATTAGTCCCATAATGAACTATTATAATTAGCTTCTTTCAACAAGCTTACAAATACAAATATGTCCATAAATATTACATGTGTACTAAATGTGTGTACATTTTAATTTTAATGCTAATTCATATTTTTATACAGACTCAATACACGTTACCATTCAAGGTTGATTAAGTACAAGAGGGTTGAAATGCAGCCAATAAAACAAGATTAGAAAGAGATTAGAAACAAATTTTAATTAGAAAATTGCCACCTCAAATCCTTTTAGGAAGTAGGTAGACATAAATAATAAATAGAACCATTTGGAGACTTTTCTTGACAAGTGGCTGGAATTCTGGAGGGCGGTATTCTAGTCACACCTCTAACTCTGGGTTTCCTAGTGACCTTTAGTAATTGTTTGGTAAATCTTTCAGAAGCTAGGAACATATTAGGTGATCAATAAATGCCTCTGAATTTCATTAAGGTCAGGAGAAAGAATCTCAGGTTGTTTTCCTCACAGGACAATTTCCAAGGCCATCTGGAAGAGATCCTGGGACCAATCTAAAATAAGGCTCCTGGCTCTGATCTTTGGAGACTTCAGATATTTTGGATCGAGGATAGATTTTATGGACTTTTAAGAAGACCGAAAATGTTTTAGTTTTTCAGCGTGAAAACAAAAATGTTAAAGATACTTTTAAATGTCACATAATCTAGACCTTGCCGTAAAGTTATCTGCAATTTACCATTAAACTGTTTCTTACCCGTTGGGCTTCAGTGGAGGTGTCCCAGAAGAAATGAGACTTGCTCTGTGTTTCAATGACCAGGGAATTATCTCCTTGAGGGTCACTCTGCCTGCATTCACCTTTGGGAACTTGCAGGGGCGCTACCCTTCAGGTCCTATGCTTCAGGACTTCTGCTTGCTTTGTTTGGAAATGCCCTTTGTGACTGACGGCTATTGCCCCCTCACCCTGTGACACTGGAGGAGAATAAGCTGATTAAACACACCAGCATTTGCTGAGTGCTCTGTTTCCCCTGATTTCTTGCACTCATTTTCTAAGGCTCCTAGAACAACTTACCACAAACTTAGCGGCTTAAAACAACAAAAACTTATTCTTTCACATTTCTGTACATTTAAAAGTCCAAGACAAGTTTCCCTGGGCTAAAATTAAGGTGTTGGCAGGGCTATGTTTCCTTCCGGAGGATCTAGGGAAAACGATTTCCTTGCTTTTTCCAGCTTCTTAAAGTTGCCTATATTCCTTGGCTTGTGGCCACCTCTCTCCATCTCCAAAGCCAGCAATGCTGCATCTCTCTGAAGGTCCCCAAAGTCTAAACCCATTTTTCCATTATCATCATCTCTCTGACGGTCCCCTTTTCTCTTTCTCTCTCCTACCTTTAAGGACCCTGTGGTTACATTGGGCCCACCCAGATAATCCAGGAAGCTCTCCCCATCTCTAAGTCCTTCACTTCATCACATCTACAAAGTCCCTTTTACCATGTAAGGTAACATATTCACAGGTTCCTGAGGTTAGGATGTACATGTCTTTGGAAGGAGGGCATTATTCTGCCTATCACCCTTCTTATTATCGTTATGTTTCTTCAGGAATGGAGGAAGATAAAGTTGTTTTGTGAATTATTACTATAATTGTTATAACTTTCACTGTGATAGAATCACGGTTGAGAGATGTGGTCCATATTTGCAGAAATGGCCACGATAATTTTCTGTTCTATACACACTTTTGTGTCATCCCCTCTCACGCTGACTATGGGCTTGACCATGTGGCATACTTTGGCCAATGAGAAATAACAAACAGGATGCAAACAGGTGCTTGAAGAATGCTTGCATGTTGGGATTTGCCATCTCTTGCTATTCTTTACACCCCTCTGACTACCATGAATACACCCGAGTAAGTCTACTAAGAGGTGAGACACATGTAACCCAGGCACCTTTGTCATTGAGCCAATAGTCAGTATTGGCAAGTAGCACCAATCGATCAGCTGCACAAGCCACCAACATCTAAGAGTGATCACCTTAGATCATCCAGTCACCAGCTGACCTGCCAGAAACCACAGGTGCATGAGGAAGGCCAGCAGTGTGGAGCCCAGCTGGACCAGACCAGAAGGACTGCCCGGATAAGAAACAGAATCCTGAGCTAATCAGGATGTTTTGAGGGTGGTCTGTTATGCAACAAAAGTTAATTAATGCAGGAAGTGACAGGCAAAATGGAAGCCAAAGCCAAGAATAAGGTTGAATAGAAAGAAAATTCAGTTACAAGGGAAAAGTGAAAAAGAATATCCCTTAAAGAAAAACCATAGATATGAAACTTTGGGGAGAGATTCTACACACAGGAACAGCTAAGTACATTGAGTCTAACCCCTCTTTCCTCTCCGCCTTCATGCCCTCAACTCCGTGACATTCACTGTCAAAAGCATGCTCCAGTAATCGTTTTCATCTGACGGTATGATGTTATCTTGAAAGAGCTTAAACATCCCCTAATCTGATGCTCCTATTTTATTTAATAGAAAGCTCAAGCCCAAAGAGATGAACTGACTTGCCCATTTCACTTACATTTAGCTTATATTTCCTTTGTGTTCAATGAAACAAATATATTTCCTAAACACTTTTGAAAACGTTACGGTACTTTACTTACAGGAGAATGTTGTGTTCAGTTTCCTTCTTTTTCCTGTATCTCCCGATATAAGTCTCAGGATGGGTGGACCTATAGCCAGAAGCTTGGTGGCAAGGAGAGAGTATGACTCTTCCATGGTCAGCATACCCAGAGAACTGTCTTTGAAAGGACACCTTTGCCTCATTCCTGGAAAAAATGAGCCAGAGATGGAGGATGCCATCCACGTGGCCTTACCAAAGAAACAGGCAGTTTTGCAGTTGGTCTTAAAGATTGTTCTCTGGTGCCGTTAAAGAAAAGGTAATGTAAAGCAAAGCTGTGTGCATTTAGAAAGGTTGGAGGTGAGCCAGCTCTTTGAAATGATGTTACCAATCTTCTGGGAGCAACTCACCTTCTTGGTGGACTGTTTTTAAAGGGGGATGACATGTATGTTTAGAAACAATAAATCCTTTCACCAACAGCTCCCCAAGACCTGGTAGACTGATATGGTTCACAAATTCAGACGTGATGGAACTAGCCCGATGAGGTACCAAGCATGCTGCTGCCTCCTTGATATGATTGAAAGGCTATTGCTTTTCGACTGAGCTGACTCTAAATAACAGACACTTGTTCTTGGAATACCAATCAGGTGTTTTCTGTGGGAAATGCATATTGCTCTCAGTTCAGTTCTGCCTTTTCAATGCACCAATCCACTTCTAATCATTATGAAAGAGCACTCTTATTCCTTAAAGCTATGATAAAATGTAATTGGAAATAAATCTTTAAAAACATAAAGAAATTGTTCTTGTAGGATGTATCATAAGGTATAATTTATTAGGGCCTTACCAAATGATCATATTTTGGCCTAAATTTCATCCTTGCACTAGCTGTAAAAGAAAGGTTTGCTATAAAAATTCATAAACAGATACTAGGGGGCCTGAGTAACCTACTTAAGAGGACAGACTGTTTTGAAATACTTGAAGTAACACCCATTTACGAAAACAATATGCCAATTAAGAGGCTTTTATTTTGTAAAGCTGGTGCAATTAGATATTTATTTATCAATGCACTGTTAGTATAGTTTGGTACTTTGCCTACTTGGGAATAATTGCAATGAATTTGCTTTAAAATATTTTCACCTTGTTAGCCTGAATTGCTAAGATTTTGCTGTATTTAGTCATTTTTAGAGGGAATGTTTTCAGCAAAGTTTTCTTTTCTGCTTAGACTGTGTCTGTTTTCATAAGTGGAAAATGGCTGCTGAGTGTGTGAAAAGAGTACAAAAGGCTTCAGCAGGCAGACACGATTTACGATCATTTGAAATTTTCCATCCATGGAAAATTCTCAAATTAAGCTTATGAAGACAATCCAATTTAGCAGACTGATAACTGGACAAAGCACAAGCTTATTGGCAGGACTGGATTTGGGGCTGCACTTGTCCTTGGTTCTTACCTTCCCTTAGCAGCATCCCAGGAGTTTTTCACCGGTCCTGGAGCTTGTCCTCCAGCAGGGCCCTTGTTCCAGGGGCAGCACCCCAAGCAGTGCTCTCACAAGGCTCCATCAGCTTTTGTGGAAACTGTTCTGGCAATTGCTGGTCCATCAACATAACAGGTACCAAATCTAAGATCAGATGTGATTACAATGGATTTACATGCCTTTGCTTTATCACACATCACCTAAAGACCCTGATGTCTTAGATTTTTTCCTATACTACAGTGTAATTAGTGGGAAAAATTAATACCTTCATCAACTGAAGGTTTTTGTGAGGTGATTTCAGGTGACTACAAGATGGACTTGGAATTTGATGTCTGTCTATGGGTTTGCATGTCTCCTTTTCTCTCTGTTCCCTACTCTCTCTCTCTCTCTCTCTCTCTCTCTCTCTCTCTCACTCCCTTGGGACTCCTGTTCCTGTTTGTACAATTATAATGGGAATTCCCTGGCTTCCAAAATGGTGTCGTTTCAGCTTTACAATCCAGCAGAAACCTCACCGTTGCTTAAACAGTTTTTTACTCTTTGCAGCTGGAACTGTTTCACAAAACCGTATGGTGCCACCAAGCCTCTGGAAGAAATGCAAAGTTTTCAGGACGTAAAAGGAATAACTTACTAAAGAGAATCCTAGTGGATCTATTGTGATGAGCTGTAGATTCCTCTAGAGGTCGGTTACCTGTTTGATGACAACAGGAAACATTTTCTAAACAAGGAGGTTTGAAACCTCCAGTGGAGTGTGCTATTAAGGTCGTAGGATTTTTATTTCTACCTAGCTCAATCAGCAGTGGCTGTGACTGTTTTTTTGTTTTGTTTGCTTTTTTTTCAGTGAAATGAAACCTGCCTCTAAAAACATCCTCCTAGGCCAGGCGTCCTGTTTTAGGTATCTGTGAGGAGGCCCCAAGGTTTAAAACAACTCTCACACTTATTTAACAACTGGAAACTGCAACACTTTTTTTTTCTGCATGTGATGAAGAAATACTTGCTTACTGAGCTAAAAGCAACAAATTATAAAAGACAGCACAAGTCAAATAGAATCTTAGAATCAACTCTGATATATACCCTTGGTAGCAGCAGCAAAGTTGAAGAAAAATTTGGACTATAAAAGATTATCACTGAAACATTTCTATTCATTACTTTTAAAAATTTCTTTATGAGTCTAGGAAAAGATTGCTATTTTTCAGTTTTACTGGTGGAATACCTAGGCTGAGTTTTTGAAACGTCAGTGTTCCAGTCGAGCATACTTTGACAGTTACTGGTATAAAACTGTATTAGCTGTAGAGTGCTCTAGGAAGATTTATAATAAAATTAATGATAATGTGTTGATTATGTCCTTGAGTGTAGTATTCAGTTTACTCTGACGGTTAGCTGAGAGTTGAGGCATAGAGAAGTCTGATGCTAAGTTCCTTATGTTTGATTTCCTTCACGGCTTAAACGAGAGTGATTGACATTTAGACCCAAGACTCTCACTCCAGACTCACTGTGCAGTCAGTGAGAAGCTGGCCTCTCAGCATGTGCTGGTGTCATGCCTGTTCCATGCTGAGAAAACAGCACCAATGCTAATTGAAACGGTAGAGATGATTACCAAGGCTGAAGCTTGAGAAGCAACATATACCGACAATGAAGGGCAAAGGGCTATTTATTTAGAAAAGTTCACCATCAATCACTGGACAGGATGAACAACTCATGGAGAAAATCAACACTTAGTACAATCAAAAGGGAATCCACTGTTATTTGCTAGGCACTCTCAATGTGAACAAAACTCCCTTAAACATCTTCCACTGGATAAGCAACCATGATTGTGAAAAATCCATCTTATTATTATTATTTTCTCTGTTGATACCTCTTTCCAAGGTTTTCCGAACTATATTTAAGCATCTGTAAATGCAGAACAGTACAGGCTATCTGATGTTAGCAAGCACCCAATTTAGCATTAATTTCTCTGGATGGACATCTGAGCCATATGTTTATGTTAGTAATAGCAACACTACGTAATTGGATCATTCCTGAGCAGGCTGATGTAGTTTCATCTCAAAGAGGGAGTTCTGAGAGTTTGCGGAAGCATCAGCAGCAGCTTTCAGTACAGAGGCTACACAAGTTTTCTAATCTTATTTTATTTAATTTCTCTATTGGTCTGACTTTGATTAGAGGTTCATATAAAACTGTGATTCTTCTATGCCTTGATTATATTAAAGTATTTCTTGTCTGTCTCCTAGCACCAGGAGCAACTGCAAGTAAGTTAATTGTTACAGGGTTGTAGCAGGGAAGCACAAGTGCTCTTTGAGGTGGCTGTTATACTAGATTTCCAGATGGTTGAGATATTTTTAAAAAATATATCCAACCTTGCTTCATATCACAAGGGTACAGAAATCCAACGGAGAAGTGCATCTTTCCAAGTGCTCTCATGTGCACATAAACAGCTTTGACTTTGGGAGCCAGCAAGGGGCACATAAAACAAAATGAATAAAAAAAATTGCACATAGAGTAATTTTAATCCATTCCATTTTTTAAATACCACAATAAATTTAATTTTCACAATAAATTAAATAGCCATATTCAGTTTACAAAATAGAATTACTTAGTGTGAAACCAGTATTTACAACTATATACACTATGTACATGACATTTCTCTTTGTTGACATAGAACACGGAAGTAAAAGGACTTGACTTTCCGATGTGTGACCGACATGCTACAAGTGACACCATGGTCCATATGAGAAAACGATAGTGCAAAATCACTACAGGAACTTTGGAACGATGTCAATTCTATGAGATAAGACATTTTTTTAAATAATAAGAAAATAGTATTTTCTGTTTTCATGGCATCAATTCAGCATCTGAATTAAAGAGTCAGCTTTCCCTTAGAAAAGAATGCATAACCGAATCCTCTACTTCCTGAAACTTCACAGCCATTGGTACATTTTCACATGTTAATCTTTTGGCTTAAATCTATGAAAATGGCAGGCGACAAATTCTGACTCAGAGGAAGACTAACTCTTTGAGAATAGCTGAAGTCACTTTCCCCCAGTACCACCACCTCTTGTTTTTGTAAATAGCATAAAAGATGCAACTATGTAGACAGCAAATTGGTTTGTTTTTTGTTTTTGTAAATTTTCAGTAGAAAAAGAGCTGATCTTATATTTGGTCACAGACTGCGTATGTACAAGTATACATGGAAAAATGACTTGGACAGTTGTGTCTATAGGAAAAGTGCATATTTTAATCCAGACGAGACATTGTGTGTCCCCAGGCACAACACATAGTGTTGTATGACATTATTTTAGGGCCAGTTCAATGTCCTCCCAGTGATCTGGTAAAATTTTTGATTGAAAGGGTGAAAGAATTTGCGCAATTTGGTAATGACAGAGGGGTCCACCTCTGGATGAATGCGCCCCTTGCTGCCCGCCAGGCACTTATTAAAGATAATGTTAAATCGCAAGCAGTAAAACCCTCTGGTAGCGTTGAAATACAAATTGTATTGACTTATCCTCGGGGGAAGATTTAGGAACTTCTCCACGAGTTGAAGTTCTGGCAGGGGTTCCGTGATGAGGCGATCTCCATCGACGATGTGAAATTGCTCAATTGGAAAGTACTTCAACCACCGTTCCAGATGTTTGGTGTAGATGCTGGTTCTTACTGCCTTGTATTTTGTGTTCACTTCGCAGGTATTAGGGTCTATAGCCAGCTTCTCAAACTTGTAATAGGTTTTATTCTTCCTCTCCTTCCCCTCTAGCACCTGAGTGTAATCAGAAATAGCTCTTGTGGTTGGCTCCCTGACAATGATCAACAACTTGATAGATGAGTTCATTTTGTAAATCCTTTCTGGAACTTCCTCCGTGATAAAATACGCTGGGCTCTTTTCAATTGTGATTTGCTGAGGGTAGGAAAAAGGCATCTTTTTCCTATACCACTCAATACCCTTGGCATAATTCTCGTCATTGTCAAAAAAGTGGATTTCTTGAGAGGCTTTGACCACTGCCGGATGGAGGTTCAGCATCTCAAGCAGGGCCCTGGTGCCTCCTTTCCTCACCCCGATGATAATGGCCTTGGGGAGCTGCTGGACCAGGTCATGAAGGCGTACCTGCTCCTTGGAAGAGTTGCCCTTCCGAAACTCGTGCAGCAAGCCACGCTTAAACTGCAGGGCGCGCAGGGGGAATTCAGCCTGACCACGGGCTCCGAACCGGCCTTCGATGGGGCAAATGGGTTGTAGCCTGTAAGCAACAGAGAGATGCTCTAAGGAGCTCACTGCAACTAATTTCTCATTTCTCTGGTTCCCCAGTGAGAGTAAGACTTAAAATGCATAAATAAAACCACTGCTCTCTGCCTACTGCAATCCACAATGAACATATGTTTGGGAAATTTTATTTTAAGCAACTCTGTATTAAATGAAGCACACATAATTGATGGAATATTTTTATTAGTGTTTCTTAAAATTCTTATTCACCAAGCTCTTAATTGACTATAGCGTGTACTGACGTTCACAGTACAGGACAGACAAGTGACACCAACCATACTAATAGCCTTTTAGCAGCCCACCAGTTAACATCATTTAGAAAATACGAAAGACGGAAGATTAGAATCTTCAGTTGGGAGGCTAAAGGGCAGCTAGGAGGCCACATCCTGTGGGTTTCATGTGGTATTATTTTCTTGCAGCTCAGCTGCACTCATATGACTCTGAAAAATCTTTGAGATATAATCTGAAAAGAGGTCCCAGTCTCTGCCCTCGGCTATTTGCGTCATCAACCTGCAAAATTCCAATCTTGGCACTGGCTGAGCTTTCCATTATATGAGAATTTCTGCTTTTGGCCTTGGGGACAGCTAGAAGAGTACATATTTCTTCTGCTTCTCTTTCTCTTTCTATCTAAAAAGGTCAGGCTTATGTTTTCACTTTGCTGAACATAGGAGCAAACCGAATGCCAACAGCAAGTGCTGTATATCACCTACCACACCTGGGACCAGAAATCAACAAGACTCTGGCAGTGTCAGAAACCTCAGGTCCTCATCGTCAAGGCCATTTAAATCCGAGACTCAAGCTCATGAAAGAAGCAAAGCAAAGGATGGAGCCGGAAAGGAGGATTTCCACTTCAACATTGCCCTAAGCAGTGAAAAAGCACCACTGCTTTTTTTCAGAGAGAAAGTTGTGGTAACAATCACAGTGATATTAGGCTGGAGTGACTATTTAATTTGGTGTGACCAATTTATATGGTTAGTAAATTGAATTTCCTTTGGGGTATAGTCTGCAATTGAACTGAATTCATTATAACTTTCCTAAGTTTATCTGAGAAGGTATTTTTGCTTTCTTGTTAAAGGGTATAGTATTAGTCGAAATGGCTGTTAAACCAATTCCTCCAAATGAAGCTTCTAGTTGCCCTAATAATTTGGAGTCTATGCTCCCCTCTCTGTGGCAATGAGGCTGTCTCTTGCTTTTCCCAAGAGACCCCACTGTACCTTTCTTATCTTCTGTAATGTTTACAATTAAAGGGAGAAGGGAAGAACCTCAAGGTCATGCCAAGGCATTTTGCAGAACTGAGGGGAAGGGGCTCGGCCTATGCAATGTTTAAACAGCTATCATAATGCTTAAGGAAATATATGAACATATTTTACCTTTTTTGTGGGTTTTTTATGATTCTGAAAACAACTTATGCTCACTGTGGAAAACATAAAAATATGACATACTATAAAAAACAGGGTTAATCACAGTTAATATTTTAGAGAAACATGAATTTTGTTTTCATAACTTTGTTAATAGGATTAATATGTTAGAGCTCTAAATGGAAGATATATAAGGAGCAACACATACATAGTCAAAGTATGTTTTCAATTGTGACGTTGATGGGGATGTCATAAATTCATCTTTTAGCTCTTGCTGGGCTCTGGTTGAGAATTAAACCCTAATCCCTTAAGGCATCCATTGAATGTAATGGATGGACTTCTCTCCCAGGCATCTTGAATGATGCTGTCCTTGGGAGAACTGAGGAAACAGTCAATCAAATTCTTTGCTGTAGGACTTGATTCTCTCACAGAACCCAGGCTGAGAGAGGCTGAAACAGTGTCTGCCCTGTCTGAGCTCGAAAGGAATTTCTCTACTTCTAGAAAAGGTCATTTTCCTTCTTTCCTTTATTTACCTTCTACCATGGGAGCTCATTCCCTGCAGAACAATTGCTTTTTGGACTCCCTAACTCAAGATAGGAAAAAATATCATATTATTTCCACTCCCTAAAGAGTAGGCATGGACCCCAGACTAAAAAACATGAAATTTTAGGATTGGAAGGGACAGTAGAAGTAATTGAGCTCAGCCTCCCGCCCAGAGAGCAGGGTCTTCAGTTTCTAAAGGACAGGTCTGTGTCAGCATGTGTCAATTTCAGACAATCTGCTCGAACTCGCAAGTGAGAGGTTTTGAGAAAGCCCCCCAAGCAATTCAATTCCTTATAAAAGCTACCCCATTAGAGACTAGAGACCAGGTTAACAATGAAAAGAGTTATCAACTAAATAACTAATATGTTAATGATTGTTAGATCAATTACTCAATAAAGCAAATGATTAGAAGCAAACTAAAGGTATTGGGAAGAACTTGATATAAAAGTTCTATTATGGACATAGGACAATGGTACCACCTCAAGGCTCTTCACTAATAACAAGTCCTACTTTAGGGAACTACTTGGAGTCAGTGATAAGCTCTGGGTTATACCGTTTCCCATAGTGAGTAGGAAGTTTACTTAGGAATTTTGAATTGAAAAGCATCAAAGGGGTTCATTTTATCAGTCAAAATTAATACTGGCTGAAGGAAAGCAAAGACCACTGTTATACTATTTGTTAAGTATTTCTGTGATAAGATCTATAGATTAGAAAAGAAAAACTGTAAGGAAGATATTTTTATTTTAATGTGTGGCTACACTTTTATAGAAAATGGGAATTGAATTCATGGGGAGCATACATCAGTTTTTCAAGAGCAAGAATTAATTTTAAAGGAAGCTTCAAATTTCAGAAATTAACTTCTCTACCCTTTCTAATCATACCGGATGTGGGACAGTCCAGTGGCATTCAATCTGAAGCCAGGTGACACTGCTGGACTTCTGCAGGTCTAGTACCTCTCAACTGTTGGCTTATTTAGAGCCAAACCCTAGCTCTGTAAATTTCCTCTCTGTGAACTTTCCATTGCTTTCTGGGCCATTACTCTGAGCGACAGACTCCTTGTCTGGTATGTTCAGCTCCTGGAAACCAGAGCTAATTAACATAGTTAAAACTCCCCCTGCAGCCATCTTTCCAGGGCAATGGATTCCAAACCTGATGAGCTCCTTTACAGTCTCATACATAATTTTAACTCTCTTGGTAGCACATTAATTGCCCACTTATAAATTTCAAAATGTAGATACATAAATACATCATCACTATTTTGCTACGGCTAGAGGTCAACAACCAGATGCACACAGAGCTATAGTAAATGACATTTTTACTGTACATGGCTTTATCCCTTCTCTGAAAGCAAACAACACACACAGAATACAAATGGATCTTGATGAACACCTTGGTTTGAGCAACTTGGATCTCTTTCTTTTAAAGTCTCAATAAATCAAAATCAATACTGCAGAAAAACATGCTTCTTGGGAATCTTGAAGGAGGAAAACAAATGGATAGATTTAAAATTATGTCCTAAGGAAGTTGAAATCAAGAGACATTTAAAGTTATACAGGCATAAGTATGTGTTTAATCACCTACCTATCCAAGCTCCCAACTCTGGCGACTAGATACAGGAGACTCCCAACAGCAAGGCTTCCCAGCACCAGGAGCTTCTGTCTCAGCCATGCCTGCTGTTTGAATAGCATGGCCCTCCATCAACCTTCAGGACTTCTGCAGCCTGAGAGATGGGGATAGAAGGGGACTCATCAGCAGTCATCTCTTACTGGCTCTGTTGATTGTCACAAAGCCAAGCAGGGGTGGGCATACAGGGGATAAAGTGATGTCACACAAAGAACAGATGCCATACCAGCCTTGACAGCGTTCATGGACAACAGCTATTTAGCAAAACTTACCTACCTTTCCCTGCTCTGTGTTATAAGATCAAATACTAAACCAGAGGGAAGATACTATCTAGACAGAACTTGCTAGGCAACTGTCAAAGTACACTAAAATGCATATATAATTTTAAATGCATACATAAATGCATATATATGTAAATATATATATGCTTTTGTTGTTAATCATTCAAAGAATACTGATAAAATGAGCAACGGAGCAACCTGAGGTTTAGCAGCAGGGCAACCAGTAAACTAAAGGTTCTACTTCAGTATAATGGGATGAAGGTAGCAATTGAAATCCCCCTTCAGTAAGTTAGTATTTGGGGCATAACAATGACATGCTTTACTGATATGTTTTTTGTTTCATTTCGTTCTACTTGTGAACGGAGGAAGGGGGTAAGATCAAAAGCTATGTCTTTACTTACTGAGGTCATCAGTGGTAGCTATCAGTATCTCAAATGTTTGGGGACAGTGGCTCTCAGTAACCAGATGTTTCCCTTCATCTCCTCTGCCCAGGCCTGGACTGGACTGACTGATTCTGAAAGCATGCTCCGACTAGATGCCCTGCTATGTGACCCCCTCCTGGCTCTCAATGAATTTAAACAGGGTTGGTGTTATGGGCCTTGCTCTAACATCAAGACAGAAGCTTACCCGGAAGCTCTGTACTCTTACACCTGAAATAAGGCCAGCTGAGGAGTGTAAGGCTTTACTAGTGCTGTTATTAAATTTTGGGAAAAAATGCAAGCTTCCGATTCAGTCTCTCTTATTAAATATAAATCCAATCCCCCTTTCAAGATAAGATTGTTTGCTTCACATTCAAAGTCAAAATGGTAACCCCAGAAGAGGGACAACAGCAATGGGTCGTGGTTAGAGATTGTTTTGATGCAATAGTCTCTCCCTATTTGCTAAGTGAAGATTTTCTCTGCACAAAAAAGGATTATACTAGGATTGATGGGTTGATTCATTCATTCATCAGGAAATACTGAGCACTGATAGCATTTCCAGCTATTCTACTAGGTTTATGGGGGATCCCAAAAAAGATCCTTAAAGAGTTTTAGCCCTTGGAAAACTGATGGTGTGATTAGAGGATCATGAAACAATCAGAGAACACCACCTCATTCGTGATAATGTATGAATAACTGTTGGGAAAAGAAAATGAAGGAGATGGTCAGGTATGTGGGCTCGATGGGAATGCTGTTTGGTGGTATGTAGTATATGATTTGTTGAGGAGGCTGTAGGAGGTCATCCCAAAAGGGAGAGAGAAGAGCAGCATTCACCCAACACACAGCCCACAAATATTTATGGAACGTGACTTAGGTTTTAGATTCTGTACCGTGTGCCCCAGAGATAGTGACCAACATGGGAGGCTATAGTCTCGTGGAGAAGACAGAAACTAAACCGGTAAATGTAAGGTTCACATGTACCTACAAATTGTAATAACAGAGGAAAAGTACAGGATGCAGTGAGAAAGAATACAGGGGGAAGCTACTTCGTCCTTCTTGAAGACGTGACATTTGGGCTTACGCCTGGAGCACAAGGACCAAGGAGGGCTGGAGGAGGGCAAGGTGGGTTTCAGCCAGACTAACCAGTGTGTGCAAAAGTACTGAGCAGGGAAAAAGCTTGGCTAGATTGAGAAGCGAAGGAGGGTTGGTGTGGTTGGACACAGGGATTTAGCGGAGAAGAGGAAGGGCTAAGAGCAAAAGCAAAGGAGAGGCCTTTGTAGGGACTGGGTGAGGCTGGGGTTCTAGCTTAGCATGGCCTGCCTTGTGTGTAGATAAAATGGGGAAGAAAAGGGGGAGAGAAAAGGAGGTTTGTTGAGACCGACTGTGTGACAAGGACATTATCCAGGTGGTATTTCAGGAAATTGTCAGAAGAATCCTACTAGGCAGATACAGTTATTTCCATTTCAAAAACAGGTAGAGTGAAGCTCTGGCAATCTTCTCTAACTTGCCTGTGATCACACAACTCGCAGGTAATGTGGAGGCAAAGGCAGTAACTTATGTAGCATGACTCAGGGCTCCACTGAAAGAATCAATCTTCTCCTATCTCTGGGTCGATGTCTGAAATCCTCGGAGCCACCTACCTTCAGCACAGGGCTCTGATCCCTGTTGAAATGCAAATACTGCAGCAAGATGTGGAACAGGGTGGCAGAAAGAAACCTGTGTTCAAGTCCCCTATTGAAATTCTCCCCTTAGTGATCTTGCAGTGGCTGTTTAGATTCTCTGAACCTTTTTTCCTTCTCTATAAAATGGGGACAATCTCTAACTTCCCCACTCCATAGGGCTATAACGAGAAGGAAGTAAGGGTTCTACAAGTGACATCACTACACAAAGGCTTATTAATATGCCAGGCTAACATAAGGGATTATGTGTCCTTATATCTTAGTGTAAATGAATTTAATGTGTGCTCACAAACAGTATGAGAGACAAAAAGCTAGGATGTGGTTGAAGAGGGCCAGCTACAAATGGGAGAGATGGGAAAAGCAAAGGTAAAAATGTGCTTGCCCGTGGCCTCAATGAGGGTCACTGGCCTCATATAGAAGAGCAACTTGGAGGGAGGCTGGGGATCACCTGGCCTCCTCTGCTACCTAAATGTAGCACCCACGTTCCCCATTCAAAACTATACCGCATGATGCTTAGTTTGCTTTCGCCAGCTCCCTGATCCACCTGTCTGTCTGCAGCTACAGCTCAGCCATTCTTCAAGGTCTGGGCCATGTCCCAGTTCCTCTAGGAAGGGCTCTCCAGCTGATGCCCTAGTCCATGGTCCACTCCCTCCTCTCCTGAATTCTTGTTCTTGTAGTTAGAACCTCAGTTAGGAGTCCAGTGTTCAGAAGTGTTGCACTAGTGTTAGCTGCTGCCTCCTGCGTGTTCCATCACACCTCCTAGCAATGGGCTAAGCCCGCTGACTGAGAAATCCGAGAAGACTAACTGAAAGGCAGTCCGCCTGGAATCTGTCTGCTTTGCTCCACAGGCTGGTGGTTCCCCACGTTGAACTTGCAGAGTCTTTAGAAAACACACACTTGCCCCCCCTACTCAGAGATTCCAACTCAACAGGTCTGTATTAATCTTGTGTCTGTATTTTTACAGTGGAGGGAATGACGCACAAAACTTCAAATCGTTTTCTATTATCTTTTTTCTCCTTGGTCACCACGGTCAGTAAACTCTCCTTAATTTCTTCTCTCCTTGTCTTAGCCAGGCACTTAGTGCCTCTCTTGTTTCTTAACATTTGGGTGTGTCTCTGTGTTCATTTCCTATGGTCCAGACAGTCTGATTAATCTTCCTAACACAACTTATTTTGTCGGTCATCTGTTTTCAGTTGTTCACTAGATCAAGTCCAATCTCTTCCCCTTGCCAGCCCAGGCCCTTCCTTCTGAGGTCCCAGCTTGGGCAGTTGGCTTCTTCCCTCTTATTACTCACCAACACCAGCCCCATGCCTGTCAGGTCGGCCTCTTCATGGCTCCCCATACCCCTGTGCTCTCATCTCTGTGCTGGAATGTCTTTCCTATCTCTCCTCCTTTAATACTCCCAGATTCCACTGATATCTTCCTGGGGAGGGTGGTCCTGGTGGAGGTGGAATTTGGGGGAAAAAATCCCAACACTCTTCCCATTGGTAGGTAGTAATGGGTCAGGTCCCTTGTGTAGATAATTATGGGACCAAAGGGTCATAGCTGGGTTTAGGGATAAAACTTGGGAGACATTTACCTGCATGGGGTGCGTGAAGCTATGAAGCCATCTCACAGCTGAATTCTGCTTGAGTGAGCGGGCAGGAAAGAGACGAAAAAAGCGACTAAGGATGTGAAGGCTGCTGGGGAAGTAGCCCAAGATTTAGGAGAATATCATGGCAAAGTTCTCCAGTTCTCTATTGCAACGCACATATCATCTGGTAAACATTAGATTATTAAACCTGACTGAATATGGGGTCATTACTTCTTCTACTGCCACTGAAGGTCGCTCAGTCTCGAAGACTCCAATGCTCCACCCACAGACTCTTCCTTTGTGATAAGCCCAGTTATCACCATGAAGGTTTTCCTCTGTGGGATAAGTTGCTGCTGCCGGCCCAGCTTCTTTATGTCTGAGATGACTTAAATACACCCACTGGGGTTTTCTCTCTTTGGGAATCCTGATTTCTCCAGGCTTTTGTTTGCAGGGCTGGCCTAGCTCTTTACACTGCCTCGTCCACTTATGGAAAGTCCATTATGCCCTCCAAAGCATCTTTATGCCCACTATGGCACTGAGGAAAACTAAGATTTTTTAATTTATTTGAGACCTCAACTAATATGAGCAAGTTGTACAGGGTGAAGTACAAAGACCATTGGATTGGGAGTCAAAGCCCTTGAGTCACATTTTTGTGTAGTTTTGTAACTGAAAGTTTCTGAGTTTGGTATCCTCACCTGTAAAATTAAGATAATAATGTCTGTCTCACAGGGGTGTTATGACAGGAGCCTTGAGTAAGATACTGTGGAATAGAACTTTACATTTGGGCACTTCACAAAAATGAAGCAGAATTAGTATCTTTGGGAGGGTAATACTTTAACAAGAAAAGAATAAAATAAACGCAGTTCTCATTAATAGTGTAACTGGATTGCAAAACACTAAGTCCACTTTTATACAAATAACTTTCAATGGAAATTCCTGTTAAACATTAAAATGCTAACACACACTATAATTGCTGTTCAAAGCAAGATGGCACAATTACAAACAAACAAAAAGTGAACACTTATCTTAAGTCGAAATCTCTTGGAATTTTTGAGAAGTGAGGGGGGCCAAGGTTGCAGTTTCTAATGAGGCTCTCTGGGACACAGGAAGTGAAATCTCGTTCTGCTTTGTAATCACTCAGACCACGTGCTAAGAGATAGTATTAGAGCAGCCGCAGAATAAACCTTGCTCAAGGAAAACCAAAGGTGGACTTCCCTGGTGGCACAGTGGTTAAGAATCCACCTGCCAATGCAGGGGACACAGGTTCGATCCCTGGTCCAGGAAGATCCCACATGCCGTGGAGCAACTAAGCCCGTGCACCACAACTACTGAGCCCACGTGCCACAGCTACTGAACCCACGTGCCACAACTACTGAAGCCCGTGCGCCTAGAGCCCGTGCTCCGCAACAAGAGAAGCCACTTCAGTGAGAAGCCCGTGCACCACAACAAAGAGTAGCCCCCTCTTGCCGCAACTAGGGGAAGCCTGCGTGCAGCAACGAAGACCCAATGCAGCCAAAAATAAACAAATTTATTTTTAAAAAAAGGAAAACCAAATGTACTTGGCAAATTTAACATTCAAGATGCCTCTTTGGTTTTCTATGACATCACGAAGTGCTCAAGCATCTGCCACAATGGAGTCTTAAAAGTTGGGAGTTGCAGGTCTTGGTCTAGGAGTACAAGTCACAGAGAAGCCATACCATCTAATCCTTACAGACAATGCTATTAAATTGGGGAGAAGGTTAACTGCTTCTCCAACCCCAAAGTCCCTTCCCTTTAGCTATGCCAGCTTTAATGGATAGTTTAATAATTTTTCATCAGAGCAGTCATACTGGTAATAGGCAATTTATGTAAAATTAAAGGTTTAAAAAATTTATTATTTCTTTTTATTAAAAAAAAGTTAAAGACCTACAGTGACATTTAAGCCCTCCTTTATCTCCAGTTTTTAATCTCCCAGTCTCTTTCATTTTGTGTGCCAAGAACAGCACAATTATAGTTTCTCCAGACTATGAAAGCTTTAATAGACACGGTATCTTAGCTGAACAAAGCCGAGTATCTAAATAACAGAGTATGTGGCCAGAAACGACAAATTGTACAGACATCTGGCTGTTTCTCCAAAGCAGCACTAAGTAAAGAAAGAAATGATTCCCAAGCTGACACAAAGAAATAAGGGAATTCAAAAATAATAATAATAAAGATATGTTCAAGTGCTCTTCAAAGGCTTATAGACACGGTTGCTGCAAGCCCCTGGTACCAGTAAAAACGATAACAGAAACAACATCAGCAAAGTTCATTAAAAACAACTGAACTTATATAGCAGAATTATTCCAAGGAAATCACAACAGTCTATTGAGTATTAGCTCATTTATCCTGGGCAACAGCCTTATGGGGTGGACAGGAACCACATTTATTGAGTCCTAGTCTCTCTGTTACTTTCTTTCACATTTATTATCTCACATAATACAACAGACCTGTGAGGAATTATCCGTTTTATTATTTTTTCTGATGGAAACCGAAGAGCAGAGAGATGAACAGATTATTTACCCAAGGGCATGTGGCTGGTAAATGCAGGAGGATTTAAATTCAGAATTATCTGACCCCAAAGAACATGGCCCCTTGATGGCAATGTCACTCCCTGAGCTTTGGATGCTCACCTGAGAGGCGCTTTTTTTTTTTTTGATTAAATTTTTCTTTCAGTTTTATTGAGATGTAATTGACATAGAGCACGGTATAAGTTTAAGGTGTACAGCATAATGATTTCACTTACATGCATCATGAAATGCTTATCACAGCAAGTTTAGCGAACATCCTTCATCTCACACAGATACAAAGTAAAAGAAAAAAATCTTTTTCCTTGTTATGAGAACTCAACAACTTTTATATATAATGTAGAACAGTATTAATGATATTTATCATGTTGTACATTACACCCCTAGTACTTATTTATAAGTGGAAGTTTGTACCTTTTGACTGCCTTCATACAATTCCCACCCACTACACCCAACCCCTGCTTCTGGTAACCAT
Organism: Grampus griseus; assembly: GCF_964374135.1. NCBI lineage: Eukaryota > Metazoa > Chordata > Mammalia > Artiodactyla > Delphinidae > Grampus > Grampus griseus. The sequence goes on from NC_139007.1 coordinate 43,530,835, forward strand.
AATCTGATCTCTTTTTCTATGAGTTTGTGTATTTGTTTTTTGAAGTACAATTGACCTACAACACTATTTCGTTCCTAATGCATAACATAGTGATTTGATATTTCTATACATTTAGAAATGATCACCGCTGGGAAACGCTTAATAAATACTTTTGCTTATTGACTGATGCGAGCAGACAAAACCACTTCAACTCTCCTCAAATTTCCTTCCATTGAATCTTACAGTAGAAGATGAGGATGTGAAACGAAAGAGTAAAAGAGGGAAACATTTTTATGGAGGGGTAAATAAAAAGGGCTATTTGGGTGTTTGAACCTAATAAAAGGAAGGGAAAATATTAATAAGTAATGATAATGAAAATAATAATGAAAGGTAATGTCTATATAGGTTATAATGTATTTTTCATATTCACTATCTACTTATGATTAAAACCAACCAGAATTATGGGAACCCCACTTGTTTTCCCCGTAATTCAAGAACTGACTCTCCTTTTGAAAGATTTTTTGGTAGAGGATCAAAATAACATTGGTTTTGACTGCCCCTTGATTCAGATTCTTATGTCCTGATCTCTGTAAGATCTTGGCTAAATCCGTTTATTGCCTTTTCATTATCACCCCATCTCATCTTACCTCCCCCCAGCTCTTCTCAGTATCTCAGTGAATGGCTCCCCATCTGCTGACGGGGTTGCCCAACCCAGAAACCTTGGAATCCAATCATCCTTGGCTCTGCCCCACCAGTAAAATTCTATCTCCAAAGTACTACTGGACTCTACCTAGTTCTCTGCACTGTCATTTGTGAGTGCCTTGGTTCAGGCCACACTCTCTTTCCCTCAGATTTGATGGGCTCCTAACTGGCCTGCCCACTGTTAGTTTTGTTTTCGCCTCAGTTTATTCTCCACACCGATGACAGAGTGGTCTTTCCAAACAGAAATTTGATCCTGTTGCCTTCAGGCTTAATACTCTTTAACGGGACCCTATTATCCACAGGGTTTTAAAGGCCTTTTACTTCTTTCCACCGCAATTCCTCATTACCACCACCCCTCCCCCAGCACATTCAGGTACAAACTTCAGTAGACAGAACAACTTGCAGTTCTTTGGAATAGGTCATGGTCAGTTTTGCATCAGGGCCTTTCTATTGATAAATAAAGTTTCCAGAGCCTAAAAACAATAACTCTGTGCCTCATCTATCGGGTCTGGGGCACCAATAGATGGTGTCCCAGTAGGATACTAATAGCCCGCCCCAAAGAACTTCTGTGAGTAGGAAATGAGCATGTAAAGTAATTAGAACACTGTTTGACACATTGTAATACTCAATAAACACTAGCTACATCTACTAATGCTGACTTCTCTCCAGGCCTTGGATTAATTCCTATCTTTTAGATTTTAGGCTCCTTGGGAAAGTCTTTCTTTATCACATAAGGTGGGCTTACATGTTCCTTCTGTGTCAGCACAGCATCATTTAATTCTATTGAAACCAAATTGTAATTGCCTGTGTACTGTGTGTCCCTCTAACTAGAATGTAACTTCCATGAGATTATGGACTGTGCCGTGTTCGTTATTGTATCACCAGCATTTAGGGTCTCATACTCAGTAAATAATTGCTGAATAATTGAATCAGCTAGATGAAATGAACTTTGACTATCTTAATAGCTATGGTATCTGGATACCACATCTCTTTAAGCAGGTAAAAGTACTTTATCTTTGTTTAGTACTTTGCAGGTTTACAGAGTGCTACATGTGTATAATAACCTCATTAATATATAACCTCATTTCCCCACCCTTTTTCTTTTTGAAAGATTTTTTTTTTGATGTGACCATTTTTTTAAAAAGTCTTTATTGAGTTTGTTACAATATTGCTTCTGTTTTATGTGGGTTTTTTTGGCTGGGAGACATGTGGGATCTTAGCTCCCTGACCAGGGGGATTGTACCCGCACCCCTTGCATTGGAAGACGAAGTCTCAATCACTGGACCGCCAGGGAAGTCCCTCCCCACCTTTTTTTTTTCATTGTGGCAACATTTATTTTTTATTTATTTATTTATTCCTTTTCTGGTTAGCACTTTGGGGTTTTGTTTTTTTTTTTAACATCTTTATTGGGTTATAATTGCTTTACAATGGCGTGTTAGTTTCTGCTTTAAAACAAAGTGAATCAGTTATACATATACATATGTTCCCATATCTCTTCCCTCTTGCGTCTCCCTCCCTCCCACCCTCCCTATCCCACCCCTCCAGGCGGTCACAAAGCACCAAGCCGATATCCCTGTGCCATGCGGCTGCTTCCCACTAGCTATCTACCTTACGTTTGTTAGTGTGTATATGTCCATGACTCTCGCCCTGTCACAGCTTACCCTTCCCCCTCCCCATATCCTCAAGTCCATTCTCCAGTAGGTCTGTGTCTTTAATCCTGTCCTCCCCACCTTTTTATTTTGAAAAATTTGAATGATTACATATCCTTCATCTAGATTTACCGATTGTTAAATTTTGACATCTTTGCTTTATCTTTCTCTATATAAACATATTATTTTTACCAAACCGTTTAAGAATAAGTAACAGATTATCAACATTTCAGCAAGTTAGAAGACCCGCACCTGATCCCCACAAAGTCCTGTGATATAAGTGGGGCAGTGGGCATCCCTGAGGCCTAGGAAAGTGAAATGACCTGCTCAAAGCCTCAAACTATTAAACCTGGGGTTGCTAACTGCTAGTTTCAGGCTTTTTACATTGCGCAACTCCGCCTCCCTACTAAGTTCATTTAACGTTGAAAATGTTATAGAGTTTATTGGTAGAAATAGATATATCACTCATCTTCTCTTAAACATTCCACTTGTAAATTCTGATGAGTTATGTATCAAAAAAAAAAAAAAACTTTGGAAAAGTGGCTAAGGAGAAAATATTCTCAGGAGATTTCTTGTACTGTCTCCTATTTGCTTTTCTCAATTCTTTTAAAGAAAGAAAAATGGAAAAAGCTCTTTCTATACAACGTGAATAATGGCAGCATCTGAGGACGCCCATCCATTGGAGGGCTGGAGCTGGCTCGTACTTTGCAAACTAGTTCTTAAAGCCATGATTAAGAACTACATTACAGACATTCACAATTAAAGAAGTTAAAAAACAAAGGCAATAAATATTGAAAACTCATTATTTCCTAATTATCATACTACATTTTACTATTATCTATGCTCCTGAAGTTAGGTCTATTGTGTTGTTCAGTGGAGATAATATTGTGCCTCTCTTCCTAATTCCACACTTAGTGAATTCATGTGGGTAGTTTAAAATTGGCCATGGAGGGAGGATTTATACAACTGATATTTCTAAACACTACGAAACATCCCCCCTCCCCAAGAGCAGGTTGTGAAGTATTTACCACAACACTACTAACCATGTCCCATTCATTTTTTCTTTTATGGATTCATTAATCACAACTTTCCTGAGTGCCCACTGAGTGTGTAGTGTGATGCCATCACGGAAAAGGACAGTGTACCTGTCTGGCACCTCCTCTTCCCTCTTTAGCCTCCTCCTCCATTCTCCTCCCTTTCTAAAGAGATTATATTCATTTCTTTTTTTTTTTTCGATACGCGGACCTCTCACTGTTGTGGTCTCCCCCGTTGCGGAGCAACAGGCTCCGGACGCGCAGGCCCAGCGGCCATGGCTCACGGGGGCGGCCGCTCCGCGGCATGTGGGATCTTTCCGGACCGGGGCACAAACCCATGTTCCCTACATCGGCAAGCGGACTCTCAACCACTGCGCCACCAGGGAAGCCCTTTTTTTTTTTTTTTTAATTGGAGTATGATTGCTTTACAATGTTGTGTTAGTTTCTGCTGTGTAACGAAGTGAATCATCTATATGTATACACATATCCCCTCCCTCTTGGACCTCCCACCACCCCCCATCCCACCCATCTAGGTCATCACAGAGCACCAAGCTGAGCTCCTTGTGCTGTACTGCAGGTTCCCACTAGCTATCTATTTTACACATGGTAGTGTATCTATGACAAACCTAATCTCCCAATTCATTCCACCCTCCCCTTGCCCCTGTGTCCACATGTCAGTTCTCTACGTCTTCGTCTCTATTCCTGCCCTTCACATAGGTTCATCTGTACCATTTTTCTAGATTCCACATATATGCGTTAATATATGATATTTGTTTTTCTCTTTCTGGCTTACTTCACCCTGTACGACAGACTCTAGGTCCATTCACATCTCTACAAATGACCCAATTTCATTCCTTTCTATGGCTGAGTAATACTCCATTGTATATATGTACCACATCTTCTTTATCCATTCATCTGTCGATAGACACTTAGGTTGCTTCCATGTCCTGGCTATGGTAAATAGAGCTGCAATGAACACTGGGGTGCATGTGTGAGAAAATATTTGCAGATGAAGCAATGGACAAAGGATTAATCTCCAAAATATACAAACAGATCATGGAGCTCAATATCAAAAAAACAAACACCCAATTAAAAAATGAGTGGAAGACCTAAATAGACATTTCACCAAAGAAGACATACAGATGGCCAAGAGGCACATGAAAAGATGCTCAACATCACTAATCATTAGAGAAATGCAAATCAAAGCTACAATGAGGTATCACCTCACACCAGTCAGAATGGCCATCATCAAAAAATCTACAAACAATATATGCTGGAGAGGGTGTGGAGAAAAGGGAACACTCTTGCACTGCTGGTGGGAATGTAAATTGGTACAGCCACTATGGAGAACAGTATGGAGGTTCCTTAAAAAACTAAAAATAGAACTACCATATGACCCAGCAATCCCACTACTGAGAAAACCGTAATTCAAAAGAGACTATATTCACTTCTGAGGCCCTTGTAATCCCTTTCTTTCTATTTTCACTTTTCTAGGTCTTTGTCCTCAGCTTTCTGTGCCTGCTTCCAGTTTCTCCCTGCATCCCGCCACTATGTTCTTTAAATAACAGAACTTAAAGAGAAAGAATGCAGTGCTGTTATTCTTGGCATTGATAGCAAAAGAAAAGTACAGCTACATGTCTTAGAAAAATCTTTTGAGTAGTTAATAAATCTGTAAAATAATTTATAATTAGTTTGTACGCAAAATGATTCTAAAAGTCTCCTTGGGCAGGCTAACATTTTCTTAAATTGCAGTATTATTAATGTGCTTCAAAGCATTCCTCTTTTTATTAACATAGACACCTCTTTTTTCGGAATCTCTTCCTTTCAGGGCCAGAAGGGCTCCACCAAATTCTGTTCTCAAGATAACTGCCTATGTTACCATTCGTCAACAAATGTTTACTGAGTGCTGCCATGTTTACTGCAGACGCCAGGAATGATGTGGGCAACAAGGGACACAGATCCTGCTTCATTACTCTCTTTGTCTTCCAGCATTCAAGGTCAACTCTTGTTAAAAGCGTAAGGAAACTGCATCCTCCCTTAAACACAGAGCCCAGATCCTCTTAGACTGGCAGTGAAGGAAGACTCCTCACAAGGGCGGGGTCTGCTGGACCTCAGAGTCTCATCTCCTGGCCCTAAGATCCACTTCCCCTGTGGAGGGTCCTTGCCTCCTGCCCAAGTATCCACAGTCAGACCACTCTCCAAAAGGCACAAGTCTTCCTTTAAAAGACTCCTCTCTTCAAAACCCCCTGCAAGTGAAGATGTTGGGATGTTTGCTTGTTGGGATGTTTAGACCAGCATCTGCCAAGGGAACAACTTGCTGCCTGACAGGGCCAGCTGTTGGCCACGTGACCTGTGTATTTGCATGGGGCTCTGTGTTTAGAGGGCTGAATGCCTGGTTTAAGGCTCTGCTGTCACTGCCTTGAAATTCTTAATAATTTCTGAACAAGGAGCCCATTTTCATTTTGTAGTGGGTCCCACAAATTATGTGTACAGTCCTGGTGCCAGACCCTCCAGCCTTCAGAGAATGGATTACTTGTGTATAGGCTGTGGGCCTTCACAGTGGTGCCTCCTTTTTCCAGACGCTTGGCTTTAAGAGAGGTGCTGTCTTAACCCCATCACGTAGGAGCACAGTCCTTCATATCTTCTTACAGCACTGGGATTCCACTCCCCTTCATTCCTCCCTCTAAGTTCTGTGGTCTTCCCTGAGGCCCATCTCTTCCTTGGGTACCCAACCCTGGGAATGGTGTTGGCTTTCAGAAGCACGGTAGCTATCCACAAAGCCTTACAGTCCTAAGTACAATATCCCTAAAAGAGCATGGGCCACGCAAGGATAATGTGGTCACACACACACACACACACACACACACACACACACTCTCTCCAGCAGAGGGGATCCCCTACCATAGATCTGTGGGGGAAATCCTCTGACTCCCACTTCTCTGCTCCATTTAAAGTAAAAACAGGAAGCTCAAACTTTGTTACTCACCTGCTCTGTGACTTTGGGTAAAGCATTTACCCTCCCTGGTCTTCTGATTTTTCCTCCCAAGAAACAAAGGGTTTGGAAGGGATGAGTTTAACAATCCTTTCTGGGTCTAAACTTCTCTTACACTAAGGAATTCCATCAGATTAGCACTAAATGAGTGTTCTTATAAGGAGAGATTAATGTGTAAGGAAGTAAAGACAATTGCAGTGGGGGTGGAAATTAGTGCCTGAGGTGAATCTCAATTGTTAAGTGCTTATAAGCCCCCAGTTGTAAATAGTCTGGAACTCTTTCAAGATGGCTGCCTCACATTCCACTGCCTATCACTGTGAAAAGCAATTCTCTCATTCAAAGCCAAGAAATATCTTTGAAAAGACACCGACACTTAAGAAAGAGTCTACTGATGAGCTTTCAATCTGCCCGGACGTCAGGGAGCCCATAGGAATCGCATTCTGAAAAAATTAACCAAGGGCAGCAGAGGAAAAGCATCACAAAGAATTCACTTTTCTTCTATTATAATGATCACATAAGACAGCTGTAAGGAGAAAGAAACAAATGAAGAAGATACAAGAACAGGGCATGGGAAGTGGTGTTCTGCATGTGTCAGGTCAAATGTGGAGGGATGGGTGTAGATTAAGAGGAAAATGGACACCACTTGTTAGCAGATTAAGCAGAAAATGTATCCGTCAAGATGCTCATAATTGCTCTATCAAATGGCTAAGGAAGCTATTTAATTCTTTGTTTCTTCAGTTAACCATGAAGGGTCAATGTTAGACATGAAAAGAAAAAAGTTGGTAAATTATATAGAACTGTGGAGTTTATTACTGCTCCGTGCTGAGGACTTATCCTGGGAGTTACTGCAGGAGCAGCTTTGAGCAAATTCCAAATTTTCAAATGGGTTCTCCACTTCTTTCCTCCATTCAGCTTCTGATATCGTGCATACATAATTTCTCACAGCTACCATTATTGCATTAGCTTGAGTAGTCCTCTGGCTCTCTGCAGGATACTCATTTTGCATTTGTAATTACTAAACTTAAAAGGAATCAGTTAATTCTGTTTCTGTTTCAGGGTCTCATTTACTAGAATGAGGTCTTAAGGAAAGAGATAGGAACTGAATTTTATTTTGGCATGAAATCCCAATTAGTCTTAATCTCCATATCTGATTGGTATATGTAACTAATGTTTGTAGAAGAGGGGTATGTATTTTCCCTCCTAAAGTTTCTTTTCACTTCATTAAATAGTTACTGGAGTTTAGTAAATTTGTCCTGCTGATAAGTTTGGAAGCAGAATCTCTCCTTCTCTAACCTTGTGTTTATAGAAAAGTGTGAGTTGGAAAGGTGACAATTATACAGGTAATTAAGATACGTGGTCCAAACAGATCATTCCAGTAATTTAGCCTCATGCAGTTAAAGAGCTCAAGTTAACTGGATAAGCTCTTCCCTCTGACTTGTATAGCTGGTAAATTTTATAGTAATATCAATTCTACTTGTCATACTCAGTAACAGTTGAGTATATTTATTTTAAAATCAAGTATAGTATTGGGCTTCCCTGGTGGCGCAGTGGTTGAGAGTCCGCCTGCCGATGCAGGGGACACGGGTTCGTGCCCCGGTCCGGGAAGATCCCACATGCCGCGGAGTGGCTGGGCCCGTGAGCCATGGCCGCTGAACCTGCGCATCCGGAGCCTGTGCTCCGCAACGGGAGAGGCCACAACAGTGAGAGGCCCGCATACCGCAAAAATAAACTACCAGATAAAAAGTCAACTTTTAAATCTAATTTCCTGTCTCACAAATTTTGTTTTTGTTTTTGGTGAGGATCAAAGAAATGATGTATATAAAAAAATACCTTAATGCCACAAATAGATTAAAAGTATGGTGGTGCTTTTATCATTAACTTTTATTTCATTGTAGTTTTCATTATCCTCTGTCTGCAGCAACTTTTTCCTCCCCTTTAACCTCTATAACACTAAGTTATATATTTCTTTTATAATCTGAAGATGATGCTGATTTTACCATTAAAGTGAAGAATTAAACCATTAGCAGACTGATTGCACAGAAATGTGAATGCACCATGTTCAAATCTCAAAGTTGGACTCAGAAAATTCAACACATTTAACATAAAATTTAAGTGAATTTGTATCAGAACAACCTAAAAACTTTATAGAAAGATTTCCTATTATCTACTTAATCATCATAAAAAGTTTTCATAAAGCTACTATCTGTGTAGCACTTTGCAGTTTTTAAAGCTCTAGCTTAATCATTGTTTCATTGGAGTTTAACAGCAAAGATATGAGAGACAATAACTATTTTATTCTCTATTCTCTAAATGAGGAAGCCAATGTCTGGTCCAGGTACAGTCCTAGGTCCACTTAGCTAATGACTGGCAGAGTTCAAAATAGAATCTAGCTGTATTGACCGTCAGTATTTGTGGGAAAATTCATCCTCTTCCTATGAGGATTTGGCATTAATTTTAGTACCAGGACTAGATACTCATTCATCAGTGCAAATCTAATCCTTGGGTGCTATACGTTTTGAAAGAGTGCTAAAGTGATTTTTGTCAAAGTATAGCGCTTGGAAGAAAAGAAAGCAGTATAAAGTAATTAACAAGTGTTAATATCCTTTCTGTCTCTCTCTGGTTGGATCATCAGTTCTTCCCAGAAAAATATCCTGATTGGATGACAATACTTTCATCAAGGGTAGAAAAAGAGGACAGAAACCAGTTAATTAAATAATTCCTGAGAATAACAATCATTATGCCAATTACAAATTTAGCACATTAACTCCAATCACTTTCTCCCAGCTACTATGTACATTTCGGGTCAGGATATTCATTCTAGTGTGATTCCTCAGCACCTCCTAGGTTAGGCATTATCTTTGTTATTACTGTTTTACAAAACATTGCTTATTTAGATTTATCTGCATTTATCAATATCATCCAAAATTCCATTATCTGAGGCCATTGAGGTTTTTTGTTTTACTCATAGTGTCTTATTTCCTTGTTTGTTCCGTGATTCTTCATTCTGGGTTGTTCATTTTCTAAGGAACTTTATTTAACCCAGGAAGCCTGTTTTGTTTTGTTTTTTAAAATAAAATCAGTTTAATAAATCAATTAAAAATATATGCAGTACACGTGCAACTGTCAGACACCTAAGTTTGCTTTCAAGTTTTCTCCATTATTAGGAATAATGCAACACATATCCTTGTATGTCTTCTACTACAAACAGCCACTATCTGATTCAAACATAAACTGAGTAGTAAATGATCATGTCGTAAAAAGCATGACTTTTTTTTAAATTGGAGTATAGTTGATTTCCAATGTTGTGTTAGTTTCTGCTGTACAGCAAAGTGAATCAGTTATACGTGTACATATATCCACTCTTTTTTAGATTTCCTTCCCATTTAGCAGGAAGCCTGGGTTTAAGTTGAGTCTTTCAAAGGAGTTATAGATTTGCTTCTGCCAGTTGCCTGAGGGCATGATCCTCTGGGATAATGCTTGAGGTTTTTTGGACCACATCTGTAGCGTGAATTAGAACACCAAACTCAAGGGAGGACCTATTTGTGATTATGAATCCTCAGGAAATTTTGTCTTCTCACTCTGTGCCAAAATTGATTTCCTTGTGGAATATTAGGGTTTATTTCTAACTCATTCTTACAATAACAGTATAGTCTTCTGGAATACTATTTTTATGAGTGTCTCTTATTAGATTCCTTGTACTGACCAGCTCCCGTGCTTTTTCTCAAAGCTAAGCCCACATAACCATCAAAGTGCAAGCTAAAGGATTCTAGGGTTTGGCAGAAATTCTCGGAGTAATATTCTCTTGGGAACTTACTAATCATTCCTCATTTTATTTCATTTATTTCATTTATTTCATATTTTATTTATTTCATTTTATTTCATTCATGATTCCCTCCTTTCAAGTAGCCTCATAGATATAGTTATATACTTATAGAGACGGACACATAGTTTAGTTACTTCACCATACATTTTAGTTATTTCAATAGTGAGTGTGATACAGGGTACTTATTTGACCACACTGCCAGAAATGAAAGTCTCTTTTATTTTATTCCTTTCCCCTTAGGCTCATATAAATTTCTTGCCCATCTGTTTAATCAGTCACTCAGCAAGGACGAAATTTGTCCTTTTATAGACAAAGACATTTTGTGTCTTTGTTTCATCTTGTATAGTGGCTTATTTCAATTTACAAGGAAAAAATGAAATGGTTCCATTTGAAATGTATTCTGATATGATATAGTAAGGGCACAGTAGGTGGGGAAGAATTCTTCATTTCCTCCATGACCTTTGCCCCTGGTGTTCCTCCTGTGATTATGTTATGTTACAGAGCAAAATGATTTTGCAGATTGTAATTAAGGTTGCTAAACAGTTGACCTAAAAATAAGGAGATCACCCAGGTGGGCCTAATCTGATCAGAGGAGCTCTTTAAAAGCAGGGAGTTTTCTCCAGCTGGTAGCAAAAGGGATGGTTAGAGAGATTCCAAGCAAGAGAGGATTTGATGTGCTGTTGAGAGCTTAAGGTACAAGGACTTGGAGAGCAACTTCTGGGAAGTGAGAGCAACCTCTGGCCAGCAACCAGAAAGAACACAGGGACCTCATGCCTACAACCACAAGGAACTAGATTCTGTCAACCACGAATGAACTTGGAAGTAGATCCTTCCCCAGACTCTCTAGATAAGAGCCCATTCAAACTGATGGCTTGATTTCAGCCTTGTGAGATTCTCCAGAGAGAATCCTGTTGAGCCCACCTGGACTTCAGACCTACAGAACTGTGAGTTAATAAATCGGTATTAAGTTGGGATGCTGGCAAGTCATTTGTTATGCAGCATTATAAAACCAGTACAGACATATTTCCCCATCATCTGTAGCTTAAGGAAAACAAAAAAGCAGGAGTGATTTCTTTCTTCTCTTAGAATACTGAGTACCAAACAGGGAAGGCTTGCCTTCAAGAGACACATGTACCCCTGACAATGCCAGCTCTATGCTCAAACTTTGAACAGAGAGGATGATGCAATTGAGTTTGCTATTGTCAAGAAAAGGTCAATTTAGTGAAATGTCAGATACTTTTCAGTGAAAAGGCAGATCATTATATCTGACACTAAGTCAGTACTCCGAGTTATAATGTACAAACTACTGTCTTCATATTACTCTCTTGGAAGCCGACCCCTCTGCATCTTTTTCTCAAGCTAAAGCCATGTTCCCCAACGCCCACCTCTGGAAGTGGGCTTCTTTCCCTGATGATGCTCCAGGCCTCTGCAGCAAAGTGGAAAACTGTTCATTTAACTAGCTCTTGACATTCTCTCACCCCGATTTCTCCTTAATCACCTTTCCAGCTTCCTTTCATATGATATGTCCATACAGACCCTAAATTTGGCAAATATTTAGTTTCCAAATATTTAGTTTCCAAAATATGCCAGATATTTTGCTAATTTCCTTCATGCCTTTCCTTCTACTCATGATGTCCTTTCTTTATGTCCACTTGTAGAAATTGTCCTTATTCTTCAATATTCAGCTCTGAGCTCACTTCCCCCAAGAACCTTTTCTAGATTCTTCCAGGCAGAATTGTATATTCCCTCTTCTGTTTCCAAAGTGTTCAAAATCAGGTTTGCTCTCTGTTGTGTAAATGCCTGCCTTGCCCATGATGTTGTTAAGTTACATTAAGAACAACTGTTCATATCAATACATTTATAAACATTTATATACATACACACACACATATACATATATATATATATATTTATAAACTCCCCAAAGCCTGGCACAGTTTATTAGTAGATGTCTGTGGAACTGAGGTTCCAATCTAGTGAGATAAGCAAGATAATCAGGTGATGCAACAAACTGTTCTCCTTTTCCTTTAACTATGTGAATTGGCATATTGCTCTTTACTTTCTCCTTCAATTGGATTGTGCAGACTTGGCATTTCTCCCAAACTTCTATAATACATGAGTCAACCACCACAGTCCATCCTCAATTATTTCAAAGCCAGGTTATTTCCACAACATCGTCTCCCTGTCTTGTGTCCATAATATCCTTCCTGTGACCATAATATCCTCACAATCTGATACATGTCTACATACTAAAACGTCATTCAGCTGTCTAAAAATTGTTTTTACTGAACCACTCTCTACCTCAAAACCCAGCAATGTCTGTCCATAGGCTAGAGTTGCTTTGTCCAATACTGTAGTCACTGGTCACTAGCCATTAGCACACTGCTGCAAGTGTTAAGTACCCACAGATTTTAAAGACATAGTATGAAAAAAAGAATGTAAAATATTTCATTAAAATGTTTTGTATTGATTATATTGACTATATGTTGAAATGAAATGATACATTGCCTACACTGGGTAAAAGAAAATATATCACTAAAGTTAATTCACTTGTTTCTTTTTACCTTTTAAAATGAGGCCACTTAAGTCTTAAAATTATGTATATGGCTTGCATTATACGCTATAGACAGTGCTAGCCAAAGGCATAAAGTCCTAGCACCTGCATTTGGCATCGTGATTCACACTTGACCTCAATCTCCTTTAACAGCCTCATCTTTCATGTCTCACACATGAAATGTCCATATGGTCAGTACTTTTTCAGATATCCTGTTCTTAGTCTTTTCCTCTGCCCATACTATTTCTTGTATGACCTTCTCTTCTTCCACTTTGCTTCAAAATCCTATCCCTTCTTCCAGGCTCATTTTAGCACCACTACCTACAAGAAATCTTTTCTGATCCCATCAAGTGAACGGATTTTTTTTTTCTAAAGAAAGGATTCTGACATGTAATTATTTGTGAATATCTTTTGTCTCCTCTATTACAAAGTACTTAGAGGGTGAGGACTGTTTAATATATCTGCACATGCCACCACAAATAGCGAAGTGACTCCCCTCAAAGACTCTCAAGGTGTGATGCATAAATGAATGGAGGAATGCTATTTAGGAAATAAGTTATAGACGTGCATATGTGTATACATTATAGACATTGTAATGTCTCTATATACATATTCATAAATATTATTTTATAATTTAATGAATAGGAAAGATCAGCATGAAGACTCCCTGAGTCTTTGGAGGAGAATATAGGATGAAAATCTGCAGAGAGGAAAAAAAAGACATTAGAACCGAAAGGGACTGGAGAGAGCATTATGCCCATTTCTCCCTTCTTACAGATGCAGAAGTTCTAGATGGAGAATTTGAGTGATCCCTGCTAGGGATGTGCGAAGTATACTGCTGTATCTTTTGTGCTCAGTACAGGACCTGACACTTAGAGGTCAATAAACATTGGTCCAATGAATGAATGGATGAATAACAATGCAATGCACACCTAGGGAACTGAAACTAGACGACATATCTCCTGATTCGCAGAGTAGTAAGATTTTCACTCTGCCATGTAGAAAGGGGAAGGAAAGTTGGGAAGCAATGTTTAAAATATTCTTATCAGCCAACTTTGGCGTTATTCATTCAACAGTTTTTCTGGCAATGGCATCTAGGCATATGTGGTTATACAAGAGTAAATTACACTTCCCCTCCTGTTCAGGTGACCCCCTCCAAGTTGGTTAGGGTTTATTTATCTTGCTGCCCTTTATCTGGGCAGAAGAGTATGTGATTTCGGTAACTTTCAAAATAGCAGTGATGGATTTCATTGATTCCCCCATTCTTTCTTGTTCTGGTCCCTTCTGTACACTTATCTGTTGCTTGATATTTTACAGAGTATTTCTCCCACATATATTACATCATAAAATCCTCAAAGCAAAGTTACTAGGTATTATGAGCACCTCCACTTAGAAATGTGATACTCAGGAGGTGAACTAAGACTGGTCAAACATCATACAGCTAAGAAGGGTCAGAGCTGGATGTATCTTCTATATTATTTCCAAATAACTATACTTGCTTCCTCCATTATTTCCCATTATCACCGTGAATAAGAGTACACATTCATTATAGCTGGGGCAAGAGGTATTATCTGTGGCCAGTGGACAGAAGAGAGCCATCGGTCAACCTCAGGGGGCAGAGTTGAGCTCAGAGGCCAGGAGATGGCTGGAGAAGGAGAAAAGCAGCCTGATGAACAAAGCCTCCAACTATGAGAAGGAGCTGCAGCTGCTTCGGCAGGAGAACCGGAAGAACATGCTGCTGTCTGTGGCCACCTCCCTCCTTCTGACCCTCATCTACACCTACTGGACCCTGTGAGCCTGAGATTTCTCCAGTCAGCACAGGCTTCCCCTCAGCTCCGTGGTCACGGCCAAGCAGGCCCTTGAAGCCTCAAGAGGACCAAGGTACAAGGGCCATTTCTCCCTGACCCAGACATCGGAGCAGGGCTTCCTGTCGGCTCAGCCCCTCTTGCCTTCCATTGCTGCTGTGGGGCTTGAGTCTCCAGAAGGACTTCGTGCTGGCTTAGCCCAAGGGAAAGGCAATAAACACTACCCTGGCTGGAAAAAAAAAACAAAAAACCAAAAATCACCAGCTAATTTCTTATTTTTCAGAATATTCTCTTCAAAACACAATTTTTGGGGTTTAGTATGTGTGGAAAGAAAATAGCTTTTCTGTTTTCAATAGTTTTATCTAATATAACAACAACTAGAACCATTGCTAAATGACTCCCCAAAACTTCATATAGGGTGTACCCTTGCTCCATTTCTGAAACTCCAGTGATGAACAGACAGCAATTGACATTTTCTTGGGAACTCTGTACAGGTGGATTCCCCCCACCCGCTGCTAAAGATTAGGGGACTTACGAAAGCTTGAAGATTTTGAAATGAGGTTTAGTCTTAATGATTTTTTTTTTAAGAAGTTGAAAAGAATGCAGGGTATGATATTAAATAGGATAGATAAGTAGAACAAAATTCATAAATCTTAGCTGAGGTAGTTTACACAGGAGATCTATTCATCTCACACATTTTCCATCTGTGTAAGGCAATTTGCTTGTTATTTAGATGGGACTGACACAATCTGACAACCTGGTTTATTAGCATACTTTGTAACTAATTGTATGTAAAATGCCAGCAATATTTTTCCCACCTCTTATTTTAGCAAGGGGAATTTTTCTGAAGCTGTAAATGAATGTCCCCAAAGTTCTCTCCCTCCCCTCTTTTCTTCCTCTCTGCTCTTATCTTGAACCTACTAATGAAAACAAAATTTAGAACATCAAATATTACTGGAAAGCCTGTTGGCCACGCATATCATTGTGGGTATGCCACCCTCTTAGCTTTAGGAAGCTTGAGTAAATGTCTACCATCCCTTTATGTTACCGCCCTGCTCCTCCCATCGCCCCCGCTTCCCTTTTGGGTGTGATGGGTAGACTGAAAAAAGTGCCAATGAAATAAAAGGAAGCAGTTCCAAAATACGTGGACTTGCATTATGAAATCCTTGTGTTAAAAAGTAGTGTTTCTTAACAGAAAGAACCTATTAAATGAACAAGAAGAAAATCATAATGAAGTCATCTTGCTAATTAACTTGGACGGAACTAACACTGCTGCAGCTAAAACTCACAACAAAACTGCCTTCTTAGTGGAATTTTGTTGAATCATAATCTCCTGTTTCTTCGGTATCCACATGTCTAGCTAATTCAAGAATGTTTATATCAAACTTTCATTGTAAGTGCTAATACTGAATTATTTAGGAGAAATAAGTGACAAATACTTTCCGTGTGTGTGTGTGCGTGTGTGTGTGTGCGTGTGTGTGTGTGTGAAATATCACTTTCATTTCAGGGGACCTAATTATAACACTACTTTCTATTTTAGTCTTTACTTATTCTTCAGCTCTTCCGGAATTGGGTAGTTTTTAACAATGAAACAAACAGTGCTCCAGTGTCTAATTAAGATTTTCTTGTAGGATTCATAAATGTCTCATTCATTTCTTGTAGACATTAATAAATGTCTCTTTAGCCCCCCTGAACTAGAGACGTTACTCTTCACCTTGGCCTTCTAATCTGGAGACAAGTTTGTGGATCAAGTATTGAAGGGTATTGAGCAAAGAGTTTGATTAAAGCCACTGAGTCTTCAGATGCTAGTCCCATATTATTGATTCAAATGCACTTCTCTATATAAATGCTTAGATGTGTCTTTTCAAATGTACAAAGCAATGGTCTGGAATGACCATCAGAGAAAACCATCATCTTGGCCTTCCCTGGCAAAGAAAGTAGAAAGCATCTTTGCATTCTGCCTGAATTACCTCTGTTTCTATGACAGATTTTTCTTTTTTTTCATGCTGGGGAAGAAGCAATGAGACCAGAGCACAGCCACCAGAGAGAACTCTTGCCAGTTTTCTGGTAAAGACTCGCAGGAGGTTATGCCATGCACATTTGGGGCAACGTTCTCTGAGAGGAGTGGGCTCAGTTTCACAATGACATGGCAGATGGTAAAACCATTCAGTTCCAAACTCTTGCTCAGTTAAAAACACCCTAGACTTTTCTCTTTGTTTTTCAAGATGACATGATTTAGTAGGCCAAAAAAAAAAAAAAAATCAGTGATGAAGAAATTAAAAGCCGGAGTCATCTCTTAGATCCTCAATCACACCTTTATAAAATTAAAGAGCTGGCCAGATAATCTCTTAGGCCCTTCCAGTTTTAAGATTCACATGCTTTTACTTGAGTGGTATCATCCATGCCTCGCTCCAGGAAGCCAAGCTGTTATTCTTTGTTTTTGCATCCCCATGCCTCCCAGCCAGTGGGTGCTCAAGAAATATTTGTTGAAGGAACGAATGAAGTGGGGCCATGAAATGCATTGTAATAGCAAGTGCCAGCTGAGTTTGTGATGAGCTCAGCATTGGGAAGACTTGCCCCAAGTCGTTCATAACATCATTGGAGAAATTAGCTTACATCAACTGAAACTTTGCAAACCCACAGCACAACAAAGAATGAGGCAGACTCTACAGATCACAAGAGCTTAGAGAAGGTCATGCAGCTCTCAGGGACAACTGGGTAGCCATTTTGGTTTTGGCAGATGGAAAAATAAAAATAATGATAAAAATCAATAAGTATGTTATGCTTGCTAAATGTCAGGCATTTCATATATATGTAATCATATTTAATCCTTATAACACCATGAGATCGATATGATTATCCACATTTTACAGATAAGTGAACTGAGGCTTGGGGAAGGTCAATAAGTGGTCCAAAGTCACACAGCCAACACATGGTGGAAGAGGAATTTGAAACCAAGACTGACTGGCTTTAAAGACCATGATCCTCCACATGCACCTAGCTGCCTAGATTAAAAGTACACTATGTCATGGGAAAACTGGGGTCTCAGGCAGAGTACTCCCTCTTATCAAGCTGTTCTCTCATCAAGCAGGTGAGTATGCACCTGTTTGCTCTTTTTGATCACCCGTCCATCCCTATAATGCCTGAGAAGATCCTCACACATGACCTCTCTTGCCCTCTGGGATTTTGTTTTCTTGGATGCTTTCTGTCTGCCCATCTCTGCTTATCTCAACCCTTGATACTTACATTTGTCCAGGCTAAGCAACCTAGCTTGGCTCTAGGGATTGGTTTTGACTTCTAGGATGTGATGACCTTAGTGCTCATTATATCCACCTTCTTCCAACCTTCTGTCTCCACCTCCTCTGCTACCTTCTGAGTCCTGTTACAGATTTGTTTTGTCATTCTCCTTTTCTGTCATATACATAGAATCTGGCTTTCCTCTCATTCTTTACCTGGGTTCTCCATCCTCCAATATCTATTCATTGTGACTTAGGGCATTTGTGATGATGACAGGGGCGTGGACAACCCAAGTACAATATGAGCAGAGATAAGGAAACAGACACAAGCTCACCTTGTGTAGGAATCAGGAGGGAATTACTGGAGAGAGAAAAGATGGTTTGTACTAAAGCATGGAAGTGAGATTGAATGGAATATATATGAGACGATAGATCTTGTAAAAAGCCAGACGTGGGTGTGTACAGATGGTAGCATAGGAAACGGAACAGCAGCACAAATGATTGAAAAAATAAACTGTTTGTTAAAAGCTGTTTATGTAGAAGAAAAATTCAATCTTGAATAGGATTGACAGAGTGGGGAGGAAATATTAGAATAAGGACACCAGGTAGGGGGCTGATGCTGATTTATCCAGACATGAGGCACTGACAGCTTGCCCTAGAGTACACGTTGTGTGAATGGAGGAAAAGGGGTAAGTAGAGCAGGTATTTTGAAGAAAAGGCCGTTAGGACTTGGAAGAAAGACTGGATATAATATATGACATTTTAGGTTGATTCCAGTTCTCAAAAATTCTTGTTTTTTGGGGGGTGTTCAAGAACAGGTACCCAAGGAAAGGATTTAAAGTCAGTTCCAATATTTCACTAAATATTCATGTCAAATCAAACCTCATAGTGGACAGTGTTGCAACCAGCAACAACCCGATGTTTTTATAATCTCCTTTAGTATGAAGTATTCTTAGATATTGCTCTTTTATAATTTTGAAATGATGAACTGAGATTTTTCAAATAAAAATTTGTTTCTGAAGAACAAATTTTTATTTAAAATGTATATTGTAACCTTTCTTGAATGGATGTTGAAGATCAGAAAGAACTGAGCTTTTCCTCTCTCTCTCTATGGTAGATATTTTCAGGATAAATATTCTAATAATCCTAAGTTAGTGTAATAATGGTCCAAGTTACGGTATATAATGGAATTTCCTTGAGTTGACAGTTGGAAGTAAAGATACCCAGAAGTTTCACATTTTAAAACCTTATTAAAAGGCTCACGTGATGGACAGTTAGGGTATCACCCATGATCCCTGGGACCTGATGTTCATGCCTTTGGATAAGCCCCTCCCCTTGAGCATGGGTAAGACCTATGACTTGCTTCTAACGCCTAGAATATGGCAGAGGTGATGGGGTATCACTCCTGTGGTTTTGTTACATTATATAAGACTCTGTCTTGCTAGCGGGCTTTGGTGGCTTTGAAGAAGGAAGCTGCTATGGACTCTCTGCTGAGAGAAAGTGAATGCAATCCACAGCTGCACAAGCAAGGAAACACATCCTTCCCTAGTTGAGCCTCCAGATGAGAACCAAGCTCTGGCTGACACCTTGGTTGCAGCCTTATGGGGCCGTGAGGGGAAGAAACCAGCTAAGCTGTGCCCAGGCTCCTGACCCAAGGGAATGATGAGGTCATACATGTGTGCTGTTTGAGGCTGCTAAAGTTTGCAGGAGTTTGTTACACAGCCTAGAAAACTAGTTCACTTTGCTCCTTCTCTCTTACTGGTTCTACAAAACAGTGATTAGTGCTTCCATCTTCCCAGTTACCATACCAGAGGCCTAGGAGTCATTCTGGGCTTCCCCCAACCCTTATGCCCAACATCTAACATCTAATCATTCTGCACATTCCGTGAGTTCGTCTCTTCCATGCTTTACACCATCCAAAGTAGTGAAATTTGACCACACAACCCATGTCTTTCTTCAAGGCTGAAGGCTATGAGATGCTCATGTGAGCTCACTTTCAGAGAGATAGAGGGAGGCAGTAGTATGGCCAAGGACAAGGGGTAATAAACAAAAAGACAAAATTGATGGGGTGCTGAGCTGAGGCAGGGTGTGCCAGGGCCTTTGCTCAGACCTTGGTTAATTCCACTGTCACCCAGGGTATCAGTGGCTCAGAAATGACCTCACTTACTGCAGAGGCACTTTTACAACCTGCTCTACCAGCTCTCATCCTTTCCTGCCTGGACCAAATCTTCACTCTGACTTTTATCTTACTCCCTCTCAAATGTATCCTCTACTTTGTTCCCAGACTCACTCTCTAAAACACGAATCTTACTATCTTCACGACATTTGTCACTGGTGTTCAGCGTAAATTCAAACTCCTTGGCATAGCTGCCAAAGACTTCCATAGCTGGGTTGGCCCTGCTACATCTCTGGATATGTCTCCTACGCTCCCACCACTCACTCCGTGTTTCAATGATATTGACAGTTTACCATATGGTTTCCAAGGCAAAGGCATGCTATTTTCATCTCTACATGCCTGCTGAAGTTGTTCTCACTGTGAAGAATACTCTCCCCCCATCGTTTCTTTGACTTCACCTCAACCTTTAAGATTCTGTGGAAGTGTTAAAACCCACAGGAAGCCTTTGCTCGCCTATTAAGGAGGATCATTCCAGGCCAGAATAGAGTAGAGGCTTTGTGGGGATCTGGTTGGAAAAGCATCAGAACTACTGCTAATTACTCACTTGACCCAAGGGGACATCATACTTCAGCCCATCATCAAATCTTCACCATAATTAAAAGTAAGTTCTAAAAGTTTTATATAGTTGGCCCAATGATAATGCAGTCTAGGAATCATTGAGTACATCTTCCTTTGGCTAGATGGAAGTATAATAAAGATACGCCTCTGTACTACAATAATATTAAAACTAACATCTATTTGGGTAGATGTGTGTTTTTACAATTTAATACAGAAATTTTGTTTCCCATGAAAATGTTTCTTTATAGTCAATCTCCAAATGGTTTCTGAGATGACTGGAAAGGTCACAAGTTGAGAAAGAATGAAAAGAGATTGTAGCAATTGGGCATTTGAATAACTGGAGATGAGAATTATTATGAATATATTTTTGATTCCAGAAACATACTCAACATTTGTGGGACGTGAAAGAAAGTCTACTTGTGTTTAAAAACTGGGAAAAAAGTCAGCAAAATATGTGTAAGTATCAAAACTGGTCCAAGTAATTAGTAAAAAAAAACAAAACAAAACTAACTTTATTCTTTAGTTTGGAAATTTATTAGAAATACAGGTGCCACTAGGGGGCTCCCTAATATTTCAAAATTGTTGGGAGACCTGAATATCATAGAAGGGGTAATAGAATAATGAATAAAAGTGCTCTGTAACTTAAAGTATATTCCTTAGCAACATTAACATTTGCATGTTTGTATAAAGGCTGAAAATGGAACTTTATTATTTTAAGGTTTGCTAGAATTAAAAATGTATTTATGGTAAATAATTTAGAAATGCAAATGTAAATATGCACCTGACAGAGAAGTGCATAATACGCTTCGCTGAACTCAATTTCTTTGGTGTAGTAAAAGGGGAAAAAAGCACTTCATCTAGTTTCCTGATTACTTTTCTTGCTGAGTAACACAAAGTGAAAATATTAAAATGTTTTTATCACCTGAATTATTCTATCATACTAGTAGATCATTATATACTGACATGAAATAAATATCCCTCTGTAGAACATATAGATATATATGGAATTGGATATTAGATTGTTTAACTCTATGCAACAGAATATGCAGAATAAAAATTTTAAGTTGTGAATTCTAATATAGTACCAGTTAGAGAAATCTATGAAAGGCTTGGTCCTGTGTAGATATACTTAAGAGAAAAGGTATCTTTTATTATAAGGATATATTTGATTTATTGTTCTCAGGCATATAAAATGCCAAACTCATTAAAAAAAATTTTCCCCAGTAACATTAAATTATATTTATGACACAAAGCATTATTACTAGGAAAGGAAAAATTGGATATTTAGCATTCTTTATACAATATATTGTGATTGGTGTTTGCGTCCACAGACTTTTAGATATGTCCAAATTATGAGCACTGCATTATGTTATTTCTTATTTGTTTCTATTCTTGTCAAATGTTGTAGCATGAATATCTGAAAATTCCACATAGAACTATATCTGAAGTGTATTCTGTGCTCTGGAAAATATGTATCCTTTGAATTGAAGTAATCAGAAGTGTTTTAGGGGGTGGTAGGTGTGGGGAATGAGAAAGGGAAGAAAATTTTCCCTAGTTTTCCTTCCTTTTTCTTTTTATCAGAGTATAGTATGCATTCTCATTCTTTTCTGTTTCCCATTTCAGACTCTTAATTCCCCACTAAAATTTTAAGTATAGATTTTTAACTAACTCTACCCCCATGAACAAAAAAGATCAGTGTCAAAATTTTGTGGGTTGACAAATAATTCATTCTTATTTTTAGGTTTATATATGTGCATTTTTTTCTATTTCTTTCCTACAAACAAAAGACAGATGCATAACTTGTGTACAACATTTACTTGTACGCCTCTTTCACTAGTCTTGAAAAAGCAGGGCAGGCTGTGAAAGGAAAGGATGGGAATTAAATGTTAACATACACTTTAGACTTTTACTAAGCAAGTAAAAAATATACTAAAACATTCAAGGTAGTAAATAAAGTTATTATGATCTCAACCTGGAAGTTTTGGGCTGTGACAATTTTTTTTCCTAGCACAACTGCTAATTTCTTTTCCTAGAAACTTACAAAACAACCACACAAAAACGTACAATTTGGTAAGTGAAGTCAAAATCAGAAGATCAATTAATTTGTTAAATGCATACCTTTAGACAACATATTTGAAAATTCTGGGTGACCACTAAATCTGGAAACACAGGCAAACGTATAATGATTTATTGCTATTATATTACAGATAGTTGATAAATTAATATTATCCATGATTCAAGACTTCATGGCTACTCTCAAATCATTTTATCTCATTGTCTTAAGTATACGTATTTGAAAATGATATTTATATGCCTAAGCATGAGAGAAAGGCCTCTAGGAATTACTTAATGAATGTGTATGTTAAGCAGTTGAATAAACTATGAGAAGAAAAGCATTTTTCATTCTGAATAATATTTTCTGAGTTGATTTGAGCTTATCCTAGAATGAATAACTGTGTAAATCTACTGGTATGTATATTTTTGATTTCAGGGTGAAAAGTGGCTAAGTAATTTAATATCATAGGGATAACTAGCTCATCCTGCATTTAAATATATAAATATATATTATATATAATATATATATTCAGCTGTGTATATATATATATGTATATATATTTATAGGTTTTTTTCCTTAAGCAGTTATGAAGTTATGCATTGCTGATAACACAATGAACTATAATGCATGGTCTCTGACTTTACTAAGCTTGCTATCCTTTTGGAGATACTTAATCAACATATATCCAAAGATAAATAACAGTACAAGACAACAATACGTGGGACGGCAGGAGGCAGAACAGTCAAGAGTTGGTCTAGAACCATCGTAGGCAAATATCTCTGGGTCTGCACTGTTTTCCAGGCTGCAGGAAGGGCTGCTCTTGTAACCTCCTCAGGGAAACTCTGGAGGATCAGCCATAAGCTTAGTCTGTTAGTTAAACTACAGCTCTAGCAAGCTATAGCTATTTTAAGAGCTACAGATTAATTGTAACTGTTTTAAGACAGTGGCCCTAAATTGCAAAGTCCCATCTATTTAGAACATTTGTTACCTCATTTGTTACTACAAAGTAATTAACTGTCTTCTGCAAGCTTTTGCTACACATTCCTAAATTTTAATGCAGGACATTCAGCATAGAATGATCTCATCATAATAATTCCCATTCCCTTAAGGTCTATTTCCGATCATTGTTTTTTATTTAATCTCGAGGGAAAAGTGTATAGATCATGAAATCTAGAATACCTCAAAGGTCACTGAGTAATCAACAAAAAGCTAATCAATTTGCAATGTGGAGTTTTTATCACGTGCCTGTGCCTAAGGCCAACGAATCAAGCTAAGTGGATTTAGCTCTCTAAGCTACCATGGAGGGAATGACCCTTCCCCTTATCAGTTTATTAGGAATTTCTCTAATCCCAATAGCTGATTCCAAATAATCCACATATATTGGTAGGTGATGACCTCTCCTTTTCCATACTAATTTTCCATTCTAAGTGCCCAATATTAAAATCCATCCCTTACCCCCAGCTGAATCGTGAAGTGCAGCCTTGTCTAGGCAGCTGAAACCTCCACAGATTTGACCAAAAGCTGCATGATTATTACTATTCTTGGCCTTTTCTTAAACTGTTCATCAATATTTACAAGCACTGGGGCCTATGAGTAAAGCACAGCTCAGAAAATTACTTCTAAGAGGGGAAAATGTGGCTAGTTTCCTACAGGCTGAAGGAGAAGAAAGACCCCAACTTGGTGGTTTGTATCCTAATAAATTTCACCTTCTATCTTACATTATGGTTATCTTTGAATAGGATTTTCTAAAAATAAACATCCTTCTGAAATGATTTATCTTGGAACACATGGGCTGGAAATTTCTAGCTTAAGTGTATGTGTGTGCTCTGATCCATATACAACAGGCCAGTTGGTAGGTAGGTGGCATGGATCCACATCCTTTCCCACATACAAGTCCCTCTTAAACTTAAAATTCCCTTTTTCATTTTATTCCTGGATATAGGGACTCTGGGCCATTTTTTTGAGCAGAGATTGCAGATGATGGACCAGCATCCTACCACACCTCAGTTAAAGAGGAAAATTTGATGTCTGGACATGTGTAGTCTTGTGGAAAGGAACCTTATTTCACTCATAGACAAGAGCAGTAGTATGGCTAGCAGTATTTCCCCAGAGATGGTCTGATTTAAAAAAAAATCGATATCAACTCTTGACACATTTTCATTTACATCAACGCCTGGCTTTCAGTCAGGGCACAAATCAATAGGCAGCTTTTAACATGCCCAACTATTTCTTCCTATCGGGCTCAGGCAGGCCATTTGCTGTTAACGTACCATGTTTCTTGGGGAGGAAGTTTAACTGTTTTTTCCGTGACTAATCACAGCAGCCTAAACTGTAGTATTAATCACATGACATTTCTTCATCACCACTTACAGCCAATTGACTTTTTACTTAGTGAAAGCGTTTGAAGAAGGTGACAGCTATTCTAAGGGGGTCAAGAGTCAATGGGAAGAAGAAATATTTAGTTCCAAAACATATACAGTATATGCTTCTGAAGTTGACATCATGCAAGACAGTCATTACAGGCTTTATCACTTTGTAGGTAAGGTCTCCCAGACAAGATGGAGAATAGGATTTGTTTAAAATTAAAGTGCTAGCTAAGAGTCATAGCATTTGGATTGAAAAGAATTAATCTGTGTCTTTCTATAAACTAAGTCACATCCAGGGTCACTAGCAACTGGCACAGTGTTTTCTCTAACTCTTGAAAGTGAATTCTTTTTCTTTCTTTTTTTTTTTTTTAAGCTGGCATGAAAACTCAGTAAGGTCTGATGCCATGTGAGATTGGCAACCTCTGCAGTATTTGTAGTCTCAATTAAGTGTAATATCTACTTCATTTACTGCAGCTACTAAGATTTCTAAATAATGAATCAAGTTCTTACATTATTCAGCCGCCACAAAGAGGTTACTAAGCCGAATAAGCAGAGACTTAACAAAAGTTTAAAACATACTTATCTAGGGCAATTCCAAAGCACAAAAGTAACATACTTTTAAAATAGATGAAAAGGTAACCTCCTATATTATATTGCATTACATTTATATTATCCACAAATAGCAATGTTATGTTTTTAGAGCAGTGCTCTCCTGGGACACTAGTCTCCTCAGATACTCCCTAAAAAAAAAAGATTATGTGGTAAAATCAGTTTGTGGACTGATGCATATGGAGTCCCATCTTGGTGATTTTCAGTGCCTATGCGTATATCAAAGGCTCCAAAAATATCATCAGTAAAGAAGGCTATGTATTTACTGTAGCATTTCCTCTACTGACTAACCATTTTGATATATGTTATTGAACTCCTGGCTTAGAACAGCTGCACGCAGCCCATTGTACCTTCGGACTTTGGCATTCTGGAACATAAGCTGATTCTAGAACCTCTACATTCAGTGCTGAAATGGGAACAAATCTGTAGATCTGGGGCCTCCTGTTGTCGCTAGTTTCCCCATCTACAGCCTTCAGAGGGGCAGACCCGGGTAGCTTGAAAAGTGGTAGCAAACCTTGATGGCAGTACTTACACACTAGGAAGCAAAAGTGAGGCACTCTGGTCTGAAGGGATTTACATGGTCTTTGCTTCCCCTTTTAGAACGCTCAGTTTATTGGATGAATGCTTGTGCAAAAAATCACACAATATAGCCTTATTTCAGACTCTATTATTGAAATTACATCATAATGCCAACATGCTGAGCTACAGCTATGTTTGTGTAAGAAATTTAAAATATGGCTTCATAAACAGGCATTTCAGAAAAGTCTCCCCTTCTGAACTGCAGCATGTGCCAGTGTGCCCTCCCCCTGATGGACAGAAATTGCTGGACCAAGACAGGTTTTTAAAACCCCAAGTACAAAGTTTTCTTGGGAAACCACACTTCCAGATGACTTTAGTTATTGTAAAGGCATTTCAAAATAAAATTCCAACTCATCTAAAGTTAAAAAGCAAAACTGTACCTTTTGGGAGAAGAGTGATTATATCTGAAAAAGGATAAAATAATTGCCAAAACCTTTGATGTCTTCCATTTCTGACTCTGTTCAGCCTCAACTACTTGCCTGAATTTAAAAGCACTCTTCTTTAGCAATGTTTACTGAAGCATGATACAGAGAACTATAAAGAATTTTAATAAGTATGAATTTATTTTAATATATATTGCAATTATATAAGAAGCACTTCAACCTCTGATTTTAGGAATATTAATTTTAGGATGAGGCTTCAGTAGGCACAAAAGAAAAAAAAAGTGAGTTAATTTATGGAAAAAATACTAAGTAAATAATAGTATAGGTGGTAGGAGGATATGGGAAAACTCATGGAAACTGACCGCAAATGGTTGACCTTTGAGAACCACAGCTCTGCAGAGTCCAGCTAACTTTGGAAAACAGTCAGCAATTCATTACTTGTTGATTGACTATATTCTTAACATCTTATCTAGTGCTCTAATTTCAAAAGCACTCCTACGTATTGTATCCCTTTTGATACTTAAAACGATCCTGAGATCCAAAAGGGAGAAGCATTTGACTTTCATTTTAAAAATGTTTAAACCATAGAGATTTTATAAGTTATAAAAATCCTATGACAAGCAAGTGACAGAGCTTGGAATTGAACTCAGTTCCTCTGATACCTAGACTGTGTGGTGAAGGAAAAAATACTAACAGCTAGGGGACTATGTGCATTCAGATTTCCCAACAGACATTTCACTTCTGTTGACTAATTATAGGTTAAAGTTGTGTCTCCAGAGAGACAAATCCACACTCATTATCTCCTTTTCTGAGCATCAGTATGTGTTTAAATCAGTGGTGCTTGACCCCAAGTCCAGGTCCCCAGCAGCCATCTTGCTCTTTGTATCTTCTCCAAATCTATTCAGTTTTGGGGTTTTCCAGAACTGGTCCTAGTTTCCTAGGCTCTCTTGGGCCCTGCAGAATCCTACACTGAACTTCATCTCCACAGCTACTCCTGGCACCACGTGGGCATAGCTGATTTTATGCTGGCCCTTCACTAGACTTTGTTTAGCTGCATGAAATATACAGGTGCTGGTCTTGAAAAGTTAATGTAGCTTCCCCAAAGGTTGACCTGACTTTTTTTTCCTCTCCTTAGAAAGTTTTGCATTTGGGATCAAATGCAAAGGAAAAGAAGAATACTTTTGGCCCAAGTTACCTAAGGACTAAAGGTATGTCACAAGACTCCTTTTTGTGGTTTTGAATATCATTCTCCTCAATTCAGGCTTAATTAAAACCTCAGTTTTTGCCACCCTTTATCCATTCACTTAAAATTGATAGATTTTGGAGCAAATACTTGTGCTCTGGGATACCTCTTATCTTTGCAATTCCTAAGAGAACTTTCAAAGCTCTGAAGAAAAAGAAAAATAAAGGTTTGTGTCAATGACCTGGTGATTTTTTTTACGGCCTCCCAGTGAAGTGTAAACCACTCTCAGAGCTGTCAACAGTGGCTCGTTATATTGAGACCAATGATTTTGATTTTGAGGTCGACAAAATAATTATGTATGAAAACTTTTGTTTAGTAGAGGGGAAAATACATTAGGAAAAAGAAGGGAGATGCGCAGATGTCTATGGATAGCTTTAGGAGAGTTGAAAAAGTCACAAAATCCCTCAGATGTCCTCCTAAATTTTAAGCCAAAGAAATTTTAGTAGAATTTTAACTGAAGTTTGTTTTAGCCGGTATCCTACTTTAGGTTAGTTACCACATAGTACAGTGGTGTTGTTTGGTACTGGGAGGTATGATTTTTAACTTCCTTGAGGGATTCATAATTAGTTCATTTGTTCTCTTTTATACAAAGGGCAGCATCATTTTCCTATTTGATCTGATCAAAATTTATATTTGTTGTATCTTTGCTATTTTGATATAATATTGATTATATTTTTAATTTATATTCATTTGATCAGGAAATGGAACCACAATAACATATTCCCCCTGTGGAGAAATACTGCTGTCAGCTTAGAAGCAATTTTCAAGAATTAAATTTGGTGAAGAGTGTAGACTTGTTCTTTTGATCACTGTTGACCTGATTTTCCTTAGGATGAACTCTATGCATTTGCTGTAAGCACTAGTTGATCAGCTTTTAACACAAAGAGCTCAGGCAGTTTTCTATGTCAACAAATGTTTCTACATAATACTGTACACATCCCCTTCCTTATCTGGACACATCTCACATAAAACAATTAGAATATTTTAATGAAATATTCTTTTTTGTCTCACAAAACTATCTTATTAGCGAGGTCAAATTAACATTGTGTAGAAAATACAATTTCATGAAATAAGTTGCACACGTGTTCTTTTACAAATGGACTCGACTCCTTGTGGCATTAGCAAAATTTACATTGATTAACCAGTAAGCTGTAATGCTGCTTTTGATCTGAACTGAATGAATCAATTTTATTAACACTAAGTTTTCTTGACTTTGGGGTGTTTAGGATAAGTAGATATTATA
Organism: Grampus griseus; assembly: GCF_964374135.1. Lineage (NCBI taxonomy): Eukaryota > Metazoa > Chordata > Mammalia > Artiodactyla > Delphinidae > Grampus > Grampus griseus. The sequence continues at coordinate 43,559,822 of NC_139007.1, forward strand.
TTGCTTGTGGGAAAACACTACACTTGTAATTAAGCTAAGGAGGTAATTTCATGAAAAGAAGAAAATTGGGTAAAGTTTTAAGGATAATGGGATTCCTAGAAATGCAAAAACTCTCCCTACTTGAATGAAACAAATTACATTATCATCCATCATATGACTAATCTAAGAGTAGCCATCTCTCTGTTAAAATAGACCTATCGAATGAATTGATAAAATACCATCATTTCGGAGAGGGATAACAAATTAAGAAATACTATTAAGAACCCTGTGTTGAGTTGGCATTCCTTAAATGTCCCTTCAATTGAATAAACAACAACAAAAAAAGACTTACATTAAAGGCACTCACCCTTCCCCACTCATTATATGTTCTATTTGTATTTTTCTATAAATAATAGTATAGAGCAAAACTACATATAATAGATATATATCCATACTTTTAACGTATCATCTAGAACTACCTCTTTTATGAAACACATAAAAATGATGTCCTGATTTGTGGCAGCCACAGGTAAAATGACTGCCCAGAGTGGTGTCCAAATAATACAGGAGAATATTTAGGATGGAATTGAAACTTCTCTTTCAACAAAAATTCCTTGCTAGTTAGAGTTGAAGCTTATACCAAAATACAATTGAAGCTTATACATGAATTCAATTGTTCATGGTAATTATGAAATGTTAGGTACAATGTAAAAGTTGGAAATGAAGACAAGGTTCTGAGAAAGTATACAATCATCTATTCCTAGAAAATAATTAATGAGGAAAAACTACTTTGAGCATTATTTCTGTTGGAGAGAAGTTACCAAGAAAGATATAAGTTCTATAAGGTTGTTACGTATTTTACCAAATCTTAGTCTCTGTTACTAGTGCTAAAATTAAAAGACCAGCAGACGGCATATTAAAAATAATTCCATTAACCACATCTTAGAAATTGCACAAAAAGGCTTGTGTTAGAAATTATACTGAGAAGTAATGAGAAGCAAACATAGGTTATAATCTTCCCCAATGCTCAAATTACTGACTGAGTAATTTAAAACTGAGTAAGGAATTAAGAAGGAAACACCATATTTTCCTGGCTTTTTGTTTTCTTCCCATGAGTTTCAATTCCTGCCTTTTTGAGACGAAAAATAGAAAAACATTAAAAAAATGCATTATGCCAAGTGAGGTTTATCCCAAGAATGAAAGATTGGTTTAACATTTGAAAATCAAGTAATATAACTACGTAGTAATAGACTAAAAAAGAGAAACCATATGATCACCTCAATAGATGCTATAAAAGCATTTGACAAACTCCAATATCTGTTCCTGATGAAAACTCTCAGCTAATAAGGAACTGAAGGGAATTTTCTCAACCTGATAAAGTTTATCTATGAAAAACCTTCAGCTAACATCATACTTAATGATGAAAGATTTAATGCTTTTCCCCCCAAATCAAGAACAAGACAAGGATGTTTGTTCTCACCATTTCTATTCATCATTGTATAGGAAGTTCTAGCCATTCCAATAAGGCAAGAAAAGAAGAGACAGATTGAAAAGGTAGAGGTAAAACTGTCACAGATGACATTATTATCTATGGAGGAAGATTGACAGAATTTATAAAAACGCTACTAGAATAAGTGGACTTAGGTTGCAAAACACAAGTTCAATTTATAAAAATCCATTATATTTCTATATACTCGCAATGATCGATATAAAATTCAATGCCGTTGCAATAGCATAAACATATGGAATATTTAGAAATAAACTTGACAAAAGATATACAAACCTGTACACCAAAAATTATAAAACAGCATATAACTGCTGAGGGCAATTAAAGAAGTCTCAGTAACAAATGGAGAGGTATACCTTGCTCATGGGTTGGAAAACCCAATATTGTGAAGCTGCCAATTCTCCTTAAATTGATTTATAAACTCAACATAATCTCAATCAAAATCTCAGTATGCTATTTTTTTTGGTAGAAATTTCCAGGGGATTCTAAAATTCATATGAAAATCCACAATGCTTACAATAATCAAAACAAATCTGAAAAATAAGATCCAAGTTGGAAGGTTAATATTACCTGATTTCAAGGCTTATTATAGAGCTATATTAATTCAGTGCAGCACTGGTATAAGGATAGGCAAATAGATTGACAGAAGAGAAGAGAGTCCAGAAGTAAACCCACATATATATGGACAACTGCTTTTTGACAAGGGTACAGAGCAATTTAGTGGAGAAATCATCTTTTTAATAAGTGGTGCTGGAACAACTGGATATCTATATTCGAAAAAGAACTTGGACCCATACCTTGCACCATATGCAAATATTAACTTAAAATGGATTACTGACCTAATGTACAACCTAAAATTATAGAACTTATAGAAGAAAACATAGGAGAAAATCTTTGGGTTCCCATATAAAATTCTAGAAAATGAATTCTAATCTATAGTGACAGAAAGCAGATCAGTGTTTGCCTAGGGGAGGGAGAAGCAGCAAATTGGGATGGTTAGGAGGGTAGTAGATACGTAGATATATAGGAAGGTATAGATAGATGGAGAGATTAATAGTCAGTCTGGGTCTAATCAGGAGAGGGAAAGAACACAGTAATTCAAACAGAGAAAGTTTAAAACACAGAAGTATTAACTATACCAGGAGATTGCAGTAACCAGGGATCGGCTAGTAAGAGGTAATAAAGACTCTATAGGAATAGCGATATAGAAGCAGCTATCACCCTGAACGCTGAGATGGAGCAAGCATCTGAGTAAAAGCCCCACTGCCACCTTCCCTCCTCCCATGGTTGAGACACAGACCTTGTTGGAAAGGGTGCAGCTTTGGCTCACTGGATAACAAAAGGAAGTTGCTGTGGTGCAGCACGGGTGCAACTTGATTAAGATCCATCCTCTACGGTGCCAGGGGGAGCTGTTCCCTGGACATGTCTCACTGGAGGCACTCAGCTATGAAAGTGCCCGAGGAAGCGCCGTGGGAAGCTTCTGGCCACGGAGGGCTGCTGGCTGCTAGGCACTGCAGGAGCCTGGCCCTGCACATGCTGTAGAAGCCTGCTCAGTGCATGAAACAGAACCTAGAAGCAAGCCTCTTTCTTCCTGGGATACCTCTCCAGCATCCTCTACTGACACAGGTCCTTTTTCACTGAGCAGGCAAAAAAGGGTGCATTTGCAGCTGAGAGGCAATAAATCAGTAACTGGCACAAAGGTATTAAAAAGAAACATGAGGACATCTTTCTGGTAGATGCTGGATATGTTCACTATCTTGATTGTGGTGACAGTTTCACTGGTATAGACATATATTGAAACTTATCAAATTGTATACTTAAAATACGTGCAGTTTATTGTATGTCAATTATACTTCATTAAAGCTGCTAAAAAAATGTATACAGCATTCCTCTACTTCTCTCCTAAGAGAACTGACCCTTGCATCTATTAGAAGTTTAAAGTGGAAGGTGTTTGTATGTATGTATGTATATATTATTTTTTCACACCAAGAGACAAAATTGCTGACCATTAAGGGCTCCTTGCCTTACTCGGAGTGAAATCCTCCAGAAGCTCTACCTATAGATCCAGTCTGACTCTAGTTCAGAAGCCAATTTTTTTTTTTTTTTTTTTTTTTTGCGGTACGCGGGCCTCTCACCGCTGCGGCCTCTCCCGCTGCAGAGCACAGGCTCCGGACGCGCAGTCTCAGCGGCCATGGCTCAAGGGCCCAGCCGCTCCGCGGCACGCGGGATCCTCCCACCGGGACACGAACCCGCGTCCCCTGCATCGGCAGGCGGACTCCCAACCACTGCGCCACCAGGGAACCCCAGAAGCCAATTTTGACTGAGGAAGCTCATCTCCACCTGCCTGTCCAGTGGGACCTGGGATTAAGTAATCCTCCCTTGCAAAATTCAGGGCCAGCCTTAACTGAGACTTGGTTTGAATGGGCATCGACTGTCCCAATGTAGGGCAGCTCTCCTCCCCTCCCTTTTCAGCCGGGTCTTGATTCCTGGTTTGATTGGCTTCCCTGGACCTCATAGCTCCCCCCTCTCTGAGGATGGCATCCGCGGCTGCTGCTGATTCAAAGATTTTGATAATACACTGGGTTACAGCAGTGTGTGCTACCTTTGCAGTCTTAGAGTGACTGCCCTTCCCCTCACCCCTGGTCTCCTGTATGTTAAAAAGCAATCTGGCATTAATTTAACTGTATTTTGTGACTACTGTATGCAGGTATTGTGTTAGTTTTTAAGGCTACAACAATGAACAATACAGACATAGTATTGTAATCCCTCATGGAGCTTACATTTTAGTAGGAACTATAGAAAGCATAAGCAAAAATCTCTCTCAACATGCAATGTCTTTTCTCAAGCGAGAATTATTGTCAGCTTCTTGAGGGCAGGGACTCGGAAATGGTGAGCTATAGTGATGCCATTTACATGTGTACCCATATACATATAGAACATTTACCCTTCTAGATGATGACCTCTTGCTAGATAAGTGCTTATTGGAGAGTTGTGTTGTTTTTCTGTTACTCTTCTTTAATCTGTCTAAAAGTAATTAAAATTGTTTATGAAATATACAATTGTGGCCTAGAGTCTATACATTGTTTTATTTCCCTGCTCTGTCACCACTGCCATCACTAAGTGAATCTCAAGCTGGTGGCTGGGATGGCTGAGTTGGGGTGGAGAGTTGAGGCATGCATCAGTTATTCATTGAATCAATAAATAAAACATGCTTTTGAGCCTGACTCTGTGCCCAGGGCCAGGCTGGTTCTGTAAGAATGTGATTTAATTTGTCCTTATAGACATTAAATTGTAAAATGTTAAGATTAGTCAACAGAGGCCATTTGCATTGAGAATAGTGGTACTAACCCCAGGCCAAAAGGAAGCCAGAGATGAGCTGTGTGTGGGTCTCAGGGTCAAAGAAATCTCTGTGGAAAAGCTGGGCTTCACAAGATGTTCAGAAAATTAAAAAGCTGCAAGAAAGAAGGAAGGGTGGATATGAGAGAATGAAAAAAGGGCGTGAGGTGGAATGAGACACGTGAGGCTATTAGAAGTGTGGAAATAATCACATGAATGTTTTGAAAGTGAAACTTGTATTTGCACATCCCATAATGTAGTGGCGTCTATTATTTTAATAATATATGTAAAAGATACATGATGGACTAGTTTCTAACTAGTTAAAACAGCCAAACCTTTGTTTCTAAATTCTCTCCAAAGGCACAAGGCAAATCCTTATTTTCTAATAATATCACTGCACTAATTACATTTAATTAATTATTGACCTCAGAACACATAATGTACCATTCCATTTATTATCTGATTTTATTCAGTACGTTTCTCATCCAACTCATATTCACCCCCAAATTACAGAGGACATGCAGACCTGGCCTCTTGTTTTCAGTAAGCTGTCATTTTATAATGCTTTAGAAAAAAGTATATTCATGGACCTGGAAGAAAATAATGCTATTTTAATAATGTGACATGGAAACTATGCACCCCTCAGACGATTTTGTACTGGTTTTGACAGCAGAACTAATTCAATGCTTTCTGGGCATAGTACACTAGACTAGAGAGAAATCTTTCAATGAACACTGCAATGAGATGGCCCATATTTGTACTGCAAAATAAAGCATGAAACAGTTTTAAGTTCAAAATAGAAACATCTTTAGGAAATTAGATACAAAATATTCTATAGGTACCATAGAAGGCATCCTAAATAACACTGCCACACTTTAGTGGAAGCCGTTACACATAATTCTCTAAGTCATTTACTAGTCCCTGAATAGGATGGATATCCTCCTCACACAGAGCATCTATCTTCTGGGTTCTGCTTCCCTGGGTGATAGAAATCACTGTCCATGCACTGCTCTCCCCTCCCACCCTGCTGAGGCTGGAGGAGGGGCTTCTTCCAGACAGGTCCTGGGACCAGGAACAGAATGTGAAACTTTTCAAAATGGATACACTGCACTTGTTCTTTGAAAAAAAAAAAAAGCACCCAGGAACCTTACTATCTTCTTGGGGTCAATACTAGGTGTCTGACTTATTTTGGAGGAAAATGACTTGTTATTAGTTTCTTTGGGTTCTTCAGTTTTCAAAACTCATAAACCTTGCCATTTCCAATTACCCCAAGCCTCTGAAATTCCATTTTAAAATCTTCTGCCCTCTGACCATCACCTCCTATTCTTCCAGCTTACTGATTCCAGTCTTCCCACTCCAGAAATTTCCCGACCTCATCGAGATCCATTATTCCCGGATATTACAAGTTTGCCTCCTTCTAACCATCCTTCTCATACCCTCACTCTCTGCTTACAGCTTGGATTCTATAGTTCAGCTCTATAACCATTCCTTGAAAACACTCAAGTTTCTCACCCGCCTTCCTTTTCTTCATTATATTTCACCTGTCAAAACTCCAACCATGGTGTATGTTATGGACTGAATTGTGTCCCCTCACACAAATTCATAGGTTGAGGCTCTAACCCCCAATGGGACTATATTTGGAGACAGGGCCTATAATGAGGTAATTAAGGTTAAATGAAGTCATAAGGGTGGGGCCCTGATCCCACAGAATTAGTGTTTTTATAAGAAGAGACATCAGAGCTCCCTCCCCGCCTCTCCTCTCTGTCCCTCTCTGTCTCTCTCTTTCTCTCTCAATCTGCTGTGTGAAAACACAGTGAGAAGGCAGCTGTCTGCAAGCCAGGAAGAGCGTTCTCACCAGAGACTGACTGTGCTGACACCCTCATCTCAGACTTCCAGCTTCCAGAACTGTGAGAAAGTAAATTTCTGTTGTTTAAGCCCCCCAGTCTATGGTTCTTTATTATGGCAGCTAGAGGAGACTGGTATGGTGTTAGGCAGAATAACAGCTCCCCAAAGATGTCCACAACTTAATCCCTGCAAGTGTGAATATGTTAAGAGTGTATGGCAAAGGGGAACTAAAGTTGCAGATGGAATTAATGTTGCTAATAGCGGACCTTGAGATGTAGGCTTATGCTGCATTATCCGGGTGGGCCCAGGGTTACCACATGGGATGCAGAGAGGGAGAAGCAGACTGTTGGCAGCATGAGAACTTGACCAGCCAGATGCTGACTTTGAAGATGGAAGGGAGCAGTGAGCCACGAAATGTACTCTAGAAGCTGGAAAAGGCAAAGCAATGGATTCTCCCCTAGAGTCTCCAGAAGGAATGCAGCCGTGCTGACATCTCGAATTTATCCCAATGACACCCATTTTTGACCCATTTTTGGACTTCTAGCAAAGTAAGATAATAACTTTGTGTTGTTTAAAGCCCCTAAGTTTGTGGTATGTTACAGCAGCAATAGGAAACTAATACCCATGGTTAAACCCAACGATCTACTTATTCTCTGCCAGCACCCACAGAGCTGATCATTGGAAAAATTACACAACCTTGTTAACTGGCCTCCCTTCGAATATGACTACATATCAGAACTGACCTCTTGACCTTTCCAATCAATCTTAGCACATTTTTTATAAATTCTCTTTCTCCCTCTCTAAGGTGATTACTTCATATCTTTTCTTTCCTCAAATCTCCAACACTACCTTTCCTCAATTTACTCTCAGCTTGTGTTTGTTTCTTCATAGGAAAAATGATTCTAGATGGGAAATACAGCATCTTCCCACCATTTCCCTAATCTGCTCCCATTGCTACATATGCATCTTGCCTTTCACATGGAGTGGATGAACTGTCCACGAGCCAGTCGAAAGCCAGTCTCTTCCACTGAGCCCTAGATCCCTTCCCTCTTAACTTTTCAGAGGCCTCCCTAAAGGCAGCAGCATTAACTCAGCAGCTCAGGCAAAACATGTAGACGTCTTAATTCCACTTTTCCCCTCACATGACACATCCAAATGCACAAGAAGTTTCTGTATGTCCTGAGTCCAGTGACTTCTCTCATTTCTAATGCTAAGACTCAGTCCAGTTCCCCTTCATCTCTCACCGGGATGGAGGCAATAACCTGTCCTCACTTTCCACTACTCTATAGACTTAGGGTTTTTTCTCAAAAGTGAAGATTAGATTCAGCTATCTCCTCACTTACCATCTTCAAAAGTCTCTCCACTTCAAAAGTAAAAATTCCAGACTCTACTACGGGCTACAAAAATTTACATGACTGGACGCCTGTCTACTTTTCCATCTCATCTTCTACAGCTCCTCCCTTTGTTTACTTTAGTCATGCTGACCTTCTTTCTCCTTTCTTTTTTCTTCTGTCCGCAAATTAAACAAGTTTGTTCCTACCTCAGGGACTTTGATTTGCTTCTGCTTGAATTGATCTTCCTCCACTTCATTGGATAGCTGTCTTCTCCTCATTGATGTCTCAATTCAAATGTCGCCTCTTTTAATAAGGCTTCAGTGACCCTATCCAAACAAGCCTGAGGTTGTTCTGTTAAACTGCCGGTAAAAAAACTTTCTTCATAGCATGTATCAGTACCCAAACTCTCATTCATCCCTTTATTCACTTATTGTCTGTGTGGCTCCATCAGAATACATGCAAGGCATGTATTCTTCCAATGACTTTTTATGACTAATTCTTACATACCAAATTCTACTCCAGAGTTAACTTGGTTAAAGGAAGGTCTGGGCAAGTCAGAGTCTTTTTCAAGTGATCATTTACTTGTCCTTGGAAGTAGTATGAAAATAGCATTCCTGTAACTTGCGGCAGTTCTGGCCAAAGTTGACATCATTAGAAAGCAGGCTGGGCAGCTACAGCATCCATCTTTGTCTTGTTTCTGTGTTGATTCTGTGACAGGACTGATGACAGTAACAAGTATCTCAAATGAACAACATACCTGTGGGCACCTGTATTTTAATTTTTGTTCTGCCATTGCAACGATGGGCTTTGGGCTGACTCTGCATTTTTGGCTTATACATTGGTTTGATTTCTCAGATTAGAATGGAATAATCTTGATGGTGGAAACAATTTATAGTTCTTTAAATCACTACAACACCAAGTATGTAGCAGGTTCTCTATGAGTAGTTTAATTCATTGATGGATTTTTAATGCAGTCAGGAATATTAAATACTTATCTTACTGGGTCTTCCCTTTCCTCCATGCTAAACAACATATTCCACGTTCTATCTTATCCATCATGCTGTTATGTTAGCCATGAGCAGGGGAATAATCATTCCCATTTCTGATTTATAGAAGAGAATGTTACTGAAGTTTCCTTGATGGTAATGGCACAAACTCTTAAAAGATTTTCGACAGAGGCTTAGCTGGTGAAGATCCAGTGAGACCATTCAAAGACTTAGCTGTTGAAAAGCCAATGAAACTCCATAATAAATTGACCTCCTATGGCATGGGCTGCACAAACAGGAATGCTGTAAAGCTTCAATATGTCATTTGGCATTATATAAAGTCACGTATTTTCCCACTTAGAAAACTGTTTTTTAAAAATCTGATTGTGTGAAGGTAATAAGTCTATTTTGGTGTTATACATGTGATTTTCTGACCGGTACAATATTCATGCTTTGATTTTTGTCTTTCTTGAATGAATTAATCATAGTACAATATATAATCGAAGGGGTTAATATTAAGGAGATGGCAAAAACTTTAGGGAGAAAGCTAAAGTTAAAACCACACAGATAATTTTTCTTTTAATTCTATTGACCAGTTGTTTTGTTGTAATTTAGACTCTGACATAGGCAAATATACTCCTTTCAGGGCTTCCCTGGTGGTGCAGTGGTTGAGAGTCCGCCTGCCGATGCAGAGGACATGGGTTCGCGCCCCGGTCCGGGAAGATCCCACATGCCGTGGAGCGGCTGGGCCTGTGAGCCATGGCCGCTGAGCCTGCGTGTCCGGAGCCTGTGCTTCGCAACGGAAGAGGCCACAACAGTGAGAGGCAAAAATATATATATATATATATATATATATATATATATATATATATATATATATACTCCTTTCATGTTAAAAGATTATGTGAAAACAAAGGTCATTCATTCATTCATTCAGCAAATCATCTTCTCTATTACCCTTGTAGGATTTATAAATGTAAGGATGGTGTCTATATGGTTCCGTTTGTTTCTTGAGTGAGCCACAGTGCCTGTCCAAACTCAAATGCATAAATGCTATGTATAATGTGAAATCTCAGTAATTACCCATTGACAAACTATGAAGTTCAACAACCTTTTCAAGGATTTTATGCCTCCCCAAACATTTCTTCCACACGTGAAAAATATATGAAAATAACACATGAATGTTAGAACGATTGTAGTTGAAGAGTGTATTCATTTCCCTGAGGATAGTAATTTATTTAAGATCCTGATTTTCAGGGTATATGCCCAGTAGTGGGATTGCTGGGTCGTATGGTAGTTCTATTTTTAGTTTTTTAAGGAACCTCCATACTGTTCTCCATAGTGGCTGTATCAATTTATATTCCCACCAACTGTGCAAGAGGGTTCCCTTTTCTCCACACCCTCTCCAGCATTTATTGTTTGTAGATTTGTTGATGATGGCCATTCTGACCGGTGTGAGGTGATACCTCACTGTAGTTTTGATTTGCATTTCTCTAATGATTAGTATGTTGAGAATCTTTTCATGTGCCTCTTGGCCATCTGTATGTCTTCTTTGGTGAAATGTCTATTTAGGCCTTCCGCCCATTTTGTAATTGGGTTGTTTGTTTTTTTGATATTGAGCACTACGAGCTGTTTGTATGTTTTGGAGATTAATCCTTTGTCCGTTGCTTCATTTGCAAATATTTTCTCACACATGCACCCCAGTGTTCATTGCAGCTCTATTTACAATAGCCAGGACATGGAAGCAACCTAAGTGTCCATTGACAGATGAATGGATAAAGAAGATGTGGCACATATATACAATGGAATATTACTCAGCCATAAAAAGAAAAAATTGAGTTATTTGTAGTGAGGTGGATGGGCCTAGAGTCTGTCATACAGAGTGAAGTAAGTCAGAAAGAGAAAAATAAATACCGTATGCTAACACATATATATGGAATCTAAAAAAGAAAAAAAATGGTCGTGAAGAAACTAGGGGCAAGACGGGAATAAAGATGCAGACCTACTAGAGAATGGACTTGAGGACATGGGGAGGGGGAAGGGTAAGCTGGGACAAAGTGAGAGAGTGGCATGGACATACATACACTACAAAATGTAAAATAGATAGCTAGTGGGAAGCAGCCACATAGCACAGGGAGATCAGCTCGGTGCTCTGTGACCATCTAGAAGTGGGGATATGGAGGGTGGGAGGGAGGGAGACGCAAGACGGAAGAGATATGGGGATATATGTATATGTATAACTAATTCACTTTGTTATAAAGCAGAAACTAATACACCATTGTAAAGCAATTATCCTCCAATAAAGGTGTTAAAAAAAATAAAAATAAGTACTGAGAGCAAAAAAAAAGAAAAAAAGATCCTGATTTTTCTAATTAGACTGTAAAAGTCACTTATAGACACATTCAAAACAAGGAATAATGGCATTTATTTGAAGATGGGGATGAAGTGTGTGTAGTTAAGTATGTATAACATGAAGCTGGCAGTCTTAGAACCCCTCGGTTGAATCACACTATTCTCTTAAGAAGCTTAACCAATTCCCTATTAGCTGAGTCTAGTTCTGCTGTTAAGAAAAGAGTAATAACATCATAATAGCAATGATATGATGTTAACCTCTTATGGGAGGGGGAAGTGAGGTATAGACACCAGGATGAACCCACTGGTTCTAAAACCCTATTCTTTCCCTTATAGCACAATCTTTCTACAAATGCAGAAAGCATAGTGGAACTAGTTGTGATCTTTCCCCATATTATTTCAAAAGTGCAAAGAGATGCTCAATCATATCAGAAATTGCAGTATTCAAAGGAAGTTATCTCTCCTTTTATACTTTGATTGAAATTCTGTTTAGCATTGAAGCAGGCTTCTGTGATCGAATGTGGTAAATGATAGATAGGGTTCAATAGAGTTCTGTAGTGAAGGGTAAGTATTTTAGTGTGTCTGTGACCTGATCCAAAGGCTATTTCTAGCAGTTTGTCATTTAGTACAGAGAAGGTTAGTGAGGTCATGTTGATATATGATCTTTTATGCTCTGAACTTATCACTGCAGTTGAACTGGCCCTACAATTCTCATTAACAGTGAGCAGTTATCTTTTGATACTAAAGAATAAAATAAAACAACTGCTTTACTTTATTCTCCCAACTAAACTATAAAGAAAAATCAAAGCCTAAAGTTTGAAGTATTTAGCTGGAGAAATTTAAGGCATCTTTATTTTTACCCAAGGAAGTAAAAATAGCTTTAGTATTCTCAGAAGAAAACCAAATAAGATCACATGGATGGAACTGCCGGTGAGAAGTGTCTAAATGTTAACATCATCATGATAAATATTTAGTTCCAGTAGAGAATGAGATTACTTTAAAAACTGTTCTGGCACCCTAGCACACATTTCAAAGGGAATAGAATTCTCTAAAGAAAGAAAATGCCAGAGACAGGAAAGCACTGTGGGATGGGGAAATAATGGCAACCTAGGAATTAGGACACCTGGGTTCTAGTTTCTGATCTGCCTGTGTATGTGCTAAATTATACGCAGCAAAGACCGTAACCTCTCTTGGTCGTTTTTTGCTTGGATTTCACTAACAACCTCTTTGGATGTTTTCAGGTCAGCTGACAGACCTACCAGGCCCCCAAATCCACCTGCCCCATAGACCTTTCTGATTTAGTCAGATTTGTCAGTGGCTCCAACAGCATAAGTATAAAGTTGAAATTTCTTAGCAGGGCATCCAGGTCTTTCAAGGTTGGACACTTGCTCACCTCTCTAGCCCATCTCACTCTACTCCTGCCTCCTTCCGCATCCTCTTACCATGCAGAGCTACTTAAACTACTGTTCTCATATCCAGAACTCCATTCCCCACCATTGACCCAACTAACTCTCCTGCCATGAGGTTAAGTAACAGCTTAATTCACCTTAATGGCTGCCTCTTCCAAGAAGTTTTCTTGACCTTTCCTTCGGGTTTTGGTATCATCCTTTGTTTTCTTATTTTCTCCCCATTCCTCCACCTATTAGACTAAAACTTCTTGGCAAATGGTAGTAAATGAATGCATAATGAATGAATGAGAATCAACTCTCCTTATTTCTATTATTTTTTTTGGGGGGAAGATGGAGTTGAGTCATTGGCTAATACCATCATCCTAAGAAATCAAGTCATCATTTTTACTGGAAATTAAAAAGATCTTCCCCTCCCCATTCTGGCTGAATGCTCTGGTGGAGAAAAACTGATTAATTAACTGAATTAATTTTAATTCATTAGAATATTAAGATTAATCTTGAAGGAATGGTTAGTTCCTTTCATTTTCTAAGCAAAAGAAACCTGTAATTGGCTTTAAATGATAAGTTCCTTCCTGCTTGTTCAATCAATTCCCTCCTTTCCTACCCTATCTTGGTTCCACCTGATCATGGTTTATAGCTGGGTGTCACCTATGTCTGCCAAAAACACAGAGGCAGCCTGGAACAATGGAATAAAAGATTACTCCATGCAGAATCATAAAATCTGGGTTTGAGTTCATTATTTCTTAGTGTGGCGACTTTGGGCAACAGACTGAATCTTTTGGGCTTCATTCTCCTTTTTTGTGACTTGGGATGATGCCCATCTCACAGAGTGATAAGGTAAGGCTCAAATAAGATTATATGTGCTGCGAAAGCACTCTGCAAACAATTAAATGCCAAATAAACATATCATTACTCTAAACTCAAAGCATAGTATTATTTACAACCAGCTCTCCAATCTAACTTTTTTCTAGAGATAATATACTCAGCAAAAAAAGGACTAATTTGAATTTTATCTCTTCTGCCAAATGGTTAGGATAGAAACCAGAAAAATGCCTGAAGAAAGCAGGAAGATCAGTGCATCCAGCAGCCCAGATATAATCCACAACAGATCCATGACTCTGTCTACCTGGGAATTCAGGAAGTGACATCTCTGCCCTATAGAACTACCTCTGGCCTCAGACATTTCTCTCTCTGGCCAGACAGTCACCTCTAGGAGGAGAATTGTAGGCAACAATGGCAATTCAGAGCACATCAAATGTCTCTACAGTTGTCTCATATTCTGAAAATGCCTTTGCAATCAAATCTATATATTATGCCTCAAGGACCTAGAGGAGTATGTTAATATTATCCTTGGACCAGAAAAGGAAGACAGCTAGCAATTAAGTGATTTGCCTCAGGTCATAGAGGGAATTAATGCTGCCATTAACATTCACAAAGCCTTCTCTCTGTGACAAGGAGAACTCCTTTATTCCCCTAGTTCTGGGTTTTCTGTATTATGACCAGACTTACCAGTCTTCAAGGCAGATGACCTTTAGGTACTGTTGAGGGTCTAAGGGGGCAAGTATACACTTCTTGCTGACTTAGACATTCCCACATGTCAAAAGAGGTAGGCACAATTTTCACTGTAAAAAATGACATAGAGAAAGAAGTTGATCTGTAGTTAGGCAGGACATACAAAGAAGAAATAAGAGGGCAAATTTGTGTTTTGTCTTAAGAGTATGATGTTCTTTTTAGTAGACTAGTGATTCTCAAACAGTTGCTTTCTTAAGGATGGGAGTTAACTGTATTAAAAACAATCTGTATATAAATAAAGCAGTTGTATGGGGTTATTACCACTATTTACTATTATCTTGACTACTGGTTCCCATTTTTCTAATCAAAAGTGTATGGTTAAAAAAGTAAGCAAACTTGAAATTTTAAAGTATGGAAGTAAGTATGAGCTCCCACAGGTGGGACAGAATGCATGGCCAGAATGAATTGGTAGAAAGATATATGTCTGGGCTTCCCTGGGCGCAGTGGTTGAGAGTCCGCCTGCCGATGCAGGGGACGCGGGTTCGTGCCCTGGTCCGGGAAGATCCCACATGCCGCGGAGCGGCTGGGCCCGTGAGCCATGGCCGCTGAGCCTGCGCGTCCGGAGCCTGTGCTCCGCACCGGGAGAGGCCACAACAGTGAGAGGCCCGCGTACCGAAAAAAAAAAAAAAAAAAAGAAAAGAAAGATGTATGTCTTAGGCATTAATCTCTTTCCCAGTTATTTCTAGTTCTTCTTTTAGACAGGTGGTAGGAGGGTACTGCCCCATTCCCTTTTAAGACAGGAATGATATAGGGCTTACCCTGGCCATTGAAATATGAGCAGAAATGACAGATGTTGCTTCGAAGTGAAAGCTTTAAGAGCTAGTGTGAGATGTGTCACTGATCGTTCTCTTTCTCCCATAGTGGCTGTTGTTTGACTATGTTCCAGGAGTACCTTGTCTGTTTGCCTCATACTAAACTGAGGCCAAAGGGAACAGAGGAGCACCAACCCATGCTGAGTATGTAGCTTGACAGAGAAAAAAGTTTATTTTAAACCACTTAGATTTGTGGGTTGTTTGTAACCAAAGCATAATATATACTGTCTTAACTGATACAGTTCACCTTGTTCAAAAGGAACAGATACACTAAAGGGAATAAGAGATTAGCAAGGCATACGAAAAGGTACACATTGAATGGACGTCCACACACCTAAAGGGAAAAGTAGAATGCACAGTCTCTGAGGGAAGACAAATGGAGGAGTAAAGAGATGACCTTATCTGGATGTATCAGCCAAATGCCTTCCTAACACAGATGGTAAAACTGGCATGGTGGTCAGACCACCACTGGGAGACTTTACCATTTCATATGTGTCAAAAATTCTGTTCTGCAGGGATCCCAAAAATAAACTCATGGACCTATGGTCAATTAATCTATGACAAAGGAGGCAAGCATATACAATGGAGAAAAGACAGTCTCTTCAACAAGTGGTGCTGGGAAAGGTGGACAGCCATATGTAAAACAGTGAAATTAGAACATCCCCTCAGACGATATACAGTAACAGACGCAAAATGGTTTAAAGACCTAAATGTAAGACACGAAACTAACAATCTAGAAGAGAACATAGGCGAAACACTCTTTGACATAAATCATAGCAATATTTTCTTGGATCAGCTTTCCAAGGCAAAAGAAATAAAAGGAAAAATAAACAAATGGGACCTAATTAAACTTAAAAGCTTTTGCACAGCAAAGGAAACCATTGCAAAACAAAAAGACAAGCTACAGAGTGGAGAAAATATTTGCAAATCATACAACCAACAAGTGGTTAATATCCAAAATATACTAATGGCTCATACAACTCAATAGCATAAAAACAAACAACCCAATCAGAAAATAGACAGAAGACTTGAATAGACATTTTTTCAAAGAAGACATACGCATGGCTATCAGGCACATGAAAAGATGCTCAACATCACTGATTATTAGAGAAATGCAAATCAAAACCTGAATGAGGCATCTATCACCTCACACCTGTCAGAATGGCTATCATCAAAAAGTCTACAAATAGGCTTCCCTGGTGGTGCAGTGGTTGAGAGGCTGCCTGCCGATGCAGGGGACGCGGGTTCGTGCCCTGGTCCGGGAAGATCCCACATGCCGCGGAGCAGCTGGGCCCGTGAGCCATGGCCGCTGGGCCTGCGCGTCCAGAGCCTGTGCTCCGCAACGGGAGAGGCTACAACAGTAAGAGGCCCGCGTACCGCAAAAAAAAAAAAAAAAGTCTACAAATAACACATGTTGGAGAGGATGTGGAGAAAAGGGAACCCTTCTGCACTGTTGGTGGGAATGTAAATTGGTGCAGCCACTGCGGAAAACAGTATGGAGTTTCCTTAAAAAACTAAAAATAGAGCTACCATATGATCTAGCAATTCCACTCCTGGGAATATATCCAGAAAAAACAAAAACATTAATTCAAAAAGATTCATGCATCCCAGTGTTTATTAGAGCACTATTTACAATAGCCCAGACATGAAAGCAACCTAAGTGCCCATCAACAGGTAAATTGGATTAAGACGATGTAGTGTATATACATACAATGGGATATTACTCAGCCATAAAACATAATGAAATATTGCCATTTGCATCAATGTGGATCGACCTAGAGAATATTATGCTTAGTAAAATAAAGTCAGACAAAGAAAGACAAATACTGTATGGTATCACTCATATGTGGAGTCTAAAAAATAATACAAGTGAATTATATAAAACAGACTCAGACATAGAAAACAAACCTATGGTTACCAAAGGGGAGAGGGATGGAGGGTGGGCAGGGAGGGACAAATCAGAGGTATGGGATTAACAGATACAAACTACTATACATAAAATAGATATGTAACAAGGATTTACTGTACAATATGGGGATTATACCAAATATCTTGTAATAACCTATAATGGAATATAATCTGCAAAAAAACTGAATCACTATGTTGTATACCTGAAACTAACACAACATTGTAAATCAACTATACTTCAAAAAAAAAGTTTGTTCAGATAAAATGGCAGAATCTGACAAATTCTTGACTTATGCAGAAAATAAAACGACCTTTCAAAAGCAACATTCCGGTTCTTCAAAAGCTGAGGAGGCTGTGAGAAGAAATGTAAATTAGAATTAAATTGGCTCAGTAAGGAAGAATTGCTTAAGGTTAAGGAAGTATCGGAAAACATGGGAAAACAAAGAACAACGAAAATAGGAAACACTGGACATAGAAATATACTCCAGCTTCTAGAGAAGTGAATACAAAAGATTTAGAGAAAAGATATTTATGATAACAAAATCATAAAATTTAAGAGGAATTGGAAATCTGGCATAATCTACTATATTACATTCCAGCAAAGTCACAATTAATCCTGAGTAGGAACCCTCAGTCCTTGCAGGATATTATACTACTCCATTAATTTATTCAACAAATATTTATTGAGCAACTACTAGGAGAGAGGAATTGTGCTAAAATGTTGAGGGTCCGAAGAGACTATAGTTCCTGCCCTGAAGGAGCTTACAGTATAGTGAAACAAACAGATAATAAACAAGCCCTCAGCTAGCACTTATTACATACTGAGTATTTGCTAGTGATTATGACAGGGACTTTGCATAATTGTTTCCCTAATTTTTACAAGCCTGCTGCATAGGGGTTACTGTCCTTTTAAACAGGAGACACTGAAGCTCAGGGAGATACAGTAATTTGGCTGTACATTTATACAATAAACAATGATTGGCTAAAATGGGACTTGAAATCAACTTTCTGTGATTTCAATATCTGTACACTTGCAACACTTTTGATGCCTTTCATATCTAACTCTAAGATTACGTGATACCATTTTTTATATTTTTGAAATGTGAATTTTAGCGTGTGTGTGTGCTCTAAATAGACAATGGATTCATTCCACAGGGAAAAAACATTTTTGTGTGATTACATTTTAGTCTTTTTTTTTTTTTTTTTAGTTTGACTGGAAGATGATTTTAGAAACTGATGAAACATTAATGATTTATAAGCCATATTTTAAGAATCTTTCTAGTAAGTCACATGCAAAATACTAAGTTGCTTTTCAGGAAATAGTCTAGAAATCAAATTTAACACAGGAAAAGGAATACTCTTAGGTAAAATAATAAAATCTTCTCTACAAAGATAAGCAATGATCAAGCTTGTTTTATATATTTATAGCTGAGAGTAGAAACTTTCTCCTTTTAGGAACATTTAGTTCTTTTTCTTCAGAACTTGAATTCCAAGAATTAAACAGGGAAGTTTCTCACTTTTTTTTTCAAAAGTCCCAGTAATGTCACCTGATTGGAGGAAAATTTGGCATCTGAGATTATAGCCCACCACTTAATACAAGCCAAACAGCTAAATTGATTTTAGCATTCTGGAAGAAAAATTGCACCTTTGGTGCTGAATTGCTTCCCTCTGAGTGTTGAGCCAAATATTAATGTAGATTTGAAAGGAAACAAAAAGTGTTCAAACTCTAATATACCTCAGGCTTATAAATCGGAATTCAGTCACCTTAAATTAAGTTGGATTTCTTGAAGCAAAACTACTCTTATTATTTTTGTATTATTGCTCTGACCCACAGTGTATGTATCACATAATAATGTTCTAAGTTTTTTAGCTACAACAGAAATGGAAAGCTCGGTGCCAGAGGCTTCTGTGGTAACGCTCACTCCAGTGAACACTGACACACGCCAGAGGAGCAGTCCCTTTCTAAGGACTTAAAAAGACAGACATTCCGCTCAGACGTCTTTCTGTAACCTGTGCATCAAGGAAAAATTTACTGTTAATTCTTTTATATTTTTGTTGCCTTATTTTTATTTAAACAGTAATACATGTTCATTACAGAAAAACTGAGTTCCAGGAAAGCAAAAAAAAAAAAATTGTAATCCAATTATGAAACAAAAAACATTGGTAACATCTTGGCTTATATCTTTCTAAACTGTTTTCTTTGTAAATAAACTAAATTTTCTTTCTATAAAAAATGCAATACTAGTTACTAATTACCTTATTTTTTTCACTTAATAACATGCTAAAATGTTAAAGAATATTTAAAAATAATTTTACATAGCTGTATAGTATTAGTGCATGGTTATTCCACTTTTTTTTAAACCAAGCACTGTATTTGAATATTTAGGTTACCTCCAGTATTTGGTTATTATAGTATCATTCCTTAAAGATATTTGCCATGGTCTTTGGAAAGAAACTGAAAGTTTATTTTTAAAAAATTGTTATTCTTTATCTGTACATTTGTTTATTTTTAGCAAAGGTTAAAAAAATAACAATTTGATGGTGGTGACTAAGAAGTTAGCTAGTATTAGATCCTAGTTATGACAGCTTATCCTACCTTCTACCCACTGGGGGTCCTTCCCGGGCCCAGACTGGGGGCTAGATGCCAGGGCTTGCTGCTTTCTCCATCCTTGCTTCCCTTCTTAATGAGACTCGGGTTCTCCCCTGGCCCAGTCCAGACACCAGCCCCTGTCCCCGAGGATGAGCCCAGTTCGTGCAATGCTGAAAGAAAGTTCCAGCTGGGATCCTCTGCCACTCTGCTTAGCCAGTCTTGCTACTGACAGTTTCCAGAATGTCTGACCAGCCCTTAGAGTCATGCCTTGACTGTCTGGAGCCCTTCAGGAGTCACCTTAGCAGGATCCATGCCATCCTCCAAGGCTGACCTTTGGGGTTGTGCTTAAACATTTCACCATTTCACATAAACATTCTGTCATCTATCACACGTTATAGTGAGCCTCTACTTTTTGGAAGATCGTCTGGGCCTGGGGATATAGCTGTAAATAACACAATCTCCACCTTTATAAAAGTGGGTCTACGGTTCATAAGTCCTGGGGAATTCGGAGGAGAGACAGAACGAGAGAGAAAGCATGCATTTATTGCATCCAGTTGGAAAACTCTCTGAAATTCATTTTCAACAGGATGGTAGATTATATTTAGTAGGAAATGACTGTGGCATTAGATATTTCTAATGTCTTTAGCTCTATGTGCTTTATTTTCATGGTTTTCCCTTTTAAACTCATGATAATCCTTGTTAACATAAGCTTGGAAGAAAAAATCATCCAGGATGTTTAAACTACACTTCTGTTAACATGTATTACAGGTACGTTACCATACATAAAATCAGCTGGGCCTCCACCACCTACACATTTTCCACCTTTGGAGGAGTGTGTGTTGAACAGTAAAGTGTGGGGCACAGAAGGAAAGATACAGGGATGACTCATGGGTCATAATATTATCATCCGTTACACAAGATTGTAACATTTGATTCACCGAACTCTCAATATGTGGATATCTAATTTTAGAAATTAAGTCATTAAGCAAGTGAAAACAACTTTTCCCTATTTCAGTGTCAATTGGATATGCACAGCATTTCTTTACCTTTGTAAACTGCCCAGACTCACAATTGTAAATTGAAAGAGATCTCAGAAATATTCTAGCCCAAGACTTTCATGGTAGAGATGAGAAAACTGAGCCAAGGTTAAACAGCTTGAGGTTCCTTCATGGCAGAGTTTGAATAACCAAAAACAAAAGTTTCTCTAAAAAAAGTGAACAGAACAAGGTCCATCCCCAAGAGAAAAATTTTTCAAACAGTGTCAAGAAAAGGGAAATAAAAATTAATTAATAGTTGTCCAATTATCAAAACCAAATTTTTTAGCCTGATATTCAAGGTCTGTTTTTTGTTTCTAACTAGCACAAGTTCTCCTCTCCAGCTAAACCAATTTCTGAGCACAATTAACATTTTACCACAAGCATACAGATCCATTATACCATTCGGCATACTAATGCGCGGCTCTGACCTTCTTCACGCCCAGCTCAGAAATCCAGCCCTCGTTTTCTCCAAAGAAATGGGTCTTTCCTTGGTTATGGATTCTTGCTCACACGTAATTTGTAAGGAACACATTTACTTGCAAATACAAAATGTTCCTTTGGAAATTTAATAACTCTTTGCATTCGCTGATATTTGATGTCTGCAAAATGTTTCTTTCTCCCCCTAGGATTTTAGGACCTGGTGAGCTTGCTAGGATGCACCAGGGAGAATTTGTTACTGCTCTCTGGATTTTTTTTTCAAGCATTATGTAAGGATAGCAGCTGCCTCCCTTCTTATCTTTACTGTGGTCACCACCATGTCCTCTCTCTAAGGTGGAGATCAAAGCTGGCAGTGCCCTTAACATCTCTTTCACCAGGAGGGAATCTGCCACAAAGAGCTTCCTCCCCTGGCTTCAAGTTGCCTCTGGAAGGCTCTCTGAACTCCCTAGCTTTGAGTTTTCCAGTTGCTGTCCCTGCTTTTTTGTCTAGCTCTTTCTGTGATTGACTTTGCCACTGAGGACCTAATACTTTAGACTCTGTCCTTCTTGATGGTGCTCTGAGGGCTGACCATCCCTGACAGTCCCAGCTCCAGAGACCCAGCGTAGGTGAGAACTGCTTCTGAACTGGAGGGAAGGAGAAACCCAGTAGTGCAGGTGGCACCAAGGATGCAGGTTAGGCCAAGCTGAAAGCCCGGGCACTGAGTCATCAATTTCTTTCATTTCTTTCAGCCCATAGTCCTTATTCTACAAGCGCTTCAATTAATCATACTCACTCCCTGTGCCCACACACATACGAGACTAAAAGAAGATATGGGTTGTTTTTTGTATATCAGACTGATATTTATATTTAGGTAAATGAGTTTTGAAAATGTTCCAGCTTATATTTTTCCACTACTGTGGCTCAGTTGTCTGGTAACCAAATCTATTCAAAATCAGCTCACCCCCTCCTTTTTAAAATCTAGTAGTACTAGCTGATGAAAAATAAACCCTGATAGTGGGGAAAAAACAACACAAAGGCTTTAACATTATTATCCTTCTTTCTTGGTACATTTGAGACAATGGAATTGAAATGTGTCTCCTCTTTCAGAAGATAAAGGGACCATATTATTAACAATCAACTACTGATTTTCAGATTTGCATTGTTTTCAGTCATTTGGCATATTTCTCTGCAGCAAATTGCTTGATGGTAGTAAGGAAAATGTCCTATAAAATAAGTAAGTAAGATGCAACATTTCAAAGCGTGGTCTATGGGGTGATTCTAGCTGTGTGACAATAAGCAATTTGCTGGGGTGGCGACTTTTACTAGGAATTTCTTAAGCAAGGCAGCCAGGATATAAGTTTATGTGTCTTAGACTGGCACTAAACTCAGTCTGGGAAAAGTAAATAAAATGTAATTGATTTTTCTCTGGAAGATGTGATATTCAACTGAAATATGTAAAATGGTCAATGAATTAAATGATTTTATTTTCCTTTTAAAAATAGAAAACACTGTTGAAGTTGAAATATATTCAGAAAGACTTAGTATTGTAGCTTTTCTAGCATCACATATCAAGAGTAATCTAACAGGTCCCCCTCAACTGAGAACAGGACATACAATTTGGAAACTTTATGTCTTTCAATAGAAATTCCCATCCTAATGCATACAATTTTAAAGGTGAATTCTAAAGGTCATTTAAAAATGTGTCAGTATTCTCAGAAAATTAGCTGTAAAATTTAGGACAATATATCAAAAATAGTTTTAAACATATAAAATTTGATTTTGGTTCAGCAAAAAAAAAGCATCATTGAATTCTAGAAAACCAGTTTTCTACCATTTCATGAAAGTAGTTAAATATTTAGCTGAATCAAAAGGTATTCTCTTTCTGGCATCATCTACCTCAAAGGTGGTTCTCAAGAAATTGGTAATTAGGTAGTATTTTATTCCAGTAATGGAGTCTTATACCACATATTCCTGTTTAAGGCACTAACACAATAAACGGCATAAGCGGGACCCTAAATTGAATGCCACCTGATTAATCGAATCCCACAGCGTAGAGAGAGTACTTAGTGGACGCAAGGCTGAAATGACTGCACAGCCTCAAATATATCAACTTGATGGCTACCTGACTGGCCTTTCCTGCTGACTCCTTGTCAACACATGATAGCCTACTTGGCATTGTTTGACTTGCTCTAAAACGCAGAAATAGGCAAATTATCCATCTTTCTTTTGAAGTAAAAAACATGCAGCAAGGAAGCTGACAGGCACTGCTACAAGGAACCAGGAAACAAAGTCTGCGGAGAACTCTCAGAAAAATACCTACAGGAGGCCATTAAAACAACAAAGCTCTGAGGTAAAATTCTATCTAAGAAGTTTTAATCAAAGAACAGCTTGAATCTTATATTCCTGTTCTTTCTTCATCATGATGAATACCATCAGTTCCTCAGGGCACAGTAATAAGCAACATTTCAAAAACATTCCCTGGATACACAAAGAAAAAAGCGCCAAATAGACATTCTGCACAAGCAAACAATTTAGTGTTGAGGGAGACGTTTAAAAAAAAGAGTAAGTGGCGCAGTGGTTGAGAGTCCGCCTGCCGATGCAGGGGACGCAGGTTCGTGCCCCGGTCCAGGAAGATTCCACATGCCGCGGAGCGGCTGGGCCCGTGAGCCATGGCCGCTGAGCCTGCGCGTCCGGAGCCCGTGCTCCGCAACGGGAGAGGCCACAACTGTGAGAGGCCCAAGTAGTGCAAAAAAAAAAAAAAAAAAAAAAAAAAAAAGAGAGTAAGAAGAAAATAAAACTGAGAGCCTTTATAAGTTTTTCATAGTGAGTCATTCATAAGTAGTAATTCAGGTCAGCCCCAGACAAACTTATGCAAAAAGTTCAATTTCACTCCTTTTTCCAGCCACTTGCATTGGGAGTGTTCCTATCTCTCATCCCTCCTGTTCAGTGTCTAATTAGAAGAGGGTCATGTAAGGGGCAGTATACTATAGGGATTAAAAGCATTTCTGTACATCTAGGCAGATTTGGGATTAAAAAAAAAGTTTCAGGACTTCCCTGGTAGAGCAGTGGTTAAGAATCCGCCTGCCAATGCAGGGGACATGGGTTCGAGCCCTGGTCTGGGAAGATCCTACATGCTGCGGAGCAACTAAGCCTCTGTGCCACAACTACTGAGCCCGTGCTCTGTAACGCGAGAAGCCACTGCAATGAATAGCCTGTGCACCGCAATGAAGAGTAGCCCCTGCCCGCCACAACTAGAGAAAGCCTGCACACAGCAACGAAGTCCCAACACAGTCAAAAATAAAAATAAATAAAAATAAATTTATAAAAAAAAAAAAAAAAAGTTTCTCCAGTTACTTGCTGTGTAAATTTGGGGAAGTCACTTAAGCATTCTGGGCCCTGTTTATTCATCGGTCATAAGAGGATGACAATATCCACCTTCCAGGATTATTCTGAGAATTCAGTGAGGTATCTACTGAATGCAGAAGACTAGCACAGAGTCAGGGATGGGGTACAGGTTAAATAAATGGCAGCTGTTTTTATTATTATGAACTGATTTCTACTGGGCGAACATTATGTAAATGCAACTCATCCCTCAGGCATTCCATTTTTTTTAACATCTTTATTGAAATATAATTGCTTTACAATATTGTGTTAGTTTCTGCCGTATAACAAAGTGAATCAGTTATACATATACATATGTTCCCTATCTCTTCCCTCTTGCGTCTCCCTCCCACCCTCCCTATCCCACCCCTTCAGGTGGTCACAAAGCACCGAGCTGATCTCCCTGTGCTATACGGCTGCTTCCCACTAGCTATCTATTTTACATTTGGTAGTGTATATACATCCATGCCACTCTCTCAGTTCGTCCCAGCTTACCCTTCCCCCTCCCCGTGTCCTCAAGTCCATTCTCTACATCTGCATCTTTATACCTGTCCTGCCCCTAGCTTCTTCAGAACCATTTTTTTTTTTTTAGATTCCATATATATGTGTTAGCATACAGTATTTGTTTTTCTCTTTCTGACTTACTTCACTCTGTATGACAGACTCTAAGTAGGGCATTCCATTTTAAAAGGGATTTCTAGAGAACTGAAGAACTCTCAGGAATCAAAGACGTCAATTTACTTCAGGAATTTCACCACCATGATAGGCTGGTGGGTAAGTTAATTTTTGTCATGGGAGTCTTCCTTGTGCCCTTCAAATAAACAGACAGGCAGCTGTGAGCACTGAACCTGGGTCAGGAGAATTGGGTTCAAATGACAGTTCTATCACTTGCCAAATGTGTGACCTTGGGCACATCACTACTTAATCCTTCATGGCTCAGGCTTTCGCTCTGGTAAGGTAGGGATAATGATAAATCACAGGGTTATTAAGAGGATTACATGACACAAGGCATGAAAATAAATGCTGTCAATGGTCAATGCTATACAACTGTAAATTATTACCACGGTCCGTTCCTTGTCCTTGGCAAGGAACATGCCCTAAGAGTGACAGAAATGTCTTACCACTGAGAGACACGTAAGAATCTGACTAGCTAACAATAAACCAGAGAAAGGAAGGAAGGAAGAAAGGTTGATTCTAGCATTCATTTGGTTAGCAAAAGTTTGAGAACCTTCAAAATTACTTGGGGAAACAACTACAGTTATAAGCAACTAAAGGGGTGATTCTCTAAGCATTATGCTAAGTGAAAGAAGCCAGGTACACAAGTGTACATAGGCAGATGAATGGATAACAAACTGTGATGTATACATACAATAAAATATCACTCAGTCGTAAAAAGGAAGGATATTCTGACACATGCTACAACACGGTTGCACCTAGAGGACATTACGCTAAGTCAAATAAGCCAGTGACACGATGATAAATACAAGATTCTACTTGTATGAGGTACCTAAATTTATAGAGACAGAAAGTAGAATGGTGGTTTCCAGGAACTAGGGAGAGGGGAGAATGAGGAATTAGTGTTTAATGGTTACAGAGTTTTAGCTGGGAAAGATGAGAAAGTTCTGGAAATGGATGGTGGTGATGGTTGTACAACAATGTGAATGTACTTAATGCCACAGAACTGTACACTTAAAAGTAGTGAAAATGGTAAATTTTCTGTTATGTGTATTTTACCATGGTAAAAAACAAAAGAAGCCAGGCCCAAATTGTACATATTATATGACTCAATTTATGGAAAATTCTAGAACAGACAAACCTGATCCATAGTGATAGAAACAGATCAATGGTTGTAAAGGCACAGGAGTCAGCTTTCTGGGTGAAGGAATGTGCTTTATCCTGAATGAGGTAGTAGACACTGAAAATATACATTTTCAAAACTCATCGAACTGTATACCTCAAGTGGGTACATTTACAATATGTAAACTGTACTTCGTTGTGATGGTTAATTTTATGTGTCAACTTGGTTAGGCTATGGTACACAGTTGTTTGTTCAAACACCATTCTAGATGATGTTGTGAAGCTATTTTTTTAGACGTGATTAACATTCACATCAGTAGATTTTGAGTAAAGCAGATTACCCGATAATGTGGGTGGGCCTTGTGCAATCAGTTGAAGGCTTGAAGAGAAAAGACTGAAGTTCCTAGAAGAGGAAGGAATTCTGCCTCCAGACTGCCTTTTGACTCAAGACTGCAACGTCTGTTCTTGCTGGAATTTCCAGCCTGCCTTACAGACTTCACACTTGCCAGCTCTCACACTTGTGTGAGCCAATTCCTTAAAATAAATCTCTCTAAATAAATATACACCTACCTCCAATTGGCTCTGTTTCTCTGGAGAACCCTGACCAATACACGCATAAGGCTGATTTAAAAAGAAGAAAGATTACCTAGGATTCTCTGTGAGAAAATAGATTCTTAGACTCCACCCTGGATTCACGGAATCAAACAATCTTTAGGGGAAAGACCTGAGCCTACATAGTTTTTGTTCATTTGTTTACTGAAGTACGGTTGATGTATAATATTACATAAGTTACAGGTGCTCATAATAGTGATTCACAATTTTTAAAGGTTATACTCCATTTATAGTTATAAAATATTGGCTATATTCCCTGTGCTGTACAATATATCCTTGTAGCTTATTTTATACATAGTAATTTTTTCTTTTTTTTTTTTGGCGGTACGTGAAAAAGTTGACTTCCTATCTGGTAGTTAATACTCTACTTGATTTTTTTTTTTTTTTTTTTTTTGCGGTACGTGGACCTCTCACTGTTGTGGCCTCTCCCATTGCAGAGCACAGGCTCCGGATGCGCAGGCTCAGCGGCCATGGCTCACGGGCCCAGCCGCTCCGCAGCATGTGGGATCTTCCCGGACCAGGGCACGAACCTGTGTCCCCTGCATTGGCAGGCGGACTGTCAACCACTGCGCCACCAGGGAAGCCCTATACATAGTATTTTGTACCTCCTAATCCCTTATCCCTATCTTGTCCTTCCCTCCTTCCCTCTCCCCACTGGTAACCAGTATACTTTGTTCTCTGTATCTGTGAGTCTGCTTCTTTTTTGTTGTATTCACTAGTTTGTTGTATTTGAGCCTATGTAGTTTTGAAAAGCTCTTCTAGATGATTCTGATATGTGCTCTGCCCCCTCCTTGGTTGAGCACTGGAAATATTTTTCAATAACATCTTAATATAGCTAAATAAGATTTTAAGAAATTCTTAAACATGTCAAATTTTGTGTGCATGCCTTCTTCCCCCCATGTTTCTTAGTATTTCATATAAATAGTAAAACACTTTTAAAAGGGGGCAAAATTGTAACCCCTCACCCCCTCAAGATGGAATAGAGGAACATAGTGCAACCATATGAATACTTTGAATTTTGGTCATCACTCATCTAACAAATGGTGATCAAGTGCTTATAATATGTCAGGCACTATTTAAAGGACTGCAGATACATGTAGAAGTGGACAAGCCAGACCAGATCCCTACCCTCACCGAGCTTACACTCCAGTAGGGGAGACCTTAAAGCGAAGCCAATTATGCCTATGCCCTGAATACAGGTTTTCATGAAAAAATAAAAACTGCTCCATAGGCAACACAATAGACTGTCAGGAGGTTAAAAAACAACAAGAAACAAACCTATAGATCACAACTTGTATTTTCATGGTAAAATTTAACTGAGAGTACCAAACCAAGACTTTAGCAGCACCCTGGAGTGATTAATACAACTGCTGAGATTAAAAAGTACAGGAAAATAGAGTAAGCAATTAGCTCCAGTCCAATGTGAATGTCAGTGAGCCAATATGGACTCTTTATAGCTCCCGAGCATTGCTCTTTCAACCCTTGGTTGCTACGAATATTAGATAGTCACGTTACGTTCTGCCATGAAGAAAAACTGCTGCTAAGGTCTTGTCACTGTAGAAAAGGCTGCTGAGAACTTCTTTTTGTCTGTCATGAGCATGGCCAACTCCAGGAAAAGGAAAAGCCAAGTTTCTGGCTTGATTCTTTGTCCATTCATCATACGTTTATTAAACTGAGATTGTAATAGTATTTACCGCATAGATTTTGTGAGGGTAAATGAGAATATAAATCCCTTAGCACAATGTCTGGTCACAGCGAGCTCTTGGTAAACAGTAACTATCATCGTTGGTATATGGGTCTCATTATTGGCAAGGCAGATTTCCAGGAGCTGGGGATGCAGACGGTTGCCACAAGCCCACCACAGCAAGAATCTTAACATCTAGCAGAGGGAGGGCCCCCATATGTGAGAAGTATTCGAATTGCTACTGTAGAGATCAGTGGTGTCACTGGAAAAGAGGTCTCTGGTGGGGACGGAAGGAACAAGGGAGAGACAGGTGAGCCTTGCAGGAGGATGTTTTGCCAGTGGTGGCTTTTGATGTAACTGCAGTTGTGCGAAGGCAGTTTTAGGAAAAAATATTTTCTGTGATCTGTGTAAAAAGCAGTTGTGATAACATTGATTAACAAAGATTTTGTATAAAACTCAAGTGTCATTTTCACTGATGCTACTAAAGCCTCACAGTATTAGATTTGATATTTAGGCTGTTATAGAATTAAAGCTGGGTGTAAAGAGTGTGATATTTTGAGACGAGAGGAGAGTCAGACAAGTTTGAGCTGCAAAGAACATTTAGAAATCACGTAGTCAACACTCATTCTGCTAATGAGAAAATCAAGCTGCACATAGGTTTGGTCTCAATGGAACACTGTATAGAGGCAATGAAATGACCACATCTGTTTGCTCTGTGCTATCCAATACAGTAGAAACTAGTCACATACGACTATTCAAATTTAAAATAATCACGATCTTTTAATCCCCTACTGTATCTTGCCCCTCCCTCCTGCCCTCTCCCCACTTCTAATCACTAATTTGTTCTCTATATCTGTGTCTGCTTCTGTTTTTTTTTTTCACATTTCTGTGAAATGTTTTTAATAGTGACGAAAAGTTACTTTCCTCTCTCACTGCATAAAAATAACACAGTGCTGTACAGTAGAATGCTTTAGGACAATGAAAATCTGTATATGTGATATGGGACTACTAGTCCCATTGAGCACTTGAAGTATCCTTAGTTCATCTGAGGAACTGAATTCTTAATTTTAAGTGATCATGATCATTTTATTTAATTTATTTTTTATTGAAGTATAGTTGATTTACAGTATTATATTAGTTTCAGGTGTACTACATAGTAATTCAATACTTTTATAGATTATAGTCCATTTAAAGTTATTACAAAATAATGACTATATTTTCCTGTGCTATACAGTATATAGCACTTGTTACTTGTTACTCTACTCCTTGTAACTTATTTATTTTATACATAGTAGTTTGTATCTCTCGTATAATCCAAAGAAAACTAAAACACTAATTTAAAAAGATGCATGCACCCCAGTATTCGTAACAGTACTATTTACAATAGCCAAGATATGGAAGCAATCTAAGTGTCCATCAATAGATGAATGGATAAAGAAGATGTGGTACATATATACAATGGACTATTACTCAGCCATAAAAAAGAATGAAATTCTGCCACTTGTGATAATATGAATGGACCTAGGGACTATTATGCTTAGCGAAGTAAGTCAGACAAATACTCTATGTTATCACTTATATGTGGAATCTAAAAAATAAAGCAAATGAATGAATGTATATAAAAAAACAGAAGCAGGGGCTTCCCTGGTGGCGCAGTGGTTGAGAGTCCGCCTGCCGATGCAGGGGACACGGGTTCGTGCCCCGGTCCGGGAAGATCCCACATGCCGCGGAGCGGCTGGGCCTGTGAGCCATGGCCGCTGAGCCTGCGTGTCCGGAGCCTGTGCTCTGCAACGGGAGAGGCCACAACAGTGAGAGGCCCGCGTATCGCAAGAAAAAAAAAAAAAAGGCATTTCACAATAAATAAAGAGCTTATTTCACATTATGACAAAATTTTCCAAGTGTACTTCTAAATTTACCTACGTAATTGCTAGCCTATAGAAAAATCTACCTTAGCACACAAATCTTTCACAGAAAAAATTCGCCTGGTGTCACCACAATGGCTTTACAGATGCATCAAAGTTACATGCATAATTTTGGAAATGGGGTGGAAACAACTTTAATGTTCCAACTGTCATACATTTCAGGAGCAATCTAATACAAATATCTACTCCATAGATTATCAAAGAGAAGAAGAAGGAGGTAAAGGTAATTTAAGTAGATCATATTTGAGGAGAGAATTCCTAAAATAGGAAACAAAGAAACAAATACAAGTTTTGTTCTTAAAATGTTGCGAAAGTAAACTTTAAAAAAGTTAGCCACTTTCCCTATACATTTGGGAAGTAAAAAAGTGTATTCTCCTTCCTTTGACAATAATTTTTCAAGTATAAAAATACATATAATACCAGTTCTTAAAAGATGTGTTTTAAAAGAGTATGCTGTATGGAGGGAAAATGTCCTTACACTTCTTAGGGACCACAGTTTTTATATAATGATGGAAACTGGCGGCGGGGGAGGCGGCAGGGTGTGGATGATCTGAAATTGAAAGAGAGATTTTTAAAAATATCCTTCAGGAAGCTGACATTTTAGACTTGAATATTCTATTTTAAGATTTGTTGTATAGCTACCAAAAATCTTTACCAATTTAGTTTTTCATATATATACATATATGTGTATATACGAATTATATTTATAAGTGAAATCCATGTTTGACATTTCATATATAAGCAAAATCCATAAATTTCACTTCTGCAAAATTACCTTTTGCCATTTTTCCTTCTATATTTCTCTTTCTGAGTAGTACAATTCCCTACCAGTGTTCACCATCAGCTTTGGCCTTAATCCTGTGGGCATCCAATATTCCAGTGTGCCCTTTCACCAATGCCAAGGGTGTGACTGTGGTGTGGCTTCCATTTGGAAATTCCTCTCCCATTACTATGTAGTGTGTTTTACCCCTCATCTTAATTTTTCTATATTTTATTTTACAAATATTTTGGTTCTTTATCTTATTTGCACCCTGCATTTTAAATTTCCTTTTGCATACTAATGATTCACTTTTTTCAATATTCTCATAGCTTATATCCCAGGGTAAAGGTTCTCAAACACCAGTCTATTAACTATTGTCAAAAGAGAAAATAAGGACCATGCAAGGACCATAATGTGCATGGTATGGTATAGACAGTCGATTTGTAACCAGTACATTTGCATGATTTTATGAATTCCCAGTAAAACTTCACAAAAATACTCTTCATTTTACCACTTACTCCTACGATGAATTAAAATTTATTGGCAAATGTGATTTTGTTTTCATACACCCAACATATCAATTTTTGATACCCATTTATAGACCATGTTTACTGTTAAGTTTGCCATATCTTGTTATGCCATATAAATGCTGGAAATGAATGAAGATCACCCTCTTGTTCTTCTAGCAGCTGGCTAGCCAGGGCAGCTAGAAAGACAGCTATTCAAAATTCAGCCAAATACCAGCAGGGCAGGCATTTTCCAAAAATGTGCTAGTGGTCACAAACAGAGAATTTTCCGTGCTGTCTGCCTATAATATAAGAGCAACAGGAAACAGAGCAGTTTCCATGGGCTGAAGCAATGGAGATGGCCCGGCCTGATTTAAACAAGAGTTTTGGCCAGGTCCGTGGAGAAAAGGCCGACTTGTAAATAGTTTCAGGCACAGTAAATATTAAATAGGGCCTGCACCAAGGTATGCGTGTGTGCCTACTGTGAACCAAGGCTGGGTGTGGTAGTTCTGGAACACGGGCTAACTGCTGGACCTTTGGGCCCTTGTCCTATTCACCACCTGAGGCCAAGGCTCCCTTTCAGGCCACTCTGAATTTGGAGCATTTGACTTTTTTTTTTTTTTGCGGTACGCGGGCCTCTCACTGCCGCGGCCTCTCCTGTTGCGGAGCACAGGCTCCGGACACGCAGGCTCAGCGGTCATGGCTCACGGGCCCAGCCGCTCCGTGGCATGCGGGATCTTCCCGGACCAGGGCACGAACCCGTGTCCCCTGTATCGGCAGGCGGACTCTCAACCACTGCGCCACCAGGGAAGCCCGGAGCATTTGACTTTTGACTTTCTTCCTGATGTGACATTTTCACTATTCTCTTATTCACATTATGCCTTTGTCAACCGAATCTCCGACCAACCCTCCAATTTCATCTCTCTCCCCTAAGCCCTTTCATTGCGCTTGCTCCATGGTGGGCCTCATCCTCCTCCTAGGTACTCCCATTTCTTACCCCTTCTCCAGTTTCCTCTAGGCCCTGCATCCAGACCTGCTCCTTCTGGATTATTCTTCCCATACAGATTGCATCATTTCCCATTCAGTCTTCTGTCCATGTGGGTATGACGCTGGGTCTGGTCTCCACTGCCCTGTCCATTCCTCCATCTTTCTCCTTCAGAGCCAGCTTCTCTGAACCTCCCCAAGCTCTGAGCCTAGACCCTTCGGGTTCTAGAGGTAGAGGGAACCTTAGAGCCTCTTCAGCTCATGACTCTACTGCTCATCTGAGGGCATTGAGGCAAAGGCAGGGGATGAGGCTGTCTGCAGAGGACAGTCCTTGCCTCTGTACTGTCGTGTATCCATGTGTACGTGTGTGTGTATGCGCATGTGTAACCAAAGGTACATTCTAACTAGGTTTCTGTCCGTGTGGTGGTGTTTTTCTTATTTAACCCAAGAAAATGATTCCAATGGTAGAAAAATCAGGCTGGAAGAAGGAAGTGGGTATCTTAATAGGCTACCAGAAAAGATATTTTAGCACATTTAGGTCAGTCAACATTGATTGAGTGCTTGTGGCATACTGGTCACTGTTTTAAGCACCAAAGGTACAAGGTAAAGTACTTCCAGGAGCTCAGTTCTAGTGGGGGCAAGGGGCACGTGCATAGATAGTTACAACATACTGTGATAAATGCAGAGTTAGAGATAGTACAGGGCGTTTTGGTGGCACAGAGGAAATGACTCTGCTCGGCATGGGGTGAGGGGATGTTCAGGGAAAGTTTCAGGGAGATGATCACGAGATGAGTCTCAAGGATGCAAAGGAATCATGAAGGCTGAAGGAAGGGCAGAGAGAGGCCAGGCAGAGGGAACAAGACGGGGTTATAAGAGACACCATGGAGAAGAGAGAAGAGAGAAAAAGAGAGAAATTAAAAACAAGTCAAGTTGGAAGATGCAATGAGCCAAGAAATTGTCAAACCCTGAAGCCGGGGGCTGGGTAGAGACTTGCACATACCAGGCTGACACGCACTGCTGACAGCAAATAGCAGCCATCTGCTATGTGCCAGGCGCTATGTGAGGAAATTTACACTTAGACTTTGTGAAATCATCACAACCCCACGAGGTGGGTATTATTATTATCATCTGTTTACCCGTAAAGGAATCCCAGGCCAGGAGAGGTTAATTAACTTGCCCAAGGGCTCCCTGCTGGCCTGGATCCAAGGTCTGACCCAAGGGTCTGATTCAAACACTGTATCACTTAGCCATCTCTTTCCCTCTCACGTACAGGGTCGTCTGGTTGGAGCCCACTTTGGGAGGCCCAAAGTGGGAGGGAGGCCCAAGAAGGAGTCCTTTCCAGGCAGGCAGGCAGAGTCCTTTGCAAACAGCTGCACGGAAGGCAGGATCCACAGAGGAGTCCTTTGTTGCGGCTCTGATTGTAGCTCAATGGCCGTTGGCCCTGACAGACAGTAGAGTCATCAAGGAAATACCGGCCTGGGCTTTACCCCAGAGGTTCTCATTTAACTGGGGACTGAGCATTAGTTTTTGAAAGCTCGTCAGGTGATTCTAACGGGCAGCCAGGGCTGTTGGAAAATGCTGCTTCTATGCAGGGCTTGGGGTACATCTCCTTATATATGCCCTATATTCATTTCCCTTTCTCCCTGTTCTCTGTCAATCTTACTTTCCCTCCAGTATCCCAAATTTTTCTGTTCATTCAGGTTCCCTTTAAACCCACATCACAGTCATTGCCTACCACTCTGACATCCATGCTTACTTTCCAAGTAAACCATCCAGGCGCAAAGGGACCAAAGATACGAGGGCTGGACAGGACGAGAAAGCTCAGAAACCCCACGGGAAGGGATCATGTCTGTGTGTGAACTCAGTGACAGACTAGTTTCCCATATAAGTGACAGCTAGGCTGCGGAAACGGGGTGGAAGGGGTGTGAGAGATAAGATCCAACCTGGTCAGGAGGTAAAGACCGGGAAGGTGCCACGAGCTCCTTCTTCGGAGCCCCTGTGGAAACTTCTTCCATGTTCCTACTACGCAGTGGCTGCAAACATTCCCTATACCCCTCCTGCTCCTTCCATCATTCACAGGACTACAGATTCGAGATTAGATCATGACTCGGATGCTAACCTGAGAGAAAACCTATGCATTCATTTGATTTTTTTTTTTTTTTTGATGTCAGAAAAAAAAAAAAAAAACCTATGCATTCATTTGATTATTTATTTTTATTTGAGATGTCAGAAAAGTTAAGCCAGGTAAGAAAATAGATGAGTGAGTTGCGGGGGGTGGGTGGGGGAGGGACTGTACCCCACAGTCAGGGACAGGATAACCACAGCACTTCCCAAGCAGGGAAAAACATAGAAATGGATAGGATGCTAAAGGCAGAAAGAAGCAGCAGGGTGCTGTTAGTGAGGTAATGAACACCATAATCCAGAGAACCCGGGCTGTCACAGACAGGCAGATGCCAGCAAATTGTCCCACTGCTCCTAGCTCGTGCTCAGCACTACACACATCTACCTTCCTCACAGACTCTTTACTTTGCCCTGCTTTTCCCCTGCCTAGAATGATCTTCCCCAGATCTCCCAGTGCTTTACTCCTTTACCCTCTTCATGTCATTATTCAAATGCCACCTTCTCTGTGAAGACTCCCCTGAACACCTTATTTATCACTGGAGCCAACACTGTATCCCCCTTCTCTGCTTTGTTTTTCCCTGTATCACTCTTTATACCATGAAGGCAGAGATATTTGTTCTTTGCTTTATTTCCAGCATCTAGAATAGACTGACATGGTAGGTACTCAATGCATATTGGTTGAATGAATGAATCCTGCCCTGCATTACGACTGTTAGAGGAGCTGTCTGTCTAGCTCATTAGACTATAAATCTCAAAGGACAGGAACTGAACTGTATCCCCCTCGTATCTCTCACAGCACCTCTTACACAAAAGTTCACACATATTGCTATAATGAACTGAATCGGACATTACCTTGAAATCCTTCAGCCTCTCCTGAAGAAGTCAGTTCATTTGGTTGGTGGCTACTGTGATGTGCTGCCTTTATTTTATGGTTTTGGCACTTGAGAATACAATTCAAGAAATTTATGGCAATTTAAAAGCTTTGTTTAGTTCAAGAGAAGGTCACTGTAGACAATTCCTCACTTCATTTGCATAATCCAAGTACTTCCAATCATCCTGGACACCTTCAGGGAGGGAGGCGTGGTGCCGTTTTTCATATTGGGCTCAAAATCTTTCTTCAGCTTGGTTCTTTTAATTATAATAGTTATAAAATGGTATTTATGTAGTGCCAAAAGTCCTGGTGTTTTTATGAAGAATTACTTTTGGAGAGAACATCATTCTTTAATATTTTGCCTTCTTAATCTCATTCATTCAGAAAACGTAATGTATTCTGCTGAGGAACTCTTACCAAAGTATTTTTTCTTCTAAATCTGTATGTGGATATGACAGTATAATGCATCATAGCAATCTTATTCCAATGACTTTTTGGATAATCTTATTTCAATGACTTTTTGGATAACGGCAGTATCCAAAGTAGAAACCTGAGAATTATCTCTTCTTGAATAGGTTATCTGGAAAAGATATTTTCTCCCTTAATGAAAACAATTCCCATTTCTCTGTTTCTTCGCACATATCCCATTTACAGTTTCAAAGTACAAAAGTTAATAGTATGCTGGTTTTAACTCTTGGATACTAGGAAATCATCATTGCATATGAGAAAGCCACTTATTTTAGTTAAAGTGATAAAAGAATTACGCACCTATGGATGTTACAGAGAAAAGATCTGCTGCAGTTCTAGATTTTAAACGTTAATATCTCTTTGGG
Organism: Grampus griseus; assembly: GCF_964374135.1. Classification (NCBI taxonomy): domain Eukaryota; kingdom Metazoa; phylum Chordata; class Mammalia; order Artiodactyla; family Delphinidae; genus Grampus; species Grampus griseus. The sequence goes on from NC_139007.1 coordinate 43,596,377, forward strand.
GTGCCAACAACTGGGTTTTGGACTGGGTATTGCTCCACAGATATCTGCTAAATTTCTACAGTAATTAATTAATTAATTATTAAGTTGGTCATACAAAAGAGTGAGACTCAAAACAGTGGTAGGAAATGATAAGACTTTTTCCAGGTAACCATTCAAAATCCCCAACTTCTGTCTCTCCTGTAGTCTGAGAGGATGCTCCAAGGCAAGGAGAGGTGAGAGAGGTAAATCCCTCTGTCCCACCTGCTAACAAGGCAGGTACTGTTGTCACGTCTCTCTGACTCGGATCCTCTGCTTGGCTTTCTTTCTTTGTCAGACTTTTATATTCGATTCTTTTATTCCTATTTCATCTCCCCCACGTTTTCCATTTCCCATTGCTAATGTCCCCTTTGGCATCCAACATTATGTCCTGGTGGCACTGACTAAAAAGATAGTTGTATCTTTGAGGGAAAAGACATTTTTAAACTTCCTTAATACCCCCAAAGAATAAGGACAGAGCACAAATGCACTTAGCTACCATTTATTAAATTCCTCCTATGGGCCAGGTACTATGCCAGATGCTCTACATACTTTGTCTCTAATCTTAAAAATAGCACTAACATTTTATAAATGAGAAAATAGAGGCTCAGAGAGGTGGGTACCTTGCCTAAAGTCACACCACTAGTAAGTGGCAGTAGCAGAATAAACATCCACATCTGATTGCTGAGCCCATACGTCCAAATGTACATTCATTCATTCATTTGACAAGTACTTATTGAGCATCTATTATAATGCAGAGTAGATTCTAGGTACTGGGGACAGGACAGAGTCACTGACTTCATAAAGTAAGAAGTTTCTACTACTGAATTGAACTTAAAAAAATATTTTCTTCACAAATTCACTTTTCAGATTTTCTTTGTTCTCCAAAAAAGGTGACTTGTATAGTATTGGCACAGTTAGAAGCAAGGTATTTGGGTTAATAAGATCTTGTCTGTAATTGCTGTTGGAGTCGCTGTTGCTTAAAGTGATGGAATTTTGGGGAGGGCAGAAGGTCTTGACATTGGGAGAGGTCAGGTAAAACTTAAAAGCAGAAGCCAGAAGAGTTACACGAAACTGGGTTGGAATGAGCCAGTAATCATTTAGGAACATCTTACATGTACTTTAACTTCTTTCTTAGCATTTCCTCCTCTAATTTATGAGGTCAAATGGCTGAAAATATCACCTATCACAACCCTTTGGGCCTAAACCATCTACGTGGCTCTTCTGGTAAACACGCAGAGCAGGAGTTTAAGGGAAACATTTCTGCAGGCTCCACTAAGAGCCAGACTGTGCACACCACAAAGATGGCAGCAGGGAGGGTGCTGTGCCACGAGAGGCATCCTTTTGTCCCAAAGGCACATCTTTGACCTACTGCCCAGATCTTCTCCCCACTCTTCTTTCAGAAGCACTTCTTTAGTCTTTACTGCAGTGATTGAGGCAGCTTTGTTTCCAACTATTGCTGAGTTTTGGTGTTGAACAGTGAGGCCATCTGGGATGCATGAACATAACTGCTTAATCTCAGCTACTCTCAGGCCAATGCGGGTAAGGAGACTATGAAGCAGGTTGGGAAAGCAGTTGGAAAAGTCCATGACAAGCTCAGAATTTTAAAACTCATTCCAATAGCATGGGGGACAAAGGGAAAAAATGGGCGAGGAAGGCAGAGGAGGCCTCTGTAGACAACTTCATCTTCTAGGTAATTCATTAGCATGAGTAATCCCATTTTTTTTTTTTTTTTTTTTTTTTGGTACGCGGACCTCTCACTGTTGTGGCCTCTCCCGTTGCGAAGCACAGGCTCCAGACGCGCAGGCTCAGCGGCCATGGCTCACAGGCCCAGCCGCTCCGCGGCATGTGGGATCTTCCTAGACCGGGGCACGAACCCGTGTCCCCTGCATCGGCAGGTGGACTCTCAACCACTGCGCCACCAGGGGAGCCCCTCCATTTATCTTTGATTCTGCTATACATGAGCAAAAAGAAAAGGTGCCCAATAAACTGAAGTTGGATTTAACTGTTGAATTTAAAATGAAAAATACAACAAGATTCCTATCCATCCAAAGATTTATACCCTATTGCTTATTTAATACATCTTGGATTCCCAGCTCCGTATTAGGTTTTGGCTTGTAGAACTTGGACCTCTTACAGAATCTGTACCCAGCTCTTTTTTTTTTTTGTGGTATGCGGGCCTCTCACTGTTGTGGCCTCTCCCATTTCAGAGCACGGGCTCCAGACGCGCAGGCTCAGCGGCCACGGTTCACGGGCCTAGCCATTCCGCAGCATGTGGGATCTTCCCGGACCGGGGCACGAACCCGTGTACCCTGCATTGGCAGGTGGACTCTCAACCACTGCGCCACCAGGAAAGCCCTGTACCCAGCTCTTTTAACTACCATTTACGCAGCATCTTCAACTTGTGAGGCAAGATGCAACATTAGCAAGAACATTGCTGGGAGTCAAGAGACCAACTGGCATTTGATCGTACTGACATTAAGTGGTAGCAACAGAATTAGAATCCACATTCTATTCTAGAGCCCAAATAGCCCATTTATGCATTCATTGAACATCGACTAAGTGCAAGGTATCAGATATGTGAACATGGAAAATCATTTCACCTTTCTGGATCTCAGTTTCTGTTTTGGTAAAATGTGGGAAATAGACAAGACCAGAGTTTTCCAAGTGATGAATACAGACTACTGTTTGTGCTAGAGATGACTAAGTTATGCACGGACTTGGCATTAAGTAACACTGAACAACCTGGGGAAAGATTTTTTTCCCTTCTAATTCCTTTTTTAATCCTCCTATTTATTCTAGGAGAACAGTCTCAGTTTGATGCTACAAAGTCTTTAATAGCCCCAAACAATTTCAAATATGCACAAGAAAAACCTGGCTATCAATTTCAAAGAATTTTGGCCATGTCTGGCTAGAATTTAATAACATTACTTTGTTTTGTCTGTATTTTTTATAGTTAACTTCAAATTATGGAAAGTGTACTAGTTTTCCATTTAAAATAGTGATGTAAAAGTTCCTTTTATAATAAATGATTTAATATAAAAAAGAGTTTATTTAAACGATGTATTAAATAATTGTAAAAGTGATGGGTGGATCTGGCTGAAATGAAGGTGGTATGTGACTGGCTAGAATTCGAGACACATTAGATGTTTGAGATGAATTAGAAAAGCTCTAAGGTCTGTCTACCCTCACTTGTTATAATGTTCTAAGATTCATTTGTAAAACAAATGAAGATTTAGAAGGCATTGGACATTACTAATTCTCTTCCACTCTCACCTGACACAGGGCACTAGTATCACATTCAGGTCTGCTCCAAGGGCTTAGGGAAGAGCATCTTGGACAGAGGAGCCTCAAGGGGGCTACTGTGGGATAGAGCCATCAGGGAGATGTGTGACTAATGTAAAAAACGGCAAGTTTGCTATTTGCCAAATGGGAAACAGATGAGGGTTTTGGAACCAGGCAGGTCTTTGCATTTACTAGTTGTGTGATTTTTAAGCAAGTTATTTAGTGTCTCTGGTTCAATTTCCTCATCTGTAAAATGGAGAAAGCAAGGCTGTTTAACGATTAAATAAGGTTTAATGATTAAATCAAGTAATAAATGGCAGCTATTATTTTTATTCACATGAGGACGAAAACGGGATTTTGAAAAGAGTTTCAAATTGGGTTATCTGGCTTCACTGCCTAATTAAAATGTACTCATCTACTTTACCACTGGAAACCTGTGTCTCTTCCAGCTTCCCCGACCTCTAAGAATCTCCACTTATCCAGCAACCAAGGACAGAAACCTGGGATCATTCTAAATTGCTTCCTTTCTCCAGGATTGAAATGTAATCATAGCACTGCCATGGATGGCTAAAAACAGCCCGGTGTATTAACTGAACATTTTTATCACGTAAATATAGATACTAAACTTTTTCTACAGCCTATCAGTAAATCAGTGATGAAGAAGTTATTTTTCAGATCTCAAAATTCCATATAATATTTATAGCCTCTGAATATATTTAAAGCTAAGCATACCAGGGATAAGAAAAAGTTCCATAAGCAGAGAAATAAATATGGTAAATGTGTGCAGTATAACTGTCCTACAAAGCCCAAGCATGCTTCATGCAATGCTGAGAGTTTCTGAGTGAGAGCTAAGCTGCGTTTCCCTGCAGAGGTTATTTGGAAGGTGAAGCTGAGAAGGTGAGTCTCATCTTCCTGCCCATTAGCTCCTGTCCGGTAGCCGCTGGTAGGGACAGCCAAGAGTCCTCAGCGCCTTACACTCTGCCATCTCTGTGCTCTCTCTAGATGATAGTTCATCTGTTGCTTTTTACACAGGCTTACGATGCTAATGACTGCTCGAGTATTGAATTGGCTCTTAGATCCTCACGTTATCTGAATAAAATGAATACTTCCTTGCTTCACTTTTTTCAAATTTAATTTAATTTTTTTAAAATTAATTTTTGGGACTTCCCTGGTGGTACAGTGGTTAAGAATCTGCCTGCCAGTGCAGGGGATATGGGTTCCATCCCTGGTCCAGGAAGATCCCACATGCTGCGGAGCAACTGGGCCCATGAGCCACAACTACTAAGGCTGTGCTCTGGAGCCCGTGAGCCACAACTACTGAGCCCGCGTGCCGCAGCTGCTAAGCCTGTGCACCTAGAGCCGGTGCTTCACAACAAGAGAAGCTACCGCAATGAGAGGCCTGCGCACTGCAACGAAGAGTAGGCCCCGCTCGCCGCAACTAGAGAAAGCCCGTGCGGAGCAACGAAGACCCAACACAGCTCAAAATGAAAAAAATTAAAATTAATTTTTATTGGAGTATGGTTGCTTTACAATGTTGTGTTAGTTTCTGCTGTACAGCAAAATGAATCAGCTATATGTATACAGGTATCCCCTCTTTTCACTTTGTATCCCACTTTTTTCCTTCATTTCCTACAGCCAGCTGTCTGTCAACACACATGATATTTCTTGGTTTCCACGTTGTCTCTTCCTTCTCTCTCACAAAATGATGTCCCGTCCTTTAATGTCCTTGTACTGCCCTGCTTTCCCTGTCATCCTTAGTTCTTAAGCTTTTTGACTTGGAGCATCACTGCCTGCTTATTTCAAAGGAGACAACTTCCGCCCTTTGTATGGAATCCTCAGAAGAGGCTATGAGAAACATGCCACCTTTATAGACATTGTACAATGGCAATTAGGGTTTAAAAAGTCCAAACAGTCCTAGTTCAAATAGGACCTACAGTTTGGGATTGGCAAATCAATGAAAGGAATTAGTAAAATGAAGTAATATCAGAAAAGGAATGCCATCCACCTTGTTTCCTTGTCTTTTTCATTAAAAACCCATTCCACGTGGAAACACTGAATGTGGTCTTCTGGCAAGCACATGTACCCTGGGAGATGGGGAAGGCAGGCAGGAAGGAGGGGCAGTAATTTCGAAGGTGGGTGGGGATAATGCAAACCTGTGAGCCAAACAGAATTTAAACCTGGCAATATTTGAAACATGTTTGTCAAGATGGATAATTACATCACTGATAAGTAAGTATGATAATCTTTTTGCCCCTACAGGTAAAGTCACAGACTAGTAAATGCCATTACAGGAAAGTATTCTGTAAAGTAAAACTATTTCAAAGTCTCAGAAGAGGGGCTAAAAGAACACCATTTAATTGATCTAGTCTTATAAACTCTATGCAAGGAATAATCCTATGTTAAGGCTTTCTGATAAGTCTATCTATTTATGGGGGATAGGGAGGGATAAGGAGGGGGAAGGGACAAGTGCTCCATAGAATGGGATTATTTCCTTTGGACTGTTTTTAGGTAAAAGTTATTCTTCCATCTCACTCACCATTTCCTATCTCATTATCACAGATTCCTCACCTAAATATATTCACAAAGAAAAAATTTCAGGTTTTTGGAGTAGGCAAGATACAAGTGGATGGTGCCACAGGGAGCAGTGCAGTAACTTAGTGTTAAGTTACACATGTGAGGTGACTACTGAGATCTCTCTTCTTCCTTCACTTATTCCAAAGTACCTGCCACTCATTATATCTGCCTCATCACCATCATCCTTCAAGTAAGGAGCGCACTTTTAGGAGTTGCTTTTTACTAGATACCTGGCTTTGGGCAAGTTACTTAACTGGTCTTTGCCTTTGTTTCCTTATCTCTAACTTTGGCATGATAACAGTACTGCCTTCACGCAACTGTTGTAAAAGTTAAATGAGTTAATATCCATAAAGTGCATAGAACAATACTCAGCACATCATAAGCATTACATAAACATCTGATGGAAAAAGTGATTATCATTGTTAACAACACCTATGTTGTATTCAGTGGGAGTTCACTGTATATAATCATTGCCCCATTCTTCAAGATTGGTGTTTCTCTTAGGCACTCTGCTCATGGCCACAGCAGAATAAGGGGTGCTTAGGTATATAGTTTTGTTGCTATTTCAATACTAGAGTTTGGCAGACAATGCAAACTCACTTGAGGCGTTCCCAGCGGCAGTGTGCTCAGCATCCTCCATTCTGTGCCCAGGTAACTTCTGACGAGGCTGATGATTTGAGCATTAGGAAAACTGCTGTTCTGTATTTTTAAGCTGAAAGACTTTCATTCTGATTTGGACTATACCAAGGCAAGCATGCTGTGCCCCCAAACATTGTCAGGATACAATTGGATGACCTAAGACCAATACAGTTAATGAAATGATTACATTATTAACTGGATTTCCCACCAGTCACTGCTCAAAGATTGAAAGTTCACAAATAAAATCAAAGCCTGATGAAGGCTTTTTGCTTATATCATAAAGAAAGAAATCTGTTTCAGCCTTGGGACTATCTTTGATAAAAATGTAGAATGGTCTGGTTCAAGGACTTAAAATTAAATTCTCCAAAGATTCCTACAGTCTAACCAAACATGACCATTTAATGGTGAGAAAAATCCTTGCCCAGAGAAAGCTTTCACTCCAATATGTCTATAGGACAGAAGCAGAGAAATGGAAACTGGCTGTGACAGGCCCAGAAAACTCATGGATCATTTTAAACAAGTTCTAACCCCTCCTAGATGAAAAATGTAAAGCCTTTGGCATCAGGGAGATATGGGCACTAAGTTCTGACACTTTCTAGCTATGTGATCTGAACCATGTTTCAGTTTCCTCATCTGTAAAATGCTGAGTTGACACCTACTTCAAAGTGGTATTGCCAGAATTAAATGGCCAACCTTTGAATAGCTCCTATGACAGTGTCTGGCATATTAAGAGCTGTTCTGTATATGTTTGTGTCTCCCTGGCTCATTGCTCTGCTGTTAATTAGGACCTGAACAGTGGGAGCCATTACCAGGTGAGGGTTCACCTGTACCCATAGAGCCTGGGCCCCTCAAACATCCTCAACTGATGCTCGTGGAAATGACTCTCACTTGCCCACTTCTTCTCCACCCCTGCTCCTCTATGCCCTGTTGGTTTTTTGTCCCTGATTTGACCCTCACATTTTGGTATTCCTCACTGTTCACCCTGAGACTCTTGGCTTTGAACCTGACCTCATGCTTTTCATACTAATTAGGTTCTGGTTTTCTGTTCATGTTCCTTCAAGTTCTGGATCAGGGTTTGCCTTTGTACTTCTGGGTTGGTCCTGATAGCACACACCAGTCCTATCTCACACATGGCTCAAAGACTGCCTCACCAAAACAAAACAAAATGACAGCTTGTTTGGATTTTCATCATCTTTTCAGAAAGAGACTTTCTTTATTACGGAAGATCTCTTCTCAAAATGGCTTAGTGTGCTTCTAGTTTCATCTCAAGTGTTATTTGCAATGGTCCTAGCAGTAGGCCTGGCCAATCTGGGTCCTGGTTTATGGTAGAGGCTGAATGGGAGAGGCCAGGTATGTGAAGCAGGCAGGGTGAAGGGCACCAAAGCAAACACATACAGCAGATGCATAAGTGAGAGTTCAGTCTTTGCTGTCTGGGGAATTGCTTGTGAGAGGGCATGCATGTGTGGTTGTGTTATGGGAAGGCTCTGCCACGGCAGGAAAAGGGTTGTCTGCCACCAAGCCACAATTCTCTGCTCTGGGCTGACCATTTCTGACTACAGTGTCATACAGAATTTAAAGAATTTGTGGAAAGTGACTTTAAATGAGCTATTACCATTATGCCTCATTACCTCTAAACCAATGGACAGCTGAAAGGCAAGTACATCTTCCTCAGGTTGCACCGAAGTGAATTGCTATTGGAGACAGGCTAACGAAATGGGTCCAAAGCTTCATCATTTTTAGCAGACAAAATTAGTCTGATTTGGAAATAAGACTGCCTTCAGCATTTCCATTAATATTGACAAAAATAACCTGATCCAGTTATTCTGCTTCTACATATGCCTCTTCTCTTTAAAACACTGATCTACAAGAAGCAGTCTTTGATAGCAGAGAGCCTTATTCTGATGACTGATCACAAAAACAGCAAAATAGGATATTTGAGAGAACAATTTGTGAGCGCCATTAAAGGGTAACTGCTGTTTTAAAACAAAACAAAAACAAACAAAAAAGTAATCGGCTTTCTTCCTTTCTTATGGCAGAGACTAGCTGAACCTGCGGTATGCGGGCCTCTCACCGCCGTGGCGTCTCCCGTTGCGGAGCACAGGCTCCGGATGCGCAGGCTCAGCGGCCATGGCTCACGGGCCCAGCTGCTCCGCGGCATGTGGGATCTTCCCGGACCGGGGCACGAAACCGCGTCCCCTGCATCGGCAGGTGGACTCTCAACTACTGCGCCACCAGGGAAGCCCTGAACCTGATTAAATTTTTAGAGACTCATATTGCTAAAGAAACCAGAAGTCTAGCCCATAAAGGCCTGCGATCATTCAATCTCTAAATTAGGCCCCAAAGAAGGTATTCTTTCTATCTCACCTCAGATATGGCTAAGGAGAATACCAGACAAGGAAGAAACTCCCAGAGGACTTACCCAAGGGGACAAGTCCCCAGGCAGGGTACAGAGTCCCAGAAGTTCCTGAGCATCAGGATTTCAGCACTGGCATGGACCACTGCTATGTGTTTCCCTTGACTTCTTCTCTAAAGGAGGACCTTTATTGTAGTTGTCCTATTCCTATGTCCATACTATGTATTGAGAGTAGGTGAGTAGAGTCAGACAAATTGACTGTTGGTTTACAGGTGGCTAGAACACAGGAGCCATCTCTGCTCCTGATGGGAAAGGTGGTACATGACTATGTGCTAGATGCAAAGACTGGCTGGGCTTTTGAAAGCACATGTGCGTCTGGCCACCCAGAGGCACACACTGGATGGGGACTGCCACAGACTATGTGTCCAGCCTTCCTTGACGTTGGATGTGGTCATATGACTGAATCCTCACGAACAGAATGTGAGGATAACAGAATGACATGCACTACTTCCATATCATTTACCTGATTGCCCTTCATTTCTGCTCCTTCATGGTAGGAGCACCAGCAGCTCCAACCATGAAGATGAAGATAATGGAAAACATTGTGGAAGGAACCTGGGTCTTGGAATAATCTCATGGAGCAGAGCTACTCTACCAGCCTGGACTGCTCACTCCAAATGGTTAGGGCAGTGAGAAATAAACTTCTATTATATGTAAGCTTCTGCGGTTTGGGATTTCTTTGGCAAATAAATCCTCCTTCATCCCAACCCATGAAGTCATGATTTCAGAACGATTCGATATATTTGATATAAGAACAAATATAAGCATCATCTCTAGAGTAATTTTAAATTTGAAAGTTCAGTTCTAGGCACCACAAAATCATTTTTCTAGATATTATAAATTCTTAGAGTCAGCAGGAGTTTTGAATCTGGGGCATATCACGCCCCCTGAAATTACATGTAGAAAAGTGCAATACGCACATAAAATTTTTCATTTTTATCAGCTACTCAAAAGTAGTCTTGAATGAATTAAAGCACTGTTAAATATCTTGGTAATTCCGCACCATCCAGTATCAAGAACTGTATTCTTAAGATACAGTTCCCCTTTGCTGGTTAGACGAACATGTTAGCTAAATGAGAAATGACTCTATTTCTGCCAGGAGGATGCTCTGATACTCTTGGCCTAGTGTTACTTTTAGATACGAGAATTTGTATTCGGTAGAGAGTAAAGAGTGGCTAATTACGTTTTTCTTGGCTGCCATCAAGTACTCTTGTTGAAAACTAGTCTTTTGCTCATTATTGCCACCTGAATGGAAACAATTTAACAACACTTCCAATACACTGAACTGCTATAGATGCCCTGTGGAGGTTGTTGTCACCTGTACTTTTATTCATGCACACAGATCTAGATGTCACACAGCCTATGTCCCCACAACCGTAAACATAAAACACCACCAAGCTCCATCAGGCTCCAGTCCCACAGAGTACAAAATGATGGCTGTTCAGTGTTTGCCCTCTTAAAAGTTTTCTAAGATGGGTCATCTCATAAGCAAATGTACAGAGATTCAGCTGCCTTTTTGACTAAGTACATCAAAGTAAGTATTTACTTCATATATAAGAAATTATACAAGTGCCCTTTACAGAGTAGAGAATGTGGAAAGCTGTTGCAATTAGACCTTAATATGGAGGATTGGAGGGGAAAGTCCAACTTCACTTTCATTCAGGAGAGATTTTGTGAAGAATTATGAGGGTTCATAAGCTATTTGGGTATGGTGGGAGAAGGTGAGGGGGATTTGCATTCTATAATGTACAATATATATTTTAAAAAAGGCCCAGAGAAGGAGGTACTACCTGACTGTAGGAAATGAACTCCGTAGTTACAATAAAACCATGAAAGAAAGCATTGTCGAGACTTCCGGGAAGATGGCGGAAGAGTAAGACGCAGAGATCACCTTCCTCCCCACAGATACACCAGAAATACATCTACACGTGGAACAACCCCTACAGAACACCTACTGAACGCTGGCAGAAGACCACTGACCTCCCAAAAGGCAAGAAACCCCCCACGTACCTGGGTAGGGCAAAAGAAAAAAATAAACAGAGACAAAAGGATAGGGACGGGTCCTGCACCAGCGGGAGGGAGCTGTGAAGGAGGAAAAGTGTCCACACACTAGGAAGCACCTTCGCGGGCGGAGACTGCGGGTGGCAGAGGGGGGAAGTTTCGGAGCCGCGGAGGAGAGCACAGCAACAGGGGTGCGGAGGGCAAAGCGGAGAGATTCCAGCACAGAGGATCACGGCCGACCGGCACTCACCAGCCGAGAGGCTTGTCTGCTCACCCGCCGGGGCGGGCGGGGCTGGGAGCTGAGGCACGGGCTTCGGTTGGATCCCAGGGAGAGGACTGGGGTTGGCGGCGTGAACACAGCCTGCAGGGCGTTAGTGCACCGCGGCTAGCCAGGAGGGAGTCCGGGGAAAAGTCTGGACCTGCCGAAGAGGCAAGAGACTTTTTCTTCCCTCTTTATTTCCTGGTGCGCGAGGAGAGGGGATTAAGAACGCTGCTTAAAGGAGCTCCAGAGACGGGCGCGAGCCACGGCTAAAAGTGTGGACCCCAGAGACAGACATGAGTCGCTAAGGCTGCTGCTGCCTCCACCAAGAAGCCTGTGTGCGAGCACAGGTCACTATCCACACCCCGCTTCCGGGGAGCCTGTGCAGCCCGCCACTAACAGGGTCCCGGGATCCAGGGACAACTCCCCCGGGAGAACGCACGGCGCGCCGCAGGCTGGTGCAACGTCACTCCGGCCTCTGCCGCAGCAGGCTCGCCCTGCACTCTGTGACCCTCCCTAACCCCGGCCTGAGTGAGCCAGAGCCTCCGAATCAGCGGGTCCTTTAACCCCGTCCTGTCTGAGCAAAGAACACACGCCCTCCGGCGACCTACACGCACAGGCGGGGCCAAATCCAAAGCTGAGCCCCTGGGAGCTGTGAGAACAAAAAAGAGAAAGGGAAATCTCTCCCAGCAGCCTCAGAAACAGCGGATTAAAGCTCGACAATCAACTTGATGTACCCTGCATCTGTGGAATACCTGAATAGACAACGAATCATCCCAAATTAAGGAGCCGTGTGGATGAAAGGCTCTTGGTGCTGCAGCCAGGAGTTAGTGCTGTGCCTCTGAGGTGGGAGAGCCAACTTCAGGACAGTGGTCCACAAGAGGCCTCCCAGCTGCACATAATATCAAACGGCGAAAATCTCCCAGAGATCTCCATCTCAACGCCAGCACCCAGCTTCACTCAACGACCAGCAAGCTACAGTGCTGGACATCCTATGCCAAACAACTAGCAACACAGGAACACAACCCCACCCATTAGCAGAGAGGCTGCCCAAAATCATAATAAGTCTACAGACACCCCAAAACACACCACCAGATGTGGACCTGCCCACCAGAAAGACAAGATCCAGCCTCATCCACCAGAACACAGGCACTAGTACCCTCCACCAGGAAGCCTACACAACCCACTGAACCAACCTTAGCCACTGGGGACAGACACTAAAAACAACAGGAACTACGAACCTTCAGCCTGCAGAAAGGAGACCCCAAACACAGTAAGATAAGCAAAATGAAAAGACAGAAAAACACACAGCAGATGAAGGAGGAAGATAAAAACCCACCAGACCTAACAAATGAAGAGGAAATAGGCAGTCTACCTGAAAAAGAATTCAGAATAATGATAGTAAAGATGATCCAAAATCTTGGAAATAGAATAGAGAAAATACAAGAAACGTTTAACAAGGACCTAGAAGAACTAAAGAGCAAACAAACAGTGATGAACAACACCATAAATGAAATTAAAAATTCTCTAGAAGGGATCAATAGCAGAATAACTGAGGCAGAAGAACGGATAAGTGACCTGGAAGATAAAATAGTGGAAATAACTACTGCAGAGCAAAATAAAGAAAAAAGAATGAAAAGAACTGAGGACAGTCTCAGAGACCTCTGGGACAACATTAAACGCACCAACATTCGAATTATAGGGATCCCAAGAGAAGAAGAGAAAAAGAAAGTGACTGAGAAAATATTTGAAGAGATTATAGTTGAAAACTTCCCTAATATGGGAAAGGAAATAGTTAATCAAGTCCAGGAAGCACAGAGAGTCCCATACAGGATAAATCCAAGGAGAACATGCCAAGACACATATTAATCAAACTGTCAAAAATTAAATACAAAGAAAGCATATTAAAAGCAGCAAGGGAAAAACAACAAATAACACACAAGGGAATCCCCATGAGGTTAACGGCTGATCTTTCAGCAGAAACTCTGCAAGCCAGAAGGGAGTGGCAGGACATATTGAAAGTGATGAAGGAGAAAAACCTGCAACCAAGATTACTCTACCCAGCCAGGATCTCATTCAGATTTGATGGAGAAATTAAAACCTTTACAGACAAGCAAAAGCTGAGAGAGTTCAGCACCACCAAACCAGCTCTACAACAACTGCTAAAGGAACTTCTATAGGCAAGAAACACAAGAGAAGGAAAAGACCTACAATAACGAACCCAAAACAATTAAGAAAATGGGAATGGGAACATACATATCGATAATTACCTTAAATGTAAATGGACTAAATGCTCCCACCAAAAGACACAGATTGGCTGAATGGATACAAAAATAAGATGCATATATTTACTGTCTACAAGAGACCCACTTCAGACCTAGAGACACATACAGACTGAAAGTAAGGGGATGGAAAAAGGTATTTCATGCAAATGGAAACCAAAAGAAAGCTGGAGTAGCAATTCTCATATCAGACAAAATAGACTTTAAAATAAAGACTATTAGAAGAGACAGAGAACGACACTACATAATGATCAAGGGATCGATCCAAGAAGAAGATATAACAATTGTAAATATTTATGCACCCAACATAGGAGCACCTCAATACATAAGGCAAATACTAACAGCCATAAAAGGGGAAATCGACAGTAACACATTCATAGTAGGGGACTTTAACACCCCACTTTCACCAATGGACAGATCATCCAAAATGAAAATAAATAAGGAAACACAAGCTTTAAATGATACATTAAACAAGATGGACTTAATTGATATTTATAGGACATTCCATCCAAAAACAACAGAATACACATTTTTCTCAAGTGCTCATGGAATATTCTCCAGGATAGATCATATCTTGGGTCACAAATCAAGCTTTGGTAAATTTAAGAAAATTGAAATTGTTTCAAGTATCTTTTCCGACCACAATGCTATGAGACTAGATATCAATTACAGGAAAAGATCTCTAAAAAATACAAACACATGGAGGCTAAACAATACACTACTTAATAACGAAGTGATCACTGAAGAAATCAAAGAGGAAATCAAAAAATACCTAGAAACAAATGACAATGGAGACACGACGACTCAAAATCTATGGGATGCAGCAAAAGCAGTTCTAAGAGAGAAGTTTATAGCAATACAATCCTACCTTAAGAAACAGGAAACATCTCGAATAAACAACCTAACCTTGCACCTAAAGCAGTTAGAGAAAGAAGAACAAAAAAACCCCAAAGTTAGCAGAAGGAAAGAATTCATAAAAATCAGATCAGAAATAAATGAAAAAGAAATGAAGGAAATGATAGCAAAGATCAATAAAACTAAAGGCTGGTTCTTTGAAAGGATAAGCAAAATTGATAAATCATTAGCCAGACTCATCAAGAAAAAAAGGGAGAAGACTCAAATCAATAGAATTAGAAATGAAAAAGGAGAAGTAACAACTGACACTGCAGAAATACAAAATCTCATGAGAGATTAGTACAAGCAACTCTATGCCAATAAAATGGACAACCTGGAAGAAATGGACAAATTCTTAGAAAGACACAACCTGCCAAGAGTGAATCAGGAAGAAACAGAAAATATGAACAGACCAATCACAAGCACTGAAATTGAAACTGTGATTAAAAATCTTCCAAAAAGCAAAAGCCCAGGACCAGACGGCTTCACAGGTGAATTCTATCAAAATTTAGAGAAGAGCTAACACCTATCCTCTCAAACTCTTCCAAAATATAGCAGAGGGAGGAACACTCCCAAACTCATTCTACGAGGCCACCATCACCCTGATACCAAAACCAGACAAGGATATCACAAAGAAAGAAAACTACAGGCCAATATCACTGATGAACATAGATGCAAAAATCCTCAACAAAATACTAGCAAACAGAATCCAACAGCACATTAAACGGATCATACACCATGATCAAGTGGGGTTTATTCCAGGAATGCAAGGATTCTTCAATATACGCAAATCTATCAACGTGATACACCATATTAACAAATTGAAGGAGAAAAACCATATGATCATCTCAATAGATGCAGAGAAAGCTTTTGACAAAATTCAACACCCATTTATGATAAAAAACCTGCAGAAAGTAGGCATAGAGGGAACTTTCCTCAACATAATAAAGGCCATATATGACAAACCCACAGCCAACATCGTCCTCAATGGTGAAAAACTGAAACCATTTCCACTAAGATCAGGAAGAAGACAAGGTTGCCCACTCTCACCACTCTTATTCAACATAGTTTTCGAAGTTTTAGCCACAGCAATCAGAGAAGAAAAGGAAATAAAAGGAATCCAAATCGGAAAAGAAGAAGTAAAGCTGCCACTATTTGCAGATGACATGATACTATACATAGAGAATCCTAAAGATGCTACCAGAAAACTACTAGAGCTAATCCGTGAATTTGGTAAAGTAGCAGGATACAAAATTAATGCACAGAAATCTCTGGCATTCCTATACACTAAGGATGAAAAATCTGAAAGTGAAATCAAGAAAACACTCCCATTTACCATTGCAACAAAAAGAATAAAATATCTAGGAATAAGCCTACCTAAGGAGACAAAAGACCTGTATGCAGAAAATTATAAGACACTGATGAAAGAAATTAAAGATGATACAAATAGATGGAGAGATATACCATGTTCTTTGATTGGAAGAATCAACATTGTGAAAATGACTCTACTACCCAAAGCAATCTACAGATTCAATCCAATCCCTATCAAACTACCACTGGCATTTTTCACAGAATTAGAACAAAAAATTTCACAATTTGTATGCAAACACAAAAGACCCCGAATAGCCAAAGCAATCTTGAGAACGAAAAACGGAGCTGGAGGAATCAGGCTTCCTGACTTCAGACTATACTACAAAGCTACAGTAATCAAGACAGTATGGTACTGGCACAAAAACAGAAATACAGATCAATGGAACAGGATAGAAAGCCCAGAGGTAAACCCACGCACATATGGTCACCTTATCTTTGATAAAGGAGGCAGGAATGTACAGTGGAGAAACGACAGCCTCTTCAATAACTGGTGCTGGGAAAACTGGACAGCTGCATGTAAAAGTATGAGATTAGATCACTCCCTAACACCATACACAAAAATAAGCTCAAAATGGATTAAAGACCTAAATGTAAGGCCAGAAACTATCAAACTCTTAGAGGAAAACATAGGCAGGACACTCTGTGACATAAATCACAGCAAGGTCCTTTTTGACCCACCTCCTAGAGAAATGGAAATAAAAACAAAAATAAACAAATGGGACCTAATGAAACTTAAAAGCTTTTGCGCAGCAAAGGAAACCATAAACGACCAAAAGACAACCCTCAGAATGGGAGAAAATATTTGCAAATGAAGCAACTGACAAAGGATTAATCTCCAAAATTTATAAGCAGCTCATGCAGCTTAATAACAAAAAAACAAACAACCCAATCCAAAAATGGGCAGAAGACCTAAATAGCCATTTCTCCAAAGAAGATATACAGACTGCCAACAAACACATGAAAGAATGCTCAACATCACTAATCATTAGAGAATTGCAAATCAAAACTACAATGAGATATCATCTCACACCAGTCAGAATGGCCATCATCAAAAAATCTAGAAACAATAAATGCTGGAGAGGGTGTGGAGAAAAGGGAACCCTCTTACACTGTTGGTGGGAATGTAAATTGATACAGCCACTGTGGAGAACAGTATGGAGGTTCCTTAAAAAACTAAAAATAGAACTACCATGCGACCCAGCAATCCCACTACTGGGCATATACCCTGAGAAAATCATAATTCAAAAAGAATCATGTACCACAATGTTCACTGCAGCTCTATTTGCAATGGCCCGGGGATGGAGGCAGCCTAGGTGTCCATCATCGGATGAGTGGATGGGGAGGATGTGGCACATGTGTACAGTGGAGTGTTGCTCGGCCATGGAAGGAGGCGAAATTGAGCTGTTTGTGATGAGGTGGATGGACCTGGAGTCTGTCGTGCAGGGTGGAGTAAGTCGGTGGGAGAGAGACAAATACCGTATGCTGACACATATATATGGAATTTAAGAAAAAAAAAAAGTCATGAAAAACCTGGGGTTGAAAGAGGAATAAGGACACAGACTTACTGGAGAGTGGACTTGAGGATATGGAGAGGGGGAAGGGTAAACTGTGACAAGGCGGGAGAGAGGCATGGACATGTATACACTACCAGGCGTGAGGTGGATGGCTGGTGGGAGGCAGCCGCATGGCACAGGGAGATCGGCTCGGTGCTTTGTGACAGCCTGGAGGGGTGCGATGGGGAGGGTGGGATGGAGGGAGGCGCGGGCGGGAAGAGATATGGGAACATGTGTGTATGTGTGGCTGATTCATTTTGTTGTGAAGCTGAGGCTGACATACCGTTGTAGAGCAATTATACTCCAATAAAGATGTTAAATTGAAAAAAAAAAGAAAGCATGTCATCTGTGATCATATTTATTTATTCACTAGAAGCATGGAGAAAAAACCCCAGAAGGGACAGTCAAGGTGTCTTCTGTGAATTACACTGGAAAACTTGTGTTTTAGACATTTTCAAAACTCAAAGTATTTTGCTTATTCTTGAAAGTGGGAACTCTAGTATATCTTAATATTCTTTCATCTCACATATTTCACTGCTTGTTTAAATCATGAATAAAAACCCAGAAAACACCTATTCCCTTACGCCTGTAAATTTTAAATGATGATTTTTCAAGTCATTCAAATGAAGACTAATTCTGATCGAATCAAACACCTGAAAATGTTGATGATGAGGTATAGGCCTTACAAACCAACCATATTGAGTCAGGATTTTTAGGGGTTTTGTTTATCTTGGGCAGCATGATTTGACCCAGAGAATAGCTATCTGAAACCACGTAATAAAAATCTTTTCTATAATGGGGTTCTATTGTATTGCCTTTAAGATCAAATGTCAGTGTTCTTAGATCTTTGTTGCTCAGATGTTCTCATTATGTGGGGCAGAATTCAGCAGGTGTTCGATTGTTTATCAAGTAAAGGGGAAGGTGAGCTGGGATTAAATTGCTGTGACATAGCTTTGTTTTCGCCCCGCTGAGTCTCGCTGAATTTGGAGTAACTGTGTTGCTGCAATAGCAATCTTGCTAAGTACAAGAGGACACGGAAAAGTTTGGCTCAGAGACTAACGCACTGCAACTACCATCTGTGGGACTGAAACTAAATGCCTCTAAAAGAAATACCCATAAACGTAACTAGCCATCTTGTTGATTAGCTTGCTGGTGGCCACGATTCCAGTGATCTAAACGAACCAGCACAAGCTCTCTCTGGAAGCCTGTAAGTAGACGAATAACCATTTGCTTCTGAATAAGCATTTGCCCAATGAATTCCAATATACTCAAAGTCCCTTTGAAAGAAGACACAATCAAATTACATAAAATGTAGAAAGTTATATCAACACTTCGCAAACTGTAAATTAAAACAGGAAAACATAAGTTCTTGTGCCAGCTTTTATAAGGTTGTTCTTTTCCAATTCAACAACATTCTGCTCTCCTCTTGTATCCTATTCTGTGTCTGAGTTAATTGTAAGCTGGCAAGTTCACGTTTCTGTTCTTTGATTTATTCAAAAGAAAATTTTAATCTCCATTCTCAATATTAGCACATATTTTTTCTCTTTTTAATGAAAAAGAATCCATCTTTGCAAGTGCACAGTTGTGTTTCTCTCAGTGTACTCACATCGGCACAGCACATACCACTCTTAGGCTTCATTAACTATTATTAACACACCTACATTTTTAATGTCTTTACTTTTGATTCCAGATTTTTAAGTTTCTGAGGACATAATTCTTCACTAAAATCCACCTAGAGGTGGATTTCATCTAGAGGTGAAATTTTAGATAATTAAGAATTATTCTGTAACTATATGAGCTAAGCAAGAACTGGTGTTTATAAAGAATTTGAAACCCCCAAACAACTCTACAGATTTACTTTTCTCGTCTTCTCAGAATTTCATCTTGCAGCCCGAGGAAATCCAGAGGCTAACGCGGATTTTACTGAGAGCTTGCTAGATGAGAGGGGTTAGCACTGGTTCAGTTCTCTGCCTCTGCACACTTTCTTCCTGTGTCCTAACCTCCCAAATGCAGGCACCGATCAGTGCCCACCTCAGCTGGGAGGGATGTAGGATCTCGGTGTCAGCATCATGTAGCTTTTGCTGTTAGGTGCTTTCGTCTATGCTTTGGATTGTGATTCCAAAGTTTCTGTCTTGTCTTTATGTATTGAATCTTAGTTTTGTTAACTGAATCTGCCTGAAGACCAGGCAAATAATTTCCACACTCTTTAGTTTACCCCATGTTAGTCTAGTCTCTAGCCCCTCTTGTCCCTCTTTACAAAGAGTTGAAGTCTTGCCTATGATCCCAGCCAATGATTGAGGCCCTACACATTTTCCTGAATATTCCCAGTTGCTCAATTTAACTTTCCCATCAAAACATCCCTTTATTGCCCAATGTCTGTGTTAGCGGTAACCTGACTGCTGCCGTTCAGAGTGGCCTCCGTCTTTTAGTCTAGACTTCCTTAGAGTACATACGGCTGATGTAGCCTCTTGTATGTCCTGTGCTGGAGGGGCTGTGCCAGGCCCTGACACCCTGCATCTGCCTGCTTCAGTATAGCTAACAGAATAATGTTCAACAATTCCCCATTAAGTGACAATAGGTTGGAATATTTACATATTCTATTGGAATTCTGTTATATATCCTAATTTTCCAAATGTTGTCTCTTTCTATATCTTCACTGATATATTCTTCCCTCCCACCCATTGAAAAACTCTGGCCACTCTTAAGGGCAGGTATTGCCTGATGCTCATTTTCATATTCATGTTCTCAGCTGGGCAGACTCCCATCAGACCATATTGATGGACACATCAAGCTTTGGCCCTGGACTATCATATTCTGTGTTATCTCACTCTAGTTAACTCTTCTGCACTCAGAAGTGGCAGTATGGTGAGACTATGAGGCTAGAACAAAAATGTAAGTAATTTTCACCTCTGTTTCTTCTATTTCAAGTTCCTGGGACCCCCTTTTTGCCCTCCTTTTTCTCCTGTCGGATCAAGGACTCACCTGGAATCGGCCATAATCACTTTATTAATAGCTACTACCCCATACAACAATTCTGCAGACGGGGCAAGATCAGGCCCATTTTGCAGATGAACAAGCCAATAATCTTGGCCTTTCTTGACTCAGAAAGGTCAAGATTATTTTCCCTTCAGCTCTTTGCTGTTCAGGTCCCTTCAAGTGGGCAACAGTAAGCAGGGAGGAATGACCTAGGAGACCCAAGGGGACTGAGCGCACATGGGGTCAGGAGGGGGTTCAGTGGGGAGCAGAGAGGATCACAGCGGGTTTTATTTCCTGGGTCAAGGGAGTGGACAGAAGCAGCAGCAAATTTAGCTGCTGGAGACTTGGTTCTTGGACTTCAGGCTATTAATAAATGCAGGTGGGGGAGGAGAGATGGAAAAATCGGCGTGGGAAAGGCTATGTCTGGAATGGTTCATCTCTTGGCCAGCTCTGACCTTTGGCAGGGAGACTAGAGAAATCTGTGATCTTGTATCGCTGCCCGCCCCAGGGGAGGAGAGGGGAGTGGCAGCTTGCTTATTTTCTGATCCTGCTCTCCTTGGTTTCAGGACAAATCATCCAACTGGATCTATTTATAACTAAGAGGAAACCCGAAAGAGGAGCAAACCGGTAAAACTTGGATTGGACATGTTAAAGCAATATTAATTGTAAATGTGACTTGCTTACTAGATTTGACTAAAGTCCTTACGTGACTTACAGGTCCCTCTGAGGTCAGACCAGCTGCCCCATTACCAGGCCTGTTGGATTTAGCAGCTCGCTAGCCATTCTCCATTCCCCTAACCTATTCATTCTGGCTACCTGGCCTCCTTGCCTTGGGGAAGACAGAGGCAGGGACACACAAACACTTGGCAAGTTCCTGCCTTGGGTTGGTTGGTCAGGCTTCCTCTTCCTGAGGTGTACTGCACTGGGCTGTGGGCAGGGTTTGCTCCCTGTGGCTTCTGTCTAACTTTAACTCACCTGACTGCCTTACTTGAGAACACAACGCCTCTCTTTCCATCCCCTCGGCACTCCGTTTCTACTTGACTTTGCCCTCTCCTTCCCCGCTGTCGTGGTTATACATGTGTTTACTGTCTACCTCTCCCCTCTCCCACTTAGAAGGTCAGCTCCAGGAGTGCAGGCCATCTGCCATCTGGTTCGTACTCCACCTTTGACACAGCATACAGGAGAGCCCTATATGTATGAGTAGTAGATGCTCAAGAAGTATTTGTTGAACACATTTATGCTAATTATTTTATGGAATAATATCTCTCATGTTTAACATGAATGTGTTTGACTCTATTGATAATATATCTTATTTGATTTTGATGTATCATACTCTATCTCATGACTTAATAAAATATCTCCTTCATCTTCTCCCCCAATTTTAAGTGGCCTGCAGAGATAAATGTAAGATATAAATACATATAAAGAATAAAGGAAAGAAAAGAATAGGGTGGTAAAGTGAAGCCTGCGATAGATTTAGAAGACAACAATATTAGTCTTCTGTTAATCAAGCAAATAGACTCTATTCAAACCTTGGAAAGAAAGCAAAAAGCCAAAACAAAAACAAAAACAAAAATGAACAAAACAAGCACATAACTCTTCAGGTCCAGTATATCATTGTGGAAAAATCTGGGTTTGAATCCAGGTCTTGTTACTTACTAGTTGTGTACTTGGGCAAATTACTTCATTTCTCAGGTTCTGACTTTCCCTTTCTGTGAAATGAATATAATTAGAGTGTCGACCTCTCAGCTGTGCTGGAGATGAAGCGAGAGCAGAGTGCTCTATCCCCAGAGGGGAGGCGCTCAGTGAGGTGGAGGACGAGGGCTCTGCCACTGACGCACCAACTGCTCCACAAAGCACCGCTCCTTAGCTCTGCCTTCAAGCGCCAAAGCCACTGTGAGAGGACGCCCTGTCCGTGAAGGGACCCATTCTATCATCCACCTAGGTGACCTTATATATTTTTTGAAACTGGCAAAGATTTTATTTTATTTATTTTTTAACATCTTTATTGGTGTATAATTGCTTTACATGGGTGTGTTAGTTTCTGCTGTACAACAAAGTCAGCTATACATATACGTATATCCCCATATCCCCTCCCTCTTGCGTCTCCCTCTTACCCTCCCTTATCCCACCCCTCTAGGTGGTCACAAAGGAACGAGCTGAGCTCCCTGTGCTATGCGGCTTCTTTCCACTAGCTATCTATTTCCACTAGCTAGCTATCTATTTTACGTTTGGTAGTGTGTATATGTCCATGCCACTCTCTCACTTCGTCCCAGCTTACCCTTCCCCAGTGACTATATATATATATATATATATATATATATTTTTTTTTTTTTTTTTTTTTTTTTTGCGGTACACGGTCCTCTCACTGTTGTGGCCTCTCCCGTTGCGGAGCACAGGCTCCGGATGCGCAGGCTCAGCGGCCATGGCTCACGGGCCTAGCCGCTCCCCGGCATATGGGATCTTCGCGGACCGGGGCACGAACCCGTGTCTCCTGCATCGGCAGGCGGACTCTCAACCACTGCGCCACCAGGGAAGCCCCTTATATATTTTTAAAAGGAAAATTCCCCAAACACGATCCTTTTCAAATCTCTTTTAAACACGAATCTCACGCATTAAACTGGTTTGGGGCTTCGTGTGAAATGTGAGGATAAACGCACCCTACATTTATAGATGAATTGGAAGCAGTGCTTTCACATAGTGTTCCTACACCCTTCTAAATGAATTTGCTACGCTTTACCCTGGTGCCCCAACAGGAGCTGCTCCTGAAATGAAAGGAGCTGAAAATGAAAGAATTTTCAACAGTGGAACAGGGCAGGGAAAACAGAACTTGCTTCTCCTGCTTATAATGTATAACATGTACCCTCTTAGCTCACAACAATGAGTCACCAACTTTTCCGCCAAGCAGTATATTCTCTCTCCAAGTTTGAATCTGCATATATGTAAATGCAAGGACAGGAACTTTCCTTACAGCTGGAATTCCTCCATGCTTTGCTTCCACGTTCTATTCTTTGCAACATTAACCAAAAAATCTCCAAAAGGAGTTTCTCTAAAGGGAACATTCTCCCTCACCCCATTCCTGTTTCTTCAGAATTCTCAGCTGAGTTTCAGAAGGCGAGTTACTAATAATCAGATTAAGACATAAAATTCATATTCTTCTAAAGAACGTTTTTATGATTCAAAGGTATATGTTAAACCAGTGATGAACACCCATTATGGAAAAAGAAAACATGATCGAAGTGGTAAATATTTTGTAGTTGTTGTATTTAAGTTTTAAAATATGTATTTAACAGATCTCAGAGTAATTACCTTACTAATATAGTTCTGTAACGTGCTATTTAGTCATCACATTTACCTGAAATTCCATCAAATCTTAGTTATGTTTCCATTTATTATTTGTACCTCGACTTGCTCAAAGCCAGCCACTTCCTAGCAAAGTTTCCACAGATCTTCTTGTTGCCAAATCTGGTGGTTACACGTCTCAGTATCCAGCTTATTTCATACCTTGGCAGCATCTGCCACCACCAGTCATTCATTCTCTTCTTCTAAAAACATTTTATCCCATTGGCCATCACGATAACCATGCTCTACATTTTCCTACCACGTCTGTGGCTGTTCCTTCTCAGTGTCCTTTGAGGCCCCTCTTATTCCATCTATATCTGAAATATGGCTTTACCTCAGGGCTCTGTTCTAAGCCTCTGTCTTCTCACTCTAAACTCTGCTTAAGCAACCTGTCCGGTGTTCACGGCTGCTGCAATCACCGTGTTATTTACATCTTCAGCTAAGATTTCTCTCCTAAACTCAAAGCTATTTATTTAGCTCTTACTGGTCTTCTGCACATAGATAACACAGGCACTTCAAACTCAACGAGCCTTCAAGCACCAAAGCTGGAATATATACATCTTCCACCTCCACGTCCTGTTTTCTTTCCTTCGGTGACATCTATGACTGTCCATTCCATTATTTGTGCTAGGACTGTGGGTGCTATCCTAGATTTCCAAGTGAGATTTTTTTTTTTTTTTTTTTTTTCCGGTACGCAGGCCTCGCACCACTGCGGCCTCTCCCGTTGCGGAGCACAGGCTCCGGACGCGCAGGCACAGCGGCCACGGCTCACGGGCCCAGCCGCTCCTGGGCATGTGGGATCCTCCCGGACGGGGGCACGAACCCGCGTCCCCTGCATCGACAGGCGGACTCCCAACCACTGCGCCACCAGGGAAGCCCCCAAGTGAGATATTTTTTATCCATCCTCTTCTCTTCTCCCTGTTTTCACTGCTGAGACCTGAATCCAGACTGCTGATACCTCCACCTTTTTTGTTTGTTTTTTTTTTTTGCGGTATGCGGGCCTCTCACTGTTGTGGCCTCTCCCGCTGCGGAGCACAGGCTCTGGACGCGCAGGCTCAGCGGCCATGGCTCACGGGCCCAGCCGCTCCGCAGCATGTGGGTCCTTCCCGGACCGGGGCACGAACCCGTGTCCCCTGCATCGGCAGGCGGACTCTCAACCACTGTGCCACCAGGGAAGCCCCCTTCACCCTTTTTACTGTCCCAACCTCCTCTCTGGTCTTCCTGCCTCCTGTCTTGTTCCCACACAATCCATTCCTCACTCTGTACCAAGTGGTCCTTCTAATATACAAATCTGATCAAGATACTCAAATTTAAAACCATTCAATGGTTTCTCATTATCATCAGGATAAAGTCCAAAGTCCAATCTATAAGGGCTTAATGGATTGGCATCTCCTTACCTTTTTAGCCTCACCTCTTTTTCTGGACACATTTCATTTTCTTTTCCCCATATCTAGTCTGCTAAGCTTCAGCCTTTCTGAAAATCTTCCAGTCCGCTCATACTATTTCCTCTGCCTGGTATGCTCTAGTTCTTGTACATTCGTTACCCCTCCCTCACCTGGTTAAGTCGTATGCATCTATCAGTTGTTAGTTGAGCTGTCACTTCCTCCAGGAAGTCTTCCTGAAGTGAAGGGCCTCTTCTGTGCAATCCATACTGTCTGGACTTCCCCTTCATCATACCGAGTCCCACCACACATTCACTGCGTGAGGACTTGTGAGCCATATCAGCTCTGTGCCCAGAGCAGTGTCTGGACTGTTTATGGTGAAATCAGGGATTGTAGGTGTACAATGTTGCATAGTGCATAGCACATAGTAGGTACTCAATACTTATTTGTGGAAGAAGTAATAAAAAGAAGAATAAAATCTAGCTGTCAGGTTCTGATTGACTTTATAGCATATCTATCTATCCACAAAGTATGAACAACAGAATCTTTACTATATTTAGACAGAGGTTGGAAGAATACCCATCTTAAAATTTAAAAAACAACAATAACGCCACCTGATATTTATTGGGTATCACGTGTAGGCACTGTGTGAAGTGCTTCACGTGTGCTATGTCATTTGTTCTCACAGTGATCCATGGGGCAAGTTCTATTATTTCTCCACATTGCAGATGAAGAAAATAAGACTAACGGAGATTAATAATTTGGCCAAAGTCAGTTGGTAGAACCAAGATTCTATGAAACCCCCAAAGCCCTCCCCCCCCAAAAAAACCCCATTCAACAAAATGGATAAATGAGTTCATCAAAAATGTACTGAGTACTTGTTTTGTGTAAAATACCAAAAGAGATGTACACCTACAACCCCTGATTTACTCTAGTGGAAATAACCAGGGACATTGAAGGGAGAGACTGTTTTGCATTTGGCTAGTTATTACCATCAGCCTGGCAAACAACGTTCTGTGTTACATGAAAAAAACGCAATTGGGCAAACCAGAAAACTTTCCAGTTCTTCTGCATCAGTTACTGTAATTTCATTATTCAGCATAAAATGTGAATGCTCAGGTTCATTAACAGTCAAATCCAGATGCAAATGTAAATAGAGAAATATAATGGAAAACCAAATAGCAGACTTTCATTATTTGCCTTATGTTGAAATCGATGCTAATGTTCTCCACTGTAAACAAGTACTGAATTACAGAATTTTTGGCCTGAAAGAAACCTAGAAATTATTCGCTTCAATTCTCCCCAGTTATTTTTAAGCTTGGGGATCAAAGGAAAATAACTAGTAAGTGTAAGAGATTACCAGGACTCTGGAAAATGTTTGGCAGTATTTATGAAACCTGAATCTATACCTATCCTGAGACACAGCTATTCTACTCCTAGGATATTTCCAACAGAAATGTTTTCATTTTTCATCAAGTGATATATATGTTAATGCTCATACAAGCATTTTTTTGCAATAATCCCAAAATATAATCATTCTAGTGATCAATGTAGACTGGGTAAATATATATATATATTTTTTTCCTCTCACTGTTGTGGCCTCTCCCGTTGTGGAGCACAGGCTCCGGACACGCAGGCTCAGCGGCCATGGCTCACAGGCCCAGCCGCTCCGCGGCATATGGGATCCTCCCGGACCGGGGCACGAACCCGTGTCCCCTGCATTGGCAGGCGGACTCTTAACCACTGCGCCACCAGGGAAGCCCAATATATGGTATATTTAAATGAAGAAATACACCATGTGCCAATGACAATAAAGTACAACTACATACAACCATGTGGCTGAATCTCGAAAACATTACGTTGAGGAAAAGATGTCATACTTTTATCATGATTTTATTTGTATAAAGTTCAAAAAAGAACCTAGGGCTTCCCTGGTGGCGCAGTGGTTGGGAGTCCGCCTGCCGATGCAGGAGACACAAGTTCGTGCCCCGGTCCGGGAAGATCCCACATGCCGCAGAGTGGCTGGGTCCGTGAGCCATGGCCGCTGAGCCTGCGCATCCAGAGCCTGTGCTCCGCAAAGGGAGAGGCCACAACAGTGACAGGTCCGCGTACCGCAAAAAAAACAAACAAAAAACAAACAAAACAAAAAAGAACCTAATGTAATCTAAGATGCCACAAATCAGAAGAATGTTTACTGGGATGAGGGTGGGAGGTGGTAGCTGGAAGGAGACAGGGATGTTTGCTGGAATGCTGGTGATTTTTGTCTCTTGATTTGAGCGCTGCTTACACACATCTGCTCACTTTGTGACCATGCATTGAGCTGTATACTTATTATGTGTGCATTTTCCCTGTATGTATACCATACTTCAGTAAAAATCCACCCCCCGGAAAAAGAAACGTTGGCACTCCCATTATCAGACTATACGTTATCAAGAAATCCTCTGGCACAATCGGAAAAATTTACAGAATGCTGTGAATCGTAATTCTGCTAAAACTAACATTTGTTTCAGTCCTATCAACAAAAATAAATACTTCAATATTGAAAACGTTTGCTAAAGAAACAAATGTGTTTGATGAGAAAGCAAAAAACGCTATTTCCTTTGGCAAGCATTTGTGGGATTGGAGGTAGCAAATGTAAAGCTTCCGAAGTGTTACTGAATTTGTTTACATGCTCAGTTTACTCAGGATTCAGAATTTGGTGGAGTTGTATTTTTTCAAAACTGTAGGGATAAAAATAATTGTAACAGAAATAAAAAGAATAAATTTCTAAAATGTTGCTATGGCTCTGTCCCAACTCCACACAGTTTACAATGCCTGGCGCGTAATAGGCATCCAAAAAATATTTGGTATGTGAATAAAAATATAGAACACTGAGTACTCTTTAGAATACATCTAATCAATCTTTGTCACATAGAGGTAAAATGAGTATTTTTTAATACCTGGTAAATAGCAAATTAACTATATTTCTTTACAATTTTAGTAGACAATAATAGAGAACAATGAAAAAAATAAATCTCTATTAAAGTGCTAATTAATATTATTTACAAAGTACCTGTAAATGATAGAACATCACTAAATGATTTATGAAGCAACAAATCATTTAGGATAAAAAAGTTTTTTTATTAAAGAAAAACCTGAAACTTGTTAGAACCTTAGAAAAATGAATAAAAAATCCACCTTCCTGTCCACTACCTTTAGAGAAAAAATTAAGACAGAAGTATTACTCTCCCTGGAATTAATCATATATTAAATTTGTGTCAAGAAAACCTTAGAAAATATGAGCTTTCAGGGAAAAACACTTACAATTTATATTTTCTACTTTTAAGTCATATATTCTTACTATGACTCTAAAAATCTGTCTAAACCACCATTAACATTTTAAGAGAAAGTTCTCTACTTCTTACCAAACAGAAATAAATAATACCTGACAACAGCATTAGGGAACATAAACATAAAATTACCTGTTATTAAAAACTGAGCACATTTTTCTCAAAGAAATATATTACTCAACTGTAAAATAGTATGTTTGCCATTCACACTAATGTTTCAACATTATGGTTCAATCTTCTAAAAAGCTGACAAGGAAAATAATGGCGTAATAAACTAATTCATCATAATGTGCAAAAGAAACAGCTGGAATAAATTGTAATAACCTTTCAAAAACTAGCAGCTTTTAAAAGTATTAATTTCTACTCCAGATAATTGGAAAGGACACCTGGGTGGGTAGGCAATATTTTTTATGGGATTGCTCTGTCAGGAGCTCAGATTGTCTCTGGACTCAGCAATGATCATTTAGCACTAAATGACAGTGAATCTTGCAAATAGGTCTTCCTAGATAGCGTTTGCCATAAATTACCAAACTCAGCTCCCCTCAAGGTCAGCCATATGAGAGGGCAGGTATCAAACGGCCTTTGCCGAGACCTAGAGTGGTCCTCGGGTTTCTCATAAATGGACAATAGTTGTGTTGGCTGCCATAAAATCAACGTAATGGACTGACAACATAAATTACTGTCAAACTTTGACAACATTCGTCCCTAGAAGACAACTGAAGAATGGTTTTATATCAAAGCTGGGGAAAATGGATAACAATATGTTTTGCTGTATACTAGAACATAAATATTCTTAACCATGCTAAGTGGGGAATGAATTAATATTAGAAGACACAATATGTCTTACTTGATGCACTAAAAACAGCATCTAAGTAATATTAAAATGACACTTGCTTTTTGAAGTAACTGATATATATATATATATCATAGTAATGCAATGGACAGAGAGAGAGAGAGAGGGAGAGGGAGAGAGAGAGAGAGAGAGAGAGAGAGAGAGAGAGAGAGAGTGTGTGTGTGTGTGTGTGTGTGTTCGTTCTAGGGAAGAAGGTTGCATTTGCCTGGCACTGGGTATTTTTATTAAACCTAAACAACTGAAAAGAATATTGATGTCTTTCTAGTTTTATTTTATCTATGTAGTCCACTGGATCCATAGGAAAGATATATTCTTCTGCTCTCACACCACCTTGGATAAGTCATTTGAATTCACTTTCTCTATGGCTTAATTTTTCCATCTATAAGTAAAATAATTATTATACAAAGACATCTTGAAGATAATGGACATAATCCTTGGGGGAAGGCACCAAAAAAACCCCAAATTACTAGAGGATCATATCAATAATGTGTGAAAATAATGTACTCTAGACATTCAATTCACTGTTTTAGAAGTCAGTTTGGTAGAAAATACAACAGCTAAACTAATAAATTGGAATTCTGGAGGTAAATTAAATATCAGCGTTTTGCTAAATTTTCTTTACTCGTCTAATTTTGCTACCATTCTGTAACTATGGTTGTTATTATTATTATTACTATTACTACTATGATATACAGTTAGAATTATTCTCTCAGGCATTTTTACAATATCATCTACTATCTCTTGGAAAGCAGGACTTCACTGTAGATTTTGCTAAAAGTAATGCTACATTGAGTAAAAGCAAGATCTTCCTTGAATCTAATGACATCTCAGACCATGATTACTGTATATAAGATCCAGTGAACTCTATCCACTTTTATAAACTATAGAAGTCCTAAACAGAATTTAAAGTTAATCTATTTTGTGCCTCTCTCTCCCGTATCTAGTCATCACCTTCTTTTATGTCTTTCTTTGCACGCTCTCTTGCATTTATTTCTTTCCTTCTAGTCCCATTGTTACTCTGTCCAGAACGTCATCACCTTAGACCGAAATTATTGCAGTAGTTTCTTTGCTCTTGTTCTCTTTCCACCAAACCATCCTCCCTGCCAAATTAATCTTTTTTAAAGCACTATTTTAATTATGTCATTCCCCTGCTCAAAATTTTTCAATGACTCCCCATCACCCGGAGGCCAAAGGCCAGAGTCTTCAGCTAGAATCGAAGCCTTTGGCTATCTGGCCTGACCTCCTTTTCCAGTTCCCCTGCACAAACCTTCAGGATAATAAATGTACTTGCTGCCTGGGCACCTCCACCACACACACCGGCCAGGCCAGTGCCATTCATCCTCTCTGCCTAGCCAGTTGCCTTTCTTCAGAAAGGCTTTTTTTCCCACTTCAACCCATAGTCAGCACCTCCAGCCATGAAATTGAAGCGTTCATTTTTTGGTGTTTAACATGATTTATTTCACTGTTGCAATATTACTTAACTCAGTCTTTGTTGCTTAATAGTTATCATGTCTTTTCTCCCTAATTAATTTGTAAAGGTCTTTGAGGGCAAGGGTGTTTGAGTTCTTATTATCTGCCAATCTCCCTAGCACACACTTCTAAAAATAGTTGGCAATCAATAGATATTTGTTTAATGGATGAATGCACAATGCTGCTCTAGGCTTCTTGTAAGATTAGGATGAAAGTTATCCAGTTGTGTTTGTAACTTGTAGTATTCCAGCACAGCAATTTATGTAAATGAGATAGTTTTCCTAAATTTAATACATGTTTCAATTCTTAAGTTCTTAGTGAAATTCTAGATTATAAAGTATAAGCTGGGCACATTAGATAGTTAATGTTAACTCTGACTTTAATGTAAACATGAGCACTATTAGAAGAAACACAGACTAGTGCGTATTCATTGAATTAGTGCTAATTTTCTGGAAGTTTCTTACTAACAGAAAGCTCAGTAATTTCTAAACAAAACTAAAATCACTCTGAGAATAAATTCGGAGAAAAAAGATAATGATGCAGTACTACACAACCTAAAATATAAATCAGACATATATTATATTTTAGCTTATAATAGTCTGTAGAAAGATTATGAATTTTGGAACTTGGCAAGACCTGAGTTGGCAACTCGGTTCTGCTACTTACCAGGGGTGCCATCTTGAGTTAGTAACTCAATGCCTTGAACCTTAAATTTCTCACAAGGCAGATGAGAATATTAATATCCAATTCATTTGAAATAAAAGGAGTCCAAATTGGAAAGGAAGAAGTCAAACTGTCACTGTTTGCAGATGACATAATACTATATATAGAAAATCTTAAAAGATGCCACCAGAAAACTATTAGAACTAATAAATGAATTCAGTAAAGTACAAAATTAATATACAGAAATCTGTTGCATTTATACACATTAAAAATGAACTATCAGAAAGGGAAATCAAGAAAACAATCCCATTTACAATTACATCAAAAAGCATGAAATATCTATGAATAAATCTAACCAAAGAAGTATAAGACTTGTACTCTGAAAACTATAATACAATGATCAAAGAAGTTGCAAGATGACACAAATAGAAAGTTACCATGCTTATGGACTGGAAGAATTAATATTGTTAAAATGGGCATATTCCCCAAGGCAATCTATAGATTAAATGCAATCCTTATTGAAGCACTAAGGGCATTTTTCACAGAACCACAACAAATAATCCTAAATTTTGCATTGAAACACAAAAGACTCCAAATAGTCAAAGCAATATTGAAAAAGAGGAACAAAGCTGGAGGTATCATGTGCCTTAATTTGAAACCATACTACAAAGCTACAGTAATCAAAACAGTGTGGTACTGGCACAAAAACAGCTGCATAGATCAATGGAACAGAATTGAGAGCCCAGAAATGAATCCATACTTCTATGGTCAATCAATCTGTGACAAAGGAGGCAAGAACAAACAATGGGGAAAAGACAGCCTCTTCAATAAATGGTGCTGGGAAAACTGAATGGCTGCATGCAAAAGAATCAAACTGGATGACTTTCTCACACATATACAAAAATAAACTCAAAATAGATTAAAAGCTTAAATGTAAGACCTGAAACCATAAAACTCCTAGAAGAAAACATAGGCAATACACTCTGATACTTGGTCTTAGAAATATTTCTTTTTTTTAGATTTTTGTTTTCCTCAGGTACGGGTAACAAAAGCAAAAATAAACAAATGAGACTACATGAAACTAAAAACCTTTCACACAATGAAGGAAACTATCAACAAAATGAAAGACAGCCTACTGAATGGGAGAAGATATTTGCAAATGATATATCTGTTAAGAGGTTAATATCCAAAATATACAAAGAACGCATACAACACAACATCAAAAAAACAACAACCCAATTAAAAATTGGGCAGAGAACACAAATAGACATTTTTCCGAAGAAGACATACAGATGACCAACAGACACATGAAAAGACGACCAATATCACTAAACATCAGGGAAATGCAAATTAAAACCATTGAGATATCACCTCACACCTGTCAGAATGGCTATTACCAAAAAGACAACAAATAATAAGTGTTGACGAGGATGTGGAGAAAAGGGAACCTTTGTGCACAGTTGGTAGGAATGTAAATTGGTGCAGCCACTATGGAAAACAGTATGGAGGTTCCTCAAAAAATTAAAAACAGAACTGCCATACAATCCAGCAATTTCACTTCTGGATATTTACCTGAAGAAAACAGAAACACTAATTTGAAAAGACATATGTACGCCAATATGCATGGCAGCATTATTTGCAAAGGCAAGATATGGAAGCAACTTAAGTGTACATCAGCGATGAATGGATAAAGAAGATGTTGTACACACACACACACACACACAATGGAATATTACTCAGCAATTAAAGAAAGAAATCTTGCCATTTGCGATAACATGAATGGACCTACAGGGTATTATGCTAAATAAAATGAGCCAGGCAGAGAAAGACAATCACCATAAGATTTCACTTATATGTGGAATCTAAAATACAAAACAAACAAACACAACAAAACAAAATGAAAACAGACTTTTAGATACACAGAAGAAACAGGGTTGCCAGAGTGGAAGGGTATGGAGGTGGGTGAAATAGGTGAAGGGGATTAAGAGGTACAAACCTCCAGTTATAAAATAAATAAGCCATGGGGATGTAATATACTGCATAAGCAATGTGGTCAATAATCTTATAATTTTGGGGACAGATGGTTACTAGACTTATTGTGAAGATCATTACATAATATATGCACATGTCAAATCACTACATAGTAAGCTTGAAATTAATACAACATTGAACATCAACTATATTTCAATAAAAAAAAACTTCAAAAGAATATCCACTTAATTTGAAAAACCTGAGATGATTAAACTCTTTTGAGCTGCTTATTAGGATAATGAATTTAAAGCCCCTAGGGCACCTAGCCCAGTACACAGCCCAGCACATTAATAAATGGTAGCTATTGTTTTGTTTTCAGAATTTTTATTTTTGACTCATTACCTCCTATCTATTATGGAGGTAACTGGCTTCCGTAATAGTTAAAGAGCATGAGTACAGGAGTCTAAAAGATTTGGGCTTGAATTGTGGTGCTACCATTTACTAGTTTACTAATTTCTTTATTAACCTCTCTGAACTCCAATTGTATAAGGATATATGGGGAAAAAAAATCTCCTTGCAGGGACATCCTGAAGACTGAGAGATACCTATTTTAAAGTGTCCAGCATAGAGCAGGCCCTCTATGAATGTCGATAATATAATTCATATGAGTCTCCTCTGAGATGGGTACCATCCTACTATGTGTTGAGGAACATATGTGTATGAATATTTTTTAAGTAATGGAGATAGAAACATTTTTCTCTGTTATATTCCAGTACTTTTCAGAAAAACATAATTTGGTATTATAAAAATTATTCTTATAAATAATATTCAGAGAGTGACTTACAGTTTACAAAATACTTCTATAACTTAGGACAAGACCCTAAAAATATTCCCCAAATTAGCCATTTGTTGCTATATTATTGAAATCATTATCTTTGCAACCCTTTCTACCATCAAGATGCTTAATAATTAACAATAATGCTAAACTGCAAATAATAGGGAGGCTACTTCAAAAAAGTTAAATGTGTTATTGTCATAGGCCTATAGTTTTAGGAATACTTGACAGCTGAAATTGGCCAGATGAAACCGAACAATTGATGATAGCTTTTCCATATCAGCAGTAATCTTGGAAGCCTCTTCTAGGCAGGTTTTCACAAAAGACACTTACCAAAGTGGTTTCTTAATTTATCTTTTACTTCTTGAATACTGTTCTAAGTATCAGATAGGTTACTTGTTCTCATTCAGGTTAAAATACAATTTAAAAAAAATCTGGTAGGTGGTTTCTGGAACTTTGCACGTAAACAAAAGAGTAGAAAAAATGTGGGTAATTTTCTTAAATCTAAATGCATTAGGGCATATGCTGAGATTAATGATTTATTGTCTAAACTCAGTAGGAATGCAATTAAATGCTCAGAAATGGAAAGCACCTTACAGTTTTTTAAGACTGAGCTGTTTTTATTATCATAACAACTGAAGCACATGCTTAATAACTCATCAAATACACTGACTTCTCTTCAACATCTACAAGGTCAAAACCAGACATCAGGTACAACTTGAGTGCCATTAATTCCTCTGAAAAACTTTTGAAGAGATTGTTTCAAGAAGCAGCAGGCTGGATCCCACTGAGGCCTGTAGGATGTTTTAGGTCAGGGGTCCCCAAA
Organism: Grampus griseus; assembly: GCF_964374135.1. Lineage (NCBI taxonomy): Eukaryota > Metazoa > Chordata > Mammalia > Artiodactyla > Delphinidae > Grampus > Grampus griseus. The sequence continues at coordinate 43,631,310 of NC_139007.1, forward strand.
CCCTGGGCCACAGGCCAGTACCGGTCCGTGGCCTGTTAGGAACCGGGCCGCACAGCAGGAGGTGAGCAGTGGGCCAGCGAGCAAAGCTTCAACTGTATTTACAGCCGCTCCCCATCTCTCACATTACTGCCTGAGCTCCGCCTTCTGTCAGGTCAGCGGTGGCATTAGATTCTCATAGGAGCACGAACCCTACTGTGAACTGCGCATGCGAGGGATCTAGGTTGCGCGCTCCTTATGAGACTCTAATGCCTGATGATCTGAGGTGGAGGTGAGGTGGTGATGCTAGCACTGGGGAGCGGCTGCAAATACAGACTATCATTAGCAGAGGGGTTTGACTTCACAGAGACCATAATAAATCAACTGCTTGCAGACATATCAAAACCCTATCAGTGAGTGGCAAGTGACAATGAAGCTGTATCTGGTGGCAGGCTTTATACTGGCAAATGAGTTGATGTACTTAAATTGTACAGCTGCATCTGGTGGCAGGCTTTAAGTCAGAATCCGACACTTATTTTAGTCCATGTGTGGCCCGCCCATTATTTTATTTATCACTTCCATCCGAGCCTCTTGCCCACACTGTGTACTTGTCTCAGTCACAGTTTTTGTAAGCCCACAAGCTAACCCTAGCCAAAAAGAGTAAAAAACAAACATTGCTGGAGAGCTTCTTTGAAAAGGGGGAAAGACCCAATGATGAGACAGCAGAAGACTTTAAGACTGCCAACAAAAAGAAGGCTGCATTTAAAAGAAAATACCAAAAGTCCTATTTAAATTACAGGTTCATTGCAACAGGTGATTCACATTCTCCAAGCCCGCTTTGTATAATATGTGGCAACCGGCTATCCAATGAAGCCATGAAACCTTCAAAACTTTTTCGCCACATGGAGACCAAGCACCCTGCATTAAAAGACAAGACTTTGGAGTTTTTCAAAAGAAAAAAAAGTGAACACAAAGAACAGAAGCAATTATTGAAGGCCACCATTTCATCAAACGTGTCTGTACTGAGAGCATCATTCTTAGTGGCTAACTGCATTGCTAAAGCTAAGAAGCCCTTTACTGTCGGTGAAGAGTTGATCCTGCCTGCCGCTAAGGACATTTGTCGTGAACTTATGGGAGAGGATGCTGTTCAAAAGGTGGCACGTGTTCCTCTTTCGCTAGCACCATAACTAGACGAATTGATGAAATAGCAGAGGATATTGAGGCACAATTGTTAGAGAGGATTAATGAGTCACCATGGTACGTAATCCAGGTCGACGAGTCTACCGATGTTGACAGCAGGGCAACAATGCTTGTTTTTGTGCCATATTTTTTTCAGGAGGATGTGCATGAGGATATGTTATGTGCACTTTTGTTGCCAACCAACACCACAGCTGCAGAACTATTCAAGTCTTTGAATGATTACATATCAGGAAAACTGAATTGGTCATTTTGTGTCGGTATATGCGTGGATGGAGCGGCTGCCATGACTGGACAGCTTTCTGGTTTCACTACTCGGGTCAAAGAGGTCGTTTCTGAATGTGAGTCTATGCACTGTGTCATCCATAGAGAAATGCTGGCTAGCTAAAAAATGTCACCTGAACTTAACAATGTTTTGCAGGATGTGATTAAAATTATCAACCACATTAAAGTACGTGCCCTTAACTCACGTCTGTTTGCGCAGCTCTGTGAGGAGATGGACGCAGAGCACACACGTCTTCTCTTATACACAGAAGTGAGATGGCTTTCTAAAGGCAGATCACTGGCCAGAGTTTTTGAGTTACGAGAGCCGCTGCAGAGATTCCTTTTAGAGAAAGTCACCACTGGCAGCACATTTCAGTGACACGGAACGGGTCGCAAAACTTGCTTACTTGTGTTACATATTCAACCTGCTCAACGAACTCAATCTGTCACTTCAGGGGAGAATGACAGCTGTATTCAAGTCAGCAGATAAAGTGGCTGCATTCAAAGCCAAACTGAAATTATGGGGGCGATGAGTGAACATTGGGATTTTTGACATGTTGTAAACATTAGCAAAGATTTTGAAAAAGACTGAGCCAGGGACTTCTTTCTCTCAGCTGGTGCATGATCAACTATTTCAGCTTTCAAAAGAGTCTGAGAATTACTTCCCAACCACAAAAGACTCCCAAACTGGGAAGGAATGGATCCGCGACCCATTTGTGAATAAGCCAGGTGAAGTGACTTTGTGCTAGAAGAGGATCAACTTCTTGAGATCACAAATGACGGCGGCCTTAAAAGTATGTTTGAAACAACTTCAAATCTCCACACATTCTGGATTAAAGTCAAGGCAGATGTGGCACATATATACAATGGAATATTACTCAGCCATGAAGAGAAACGAAATTGAGTTATTTGTAGTGAGGCGGATGGACCTAGAGTCTGTCATACAGAGTGAAGTAAGTCAGAAAGAGAAAAACAAATACCGTATGCTAACACATATATATGGAATCTAAGAAAAAAAAAAAGGTCATGAAGAAACTAGAATAAAGACACAGACCTACTAGAGAATGGACTTGAGGATATAGGGAGGGGGAAGGGTAAGCTGTGACAAAGTGAGAGAGTGGCATGGACATATATACACTACCAAACGTAAAATAGATAGCTAGTGGGAAGCAGCCGCATAGCACAGGGAGATCAGCTCGGTACTTTGTGACCACCTAGAGGTGGGATAGGGAGGGTGGGAGGGAGGGAGATGCAAGGGGGAGGAGATATGGGAACATATGTATATGTATAACTGATTCACTTTGTTATAAAGCAGAAACTAACACACCATTGTAAAGCAATTATACTCCAAGAAAGATGTTAAAAAATAAATAAAGTCAAGGCAGAATATCCTGAGATTGCCACAAAAGCACTGAAATGCCTGCTTCCATTTCCAACATCCTATCTTTGTGAAGCAGGGTTTTCTGCAGTGACAGCAGCCAGAACGAGATTACAGAGTAGACTGGACATAAGCAGAACACTTTGGGTGTCACTATCTCCCATCACCCCCAGATGGGATGATCCAGTTACAAGAAAACAAGGTCAGGGTTCCCACTGATTCTGCATTATGGTGAGTTGTATAATTATTTCATTATATATTACAATGTAATAATAATAGAAATAAAGTGCACATTAAATGTAATGCACTTGAATCATCCTGAAATCAACCCCCCGCCACGGCACGGTCCATGGAAAACTTGTCTTCCACGAAACCGGTCCCTGGTGCCAAAAAGGTTGGGGACCACTGTTTTAGGTACTTTGGGAGCTGGGTACATATTTTTGAACCATGTATTTAAGGACAGTATTACTCTTAATCCTCCGAATGAGAAGCTTGCCACACAACCATTCCTTATACAAGGTATCTGGTTCCATATGCAACAGTCCTGATTTCCAATGTTTTTGTCCTGTGTCTAGTCCTTGGTTTAGTGATTATGGCTATTATACCCAACATTGAAGGACATGATAACTGTCACTTGGTAACTGGTAACTGAACAGCATTAGGTCAGCATTGGTACTAGAGCCATCTTTTCTAGATCTGCTCCCAGAGTCCCTACACAGGCATGGTGTTTCTTCATGTTTGGTCTTTGCTTCCTTTCAATGCTTCCACCTTCTCCCCATGGCCCACTAGGAATTTCTAACCATTTGGGGATTTTTCCAATGTTTCAGTATTTATATTTACCAGGCCCGTGACTATATGTTTGTAATGTTAATGATAATTTCAAAGCCATCTTACAAATAAAATATTTTGATTCTCCTGACAATGTCATGTGAGATGAGGAAACTGAGGCATGAAGAGGTTCTATGATGTGTCTGAGTCACTTGTAGTTAGTGTCAAAACGTAGTCCCTGCCTCATAACTCTGACTCGAGCCCTCACTTCACCGCCATTACTACTGCATCATTTGCTTGCCTGATTAGACTTGTGTTGGAAATTCTTTCTTACCAGCTTTGTGATTTTTACAATATGTTCGTTAAACTCTCTGAATTTTAGCTTCCTTGTTGGTAAAGGGGATATAATAATACCTATTTCATGGAGTTACTTTGAGAATTAAATAAAATGCTGTATGCAGAGTAAAAAACCTAGAATAAGGTAATGTTAGTTCTTCCACTCCTCTCTCCTGGGTATGCTTCACATAAGGTAGTTCCTCTAGGTCCACAGAGGACTTTTGAAGTTACTCTGTAATTCAGTGGTAGGCCAGGAGAGCAGAGCATATTTAAGTATTAGTAGGGTGACAAAATTCAACTTAATCATGGATTTATCAATCATCTACTACGTCCCAACACAGAGCTAAGTGCTACAGCACAAATGAAGTAGCAGTAGCCGAGGAATTTTGGCAGTGAGAAGAACAAGACTGCTGATAATTTCCTAGAAAATAGAGAGATTCCAAGAGGGGCTAGTCTGCCAAGTTTAATAGAGCTCTTTGTAAATTCTCCAAAATAAGTTCAAATAAAACAATTTAAAAACTCATAAATTTTATAGTTTACTCTTAAGTAGCACATTCCACCAAACCCCAAAGTGTTATCTTTGTAGACAACGATACTGTGTCCAACCTACATTATTACATGGGGTGAGGGAGGGACCATGGAAGAGCCAGTCTCATAAGGAACCAAGAGACGAGAGGTTAAGAAGTGTGTTAGATAGTTCTGCTTTGTTTCATTACTTGAATCACCTAGATTGTAAAACATCCTAGGGTAGGAATAGCCATCTTGTATTTTCTTCATCTTTCTCCTTCAGTGCCTGGGACTAGAAATACTTGTTGAGTCAAATTTGGTTTAAACCATAAGAAAAGAGAAGAATAAATTTCATTATTATCAATATGAACTAGTCGCTAGGCACCTGTGTGAGACAGCGTGGGGAGTGAAACAGCCCAGGGTTTAGGATCAGACACTTTGGTTCTCATTCTGTCTCTTCTCTCAATCTTAGGCAGTAACCTGACCGCTCAGGGTCACAGGGTTCCAGTTTTTAGAATGGGAATTATGCCATCTATCTTCTAGTATTATTGAGACATTAAATGAGATGAACTATTATTGTATATACAGTAACAAAGAAGTAATGATTTTTGAGTGTTTGATATGTATTAGACACTATTCTAAGTGCTTTTTCTTTATTAGCTCACTGAAATTTTACAACTTAAGGAAATGGGTGTATTACTATTATTCCTATTTTGGAGATGAGAAGACAAAGACATAGAAAGTGTTGTGGGTTTTTTTTTAGTAAATTTATTTTATTTTTGGCTGCGTTGGGTCTTTGTTGCTGCTCATGGGCTTTTCTCTGGTTGTGGTGAGCGGGACCTACTCTTCGTTGCGGTGCATGGGCTTCTCATTGCTGTGGCTTCTCTTGTTGTGAAGCACAGGCTCTAGGCATGTGGGCTTCAGTAGTTGTGGCACGCAGGCTCAGTAGTTGTGGCATACAGGCTTAGTTGCTCTGCGGCATGTGGGATCTTCCCGGGCCAGGGATCAAACCTGTGTCCCCTGCATTGGCAGCCAGATTCATAACCACTGTGCCACCAGGGAAGCCCCATAGAAAGTTTTTTAAAAAACCTTGCCAAGGTCACACAGCTAGTAGTTGGCTGGGCAGCAACTCAAACTCAGGCAGCCTTGCTCTAGAGTCTGTGTTCTTGACCACGCTCCTTTGTTGCCTCGCTCCATCATGGTAGCTCTTTTCAGGCCCATTTCCCCTGGTCCTGGACTCTGATACAAAAATGCAACAGATCCTGCCTCTTCAGAAATAAACAGCTACACTGAGAACACAGGATAGACGCATGAAGAAAGAAACCACCATACATGATAGAAGTTGTCAAATGCCAGAGGAGAGGTATGACTACAAGCCCTACACACATTTGAAAGGAAGGAATGATTTGGGATGGGGAGTCAGCAAGATGTTGTCATGTACGTGAAACCTGACTTAGGTCTTGGAGGAAAAACAGAACTAAAACCAGCAGAGAGGATTTGGGAAAGTTATTTCAGATAGTGGGACAGCAAAGACAAAGGCCTTCTGTGCTCAGGAAACAAGATTCAGTGCCAGTGGGAAATGTTTCTATATGGGAACGCTGAGATTACAGAATCATGAGGCAGGTTTTTGTTTTTTTTTTTTTGCGGTACGCGGGCCTCTCACTGTTGTGGCCTCTCCCATTGCGGAGCACAGGCTCCAGACGCGCAGGCTCAGCGGCCATGGCTCACGGGCCCAGCCGCTCTGCGGCATGTGGGATCTTTCCCAGACCGGGTCACAAACCCGTGTCCCCTGCATCGGCAGGCGGACTCTCAACCACTGCGCCACCAGGGAAGCCCCAGGAGGCAGTTTAAAGTCATTCTGTAGAATGTTTTAAAAGCCCACAGAGGAGAGAGGACCTCCTGCTGGAGAGCCGCCCTGCATTTATGAGTGGCTGTGTGCATATGTGCGTGCCTCCAAGTCCTGCCAAGTAGGGCTTTCAAAAGGCTGATGAGACGGCAGGTGTATAACATGAATGGGAAAGCTAGATAATGGATTGCAGGAACACACAGAAGTCTTTGGTACACATACCTACATCCAGACACCTCCAGTTATTCCAGCGATGATTATCTGGTTGGTGGATGCTCCATGGCCTCTCCACATCTACTGCTGTCCTTTTAGCTTGTTCCCTGCTCTGTTAGCACCTGTGGGTAGAGACAGAGGCAAAGTGATCTTCCCATTAGTCTTTTTTTTTTCCTCTCTACTCCTCAGTATCCGTGGTTAAAAATTTGTGTTTGAAGAAGCATATTAGGTATGATCAGAACATTTCTTTCTTTTTTTTTTTTTAAAGTACTTCCAGTCTTTTTATTAAACAATTTGTTGATGAAGGACAGAGCTCACATTTGAGCCTAACCCTGGAATATGTAATTGCTAATTCCCTTTGATCAGAGACGGACTTGTAAATTGGGGGCTACCCACATGTACTTTCACGTAATGTTCTTGTTTCTGATCTGGTTGCTGAGGATTTTAGGTTGAGAGTGGTTAAATGTACTCTTTTAAAAAATGCTATATATTGGCCTTTTTACAACCACATGATGATTATTCATCATTCTTACCTTTGCTACTCCTTGAATATATTAAGCAATTGCTGCTTCCTCCTAAGTTGAATACAGATTACTAGGAGACCTGAGTAATTCTCTAGCTGCAGAGTACATGTAAGGCTCTAAAACAAAAAGTGTTGTATTGGAAAGATGAAAAAAGAAATTGATGGGAAAATGAAAAAAAATTTCAACGTAACAGATTTGCAGTGCCAAACTCCTTTTTAAAAAGTAATATTTCATTGTCATTTCAGGCTATTATTAAGAACGCGTATGAAGTCTAAATAGACTGTAGGAGCCCAGTCCTAATACATCATTAACACTAATATGTATTTGATAATAGTAGACATAAAGATTATTCAGTCCAGGGCTTCCCTGGTGGCGCAGTGGTTGAGTCCGCCTGCCAATGCAGGGGAAACGGGTTCGTGTCCCGGTCCGGGAAGATCCCACATGCCGCCGAGTGGCTGGGCCCGTGAGCCATGGTCGCTGAGCCTGCGCGTCCAGAGCCTGTGCTCCGCAAGGGGAGAGGCCACAAGAGTGAGAGGCCCACGTACCACAAAAAAAAAAAAAAAAAAAAAAAGATTATTCAGTCCAAAATAGCTAGAATGTCCATCTTTCACTTGGGTCCACTGGATGCAAATATATTTAGAGCGCAAAGCTACACACACACACACACACACACACACACACACACACACCTCTTTCAAGAAAAGGAAAACCTTTAAAATTTTATATGTACTTGGCTAATAGCCAGCTACCAAATCTATTGTATTTCTTCTCTGATTAACATGCTTTCATTCATTATTTCCAGTTCTTCCATTTGAATCCTTGTCAACACTTCCCCTCACCACCCCAATATTGCCCAAATAGTTTTAGAGAAACCAGAGAATGAGTAAAGTTCATTCAGTTATTTCAGGACATGCCACACATCAATAATATCCACTTATTAGCCAGAAAACTGGCTCCATTGCTCAGAGAACTTCTTGGCATGTTCATACACCTGCTGAGACCTCAATATAAAATAAAACAAAACAAAGCCTCAACTACTCTTTCTCAATTTGTTTTGATAAACCAGAATTATTTCTAAAGTTCCCAAATAAACAGAAATCATTATAATTATGAATAATTAACATGCTAAACTCAAGAGGGCACTCAACATTCATTACACTGTAGAATTCGTCCCCTAAGGGTAGTACCTTCAATTAGTTCAGTTTTTACAACGGAAGAAAAATGTGACAATCAGTAATTGCAGATCCTTAGTACAAGGAACAAAACAAGCTAACTTGCCTTTAAATCACACTCTCTCAGCCAGCAGAGGCCCTGCTCTCTTTTAGATTCTTAATATTTGTTCTACTTCCAGAACACAGAAAAGCAATAGATAATAGAAAAACACACTGCCTTCAAAGACGTAAGTAGATGCACTTCAGCTTTATCAGCTATTCTAATAGAGCAGCTTAAAGTAGAAGGTAAGATATCACAATAAATGGTTTTAGAACAGAATCTTTTAAAAGACGTTTTATAAAATATATCAACATATTTATTCACTCAATATACAAACATTTATTAAGCACTTACAATGTGTCAGGGTAAATGTGCTAAATGATAGTTACATTGTAGTACAGGAACTAGCCAATATGGAGAAAAGGGAGCCCTAGTAAACTGTTGGTGGAATGTAAACTGGTGTAGTCATTATGGAAAACAGTATGGAGGTTCCTCAAAAAACTAAAACTAGAACTACCATACGATCCAGCAATTCCATTCCTGGACATATATCTGAAGAAACAAAAACACTAATTCCAAAAGATATATGCACCCTAATGTTTATAGCAGCATTATTTACAGTAGCCAAGATATGAAAGCAACCTAAGTGTCCCATAAGCGGATGAATGGATAAAGAAGGTGTGGTATACATACACACACAGGAATATTACTCAACCATAAGAAAGAATGAAAATTTGCCATTTGCAACAACATGGATGGACCTGGAGGGCATTATTCTTAGTGAAATAAGTCAGAGAAAGACATGATATCACTTATACGTGAAATCTAAAAACTAGAACAAATGAATGAATATAACAAAACAGACACAGACTCACAGATATAGAGAATAAACTAATGGTTACTAGTGGGAAGAAGGACAAGATGGGGTAGGAGATTAAGAGGTACAAATTACGATGTATAAAATAAATAAGATACAAGGATATATATAGCAAAGAGAATATAGCCAATATTTTATAATAACTTTAAATGGAGTATAATCTAAAAAATATTGAATCACTATGTTGTATAACTGAAACTAATATATTATAAATCAACTATAATTTAATAAAAAAATAAAGACTGAAACATAAGAAAAAGCCAATGATTTCTTTAAATAAATACACATTTTTATATACAAATTTGAATATAGCAACACATTTGTATATTCTTACAAATATAAAGTTTGAAGTATATTTATAAAATGAAGCTATTCAGTGTTATTCCTCAAATTCAACTGCAATTGAAATTGCAATACATCATTTTAATTAAAAAAATTAAATCACAAAATTATTTAGATTTTCTTCTTCCTCAGAGTCTCCTCTATAAAAATCATAAAAAATTTCAACCAAAATATATCCATTTTCTTTTGCAGTAATAAATGCTATACAATTATTAGGGGTTTTCTTAGGCACTTATAGAACTAAAATATAAGTCAAGTTGAAAATGGTTTAGCAAATAGTAACTACAGTTGTGTATGCAAGTAGACATTTTTGCTCTGGTTCAATATCAAATTGACAACCATGGCCCAAGAAAGGGTTATCTTTTATTAGCGGCCACTTTGGGGAGATACATTTTATCTTCCATTGAAGTAGAGGAAAGAACTCATTAGATATGTGGTACAAGTGGTTTCAGAGTGATAAATCTCAAGTTACCAATTCCACTTTTAATGATTAGTTGCCCGAGTCTTGTATTTAATTAAAATGGTTATATTAAATGCTTATATTTAATTTAAACATAATTAGCTAAACCTCAATGTTACTGCCTCATCCATTTTGAAATTAATTTATAAAATAGCTTAAAAAGTGCTGTAAGATTTTAATATTAAAATAAATCACGATCAGTTTGTATCTTTTGTTTGTTTCAGTTGTGAACCCACAGTGAGCTGTTTATATTAGGTATGACTGCAGGGTCTCTGGCATGGCTAACATGTAGTAGAATCAAATATTGATATGCCTTTGATGCTTCCTTTATACATGTGACATATACTTTAACCTCATAGGCAAAAATAGTCTATAGACAGGATATGATTATTTAAACTTTAAAGGGATCTAAATATAAATTAATTTTGGCCTTAATACATTTAGGAGGAGCCACTGTTTTTAGCAGATGATTCATAACAATCAGTGTAACAAAACTTCCTTTGTGTCAGTCTAATACATTCTGATTTTAACTTCTATTTAAACAGACAACATGATATATATATATATATATATATATATATATGTAACTTAATTAAAAGGTGAAGGTAACACATTTGGCTGGCCTATTAGTAACTAAAATCTGTTCTTCCCAATATTAATATCTTTTCATACCAATATATGCAGAATTTTCTAATATTTCATTAAAACCTGGGCCTTCTACTCTCCAATGAATGCTTATAGTTGGGGGAATCTGTTTCTACCATTCTCTACCATTAGCTCAAACCATCTGCACCCTTCTCCACCCCTGGCCCCGACCCTTTAGGAATTTTAATTCAGAACATAAAATCTGACTCAGCTTACACATCAAGTGAAGCTGTGTAGAATATTTCTCCTCTTTTCACACTAGTGCTATTATGTGGCATTCCAGGATGCCTTCAAGCTATACTGTACCTCAATTACCTCAAATGCCATCTGCTTCTGTTTCTTTCAGTCCTTCTCCCTGGTTCCCTAAACAATGAACAATAGATATTATTACTCAAGAGCTAGACTTAGGCTCATTCTCTGCAAAGAATGTAGGTAACATATACTAATATCCCTCCTGTTTAGATAAGACAATATGAGATTGTGATCAAAGCCAATTATGTATTGATTTATCATTTCAACTATCAACCATTATCTTAACTCCAAACATCCTCAGAAAGTCCAAAGGATTGTAACTGTCTCAAAGTAATCACAATGGAGAGGGACTATTTGAGAACCAGGAAGGTACATCTGCTTTGTTCATCTTGCTCAGGCCTTTAAATACCATCTGTTTTCCATTCTTTTCTGGCTACCATCTTCCCCTAGGCTAAAAGATTTTTAAATGACTGGGAAAAAAAAAACCTTGAAAAACTAGTTTGAGATTTTAATTCAGCATTTCATCTGCCAGACAGTGAAATGCAGTTAGCCGCAGCAAGTGTTCCTAATAGATAAGGGAATTTGCTTCACATATAATTACATTGAGTCTAACGGTAGACATAGCCAACCATATCATCTTCATACTATTAGAAGTGCTAGTAAGTCTGAAAAGAATCCATTTTGAGGAGGGTCAGAGCTACTTTTATTTTACTTCAAACCAGGGTTATCATGGAATAAAACTGATAGTTCTTTTGGAGGAACAGTTTTTGGTATATAAGAAAAAAGTATTAAAGAGTAAATGAAACTGACTGTTGTGACTGGCAGTTAAGTTCAGGCATTTTGTGCGCTTTTGTGTTTGCTTTGGAATGTTAAACAGGTTGGGTTCTTTTAGAAAGAAAACATTTTATTCAGAACATTTTCCCATGAAAGCCCTCTTTGACAAAGTGTCATTTTTTGATATATTAGTACATGTATGCCCACATTTTATATTCAGAAAAGGCAAGCAATGTTTTAACAACTTTTGACAAGCATGGGGAATTAAACTACCACAGAATCGACTCTCAGTGTAATACTATAGACTCTTATATTTCCTATTTTTGTACTTCTTCATGGCAGGACACAACATTTTAATTATATAAATTTCTGGTTGAAGAAAGAGACATTGAAGATGAGTAATTAGAATAGGAAACTTCAATTCATCAATAAAATACGTTTTAAGCATAGAATTCTGAATTTGTTGAGAAACAGAGCTACAGATATAGCATGCAGTGAAATATAAATAAGTAGCAGGAGATAAGTCAAAGAATTTTCTAGAAAACTAGCCAGAAAATCTCAAGAAATTTAACTGCTTCTTCATTACACTTACAAGTTACCTACTAAATTACAAATTTCAAAACCAAACCATCCCTCATTTTTTGGCAGTGCAGGCTCTGCCTATTGGAATCTCACTTGGATACCCACAGGTACCTCCAGTCAGCAAACTGCTTCCAATCCTGTGTCCCTGACTATGACCCTGCAGGACAGGGTTCTGGCTGCTCTCCAGCTTCATCTGTCTCCACTCCACGCTGCCCTTGCTCACTCATTCACCCAGACCTTCTTCCAATTCCTTGATTATATCAGGTTCTTGCTCCTCTGCCTAGATCACTTGGCTAATTTCTCCTCTTCTTTTCAATCTCAGCTTGGATGTCACTTCCCTCAGGAAGATCTCTCTGACAGTCCTCTCTCTAGGTGTCCTTTCTCTAGAGCCTGTAGAACCCTGTTCTCTCCAATCCAATTCCCTGTCATATAGTGATGCCATTGTCTCTTTATTTGCAGACTGTAAGCTCCATGAAGGCTAAGACCATGTCTATCTTATTTACTGTTAAATATCTACTTCTTAGACAGGTGCTTGGAATATTCTCGATGCTCTTGAACACTCTGTTAAGCAGGTTAGTGAATCATTTGAGTGAAAATTTCATATATAACCAATGACTTTTTTTCCTTTTGGTGACAATACAAACTATTAAATATAACCACTTTTACCAAATATATTAACTTATTTGAGTCAGCAGTGTTAATGTTATTGCTCCCATTTGATTATTTGATTTAGCTGGAATAAGTTTCACATTTTAGTTCAAGAGCTTTCTCATACCACCTTTCTCTATAAAGAAAGTGCAACGTGGATAATAGCCATTGAAATGCCATTCTTGGATTTGAGTTTAAGATACAGACTTCAAATGGTAAAACGAGGGTAGATTGAAAAGGGGGAGAAAATATTTATGGAGATTAATGTATAATATCTGAAAGAGCTGAAGGTCTTGCTTTACTATCTCTCTGTTAGTATAATCTGATAACGTTTAGGGAGATGTTACAACTGGAAAAAAAAAAAAAAGAAAATTTGAGATCAATACCCATTAGTGAGTAGGGAAGTGGAGTTGGAGAAGAGGGCATCTTATGAATATTGTTATCAGATAACCAAGAGATGTAATAATCTATATACTCTTTTTTCTTATTAGTTATCTATTTTATACATATTAGTTTACACATGTCAATCCCAATCAATCAATTCATCACACCACAACCCCCACCCCCCGTCGCTTTCTCCCCTTGGTGTCCACACGTTTGTTCTCTACATCTATGTCTATATTTCTGCCCTGCAAACCGATTCATCTGTACCATTTTCTAGGTTCCACATATATGCGTTAATATACGATATTTGTTTTTCTCTTTCTGGCTTACTTCACTCTGAATGACAGTCTCTAGATCCATCCACATCTCTACAAATGACCCAATTTCATTCCTTTTTATGGCTGAGTTATATTCCATTGTATATATGTGCCATATCTTCTTTATCAATTCGTCTGTCGATGGGCATTTAGGTTGCTTCCATGACCTGGCTATTATAAATAGTGCTGCAATGAACATTGGGGTGCATGTGTCTTTTTGAATTATGGTTTTCTCTGGGAATATGCCCAGAAATTGCTGGGTCACATGGTAATTCTATTCTTAGTTCTTTAAGGAACCTCCGTACTGTTCTCCATAGTGGCTGTATCAATTTACATTCCCACCAACAGTGCAAGAGGGTTTTCTTTTCTCCAAACCCTCTCCACCATTTGCTGTTTGTAGATTTTCTGATGATGCCCACTCTAACTGAGGTGAGGTGATACCTCACTGTAGTTTTGATTTGCATTTCTCTAATAATTAGTGATGCTGAGCAGCTTTTCATGTGCTTCTTGGCCACCTGTATGTCTTCTTTGGAGAAATGTCTATTTAGGTCTTCTGCCCATTTTTGGACTGAGTTGTTTGTTTTTTTAATATTGAGCTGCATGTGCTGTTTATATATTTTGGAAATTAATCCTTTGTCCGATGATTCATTTGCAAATATTTTCTCCCACTTGGAGGGTTGTCTTTTGATCTTGTTTATGGTTTCCTTTGCTGTACAAAAGCTTTTAAGTTTCATTAGGTCCCATTTGTTTATTTTTGTTTTTATTTCCAATACTCTAGGAGGTGGATAAAAAAAGATCTTGCTGTGATTTATGTCAAAGAGTGTTCTTCCTATGTTTTCCTCTAAGAGTTTTATAGTGCCCAGTCTTACATTTAGGTCTCTAATCCATTTTGAGTCTATTTTTCTGTATGGTGTTAGGGAGTGTTCTAATTTCATTCTTTTAAATGTAGCTGTCCAGCTTTCCCAGCACCACTTATTGAAGAGACTGTATTTTCTCCATTGTATATCCTTGCCTGCTTTGTCATAGATTAGTTGACTATAGGTACGTGGGTTTAACTCTGGGCTTTCTCTCTTGTTCCATTGATCTATGTTTATGTTTTTGTGCCAGTACCATATTGTCTTCATTACTGTAGCTTTGTAGTATAGTCTGAAGTCAGGGAGTCTGATTCCTCCAGCTCCTTTTTTTCCCCTCAAGACTGCTTTGGCTATTTGGGGTCTTTTGTGTCTCCATAAAAATTTTAAGTTTTTTTGTTCTAGTTCCATAAAAAATGCCATTGGTAATTTGATAGGGATTGCATTGAATCTGTAGATTGCTTTGGGTAGTAGAGTCATTTTCAAAATATTGATTCTTCCAATCCAAGAACATGGTATATCTCTCCATCTGTTGGTATCATCTTTAATTATCTTACATCAGTGTCTTATAGTTTTCTGCATACAGGTCTTTTGCCTACCCAGGTAGGTTTATTCCTAGGTATTTTATTCTTTTTGTTGCAATGGTAAGTGGAAGTGTTTCCTTAATTTCTCTCTCAGATTTTTCATCATTAGTATAGAGGAATGCAAGAGATTTCTGTGCATTAACTTTGTATCCTGCAACTTTACCAAATTCATTGATTAGCTCTAGTAGTTTTCTGTTGGCATCTTTAGGATTCTCTATGTATAGTATCATGTCATCTGAAAACAGTGACAGTTTTACTTCTTCTTTTCCAATTTGGATTCCTTTTATTTCTTTTTCTTCTCTGACTGCCATGGCTAGGACTTCCAAAACTATGTTGAATAATAGTGGTGAGAGTGGACATCCTTGTCTTGTTCCTGATCTTAGAGGAAATGCTTTCAGGTTTTCAGCATTGAAATGATGTTGCTGTGGATTTGTCATATATGGCCTTTATTATGTTGAAGTAGGTTCCCTCTATGCCCACTTTCTGGAGAGTTTTTATCATAAATGGGTGTTGAATTTTGTCAAAAGCTTTTTCTGCATCTATTGAGATGATCATATGGTTTTTATTCTTCAATTTGTTAATATGGTGTATCACATTTGTGTATATTGAAGAGACCTTGCATCTCTGGGATAAATCCCACTTGATCATGGTGTATGATCCTTTTAATGTGTTGTTGGATTCTGTTAGCTAGTATGTTGTTGAGGATTTTTGCATCTATATTCATCAGTGAAATTGGTCTGTAATTTTCTTTTTTTGTAGTATCTTTGTCTGGTTTTGGTATCAGGGTCATGGTGGCCTCACAGAATGAGTTTGGGAGTGTTCCTTCTTCCACAATTTTTTGGAAGAGTTTGAGAAGGATGGGTGTAGCTCTTCTCTAAATGTTTGATAGAATTCACCAGATTCAGCCATCTGGTCCTGGAGTTTTGTGTGTTGGAAGATTTTTAATCATAGTTTCAATTTCATTACTTGTGACTGGTCTGTTCATAGTTTGTATTTCTTCCTGGTTCAGTCTTGGAAGGTTATACCTTACTAAGAATTTGTCCATTTCTTCCAGGTTGTCCATTTTATTGGCATAGAGTTGCTTGTAGTAGTCTCTTAGGATGCTTTGTATTTCTGCAGTGTCTGTTGTAACTTCTCCTTTTTCATTTCTAATTTTATTGATTGGAGTCTTCTCCCTCTTTTTCTGGATGAGTCTGGCTAATGGTTTATCAATTTTGTTTATCTTCTCAAAGAACCAGCTTTTAGTTTTTTTGATGTTTGCTATTGTTTTCTTTGTTTCTATTTCATTTATTTCTGCTCTGATCTTTATGATTTCTTTCCTCTGCTAACTTTGGGTTTTGTTTGTTGTGCTTTCTCTAGTTCCTTTAGGTGTAAGGTTAGATTGTTTATTTGAGATTTTTCTTGTTTCTTGAGGTAGGCTTGTATAGCTGTAAACTTCCCTCTTAGAACTGCTTTTGCTGCATCCCATAGGTTTTGGATAATTGTGTTTTCATTGTTATTTGTCTCTAGGTATTTTTTGATTTCCTCTTTGATTTCTTCAGTGATCTCTTGGTTATTTATTAATGTATTGTTTAGCCTCCATGTGTTTGTGTTTTTTACTTTTTTTTTCCTGTAATTCATTTCTAATCTCATAGCGTTTTGGTGAGAAAAGATGCTTGATATGATTTCAATTTTCTTAAATTTACTGAGGCTTGATTTGTGACCCAGGATGTGATCTATCCTGGAGAATGTTCCATGCGCACTTGAGAAGAAAGTGTAATCTGCTGTTTTTGGATGGAATATCCTATAAATATCAATTAAATCTATCTGGTCTATTGTGTCATTTAAAGCTTCTGTTTCCTATTTATTTCCATTTTGTATGCTCTGTCCATTGGTGTAAGTGAGGTGTTAAAGTCCCACACTATTATTGTGTTACTGTCGATTTCCTGTTTTATAGCTGTTAGCAGTTGCCTTACGTATTGAGGTGCTCCTATTTTGGGTGCATAAATATTTATAATTGTTATATCTTCTTCTTGGATTGATCCCTTGATCATTATGTAGTGTTCTTCCTTGTCTCTTGTAACATTCTTTATTTTAAAGTCTATTTTATCTGATATGAGTATTGCTACTGCAGCTTTCTTTTGATTACCATTTGCATGGAATATCTTTTTCCATCCCCTCACTTTCAGTCTGTATGTGTCCCTAGGTTTGAAGTGGGTCTCTTATAGACAGCATATATATGGGTCTTGTTTTTGTATCCATTCAGCAAGCCTGTGTCTTTTGGTTGGAGCATGTAATCCATTCACATTTAAGGTAATTATCAATATGTATGTTCCTATTACCATTTACTTAATTTTTTGGGTTTGTTTTTGTAGGTCCTTTTCTTCTCTTATGTTTCCCACTTAGAGAAGTTCCTTTAGCATTTGTTGTAGAGCTGGTTTGGTGGTGCTGAATTCTCTTAGCTTTTGCTTGTCTGTAAAGCTTTTGATTTCCCATGAAATCTGAATGAGATCCTTGCTGGGTAGAGTAATCTTGGTTGTAGGTCCTTCCCTTTCATCACTTTAATTATATCATGCCAATCCTTTCTGGCTTGTAGAGTTTCTACTGAGAAATCAGCTGTTAACCTTATGGGAGTTCCCTTGTATGCTATTTGTCATTTTTCCCTTGTTGCTTTCCATAATTTTTCTTTGCCTTTAATTTTTGCCAATTTGATTACCATGTGTCTCGGCATGTCTCTCCTTGGGTTTATCCTGTATGGGACTTGCTGCGCTTCCTGGACTTGGGTGGCTATTTCCTTTCCCATGTTAGGGAAGTTTTCAACTATCGTCTCTTCAAATATTTTCTCGGGTCCTTTCTCTCTCTCTTCTCCTTCTGGGACCCCTATAATGCGAATGTCACTGCATTTAATGTTGTCCCAGAGGTCTCTTAGGCTGTCTTCATTTCTTTTCATTCTTTTTTCTTTATTCTGTTCCACAGCAGTGAATTCCACCATTCTGTCTTCCTCATCACTTATCCGTTCTTCTGCCTCAGTTATTCTGCTATTGATTCCTTCTTGTATAGCTTTCATTTCAGTTATTGTATTGTTCATCACTGTTTGTTTGTTCTTTAATTCTTATAGGTCTTTGTTAAACATTTCTTGCATCTTCCTGATCTTTGCCTCCATTTTTTTCCGAGGTCCTGGATCATCCTCACTATCGTTATTCTGAATTCTTTTTCTGGAAAGTTGCCTATCTCCAATTCGTTTAGTTGTTTTTCTGGGGTTTTATCTTGTTCCTTCATCTGGTACAGAGTCCTCTGCCTTTTCATCTTGTCTATCTTTCTGTGAGTGTGGTTTTTCTTCCACAGGCTGCAGGATTGTAATCCTTCTTGCTTCTGCTGTCTGCCCTGTCATGGATGAGGCTATCTAAGAGGCTTGTGTAAGATTCCTGATGGGAGGGTATGGTGGTAGGTTGAGCTGGCTGTTGCTCTGGTGGGAAGAGCTCAGTAAAACTTTAATCTGCTTGACTGCTGATGGGTGGGGCTTGGTTCCCGCCTTGTTGGTTGTTTGGCCTGCGGCGACCCAACACTGGAGCCTACCTGGGCTCTTTGGTGGGGCTAATGGTGGACTCTGGGAGGGCTCACACCAAGGAGCACTTCCCAGAACTTCTGCTGCCAGTGTCCTTGTCCCTTGGTGAGCCACAGCTGCCCCCCGCCTCCGCAGGAGAAACTCCAACACCAGCAGGTAGGTCTGTTTCAGTCTCCTATGGGGTCACTGCTCCTTCCCCTGGGTCCTGATGTGCACACTACTTTGTGTGTGCCCTCCAAGAATGGAGTCTCTGTTTCCCCCAGTCCTGCCGAAGTCCTGCAATCAAATCCCACTAGCCTTCAAAGTCTGATTCTCCAGAAATTCCTCCTCCCTTTGCCAGGCCCTCAGGTTGGGAAGCCTGACATGTGGCTCAGAACCTTCACTCCAGTGGGTGGACTTCTGTGGTATAAGTGTTCGTCAGTTTGTGAGTCACTCACCCAGCAGTTACGGGATTTGATTTTGCTGTGCTAGCGTCCCTCCTACGGTGTCATTGTGGCTTCTCCTTTGTCTTTGCATGTGGGGTAGTGTTTTGGTGAGTTCCAGTGTCTTTCTGTTGATGATTGTTCAGCAGGTAGTTGTGATTCTGGTGTTCTTGAAAGAGGGAGTGAGAGCATGTCCTTCTACTCTGCCATCTTGAACCAATCTGCCCAATCTATATAGTCTTGAAAGACCTTAAATTTAATGAAGCAGCTGTGGATAACTAAATTATGATTATGACAAATTCAGGGAATTGGTTCAGAGTTCCTTGCATCCGATATGCAAACAAGTAATCAAAGTGGAATTATATTAGCTCACCTCCTCAGACCACTTCTGAAATACAGGGGCCATTTATTAAGAATACTCAAAACAACAGCATGACATAACTGCTTCCATATTTCACAAATGCCTTTGGCTAAGGGGGAGGGTGGGTGAAGTTGGGCTGGGGAGGGTGGGTATGAGGGGGAGGACACAGAAGGAAGCGAAGGAGTTACCTGGAAAGAGATCAGTGTAGCTCTTCTTTTAAAAATTGCCATAGCAGCACTCTCCTTAAGTCAAGATTAAAAATGTGATGAGCTTATGGAATGTTATCATCCACAGCAAAAGTAATATAAAAATAATTTTTATTCCCACATAAATTACTTAACACAGCAGCCACTGGTTTTATAGACTAATCCTGGAACTGATGGTCCATTATGTATAAGAGATTCTTTCTCTGTATTTTCTTAGTCTTAGGCTTTCAGTATTTCTTCATCTCTTTAGTAAACTCTTATTCTTAGAAATATATTGAAATAGTTCACCAGAAACACACATAGAGTTTCTACTGGCTCTCTTCTGGGCTTCCTGGGGCCATTATGTGGGTGGTGGCTGAAAATAATCTCAAAAACAATAATAATGATGAATAAATTAAAACACGGTGTATACAGTCCCCATCAAACAAATACATTTGTTTTACTGAACTGTATTTTCATCTCAAAGACTGTTCACCCCATCATCACCTCATTCCAAAATGCTTCTTTATAGCAATTCTCATTTCAAAAGGGTGCTTCAAATTGATTCTGAGGAATTTCAGTTCTTCACACTGTTTTCTGGCTCTATGCTTTTTTTTTTAAATCAGATCAGCAGAAACAATGTGAAAATACCTGCCACAGTAATTTCAAATGTTTACCATCTACCAAATTATACATAAATGATCTATGGCTGCAATGCGGTCCTTGAGTGAAGAACTTTTTCAGGAAAGACAAACAAATGTTGTTGAAAATATAAATGGATATGTTGCAAGAAGAAGACACTTGTAGCATTTGCGGAAACTTAGAGTTTTTGTTTTTATTTTTAATCAGAACCGAGAGAGCATTTCTGAAAGAACTAGTCTTGCTTTTCACAAGAGTTTTGCATTCACAGAGTGTTATATATACACACTCGCCTCCTCCTCATAGGGGTAGACATCACTCAACTAAATGCTACAGGGCTGCAACTGGCAACGCGGTCCGATAGGCAGCAAAGCATTACTGGATGGACACGCAGGGTAAAGTGATAAAACATCTATGCCCCCACCCCACGCCACCCCCCCAAAACAAAGAAAGGTATAATTGTTGAACATGTATAGGTTTTTAAAAAAGCACAGAGAAAGGCTCTGGGCTATAAATCTATTTGTATGTCCTACATACCAATTCTGTTCTGTGGTCTTAACATACATGCTAGTCACTCTTAGGGACTGCTGTGCTCCATGAGGATTCTATTGTGCATCCAGAGCTGAGAATCCTGCTCGAAAGCCTCTTCTGCTCTGTGAATTAGTGACAAACTCCCTTCCCATTCCTTGTTTCAGTCACCTGTGCACATCTGCATTTCCCTCACAACCAAGGAGGCCTTTCACCAGGGCTTGAAAGTTTTGGTATATTTTCCTACTCCATTCCCCATTCTGTCCTCAGAACTGGAATGTAGTTTGAATGTGAAGTATTACAGATTTTAACGTTCAGATTCAAGGAAGTAAGTATGTATCAAAATAATGTTTAAATTTATCATCTAAAAGAATAACACTTGAAGTAAGCCTTTTGCATGGGTTTGCAATTTTATAGGAAATAAAATGGTATAAAAAGAAATGGAAAAACGTATCCTTTTATTTTTTTAAGTTCAGTGTATTTCAGACTTAAGCCTATGGGAACATAATGACACAGTATTATAAACACTCCAATATTTCTAAAGGTTTGACTTTTTTTTTTTTTTAAGGTTTGACATTTTTAAAGAGTGTGTATAATATTCAGGTGGGGCTCAAATGGATCAAACCACCCCGGCTGCTGTTTTGTAAAGCAGCATGTTCTATGGTAGCGCGGCTAAGGGCAGCAATATCCAACCCTCAAAAGGCAATAAAGACCACTCTTAAATGTACCTTATTTCTAAACTATGGTGGCATATTATAGCACTCTTTGTCAGCACTTTATTGGTTTCACAAGAATAAAAACAAACACTGAGGTCTTTACTCTGAGATTCATTTCTAGAATTTATTTTACTAACAAAGGCCTTATTCCTGTGAGAGGTGTTCTAGTTATAAAAGAAGAATCTCTCTTGGTAAAGCTTATTTGCTGTTTGAAAGGCTTTATTTATTTGACATTCTTAATTTATAAATGTGCTTTAAAAGCAACAGACTCTGTAAAATCATGCTTTTCCATGATCCATATGATAAACCAAAAGAAGGAAATTTACTGAAATAAGAATAGTTTTCTGTATCTGGGCAAAACTGATGCATTTATGCATTTATATGGGAAGAAAAAAAGAAACCCTAAACTTTGTTTAAACATGAAAAAAATTGGAATAAGTCCAATTTGCATTCAGCATTGTTCTAGAGGTTATTTACCACAATTGCATATTCATTGAAGTTTTGCCAAAACATTTACTCTTACTTTTTCCTTTCTTTTATTTAAGCATACAACAATAGGCGGTTGATATCAGTGCTTCTCTTAGCTGTTTTGATTTTGTATTGTATATACATGAACTCAGGTTGCCTCAAAATAATAAAAGAAAATAAGGTATATTTCCAAAGCAACAAAAGAACAGCCTATTTTGCTACACTGTTACTGCAGAATTGTGTCTAGAAGAATGTATGTTTAGATGTGAAAAATGGTTTATGAATCATAACAAAATCCATTTACTGATCAGCCCTGCCTATGGGTGACAAAAGGATGACAAACACAACAAAGAACATGGTAAATGGCCACCAAACCAAACAAAATCTACTTTGCAATTATCTATTCAGCAAGAGTCCACTCATTTTGGCTGCCTTTTGAATCAAGAGAGAAAGATGAATGGTGGCTGGAAAAGAGAGAACACCCCTCGTCCCCATCCTCCAACACTAGGAGGTTAACAGACTCTCCTATACAGACATCCACAAATGCTAAGAAAGGGAACTGGCGACAGGAAGAGGCCCCTTTTAGAAAGGTATCGTTGTGAAGCTTTAATTTCCCAACTTGTTTTAAGATGTTTTCCGTTTTTCAGGCTGAAATTTTTCAGAGACAGGATTCAGGAAAGCCAATTAAACATTATAGGACAATGGATAGATCAAGGTATAATTCTCTTTAGGGTAAGAAAGCTGTCTTTATATAAAGCCTGTCTCACTAGAGGGGAGAGATGAGAGAAGAAAGGCTCTTAGAGAATAAGAGTAATGAGTAGCTTTTTATAAAATGTCATGTCAAACAGGAGTCCTTCATGCATTTTTGAAAAAGAAATGAGCAATATTTACCATATATGTGACAAGCTATTTGACAGCATACATTTTGTTTCTTTTTACTTATATTTAGCCATTCACGGGGACTGTGTGAGTTGCCCAGAAAAAAACCTTTTTGGACATGAGACATGGTTGGGGACTCAGGAGGCTGCCAACCCCAGGTTTTTGTCATTAGACTCCTAAATTCTCTCTAGAATGTAAGCTCTCTGAAGGTAGATTTTGTTCTGTTTTGTTTCTGTTTTGCTAGCTGCTTTATCTCTAGCACCCATAATCAGGCCTGGCAGTAAGTATGCAATAAATATTTGGGGTATGAACAAATGAATGTAGGCTAGCTCAGACCCCAAGTTCTCTGACTTTGGCTACTATAGGGAGTTACCAATTCACTGAGATGTTAGCATGTGTCACACATGGTGCCAAATACTAATGTTGACCTTAAACAAACAGGCTGCAGCAAAGATGGTTTTATTCAGGATCAGCAGAAAACTGCAATTCAGGGTCTGCAACCATTGCGAGCCATGTGCAAGTCCCCCCACCCACTTCCAGGAAGGGGAGGAAAACTTTTATAAAGGAGAAAAGGAAGTTGGGAGGGCTACAGGAAATAAAGAGTCCATGGCTTTTCATTGGCTGAGTCCTTGCCAGGAAGGAGAGGAGTCTTCCTTCTTCCTGCTGGCTCTGCTATTGTTTCAGGGCGTGAGAGCTCCCCGTTCTCATTGCCCAACTCTATTTAATTGAGGTTTCTGTTTATTAATTTTTTTACACTAATCGTTTAATTCTCACAAAGGCTACATGATAAAAGCACTATCATCTCCATTCTAGAATTAGTTGTGAAGTACCAGAATTAAAATGAGGTACTTAAGTAACTTAAACTCTTGCAACATGTAGAAGATAGAGAAAAAAGTCACCTTAGTTTAAGTCCAAAGCTTAAACTCTTCCTTACTGTGCTAAATCCTGGCTCAGTCCTGCTTAGCTGATGACTCTGATCCACCCATAGTCTCAGTCTTGTCTTTATTCTGATCCCTAGTCTTATCTAAACTCTGCTCTAACTCTGATCTTGGGATTTGTACTGCACCTGATACAAACTTCTCTTCAACACTCCAATGTCTCCAGTTCATCTGTGTGGGGCTGTCTTAGTCAGTTTTGGCTGCCATAACAAAATGCCATAGATTGTTGGCTTTAACAACAGAAATTTATTTTCTCACAGTTCTGGGTGCTACAAGTCTGAGATCATGGTGCTAGCACAATCATGTTCTGGTGAGACCTCTTCCTGGCTTGCAGATGGCTGTCTTCTCACTGTGTGCTCACATGGCCTTTTCTGGGTATGTGCACCTGGGGAGAGATCGCTCTCTCTTTCTCTTCTTATAAAACCACCAATACTATTGGATTAGGAGCCCACCCTTATGACCTCATTTAACCTTATCAACTCCTAAAAGCCTTATCCCCAAACACAGTCACACTGGGCACTAGGGTTTCAAAATATGAATTATAGGGGAACACGATTCAGTCCGTAGCAGGTATCCTTCTGAACTAAATAATCTGGGACAGTAACAACCAAGCATATCCTATTTTTCTGCATTTAATCACATGATTCACTGTCACACTTGCGGAAATAACTTTTTTGTCATCTTTTGGGTTCTTGTAATGTTTTGGCCTCAGTAATTTAGAGATTAAATATTCAAATCTTAGGCAAATGTGTACTGGATTTGAAGAACTGTTAAAACTCAAGTCATTTGCTGATGCAATCATCCAACAGTCATCTCTTGGGAATTCCTCGATTTTTTCCAGAGTCTTCATTCTGGCCATCCCATGATCAGAGTTAGTATTATAGAGGAAAACACAGATTCGGGGGTCATATACCTGAGTGCTAAGCCTCTTTCTATGTGTATGACCTGGAGAACATGGTGCACTTCACAAAACATACATTAAAAAATTATTGTTGTTCAAAGTCTACCAAACCAAAGATACCTCTTGATTACCCAAGGGAAATTTTATAAGTATTATGTGGCCTAATATAGTTTCCAGTGGTCATCACATCTGTGTGCTGCTTTCTTTTTCCTATATGTAATTTTTAGAATCCCTGTTCTGAGTGGACAATGACCAGAGGGTCAATACAACTCTTAATTATTCCTTGAGATATTGTAAGTATTTCTTGGAACTTTCCAGTTGGATCTTAGGATCAGAAATCATATTCTGACCTAGTTATTACAAAGGTTCCTTACTACAGGGAAAAAAAAAATGAAGCCTGTGACAGTCTCTCTTTGGTAACAATGGCCTTGTTTTCTGAACTGGTATTAAGCTTCTATTCAGTGAATCTTGTATAAGAATACAACTACATGGCATCATGACCTGCACCAAAATCCCAAAATGCTGTTGTAGATTTGACCATTGTAGACATGACTAAAACATCAAAAAGTCTTGGTGCAGCAGTGTGAGCATCTTGTTTTGACAAAAATAGACCTGACTTATGAACGTCCTTTCTTCAGGGAACTCAGGGAAGTCTAATTGTGTGTGTGTGTATGTGTGTGTTGTATGCACATGCTGCCGTGAATTGCAAAGTTCCTGTGGAAGGGAGATATTTCTTTACATGTTTCATTAGCATAATTACATTTTAAGATACAATAGTGGGTTTTAAAATATGTGATTAAAAAAATTAAAATATGTGTCTACAGTAAATGCAAAGCCATTACTTAAAACAGAATGAGAATGTGTGCAAGTCATACATATTGCACTATTTATAGGCATTTCTTAGAAATATTGTAACAAGTTATCACCATTAGATTTTCACATAATTACTTATGAATCTAAAATAGAAATTACTTTTTAAAGAAGAGATTGAACATCCTTAAGCTGCTATCAGTTACTAAATTTAGACAATAATGCAAAATTCAAGTAGAAAAAGTAATTCCTTTTTGCAATATTTTCTTTCATTACTGAACAAATAAAGTTTTCAGTTGTTTGGTAACACTGTGATAATTAGTTTAATAATTTCAGTTTCTCAAAAAGACCAAGGTATATTTTTCTCTATAATTGTAGAGAAGAGTTCTAGACAAGGAGCTTGGAGATCTGAGTTCTTGCTTTGGCTCTGGCATTAAATAGCTGTGAGACTTTGGGCAGACTACTAAACCTCCAGAATTTTCCTGACTACAAAAGGAGAGGATAAGATAAGAATACATGAGCTCTGAAGTCCTTACAGGTCCTCCCAGTCTGTGATTCCAGGTGATTATTCTTATTACTAAAGCCGGTAGAATTAATCTCCATGAACAGATTAGATGGTAAAGGTAATTACAGGTGAATGTTTTTCCTCACATGGTCACCATGGCTCATGTTGTCATTATTAAACAAAATGCTCCAGGTGACATCCTGCAGTTAATTACCCCAGACCAACAGAAGCCACATTTGATGGTTCCTTACTCTTCTCTGAAGTTTATTACTCATAATGGTTGTTTGCCAACTACTTGGGGTTGGCATCTACCACACAAGGTGCCAACATGTCACTCTCTCACATAAGATTTACTTGATCTCCCTACTACGCTAAGCCAGCACTCTTTTTATACGGGTTTACACAAGATTAAACAAGAAGTTTCAGTCACAGCATTTAGCACAGTTGGTAGTTAGCTACATATCTATGTAATCGTATCATATCTGTCTCTTTCTTTAGGGTGTAAACTCCAAGACAACCAAGACGAGGCTAGTATTTTTTTTTTTAATTTGGTTTTTAGTTTTTCAAGGGAACAAATGAACATATCTTAAAGAGACAGTGCTATGGGGCTTAATAGGGAAAACAGCAGCTCCCTGCCCACTCCAGTACCATTTTCAGCTCTTCAGAAGCAGCTACTTTCAACTCTTCTAGCTGAATATTTTGGCGTTTTTGAGCACTTTTTGTAAATAACATGCCTATATTACTTTTGCTTGAATTCTTGTTTTAGGCATTGAATATTGATTTCCCTCTTGGAAGAGAAGGTTTTATTTAGTTCTCTTTCACTTCTCCACTATTCTTATCTCACAAATGCTTTCTGTCATCCCATTCTCCCAACACAGTTAGATCAACAGTGATTATTATGACTGTCATTAATACATTATTATTACATAGTGCCATTCTCAGCTGAGTCATGTAGTATACCATGATTGAGTCCCTTTTTGCACAAATTCTTAGTCCCGCTGAGTTAATCATTACCTTGTTTAGTTTGTTTTCAATAGTTTATCATTATTTCAACCCTAGCCCCTTCCTAATTGGGAAAATCTCTCAGTATGTACAAATACACTAGGATTCTGTCAGTTTCCTTCTTTTGGAGTAATCTCTTGGAGCTTTCTGCCTGGTTCTGTTCTAAACTAGTTGCTGCACAGATGTCATTGTGAAATTCCCAATGCTTTCTCAATGTTTCCTGATTCCTTACATCCTATGTATTCTACTTTTTTTGGTTTCTTTCTTCTTTCATGAAGTACATCCTTCAAAGGCTTTTTGAGAAAGAGTACATGTAAGTTAGAGTATTCTGAATCTTGTATACCTAAAATATGATATCGTGACATATGTCTCTCCTCACAAATAGTCAGTAGTGCCAGTTGGTATAGATTCTAGATTAGAAGTAATTTTCCTTCTGAATTTTGAAGGTGCTTATTATCTTCCAGTTACCCAGTATTGCTGCTGAGAGGTCTGATATTATCCTTATACTTTTTCCAATCTATGAACTCTGCATTTTTGCTGTGGAATTAGGTTTTTTCTTTGTCCCAAGAGTTGTAAAATTTCCTAATGAATGTAGTTTACTTTTACTCATTGTGCTGGGCACTTCATGGCCCCCTCAGATGAAAAACTCATATTCTTTAATTCTGAGAATATTCCTTTGATGATTTTTCCCCTTCATCAAAATTTTTTCTCATATTGGGGAATTCTTATTATTCAGAAGTAGGATCCTTACACTAATTTAAAAAAAAATCTTCTATTTTCCATCTCTTTACCTTTTTGCTATATTTGCTGGGATAATGCCTCAACTTTATCTTACAAGCTTTTTATTTTGTTTCTCATTTCTGCTATTATAATATTAATTTCCAGGCATATTTTTCTTTTGCTCTCTGGATAAGCCTCTTTTTTTTTTTTTTTTTGCGGTACGTGGGCCTCTCACCGCTGTGGCCTCTCCCGTTGCGGAGGACAGGCTCCAGACGCGCAGGCCCAGCAGCCATGGCTCACGGGCCCAGCCGCTCCGCGGCACGTGGTATCCTCCCGGACCGGGGCACGAACCCGCGTCCCCTGCATCGGCAGGCGGACTCCCAACCACTGCGCCACCAGGGAAGCCCGGATACGCCTCTTTTATATAGCAAACTCTTCTGGTTCTACTGAGACAAATCTTGTCTTATGTCTTCATATAACCTCTGTTTCCTAAAAAGTATTACTTTCTGTTTTTGGTCTGTATGCCAAATTAGACGCCTGCCTTAAACATGTATTGATCTATTGTTGTTTACTTACATTTACGACTGAGGCGCTTGTGAATATGCAAGAAATGGGTCAATTGTACTCTGTGTACTCCACGGTGATCTGGCCAGGCTGTTTCCCTAAGGAATCCCTGATCTCTGTATCCTTTGGATTTTCATTTCTAGATTGATCAAATTCCCCAAAGACTCCTGAATATCCTTCCTGGAGAACTCTGATTGTCAAGATTCTCAAGTCCAGTGAGGAAGAAGGCTGTGAATCTCAACATTCCATATGTAAACTCTCACTTAAATCCATCATTTTTAGTGTGATACTCTGTTCTTTTTTCTCCCTGATGTTCCCAAGTCCACTAACTCTGTTTTGCCCTCATTATGGAATAAAACATCAGTCTCACAGCTGTATGGATGAGTAAGGGGATCTGGAGGGTGACTAGTTGCTCTCGATCAATCTTCCTGTTATTAAGCTCATGTTTACTCCCCAAATCGAGACATACACGGTGAGGTCATTTCTTGAACATTTTGGGAGTGCTTTGGTGGAAACTGCATTGCTTCTAGACTTTGCCCCCCTTCTGGTTTTAACA
The DNA here is from genome assembly GCF_964374135.1 of Grampus griseus. Lineage (NCBI taxonomy): Eukaryota > Metazoa > Chordata > Mammalia > Artiodactyla > Delphinidae > Grampus > Grampus griseus. Next base: position 43,659,985 of record NC_139007.1, read on the forward strand.
TTCAGCATTTTGGGGTTTGTTAAATTGGTTTCCATGTCTACATCTGCTCTCTAGCTTAAATGACTTATTGCTATTTTCTCTTATCCCATGCTTTTGTCCTTATAAGTGTGTGCCTTTAAAAGAATCCATTTTCAATCATATCATTAGGGGTTAAGAAGATAGTTAATACATCATAACTACCCTGCTCACCGTGGCATCCTCATCAGAGGGCATAGTGCTTTGCACTTAGGGGGTCCCTCATAAATATCTGCTACCTGAGTGAAGTAATCATCACCATGTATAATTCTTCTCATATAAATAAGCCTCTTCCAATTGAGCAAATTCTCTGGATTGGTCTTATGCAGATATCTCCAAATATTCTAAGATCTTAAATATTCTCTGTCATCTTAATGTAAAACCATGTGTGGAGCTCTTTGGTCTCTTAGAATGTAGCTGTTGTAAAGATACCTTTTTGAAGCTAATATACTATCTAGACTAGAACTGAATACCAATCTCCAACAAAGACAAAGAACTTCTCTGTGGCTGATATCGCCATCTGTCCTGTTTTCCACTTAACATGTATATTAGTTGTTTGAATAGATTCTTGGATGGTGACGGTCACTTTATTGCTGCCCTTTGAGTATGGGGTCATCCTGAATAACCTCAAGTTGCAGCTGTGGCCAAAGAGAAAACGCCTTCAACTGTTGACAAATGCTCTTGGTCCAGATTTAATGGTGGTCTAATAACATTAAATATAGAAAATATAAGACAAAGGAAAAAAGCCATGGACTCACTAGATCCCCATTGCATATATCGACATTTTTTTCCTCTTAAAGGAAGTGCTTCAAAATGTATATTCAACGTACTTGTGTGTTCTGTGTTTTGCTCCGTCTCCCAAAGTTATTTTCAATCACAAAGTAATAATTATTATAAAATAAAACTGTACTTAAAATTGATCATTATTGTCACTCAATCCTGCCTTATTCCTTTTTTAATCCTGCCTTATTAACACAGAATGCTATACATATGAAAATAGGCTCCTTATTTTATTAGAGAGATACTTAAACAGGTAGCTTACAAACTGTTATTTATTTTTGTTGAAATAAATATTGTATTATGGGCAGAGAAAGATGACATAAGAATCAAATTCAGTGAGACTCAATCTTGAGGCAAGTAGTTTCTAGGCTTTGAAAGTAAAACAATGGATGCTGACTAAATGGAAGAGACTTTGTCTTTATATTTGTGGCAGCACCAGGTTGAGTGAGGAGAACCCTCAGCATACAGCCCAGCACCATCAAATACCCACACACTCAGTGCCTGGCAGTGTCAAAAGCTGCTGCTTCACAGTTACACTGGGATGTTTGTGGAGGCGACTATTTTCTGAGGAAAAGCTTGGCTCTGTTCACTGTGGGTCCCCGGCCCACCTCTACCCTAGGTACCAGTGACCATTCTTGAGACATTCTTCCTGATTAGACTCCTTAATTTCTGAAAACAAAATTTAACTCTATTTTCATTTGGTTGATCATAAAATCATATGTATTTTGACAACACAGGCACTGAAATTTCAAGTCCTTCCAAAGGTTGTAACCTTGAACTCTGTTGGCTAATTCTTCCTCAAGGCAAAAAGTGGTCTATAATTTTCAATACCTTATAGAAACAGATATCTATTCTTCAAGAGAGAAAAGTTTTACTGGTACTAAATTCAAAATTAAATTTGTCATGTAATCTTTAGGTTAGAAATAACATAATGAATATTAAATAACATAATAGATATTATTTTGGACAAGGGTTCTAACTCGGAGAAATATTTTTCACAGGGTTATTTTTGTCACACCTTCAGTAAGTGGAGGGCACAGTATATAACAATTTTTGAAGGCACTTCTGTTGAGATCTAATGTATGTACATAGATTTCTAAATAACTTGATGATGATGATTGCAAGTACTCATAGGGTACTTATGTGCCAACACTGTTCTAAGCACTTTACTTAGATGAACTCACCTAATCCTCCTAATTACCTTAAGAGATAGACACTTATCATTATCTCATTTTACAGATGAGGGAATTATCTCACAGAGAGGTTAATATCTTGCCCAATATCACACTGTTAAGTTGCAGGAACACAAGGCTAGAACCTGTCTATTTATGGTGTGTTCCACTTTTTTTGGCCTACCTTTTTTTTTTTTTTATATCACTTCTTTCACCTTGCAATTTTTGAAGTAGTTGTAAAATGATAAATTCAAAACTGAACTCCAGGAGCCTACTATCTTGTAATTCTAAAGTGTCAATTAAAAGATCAACAACCAGGGACCTCCCTGGTGGTGCAGTGGTTAAGAGTCCGCCTGCCAATGCTGGGGACATGGGTTTGGGCCCTGGTCTGGGAAGATCCCACATGCACGGAGCAGCTAAGCCCGGGCGCCACAACTACTGAGCCTGTGCTCTAGAGCCTGGGAGCCACAACTACTGAGCCTGTGTGCCTAGAGCCCGTGCTCCTCAGCAAGAGAAGCCACTGCAATAAGAAGCCCGCACAGCACAACGAAGAGTAGCCCCCCACTCACCACAACTAGAGAAAGCCTGTGTGTAGCAATAAAGACCCAGCACAGCCAAAAAAAAAAAAAAAAAAAAAGATAAATAAAAGAGCAACACCCAGGAGCAGAGGTGACATTCCAGTTTTGAAAATTTAGGAAACTGCCTGCAGTCTGAGGGAGGGTCACAGATTATTCAGCTAGAGACTTCAGAATTATATAATTTGGGGAATATTGGTCATCAGCTCATAGCTTTTACCGTAAAGTTATAAAGAGAAAGAAATCATTCCAATGTCAATAAAACATGTGCTACCACAATCTCTCTTAAAGAAGCTCTACCATGAACTTCTATGCTATATAACATGGTTATATTATTTTTCTCCATAGAAGGCTATTATTGTCTAAGTTGTTTTTTCCTCCTCTTTTTAAAAATTTAACTTGATAGCAGCATGGATGTGCTTTTCTTTTCTTTTTTTCTTTTCAGATTTTATCAAGCTAACATTATAGCAGTCTTTATGAAACAGGACTAAGTGGCTAATACCCTGTTTGCCCATTCATGGAACATATTAAATCAGCAAGCTCCCATTAATCATTGATGTGTGGGACACTGGAGATCAAAGCTACCTGCTTCCCGATATCATCATATTTAGTGGAGGAACAAGCATAACAAATGACAGTTTAATATAGTGAAGGCTAAAGGAGAAATATATGTGAATATAAATAAATATATATAGAGAGAGTGTGGTGTATGTGTGTGAGTGTGAGTGATTGGAGCTTAGAGGAAAGAAAACTATAACTCTCCTTGGAAAAGCCAGCAAGTCCTCATAAATGAAGTAGCAAGTCACAACATGGACCTGATAAGCAAAGGTATCATGGGTAAAGGGACAACCTTGCAGGACACAAAAAGCTTGGTGTGTTGGGGAACTGCGATGACTGTAGTACAAACGTGTGTGAAGTAGTGTCACATGGAGGTTAAGAAGGTAGACTCTGGCATCATTCTACCAAATTTGATCCCTGGCACTGACCTTGGATACGTTCCTTATTAACTTCTCTGTGCTATAATTTCCTTATTTATATAACAGGGAAAATAATGGTACCTAAACTGTAGGGGTTTTGAGGGTTAAATAAAATAGTAGTATTGTAAAGCCCTTAGTATAGTGCCTGGCGCATAAGCATTCAATAACTGTTAATTGTTATTATTATTACCCCAAAGAGACAATTAATTCTTAAGTAATCAATATCACTATTAAGGGTGAAATGTCCTCCATATGTGTCTTCACACTAATAGTAACTTTAGATCATGCTTATAGATTCCTTTGGTCTAAGGTACTCTCTTCTGTAAATCAGAAGGCTATTCCTGGAAGGCAGCTTCCCAACTCAGATGTTCTGAGTGGTGTCTGAATAGCTGTTTTACCTAAGCATTCAGATCTCCTAACTTATAAATTCAGTTGATAAATAGGTGCAAAAAGTAAGTGCAAGACACCCACACTGTCACTAGATACCTTACATACATATTTTAGAAGGACAAACGTTATTTTCAAGACATATAAGGTTTATCTTTTGGGGGAAGATGAATGATATTGAGAGGAACAAGTTCTCATTTGAGCTTGGGTAACTCAGAATTCAGTCCTCTAATTCTGACTGAATTTGACTTAGACATTTTTACCCTTCCATTGGCTAAATTTGGAAATTTGAATGGAAGAAAGACTTGAATAAATTCATTTTCTAAATGCTGCCTCCTTCTAGCTGAATGCTATTAAGTGATTACAATCTCTTCAATGGACACCACTTAAAGATACAAGGAAAGTTAGCAGGACATACAGTCTCTACATTCAGATCCCATATCTCACCACTTCTCATGTGAGAGTTTAAGCCATTATTAAGTGCAGAGAGCCACTAAGGAATGCCTGTTTGAATGACATGGGCAGGTTTAGGAGGACCTATTTGTCCAGAGCAGAAATTCAGCAGGACAGACCAAATTATACAGTTAGGAGATCTTTTCTAGTTCCCTAGATCAGGTCAGTTTGTTCTTAGGAACTCCTCTTTTTGCCTGTGAGTTGGGGTGGAGGTGGTGTAAACAAAGGAGTACAAAGATCTTTCCCAATCCGTCCTTCCACTAAGTGGGGCTTTTGTGAGAGAATAAGACATTATATCCTTTAAGTAACTTCTTTTAGCTTATTCTTTCCTTTGTATTTATTCATTACTTTATAATGGCACATGGAAAAGGTACTGCCCAAATTCCAGTGACAAAGCCTAAGAAGTAGGGAGTGGCCCTTTCGAAAATCTCCTCTCTTTCTAGCCTAAAACTCAAATACTAGTATCTTTCCCAGCACCTTTTAGCCAGACTGGGGCTCTACAAAGAGACACCCCAAATTCCCTGGGAGTTGAGTATCTGTCTATAAAGTGACAGTCGCTGGATATGGATTTTAGAATGTGTGATGACAACATGCTACTATATGAGTATATTTTGAAGTTACTAATTTGCTTAATAGTGTTTTGAAAGATAACTTTTTTTTAGAAGGGAGTTGGTATCATTACGAAGGAGAGACTAAATTCCTGGCAAATCTGTAAATGAAAAACAAATATTAAACAAGAGGTGGGGAGAGGACTAATTGGAGAAAAAGTTCCTTTGAAGGGCAAAGGAGTAAAGAGGCAAGGTTCTTTTTTCGGTGGTTGTTATCTTGAAAAGACAAAATAATTTTAGCTGCAAGATGGAGACAGTACAACGCCCAGAACTGCAACCAGCTAGCCAAAAACCAGCCATTTTTGGTTGAAATGAGAAGTGACCTACTCTAGTTCACGGAATAATCAGGGTTAATGGAGAAAGGTAGTGGGTAGGTTTAAGGGGCAATTAGCATCTTCTTTCCCACACACCAGTAGTGCTTCTACAGCAGGTGATGTGCTAGGCCGTGTGAAGAAATTTAGGATGGCTCTGTAAGTGGACAAAATTCAATGAGTAATTAAGTAAATTAAAGAAACAATTCAGCTTACTTGGAAGCATCCTATACTTATTGTGGACTTTGCTCGGCTTTGTAAATCATGTAGATTTAGAAAGGAATTTAGTAGAAATCAGAGATGGATGAAAATATCTGCTACTTAGTAGAAGTTCTTGTTTACAAGAAAGTAAATGTATCAATGAGATAATTATGGGTTGTATACCTAATTCTCATGATGGCCTATGCCTTAGGACAGCCAAACACCAGTCTATGACATATACACCCACACCCCCATTTCCCAGGAGCAGCTACCCAGACGTTTAATGCCCTCAAGCAGTGAACTGGCCTTTAAAAGGATGATTTTAGAACAGCAAACATTTTACAGACTTAAAACATCACATGTGATTTTGAATAGATATCTAGGTGCTTCCAAGATTAGGGTAACTGTCCAGATATAGAACTGACGGAATAGTGAAAGTGGTAAAAATATTAAAATCATAAAATATTCATGCCATTATTACCAAAGTAATAAAATGGGAACACAGAATATTTATATTTTAACCAAACATATAAATAGGAACATAAAAATAGCATATCATGAAGCAAAATTAATAGGAGAAAACATCAACAAACTAAAAATTCAAGTGCAAAAGTGACTTAAAAGTTTTAGTGACTATGGCCACAAAGGATGCAGGCTCAGGATAAGGTATCAGAACAAAATAAATGTACCCACTGTTTCTGGAATTGGTCAGATCTGTATTAGGTCAGCATGGCATTTTCCAGTGTGTGAATTGGTCCTAGGAGATACTCCATTAAAAAAGGTTCTATGATCAAACACATTTGAGAAATGCTGCAAAACACATTTCTCTCTTGAAATTTTATAATGCACACAAGCAAATTAAAAGTCCTGAGAAGTGCTACAGTAAAGAAATGTTTATGTTTATTTGACACCCAGAGCTCACCACTGTAAGGTCAAATAAAAATTAAAAACAAGAGCCTTAACCCTCCTGGTTGAAGATTAGGGAAGAGATTCCCCCATCTCCCACCCCTGCCTCCTTTTACCTAGAGCATTTACTTTAGAAAATTTATCATTGTAAATACTTTCTCTTTTCTTTAAAATGTACGTAAATCTACTTGAAAACTAGATAGGCCTTTTGTCAGCTTTATGACCCAGAGACCTGGGAGCCATCTTTTTGTAAAGCACACATCAAGGAAGACAGCACCCCTCTCTCCCTCTTCTGTGGGAGGATAGGAGCCTAACTTCGGTGAACGCCTTCCTCTAATTTGCAAAGCTACCTCTTGTCATAAAGATATGAGGTATATTTTTCCTCTGGATGAAGCCAATAAGCTAACACAGATAGGCACCCCAATTACTAGGTAGAGTTAGGATAAACTATATGTGACAAATGGTGCTGTCAAGTCCTCTTACTTTCAGACTAGTTACTGTGTCTGTAATGGGTTGTATCTACTTGCCTATACAAGAGAGTGCAATCTCTTTCTGTTTTTGCAGTCTCTTATTAGACTATGTGTGATGCACATCACATTTAAATTTAATTCTTATTCATTAATAAAAGTGTTTTCTTTTTCTACTGCTTTTGTGGAGAGTATATCTGGATTGGTAGAAGACTTTGTTTTAATTATTTTTCTCCAACACCATACATATCTGAGCCATCACCCCCCCACCGCCTTTTATATGAACACCAGTGAAAAACGTGCCCATTTTGGGAATCACTGGTTTACAGTATTCCACTTAAGGTTTTTATAAAATGACTCCAAATATCTTAAGATCTCAATTACTTTAAGAATAAAAATTAAGACAGTTTGCCTGAAAAAGAGACAGAGAACCTAATTTTCTTTAGGCATCCAAGCAATCTTTCTCATCTGGGCTTCCTCATCTGAACCACACAACACAAAGAGACAATTTCTCAACTCTTTAAAGGGGGCTACATAATCCGTACCACCCTAGATACCGGGAGAGAACCGAATTGATTACATACAAGAGATCTTTAGGCAGGAGGGCTTAATTCCCTAGTGGAACTCCAGTTGAGGGGTCTGGCTGGTCTTCACCTCCTCTCAGAGTAGAACAATCTACATGCTGATGACCTTTCCTTAGATTCATAAAGGCAATTGCTGACTTGACATTTCCATTTAAATGTCTAATAAACATCTCAACTCAATACATCCAGCACTAAAGTTGATCTTTCATCACAATGCTGCTCCTTGAAATATCTCCTCTGTCTCAGTTGATAATACTGTTCTCCTAGTCGTCAAGTCAAAAAAATCTTGGAGTCATTCTTGACCCCTCTTTTTCATCTATACTAAAGAAATATTGTTGGCTCTACCTTCTAAATATGTCTAGAACTGGCCACTCCTCACTCCCTCTATTGCTATCAACCAGGAGTGAGACATCACCATCTCTTGCCTCTTTATCCCAACAGCTTTTCACTAGTCTCTCTACTTGTACATTGGTCTCTCCCATCCAGTCATTTTCAGCATGGCAGCCAGACTGGTCCTTTTAACAGTTATCTCTCTGACCTCATCCTGGCACATTCTCTCCTTGCTGTTCAAACATGCTAGGCACCTCTCACCTTAGAGTCTCTGCCTTGGCTCTTCCCTCTGCCTGGAATATTCTCCCTCATGGTCACATTCCTCACTTCAAGTCTTTACCCAAATGTCACCTTCTCAGTGAGTCTACTTTGACCAGTCTACTTAAAATTGCAACCCATTCCCCAATCCTTGGTGTTCCTGATGCCCCTTACTCTGCTGTTCCCCTTCCCCGATATATGTATTTCCTTCTAATATACTAGGTAATTTACTATCTTTTATGTTTACTGATATTTTCTGACTCTCCTCTCCCACCTTTGAAATATAAGTACCATGAAGGTATGGATCTTTGCATCCCAAGTTCCCAGAGAGATCCTGGCACACAGGAAGTAGGCAATGCACATTTGAACAAATTAAACAAATGGAGTTTGAAACCAGCAGCAGGTGAGATTAAGATTTGATGCATGGGAAAAAAATTCCAGTAGGCTGGTTCTCAGGTTCATGTATAGGTTAATGATCAAGGTCACAAATTCCTCTCGTAGGAAACTGTAAGCCTAGAGTACATTTCTAAACAGTCTAGCACAGCGAGGGGAAGCTGGCCTGGAGGCAGGGTAATGAAGCTGACTTTGGACGATTCAGATGGCTCTGTTTCATAAATTATTTTAGGGAATGGAAGAAAGAAAACTTGAGGGCTATGCTTTTCTTTCAAAGTCAATCTAAGAGTAACCTACTGACTAGGAGCTTGATTAACTCTCCCTAAATGAAAATGAAAACTGGGGTCATAAATCCCTACTGACAAAGTGGTATTGCAAATAATCTAAATTTTGATATTACTCTTAGGATCACAGGTGATAACTTCAATGTCTTAACAAAAAGACATGAGGAAGAGTTGAGGTATGGTCGATTCTCTCATTTTGTAATTAGAACTGGTGGTTAGCTGCCTAATTGAAAAGTTGGCTAAGGAGGGAATTTGACAAGTAATACACACTTTATGCATTTCATTTTAACTTAAAACATATGAATCATCTTTTGAAGAAGAATCAAGGTCTTTTCTTTGAGTATAGGTCTGGTGGTTGTGTTTCTTATTTTCTTCCTTGCTAAGTCACACCCATATTTCATCATCTACAAATTTCAGTTTTATTTCTTTAAAGTGAAACCTTAAAGATACTTGTGAAGAATTTTGAGTGGAGACTCCTCCTGATTTATTTTTTAAATTTAAAGGTTTTGTACTATAATTCATATTTATGCAATTAGTTTTTTATGATTCTAAAAGTATATTCAGTTTTTTATGGTTCTAAAAGTATATTCTGAAGTAATTTCTTGGGTAATTTTGTATTCTAGTAATAGATACATTTTTAATCTTTCTAGATTTAAATTTTTTCTTCAGTCTTTTAGAATTGTCTTGTCCAAGCCCACTTTGATAGAATTTTTTTGCAACTTACCTTTATCAAAGTCTTTCCAAAGAATCTGACTAAATTTTCATAGAAACTACTCTTGAATTTCACATTTATAGTCCTACGTTTACTTAATATTCAATTATAGTACATAACTATACAAAATACAATTACCACAAACAGTCTGGGGGCAAACACTACTAGTTATTGATAAGTATACAACACAACTGGTGGACACAGAAATGCAAAGTGACCTAGAGAGTACCACACTGGCCATATATACTTCACATGCCTTGAGCCACATACAGGGCATTTTGTAGAGAACATGGTGAGCACTGGTGTTTGGTTCTTGCAAGCAATAATCCATTCTCCAATCCTCTGACCCCAACTAGGTGTCTTACAATTCAATTCAATTTTGACAGTAACTACCTTCTGTCGTCCCTGGTTATAAATTCAAGGATCCCCTCACCCCAGGTTCAATATTCACTAAAATGACTCACAGAATTCAGGAAAACACTATACTCATACTTATTGGTTTATTATAATGGATACAACTTAGGAACAACCAAATGGAAGAGATGCATAGGGCAAGGTATGGGGGGTGGTGATGCCGATACAGAGCTTCCATGCCCTCTCTGGTTGTGCCACCCTCCCAGCACATCACTGTGTTCACCAACCCAGAAGCTCTCTTAACCTCATTGTTCCAGAGTTTTTAATTAAAGTTTCATACAAAGGCATAATTGATTAAATCACTGCCAACTGGTGACTGGACTTATCTCTAGCCCCTCTCCCTTCCTGGACATTGAGGGGTGGGGCTGAAAGTTCTAGCCTTCTAATCACGTGGTTGGTTTTTCTAGGCCTCCCCTCTTCCCCCATATGTCATCTCATTAGCAGACAATGAGACACTCCTGTCAGGAAATTGCAATGGTTTTAAGAGCTTTGTGCCAGAATGAGAGTGGAGGGGGCAAAGACCAAATATATTTTTTAGTACATCACAAATGGTTAAGGTATTGTAGTGAGCATATATGTTTACCTGCTTTCCCTTCTGGACTGTGTACTCCTTGAGGACAGCTTCTTACAGCTGTTTTGCTTTTTTCCTCCTGATGAACAAAGGAGATACTCAAAAAATTTTAATAAAGGAGTGACTGCCTGAACGGAGCAGGTAAATTGCATTTTAGCAGTCTATAATATTGCCCAGTAATAAAAAAAAGGATAGAACGAGACACTTCAGCAGAAATGAAACTATTATAGTCAATTATAATAATTCCTACAACAAAATTCTTATAAATATTGGCATGTGGGAACCCCAGTATCTGGCACCAGCTTGGCCACCTATTCACTATGTATGACTGGGCAAGTCATAAACCACTCTACGTCTGAATATTCTCAACTGTAAAACACAGGAGAAATAATATCCTCTTTTATCACACAGCAGTATTGTGAGGGTTAAATAAAATAAGGTACTAAAGTACTTGTAAACTTAAAATTTTAGTCAAATAAATGTTATCAAATATATAATATTAATAAAGTCTGACTTCTGAACAGCAAAAGAATATTCATGAAAATGCATAGAAAAAAACATTAGCTATCAAGTTTAGTTAATCCGGAAAGAGGCTGAAAAGGTTGGCGTTGTATACATAGCTCAACCTGAACTTCCAACTCATGAAGTTTGAGAAGGCTATAGCATAAAACCAGAAGGGACATTGTGAAGTGTGTTACGCATTACCTTGTCTTCAGTCCACTTTGGGTCTGATGCTGTAATCAATGGGAAATTTTCCTATATAAAGGCTGGAGGATACAGTATATCACATTCAACCCTTTCCAATAAGGTTATTTATTGCTGTTCAATTCACATTTCTCTCAGGTTTTGGCAAGATTATAGAATTTATTCTCCTACATAGTGGCCAGCCAAGTAAATCACATCACATATTTCCAATGTCACAGATTTATCTCACCCTGCATCAGTGGCTTTATTTCTTTGTCCCTCAGATTATCTTAAAATTTAGCTGTCCAAGCTTCCCTTTTATAATTCTGCAATTTAGTATTATTGTTTCCTTCCTAATATTTTCTTAATAAAAAGTGTTGAAAAAATAGAGTAAGTCAACAACAAAACCAGAGACAAGGTGATAAATATTATGGATGAAACACTTGTCCTTGTAGACAAAAGGTACTGGTTGATATTAAAATAAAAATAATACTATCTCTGCCACAGGGTCTCCAAACACTTCATTAGCAACACACAAGCACAAAGAGCTGCATTAGAGCAGCCTTGTGGGCCCCCACCAAGGACAGTAAGAATGAAGATGGCTCACTCCCCCTGCTTTATGCCAGGCATTCTGAGTAAGAGTCCAAACTCCTGAGATCTGCTCAGGTTATGTTGCACTATAACTCAGTGGCTCCCACTTTTTTTTTACTGACTTTTGTAGGCATCCCTTTTGGTAAGAAAAAACACCCCACCATTCATCTATGTCGCTTGTTTCCACTTTCAAGTGGGAAAAAACTTTGTTATGACAATATTACACCGTAACATATTATCTATATTATTACTATATTATATGGTACTATTTTATAGTATTACTATACTGTACTGTTTGTATACGTTAGTAAAATTACAATATTCTATACTGTATGTTATGCTGTACTATACTACACTATACTGTACTGTGTAATTTCTGAAGGAAAGTTTGTGCATGTATCTACTTTAGCAATAAGTTGCATGAATAATCCATCTTTGAATCACAATATATAGCATGTCTTAAAGTATAGTTACTGTAAATTATAGGCCAAAAATACTGTTTATAAAAGTAGGGATAACTAAACACTTCAGGGTTAACTAAGTATATATAATAAGTGAAATCGATAATGCTGAATTAAAACTAACAGTAACATATAATAAGGAATAGCAGCAACTGAAAACCCTGACCAACTCAAAACTACAATGCTGAAGCACTGATAACATGTTCTCTCTAAAAACTGGGGAAATTCCAGTGCTGTGTATACATTTGCAGGAGGCTTCTGAGTGCTGCCCAAGGGTCAGGTTCTTGATAAATTCTGACAATCATTAATATTCAGGTCATGAATGCCAAGTTTTAAAAAATATTAATAATTCACTATTAGTAATTAATGGCAAAGTGCTTTTCACCAGGGACACTGTTCATATTTGGGGTTGGAAATCTCTTTATCACGCGCACTGGTCTCTCGCCTAGACAATTATTGTCTCTCGCTCCTCTGAACGCTAAATGCCAATGGCATCATTCAATCTTTGTGATCGTCAGAAAGATCAAGGCCAAATGCTTGCTAGTGGGGGGAGGGTGGTGTTGAGAATCATACTGCTTGTAAACACTCAACAAAGGACTGGTGCAGGGGCCAGTCTGCCTCCCACCAGGAAGAGGCCAACCTCTCATATTGCCTCGGTGACTCTGAATCTGACCAGTCACACTCTGAAGACAAGAACAGATATGTTTCTTAGCTTTGCACTGTAGGAAATAAACAGCTTGGCCTCCTATACTTATTCTGTGACTCCAGATGAGTTTTTCCTAACTTCTCTGAGCTTTAGCTTTCTCAATTTTGAGAACGGGACAATAATGTCTATTTTAACTTTTATACAATTTTATGTGAAGTGCTTCGTAAATCATGATGCAAAAAGATACTATTAATTTTTTTAGTTTTTAAAGATCAGAGATTGCCCTGGATTATATATTCAATTCTTAAATACAATGATTACAAGATACATCATAAGCTCAATAAATATTCCTGGGCAATGAATGCAATGGCAAAACAGGGAGGATAGGGTTAAAATCCATAAGCGATCACAGCAATTACTGGAGTATAAATGGCAGCCTGTAGCCCAATGACAGTAAGTCGGATTGTGGGTAGGAGAGTCAGTGGGCTATACAGATTTTAGAAGCACTTCATTATTGCCAAATTAAAATGTATAATGTTCTTTCCTATTTTCTGTATTTTCGGTAAGACTATACACTCTCCAAAGTCAATTCAATTCAATCAAGCAGTTTTATTAAACATATGCTAAATTTTGGCACTGTTTTTGCTTTGAGAATTTTTAATTATGTATTTTAAATCTTCAAAAAATAATCATTTCTAGTTCCCTTTTTATTACTGAAAAAAACCTTGTCTATCTTCTCTTTTATAGCCTTCTTTTCAAAAACACCTTCCCGAAGTATAATTTTCAAGATATTTTTTTCCCTCAGACACAATTTTCTCCCTTTTAAGCTTCCTCTTCCTACATTTTCCCTTCCTGTATTCTCGCAGCTTTTCTATGTAGTATTGTCTTTCTTTTCGCCAACACACTAAGCAGTCCTAGAATAAACAATTTGGTATTCAAATTCTGGACACTCATTTTAATAAAAAGAAAGTTGTTAAGCAGAAGATGAAAATTACTTGTTCCTGTTCCAATTTTTATTCTGAGATAAACTTGTTTATAGTAGGAACTGGCATGTGAGTATGAATTTAGGTTGGTTAGAAATAGAAATCACCTATATCAATCGACTGAATATAACTTCCAATATCCTGGGTGATTGACTGGAAGTCAGGAGGGGAAAGGGGAAAGCAAGAGAAGAGGGAGAGGGGAGGGATGGAGAGAAAATACGAAAGCATGTCAATGTGCGTGTTGGTGAGAAGAGGCATAAAGTTCAAGTTTTTTCTCCTTTTAAGATATTGTAGAGAGAAAATTCTCAATTAATAGCATAAAGTGAACTTTTAATGTATCTTTAAAAATCCACGAAAGGCTAACATTATCATTCTAATAGCATTTTACATCATGCCCAGGTTGTTCACAGTCTGATTTTTCTGTCAAAGGCCAAGGTGGAAAAATGGATACAGCATCCGTGACAAATATGTAAATATTGTATTGTGCGTGAACCAAATGGAATAAAATGGAAAAGTTGCTAAAATGCCTAGATAAAACATTCATTACTAGTAGTAATTATAAACTAAAATTAGGAAATAAAAGTTCCATACAGGCAGAAGTGATTTTGTAGCTCCATTCATCTGTGTGCCCCTGTAGGTATATTCCACGTTTTCATCACATAATTTGAAAGCAAAAGGCTGCTGTAGTCTTGGACCTCAATTACAGGAACAAGAACAAAAAATTTTTTTTAAATCTGTGATCACAATTCATGTCTTAAGGGATTTTAGTTTATTTTCTCCATTGTAGCAGCTGCTCTGGTTTCAGAGAAAATGATAGACAAGAAAACTATTAGCACTTCTCCAGCTTAGGCAGTAGCAATGTGAACACCGACTAATATGACAGGAACTGGCTTATTTGGGGCTGCATTAAATGGCTTACTGTAAAAGTTAACTGTTGTTTCATTATATTTTCAAAAGGCAAACAGACCTCTGATATATTGCTAAGAACATGTGCTGTACTCTGTTAAGGTTTGGGCCACTTCTGTATAATTCTGATCGAGGTTTAGGAGGCACCAAGAACTGTGGCCTTTCGGAGTCACCATACACCATGGTTACTCGGACCAGTCACATTTTGACTGAGTTCCCTTAGCACTCGCGGTGATAGGTTTTTGACAACTCAGGGGCCACTTGCTACCTGCCGGGCATCTCAGTTATAGTTATAATAAAATTCCTACTTAAATTGAGCAAGGTTTACACACCAGTGTCGTCCGCCCTTTTCTCCTTGTTCTGCTCTATTCCTATACTCCATACCCCCTGGCTGCCTTCAGATACAGAAGACAGTTTTCAGTCTTCCACTCTATCCCACTATACCTTATCTCCTTCCAGCTAAACATTCTCCTCTCCTTCAGGGTGCTGCTTCCCCTGTTACAGCTCTAGGGGCCCTACTCTGAACACACTTTGTTCCAGTTGCAGTGCAGCTCTGAAAACCTAATGTGATGTTTTAGGCCTGGCTATGGGTGTGCTCAACGTAGTGTAAGAAAGGCCATCATCCTCTTTGCTCTGGAAATGTTCTTATTACAAATCAAATCTAAGGTCATATCAGCATTTTTACGCAATTACATTGCGTCTCTAATTCATAATTAAATGAATGCCTAGAATCTTTCATGTGTGTTTCTTTCAAGTTCCTCTCAATGGACTTTTATTTTTCTTTTTTTACTGGAGGATGGGATTTTACATTTGTATCCATTTCATTTTATTTCCCCAGATTTGTTCCAGTGTTATAGCCAGTACAGATCTTTCTGAGTCTTGGTTCTAGCTTCCGTGTTATAAGTTATCCCTCAGTTTCATGCCATCTGCAAATTTGATTTCTAGGATGCCACTGGTTCCTAGGAATCATTCTAGAAATGCTTTTATAATAGTAAAATTAAAGATAAAATTATACACATATTTTATGTGATGCTTATATAAATAATTTTCCTTTCTATTAACTTTAGGATTTATGAGTCTCATGAACATATTTACTAAAATTATGCCATATTCCATTAAAACAAAGACTTCATTTACTAAGATGTGTTTAACTTTATATATGTCAGAAAAAAATGTGTTAAAAACCAGTTTTCATAAATTAATTCCCAGATTATACAGAAGGACCAAAAAATTATTTCCAATTATGACACTACAGTGGTACAGAAAAGACTTGGCATAACAGAGTAAGCTAGAAGAATCAAATGGAATTCATAATAGACTGAATTCTCAGAGGCTTTGGAATTATTGAGAGAGCATGTAAGGTGATTGCTAATGGCTAAAACATAATGAATGGGAAAAAAAATACCGTCAAGTGTCATGCGCACATGTTATGTGTCCCGCATTGTTTTTCAGCCTTAAGGGAAACATGATAGAATGACATACTATAACACTTTGCAGTGGTTTTGTGAGAACTGGCAACCAGAATGTGTTATTTCAGGCATGGCTGTGGGTGTGGTCTCTAACTGCTTCTCACTGATCTCACATCAAAAGCGTTTGTGTTAATGGAGTCTCTGCTTGCTAAACGGTTAAAGTGTTTGCTTACCAGAACTTAGTAGGAGTTAGACTGGGAGTTAAAAAGCGTCTCCCCTCCAGGAGACATGGAGCTTCTTCAAATGAGGGCAGGCTTGGTCTTCTGAAAAGTTGTAGTCATGGTCACGGTTGATACAGTATTCCAAATTCCTGATATGTTTTTCCAATGGGAAGCTCCTGCCATTGGGTTAGGATATTCAGGAATACGTGGTGATGCTGATGTTTTATTGCTCTTTTTGCATTACTGTTCCAGAGTAATGAGCACCCCTCTAATTTATCACTCCTCCTCTTGAACCCAAAAAGCAAGACATCAACACTCATATTCTACAAGTTCTGGTAGGAAAAACAAAAATGGCAGTGGAGTTTTATTATTTCCTGATAACAAGTACAATTTACTGGATCAAAACTGCTTTTACTCATAGAGAACTTCTAATATTATTTAACATTTTCTGTTGTGGACTCTCCCGTTGTGGAACACAGGCTCCAGACGCGCAGGCTCAGCGGCCATGGCTCACGGGCCCAGCCGCTCCCCGGCATGGGGGATCCTCCCGGACCAGGGCACGAACCTGAGTCCCCTGCATCGGCAGGCGGACTCTCAACCACTGCGCCACCAGGGAAGCCCTATTTAACATTTTAATAGTCTTCTAATTAACTTAGATATGTGTACTTTTGCAATTCCATCAAAGAAATCTATTTTCTCTCTATCCAAACATTTAAACTAAAGCAGTTAACTCTAAATATACTGCCTTGTGTTTCTAACACCCTTAACTTGCCCACTGCAGTAGGTCGGTATGGCCTTCATTCTAGCTAATATGTCTTTACTTTAAGCCTTTCTCTCAGGTATTCACCTTCTGGCCTGCAGATTCAAGCTTCTCCTGCAGCTTCCTCTCTTTTATTCATAACATCCCACTTTTGGATATTTCCTCTGTACACCTATTCCCAGATATCTCAATATAAGATACAATTCCAGTTTTAAAGTACTTAGAGTCTCCTGGGGAATAAGCTCAAACATGTACAGGGCTATCTTGTTGCATAAAAGAGGCAGGTCAAACTCCTTGCCTGGCATTCAAAATCTTTCACAATTTTATCTCTACAACCTTCCAATCCATCTTCGTCCCCCACTCAGCCTCAGTTCACATATGGTGAGCTCAAGCAAATCAAATTGCTTGCGAGGGCTTCCCTGGTGGCGCAGTGGTTGAGAGTCTGCCTGCCGATGCAGGGGACACGGGTTTGTGCCCCGGTCCGGGAGGATCCCACATGCCGTGGTGCGGCTGGGCCCGTGAGCCATGGCTGCTGAGCCTGCGCGTCCGGAGCCTGTGCTCTGCAACGGAAGAGGCCACAACAGTGAGAGGCCCGCATACCGCGAAAAAAAAAAAGAAGAAAAACAATTGCTTGCGAATCTTTTTCCATGTCCCATACACCTTCCTGCGTCTTTGTTCGCCTATAAACTAAATCCCAAGTCCTTCCTCATGGGCTATAATGCTCTTCATTTTACTTACACTGTTTTTCCAGAAGCGTCCTCCCTTTTCCTGTTTTCATGCCTTTACCCACATTAATTGCTCTTCCTGGAAATGTCCCTTATTTTATTCTCGAATGACCAGCTGTCCCTCTATGAAGCTTCACCTTATCTCATCAATTGGAAGTACGTAATTTTTTCCTACTTTGAACATCTAAATGTATTCAGTTGTGCCTTCCTTATAGGATTTATCACTTTTTAAATAAAAACAAAAAAAATTTTTTTTTTTTTTTTTGGCTGCATTTGGTCTTTGTTGCTTCGTGCTAGCTTTCTCTAGTGGTGGCGAGCAGGGGCTACTCTTCGTTGCTGTGTACGGGCTTCTCATTGTGGTGGCTTCTCTTGTTGCGGAGCACGGGCTCTAGGTGCGCGGGCTTCAGTAGTTGTGGCGCACGGGCTTAGCTGCTCTGCAGCATGTGGGATCTTCCCAGACCAGGGGTTGAACCCGTGTCCCCCTGCACTGGCCGGCGGATTCTCAACCACTGAGGCACCAGGGAAGTCTCACTTTTTAAACTTTTAATTTGAAATGAATTTAGGCTTATAGAAAAGTTGCAGAGAGTTTCCATTATACCCTTGAATCATATTCTCCTAGATGTAAATATATCATAGAACCATAGCACAATTTTCAAAATGAAAGAATTGACATTGGTGCAATACTTATAACTCAACTGGAGAGTTTATTTGGATTTCACCAGTTTTTCCAGTAATGCACTTCTCTGGTCCAGGATCCAATTCAGGATCCCACACTGCATTGTGGTCATGCCTCGTTCATCTCCTCCAAACTGTGACATTGCCTCAGCCTTTCCTTATCTTTCATGACCTTGACCATTTACCTAATAATATGATTACAGCTATACACGTATATTTCCTCACCCTGCTACAAGTGTCTTGAAATATTTGTCACTGAGACACGTTTTTATTCCCAATAATGTCTAGCACAATGACGGGAGCTCAATAATTAATACTTACCCACATGTCAGAAACAATTAGAAAAGATAGTAACAAAATCTACATAATTAAATACTGAGCTGTGTGCTATAGTGACTCTAAGTTGTTACAAAAATTAGACAGCAAGAGTGCCAAATTGTAAGTCAGAAAACGCTCTTTGCAGATATTATATCAGAGTCCATATCTGAGCCCCCAGAGCAGAAATCATCGAAGCTCCCAGCCCGTGAGCTGATCATGGCACATGGATATCTGGTGGCAGCAGGAAGGGCAGACACAGCCTCAGTCCCAGAATCGAGCATGACTTGTCGGATCTCGCTACCAATAGACTTCATCTGTCCTGTGACAGGGGTGGGTCCTTGCACACACTACTGAGCTAAAATAATTACACCCTCTGCCCCTTACACCTTGGTTTCTATCCAATAGCTTCCTGTTATGAAACTCAGGATAGAGAACTCTAGTTTTCTTGCCTGGGGCCCTGAGCCCTGGCTGGTTCCATTTCTGTCTCTCCCTACAAGTGACTGACCAGTGTGTCTGGTGCCTCACACCATGACACCAGCACTCATCTACCCTCTGATATCCAGTTGCCTGGATTTCCCCATTGCTATGACATGTTTGGCCCTATTGAATCTCACTCCTCTTCCATGAAGCCAGGAGAAAGCTCAGCTGACAGGTCCATGCCTTTTATATGCTATCATACCCACTGGTTGTCCTCCTTAGCCATGGAAGCTTCTTTTTCTCTATCCCACCAGCACCTCCTGCTAAGTTCCAGCACATTGCAGAACTGTGCCCATTCTCCTTATGACTCAGATGTCCTTAGTTATTTCACTTTGTTTCTAGTCTCAAATTGCTATGATATCCACATAAAGCTATACTTCCTCATTACTGCTGTAGAGGCTGACTCTGTGTTTTTCCCATCTTGCTGAACTTGTTAGTGTTGGCTTGCTGAAGAATGCACCCATCTTCTGGGGCCACGGAAGCTTTGCTTTGTTTTGAAGGGACTGTAATCACTGACATCTGAAAGAGGGCGTTCTTTCATTTCAATTCCGTACTGCGTCTTTCACAAAGACCCAGAAATACCATTTGACAGGTTCAAGAGAATTTGAACTGATATCTATCGGGTTTTAACTGGGGCACTGCTGTATAATTTTTCATTTTCTTTGTAAGGCCTTACCACCAAGAGAAAACATGCCTAGTAGGGCCTCACAGAGGTGTTTTGACATTAGGCTTAATAAAGCATGAAGAACTCATTAATAAATAATGTTCTGCTAGGTTAAGAAATAAAGCTGAGTGAACTAGCTAGACCCTGGAGTAAATCAAATCATGCATGCAGCCATGTGACCTGTTAACCTGCAGCGGTCTCTTCACAGCTTCTGGTAGAGCCCAGTGCCACAACGCACAAGTGAACCCAGCACATGACAAAGGCAGGCACCTTTGGTTATGACACAAGCTGTCATCCTTTTTCATACTCTGTGGGTCCCCAAAAGTAAACAAACCTCTACTGATGATGATCAAGAGGCACTTCAATGATACATTTTATCTTTGCTAGAAAGAAGGTTCCACTCATCAACATGTCTACACAACAGCAGACACAATTATACCTTCTCGCCTCATAGCCTTTGTCTCATTATCTACAGGTAGTTGACAAAAAAGAGCGAGAGAATGAGTTAATGTGCACAGGCAAGCTAGTCAATTCAGCTAAAATGGTTACTGATGAACTTTTTAGTCTGACTCAGAAAACCTTTAGGAATGAACAGAAACAGAGAAAAGAATCATCCTCTCTCTTTTTTTTTTTTTTCCTGTACGCGGGCCTGGAGCACATGCTCCAGACGCGCAGGCTCAGCGGCCATGACCCACGGGCCCAGCCGCTCCGCGGCATGCGAGACCCTCCCGGACCGGGGCACGAACCCGTGTCCCCCGCATCGGCAGGCAGACCCCCAACCACTGCGCCACCAGGGAAGCCCTCATCCTCTCTTTTTAAAAAGAAATGTATGTTCAGTGCTCCTGAAGAGTCCTTTCCTGGATTCAGAAGTTTTCATGGTTTTAGCTGGAGAGAGATTTCATGGCTGCCCAAAGTGGGTGAAAGTTCTCAGAGTGGTGGAGGGTGGGAGGGAAGCTTCGGTACTTTGGGCAGTTGTATTTCTCTTTTGGTTCTGTGGTGCTTAAGGCAGCTGCTGCTTCAAGGAAGCCATTCTGAGGATTAAAAGCTTATGGACAGCTGTCAGGTGTGGGTTCAACATGACTCACTCCAGCTGCTCAACAATCTGGAGGGACAGAACCTCCTGCCCCACACTCTTCTGATTGCCCACCTACTCCATTCACTAATGGGTTTAGCTGGAAAGCCAACCACCAAGCAAATAAGATACAAACATTTCCAGGCACTGTTATGATGAAACAACTTGTTGGGTGGGTTCAGTTTCAACTCAAAGCCTTGCCAACCATGCTCATATGTACAAATTTACACATCTTGCCAGACCTTTTATGTGGTTATGATGACAAAGCCATTAGGTTGCCATTTAAATGCTGTTCCAAAGCTGCAGATTTAAAGGCAATCATTATCCCGAGAAGGAAAGTATTCCATTAAACATTCTTACTTGAATATTTTCACAACTCCTATATACTTATGTATATGTATATGCCATATATACACATAGTTATATAATTATATAAAGTTATCTATTTATAGTTTCTTCATTTTCAAGTTAATGGAAACAATGAAACTGAAGGAACAATCAGAGTTCAAAGTAATGCATGACAAGACTTCATTTTTGAGAAAACAAGAGAGGCCATGTGGAATAGTAGCAATGAGAATAGTCTATACTTATTGAGACTTACAAAGTACTTTATGTGACTCATCTCCTTTGATTCCACTAGCCCTAAGTCGTTGGCAATATTATCATCTGCATTTTACATATGATGAAATTGAGACAGTGAGTTGAACGTACCCAAGATCACACGGATAGTAAGCAGCAGAACTGGGGATTTGAATTTAGGCAATATGATTCCAGAACTCACCTTCTTAATTGTTATTCTATACCACCCCTGTTATATTATCAGGAAATCCAGTCATGGATGGCTCTACCACTGAACTGGGAAAAATGGGACTTCCTTTTGTCCTCATATTAAAATGGGTTTAGGATTAGCCTAAATACTTGTTACCTTCCTGTATGATTATTCTAATAAACATTAAGTTACGTACATATAGATGGTCCCTGACTTACAGTTTTTGGACTTTACAGTGGTGCAAAAGCAATATGCATTCTGTAGAAACCATACTTCGAATTTTCATCTTTTCTGGGGCTAGCAATATGGTGGATACTCTCTCAAGATGCTGGGCAGAGGCAGTGAGCTCCCGGTCAGCAACGCAGTCACAATGGTAAACAACCGACACATTAACAAACATCCTGCACCCATACAACCATTCTGCTTTTCACTTTCAGTACAGTACTCAATATATTACATGAGATATTCAATACTTTATTATAAAATAGACTTTCTGTTAGATGATTTTGCCCAACTGTAGGCTCATGTAAATGTTCTGAGCACATTTAAGGTCGGCGAGGCTAAGCTATGATGTTTGGTAGGTTAGGAGTATTAAATACATTTTCTACTTACAATGGGTTAATGGGGATGTAACCCCATCGTAAGTTAAATTTTTTTAAATTATTTTGCTTGCAATAATGATGGTTCTCAATTGCAAGTTACAAAATTAAATTGAAAAAATTCATTTTGTTATCTGAACAACTAAGCAGTTCTAGTTTCAGCGACAAATGTCCTTGACATTTAGCCAAACATATTGGTATAAAAACTTTTCTTCATAAAGTAAACAATACTTAACACCACACTGTTGAAAATTTTGGTTCTCTTGGAAAGAACAAAACTTGGTTGAAAGGCCCCTAAGTCTTTCAGTAGATATGAAATTTTGAAAGATAGATGCTATTTCCTGATCAGCTAGGAGCAAGCTGGGATTTTGACAGTCTACTCTAAAGATATGGGAAATGCAATGCCTTGATTAGGTCTTGCATGAGGATGTATTTGATCCCTGCTAAGAATCAAGCACCTAGGGGAGACCTTCAAGATGGCAGAGGAGTAAGACGTGGAGATCACCTTCCTCCCCACAAATACATCAGAAATACATCTACAAGTGGAACAACTCCTACAGAACACCTACTGAACCCTGGCAGAAGACCTCAGACCTCCCAAAAGGCAAGAAACTCCCCACATACCTGGGTAGGGCAAAAGAAAAAAGAAAAAACAGAGACAAAAGAATAGGGACGGGACCTGCACCTCTGGGAGGGAGCTGTGAAGGAGGAAAGGTTTCCACACACTAGGAAGCCGCTTCACTGGCGGAGATGGGGGCGAGGGGAATGGCGGGGGCGGGGAAGCTTTGGAGCCATGGAAGAGAAGG
This sequence comes from Grampus griseus, assembly GCF_964374135.1. NCBI lineage: Eukaryota > Metazoa > Chordata > Mammalia > Artiodactyla > Delphinidae > Grampus > Grampus griseus. The sequence continues at coordinate 43,683,149 of NC_139007.1, forward strand.
CAGCAACAGGGGTGCAGAGGGCAAAGTGGAGAGATTCCCGCATGGAGGATCGGTGCCGACCAGCACTCACCAGCCCGAGAGGCTTGTCTGCTCACCCGCAAGGGTGGGCGGGGCTGGGAGCTGAGGCTCAGGCTTCGGTTGGATCCCAGGGAGAGGACTGGGGTTGGCTGTGTGATCACAGCCTGAAGGGGCTAGCGCGTCACAGTTAGCCGGGAGGGAGTCCAGGAAAAAGTGGGGAACTGCCTAAGAGGCAAGAGACCATTGTTTCGGGGTGGACGAGGAGAGGGAATTCAGAGCACCGCCTAAACGAGCTCCAGAGACGGGTGCGAGCTGTGTCTATCAGCGCAGACAGCAGAGATGGGCATGAAAACGTTAAGGCTGCTACTGCAGCCACCAAGAAGCCTGTGTGCAAGCACAGGTCACTATCCACACCTCCCCTCCCGGGAGCCTGTGTAGCCCGCCACTGCCAGGGTCCCGTGATCCAGGGACAACTTACCCAAGAGAACACACGGTGCGCCTCAGACTGTTGCAACATCATGTTGGCCTCTGCTGCCGCAGGCTCACCCCACATTCCATACCCCTCCCTCTCCCTGGCCTGAGTGAGCCAAAGCCGCCTATCAGCTGCTACCTTAACTCAGTCTTGTCCGGCGGGGACAGACGCCTTCAGGCGACCTACATGCAAAGGCGGGGCCAAACCCAAAGCTGAAACCCAGGAGCTGTGCAAACAAAGAAGAGAAAGGGAAATCTCTCCCAGCAGCCACAGAAGCAGTGGATTACATCTCCACAATCAACTTGATGTACACTGCATCTGTGGAAAACCTGAATAGACAACAAATCATCCCAAATTGAGGCAGTGGACATTGGGAGCAACTGAAAACTTAGGGTATGCTTTCTGCATCTAACTTGTTTCTCGTTTTATGTTTACCTTAGTTTAGTATTTAGAGTTCATTATCATTGGTAGATTTGTTTATTGATTTCGTTGCTCTCTTCCTTTTTATTTTTAATATACAGATATATATATATATTTCCCTTTTCTGTTTTTGTGAGTGTGTATGCTTCTTTGTGTGATTTTTGTCTGTATCGCTTTGCTTTTACCATTTCTCCTAGGGTTTTGTCTGTCTTTTTTTTTTTTTTAGTATAGTTTTTAGCGCTTGCTATCATTGGTGGATTTGTTTTTTGGTTTGGTTTCTCTCTTCTTTCTTTCCTTTGTTTTCTTTTTTTTATTACATTTTAATTTTTCTAATTTTTAATAATTTTTAAAACTTTTTATTTTAATTACTTTATTTTATTTTTCCTTCTTTATTTCTTTTTTTCTGAGCCGTGTGGCTGACAGGGTCTTGGTGCTCCGGCCAGGTGTCAGGCATGTACCTCTGAGGTGGGAGAGCCGAGTTCAGGACATTGGTCCACAAGAGACCTCCCGGCTCCACGTAATATCAAATGGTGAAAGGTCTCCTAGAGATCTCCATCTCAAGGCTAAGACCCAGCTCCACTCAATGACCAGCAAGCTACAGTGTTGGAAACCCTATGCCAAACAATTAGCAACACAGGAACACAACCCCACCCATTAGCAGAGAGGCTGCCTAAAATCATAATAAGGCCACAGACACCCCAAAACACAAGACCAGACACGGTCCTGCCCACCAGAAAGACAAGATCCACCCTCAACCACCAGAACTAAGGCACCAGTCCCTTCCACCAAGAAGCCTACACAAACAACTAAACTAACTTGAGCCACTGGGGACAGACACCAAAAACAACAGGAACTACGAACCTGCAGCGTCTGAAAAGGAGACCCCAAACACAGTAAGTTAAGCAATATGAGAAGACAGAGAAACACAGAGCAGATGAAGGAGCAAGGTAAAAACCCACCAGACCAAACAAATGAAGAGGAACTAGGCAGTCTACCTGAAAAAGAATTCAGAGTAATGATAGTAAAGATGATGCAAAATCTTGGAAATAGAATGGAGAAAATACAAGAAACGTTTAACAAGGACCTAGAAGAATTAAAGGGAAACCAAACAATGATGAACAACACAATAAATAAGATGAAAACTTCTCTAGAAGGAATCAATACCAGAATAACTGAGGCAGAAGAACGGATAAGTGACCTGGAAGATAAAACAGTGGAAATAACTACTGCAGAGCAGAATAAAGAAAAAAGAATGAAACAAATTGAGGACAGTCTCAGGGACAACATTAAATGCACCAACAATCAAATTATAGGGGTCCCAGAAGAAGAAGAGAAAAAGAAAGGGACTGAGAAAATATTTGAAAAGATTATAGTTGAAAACTTCCCTAATATGGGAGAGGAAATAGTCAATCAAGTCCAGGAAGCACAAAGAGTCCCATATAGGATAAATCCAAGGAGAAGCATGCCAAGACACATATTAATCAAACCATCAAAAATTAAATACAAAGAAAAAATATTGAAAGCAGCAAGGGAAAAACAACAAAAACATACAAGGGAATCCCCATGAGGTTAACAGCTGATCTTTCAGCAGAAACTCTGCAAGCCAGAAGGGAGTGGCAGGACATATTTGAAGTGATGAAAGAGAAAAACCTACACCCAAGATTACTCTACCCAGCAAGGATCTCATTCAGATTTGATGGAGAAATTAAAACCTTTACAGACAAGCAAAAGCTAAGAGAATTCATCACCACCAAACCAGCTTTACAACAAATACTAAAGGAACTTCTCTAGGAAGGAGACACAAGAGAAGGAAAAGACCTAGAATAATAAATGCAAAACAATTAAGAAAATGGTAATAGGAACATACATATCAATAACTACCTTAAATGTAAATGGATTAAATGCTCCAACCAAAAGACATAGACTGGCTGAATGGATACAAAAACAAGACCCATATATATGCTGTCTACAAGAGACCCACTTCAGATATAGGTACACATACAGACTGAAAGTGAGGGGATGGAAAAAGATATTCTATGCAAAAGGAAATCAAAAGAAAGCTGGAATAGCAATTCTCATATCAGACAAAATAGATTTTAAAATAAAGACTATTACAAGAGACAAAGAAGGACACTACATAATGATCAAGGGATCAGTCCAAGAAGGAGATATAACATTTGTAAATATTCATGCACCCAACATAGGAGCACCTCAATACATAAGGCAAAGGCTAACAGTCATAAAGGGAGAAATCAACAGTAACATGATCATAGTAGGGGACTTTAACACCCCACTTTCACCAATGGACAGATCATACAAAATGAAAATATATATGGAAACACAAGCTTTAAATGATACATTAAACAAGATGGACTTAATTGATATTTATAGGACATTGCATCCAAAAACAACAGAATACACATTTTTCTCAAGTGCTCAAGGAATATCCTCCAGGATAGATCATATCTTGGGTCACAAATCAAGCCTTGGTAAATTTAAGAAAATTGAAATCGTATCAAGGATCTTTTCCGACCACAATGGTATGAGACTAGATATTAATTACAGGAAAAGATCTGTAAAATATACAAACACATGGAGGCTAAACAATACACTACTTAATAAGCAAGAGATCACTGAGGAAATCAAAGAGGAAATCAAAAAATACCTAGAAACAAATGACAATGAAAACACGACAACCCCAAACCTATGGGATGCAGCAAAAGCAGTTCTAAGAAAGAAGTTTATAGCAATATAATCCTACCTTAAGAAACAGGAAACATCTCAAATAAACAACCTAACCTTGCACATAAAGCAATTAGAGAAAGAAGAAGAACAACAACAAAAAACCAAAGTTAGCAGAAGGAAAGAAATCATAAAGATCAGATCAGAAATAAATGATAGAGAAATGAAGAAAACAATAGCAAAGATCAACAAAACTAAAAGTTGGTTCTTTGAGAAGATAAACAAAATTGTTAAACCATTAGCCAGACTCATCAGGAAAAAAACAGAGAAGAGTCAAATTAAAAGAATTAGAAATGAAAAAGGAGAAGTAACAACTGACACTGCAGAAATACAAAGGATCATGAGAGATTACTACAAGCAACTTTTTGCCAATAAAATGGACAACCTAGAAGAAATGGACAAGCTCTTAGAAAAGCACAACCTTCCGAGACTGAACCAGGAAGAAATAGAAAGTATAAACAGACCAATCACAAGCACTGAAATTGAGACTGTGATTAAAAATCTTCCAACAAACAAAAGCCCAGGACCAGATGGCTTCACAGGCGAATTCTATCAAACATTTAGAGAAGACTTAACACGTATCCTCAAATTCTCCTAAAATACAGCAGAGGGAGGAACACGCCCCAACTAATTCTACAAGGCCACATCACCCTGATACCAAAACCAGACAAAGATGTCACAAAGAAAGAAAATTACCGGCCAATATTACTCATGAACATAGATGCAAAAATCCTCAACAAAATACTAGCAAACAGAATCCAACTGCACATTAAAAGGATCATACACTATGATCAACTGGGGTTTATCCCAGGAATGCAAGGATTCTTCAATATACGCAAATCTATCATGTGACACACCATATTAACAAATTGAAGAATAAAAACTATATAATCATCTCAACAGATGAAAAAGCTTTCAACAAAATTCAACACATATTTATGATAAAAACCCTCCAGAAAGTAGGCAAAGAGGGGACTTACCTCAACATAATAAAGGCCATACATGACAAACACACAGCCAACCTCGTTCTCAATGGTGTAAACCAGAAACCATTTCCTCTAAAATCAGGAACAAGACAAATTTGTCCACTCTCATCCTATTATTCAACATATTTTTGGAAGTTTTAGCCACAGTAATCAGAGAAGAAAAAGAAATAAAAGGAATCCAAATTGGGAGAGATGACGTAAAACTGTCACTGTTTGCAGATGACATGATACTATATATAGAGAATCCTAAAGATGCTCCCAGAAAACTACTAGAGCTAATCAATGAATTTAGTAACATAGCAGGATACAAAATTAATGCATAGAAATCTCTTGCATTCCTATAGACTAATGATGAAAAATCTGAAAGAGAAATTAAGGAAACACTCCCATTTACCACTGCAACAGAAAGAATAAAGTACCTAGTAATAAACCTACCTAAGGAGATAAAAGACCTGTATGCAGAAAATTATAAGACACTGATGAAAGAAATTCAAGATGATACAAACAGATGGAGAGATACACCATGTTCTTGGATTAGAAGAATCACCATTGTGAAAATGACTATACTACCCAAAGCAATCTACAGATTCAATGCAATCCCTATCAAACTATCAATGGCAGTTTCCACAGAAGTAGAACAAAAAATTTCACAATTTGTATGGAAACACAAAAGACCCCAAATAGCCAAACCAATCTTGAGAAAGAAAAACGGAGCTGGAAGAATCAGGCTCCCGGACTTCACACTATATTACAAAGCTACAGTAATCAAGACAGTATGGCAGTGGCACAAAAACTGAAATATAGATCAATAGAACAGGACAGAAAGCCCAGAGATAAACCCATGCACCTATGGTCAACTTACCTTTGATAAAGGATGCAAGAATATACAATGGAGAAAGGACAGCCTCTTCAATAAGTGGTGCTGGGAAAACTGGACAGCTACATATAAAAGAATGAAATTAGAACACTCCCTAACACCATATACAAAAATAAACTCAAAATGGATTAAAGATCTAAATGTAAGACCAGACACTATCAAACTCTTAGAGGAAAACAATAGGCAGAACACTCTATGACATAAATCACAGCAAGAGCCTTTTTGACCCACCTCCTAGAGAAATGGAAATAAAAACAAAAATAAACAAATGGGACATAATGAAAGTTAAAAGATTTTGCACAGCAAAGCAAACCGTAAACCAGAGGAAAAGACAACCCTCAGAATCGGAGAAAATATTTGCAAATGAAGCAACTGACAAAGGATTAATCTCCAAAATATACAAGCAGCTCATGCAGCTCAATATCAAAAAACAAACAACCCAATCCAAAAATGGGCCGAAGACCTAAATAGACATTTCTCCAAAGAAGATATACAGATTGCCAACAAACACATGAAAGGATGCTCAACATCAGTAATCATTAGAGAAACGTAAATCAAAGCTACAATGAGGTATTACCTCACACCAGTCAGAATGGCCATCATCAAAAAATTTACAAACAATAAATGCTAGAGAGGGTGTGGAGAAAAGGGAACCCACTTGCACTGTTGGTGGGAATGTAAATTGATACAGCCACTATGGAGAACAGTATGGAGGTTCCTTTAAAAACTAAAAATAGAACTACCATATGACCCAGCAATCCCACTACTGGGCATATATCCTGAGAAAACCATAATTCAAAACCATAATTCAAAAAGAGTCATGTACCACAATGTTCATTGCAGCTCTGTTTACAATAGCCAGGACACGGAAGCAACATAAGTGTCCAGTGACAGATGAATGGATAAAGAAGATGTGGCACATATATACAATGGAATATTACTCAGCCATAAAAAGAAATGAAATTGAGTTATTTGTAGTGAGGTGGATGGACCTAGAGTCTGTCATACACAGTGAAGTAAGTCAGAAAGAGAAAAACAAATACCGTATGCTAACACGTATATATGGAAACTAAAAAAAAAATGTTTCTGATGAACCTAGGGGCAGGACAGGAATAAAGACGCAGACGTGGAGAATGGACTTGAGGACACGGGGATGGGGAAGGGTAAGCTGGGACCAAGTGAGAGAGTGGCATGGATATATATACACTACCAAATATAAAATAGATAGCTCGTGGGAAGCAGCCAAATAGCACGGGGAGATCAGCTTGGTGCTCTGTGACCACCGAGAGAGTGGGATAGGGAGGGTGGGAGGGAGGGAGATGCAAGAGGGAAGAGATATGGGGTATATGTATACGTATAGCTGATTCACTTTGTTATACAGCAGAAACTAACATACCATTGTAACACAATTACACTCCAATAAAGATGTTAAAAAAAATTTTTAAAAAAGAATCAAGCATCTAATTTTCCTATGTCTAAAGTCCAAATCATTAGGAAATATATTCTCCTGTCAACACACGAATAAAATGTTTTTGTAGTTTTTGCTTAAGCTTCTGTATGCACTGAACTTGTTTACATATGAAATACAGAAGTATAATTTATAATGGCCATGTCAATCCATATAGAAATTTGTATTTATTATTAACTCTTGTATAATCTGACTTATTTCTCTGTGCTTTACTTGTCCAAATAGATTAAAAGCTCTTTGTTGGAAGAAACTGCATTTGCTATCTCTTTGTTACCCTTTTGAAAACAATTGTGCTTTCCACACTGTGATTTATTTTGCATGTCTAAACTCTAGACAAAAATGTGTAAATGCAAATACTTATTCACAATAAATGCGGTGCCCCAAGGCACTATTTCTAGCTTATAATAATTTGGGTATTATATTACATGATACTGTCTGTCAAACTATACTCCCAATCACATTACTTTTATTCTTACCAATTTACATAATGTGTGAAAAGAGAGTGAAAGGCAAAGGTATGTTCAATTTTCTCAGCCCAAGAGACAAATGAAGACACTCTTGGACCCGTAGGTTTACCTAGAAGTGAAGTCTGGCCCACTAACTCCCTTGGCTATCAGAGACCAATCACCTATGAAGTGATTAAAAATGGAAAAATAATGTTCCTTTGGGAAAAGAATATGCAAAAAATGTTGCTGCCTTCTAAACCATAAATATTCATGGGAGGGAGGAGAGAAGGAAGAGGAGAGAAATTTCCAAGGATATCACTAAGGGCTTCAGACAAAATGAATTTAATCAATCAAAAATAAGCACAAATCAGTTATTTTCAAAGTTTTTTTCTCCATTGGTAACCTGAAGTATATTAGCTTTGTATTTTCTTAAACATCTTTTTTTATTATTGTTGAAAATAAAAAACAATCTAAAATGCCTAATGCTAGAATGCTAATAATTACCCATCACATCAACAAGAACCAGATGTAGTCTTAAATTCTAATTTTTAATTAATGTTACTTATTATAGAATACTTTAATTGAACTGTGTCATGGATATTGGAACAGATAGCAGATCCAATTTTTAGCTTGGTAGTCTTATAGGATTTAGAAGTATACAAAAGCAGGAGTAAAAACTGGTTGAATTACTCATTTTCTTACTTCATTTACCATCAGACAAAACCATTAAAATCTTGCTAAGTTCACAAAGTACTCATTAAGTCTTCTGGACCCTGTGTCTTTACAGCTGTTTTCCTTATTCATCCTCATCAATCATTTAAAGTCAGGTACCTAATGTTATATATACTTTTTAATATACTTAAAATTTAAATTATGTTGGTTTAATAAATGATATGCCTGGAAATACATGTGAAAATTCTGTGCAATGAGAAACCCCAATTTTATCATTATATAAAGCCATGGTTATATCCTTCGTTTCAAGCAAATTTAGAATCCATTTATAAGAACCAAACAGGGGCTTCCCTGGTGGCACAGTGGTTGAGAGTCCGCCTGCCGATGCGGGGGACATGGGTTCATGTCCCGGTCCTGGAGGATCCCATGTGCCGCGGAGCGGCTGGGCCCGTGAGCCATGGCCGCTGAGCCCGTGCGTCCGTAACTGATATTGCTTTAATTGTTTAATTGTTTTTCGCATATGAAATTCCCTAAGCTTAGCAGAGTTTTTTTTATACTTTGCTTTGAATATATTGTCTCTCTGCTCTATTAAATCTACTGGCATTATTTTCCAGTGAGTTACATAATTTTCCCTTATGAGGTTTCAGAGTTCTTACATGACTCAGAATCATTTCCTAAAGACTCTGAGGAACCCAGGGCCCAGGTGTTACTTAAGCTGTTTTCTAAACTCAGTACTTTACTACATATAACTTTCTCCTTCCACAATTTACTGAAAAATAATAATGTTGTATTACACTTGTACCATATATACTGATTAATAGGTAAGTAATTTCGTGACTCATTATTTATTTTTCAAAGAAAAAAATCTCAAAAGATCATTAAGAAAAGCTCACTTCTGGTAGTGCTGAAGAGGTTATCAAACAACAGGCCATTTCTGGGAGCTTAGGCACACTCACTAATCAGGTGACTTTGTGAAATTCAAAGGTATGGTCAACTCTCCTTAATTTAAAGGAAACATTATTTTAATAATAAGCATTGGGAAATCTCAGGTAGAGTGATTTGCCAAAAAAAGTATGGCTTGTGATTTTTAAAGAATGGATTACTGTCCTAGTTCGACTATTAATAGGCTTCCTGGACCTACACACAACCATCTAACCTGCACGAATTACTTACCCTCTTTGGGACACATTTTTTCACACCTTTAAAATAAAGGCAGTTGGACTAGAATTTCTGGAATCATTTCCAGCTCACACAGGCTGTAATTCTATAGCGTCGGTAGTTACGGCTGTACATGGTTACCAACATGAAAATAATTCTTAAATGGCATCAGAAAATGAACTAAATTAGAAATGACTAATGTGTTGTTTTTTTTAAAATATATGCTCAAATTTGGAGTTCAGTCTTTATTTTTCTGGGAATCAAGTAAGAATCTTATCTAAAGTGTCCAAAACTAGATGCTTTCAAAATCCAGGTTAATTCTAGAAGTTAATACATTCTAACTTGATGCTTGAGTCTTTTTGAACTAATTAGGTACTGTGTAACATTACTGATGAAGATTATGGTTACACTGATACTATAATTTAAAATTACTCCATGAATTATAAATTATCAGAACAAAAGAAGGAAGTTTAAATTTAATATAACTTTTTATTCTTCATTGTTTGACCCATTTGGAAATTCCACAGCACCCTTTGGAGAACATTTGTTAATTAGACTACCTATAATAAAACCAAGCTCTAAAGCTAAAATTTAATAAACACATGCAGTTGATTAATTTGTAGAACTCTAAGGTGAGTATCTCAAGTATGAATGTCAATGTATAGAAGCTTATCGGTAAAAAAAGAAAATCTGAGCAATGGTCATTTGATAATGACTCCATCCTCCAAGTACAATCCTCATACTCTGATTTAAATACAACCAAAATGAACATAAAGAAACACCTGCCAGAAGAGCTGGCACAAACAGTACTGGATCTGATCCTACTCCTGTCATATCATTCCCTCCCCCTTTTACCTTTAATCCACATTTTCTTTCTTTCATACCTAATCATCGTCTATGATACTACATAATTCACTTACTTGTTAGGATTATTTTTTATCGTCTGCACGTCCTAAGAGAAGGCCATATTTTGCTCACTGATGCAGCTCAAGTCCTAGGACGGCCTGGCACTTAGTAATTATTAACCAAATACTTGGTTGACTGAATGAAGAAATGGAGTTTGCAGTGGAATAAAATGTATCCAGGTATGGGTCTTTATTCTCAGCTGAAATCACAGTACTATACATAAAAAACTCCATCAAGCCAGTATAGTTTATAAAGTTCATATTGGGCTTGGCTGGACATTTACTTCTTCTGTTATAAAAAATCAGTCTGTCATGGGATGGTGCACATGTACCTTACTCGTTAAAGACGAGCAGTTAACAAAAGAACAAAGTGAATTCCCTAAACATCAGCATGAACTTAGAAGAGCTTGTGGCTGACACCCATCAAATCTGTTTGACTTTAGCCAACTTGATGAAATTGCCATCTAGAATTTTCTTATTCAAAGGATGAGACCAATATCTTAGTAACCTACATTATAGTAATGTGTGGTTTACATAATTCAATTTGAATTTATTACAGATGCAATTATTTTAATACTAGGAGAAAAAAGATGCTATTTGAGCAATCTTTACTTTCTCAAACAAAGTAAGGAAAGTCTGAACCATATGGTTGAAGTTGAGGCCTAGTAAGAAAGAAATTAAACTGAAGAAAATGTATGTAAATTAGAAAAATTGTGCCATCTAGGGAAAAAACGCTACTGTAGAATATAATAGCTTCATTAAAAAATTTTTTTTTGCTGAAGTAATATATCATACAGGCCAATGTACTACATTTTTATTTTTGAATATTTTTTCTCCTTTTATTTTGATAGGAGTGTCACATGCTGGCATACATGGCATTTCTTTACAATTTTAGGTCAGGAAAAATAAGCTTTTTCCTCTCATAATTTTTATAATGCTCTACAAAGTCTGCCATCATAAACCACTTTGCATTTATTATAAATAGGTATTACATTAGGAAAGCAATTCAAATGTATTCCATTTCACTTGTGAAGCTAAGCAGCTTTGCATTATAACTAAGTTGAGTTAATGGGACTATGCTTAAAGAATGTGTTAACCTGGAACTGAAGTTACCCACTTGTTTCCTACGCAACTTAGGAGTCTACAAAATGAAGGCAGGAACCCTGCTGTGAGCAGGATAGGAAAATTATTATAATCTGCATTCCTAAATTGAACGAGAATTTTTGCTCAGCAGAAACCTCTTGACTGAAAAAACTCTGAAATTGTATCCTGCTGTTAAGAATACCTGTTGGGGTAGGGGGGAATCCAAACATCCCACTTTTCTTCAAATCAAATAAGTGTAAGGCATACATTTACAGTCTTAGTGGAAGCTATCTTTCATTTCACAAAGAGAAGCAACTTGTAACCCTTTTTGCTGAAAATGAAAAAAAAAATTTCATTAACCAAGTACTTAATCTTGGTTAATAGGTACTTTTAACTCTCTTTGATATCAAAATACTTTCTCTTGAAAATAAATTTCAGTATACATGTTTTGCTTTATAATACAGAAGGTGACATTCTTTTGTTTTAGTCCAGCACCTAAAATACAGATTATTGATATTTCTTGGGATGTTTTTAGAAGTCTGCTGAACAAACTCCTATGGTAGCCCTTAAAGCCATTATTTATTCATGATTGTATACCTTTATTATGTATTATACATATTAGCATTCACATGAAGTTTTTCTTTTGTCTTAGTTAATGCCTTTGGCCCTAAGCATCACTTTTTCTGATATTAAGATTCTAACTCCTAATTTCTTTAGATTGTATTTGCCTAGTAAACTTTTTTAAAAATTGTTTTTAGTACTGTTTTATTTTAGTGGACTAGGTAAACAGTGGATGTGAATATGTGTACTGGGCTGTGAGGCAGTATTTTTTTTTTACTCTGGATTTTGTCAAAAAGGCATGCAATCCACTGGTATAGTTATTGACAGAGAAAATTTGTGATATCCTAAGTATTCCATTGAAGCAAAAATCCCATTAACCACAGCTGTTTTCAAACAATTAGAAACATGCCATCAGAAAAGTACCAAAGTACCAAATGGTATCAGGGGAAATGGAAGTTTGAGTTGAATGCCCAAAGAATAATTGAGAATGTGAAAAGAAATTGTTTTTATAAATCTTAAAATAATAAGTGCTAAGATAATCATGACTGCCATCATGGTATGACTGACCATAAAACTCTGAAATTCCTTATGGGATTAGCAGAGTTTTGCTTGGTGTGGTAAAGTGTGACCCGTCTCAATACCCAGCACCAGCAATTGCCATTTTGTGACTGCTACCTTCCCCTTTCCATCCACTCCTTGCAGTCTTATATTAAAAACCTAATTTTTACAGGCTTCCCACCAATACATAGGCCCAGTCTCCAGGTCCTTGTTTTCTCCATTATCCCCTCTAACCAGTTAGAGTTTAAGCACTGATAATTCTTCCTTCAAAAGATGCATTGCATCCATGTCTTTCTCTTTCCACTTCCCTTCTCACTTCTTGTCCAGACTATTGTTTTAACCACCTATCCAGCCCCTCTACTCTACTCGGCCTATCCTTTCACTTTCAAATTTTTGAATAACTTTGTTTTTGTTGTATCCTGCTATCTGTAGAGACAGAATTTGGTTCAGCACTGTGATCTAAGTTGAAAATATTTTCTTAAAAAAAAATCTATATATTTCTTTACATTTACTGACATGAAAGATACAACAAACCTATTTTGTCATAATATTTTTAAGTTTTCTATTAAAGGTTTTAAGTCTTAAAAAACTTTCATTATATGATCTTTCTTTGCTTAATATATGTACGTAACTTCTTAAGAATATTTAGGGCTTCCCTGGTGGCGCAGTGGTTGAGAGTCTGCCTGCCAATGCAGGGGACACAGGTTCGTGCCCCGGTCCGGGAAGATCCCACATGCTGTGGAGCGGCTGGGCCCGTGAGCCACAACTACTGAGCCTGCGCGTCTGGAGCTTGTGCTCCGCAAAAAGAGAGGCCGCGGCAGTGAGAGGCCCGCGCACCGTGATGAAGAGTGGCCCCCGCTCGCCGCAACTAGAGAAAGCCCACGCACAGAAAAGAAGACCCAGCACAGCCAAAAATAAATAAATAAATGAAATTTAAAAAAAAAAAAAAGAATATTTAATGGAGTGCACATTTTCTTCTAATTTGTAACTTTATAAGCTCATATGATAACCTACATATAAAGTTTGTAACTTCATATAATAAACTTGATCTTCTATATCTTTAGAATATTCACTATTTCCCTATTATGACTGACAGAAAAAGTAGCATTTTTTCCCCTCTGTCTCCCATTCTTTGTCAACTAATGTTGAGCATTAACATGACCTTCCTTAGTGCCTTTTTTTTTCTAGCTTATACTTTTATGACTTGATTTGTCAGGTTTAAGTGGTATCTGATTCATAGATATTGAGAATAAAGCAATCAGCTAACTTTATATACCAGTTTCTTTCTGTTGTGTCCTCCTAATTTTTGTTAGTTACTTTAATTCTACAGGATATTATACTTTTATGCTCTATTCTGTCACCCTAATCTTCATATCTGTTTTAGATTTAGTTTTAGAATTAAATACATTCAATGCTCACGAGCAGTCCTTTTTCAGTAGTGTCTACAGTCATCTCTTGGTTTGATGGAGTTTGTCCTCTAATAGTCGCCTCAAGAAGGGCTCATGATAGCAACATTTCCTGAATTCCATTATGTTCAGAATATTTGTCTCTAGCTTTTACACCTTGAAGCCAGTCTGACAGGTTATAAAATCCTTGGTACACACTTTCTTTTCCTATAATGATGGTGAATTCACCATCTCCCAAGGCATCCTATCTCATTGTTGGATATCTCATCTGTTACTAGGTGAGTTTCTTTTTAAGTTTTGCCAAAATCGGTCTCTTTGTAATTTTCTAATAGAGTAGCCTACAGTCTCTTCTACGTAGAACTCTCCAAATATTTCTCTTCTCCAGGATAAAAGTAACAAGTCATTGAAGGAAAGTTCTCCAGAATACCTTTTAATAGACTTAATGATTTGTTTATTCAGTCAGCTCAAGTCATTGCATCTTCCTTGCGCTTCTTGTGCCTTCCTCATAGCACTGTTTTAAAGCAAGTCAGAGTTATCATTTTAGAGGGACCATTGGGATCATCTAGTACAAAGGCATCATTTTAGGAAGAAGAAACAGGCCCAGGGAGAGGCAAAGAGATTTTCCCAAGGTCAGTCCGCTACCAGGAAACTGAGTCTAACTTTGAACCCAGGTGATCCCCAGGCAAACGTTCTTCCCACTTCACTGAGTCCTTCAAAAATACAACGATCAATTTTTGTGTGTGTGTGTGGTGAGACTATTGAAGATCTCTTCTCTTAATTATGTGAGTGATGAATGTGCTAACTAACCTTATCATGGTAATCATGGTATCATGGTAATTGCATTATATAAATGTATCATATATAAATGTATCAAATCATCACGTTGTACACCTTAAGCTTACACAGTGTTATACATTAATTACATTTCAATAAAGATGGAAAAAATAAAATAGTAAAAAACGTTTCAATGCACTTAAAGAACTCACTGTATGCCCCGTCACATAAGGGAAATTACCTAATGTCTGCTAGATGATTATCATTTCATTTCTTATTCCAGCTACGTATGAAACAATACAATATACAGGATAGCCATATCAGAGAATTTAGAGTGGGTTTGCTGTTCATTTACATAAATTGTCACTTTCATTTTCTGTTTCTTGAAACTGACAAACTTCAGATAATTGCAGATTTCATTTTCCTACTGTAAACTCTGTAAACCATCATTTTGAAATCAAATTACACAGCTTATGCTTAAAACATAAGGGCCAGATTCTATCTTCAAATATACCACCCACTCTCTAACAGCAGAATTTGGCCCTAAAAACCCATTAACAAATATTGTCATTAAACTAAAGAGCTAATTACTTTGGATTCAGACAGAATAAACAAAATCATAGGCCAACCTCAGCTGGTAGTAATAATGGTAAGACTAACCGTATGTTACACTGGAGATTTAAAGAACAAAGACGTACTAACACTAATGTAACCAAACATAGAAAATTATCTTCCAAACGGAGCAAACTATTATAGTTAGAAAATTCTTGAAAGCACATTGGAATTACGTGATATAAGAAATAAAGAATATTCTAAGAAATTAATGTCATAATTCAAAATTTTCAGTGTTTAATGAGGAGGGAAATGAGAAATTTATCTACTGCAATATTCCACAAATGAAGAATTACATCTAAAAATCATTTTGATCTAATTGGAAGTACTATTCTCATATTCAAATCAGTTTAATACTATACTACAAGATGCAAGAGCCTTGCTTTAAGGCTATTTTAAATAACCATTAGCAGGACTACTTTATAGTTCTATGAAAGTGAACTTCCCAGATAACTGAACATTTTCTCAGCTCTTAAAAAATATGTTAAAATTACTTTAATAATATATACTTTAGAAAAAGTTTTATAAATCCTGAGGAGCAATAAAAATTAGCCATGATTTCATCAATCGATCATAACCATCAATAATATTATGATGTAGATCATTTCAATTTTCTTCCTATGCATCTGTAGCTTTTCTTAATCAAAATGGGACCATATCACAACATAGTTTGTAACTTGTTGTTTTCATTTACAATATATTATGAGCATTTTGCCACATCAATTTTACTTTTGCTACATCAATTTAAATGACTTTCGAACTTCTCAAATTGAGAATAATAGACATTTTAATTATTCTGGATATCTCACAAATATCATTATTACACTGTTTCATAATAACACTAATACTCCCCAGAGATTCCTACATATTTAGATCTCCTTTCTCCTATACCGAATGGTCCCAGATGGCTCTGCTGCTCTAAAGCTCTATCTTACCTTCAGCTCTTTTTCCCTCTCTCTCAATATCAGATTTCCAGATACAGCTAACCTTGGCTGAAATAAACCTAAATTTGCTATTTTCATTTCTAGATTAATGACATGGCAGATTATCTACTGACAACTAAAATAATACATGATTTCAAATTGAATTACATTTATAAGTACCTAGGTATTTTCTTCACTTCCTCAAACTTCATCTTGGAGGAAAAATTCCTCCTACCTTTCTCCCTCAAGAAATCATTATTGCAAAACACTTGGCTAGTTTCTCCTTGTTAATAACTCATACCTGACCAGATTGATGTTTACTGCTCTTTGTATTAAGCTTTTTACCAGCAAATTTGGAAGACAAAAGAATACTATGATACATGAGGGGACCAGACTAGATCTCAATGGTCCATTTCTGCTCTAAAACTTTATGCTTCTATGAAGTTTCTGTATTTATTCTTTTGTTGTATATTTTACTTCATGAGTATGGAGGCTGTTTCACTCAGGTTCCCTGAAGCTACATTGTAAGTTTTCTATAGGAAGCCACAATTTAAGATAAATAAGCCAATGATAATGAACACGACTCGCTTGAGGACACAATTCTATTCTTTCTCCACCTGCTCCTCTGCAAAGAAAAAAAAAAGAAGACAAAAGAAAGAAAGCGTGGAAAAGTAGTTTCTATATTTTTCTGAAATTGAAGTATTATAAAAGATCTGCACTAAAAGCTTTATGAAGTCTTATCTGGAGACTCTGTTGAACCATAAACTTGTATACTATATATTTAAGGATTTTTACTATCTTGTGTACTACAAATTTTAGAATTTTCCATCAGATGGCAATCTGATTATTGAAAACAGTTCTAACAACAAATGTACATGAAAATTCATTGTTAGAGTTAACCCAATTCTGTAAATCTTTTATTTTGGTTACTTTAAGTGTTGCTTTATTTCATTTTATTATTTTTTAATTTTTTATTGAAGTATAGTTGATTTACAATGTTGTGTTAGCTTCTGGTGTGCAGCAAAGTGATTCAGTTTAAAATTTTTATGCTGCTTTATTTTATGCATATAACTATATTCATTTTCCTTGTGTAATACTAATAGGTAATGTGTAGCTAACTTGCATTATATGGGCACACTTCTTTTTGATTAGGGTTTATTTTTGCCTTTTGATACTTTTTGGACAAGAAAGTGTATACGATATGAATAAGTTCACACAAAGACTAACAGAAAAGAAAATAGCTATAAGCCTGAAACTCAAAGGATTTTGATTAAAAACTTCACTCTTCACTGTAAAAGTAGTATCATATTGAGCCTTTAAAAAAAATCATCACAATTTAAGGTCTGAATATGTCCGTACCAGCCTCTTCTTCTACTGAAATAAAAATGCAAACCTTTTATGAATTTAAAATTGCAAATAATAAAGATGAAGTTGCTAAATTATATATAGGAAACAGAAATAAAATAAAGTGACATTCAATGAATGTATATTTACCCTGTTATAAATATAGCACATGATTTCTAAGGTTTAATCTGCAGAGGAAAAGAGTAGCTAAAGGCATATTAAGCAGATCTGTTCTTTTCAAATCTAAGGCTGAATTTTTAAAATGAAGAGAAAAAGAAAAAACCGTCAAAAAAAATGCTTAGCCAACCCTCAGTAGTAATTCATTATTATCACCTTCTAGATACTTCTTAGAATTAGATCCATAAACATCTGAATAAGTTAAAACATTATGTGGAACAGAGAAACAGCTAAAGAGAGCAATGGCAGGACTGTCACTCTAAAAGAGAGATAGAGACATCGGGGAAATTAGCTCATCATACTGAACTTTAGAAAGGAATACTGGGGCTCCCCTGGTGGTGGAGTGGTTGAGAGTCTGCCTGCTGATGCAGGGGACACGGGTTCGTGCCCCGGTCTGGGAAGATCTCACATGCCGCGGAGCGGCTGGGCCCGTGAGCCATGGCCGCTGAGCCTGCGCGTCCAGAGCCTGTGCTCCGCAACGGGAGAGGCCACAACAGTGAGAGGCCTGCGTACCACCAAAAAAAAAAAAAACCCAATCCAAAAATGGGCAGAAGACCTAAACAGACATTTCTCCAAAGAAGATATACAGATCAAACACATGAAAGAATGCTCAACATCATTAATCATTAGAGAAATGTAAATCAAAACTACAATGAGATATCATCTCACACACGTCAGAATGGGTGGGAATGTAAATTGATACAGCCACTATGGAGAAAAGTATGGAGTTTCCTTAAATAACTAAAAATAGAACTCCCATACGACCCAGCAATCCCACTACTGGGCATATACCCTGAGAAAACCATAATTCAATAAGAGTCATGTACCAAAATGTTCATTGAAGCTCTATTTACAATAGCCAGGACATGGAAGCAATCTAAGTGTCCATCGACAGATGAATGGATAAAGAAGATGTGGCACATATATACAATGGAATATTACTCAGCCATAAAAAGAAACAAAATTGAGTTATTTGTAGTGAGGTGGATGGACCTAGAGTCTGTCATACAGAGTGAAGTCAGTCAGAAAGAGAAAAACAAATACCGTATGCTAACACATATATATGGAATCTAAAAAACAACAACAAAAAATGGTCATGAAGAAACTAGGACCACGATGGGAATAAAGACGCAGACCTACTAGAGAATGGACTTGAGGATACGGGGAGGGGGAAGGGTATGCTGGGACAAAGTGAGAGAGTGGTAACGTATATATGGACATATATACACTACCAAATGTAAAATAGATAGCTAGTGGGAAGCAGCCGCATAGCACAGGGAGATCAGCTCGGTACTTTGTGACCACCTAGAGGGGTGGGATAGGGAGGGTGAGAGGGAGGGAGATGGAAGGGGGGAGATATGGGGATATATGTATATGTATAACTGATTCACTTTGTTATAAAGCAGAAACTAACACACCATTGTAAAGCAATTATACTCCAATAAAGATGTTAAAAAAAAAGAATATTGGAAAGGATTAATAATTCAATTGGGGGGGGATCAAAAAAGGAGCACTAATTTAGCACTAATTTAAAATATGTCTTCCTTGTTTATTCTTGTGACTGAAGGAAACAAACCACATAAAACCCCTTTAAATGAAGTTTGAAAATTAGAAGTACATTATTTTAAATGCCAATTTCCATGTTTCTCAAAGGTCCGAGACCCACTTTCATCAGGATCTTTTGGAGGTGAGTAGCTGTAAAAATGCAGATTGCTGGACCATATCCCAGTCTAGTGAATCTAACTCTCTGTGAAATATGCCCAGGAATCAGCATTTTAAGAACCTCTCTCTCCCCTATGTCACTCTCATGCATATTAGAATTTGGGAACCACTGTATGCCATGCTTTTTTGGGTGAAACTGATTTCAGGTATCAAGATAACCACTGTGCCTTGCTTGTATTTATATTTACATGACATATAACAAGTTTTGAACTTTGTATTTTATTTACCTTTTTTTGCTGCAGAGCTACACATAGCTGGCTATTTTCCTTATATTCAACAACTGCTTTTACTTTTGTATATTTAAAAAAATATATTAAATATTCACTTTTGATGTAATTAAGAGTTACACAAGAATGTGAGTTACTTCCAAAGTTCTCTTACCTTCAAATCCTTATTCTTATTCAGAAAGTTCTGAACATATACAATGGAAATTTTCAAGAAGAATATATGCAGTGGATTCTCTGTTTAATTTTCAAGTGTTTCAGAGCTGGCCAAGGAGACTCCTGAGGTGGACACCAGAAACGCCACTGAGAAGGGAAGACAGCAATGCTGAAGCCTCTGGGTACCTGATTACCTCTGAACAGAACAGAAAAACAAATAGTTGGTCACCTGAAATTCACAGAGAATCTGCTATGGAGAAGGTTATTTTCAGTAAACTAGCACTGTTACTAAATTTAAACTTGGCCTGGGTTCGCTGCTCCCTGATTTAGCACCGTTGTTATTTAAAATTTCATATCACTGTGAAGTCAGAATTGTGTGATGCTGCTGTCTGCAGAGGATTCTGGTTGAATTCATATTGCTTTAATTGACTACTTTTCTAAACATTGCATCAAGTGGTATAATTACTAATTTTAGTTTTGATATGCAGGTGCTACATTTTGGTGCTGAATTTCTTCCTAAGTCAAGGCTGATGAGGTCTTTTGGAAATACATCCTTATGTGAGACTCTATCACATCTCATAAAAGATAAAATGTGATACTTTACTAAATCCCAATGGAATCATCTGGTACTTTTGCTATGTTTTCTTTAACATGGGTAATGATTGCCAAGATAATTAGACATAAATAAAAATTATATCCTTTGTACTCAATATGTGTTGCCTACTCAGGGAAACCAAAATTCTAGCTTCTTTGCTGCATGAGTTAAGCAGGTGTTAGTAGTAGCTAATGGAAAAAGAGAATAAAATACCCATTTTAAAAATTGGTAATTAATCATGAAAATATTCTCCCAAAGGGTAGAGGAAGCATCATGCACAGATAAATACCAAGTCAAATACAAAATAAGAGTGTAATACATATGCAAGCACAGAGCATACTGTAGAACGATAGGTTTTCACGGAAGAGCTTACTGTTTGGCCACCCAAAATCCATTTCCAACTTTCTTCTTGCTTGCTATGACTCACAGAAATAGAGAACAGAAAATCAAACGTTCACTCTCTTGGCCTCCCTTACTGCTAAGAGTGGTCATGCGATCCCATTCTGGCCCATGAACTATAAGAAGTACACTGGGTTAGAAATCCAGGCAGACATTTGTTTTATTGATAAATAGAAAGGTTCCTTCTCTTCTCTTTACCACACAATTGCTTGCCTTGAATGAGGCTGGGATACTTGGAGGTAGAGCAGTCACCTTGTCACCGTGATGTAAAACATAACAAAAGTCCAGAGAAACTCAAAGATTTCGGCCCTGTTATCGATGAGCAGCTGAACCAACACTACTAACTGTTTCCTTTGGAATTGTACTTGTTTAAACCACCGGGTTTTCTGTTGCTAACAGAATCATTGTAGGTTGACGAAATGCTCAAAAAACATTTGTTAAACAGTAAGTGCCACTGCTATGCTTGTAGTGATACCTATCTTTATAAATTGCAAAGTAATCTGCAAGTTCTCATTCTATGTAGTCAAGGACAGCTTTCATTCTGACAGAGGTTGGAACTTGCCTTCTTTTGACTCCTAGGAAAGTTGTGCATGTGGGGAATAATGGGTCACAAGGTGGTGGTAACTAACTAGAACAAAATGAAATGAAAAGCCTAGCTCAGAGCTAAGTTCGGAATAAAAGGGTCAAGTACTACGGTAAAAGAAAGGTTTTCATTTTTGCCTCAGTGCCAAAGCTACCACATTAGTCGAAATCTCAGTGGAAGAGTTTGAAGTTCCACCATTATTATATTACTAAGTCCTGTGGATTCTTCGTCTGAAATATTGTTCACATCCATTACTTCATTACTGGCTTCCTTTCATCAACATTTCTTACTCAATCCCAGTCTGGGTTTTCACTTTCTCTATCCTAAACTATTGCCATAGACTCTTTAACAGATTTCTTTTTCTGTTTTTCTTAAACATTCCCATATGTACTATAGTTGCCTCAAGTCTTAATTTTTTGAAATAGTTTCACTGGATGCCTCTTCTGTTCAAATCACAAGAACTTTTAGTCTATTAGATTAAGAACAAGGTCTTTAACTTGGCATTTAAGACTCCTTATAACATAACTCCTAGATTTCCTATCTCCCTTCCCCAATACTCTAGGTAGTTTAGTGAGAGGATTTGTCTCCACTCCAGAGGTACACCCTGACTAGGTTAAAATAATCCATGTACCTCAATCTCTACCTACAATATTAGCGATGAGCACACAACCTTAATAGGTCAATGATCTCCATTCTGGGGTTTTCATTGCCCTATTGTGTAAATAAATAAATAAATAAATGAATTTTGTTTTTCTTGCTGGACATAAGCATATGAACATGTAGCATCTGGAACTACTAGCAACCACCTTGGGATCATCAGAGGAGAACTTGCTAGAACTCAAGTCAACACCAAGGAAATAGCTGAAAAACAGATAAAAAGGATCTGAGTTCTGAGCTTGGTGTTTCACCCTGGGACAGAGCTTTGCTTGCAGGTAGAATACCCTGAATGTCTCAGTTATGTGTGAATTTATAGATTCCTTTTTTTTTGTATTAAGCCAGTTTGGGTTGGTATCTGTTACTTGCAGCCAAAATCTTTACAGTCTGTTTATTTATATTTTTATTGTGTTCCTGCCATTTCATTCATTTCTGCTTCTCTCTCTTCCTATCTATATTCTACCTCTTTTCATGATCCAGTCCTCTTCCCCATGAAATGTCTCCAGAGTTTTCTAATCTAAACCACTTTATTTTCCACTGTATATATTGATAAGAGAGCCCATCAAAGTATATGATGCTATCATTTGATGACTCTCAAATCTTATCTTTAGCTTAACATTTTCTTCTAACTGAATAGTTGAAATCTAAACTTGAATGTCTTGAAGGTCCCTCAAACTGAATTTTTCCTAACTGGATTCATAAAAACCTTCCTCTCAAATACACCTTTCCTCCAGTGTTGCCTATTTTTGTAAACAGCACCATCAGCCATTAGTTAAACAAGCCAAAAAGCAAGGCCTTCAACCTTTAAAAAAAGGAATCAGAGTAGATTTAATCCTTCTTTTCCCCCTTAGCCCCAGTACCTGATTATCAAATGCTTTTGATTTTACTGCTTAAATAATTTTAAAATCTATCTACTTTGTCCCCTTTCTTTCTCTATCTTCCTCTTTCCTTTTCTCCTCCACTATCATCACCACTACCACCACCACCACAACCTCTAAAACCTTGTCTGTTGCCTGGAATACTGCATGGCTTTTTTCTGTCTCTCATCTCACATTTTGTTTCTCTTCACTAAATTCTCCTCATGGCATTTAGATCTTTTAAAAACACACAACTGATCATGTCAACCCCTTGTTTAAAAGCCTTCAATGCCTTCTCATTGTTCTCAGGGTAAAGAACAAGGACTTACATCACCCAGTCCCTACCTCTTCATCCTCATATCCCTAGAGAGAAGTGACTATTTCTGTTTATAATTATCCTCATTTTTAAAATACCCTGCATTCAGCAGAGTGCTTAGCACACAGTAGGCACTCAATAAATATTTGTTGAATGAATGAACAATTTCCTTGCAATAACTCCTGAACCAAGAACCATCTTGTGTTATTATTTTTTCCTGTATATTTTATTTTTTGAATTACTTAGTACGCTGAAGGCAAAGAAATGTCCTATTTCTTTGTACTATATAGCAGAATGCTATGTAAGTAGTAGGGGTTCAGAAGACATTCAACTGTATTGATAATGATATTTCTTCTACTCTGACTCTTTCTTAAAAGGATAAGATTAAAGTGAACAAGGGGAAATATATTATTAGTCTGTCAAAAATGGAAGTAAAAAATAGGTAACTTGTTTCTGGATCCCAATTCTACAGAATCTGTATAGATTAATTATAAAGGAGCTGTTTTTCTGCATGACATGAAGAACCTTCAGATAAGCCCTGAGTTATGTGAATAAACACTCAAACATGATGTTTGCTGTTTTCACTGTCATACTTTCAAATATTTTATATTTCTTTTTAAAAATCTTTTGTCTTTGAAGAATATAAGCAAAAATTCAATAGTTTCAATAATTTTAAAAATATTTATTTTTTTGGGGTTGCATTGGGTCGTAGTTGTGGGATGTGGGACCGTTTGTTGCAGTGCGTGGGCTCTTTGTTGCAGTGTGCGGGCTTCTCTCTAGTTGTGGCACGTAGGCTCATTAGTTGTGGCGCGAAGGCTCTCTAGTTGTGGTGCACCGGCTCTGTAGTTCTGGCATGTGGGCTTAGTTGCCCTGCGGCATGTGGAATCCCAGCTCCCTGACCAGGGATCAAACCGGCATCCCCTGCATTGCAAGATGGATTCTTAACCACTGGACCACCAGGGAAATCCCAATAGTTTCAATAATTAAAAGCTAAAGTCTTTTGGAGCTGAGACAAGTTATTTTGGAAAATAGTTATCCCAAGTACAAATTAATTCCTAGTTATTGGATATTTACCTGAAAGGGGCAAAAAGAACTTGCAGGTATTCCAAAGTAGGGATGAAATTTTAGCCTATGCTATATACTGATATTACCTTAAATAAGATATTTCTTAGGGTAACCTATAATAAGAACATGCACTGGAGTCTAAAGGTAATGAAGCAGTGGGGCTGTAAGTGTTATTAAACAGGAGGATACAGGGATACATGTTTCTCAAAGGCTTCTGACTGTGTTAACTGTAGCCAGAAAATGCTTAAGTTGAAAAATGGTAGATAGAATTGAGGGGAGCCAGAAGGGGAGAGGCCATGAAATTTAAGAGTAGATAATGCAAATTTTGTGCCTGAATAAAATTCTTGAGCAGGCTTAAACATCTGTTTCTTAAAAACTAGTTGAAGTTGGCCTAAGGCTTACTTATATACGAGGTAATCGCCTTTGGGGTTCTATAGACTTGTTGTTTAGTTATAAATATCTTCTAGTTTTCTCAGGGTATTGAATCTGTTAGGGAGTTTGTAAAATTAAAAAAAAAAGAAAGGAAAGAAAAAAAATTGAAAAAGAAACCTCTTGCACAAAACGCATTTTAAGAATGACTACAAATAGTTTTCTTAAAAATCAGAGAGCAGGTCTTCCCTGGCGGCACAGTGGTTGAGAGTCCGCCTGCCGATGCAGAGGACATGGGTTCATGCCCCGGTCTGGGAAGATCCCACATGCCGTAGAGCAGCTGGGCCTGTGAACCATGGCCACTGAGCCTGCGCGTCCGGAGCCTGTGCTCCGCAATGGGAGAGGCCACAACAGTGAGAGGCCCGCGTACCGCAAAAAAAAAAAAATCAGAGAGCAGGCTATTTTATAATTTTTACCCAGCTATTAAAAGATATTTTAAGAAACTAGTGATTTGTAACTTAATATTCAACTGCTTTTCAAGCAAAATTCCACCAGTATATAGTCATGATTTCTTTTCTCCTGTAACTTAAACTCCAAGGGATAGGCTGAAGTGGCCTGTTTATTTTGCTTCTCTTTATGTAAATAAAAAATAAGCTTAATTGCATGAAGGAAGGACCTTATGCTCTGCCTCTTTTTACATGCTTCTTTTCTGTATGATGGGAAAAATTATTTTCAAGTATACGGTATTTCACTGGCTAAACTTTTCTGTTTTGTTAATTTCTATAGCTATTGGCAAGATTGGGTTAGTCCTTTTGCATGAAAATTGACATGTGTTCTATAATTATAGTAAAACCTTTTGCTTTTTTTGAATTTTATTTTATTTTTTATACAGCAGGTTATTAGTTATTTATTTTATAAATATTAGTGTATATATGTCAATCCCAATCTCCCAATTCATCCCTTTTGTATTTCTTTAAAAACTGATTCCTTTAAGAGTATGAGATTGCCAATGGATGTCATAGCCATTCTATAATGCAAGTAGTGAAGTTTTAAAAAACACGTGGAGTACAGATGTTCATGAGTGCTACAAAAAGAATATAAGCTTGCCTATTTATGTATATTTTTTGTAGGTTTTTCTCAATATTGCATTGAAATGTAAAAAGTTTTATTTATCTACCTCTGGCTCAAAGATTTAGAGTACCCTATAACAGCACCTACTAGTAAAAAGCAAAATTCTCTCATAATTTTGAAAACTTCCTAAGGAAATGAGAGAAATAATATCATATGATGAGAATTAAATAAGTAAAAGCTACACATAAGACATCTGTGATTATTCCTAGATGATTGACCTTCTGTGATTATCTCAATAAAAGAAACACTGAGAGTTTGGGAACTCCCTATAGTCCATTAAGGAGATCTGGAAATAATTTCATTGCAAGGAGACAGGACTGGAAAATGACTAGAGAAGCTAAAATTGTATCACAACAGGAAGGGAATGGCTAGAGAGGGCAGTAGCTTAAGTTTTGTTTTTTCTATGTTAGAGGATCCATCTCCCACAAAATAATCCTTACACAGAATCCTAGCATTCTGTGGAACATGGATTGACCACTACTAGCTTTGAGAATGAAGAAGAGAAAATCCAGAAATCAGAAGTTGCCAGGGTGGATGAAGAGCTTGCATCCTCCTGCAAACAGAAGTCACATCTTCAGAATATTCCTCACACTCCCCTGCGGCCTGAATGGCACATCCCTCACAACCACCCACGTTTACTGGTCAGCTCCCCCAGGGACTGCTAGGTCAGAAAGAGGCACTGGACGCAAAGGACACCAACATTCTGGACACAGTAGTGGAGTGGTTCCCCATTCACGAACTGACCATCTAGTTCAGGTACTTAAGTTCCTTGTGAGTCTGACCAGAATGAGACTGCCTCCTTAAATCAAATTCTCAGGCTGGTAATGCAGAGACTCATACTCTGAGCAGTGGTAAATTCCATCAAGGCAGTATGGCTTTCATTAAGGACGTCCATCTGGTCTGCTCCTTCTTATACACTGACCTTCTTTACTCTGTGGTTCTGACATTGGCATTTCTGCAGCATTTTCATAAAAAGAATCAGTAAAACACCTGCTATTCATGAATTTCTCTATTCTTTGCACTGTGGAGAAAATTAGTACAAATCATACACAATTCACATAAGGTAACACCCACTTGTAGACACAGACACACAGTTCAACTATCAACTATCTAACTGTCTTTAGTGTAGACTTGTAATAGGTTGAAAAAACTGTGTGAATGTATATAGCTCTACTCTTAAATCACAGAATATATTTAGAAGTTCTAAAAACTTCAATGTTTATTCTTTACTCTCAACGACTTTAAACTGTATTTATTTGCTTTTGATTAATAAGAGTTGAGAGTAGAAACTATGCCTTCAGTATTCTTCTGCCCATCTAGAATGTCTGGCTTACAGTGGATGCTTAATGCCTGATGATGATCACTACATACAAAATTTTGCATCAGTGCAAAAGAGAAAAACGTTTCTAGCCTTTATTATCATTTTCATTTATTTCTGGCACTGGCAAGACAGGAGATTTGCATTACTTTTGAGCATAGGCATGATGCATTTAGATATGCTTTCCCATCTCGGCACAAGATAAAATACATGCCATACAAAAATCGGTACTGCGATTTTATGCTGAATTGAAATATTTTAGACTTTGATGGGTTCAACAGATATACACACACAGAAAAGATGGATGTCAAAAAAACAGGAAAATGTTTAGCTATATCTTCAACACTGCAAACTGGGCAGTGTTATCGGTGCTGTTTTCTCAGGAAGTGAGTTACACGAACTTTATATGATGATTTTAAAAATGGGTCTACATATGCTAAAATGATTAAAGATATCTTGTGGATTTATACAAAATGAAAGTTATAAATATGGTTCAAAAACTCTTCACAACAATCAAAGACTAACTTCTTTTTGGTAGAAGGCAAGGAGGCCAACGCTACCGAGAAACGTAGGAAATTCATGTGTTAACCCAGCATGGTGGGGTTTTTCCTCAAGTCCATTTGACAGAAAGTTGTAAGAAGCATCATTCCTTCTGCTAATTTTGTTACTGAGCCCAAGCTCGCTCTGCTCGCTGCACCACAGGCCTAAACTGGGAGATGAGGTGTTGGGGCAAGAAGCATCGACTTTAATCAGAAAGCCATCAGACCAAGAAGATGGCACACTAGTGTCTCAAAAACCATCTTCCCTCTGGCTGAATTCGGGCTCCTTTTATACAGAGGAAGGGGAGGGAGGGGAGAGGGGCCCCTTGGGATGCCAATCAATGGCTGAGTGGGACTGCTAACTGTTGCTTGCTAACGGTTGCTCCCTAATGGTCACTTGCTTAGGAGAGGGGCCCCGGTTGCTTGCTAACAGCTGTGTGCCCACCCCGCTCCTATTACAATTTTATCAAGGGAAAGTTCAAATGAGCCAAAACTAACAAAAGATATTAGTACCACATTGTTATGGAAATTGCTCTGGACTAGGGCTAGGTAATGTGGTTTCTAATCCAGGCTCTACAAGGCCTGAAATACTTCATTTCTTCCTGATGGGTTTTTATTTTGCCTATCCTTATGAAAAGAATTGGACTAAACCAGGGGTTTTAAACCTTGGCTGCACTTTAGAATACTCTGAGGTTTAAAAAAATACCCATCCCCAGGCCCTATCCTCAAAGATGATGGTTCAGTTGGTCTGGGAAAAATGGAGCCTCAGAAGTTCCCCAGGTGACTGTAATATGCAACCTGAACTGAGAATCGTTGACTATATGTCCTCTAAACACTTTGACTGCCTGAGTCTGTGATTCTAGAATTTCTGGGAAAAGTCTCTCTCTCTCTCTCTCTCTCTGTCACACACACACACACACACACACACACACACACACACACACACACAGAGCCAAAGTCTGTTCATTAAACTGGACTCCCATTTCTAGTCTGATGGTAGTTTTCTCCACTTAGTGAGGTCTAGATTTTCAACTAACAAATGAAAACTGTGATACCCTTCATACTAATCAGGTAAAGTATTAATTCACAGGGAGGGTAAGTAGAAGAAAGAGAAGAAGAGAAACAAAATGTAAGTGCTGTCAGAATATAAGCTTTCTAAGAGGAACAGTGTACCTGCTCATCAACATTTAATAAAAGCTTTGCTAGGTGCTCATTTACATATAGAATTTTAGAGTTATAAGCTTTTAACAATTCCTCTACTTTCAACATATCTTGACAACAATAAAAAAGATAATCCTGAGAGTGGGAACACTTTAGAAATGTTGAGAGTTGGTCTAATTAAAGGAGACAAATCTATTTCAATGAAGATGCCCGATGCTTATTTATTGAATGAGTGAAATTCTCCCATGTCCTTAATATAGACCTTATGACTGGATAGATCTGATGACTGGAAAAGATCTTTCCAAAGAAAATGGTAATGGGTTTTGCTTTGCTAAAGGAAGATCCAGAGTATCTCTGACCTTAATCTTAAAACTGGAATGGGGTTTCCTTGGGAGACAGGAATATAGCATAAGTAATACGCGTATTAAGGTTAGACCTCCATCTCCACTCTTGTACTTCTCTGTTCAGGCCACAGTGAAGAGGCTGAAGTCGTGGTTTGATGGTAGGAGTTAAGAACTGTGGCCCTATTTTGCCACCTATATTTAGGCCTGGCCTCTCTTTCTGCAGTTGCTGGGACTCCTTCTAGTCTTTGAGACATGGCAACAGGGACAGAGTGCTAAATGGTTATGTCTGAAAGGCTGCTCAATTCTTAGATCCTTCTTTCTGTTTGAAAGGGCTTAATTTCCAGAAAAAGGTAAACCCATAGTCACTAAAATTTCTTTAATTAGATAACATTTATACATTTGTTCATCCAATAAATATTTAAGGTATGTCTTCTTTGTTTTAAGCCATGGGGATATAAAGATTCTTAGATAATTTGCAAGTACACAGCATACTCATTGACTTCAGCTTACACTGTTTTAAGTCAGTTCTCAAGTTATTGCTTGACTCATTTCAATTTATTTTTAATCCCCATCTAAAAATATCTTAATAAAAGGAAATGACTCAAAATATATCAGAGTCAGAAGCAAGAATGAAAAATGTGTGTATGTGTGTTGGAGGAGGGGAAGCGGAGAGGAGATACCTGGTGGATGTCCACTGGTGCTGAAAAATAGTATTTGAAATGACTGAGATGATCCTTTGTCACTAAACACAAGACCAATGTTCCTGCTCTGATTTAAATCCTTCATGAAAAACTGGAGTAGATGCATAAATATATCTTTGTAATTTAATGTGTAAAAAAGCCCACCATGTAATCTGGACTCTCTTCTCTATGTAATTATAGTCATTTTCTAAAGTGTCTAGTATGAAAACACAGAGCCATAACTCAGTTTTCAGTAATATCTTGTAAAAACAGCATCTTGGAGCTTACAATCTACTACACTGTTCTCTGTACCAAATTACCTAAACTGTTTGCTATCTGGAGACGAGTACCGATCACACAAGCTATGAAAGTCAAAGGTGCTCTGAGTTTCCTAAGAGCGTGAGCCCAGGTGTCAGCACTGGGACCAGCCATGTTGCCAGAGGAACAAGGAAGCATGAGGGCATTTGCCCAAAGTGGTTTTGATATCAATGGGTTACACACCAAAACACTGAAAAGGCACTGAATCACCACTGAAAAGGCACACAATAAGCAGAATAGGATTACAAAAGAAAATAAATCACGGGGTGATTCATGGCATTTAAAAGAAACCTTTTTCAGTTCTTTAAGCTATGCTGATCTATTTAAAGAAACATCAGGGTTTTTATTTTTTAGACTACAAAGAAAATATCCTATCTCCCTATTCTTTTCGAGACGCTTTATCTGCAATTTCAATAGACAATAATTGTTTTCTAAAAACTACCCTTTTTGATAAATCTTGCTTGGACAGTTTAGTGCAGAGAAATCAAACCTTTCTTTTAGGCACTTACAAGCTTAATAAGGTCAAAAACAGATAAACACTATTAATGTTTCCCCTTTTTTTTCGCATTTTCTCCATTCTCTGCCTCTGTTACTCCTTGTACTACTTCTGAAGCAATATTCTCCCCTTTATCTATTATTATGCATTCTCTCTACAACTACCCACAGTTTTTTTTTTTTTTTTAATTTTTTTTAAAAGCAGATAAGCACTGAGAAAGTAAACTTTTCCATTCAACTTTTCTATCAGGTGAAGTTATAATGTGGAAATTTATCCACCTGGTAATAAGATCTCAGGTAATATCCCTTTACTATATTGATCTTGGAAAAAAAAAAAAAGCCACATCTTTGTTGCCAGACTTTGGAGTACAGTGATGGTGCTCCATAAGAGATTTGAAAAGACATGTTGAAATGTCTCCAACCAAACTAGGCTAGAGAGGTTGCATGGGGTTGTATTATAGAGAACTAGTACCATAAGGAGAGGAGTTGGAGCACAGGGGCATGACGAGATCTGAGAAATGTAAATTAAAATATGAGTTTCTCAAAAAGATATATAATGACTACACTATGTAAATTAAATCTCCTTTCTCTTGAGATTGTAAGATCTATGGGGCAGGTGTCTTGTATCCTCAGCACCAAGTTCAATACATAGTCTGTAACTTCACTGTCTAATACGGTAGCTAGTACTCACTCGTGGCTTTTTAGCACTTGAAATGTAACTAGTTCAAACTGAAATGGGCTGCAAGAAAAAACTACATGCTGGATTTTGAAGAGTTAGTGCCCCCAAAATAAGAACATAAAATATCTCATTAATAACTTTAATACTGATTTCATGTCAAAATGATAATATTTTGGATAATTTCACTAAATAAAATACATTATTACACCTAGTCCTATCTCTTTATTTTTACTTTTTAAAAAAGTGGCTACCGAAAGATGGCGGAAGAGTAAGACGCGGAGATCACTTTCCTCCCCACAGATACACCAGAAATACATCTACACGTGGAACAGCTCCTACAGAACACCTACTGAAGGCTGGCAGAAGACCTCAGACCTCCCAAAAGGCAAGAAACCCCCCACGTACCTGGTAGGGCAAAAGAAAAAAGAATAAACAGAGACAAAAGGATAGGGACGGGACCTGCACCAGTGGGAGGGAGCTGTGAAGGAGGAAAGATTTCCACACACTAGAAGCCCCTTCGCGGGCGGAGACTGCGGGTGGCGAAGGGGGGAAAGCTTCGGAGCCGCAGAGGAGAGCACAGCAACAGGGGTGCAGAGGGCAAAGCGGAGAGATTCCCGCACAGAGGATCAGGGCAGACCGGCACTCACCAGCTCGAGAGGCTTGTCTGCTCACCCGCCATGGCGGGCGGGGGCTGGGAGCTGAGGCTCGGACATCGGTCGGAGGGCAGGATGAGGACTGGGGTTGGCGGTTAGTGGATAGTACACCACAGCTAGCTGGGAGGTAGTCCGGGGAAAAGTCTGGACCTGCCGAAGAGGCAAGAGACTTTTTCTTCCCTCTTTGTTTCGTGGTGCGCGAGGAGAGGGGATTAAGAGCGCTGCTTAAAGGAGCTCCAGAGACGGGCGCGAGCCGCGGCTAAAAGCGCGGACCCCAGAGACGGGCATGAGACGCTAAGGCTGCTGCTGCCGCCACCAAGAAGCCTGTGTGAGAGCACAGGTCACTATCCACACACCCCTTCCGGGGAGCCTGTGCAGCCTGCCACTGCCAAGGTCCCGGGATCCACGGACAACTCCCCCGGGAGAACGCACGGCGCGCCTCAGGCTCGTGCAACGTCACGCCTCAGGCTGGCGCAACGTCACGCCGGCCTCTGCCGCCTCAGGCTCGCCCCGCCCTCCGTGCCCCTCCCTCCCCCCCCCACCGGCCTGAGTGAGCCAGAGCCCCCGCATCAGCGGCTCCTTTAACCCCGTCCTGTCTGAGCGAAGAACAGACGCCCTCAGGCGACCTACACGCAGAGGCAGGGCCAAATCCAAAGCTGAGCCCCTGGGAGCTGAGGAAACAAAGAAGAGAAAGGGAAATCTCTCCCAGCAGCCTCGGAAGCAGTGGATTAAAGCTCCACAATCAACCTGATGCACCCTGCATCTGTGGAATACATGAATAGACAATGAATCATCCCAAATTAAGAAGGTGAACTTTGACAGCAAGATTTATGATTTTTTCCCCTTTTCCTCTTTTTGTGAGTGTGTATGTGTATGCTTCTGTGTGAGATTTTGTCTGTATAGCTTTGCCTCCACCATTTGTCCTAGAGTTCTCTCCGTCCGTTTTTTTCTTAATAATTATTTTTTTATTTTAATAACTTTATTATATTTTATGTTGCTTTATTTTATTTTACTTTATCTTCTTTCCTTCTTTCTTTTTTTCCTTCCTTCCTTCCTTCCTTCCTCCCTCCCTCCCTCCTTTCTTTCTTTCTTTCTCTCTTTCTTTCTACTTCTACTAATTCTTTCTTTCTACTTTTTCTCCCTTTTATTCTGAGCCGTTTGGTTGAAAGGCTCTTGGTGCTGCAGTCAGGAGTCAGTATTGTGCCTCTGAGGTGGGAGAGCCAACTTCAGGACACTGGTCCACAATAGACCTCCCAGCTCCATGTAATATCAAACGGCGAAAATCTCCCAGAGATCTCCATCTCAACGCCAGCACCCAGCTTCACTCAACGACCAGCAAGCTACAGTGCTGGACATCCTATGCCAAACAACTAGCAACACAGGAACACAATCCCACCCATTAGCAGAGAGGCTGCCTAAAATCATAATAAGGCCACAGACACCCCAAAACACACCACCAGACGTGGACCTGCCCACCAGAAAGACAAGATCCAGCCTCATCCACCAGAACACAAGCACCAGTCCCCTCCACCAGGAAGCCTACACAACCCACTGAACCAACCTTAGCCACTGGGGACAGACACCAAAAACAACGGGAACTACGAACCTGCAGCCTGCAAAAAGGAGACCCCAAACACAGTAAGATAAGCAAAATGAGAAGACAGAAAAACACACAGCAGAAGAAGGAGCAAGATAAAGACCCACCAGACCTAACGAATGAAGAAGAAATAGGCAGTCTACCTGAAAAAGAATTCAGAATAATTATAGTAAAGATGATCCAAAATCTTGGAAACACAATGGACAAAATGCAAGAAGCATTTAACAAGTAACAAGAAGAACTAAAGATGAAACAAACAACGATGAACAACACAATAAATGAAATTAAAAATACTCTAGAACAAATCAATACCAGAATAACTGAGGCAGAAGAACGGATAAGTGACCTGGAAGATAAAATAGTGGAAATAACTACTTCAGAGCAGAACAAAGGAAAAAGAATCAAAAGAACTGAGGAGAGTCTCAGAGACCTCTGGGACAACATTAAACGCACCAACATTCGAATTATAGGGGTTCCAGAAGAAGAAGAGAAAAAGAAAGGAACTCAGGAAATATTTGAAGAGATTATAGTTGAAAACTTCCCTAATATGGGAAAGGAAATAGTTAACCAAGTCCAGGAAGCACAGAGAGTCCCATACAGGATAAATCCAAGGAGAAATACGCCAAGACACATATTAATCAAACTGTCATAAATTAAATGCAAAGAAAACATATTAAAAGTAGCAAGGGAAAAACAACAAATAACACACAAGGGAATCCCCATAAGGTTAACAGCTGATCTTTCAGCAGAAACTCTGCAAGCCAGAAGGGACTGGCAGGACTTATTTAAAGTGATGAAGGAGAAAAACCTGCAACCAAGATTACTCTACCCAGCGAGGATCTCATTCAGATTTGATGGAGAAATTAAAACCTTTACAGACAAGCATAAGCTGAGAGAGTTCAGCACCACCAAACCAGCTACAACAACTGCTAAAGGAACTTCTCTAGGCAAGAAACACAACAGAAGGAAAAGAGCTACAACAACGAACCCAAAACAATTAAGAAAATGGGAGTAGGAACATACATATCGATAATTACCTTAAATGTAAATGGACTAAATGCTCCCACCAAAAGACACAGATTGGCTGAATGGATACAAAAACAAGACCCATATATTTGCTGTCTACAAGAGACCCACTTCAGACCTAGAGACACATACAGACTGAAAGTAAGGGGATGGAAAAAGATATTTCATGCAAATGGAAACCAAAAGAAAGCTGGAGTAGCAATTCTCATATCAGACAAAATAGACTTTAAAATAAAGACTATTACAAGAGACAAAGAAGGACACTACATAATGATCAAGGGATCGATCCAAGAAGAAGATATAACAATTGTAAATATTTATACACCCAATATAGGAGCACCTCAATACATAAGGCAAATACTAACAACCATAAAAGGGGAAATCGACAGTAACACATTCATAGTAGGGGACTTTAACACCCCACTTTCACCAATGGACAGATCATCCAAAATGAAAATAAATAAGGAAACACAAGCTTTAAATGATACATTAAACGAGATGGACTTAATTGATATTTATAGGACATTCCATCCAAAAGCAACAGAATACACATTTTTCTCAAGTGCTTATGGAACATTCTCCAGGGTAGATCATATCTTGGGTCACAGGTGAAGCCATGGTAAATTTAAGAAAATTGAAATTGTTTCAAGTATCTTTTCCGACCACAACACTATGAGACTAGATATCAATTACAGGAAAAGATCTCTAAAAAATACAAACACATGGAGGCTAAACAATACATTACTTAATAACGAAGTGATCACTGAAGAAATCAAAGAGGAAATCAAAAAATACCTAGAAACAAAAGACAATGGAGACACGATGAACCAAAATCTATGGGATGCAGCAAAAGCAGTTCTAAGAGGGAAGTTTATAGCAATACAATCCTACCTTAAGAAACACGAAACATCTAGAATAAACAACTTAACCTTGCACCTAAAGCAATTAGAGAGAGAAGAACAAAAAAACCCCCGAAGTTAGCAGAAGGAAAGAAATCATAAAAATCAGATCAGAAATAAATGAAAAAGAAATGAAGGAAATGAGAGCAAAGATCAATAAAACTAAAAGCTGGTTCTTTGAGAAGATAAACAAAATTGATAAACCATTAGCCAGACTCATCAAGCAAAAAGAGAGAAGACTCAAATCAATAGAATTAGAAATGAAAAAGTAGAAGTAACAACTGACACTGCAGAAATACAAAAGATCATGAGAGATTCCTACAAGCAACTCTATGCCAATAAAATGGACAACCTGGAAGAAATGGACAAATTCTTAGAAATACACAACCTGCCAAGACTGAATCAGGAAGAAATAGAACATTTGAACAGACCAATCACAAGCACTGAAATTGAAACTGTGATTAAAAATCTTCCAACAAACAAAAGCCCAGGACCAGATGGTGTCACAGGCGAATTCTATCAAACATTTAGAGAAGAGCTAACACCTATCCTTCTCAAACTCTTCCAAAATATACCAGAGGGAGGAACACTCCCAAACTCATTCTACGAGGCCACCATCACCTTGATACCAAAACCAGACAAGGATGTCACAAGGAAAGAAAACTACAGGCCAATATCACTGATGAACATAGATGCAAAAATCCTCAACAAAATACTAGCAAACAGAATCCAACAGCACATTAAAAGGATCACACACCATGATCAAGTGGGGTTTATTTCAGGAATACAAGGATTCATCAATATATGCAAAAAAATCAATGTGATAAACCATATTAACAAATTGAAGAAGAAAAACCATATGATCATCTCATTAGATGCAGAGAAAGCTTTCGACAAAATTCAACACCCATTTATGATAAAAACCCTGCAAAAGTAGGCATAGAGGGAACTTTCCTCAACATAATAAAGGCCATATATGACAAACCCACAGCCAACATTGTCCTCAATGGTGAAAAACTGAAAGCATTTCCACTAAGATCAGGAAGAAGACAAGGTTGCCCACTCTCACCACTCTTATTCAACATAGTTTTGGAAGTTTTAGCCACAGCAATCAGAGAAGAAAAGAAAATAAAAGGAATCCAAATCGGAGAAGAAGAAGTAAAGCTGTCACTGTTTGCAGATGACATGATACTATACATGAGAATCCTAAAGATGCTACCAGAAAACTACTAGAGCTAATCATAAATTTGGTAAAGTAGCAGGATACAAAATTAATGCACAGAAATCTCTGGCATTCCCATACACTAATGATGAAAAATCTGAAAGTGAAATCAAGAAAACACTCCCATTTACCATTGCAACAGAAAGAATAAAATATCTAGGAATAAGCCTACCTA
Source organism: Grampus griseus (assembly GCF_964374135.1). Lineage (NCBI taxonomy): Eukaryota > Metazoa > Chordata > Mammalia > Artiodactyla > Delphinidae > Grampus > Grampus griseus. The sequence continues at coordinate 43,719,928 of NC_139007.1, forward strand.
AGGAGACAAAATACCTGTATGCAGAAAATTATAAGACACTGATGAAAGAAATTAAAGATGATACAAATAGATGGAGAGATATACCATGTTCTTGGATTGGAAGAATCAACATTGTGAAAATGACTCTACTGCCCAAAGCAATCTACAGATTCAATGCAATCCCTATCAAAATACCACTGGTATTTTTCACAGAACTAGAACAAAAAATTCCACAATTTGTATGCAAACACAAAAGACCCCGAATAGCCGAAGCAATATTGAGAATGAAAAATGGAGCTGGAGGAATCAGGCTCCCTGACTTCAGACTATACTACAAAGCTACAGTAATCAAGACAGTATGGTACTGGCACAAAAACAGAAATATAGATCAATTGAACAGGATAGAAAGCCCAGAGATAAACCCACGCACATATGGTCACCTTATCTTTGATAAAGGAGGCAGGAATATACAGTGGAGAAAGGACAGCCTCTTCAATAAGTTGTGCTGGGAAAACTGGACAGGTACATGTAAAAGTATGAGATTAGATCACTCCCTAACACCATACACAAAAATAAGCTCAAAATGAATTAAAGACCTAAATGTAAGGCCAGAAACTATCAAACTCTTAGAGGAAAACATAGGCAGGACACTCTATGACATAAATCACAGCAAGTTCCTTTTTGACCCACCTCCTAGAGAAATGGAAATAAAAACAAAAATAAACAAATGGGACCTAATGAAACTTAAAAGCTTTTGCACAGCAAAGGAAACCATAAAAAGATCAAAAGACAACCCTCAGAATGGGAGAAAATATTTGCAAATGAAGCAACTGACAAAGAATTAATCTCCAAAATTTACAAGCAGTCCATGCAGCTCAATAACAAAAAAACAAACAACCCAATCCAAAAATGGGCAGAAGACCTAAATAGACATTTCTCCAAAGAAGATATACAGACTGCCAACAAACACATGAAAGAATGCTCAACATCATTTAACATTAGAGAAATGCAAATCAAAACTACAATGAGATATCATCTCACACCCGTCAGAATGGCCATCATCAAAAAATCTAGAAACAATAAATGCTGGAGAGGGTGTGGAGAAAAGGGAACACTCTTGCACTGCTGGTGGGAATGTGAATTGGTACAGCCACTATGGAGAACAGTATGGAGGTTCCTTAAAAAACTACAAATAGAACTACCACATGACCCAGCAATCCCACTACTGGGCATATACTCTGAGAAAACCATAATTGAAAAAGAGTCATGTACCAAAATGTTCACTGCAGCTGTATTTACAATAGCCCGGAGATGGAAACAACTTAAGTGCCCATCATCGGATGAATGAATAAAGAAGATGTGGCACATATATACAATGGAATATTACTCAGCCATAAAAAGAAATGAAATTGAGCTATTTGTAATGAGGTGGATGGACCTAGAATCTGTCATACAGGGTGAAGAAGTCAGAAAGAGAAAGACAAATACCGTATGCTAACACATATATATGGCATTTAAGAAAAAAAAATGTCATGAAGAACCTAGGGGTAAGACAGGAATAAAGACACAGACCTACTAGAGAATGGACTTGAGGATATGGGGAGGGGGAAGGGTGAGCTGTGACAAAGCGAGAGAGAGACATGGACATATATACACTACCAAACGTAATGTAGATAGCTAGTGGGAAACAGACGCATAGCACAGGGTGATAAGCTCGGTGCTTTGTGACCGCCTGGAGGGGTGGGATAGGGAGGGTGGGAGGGAGGGAGACACAAGATGGAAGAGATATGGGAACATATGTATATGTATAACTGATTCACTTTGTTATAAAGCAGAAAGTAACACACCATTGTAAAGCAATTATGCTCCAATAAAGATGTAAAAATAAATAAATTAAAAAGTGGCTACCAGAAAATTTTAAAGTCCATATATGACTCACAACATATTTCTAGTAAGCAGCACTTGTCTAAAGAATTCAACATTATGTGTTAAATGAACAAGTGAATGAATGGATGAATGAGTGAAGGTGTTTGCATCTAGAGCTGCCACTACCAGAAGGAACCATACCTAACTTTTAATAGGATGATACTCAAGAATAATAAGTCAACGACTATAGCAGACTTTATCAATGTTCCCAACCCTTTACCTCTTCCAACATCCATGCCCATTGCCATGTGCCTTTGTAGGCTGTCCTGGTAAAAAGGGATAATCTCTTTCCCTACTCCTTCTCTTTGAGTTTGTTCATAAAACATTAGAGAGCACAATTTGTTCAAAAGCCTGAACAATGCTTTCACTATTGTGTTTTCTCACCAGCACTTCTGCTACTGCCATGAGAACTTGGGCAGGCAGGAGGAGGATGGGAGACATGCAGAACTAAGCTGCCCTAGTGGAGCGCAGCCTGATCCCCAGTCACATGAGTACACAGCTGAGATCATCACATATCAACCCACTGCAGCCTAGATCAGCCAATCCCAAATGACCCACAAACCACGAGCTAGATACATGCTTACTATCGCACACTGCTGAGATTTTGCACTTGTTTGTTATCCGGCCTACTTTAAGATACCTAACTGATATAGAAGTGTAGTCTTCAGAACTGAGCTTTCATTTTGAATGTAAGAATTCACAGTGGGGACCTTACAGTCACACTTGAAAATACTCCTCTCTCTAACCTCTTAGATAAAATAATTTTTGCTGTGATGACATGTATGGGAACTAGGGCAGATATTCTAGCAGGAGCTGGACAAATTCATCCTAGAAGTATAACTCATTGATTATCACGGGGAGTTTTAAGGCAGGCATCAGCAGGGATGCTAAAACTTAAAAGGAATGGAGTAGCATAGCATGATTCTTATTTTTCCAAGCAAGTGCTGGATTTGTTAAAACGGTCCTTCTTATGAAGGTCCTTAGTTTTTTTGTTGTTGTTGGGGAAAAGCTGTTAATATATGCGTACTCCCAGCTTTGTCTTATCCCTCTGCTTGATGGAGGTGGTACTGGCTTTGTCCACTAGTCATCCCCTGCTTTGCCCTCTACATGCTCCTGGGAGGGATCTCCTACTGCCTCATGGGTTCTTTGGTCTTCTGTGATGCTGAATAAGAACGACAGAGAACTGGAATTGTGGGTAGAAAAGTAAAAGGGTAAGATTAGGAGAGTAGTGTCTTTTTATAAAAGACAGAAAAGCTGTAGAAGATCAGGGATGGCACAGTGTTTTGTGAAGGACTTTTAAATAAGGGGACTCAGAGAAAGTGCGGGTAAAAGGGACCATGGATAGAAAAGGAAAGGAGATTTTAACAAACATTCCTGAAGGTTTTGTTAAGTTCTCTTCACATGATTTAAAAAATGTAGCTAGAAAATGTGTTAATTAATTACATAATTTTTTTATAAGACCACCAGCTTCTGTGGGTCAAAGCTTCTGCCAGTGATGACCTTGTACAAAAAGTTTAATATGGAAGGAAGTCATAATGTGGTGGAGAGAATGGAAGAACACATGGGACCTACAGTGATATTCACTTCCTATATCACTTACTAGCTGCATATCTGGACAGTTACTAAGCCATTCCAAAGCTCATTGTCTTGATTTATACCATGGAGAAAGTTATATACGTCATAGGTTGTTTTCAGGCTTAAATAAGACAGTGAATATCAAAATGCCTACCACGTTGCTTAGACATTTATAAACATTAGTTGAAATGTTGGGGCACAGTATTTTCTTTACAAAATTCAAAGTTTGGTCTATAGTCACTATAAAAGTTGACCTATACACCCAGGCTATGCTCCAAGTTTAGTAGCAGCTGCCGACTGCTTAAGCAGTTGCTAATCGACAAACAGCTCTGTTTTCGTTACAAGTTCCTTTTCTGGAAGGTGAAAGAAGCTATGCTCAGTACCAGGCATGGTCGATGAGGAGCTTCCAAAGGAGAGTGAACTTAAATGCTGGGAAACTCAACAAACAAAGTGATGACTTATAGAGACTTTTTAAATTAAATCACTATCCTTAGTTACTTTGAGAGAAGACAGCAGAGGTATACCCGTGATCAAAATAATGTCACATATTATTTTCAGTACTGAAATTTGGAAACATGGTGCTACTGCATGGGAATTGATTGTGGCCTGATGGAATTCTAGTTTTTACTAGCAATACAACCAGTGAATCACAAGGTGGCATCTAGGTTTTAGATACTCTTCAGCATGGAGGAGCTATATAGAGCTGTGTAGAAAAGGCACTGGCAATCTGTGTTTTGAAATTGCAACACAAAATTGCTAGCTGATGCTATGTAAGCAGCAACTTGCCTAAGGCTGCAAGGAATGAACATAGGAATAAAATTAGATTAAGAAGATAAATATGCTTTTCTGGAGACTGGAAAACACCAATACAGCATCATGCTTCTGAATTTAATGGGGGTTTAGAGAGGACGGGAAGTAGTATGGGACCGAACCCACAGCTTTGAGACAGGGATGAATTGCAAAAATCCACCTGGTTCTTCTCGTGTACATGTGAATAATGCTTAACAGGAAATAGCGAATCAGGATCATCATCAACAGTAATGTCTTGGTGTGCAGCCAGCCTACCGGCATAGACTGCTAGGCTGGAGCTCCACAGGTGAGAGGAATAGATGACAACAGCGTAGCTGAGCACATGTGGTTTGGTGAGTTGATGTGGGGACAGCCACAAGCTGCGAGGACGGATACAGTCTCGCAAGGACACTGAAACACAATTTCAGGGTACATCATGGAGGGTGGTGGACTACTGGAAAGTAAGAGCCTGATAGATTGCTCTGACACATAGCAATAAGGAAGAGTGGCCTCGTTTCCAAGGCAAACCTGGTGCAATGAGCAGACTCTCAGAATCCTAGGCTCTGCCCACACCAGTAGAAGCCATACAAGACAATTCATTATGCACACACGGGTGGGAAAGGAGTGCTGCAGGTATGTGGTATCCAAACCAGGTTAGTTACACTAGAGCCAAATCTGGAAAACACTATGTACTGTTTACTCATATAAAGGTAGGAGTTTTATGGAAAGGGCCTAGGAAAGATATTTCAGTCAAGTCTCATGACCTCCGAGAAGCTGCGGCTTAAATGATGGCATAGCACGTATCTTCAGGCTTTGAATACAGGTAAATAGAATAAGCATTTTTCCAAACTGATCTAGCCTGGGAATGCTCAGTGGCTATAACTAGTGTACAGCAGTCTACAGACATAATGCTTGATACACGTGGTGTATTATATCCTCTGTTAATAAAATGTCTTAAAATAACTTTGAGGAAGAGAGCTTGCCCAACATTTAATTATTTCCATGATTACTGGCAAAGGGAAACATGTCACACAGCAATAGTCCATGAACTAAATTACCAGGGGGGGAATTACTAAAAACATGCAGGCATGGCTGAGTTTTGAATTTGTCAGATATCATCTCGTGGCGTAAGTCACAGTGTTTTCGTGGGGATGAAAAGTGATAATAGATATAGATGGGGTTTGTAAGTCATCAAGCACTGTACACACATATTGCAAGCCTTAAAGTACAATCAAGAGAACTTCAACAACAGTGTTCCAAGGAGACCTATTACAATTTGCTCTTCTACTCATTTCAGCTTTAACAGACAGTAATATAGTTTGTTTGCTAGCCTCTTAAGCTAAGGCAAGTAAAAAGCTTTAATGACGGCTTAAGCAGCATTTTTATAGCAGTGCTCCTATTAAGAGAAAAAAGGAATAAACTCTCATCCTCTTGTTGTCGTAATAGTCTTGAAAAAGCCATCTTCCCACCCCAAATCAAGTTTTATACTGGCTAGTTTGTTTGGACTTTACACAACTTCTGAATGTACGGCTGGGTACTCTTTACCAATTTGCAGTTACTGAAAAGGACATAGGTTGTGTTCTGTTCTACTTGTGTAACAGGACCACCTTCAAAGAGGATTTCTTTTTTAGCTCGACTGTTATTTTATTTATACTGATACCCCACCCCGCAAAACGAACCTCCCCAAACCAACAATTTGAATTCAAAGGTAAACTCTAATCTACCACAACCTGGTTTCATTTATTGTGTTAATGGGAATAAGAACAGTAAGAGCAGATTAAACAAAAATCTCTTCCAATTTTCTCTTCATTTCAATCAGAGTTCCTAACTAAAATAAAGTCATTTTTATCCATCTCTTCCTTAATCTTGTTTCTTTTGCCTTCATCCTGGAATTGGTAATTCACTCAACTGTGGGTTATTGTTTCTCATCTTTCCAAGTGCCCTTCTGTGGCTAACCCTTCACATTTGTTAGTCAGGTTGCAACAGGGCAGTTCTAAAGCTTGACTGAATTTAACGCAAGCGACCACAAGGAGAGCGCTCTGTAATTTTCTAGTGGTGTCAGTTTGTACTGGAGGTACCAGCCAATCGGGCAGTGAGAGTTAACCTAACGGCCACTGACACGTTAGGCTGTTTTCTACTTGTTCTTTAGTGATGAAAACAAGAAAAAATGTGCATCTTCATGAGAAATGAGAGAGATAAACCAAGAATGAGAGATAAACTTAAGAAAAGTAGAAAATAAACTTAAGGTCTGAGTCTAGTCAGAGAAACAAGGGTGACTGACAGAAATGTGACTTTGAAGAAAGCACTGGGGCTTCTATAGTGTGTAATCCACAAATTTGGTGATTCCAAAATATCAGGACATGTTTTATAAAGAAGTTGCTGTCTCATTTAAAAGTTTGATAGTTGAAAATAAATTTAAGAAACTCCTTGGGGTTAAGCATTTTGTCTTCTAGTCATTATTCAGTTTTCCCAGTGCCCTTGAAAATTGCTGCATCCCATATTTGCATTTCTATATGTTATTTAATATCTATATTTTTTTCTATTATGTATACTGGATAGCTCAGTCTAGGTGAGCATAAATAACATTGAGCAGAGTCAGAAACATCAATTTTTATTATTTGTTTTTGAAGTCAAAAGAAAATTATTTTACTAACTGAATTTAAAAGCCTAAACTTGTTTTGTTAATAAATAATAATATATGAAATATGCACTATGAGATCCACCAATTATATATTCATATACATAGATGGTGATCCTTTTTGGAAATATAGTGAATAGTTGAAAATGAAACAGCAACTAATATTTGATTAGAATACAATGTTATGAAGATTGCTATAAAAACTATGTCTCTAAATAAGAAGCAAACACTACCAGTTTACTACAGAAAGTTCCATTAGCTTTTCAAGATTCACCCAGCAAATAATTCAGGTATTTACCAGACAGTCTGAGAAAAGAGTGTATGGTCACCAGATTGTTGTGCATTACTTCATGGTTCATTCAATCATCAAAAATTTACTGAATGTCTGCTATGGGCCAGGCATTGAGTTAGGTTGTAGGGATAAAATAACAAGGACAAGCAAACAAGGTCTCTTCTTTCATAAAGCAAATGTCTAATAATTTTCGAAAAAGAGGCAAATTTGTAGGACAATAAAAATTGCAATAATTAAAATAAAAGTTAATAAGACAGCCCTCACTTTCCACGGTTCCAACATGTTTGAATTTCAGTACTGTGCAAAGCAAAGATTGCCTGTAATATAATATCGGCTGTTTTAGTCCCAACGCAGAATTTTCAGGCTGAAGGTACTGTTTATTCAATCACGTGTCTACGCTGATTTGTTTTTTATGTTTTTTTTGTGAATATGCTATGTGAGAAGAACATCTGTGACACTTTTGGTGGTCCCTGCTGATAACAAGAGTGCTACCTAGCTTTTCAGAGTCTGGTCCAGACTAGCCCGTTTAATCAACGAAATACGTGAAATAATTTTCTTGTAATTTCCTCTCCTTTCTTCCTACTTAAGAAATGTATCACATACCAAAGAAGTCAACTCCTAGAAATTCATTGCCTTGTGTCTATGCTTTTTATTAATATTCTTTTAGCACAAACATGCTATTCAATAATTAACTTTTTAGGCCCAGGGGAACCTCTTACATGTTTTTCTTCTTCTATCAACTATCTATTACTTGTACTTTCATTGTATCAACAACTGTCTTTTACTTTATTTGGTCATGCATTCAAAGTTACAAGAAATAATTTGAGTGGCAAACGAGGTATGAAACAGAAGCCCTTGGCACTCCTTAGGTGTATACCTCAAAGCTCATTTTTGGTGGTGAGCACTGTCCTGTTCTGGTGCGGGCACTGTCCTGAGGTGGATGCCCCCCTTTAGAACTGAAGTACTCATTCCTCCAACATCTAAGAGTGTTGACTGCAGGCAGCTCACAGTTGCATCCCTCTCCCGGCATCGCCCTTGACTGAAGGGAACTGCCTTACCTACGGTGTGCCCCCTCCCCAGGGGTAGTGTTTATCCAGTGATTGGTCAACGTGGGATACAAAGGCTGGGACTCTTGCCTCAATGTACGACAATTCTGAGGACGCATCTAGGTTAAAAGCTCCCATGATAACCTGGGGTCACTGTTGTAACAGCTCACAGGTGACCTTCTCCACCTGTCCAATCCTGCTTCCCTCAATTCCTTATAGCTGTTATTCCCAAACACTTCCCCAAATTCTATGTATACAAATTTCCCTTGGAATGTGTTTCCGGGGAAGTCAAAGGAGGATATAGCACCAAATAAAAACCAAAGATAACTAATATAAAAATAGATCAATATGAATCTGATTTCTAAGCCTTACCCACTTTTATGATTCTTACCATTCATGTAAGGAAATACTACTTATATAATACCACATTCTACAAAATTTTATAATATGAATATTACTCATTGTTCCAGACTGAATTTTAGGAAATATTCTGAATTCCCTAAATGCTTCTCAGAAAATATTTTTTAAGGATAAAAAATTTTTATAGACCAAATACATCATTATGATGAAATGGGATGGAAGTAGACTGAATACAAATAAATACAATGTTAAGATTTGAATCCTTTCGGAGCTAACAATAAATGTGATATATTTTCAAATTTTACATTTCATTGACTAGAATATGAAGGAGGTAAAAATTTAGCAGCGAAAGAGAAGAATTCACCAAGTATACGACCATAATAAAGATATTGCCAACTTTGGTATGAAATAAGGGATAATTTGTCTTCTCTTGTGTTAAAGTTTGGCTCTTTGTTACTTTAAGTGTTAATTTTCAAAGTATAGGGTATAACTTCAGTCCAGGTAAGCAAGTGGATTATTGAAAGGACAACAATAATTCCATTGCTTAGTGTCTACATTATTGGATCTCATCGGCAGATTCACTTATCTGTTAAGAATTCCACTTGCTTACTCATGACCTTAAAGTTGAGTATTTAGAAGTATTAGCAAAGTAGAAATCTTTCTCAAGTGTTTTGAGTGAGTAAATGGAGCAGGGAACGGAAAGAATGTCTATGAAAGGACTTACTAATAGTAAAATATCAGAAGCATGAGAAAAGGGCCTGTGAAATATGATCTTCAGCAGTAAGACGTGTTCCAAGAAATGCCTTTCTGATTCATTCGGTTAGCACTGGGGAGGCCCTGTAGCAGTAAGGATATGTTTAAAAAGTATAAAACGTAGTTAATTTTGCCATTGCGGTAGCATTAATGTGGGAGAGTGGTTTTAAAATTGCCTTTCAGCAGCGAAGCACTTTCTTCAAATGAAATCTTATACAGAAGCCCAATATGAAGAAGAAAGAAGAAAGAGGACTAGCTCTGTTTGAAGTCAAGGTCAGGGGCTGGGAGTTCCAGTGGTGCAGAACCCCTCCAACTCCAAGACACACTAGAGAACTCCTAGGACTCCAGGGATCAGAGTGGAAAAACCAACTGGGGTATTGGAAAAGCTCTCAACCGTGAGCACTTGAGTGTTAAAATTTTTGTTGCTTCCCAGCATTTATTTTTCCATTTCCCCTTCCTATCAGTATTTTGGAATTCTCAGCATGTATTCTGGATAGGTTTGACACCATTCCTGACTCTGGGAATGGCCCCCAATTGGCTTAAGCCAGTCCGCATATCCAATCTCCAGGTCACACTAATAGACTTAATAGATTCAGGGTTGAATACATGATCCAACTCAGGTAATGAGAGCTGCAAGAATCAATTACAAGTTGGTCTTTTTTTTTTTCTATCCTAAGAGCAAAGTGGTAGATTTGTATCTGAAAGCGCATAACCCCAGGAGCTGCTGAGTTGTTATACTGTGACAGCAATGGAGGAGGATTGCAGAATGGAGCCAGCACTGAGGAAGTGGCCCTGAGAACTGGAAACAGAGTCATCGTCCAGAATGCATTTGATCTACTGGTCACGAGCTGCCCGAAGCCAGCCAGCCTTCTCAGCTACATGACAATAAATTTCCTTTATACTTTAAACCAACTTTTAATTGGGTTTTCTGTTATAACAGGAAAGTATCACCACTGGTATCTATTTCATCCCAATACCTAGAAGAGTCAGTCCTACCACACAATGAGTAGCTCAGCAAATATCTGTTGACTGAGTCATGGGTTCTAATGCCCATCTTGCCCCTAACTAATTCATTTTACTCCACCAGATATTACTTCCTTTATTTGTAAAATAAGAAGGGCTGCTCAGATAGTTCTTCAAAACCCATTCCTGCTCTAACACTATGAGTCTCTCTATGCCTTTGTGCAGATTATTGCTTATGTGACTGCTTCTCAGCTAACCTGCAGAGGTTTGAGAGTTAATGAACTGATTCAATTTTGTAGAAATTTAGCCCATAGAGGATTTTTCATTAGCTGTGGGTTAAGGTAGCCCCGTTGCTCCCTCAGGTGACTGCCTGATTGTGAAATTATGGTAACCCACAGAAGAGAATCTGTACACTGGAGGACTGGGAATGTTGAATTCATGGGAATCAAAGCCGGGTTATCACTATTTGCTTGAGAGTATCCGGAACATCTGTGGAGGGGGATGGGTATAAGTTCTAGATGACTGCAAGAGAAAACTGTATTATTTGAGGATAATTGCAAGGATACCTATAATTCTTAATCAAAATTTCAGAATGCTAGGGGCCTGTGAGCAGAATGTGCTGAGAAATGGCAAGGAATGCTTTCTTTTGTAAAAAATGTAATCTATTCAATACCTATAAACTCACGCCAACTTAGGCCTGACCCCGACTGCGGCTTATGGCAAAGCACCGTCATCTTTGGAGCTTCAGAGGATAGGATGGGTGGGTGCAGAATCTCTGTCCTTTCTTTATAAGCTTTCATATTGTAGGCTGTTCCATCACAGTCACAATCTACAGCAGATTCAATAGAAATATAATGCAAGTGAGCCATAATGCAATTTAAAATTTTCTGGTAGCAACATAAAAAAAACAGTAACAAAAATAGGTGAAATTAATTTTAATAACTTATTTTATTTAATCCAATATATCCAAAATGTTACCATTTCAACAGGTGCTCAATGTAAAAAGTTGTTAATGAGATGTTTTATATATTTTTGGCACTAAATCTTAGAAATCTGAAATTATAACACATTTCGATTCAGATTAGTTACATTTCAAGTGCTCAATGGCCACAGGTACTCTGTATGGATCAACAAAGATCTAGAGAATGGCTCCTTCCTCCCAGGTTTTTGTTTTGTTTTGTTTGGGGTTGGGTAGGTTAGGGGGATCATAAGTACACACACTATCATCAAACACTAGTTTAAATCTGAGGGGCCAGCATGTCTCTTCTCACGAGGGATAGAAGTTTAAGATGACCCAGCATTGGGCAGGAGTGGCGGAGTGACAGGGAAGGAGAATGGGGAAGGCTGTGGGCTTGTACTAACATGTCTAAACTTGCACACCAGGTCCAGAAGTTTAGATGTGATACTCAACACAATTAGAAGCCAAGGGAAATGTTTACACAGGGGAATGACATGATTTAAGTAGTGTTTTAGGTCTTCAGTCTGCTTGGCTTCTGTCTACTGAATGTGTGGTGAGACAATATTTCAGATAGGAATCTATTTTTTTCTCCTGGTAATTCTTTTTCCCTTTCTTCACTCAAGCAGACAGCAGAATCTCTGCTCATTGCCTCAGGGAAGGAATATAGCAAGGTGAAAAATAGAAATGTTCTCTCTGGCTTTTCTGATCCAAAGTTGCCTTAGGGCAACTTAGAGGTTGTGTGAGGTAGGTTAATAAAAGAGAATGTGGAGGTGCAGGGAAACTGTTTTGGAAAGAAACACAAAGCTAGAAGGGCAGTCCTCTGAGCAAGGAGGAAAATGGCGAGAGAGAAGAGAAGGAGAGGAGCAAAGAGAGAGAAGAGAAAAGTAAGAGAGAGGAGAGGGTTTGAGCTTGCTTCTTGGAAAACAGGTCCTCTTTGAAAGGCTACCCAGAGAAGAGGCAACACTGCATGAAGAAAATGAGTGTGTGCTACAAGAAGATAGATGAGACCACAGACAACCTGGGCAAGATTTCTGTACCCAAGCATGGCAAGGATGAAGCAGAACAATGCACGCTGTGGTGGTGGACACCTCATGGCCACCAATGAAGAACAAGGACCAGATTCTCATTTTTCTCTGCCCTACAGGATGATCTGATACTGCGGAAGACCCCGAAACGCTCAAATGAGTGTGTTTAAATTTCTTATCATCCTGGCACGTTCAATATGATTTCAGAATAGAATTTGATTGGGCTTTGGAAAATTGTGTAATCTTTGCTGTACACCTGAGTTTGTGATTGAGATTCATATCAACAAGGGTGCTAGGCTGAGGTAACAGCCCAGTTACCTTCCAGAGAGAGAAGTAGATGGTGTCAAGTGCTACTTAGAAGGCAGAATTGGCAGTGTTTGCTGAATGGAAGCGGTGGGCTGAGGAGAGAGAAGAATCTGGGCATATCTTAAATTCTGACCTAAGAAAACAGGGAAAAATTTGAAAACATCTACATATCTGAGATACTCACCAAATATTAGGTACTGTTCTAAACTCTTGACAGATAGTTCATTTTAACCATATAATACCCCTATGACTATTATTATCACCCCTATTTCCAGATGAGGACCCCAAGGCTCAAAGAGCTGAAGTGACTTACCCAAAGTCATAGCTGAGATGGAACAGAGGCAGGATTTCAACCCAGGCAGTCAGGGTTCACAGTCTGGTTGTACATCTCTACTACTATCAGGTAACAAGCTAAACAAAACTCAGGATTTTATTAAAACTAACAGGAAACTTATAGAAATACCCTGGTTGAGGCAATCCTGTATTTTTGTTATCAAGGTCCTGGATACTGAGTAACTTTTGTCCATAGTCTGTGCCTGTCTTTAATCCCTTTATGTGTATATATCCTACATGTGGGTCTCTTTTTAATAAGTTATTATAGATTTCAAATCCAAATATAAACGTTCTTGAATCCATCTTCCAATAAATTTAACAACTGAGCCACAAAATGCAGAGGCTTCCAACGGCCTTTCCTTACTCACAAATAAAAGATGGCGCCCGGGGTGACTTCCTTCATCCACATGTGCCCTCCTTTGGAGAGTTGATTTGACCCTGGGGAAAGTACCTGAAGATCTGGCTCCTGTTTCAGATCTTGAAGACTCAGGATTCCCTGATGGGATTCTGTGTACCAACCAGTTCTCACAGAAATTTGAATTTAGATTTTAGAAAAAAGTTCCCACTTACAGTACTAACTCCACACCATCAGCAGCACGGCAACATACACTAGCAGGGCAGACCAGGGCTGTGTAAGACTTCGGGGGACGGAGGAGATGCAAGCCCAGAAGGGAAGGTGAGGAAGGCATTGCAGCTATGGCCCTGGGCATGGTGATAAGCTGAGTGTCTCGTCCTTAGGCTTTAGCAGTGGGGGGACACCTGGGGACAGGGCACCCCGTGGCAGTGCCTTCTTCCCTAATTGAAGCCCTTTTTGCCCAGTCTCCTTGCCCTAGCTCTCAATCCTTGTTGTTAGGCAATTTCCCCCCAATTTAAAAACTGCTGCCTGTCCTGACCTCTTGCTATATTCCTCTAACTGCCTGGAGTCCCCAGTTTTGATGTTCTTAGCTCTGTTTTACCAAGGTTGACTTCCATTTGATAGGGTTCTTTGACTCCAACTGAATTGCCAGCTCCTGGTTATTTAAAATTATGGAGACAATAAAGTTTAGTAAGACATGGGTTCTGAAGTAGAGATGATGCGGGAAACAAATACTTAGAGCAAGGCTTTGGACGAAGAAAGCCTTAATAGCTTAGATTCTCATCTGGAGATAGTAAAAGTATTTTCTTATTTTACACTCCACGCATAGGCCACATCACACTGTCTGGCCAGTAGTTAGGTTAATATTAGCTATTAATATTATTATTTTTTAGTGTGATTATTGATCTGAACCTTCAGATTAGCCTCAGTTTTCTTAGATCCTACTCAATACCCTTTGTAGATGAACTATTACATGTTATTAACCAGTTAGGAATCAATAATGATTAGGAATCATTATTGTAGCCAGTAAAAACATGAGCAGTTAATCATTTCACAGAGGATTGTGGAGAAAAAGTTTTTGTGTTTATAATTTACGATATCATTGCCTTTCCATCAATCTCTATTTCTATATACTAAATTTAATAACTATTTATATAATTCTTTAACACTCATGTGACATCATGGTAACAGCTTTTAATGAATATGCATCATGTCTCCCCTCCTAGATTATAACTACACAAGGCAGGACTGTGTGTCTCAGTGCTTTGTGTCTCCACAGATTGTTGTTTGGCACATGGCAGAAATGCGATTAAAATCTGTTGACTGACTTGTCCTGTTAAGTAAGGGAGAAGACGTGTGCCACACACTGTAAAATGGGTACTCGTCTACAACTAAGTGGTTCTCCTACCAAGATAGCACTTTAGTGGTTAAGCTGCTAAACAATCAAGTTTTAACTTTAACAAGTTTTAAATCAATGTGCTTGTACCTAGAGACTGTCATACAGGATGAAGTAAGTCAGAAAGAGAAAAACAAATGTCTTTTATTAACGCATATATGTGGAATCTAGAAAAATGGTATAGATGATCTTATCTGCAAAGCAGAAATAACGACACTAACATAGACAACAAAGGAGTGTATACCAAGGGGCAAGCAGGGGGTGGGATGAACTGGGAGATTGGGATTGACATATATACACTATTGATACTATGTATAAAATAGATAACTAATGAGAACATACTGTATGGCACAGTAAACTCTACTCAGTGCTCTGTGGTGACCTAAATGAGAAGGAAATCCAAAAAAGAGGGGATATGTGTATATGTATAGTTGATTCATTTTCTGTGCAGCAGAAACTAACACAACATTGTAAAGCAACTATACTCTGATAAAAATTAATTTAAAAAATCAATGTGCTACCTCAGTGTGATTATCTTTATTTATTGAAAAGGATATTACTAAGATTTCTAGACATTTTTTGCTGGAATCCCTTAACACATAGATATAGATCTAGATAAGATACAGAACAGATATAGATACAGACATAGATATATGTCTGAGAGATGATTTAGAGCTTCAATCTGCAATGCACATGCTTCTCCAAACATCTCAAAAAGCAAGCAAAAATTCCTATTTAACAAAAAGCAACTGATGGCAATAAAATTCTATAAATTGTTTTCACTTTTTAAAAGTGGAATTTCTCATTTAGATTTCCCTATTTTTTTTTTTGCGGTACGCGGGCCTCTCACTGCCGTGGCCTCTCCCGTTGCGGAGCACAGGCTCCGGACGCACAGGCCCAGCAGCCATGGCTCACAGGCCCAGCCACTCTGCAGCATGTGGGATCCTCCCGGACCGGGGCACGAACCCGTGTCCCCTGCATCGGCAGGCGGACTCCCAACCACTGCACCACCAGGGAAGCCTCATGTCTTTTAAAAATGTTTCGTAACATGTATTTTTGATTAAGTTGTACCAACATACTTCCTCTCACTTTTAAAATGAAATGAGAAGCGTTTAAAATATTGCAAATATATTAAATTTTTTCATAATATTATATATATCTAATCTTAAAATGACTGAAATAGCAAAACAGCAATGTTACTTAACAATAAAGATAAAAGTCAAAGGAATGTAGAAACTCAACTACTTAGACTGCATGAGAGACTATGAATTATTATATTCTCAGGTTAATTGATAGTGATTCAGGATCTCTTCTTGTTGAATAAGTTTTTATTGAAGAAATGCTATCAAAAATATCTTGTTCCCTTAGAAATATACTAAATATAAATGAATCTTTCTTTGATAATTGAAGATTTTGCTCTCCCTATGAATAAAACCAAAATATTAGTAGTAGTAGTCTTGAAAATATAGACAATGTAGGAGATCTAAATAAACATATAATAGTATCAGGTTGCTATTGTTTCCAGTAAATTCCCTATATAAGTTTGCTTTCTTTTAATTATCATCAGTGTAGGTCTGGAAACAAGGGGTGGAGGGATGGCTATCTCTGTTGGACTCCAGCTGACTGAGATTTTTACAAAATACTCAAAAAATGAAACTTTTTTTTCTAGTAGACAAGCCTTTAATAATTAAATTATAATTTTCTTTCAGGACTCTGGGCCTGTCAGACATACTTTTTAGTAAAATATTTCAAGATCTTTATTAACCACTTTCACTCAGGCAATTATAACCTCCATCTTAATATTCAAAAACAGATAAAAAAACTTGGAAAAAAAAAGATTTTCAATATGCTTTCAACTCTTATATACTATCTTTCCTCATTAAATTTGGTAAAAAAAAAAAAAAAAATTCTTCTTAGCTAGTTAAACAGTGAATTATCCAATTCTCCAGATAAGAAAAAAGCTATTTGAACTTCTAACATATCTCCTAATCTTCAAAGCTTTGAAATTTGTTATTTTCAGGTAGCTTTCTGCCAACCTTGTTTTAGATGGAATCTCATTCCCTTTTTAAAGTTTCTATGGCTAGTTTCTAACTGAAAAAGAAAAGCAAAAATCTTGCTGATAAAGTCTGAAAATGAGGTTGTGTTCAGGCGGTCCATAAAAGTGTTTACGGACGACAATGTCGGCAGCACCCTGACCTCTCCAGGGAAGGACGAAGGGAGTGTGGGGCTCAGCCTCCCTAGTCTCCTTTCAAAATTGGTCATAAGAGAAAATGGATATGGAGAGAGATTCATCCCCCATCCCATTGCCATCAAGTGTCAACAGTAATTAACTAAGTGAAATAAGCCAGACAAAGACAAATATTGCGTGGAATTATACGTGGAATCTTTAAAAAAATGTCAAACTTACAGAAACAGAGAGTAGAAAACTCGACTACTAGGGGCTTGGGGGTGGGGGAAATAAGGAGAGGTTGTAAAAGGGTACAAACTTTCCTCTATAAGATGAATACGGTCTGAGGATCTAATATAAAACATGGTGACTATAGTTGATAACACTGTATTGTATAATTGAAATTTGCTAATAGAGTAGAACTTAAATCTTCCCACTCCCCCTGCAAAGAGACAACTATGTGAGATGATGGTTATATTAATTAAATAGATGGAGGGAATCCTTTCACAATGCATACGTATATAAAAACCACACTATACACTTTAAATATCTCACAATTTTATAAAGCTATTGAGGTATAATTTTTAAAAAACAGTAATTAAGAACAGAAAAGTAACATCCATATTCATTTGTAAGGAGAGAGATTTTTTCTAATTAAGGAGGTAAAAGCTAATAACATGGTATAGTGAAAGAATCTGAAATATATAAAGTATAAAGAAAAATATAAAGTGTTCTTATAATAGCATAGCCTGAAAAGACTCACTATCAACCTTGTATTGGGGCTCTTTCCAGACTATTTTCTAGGCATGTCTAAACAAATATTTTTTTTAAAGGATCATAATATGAATATTATTTTGTAAACTGCTTTTTTACTTAATATAGTATTGCTCTTGTTCTAAAAATAAAAATAGAGCCACATTATTACATGTATGATAGCTTCATATATAGATAATACATAAATTATTTAACTCATTCCTTATTGATTGACATTTAGATTGCTTCTGAACCTTTGCTTTTATAAACTCTAAAAACCCTAAAAACATTGTCTGCATATCATGCAATTACAGAATTATTTCAGGATGCCTTTCTGGAAGTAGTAATGTATCAAAAGGCATGCATAATCTGCATTTTGATTTATATTTATAAACTGTACTTCTAATGTACCACAGTATTCCCCCACCAATGTTATATGAAAATGTCCATTTCTTCAACCTTACTCATTATAATAAATATTATAATTCATCTTCATATTGCCCAATGGAATTGTTTTAACTTGATATTTTTATTACTAGCGAGGCTGAACATATTTTCATGTGCTTATTGCCCATTTTCATCTTTCCTGTCCTCTCAGTTTCCTAATGTGGTATTTCTTTTTCTTTCTTTCTTTTTTTTTTTTTTTACTACAGATCTGAAAGAGTTTTTCACGTTCATTCCATTCAGTAGGTATGTGTGTATCAGATATTCACTGAAAAGCTTGGGTTGGTGTTGTAAACCTGACAGTTGCAGCCTATGGGAGGCATTTCAAATCCAGTAACAGGTGTGGTCATCTATGGGGAGAGTTCGGAAAACAAGATAAATGGGTCTAGGACCCAGGAAAACCCAGGAAAAATGTCTCATTGAGAAGTTGGGTAGAAGAAGATAAGTCAGCAAAGGATACAAAGCAAAAACTGTTTACATAAGATAGAAAGGATGCCAAAAGGATATGGTGTCACGACAAGAGAAGAGAATGTATGAAAATGGAGAAAGGGGTGGATGATGTGTAATTCTGCTGAGAGGCCTAAAAGTGTCCATGGGGTTTGGTTGCCTGGAGGTCACTGGTTATCTTAATATCAAAGCAGTTCTACTAGAAAGTGGGGGTGGTAATGGTGCAGAAGCCAACCTGGAGTGGGTTAATGAGTGAAATGGATTCTGAATGGCAGATGTAGCATGCATAAACACTCCTTTCAAGCAGCTTGGCTGTGAGAGTGGAGCGGAAAGATTGGGTAGTTGCTGGAGGAAGGTCTGGGTCAAGTATGGATATATTAGCTCACTTTGATGGAAATGATCCAGTAGAGGAGCAGCTACATTGCAGGAGAATGATAGGAGAACCCAAGGAGATAATTTTTTAAGAAATCAAGAGTCAACTGGTTCTAGCAAAGGACTGACTCTTCTGGATCTCTCTGGTCAATGTCACCAATGTCCTTCAGACCAAATCTCATGACCGTTTTCAATTCTCCTCTTATTAGATATAGTTAACACCATTGTCTACTTATTCCCTCTACTCCTTGTCTTTCATGACACCCCTCTCTTCTGGTTCTCTTCTGTCCTTTCTGAGTGTATGTTCTAACCTTTTGGGGGGGCATCTCTTCTTTGCCCACCCATTCTTGGTGCATTTCAGGATTCCACCTCTGGTTCATTTTTCTTCTCATTCTACATGTGTCCCTAGGTGATCTCTTTTAGTCTTATGGATAAAATATAATTTATATGTCAATGGCACCCACCCTGCAACCTAGTTCCAATCTCAGGAAACAGAATTTGTATCCAATTGCTTGAGAGACACCTTCACCCAAATGTCCCACAGGTACCTAAAACTCAAGGAACCCAATCTGAGCTCATCACTCTCACTTTAAGATTCGCTTTCTATCTTCTGTTCTGTTAGTTAATGACCTTGTCAACTACCAGCTGTCATATCCAGAAACCCTTGTCATACCCTACTTCTTCTCCCTCCCCACTCATATGCAAGGCTTTGCCATATTTCATTGCTAATTTGAAGGAATCATTACAGGGGAAAGGGTTGAAAATAAAGGAGATTTGATTTTCTTTTTGAAGAAAGAAGCAAGGTATTCCATTTAGATAGGGTTGAGAAATATGTTTGTGATGTGATGGTTAGAGGTAAGTGGAGGTTTGATATTGTCATGGAGAACTAAAAAAGAGAGCTGGGTAGGAAAATATAACAGGACTGACAATGTCGATATTGTGTTGGGCCCAATGAGGAGAAAGACTACTTATTGGCTTATTGGTATCCTGCCTTAACAAAATTAAAAATGAGTATTCTTATCTGGTAGTTTCTAAAGTACACTGGAAACTTTCTGATATTTACCTTGAGGATGGGTTACAGGGGAGACCAGTTTTATGGGGTCTTTGGGCTCTGCCTTATCGCTCAGGTTGTTAGTCTCAAAGGCAGAAAGCCAGCTCAGAGGTGGGTGGCATCAGCACTGTCTGTAGGGAAAGCAAGTAGTTTAATTTCTGGGTATCAGTGAGTTTACCTGCCTGAAATATCCCTTCTCTCATGTTTGTTGATGCCCTAAATTTGCCTAAAGGAAAATTCTGCTTGAATTCAGAGATAAGGTTTAAAAATTAGGGAGCATTTCACAAGAATTTGAACTTACAAAAGTTTAAAAATTGGTTTTTGAAAATAAATGGAGTCAAATATCTCTCTTCTCACTTTTAAGTTAAATGGAGAAGCATTAGTTAACTATATATAAGTCAAGTCTCATCGTGAGAGAAGCAAGAAAAACAATTACTGATTGTCATTTTCCATTTTTAAATGCAATGTGTGGGCTTCTTTTTGAAAAATTCTCAGAAATGCATCAAATTATGAGGAATAGAAAACAACATTAATACTTACCATGCAGGTTTGAGAACCATAATTTGCCAGTATTCATGTCAGTATTTTTCTGCATCACAGACATGTCACCAAGAACCTTTTAAGATAGATGACAAGCACCAGCTTTTTTTCAAAGAAATGTTTGCTCCAATTTTTGTTGATCAAAAGTATCAAAAGGATACACAAAACGTCTGTATTTGAAATAACTTAAGTGGCCAAGCTAAGCTTCTTGTCCATGCCCAGTACTCAAATAGTAGTTCAAATATACTAGGGAAAAATTCCGTTTCAATTGTAAAAAGTACGTCTAGTTGCCTATTAGATACACTTTTTGGTACCTGTTATTCTCACGTCTGCAGAGAACAGGGGCTCCCACTTTTTAGTGCATCTTCCTTGTCTTGCCTCTAAACAAAAATGCCAGTCTCGGATCAAAGCACAGTCACATGTGTCTTGACACAAAATCTCAGACATGGCAAATGTGACACAGAATGAATTGGTCTTTCAAGAAGCATGAAAAAATAATAAAATAACTTAAGATTTATTGGTAGATAATTTAATATTATAAAAAATGGAAGTTATAAAAATGAGTCAGTATGATGAAGTTATTTTTGCAATTAAAAATCCAGCTACTGTGCAGAATATTGAGAAAAGAGTGTCCATTTGCCCTGGCTTCAGGGTGGGGCTCTGGGCCTTGAGATGAGGGATGGTGAAGCAGACACTAGATCCCAGAGGACAGATCAGAGATTCAGATTCAGAGAAGACAAGGGAGAGTCCCTCTTCCTAGAATCAGGGTAGCAGATGTACTTCTAGCTTCTGGACTGGGCTATTTACTACTTTATTTATTTTTTATAAAGCAGGGGTTTGGTCAAAGGAATGACTTGCTAGATCCAGGGAACAGGCTGGACCAATCAATTAGGCCAAGCTACCATTGGACCTTAGAATTCCCGAGGGCCTGGGAGACAGGGCCATGATGAACAGAAGCCAGACAGAACATGCAATTTCTTTTTTGTACAATATCCACATCAGTATACTCTTTCACAAGTTCCAGGTCACTGCTTTCAGAAAATGTGGCTTTCTTGGACATCTTCCCTGGGAAAATTTGTGTTGCTGCCCACCCTTCCTCTAGTTCTCATGATACAAGTCTCTATGAACACAATTAAGGAACAGAGAAAAAAAATCAATTTATAAAACTTTGTCATCTGTTCCTGGGTATAGACCTAGAACATTAAGTTTGTATACCCCATATAGGTCCTGAGCTTTCTACCAGACAATCAATCATGAATGTCCACTTTCCTCAATCATAGTCACTATGATTGGCCCAGGGAACCTCTCTCTCCTGGTTCTTTGACCTTGTGTGCTGTGTGGTGCAGACACTCATACCAGACCCCGAGTCCTCAGGGAGCGTTCAATACCACCGTACGTGCAGCTTCCCACTCCTCCACCATCCAGGGGTGTAGGCTCACTCAACTCTCTAAGGGGGGATCTGACATAGAATGTGTTCTTATTGTTGGAGTAAGAAGTACTAATGGATAAAAGGATAAGAGGGAAGCTTAATCAGATCTGCCTCAGTTTCTCTCTTCCACTGCTACTCATTCTCATGACTTAGAAGAACAGAAAATAAATAGGAAGGATGGAAACAGTACACATTCCCCGAGCACTTCCCTAATATTTTTATAAACAGCAGTTAAAACTGTTTCTTTAAAACTTTTCATCCTAACCCAACTACAGGAAGAGACATGTCTGAAACAGTATGAATTCTGCTCTGACCAAGTCTCATCTTCCATTTCCCAAAGTATAAACTACAAGACACCCACAGGTAGTTGCTTGTCAAGCAACAATCCAGAAATGAGGAATTGAGCCATTATTAAGCAATTAGTCCTTTCTTTGGGCAACAAGTACTGAAGGCAGCAGTTAAAAAGTTGGAGGTGTGGTAAGAAATATTTTATTGTCCACTGTTAACAATTTAACTCAATTTTAACTTAAAATAAGCTGAGGAGGGAGTAAGGCATAAGGGTGGAAACTATGGGATAGATGGGTTTTAATGAGTAAGAGAGACCAAGCTGGTGCCCAAGGCAGTGTGTGGTCTGGATGAAGCCCCACACCAGAGAGAGACCTGACCACGGAAGATCACTGAATATGCCAAAGAGGAGGTGGTGGGACTCTGAAGATGCCCCGCAGGCCTCACTCCGGTTCTCCAGTATCTCAAGTTGCAGAACTTACGGTCTAAGAGTTAAGAATTTTATGGACTATTATATCACTACCTTTCAACACTTAACAATTTATGATTCTAAAATTTCATTAGTTGCTCTTCTAAAACTTTCACCGAAAGTATAAACCAGCCACATTTTTGAAAGGAAGCAGGAAATAGATTTGTTGATGTATCAAGCATGGTGTTGGGCAATATTATTATTACCTCACATAACCCAAATTCTGTGAGGAAAGAGTTATCTTTTTTTTTTTTTTTTTTTTTTGCGGTATGCAGGCCTCTCACTGTTGTGGCCTCTCCCGTTGCGGAGCACAGGCTCCGGATGCGCAGGCTCAGCGACCATGGCTCACGGGCCCAGCCTCTCCGCGGCATGTGGGATCTTCCCCGACCGGGGCACGAACCCGTGTCTCCTGCATCGGCAGGCGGACTCTCAACCACTGCGCCACCAGGGAAGCCCTATCTTCTTGTTTGATGGGTGAAAATAAACTCACAGTGATTAACCATCTTACCTAGTATCTCAGAGCTCTGTGCAACAAAGCTCTAAGGTCTAATCCCAAAGCTCATGCTCTTTCTAATCACATCGTGATACTGCTATGAAAAACCCAACATATACATACCACCCACCAAAACAAAGACATTTCAAAGGGGACAGAGATGGCTCTAAGAGGTACATGAGCATTCTGAAATTAAAGCGAAATTTGAGTGGTTGTGTGATTTCTGGGAAGGGACAGTTTATCATTTTTATCCAACTCGCAAAGGGTTAAGCCATAAAATTTGAAGAACCACTGCACTCAGTGTATTTAGAAACTAACAGCCATATTCTCCTTCAGTCCCATATGGCATATGGCATCCTGAGCTTACTCCCAACATACTCAATTTTCTCCAGAGATTGGAGCAAGGCTGGAAACCTTAGAAGGAAGATTAAATCATAATGAAATATACAAGAGTCCATTTAGCTATGTGTGCTGTTTGGCGGCTGCCCATATAATTTCGGGCTATCAGTATACCCCAGGGGCTATTGCAGGTTCATTAATATAATTTTAGGCTGGAAGATCCTTGGAGATCATAGAGTCCAATGTCCTCAGTTTACAGATGCTAAAACCAAGACCCAGAGGGCTAGAGTGACTCACAGATTGTCATATAACCTTTTACTGGCTTGATAATGGACTTAATATTTACCCAGCAATCAGTCACTTTTGGCCATCATCTGTGCCTCCATGGTCAGTCGAGGGAGGGAGAAAACTGTGCTAGTGCTCAAATTGTCCCTTCCAGTTCTAGTAGTGCTCTAGCACGGCTGGATACTATTTAGTTTCTGAGTTCTAATCAGATTTGCATGGCGGCACCACAGCCGTCTGGCACCACTGTGGTCTGCAGACTATTGTCAGGAAAAGTTGACATAAGGCTGAGGATTCTTGTATTCCAAATTAATAAACCAGAAAAAAGAAGATGCACTTCTCAAATGCAGCTTAATGAGGCAGACTGTGCCAATTTTGCTAATATAAGCCAAGTTATAATGATAAAATCAGTAATTTAATTAGTCTATTGCAAATGAAAACATTCTATCTACACCTTTATTTGAAAGCTCTATGATTCTATTGATTTCCTTCTCAGTGAAAATATAAGAAGAAACATTGTTTTTCACAAGTCTGTTTTAAAATCTTTGACTTCTTGTTAAGAAGAAACTGCTAAAATAAATTGCAGTTTTAGACTGCATTATAAAATTTCATACTGGTTCAATGTGATGCATGCTCCTGGTCATTGAACATGTTCCACCTGTACTGAAATAAATTAGATATTTGAAAGAAAAACGCTGCAGAAATATTTAAATTAATTTAAACAGGCAAGGGGCCACTGTATAGTAGACAGCTCTGGAAGGGCGTCCAAGGAAGTTCTATGCTCCGTGAGCTTGGACAACTCACTTGGCCTCTCTGGACCTTAGTTTCTCTTCCTGCAAAATGTTGAAGTCTGTGTTACTTTCAAAGCTTACTTCAGCTCTAAAATTTTAAGTCTATGATTCTATCATACCATTTTATCCCTAGATATGAAGTCAAGAAACCATACAAATAACATTTCAGGTAGATCACTAGTAATGGGTTGTAATAATTAACAATGATCACAGAGGAAGTGGGAACTGAAAAAATTAAATCAGTATATTTTGGTTGAGGTCCTGTATTTAAAGAAAAAAGCTCCAAGTAGCCTTATTATAAGAGTTTACTATTAGATTCTGATTCTAGAGTCTTAGAACCAGAAGGGAATCTTAGAGGTTATCACTCAGTACAATTCACGATAGAAATTTCCCCTAAGGTATCACAAAGACATGATGTTTATCCTTTGTTTGAATATTTCTATTAACTAATGATATGAGAAAGTCTACTTCAACAGATCTAATTGTTAGAAAGTTCTTCTTTATGGTAATTAAAATCTGGCTACCAGTTGTCCTTACTTATTTATCCTACCTAGTTCTGGCGTGTAGTCTGATACTCAGTTGACCGTGAGGCTTATCTCACCACGCCTGCTTCCTGAACTTGATAGCTCTTAATATAATCTCCTAGTCCTGGATGAACAGAAAACCTAAATGATAAATATAATGAATCCAGGTCTTAGAGAAGCTTAACTTTAACACATATGCACTTTACATTTTAAAAACCAATTGTGACTTCAAATTAAAGCAAAAATTTAGTTTACATGTTGCTGATTTATTATCTCTTCCCCTACAGTATATTCTAAATTTTTTTTAGTTTCACTAAATTTTCCCCCTAACTCTCTGCACATAATCTTGCCTCCTATATAACAGGGATGACTGAATCCATTCAACATGGGGTCCCAATTAGTCTTTTTGACTTAAACTGAATATTTATCATAAAATAAACCTTCATTTATTTTATTCTTCTCTCCCACCTCAGAGGAAGAATTCTCTCAACTTCCTAAAATAAATTCTACACTTTGCAATCTCCATCTGATTCTCACCTGCCTACAGGAAGACCTGGCTCCAGTTCTCTTTCTCTCAAATCTCCCATCTTTCCTGGCAGCGTATAAATATGTCCTCAACATATTAAAAAAGCAGAAGATGGCAGAGTGTTAGATGGACAGTGGATGATACTGGTGAGCCACTGAATCAACCATACCTGAAGCACATCCTAATGCTACACTTCTCTGAATATATTTTTCTTTCATTATTTGAACATATTACAGGTTCTTTAAAGTCTTTGCTAAGTCCTACATCTGGGTCATCTAGGAGTTAGTTTCTATTGAATCCTTTCTTCTTTACTATGGGCTACATTTTCCTGTTTCTTTCTTTTTTTTTTTTTTTTTTTTGCGGTACGCGGGCCTCTCACTGCTGTGGCCTCTCCCATTGCGGAGCACAGGCTCCGGACACGCAGGCCCAGCGGCGATGGCTCACGGGCCCAGCCGCTCTGCGGCATGTGGGATCCTCCCGGACCGGGGCACGAACCCGTGTCCCCTGCATCGGCAGGCGGACTCTCAACCACTGCGCCACCAGGGAAGCCCTATTTTCCTGTTTCTTTACACATATAGTAATTTTGGTTGAACACTGAATGTGGTGCATGATATACTGTACAAGTTCTGGAGTCTGTTTTCTCCCTCTGAGGTATGTTGATTTTATTCTAGTAGGCAGTTAAATTATTGGCTGATCACTTTGACATTATGTAGGCTTGCTTTACCCTTTCAGGGAAGACCTATGGAAAGCTTGAGGTGTTTCTCAATCCCTTCTCACTGGGCAAGACTTAACTCTGAAACATCTCCCCTTCAAACCTTGTCATGCCTGCTTTTAAGATTTGAATAGCAGGTGTATCTCGTAAGGCATGGCCTTTCTAGTCTTGCATCAGATGTTGAGGAAAACAAGATGTGAAGAAGGTGTTAACATGGCTAGAATGGAAACTCAAAGTCTTCCAGCACTTCCATGCTCAACTCCAGAGCAGTCCCTCAGTGCTAAGCCTCAGGGGGGTCTCACCCTTAGCCCAGCCCTCAGCCAAGGATCCATAGGGACCTCTGGGACTCCTCTGCAAACTCCTTCCTTTCTGGGAGCATGCATAGGGCACTGTAATTACTGAGGTGATATTAGATCAATGAGCTAAATGAGGTGAAGAAGTAAGGCACATAGATATCAGTGGAAAGAACATTCCAGGTACAGGGAACAGCAAGTACAAAAGCCTTGAAATGTTAATATGTCTGGTGTATTGTAGGACTTGCAAGGTGGCCACTGTGTGACTAGAGTGGAGTGAACTAAAAGTAGCCGAAGATATATTCAGAGACATACCAGGAGAGGGTAAGGGGGGTGGGCAGACACCTTGCAGGAAAAATGGCCAGCCATTGGGGGATTCTGAGTAGAGAATAGTGACAAGATCAAAGTCAAGTTTTACAGCAATCATTCTGGCTGCTGTGGTGAGAATTAACTCTAAGGAAACAAAGACAAAGGAAAGGAGATTGAAATAATGCAAGTGAGAGAACATCATGGCAAGAACAAGTGTAATCATGGTGGAGAAGGTGGGATGCAGTTAGATGTATTTTGAAGGTGAGTCACCAGGTAATCCTGATGGATTAGATGTGACGTATAACAGAAAGAAGCTCTGTCTTGAGCAATGGGAAGAATGGCATTGCCCTCTAAAACGCTGGTAAAAAACGCTGGAAGAGAATTAACAGGAAAATCAGGATTGGTTTTGGATCTTTAAATTTGAGATGTTTATTAGAATCTAAGTGATTTAACCCGCTGTATCTGAGTCTGAAGCTCCAGGGTGAGGCCTGGGTGGGAATTATAAGGCTACTGATGGTATTTAAAGCCATAAGAATGCATTCAATCATTGAAGGAGTAAAAATAGAAAAGAGAAGAGGACTGATATCTGAGCCTTGTGGAACTCCAAGTTAAGGGGTTAAGGACATGAGGAAGAATAAGCAAGACCCTGAGAAAGAGGGGTCAGTGAGGAATGTGGAAGTTTAGGAGAGTATAGTCTTCTGAAAGCCAAGTGCAAACAAAAAGCATTTCAAAGAAAAGTAGAGTCATTAACTGTGTCAAACAGCAAAACATCAAGTTGGATGAGGAATAAGAATCACTGTATGTGCAACGTGAAGTTACTGGTGACCCTGAAAGAGCAGTTTCAGGGAGCAATAGGGTGAAACCCTGATGGGAGGCGGCCCAAGAGAGGTGAGAAGAGGAACCAGAGCCAGAATATTGATGACAGTTTAGAGAAGTTCTACTCTAAAGGGGAGCAGAAAAACTGGGGTGTAGCTGGAGGGGAAGGTAGGGCAAAGAAAAAGTCAAATTAAAGATTGGAGAAATAACGGGTTTGCACACTGTGGGAATGATCTTGTAGAGAAGGACAATTTTGATGATACAGGATGAAGAGGAGAAAACTGGTGGAGCACTGATCATGAGTAAGTACAAGGGAAGGGGATCTAGTGACCGAAAGGCAGCCTCAGATTGGAGCATGGGTGGTTCACCTCAAATAATGTGGGCACGGAGGTTAGGGCCAGGTAGTTCTCTTGGTGGACTCTTTGGAAGTTTTCTTCTGATCGCTATTTTTGAAATGAAATAGGAAAGACAAAGATCAGTTGAGAGACAATAAGGAGGATGTGCGGACGTTCAAGAAAAGAGGGTGATGGATGGACGAGGGAAATATAACACAGCTGCTGGGCAGCACTAATGACCCCTTGCGGTTAATGATCATGAACTGAAAGATCATGCTGAAATAGCATCAGCATGGTTGTGTTTTCCTGTAGAAATGTTAGGCTGCAAGGGACCCTGCATAGATAGAGAGCTGTATTTAGTTACTGATAGAACTGAGGGTATAAGCTAGGGAGGAATTTTGATGAGGAGCTACATAGTTAAGCTGGTAGGAGGGAATTAAAGCTGTGATAGTGCGAGGGCAGTGAGAAGGTGGTGGGGTCAATGGATTGTAGGTCCCTGGGCATTGCTCAAATTGGAGTAATAAAGGGAGCAAGATAGAAAGACAAGTAGTAGTTGGGGATGAGATACTTGAAAATAGGATTATGAAGGCGATGCGATTGTTGGTAATGAGAAGGGTTAGACTACGACCTCAGGAGTGGTTGTGCAAAGGAAAGGACAAGATCAGCTCAGATGTTGCCTTCTGCAGAAGCCTTCCCTGATTTCACCTTTCCTCTCCTCTTGCCTTCTAAGTCTCATCATACTTCATCTGCAAGTCTTTATGACTCTAGTCTACTTCGCGTTTACTGTTATTCAATAGATATGTTTTAGAGTATAAGCTCCTTGAGGTTTGGGAATGTGTCAGAGTTATCTTCCCATCCCTTAGGACCTAACGGTTCCCTGACTACACAAGTACACATAATAAGAGCATAATATATATTTGCTAAATCAATATACATATAAATAAATAAGAATAACAATAGTAGTAGCTAACATTGTCTCTCTATGCCAAGCATTCTCCCACGTGCTTCATATAATGTTACTAAACTTTAACACCCTCTTGCAGAATACACGATGCTTATAATACATGTACAGTAACTCTGAGAAGAGAATGATTTAACTGACTCACATGGTAAGACTGCAGTCAGGGGATGTGCATTAGGGAGCACAGGGACAGTCAGGTGGCTTCTGGTTGAGTAGGGTCAGGGTTTTTATAGAGTAGGGTAGGTGCCAGCAAACTTTTTCTATAAAAGGCCAGATAGTAAATATATTTTTTGTAGCCATATGGTCTTTGTAGCAACCAGTCAACTCTGCCATTGCAGCCTGAAAGTAGCCACAGACGATCCATAAAGGAACAAGTGTGGCTCTGTTCCCACAAACTTTATTTATGAATACTGAAATCTGAATTCTGTATAGTTTTCATACTCTTCTTTGGATTTTTTTCAACCATTTAAAAGTGTAAATGGTCCTAGGTTGTACAAAAACTGGTGACAGGTCTTTGGCCCCAAAGCGATAGTTTGCTGACTTCTGGGAGAGAGAAAAGTCCTCATGGTTTTGGCTTAGACAGCAGTTTTCAGTGTTGATAGAAACTCAGGTTGGTTATTGTTGATGTTCTCATGGCTCTTGCCCTGGGGTTTTTGATATAATCCCATAACCATCTGAAAAGTATTTCCCCAAAACTGTTTATAGGCTAGTCAAAATTCACAGGGTCGGGGAGGTAGATTGCCAAAAAGAAAGAAAAGGTAGCAAATGTAGAAGGCAAGTTAGGGGGACTGGAGACCCTCTATCATATCTATTTTAGTCCTTTTACAAAACCAAAGATTAGAGAAATTAAGTGACTTTCTCAAGACTACACATCTCAAAACTGACAGCTGGGTGAGAACTGTGGACCTATTTGGTCCTCATTTCCTTGGCCATCCTACTGTACAATGCTATGTAAGTCATGCTAAGGATTAATACCTTGCTCTGAATGTACCTATAACACTCGTCTGCCATGCACACAGAATGTTCTGTATGTATTTATTATTTGAATAAATTAACTCACATTTAAATACTGGCACGGTGAGAGAGCAAGTATTCAGTGCCACCTTAATCAGTGGGTAACTCAGGCTTTTATGCAAGATAAGGGTACTCTACTAATCAGCCATTAAAAGGCAAAAAACACTCTTTTTGTACTAGTACAAATTCCATTTGGGTAAATTAGCCCATGATCTGCCACAGCTAAATCTCCAAAAGTTGTGAGAGTAGAGAGGAAAAACACAAACAAAAAACCAAAACAAGTCTCAGACTGGTGAAAATTTCCAGGTGAAATACATTAAATGACCTCAGCACTGCATTTTCAAGCTTCCTCTCCATAGCCCAAATTTCATAAAATACACAGCAATTTCTACAGCTAAGATTGCAGTCTAATGGGCACAAAAAAAGGCTTGTTTTCCAAGCACATGCATATTTTCCCTCTTTTCTAGTTGATCCACTTAGCTCACCTTTGATGAAGTACTTGCTCTTTCCTGTATCCCTCTGTTTATGTAAGGACATAAAGAAATGAATGATGTTCAGTACGGGGTTATTTTAGACATTGTTGGAAGACATTATGATCCTTTGGCTGCATGAGGATAAATCTCCAGTTAAAGAAGGTACCCTATGAAGGGAAGGGCGCATTTGGTAAAGAATGAACATCAGTGGGACCTATTTTAGCTTTTCCAGGCTGACTTTCCTTTACATCAAAGGAAAATCTGTAATCAGAATGTTTTTGGTGTTGTGTTTTCTTTTAAGACCAAGCAGAAAGATACAAAGAAATCCAGAAGAATCATAGTTTTTCATCTTGAAGTTTCAAATATTTGCAGAATCACTTTTACCCCTAATAAGGCTGATACATTATTAAAGCATATATTTTTTAAAAAAATTCTTGATTTAATTCTCTTTAATTCCATCCAGGGGTGGCTCTTTTTGCTTTTTCACATTAGGAAATATGTAGCTGCTTACAAAAGCAGTTATACAAACAGTAATAATAATTTTGACGATAATAAAGCCCTGTTTGTATAAATGCAAATCTTAGCCTTCTCCCCCTCTCTTTTTTGGTGTTGCAAATTTATCACTTTCATCTGCTGAATAAACAGATACATTTCTGGGTTATGACGTTTGTTGCACAAAATGTTTCATAGGCAAAGGAAAGTAGGGAAGTTCCTGATAAGAGAATTCATTCTAAACTGCTCCATACTTGAGTACACATGTGGAAATTTCAATGACTTCAGGAAATGCCATATGCAGATATCATTCAAGGATGTTTTAAAAGGTTTAGTTCCAGAGGTATATTCCTATATCCTTTCCTGAGCAGAAATGCTCTCATTAAAGGTTGCCTTGTCTGGGTTACAGTTTTAATTATAAAGGAGAAAACGATGGCCAATATTTTTTACTCTGATATTTTAAGATATATTTTTAAATTCCCCAAACATGAGAAGGTCACCCTAATTATCCCTGATGAGAGAGGATCGTGGCTCTCATTTCTTACGTTTGGTGAAGGCCACCTGAGATGGGCTTCTGGGAGTTTGGTTAGTGTGAGAAACAATAGATGGCTAAACACAGCCACCCATGACTGTCAGCTGTTTCCTGACATTTGAGTTAAGTCATGAGGGAAGAGACCCAAAAGGGACAAGGGAGCAGGTTTACATGTGCTCCTCAATTATCCTTATGAGATTTATATAGCTCCATAAATGAACACCATACTGTAATAAAAAAAATGTCAAAATCAATACAAATCCTTTCTGTTCAATTCTTTTACCTCTTGAATTTAAGCATAGGTAATTTAAAGTGTTATTCTTTTTCTTGTCATTATTACTCATTTCTCTGCCTTGAGGGTTGCATTTTCTGTATAATTTTGCTTGCAGATTTAACAATCTTACAAGGTTTGAGACCAAATGAATGGAAAAATTTCCCCCCAATAAACAGTAAAATAAAACGCAATAAAATGAAAACTGAGGTGGATTTAGCAACTTGGCAGGAATGTGAAGTCTTTTTATATTCATTGAAAAAAGCGATATTTCAGTATTCTTTAAAAATCCAGTAAAATGTGAGACCATAAATTCTTATTACAAATCTCCATGGTTTTAATTGTTTATCAGCTGTATTCAGATTCCTTGAATACCGATTTCCACTAGAAGGTTGAAGGCTGATGGCTGGCAGGGTAGAGAAAGCACATGCTTGAGGTTGAGGCGGAGGTGAAATGGACAGGGAGTGATAAGAACCTCCGAGTGAATTTACATGAAAAAAGACCAAGGCTAGGGAAACACACTTTTTTCTTTGCATAAAATTTCATGCACACAGATCTCAAAGGATTCCTTTTGAAAACCAGATGGAAATGTGTTCTCCACAGCAAATGACGGAATGCAGCTAACAAGATCAGTTTATCAGTAATTCACCACTCAGGAAAAACTCCAAAGCTTAGTAAAGAATCAAGCACAACTACAAAAATAACCTATTTTCATTCCGATTCTACTTTACTGCATCAATTCCATTTCTATTTCAAGAAATAGGCAGTGCACTATAGGACTGCTAATCCATACCAGACGAACTTTACTGACAAGAAATAATCTATTTTTTTAGTTAAGAATTAGACAAAGAGGGCTTCCCTGGTGGCGCAGTGGTTGAGAGTCCGCCTGCCGATGCAGGGGACACGGGTTCGTGCCCCAGTCCGGGAAGATCTCACATGCCGCAGAGCGGCTGGGCCCGTGAGCCATGGCCGCTGAGCCTGCGCGTCCGGAGCCTGTGCTCCGCAAGGGGAGGGGCCACAACAGTGAGAGGCCCACGTACCGCAAAAAAAAAAAAAAAAAAAAAAAAAAGAATTAAGACAAAGAAATCTGGAACTACTTAAGGATGTTAAAACTTTAGGATTCTTCCAAGTTCATATTTCTTCACAAGAGAAATCAGCGCCTTATGTCAATATTTAGATGTGTGTGCTTGGGTTTTAATCAGCATTGAATGAAAGCAAGAATGTATATGCAATGATATTGAAATGTGAAAGCACTGCTTCAAGAAATGCCCTGAAGTTGTGCTAGCTCTTAACACAGTACGAGAGGCATAAGGAGCGGCAAATTGCACTACGGGCTTCGGCAACGGAAGTATAATTTCAACTTTAACTATAACTTGTTCTTTCTATTTAGGAAAAATAGGTGGAATCTGTGCTTTGTGTGTTATACAAGGTTCTAAATGTAGATTATGCGGTGATAGAGTATAACAAAGCTGTCCCAGATTTTTGTTGCAATTGCAGTGAGATTTAAATGATGAAGACACCAATAAAGGGTGTTCTCCATTCCGGCAGCTTCCACATTTCTATTAGCTCCTGAAAACTATTCTCATTTCATTGCTTTCTGAGACCCTCCTCATTATGGTCAGGGCAGGGTCCAGTATGGCAGGATTTACCTTGAAGGAATGGGGCAGGGTAGGAGAATCAGAAAGCGAGACTGTCTTCTGCAGGGGCCGTGGTCTGGTGGGAGGGGCGGGGCTCCCTTTCAGATGTTGTGAGAGAGTTGGGACAAACTGTCTCCAGTTTGCTCATTCATTCAACAAATATTTACTGAGAAATCGCTATGGAGCCAACACTAGGGTAAGTGATAGGAACACCATGGTGAATAAGCCCTGGTCCCTAACCTCAGCTAGCTTAGGGAGCAGCGAGGAAAGAGTTCCCAAAGAGAACAGAAAAGGGAAGGCAATTATAATTCAGAAAGATAAACAGGACCAAGGTAGAAGTACATGGCCCCAGAACTAGTGAAGGGCATGGAAGGACAGCCACACCAGCCCAGGAGGGCTTCTAGATATTTATGTGAACCCTGAAGAGACTGGGGGTTTTCCAGGATAGGGATGTTTGTGTTTATGTGTGTGGGTTAGAGAGAGAAAGAGAGAGAGAGAGAGAGAGAGAGAGAGAGACAGTACAGAGACAGAGACAGAGAGGCACACAGAGACAGACAGAGAGATGAAGAGGAAGATGCTGGAAAAAGTATTCCACACATAAAAGAAACGTGGGAGGGGAAAAGTCGTTCAGGGTGACTGCAGCATGAAGGGAAGTGGGAAGTTGAGGCAACCCAAGCAGATGCCAACTTATGAGGGTCTTTTGAGGCCGCGTTGAGGATTCTTTACTTGTTCCTGAGGACAATAGGATGCTATATTCCAGGATACAGGCAATGACATAGGTCAACGTTTGGCAGCCAATGGAGTGAAACAAGATTTAAAAGGAGCATGGTGAGCTGAGTCTGAAAGGAGACTCTGAGTCACTTTATAGAGCCTTTCAACAGATAAAAATGAGAGTTCTGGCCACAGGATGAGATTTGGGAGGTAGACTCCCTTCCATCAGGCAGCGGGAAGGGGGATCAGAGCCAGTTATCCAAATCCAGTTAGTAAAACTAGACTCAAAATCAAACTTGTTCGAATCACATAGTTGGTTATTGCTGAGTCCTCTGAATACTGAATTACTAAATGATTTCTGACAACATTTTCTGTCTTCCACATGGCAAATGGTGTATCTCAAGTTTATTTCATTACAATGATTTTCAAAAAGTTCAAAAGTATGATATTTTTGAAGGCAGTAAATATTACACTCTATCTCTTCCCTTTTGGATGAGTCTTCAGAGATTCAGTTTCAATTTGTATGCCTTTGAAGATAAACTGACCTGCTTATTCACAATTCAGCATTAAAACCAAAGTAGGGCGCCTTCAGCTGTAGACAGAGCCTTTAGGAATTATAAAAACTGGTAAGTAACAAAATCATAAAACGTCTAATCATCATCAGACTTACAATGCAATCTGTAAATGTGAGAGCTTCAGATCAATGGGTCTGTGGTTACACACTGAGGCCACTCATTTCTACTTCTTTAAGGCAATAGCCTCATAAGTTTGGCAAAGTCTTTATTAGGAACAGATTTTGAGCATGAAAATGAGAGTTCAGACATCATTTAATTGGGAATGCAGAATAAGAAATGTATTCTAGGATACATCTGATGATTTCTCCAAATAACATATTGCACCTTTGTCTCAGTGGTCCCTTCCAATATACCTCAGTGTTTCACTTATTTTATCTTACCTTATCTTTAGTCAGCAGTACAACTTATATGGGTACTAATGAGGGTAACATAATCCCTTAATTAAAATATATGATTTAAAATGAGTTATACTTTACAAAGTATGCCAGTGTAGTCCTACCATGTTAGATCTAATTCTTGGAATGATAGTTCTGTATAATGCAGTTTTATCATGAAAGTGTTAAAAGCTTGTTCTGAAAGTAACAGAATTCCTTTGAAAGGCCACAGACGCTTTTTGGCCAGCTTCTAAAGAGACTGATAAAAATAAACTTCTTTTCTCCCTGGAGCAGCAGCCATCAGATTCCTTGCCTTCCGTGTCTATTTTCTCATCCCTTGCGGCCACCTGGAACACAGCTCACCACTGCACTGATGTTCGGGATGGCGGGCATTGGGGGGAGGGAGGGGAATCAAATGTGAAGACAGAGGTAAGCTTTTAACTCTGGTGTCAGTAAAGGAAAGAGGAAGTAGAAGATATTGCTGTTACCCCCTTTTTTCCACCTTCTTCAGGCCAGGCATGGTGTGAAGTCCCTGAGGGAACACCACAGATGTTTTAGCTTTTCTCAGTCTGGCAAAGCCTCCAGGAATACAGTGAATTGTTTATTTCAGATAGGCCCTTTGCTGTATTCAACCCAGAAAACAAGCATGACAATTAGTCTCCTCACTGAAGACATTGGGAGATGGCAGGAAATTACAAATAGGAAGTGCACCAGAGGGGAAAACTAAGCACCTTCTACAGAAAAAGCAAGGTGCTGATGAGACTTGGCATTTGGAACAACCAAAATCAAGTAAGATTTTTGAACACTTTAAAGGAGTGAACTGAGGTAGTAGCTTAAATTTGCTATGGAAAGGAATGTACATACAGCAATAATCTTTATTTTTAAAACAACATATTCAGAAACTGTATGAATACACATATATACTAAATATATATAATATTTTGAACCCCTTAAGCACCTTACATGGAGATATTAAGTGAGGAAATATTTTTTCTAAAATGAGTGGCATATTGATGTAAAAAAAAAATTGCATCTTCTTGTTTATTTTGAAAGCTACCTTTCAAAAATGTAATATGCCACCACTGGCATCTTTGAATTCACTATTCCATTCTTCAAGCAGTCTCAGAGTTGAATCCTGCACTCTTGCCATATGCCAAGGGTTAGGCCATTAATATGTAAAAGAAGCTGGTATCCAGAGAATTGACTTTATAATTGGAGAACACCAAAATAAACCTAACACTTCTCTAACAATGTTGCACCCCAGCATCCCTGTTCTCTTAGGCTATTAAGCCATGTCCAATTTTCTCGGTCTGTCAGAGGATACAGCTGCCTCCATGTGCCAGGGAAGCTTTAATTATGGGGACTTTTCCTCCCACTGGAAAGCCTCTTCCTGTGGTTTGAAAGTTTGAATTATTCAAGCCCATGTTAATACACTGGGCTGAATGCTCTGTTTGGCCCACTGAGGTGCACCTGGAACTGTTCTCTTTTCACAGATTCTATTTCTTTCTTTCCCTCTCTCTCTCCCTCCCTCCTTTTTCTATCCTTTCTCATCCACTTTGCTCCTACTATTCAAGGCAAGAAACAAGGAACACTGAGCACCGAGAGACCCATGGAATCTGGTACAGCAAATCTCAGACTCTTCATGTGCAGTCACAAG
The DNA here is from genome assembly GCF_964374135.1 of Grampus griseus. Lineage (NCBI taxonomy): Eukaryota > Metazoa > Chordata > Mammalia > Artiodactyla > Delphinidae > Grampus > Grampus griseus. The sequence goes on from NC_139007.1 coordinate 43,756,696, forward strand.
AAAAAGAATCTCTCAACTAAAACTTTCTCAAGTATAAAGCTTCATTCCCTAAACCTTTCTTTTTTACAAAAAGTAATACGATTTATATACTTTGGTAGCCAGAATTTCAGGACCTTTAAATCTATTTCTCCCAAATTCATGCTGTTAATTTGGTTTTACTCCTAAAATGGAATCAACAGGAAAATTCTTAATCTTTCCTGTTGAAGCTACACAGAGTTGATACAGATAAATCCTGTTTTAATACCAGATTCTAGATTTCAGTCTTTGATTAGTTTTTTAGGCTTTGCTTAAGATTCCAACCCTAATTTTCCTTTATTCTGATTTTTAGTCTAGTTTTGAGTTGTCATTGTGACTTCTTTAGAACCAAAGTCAGCGTCAAGATAATATGAGATATCCTTGGATTAAGGGTACCATGATTTCTAGACTTGGTTTGTCATTCATCATCTGCAAGGCCTCTCAGAGGCTTACTTTTCTCATACATAAAATAGGAGTAACAATACAAACACTATCTAGAACCTGCAAAAAATCAAATAGAATTATATTCAGGAAAGTTTTTTCAAAATTATAAAGTAATATATAAATTAAGATGTCTCTGCTATTATTATTTTTTCATGTCATAAAAGAAGCATCATCTTTGGTTTATACTCCTATTCATTCAATTAAATTAAAATGTTTTGGAAGTCTTTCTTCTATGTCCAATTACAAAAAGAAGCTACTGAGTTCACAATGCAGATAGTGGGATTCTCTTCCTTTCCTCCACATTGAGTCTATTGTTTTAGGAGGAAAGAAAAAGGTGGGGAAGAAAAATGTGTTCCCTGAAAACTCCTAAAGAGCTGTCCAAGTCCTCTGGCTAATAAACCAGAGGATTTGTGAAATTTATCACCTATACTGAGAAATGCTCTTAGAAACTGTTTCAGGGTATCAAAAAATAATGTATCTCCAAAAAGAACCTCAAACATTTTTCAGCAGCAGGTGGAATATTTAGGCAAAAATAGTACATATAGAAAGAACTTATTCAAAATAACACTGCATGTACCTCTGGGATTGGAGAAGCCGATGAAGGACTCAACCAAGCCTACCAGTTGGAGGTTATTTCTATCTCTGTACAGGTCTAATCACTGGATGGTAATTACATATCTGCCTTGTTATTGACCAGGAATCTGGTCTTAAACATTCAACGTCAAGAAAAACAAAACAAAACAAAGGTGATAACCAAAAGACTTTAAAGATGATAACAAAATGGCTTTGTGCTCATACACCATTATTTAGAAAATAAAACACTCGACTGTCTAGGAAGAACTTAAACATCATTAAAGAATTTTAAAGTTTAATACCAAATCTATATTGGCTTCATTTTTCACATTAACAATGTGCTCTTCATCCACAAACCCATTCACAATTCATAGACCTGAAGGCTTTGTACTATGCTGAACCACTATTCTACAAAGGCAGTATTGTTGGTACTAACTGAAGAGTTGTCGCAAGTCATATATTTTTAAAGTTCTTTTTCTTTTTTTCTTTATGTGTGCCCTTTTTTACAATGAGAAACCAGGTATGAAGTCATTTGTTTCCAAAGAAGTTTGCTGTGAGTTGGGAAGCTAGCCTGAGCCAGGAGATCTAGTCTTACTCACAACTTGGCCCTAGAAAAATCTGTGATGGTTTCTACAGTGGGTTTCCTAACCACAACCTTGGGAGCACTGCATCTCCCAGCTCCTAAAAGCCTGAGTCTGTGACTACAGGAGCCAGGGAAAATAAAGAGCTAAAACTTCTTCCATATCAGTGTTACAAATCTTTGGAATGTTTTCCATAATAATTTGTGGGAAGTAAAATTACTACAAACTAAGAGTTTACAGCCAGAATAAATGTATTTTGTAGAGGTAAAAAGTAAATCCTCAGTTTGTCTTTTTGCAATACACACACACATACACATATATATATATATATATGTATATATGAGTGTGTATGTATAACTGTATGTACATACACATACGTATATTATTGTATATTCAGATCAGAGAAGAAGAGTAGATTTGAGAGGAAAAGATACTAAATTTGATAAAATTAAATTAGGGGGAAAAGAGAGAAAGAGAAAATATCCATAAGACTAAAATCCAAATTGGTCTGCAGTTCAAGTTAATCTATATACATTATTATACGACTCATTCTCTAAAGTGCTAGAATATTCTATTTGTACACCATTTTCATATATATGTTAGTTTTACAAAGTAAGATAGATCGTCTAGTAAAGATCTGAATGGTTATTAGCCAAGTATATCATATTATATGTTTAATAAAATAAAAAGAGAAGAACATAGCATGTTTATATTCTGGTGGGAAAAACCTTTTTCTTTCCAATTAGATATATAATTGTCAATTTTCACTCTTCCCTTTTATGAACTAACCTTGCATTAACAAGCAGTGACTTACTCAACTCTTTTTCCCTCAAGCATGCAATTTTGCTTTTCACATTTTCTTGGGACTCACTTTCAATTAGGAAAAAAAAAAAGTAACTTTAGAAACTGAAAAAGTTGTAATGAATGATAAAAAGTCTGTCTTAATATTTATTATTATAAATAACGTTTTGAGAAGAAAAGCTACTTACATTTTTGTCTGCTAACCTTAATTCTGTGGAACTGTTAAGATCTTAGTAACATTTCACTTTTAATCCATTAAGAAGAATGAAATAAAAACTAAAGTGATATAGAGTAGTTTCTGTGTAGAAGACTTAAAGATGGCTGGAGCTGTGCTTAAAGATTTCTAATATAAATGAGAGTACTAGCCTTTTTATCCTCTTATTTAAAAACTATTTAACCTTTATTCATGGGAATTTTAGACAATTTAGAAAATATAAACAATTATAAAGAAGAAATAAAAATTACTTTTAAGCCCAATTATCCAAGATAAGCACTATTAATATTATACATTAACAATAACAATATAATTTTGACAATATTGAGTACTTACTCTGTACCCATCTCCATTCTCTATTATATATAAATAATTTAGAACAGATAATATATATAATTTTTCATGTACAAACCCATTATTTCCATTTTGCAAATGAGGAAATTAAGGTACAGAGATGTTTAGTAACTTACTCTGGGTCAAAGGTCACATATTTAATAAGGTGAGAAGCTGGGATTTGAAATTGGGCCCTCTGAACTATGTCAGAAACTGTGATCATAACCGCAACTCTACTACACTAGGCTTTCCTCTGTGTGTATAACATAAAAAGGGGCTGTAATGTATACGCTGTTCTATAATCTGTTTTTATCCATGTAACTTACTATGAATCTCTCTTCTCACATGATTAAGTGATCCCCGACCACAACACTTGAAAAAGAAGCATTTTGACAAGTAAGAAATCTTGTAGGATGGCTGTTTCTAGCATGGTATGATTCAAGAAATCCAAACAAAGAACATTATCTTCTGACATGTATTCAACTCAAGCAAACATCACCCTCTTTAAGCAAACAGAAATTACCATAGCAGAACTGACCAATGATCTGATCAGTCCAATATCCTATTTCTGAAAATGTCCAATGCTGGCTATTTTAGTAGAAGAAATAAAATCCTCCATAAAGTACCCAATTGTGTGATACACTGCAGTAAGATGAAAATTTCCCCTTTGCCCAGTTTCTCATCTTCTTCTGCCTAAAAGCTTTAGAGGGAATAGTCCTTGAAATTTTATCCTACTGAAACTAGTAATGTATGAAGATGTTATTTTAACACACACATATGCACTATAAACATGAAGAAACAAGAGTTATTCCTGAAAGCTTAAGAAAGTTAGGAATTATTATAGCTATTTCTATAAATACATAATACATAGAGCACACATAATTAATCCATTACAATTATAAGAGAATATTGCTAGGTAATGTACAGCACCAGTGAAAGCAACTGGTAAATAGCATTCGATAAAATAATCCTTTCCTCCATTAACAATACATTGTAAAATATATTCTTTAGGGGAGGTAACCAAAGGGCAATTATTGAGTGGCAAAATTCATTGCATGTGTTTCTACACAGTGCAAATCAGAACATCAATGCAATCATACATTTTATTTTGTTTTATATATACTCAAAGTCCCATCAACCACTGATACTATATAACAGTTGGAATTTAATGTGGTTAAAAATATCACTAAGTATATTGGCATGGTAGCCAGGCAGACAGGGACATTTTAAAGAGGGTTATTTAAAAAAATTTTTTCTCTGACATTGTGCCTTTCTCTAATGAAAGAGGACTTAAGAGACTGGTATGTTCCATTTCCTGACCCTTGGAATGCTTGCTCTTAGACCCCTGAGCTGCCATGCAGATACAGACAAACAGATATAAAGACATGTAGATATAGATACATAGATATATGACACAAGATGCAAGAGCTTTGTGAGTTCAACTAAATAGTCATCTTTGACTGGACAGATTGTAAAGGTTTCATGAGGAGAAGGCATTTACACCATTTCTATCCACACTCTTCCAGAATCTCTCACCTGTGTCTCTTGTAGCCATCCCCGAAACAATCAGAATGTTAGATGTAGTCTGTGCCCCAAAATTTGAATAAAGTAATTCAATCCAATACTGATGGGGACCATTGCCTCATAACCTTGGGGCTTTGCTCTGACCTAGTCAGCTACTAACTGATCATCCCTACTTCCCACAATAGTCCCAATCCTTAGTTCCCTAAGAAGAAAGACTGTACTTTATGAATTCTGTATTCCAAATGCCTGGCACGGTTCTTGGAACAGAGAATACATTCAATACATCCTTATTGGAACAGTACATGACACATAATAGGTCCTCAATAAATGCTGCTTGGTGGAATATTTAAATGGATGAATGAATATATTTAACCACTGACTGAGTTTCTCTATTTATTGTTATTTTATACATTTAAGTCTGGAATACACATATTTTAAAATCTATTTCATAGGAACTATCATAATACAACATTGTAGTTTTTACACTAAAAATATATTCCCTAAAGACAATTCAGTCACCAGTTTAAAAAATAACATATATTGGATACTGACCAGTACTATTTATAAATTCTTTTTGGATAGGAAACGCAATGCTGCAACTGCTTCCAAATCAGCAAAATGTACAGCCAATAAGTCCAAGAAACATGCAGATACTATATGTTCTACAAGAACAAAAACTCTAGATATTTATTTTAAAATGTAAGATAGGGCTTCCCTGGTGGCGCAGTGGTTGAGAGTCTGCCTGCCGATGCAGGGGACATGGGTTCGTGACCCGGTCTGGGAAGATCCCACATGCTGCGGAGTGTGAGCCATGGCCGCCGAGCCTGTGCGTCCGGAGCCTGTGCTCTGCAACAGGAGAGGCCACAACAGTGAGAGACCACGTACCACAAAATAAATAAATAAATAAAATAAAATAAAATAAAATTTAAGATAATTGATGGGATGTCTTTCCATAAAATGAACACACCATCAATTATCTTCCTCCTTATTATTTTTAAGTCACCCCAGCCAGTAAGCCAGCACTGATGGAGTTAATTCACCAAACATTCTCCCTTGCTTGGTAGCTTGTTCCCACCTGAGGTAGGATGCAGAGAAACCACTCCAGGAGGTTGTTTTCCTTATAACTCTGCAGATGATAAAAGCTTAAGTCAATCCTAACCTGTGTTTGAGTTTGTCAGCTGAGGACATTAATACTTGTAATGTTATCTCCTTCTCAGAAGACCCCGAGAGCAATACTTTCTAGAACCCACCAGCTGAACTCCTTATCAAACACGTGCTACAATTACAAATTTTACACTCTGTATCATCACCTAAGTGATGAACAGAATTGAAATCAGAAAGAGTAAACAAGATATAGTTTCAACTTTTCAAACTATCTTTATGAACCTTGAAATCAAAGTTAAACATTTTACATTCAAGTAACTCTCTTGACCACCATTCTTAATTAAGCACAAAATGTCCTACGGGTAACATAGCAGTGAGTTCTGTACCTCAAATGAAAAGCAGAAGTAATAAATTTTTTTTATAATAATGATTATATAAGCTGTGAGGAACCAAAAAGTCTACGTCAGCTTATTACAGAAGAATTCTTGACCAGAGGACAGACATCAGAAGCAAGAAGAACTAGAATCCTGCAGCCTGTGGAACAAAAACCACGTTCACAGAAAGATAAACAAGATGAAAAGGCAGAGGGCTATGTACCAGATGAAGGAACAAGATAAAACCCCAGAAAAACAATTAAATGAAGTGGAGATAGGCAACCTTCCAGAAAAAGAATTCAGAATAATGATAGTGAAGATGGCCCAGGACCTCGGAAAAACAATGGAGGCAAAGATCGAGAAGATGCAAAAAATGGGTTTTTTTGCAAAGACTTAGAAGAATTAAAGAACAAACAAAGAGAGAGGAACAATACGATAACTGAAATGAAAACTACACTAGAAGGAATCAATAGCAGAATAACTGAGGCAGAAGAATGGGTAAGTGACCTGGAAGACAGAATGGTGGAATTCACTGCTGCAGAGCAAAATAAAGAAAAAAGAATGAAAAGAAATGAAGACAGCCTAAGAGACCTCTGGGACAACATTAAACACAACAACATTCCCATTATAGGGGTCCCAGAAGGAGAAGAGAGAGAGAAAGGACCCAATAAACTATTTGAAGAGATTATAGTCGAAAACTTCCCTAACATGGGAAAGGAAATAGCCACCCAAGTCCAGGAAGCGCAGAGAATCCCATACAGGATAAACACAAGGAGAAACACACCAAGACACATAGTAATCAAATTGGCAAAATTAAAGACAATGAAAAATTATTGAAAGCAGCAAGGGAAAAATGACAAATAACATACAAGGGAACTCCCATAAGGTTAACAGCTGATTTCTCAGCAGAAACTCTACAAGCCAGAAGGGAGTGGCATGATAAACTTAAAGTGATGAAAGGGAAGAAACTACAACCAAGATTACTCTACCCGGCAAGGATCTCATTCAGATTTGATGGAGAAATCTGTTGTTTGCTTTACAGACAAGCAAAAGCTAAGAGAATTCAGCACCACCAAACCAGCTCTACAACAAATATTAAAGGAACTTCTCCAAGTGAGAAACACAAGAGAAGCAAACGACCTACAAAACCAAACCCAAAACAATTAAGAAAATGGTCATAGGAACATACATATCGATAATTACCTTAAACGTGAATGGATTAAATGCTCCAACCAAAAGACACAGGCTTGCTGAATGGATACAAAAACAAGACCCACATATATGCTGTCTATAAGAGACCCACTTCAAACCTAGGGACACATACAGACTGAAATTGAGGGGATGGAAAAAGATATTCCAGGCAAATGGAAATCAAAAGAAAGCTGGAGTAGCAACACATATCAGATAAAATAGACTTTAAAATAAAGAATGTTGCAAGAGACAAGGAAGGACACGACATAATGATCAAGGGATCAATCCAAGAAGAAGATATAACAATTATAAATATATATGCACCCAACATAGGAGCACCTCAATATATAAGGCAACTGCTAACAGCTATAAAAGAGGAAAGCGACAGTAACACAATAATAGCGGGGTACTTCAATACCTCACTCACACCAATGGACAGATCATCCAAAATGAAAATTAATAAGGAAACAGAAGCTTTAAAGGATACAATAGACCCGATAGATTTAATTGATATTTATAGGACATTCCATCCAAAAAGAGCAGATTACACTTTCTTCCCAAGTGTGCATGGAACATTCTCCAGGATAGATCACATCTTGGATCACAAAACAAGCCACAATAAATTTAAGAAAATTGAAATCATAACAAGCATCTTTTCTAACCACAATGCTATGAGATTCGAAATGAATTACAGGGAGAAAAACGTAAAACACACAAACACATGGAGGCTAAACAATACGTTACTAAATAACCAAGAGATCACTGAAGAAATCAAAGAGGAAATCAAAAAATACCTAGAGACAAATGACAATGAAAACACTATGATCCAAAACCTATGGGATGCAGCAAAATGAGTTCTACGAGGGAACATTGTACCTATACAAACCTACCTCAAGAAACAAGAACAAGCTCAAACAAACAATCTAACCTTACACCTAAAGGAACTAGAGAAAGCAGAACAAACAAAACCCAAAGTTAGCAGAAGGAAAGAAATCATAAAGATCAGAGCAGAAAGAAATGAAATAGAAACAAAGAAAACAATAGCAAAGATCAAAAAAACTAAAAGCTGGTTCTTTGAGAAGATAAACAAAATTGATAAGCCATTAGCCAGACTCATCAAGAAAAGAGGGAGAGGACTCCAATCAATAAAATTAGAAATGAAAAAGAGAAGTTACAACAGACACCACAGAAATACAAAGCATCCTAAGAGACTATTACAAGCAACTCTATGCCAATAAAATGGACAACGTGGAAGAAAGGGACAAATTCTTACTAATGTATGACCTTCCAAGATCGAACCAGGGAGAAATAGAAAATATGAACAGACCAATCACAAGTAATGACATTGAAACTGTGATTAAAATCTTCCAAAAAACAGAAGTCCAGGACCAGATGGCTTCACAGGCGAATTCTGACAAACATTTAGAGAAGAGCTACACCCATCGTTCTCAAACTCTTCCAAAAAATTGCAGAGGAAGGAACACTCCCACACTCATTCTATGAGGCCACCATCACCCTGGTACCAAAACCAGACAAAGATACTACAAAAAAAAGAAAATTATAGACCAAAATCACTGATGCATATAGATGCAAAAATCCTCAACAAAATACTAGCAAACAGAATACAACAACATATTAAAAGGATCATACACCATGTCCAAGTGGGATTTATCCCAGGGATGCAAGGATTCTTCAGTATACATAAATTAATCAATGTGATAAATCATACTAACAAATTGAAGAATAAAAACCATATGATCATCTCAATAGATGCAGGAAAAGCTTTTGACAAAATTCAACACACATTTATGAACAAAACTCTCCAGAAACTGGACATAGAGGGAACCTACCTCAAAATAACAAAGGCGATATACGACAAACCCACAGCAAACATCATTCTCAATAGTGAAAAACTGAAAGCGTTTCCTCTAAGATCAGGAACAAGACAATGATGTCCATTCTCACCACTATTATTCAACATAATTTTGGAAGTACTAGCCACGGCAATCAGAGAAGAAAAAGAAATAAAAGGAATCCAAATGGGAAAAGAAGAAGTAAAACTGTCACTGTTCGAAGATGACATGATACTATACATGGATAACCCTAAAGATGCCACCAGAAAACTACTAGAGCTAATCAATGAATTTGGTAACGTTGCAGGATACAAATCTAATGCACAGAAATCTCTTGCATTCCTATACACTAATGATGAAAAACTATGAAACAGAAATTAAGGAAACACTCCCATTTACCATTGCAACAAAAAGAATAAAATACCTAGGAATAAACCTACCTAGGGAGACAAAAGACCTGTATGCAGAAAACTATAAGACACTGATGAAAGAAATTAAAGATGATGGCAACAGATGGAGATATACCATGTCCTTGGATTGGAAGAATCAGTATTGTGAAAATGATTCTACTACCCAAAGCAATCTACAGGTTCAATGCAATCTGTATCAAAATACCAATAGCATTTTTTATGGAACTAAAACAAAAAATCTTAAAATTTGCATGGAGACACAGAAGTCCCCAAATAGCCAAAGCAGTCTTGAGGGAAAAAAATGGAGCTGGAGGAATCAGACTCCCTGACTCCAGACTATACTACAAAGCTACAGTAATCAAGACAATATAGTACTGGCACAAAAACAGAAACAGAGATCAACGGAACAAGAGAGAAAGCCCAGAGATAAACCCATGCACCTATAGTCAACTAATCTATGACAAAGCACGCAAGGATATAAAATGGAGAAAAGACAGTCTCTTGAATAAGTGGTGCTGGAAAAACTGGACAGCTACATGGAAAACAATGAAATTAGGAAACTACCTAACACCATACATAAAAATAAACTCAAAACGGATTAGAGACCTAAATGTAAGACTGGACACTATAAAACTCTTAGAGGATACCATAGGATGAACACTTTTTTTTTTTTTTTTGTGGTACGCGGGCCTCTCACTGTGTGGCATCTCCCATTGCAGACACAGGCTCCAGACACACAGGCTCAGTGGCCATGGCTCATGGGCCCAGCCGCTCCATGGCATGTGGGATCTTCCCGGACCGGGGCACAAACCCATGTTCCCTGCATCAGTAGGCGGCCTCTCAACCACTGTGCCACCAGGGAAGCCCAGGAAGAACACTCTTTGACATAAATCACTGCAAGATCTTTTTTGATCCACCTCCTAGAGTAATGGAAATAAAAAGAAAAATAAACAAATGGGACCTAATGAAACTTCAAAGATTTTGCACAGCAAAGGAAACCATAAACAAGATGAAAAGACAATGCTCAGAATGGGAGAAAATATTTGCAAGCGAATCAACAGACAAAGGATTAATCTCCTAAAATATATAAACAGCCCAGGCAGCTCAATATTAAAAAAACAAACAACCCAATCCAAAAATGGGCAGAAGACCTAAACAGACATTTCTCCAAAGAAGATATACAGATGGCCAAGAAGCACATGAAAAGCTGCTCAACATCACTAATTATTAGAGAAATGCAAATCAAAACTACAATGAGGTATCACCTCACACCAGTTAGAATGGGCATCATCAGAAAATCTGTAAACAACAAATGCTAGAGAGGGTGTGGAGAAAAGGGAACTCTGTTGCACTGTTGGTGGGAATGTAAATTGATACAGCCACTATGGAGAACAGTATGGACGTTCCTTAAAAAACTAAAAATAAAAGTACCATATGATCCAGCAATTCCACTACTGGGCATATATCCAGAGAAAACCATAATTCAAAAAGAGACATGTATCACAATGTTCATTGCAGCACTATTTACAATAGCCAGGACATGGAAGCAAACTAAATGTCCAGAGACAGATGAATGGATAAAGAAGATGTGGCACATATATACAATGGAATATTACTCAGCCATAAAAAGGAACAAAACTGAGTTATTTATAGTGAGGTGGATGGACTTAGAGACTGTCATACAGAGTGAAGTAAGTCAGAAAGAGAAAAACAAATACCGTATGCTAACCCATATATGTGGAATTAAAAAAAAATGGTCATGAAGAACCTAGGGGCAAGATGGGAATAAAAATGCAGACCTACTAGAGAATGGACTTTAGGATACAGGGAGGGGTAAGGGTAAGCTGGGACAAAGTGAGAGAATGGCATGGACATATATACACTACCAAACATAAAATAGATAGCTCGTGGGAAGCAGCCGCATAGCACAGGGAGATCAGCTCGGTGCTTTGGGACTACCTAGAGGGGTGGGATAGGGAGGGTGGGAGGGAGGGAGATGCAAGAGGGAAGAGATATGGGGACATATGTATAACTGATTCACTTTGTTATAAACAGAAACTAACGCACCATTGTAAAGCAATTGTACTCCAATAACGATGTTAAAAACAAACAAACAAGAAAACAAACAACAAAAAGAAAACATACAGATGGCCAACAAACACATGCAAAGATGCTCAACATCACTAATTATTAGAGAAATGCAAATCAAAACCACAATGAGGTATCACCTCACACCAGACAGAATGGCCATCACGAAAATATCTACAAGCAGTAAATGCTGGACAGGGTGTGGAGAAAAGGGAGCCCTCCTGTACTTTTGTTGGGAGTGTAAATTGATACAGCCTCTATGGAGAACACTATGGAGGTTCCTTAAAAAACTAAAAGTAGAACTACCATATGACTCAGCAATCCCACTACTGGGCATATACCCTGAGAAAACCATAATTCAAAAAGAGACATGTATCACAATGTTCATTGCAGCACTATTTACAATAGCCAGGACATGGAAGCAAACTAAATGTCCAGAGACAGATGAATGGATAAAGAAGATGTGGCACATATATACAATGGAATATTACTCAGCCATAAAAAGGAAAGAAATTGAGTTATTTGTAATGAGGTGGTTGGACCTACAGTCTGTTATACAGAGTGAAGTCAGAAAAAGAAAAACAGATACCGTATGCTAATACGCATATATAGAATCTAAAAAAAACGGTACTGATGAACCTAGTGGCAGGGAAGGAATAAAGATGCAGACATAGAGAACGGACTTGAGGACATAGGAGGGGAATGGGAAGGTGTGACAAAGTGAGAGAGTAGCACTGACATACATACACTACCAAATGTAAAATGGATGGCTAGTGGGAAGCTGTTGTATAGCACAAGGAGATCAGCTCAATGCCTGTGACGACCTAGAGGGTGGGATGAGGGGGGGCGGATATGGGGATATATGTATATGTATAGCTGATTCACTTTGTTTGCTGTGCAGCAGAAACTAACACAGCATTGTAAAGCAATTATACTCCAATAAAGATGTTTTAAAAATTTAAAGAATATATAGAGTGTTTTAAATATATAAAGTACAATTTAAAAAACAAATAACAATTTAAAAATGGCCTAAGTATTTGAATAGACATTTCTCCAAAGAAGACATACACATAGCCAATTAAGACATGAAAAGAGGCTCAACAAATTCATTAGTAGTTAGAAAAATGCAACTGAAAACTATGAGACACTATTTTACTGCCACTAGAATAGCTAAAAGAAAAAGACAGACATAATAAGTGCTGGCAAGTATATGGAGAAATGAGTACCCTCATAACATTGCTGGTGGAATTGTAAATGGCGCAGCTACTTTGGAAAACAATTTGGCAATTCCTCAGTATATTAAGCATAGAGTTACCATGTGCCCTAACAATTCTACTCCTAGGTATATACTCCAAAGAAATTAAAATAAATGTACATACATATATGAAAATTCATAGTAGCACTATTTGTAATAGACAGAAAGTGATGAACCCTAATAACTGATAACTGATGATCACTAATAACCCTAATAAACTGATGAATGGATAAATAAAATGTGGTAAAGTCATACAATGGAATATTATTCAGCAGTGAAAAGTGAAATGCTGAATCATACTACAGCATGGATGAACCTTGAAATATTATTCAGAGTTGAAGATGTTAATCACACAAGACCACATATATGCTTCCATTTGTATGAAATGTCCAGAATAGACAAATCTATAGAGACAGAAACTAGATTAGTAGTTGCCTAGGGATGGTGGGTTGGGGAGAGGGAGGATGGAGAGTGACTCTAATGGGTACAGAATTTTATGCGAAAAGCAATTAAAGTGCTTTTTAGATTGTGGTAATGGTTGCAGAGCTCTGTGAATATACTAAAAACCACTGAACTGTACACTTCAGGTGAATTTTGTGATGTGGGAATTATACATCAGTAAAGTTGTTTTTAAAAAATAATGTTTCTTCAAAAATTGATTCTGCAAAAAATCTCTATGTTAGTAAATTTATTTTTAGCTTGGTATACATAAATTAAACCATCCTGACATCTTTGTTACCGTTCCATAAAAAGTTAACTTATTTCTGAAGGTCATGCACAGGACACACTAGCATGCTCTGGGAAGTTAAAGATGTCTTTGTGTTCCCAGTCATGGAGCCACTGTCAAAGACTTGTATTCTTAGCTCACCTGAGTCAATGGCATATATAATTTTAGAAGCCCCATTCCCAGTAGCAAGTAAGGTCTAGATGAAACCTTGGTATCCTAGGTGCTGGTGTACATTTAAGGCATCTGTATCCCAAATAAGCTATAATTTTCTCTCTATTGTCTCAGCACCAGGGCTCCCCACCCCACAGTCTTTCCCCAAAATAGTAAATCTTTGGTTTCCTAATTTCTCCACTTGGGGCCCAGTTCCTTGACCTGAACTCAATTTTAGGGACATTGACACTCTCCTTAGCTCTTATCATCCCTCCCCTGGAGGGATTGGACATAACAGCTGAGCCCTTAGCTACTTCACGAGCTTCTCTTTAGAACAGGATTGGTCTCCTAGGACCGACACAGCCCTGCTATGTGCCATCATCACCATTTAAATATGCCTGCCATATTTACAGTGGAATATTACTCAGCCATAAAAAGAAATGCAATTGAGCTATTTGTAATGAGGTGGATGGACCTAGAGTCTGTCATACAGAGTGAAGTAAGTCAGAAAGAGAAAGACAAATACCGTATGCTAACACATATATATGGAATTTAAGGAAATAAATGTCATGAAGAACCTAGGGGTAAGACAGGAATAAAGACACAGACCTACTAGAGAACGGACTTGAGGATATGGGGAGGGGGAAGGGTGAGCTGTGACAAAGCGAGAGAGAGGCATGGACATATATACACTACCAAACGTAAGGTAGATAGCTAGTGGGAAGCAGCCGCATAGCACAGGGAGATCAGCTCGGTGCTTTGTGACCACCTGGAGGGGTGGGATAGGGAGGGTGGGAGGGAGGGAGACGCAAGAGGGAAGAGATATGGGAACATATGTGTATGTATAACTGATTCACTTTGTTATAAAGCAGAAACTAACACACCATTGTAAAGCAATTATACCCCAATAAAGATGTTAAAAAATAAAATAAGGTACAAAGAAAAATAAATAAAAATAATAATAATAAATATGCCTCCCAAGTTTAGAAGAATGGCAGGGCAACCAAGGGCTTAGAAGAAGCTTTTTAAGGAAAAAATAGCCTTTTGGGTAACTGAACATTGATTTCCAGTGTTAAAACTACAGCATGTATTCATTAGATCTTTGTTGGCTTTGAACGTCATTGATGACTCACTACATTTGCTCAAGCTGCAAATCATACTGTCTGCTCTTCTCTCCAAGATTTGCAAATATTTGCAGTTACCCAGAAAGGTGCTGACTTATTCTTGCCATAGTGGCAGCCTACAAACTATACTTTAGGTATCAATCAGGAGGTATGCATTCAATTCATGAATGATGACCCTTGATGCCCCTAAATATATTTTTTGAGGCTCAATTAGGTCATGATAGAGATAGAAAAATCACTCATTTCTATCACTATAACCCTCAAAAAGGAGAATCAAGGTAAGAATAATCTAGCCTTGCTGAAACTCATAGAAAATTATTATTTCATGATCACTGAAACATAGCAGTGTGAAATACTATGGGAGGGTCATGTTTAAGTTTATTAATGATAGAATTTACCAAGTTTTATTTCTTTACTATAGCTATATCCAAGCACATAAGCAAAATTAAACTATCAATCACCTACTACTTAAGTAAAACCAATGAAAATAATTCAGATATATAGATGTATGGTTAAAAGAAGTTAAGGCATCTGGAAAGCAATGCAGAATAATGAAAATTCCTTATAAAAATTCTAGGGGGCAGAGATTTGGGGTACAGTATTTACCTTGAAAGAAAAAAATATTTTATTTTCTGGTAAGTTTCAACTATCAACACCAGCCAGGAATTATTGAACAAAAGTAATTTTTCACCCTTTTCTCTCATCTTTTTCTTTCCTATAGGATCCTTAGTGAGCATTTTTAGTCCTTCAATCCTTTATCTCTTAGTGTAATCATCTTATGTCTTCATTATTTGCAGTTTAAATATATTATTCCAATTCCTTCTCAATTAAGAGTAAAAATGTTAAAATTTGAATATGGATTAACAATTTTAATGTTACTATTTGGGTTTGCCTGTAATTAAAATGCTCTTAGCTTATTTTATATAACTTAAACTTGTGTAGCTATTACCGATGAATTCTTGAGACCAGTTCGGCTCCTGGGGATTGAGTGTTCTAAATCACTCAAGAAAGTTTAATTTGTTTAAACCAAGATTGACTCAATAAGCCTTTTTTACATGCATCACTTTCTTAAATTTGTTTAAAAAACCTGACAGGCTGAATGGACTTTCTGCACTGAGGAGTTACCAGGTTTCACCAGTTCTGGCCTCATTTCTACCAAAGTTTCCAGCGCTAGCTTGTATAAAATTTTTAACAGACAAGGATTATGAAGCCTTTACTAAAAGCATTTCAGAATACCCAAAGATGTTTTTAATGATTCCAACATAAATAAGATGATTAATGCATACTCATCCCAGATACTTATCTTTTCCCCCCAAATAAACAAAAAACACTACCATTTTCTATCTTCACTGGTTTTCTATTGATTTAAACAAGAACTCTTAACTGGAATTCTTGTGGACTTCAGAAGATCTGAAAACCTTTAAAATGGTATGCAAAATTTAGCATATTGTGCTTGTATATTTTTCTGGGCAGAGGAATCATGGTTTTCATCTGATTTTTAAAGTTTTTCTTTTCCTTCCTTTCTTTTTTATTTCAATATGTTAAGAACAACTGGTTTCAGAGAGCACAAGAAGATCTGCAGGAAGAAGAAAGTACTTAGTGAAAACAATTTCTCTTGCAGGGGACTTCCTCACCTTTGTCCTTCTCAGGACACATCTCGTCTTACGCAGGAACAAACATCCTAAGGAATTTGGAACAACATAGCAGCTGTAAATTTGGATGTACTTAGCTGTAGTTTTACCATAACATTGATTGCTTAAGATTATTTATAAACTACAAATAATAATGCATGCAATTATTTCTAAAATACCTACAAAAGTTATCTAGCAGCTTTAATTACTGATCCTGCACCCATCTCTTAACAATTAAGATGTGGTTCTCCATACCAAGCCTTCAGGAAGTCAAAGATAATAAATTTATTATTAAAAAATGGATGTCATTGAGGGAGAGTTCATAAAACCATAGGAATGACTGGCTGCAGTAGCAGTGTGATTTCTACGTGAACTTTAGAAAAGAGAAGAAATAAATCACTCAGAACTCAGTCACTGATTCCATATGTACAGTCATTTCCCCATAACTGATACAAATGTCTCTGGGAGAAATACAAAATGGCAGAAGTATTTCTGACTGACCTACACTCAACTAGCAATTACTCAAAGGTCAGTGAGGAGAAAGAATTGCATCAACTCCTGCTATTTATAAGGAAGCAATTAGAAAGAGAACAAAAGAATTAATGACTTCTTACCATATGGTGTCATATAGTAATACTTCATGATGTTTTCTTAAATGTCTACTTTAATGGAATTTTCTTAAGCATACTAGGCACACACAAACATGGCTATAGAAAAAAAATCCTTCCATTATGTTTAAAGAGCTACCATAGAAAGAAAGCACAAAAAGCTGGAGGGTTCTCACAAAGCTCTGTGTTTTATATATTAAGTGCTGTGAGTCTAGAATTTTTGCATTTATTTTTCATAAAAATTCTTAATGCCTCTACTCTATACATAATTTATATAAAATAAAAGCTCCCTCTAGTGGCTAAAAAGTACTATTTTTAGCTTTATTTTATATTTGAATAGCTTCCCCCACACCAGCCTCATGGTTTCTATTAACAATTCTCAATCTTTTTGGTCTCAAATTCTTTTATTTATGTAGGTTATATCTATCACTATTTACCATATTAGGGATCAAAACTGAGATTTAAAAATTATTAATTTGTTTTAAAAATACCAATAATAAACCTATTATATGCTAACACAAATAATATTTTTATAAAGAAAATAACTGTACTTTCACAAAAATTGCAAGAAGAGATAAATTGTTTTACATTTTTACAAATCTCTTTAATGCCTGGCTTAAAACTGCTGGATTCTCATAAATGCTTCTGCATTACATCTGTAGCAATACATTGTTTTGGTTGTAAGATACATATCAGGCTTCACATAGATGTGTACTTAGAAAAGGAAAGAATAATTCAAAAGCATTTTCAGATAATTGTGGTTATTTTTCTTTAATACTACACTGACATTTGACAAGTAATAGTTTCTTAAAGTTTGGCTGCATTGTGGAATCTGAAACTATATCAGTGAACTTTTGTACTCTTACATTAAAATAGTTCTATCTTTCACTTTTACCAAGCATAAATTTTAACACTGGTCAGTTGGAAAATATTACACTGAACTCTACAAATCTGCCAAATGTTGACACATTTCATTATCAAAAAAATTACCACCTGTCTCATCAGAAGCATCTTTACCTATTTCAAAGCTGTCACAGTAATAGGGGCATATACATGTTTTCCAGTACTTTTATTTTGAAAGCTTGAATTTTATCATTGCCAGAAAGTATTGTCAGTTGTTCTCCTCGAAGCAAGAGCCCACCTTGCTCAGTTTTGAGAAAATGTCTGTGAAATACGCAGGAATGAATAACTGCAGTTTGTCCGCAATTCTTTCAAGTAAACATGATGTTCCATGGAAAAATGTGGCTAGTTTAGCTAGCAACTCAAACAATCCTCTTGAGCTTTTTCTCAAGAGAACTTTTGTACTTCGATATGCAGAAGTGCTTGATGCATACTGCCCATTTCATCATGTAGCCTATTTAAAAGATCACATTCGGGGCTTCCCTGGTGGCGCAGTGGTTGAGAGTCCGCTTGCCGATGCAGGGGACACGGGTTCATGCCCCGATCAGGGAAGATCCCACATGCTGTGGAGCGGCTGGGCTGGTAAGTCATGGCCGCTGAGCCTGCGCGTCCGGAGCCTGTGCTCCGCAACGGGAGAGGCCACAACAGTAAGAGGCCCGTGTATCGAAAAAAAAAAAAAAAAAAAATCACATTCAATGGTTAAGATTTAATATAATTAATTTTTACTGCTTTATCAAGAACATTCTCAAGGAAAGCTGCATCCTCCTCCTCCTCTCCCTTCTCCTTCTCTAAATGCGAGTGTGTGGCAGGGGAGAATGTAATCAGTTTGCCTTGATTTGTGCTAAGGCTTCAGAAGTTTTTCTCACCACTGACTGTTGCACCATCCATACGAATGTCAACACAGTGAAAAGGACAAAAAACACCCTCATATTATTATGGAAATGATTTTGACCTCACAGACTCCCTGACAGTGACTAGAGGATCCCATGAGTCCACAGATCACATCATGAGAACCAGATTTTATATGATACATTGTACTATACTATAATGTTGGAAGGGAGAGACCAGCTGATTGGCTTCTTAAAATAGTAGAAATAAACATTTAAGCTTAGAAAGTCCAAGTGACTCACTCAAGGCCACACATTGCCTGGGCAATTCCCACTGCATTCTGCCGCCATGAAAGTACTTTAAATCCTGAAATTCTTAGTCTGAATACATTTTGAAACAATTATGACTACTAAAAATGTTCAACAAAGTCCTCCTTTTCTCTTTAAGGCTCTAAATTTTATTTTAGCATTTTTATTTTGGTTTATTCAGGGACCATTTAAGGCAAAACTTTTCACGAATAGTATATAGATTATTCAAAAGCAAAGAGTTTAATCATGAGATTATAAATAGTATGTAATTTCAACCTAGAATACATCTCTGGGCCAATTTCGTATTATAACATTACTAAAAGATGTCAGTGCTTTAGTGCCTGAGATTGTTTATAATAATTTTTCAGCATAATAGACTAAAAACATTCTCATCATTTCACAGGTTAGGAGAAAAAGGAGACACATATAGTGTTCCTGTAGTTATAGTTGCTATAAAAACAGCTATATTTGAAAAATGCTACTTGGGTACCCAAATTAAGTGAGATGGTATTAAATGCTTTATAACCCAGGAATCCAATGAGTTTAATAGATATCTCAATCACCAAGAAAAGAAAAGCTCTAAATTTAAGGAACACACATTAGGACATAAGATCACTTCTTGGGTGATTCTTCATTTCAATATCTCCTATTCCTCCTGAAACTCTGTTCTGACCACAATTGTATAGGTGGTAGCAGCAACCAGAGGAGACTCATGGGGAAATACACATAACTGCAGTAGTAAGAACAGCATGAATATCTCATTACATTCCTGTTAAGCATGGACTCCCAAGTCATGAGTAGAGAAGATGTGGATTGGGTTTCCTTTACTGTTGATACAGAAGGTCTAATCATGCTGTCAAACTACAGTTTCTTGACTTTGTGGGCACTGAGAGGAAATTCCAAACTTTGATTCCTAAAACCTTATTATACTATGGTCCATGAGATTACCTAGGGTAGGTCTGCTGGGACATCCTCTGAGTCATTACTCATTCTACCAGTGGTTGAATAATATAAAAATCATTTCTCTTTCTCTTGTAAGACCAACACAGGATGCCGCATTTGAAATATGTGTATCACAAGTATCCTTACTTTTTTCACATAGCACTCTGTTGAAATTATAGAGATTGCTATGAACTATGATAAAACTTTTTATAAATGTCTAAGAATTTTATTATATTAAAATTTAACACAGGAACTAGGATAAAAATTGGATTCATTGATGTTGGTCTGAAATAAATTTTTGGAGAATAGTGATAAAAAATAATTTTGGTATTGAAGCCTGTGTAAAGCAATGCATAACATATGCAATTTCTACTTTGTAAAGGTAAAGGGCAGAAAGAATTTGCATTTAAATTTAAAAAGCAAATGAATTGGCATTTACTAGTGAGATGTAATTTGCTTCCTTTTAATAGATAATAAAATATTGATAGCAACATATCCAAGGAAATTTGGAATACTACTATTTTAATTAATACCAATCTGAGGTGAATTCAGATTTATTCTCAAAGATATTCTTATTGACCTGTTTTGAATTGGTTTTGATTAAAATGATTGGGCGTTTTGAGTATGTCAGTATATATAATATTACTCTTATTTGTAGTTATTAGTCAATGTGCAATATTAAGACTGATATAGTCAAAAGTTTAATGAGTTGAGTCACAATAAGGACTGCTTAAAAATGATTGCTTTAGAAAGCAGATAACAACAGATTAATTTGGAAAGAAACTTTTTATACACTGACATTGCTCACAGAGAGGAAATAAGTAATTAACTGAATATTCTTTATTTCAAGAATAATGTGGGGAAAAAAAAAAAGAATAATGTGGAAAAAGTTGTCATAGTAAATGCCTATTAAAAATTTTAAGTTGAAATTTTATATACTAATAAGCATATCTTAAGAGTACACTGAATTAAAAAAAATTCTCTTTAGAGCAAGAGTCTCTTAATATTCTTGTCCTTGTTTGACTTGCAGAGCAGGAAAGAGCCCAGTTTCACACAAACTAGATGGCTAACTGAACATTTAAGTATAAGTATAGGAAGTTAGCTCTCTCACTGTTGACTAGAGCTGTAGCTCTATGCAACGTCTCAGAGGCTCCAAACTGCCCCAGCACAGGGTCCCAGGAGGAGGCAAGACCCGGGGAAGAAGTGAGTAAACACAAAGGTTGGTGAGGTGATTCTCCTGACAGTCCCTTGCATATCAACAAAACCCTGAACTGTACATAGAGATATTCCTGCTCCCTGGGAGCTGGACACAGCTGTCCTTGATAAGCAGGTGGTCTCAGGGTCAAGCAGGCGTGAAACAAGAAAAGGATGATCTTCCCTTCAGACCAAGAACCATATTAACAAGCAACCAGGAGGCAAAAATGAGAACCAATCCCACAAAGCATCGGTCTTTAAAATGTCACACTCACCTGGGATGTGGTTAATATTATGGAATACAGAGTCCCACCTTTAGAGATTCAGATTTAGAAAAGGTAAGGCCAAGGAAGCTGGCTTTGTACAAGTAACCTAGGGGATGCCACTGAAAGTGGTTTCTTTGATCACGCTAAAGAAACACTTTCACGGAGTATGTACAAGTACCAGAAGACATGAAGTTCTGAAAAGGGCGGTATGCTTCAAATAAATGAAACTTGTAATATACTTAAAGCACAAATAGAGTTGTCCAAGACATAGATTTAAGCAGTAATAAGTGAAAACTTCTTACTATTTGGATGACTTGTCAATAAGACACACCTATACGCCTCTTCTAAAATACCACTCAGTGTAATAAATTAAATAGTAACCTCAGGTTGAAAATATTAAACTAGTCGTTTGTGTTAAACATTTTAAATTTTTTATAAGAGGACTAAAACACTGAAAACCATAGTACTACAATACATTTACCTTTGGGCCAAGATTGTGTCACATTTTGAGCAGAAAATTAAGTTTGCACTAAATATTACCTGCCAGGGCTCTTTTCCAACTTTTATTTCATAAATATAAAATATATCTAAATAAAAAGGTCTCTATATTTATTTATACTTGAGCATGCCTTTCATCAAGGTCTTAAGGGTAACATGCAGAGAACAAGACCTATGAGCCAATGGAAGATGGCAGTGAACCTGTTCCCGCTCATATATTACATTAGACAAGCAAGCAATGAATCCACGACAGAATGTCAGGGAAAAAACATTAAAGTCACCGTCTTTACAGAAGACTTAGATTTCATTGCAGACTAACATTCTTATATCTAAAATATGTTTCAAGTTTTAAATTCCCAGACAGGTGGCAAGCTCCTCTGGGGTACTCAGTACAACATCTATTATGTTACTCAATAAATGAATGAGAAATCTGCCTTTACTATATACCAATGATCAGAGAGAGGCAGTTGCATTAAAAAAAAAAAAAATTGGGACTCTAGACTTTTTCTTTTTCTGAGAGATAAGAAATCAAATGATTTAGCTTATCTGTAAGTTACTTAACGACTTTAGAGTAAGGAACTCTGCCTAAAATGGCATTTCAAGCTTTCAAATTCAGTTGTATTGTAAAAGGCAGCAATTTAAAAAACTTCTTGTGTAGAAGAGACTATTTTATTTAATCACCAGTTTTTTTCTCCTCCTAGACATTCAAGAAGTGTATATTTTTATTCCTAGCCCACTTCCATCTAAGTAGGCCTTGTACACAATAAATATCTGTTGAATATATGTTTATTTAGTGATATGATTATATTCCCCACAATTTTAAATGATAGGAAAGTTTGATAAATTTTTCATCTATTTCCACACATATAAACGCACTTAAGTCCTCAAAATGCCCTGGAAAAATAAGTACAGTTTGGCAACTTTCTGGTTCACTTCCAGATTGTAAAGTTTCCAGTAGGTTGAATTATTCTGATACAACCAAAGTCATCAAGATAAGTGCTCAGGCTCAAGAATAAATATATCAAATAAGCAAAGAAACAGAACTTCCAATTCTATTCATTGAAGCAAACACTGCCATTTAAAACAATCAGACAAGAATGCAGAATTATACATACCAGGCTGTTAATCACAGCACTATTTTATAATAACAAAAATCAAAAACAAAACAACAACAAAAACATTTATGTGTTTATTTCGAGGGAAGTGGTTAACCAAGATGTATAACTTTCAAATAATATAACCCTATATGATTCTAATATTCATTTACTAAGACATAAAGAGATCTACAATATCTTAAGGAAAACAGTGATATCTTGACTATGTTTCCATTTGATCTTTGTGATTATGTATTTGGGCCAAACTGATATTCAGACTAATACTAAATGCCTAGGAATATTTGGAGTTCTTGTTAATATGTTTGCAAACTAACATTATCTAATGGGACCTCTGGCAAAATCTAAAAATAATGGATAAGAGTCTCAAGCTTTTAAAAGAACTCTAATGTAAACTATTTAAAAGTTAAAAACAGATGCTTGTCGAAAGTTTCAACAAATGTGCTGAAACAACTGGATAGCCAAGTAGAAAAAAAAATAAACCTTGACCTTTACCTCACACCATACACAAAACATATTTAGACTTTAGGTCTAAATTAAAAATATAAAATATTTATATTTATAAATATAAAAGCTAAAATTATGAAACTTCTACAATAAAACAAGAAGACCCTTTAGGTAGGTAGTATTTCTTAGACTAGACACAATAAATACAAAATTAAGAAAACAAAATTGATAAATTGGACTTCATCAAAATTAGAACTTCCGGTCTTCAAAAGATATCATTAAGAAAATAAAAGGGGGCTTCCCTGGTGGTGCAGTGGTTGAGAGTCCGCCTGCCGATGCAGGGGACACGGGTTCGTGCCCCGGTCCGGGAAGATCCCACATGCCGCGGAGTGGCTGGGCCCGTGAGCCATGGCTGCTGAGCCTGCGCGTCCGGAGCCTGTGCTCCGCAACGGGAGAGGCCACAACAGTGAGAGGCCCGCGTACCGCAAAAAAAAAAAAGAAAAGAAAAGGGCAAGCCACAGATTGAAAGAATATATTTCTAATACCTATTATGACAAATACTTGTATCTAGAAGGAAAAAAAAAATTCTTAAAGCTGTGCAATAAGAAAATCAACCCAATTAAAAATGGCCAAAAGGGCTTCCCTGGTGGCGCAGTGGTTGAGAGTCCGCCTGCCGATGCAGAGGACACAGGTTCGTGCCCCGGTCCGGGAAGATCCCACATGCCGCGGAGCGGCTGGGCCCGTGAGCCATGGCCGCTGAGCCTGCGCGTCCGGGGCCTGTGCTCCGCAACGGGAGAGGCCACAACAGTGAGAGGCCTGCGTACCGAAAAAAAAAAAAAAAAAAATGGCCAAAAGAATCTACTTCATCAAAGAAAAGATACTCATACCCAATAAACACATGGAAAAATGTTCAACATTAATCATCAAGGAAATTAAATTTAAAACCACAGTGATAGACCACTTTACAGTCATTAGCAGGGCAAACATTAAAAAAAAAAAAAAAGACAAAAAGCTAGTAGTACTAACTCCTGATGAGGATGAGATGGAATCACTTGAAACTCTCACATGTTTCTGATGGGAATGCAACCAATGCTGGAAAACCATTTGGCAGTCTTAAAAGGTTAAACATACACTGACCATGGGATCTGGACATTCCAGTCCTATGTATTTATTTACCCATGAAATATAAAAACATGTCCACAAAAAGACTTGTAGAAGAATGTTCATAATATCTTTATTCACAATAATCCTAAACTGGAAACAACCCAAGTGGCCAACAACAGATGAATGGATAAACAACTGTGGTATATCCATACAATGGAATATTACTCAGCAATAAATAGAAATGAACTACTGATACAGCAACCTGGATGATTTTTTTTAATTATGTAGAGCAAACACAAATTGTACAATTTCACTTATATGAAGTTTTAGGACAGGCAACACTAATCAATAGTGATAAATATCAAATCAATAGTTTACTATGTAGAAAGTGACAAGGATTACCTGCAAAGGTACGTGGGGGAACTTCCTAGGGAAATGGAAAAAATATTCAATATCCTCATTGTGGTAGTGGTTAAATGGGTACAAAGATTTGTCAGATCTCACTAGATGTACACTTAAAAATGAATGCAGGGGCTTCCCTGATGGCGCAGTGGTTGAGAGTCCGCCTGCTGATGCGGGGGACGCGGGTTCGTGCCCCGGTCCGGGAGAATCCCGCGTGCCGCAGAGCGGCTGGGCCCGTGAGCCACGGCCGCTGGGCCTGCGTGTCCGGAGCCTGTTCTCTGCAACGGGAGAGGCCACAGCAGTGAGAGGCCCGCGTACCACACACATGCACACAAAATGAATGCGTCTTATTTTATGTAAATTATGTACCAATCAAGCAATTTAAAATAGATGCTTGGCTATGGGGATTAGAAATAAGAAAATTCCTTAGATTAGTGGTTCACAACCTTTACCTTTCATCAGAATCACCTGGAAGCTTCTTAAAATATTTTGTTAGATTTTACCCCAAGTTTCTGATTCAGTATGTCAGAACAGCCCCAGGAATACTCATGTCTAACAAGTTCTCAGGTTAATACTGAGGTTGCTAGTCCAGAGAGCACAGTTTGAGAACGACTGCCTTTAGAGGTAGACATAACTGATTCCTAAATTGAGACATTAGATAGGTCAGTTTCAGCAAGCTACCCTTGTCACAGTAAGATACAGAGCAATTTTACAAGTTTAAGTCCATACATATGCCTTTCAATTTAGTGGGAATAACATTTAGTATTTTGAGTAATTTCCTGGAAAAAATAAAGTGAGCTTTCTTTTTGCTTTCATGGGTCCAAGGAGTCCCTGGAAATTCACAGAGAGAGTTGGTAAATCCTCTGAATTTCAGTAGAAATTTTTGTGTGCATGCTCTTTTTTTTTTTCCCTAGAGAAAGGGCCAAATTTTCAGCAAATTTTCAAGTGAATATAGTCAAAAGAGATTAAGAAGTACTAAAGTAATTCTATGAATATCCTTTCCATTTTTAATTTTAATATACATGTGTTTTCTTCAAAGATAAACAGTAGGAGAACATGAACGCTTACAAATTCATTTTTTTAAATTTATGCTGAGCACTCAGAAGTTTTAGATTTAAGACTTGGCATAGATATTATGTAGGTCACTGTGAAGAGAAATGAATAAAAGTTCGACACTGAAGCTTCTGAGCATTGTAAGACTTTCTAGAAATGTAATTTTTTCAAGTAAGATTAAAATTAATATAGTATTAATTTTATGCTATTATATCTCTACTTTTCCCCACTATTTCTGGTTGCAATGTAATTAAAACAACAAATATTAATGTAAAATTAATAACTATACTATGTGACTTGGGCAACATATGAACAATAGAGCATTTGTGGCTATGAAAGCTTTTTATTTGTGCATATAAATTCTCATGTATAGAATATGCAAGTATGGTTAGATTTCCTACCTATTTTACCATTATGTATAAGCATTTTAATGGAAATGCCACACATAATATTCGAATATAGCACATCTCTCTATTCATTGCCCATTACAACTCCCTTTATTCCTTACAAATATGAAAGAGGTATATTTTCAGTCTTATGCTTTATCTGATCTGTATCCTAGACACATATTTAGAGGGTCATTTTAGTTTCTTAACAAGGCACCAGAAACCTTGTTCCATTCAATTATTTTCATAAAATAGAAAAAAATTGCAAATAGAGCTTAGCCATCAACAGACTTAGTACACATACTTAGTATTAGTATTTCATAATAAACATGTCAAAAGGCTTCTACAACATGCGGGCTTTCCTGGTGGTGCAGTGGTTGAGAGTCCGCCTGCCGATGCAGGGGACGCGGGTTCGTGCCGTGGTCCGGGAAGATCCTACATGCCGCAGAGCGGCTGGGCCCGTGAGCCATGGCCGCTGAGCCTGCGCGTCCGGAGCCTGTGCTCCGCACCGGGAGAGGCCACAACAGTGAGAGGCCCACGTACCGCAAAAAAAAAAAAAAAAAAAAATGTCTTCTACAAATATGTGATCCACTGACTGTTTTGTGACTTAGAGGTACATAGAAAACAATCTGATTGTAAAATATTATGACCACTACTAATTCTTTCATGCCCTGCTTTATGAAAAGTTCTGACTTTTATGCTTTTCAGCAGGTTATAGACTTAGATATGTTCATGGTCTAGATAATATATAGACACTAAACTCTTTAGGAGATAAAAATATTTTTTTTCTCTTAACTAAACTTTGTTTTCTCCCCCATTTTTAAATCTTTGCATAAAATCACCTTGCAGACTAATATTCTTTTCTCCCTCTTCTTGTCTGAGCTGTTGCTAACAGCTTTTAATTTGGGAAGTCTATCTCTGAGTTTTCTGCGCCTCACTGATTTCAGCTCAATTGTTTCTCTAGCCAGCAGAGCATTTCATTTCTTCTGAAGGTCACTGCAGGCTGCCAAGGCTTTGAAAACATACCATCTTTTCATTCATGCTTCAATCTAACCCTGCAGTGCCATTAAGAGAAATGGAAGCAGGCATGTGACTTTTTCTATCAACAATTATTGAATTTACTGTTATATAAAGTGAATTAGGCCATCAGTGAACAAGGATCTTCCATAACGCCGCCTTTTTTCAAGGCAATAGAAATTATTTTTTGTATTTTAGTAGTTTGCTTGTGTACATATAATTATTTGTATAAATTATACCACAATGTCATCTGCTTTTGGAAGTAACTCTTCCAACCATATCACTACCAGTTGCAATAAACCAATGATGCAGGAAGCAGCCCCATTCTGACACTCATAAAATGAACACACATTGGCCATCTGTTGGAGGAGGGATGGCATTAAATGTGATGTGGGCCTGGAACACATCCAGTATTGTTTATTCTGTCACATATCAGATGAGCACTGAAATCAAATTGATGATTTTTTAATTCCAAGGGGACAAGAAATGGAGAGCAGATGAGGGAGATGATTCCAGATACATCCAAAAATATTCAAGTGACAACTTGATTCAAAAAGAAAAAAAAAAACTAATAAAAGCAAATATATTCAAGTGACATCCAAAATATTCAAGTGACAACTTGATTCAAAAAGAAAAAAAAACTAATAAAAGCAAGTGATCTCAGAGGAAGAGTAATACACACCAAATATTTATATTATTGGGCTAACAGAAATCTTCCATAAATATTACTTAAGTGTTCTATAGTTAAGGCTGCTAGAAAAAATAGTTTCCTAGATGAGCAAGTTCATTGAATTATCAGAACTAGTTTTTATTTCTAAGATTTTAAAGGTAAAAAATTTTCTTCTATAGTTTAGGTAAGATAAAAATGTTTTAGATTATTGTATATGCTTAGATTAGCCTATAAGAAAGAGATGAAACTGTGAATCATGAGTTGCTATTCTTTATGTTTTTGTTTTTTTAGTTCTAGGGCAATGAAATTGTTACATAGCAGTTACACTATGTCAGCTAGCTTGGGAAATAAAATGAGATTTTCCTTATAAAAGCAAATTATTTTAGGTGTTTTAATGGGAAACTCACTGAAGTTTGATTCAGAGATCTGACTTAACATCGTTGATTTTCCAATTATTAGTGAAGTGACTTTGTGCAAGTAATTTCCCAAGTCTCGGTTTCCTTAAGATGTAAAAATGTCAAATGGGGAATTCATGTCCAATATCTCTGTAAAAGCCAAGGTATCATAAGACTGTAAATAATTTTATTTTCCTTTTTGTAAACTCTATAGGTCAGTCTTGGGGGAAAATGCCCTTAGGATCTCTTACGTTCTCATGTAGAAGTGCCCCCTTCTTCCTCAAGTCAATTTTTCTTCCTGCATTACTCACAGGGCAATCTTCAACACACGTGGAGCACACAGAAGCACGCAGTCTCAGTTACTGAGCTTAAGAGTGAAAGTGCTAACAGAAATGCAAAGGAATTCTGTAACAGTCTTAAAATCTCAATAAGAAAAATATTCTTTCTTTAGGTTGTGGGCAATATTTATGGATATGATATTTGAATTGTATATTACAATGTTTTTGATTATTTCAGGTTTAATGGGAAAGACATTTCATGCATCTATCTGTTCAATTAACAAATACTCATTGAGTACCTATAGTGGTAGACTGGGCATCTACAATACCTAGTTGGGAACAAAAGTGACATGGTGCCTGTTCTCAGAGAGCTTGTTTTAATTGGGGGCTGACACCAGCACAGGTAAAATATTCCCGAGTTGTCCTAAGGGCTATAAAAGGAACCTCAGAGTAATGATGGTGTCTGCGGGTGGGCTGGAACGTGGGCGGAAGTCATGGGGAAAAGTGGCTGACTAGATAGAGCGGCTAGTGACCTGAGTTCCATATCATCAAAACACATGAAAACACGCACACACCAACAAGATTCAGAAAATCGGATGTCCTCATTAACATCGCTGTCAATGCACATACTCAAATAAGAATACTTTATTAGATAAAGTGAGCTTTTCTCCACTTGAAAGTCTGAACTATGAGCTCTTACACATATAACTGGCAAGAGTTAAGCCCACTGCTGTGCAAGCAGATGCCACCCAAGCCCCCCCTGAACCCTGACCTGCCAAGGCTCATTAATCTCCACCGTTTAACACCTTACCATTCATGGCTCCCCATCCTGGGGAGTGAACTACATGCTGTCCGCTTCGTGGCTTGTCCATAATATAAGATGACCAATTAGGAAAACTGCAAGGTCTACACTAGCCAAAAGCATAGTATATACTTTTTTCAAACACCCTTAGCAATGCTTTAATTCAACTTCAATCTCTTCCTCAGTGATTTCAAAATCCATGTGGATTATTTTTATAATTTATCTACCTATTCATCACTGGATTGGTTAAATTTTTATTTTTTCTCCTTCTCTCACCTATTCCCAGGATCTCTCAGAATCTTTAAACAGATTAAAAAAATAATAACTATCTGATAATAAAGAACTATCCTGGACAAAACTGTAACAGTAAAATATAGGTCATAGATTCTGCCCACCGAGACTCTGCACAACATTATTTCCTGTTTCTATACCCAAATCCATTCTCTTGAGTTGCTTTCCCTGTAGCTCTGTATAGCTAACTGAATCCTATCCCATCTCCCTCCTGTAGATTACACCCTAAGCTTAGAGCATTCAGCATCTTGGTTACAAACAAGAGCTCTGGTGTCAGCAGCTCTGGGTTCAAATGCCCACTTAACCTCTTACTACTTGTGGGACCTTGGGCAAGTAATGAACCACTTGGGGAAACAGAAGCACTTACCTTGTCAAGTGGTTATGGGGAATTAACTACTATGTAAATCTCAGTGCAATGCTTAGACCCAGCATATGCTCAGTACCTTTATAACTTCATAATCTTTTACCAAGAATGGCTAAAACACTGCTTTTATCAGCTCCTATCAGCCCAAAGAGAAACAAGATTTAGGTATTTCCTATCATCTTGGCAAGTTTTTGTTTTGCTTTGCTATAATTGTTTGCAAAAAAAACCCTAAACCAAAAACCATCCATAGTATGTATTTTAAATATGCATCTAATTTTGTTTATGTGGCTTCTTTTAAATGTGATATTTGTATGTCTCTGAAGATGTTATATACTCCAAGCTCACAGAGGAACTGAGAACTCAATCTGTTTAATTTTCTTAAACTTAATATATTTCTTTTGTATTATTATTATTTTTTGTGGTACGCGGGCCTCTCACTGTTGTGGCCTCTCCCGTTGCGGAGCACAGGCTCCGGACGCGCAGGCTCAGCGGCCATGGCTCACGGGCCCAGCCGCTCCGCAGCATGTGGGATCTTCCCGGACCGGGGCACGAACCCGTGTCCCCTGCATCGGCAGGCGGACTCTCAACCACTTGCGCCACCAGGGAAGCCCCTCTTTTGTATTATTTAATTTGCACGCATGCAACACTTGTGATTTATATCAATTTGTCTCCTTTGGGTTCAAAACTGTTACTGCTGGGAGTGATTCCACAGACAAATATAGCTTAAGAGAATGATCTGCACCTTCAAGTTTTCTCTAAATTTGATTCATATGTAGTATAGCCTCTGGTCACCAGCTGTCACTGCTATTTCCAAGTCTATCCATAGTTGTGACCATGTTGATGTTCCGTGAAGGCCACTTCAAAAGACTTAGTTAAAAAACATCATCTTCTTATTTTTTATTCTATTTTTTTCTTTTTTTGGTACCCTGAATATAAATATCATGTGGGAAAGCTTACTGTTATTTTTCTGGAGAGTGCACATCTTGCTTTTATATTTAAAAATTATGTTAAAAATCATCTCATATTTTTAAGTTCTATTTCATTCTTTCTGTCGACTAGTATTCCATTGTATAGGTGTATCTTAATTTATTTCATCAGTTCTTTTCTTTTATAAATTTTTTTTAAATTTATTTTTGGCTGTGTTGGGTCTTCATTGCTGCACGCGGGCTTTCTCTAGTTGCAGTGAGTGGGGGCTACTCTGCATTGCGGTGCGCATGCTTCTCATTGCGGTGGCTTCTCTTGTTGTGGAGCACGGGCTCTAGGCACACGGGCTTCAGTAGCTATGGCTTGCGGGCTCAGTAATTGTGGCTTGCGGGCTCTAGAGTGCAGGCTCAGTAGTTGTGGCGCATGGGCTTAGTTGCTCCGCAGCATGTGGGATCTTCCTGGACCAGGGATTGAACCCATGTCCCCTGCAATGATAGGCGGATTCTTAACCACTGCGCCACCAGGGAAGTCCCTACTTCATCAGTTCTTATTGATGGACATACAAGTTTTTCCATCTTTTGCTACTATGAACGATATTGCAATAAACATACTTCAGTTCCTTTGTATATTTGTGTAAGTATGTCTGTAAGTCCTGATTCTTATTTTTTGTCAATGGCTCCACCATTATCCCAATCAGAATCTCTCTCTCTCACCCTTCTTCATAATAATATATGCCACATCAAGTTTAATCTGTTCTTTATTACATCCAATCTTTTACTAGAGAGGAAGAAATGGTAGTAGTAAAAATAATAATAATAGAACTTGTTCTTGAGTACACATAAGACAGTCCCTAGAAAATCTTATAAAAATTGTTGGTGATGGGATGGTACTTTGTAGGAGACTACATTGTTCTTGGGATTTTACATGTATTATCTTTAATTCTCACAATTAGGTTTTATTATGCTCATTTCTCAGATAAGGAGATTGAGGCTCAGGTCAAATTAGGAATTTGACCAAAGTTATAAAGTAAGTACTGAGGCCAGACTATGTACCTGGATTATCTGATTCCAAAACCCATATTCTGTCCTGAAATCTACAATGTCTCATGTGTGACATCGGACATAATGCTGACTCATTATATTTTCTGAATCCTTCTGAATCTACTCAGTGTCCTACTACTATATCACGAGTTCAGGTAAATAGCCTCCTATGAAGTTTTCTTGTCTTCTGTTATTCCCCTCAAATTTCTCCTGCTCTCCACTCTCTGATAACCTCACTCCAGTACTAGTTCAATTACATCATAAGTTACTCTTTCAATCTAGTATTCATACTTTCTCACCATCTGGACTTCCCACACTTCCCACACTTGCATTTCCCACACTGATATCTCCACTGTTTGGGTAGCAATCTCAAGGTGTAGGGACTCTCTAAGTAGGTACATGTGAAATGAGGAAGGAGGCAAGGGACGTGTTGATTGGGTAGAGCTCCCAGCTCCTTATCCTCACCTTAAACAGAGCATCTTTATTTTTGTCTGCTTTATGTATGGGGGGAGGGCATATAATATTTTATTTGAAAAAAACATAACATTCCTAAAACAAAATAGGAAACCATGAATATTGTAGAAATACCAGCCCCATAGGACAGGAGGGTTTTCCTCTCTTGTTCACTGCAGTATTCCAGCACTTAGAATGGTGTCTAGAAAACACTCAATAAATATTTGTTGAAAGAATAAATAGATGAATGGATTTAATTAATTTTGGTTTACATGATGTTCTAACTGAAACTTAGGGCAAGTTAGCCAACTGCTTGCTATAAGCCTCTTCTTTTTATTTTCCTCCTGTGGAACCCACCACTCCCACCCAGGAGCATTGTGGAGATTTAAAATGTAAAGTACATAGCACTTTTTTTTTTTTTTAACATCTTTATTGGAGTATAATTGCTTTTCAATGGTGTGTTAGTTTCTGCTTTATAACAAAGTGAATCAGTTATACATATACATATGTCCCCATATCTCTTCTCTCATAGCACTTATTGTTATTGTGCTATAACTGAAGCATTCTAACCTTTGGGTTTATTGCTCTCTCTATATCAAAAATTATTTGTCATTTCATAATTCTTCTTCCACCTGGAATTTCTTGTTCTCTTTTCCTTTAAAATGTTTCTTCATCAGAGCCACTAATGGCTTTTCCCAGAGTCTTTCTCAATTAACTCAGAGTCTGACTATTTATCTGATTGTTTGGCATTTGTCTGTTTCTCATAGTAATGGGAGGTGGAGAAAAATAAGGCTAGTCTGGTATTTTTTGGTCACTTAATAATTTAATAATGTGGTGACTTGATAGAAGCCTTTCAGATTAATTATTAAAATCAACTTAGAACAAAGAGAAAAGCCACTTTTTTCTTACAGTCACTATGGAATCTACTTTTCTCTATGCCATTTAGATTAGTGTAATATACTTTTTTTCATTTATACAGTGCTCGGTAGTATACAGACTTTTCCCTGAAAGCATGTCCAATTCTTGTTAGTAGTATTAACTACAAGTAATAGAATTGTTAGCCATTTCAAAATTTCTGTCACCAAAGTCAGAGGAGGAAAGCTCTCTATGCCTGCAAATGTTATTTCCCATGCAACTGAAAAATAAATGTGGTTTTAAACGAGCAACATAATGTGTCTTTGGGAATGCGTATATATTTTCAATTTGTTTTATCTTAACCCTGAAAACTAATAAATCTATAGTCGTCAACTAGCTTCAAAGCAACTTAACCTTAATTTTAAGATACTAAAAATATGGTCTGCACAACCTTCCCTAATCAAGTTTGAAAGAGACAGATGGGCCTGCTTTTTCCTTGCACTGTGTTTATAGTTACAATCTACATTTGCTCATATAACACATTAAAAAAAAAAAAAAACAGCTGCAGAACTGACATCAGAGAAAGTGCTTCCAAATTCTAAATATATACTCTAAATTCAAAAAGGCAACAGTGCAGTGTATAAATTCCCTTTTGATAAAGACTAAAATCCATTTTAGCAAAAGTAATAGACGTGAAGAAACACTACTTGTGAAAGGACAAGAATTCTGGATGTCATTTCTGTTGAAGCCGTCAAGGTTGCCCTTGAGAAGATTCCTTGCAGCATAGTTCCCTTCTTGCCATCTATACTTTCCAGTCTCTCTGAAGGTTTCTCTGACTTTTACCCACTAAAGAGACTAGACATACCATAGTTTTGAGATATGATGAGCATATGTAATGTCATAGACAGTATTAAACTTCCAAATACTTGCTGCTCCTGCCTGGGAGGGAACTGTATTTTCTTGGCCTCACTGATGTCAGACTTGGCCATAGGAACTGATTTGATTAATAAAATAAATACAAGTGACTTGTGTCACTTCCAGAGGGAAGCCTTGACAGCTAGCATGTCTTCCACAGGGATGTCTCCTCCCTATGCCACAAGATCAGCAATGTTCCCCACAGACGCTGCTCTGACAGAGCAGGTCACCTTGTGGCAGAGCCCTCCAACTTTCAGTGGACATGTGGTGGGAGGGAGAAATGAGCCTTTAAGGTGCGAAACCATTGAAATGGGGTCTTTTGTTACCCCAGCTCAACCGAGCCCATTCCTAACATACTTGATAAAAAAACTCAACCGAGCCCATTCCTAACATACTTGATAAAAAGCCATACGCCGGAATGAAGGGAAGCTCTTTTACCTAGAAGGCACAAGGAAAAAATAATACTAAAGCAGGACTATTATTGGGATTAGAGAAAGATAACATATGTAAACTACCTGGCACAAATTTGATGATATGTAAAATAATTAAGGCATTCAAGGACTCGTGTTCGGATGACTATTGTGTGCAGGAGGATACAGGTAAAATCATTAATCTGTTGGTGAGTATCAATAGTACAAGAATACTTCAATTTTATGCTCAGAAAAACC
This sequence comes from Grampus griseus, assembly GCF_964374135.1. Lineage (NCBI taxonomy): Eukaryota > Metazoa > Chordata > Mammalia > Artiodactyla > Delphinidae > Grampus > Grampus griseus. Next base: position 43,791,808 of record NC_139007.1, read on the forward strand.
TACAGTGGGTAACATGACTGGTGGCAGGAGTCACGAATTTATGGAATCAGAAAGACAAGAGTTCAGTTCCCATCTCTACTTCTTCCTAACTTTTCAGCTTTGAGCAATTTAACTTCAGCTGCAATTCCTCATCTATAAAAGTTGAAGAGAACCTACCTCATTGGGTTGACATTTACACACTGTTATATTTAAAATTGATAACCAACAAGACCTACTGTAAAAAATTGTTTTAGAAAGTAAATATGTGAGATGATAGATGTGTTAGTTAACTTGCGGGGGGTGGATATCCTTTCACAATGTATATGTACATCAAAACATCACCTTGTGCACTGTAACTATCTTATAATTTTATCGGTCAATTATACCTCAATAAAGCTGGAAAAAAAAGAAGAAAGTAACAGTGCATGCTAAGGTTCTAATATAGCATGTGGTATTCAATGGCAACTCAGTCAATGCAAATCTTATTATTTCTATATATTTAGTTTACACTTTCCTTCTCAATGAATGGAAAGCTAAGGTATACAAAGTTATCCAGGGTATAAAGCTATGCTGGCCTGGGGTGGGTTAAGGAGTACAGGTTTCAGTACTTTTGATCTTAATTTTGGGACAGAGGATATTTTCAAAATTTCTCAAAAGAAAAACACAGTTTCAACTTTAGGGCCAAAGCAATCTAGAAGGCTACTTTGAAGGAACACTCGTGTCACGAGGTGAGGGTTAACAAAGACATCCTGAGGAGACTCCAGCAGGAGCGCTGGAGGGGGGAAATTGACTTTTTTTCTTTTTTTAACATCTTCATTGGAGTATAATTGCTTTACAATGGTGTGTTAGTTTCGGCTTTATAACGAAGTGAATCAGTTATATATATACATATGTTCCCATATCTCTTCCCTCTTGCGTCTCCCTTCCTCCCACCCTCCCTATCTCACCCCTCTAGGTGGTCACAAACCACCTAGCTGATCTTCCTGTGCTATGTGGCTGCTTCCCACTAGCTAGCTGTTTCACGTTTGGTAGTGTATATATGTCCATGCCACTCTCTCGCTTTGTCCCAGCTTCCTCTTCCCCTTCCCCATACCCTCAAGTCCATTCTCTAGTAGGTCTGTGTCTTTACTCCCATCTTACCCCTAGGTTCTTCATGACCTTTTTAAATTTTTTTTTCTTAGATTCCATATATATGTGTTAGCATACGGTATTTGTTTTTCTCTTTCTGACTTACTTCACTCTGTATGACAGACTTTAGGTCCATCCACCTCACTACAAATAACTCAGTTTCGTTTCTTTGGAATTGACTTCTTTGTGTTTGATCTTAGCTCCTGAGAGTTTGAGATTCAAGGGGAGGAATAAAAAGGAAGGAGTCTGCATGAGATAAACATAACCTAACAGAAGAGGTACTGTGCACTGCTATAGCCATTATTGCACATAAAACGTAATTGCTTGAAAAGGCTTACCCATTCTCATTCCCTTTTAGACAACGGGGCTACCATGTCTCATGGGCACCCGAAAAATTGCAAAGTTTCTAAGATTCTGGATCATGTGAAGGGAGTTACACCTGTGTTGCTTTGAATATCTTTTCTGAAAACTCTCATTTCTCACTTGGCCCTGGAGGGACAAGTAGTTTCTGACATGGGCAGGTTTATGGTTTCAGCTCATCACTTTTATTCATCATGTACACATGGCTTTTGACATTCAATCACTGTACAACGGAACAAAATCCGTGGACCTAAGATGTTCTGATGCAACATTAGTTAGATGGCTCTGACTCCAAGTTTTATAAAATGAACACCCTTCCCCCCAAATTATTTAATCATTATGTAGGCTAGGATTTATTCTCCTGAGTTTTTTGCAGATATTTGCCATTAAAATAAACTCCCTTAAAAAAAAACAAACAGGGTATTTCTTGGTAAACTACATCTTTGTGCACTTTAGATGTCACTTGTCAGTTACTGACTTGTTTTTATGTCTTTTGCATTCTCCAGCCAGGATGCACGAAGTCTGTCAGTAGCCTCTTCATACAGTGATGTTCTGAAAGAAGACTTTCAGCCACCATAGACAAGTGCATTCAGATGGACCAGGAAGGGGACTACAGACTTGAGTAAACCCCCATTATAGCCTCCTTTCAGTCTGTGGGATCACCACTCTTATGCTTTCTAGTGATTCCAATTGCTGATAATATGTCTCGTCCAACTTAAAGGACATTATAACATAGGACAGCTTTAGTCATATGGCTAGTCAGTGAAGTACTGTCAAACTAGGAAATGATAGTTATACATGCAGAAGATGCAGAAGATACACTGGGTTCCAGGCCAATAATCTGGAGAAAGAAACATTTAAACAAAGATTTTAAAAAACTGTTTGGATTGCCTTATAGTAGGCAATGAACCTTGAATGCATCAGCCTAACCTCCCACTTTCTGAATAAACAGACTGCTAGGTTTAGCATCTGCAGATGATTTATGCTTCCTCTGTAGTAGGAGACTTAGCTTAGGGCAGAGACCCAAGTGATTTCTACAGGTCAGCTTGATGGGGTTAGTTATCCAGGCATAATTGATCAAGGGTTAAAATAAGAACCTATTTAAACCACAAAGTAGCTAGCCTAGGCTTCATAGCAAAGGCTGCTCCAGTTTAAAAATGGGTATTACAGACAAATGTTGGTAAAAATTAGGTACTGGTTCAAAAATATAGTGGGATAGAAACATGATCAAAGTGTTGTTCCTTTGTTGAGGTGGGTTGAATTGGAGGATAGTTTCATTAAGCGTTTGTAGAGAAGGAAGGCATATTCTAGATATAGCTGTTGTGTATGTGAAACACACACAGAGATGGACAGAGGCGTCTCGAGGAGTTTTGCTGCATACCAAGACTCAAATTTCTTATATACTATTTTTGGCTGTCAAAGTAGTGTTTCTTTGACTCAGTGTTAAGGCATGTTTCAAGACAAAAAGAAAACAAAACAAAACAAAAAGAAAACAAATCCACTCAGCTTTATGCAGGTATATGTGGCCTCTGTAAGCTTTGCTCAAATTATTTTCCATTTAGAGCCTCTAGACTGAGTTCAAGTACGTTCTTACTCCTTTCCCTCCCAGCCTCTTCTCTGTTCCTCTACTCTTCTTCTTTAATACCTCATATAACTATGATTTCATTCAACAAGTATTTATTGAGCACTTACTATGTGCCAGGTAATATTTTAGCATACTTAGGGTATATTGGTAGATAAAAATTCTTCCTTTCAGTGGATTTTACATTCTAGCTGGTGGGAGGGGAGAAGTGAAAATAAATGGATCCTTATTTAATTGTAAAGTAATAATTTACTTTTTCACCTGACTCTTTGAAGCCAGAGGACTGTGTTTTGTTCACCTCTGTAGTACACAGTAGGCCTTCAACAAGTATTTGCCTAATGACTGAAAATGGAATTCTGAGTAATGACAATATTAAGAGTCAAAGCCATTTTTAAAAGAGAATATTTGGGCCTTTATTCCTCAGTACTGATTTATGAACTAGTACAGTAATTAGAGCAGTTGCTGGCAGAGTTTCCAATTTTATAGATCTAATTTTGGAAAGTTTTATAGTTGAAACATTGAGCTGTCAAACATACCCAATTTCAATGATCACAATACTTTTTTTTTTTTTTTAATTTACTTTTGTTGTGTTGGGTCTTTGTTTCTATGCGAGAGCTTTCTCTAGCTGTGGCAAGCGGGGCCACTCTTCATCGCGGTGTGCGGGCCTCTCACTATCACAGCCTCTCTTTTTTTGCAGAGCACAGGCTCCAGACGCGCAGGCTCAGTAGTTGTGGCTCACGGGCCTAGTTGCTCCACGGCATGTGGGATCCTCCCAGACCAGGGCTCGAACCCATGTCCCCTGCATTAGCAGGCAGATTCTCAACCACTGCGCCACCAGGGAAGCCCCCGATCACAATACTTTTTAGTCAACGTCCCTGAATCCTATAAACTGTTTTCGGTGAAGGATCTTCTACTCTTGGTTGGTTTCTAAAGCACAAAATAAAAATTAGCCTCTATTTTTAACAGGACTTAAATACCAATATAGTATAAGAGTCAGTAGGGCTTTAAATTTAGGGTTTTAGTGAAGCTTTGTACTTTAATATTCAAAATAACCCTTAAATGGTCTTAACTTAGATATTTATATTTAGTATCCATACAAATGTTGCTCCTTAGAATTTCCTTTTTGTAAAATCTCCCTGAAGTACAGATAAGCTCCTGAATTTTTTTTTTTTTTTCTAAATACGCTTGTTAGGATGATCAGTATTTGAGAATGAAGATGGTACACTGCCTAGTGGGGGGTCGTGAACGCAGCTGGTGGTCACATTGTCCTTGTGGATAATGATAAGTATCAAACTAGTGGGTTGGCCACATCCTTTGTGGAATCTCCACTGTTTACCTTGCTCAGGCTGTTCTGGGAAGCCCCCTTGTTCTTTAGCTTATGTCCACTAGAGGGTGAGTGGGAGAGAGGAAAAAAAACACCAAAAGACGTTTAGCAAGTCTGCTAAACAGTTTGATGATGGAAGTTTTTTGGAGGATCAATTTAGGATTTCTTTATTCATATTCATCTTGTCTCTTATTACCATGGATACATAAGTTGATTTTTATGGATACAGCATTTATAAGTGGCAAGTTAAAAGATGGCAGTATATTATACTGAGTCTATTTTTACAACTTGAAAAATAAATGTCGTCCAGGTAACTTAAAGCAGCATTGTGAAAACACACTAGGCTTTCTCAGTGAAAACAGCTTCCAGACATGCAACATCATATTTTTTTGCTTCAGATTTTAGACCTTCAGTAAATATTTTTGAATTGGGTTCCATGAGTGTGAGAAAATATATTAGGTTCTTGGACTAACATTCTACTGATAATGCTGCAATAAGCTGATCTGTTTATATATCTCGAGTGATACACTTAAGTAATGAAAATAGCAAATGTCACATAAGTCAAGGACTGCTAGTTTGAGTGTTCTTCGCAGCCCTTCTTAAAGTTAGCGGCAGCTACCTATGCACTGCGGTTTGATGATGTTAGGAAGGTGGTACATGTTGCTCAAAATATTGACCATCTATTTTGATGTTTGGAATCCCACCATTATATGTTCATGCTTAGTAAAAATTACCAGATGAGGGCAATATAGGGCAGGGGAGGGGGAATAACAGGGGCAGTGGGAGACAGGACAAGTTTCTATTATACGAAGGAATGGATGGAAACTGCAATTAACTTTAAAATTTAGAATGTATATAAAATCCTAAATTTGATTGCATATACTTTTCAAGTACTCTACAACTCACAGTTGTATATAGGGTAAAGCACAAAAAAAGAAAGAGGGAAGGAAGCAAGGGAGGAAGGAAGGAAGGAAGGAAAGGGGAAGATCCAGAGTGTCACTATAATCAGAAATTACTAATTTACATGGTTAATTGTGTTTCTGTCTTTGGCACCCAAACACCTCCACCACCCCTGCCCCCCACACCCCCCACACTCAGACACAAAAAAAATGACACACAGTTCCAGACCGGGGACCAATGTTTGGCACTGGACTATTTCTTATTCCTTATACAATCTGCCTGTTTAAAACAACAACAACAACAAAAACACTTTTATAGTTAATGTTTTTCTTTCTTTTTGTAACCATAGACACTCTCATGTAGCACAAGCTCAATTCCAGCCAAACTCTGTGTGTGTTTTTAAATAAAGAAAACGGGTCTTCTAGTTCTGTGTTAGCAAAGTCACTTCTTTTACTGCCACTGCTAATGCTAAACATGTAATAATACTTTATTGTCATGAGCAGGAATCTGCTTCGCTAATTAAATGCAGCTGTCAGTAATTACTACTTGTCAGTGTAATCTATTTTAGGGAGCTCTACTTTAAATGATAAAAGATGGGCCTGATATTGAGAGGGTGGGATAGGCAAGGTGACTGCTTACTTCCTCAGATCAGAAACTCACTCTTTTGTGATGAATGAGTAACTTTATTGTAACTTTATCTTAACTAGGTTATCCTGTATTTCTCTGGTGCATGAGTGACAAAGTTTGCAATTACATAGTTTTTCTTTTTTTTAATATCTGAAATCTAAATGTCACCACCTTTTTCACACCAACAAGTACTATAACTTTCACAGAGCTAAAAATGCGTCGTGATGGTAATCTATAAGAAAAGCATCAACGGTGAAGTCACTGTAACCTCTACTATCAAATATTGAGCTCAGTATAAACGTACCTGCTAATTCTCACAAACTGGATTAGACACAGAAGAGGATCATTGTGAAAGGTGGGCAGGGGGAGGGGGAGTAGTAACTGTTTCTTGTAAGCATTTTTCACTGATATTCAACCAGGTTTTCTCTGGGGAAATGTTTAAACTTTAGGTTAGGTCTTTGAAATCTGCGAATGAAAAAATAAATGCATGGTGTTTGCTTGTAATATTAATTTATCTTAACTGATTCTGAAATGAACCTCAAACTCTTTAAAGCTCTACATCTGCAGGACTAAAAGCAATGTCAGGACAAGGGTAATGGCAGCCTGATTCGCTCCATGGGATAGGTGCTGGGGCTGCCACAGATGCTGGCATTGTGTCCAGGGTCTAAGGGGAGCAGACCTTTTGCCCTCACCTCCCCTTACTTCCCGTGACATTTAAAATGAATGTGGTGGCAGTGGGGCAGGGAAGCTGCAGTCTCAAGGAGAGAAGTGATGGAGTGGTGGAAGTATCAATGGAGAAAACTAAGCACAGCAGGGAGTATGAGGGAGGCTTGGCGCACAGGTGGCTTTACCCCACACAGCCTGAAAGACTTATCACACCCCTCACAGCATCCTGACTGCCTCATCCTTCTTCTCCCACCATCTGTTTTACATCCAACACTCAATAGTCCTCGTGTTGCTGGATAATTAATTGTCTTGTTATAGGTCCCAACGAATTTGGCAGCTACCCTTCTGAATACAGCACATTATTTCAATAGAATTAATAATTTGGTTGTTCATCCCAGGTGGAAAAAAAAAAAAAAAAAAGCTTTCCAGATGGAAAAATAATGAACAAAAGCAGAACCACCTAAGTGTATTTCTGAAATACAGTAGGCAAAAGACTCTAACTTGTATTCTTTTTCCCAGTACTCCTTCTTTGGGTAAGAGATGAAAGGTCTGGGGGGAATGGTATAAATTCTCCCTTTTCATGGCGTAAGTGTTAACCTCCTTTACTGAGAAAATGTGAGCTATTCCAGATAGTTCTAAAAAACCAAAATGTTAAAAATTCCAAGTGATCAGCATCTCAGTCAAAGAGGATACATTGAATGGCCACTAAGCTCCTTAAAAAGTATTCAAAGGAAAAAACCAAGAAGACAAATATGGATAGTGGTGGAACCTCTGAGAGTTTCTGACTTTTATGTGTTCCTACAACCACAATTTCACTGCATCTTGAATAGCCTGTCATGTGCCAGACTCAGTCTTTTGAATCAGCTAAATGCTATTCCTGGATTATAGTAGGTGTTCAATGAATTAGCGGCCGAATGTAGGAGTGATGATTTGGAACTACGGTCATGATATTGTTTCTTGCTGCTCACACCAGCTGGTTGAAGCTGGCAAGCGACACTCAGTGTCAAGTGTTTAGACAGCAGGGACAGAGGTATACTTCCCACTTGTGGACTGGTGATGACAGAGGTGGGGAGAACATAGACCTTGTTTTCTCATATGAGCATTGACAGGGCAACACACTCACAAAGATCTCCAGTTCCTTTCTCTGCACTACACCCCCTCCTGCATCAGGGTCCCTTTTGCCAACTTGGGTTTTAAGACCCACTTGGCTCTCTTCTCGAACAACAAAAAATGTCCTTCTCCTCAAGCCGACTTTAAGTAACAAAGGCATCCTGGCACAAAGACTATAGCATGTACAGCTACCAGCATGTCTTTCCCAGCCCTGTGCTGGGTGAGGGATGAAGGTGCAGGCCTAGGCACTGGTGGCGGTTAGGACGAGTATGTGTATATGTACTTTGGGGGTTCATTAACAAATAAACCAACAATTCAATAAACTACATATAATAGAGGATCAGAAAGGTAACCCATCCTGGCTTGGAGGGAGGTGAGTAGGCTACAAAGAAGGAGAAGAGTAAGAAAACAAAAAGAAGTGGTGAGGAAGACAAGAAGTTAGACAAGCAGAGAATCCCCTTGCAGAGGGGCCGGCATGTACAATGGCTTGAAAGTGTGAAAGAGCACGCTCTATTCTTTGCTTGGAATCACCCAACTGAAGGGACCTCAGGTTGAGTGACAGGAGATGAGTCCCAGGCTGGGCCACTGAAAACAGTAAGGACTCTGAAAGTTGAGCTAGCTTGAACTCTACCCTGAAGGCAAAGGATGCTACAGGTTATTAAGCAGGGGAATTACATGATCAGGTTTGCATTCAGAAAAAATTTCAGAAGCATTGAAGAGGATGGAGACCTGAAGCTAATAAGGAAGCTAGTAATTCAGGTGAGAAGTTCTGATGGCCCGAACTAAAGTAGGAGCATTGGGGCTGGTAATAGGTAGATGTTCAAAAGGCAACACTGTCATGTCTTGGTGACAAACTAGAGGAAGAGAAGGAAAAATACAAGATGATCCCCAGTTACCTGTGTTCCTACTCTGATCCTTTAACTATTTTTCCTGGTTTCTCAGTTTTCTTGGGTATCTGGACAGATGCTGCTACCAATACAGAAGAGCAAAATAACATAAAGTATTTGAGAAGAGGTAACATTAAGAAAGTAATGGTGTGCGGGACTTTCTTGGTGGCGCAGTGGTTAAGAATCCGCCGGCTGATGCAGGCGACACGGGTTCAATCCCTGGTCGGGGAAGATCCCACAAGCCACGGAGCAACTAAGCCCATGCGCCACAAATACTGAGACCACGCACCACAACTACCGAAGCCTGTGCACTTGGAGCCCGTGCTCTGCAACAAGGGAAGCCACCGCAATGAGAAGCCTGTGAACCGCAATGAAGAGTAGCCCCTGCTCGCCACAACTAGACAAAGCCCGCATGCAGCAACGAAGACCCAATGCAGCCAAAAATAAATAAAATAAATAAATTTATTAAAAAAAAAGAAATGGTGTATGAAAATTCTTAAACTTTTTTTTGCTTGTTTGTTTTTAACATCTTTATTGGAGTATAATTGTTTTACAGTGTTGTGTTAGTTTCTGCTGAACCTAGGATAGGAATAAAGATGCAGACGTAGAGAATGGACTTGAGGACACGGGAAGGGGGAAGGGTAAGCTGGGACGAAGTGAGAGAGTAGAAAATTCTTAAACTCTTGATCTTATTGTTGGTAAGTACAGAGTTGGGTGTCCCTTATTTAAAGGATGCCAGTAGTTGTAGAATTCAGAAACTCCAAAACTAAATGCTGTCTAGTAACCTTTGACTGTCTAGTCATCCATTTCAGAGTAAACGGTGTATAAAAATAAGTACTTGATTAAGAAAACATAATTCTGTCTGCAGAAAGTCAAGAAATAATCATTACAGCTAATACTTATTAAAATTTTATGATGTGCCAGATACTGCTACCAGAACAGGGCAATAATGTTCTTCATTTTACAGAGTCAGATGTCAGGGTTAAGTGCTCACTGCAGATCTAGGCTAGATTTGGGAACAGAGGAATATAACCGTAACCTGAATAAAAATGAAATGAAAATAAGTACTGCCCCTGGCTACCAATCCATCTGCCGGCCCTTCACCCCCTCGCACCCCCTTATCTGCCCTGTTTTCTGCCTCCACCTCCCTCCTTGTGTCTTTCCAGCCTGGATCCCTCACCTCTCTGCTTTCCAGGTTCTGACGCCTGAAGGAAGAAGCTCCGAGTCTCCCCCCACTTATACCATGTGCCAAGTAGCACGGAGAAAAGGGTGACAAGGACACAATCCAGCACAATCCCTGCTCTTGAGAGGTACTCAGGCAGGTGGCCCATGGAACAGTCCTCGGGCCTTTTCCAGCTATTCTTAGGAGGAAGGAACCCTTCAGACCCCCAGGAACCCTGGAGCTCCCCGTAGTGAGCCTTTCTGCTTATGCACACTGTGTCCGTGAGATGGAGAGCCCCTTCCCAGTGCCCTTTGGTCCTATACTATTTCATTCAGCTCAGAAAAAGTCAGGCAGTTAGGAAGTTCAGGTCACAGGCGGCTGGCTCACCAGATGAAGAAATTCCACTAGCATGGATTGGTAGTTCCCTACCACTGCATACAGAGCATAAACGCAACTATTTAGCAGGATCTTGGCAACCAATTTAAATCTACTGAAAAACAGATCCAACCATTTACTAAAAATTAATATGGTCCATTCTTTGCTTTTGTGGCCGTTGTACATACACAGGAAAATAGTGTGATAGGACAAAGCCAGGAAAGTAAACTTTATTGAAGATAAACCCCTCTTTTGTTGCAGGGAGGACACAGCGAAATAGGAAGGCGTGGGTTTCAAGGCCCAGAAATACAGGGAGGTGCCTGGGGGCTAAATGCTACTCAGAAGTCTGCTGGTGTGGCTAAGTGTAGGCTCTGGGTCAGATGACATGGGTTTGTATCATGGCTCCACCCCTCTAGTTAGAAGACATCTCTGGGCCTCAGTTTCCTTATCTGTGAAATGGAAATACTAATGACACATACCCTATTGAATGCACTGTGGGAAAGAAATGTGTTAAGACCTGTACAAAGCTTGGTACATTAGTAAATGTTAATTAAATGTTAGCTATTATCATTTATTATTTTTACAAAGATAAAGAGGTAAATAGGTATATCCATTAGGACAAAATAACATGGAGGAACATAGTTTTAAGCTTTATAAGTCTGTAAAGTGAGGATAGCCAGGTGGCTACCAGAATTAAATACATTACAGAAAAATAATCTAAGAATAAAATTAAACTTTTAAATCAAGTTACTCAAATTTAATCATCAGAGTTAGGAAATAGCTTTTTAAACCATGAACCCTATATGGTATACAAGTATAAAAGGAAAGAAATTTCTGTGCATCCTAATACTTCAACTCATGTGGTATAAAAAGATAAATATAAATAGGTCAATGCTTTTAGCAAACCTTTTGTTCTTCCCCATTAACTGTATTTGTATAAGAGGATATATCTTTCAAAGAATTATGTAAACATACATAGCTGGGCCTTGCAAGAAAAAACTGTGCAGTAGCTGTCCCAAAAGCCTCCTCTCAATTTCTATGCTTGACGCAGGCCTTTAAATCCAGTAACATTTTAATCACGCTTAACTCTAAAACACATATTTCTTCTCTTCATACCCTTCTCTCAACAGTGAGACAGTCCAGAGAACCTATGCTTTGTAATGGAGAACAACCAATTCAAGATACACACATACATAAAGACAGATTGATAAATAGATATAGAGAGAATAATGTACCCATTATGTTTAACCATTGCTGTTGATACTACAGTGATATTAAAGATGATAACAGCGATATCAATTACTACTTGCTGAATCTTCACTATACATGATACTGTATGCTAGGCACTTCACATATATTATCAAATCTAGATATAGGGAAATCTAGAACTGCTATTTCCATAACCATATAACAGATAAGATTACTAAGAATTAGACAAGTTCAGTAATCTGTCCAAGATCCCACAGCTAACAAGCCATGAAGCAGGGAATCTAATGCAGCCAGCTCTGACTCCAGTACTTATAATAAATACCTTATTTATATTGAGGCGCATTCAGAATTATTGTGCTTTTTTTATTGACTTGACTTATGCTATGGCAAACAGCATTACAATGACATTTTAATATGTTCGTAAATAGTTCCCCAAACTATACTCAAATAGTAAAGTTGTTAATATTTATGATAGAAGAGTTGTGCTACCCCATTAGCAGTGTAAAGATTCTGTTAGTTAATGTTAATTATGTCTTATATGCCTTTTTTTTAACATCTTTATTGGAGTATAATTGCTTTACAATGGTGTGTTAGTTTCGGCTTTATAACAAAGTGAATCAGCTATACATATACATATATCCCCATATCTCTTCCCTCTGTGTCTCCCTCCCTCCCACCCTCCCTACCCCACCCCTTTAGGTGGTCACAAAGCACCCAGCTGATCTCCCTGTGCTATGTGGCTGCTTCCCACTAGCTATCTATTTTACATTTGGTAGTGTACTTATATGCCTTTTTAAAATAAAAGGTACAATTACAGGCAGTTTTCCTTTTCTCAAATTCTAAATTTAAACACTTTAATCAATTTATTATTTTACTTTCCTTCCCCATCATCTTCCTTCATCTCAGGCCACTCAATCTTAAAAAGAGTATTATTCCACAGGGTTTCATAGATGGTGATGTCCTGAGGTCATCACAGCGAAGGAAAAAGCCTGTACAATATTGAATCACAATCTTAAAACTATGCAATTTTAAAGACAGGTAAAATTTCTGGACTATCAACTTCTAGAATACCCTTCATCACTTTGTGCAGTAAACATTAATTGGATGCCTACTGTATGCCAAATGGGTCAGAGCAGAATAAGTCTCATTTCACACTTTCACATTAAACTCTGATTCCTTTGGCAAGTACCATATAGGAACACGTAACACTGACCTCTATGCAAGAAGCCGACATTATAAGGATATTAATGGCAAGCATAAAACATGCAATATCAGAACCTCTGAGCTATTAAAACTACTTAAATATGGCATCAGTTCTTAAGTTACCTAATTTTAAAAAGTAGTTGAACCTAAGAAAATTGTTGAGTCCATTAAAAACTGCATTAAGCTATAGCACTGCTCTAGCATTGCTCTAGATCAGGTTATTTCTGTCCTTTATGCCAATCATCTTCCTTACAAATTCCTTAAGAATTCATTCTAACTTGAACTGTCATAAATCTCAGTTGCTAGAATGCATTTACTTTACAACTTAACTTGGTCCCCCTTTGGTTCCCTGTTTTAAGTAAACTTAAAAAAAAACACATCTGTCCAAGAGCAGCGGCACAGCACAGTGGACTGCCTGGGCGCAAAGGCCAGCTCTGCCGTTTAGCAGGTGTGGGGCTAAAGCCATTTATTTAGGCTTGCTGAGCCTCACTTCCTCACCTCCTCAATGAGGATAATAACAAAAACATCCGCTTTACCTATTTATTTTCCCTCTGGGGAGAGCAGGGCGGCTACCAGAATTAAGTGAGTTAATATTAGCAGAGTTCTTTGGACAGTGTCAGGCACATACTAGAGGTTATGATAAGTGTTTTTTAAATAAATTGTTCAAAAAAGTTTGGTACACTCCCAATTTTTTAACATCAGACTAGTTGAGCATTTAATAAGTATCATTCTCCAGATAAGGATGACTTCACAAACCGCATATGCCACAAAGCGGGACTCTCTTCCTATTGTACAAAGTTATGAGACAAAACGTAGATACATACTTAAACATACACAAGTATATAAAGTATACAAGTAGATAGAGATGTGCTCTAGATATATACACGTGCTCATATGTACATAAATATTTATACAGAAGCACGTGTGTATATTGATGTAACTTACCAACCTCCCACACACAATCCAGGTAAAATGGCCTAAAGTCAAACCAACTCTGCCAACATCTCTTAATACTGACAGAGCTTTCTTTTGTAAAACTTTTCAAGAAGAGGGAAAATAATCCATTGTACCAAATGTTAGTTAAGACGTGATAATGGAACTTGCATATGAGATTTAAAGAGGTCCATTTACCCTGCCTAATACATTATGGGGATCTCCAGATATAATCTTTTACTTCTACTTTCGATAAGTGTTAGCTGCTCTGAAATGATTTTGAGTTAGATCAGTGATTTTCAAGTGTAGTTCTTAATATCTTGCTTTAATTGCACTCCTGCTGTAAAGGTTAGGATAACCTCATGACCCTCAGAAACAAATATCGGTTCTAGACTGAGCAAAATTTGTCAACAATTAAACTGGATTTCAGTGGGAAAGAAGTTATACTTTTGCTGGTTTTAAAGAATTTGTATTAAATTCACAGAGGAATTACAATGTAGGATTTTTCTAAACAGTAACAATTTAGGTCATAGTGAAAGTTTAACTAATGATTTTGGTTTTGAGGTCCCCCTCACCACCAAAAAAAAGGACAGAACTTGAATGAAGATAAATCTGAGGTTTGACAATCATTTACTTAACTTGACTTGCTCTCTCCTTTCAGACTATTCACCTTTTCTTAAAAGAAAACAAGCTATAATTCCGTTACCAATCAATAACTCCTCACTTAATTGCAATAATCTCAGAATATGAAATATTTGAATAAAGTATTAAATAGAAAATTTAAAAATCATGCATAAATAAAATATACAAGTATTCACATAATTTCAGTGGCACAAGAGTGTTACTGCTTACACTCTATTCCCCGTTTTAAGCATCATTTTTAGCAAGTGTCCCCTTTACTAAGGGATTGCTATCTCCTTTTACTAGGAAGTTACCTTGAGAGTTACTTCATTCATGAATGAACATCCGTAAAATAAAAGAACACTCTGGCAGACCTACCAACAGAGTCAAAGAAAATTCTTCTCAAATAAAATTTCCATAAGGTATTACCCTTTTTCTAAAGAATCCTAAATAACCATTTTTGTTAATCTGCTCTTTTACATATAACTGCACTTGTAAGAGAGGTTACTGTTCCTGAGATTATAAAAATAAAAAGATGAGAAAAGGAGCATAATATTTGTTGCATTCTAGGAATTCGGGTTAGCTTTCTCAATGCAACAGGAACATTTGCATTTACTCATAAATGAATACTAATGACATATGCAGATCTGGCACTGCTTCATAGAAATCACACACAGAAAGCTAGAGCAGTGCACAGATAGTTCTATTTCTCCAAAGTATTCAAAGAGTGAGAAGATTAAAGTCAACATCAATTCTCTGAAGTTGAGTCATAGCTAAATGACACGGTGTGTTAAGAATAATGGTGGGATTTATGGTGAAAGCGAACTTAGCTATTGAACATCTTGTATGATTTTTGAGTCAACAGCTCATGATTGACCACCTACTTTGGGCAAAATGCTGCTTCCTTAAATAAGTCACTGTTCTGCAGTTCTTTTTACATTACACAGTGTAGGAGTAAGCATCCAGCTTCCACTGGAAACCCTTCCTTGCTATTTAAAATAACACTCAGCTCAGCTTTGCATATGTGTGTACTCCTGTGCTCCTTTTTGAATGAGTGGAAATTCAGTGAGTAAGAAGATTATTCATTCAAAAACATCTGTGTATGCCTGCAAAATGGTACGGACAATGATGCAAGCACAGTCAACTCACAGTGGGCACCACCTGCTCACAAAGAAGTCAAAGGGACTTCTAAGGGAAGTGTCAAAGGGACACTAAAATTTAAGAATGAGGTCTGGCTTAACCTAGAAACCACGATCCTAGTACTTCTGCAAAACTCTGAAGAGTATGCTTGTGGTTTCCCATATTATCTCCTTTAGGCACCTATTTGAAAATATTACTTTATATTATTGATGATGTTTCTATATATTTTATTAATCCAGGAAAGAGTATTTTTTTAAATAGCCCAGAGTAATCTGGAAAGGGCCAGAGCAGTTTTCTTGTTCACTGCTAAGAGTCCCTGCACTGGAGACAGTTAAATTTAAGCAACAGTTTCCTTCCCATCATTATGTTTCTTATACTGTCTTCCTGTGTCTCCATCAGTTCACTAGTGAATGACTTCATATCCCTAAAGAAGCCTACCCTGCCGCACATTCAGTCACTTTAAGCAAGGTCCATTTGTAAACAGAGGGAGAAAGGTAAGTAGATCGCTTTCATTTCTCCTTTTAAGAGCATTACCAGGAGGAACCACTACGGCAACTTAAAAAAAAAATCTGCTACAACATAATTGACACCAATAAAAACATTAAAAATAGTTTTGATATCCAATTTTGTAATCCCTTTTATTATCTTCAACTTTTTCTTGGAATAGAAGCTGAATATACTTGAAATAAATTGTACTGTGGAAACATTCGTCTAAAGCCCTGAAATATGTCAAAGCTACTGAGCAAAAAAGCTTTCAGAAGCACCCGCTTTAAATTACTTCTAGCAAATCAGTTCAGAAAGGAGCACCGTGAGAGAAAGAACGCCCACCCACTCTCGCTCCCACCCCAATCCGACCCTGAATGCTATTTATCCGACTAAGTTTACATAAATCAGAGAAGAGTTACAGTGCAATTAAATGTATCCACGAAGTAATATGATATAAAGCACTTTGCAAATATTAAACCTCCCCTTAAGGGATCAATGTTTTCCATGAAGAAGCTGGAGGGTGGGGGGGAGAAAAGCAGAAGGGAGGGAGGGTGAGAGAGAGAAAGAGTCCGACCCACCGGGTGAGTACTGAGGAGACCGGGATCTGAGCAGCTTCTCTTGGGTGGGTGCCCTGAAGCACTCAATGAGGGAAGCCAGAGAGCGGAGCCCACCAAGGTGAAGTGATTCCGGAGTCGTGACAGAGGTTTGCTCGCTGTGCACCTGGAACCGCCAGGTAGAGGCATCCGCAGGGGGCTGGGCGCTCCTTCCTGGCTTCCCCAAACCAAGGCGGTCGCCCAAGTCCCAGAAACAGAAGTCTCTGCGCTCCAGTTAGTAGCCACAGCGACCTCGCGCACCTCTGAGTAACAACGATATGACCACACACTCCATTGCATTTATCTCCTGAGTATGTGTGTGTGAGTGTGTGTGTGTGTGTGTGTGTGTGTATGTGTGTCGGGGGTGGGTGGGAAGGGCTGCGTGAACTGCGTGCACTGGGGCTACCCTGGGGCGGGGACCGGTACTTCGAGGGGTGGGGGCCGGCGGGGCGGAGAACGCACCCCACCCGCAAGTTCACCGCGCCTTTGCCTGCCCTGTGCTTGTCCTCCTTGGGCCTCGCAGCCCCCCACTCGCCCAAAGCCGTCTCGCGCTCCAAGCGACAGCCCCACAATCACCCCGGCAAGGGGCTGAGGGCGGGCCCCCAAACTCTGCTGTGCGCAGTTAACGCGTGTTTCCAACCTCCCTCAAAGACAGCCCAGAGCGCTGCGACCGGCTCGAGGAGAGACAGACAGACAGACTGACACGGACAACTCTCTCAATCTACCCCGAGAATCCTCCCTAACGTTTCCCATCTCGCACTAGTTTAACCTCGAGCCCCAGAGAACGTCTCAAAAGTCTCCTTCAGGGAATGCCCAAGAGAACCGCGCCCCACAAAGCGCTTTGGCCGGCATCACACGGATGTCTCTCCTCGGCGACCTCCCCTCTTGTCATTTCCCCCCAAATCTACGAAGCTTCAGCCCCCTGTGCTCGAGCCCCTCCCCGGAGCGAGACGGGCAGCGCGCCCTGCTCACCAACGTCCCCGGCGGCGGCAGCGTGGGCGGGAGCCCAGGGCGCGTGGGCCAGCAGCTGGTCGCGCCGGGCCACAGGGCGTCTCCTGCAGTCCCGTTGGCAGTTGGTGCAGTAGTTCCGGACGTCCGGGCTTCGGCTCCACGGGGAGCGAGGCGCTCGAATGCGAGCGAGCCAGCGGGGCTGTGCGTGCGCGCGTGAGAGTAAGAGGCAGGCGGGCCCTACACGCAGGCGGCGGCGGCTGCGAGGTCTGGGGCGGGGAGCCAGGAAGGGGAGGAGGCGCGCGAGAAGTAGTGGAGTTTAGGGCGCGTTTCCCGCACTTCCCCTGGAGGCTGGAGCCAGGTACGGCAGGGCGCGCTCCCGCGGCGCGGGCACGGTAGGGGCGGCCGCGGGAGCCCGAGTCCGCGCAGTGCCTGGGCCCGCAGCGCCTCTGCGGGAGGAGGTGAGCATCCTCCTCGCCCCACGCGGGCACCGGCGCGGCCCCAGTCTCTGACCGCCGAGCGGAGAACCTCCTGCGTCCTCAGTGACAGGTCCTTGGGCAGCTTGCTTCCTCCCAATTAGCCTAAAACCAACAGTCAGTGCGGCTGGGATCTTCCCTTCCGGGGTCTTGGAGCCGCCGGGGCCAAGCTGCGTGGGCGCCCGGCTCCCCGCGGCTGGTGCTGTCACGGCCGCCGCCCGGCTCCCGGCGGCTGCCTCCCGGAGACGTGCCCAGCTGTGTGCGCGTGTGTGTGTCTAAGCGAATCTCTTCCCCTCCATCACTCGGGCGCGCGGGAGGGATCGGGTCCCCGGCGACCAGCTGCGGAGTGGCTGCCAGTCCCCACCCTCCCCGCTCTCTCCCCACCCACCCCGCCCCTACTCCTCCTAGCCCTCGTCCTCCTCCCCTGCTCCTCCTCCAGCTGCCGCTCTGGAGCTCCCAAAGGCAGGGGAGAAACCGCAGCGAAAAGGGCGGGGAAGGGTGGGGAAGGAAGCGCAGGTGTCTTCAGCCGAGAGCGGGCCCGCCCACACGGGAGCAGCTTGCTGCAGGGGGAGGGCAGGGCCTTAGGCGGAGAAGGGGAAGGAGAGGATTTACGCGGAGGCCGAGGTCCTGCGGCTGAACCGCAGCGCGTCCCACCAGGAGCGCGGTGAGGAGGCCGGGTGGGCGCTCAGGGCTCCCCGGCCAACTGAAGTCGCAGCTTGGGGAACCCGCGGAGTGACCAGGGTGGCAGAACCCGGGAACACAGAAGTCGGAGAAGCTGAGACCGGTCTCTCCCGGGTCAGAGGGGCCTAGACCTGGAGCTTGGGGCACACAGGTGTCCAGGGAGCTCGAGTGTGGCTCCAGCATGCCAGACGGGAGAGCTGGAGGCTGTGAGGGGTCGGGCGGCTGCGGCAGCGGCGGTTCTCAGACTGCTGTGTGCCTCCGGAGTCGCAGGGGGCGATCACCGCCTAGCTGGGAAGCGGAGATCAGGGCTTTGCCTTTTTCCTGGTTCCAGATCCCAAACCCGAGAGGCACACTGGCCTTCCCAATTCAGTCAACGTCCTGCCTATCCCTTGCTCCCAGAATAGCAGTGGGGCAGTGGACCCTACGTGCTATTTCCTGTGCTCTCTGCCTGATTGAAACCCACCTAATCTGAGACTGATGTGTTGATTCTTCTTTCCTAACTCCAGTCCCCTCACTCATCATCTAGCCCCACCCGATTAAAATTTCCCAGAAAACTAGTATCTTTCTCATTGATAAAGTTTTCCCTTCTGGAGTTTGCTTAAAAAACAATTTTTTTTTCTCTCGAGGTATTAGGTCTCATATTAATTCCCTAGTACAAATGCAATACGCAGAAAAGTCCTTTAGACTGGGAGTCACGTTATTGCTTTATGAGCGCTGGTCTGTTTTCAAATGAGTCATAGAATGCAGAGTCGAGTCAGCCTGGGGTCCTGGAGAGAATTGGTCCATTTAATTAGAGGTCTGTTGGAATGCTCACTGGCAACAGCACTGGAAAGAATTGTGGTGCTTCCGCCAGTATCCATTCTTTTCTATTATGGTAATTTTACTTTGTTAATTTAGGCAATCTGAAAATGAAAGGTTGGATGCAATTCACAAGGCACAATATTTCTAGATTATCATTCAACTGTGACCCCCACCCCCTTCCCCATGCCCACTCTCACCATCACTTCCAAAGGTGGTGAACTCGGATCTCAAGCTGTCTGTACTTTTTCAATTTCAGGATACAGCCTGAAGGACAAAGCTGTTGAGTTCTAGAAAGAGATAACTTAAATGTAAGTAAACTTATTTACCAACTACTCAGACAAAATCATAAGCTCAGCAGCAAGAACAGAATGTATGTTGTTTAATATATTGAGCAGGAGGAAAGATGGCTGTTTGCCAGATATGTGATCCATTAACCTCTGTAGCTCATTGTTGGCAACAATAGCATACAATCACATCCTTATGTTTGAAAGACAAGGGATTTTTTCCCCATCTCAAAATCACAATGCCACACTATAGTCTAAAAGAAACCTCAAACAATACAAGTAAAAAAGGAAGAAACACGATTTGCTTTTTTCTGAACAAATGTTGCTGTTCTGTTATTCTGGAGAGGAAAAATGCTGATAAGCAATAAAGTCTGCAAAAGCATGACAATAGATTTTGAAGAATGCATCGCTCCATCTATCAGTCTTTTCAATTAGTCAACTTTATTTAAAATGTTTATTTATATTACCTTTTTATTGGTATTCATTCTTTCTTTTGTGCCAGGAAGATTACTGAGGAGGACGATGGGGTGAGATGAATCTAGTTTCTCATAATTCTGTCTTGCTTCAGGTTTATGTTTGGCAGGAAAGGAACAATCAACAGCCCGTGCTTTCTCAGCAGTTCTAACTTCTCAGAGAATCCTTAGCTCTGTAGCTGATGGACTAAGACATTGTCACAGTGATTTTGCCTAGCTTGTGCAAGATCACATCTGGGGCTGGGAGCAGGTACAACCCCAGAAACTGTGAAGCAAAGCTCTGGAAAGGCTTTCTACCTAGGCTTGGGTTGGAGGATTAGATCAGGGTATATGCACTTTCAGCGTGTGCTGCTCTTCAACTCCTCCAACAATGTGGCTTTCTTGCTAGATAAAGCGCAGAGGAGGGTGGGTGGGTGTCTAAAATTTTAGTAGAAACATTTTAGTATTGTGTGAAATTAAACAAATAAAACTAAACACTGGATGAAGAGGCACAGCCAAAAAATCTTTTTAGAATGCAGTTTTGAAAACGGTCACAGATTCATTGGTTTGGTTTAGTCACCAAAGCCAAATAAAGTGCACAGTAATAAAAACATCTGGTTAATTAGTTTTCATTTGATAAAGAATATATTTTTTCTGAGCATCATCACACTCTCTTGTCTCATAAAGATGCAACCGTTAAATACTGTTCAGCTTACGGTTTCAAATGGAGGCTGTCCTTTCAGTAAAGTATAGAAATGTTTGTCATTATTAGAGGGTATTTGACTTGTTTTCCAACTATATCTTTTTTTTTAAAAACGAGCTAATCACTGACATCTAGACTCAGTTGGTTAAGTAAATATTTATTAAAAGGAACTCTTTTTGTGCCAACCACTGAAAACCAAAAGATGAATAAAAGAAGCCTCTGGTCTCATAGGGTGAGTTCAGTAATCACTAGGGTTATCCGGTGTAGGTCTGGTTCAACAGGAGTCCTTACCTTTTGCAGAAATGAGCCCGAGCCCACATCTCCAGGCTCCATCACTGTATTTGAATGTCCCTGTATGAAAGTTCTGGTTTTCTGTTGTGCTAGGAAATGTTTAGCAGTCAGAGGCCTAAAAGTGTAAGGCCACACCTGAATATAAGGAAACTATTTCTTATGGAAGAGGTGGGTCCACGGATCTGATGTCAGAAACGATGAGGACAGTCAAGAGGATTTAACCCCTCTCTAGGTCCAGACCATGCTGGCTAATAGAAGTGTCATGCAAGCACAAATGTGAGCCACATGTACAATTTTAGTTCTATATAGCTCATTTAAAAAGTAAAACAAAACAGGTAAAATTTAATAATATATTTTGTTTAACTTACTATATCTCTAAGATATTATAGTTTTGACACATGATCAAGATATAATTATTAGTGAAATATTTTACATTATTTTTTTCACATCGTGATGGGCAGAATGGCTCCCGCAAAAATGGAACCTAGACCATGAGAGAGTAGAAGGAGGACTTTCAAGGCTGCAAGGAGCAGTAGGGGTAACAGTATAAAGACCGGAAAATGAATGGTAGGTTGATTGGCTGATAAAAAGGTCCTTTGACTGTAGCAAAAAGCTTTTGTAAGGAAAGCTGTAGCTGATGTTAAAGAGGGAAAGGTTAGTTAGCTCTAGATCTGCTCTGTTCAATACGGTAGCCACTAAGCACATGTGGCCATGAAGCTCTTGAAGTGTGACTAGTCTGTGAGTATAAGATACATACTGGTCTAGGAAAAAAAGATAACAGTGGCTTGAACTAGGTGGAAAGGCATGGATGGTCTTCAGATATATTTCAAGGGCACAGCCATAGGACTTGCTGATAAATTGAATGCAGTGAAGCAAAGTAAGGAACCAAGGATGACTTCTAGATTTGGAACAACTGGGTATATGTTGTTACTATTTACTGAAAAGGGAAATAATAGGGTAGTAGAAAGGCTTGGTGAAGCAAGGTCCCCACCAAGAGGATACATTAGGCATCCAGATGGAGATGTCACTTAAGGAGGCAGATATATCAGTTCAGAGGTTTGAGAAAGCCTGGGGTTAGAGATATGAATTTGGAAGTGATCAGCATACGGAAGGTGTTCAAAGCACCCAGTGGGGGAAAAAGAAAATAGAAGGAAGCCCTGGTGATTGGGAAGGAGGGAAGGAAGAGCATAGATAGAAGACTGAAAAGAAATTGCCTGGCCAATTAAAGGCAAACTAAGAGTCTGGCAACTCAGAAGTTGAGAGAAGAAAGCATTTCAATGAGGAGGTAGTGGCCCCTATGTCAAATACTGCTCAGAAGTCAATAAAAGAAAAATAGGGACACCTGTATTGAGTTTGGCAGCACTGGAGATAATTAGTGACCTTTACAAGAGAAGTTTCAATGGCAAGGTTAAAGCCAAACTGAATTGAGTTGAAAAGTGAATGGGAAATGAGAAAGTAGGGAAGTGAGGGCAGACAGCATTTTGAGAAATTTTTCTTTGAAGAATTGCAAAGAAATGGGGACATAGTCCAGAGAGGGATATGGGACTAAGGGATATTTTGTTTTAAGATGGGAGGTACTAGAACATCTTTGTATAATGATAGAAATAGTCCAGTAGAGAAGGGGAGAATGAAGAGAATAATTGAAGATAAAGTCCTTGAGTAGGGTAGAAAAAAGGGGGTGCAGACAAGTGGAGGTGTTGGTTTCTCAGGAGCAGGCACCATTGTTCCCTCATAAACAAAAGGAAGACAGGAGTTGTAGAACCAGATGAAAGAATATGTAGACCTAGTCAAGAGAAGGTGAAGGAGTTGTTTCTATTTTCTCAAAATATGAGTCAAAAAGTAGTATTTTAGAGAAAGGAAGTAATGGAAAATTGAGGAGCGAGGAAAAATCATGGAATAGTGATTTCAGAGAGTGAGAAGTCAAGCTTCCTAGAAGAAAACAAGAAATTAGGTGGGGGAGTGTTGACTGCTATTGGAGGTTTGAGGTCCTGAATTTCCTATGAAATCAGTGAAGCCAGTTAGATAATTTTCTCCAAGAATAATCAGCTGATAAAGTATACATATGGAGAAGCCAAGCAAGTGGTTGCATTCTGCCCAACTGGGAATATTTTAAGCAGCATGGAACATGGGAGTTGAGACTGTCTGCAAAAGAATTGTTATAGGGCTAGATCATGATATTCAACCTGAGTACAGAGGAAAGTGGAGTCAGGAGGTTGAGATGATCAGTGAAAAAGTAGTGAGGTCAAGGGCTTCATTTCAATTTTAAGAGTGATTCAGTCTGGCAAGTAGGAGTTGGGACAAATTGGGGAAGGAGGATCTTAATTTTTTATAGGCAGGGTATTTCTATGCAGAGTCTAAAAGGAGAAAATTAGGGAGTCAGATCAAACTAGATTCAACTTACATTTATTGGAATCGAATGTGTGCTACACTCTGTACTGGGCACTTTCCTGTTATTTCGTTTAATCCTCACAATATCCCTGTGCTTTGGGTAAGATAAATCCTTGTTTTATAGATAAGAAAATAAAACAGGGACGATTAAAAAATAAATAAAATTAAAAAAAATAAAATACATACTGGATTTCAAAGTCTCAGTGCAAAAAAATCCTTGTGAAATGTTTATTAATAATTTTATATTAATGGTTGAAATGATAACCTTTTGGATACCTTGGATTACATAAATTATGTTATTAAATTATTATTACTTTTTTTAAAAAAGCTTTTTAAATAGAGCTACTGGAAGATTTTAAATTACACATGTAGTTTGCATTATACTTCCACTGGCCATCACTGCTCTAGACTAAGTGCTTCTTATACTTTAATGTACATATGAATCACTGGGGAATCTTGTTAAAATGAACATTTAGAAACTCCCAGGTAAACTGCTGTCACTGGTCCTTGGGCCACACTTTGAATATCACAATGATGATTGACAACTTCACCTGCAATATAGAACCCTTCAGGAATTTTTTTTTTTAAATCACAGTGACCAGATTGCTGCACCCAAAATTAATTAAATAGGAATCTCTGAAGTTGTGACCTGAGGATAAGTATTTGTTATAGCTCTCTAGGAGGTGATTTTAAAATATTACAAATTTCAGAACCACTGCGTTAGAAGTTCTTGAATAGAGGTGAACTAATTTAAACTTTATTCTGTAGAAAATGGAGAAGTTTATATATCAGGTGCAATTAACTTGTCACTGGCAAATATTCACTGAGTGTAATTACTATATGTAAGTCATGGTGACTTATATCCTGCCTTCTAGAAGCTTAGGAACTAGTTACAGAGATAAGATACCTACTTAAATAATGGCAAAGCAACATAGCATAGGTTCAGCATGACTGGTATAGATATTAAGAGTTATAGGAGTCCAGAAAAGGAAGAGTTAGTCTTGGATGGGATAATTAGTGAATCTTCCTGGAAGAACTGATGTGTAAGAAAGATCTGATTCAGGGCTTCTCAAACTATAGAATGCATCAGAATCTTCTCGGGTGACCAGGGCAAGGCCACTATTGTCATGGAACACTGCTGCTAATATCACCCCTGCCACACTGTGAATGAATTGTAAAACCACCTGCTTCTCTGTCCCAGTAACTCAAGTTCAAAGTCCCCAGTGGGAGGCTGACTAACTGAGCCCAGACCACATGCTCCGGCCTAGGCTGCCAGGAGCCACTGGCTATGTACAACTTTTCACCAACACTGCACACAAAGGAACTTTTTCCAAAAGCAGGGATAAAGATGCAAGTCTGCTCAGCCTGCCCCAAAACTCCTCACCCTACCCTTGCCAAAGCCAAATCAAAACGAAACAAAACCAAAAAACCCCAAAACAGCCAATTAAAGAAACAAAATGTCTACCACAGGTAGTATTACTAAAAACATTGACATATATGAGGGGGGACTTGATTTTGGCAAATTCAATCTTAGATTGTTAAGCTTGAGATTATGATGTATAACTCAAGTAGAGTTGCCCATTTAGTTTGGGGAATGAGGCAAAGGCTAGAGAAGGTTGCTTAGGTGTCATCTGCATGGAGGTAACAATAGAGAACAAATGTGAGCTTCAGGAGGCTTAATGTAGAAGGAGAAACTCTGGACAGAGACTCTTATAATATCCTCATACTTCTGGGACTAAAGGAGCAGTACAAAAGGGGTGTTGCATTACCTCTCAACAGCTATTAACCCTCCAACCAGCTCAGATTAGAAGAGTTAAATAAGAATTTCTATGGTAGTAGTTCTCAGAGATTTTAATGTGCCGATTTGAATTATGAAGCTCTGATTATGCTACACTTCCAAATATCATTTGACTATGGAACTTTCTTGAGAAACTAGTGATATATTGAAGACATTTTGGGAAACAATGGGCTAGAATTATCTGGAACCAGAAAAAGACAAAAAGATCTTAGAGAAATGTCCAGGGGGAGAAACTATAGTCCAGAATCCCGATTATTCTGACAATTCTGGTGCCTGTTATTCCACTGTTATAGGAGATGGGTTTAATAGTATGGAGATTAGTGGTACTGAATTCTGTTTTACCCCCATATCCCCCAAATGCACAGTGCTTGGTAAATGGAGGCACGCCATACATATTTGTTGAGTGAATAAATAAGAGAATAGTTAAGAAAAGCCCTTTATCTTGTCAATATGGAGGTCACAAGTAACCTCCAGAAGCATTGTTTCAGAATAATGGTGAGGTGGGTTGGAGGAGGCACCCACCTGCTAAGGATTTCTCAAGTGATTCCTCAAGGATCTCTGGCAGAGACTGAATTGTCTACCCCATCATCTGTTTCTCTCTTTTTTTCTTGGTAATATAACAAGAGTGACCATATAATTTATCATCTGAACTAGGACACTTGAGAGAGAGAAGGGGGGAGCTGTTAATAATTATGCCAGGACAACACACACAAAATAGACTTTCAGGCAAACTGGGACAAATGGTCATCTTAAAAATAATTCCTAATTTTTAGCTGAACACTTGACTGTTAGGAATAAAGACTGCCTTGCCCAACCTCTCTTGTATTAATGGGTAACAATGTGACTAAAATGTTACTAGATTTTGACCAGTGTGTGTTCTCATTTATCAAAGAAGATGGTTTCGGTTGGTTGCACATGGAATGTGTCTTTTTTTAAATTGAAGTATAGATCATTTACAAAGTTGTGTTGGTTTCTGGTGTAGAGCAAAGTGATTCAGTTATATATGTTATATATATATATATATATATATATATATATATATAAAATCTGAAAAGAACTTTTCAGATTCTTTCCCATTATAGCTTATTATGAGATATTGAATATAGTTCCCCATGCTATACAGTAGGTTCTTGTTGTTTATTTTATATATAGTAGTATATATCTGTTAATCCCAAGCTACCAATTTATCCCCCCCCTCCTCTTTAGTGACCATAACGTTGTTTTCTATGTATCTTTAATGGTCTGTTTCTCCTTCCAGCTGGCTGGAATGTGGTTATTCTGGTTAGAGCTTTAGCAGCCATCTTGAATAATCCTGTGCTATTCTGGAGTTTTCTGTTACTTGCGGTTGAACCTAATCCCAGTAGATAAGACCTTATACCAAAGCTGCCTAAAACCAGTATAACATGAGCCACAAATGCAAACCATGTATGTAGTTTTACATTTTCTTGTAGCCATTTTAAAACATAAAAAAAGAACAGGTGAAATTGATTTTAATAATGTATTTAAATAAATGTGTCCAAAATATTATTTTTTCAGAATGTAACCAATATGAAAAAATATTAATGTGATATTTTATACACTTATGTTTTATGGTAAATCTTCAAAATCCCATGTGTGTTTTGCACTTACAGCACATCTCAACTTAGATTAACCACATTTTGAGTGCTCACTAGCCACATGTGGCCAGTGACCACCATATAGGACAACACAATTTTATACCATGAATAACCTCCTCTCACCCATGTATTTTCTATCTCTCCCTCTCCTCTTGCTTGTCTTCAATAGATAAACATAGATAGGTAAAACTCTGTATGTTCCACAACAACAAGAAAACCCTGTTTCATTTCTTACTTCCCAGAAGTGATTTCTCTATTGTTTTTCTTCCCTTCACAACTCTATTTAATTGAATTTGCAATATCAGGTAACTCTGTTCTTGGAATAATGACAGAATGTTGTCCTTCAGGATACCTTTTGATAAATTGGGTCTCTGGGTGTCGATCAGCCATAAGCAATCTATTTTTAGAATGATCCCCTAGCAAATTGAGCCCCTAGCTATCAGGAGTTGTTAATATCAGGACCAAAACCCACTATGCTTTGTCACCAGTTGCCACAAGGAATTGGTTAAGTAATTTTTTTTGCAAATGATTTGAGAAAATCGCTTCTAGTAGAATCAAGGTTACCCCTCTAATGATGACAGTCTTCCCTTCTTTGAGACATATGCTGAAGAGTGGGAGAGAAAAGAGAACTGTTAGAGCTGGCCACTTGGGAATTGAATCTAAACTGGGTACTCCCTGGAAGGGTAATGGATGCGTACATTGACTACCACGTGTGGGACGATGGAAAAGTGACTTCCAGCAGCTGGGCTTTATAGAGTACAGCATAACCTCAGTTATCCAGTGTAGTGTTCAAGCAACAGGAAAGGTGTCAGATACAAAAGGAAAAAAATTATGTATCTTGTAAGAAAGAAACTGAGATTTGAGCATTTTGAATGAGTGAGTTAAGAAGAACCAAAGACGTGAAGGTTATAGCGGATGAGCTGTGATTGATTAATTCTCCAGCAGGAGGGAAAAAGTCTTCTGGCTTGATGGTGATGTATATAAAAGGTCAGCCTTTTCACGTAGGAGCCAAGAAGCTCACACAACATGACAGGGATCCAATGAGATAAGAAATAAGAAAGGCAGAGAGAAGGGGAAAGCAAGCAAAGAAGATTGTATATGGAGCGGAAGTGGTGGTAACAAAGACAGAAGTAGTAGCAAAGGAGGCTAGCAAATGTCACCAGCTCTTGTGGGCAGTGGAAAGAATGATGCAGGGGTGAAGTAGTCTAATGGGTGTCAGGGTGCCACATGTACTTAAATCTTCACACACTATTCTTCACTATTTCTGGAAAAAAAATCTCTTATGCCGACTGTAGTCATTTGTTTCTTTGTTAACTTACTTAACTCCCCTGGGGTTGTCTAATCTGTACCAGAGGTTTGCTCTCTCTTAGTCTGTGTGCTCTCAGTGACTTAGGGAAAGTCAGTGGTTGATGTGGATGATGCTGCCAAACTTAAGACCTGTCCACTGGCCAAGAAAAACAAAGTAAGGAGGAAGAGAAAGAAGAAGACCATCATAAATATTTTAGTTATTCAGAAGGCATTGATCTAGCCTCCTTAACTGTGCATACTCTAGCTCAGAACAAAGGAGTAAGCAAAATCACATCTGAAAATCTAGGTAGATGATGCCAAGACCACACAGTAACTTTCATGCGATTTACTCATTGAAAACTCCCTAGGCTCCAGAAGCATGACACCACTTTCTCTTGTCTTAACTATGCCAGACTTTGCTATGCCCAGTGGGCCCTTCCTGCAGAGCGTGGATGTTGCCTCAACCCAGCCCGCTGGTCAGCTACTACTGTGCCATCAGGGTGAAGCAGGCAGCTCACGTACCATTTGTCATCCTTTCCTTATGTTGTTACTAAGAATATTTTATTCTTATTTCTAAATAAGTCTAACAAGCATGGTTAGTATTTTCTGATTGAAAACCAGAACAGCAAAATCAGGTAGGAGAGGGCAATAGCCAGAGGTGACAGGTGACTTTGTGGGAGGAGCAGAAAAACTGTATGAACTTCATCTTCAACCAAAAAGCAGGTGGCCCATTCCATGTCAGAGTGAGTATATGTGGTTTGGCAGGGAAGTGGATGGACTTTGGCATAAGACAGGTCCAGGTTCAAGTTACAGCTTTTCTGCTGGTAGCTGTGTGATTTGGGGCAGGTATTTGAGTTATCTGAACCTCAGCTTTTTCATTTCTAAAATAGAAATACTAATATTACCTTCTTACTCAGTTATTGTGAAGATTAAATATATAAGAAACAACACATTTGATGGAATTATCTTTTTCCTCCCTTTGCTCCCAGAGATGAGTAGGTTCTTGGGTTATCGCTGAATTTTATAACTTAAGATAGTGCTTATTAAACTCATACTATATTATGGATTGTATAATACATAGTGCTAGGCACTGGGACATAGAATTATATGAAAAACAGCCAATGCCATCAAGGAACTGAGAGTTATCTGGGTAGAAAGACTGTAAAACACAAGTTAGACGGTGGGTAAAGGTGCACCAATAGAATCAGGAACAAGGAATTGAAGCAGTACTAGCGGCAGCATGGGATGGATGGCAACAATTTATTGGGAGGAGGCATTGTATATATAGTGATGATAGTCCTGAATTATCAAGGAAACAGAAATTGTGTTTAATAAACTATGTTTAAAGAGGCAGGATATGAGTAATCTTATTTTGAAATTTTTCCATTTAAGCTGATTAGAGCTAAAAAATAAATTTCCATGGTTTAGTTTGGTGGAAAACTCATTAACTTCTAGTGGAACATCTTATCTGTTGGTCCGTCAAATAAATGAGGCATTGTTCAAATGGCAGATGAAAAAGGCAAAAAAAAAAGGAAGAAAGTAATGGAGAAAGGATTGAGAAAGAAACAGAAAATATTATGCTGCCAGAGCTACCTCCTGAGTATCAGTGTTTTCTAAGCGCATCCTTCTTGCTGTTTCATTTAATCTTCACAGACACCCTGTCCAGTTGGCGAAACAGATATTGTTCTCTGTTTGACAGATGACGAAGCTGAAAATGTAAGAAGCTATTTCTTGTCCTAATTCACATATTGAGTAAGTCACACATCTAGAAAGAAGAACCCACATTCACTGCTTGAGGCACAAAAATGTAAAGAAAGTTACCTACATAAAAATGTATGGTTCTAAAGAATTTAATTTAAAGACAGAATTTTAAAACCAGGAAGCAAAGTGATATGGGCACAAAAATATTCTATGTAGGAAATAAATGCTGAGCATGATGGCTTCACTACAGCTTTACCTCTTCTTTCTCTTTTATTGCCTTCCTTTCCTTCCTTCCTCCTCCAAAGAGATGAAGGTATATGTGAGAAATACAAGAAAAGAAGGAAACAGAGGAGAGAAAAACAGAAATTTATGAGGAGAAGGCCTAAGAGAACAGGAAATGAATGTGTAGGGAGATCTTAGTCATGAACATATAATATGCCTCTGGTAGATTTACAATTTGGAAAGAACATATCAAAGATTTTGTTTTAAAATTTCTCCTGAAAAAAATTGAGGTCAGAGAGCGAGTAAATGTGTCAAGGAGTTTAGATGATGTCTTTGCTGCCAGTAAATGAATAAGCTGTTTAGACAGAACCGAAAGCTTTCCCTGTGGTCCCCGAGCGAGCATCTCTGGCTTCAGCTCCATGGTCTGACAGTCTCTATTACTCAAGGTCATCAACTGGCCAATCACACCTTCTCCTCCCCATCGAGTCACTGTAAATACCACCCAGGGCTGCTGCCGCTCCTGCTGCTAAGGGGAGGTGACAAAAGATCACGTGCTGGGCTTCCCTGGTGGCGCAGTGGTTGAGAGTCCGCCTGCCGATGCAGGGGACGCGGGTTCGTGCCCCGGTCTGGGAAGATCCCACATGCCGCGGAGCGGCTGGGCCCGTGAGCCATGGCCGCTGAGCCTGCGCGTCCGGAGCCTGCGCTCCGCAATGGGAGAGGCCACAGCAGTGAGAGGCCCGCGTACCGCAAAAAAAAAAAAAAAAAAAAAAGATAAAGTGCTGATCACGTTCCCTGGGCATCTTCAGGACACAGATCTACATCTGCAGAGCATAGTGATTAACAGGTGGGCTAGGTTCCAACACCAGTGTCATCCTTACTGTGTGACCTCTTGGAGTACCAGTTTCTCCTCTGCTGGGGCATAATCATAGGATACATCACACAGGTTATTGTGAATGTCAGAGACGATAGTTCACGTGAAGTACTTAATATAGGGATTGCTCACAGAAAGTTCTCAATAAATATTAGCCTTTTGTAGCAAGCTGTCTTTCTCCCTCTCAAAAATTAACACTATTTGTCCTGTGTTAAGTTATAGTGAGTTCTCCAACCTATAATTATCATTTTTTAAAAAAATGAAAAATAGGCCTCAATTAAAACTAGCTATTCATCATTTTCTATTGTTCACAGAAATTTCCCTCCTAAAAATAAGTGACAAAAATCTGGTGGTATTTGAAATACCTGTATTAAAAGTCTTATGTGGCTATGGGCATTTCCTGGTTTCTTGCGTCAACTTGGGAAGAATTGCTCCATGAATCAAGGACTATCAATTTGTATCATTTACATTTTCATTTCTCTAAACAGCCTCCACAGAGTTAAAAAGAACATAATTTTGAAAGCTGATGTTTATTCATTGGGAATAAGGGAGGGAAAATAGTGAGAAATCTGGCTGAGAAAATAGTTGAGAAGGCATGGAGTTTTAGTAATCTCAAGGTTAATATTTTAAGCTAACATTTAAATGGTTATTAATGTGCAATAATACTAAGCTCATAAAAAACTATACTTCACAAAAATCCTTGATTGTTTTATACTGCATCATAAGTATACGATACTTTGGTAACATAATAAATTTAATTACTAGAGCCAGAAATAAATGACTTTTTTTAAAAAACCCTAGATTTTTCTAGCTTACAAATAAGATTCTAACAAACTCTTTGAAGAAAAAGTAATATTTCTTAATATTAATTACCTGTAGTTTAGTTGGTTAACTATAAACACGAGATTAGTGAAGTGTGAATTAATGGGGTTTTATTGCATAATACAAGTTAAAGCAACATACTCATAAAATAAACAGTCTACTTATCTTTTCTTGTATCATAGCTTTCAAACACCTAGGGCTTTGGTCTCGTTTATCTTTAGTTGTTCATGGACAGAATTCTGTCAAGGGAATGACAGGAATATAAAGCTGTTAACTCTTTCCACTGAAGTTGGAGGTCAAGAAACGTCTTGCGCGTGAAGTCCTGATTTCTTACCATAATTTAAGAGCATGGGCTCCAGACTCAGGCTGCCTAAGTTCAAACCCTGCTTCCCCTTTATAGGCTCTGTGACAGTTGGGAAATTACTTCAGTTCCCTCCTTCATGAAACAAAGATGATTATGGAATTTATCTCACAGGGTTCAGTAGAGAGATGAACATTTAACAGTGCCTGGTATACCATGAGCTCTCAATACATTCCACTGTCACTATAGCTTACCTGGTGGAAGTTTACCCACCTTTAACCTCATGGCGACAAGTTAATCAAGTTCTAACTTAGATTATTAATTCAAATGTACTTATACTTTGCCATATCATTTAGTGTTTTGTGTGTATCTCACCCAGGAGGTGATTTTTAAAACTTGTTCTTCGTATAAGTTCATTGTAAAATGCTTTTTAAAAATTCCTTAGAGTAAAACATCTACTAAAGTTCAGGTACTGTACGGTTAGTATTTCAATTCAGAGGTTGCTTTTCTGATGATAGAACAAGCACTGGATGACTTTCATGAACTTATTTACTTTTTGTTATTTGTTTTATGGCCGTTGAAATATCACAGGAGAGCTCTTGAATCTGCCCCCTCCCAACCTGCTCTTTGCCAGCCATCATCCATTTGTTCAAGCCCCAAAGCCTTGGTTTCTCCTTGGTTCCTTCTTTGGCCTCATATCCCATATCCACTCTATCACAAGAACTATAGACGTTGCTTCTAAAACATGTCGTAACTCCATTTCTTTCCCTCTCTGCATGATTATCTCTGTCTCCAAAACTACCTCCATCTGACCTCTTGCCTGAACTGCTGCAGTAGCTTCCTAAATGGTGTGCTTGCTTTCACTCCTTTACTAAGAAAATTCGTTCTCCACTGACAGCCCAAGCGGATCTTGGGGAACCACACATCTATCCATAGACTGATCCTGGTGAAACATATATCTAACCATGACACTACTCTTATTCAAGACCTTCCAGTGGCTTCTCAGCCTCCTTAGAATAAGATCCAAACTCTTGACTCTGGAATACAAAGCTTTGTATGCTCCGACCACGCCCTACCTTTTTGACCTCTTGTCCTACCCTTTCGCCATCACCCACTGTACCTCAGCCACATTGGCCTTCTTCCTGTTGTTTGAACATGCCAAGCTTGTCATCTTAGAACATTTGTACTAGCTGTGACCTTGGCCAGGAATGCTCTTAACCCCCAAACTTCTCATGGCTGGCTCCTTCTTGCTCTTCAGGTTTCAGGCTAAATGTCACGTTTTGGGAGATGTCCTCCTCTCTCATCCAACTGAAAGCATCAGCCTAGTTACTCTCTATCACATTACCTTTTTTAATGTCTTGCATGGTATTTATCAAGACCTGATTTTTTCTTATTTGTTCATTTACTGCTCACTTGTCTCTTTGCATATTTTCAGCTTTGTTCCCACTAAAACATAAATTACAGCAGACAAGGGACAACTTTTCTCTGTCTCTCTTACTTCTGCATGTGGTATCTTTTGCATTTGGCAGACGGTCAACAAACTATTGAATGAATGTACAGAAAAGTTCTCAGATTGCCCACAGGAAGATACTCCCTGTATCCTGACTTCTAAATCCCTTCAATTCTTAAGTTCCACCCAGGATAATTCCATGCCACACCCCGGAGAGTGTAATGACATGAATTCCTCATCAGGAAAGCAGTATAATTGACAATTTCTTTCAGGACTGCCTTAGTTCGTTTCTACTACCATGTGTTTTATCTCCCTTCTCTCAATTTTCTTTTTCTTGCCTCATGGTGACATCTTCAACAAAATTATCTCATTCATTCACGCAACAACCTGGGCAAGTATCATTTCCTCCTTGTTTTTTAAGGGAGAAAGCTGAGGCTCAAAGTGGCCATACAACCCATGAGTGACAGACTGGAGATCTGAATCCAAGCCTGCATATTACCTGTGGATTTTTCCTTGCCTGGAGATAGTGTCCCATTCATTACGGGGTCTCCCATTTCCCACAGTAGCCATTAGTGAGCTGACCAAAGGATTGCCAAACATAGCTGCCCTATATAGTCATTTGGGGATTTCTCCTTAGACTTGCAGAATAAGAATCTGCATTAGAGTTTAAGAAGCTGCATTTTTTGGGCTTCCCTGGTGGCGCAGTGGTTGAGAGTCCGCCTGCCAATGCGGGGGGCGCGGGTTCGTGCCCCGGTCCGGGAGGATCCCACGTGCCGCGGAGTGGCTGGGCCCGTGAGCCGTGGCCGCTGGGCCTGCGCGTCCGGAGCCTGTGCTCCGCGGCGGGAGAGGCCACAGCGGTGAGAGAGAGGCCCGCGTACCGCAAAAAAAAAAAAAAAAAAGAATCTGCATTTTTGAGGAGCTCTCCAAATTTAGGTACCACTGAGTTAGAAAATCAGGTGAGAGAATGTTAGATATATGTTATTCCAAAAAGGACTTTGAGATAACAGCTGAGATTAGTTTATCTGATAAGGTTAGTGACCCAGTGAGCCTCTGGGGCTGAGACAGGGAAAGATAGAGATTGGATACCTTCAAGCCCTTGCTTGGGGAGAAGGAACAATATATGCTATTTGTTAGGAAAAGAGCCACAAAGCATGCGATGGGGCCTGGTCTTGGGTGTGGAGGGCAGCCCAGGGAAAGTGCTGAGAGTAGAAGAGCCTACTTTCAGTGGTTAAGGTCCTTCAGTAAAACCCCATTAGATATTTGAGCTTTTTCAACTGTCTGTTCAAGTTTCCTAAAGTCTTTCGCATAAGTAATTTAGCATGTTGTTGAACCATTAAAAATATATTCAAAATAAAGTGGGCAAGAAGGGCATTTTATAGGAGTATAAGCTTATTTAGGCTATCAGAAATAGCTTAACAAGCATCTCCATATTACTCCCCAAACACTGAGCAGTGTTTTCATCATGTAATTATAACATAATGAAAGGAAACAACACATTTGAAGTACCTTTCCTATTGGAGAACATGCAATTTTGTCAAATCTATATATGCTAGTAAAATGCTGCTCCACCGTGCATCTTGTTAGCATCGAGTCCTATCTAATAGAAGAGATAAATGGCCTCTTGAGGCTTAGAAGCCACGGAAAGTCACATCTGGTAGCTTGCACCTGGCTGACCTATTCATGGAAAAGGTCAATTTAGTGCAAAAGGGCATTTAAAAAATCAGTTCTGCTGGAGGGAATTAAGCAGCTGTCAGGGGGGAAGGGGTTCATCCTTTCACACCCTTCCACTCGCTGAACCCATTGCTTTAACCATTGCTGGAGGGCCACAGTTCTGCATTTGGTAATGTTATTACAGGCTACTGTTATCGCCTTTTGTTACTAGAAATTCAAGTATTTCTGTATTTCCTATATTAATGCAGTAACCAAATAAAAACTGAGAGCATTTCATTTTATTACAGCTTGAAATAGTATTTAGGACTAGGTTTTATTGTCTTTAAGAATATTCAGTATTGCCTTTTATATTTCAGTTAGCTTTATTTGTTGAGCTTTCTTCAACATTTGGTTGTAGTTTGTCATGAAAAAATACCTCTTTTTACTCTTCCCATATTTGAGTCAAGAGACAGTTCCAGGAAATCCATGTGAAAGGAGAGGCAAGTTAGAGTCAGCTTATAAGGGTTATAATTTTGATCTCAGTACTGTAAGTCTTCAAGAGTATCCACAGTATACTTTTCTAAAACGAAGGAAGTAAGATGCGGTCTTTCATAATATTTGGAAGTTTCAAAATGCCTGTGCTGGATGAAAGATTTGTTGGACTAGACTGAAATGCTGTTTCTTAGCTAGATCCAGAAAGTCTCCACTCAGAGTTGGTTTCCATCCTTTAATGCCCAGTGGACAATTAACTACATACGCTGAATCTAGGGTTTAGTGTTGAAACTACTCTCTGGCTTTATCAATTGCAGATATTGATAACATCTGAAAAATATGTTTAGCTATTTAAAAAAAAAACAACCCACTACTTTATCTTTTAACTTTCCTGGTCTCTATTCAATTTTATTTATTTATTTATTTATTTTGAACATCTTTCTTGGGGTATAATTGCTTTACAATGGTGTGTTAGTTTCTGCTTTATAACAAAGTGAATCAGTTATACATATACATATGTTCCCATATCTCTTCCCTCTATTGATTTATTTTAAAAGGAGCTTTTTTCTTGGCCGCGCAGCTCTGCTTGCCGGATCCTAGTTCACCACCAGGGATCGAACCCAGCCCCCAGCAGTGAAAGTGCAGAGTCCTAACTGCTGGACCACCAGGGAACTCCCTCTATTCAATTTTAAACGGCCTAAAGAGAAAGGCAGTATTTACCCAGATAATGCAGAGATTTGCCCTCAGGTGTCTCCGGACCCCAGATTCCCCGTCACTGATGGACCGAATTTCTAGCTTACTCGCTGAATGCTGAGCTTTCACATCCCCTCATCCTGAGCAGACAAGTTCATACTGGAATAATTTTCCTTTCATTGAAAGCAAAACATCAATATCCCCAGAATAGTCTACCCCTTCAAAAGAGAAAAGTCGGGAATCTTTGAGACTATTACGTATAATTATTTTATGTTTAACTAAGGTGCTTTTTAAAAGGCTTCAGATATATACTTTAGATATTTCATAAAGATTTATGCAGAGTTTAAATATTTAGTTTAACATGTTTAAGTTTCAGTGATTCATGTCAAAACAGAACTACCCATTAGCCAAATGCCAAACAAGTTTGACGTGCAGATGAGTCAGACTGGGGCCATTTGGGCTCCAGACTGCAAAGTGCTGTTAAGCATTCCGGCATTATGGGTGCCATTTCCTCAAAGGGTCCTCTCTCAGCATTCAGGCCATGAGGCTTAAGGGGAGTCACACTAGAAATATGGAGAACACTCCATTTCTGTTAATTTATCATGGCTGAATTGGCATAACAAATGGTGACAAATAGGCCTTTTTCATCCACATAAAAGTTACCATTACATTTTCAATGGCTTTTACTTGAGCGTCAAAAATAGCAAGTTTAATTACACAAAAGCTGGTGGAGGCATGTACTGTGAATTTAATGCAGGGAATAGGAGAGGGGCTGCTGGACCATCAACTTTGAGCCTGCATAGGGAGATAGAACCAACATAAATATACACATGGAAGGAGATATTAGAGATTACAGAAATCATAGGGAAATTTACTTCTTCAGGTCAGTGTTATATTTATCTAGAAATAGGTTGAAAGAAAAACAACTACTAAATATTATTCCTTGATTCCCTTCTGTCTCAAGAGTTAACCATATGGCTGAAACTCTAAATGCATGTGAAATGTGAATTTTGCAAGATGTCTTTAACCTAATTTCAAGAAGTGCTTAGGCTTTGATCATGGTATTTAATAGACTGTCATTAGTTAAAAGAGAAGAACCCATTATAGCATTGTCGGTTGGGTAGTAAAATCCTTATGTATAGAATCAACTTGATAAAATGTGGCCCCCAAATGAAATTATTATCACTAGACAACCATTTAGAGTTACTTGATACCTATTATATATCAATAAATCTAAATGGAGGTGGATCATAGCACATAAAAAATATTCCTTTGCAGCCCAGACTTAATATATTTTCCTTATCTTACTTGATTGATTATAACATAATTCTCTGTATAGTTTCACCTCTAGGAAATAAAAAAAATTAATATTGATAATATAAAATGAACCATCTCGGTAAGTGTTTTGATACTACGAAAATGCAATTTGTTGCATCTAAATATTACTGGCATGCCTTATTTTAACTACATATTGATTTTTTCTTATATACCTATGAAATGAAGTTTTTCATGATAACTATAATAACATTAAGAAGTATGTTCGCCAATGCCTTATCTCAGTTTTTTAAGGATACAAGAATTTATTTATTTTTTTGGACGCGGGCCTCTCACTGTTGTGGCCTCTCACTGTTGTGGCCTCTCGCGGACACGCAGGTTCAGCGGCCATGGCTCACGGGCCCAGCCGCTCCATGGCATGTGGTATCTTCCCGGACCGGGGCACGAACCCGTGTCCCCTGCATCGGCAGGCGGACTCTCAACCACTGCGCCACCAGGGAAGCCCAAGGATACAAGAATTTAGTGACCATATGGTACAACTAACTCAGATCTAAACAATGATAAAAACAATTAGCTACCGAATCGCCTTAAAGACCAACTGGATGAATATGTAAAACTGCACATTAGATAATCAATGCCAAGAAATCACAAATCCTGATATTCTGATGTTCACTTGTACTTTACAGCTGCTGAGTAGTGTTTTTCAAATTGGAGCAGGAAGGAAGCCATATAAATTCACACCTGTCCCAGAGGTTTAGATGATCCTTTTTTAGTTTTGTTAGTAGGAAACTGCATGGAATAGATTACTTTCCCTTCTGCAGCTCTATTGTAATTTCATTAAAGAAGATCAAGGGCAAAATTGTGTTCTATCTGCTTATCGAAATGCAAATACCACCTTTAGGTTCTAGATAAATACTATAAATCATTCTTCAGGTGTATTTTGGATTAACTATGTAAAATATAGCTAAATATAAACTTATCTAACACTTGCTATGTACCAAGCACTGTGTAGAAGATAAGAAAGTAAAGAGGCAAACACAGTGCTGGATTTGTTAGTGCATAGCAAAATACACCATGTCCTTACGGAGTTTACAGCATTACTGGGGAGACAAGAAAACTGTTGGAAATATGATTATGTATAAGCAACTTGATACAGGGATAGGCTACAAGGGTAGGTGAACATAGAAGTAGAGGGCAGTGTGTGGTGCAACATGAGAGGAAGCAGGGGTGAGGATACTGGTGACTATAGTCCTGAAGAGGAGACTTTTCACTCCTTGAATATGCTTTGGCTTGTGTCATCATGATATGAACAAAGAGTCAAAGAAATGCTAAGAGTTTGGACTCTATTGTGAATCAACCCTGTAATTAATCCTTCTTTAGTTTTTACTTTCACAGGGATCCTAGGTGAGAGAAACCTCCCCCCAGCTATGTCCTTCCTTCCTTTTTTCCCAATGGCGAATCTATACTTCTTTCCACATCTAGCTTAAACATTTCAGGGAGGGTCGATCGTTCAAAATTCAGAAAAATCTTGAATTTGGAAGGAAAGAGTAGTAATATTGTATATAAAAAGTCTTAAAAGATAATTTTATGGTGAGCTGAGAACAAAATTAGTTTTAAGAACTTTTAATTATATCATAGATATTTGTTATCTTGGGTATGTATGTTTATGAAGAGTCATTCCAAGGCCACGATCTCACATTACCTCAAGGGGGTGGCTAGACAAAGCAAAAATTAATATTCTTTTTTTTTTTTTTGCGATACGCGGGCCTCTCACTGTTGTGGCCTCTCCTGCTGCAAAAATTAATATTCTAAAAAAGGAAGGTAATGATTAGTAATCACTAAAGAAGCACCTCACTTCCTGAGGAAAATATAGTTCTTATAATTAGAATGGAATGATACAACTCTGAATGGGTTTTCTCTTGGAGTATTACAATTATGGCAATAACATTTAGATTTTTAATATTAAAGTCTTATATTCCCCTTGAAACTTCCCTCAACTCCTACATGATTCAATTAATTTTTTTAACTTAAAATTAAATGTCCTCATTTTTTTCCATGGAAGTATGTATACATTCTTGGCCTCAAGATGGAAAGTTATTTGCTTTAATATTTATGATTCAGCAGGGTATTTTATAGCTCGCACGAGTTGCAGCTTAAGTGTATATCTTCTGTACATACAGAGGTCGGAAATAATTTGCTTCATGATATAGGAATTAAAATCAATACTCTTACTTCCTTAAGAAAACAAACGTAACATAATGTAAATGAGAAATGAGTAAATTATTAATAGATGGGCCTATCTAAAATATAATTCAAGCGAAAGCAAGGTCAACCCAGAGAATCGAGTTTTAAGAAACACTGCAAGTTACGGGAAACATGAGGAGGTTAGATATATCACCACAGCTTTGTCTTTAGAAAGTTGCTTTCATCTAGGGTTTTTAAGCCATATTACAAACACCCTGTTATCTGCCCCTGTGAATGGTATGGTGTGATGTTTCTCAGATTGAGGACGAGGAAATGGAGAGCAGAGAAGTCTTACTGGGCCTGGAAGTCTTGCACATGGTACCTGAGGGGACTCCCAGGTTTCTCATTAGCACTTAACTAGCAATCAGGCTAGAGGGAGTCCCACTAGATGCTGTTGTCAGGTTTGTTCACGCTTCCAGATTTTCTGCCTTTCTTTTCTTTTCTTTTTCTTTTTTTTTTTTGAAGAAGACTGCTTTCTTAGTTGTATTTTAAAAAGATAAAAATGTAAAACCAATAATGACTTGACACCAATGCCTTTCTATGTCCTTTCTGCTCAGGATTTAGGCAAATCCTATACTCCAGAATGATCCCTTCCTTTCTCTCTCTGCTTCGTATATTTCCACCTATTGAAGATATGGTGAGCCCAAACTGGCTGAGTTAGGTGGAAAGGGCATTTTCTTCTTTATTGTTAGAAAACAGAATTTAGGGCTTCCTTGGTGGCACACTGGTTGAGAGTCTGCCTGCCGCTGCAGGGGACACGGGTTCGTGCCCCGGTCCGGGAAGATCCCACATTCTGCGGAGCGGCTAGGCCCATGAGCCATGGCCGCTGAGCCTGCGCGTCCAGAGCCTGTGCTCCGCAACGGAAGAGGCCACAACAGTGAGAGGCCCGCGTACCACAAAAAAAAAAAAAAAAATAGAAAACAGAATTTATCAGCTGCCATCTTTCTGGGTCCTGCTCTAGCTTATGATTTCTACACAGC
Organism: Grampus griseus; assembly: GCF_964374135.1. NCBI lineage: Eukaryota > Metazoa > Chordata > Mammalia > Artiodactyla > Delphinidae > Grampus > Grampus griseus. Next base: position 43,832,519 of record NC_139007.1, read on the forward strand.
ATCTGGGTTTGGCTTCCTATTTCCCAAGTCAAGAACAAGTATTTCCATGTGTCTAGAAAAGTATTCCTCTTAGAAGGAGGAAAGCTGCATGAGAACCTGACCCCCTTGAAAGATGGACAGATATTTAATTCATGATCAGCAAAGTCAGAATCAGCTTTGATTCTGTCTTTCCTACCTTCTATTCCACGTAATTTACTTACATTTGTAGGATCCTCTCCCCTACCACCAAGCATTGCTTCTATAGCAATACGTTCATTTATTTATTGACACAGAATTTGAACTTCTTTTGTGTCAGTGTTGGGGATGATAGATATACTCAAAGCAATTCCTTACCTTAAAACACTTATAGTTTAATAGGATGGACTTATACAAATGAATTCTAATAAATTGAAATGAAAAAGTGTATCATGAACATATGTCCAAAGTACTGTGGAGGCACAGAAGAGGATATGGTTATTGCTAACTGGTAGGAGGCTATGCTGTATGCAGAAGTTTTTCAATGGAGAGATTACCAGTGTTGCTGCTGGGGTGATTTTCTTAGTAGACAAACAGGCAGTTCTTAAGATGGAAGTAAATATGTTCTGTCTGAGTAATTGCATGGTGCCTGAGGTCTCCGTTTGCTTTCAGCTGGACGTAACATTTTTCAAAAAGCCTCTAAACTGGTTGACCAATGAAGGTAAGGTTAAAGCGAATTAACAGATTGAAATGGGGAGGTCTGCGAGTTGGGTTACTCAGGATAGGATCACAGATTTTTCATCTTTTATGCTCAGCCCCTACCATGGAAGATGGTTGTTGAATTTGTATATATGTACACATACATACTCACTTTTCTAATGAAGAATACTTCATAAACATGAGGTCATTTGCAATCGTATCTTTCAAGCAGGCTTTCAGAAGGAATTTCATTGTTCTTTGACTATTACAAATCAAATGGATCTCTAGCAGAGACCTTAGGGCCTCACTTACAGACTAGAGTCGAAGTTCAGAACAGATGGTCATTTGAATCTAGGGCATTAGTATGTATCTGAGAAAGGAGATTAAAACACCACAAAAAAGAAAGCCTTGTTCAGAGACATCATGTGGGCACAAGAGGTGAGAGATTATTTATCATAATGACTTATTCAACCACAAGGGAAAATATGAGTTAGAATGACATTATTTTCATCACACTTTTCCTCTGAGAATTCAAGAGACTGCCCCAGTCTTATGTAATGGGCAGCAATTCTCTTCATACTATGTTGCTTTGTTCCTAACCCCCACAGACAGTAGTAATAAAAGATTCCCAAAGATGACCAACTTATTCTCCTCTCAAAAATTACCCTCCCACAGATCCTGTGAGCTCATGAATACGTAAGGACAAGCTTATTTGATATTAACCACTATAGTTACCTGCTCATTTCTCGTCAGGCCGTTCTCCTTATTCCACCCCCTCCATGCCCCATCTCTCCAATTCTAAATACTCTCCTTGTCCCACCACTTCTGTGGAAAGAGCTGTTCTCCTTTCCCTCCTCATACTTAATCACATCACTTCAACCTTCAATTACTTCCTCAAGTTGAGAGGCAGGGTGAAAATTTTAAATGCTACACAAAGCATCTGGTGGGATGGGAAGGGGCATAATTCCTGCTCTGCTTCTATCACCAAATGATAGCATGCACTTGGAATACTGTTTTTTTTTTTCCTGGGCTTTAACTTCCTCATTTATCAATAAAGGGAAAAATAAACAGTAAATAATATGTAAGACATATCCTGGTATGAACAACAATATGATTCCTCAGTGTTTATCAAGATGAGTGGCACCAAGTTCTAACATGTCATGTGAAAGCCCCTACAAAGTCATGAAGGAGTCGGCCTTCTCATATCTGTAGCTGTCACTCATATACTTCTGCATATATGCACACACATATGTTTAATAGCATGTGTTTATTGTGTACATGTATATAAATGTGACTACTTTTCTAAAATATTGACTTGCTATTAATATATTTATCATTATTATTCCAATGTCTTAGATTATAATCTTTGTCATAAATGGGAGAGCAGCGGGACAAATGTCAGGAGACCTGCATTCTAGGTTCCTCTACACCTCTCCGATTTCATGGTTTTGAACACGTGAGACTCATGGGGCCTCAGGTTAATCTATAAAAAGAGAAATTGGGGAAATTATCCCTTTTAGGTCTATAATTGTATGATGTTTGTATTAGTGAAGACAGGAAAGATGATATTGTGGGGTAACTAATTAAACCCCAAAGCTCATAGCTTAAACAATAAAGGTTTGTCACACGTGAAAAGCCTGACTGCAAGTTGGAAGATACTTAAAGATGACTGTTCTCCCTGTGGTGTCTCAGTAAACCAGGGTGCTTGAATTTTGTGTATCTATTATCTCTACACAAGAATCCCCCTTCCCCTTGGCAGGGGCCCCATTTCAAGCCACATTGCTTCTGCTCACATTTCACTGGCCAGAGCAAAAGTCATGGTCTTATCTAACTGCAAGGTAGCTATCTGGATATGTAGTCATCATTATTACATCCTCGAAACACAACTATTAAATGGAATTTGTTGGATACTCAGACTGTCTTTGCCATGGTGCTAAATCAGAATAGAGCAGGGAGTGTGTCCCATGGAATTGTCTCTCCTGTCCCATCTTTAATATCATAGCATTTAGAACACATCTGTCATTCAGTACTTTCTGAAAGAGCAGGAGATTTTTTCTCTTTACTGAATGATCCTTGATGTTGTAGGGCGGTTCTAAGACTTCTCCCGGGTTTTTAACACATCAGGAATTTCCAAATACCCAAACTCTTATCCCTCAAGTTTAATGGTGAGAAATCTGTGCTCCCTCCATTGAGTCCTTTGCTAGAGGGAAGAATTGACTGGAATTTACGTGTCACATGTGTTGAAACATGGAGGATTCTTAGGATATCCTTTGGAATGAGAAATATAAATGGAAAATGAGAGAAAGAGCTAAAGAAATTGTCTTTTCTAACAATAACTTTCTTATTGCTTTAGAAGGTTTTGGTTTAGTGCCTTTTGTTTTAAAGCAGGAAGAATGAGTCTTGGAGAAGAGAGAGAGAAGAAAATCATTATGAAAACTCAGCCATGAAAGCATAGAAGTCAATTCAGACAGAACTTGGGAGTGGTATTAAATAGTATCAGCTTTTTAGTTTGCTCTTTCTCTTTATCAGAGTAAGTAGAGTTTTGTCCTGATGGAGTGGCTTCCACAGAGGCCTGGGTGGTTTATGCAGTAGAGTAGATGATGACAGATAACATTCTTACTTCAAGGCCTTTGGGATGGCAATGTGCGTAGAAGGATCTTTCCAGGGAGATTTGCTTCTGCCCACTAATTGTGGTCATGTATTTTATGGCTTTAGGAATATCATGGCCACTAGTATAAGTCCCAGTGCTGTAAGATGCAGTGTTTGTGTCTGATTCAGCAGAAGCTGTAGCTGTATTTCTGAAGCTACTCTTGATAAAATCACTCATGACAATAATTTTCACTTCCAATCCTGTATTTTCTTTCCTCATCCTGAATAATTTGTTTACAGTTGCTACTATTGATGATATCTACCTTTAAAAATGCTCTCTAACTTTTCAGCCCTGCTTCTTTACGTTCATCATTTTATCTAGCTACAACTTTTCCTCGGCACCACCAGTAAACACCTTCTGTGTCAACTCTTTAAATATTAACGTTGTCTGGAATTTTATCCTTGGTCCTTCTTGCTTCTCCTGCAACATGTTTTCCTGAGGGGATCTTATCTACTTTAGTGGTATTCAGCCACCACCAAAAACCTTTAAAATGACAAGCTCTGGGTCAATTCAACCACCCACGCTCTCTGTGCCGACACCAGAGCCGCATTCACTGGAGAAAATAAGAGAAAGAAGCAGTTGGTCCTCCACCACATTGGTGGTCTCCAGGCTCATCCAGGCCTTCAACACTGCCTGGTTGTCTTTTTATTTTCTGTAGACACTGCCCTCTATTAATTTCTGCAAGAGCAATTTTAGATCTTCTACACCGAATGACAGATGACCTCACATCTTCCTTCACAGTTTTGAAATTGAAACCATAGGCAGGACTGAGTATCAAGAAGGAGAGGCTGGTGGATTGTGTAAAATGTTGCCTAGAGGGCAGAGAAGATGTTTACTTCATTAAGACTTTCAAGAGGGCTTGGGGAAAATCACACTGTTTTGGTCATCAAAACCAATGGGGATCATGGAAGGGATCATGATGTTTCCAAAAACTTCTTAACAAAAGCATTAACCATGAAGGGGAGGAATGAGATAGTGTAATCATTGTTGGAGAGTCATGAGGGATCATGAGAGCGTACTTAAGAGATTAAAGAAAATCAATGTGTTTTAACTCTATGGGAAAGGGCCCAATAAAGGCAAGAATTTAAAAGCAATTCCTTTGCTCTAGAAACCTTCTCCTGGTTTTCCTCCTGCTTGTCTGTCCATGTATTCTTAGAGAAATATGAAGGGTGATGCCCACATTTCTGGCTTAAGTGACTCGTTGAATAGTTGTGCCTTTCACTGAACTGCACAGTGTTTCTCAAACTATCTGTGGTGAAGGATCAGTTTTTGGTTTTGTTTTTGTTTTTTTAATTCTCATTCATTGTATACTTTTGTAAACTACAATAAAAATGAATTAGTAGAAGTATGCTCATGCACTTAGACGTTGCAGCATTGTCAAATTGCTATGAAAGTTTCCAAGTGCTTGCTCTCAGTTTTTGTACTTACTTCATGGACCAGTTCAAATAATCCCCAGACCATCACTTCTCCATGGTTCATGCTGTCCGTAGCACTGACCTAGAGAATATATAGGGATTAGCAATGTGAAGGATGGTGATAAATTTCATTTTGGACATGGGCAAGTTGCATCCCCTGTTAGGCATCCAAACAGAGATTTCCAGTAGGTAACTGGATAGAGCACACGATACGTGCTTCAGAGAAAAGTTAAGGAACCCATAAAATAATGATGTCTATCAGTTGTAGAACGTGGCATATCTATATCATGGTAAACTATTAAGCAGTAAAGAATGAGAGCACGAAAGCTAAGTGTCCCGATATGAAAAGAGCTCCAAGGCAAGTTATTAAGTCAAGGAAAATAAAACAGGGTACAATATGACAAAATCATGTTTGCATAACATACATACATGTATAAGATACATTGAAGACTTCTGGAAGAATATGCATCTGTTAACAGTGGTTACTTTTAGGAAGGAAGCTAGGGTTAATGGGGTGTACAACATTTTAGATCCATATGTTACTTTTCAAAGTTAACTTCAGTATTATTCTTTTACAGATTTTTTTACAGTGTTTATATATTACTTAGGTAATTAAAATGTGAATCATAAAGTTTTTGTATATAATGCAATATATTGCTTTAAAAATATATAGAAATATAAAAGCAATCAGTAGCTTGTTACAGTTTAGTTTTGTAGTAATTATGTAATTGAGGGAGGCAATAACACAGTAGGCAGGAACTCTTTAGCACCATGCGATCACAGGTTCAAGCCCAGCTCTGCTGCTGACATGCTGTGTGGTCCTGGATAAGCTTTTGAACCTATCAGCCTGTTTCCTCATCATTAAAATGGAGACAGTAATTGTATCTACCTCGTGTTATTATTGTGAGGATTTATTTTAACTATTTATTATTTTAATTATTGAACTATTTTGTTACATGATATAATGCAGGCAGCATGCTTAGCTCAGAGCTTGGCAAATATGCAAATTTGTAAATATTATATCCCTCAAGCATTTTGTTGTTAGACTCTTCAAATATGTGGAATTACATAAAATGCGAAATCACTCAGCTCCTTTTTTTCTCCACTATGCATTTATATTATAGTAGTAAAATACCAGAGTTAGAATATTTTTGTTTCTATTTTGTTTATTTGTGTTTGTATGCAGTGCCTCTGTGGAGTACATGATAGTCAGGTCTCAAGAAAGAACATGGAATTGGGAGCCAGACAAAGTTCAGATTCTGGGTCTGTTATTATTAGTGGTGTGGTCTTGGGCACATAATCTGTCTGAAACTCAATGTGCTTACCTGTAAAATGGGGCTGATGTCCCGTCCCTCCTTGGGCTGTTGTAAAGATTGATAGATATAATATATGGAAAGGCCCTTGTAGAATAGATGCTCCATAAATATTAGTTCTCCTTCCCTTCTCTGAAAAAAAAAAAGGGCATTTTAAAAATAATCAGTGTTTCAAAATTTTACTTTATATAAATCTTCATGATTAAATGGAAACGGCCTCCCAAATATTCTTATAAATTATTTTCAAAATTCTGGAAACTCCTTCCAGAGTACTCATATCATATAACCGATTAGGCAAATATTTCTATCCATTCCCTCAAATTATCCAGTTCAAGATACCCTGAAATATTTTCTTCCTGACCTCTTGTATTGAGAAAAGAAAGAGCTTGACAGAAAGAGGGAGTTTTAAAAGTTCTTTTTGAATGATAATGGTAGAAATATATGGTGTGTGGAGAGGTGGGGAGTGTCCCACATAATGAATCATACATAGAACGTACAACAGAGAATTGAATACTGTGCTTCTAAGACCTCAGTAGTGCTTACTGTAAGTGATACTTTTGTGGCCTTTTCTTTGCACAGATATTTGTCATTCTGTAGTTAATTTATAAAGAAGTTCATGGAAAGTCATAATTATTTAAAGAAGAGAAGAGGCAAAGTGTTTTTTGCCATGTCTATAAATCTTTCCTTATGCTTTGCTGAGAACTCTGCTCTGGCTGTCTGCTTTAAGCATGGAACAGGAGTATATCATAATGTCAGGAGTTGTCAGACCCTCAGAACTCCATAATGTGAGATCACAAGCAGAGACAATTTCACTGTAACATTTCTGACTACAAAGTATAAATACCATTCAGTTGGCATGCTGATATCACATCAGGGAGTTTCTTTTTTTTCTGTCCTTATCCTTTAAGTTTGTCAAGGTATTTAAATCTGTAAAGTTAGATAAAGCTAGAATAAGAAAATTAAAATTCATAATAGAATAACAATGTCAGAAGAAAAACATATTTTTGAAAGGAAACATAAAAGAGAAATTAAAGATTACAAAGACATTGAAAAAGGTGCTATATGTATTTCAGTTATGTTTTCATTAGTTCTCTCCAGAGAACAAAAACATTTCTCAGAACAATTTAGAATAGTAGATATATTTTTTTAAAAACTCAATCACAAGATTTAAAAATCTCTTTGAGAGCCTTGAGAGAATATTTCTTTCTCATGATGAAGTTACCAACTGGGAGTATTTCACTAATTCTTCCGTGTGTTTACCTGCCTCACTGCGTACCACTATGGCTCCCTTAACAGCTATTGTTTTTAAAATGGAAAAAAAATGTAATGCTTGCATAAACTCAGATGTGAAAAACGAGCTTACAGATATTTTATTTTTTGCTGTGATTATGCATTTCCAGTACATGTGCCTTTTAAATGTTGCTATATAAAATAAATGGACTCAACCATTATTTTTTTTAAAAAAGAAATATAGAAAGGAAGATAGAGGTACATTATTTTCTTCCTAGAAATACCTTACTAAGTTCTCCTTGGTCCTTCCAGGTTATCCTTAACTTCTTGTTAGTGATTGAAAAACAGCCCGATTATCCCCACAGAATCAGTATTTCCTGACTGTCACTGAGGAAGGAGCTTTGTTAGGAGATATGCTACATGAATACATATGTTGTGCTCAGAGAGGAGATACTACACTCTTCTTCTATTTTATAACCAACTCTCTCCTTCCTGGAAACCAAACATGCTTGCTGAAGTCTGGAACTGAGTCTCTCTCCCCAGGATGTGTTGGAAGGAAGCGTGCACTTCATGTCTGTGGTACCTGGCTGCCATCAAAGATTCAGCACCATTGTTAACACCTGGTGAGGGCATGGACCATTCGCTTGGTCTCCTACAAGCCAAAGCAAATCTCATTTTAAATGCTTGCAGATAAATTACTTTTCAATAGACATGGGACAAATATATTGGTTGGTAAATGAAAACATCCTTCAATAAGGTAAAAATTAGACCTTAATATATATTTTTGATTATTTGAGGGTATTTTTGTAGTTTACTTAAATCAGAGACCCTTATAAGCCATCTGGCTCTCATGTGTTTCCCTGACTTTTGAAATTATTATATTAGTGTATTCTGCTCTGTTCCTTTATTTGTTGTTTTCTGCTTTCCTGATAACATCTTTTTAGATTAGGGTAAAGTCTAGTCAGAATGAGGAAGTTGTGACAGATTTCTCTCTCCCCATTAGACTTATTCAAATCTCATCCTAAGATTTCCTTTTCTCACTTTATTCACTCTTTCCGGCAATCCCACCCAGGCTCATGGCTTCTATTACCATCTCCATGCCTTACATGCCTTGTCTATTTTTTGTTTTTTAAACATCTTTACTGGAGTATAATTGCTTTACAATGGCGTGTTAGTTTCTGCTTTATAACAAAGTGAATCAGCTATACATATACATATATCCCCATATCTCCTCCCTCTTGTGTCTCCCTCCCACCCTCCCAATCCCACCCCTCTAGGTGGTCACAAAGCACCGAGCTGATCTCCCTGTGCTATGCGGCTGCTTCCCACTAGCTGTCTATTTTACATTTGGTAGTGCCTTATCTATTTTTAACTTCAGCCCAGAGCTGTCCTCTGAGCTCCAGACCAGTATGTTCAGCTGACTATTTGGTATCTCCACCTGGACATCTTAAAGTCATTTACAATTCTACCCATCCCAAATGGAAGTTATCACTATCACCTTCCCACCATAAACAAAGTAAGATGTTTTTCTAGCATTGCTGTTTCAAAGATAAGCAAGCTGGGAACCTGAATCATCCTTGACGGCTTGCGTTTTTCATATGCCGTGTCTAATTCATCCATCACCAGGTCCTGCTGATTTTACTTTCTATACGTCTCTCAAGCCAACAACTTCTCTGTTTGTATTACCACCATCCTAATTCAAGCCGCCATCATCTTCACCTGGAGAACTGTAAGAGCCTCCAAAAACCTTCTACCTTAAGTACTTTAAAATCTGGGCTGTACTACACTGTGCATTATGCCACTGCCAGAATGATCTTTTTAAAATAAAATGTAACTTCCTGTGCCAGTCCCCTGTTAAACAACTGAATGGTTTCTCATGATTCTTAGAATAAAGACCAAGATATTTAACGTGGCCTTTCTGTGTTGTTTTCCCCCTACGTCCTGCTTCCTCTGTCACTACACATCCTTTCCTCTGGGCTTCTTAGTCTCATCCCTTCTTCTTCAACACCCCTCCCCACCGCCACACGCACACCATCATCCTGTTAACTCCTACTCCTTGTTCAGATTTCAGGAAACTCATTACTTCCTCAAGGATGTTGCGTTGTGCCATCCTTTGTAGATCAAATCCCCCTCCTACAAACTCTCAGAGAATCACTGCACTTTCCTTTCCTAGTGCCAATCACATTTTACATTTACTTGAGTGGATATTTTATGGACATCTTCCATACTGGATGATAAACTCTATATGAGCAGGCACTGCGTCTGTTTTCACTAAGTATTTTATCCCCGATACTCAACATAGTGATGGCACTTATGCTGGATTCAGGGTTGACTCAGAATTCTGCTTGTTTATATTAACATCTGATGTAGTATGTCTATGGTTATGCTGGTTTTCTGCTTCTGTTACTTTAGCATCCTTCATCTCTCTCTGCCTCTTTTGCATTTTTGTACATCTGTGAATTATCCTTGCTGAATGAAAGGTACTTTCTTTATATGGACAGGAAATACATTATTATTTTTATTCTTCATCATTTGGACTTTGCTTTTTGTACCCAGATCAATCTTTCAGAGCAACACTAATGGATAGGTTACAGTGTGTTCATGTATTTATTTTTTCATCTGGTTCTCAAGGCTGTACTCTGTCATCAGCCATCTGCTTCTAAGACAGGTCTCCATGTTCTTTAAGGATCTGAACTCCATCTGTTAGAACTTCCTGAGTATTTTGTTCATTGTCAATCTGACCAATTTAGTCTCGCTCATTTCCCTGGCCTAATTCTGATAATCACAGCTTCCTGGTAAACTAATTTTGACTCTCAGGTTTCACTACTTCTCCAAGTCTGCTGGCTTCCCCCCCCGGGTCTCAAGGACACCCTTTGTCTTTGGTTTCCAGCCCTTCTCTTACATCTATGGTTTTAGGGACAAAGGATGAGAGTTTGAAGCAAGTGTCACTGAAAATACTGAACCCATGAAGTAATGCATTTCATTTTCTTTGGTCATTTGTGGTTGCTCTTTCAAAAATTTAACCTACTTTGCTTTTCAACCACAACAAGAGAGAAAGGGACAAAATGACAATCTTTAATATCTGAAAATTGTAGTTTAAAATTAAATTGCTACTTTTCCAAGAGAAAAGTCCTTTTCAGTACCTTTAAATCCTTTGGCATTTTTTGCCCACTATGTGTGGATTGCATAAGCATAAAGAAGATGTTTCATGAGCGATGCAGTAGGTCAGATGCCTCCTGCAAGCCTCTTTTTTGTAACTACTTAAAACAAGATTTTGAAGTGGATGTATCTTTCTCATTAGTGCAAAGAAATATCTCTATAAAGGAAAAATATATAGCTATTGTTTTAATAATTAGAATTTTCTGAGAAAAGAGTTTACTGTTTGCTTCTAGTGTTTTCATCAGGCAGTTGGAAAGAACCTACTATGTGTTGAATACCATCCCAATGCTGTAGGGGCTTTAAAGATTTACAGGTCACAGTCCCTTCACTCAACAACATGTTCTGAGTAGGGAGGTATAGAGTAATAAAGAGTGAAACAAAGTTAATTACAAAGAATTTTTTGAGCTCAAAAAATACTAAAATAATCTATGTTCTTTATTTTAAAAAAATAAAGAAAGAAAAGTGGACACAAAGAAGTCATGGGACTAGTTCAAGTTTCTCCAGAACTAGATTTGGAACCCTTTTGTTGCTCTTTCATCTGCAGCATCTTGTGTGCTATAGTGAAAAGTTCATGTTCCCTTATCTACCACAGAGGGAGATCTTTCTGAGTCCCCTTTTTGACATCAGAATATTGCCTTGAATGGAAAATGGGCATTGGTGATACAATTAAGAAAAAAATAGACTGGAGTCCAGCTCTACTCAAAGTGTCCTCTGTGGATAAGAGTCAGCATCACCTGGAAGAAGCTTCTTAGAAATGCAAAATCTCAGGCTCCACCCAGACCTGAATTACAACTTTTTTTTCTAACATTTATATTATACATGTTAAAGTTTGAAAAGCATATCTCTAGAATGCTTGATGTAGAGCAATGGTCCTGCAAATTTAACATGCATCCGAATCTGAATGGAGGGCTTGCTAAAGTACGACTGTTGGGCTTTAGCCCCAGAGATTTTATTCAGCAAATCTGAGATGAGGCCAGAGAATTTGCAGCTTTCCAGGTGATGCTGATGCCACTGACCTGGGGGCTATACTTTGAGAACCAGTGATTCTCAGCTCTGGTTGCACATCAAACTCTCCTGGGCAGCTTTTTAAAAATACCCAGGCCTGTGCTTCATCTCTTAATAATTGGTTTTGGATGAAGCCCAGTCATTTTCTTGAAAACTTCCTCATGATTCTAATGTGCAGTCGGGATCAGGAACCACTCTCTAGAAGACGAAAAGAACTTCTGTATTTCCTGTGATTAACATGGGATCCCAGGAATCGAATACCTTTCTAAGGAACTCCAGGAGACCATCTCTGTCCACACAGACTTCTGCATGATCCAGGCCAGTTGTGCACTGAAAAGGGGCCATAAGAACTGGGCCCCAGTCTCAGATCTGCTACTTACTGGCTGTGTGGCCTTGGGCAGGTTACTTCTCCTCTGAGCTTTAGTACTATATCTGCTAGGTGGAAATAGTAATTTTAACCATTGTGGGCCTGTTCTTGGGAGAGTTAAAGTATCAAATTGCCCAATCATAATAGGAATTCGATAGTTGCTGGCTGATAATAAGTTTGGGTAGTTCACTGTTTTTCCTACATGAGAGCTGAGATGAGCATATGATATTACTAAAGTCATACCGTAAATTTTCCCAAATCTGAAAGATTTTGAAAGGATATCCAATATTAAAGTTATAGTGAATGAGCAGAATCTAGTGGCAGATATAACTCCTGAAGAGGCTCAAACAAGGAAGTTTTGCTTTTAATATGCAGTTTATCACGCTCACCATCATTACTTGAAGTTTGTTCAACATGCACAGTGTTTATATAGCACCAAGGCAGTCATGCCTTTAGCAAATGATTTATTTTATGGTGATATAGACAGTTTACTATTGATAAGTCCTAAGGATTATAAGCCTCTCTCAGCATCCATGTGGTCAAGGTCAATGGCAGATGTGTCAACCAACTGACCATTCCCCTGCTTAGTTTAGGCACACTACATGTTTTGTTGGAAAACCCTGTAATTCCTCTAATGCTGAATGTTCAGGTGTACAACAAATGATTTAACCAAATGCTTTGGCGGGCCATTTGGAGCTAGGCAATAAGGGTTCATGACTGTTGTTCATATGCAAATCTAAGTACATATTCCTAGAGCATGAGAGCTTGGGAGACACTAATGCAGCTCCTACATTTCACAAATGAGGGACCAGAGTGACCTGCCAGAGATGAATCACTTAGCTTTTCCCAGAAATAGTCTAGGGGCCATGTTCTCCTAGGCATACAATTTTCTCTTTATTTATTTATTTTTGTTATTGTCATTATATTGACATATTCTTGAGTTGACCAAATTTCTGTCATATTTGTAAGACGTTATTTTTCAATATGGTGATAAGACTTTTTGTAATAAAGAGGTCACAAGGTGTGTGACACAAGGTGTGTGTGTGTATCCATGTGACTTGGTATGTGTGTCTCTGAGTCTATGTATTTGTGCATATGAGAATGTTTGAGCATGTGTGTGTCTAAGTGTCTTTGACCAGGTATGTGTGGTTCTGAGTGTGTGTTTATATGTGACATTTGTGTGTATGAGAATGAGCATGTGTGTGCATGTGAGTGTGTAGGTGTGTATGTACAAATGGAAGAAGGAAGGGTCCTGATTCCATATTCCCTGTGATATGTATTGTGCTTCTCAGCCGAGCTGCAGCCTCACCAACTGTTCTTTCCAGTATCTGGGCTAATAGAAAATCTGCCACATTTATGACTGCATATTGTTCAAATTGAAAAATTTCCCCCTTTACCTAGAATGTTTTTGGTATCAAAGACTCTTTAGTCACTTGTAGACTTAACACTCTTTAAAAATAAAACCTTTATTTCTCTGCTGAGTGCTGCAATGTAATCTCTTTTGGTGCTAAATGAAAAACCGAGTTTGGAAGAAAGATATACGAAAACAAGAAATGTTACGATACCAGTAGGACGACTTACTAAAGCTGTTTTGAATTGCATTAGATCCTATTTTATTCTGCTCCAAGTGTGAAAAAAAGAATTAAAAGCTCATGTTTACAGACTTAGAAATAAGAACCACAGAAGCTAAGTGTTGGAAGGGCTTGCATAGCTCCCTTAAGTGCCCCGGATCTCAGTTTCTTTCTTCTCTAAAACAAAAGGGTTCAGGTTATTTTTCAGATGTCATGCCTCTTGTTTGCTATCCCATCACAATTTAGAATTTATTTGTTTATTTATTTCAATTTTGAACAGCCTGGACAGTCAGACCTGCCTGACAAGGAATGTGTTACTTTTTTGGGTCTTAAAATGAAATATCTAGTGTGATGTTCAACTCTCGTAAAACATTATTATAAACTCATTAGCATGCAATAATTTAGAAAGGCAGAATACAGTATGCATGACACGTCAGAAAGGCATTTACTTATCTAGGTATGAAAATTTTGCTTATTTAGAGTAGAGTCATACAACTGGAACATGGAAAAGGTCATTTTTATAGACAGAAGGATTGTTCTTTTATAAAAGATGATGCCTTGCAATTTCAGGAAGCCAAAACTCAGTGTCTGAGGCATCAGTAACAAAGTTCTTGACATCATGAGGTAGAATATTCATGTCAAAATATTCCAAGAAAAGGGTAAAGTGTAAAGACTTAAACAAAACTGAAATTTTACTAAGCGAACACATTGAGTTGATAATTCAAGTTAGTTATTAGCATGTTTTTAGTTTATACAAATTTTATACCTATGTTCTTATTCAGTGCTTGGCCAGAGGAAAAACCTACCATTTTTCTTTTCTTTAAAACTTATTTTATATTTACATTATTGATTTATTTTAAATTTAGTTTTTGTGTATTTGTTATTCAATGTTGTGAATATCTGTAACAACATTGTTTGAGTTTATGAGTGGAGAGACGATAACATCACAGTCCCCCCTTGTCCACAAATAGGTGAAATCTATGTTGTAATTATAGTCTATAAGAAATAAAATATTTCTGTCTGGAAGGCAAAGCATATTGAAGAAATGAGGAAAAAAGTGCTGAATTGACAACAAAAAGACAAAAAATACCCTAAAAATAGAAAACAGGTAGAAAAATAAACTTAAGCATTTTCCCCCAAAACACCCTTCCTACTACATTCATCCAAACTGCTCATGTTTTCTGTAGACCACAGTCCTCACAGAAAACTACACAGTAGTAATAAAGGCACAGTGATCCTTTCCTCTGGATCAGAGGCCAGCAAATGTTTTCTTAAAGAGACACATAATAAATATTTTAGATTTTTCAAGTTAAGAGGCAAAAATCAAGGGTACTATGTAGGGACTTCTATAGCCATTTAAAATGTAGCCATTTAAAAATGTAAAAGGTGTTTTAGCTTGTGAGCCATACAGAAACAGATGGTAGGCTGATTAATCTTTTATTATGGAATTGGAATTTCAAAATTCTATCCTATATCAGCTATACAATCAATGTTTTATAAAAATTGAATAGGTTAGGTTAGACCTTTAAAAAATTTAAATGTCATTTTTTCCTCAACATCATTGCTACTAGCTATTAAACGTATTATCTTTAAATAAGAAAAGAACACTCAGCCTTAAACTTCAGGAACATTTCCCCATAGGATATCTCCATTGTCTTAACTCAGAATCAATGAGGTAAAAATGAAAAGTTGAACATAGAGCTAATAATAACAACAATATAAACAACATTAATAAGGATGGTGGAGGATGATCAGTGATTCAACATCAATACTTTAAAATTTGATCCTCCAATATGAGATGTCTTTAATGTTATATTAATAGTTGATGTAATTTTAAAAGTTTCAGACGAGATAATAAACATTTAACGATTAATGTTGTAAAAGTGTATGAAAACCTTAGTTAGATATTGAGATATATGCTATTGGAGGGAGATTAATATATTTTCACCCAGAAATTCTTGGGCACCCCATCAACTGGGGCAAAGAAGTATATTCTCTTCAAGATTGGAACATACGGGAAGCAAAGACAGCCTTGGCCCATCTTTTTCTGTGCTTTTATCTTAGAAAGAACAGAACTTAGCAATATTTTCCTCCATTGGCATTTATGGAATTATGTAGTTTGTCTTAATTAAGGAAACGAAAAAGAACTCGATATTTTTGTGTGAATCCACGTAGGTGGTAAAATATATAAACAAGACAGGGAAAGATGATAGCGCGAGAAAAACACAGCCTTTTCAAGGAAACTGGAAGCTATAAAGCATCATATGTCATAATTTTGGGGTGGAATGTGATGTGCCAAACTACTCAGATTTTTTAAAAGTCAGCCATCAAACTCATTAACCAGCGTCCGCGAGCAGATGTTGCCTTGTGCTGTGGTGTGCTCAGGGAAGTGGAGATAGATAGCAGCTTTTCAAATAGAAAGTTGCTACCTAATATAAAAAGTGACTTCTTTTCTTGAACCTTATTTGTCATATTATGTTACATCAGATGATTAAACAGAAAGTTAACTGTGTAATGAGACAGGGATACTAAAATGTAAAGGAGAACACACTTTTTTCAGCTTAGATACGTGCCATCGTTTCAGACACAGGTAGCCATTCTGAAATGATGGCAGAATTTTTCATGCAAACCAGCTGCTTGTGAATTAGAATAATGTGAAAGTTAAATAAGTTTGAAAACTTCTCAAAAAAAAAAAAAACAAAAAAAGAAAAAGCAAGAGGCTCCAAGTGTTACTTTGCTATTTTAAACAGAGATGTGACTGTTGGTAATGCAGAGTGACTCAGTACCTGGCTTTTTTTTTTGCCTACTAAAATGCCCAGGGCCCCTTGTTAATGTGAGCACCCCAACTTTTGGGTTGCTGATGCTTCTCAATACTGTATGTGGTTCTTTTGACAATGGTGCATATAGATGAGCTTCTAGACCTTCATTAAAGTCTTTGTAGTTTATCTGTCAAAACGGAATGTAATACAGATATTTGCAGAGTAGATAAACTGCATATTTGATTTATTCTGGTAAGAATGAATATATCATTTCAAGGTGAGAAAAATTTATAAGTAAAAATAACCGTTAATAGAAAAAAAATAATGTGGAAATACACAGAGGTGGACCACTGATAAAATCACTTTTAAAAAAATTTATTTTATTTATTTATTGATTTTTGGCTGCATTGGGTCTTCGTTGCTGTGCGCGGGCTTTTCTGTAGTTGCAGAGAGCAGGGGCTACCCTTTGTTGCGGTACATGGGCTTCTCGTTGCAGTGGCTTCTCTTGGTGCGGAGCACGGGCTCTAGTTGTGCAGGCGTCAGTAGTTGTGGCATGTGGGCTTCAGTAATTGTGGCACGTGGGCTCAGTAGTTGTGGCACGTGGGCTCAGTAGTTGTGGCTCGTGGGCTCTAGAGCGCAGGTTCGGTAGTTGTGGTGCATGGGCTTAGTTGCTCCATGGCATGTGAGATCTTCCCAGACCAGGGCTCGAACCCATGTACCCTGTGTTGGCAGGCAGATTCTTAACCACTGCGCCACCAGGGAAGTCCCACTTTTTGTTTTTAATAGGATTTGTATTGACTCTCTGCTCTTGAATCATTCTTATGTATATACTGATTGATTTTTTAAACTATTACAACCCAGCCCACAATTAAATATCAGCTTAATTTAATCTTAAAAATTCTAGGTTGGTTCAGACGTAAATGGTTCCAAGAAAGATAATCACTTACTTTATTCTTTTTAAGATCTTGTCAGAAAAGGAATCTCACAAACTTGTGTGGGTTAAATTCTCTTTTTTCTTAGCCTTTGGTTGCAATGTGTTCCCTGGGAAGCTGACTGGGAGGATGCAGTTACATGCAGGACTTTATTAGGGACTGTTCTCAGTATCAACAACTAGAGAGGAGAAGAGAAGGCAAGCAAAGAAAGGGAAAGGGACAGGAGGAAGGGGGAGGAGAGGGGAGAGAAAATGGGTTGGGAGTGAGAGTGAAGAGAAGGGACGGAGGGGCAGGGAGGGGACGAAGCAGGACTGGGCAGAGAGCAAAGCTGGAGCAGTGATACTGTCTCAATAACAGAGTTATCGCTGGATCTTTACACTGTATACTATATACTATGCTAATAGTTTACATTGTAAACTCTATACTATGCTATATATTCCAGACACTACACTATATGCTGTTTTCTATTCCATATAGTATATATTCTATATACTATATTAATATGCTATATACTATTCTCTATACTATATTAATTCTGTGTATACACTGTATACTAATCACTTTATTCTATATACTATATTATCATACAGTATATATAATAGTTTATACTATATAGTTATATGTAGTTTGTACTGTGTATTATACTTTATAATTTACATCAGTTGTGGGATACTGCTGTCCCAGGAAGAAGGCTTGCGGTTGGCTGAGACAGCTTTCTTTAGTTCAGGGCACTTTCCGAGGTCAGTTTCTGGAGAAGACTGACAGCTGAGGACCCCTCTTCTAACAGCTGGGATAGTAAGTCCTGAAGTCCTGAAGGGGGATATGGCTGCTCGTCAGAGCATCCACTACAGCTTTAAAATGAAGAAGATTGTTTTAAGTTCTAATCTACATTACTGCAATAAAATAATTTATATTTTTAAATATTGGAGTACTGGGCAGCTAATTTTCATTATACAGACTACAAATTTCAATCATGAAGCAGAGTAAGTTTACTAATATAACTGAAAACCAGATGAACAATTCCAGTCTACTCTTTTTTCTAAGCTTTGAAAACACTTCTCTTGTGTTTCCTTGAATACATTGGTTAAATCTAGAACAAGATTTATCGATTTTGTGTAATATTTTTGCAGAGATTATACCAAGAGGACACACGACATAACAATGCTTGAAAGATACTGTTAAAATTTTAACTACCTGGAGGAGACCAGCTATTCAATAGCACGATATCTTTTTATTTCATGGTGGCCTGTGGGCAAGATATGTGTAAGCACATTTTGGGATCATAAAGTAGGATCCCAGGCTATCTATTTAATTGGAAGAGATGAGAACTAGGTATTTAGGGAAGAATAGAATAATTAATTTATTTTACTTGAATTAAACAAAAGAAAATTATATGGCAATGTAAGAAGCAATGATATGTGCAGAAACATCAGTTCTTTGTGGGACATGCAAGCCCAGCGACCTCCATCAGCTGGCCAAGGGACACTTCATAGAAGCCAGATGAAATAAGGGTGTTTTGTTGACACCTCCATTCATGAGACTATCAACAAATCACTGCTCCAACCCCAGAATGAGTCCCTGAACACAGAGGAAATCACACAACAAGGATTTCCAGTCAATTCTGTAATGGGGACGTAGCTTTCCCTTTTTTTGTGTGACTACTTTGATAGGACCAACTGGAAATATAAGAGTTTGAATTACATGAAGTCTTCAGAAAAATAGTCAATTCTGAAAAATTGGGAAAAATATTTCAGATTTCAGGACACCTTAGAAACACTAGGGTTAAATGTGACCTTCAAAGTCTGCCCACATAAGAAGTATTAAAAGTTTCACTCTTTAGGAACCCAGGAAAATTTTTCCTCATTCATATTTTTAATTAATATATAAAGTACCGCCCTGTGTATTGCAAGTTGATGACACCAACTAGTCCTTAGAAGGGCAGATGCTTTAAGGGAGCAGAATTGGTAAACCAGAATTATAAAAGATGATCCACTAAGTTATGGCGAGTTTTATTGCAAAGAAATAAAAGAGGCTCTAAATCTGGTTAGATGAACAAATGCCCATTAAAAATGATACCTTCAAGAAGACTAGACAGCAAGTAATAATTTAATGGTACAACAGTATTATAGTTTGCTAGTGATTGAACTTGCTCGGTGATTTATATATTTTTTTTCCAGTGTGAGATAAGAAAATGAGACTTTGGTAAGGACTTGTAGAGGTTATGCTTTTCACTTTTCTGCCTGTAGAATAGTCTGAGAGTGTTTGGTTAAGACTTTCTCTTATTCTCTAGGCAGAAATAAAATTGCTGAACTTTTATAGAAATGTTGACCTCTAAATAATACTTCCAGCCTAGACTGCACGTTCCATAAATCTTGTGCAAAAGTGTGAACTGATCCTTTGCCAGCTGCTGGAATTACCTATGCCCAGTGGTAGCAAGCTTTTTTTTTTTTTTTTTTTTTTGCGGTACGCGGGCCTGTCACTGTTGCGGCCTCTCTCGTTACGGAGCACAGGCTCCGGACGCGCAGGCTCAGCGGCCATGGCTCACGGGTCTACCGCTCCGCGGCATGTGGGATCCTCCCGGACAGGGGCACGAACTCGTGTCCCCTGCATCGGCAGGCGGACTCTCGACCACTGCGCCACCAGGGAAGCCCTAGCAAGCATATTTAATCCAACATTTTCTGCATCTTTATCTTTCATTATTTTGTTTACTTTAAATACATAAATGAATATCCATGTGTAAGAAATACGATTATTTTCAAAGATATTTTGTGCCAAAATGGCTAATAAGCAATATGATTTCTATAATTATAAATGAATACTAAAACTATAAATGGGTCCTGCCTTTGGACCCATATCCTACAGAACACACAGATTCTTCCTCCCTACTTATTTATGTTTCTGTGTAAATAAGCAACATTCTTAAACATTCTGGGGTAAGGAATAGAAGTTTCTCTTTTACCTTTATTGTCTAGTCTTTGACTAGCCTCAGGTCTTAGAATCTGAAATGAATCATTAGGTTTTCAGTTGACTTAGACTGAAGAAAGAACCTAATTGCACATTTTTGAAAGATTTTAAATATATAACATCTGCTGTCTTGGCTATAGATGATTTAATTTTTAACACATGCTTCCAAACTTTAACTTTTCTGCAAAGCAGCCGCATCAATTATTAATGCATCTGTATTTCCTCAAAGCAAGTCAGACTTAAGATCCTTCATAAATATTTAAGAATACTGCTGCAAAATAAACAGAAACTTTTACTGAACTTTTGAATGCAAGTTTGAGAACCAACTATTGCAAAAGCAATAAAAAGCAAGACAGACATGTTAAAGGTTCTAGAGAAGTGAAAAGAGCAGACACTGAAAGAACAGGGAGGCCAGATTTCTGCTATAACCCCCATTGTCTCAATTTTACAATGTGACTCTCATTGACTGCACAGTTAACTAATGGAATTAATGGATGTGGCCAAATTTAACTCAGGCCTGATTCACGATAGCACTTAATTTCTGATGGCTCACTTTTTCTCTTTCTTTCTCTTTCCCTCTCACATACACATTTCCATGTATCCTATAGTCTTTACCATTAATACTGACCAAGTTACTGAACGAATGAACACATGAATGTATAAAAATAGCTCTAACTTTCCTTTCTTATTATCATTAGCAAGTCTTCTGAGATAGATGTGTTGAATTGTGTCCCTTCTCCCACCCCCTCATGACATATGTTAAAGTTCTCGGGCACCTGTGAATGTGACCTTATTTGATAATAGGGTCTTTGCAGATGTAATCAAGTTTAGATGAGGTCACACTGAATTAGAGTGGGCTCTAATGCAATATGACTGGTGTCCTTATAGGAAGAGAAGAACCACACAAAAAGACACACAGGGAGAATATCATGTGCTAACAGAGGCAGGGATTGGAGTGATGCATCTACAAGCCAAAGGATGTCATTGTGGGCAATACTAGAAGCTGAGGGAAGGCATGGAACAGATTCTTCCCTAGAGCCTTCAGAAAAAGCATGGCCCCACTGACACCTTGATTTTAGACTTCTAGCCTCCAGAACTGTGAGAGAATGAATTTCTGTTGCTTTCAGCCACTCAGCTTATGGCACTTTGCTACAGCAGCCCTAGGCAACTAATACAGATACTGTAAGCAAATCTATCTTTTTCTCATTAAAAAAAATTATGAAATGAAACATATGTATAATGCATAGCATATATATACAGTTTAACAAATAATTATAAAGCAAGCATCCATCTGACCATCATTCAGGTGAGTAAACAAGATATTTCTAACTTCCTAAAAGGCTCTCTCTCTCTACCCCTTTATTATAGCCTACTCCCTTCCCCCAGGGATAACTCCTGCCTGATAATTGTTAGCTTTTCCTTATAGTTCCATCACCTATGTAATCATATTGTAAACAATATAGTTTAATTTTTGTACTGATAAATCTATTTTTAAAAAATTTATTTTATTTATTTATTTTTGGCTGCGTTGGGCCTTCGTTGCCACGCACGGGCTTTCTCTAGTTGCAGCGAGCAGGGGCTACTGTTCGTTGCGGTGCGCGGGCTTCTCATTGCGGTGGCTTCTCTTGTTTCTGAGCACGGGCCCTAGGTGTGCGGGCTTCAGTAGTTGTGGCACGTGGACTCAGTAGTGTGGCTCACGGGCTCCAAACCACAGGCTAGTAGTTGTGGCTCACAGGCTTGGTTGCTCCGTGGCAGGTGGGATCTTCCCGGACTAGGGCTCGCACTCGTGTCCCCTGCATTGGCAGGCGGATTCTTAATCACTGCGCCACCAGGGAAGCCCTGTACTGATAAATCTTAAAATAAGAATATATTCAGATGAACCTACCTGATGAAAATGCATTTTAGAGCTCTGCTTAGGCAAATTCACAAGTTACTAACTGATATATAAAAATTAAAACCAATATTCTGTAAAATCGTATTTTAAATAGGCATATTCATTCAGTTGATTTACTCATTGAACATTTACTATTACTGAGGACATGTCGAGTGAATTCTATCTTTCAGGAGTTTTCTAGAATAGAGATTAAAAATAATGTCAATAATTCCATTTTAACAAGTAAAATTAAATTTTTTATAGTCATACTTAATTGTTGCATCCATACACATTATACACATTGAGAGTTTGCGAGATTTAGTAGTATTCTTTGTAATGTAGAATACTTAGTCCATACAGTGGATTTTACTAATTTATAGATTAACTTTATTGATTCACATAAACAGGAGTGTATAGTTTCAGAGATGCTACACATTTTAATTTTTATTAAGTCACTAGCTTTATCTAGGTGTGTCTAGTTACTGAACTTGCTCTGTTTGTGCGTATGAATTTCTCTTGGTATCTCCATATATATTTATTGGGTTTTTTTTTAACACCTTTATTGGTATTTTTTAAATTTATTGTTAATAGAAGGTAAATAAATCTTTGTTTTGATTTCATAGACTGCTTACTGTACTATGTATTTAAACATTAAAATGTGCTATACTGTTAATGAGGACATAAAGGGATTCAAAGTAGTTTACTTTAACACTGAAATGTTTGTCAGTAGAATACATCAGAAGTTTTGCAAGGCACCAGAGCACAAGTATTTTCTGCCTTTTGAGAAACTCATGGTCCCCAGGAGAAAAGAATGGGTTGGCTAATGATTATAATATAATAATGCATCTGTAGTCCAGAAAAATTTTAAGTGCATATTGTAGTCCAGAGAAGAAAATCAATGAAAGCTACCTAAAGAGAAAGAAATTCGTTCACATAGGGAATGGCATTTAAAAAGCCATTCTTGTGTCTTGAAGAACAAGAATTTACAGACAGGACATCATAAAGTCAAAGAAGGGCAAAAGTGTATGGTCTGCATTGGATTTTTTAATGACAGGAAATACACCTAGATAACATTTATCTGTAAATATAAATGATCATTATTATTACCTTAAGCCAACTTTTAGTTGGTCTTGGAAAGTCACCAAATTTATTGATTATTATTTAGTTAACAGAAAATATAACTGACATGTAATTTGGTTGACTCTCTCACTATCACAACATTATTTCTAAATCCAGAACCCCTGGTATTGCACATTGCCAACTGCAAACTATTCCTCAAAAGCATTAATTAAAAGGGTAATAAAAAGTTCACTAATTTTTAAGGATTACATTTCTGAATTTTTAATATGAGAACTAAATTAATGCCTTTCTTATAAGGATAGGTCAATATGTTTTAGAAGTTTTAGTTCAGTGTAATTATCAAGTTTTCTTAAATTGCTCTTAAACCTGTCTTTGCCAAAGACTTTGAATTTTGACCTTGCTATTGACTCAATCAGCATTTCTCAAACATGGGCCAGTGAACCTCCATGAAATTTACTACCATAGTTGGGAGGCCATTTAGTTTTCTAGGGTTTTTAAAAATTTTAGAGGATCATGAAATGGAAATATAGAAAAAAAGCACTTTTTATAGATTAAAATACTGTTTCATAAAATGTTATTTAAAATGTAGTTGTAACAAAATTAATACATTAAAGATTGTAAGTAATTAGGTGATCAGTTATCTACATCCCCCCAAATTTATGTTCTTGGTAGCTTGAAAAGAAGGAATATTTTCATACCAAATACTACACATGCCTAAGTATAAAGTAGCTCTATAAGGCAATCATACATCCTTTATATTTGGCTTTTTTTCAAACATGCTTTTTTTATGTGCCTCTTTCTTCAAGGATTCTGATCCCTTTAAAAAATTCTTTAACTACTTTATAGTTCTTTTCCAATAATTTGATTAATTTAAATTCCTGAAATTAAACTTCTTCAGTCCCTCCCATGAGGAAACTTGCACAACCGTCTTAGATAGACTCATCCACCAGAGGGCAGAGAGCAGAGGCAAGAAGAACTACAATCGTGCAGCCTGTGGAACAAAAATCACATTCACAGAAATATAGACATGATGAAAATGCAGAGGGCTATGTACCAGATGAAGGAACAAGATAAAACCCCAGAAAAACAACTAAAAGAAGTGGAGATAGGCAACCTTCCAGAAAAAGAATTCAGAATAATGATAGTGAAGATGATCCAGGACATTGGAAAAAGAATGGAGACAAAGATCGAGAAGATGCAAGAAATGTTCAACAAAGACCTAGAAGAATTAAAGAACAAACAAACAGTGATGAACAATACAATAACTGAAATGAAAACTACACTAGAAGGAATCAATAGCAGAATAACTGAGGCAGAAGAACGGATAAATGACCTGGAAGACAGAATGGTGGAATTCACTACCATGGAACAGAATAAAGAAAAAAGAATGTAAAGAAATGAAGAGAGCCTAAGAGACCTCTGGGACAACAGTAAACGCAACAACATTCGCATTATAGGGGTCCCAGAAGGAGAAGAGAGAGAGAAAGGATCTGAGAAACTATTTGAAGAGATTATAGTCGAAAATTCCCTAACATGGGAAAGGAAATAGCCACCAAGTCCAGGAAGTGCAGAGAGTCCCACATAGGATACACCATGATCAAGTGGGATTTATCCCAGGGATGCAAGGATTCTACAATATACTTAAATCAATCAATGTGATGCACCATTTTAACAAATTGAAGAATAAAAACTACTTGATCATCTCAATAGGTGCAGAAAAAGCTTTTGATAAAATTCAACACCCATTTATGATAAAAACTCTCCAGAAAGTGGGCATAGAGGGAACCTACCTCAACATATTAAAGGCCATATATGACAAACCCACAGCCAACATCATTCTCAATGGTGAAAAACTGAAAGCATTTCCTCTAAGGTCAGGAGCAAGACAAGGATGTCCACTCTCACCATTATTATTTACCGTAGTTTTGGAAGTCCTAGCCACAGCAATCAGAGAAGAAAAAGAAATAAAAGGAATCCAAATCGGAAAAGATGAAGTAAAACTGTCACTGTTTGCAGATGATATGATACTATACATAGAGAATCCTAAAGATGCCACCAGAAAACTACTGGAGATACTCAATGAATTTGGTAAAGTTGCAGGATACAAAATTGATGCACAGAAATCTCTGGCATTCCTATACACTAATGATGAAAAATCTGAAAGAGAAATTATGGAAACAATCACATTTACCATTGCAGCTAAAAGAATAAAATACCTAGGGAGACAAAAGACCTGCATGCAGAAAACTATAAGACACTGATGAAAGAAATTTAAGATGATACCAACAGATGGAGAGATATACCATGTTCTTGGATTGGAAGAGTCAATATTGTGAAAATGACTCTACTACCCAAAGCAATCTACAGATTCAATGCAATCCCTATCAAATTACCAGTGGCATTTTTTACAGAACTAGAACAAAAAATCTTAAAATTTGTATGGAGACACAAAAGACCCCAAATAGCCAAAGTGGTCTTGAGGGAAAAAAGCGGAGCTGGTGGAATCAGACTCCGTGACTTCAGACTATACTACAAAGCTACAGTAATCAAGTGAATATGGTACTGGCATAAAACCAGAAATATAGATCAATAGAGCAAGATAGAAAGCCAGAGATAAGCCCACGCACCTATGGTCAACTAATCTATGACAAAGGAGGCAAGGATATACAATGGAGAAAAGACAGTCACTTCAATAAGTGGTGCTGGGAAAACTGGACAGCTACATGTAAAAAAATGAAATTAGACCACTCCCTAACACTATACACAAAAATAAACTCAAAATGGATTAGAGACCTAAATGTAAGACCAGAAATTATAAAACTCTTAGAGTAAAACATAGGAAGAACACTCTTTGACATAAATCACAGCAAGATCTTTTTTGATCCACCTCCTAGAGTAATGGAAATAAAAACAAATATAAACAAATGGGACCTAATGAAACTTCAAAGCTTTTGCGCAGCAAAGGAAACTATAAACAAGACGGAAAGACAACCCTCAGAATGGGAGAAAATATTTGCAAATGAATAAACAGACAAAGGATTAACATACAAAATATATAAACAGCTCATGCAGCTCAATATTAAAAAAACAAATAACCCAATCCATAAATGGGCCGAAGACCTAAATAGACATTTCTCCAAAGAAGACATACAGATGGCCAAGAAGCACATGAAAAGCTGCTCAACATCACTAATTATTAGAGAAATGCAAATCAAAACTACAGCGAGGTATCACCTCACACCAGTTAGAATGGGCATCATCAGAAAATCTGTAAACAACAAATGCTGGGGAGGGTGTGGAGAAAAGGGAACTCTGTTGCACTGTTGGTGGGAATGTAAATTGATACAGCCACTATGGAGAACAGTATGGAGGTTCCTTTAAAAACTAAAAATAGAATTACCATATGATCCAGCAATCCCACTACTGGGCATATACCCAGAGAAAACCATAATTCAAAAAGACACATGCACCCCAATGTTCATTGCAGCACTATTTACAAAGCCAGGTCATGGAAGCAACCTAAGTGCCCATCGACAGATGAATGGATAAAGAAGATGTGATACATATATACAATGGAATGTTACTCAGCCATAAAAAGGAATGAAATTGGGTCATTTGTTGAGTCGTGGATGGATCTAGAGACTATCACACAGAGTGAAGTAAATCAGAAACAGAAAAACAAATATCGTATATTAACGCATATATGTGGAACCTAGAACAATGGTACAGATGAACCAGTTTGCAGGACAGAAATTCAGACACAGATGTAGAGAACAAATGTATGGACACCAAGGGGGGAAAGCAGCGGGGGATGGGGCTGGTGGTGTGATGAATTGGACAATTGGGACATGTGTACACTGATGTGTATAAAATTGATGACTAATAAGAACCTGCTATATAAAAAAATAAATTAAAAATATTCAAAAATTCAAAAAAAAAATAATGTGCTCATCCTTAATTTTTTCTTTCCCCCCCGGGTTGCAGAAATGTTCTTAGATGGCAGTTTCTTAGAGCTTTGTGTGTTTCCTCAGTTTGTATTAGTTTTTATGTTAGTTTTTCAACTTGATATTTCCATGTAACCCTAATAATACAAATGCAAATTTCACACCTAGGATAGCACAGGTTTAAGGTTTGAATTTCTCTTATTAGACTCTATCCACATACTGTCCCCACCCACTATCTTCTTTTGCTCAACTCTGGTAGAGATAAGCTTTCCTTGTGGATTCCCTAAACTAATGGCTATTTTCAGTATCAGTCAGATGCAGCCTTTCCATATTTCTGGCTTTTTATGCAGGGTCTTACATCTAGCTTTCTACCTTGCACAAGCCCAAGCTTATTCAGTTTCCATGTGAGTGGTAAACTTCCTCCGGCCAATATCCAAGTCTCTTTGACCTTCTGCAGCATTAGCTTATGTGTTCTTTATTCTGGCTTTGACTCCCGTCTTCATTTTTAAAAACTTCTAGTATTTATTTCAAGTGTGACAATATTTTAAATATTTTGGTATGCTTCATACTTTCTATATTATTGTTGCCAAGGGCTGAGAAAGAGGAAAGAGAGGGTGTATTTTTCAAGTTGCTAAATTGCTAGAACTAGAATTAGATATTTTGGGTAAAGTTATGGAACGATTTGGGGATGACCCTGTCAGAGAAGGTTTTACAGTGTAAATAACTGAGAGATAAGTAGCAAAGGATGATGGTGGAAGGATGGGGTAGATATAACTTTTCTGGTAACAGTGGAAAATTAAGGAACAAGTCAGAAGAAAGAGTCTTGGGGACATATGAACATGTAAGAACCAGTAGAGAAAGAGGTGTCAGTGAGGGAGATAGAGCAGCCAGATATTGAAGTAAGAGATTCAGGAAACTGCCGTCACCAAAACCTCGGGCGGGGGAGATTTCAGGAAAAAGTAGGGTACAGAACAGTGTTAGGGATCATAACTGGGAAAAGCTCATTGGATTTGGCATCCAGACAGTTATTAGCAATCTTCCTCACTTCAGTTGACAGCAACCCTATCCTTTCAGTGCTCAACCAAACAACCTGAAGCCATCTCTGACTTATGGAGCTCTTTCTCACAAGACAGATATCCAGTTCATCAGGAAATTCTATTTACCTGGCCTTCAAAATGTATCCGTACTGGACTACTTCTTTCCACTACTCTATTTAAAACACAAACTGAATCTCTCCCTTCCATTCCCAACTATTCCAATACTGGTTACTCTGCTCTTATTTTCCCACAGTATTTCTTATACTAGATAGTTTCCTCATTTATTACAATGATTACTTATTGTCTGTCTTCTCTCACTAGAATATGAGTTCCATGAGGGCAGGGCTCCTCTTCTGTGTTCCAAGGGCTTAGAGCATCAGCACCTGGCACATAGTAGTCACTTAATATATGTTGAATAAACACATTATACTTTTGTTGTGTATTTAACTAAAATTTGATTCAAGTTTATAATTGGAGCTGTATATTTTAGGTCTATGAACCAAATTCAATTCTAGAATGAATTCAAGCAGTATTTTAGTAAAAAACAATCTTTTATCCTGTTATAACAATTCTGTGCTCAAGAATTGCTACATTCATCATATCCCAGAAATTAGAGTCCACATACTACTACTAGAAGCAATTTTTATCTTGTGCTCTAATTAAATCAAATACTTTAGCCAAAGTTTTAAATTATGAGATTAAAAATATTCACAGAAAAAAAAAAAAAAAAGCCTGGTGGGGCTTCCCTGGTGGTGCAGGGGTTGAGAGTCCGCCTGCCAGTGCAGGGGACACGGATTCGTGCCCCGGTCCGGGAAGATCCCACATGCTGCGGAGCGGCTGGGCCCATGAGCCGTGGCCGGTGAGCCTGTGCGTCCGGAGCCTGTGCTCTGCAACGGGAGAGGCCACAATAGTGAGAGGCCCGCGAACCGCAAAATAATATATATATATATATATATATTCACAGAAATGAATACTTTATGTAACATTACTTCTAAGTGCTTATCCAGTAAACAAGAATATTCAAATTAGAAAAAAAGAGTGCATATATTCAAGGACTCACAACATGTTCTTTGGACAAGCTCATTCAACACACATTATTGTTGAATGTATGTAGACATTTAAATAATAAGGTTGTGACATGAATACAATTTTTCATTGATGCAAAATATAAATTTATTCCATTATATCAGCAATTCATATAGAATCTCTTTGTCACAAGGCATTTAAAATATTATTTTTTCCTGAAAAATCCTAATAAGAACTTCTAGCCTCTCCTTGAGTTAAGAAACTGACCTCACACTTTCTTCCTTTCTTCCCTCCCTCCCTCCATCACTTCTTTTTTCTTTATTTTTTGTCTTACTCCCCACCTCACATCTTTGTTCATTGACTGAAGAGTCAATGCCTACTCTAGAAATGAGCAAATGAAATTACAATGAACTACTATGCTTAACTTGTCCTGCAGAGTTCACTGCACAGTTTTGGTTCATCATTATTTTCCAATAGGTCGTTCTTCTTCGATGAATATAATTGCATTGACTTCCTACCAAGTAGTGTAATTCTCAACTTCTTCTCTCTCACACCTCTCTTACACATCTAGGAATCGAGCCCACATCCATTTTCTAATCATCAGAGTTGATACTCATTTGTAGCTCCCTCAGCATTCAGATCATTTGTCTCTTGGGCTCAGGGGTCTATTTATTTTCTATTGCTTGGCCACTTGAAACCTCAGAATAGAGACTTCAAAGGCTGTGATCTGTGGCTTTTCTTATGATTTGCACATGCTAAGCTTACTGGGTGTATTAACATCACACCTTGGACACAAACAAATGAAACAAGATGAACACAAGTGAAAACAAGATCCAGAACTCTAAGGACATTACTGTTGATGGAAGTTAATAGAGAGAAATCAACCCAGCCGAGTAATGTAAAAGCAGCTCTTACTCTTTGCTCATTCAGATATCGAATCAAGAAAACACTGAAGTCTAATTTTCTTTTTTCTTTGCAAGTTTTACCATCTCTTAAAGCCCTGTAATTCAATC
Source organism: Grampus griseus (assembly GCF_964374135.1). Taxonomy (NCBI): domain Eukaryota; kingdom Metazoa; phylum Chordata; class Mammalia; order Artiodactyla; family Delphinidae; genus Grampus; species Grampus griseus. The sequence continues at coordinate 43,862,511 of NC_139007.1, forward strand.
TTGAAAAATTTTGAATGTTAAAGTTGATTTTCAAAATTTAAAAGAAAATATAGACTCCTTTTCTGGCTAGAAGCACATCAAGTTTAAAAATGGTGAGAAAAAGCATTATGTCTTTCTCCTCCTTTTCCTTTTCCTTTCTCTCTCTCCTCACTCCCTTTTTTCTTTCTCCTCCATTCCTTTCTCCTTGTCTTATTCTTTTAATCCCTTGTCCCCCCCAAATATTTATGTGAATGAAGCAAACTATATTCCAATTTGATAATTTGGCATTTTGTATTTTTAATTGCATCTTTTCTCCATGAAAATTTTAGAGTGAATTTATCTTGGGGGATGAAATTACCCCACTTTTTGAAATATAGTGAAGGCTAACAACATAAGCATATCCATGACATTTTCACCTGCTGTCAATATAATTTGGTTACAGTGATAAACAAATATGTTTAAGATAACAATAAGCTAAAACCTATAGGTAACATAGCTTATTTTCAAAGGAGACATATGGATGGCTAATAGGTACATGAAAAGATGTTCAACATTACTAATTATCAGGGAAATACAAATCAAAACCACATTGAGATATCACCTCGCACCTATCAGAATGGCATCATCAAAAAGAAAACAAACAACAAGTGTTGGTAAGGATGTGGAGAAAGGGAACCTTTGTACGCTGTTCATGGGAATGTAAATTGGTGCACCCATATGGAAAACATTATGGAGGTTCATCAAAAAATTTAAAAAAGAACTATTATATGATTCAGCCATTCTACTTCTGGGTGTTTATCTAAAGAACAAAAAAACACTAACTCAAAAAGATATCTGTACCCCCATGGTCATTGCAGCATTATTTACAATAGCCAACATATGGAAACAACCTAAGTGTCCATTGATGGGTGAATGAATACAGAAAAAATACGTATATAAGCGGAATATTATTGTCATGAAAAAGAATGAAATCTTGCCATTTGTGACAACATGGATGGACCTTTAGGGCATTGTGCTAAGTGAAATAAGTCAGACAGAGAAAGACAAATACCCTATGATCTCACTGAAATGTGGAATCTAAAAGACAAATAAACAAAACACATACCAAAAAAACCCCCAAAAGCCAAGCTCATAGGTACAGAGAACAGATTAGTGGTTGCCAGAGGCAGGGAGTGGAGAATGAGTGAAATGGGTGAAGGGAGTCAAAGGTACATTCCAGTTGTAAAATAAATAAGTCACCTGTTTATAGTTAGTGTACAGCATGGTGCTTATAGTTAATAATACTATATTGCATATTTGAAAGTTGCTAAAAGAATGAATCTTAAAAGTTCTCATCACAAGAAAAAAAAGTTTGTAACTATATATAGTGATGGAGATTAACTAGACTTACTTTGGTAATAATTTTGCAATATATACAAATACTGAATCATTTTGTTGTACATCTGAAACTAATATAATGTTATATGTCAATTATGCGTAATTAAAAGAAAACATAGTAGCATATACAATTCAGTTTCATTTTTATGAGAACTAAAAGTCAAATAGGACAGCAGATCTTTGTATTTACATAGTAGAATAAGAAGAACACATTTTAAACAACATTTTCAAAGTATAAATATAGAAAACATTTGTAAAGCTTAATATAATTTTGTGATAATTTCTAGAATTATGCTACTCCTCCAAGTTTGGTGATAATGTTGTAAAAAGTTGATAACTTCAGTAATGATTGCCAAATTATCTTATTTAATGAAACCAGAGTGATGCCAAAATTATTCTTTTCATTGTGCAATTTTTTCATAATTTTAAATAGTGACCTTCTGTCAAACAATTAAAAATCCCAATGAAAGAGTATGTTTTCTTTGAAATCATCCTTTTCTATTCTCTGTACCCTTTCTTCACATCTTGTTTGCTGATAGTGGAATAGAAGGGAATTGGGAAGCTGAAGTTGAGAAAAACTAATTTTTGGAAATTTGTATCATATTGAAAATCAAATTAATGAACATAGGTGATTCCAGATCATACCAGAATTTCTACAGTTCCCCAACAAGTTACTTCTTAACCTAGAAAAGGTCCTTTGTATAGCTAATAATCATAAACCTACATTCTCTAGAGAGTTGTTTGAACTTGTTCTCTCTTGTCATATGAGAATTGTACATACAAGAGGAAAAAAGTAACATGACAAGGTCGCCAGTCCTATAACTTGTCCATGTGCAAATATTTGCTGATGAATTCAAAGAAGGTAGACTTGACCTTTAACATGAAGCTCTGATGGAAACCAAGCGAGAAACAAAACCCATGTTGTACCACCTGTATTATTTTAATCATCAGTATCTATGTAAATCTACTAAATACAGTGCTTCAGCCCTTAAGCATTTTATAATTTAGTCATCTGTATTATCTTTATTTTATTGTCATAATATCTATACCTCATAATATTTAGTATTAAAAATAATATATCTTAAGTGATGCTTATAAGCTATATATGTCTGAAATAAGGGCAAGCAAACCTCAGAAACAGAAGATATCTTTTGGGGAGGATATGGGATTAAAAAGGTACACAAAATAGCATGGTTTGTAAAAAATTTTGCTTTCTTATATCTTAGTGCTTTAATGTAGTTCTATATTTATATTTTTCTTTGTGACTTTATTAAAAAATAAACAGCTAGTGTGTTTCCTGTTTAGGGGCATTTAATTGCCCCTATAGGCTTTGCTACAAAAAATAATCTTAGAGAAGCAAAACTTAAGGCTTTTTCTAATTTCTATTTAGTCTCCCTCTGTGTAGATCCAAGTCACAACCCAGCAAATAGTACAATTTTTTTTTTTCTGAACTTCCTTATGGTACCTTCACTAAGCCATTGTTAATTGCACAATATATTTAGTTAATCAAAGATTTTACTGGTTATATTTCCCAACTGAACCTTTAGTCATTTTTCTTGCAAAACTCCAATCTCGATTTTCCATTTGAAAATGATAATCATGACTAGGAATAAAGTGATTTTGCTAGGCTACTTGGAGAAGTATGCAGTGGTTTCGACTGCCTCTATATCCCAGTTTTTTGTTTTTTTGTTTTTTTGGTTTTTTTGCGGTACGCGGGCCTCTCATTGTTGTGGCCTCTCCCGTTGCGGAGCATAGGCTCTGGACGCGCAGGTTCAGCGGCCATGGCTCATGGGCCCAGCCGCTCCGCGGCATGTGGGATCTTCCTGGACCGGGGCACGAACCCGTGTCCCCTGCATCGGCAGGCGGACTCTCAACCACTGCGCCACCAGGGAAGCCCTATATCCCAGTTTTTGAAACTCTCTGCACTTCTTTGAAATCAGCTCTCTTCTTGGAAAAAGCTATGCTGCTGTTCAGGCTGTGCTCTTTAATCAACAGCAAAAATCATGCAAAATAAACTTTATAAGTTTATATAAATATAGTAGTACTTTGTCATTTTAAGCATGAGCAATTCTGTAACAAAAGCATAATTTATTCAGTCATATAATTATCTTTTTATTGAGAGCCCTGTAAGGTGGACATGAAGACTACCAAAGCAGGAGCTCTGCCCTCCAGGAGCCCACAGTTTAGCGGAGGTCTCAAAGATACACACACGATTACAAAACAACTAAGTAAGTGGTATTGATGACAGAAAAATGCACCGGCTCTGGAGTGACTGTCCTTCTTGTCTGGGTGTCAAATGTCAGAGAAAATTGTATGAAGATTGTAATGTTTTGGCATCCACGTGAAGACAGAGAAATAATTGACTGAGAGAGAAGGGTGAAGGGAAGCATTCAGTCACAAAAAGCTGAGGACACACAGGCTTACTGCAAAGAGATTGATGCTTAAGTTTGCATGGCTCCTTCACTGGCGTGGGCTCCTTCCAAGGTGAAAAACATCAGAGGTGGCACAGTAGAGCAAATGGGCCAGTTGAGGAATGTAAAAAAGCTGTGGGAATTTGAACCAGATCTCATGTAAATCATTTAATCTTTTTGTGCCTCCATTTTGCCATCTTTATTTTCATCTCTATCACAGGGCCAATTAACTGCAAGAATCCAGCTGGAAAATTCTAACAATATTTAGCTATATTTAGCTAACAATATTTACTAGGTTGAATTTTTAGGGCTCCCTGACTACCGTGATTCTTTTACATCTCCTTGTCTACTTCCTTCATCCTACCCTTATCCACCAAATAGCCAGGTTACCCCACAGTTCACTACCTATTCCCCCTCTTAAAGGCTAAAATTGTCTATGATTTCAGTAAACTTTGTCCCTGAGTTACTTATAGAAAGAAACAGTTTCATTTTACCACAAAGGACAAGAAGCTCAAATGTTGAAATAAATTTTCTTTGCTATTATTTATTTTGGATTGGGGGAGGCATTAGTAAGAGCCTTGTTCTTCAAAGTCCTTAACCTCACAACAATTCTAGAGTTTCCCAGTCTTTCATCTCCTCTTGGAAAAAGCTGTTTTTAATTCAGAAACAATAGAAAATTTGTCCTTAAACAATCCAGAGGGAATCCATAGAAAGACTTGTCTGTTTAAAGGAAATCAGAAGAAAGAGTATTAAACAAATCATATTTCATCCATGAACTATTTCAAGAATCTGTTTTTTAAAACAAAAAAGCCAAGTTTCACTGAAAATTCCTCTAGTTCTTAACTTTCCTTCTATTAAAGGTGCCCTTTCTTCCTCTGACTATACAGCTCATGGATAGTGAGCTCATAGAAAACAGGAGAGAGAGAGAGAGAGAGAGATTTTAAAAGACGAATACTTACAGGTAGCTTGGTTATGAGAAGGTAGGGTATTTATGAAGACAAAATTGATAATCTGATAATCTGCTAATATACTGCTTTGATACAACTTGCAGTCCTATTATATCCTACCATGTGTGAATCCATCACAAACAGTCTTACCCCAGTCTCAAGGTTGACTGTAGGACACATGCTTTGAGCTAATGTCACACAGGAGATCAGCTATTTCTCACTGTGGTCCCGCCATTGGCACCTTGCAGAGAGCTTGTTAACAGCACCACTGCAGAGTGGATTGGCTTATCATTAAATACTGGCCTAAAATAGTGCCCAGATTTTGCTTTATGTCATCAAATACTAGAAAATTCCACACTTACAGGTGGGATAGCTGAAGAATGGAATCAATATCTAGATACAGGAATAGAAATTAAAATGGATTTTGGCTTAGATCATAGCATATCGAGATAACTTTCATTCCAAGGTTTTTCAATTGAATGCAGTTATTATAAGCATGTAGAAGGAAAAAAATGTTCCTGGGTTTTTATGTTCGTTTTGTCCTGGAAAAAATTGAAAAATAGCTGACTTACCATTTTCTTCCTTTTTTTTTTTTGCAAAAGAAGAAAGGCCTTCAGAGTTGAAGTACTGGTGACCTTTCAAAGGAATTATGCAGGCAGACATGCAGGGCTGTTCTAATGCTGGTGGTGTGGTACAATCAGTTTTACTTGAAGAAGAGCCCTCTAGGCTGCAGGGTAACTAGCTTAATAGCTTTTCAAGAGGACAAATCTGATACAAGACCTTAAAATGCACTTTACGTATTTAAGTATTAAATGGGCGCATGGGGGAACTCCTGTGGTTGCACCGAGGTGGATAAAGACACATTGCAGATATGGGCAGCTATGACTTGCTACACTCCCACCTGCACAGATATTGCTCTGCTTGCCAGCCAGTTTGGATTTGTGAATTGGCAGTTTTTCCTCAGTATTCCCAAGTCCAGGGTCCTCTGTATGAAGCTAGTTGCCTTGGAAATACATCTGCTTTCTCTTTGTTTTACATGCTCATTTTTTCTCACCTTTTGCCCACTTCGCTTGGTTAAATTATCCTTGAACATCACCACTAGAATATTGAGGGCTGCCTCTACCCGGAGCCTGGAGGGTTTTTTACTATCAGATGTTATCTCCATTGGTAGGAGCCAGGAGAAGCGGTCTGAGTACAGCACACTGAAATGTAGCTGCGACTGTGGCTGTAGTTTAAAGATAACTTCAGTCTTGGTGTAAAATGTTATTTTGTGCATGTAAATTTGAGGGATATTATAGCATCGTGCTTAAGCGCCCTGTTCACTTGGGTTACAATGCCAGGCCTACCTCTTCTTTGCAGACCTATTTAACTTTTTCAAGCCTCAGTGTTGTCATCTGGAACTCAGGAATTAAAATGATATTTATCTCATAGTGTTGTGATAATTAAATAGTCTAAGCAAAGTGGTCAGCACAGAGCCTGGCACATAGTTCTCAATAAACAATGGTTATTTTTTTACTGAATAAACCAAAGATGCTTTCCATTTCTTAACTATTTTATTAGGCAATTGCACTATCTTTGTGTTTAACTTAATTTTATTTTTACTTTAAAAAAAATTAAGAGAAGCATTGCCTCCATCAGTTGCAATGAACTTACATTTATTAAAAAGATAAAACAAAAATATTTGACTGATTTCTGGGGCAGTGGAGGTAGAGAAGGTGAAGTCGCATGAGCCAGTAAATGGTTCTGGAATCAATGCAGAAGTTGCCTAATCTTGGACTAGAACACTCTAGAGGAAAGAGGCTAGATCAAAAGTCACAAACAGAGCTCACCATTGGAGGAGAGGTCTTGGTAAGTTATGAAACACAGGCAGAGAAAGAGAAAATTTCCAAACCCAAAGGTCTAACACAGCTATGAGACTTATCAGAATAACTTTTTTTTTTTCCTCTTGAAGCACTGGTGAAGTCTGATAATAGTTATTATTCATTCAGCAAACATGTAGCAAGTACTCATAAACACTAGGAAGTTCTCCTGTTGACTCTCTTTCTGGCTTTGCACTAAGTGTGAGAGATAGAAAGGCAAGTTAGGGTCTCTGCCCACAAAGAAGGCAGAGTATGTAATTTTATTAGTTATAGATTAATATAATTCTAAGAAAATTATTTTATAGAAGGGATGAAAGAAGGCATTGAGATAATGATTCTATTATATCAGTAAGAATAACCAGTGAGAACTGCTATTTTTAAAATCTAAATTAAGTACTTTTTGATTATTAGCTATCAAAGCACATTATAAAGTTACAAGAATTCAAACAGCTTGGTGGGGTCGTGAGACCAAAGATCAGTGGAACAGAAGAGCTAGCAGACAAGATTGTTAGAAAGGCATGGTTTCAATGTCTGAAGGGGCCAGTGTTGTGATACTGTATCTGTGAGCAAGAGGTTCTAAAGCAACTACCTGGATGTATTTTTTTCTTTAATAGATCTTATTCTATTCATTTAAAAACTGGGACATACAAAAAAGGGACTACGTATTGAGAAATCTCACTTACTCTGATGTCAATCAGTGTATATTTTCTTTATTTTTTTAAACATCTTTATTGGAGTATAATTGTTTACAATGGTGTGTTAGTTTCTGCTTTATAACAAAGTGAATCAGTTATACATACACATATGTTCCCATATCTCTTCCCTCTTGCGTCTCCCTCCCTCCCACCCTCCCTATCCCACCCCTCTAGGTGGTCATGAACTACCAAGCTGATCTTCCTGTGTTATGCGGCTGCTTCCCACTAGCTATCTGTTTTACGTTTGGTAGTGTATATATGTCCATGCCACTCTCTCACTTTGTCACAGTTTACCCTTCCCCCTTCCTATATCCTCAAGTCCATTCTCCAATAGGTCTGTGTCTTTATTCCCATCTTACCCCTAGGTTCTTCATAACCTTTTTTTTTATTTTCTTAGATTCCATATGTATGTGTTAGCATATGGTATTTGTTTTTCTCTTTCTGACTTACTTCACTCTGTATGACAGACTCTAGGTCCATCCACCTCACTACAAATAACTCAGTTTCATTTCTTTATATGGCTGAGTAATATTCCATTGTATACATGTGCCACATCTTCTTTATCCATTCATCTGTTGATGGACACTTAGGTTACTTCCATGTCCTGGCTATTGTAAATAGAGCTGCAATGAATATTTTGGTACATGACTCTTTTTGAATTATGGTTTTCTCAGGGTATATGCCCAGTAGTGGGATTGCTGGGTCATATGGTAATTCTATTTTGAATTTTTTAAGGAACCTCCATACTGTTATCCATAGTGGCTGTATCAATTTGCATTCCCACCAACAGTGCAGCAGTGTTCCATTTTCTCCACACCCACTCCAGCATTTATCATTTCAAGATTTTTTGATGATGGCCATTCTGACTGGTGTGAGATGATATCTCATTGTACTTTTGATTTACACTTCTCTAATGATTAGTGATGTTGAGCATCATTTCATGTGTTTGTTGGCAATCTGTATATCTTCTTTGGAGAAATGTCTATTTAGATCTTCTGCCCATTATTGGATTGGGTTGTTTTTTTTTTTGTTATTGAGCTGCATGAGCTGCTTGTAAATTTTGGAGATTAATCCTTTGTCAGTTGCTTCATTTTCAAATATTTTCTCCCATTCTGAGGGTTGTCTTTTGGTCTTGTTTATGGTTTCCTTTGCTGTGCAAAAGCTTTTAAGTTTCAGTAGGTCCCATTTGCTTATTTTTGTTTTTATTTCCATTTCCCTAGGAGGTGGGTCAAAAAAGATCTTGCTGTGATTTATGCCATAGAGTGTTCTGCCTATATTTTCCTCTAAGAGTTTGATAGTGTCTGGCCTTACATTTAGGTCTTTAATCCATTTTGAGTTTATTTTTGTGTATGGTGTTAGGGAGTGTTCTAATTTCATACTTTTACATGTACCTGAACAGTTTTCCCAGCACCACTTATTGAAGAGGCTGTCCTTTCTCCACTGTATATTCTTGCCTCCTTTATCAAAGATAAGATGTCCATATGTACGTGGGTTTACCTCTGGGCTTTCTATCCTGTTCCATTGACCTATATTTCTGTTTTTGTGCCAGTACTATACTATCTTGTTTACTGTAGCTTTGTAGTATAGTCTGAAGTCAGGGAGCCTGATTCCTCCAGCTCCGTTTTTCTTTCTCAACATTGCTTTGGCTTTTCGGGGTCTTTTGTGTTTCCATACAAATTGTGAACGTTTTTGTTCTAGTTCTGTGAAAAATGCCAGTGGTAGTTTGATAGGGATTGTAATGAATCTGTAGATTGCTTTGGGTAGTAGAGTCATTTTCACAATGTTGATTATTCCAATCTGAGAACATGGTATATCTCTCCATCTATTTGTATCATCTTTATTTCTTTCATCAGTGTCTTATAATTTTCTGCATACAGGTCTTTTGTCTCCTTAGGTAGATTTATTCCTAGATATTTTATTCTTTTTTGGTGCAATGGTAAATGGGAGTGTTTTCTTAATTTCACTTTCAGATTTTTCATCATTAGTGTATATGAATGCCAGAGATTTCTGTGCATTAATTTTGTATCCTGCTACTTTACCAGATTCACTGATTAACTCTAGTAGTTTTCTGGTAGCATCTTTAGGATTCTCTATGTCTAGTATCATGTCATCTGCAAACAGTGACAGCTTTATTTCTTCTTTTCCGATTTGGATTCCTTTTATTTCTTTTTCTTCTCTGATTACTATGGCTAAAACTTCCAAAACTATGTTGAATAAGAGTGGTGAGAGTGGGCAGCCTTGTCTTGTTCCCGATCTTAGTGGAAATGGTGTCAGTCTTTCACCATTGAGGACGATGTTGGCTCTGGGTTTGTTATATATGGCCTTTATTATGTTGAGGAAAGTTCCCTCTATGCCTACTTTCTGCAGGGTTTTTATCATAAATCGGTGTTGAATTTTTCTGAAAGCTTTTTCTGCATCTATTGAGATGATCATATGGTTTTTCTCCTTCAATTTGTTAATATGTTGTATCATGTTGATTGATTTGCATATATTTAAGAATCCTTGCATTCCTGGAATAAACCCCACTTGATCATGGTGTATGATCCTTTTAATGTGCTGTTGGATTCTGTTTGCTAGTATTTTGTTGAGGAGTTTTGCATCTATGTTCATCCGTGATATTGGCCTGTAGTTTTCTTTCTTTGTGACATCTTTGTCTGCTTTTGGTATCAGGGTGATGGTGGCCTCGTAGAATGAGTTGGGGAGTGTTCCTCCGTCTGGTATATTTTGGAAGAGTTTGAGAAGGATAGGTGTTAGCTCTTCTCTAAGTGTTTGATAGAATTCGCCTGTGAAGCCATCTGGTCCTGGGCTTTTGTTTGTTGGAAGACTTTTAATTACAGTTTCCATTTCAGTGCTTGTGATTGGTCTGCTCATATTTTCTATTTCTTCCTGGTTAGTCTCGGCAGGTTGTGCATTTCTAAGAATTTGTCCATTTCTTCCAGGTTGTCCATTTTATTGGCATAGAGTTGCTTGTAGTAATCTCTCATGATCCTTTTGTATTTCTGCAGTGTCAGTTGTTACTCCTTTTTCATTTCTAATTCTATTGATTTGAGTCTTCTCCCTTTTTTTCTTGATGAGTCTGGCTAATGGTTTACCAATTTTGTTTATCTTCTCAAAGAACCAGCTTTTAGTTTTATTGATCTTTGCTATCATTTCCTTCACTTGTTTTTAATTTATTTCTGATCTGATCTTTATGATTTCTTTCCTTCTGCTAACTTTGGTTGTTTTTTGTTGTTGTTGTTGTTCTTCTTTCTCTAATTGCTTTATGTGCAAGGTTAGGTTGTTTATTTGAGATGTTTCCTGTTTCTTAAGGTAGGATTATATTGCTATAAACTTCTTTCTTAGAACTGCTTTTGCTGCATCCCATAGGTTTTGGGTTGTCGTGTTTTCATTGTCATTTGTTTCTAGGTATTTTTTGATTTCCTCTTTGATTTCTTCAGTGATCTCTTGCTAATTAAGTAGGGTATTGTTTAGCCTCCATGTATTTGTATATTTTACAGATCTTTTCCTGTAATTAATATCTAGTCTCATAGCATTGTGGTCGGAAAAGATCCTTGATACGATTTCAATATTCTTAAATTTACCAAGGCTTGATTTGTGACCCAAGATATGATGTCCTGCAGAATGTTCCATGAGCACTTGAGAAAAATGTGTATTCTGTTGTTTTTGGATGGAATGTCCTATAAATATCAATTAAGTCCATCTTGTTTAATGTATCATTTAAAGCTTGTGTTTCCTTATTTATTTTCATTTTGGATGATCTGTCCATTGGTGAAAGTGGGGGTGTTAAAGTTCCCTACTCTGATTGTGGTACTGTCGATTTCCCCTTTTATGGCTGTTAGTATTTGCCTTATGTATTGAGGTGCTCCTATGTTGGGTGCATAAATATTTACAATTGTTATATCTCCTTCTTGGACTGATCCCTTGATCATTATGTAGTGTTCTTCTTTGTCTCTTCTAATAGTCTTTATTTTAAAATCTATTTTGTCTGATATAAGAATTGCTACTCCAGTTTTCTTTTGATTTCCATTTGCATGGAATATCTTTTTTCATCCCCTCACTTTCAGTCTGTGTATGTCTCTTGGTCTGAAGTGGTTCTCTTGTAGACAGCATATATATGGGTCTTGTTTTTGTATCCATTCAGCCAGTCTGTGTCTTTTGGTGGGAGCATTTAATCCATTTAAATTTAAGGTAATTATTGATATGTATGCTCCTATTACCATTTTCTTAATTGTTTTGGGTTTGTTATTGTAGGTCTTTTCCTTCTCTTGTGTTTCTTGCCTAGAGAAGTTCCTTTAGCCTTTGTTGTAAAGCTGGTTCGGGGGTGCTGAACTCTGTCAGCTTTTGCTTGTCTGTAAAGGTTTTAATTTCTCCATCAAATCTGAATGAGATCCTTGCAGGGTAGAGTAATCTTGGTTGTAGGTTCTTCTCCTTAATCACTTTAAATATGTCCTGCCACTCCCTTCTGACTTGCAGAGTTTCAACTGAAAGATCAGCGGTTAACCTTATGGGGATTCCCTTGTATGTTATTTCTTGCTTTTCCCTTGCTGCTTTTAATATGTTTTCTTTGTATTTAATTTTTGATTCTTTGATTAATATGTGTCTTGGCGTGTTTCTCCTTGGATTTATCCTGTATGGGACTCTCTGTGCTTCCTGGACTTGATTAACTATTTCCTTTCCCATATTAGGGAAGTTTTCAACTATAATCTCTTCAAATATTTTCTCAGTCCCTTTCTTTTTCTCTTCTTCTTCTGGGGCCCCTATCATTCAAATGTTGGTGCGTTTAATGTTGTCCCAGAGGTCTTTGAGACTGTCCTCAGTTCTTTTCATTCTTTTTTCTTTATTCTGCTCTAGTAGTTATTTCCAATGTTTTATCTTCCAGGTCACTTATCCATTCTTCTGCCTCAGTTATTCTGCTATTCATCCCTTCTAGAGTATTTTTAATTTAATTTATTGTGCTGTTCATCGTTGTTTGTTTCCTCTTTAGTTCTTCTAGGTCCTTGTTAAATGTTTCTTGCATTTTTTCTTTTCCATTTCCAAGATTTTGGATCATCTTTACTATAATTATTCTGAATTGTTTTTCAGGTCAACTGTCTATTTCCTCTTCATTTGTTAGGTCTGCTGGGTTTTTACCTTGCTCCTTCATCTGCTGTGTCTTTTTCTGTCTTCTCATTTTGCTTATCTTACTGTGTTTGGAGTCTCCTTTTTGCAGGCTGCTGGTTCGTAGTTCCCGTTGTTTTTGGTGTCTGCCCCCAGTGGGTAATGTTGGTTCAGTGGGTTGTGCAGGCTTCCTGGTGGAGGGGACTAGTGCCTGTGTTCTGGTGGATGAGGCTGGATCTTGTCTTTCTGGTGGGCAGGTCCACGTCTGGTGGCGTGTTTTGGTGTGTCTTTGGCCTTATTATGATTTTAGGCAGCCTCTCTGCTAATGGGTGGGGCTGTGTCTTGCTAGTTGTTTGGCACAGGATGTCCAGCACTGTAGCTTGCTGATCGTTGAGTGAAGCTGGGTCTTTGTGTTGAGATGGAGATCTCTGGGAGGTTTTCACCTTTTGATATTACATGGAGCTGGGAGGTCTCTTGTGGACCAGTGTCCTGAAGTTGGCTCTCCCACCTCAGAGGCACAGCCCTGATGCCTGGTTGGAGCACCAAGAGCCTTTCATCCACACAGCTCAGAATAAAAGTGAGAGGAAACAGAAAGAAAGAAAGAAAGGGGATAAAATAAAATAAAATAAAGTATGATGAAGTAAAATAAAGTTAATAAAATAAAAAATGATTATTATGAAAAAAAATTTTTTAAGTAAAAAAAAAAAGAAAAAAAAACGGACTGACAGAATCCTAGGACAAATGGTGAAAGCAAAGCTATACAGACAAAATCTCACACAGAAGCATACACTCACAAAAAGAGGAAAAGGGGAAAAGTAATATATCTTGCTCCCAAAGTCCACCTCCTCAGTTTGGGATGATTCCTTGTCTATTCAGGTATTCCACAGATGCAGGGTACATCAAGTTCATTGTGGAGTTTTAATCTGCTGCTTCTGAGGCTGCTGGGTGAGATTTCCCTTTCTCTCGTTTGTTCGCACAGCTCCCAGGGTTCAGTTTTGGATTTGGACCCGCCTCTGCGTGTAGGTTGCCTGAGGGCGTCTGTTCTTCGCTCAGACAGGACGGGGTTAAAGAAGCAGCTGATATGGGGCCTCTGGCTCACTCAGACCGGGGGGAGGGAGGGGTACGGATGTGGGGCAAGGTGCGGCAGCAGAAGCCGGTGTGACGTTGCAGCAGCCTGAGGCACGCCGTGCGTTCTCCTGGGGAAGTTGTCCCTGGATCACAGGACCCTGGCAGTGGCGGGCTGCACAGGCTCCCGGGAGGGGAGGTGTGGACAGTGACCTGTGCTTGCACACAAGCTTCTTGGTGGCGGCAGCAGCAGCAGCCTTAGCGTCTCATGCCCGTCTCTGGGGTCCGCGCTTTTAGCCGTGGCTCGCGCCCGTCTCTGGAGCTCCTTTAAGCAGCGCTCTTAATCCCCTCTCCTCGCGCATCCGGAAACAAAGAGGCAAGAAAAAGTCTCTTGTCTCTTCGGCAGCTCCAGGCCTTTTCCTGGACTTCCTCCCGGCTAGCTGTGGAGCACTAGCCCCCTTCAGGCTGTGTTCACGCAGCCGACCCCAGTCCTCTCCCTGGGATCCGACCTCCGAAGCCGGAGCTTCAGCTCCCAGCCCCGCCCGCCCCGGCGGGTGAGCAGACAAGCCTCTCGGGCTGGTGAGTGCCGGTCGGCCCTGATCCTCTTTGTGGGAATCTCTCCGCTTTGCCCTCCGCACCCCTGTGGCTGCGCTCTCCTCCGTGGCCCCGAAGCTTCCCCCCTCTGCCACCCACAGTCTCCGCCCGCGAAAGGGCTTCCTTTCCCGCTTCACAGCTCCCTCCCACTGGTGCATGTCCCGTCCCTCTTCTCTTGTCTCTCTTTTTTCTTTTTTCTTTTGCCCTACCCAGGTACATGGGGAGTTTCTTGCCTTTTGGGATATCTGAGGTCTTTTACCAGCGTTCAGTAGGTGTTCTGTAGGAGCTGTTCCACATGTAGATGTATGTCTGATGCATCTGTGGGGAGGAAGGTGATCTCCGTGTCTTACTCTTCCGCCATCTTCTCCTCGAGCCTCCTCAGTGAATATTTTTAAGAAGACTTTAAGAGAAAGCTTTTGGGTACATAGAGGTGACTGCATTTTTTTCCCCCTGTAAATATGCTTATTGTTGCAGCAAGCTAACTTATGGAACACTCTAGCTAAACCGTCACTCATCAATATAAACAGATTCCCTGTAAATTTAATCAGGAAATTCATTTTGCTTTGAAAGAAGACATTATGTGTTCATTTAAAATTAAATATCATAAGTAATAGGATATATTATGGCAAAAAGTATAGACACTGGAATATTGCAGAATATACACTATGTAAATGACAAGCTTATGGATGACCTAGAGGGGATAAAGTAGCATGATATAATGGTCCTATGGCTGCACATTGAGGACTAGTCAGGGAGATACCCTAAGTTAAGGGGCTTAGGATACAGGCATACCTGTAAAATATACCTATTTTTTCCAGATTATTTTCCATTATAGGTTATTATAAGATATTGAATATAGTTCCCAGAGTGATACAGTAAATCTCTGTTGCTTATCTATTTTTGTGTATAGTAGTTTGTATCTATTAATCCAATAGTCCCAATTTAGGAAACTGGCTTTTTAAACTCAGCATAAATCTTTTGAGATTCATCCATGTTGTGTCTACCGACTCCTCACTCCTTTATATTGCTGAGTAGTGTCCCGTTATATGAATGAGCTACACTTTGTTTATCCACTCACCTACTGTAAGACATATGGTTGTTTCCATTTTAGGTGATTATGAAGAGAACTGCTATAAAAACATGTATAGGGTTTGCATGAACATAAGTCTGTATTTTTCTGAGTAAACACTTAGGAGTGGGATTGCTGCATCATATGGCTAAGTGTACACTTCAGTATAAAACACTGCCTGTTTCCCAGAGTGGCTGCACCTTTTTGCATACCCACTAGCAATATATAAGATTTGCAATAGCTCTGCATTTTTGCCAGTACTTGGCATTGTCAGATATTTTAGCCATTCTCATGGGTGCATAGTGGTATCTCATTATGGTTTTAATTTGCATTTCCCTAATGGCTAATGATGTTGAGCATCTTTTCATGCTCTTATTTGCCACTCATGTATCTTCTTTGGTGAAACATCTGTTCAAATTTTGTTGAATTTGGGCGTTCTTTACATTCGGGGTACAAGCTTTTTGTCAAATAGGTTATTTGCAAATGTTCTCCCAGTTTGTAGATGATCTTTTCATTCTTTTAGCCGTATTCTTCAAAGAGCAAAATTTTGGTATGTTTTAAATTTCCCATATTTATTGACTTTATCCTATACTACACTATAAATTTTTTTCTAGGTTTATTGAGAAATAATTGACATATAGCACTGTATAAGTTGAAGGTATAATGACCTTCTTTGTCTCTATTTACTATTTTTAAAGTCTATTTTGTCTGATATAAGTACAGCTACCCTTGCTTTATTTTTTGGTTACCATTTGTTTGAAATGTCTTTTTCTATCCTTTCACTCTCAGTCTCAGTGTCTTTAAGACTAAAGTGAGTCTCTTGTAGGCAGCATGTTGTTGGATTTTGTGTGATTTTTATTCCATTCAGTCATTCTATATCTTTTGATTAGAAAATTTAATCCATTCATGTTTAAAGCAATTACTGGTAAGGGCTTACCTATTAGGTAAGGACTTACTATTGCCATTTTGTTCATTGTTTTCTGGCTGTTTTGTAGATCCATTGCTTCTTGTCTCTTATCCTTCTCTCTTTTTAAATGTGTGTTTTGACATCTTTAGTTGCAGTATGCTTTGACTTTTTTTTTTTTTTTTTTTTTGCGGTACTTAGGCCTCTTACTGTTGTGGCCTCTCCCGTTGTGTAGCATAGGCTCTGGACGTGCAGGCTCAGCGGCCATGGCTCACGGGCCTAGCTGCTCCGCGGCATGTGGGATCATCCCAGACCGGGGCACAAACCCGTGTCCCCTGCATTGGCAGGCCGACTCTCAACCACTGCGCCACCAGGGAAGCCCCTGCTTTGACTTCTTTACCATGTTCTTTTGTGTAATTAGTACAAGACTTTCTCTTGTGGTTACCATGAGGCTTACATAAATTGTAATCTTATAACACCTTATTTTAAACTGATAATAAATTAATTTCAATAGAATTAATATACTATACATTTTTACTTCTTCCTGTCACATTTTATGTTACTGCTATTATAATTTACATGGTTTTTAAATATTGTGTAACTAATAACAGATTAATGTATTTATGCTTATTCTTGCTACTTTTTTTAGCTTTTAAACTAGAGTTGTAGTGAGTTATGTACCACTATTACCATATTGCAGAATTAACTATGATTATCTATTTACCATTACCAGTGAGATTTATACTACCCTTTTTTTAATGATGCTAATTAGCATTCTTTTGCTTCCACTTAAAGAACTCCCTTTAGCATTTTTTGTAAGGCAGGTCTGGTGGTAATGAATTCCCTCAGCTTTTGTTTGTTTGGGAAATCTATGTTCCTCCTTATTTTTGAAGGATAGCTTCACCAGGTATAGAATTTTCTGTTGACAGTTATTTTCTTTCTATTGTTTGCAATGTGTAGCCACTTCTCTTACTCTTCTAAAGCAGTCTGTCTTGGTCTCTGAGGTGCAGGGGATGCTTCAGCTTATCCACATATTCTAAGGTTTTCTCAGTGGGGTCTTATTTTTGAATAGCTGTTAGTTGTTCTTCTTGTGAGGGGGAGTAAAGTCAGAGAAAAAACTATGTTGCCAACTTGGTGATGTCACTCCTTTGAATGTATATCTTAAAGAACCGCCCTGTAGACTTAGCATAAGTGACTTGCAGAGTGGACCACACTATATAAGCTATACCTCTAGGAACAGACACTGCTTATTTCTAATTGCAGGAGGAAGTAATCAATGGCTAGAAGAGCAGTGTCTTCAGCAGTCTCTTTGATTGGAAAATACTATTGCAAGATAATAACCAACATTATAAAAAACTTGAAAAAGAATAGATACATGTATATGTATAACTGAATCACTTTGCTGTACACCTGAAACTAACACAATATTGTTAATCAACTATACTCCAGTATAAAATAAAAATCAAAAAAAAAAAAGCAGTTTTAAGAGCTCCTTTTTCATTCCTAAAATCTGTTCTCAGGAGGCCAACACATTCGTCTTGAAACTACTATCACTTACTGAGACTATCTTATAATGCAAAATTAATGTTTATCAGCATCCTTTTATGCTGCTCTGGAGATTACTGTAGGAGAAAAGGGCATTTTGTCAGGTCTTCACAGGCAAGGCTAAAGGGAGAATTGAAGCAATTATCTGAATAATTTAATAAAACTCCTTTTATTTAATTATTCAAATTAAATAAAAGGAGTTTATGTATTCCTTATTTTTCTTTCTTTGCTCTGGCCATGGAGATTTCTTTGCCATCTAATTTACTTATGAAAAGTGACATGCTTTTTTTTTTTATAGCTAGTAGAGGTTTAAAGTTTTTTAATGTTTAAGGTTATCAGACCTTTACAATAATTAGTAGAGATTCTAAAACGCTGCTCCTCATAGCAGTTTTGAAGATGACTGAAAAAGTATGATGTAATCTCATGTTTTTATACATTTAATTCTATATTCTAAAGAAACTACTACTTGCTCCTAATTTCCAGCTGCCAACATCTGCAATTAGAAATTCGCAAAACAATCACCCTAACAGCTGCTAGAAACATACAGTTTACAACAAAATGTCAAATGTGTTTTGAATGTTGAATAAAAAACGCTGTTTTCATTTCAGTTATCATACAACCTTTCTCTCAATTAATTAATCATTCTGTTGAATAGTTTCCCAAAGAGATCACGTTTTATTAGCATTCACCACATTTATTTTTAGCAAAGAGATAACTGGAATACAAGGGACATTCAACTGTAAACACAAGATTGAATTACAAAACCTGTATCTAGATGACCTCTGTCGTCCCCTCTAACTCTCAGACCCTGGGATTAAAATCAAAGGAGGGTTTTACCAGGTCTATACAACAAGATTATCATCCACACCCCTTGTGGCCTTCAATTCTATTTTGCAAAGTTACAAATGCTTTTGTATTCTCTTCTACTGCAGGGATTGTTCAATATGCATTATATAAATTCAGGCAAAAACATATTTGTCAAGGCAGCAGTCTTTCCTAAAATATTTCTGAAAGCAGTGTCATCTGATCATACAGGTTAAAGCAGGTGTATCATTTTGCTCACAAAATTGCAGATGAAGCAGAATTGCAATATTTTTCTATTAGTTGATTTTAGGAATGAAAATTAATGAAAAGGTCTCTGAGATTCTTATAATAGGTGATTTCTAATTCAGGAATTTTCTGTCTTAAAACTGATATAGTGAAATGAGACTACAAATATTATTTCTTAATTCTAGTTTTTAAAATTCTTTCAACTGCTATTTTGCACAATAGAAAATTATTATAATGGAGATCATAATCCAATTCTACGTCTCTTTTAAAGATACACTTAATTTAAGAATTCTCTAAATATGTTTTCTCCAATACTATAATATTTGAAATTTAAGCAGACTGAGTTATATGGAGTCAAGGAAAGAAAATAGCAGGGAATATAAGACTATGAATTGTTAAACAATGAATCTCACTTCTTTCCCTAATAAGTATACACATATGCATGTACACTTGACCTGAGCTATCAGTTTATCAGACAGCAAAGTGGTCTTCTGAACTTTCTTAAGTATATGAGAAATAAAACTTAACAAGCAAGGTCTATTGCTTTGATATGTATAAAATCAAAATAAATATGACAATGAGATATTCATATGTTATTTAGTTGATCCATTTTGAATTGCTATATGTAGTATAGAATTCTTTTAAAACATTGAATTAGATATATCATCACCATTACTAAGAGCAAGTACAGTTCAGAAAGGCTGTAGCATTTTCTTTCTTAATATACCTTTGTTAGTATTACATTAAGCACTTTTTATAACTAATTTTTTTAATAAAGATTGTGCTGATTTTCCAAATAAGCCTTAAATGTCAATTAGAGAAATATAAATTAATTGAAAGTTTATCTGCAATAACCATAACTTTTAATATGGAAATATTCTTCAGTATATAATCTGCGTTCATCAAAATGCATGGTAATATGAATAGCTTGTTAAATACTTGTTCAAAATAGAATGAATGGAAAGATAACCATTTGGTTATCATACCCCAGTTGAGCTTGCCCTATAATTATCCAATAAAATAAACATAAATATACAAAAGACTAAAAAGCAAAAATGACATTTAAAACTTAGACAAATTATAGTAGTGGGGTTAGTGACTACGAAGAGGATGCACAGAGAAAATTTTGGGGTGAAGGAAATGTTTCATATGTTCTGGGGGTGATGGTTACATAATTTGATTTGTTGAAATCCATAGAACTGTACATAACAAAAAGTACAGTTTAATATATACAAACCAAAAAAAAAAAACTGTGCATAAACTCTGTACTCTGGCAAATCTGTTTCTCACAGAAGTATGGATTAACAGTTCTGAAACTGGTTTACATATATACTGGGACTGAACATATAAGTAAATGGATTTTGGGTGGCAGGGGCCAAGTTTCTCTTTGTAATAAAGGGAAGTTACATATTAACAAAAAAGGAAGTCTGGTATGAACACTGCACTGATTCATTAGAGTTGGAGACATTGGTGAGAATTTGTGTTTAGCTTAATATAGAACTGGATTAATATAGAAACAACTAAAGGTACACAGCTTAGTATAAGTGCATATAGTACCCAGCACTGTCCGCTGAGAGAGCCTAGAAGCAGTGACACCCCAGTAGCAACAAGCATACCCCACACCCTAAATACCATTCTCCAATCAAAGTAATAGGGCTCCTTGAAGAATGGCTGGTTCTAGGACTGGCGCAGGGAAAATACAAGATGAGTCTGAATTACCTGTAAGTACCAGAAAGTAAGGAAGTGGGCTTCCCTGGTGGCACAGTGGTTGAGAATCCACCTGCCAATGCAGGGGACACGGGTTCAAGCCCTGGTCGGGGAAGATCCCACATGCCGCAGAGCAACTAAGCCCGTGTGCCACAACTACTGAGCCTGTGCTCTAGAGCCCGTAAGCCACAACTACTGAGCCTGCGTGCCACAACTACTGAAGCCTGCGCGCCTAGAGCTCATGCTCCGCAATGAGAAGCCACCGCAGTGAGAAGCCACCACAATGAGAAGCCCGCGCACTGCAACGAAGAGTAGCTCCCACCACCGCAACTAGAGAAAGCCCGTGCGCAGCAGTGAAGACCCAAAACAGCCAAAAATAAATAAATAAAATAAATAAATTTATATTTAAAAAAAAGTAAGGAAGTGCTCAAAAAGCAAAAGGATGGGGGACATGTCAAAGAGACACAAGAACCAACCTAAAAGAGCTCTGAATGACCAGAGATGGAACAATTTGAGCAACAAAAAAATGTAGTATTATCAATAGATTATAATCCAAAGTATACACATGAGTCTATGCTGACAAAAACAAATGATCGAATAAAGAAATAAATGGGGGGAAAGAGACAAATGTTTCTTACAGAAGAATTCCAAATAGTGTATGTAGATATTCCCCATTATAGGATGTGAAGATTAATTTCCTCTACTCACTAAAATGCTCTAGACTTTGTGACTGATTTCCAAAAAATAGAGTAGGAAATGGAAATAATCATAGATTTATTGTGGAGAAACCTGGCAAATGCTACTTTAACCAAGTGAATGAAGATCAACATCACAGTAATGTCATGTGGATATTGTATACCCCTTAATATATGATGCACCTTTGTTTCTTTTTTTAATATAATCCATAACTCCAGTGTGATGGTCAGTTTTATTTGTCAACTTGGCTAAGCTATACTACAGAGTTGTTCAATCAAACTGTTATCTAGGTATTGCTGTGAAGCATTTTGTAAATGTGATCAGCTTCTGCAATCAGTTGACTTTCAGCAAAGGAGATCATTCTCCAAAATCTAGTGTGTCCGATCTGATGCAATCAGATGAAAGTTTTTAAGAGAAGAAGTGAGGTTTCCCTGAGGAAGAAGAAATTCTGGCATGCAGTGTCAGCTCCTGCAGTGACAGTTTCCAGCCTACCCTTCCTGATGGCCTGAACAATAGATTTTGGACTTGTCTAGCTAGCCTCCACAGTCACTAAGCCAATGTTTTGCAATCTATCTGCCTATCTGTGTAGCCATCCATCCATCCATCCATTCATCCTTGTTCTGTTTTTCCAGTGGACACAAACCCAGGTTGGGGGTCACTCTAAAGGATACCTGGCTGATCCTGCTCAAGACTTTCAAAGACATAAAAAGCAAGGGCAGACAGAAACCATCAAGGTTCAGAGGAGACTGAGGAAAATGATTTCCAAACACAATATTGTAAATAACTTTATTGATCTCTCCAGAAACATCTTGAAAGACCCATTAACTCTTCAACAGAAAATGGTGAAGGAAAGTTTACATCCCAAGGCAACTTTGTAACCCTCAAAATTTATTAGATAATTTGGGGGATCTTGAACACTCATATTTAATGACAATAAAAAATACTTATTGAGGGCTTCCCTGGTGGCACAGTGGTTGAGAGTCTGTCTGCCTGCCGATGCAGGGGACACGGGTTCGTGTCCCGGTCCGGGAAGATCCCACATGCCGCCGAGCGGCTGGGCCCGTGAGCCATGGCCGCTAGGCCTGCGCGTCCGGAGCCTGTGCTCCGCAACGGGAGAGGCCACAACAGTGAGAGGCCCGCGTACCGCAAAAAAAAAAAAAAATTTATTGAAACTGGACCACTATCTTACACCATATACAAAAATTATCTCAAAATGGATTGAAGATTTGAATGTAAGACCTGAAACTATCAAACTGCTAGAGGAAAACATAGATGGTAAGCTCCCTGACATTGGTTTTGGCAATAATTTTTTGGATTTGACACCAAAAGCAAAGGCAACAAAAGCAAAAATAAACAAGTGGGACTACATCAAACTAAAAAGCTTCTGCACAACAAAGGAAACTATCAAAAAATGAAAAGGCAACTTACTGAATGGCAGAAAATATTTACAAGTCATATATCTGGTAGGTGGATCATATCCAAAATAGATAAAGAACTCATACAACTCAATAGCAAAAAATCAAATAATCTGATTAAAAAATGGACAGAGGATCTGAATAGACATTTTTCCAAACAAGACATACAGATGGCCAACAGGTACATGAAAAGATGCTCAACATCACTAATCATCAGGGAAATGCAACTCAAAACACAGTGAGATATTATCTCACATCTGTTAGAATGGCTATTAACAAAAAGAAAAGAAATAACAAATGTTGGTGAGGGTGTAGGGAAAAGGGAACCCTTGTGCATTATTGATGGGAGAGTATACGGGTTCACCCACTGTGGAAAACAATGTGGAGGATCCCCAAAATATTACAATAGAACTCCCATATGATCCAGCAATTCCATTTCTGGGTACTCATCCAAAGACAACAAAAACACTAAACTCGAAAAGGTATCTGCACCCCTATGTTCACGGCAACATTTTTTACAATAACCAAGATATGGAAACAACCTAAGTGTCCATTGATAGATGAATGTATAAAGAAAATGTAGTATATATACAATGGAATATTATTCAGCCATAGGAAAAAATGAAATTTTGCCATTTGTGCCATGGATGAACCTTGAGGGCTTTATGCTAAGTGAAATAAATCAGGCAGAGAAAAACAAATACCATATGATCTCTCTTACATGTGAAATCTAAAAAATAAAATAAAATAAAAACCAAGCTCATAGCTACGGAGAACAGATTGGTGGTTGCCAGAGGCAGGGGGTGGGAGATGGGTAAAATGGGTGAAGGGCGTAAAAGGTACAAACTTCCAGCTATAAAATAAATAAGCCATGGGGATGTAGTTTATAGCATGGGGACTATAGTTAATAATACTGTATTGTATATGTGAAAGTTGCTAAGAGAGTGTATTTTAAAATTTCTCATCATAAGAAAATTCGTTAACTATATATAGTGATGGATGTTAACTAGACTTATTGTGGTGATCATTTTACAATATATACAAATATCAAGTCATTATGTTGTACACCTGAAACTAATATATAATGTTATATGTCAGTTATACCTCAAGAAGAGAGAAATGCTGTTAATTATTTAGGTATAGTGATGGTATTTTGGTCATATTTTTTTTCCCAAGATACTTTGAACCTCTCTTCTCAAAATCTTCTTTTTGCTGTGTTTACCAGTCCTATACTACTATATCATGATCCTTACTCTCCTTCTCTTCTCCTCTCCATGAAAAGATCTACTTTAAATGAGGCTTCAAAATCTTATCAATATGCCAACTTTGCCCTCTCTCCTCAGAGATGCTATGAATACTACGGAGGCAGCATGCTCTCGTATCAAGGTAACTCAGCTTTGTCTTGTTAACAGGCTCATTTGGTAAACCAGCATTCAACAGAGGATTGAAAAAACTCACTGTAATCCAGGGAAAACTCAGTGAAAATATATCTCTACTTGTTCACTGAATAAAAAATATTGAATTGCATAGATTAAAATACCTTATAAGTATCTAATCAGGTAAATGTAATTTATTTTCAAGGAAAGAAAATCCAGTTTGGCCTCAGGTCATCTGAGGCAAAAATTAATGTCCAGAAACAAGTCTGAGGGGCTAAAAAATTCTGCAATCTATAAATGTTTTATCTAATCAATCTGTCATTTAGGAAACAGAAAGATAATTTTGGGTTTTATTTGGTCTGAGAAAATGTTACCTGTCCACATTCTTGAAAAGTTACTTAGTTATATACTTCAAAAGAATGAGAGGTTGGGCTTCCCTGGTGGCGCAGTGGTTGAGAGTCTGCCTGCCGATGCAGGGGACACGGGTTCGTGCCCCGGTCCGGGAATATCCCACATGCCGCAGAGCGGCTGGGCCCGTGAGCCATGGCCGCTGAGCCTGCACGTCTGGAGCCTGTGCTCCGCAACGGGAGAGGCCACAACAGTGAGAGGCCCACGTACCAAAAAAAAAAAAAAAAGAATGAGAGGTAAAGCACAAAAGCACTAAAGAAAGATTTTCACTAACACAAGTTAGAAAAAAGTTTAAAAAAATTATGAAACAATGCAAATTAAAAATATTATTCTTAAAAGATAGGATATATCATATAAAATTAATAATGCAATAGTAACTTACTGTAAAAACAATAATAACAATAATCATATCAAAGACACCAGACTCATTTAACAGAGGCTAAGAAGTGAGAGCTGGGAACTGTATAATGAAGGAGTAAGAATGTGGACAACTCAGTAGCTTATGTAGGTGATACTTAAAGTAAAATCTCCCACCTGGAGCTGGCATTTAAATAAATATATGTTTTAAAGTTTTTGTTAAAGGAAACACTATTAGAATGAAAAACAAGAAAAATACTTCCTACAATTCATTATGAGTAGAACATAAAGTGGGGTGAATAGAGGTGAACAATATTTGTAGAGGCAGGCAGAGGCCATCTCATAAAGGACCATACACATCATATTAATGTGTTTGGACCCTAATGTTGCAATATTTGTTTAAGGAAACTTGGGGTAAGAATGAGGCAGTATGCCTAGTTAGTTGAGAAATGATGGTGGCCTGGACTAGGACATTGACATCAGTGACAGAAGGGAGTGGCGGGTTCTACAAGATATTAGAAGGTTGAGATAGATATGCTTACTAATTAACTGGATGGAAGGGTTGAGGTAGATGGAAGAATCAGGGATTCTGATTTGTTATCAGTGGATTATGAGGCCATTCACTAGGGGTTGGTGGGGAATGCAAAATGAAATCTGGGCTGGAGCTACAGATGTGGTGGAGTCACCCACATATACATTCATTTGTCCTGAAAATATTAACTGAACACTTCTGTTTGCTAGCTGCTCTGCTGCCTTTGAAAATTCCATGATGAGTAAAACAGATTCAATTCATGCCTTCATAGAAATTATAGTTTAGTTCAGTGCTGAAAGATGATCTGCAGGGGGTCACTGCTTTTCTCCGAATTGTCTGGGGTGCTCGTTAAAATGCTAAATCTGGCCCCAGCCTACATCTATTAAATCAGATTTTCCAGTTGATTCTTATGTACACTAAGATTTGAACTCCACTGGTTAAAATAACTGAAACCATCTCACTATCAAGATCACCCAAGGGGGTGAACACTGTAAAAAGATGAGGGCCTAGCACCACACCAGAATGTCTCAGAAGGCCAGAGGAAGAGCAGTTCATCAAAGACAATGAGCATCTGTGGCCAGAAATGTAAGAGGAAAACTAGAGGTTGTACTGTGTTGGAAGCCCAAAGGAGGGACTCTTTAATGTAGGCAAGTTTGCTTAACATTTAAAATGCTACCAAGAAATCAGTACGATGAGTCCTAAAAGATATTCGTTTTATTTAGTGACTCTGGGGAGAGCAAGCTGGGAAATTGTAGAATGGTAGGTGAGGAAGTAAACATGCCCAGAGCCAGCAACATGTCCATGAAATCCCTGAGGAAGAGGCTCAAAGAGCAAGACCAGTGACCAGAATCTGAGGGAGAATTTAAAAAACAGAAAACTGAATATTACATGCTGATCGGAAGGAGAAACGGAGGTCGAAGGAGTGAAAGGAAAGAGTTAAAAAAAACCAAAACAACGAGAAACTCTTTATGGGATAAGGACCAGATAGAGGATCTAATATAGATCTAATAAAATGTAATAAGATCTGATAAAGAAAGGAAGGCAGGAAGAAAGGGAGAAGGAATGTGAATACAGGTGGTTCTGTTTAGACTAGTGACCTTGAAGGACACAGGCACCTGTCTCTCTGTTCACCTGTATAAACAGTACCAGTTACTATCCCTGGCACAGAGCAAGTCCTTAATCAATACTTATTAAATTGATGAATAATTAGGGTAGAGAAGGTGTCAGGAGCTCATCGTCAATTTCTCTGTAAAATACTAGTTAACATCCACTACAAAGGGGAGGGTTATTTTGCTTTCCATTCTATACCCTTTATATAACAAATGACAATGACAAAAATGGCACTTTTGTAGTCTTGATGGCATGTATGTCTTCTGTTTTATCCTTGTTTAAGTTACCAGACTGAATGTTTTTGTTTATCAACGTGAGAGGAAAGGGAAAAGCCAAAATACTGCACAACTAAAAAAGCCCATTGTTCTGAATAATAAAACTGCCAGAGAAGGTAAATCGTGTGTCAGTGCATGAATTTATTTAAAGAAGATAAAAGACTTTGTTTCCTTAAACTCTCTGATAGAGACACTAAATCAAACTCCAAATCTGAAGCAGCAGATATTAGAAGTGAGACGCATGGGTCATTCATTCATCTCCCCCTTTCCTTGATATAACTCGGCTCAGAACAAGGGTAAAAGAGTCAGCTGTATTAAGATGCAAAGACTAGGTCTCCATCCTTGGGTGTTGCCAGCAGTGCCCGAAGTAGCAGGCCCTCAAATGTTTGTGCACAGCTTGAGAAACTTGATGATGGTGAGAGAATTTAAAGGGGAAGGGACAGTGGATAACATAAGATAGAACATGATTTTCTTCACATCAATCTCTTGTTTTCCCTCCATATGCAGACCCAAAGTCTTTAGAAGAATATTTTGAAAACATCACGAAAAATGACTACTTCTCTTCAACTTTGCTATTTTTGAAATTGTCTCCGTAAAAACTAAACAAATATTGTGATGAAACTTTTAAGTTCTAATGTTTTAATTGATTCCCGGTTAATTAAGTGAAACCCTTCAAGGGTCACACTGATGGGTGTCTTTTGGAATTGTCCTAAAATCCAAATACGTATTTATAATTTCCTAACTGTGTGAATCTCATGCTTACATTGTGCCCTCCTCTAAATGGGGAAAAACAATTTAGGCCCCAAACAGGCATTCTTCCTGCAGTGCCGTACCAATTCAATTTCAACCACGTGAAAAATTATTCAATTAAAGTCTCTTTTCTGAATGGAAGTGATTGCCCTTCCTGGAATAACTCTCCTTCTCTGTGGCCTTTTCTGCAGGGGAGCTGATAAGGAGCTGGCTGGGTGGACAACATGTGTGTGTACAAACACACAACTGGAAGTTAGTCTCCTAGTGTGAACGCTTCTGTACTCAGAAACTTTGTGCTGATGTTGGACAATCCTTGGATGTTTGAGTTTTTGTTTTTTAATTATAATGTTCACGCATTCACTATATATTTGTTTAAGTTGCACATTAATTGTTAAATATCCAAAATGACTTAACGACAAAATGCATTTTAAAGCCAGAATGGGGAGGGGAGTTAGAGCAGTTCAATCTTTAAGAGAAACTTAATGAATGCCTGCTGGGTAAAGCAGGGATCCCGGAATGAGTCAGACACAGTCATAGTCTCAAGCAGTGTATGATCCAGTTGGAGGATTGAGAAGAGGATGCAAAGAATTATAATATAAAGCAGGTGAGATGAGTCACCCAGAGGTACCAAGTAAAATGAGTTCAAAGGAGGGAGTGCTTACATCCTTTTGGAACTGCAAAAAAATTCAGTTAAACTTGGAAATTTAAGATTGGCGGGCTTCCCTGGTGGCGCAGTGGTTGAGAGTCCGCCTGCCGATGCAGGGCACACGGGTTCGTGCCCCCGTCCGGAAGGATCCCACATGCCGCGGAGCGGCTGGTCCTGTGAGCCATGGCCGCTGAGCCTGCGCGTCTGGAGCCTGTGCTCCGCAACGGGAGAGGCCACAACAGTGAGAGGCCCGCGTACCGCAAAAAAAAAAAAAAAAAAAGATTGGCTTGAAAGATGAGTAAGATTTTGACAGGCAAAAATATTCCACATGTAGGGAATAACATAAGCAAAGGCATAGGGAGCAAAGGACTGCATGGCAAGTCGCTTATTTTGGCTGGAAAATGTGGTTCATATAAAAGAACATTAGGAATGAAGACCAGAATGCACTTTAACCTGGGAACACTTCAGACTAAACTGGTGTGAAGATAGAAATGAAAGGGGAGGCTGTAGCTGGTTCATGGAAAAAACTAGAACAGCAATGCAAAAGAGATAAAGAGGAACTTAGCCACAGCGGTGACAGCAGGAAAAGCAAAGACAAACAGGAAGAACTTTCTAAAGAACTTGCTAAAAACTGGTAATACATTAGATGTGGTTGAAAAAAAACCAATTATGACTGAAATGGAGCCTGGATAGCAAGGGTGCTGCCTAACAACAGAGACAGAAGAGTCAAGAGGAGGAATTGGCTGTGGGAAAGAACAGAACCTTTTTGTTCTGAGATTTGATTCCTTTGAATACTTGGTGCGATGGCCAGGAGGAGAGGGGCTCTTTTTTCTGTCAGACATCCTCGTGTCAAAGCCATTCTATTGCAGCTATGGATATAAAATTTGGGGGTCAGTGCTTGATGATGGAAGTTTAGGTGGGAAAATGTAGGGCTTACTAGAGGAGAGAGAAAGGAAAGAGAGAAAATGAAGTCAAAGGGAATACCAGGTAGTTGAAATGTCAAAAATCTCAGAGAAGTTGGGAACAGGAGGGCTATTTTTGATGCTTAGGTGATCACTGGCAACACTGAGAGAATTTTTAGTACAGAACTGGGAGTGGGGTCCAGCAGGAAAAGCCCTGAGTGAGGTAGGAGAGAGACAGAGCTCTCCTTCTGGTATACAGCTTCTTTTGTGACTTGAGCCATGATGTGCTGTTAAAAATGACCAGAATTATGTTAGCGTGGACCAAGCATCCCAGTTTGCCCAGGGCTGTCCTATTTTAGCACTGAAAGTCTGCATCCCAGGGAACTCCTCCAGCTCTGGGCAAACTGGGATGCTTGGTCACTCTTACAGCTCCTACTGTGACATCTGACACTTAGTAGATTTTCAGTACATTATCTGTTGAGTGAATGAAAAAAATGCATGTGATAACACAACAGCTCTGAGGTTCCTTAATTTCATAAAATGACGTTAGTAATAGTAGTAACCAGTATGTGAGGTTGTTTTGGCCATCAAATTAAATAACGTATATGAGAACATTAAGAAAAACCCATAAAACACTGTATAAATGTAAACAAATATATAGGATTCTTCCTATTAATTTTTGCATATTCTTGATTTATGTGAAAAGCGTACTATTATTTGTTGAAATTTTCGATACTGTCTGCTTTTTTTTTTTGTCAACTAGCCTCTCATTGCCAGTGATCTGATATTGGCACTGAAATTAGTAATTAATTTTGTTTATATGGCATCCAACACCCAAGAGTCTCTAGGCACCTAGCCAAATCCTTTCTTAAATATAGTCATTAAGTGGAGGAAAAGAGCCAAGCAAATTCCTAAAAGAGGCAAGTGAAAAAAAGAGCAGCTGGCAAATGGGAAAATAAAAGTTATCAATTGAGAGAATTTCATCCACTATCTAGCGACAAAAATTATACCCCAAACTTAGCAGAAAACTGGTTGTATAAATTTAGCTACCCATCTCTTGACCTCTGGATAAAAGGGTCCCTGAAACATGGATTTTTAACAAACATTTCCGACTTTCTGTTTATTAAAAATACCATTAGGCTTTTTCCACTTATCGAATTCTCATGTTAAAGCTGGAACAGACCTTGGAGATCATCTCATCCCACTTCTTATTTGATAGGTGCTTTTTGTAGGAACAGCTCTGGGTAATGTTTTACTAACATACAGAAAACATAAAGTTTTATGAACACAGCTTGGCTAAGTGAAGCGAACACTCCCCTGTGAATGAAACTCTGCAGTTTTCTGCTAGCTCTTTCAGAGTACAGACAAGGAATGGCTCAGAGTCTTTGACCTGACTCCATCAATCCCTCCATCGATGTGCCACTTCCTTCCTCTCTACCAGACAGACCACTGTCTCATGGACCTGGGAGATTTTGACTCAGTTTTAACCCCCAAGGGCTGCACCTCAAAGTCTTTTTGTTTTATTACCTGCTTTACTTCCCTTGCCTTTTCCCAGTTCCTACTGCTTCTTTTTCTTTTTTCTATAAACAGCTCTCTATATTTCTAAAATGGTAGATGTGATGTGATTCAGAGAAATATTATTCAAGGACTTACACTTTTTTCTCCAAGAAATTCAGCACACTTTAAACTTTTCTTGCATTACCCCACTCATATTGCCTTTGAAGATTTCCCTGGGAGACACCCTATGTTTGAAGTGTCCCTACATCTCAAATTCTATTTCCACAGCAACAAAAGAGTTTCTGAGATTAGAGCTTCTCCACAAATAAGTTATTTGATAATTGGCAGAATAATTATTTAGTACTCAAAATTCTCTAACACCACTGTGCTATGCTAACAGGTTTTAATAAATTATATGCACAAATTTGACCTGGATAAGTAAATTGTGAGAAGTTTATTCTATGGTGAACCCTGTTATATAATGTCTGATTCTCTAATTGTGTTGATCAAATTATCACTCTAATATATCAATACATGATATCATTAGCAAGGATATCTTGTTTGCAACAGTATTTATTTCATGAATGTATAACTTGTCCACATGACTAGCTTGTGTCAAATTGTGACATAAAGTCACCTCTCTTCACTTTCCCCAGTAAACTCTTAAATCCTTAATTTATAGAGGTGTCTGTTGCTGAGAACAGCTTAAAATGTTACTGCTTCCAAAGCAGTTCTATTCACAGTAGATGGAAAACATGAGGGTAACTATGTGGGATTAATATCAAACTCTGAAACTTGAAGCACCGGTGTCTCTGGCAGAGAGGGAAGGTGCAAGACTACAAGGAGCTCTGACATGACATCATAAGACCTGAATTCACTTCTGATTCTAACTCTTATTAGCGATTTGACCTTAACAATGTGATTAACTTTGCTAAGCCTTAGTTTTCTTTCTTTTTTCTTCTTCTTCTTCTTTTTTTTTTTTTTGTGGTACGCGGGCCTCTCACTGTTGTGGCCCCTCCCGTTGCGGAGCACAGGCTCCGGACGCGCAGGCTCAGTGGCCATGGCTCACGGGCCCAGCCGTTCCGCGGCATGTGGGATCCTCCCGTACCGGGGCACGAACCCGTGTCCCCTGCATCGGCAGGCGGACTCTCAAGCACTGCGTCACCAGGGAAGCCCAAGCCTTAGTTTTCTTATCCATAAAATAGAAAAATATGTTTTTCAGATAAAGTAGGTAAAGCATGTTGCAAACAAATTATAGAGCAATATACAAATGCCATATATTATTAATTCGCTTTTTTATACTTCCCATAATGCTTTTCTACGTGCCCATTAAATACTTTTCAATAAATAGTGATATGAAATTTTTACAGTAGCCCAAATATAATTGTTTCTTATAATTAGTCACTTTTGGGGAGCTGCATATCATTTCATTAAATTTTATTTTTTAGAAGTGTACTGGAAATTCAGTTATTTGGAAACCATTTTTTTCTTTCACATATCTGGGACAAACCATTTTAAATAAATTTCACAAGCTAGGTACAAGACAACCTTGTAATATTGGCTATAGATTTCTGAAAGAGGGTTACATTTTATTCTCAAAACGCATTTTACTCTAACAAACTTTTTTCGTTTTACAAGGAAAAATTTGGTTAAAATCCAGCTGTGTTTTTCATGTAGTATTCTCTTAGACAAAATTTGGTCCATAAGGTTTGAATCTTTTCCTCTTTCAAGTAAACAAAACCAACTAAACACATGGTTATTTGTAAAATTTTTCCTGTGAAATTTACAATTTATTCTACTCTTTTTTTTTTATTGACGTATAGTTGATTTACAATGTTGTGTTAATTTCTACTGTACAGCAAAGTGATTCAGTTATACACATATATACATATTCTATTCTATTTCTTTGGCAAAATATGGACTGTGAGGGCACTGTCTGGCTGCATTTGAGAAAGATTTCTATTTTTAAGCTTCTAAGAAAAATTACTTCTGTTCTTTGGGAGTCGTCTTAAGGGATTTATTACAGTAATTCTATTATGTAGAGTTAAATATATATACTGAGACTATTTCACACTTAATAAAACATAGTAGCAAAATAGATTTAGATATTTTCCTCACTATAAATAATCTCCCCCAAGTCCCTGATTTTTTGCCATTTTCTTCTTTCTCCACACCCTCCATGAAGGATTGCATTTTTTACAAATAAATTAACTGTGTACAAGCAAGTTCTTTCTGTTTTAATCCCATTCCCTGGGCCAAAACTCCTTTAAAATATAAATTGCCCTAGGATTTTTGGCTTTTACTTTCATATCAAAGACTTCTTTCTAAACCTACATCAATAATCATGCTGAGTGAACTGCATTGTACTCAGTTCATCCCCTACAGAAAAAGGGAGGATTTAGTTGATATTGTCGGGCTTTGGCTTCATGACTAGAGACAATCTGAACTACTACCAGGCTAGACCCTAGACTGAACATGATGGGCAATATTCCTGCATCTGATCACAATCTTCTGCTATTCTCCTCCTCCTTCCCCTCCTCCTCTTCTATCTCCTCCCTCCTTCTCTTCTGTTTCTTCTTTTCCTTCTTCATATTTTTTTGGAATCATCATTGAATGTGGTGGCAGATGGCATGTCTCTCAGTGAACTCAAAGGCATATGGCAAGCTGTTTTCAATTGTGCCATGCCACCTAAGTTGCAGAATTTATAGTTCAAAAGAAAAAAGAATGTAGCCTGTGATACCAAGCTTTGAATGCAGTCACAATGAGTACTTAATTCCCAAACACCATGCATTTTGTTTCTAAAATATTGTATCGAAGTCCGTTCTTGAGGGTAGTGAGCAGTCAAGTTTAGAAATGTAGAAACTGTCTCTTAGACGGGTCAGACGATTCTAAGAAAGGGACTGGAAAGGAAACTTTTAAAGACATCATCTTAATGGCTTAAGGGAGAATATGAAACTTTCAAAAACAATGTCATCTATTTAAGAGAAAAAATACACTCATTTTAAATGCAAAGCCTTTGGCCATTTCTTTTCTTTTTTGGTTTGTTCATTAAGTTGTATGCAGGGATCAGAAGCTAGGGGTTAAAAACTTCCTTAAGTTATTTGTATGTACACTTCATTAATTCTATAGAAATAATTTATTTCAGAGTATTAATGGTTAAATAAAACTAGAACAATAGTCAAAATTCTAAGAACACTTCTACTCAGTATTTTTTTCTATATAACACAATAAACCTTAGTCTTCCTAGAAGACTAGAATCAGGTTTAATGTTAACTCTCACCATCGTATCTCTCTGGAGTACACATATTTGCATGCAGAAAATCAGCACCATGAAACAGGGACAGCTGCTGTGATAGCAACCCTATAATTGTCCTGGGCTGAACTCCCAGGAGAGTAAAGGAGGTGGGGTAGAGAAAGGCAACAACATCAAAGCTCAGAGAGACTCCATTTTTATGAATATCTCCACATTTAAGTCTAGTCAGTATGTATGTCTGAGTAATTCAGTGTTGATATTTGCTATTTTATTAAGTAAAAGTGTTGCAATTTTCCTTCCTCTGCAAATACAGATTTTTTTCTTTCTTTTAACAGAATTATTGTTTGCTAACAAGTCTTATGGCTTTTGTAAAGCAAGTCTCTGAACTCAAGCTGTTACATCATCACCAGTTCCCACAAGACAGAGTGATAATTATCTCTTTTCCTCTATTTCAAATTTGACAAATCTACCAGAAACTACTGGATCTTATAAAGATTACCCCTTCTTTTTCCTCTCAGAGTTTTCCTTTTTATGAAGTACTATACATTTATTTCCTATAAGATTCATTATACTTATCTTTATGTATCACAATTGTGATGCTAAAACTCAGAAAAGACAACCTGATGGACATTATATGTAGTGTTGCCTCTCCCAATGCTGCAGTGTTGTTTTTCTATACCTCTTCCCATTTGCTGTTTGTTGTATCATTTAGGTATGCTAATGGATTTGCAAAAAACACCTTTATTTAGGATGAAATGCATGTTACTCTGAAATTTCTTGACTGCTGAAAAAAGCCTAGCACAGTGTCTCTGATGTCTGGTCAGTCTCTGCTGCCCAAATTTTGGCAGGTAGAGGATTAGTCTTCCTTTTTTTTCAACTAGAATTATTAACATTCTGTCTTGTTATGATAAATCCTGATGCACAGAGTTGGAGTATATGTGGTTGTGAATTTTAAGAACTAAATTTAAAAATGGCTATTTGGAACCTATTAATATTCTTATACCATCATGGTTAAAGGTACATATCCTGAAGCTAGTTGCCTGGGTTAAATTATAGGTCCTCCATTGATCAACTTTGAGGCTTTAGGCAACTTACTTGACCTCTTTGTGCCTCAGTTTCATCAGTTATACAGTGGGAAGAACAACAATACTTTCTAAAAGAATTAATGCATTTAAGTACTTAGAAAAATGTCTAACATGAAGTAAACATTAAATAAAAGATAGCTGTTTATTTTTTAAATACAGCACAGAAGGTAGAAAAATGTGATTCAAGGCTTACGGATCATTACCATATTGTAAGTATTTTGTTGTCCCTGTAATTAATTTGCCATGGGCAAAACATTCAGCCCTTTGCACCTTACTTTTCTCATCTGTACAATGGGGATGATAACAGTTACTTTAGAGATATTATTGTGAATATTAGAAATAAAATATGTAAAACTCCTAGTCTAGTCCTTGGCAAACAGTAGGCAGTCAATACATGTGTTAGTAGTTGTTACTCATACTTGCCACACTCAGTTCTCTCTAATGCACAGGGAACTGATTTCAGAAGTAAAAAACATGTACGAATTTCTATCGAAAACAAACTTACAAAGGACATATTTAGAAAAATCAGAAATATGGAGCTAATGTTGCACCTCTTTATCCGTCTGTCCTGGCGAAGCAGGACGAAGCTCAGGCCAAATTCCTTAGCTCAAAATTCAGACTGGTGCCAAGGGGGCCATCATCCCTGATGTGGGCTAAGAGCGGTTAATGTTGATTCACATATGGTTTTCTTTTTCCTAAATGAGATTATTCCTTTGAAACTGCTGCGTGCCCAAGGTCAGTGAGAACTCTGATCTTCTGCAGATGTGCCTGTTCATAGGGAGGTAGGATTCAGATGGCTTAGCATAGTGAATTTCAGGCCTTGATTTGGAAGAAAATAAAATTAAATAAAATGCTTGCTCTCAATTTTAAAATTAAAAGAATTTAAAAGTATAATTATGAATTTTTTTATTGACATCATTCAGGAAACCTTAGTCTAAAAAGTAGAATAAAGATCAATGTAATGTATCCATTATATATTAGCTAACATTGTTATGCATTGTACAGCGTCGGGCAGTTTGTACTGTTACGTGTTACAGTTTACATGTGCATTTTTCTTCAGGGAGCTCTGTTTCCATCCTAATTTTGTTTATGTAAAATTTCTGTCTTGAGGAACAGACATATTTTTGATAGTCTTCTTACTCAGTAGTTTAGTTTTAATTAAGACAATTTGGTTACATTGAGCTAAAATGAACAACAGTCACAGAATTTTATTTTATGTGCACATCATTAGTTAAAAGCTTTAGTAATTTTAAAATAAAACCTAAGTTGGCTTTTGTTACCCCTCTCTCCTCCTCCCCCAAAAAATAAGAAAAGGAAAACACAGTCATAAAGACATGTGCCCGTACAACTAAAGAAAGTCTTTTTCTCTCTTTCCTTTTTTTTTTTTCATATTTTCTACCCTATCTTTCTCAAAACAATGGATCTCATTTAGTTTTCTAAATAAGTCATGATGGTGGCAAGGGGAAGATAATTTTCAAAGTGCTCTGAACATCTATCTAGTGATTGTAAAACAAAACTGTGAAATTGATAACCCATTTTACCCACTAAGAATATTAGTCAAAGAGTGCAATACAAGAATATTAAAATAAATTTATAAAATAATTTAGTTTTGCAAGATAGTCATGTTGATTTGTTAATTCTGGGCTACCTTGTTATAATATTATTTTAACCCAAGTCTAGATAGTGACTAGATTTTGAGTAGCCTTCCTTAAAGTGTGGTCTGGTGACCACCACATCAGAATTATCAGGGCCCCTTGTTGAAAATGCAGGTTCTGGGTCCCCACATGTGACTGGTGGAATCTGATTCTCTATAGGCTAAGCCCCAGAACTGTGTATGTTTAGCAGAAACCCAGATAATTCTCGTGCACACAAAAGTTTGAGAAGCAATGGGTTAGTATCTGTAGCTTCTACCCTCTTGATTCCCTACCTACAACTGAAACCCAGTTGTCAGTCAGGGTGGAGACTTTCCAGCACAATAGATATCATCACTGGCTATGTATTAGAATAACTGAGAAAGCTTTCTAAAAATGTCAGTGCCTGGACCTGTACCTGAGGGGGTTAAGAACAGTGCTCCTTGATATTTCAATACAACATTTAGTAATTAAATATGCAGTGGCTTGTACTATCCTCTTTTTAAGATATGACAAGTTTTTAACCTTCAATTTCACTAAAAGTTCCAAAAAGGTCATATTTTAGAGTGTATGTATTTTCCCAAATAATGGTGCTGGCACATAGGAGTAGTTAAATAACACTCTTCGATTATAGAAATTGGACTGGAGAGAAGAAAATACGGGGATAATGAGTGTGGGGTGAATCAATTTTCTAAACATAGTGGTGGCCTAGAGGGGTTTAAACAATATCAAACGAAAGAGAGGGAAGCTGAGTCACTGCACAGGGACCTGGAAGTTGAGAGGATGTGATGAGCTTGAAAGCTGAGGGTCAGTGCAGGTTTATTTCCTCCCCAGGGGGCTGTTGAAGAGGATTGTGACCATTACCGGCAAGGCCAGTGGGGGAACATCGGATGCCCTGAGGGGCGGGTACACTGTGCATGCCACGCACCTGGGCTTGTTTAGGGCTGGTGGGGGGAGATGGAATTTACAACTGCCCATGAGCATACATAGGCCACTATTCTGGCTAACTTACTAAGTATCCTTCATATAGCAATCTAGTTTTTTAAATGCTGTTTTTCTTAATAAAAAAATAACTTTCTTAACTAACAAAGGCCAGTTGTAGGGATTTAAATGAATGTGTGTGTATGTGTGTGTGGTGTTTTAATTTTAAAAGGTCTTTTTCCTCAGTTTCTCCAAATGTTGTTTTGCCTTTTGTTTCTTGTTGCTTAATCCGTAAGTAGAAGCTGTTAAAAGTTCCTAACAAGACAATCTGTAGACTACAGTCGTCCCTAAGCGCTTAGTCTTTGAGAGATGTGGCTCTCATAATTGTAGGTTCTGTTGGACAAGGTGTTGGCTAACCAGCTGATTTTAACTAGAGTCAGAACTGAGATGACTGAGTGTTAATAAATTAAAACACAAGAATGGTTGGAGTTGTTGTTTAGCATGTGCTGTAGCTACCTAATGGTGAACTAAGGAAACTCTTTTGAGAATGTGGGCAAATAACTAAATAACTAGGTTCCTAGGTTCAGTCTTTTTTTACATTTTTTTTTTAATTTTATTTTTTTGAACATCTTTATTGGAGTATAATTGCTTTACAATGTTGTGTTAGTTTCTGCTGTATAACAAAGTAAATCAGCTATACATATACATATATCCCCATACCCCCTACCTCTTGCGTCTCCCTCCCACCCTCCCTATCCCACCCCTCTAGGTGGTCACAAAGCACCGGGCTGACATCCCCGTACTATGCGGCTGCTTACCACTCCCTGTTTTACAATTGGTGGTGTATATATGTCAATGCCACTCTCTCACTTCGTCCCAGCTTACCATTCCCCCTCCCTGTGTCCTCAAATCCATTCTCTACATCTACATCTTTATTCTTATCCTGCCCCTAGGTTCTTCAGAACCATTTTTTTTTTTTTTTAGATTCCATATGTATGTGTTAGGTATTTGTTTTTCTCTTTCTGACTTACTTCACTCAGTATGACAGACTCTAGGTCCATCTCACCTCAGTATAAATAACTCAATTTCATTTCTTTTTATGGCTGAGTAATATTCCATTGTATACGTGTGCCACATCTTCTTTGTCCATTCATCTGTCAATGGACACTTAGTTTGCTTCCATGTCCTGGCTATAGTAAATAGTGCCGCAATGAACATTGGGGTACATGACTTTTTTTTTCTTTTTTTTAAACATTTTTATTGGAGTATCATTGCTTTACAATGGTGTGTTAGTTTCTGCTTTATAACAAAGTGAATCAGTTATACCTATATCCCCATATCTCTTCCCTCTTGCATCTCCCACCCTCCCACCCTCCCTCTCCCACCCCTCTAGGTGGTCACAAAGCACTGAGCTGATCTCCCTGTGCTATGAGACTGCTTCCCACTAGCTATCTATTTTACATTTGGTAGTATATATATGTCCATGCCACTCTCTCACTTTGTCCCAGCTTACCCTTACCTCTCCCCGTGTCCTCAAGTCTATTCTCTAGTAGGTCTGTGTCTTTATTCCCATCTTGCCCCTAGGTTCTTCATGACCATTTTATTTTTTAGATTCCATATATATGTGTTAGCATATGGTATTTGTTTTTCTCTTTCTGACTTACTTCACTCTGTATGACAGACTCCAGGTCCATCCATCTCAGTATAAATAACTCAATTTCGTTTCTTTTTATGGCTGAGTAATGTTCCATTGTATACATGTACCATATCTTCTTTGTCCATTCATCTGTCAACGGACACTTAGGTTGCTTCCATGTCCTTGCTATTGTAAGTAGTGCTGCAATGAACATTGGGGTACATGACTCTTTTTGAATTATGGTTTTCTCAGGGTATATGCCCAGTAGTGGGATTGCTGGTCGTATGATGGTTTTATATTTTGCTTTCAAGGCACCTCCATACTGTTCTCCGTAGTGGCTGTATCAATTTACATTCCCACCAACAGTGCAAGAGGGTTCCCTTTTCTCCACACCCTCTCCAGCATTTATTGTTTGTAGATTTTTTAATAATGGCCCTTC
This sequence comes from Grampus griseus, assembly GCF_964374135.1. Taxonomy (NCBI): domain Eukaryota; kingdom Metazoa; phylum Chordata; class Mammalia; order Artiodactyla; family Delphinidae; genus Grampus; species Grampus griseus. The sequence continues at coordinate 43,901,739 of NC_139007.1, forward strand.
TGACTGGTGTGAGGTGATACCTCATTGTAGTTTTGATTTGCATTTCTCTACTGATTAGTGATGTTGAGCATCATTTCATGTGTTTGTTGACAATCTATATATCTTCTTTGGAGAAATGTTGGTTTAGGTCTTCTGCCCATTTTTGGATTGGTTGTTCGTTTTTTTGATATTGCACTGCATGAGCTGCTTGTATATTTTGGAGATTAATCCTTTGTCAGTTGCTTTGTTTGAAAATATTTTCTCCCATTCTGAGGGTTGTCTTTTGGTCTTGTTTATGGTTTCCTTTGCTGTGCAAAAGCTTTTAAGTTGCAGTAGGTCCCATTTGTTATTTTTGTTTTTATTTCCCTTTCTCTAGGAGGCGGGTCCAAAAGGATCTTGTTGTGACTTATGTCATAGAGTGTTCTGCCTATGTTTTCCTCTAAGAGTTTGATAGTGTCTGGTCTTACATTTAGGTCTTCAATCCATTTTGAGTTTATTTTTGTGTATGGTGTTAGGGAGTGTTCTAATTTCATACTTTTACATGTACCTGACCAGTTTTCCCAGCACCACTTATTGAAGAGGCTGTCCTTTCTCCACTGTATATTCTTGCCTCCTTTATCAAAGATAAGGTGACCATATGTGCGTGGGTTTATCTCTGGGCTTTCTATCCTGTTCCATTGATCTATCTTTCTGTTTTTGTGCCAGTACCATACCGTCTTGATAACTGTAGCTTTGTAGTATAGTCTGAAGTCAGGGAGCCTGATTCCTCCAGCTCCATTTTTCGTTCTCAAGATTGCTTTGGCTATTCAGCGTCTTTTGTGTTTCCATACAAATTGTGAACGTTTTTGTTCTAGTTCTGTGAAAAATGCCAGTGGTAGTTTGATAGGGATTGCATTGAATCTGTAGATTGCTTTGGGTAGTAGAGTCATTTTCACAATGTTGATTCTTCCAATCCGAGAACATGGTATATCTCTCCATCTATTTGTATCATTTTTAATTTCTTTCATCAGTGTCTTATAATTTTCTGCATACAGGTCTTTTGTCTCCTTAGGTAGGTTTATTCCTAGGTATTTTACTCTTTTTGTTGCAATGGTAAATGGGAGTGTTTCCTTAATTTCTCTTTCATATTTTTCATCATTAGTGTATACGAATGCCAGAGATTTCTGTGCATTAATTTTATATCCTGCTACTTTACCAAATTCACTGATTAGCTCTAGTAGTTTTCTGGTAGCATCTTTAGGATTCTCTATGTACAGTATTATGTCATCTGCAAACAGTGACAGCTTTACTTCTTCTTTTCCAATTTGGATTCCTTTTATTTCTTTTTCTTCTCTGATTACTGTGGCTAAAACTTCCAAAACTATGTTGAATAAGAGTGGTGAGAGTTGGCAACCTTGTCTCGTTCCTGATCTTAGTGGAAATGGTTTCAGTCTTTCACCATTGAGGACAATGTTGGCTGTGGGTTTGTTACATATGGCCTTTATTATGTTGAGGAAAGTTCCCTCTATGCCTACTTTCTGCAGGGTTTTAATCATAAATGGGTGTTGAATTTTTCTGAAAGCTTTCTCTGGATCTATTGGGATGATCACATGGTTTTTCTCCTTTAATTTGTTAATATGGTGTATCACGTTGATTGAAGAATCCTTGCATTCCTGGAATAAACCCCACTTGATCATGGTATATGATCCTTTTAATGTGCTGTTGGATTCTGTTTGCTAGTATTTTGTTGAGGATTTTTGCATCTATGTTCATCCGTGATATTGGCCTGTAGTTTTCTTTCTATGTGACATCCTTGTCTGGTTTTGGTATCAGGGTGATGGTGGCCTCGTAGAATGAGTTTGGGAGTGTTCCTCCCTCTGGTATAGTTTGGAAGAGTTTGAGAGGATAGGTGTTAGCTCTTCTCTAAATGTTTGATAGAATTCGCCTGTGACACCATCTGGTCCTGGGCTTTTGTTTGTTGGAAGATTTTTAATCACAGTTTCAATTTCAGTGCTTGTGATTGGTCTGCTCATATTTTCTATTTCTTCCTGGTTCAGTCTTGGCAGGTTGTGCATTTCTAAGAATTTGTCCATTTCTTCCAGGTTGTCCATTTTATTGGCATAGAGTTGCTTGTAGGAATCTCTCATGATCCTTTGATTTCTGCAGTGTCAGTTGTTACTTCTCCTTTTTTATTTCTAATTCTATTGATTTGAGTCTTCTCACTTTTTTTCTTGATGAGTCTGGCTAATGGTTTATCAATTTTGTTTATCTTCTCAAAGAACCAGCTTTTAGTTTTATTGACGTTTGCTATCATTTCCTTCATTTCTTTTTAATTTATTTCTGATCTGATCTTTATGATTTCTTTCCTTCTGCTAACTTTGGGTTTTTTTTTTCTTCTTTCTCTAATTGCTTTTTGCAAGTTTAGGTTCTTTATTTGAGATGTTTCATGTTTCTTAAGGTAGGATTGTATTGCTATAAACTTCCCTCTTAGAACTGCTTTTGCTGCATCCTATAGGTTTTGGGTCGTCGTGTCTCCATTGTCATTTGTTTCTAGGTTTTGTTTTTGTGTGTGTGATATGTGGGCCTCTCACTTTGTGGCCTCTCCCTTTGCGGAGCACAGGCTCCGGACACGGAGGCTCAGCAGCCATGGTTCATGGGCCTAGCCGCTCCGTGGCATGTGGGATCTTCCCGGACCGGGGCACGAACCTGTGTCCCCTGCATCGGCAGGCGGACTCTCATCCACTGCGCCACCAGGGAAGCCCTGTAGGTATTTTTTGATTTCCTCTTTGATTTCTTCAGTAAACTCTTGGTTATTTAGAGTGTATTTTTTAGCCTCCATGTGTTTTTTTTTTTTTTTTTTTTGCAGTTTTTTTTCAGTAATTGATATCTAGTCATAGCATTGTGGTTGGAAAAAAAATACTTGACACTATTTCAATTTCCTTAAATTTACCAAGGCTTGATTGTGACCCAAGATATGATTTATTCTGGAGAATGTCCCATGAGCACTTGAGGAGAAAGTGTATTCTGTTGTTTTTGGATGGAATGCCTTATAAATATCAATTAAGTCCAACACGTTTAACGAGTCATTTAAGGCTTGTGTTTCCTTATTTATTTTCATTTTGGATGATCTGTCCATTGGTGAAAGTGGGGTGTTAAAGTCCCCTACTATGATTGTGTTACTGTCGATTTCCCCTTTTATGACTGTTAACATTTGCCTTATGAATTGAGGTGCTCCTATTTTGGATGCATAAATATTTACAATTGCTATATCTTTTTCTTGGATTGATCCCTTGTCCATTATGTAGTATCTTTTTTGTCTCTTGTAATAGTCTTTATTTTAAAGTCTATCTTATCTGATATGAGAATTGCTACTCCAGCTTTCTTTTGATTTCCATTTCCATGGAATGTCTTTTTCCATTCCCTATCTTTCCATCTGTTTGTGTCCCTAGGTCTGAAGTGGGTCTCTTGTAGACAGCATATATAAGGTTCTAATTTTTGGATCCATTCAAGTAGTGTTTGTGTTTTGGTTTGTGCATTTTATCCAGTTACTTTTAAGGTAATTATTGATATGTATGTTCCTATTACCATTTTCTTAATTGTTTTGTGTTTGCTATTGTAGGTCTTTTCCTTCTCTTTTGTTTCCTGCCTAGAGAAGTGCCTTTAGCATTTGTTGTAAAGCTGGTTTGGTGGTGCTGAAATCTCTTAACTTTTGCCTATCTGTAAAGGTTTTAATTTCTCTGTCAAATCTGAATGAGATCCTTGCTGGGTAGAGTAATCTTGGTTGTAGTTTTTTCCCTTTAATCACTTTAAATATGTCCTGCCACTCCCTTCTGGCTTGCAGAGTTTCTGCTGAAAGATCATCTGTTAACCTTATGGCCAATCCCTTGTATGTTATTTGTTGTCTTTTATTTGCTGCTTTTAATATTTTTTGTTTGTATTTAATTTTTGGTACTTTGATTAATATGTGTCTTGGCCTGTTTCTCCTTCGATTTATCCAGTATGGGACTCTCTGTGCTCCTGGACTTGATTGACTATTTCCTTTCCCATATTAGGGAAGTTTTCAACTATAATCTTTTCCAATATTTTCTCAGTCCCTTTTTTGTTCTCTTTTTCTTCTGGGAGCCCTAAAATTCGAATGTTGGTGCATTTAATATTGTCCCAGAGGTCTTGGGACTGTCCTCAATTCTTTTCATTCGTTTTTCTTTATTCTGCTCTGTGATAGTTATTTCGAATTTTTATCTTCCAGGTCACATATCTGTTCTTCTGCATCATTTATTCTGCTATTGATTCCTTCTAGTGAATTTTTAATTCCATTTATTGTGTTGTTCATCACTGTTTCTTTGCTCTTTATTTCTTCTAGTTCCTTGTTAAACCTTTCTTGTATTTTCTCCATTCTATTTCCAAGATTTTGGATCATCTTTACTCTCATTTCTCTAAATTCTTTTTCAGGTAGACTGCCTAGTTCCTTTTCATTTGTTTGGTCTGGTGGGTTTTTACTTTGCTCCTTCATCTGTTGCATATTTCTCTGTCTTCTCATCTTGCTTTTCTTACTGTGTTTGGGGTCTCCTTTTCGCAGGCTGCAGGTTCATAGTTCCCATTTTTTGTGTGGTGTCTGCCCACAGTGGGTTGTGTAGGCTTCCTGGTGGAGGGGACTGGTGCCTGTGTTCTGGTGTATGGGGCTGGATATTGTCTTTTTGGTGGGCAGGACTGAGTCCAGTGCTGTGTTTTGGGGTGTCTGTGAACTTAGTATGATTTTCAGTAGCCTGTCTGCTAATGGGTGGGGTTGTGTTCCTGTCCTGCTAGTTGTTTGGCATGGGGTGTCCAGCACTGGAGCTTGTTTGTCATTGAGTGGAGCTGGGTCTTAGCATTGAGATGGAGATCTCTGGGAGAGCTCTCACTGATTGGTATTACATGGGGCTGGGAGGTCTCTGGTGGTCCAATGTCCTGAACTCAGCTCTCCCACCTCAGAGGCTCAGACCTGACACCTGGCCACAGCACCAAGACCCTGTCAGCCACATGCCCAGGTACGTGGGAGTTTCTTGTCTTTTGGGAAGTCTGAGGTCTTCTGCCAGCATTCAGTAGGTGTTCTGTAGGAGCTGTTCCTCATGTAGATGTATTTTTGATGTATTTGTGGGGAGAAAGGTGATCTCCATGTCTTACTCCTCCACCATCTTGAAGGTCCTCCTCTCCCTATGTTCAGTTTTAGGATAGATTACTTATTAATTTTTTGGCTACAGGATTATTTTATGATGGTGTCATTTATGACTGTCGTGGTGCAAGTTGTGATTTGGCGAGTAGAGGATATGATTCAAGTATTAAGGAATGAAAGAAAATAGACTTTTTTCATTGATATTCAAATAGGGTGGAAGAAAAGGCATTATCTAGGGACACATGTGCAGTCAAAAGGCAATATTATATGTATATGTATCATAAAGTTACATTGGAAAAGGAAGAGGTGCAAAATGCTTCTCTTCCAGAGAAGATGAAGTAAAATACTCATCTTAATGTCTATATGTGTGTGTATGTATATATGTATACTGTATATATTGTGAACTTGAAATTTTGATACAAATAGGTAAATTCATTCTCATAAAAATTACTGAGTTTTATTCACTTGAGTTCAATTCATGACTACAACAGCAAAGAAAGAGGATTCTTTTTCAAAAGAAACTAAAACTGCAAGAAAGAAATCTATTTTCCTGAATACACTGTAATTATGATGACTTGTTTTTCTTCTTTGGTCTCAATTCAAAAGTGACCATCGGGCTTCCCTGGTGGCGCAGTGGTTGAGAGCCTGCCTGCCGATGCAGGGGACACGGGTTCGTGCCCCGGTCCGGGAAGATCCCACATGCCACGGAGCGGCTGGGCCCGTGAGCCATGGCCGCTGAGCCTGCGCGTCTGGAGCCTGTGCTCCGCAACGGGAGAGGCCACAACAGTGAGAGGCCCGCGTACCGCAAAAAAAAAAAAAAGTGACCATCACTTGGATATCTTCCTCAGTGGAAAGCAAGGATAAGTAATCAGAAATAGATATACCTTTTTAGCTTATTCTATTTGAGATATTTGGAAATTCAGCATTTTAGTCAGAACCTTATAAAACAAATTACTCTGGACATTTGTTGTATTCAGGTATTTTTTCACACTGTATATATAATTTTATATAAACTCTAAATGAAGAGCTGTGACTGATTTAGAGTTTGAAACTTTTAGATTATACTTAACTTTTTGTTAAAACTTCAAAACAAAAGAGCTGGTACACTTGAAACTAACACAACATCGTAAAATAACAATACTTCAATTTTAAAAGAAGAGCTGGCATTTTAGCACAATGCACATAAAGCCTTGCCTCTTCTCCCTCTTCCCCCACTTCCCTCTCCCACACCCCCTGGGTTCCAGTGTACAATATTTCCCGTGGCTCCATCCCCTTGGTGTAATTATCACATAGCTATCCCTTCTCCTCAGTAGGAGGAAAACCTTGACCATGCTTCATTTTAAGAAGGTGGAAACTACAGCTAAATCACTCATTTGCACAGAAAAGCGTGAGCAAAGATTTTATTTATACTTTTCAAATAGAAAGAGGTGATCCCTTGGTCAGGGAACTGGTATTTTAATGACATGTCATCTGTATTTGTTACAGATAAAAATCAAATGGTGGTCTGGATTCTTTCCTCCCAAATCACAAGTCTGATTTCTCTCCTTTAATCTCCACTCCAAAAACTAGTTGCCTTGAAGGAAACATTACCTTGAGGAGGAGTGCTTTCTTCTTCTTCCTTTTATTTTTTTCTTTTTAAAGCAGGAGTTGGCACCTGGATGCCTCAAGTTGCCGGGTATATTCCATGTAGAACTACAGCTGTTCTCTCTGCTAACTGGAGAAATAAAGAGCAAGAAACTGCTAGACACTGGGAGTCAGCAAGAGATAATGTACTGTTATTATTTTAATTACACAGGGCTCCTGATTTGTATTGTAATTGTAATATAATATTTTTTAAAGTTCATGGTATTCATGGAAAAATACCAAATATGTCATTTTCAGTAGTACTAAAGTTTACCAACAAGAGCAATGCACACATAAACTAGGAGAGAGGGAACAATGATGATTGCCATAGTTTTTGAAGCTCTGTCTTAAAGTCAGTCTAACTGGGAGATGAATGAAACAAGAGCAAAAATTGAATATGTTCTTTAGTTAATCTGCATGATATCATTCTTTTCATGATCGCTTTCTATCGTAAGAGATGTGTATCTAAAATGTTTCCTACATAACTATATTATTTTTACATTGTAGAGTTTCTCAAAATATAATTTTACTAGTAAGTTATCATTGCTTTGGGTCCATATCTGTATTTACTTAAAAATTGATGGTTTAGACAATTGGATTACATTCTACACAAAAACAAAGTCAAAGAGAGTATTTTTAAAAATAAGTCCAGTTTCTGTGCATCAGTCATGATATACACTTAGATGTCACTAAGCCTCAATATATTATTACAGTTAATCTAGGCTAAGATATCATTACCATAACATCATGAGCAAACAGATGGCTGATTTAACAGATTGTCTTAAGGCAATACTGTATTAATCAATATGATTACTAGTATGGATTTAGTAGAAGATTTTTATGGCAAAATATTTTACTTAAGACCATATTTCATAATTTTTAAAACATATATTCATTACATTAGCATATACAAATATTAAATTTAACTACGTTTTAATTATAAAATATTAAATGAATATCTAAAAGGTGTTAGAAGGCATTAGAAATGTGGATTTAATCTGCACTCCAGTTACACTGTTTACAATGTAAATATTCAGCCATTCAATCATTTCTGAGAGCCTTCTGTGTATGAGGTAGTACTCTCAAGAAGCTTACATTCTAGTGAGAGTGACAAGGAATAAATTGTATCAGTAGGTGTAGCTATTATCAAGAAAACTAAAGTAAGATGGGGAAGAGTGATGAGTAGGAGACTGTGTTAGAAACCTCTGTTGGAAAACCTTTCAGTTAAGGTCAGATTGTTAAGCAAAGATCTGAATAAAAGTGAGAGATCAGGACATGCAGCTAACTTGGAAAGAGTATTCCAAGTTAACTTGAAATAAAAGGTAGACTTCTGTTATTAATAAATTGCTATAAATATTTGTTTATTCAAAAAATATTTACTGAACATCTTCTAAGTCCTAGGGACTGGGCTTAGCAGGATTACAGGGGTGGATAAGATACAGTACCTGTCTTCAAGATGCTCATGGAAAAATATAAAAAATTAATTATAACAAAAATGCTAATTACCATGATTAGAGCTATTCACAGGGCATTTAGCTACCATTTCTACATTTTAATCTTGATTACACTGTTAACAATGGTATAACTATAACCTCTAATTTGTCTTTAATGAAGACTTAATTAATATGGTTATATAATCAGATATATTGGGTTAAATTCTGGCTCTAGTATTGTATTAACCAGAACTCTTCCTGTTGCATTAATAGAAATCCAACTCTGGTTTAAACAAAAGGGATATTTATCGACTTTTGTTACTGTCAAGTTCAAGGATTGGCATTAGCTTCAGCTACACCTGGATTCAGAAGATGTCATACGATTCACTTTTTTTCCATCTCTCAGCTCTGCTTTCCTCAATACTGGAATCACTCACCAGCAGGCTGTGTTTGTGTAGTGACAAAGAAGGTCCCTGGTACCTTAAATATACCCATTGTCCTGGCCTCTGGTCCTGCAAATGGTTATTCCTAGATCAATAACTGTATCCATCCTGACTATCCATTCTGGGGACTCACCCACACTTGAGGGCTAGGTCAGTGAGAAGCCGGGCTGTAGAAGTGACAGACCTACCAGAATCCTATAGTGTGGAACGGCCAGTAGAAAAATGGTTCTTCAACTAACAGAAGAAAGGGAAATAGTACTATGCTGGCTAAGACGAAAATATTCTACTACAGAAAGATGAATTCTGTGACCTTGGTCAAATCATATCTCCTCCCTGAGTCCCAGTTTCATCATCCATAAAAGCATCAACCTCGTGGTGTCAACTTAGATGAGGTAGTGTGTGTAGCAAGGTTAAGCACAAAGAAGCAAATGCTTAATAAATAACTAGATCATTGTTACTACTTATAATAAACAAACATAATATGTGGCAAATTTCAGGTAGTGGAGACCAAAGTATCAGAAAAGATGAAGGGTAGACTCCTCTCTGAAAATAAAATAAAGTCACAAGGCCAGCCAGAGTCTGGACACCATGTGCTCCACTGAATGGTACCAGAACAGGGAAGCAGAATCCATCACCTTTGGTAATAAGCAGCCATTTAGTTGCATAATGTAGCTCAGAATGGAATTTATGCCTAAAAGATCAGAAAGCTGCCTTCTTGTTGCTACTTCTCAAATAACTAATAAAATGAACATTTTAGTGACTTAAAAAGAAGACAGATTGCCTCAGCAACATTCAATTCAATTCCTATTCAATTAAGTCGGTAATTTAAATTGTAACAATATGCACTTCTCTGCTAGGATGCTATGAAGTTAGTTTCATTTTGAATGAAATATAAATATGGCATTTTTATGTTTCCTGAATTGGCTCTTAGGCAGATAGGGCTGCTCACCTCTGCTCTAGGCCAGGGGTTGCAACCATAGACCCCGGACCAAATTTGACCCTCTTCCTATTTTTGTATGGGACCCAAACTAAGGATGATTTTACATTTTAACTGGCCCTTTTTGGAAAAAGTTTGCTGACCCTAGTTTCAAGATAATCTTTTCCCTGAGAACTTTATTCCTTTTTTGTTGTTTTTCACAGTTACTATCTAGATCTTGCTAAGCAGCATGGTTTATATCTCCTATGCTATTCTAGGCAGTTGATACAAAAGGATATCTCTGAATGAGAGAGAGATCTTTGTCCTAGATGTACTTTCTGCCTGTTTCATTCATTATTATTTTTGTTTTGTTTTTTTTGTGTGTGTGTGGTACGCGGGCCTCTCACTGTTGTGGCCTCTCCCGTTGCGGAGCACAAGCTCCGGACGTGCAGGCCCAGCGGCCATGGCTCACGGGCCCAGCCGCTGCGTGGCATGTGGGATCTTCCCAGACCGGGGCATGAACCCGTGTCCCCTGCATGGGCAGGCGGATTCTCAACCACTGTGCCACCAGGGAAGCCCTGTTTCATTCATTTTATCACATAATTTGTTTCTTCCACAATGCCTTTAAGGAATTTTGTGTGTGCCTACCCTCTCGTAGCGTCAAAGATGAGCATCTTCACCAGAGCTTCTGACTCTGAATCCCATCCTTTGAGTCTCCTCTCTATCACTGTTCATGTGCACCAATGCATTCTGCCACATGGCTGACTCTAGACTTCCTCAAATCTACACACTAGGCCCCCTTTACTTGCATAACTTTTTCAGACAAGGAGCTTACCACTCAGCAGACCTTCGAGGAATATATCACAACAGGTTAGGATAAGTAAAGAGGCAGAGCTACTGTGTTATTTTTGCCCCCCCAAGAAGCCAACCCATAAGTTTGATTACAGGCAACATAGGACGGGGCTGGGAGAGCTTTCAAGTCATAATGCAGGTCTAACCCCTGTGTAAGAGAGAGGGAAGGAGAGAAGGTTGGGCAGGAAAAGTTGTAGAATGCAAGTATAGTTCTAAGAAAGTTTAGGCAAGGTTTATGCATAGTTCCTGGGCCAAAGGGCCCAGTCAGAGGAGACTGTATCTCTCAAAAAAGAGGATCAACTTACAATTTTCTTCTCATAGGTTCTTTTCATTTCTAACTTGTCCCCAAGCCATCTGTTTGAGATTCTGCAAATAATTTGTCTTGATGGCTTGTCACACAATGGAGAGAAGGATGAGCATGGCTGATCTGCACCTTGGGGTGGGGGCCCTTTTTATCTAGAATTTCCTGCAGGGACATGGTACTGTCAATTTCCAGATCTGGTCAAGACAGTTGAAGGATGATGTCTACTCTTATTAAAGACAATGTCCTTCAATGTGCTAGTCCTTCAATTTGTTCATTTTCCTTTAACATGTTAATTAAGGGAAGAAAAGTGAGAGAAGTGCTTCTTAAAAGGATGATATATGTGAGATTTTGAACTTCTGTATTTCTCATTTTAAACATTTCTAAGGAAGTTTGACACTGACTTGGACATTTCAGTATAAAATGGAAATATCTGATATTCTCTCAGCTTTAGCTTTCTTCTGTTGTGTGTGTGTGTGTGTGTGTGTGTTTATGTACTACTTTCCCCAAGGTGTAAGCAGTTTAGCTGATGTGCCCACTGGTTATTTGAAACCAACTTAACACATAATAAAGGTGAAGAGTATTTACTTTTTCAGTGTTCTTTCATCTATTTTCCAAAGGCTAAAGAATGGTGACCATATACAAACAATGCTATTTAGTCTTTTATAACTCTTTAAAAACTATAAAGATAAAGCTAGCTTTCTCTCCTTTTCATTTCCTGACTTCTTTCCACTTCTGTAGGCTCATCTAAGGGATATATATTTTCTCAGTTTTCTGATGAACTATTGTTGGGCTTTCCTTTTGTGTATGTGTAGTGGAGTAGCAATTTGGATTTATTAAGAAATGAATAAGAAAGAGAAGATAAGCTCTGCTAACTTAAAGATTATGGATACTTTCTTTCCCAGTTAATTTCTTCCTCTTTTGGAGGACAGGAACTACATCTCTCTGTGGATACATGATATACAGATGATCTCACTTTCATCCCTTTTTTCCCTCCCCTTTGGTCTTTTGATATGTGGAGATGGTTTTAGAATCATTTTTCAGTTACTTTCTTCTAGAAGAATGTGTCTTCTGTTTACTGATATTCCTATCCATTAGATTCAAAGAACAAGTTTCTAGCTCTGTGCTTCTTTTAAGAGGGAGAGACACTGTCTTTAAAAAGAACTAATAAAATATAATTTCTTAGAAAAAAACCCAACTTTTAAAATAGTTGCTCTTCCATTTTAATTTTAGGACAATAAGACTGTGTCTATGTTTCTATGTTGCTATCATCAGTGATTGTAGAAAATATTTTTATTATCTAATTTAATATTAAAATTATTTTGATATCCAGCACACATGATGTTAGAGGTTGTTTGTGCCAGCATGTTGGTTGAAATAGAATTCTAACTAATGAGAACCTTTATAAGAGAAGAAAATTCGAAAGCTCACACAAGGAATAATTTCATACAGATCTCTCCTATATTATATATGACTTCTATCATTGTAAAAAGTTACATATCAATCATAAAATATTAATAAAGATGATTTTAATTTTTATTGTTTTTAATAATTCCTTCTACTGCTTGTTTATATTTTTACAATATAATTATCTTTGCCATAAACATTAATAAACCTGTATTAATTATTTATAATATGCATTGACACATACACCCATGTAATAAATAGACCTTTCAATTTAAACATGACTCTTGATTTTTAGAGGTTTTTTAAAAAATTAAAGTATTCATGTTAATTTTGCTCCTTTTCTTGGTCTTTCTTAGTGTTAGCTTTGGTGTGGTGTTTAATACTGGTAATATTGGTGAAGGATTTAAGTAAGAAAACTTATAGGAGCCCAGGAACCTGGGCACGAAAGTGGTAGATTGGGAGACATGTATGTATTGCTGGGGTTGCCATTTGCTGTCCAGGTTTTCTTTACTCTCTGTCAGCATATGCTATTTTGATCTTTGCCTTTTATCAACAGAATCGGGAGACATGATAAAGAAATAAGATCGTTTGCTATTTAAGCCATCTTCTTTACTTTCTGGTTTCTGCAACCTAGTGAAAAGACCAGTTTAAAAGTATTATGATCCCATTTTGAAAAATAACATACCTCTGTTTTTGTATCTGTAGACAAAGATCTGTTAACAATGCTTGCCTTTGTGGAGCAAGTTTATGGAGAATTTTCGCATATTATTTTAGTCATTAAAATCTTTTTAACAAAGTCCATGTATGACTTCTGTAATCTGAAAGTGTTAAGGAGTTTTATGGGTGGCAGTGAAATTGAAATTTATTTTGGAAGCATAAATCTTTGCTATTTTAACTTTAAGCTTAAATATTTTGATAAAAATAACTCTAGGTTCTATTACAAATGACCTAAAAGTTCTATATTTCAGAAATTACTTATAAATAGATTGGGAATATAATTTATCCTTTAAATCAGTATACTTTTGAGAGTGAAGGAAGGTCTTAATTAAAAATTACTACAAGTGACTGGCCTTGACAGGGACTGTCCCAAGTAAACCAGGACATACAGGAATGGTTACTACTAATCAACTAAAAGTAACATATTAATAAAATAGATATAAAAAAGCCTATTAAGGAATCTATTTTGATTAATATGGTTTAATAAAGAATTGTTCTGGTGTTTAGTCCAAATAGCATTTTAGGTTTCATGTTAATATTTGAAGCTGATATATGAGAAATGTATTACTAGGCTAGTCAGAATAATTCAAAACTCAGTATAATGCAGGTGGGTCCATTTTAATTATCTCCAGAGGGTTCCTAACTAACTCCCAAAGTTCCTAATTCCCAAAGGGCCTCTTTCTGAGGCTGTTTCTATTACATCACCAAGGACCTGCTGATAGTACTGAGAGGGAGGCTCCAAGGTGGTACTGGGTGGGATTTTCCTTCTAGAATACAATTTTAGTTTACATGCTCTATATCTATGCTACTATTTCTGTACCAAACTTTTGCTGAGATAACTCGTCTGTGCAGAAATTATTCACAGTCCATTAAAACAGAGGAAGAGAGAGAAAAAAGTGATTGAGGTGAGGGTGAAGTTTGAATTCTGAGATAACTTTTAAAGAAAAAGATAATATATTGTATTGAAAAAGGCATTTCTTACTCATTATTCCTTGCTGTTAAGTAGTTCTACTTATCATGTATTAAAAAAGACACGGCAATTTCCCACTGAATGTGGTAAAAATCAAAAGGCTATAAAAAGAAAATAGTTTAGTGTTGAGGCACCCTATTGGGTTGCTTATGTGTTTGTATAATCTATCTACAATATCATTTCTCAAACAATAGCCCACTGCATCAGATACATGGAAACCTTTCTAAGCTCTAAAGACATATTTTTAAGATGGTGAATGCTATTTTCTCTCTGGCCAACTGCTGGGATCTGATTGGTCATTACCCCATTTCAGGGGAAGATTCAAGAGCTAATCAGGGGTGTTATCAGCTATGACTTTTATTGCTGCTGCACAGAAAACTTAGCAATAAAGAAAACTGTAAATTCAGGATTTATTCTTTGTAGGGGTGTTCCCCATGCTTGGAAGATTAATGAAGAATTCCTGGTCCATTGTTTGTTAAAGACACCACCATTCTATAGAATTTTAATTGTAAATCCACTCTTTGACATCCTAACTAATGGTTCCTGCTAAATTAATAAAAGCAACATATTACATTTAAATCCCAGATAAGGTAAAGATTGCTGTTTTAATATCCCATCCATATCCTTTATCTTTCTACAGGGGCTTTCAGGCCAGTAGTTTTAATAACATGCATGAATGAAGATGCTCTTTTTTAACTCAAATGGTGGTGAAGAGTTTTTCCTTTATATTAGCAGGCAATCAATTCCAATAGCTTTTTAATGCTTTCTTAAAGAATCAATTTTAAAGCACACACTCTTCAGGGGACCCTCTTAAACTTCTTCACAGCCGGTCTTCTAATTTTCTATTACAATGCAATCTAAAGCAGCTACAAAAATAATGCAGATAATGTTTGCTGGGTAATGATTTCCAATTTCCCCATTCCATGTACCCTGTTATTAGGAGGATCATCTTGGTTGTGTAAATTAATTTTCAATTCACTTCTGGGGAACATTACAATGATTTATTCAGCACCAGTGTTGAAGAAAGTGTTGGGAAGATTTTAGCAATCTGAGAAACAAAATCAATTTGTTCTGATTATCACCATGTTAAAGGGAATAAAGGGGAGAAACAAAAAAGTCACTAGAATGTGTGTCCTGACTGTTGCAAGCACACTAGAACCATGATTTGATGCTGGGTTGTCACTTTGTAATACATGAATTTAGCAAAAGTACGGTGTTTGGTGATTCATCTCAACTTGGAGATTAAGTAATGAAATAGGAATGTTCCTCCATTTGATATTTCAGGTAAATGCCTTCAAGGCGAGATAGCCACTCATTCATATTTCCTTGGAAGAAAGAAGTAACATACTAGCTTATAATCGAAGAGGAATAGATTTCCTAAGCAGAGCGTAATTAGCCACTTGGTTTGGTACAAAACTTAAAATAGGAACTATCAAAGCAATGTCTCATAACTATAAGAAGTACAACTTCCTTATTTATCATAATTTATCGCATACAAATTTTTCCAGGATTGTATATGAACAATGGTCCTTGTAATATTGCCAAAAAGTCATCCTTTGTAAAGGTTTTACTGACCTTTTACTTTAATTAACTTGTATGTGTTGATCAACGGAGTCAGATTTCACCGTGCCCAGGTGTGAATGTAAATCAATGCCCCATTCACTTCACCAGATCACTTATCTTCATTCAGCAGATACTCATGAGTAGGCTGTGCCATGCACTGTGCTGGGAGCTAGAGAGATGTTGAGAAAGAAAAGCAAACTGCTATAAATATGAAACTGCAACTTGTGACATGACCTATGAAAAAGAAGCTCATGGTAATATTTTAAATAACTTAAGTTTAACAATTTAAAGAATCAATTTAAAATTTAACCAGGTAAGAAAGGCTGGGGGGCAGGGAGTTTCCCCAGGAAGTGATTGTCGGAGTTGATGAAATTTGACCTGAATGATAAGTGAACTGACCAGGGGAAGTGGGGAGGGAACACTGTTTTAAGACAAGGAACAGGATCAGATTTGTTTTCTGAAAAGCCCCGGCTGCATTGTGGTGAACATATTGGTCGGGGGTGGGGGGGGAGTAGAATGGATGTGAGATAAGACTGTTGACACAGTCCAGAAGGAGGTAAATCATGCCCAGGTGGATGTACTGTCTTTCCAAACCTCTGCCCATCCATCTGTGGGTGGCCAAGTTGGACGTTCCTTTCTTGACTTTATTGTAGCGGATGATGAAGGTTCAGGTCTGTGTGGACTGAGGTGGAGTAGGCTTAGTTGGATTCCTGAAACTAGGTGCCTTCAGGAAAAAGATTGTGTAGACCAGTGGGAATGGATTTAGTATCCTTGACTGAGCAGTGGAAGGTCATAGAAAGATCCAGAAACTTGAGCTTAATTTATGAAGCTAAATCTTTTTTTTTTTTTTTGAGTGTTAAGTCTACATATATTATTTGGGGACACTATTGAGAAATGTTCTTGTTTCAATAGAATATTTTTATTAATAACACATACATGTACTGCCTTGGCCTTGTTCTGTTTCCAAGTCAGAGCCAAGTTTGTCTCTTTAGTAGAGAATGGTCTAGTGAAGCAATTAAGCACATATAGTCCATGTTCAGCCTCATGTGTGTGCAAAGCCTGGCTCTGTCACTTACTAGCTCTATGACTCAGGAAGCTACCTAATTTCTGAATCTCAGTCTCTTCAACTGTAGGGTGAGGGCACTCAGTATCCCCTCAGATGAGCTTGCAAGGAAGAGGTGAGGTGGCGCTTGTGAAACTCCAAGCAGAACCTTTGTCATGTAAGCTGGCAGTAGTGTTGGTTCAGGATACAGTCCCAAAAGTGTCAATTTAGGTTGCACAGGTTTAAATGACATAGTCTAGACAGTAACATGCCACTCAGAATGGAAGGGTCACAGGGAACCAGGAACCAGGGCAGTTGTAAAGCAAGTTTACTGAAGTTCTAGAGTAAGGGACATGGGATTACCTTTGGAGAGCTGAGTGGCACCAGAATCCCCTGGTCAAGAGGAAGCTGTGTGGCAGGGGTCACTTGGACTGGAGTCTGGGGGGTTCAGATGATTTCTACACTCAGGATACATAAGGCCCTGAGTCTCATCTGATTAGACCTCTCAAACAGTACTGACTGTAGAGACCATGAATACCTGAGGTCTTGCTCCTGGAGTCTGGAACCCTGTGCACTGTTTTCACTTCTACGAGCTGGGCTGGGGCCTGGGTCATAGTGATCTTGAATGAGTCCTCCCTCCACCGTTTTCAAATGTACTTAGACCTGCAGATGTTTTTGGCATTGGATTAACGTTGGAGTCAATGACCTCAAAGAAGTTAAGCACAAAGACACATTACCTGTTGTGTATAGAAATGTGAACTTTTGCATCACCCCTTTTAGGCTTTTTCATAGTCATAAAACAAGGATAGGGGTAGGATAGGCTCTCTATGAGATTGAAACATGAGCTCAATGGAAATAATATGGGAATTCAAGTTTCCTTCTTTAGACTGATTTTAACATTATTTATATTCTCTCAATAATGAAAACATAACTGATATATGTGTACGTGTCTACTAAGTTGGGCTGTTCAAAGAAAAGAGGCAGATTTTTTTTGAATTTTATATTATTTCTTTTTTTATACAGCAGGTTCTTATTACAGATATATATATATATATATATTTTATATATATATATATATTTTGTGTGTGTGTGTGTGTGTGGTACGTGGACCTCTCACTGTTGTGGCCTCTCCTGTTGTGGAGCACAGGCTCCAGACGCACAGGCTCAGCGGCCAGGGCTCACGGGCCCAGCCTCTCCGCGGCATGTGGGATCTTCCCGGACGGGGGCACGAACCCGTGTCCCCTGCATCGGCAGGCTGACTCTCAACCACTGCACCACCAGGGAAGCCCACAGATATTTTTAATGTTTGAATTTTTTAAAATGTTAAATGCTGTTGTGGCAGGTAGAACAATTGTATATTTGAAAACTGCATTTATGAGAGTTAGTGGTATAGATTTTTTAAATGTCAACACTTTTCCCCCATGCATTCCAAAATCCATCATCAAGCTTGTCAAATGAGAAGAACCTTTCATGATTTCACAGGACAGGCAAACACTTATTAATCTCTTGATTCTTTCAAGTTTTAGCAATAAACTGACAGCTTGAGTTAGAAGTAATCATATCTAAATATTCTATGTGTGGGGGAGACATTACCTCCATCTACCTAATCTTTCAAAACTACATAAAAATGAAATTTGTCTGCCTGGTTTATTAATGCATCATGAGAAAATGAACGTGTGAATTGTCACCAGATTTATAGAGTAAGTTTCGAATGGTCTGATGTAAAAATGTAAGCCGTGTAGTATTTACGAAATTCACTCTGAAGGGGCTCTGAGGACCACCTCAAGGAGAGAGATAATGAAGATATATATTTTTCAGTAAATATGAAAGATATGTGGGAGATCATCTGACTTTAAAGCAGGCTATGACATGCCTGAAGTTCTTTTTTGAGGGAAACTGGAGACACCTCAGGTAAAGAGAAATTCAACTTCAGAGGTTAAATACAGTTAGATCAAGGTCCATTTACTGCTCATTGGGAAAGAACTATCCTACATTTGAAGACACATGGAATGGTGAAAACAATCGGTGGTTTTAACAAATAACTGGACAGATGCTCAGGATTTCAGGTATTGGTTTGCATTTGAGCTATTTCTCACATGGGAAACTTTGTTTCTTACTCTAGGGCAAATTGTAGAATATGCAGCAAGAATTTTTTTAAACTACATTTTAATTAATTCATGGTTGGTGAGTTTCCTAAGAAAAGTTGGGAAGCTCAGCTAATAGACAATATAAAAACCTCTTATAAATGAATTATCCAATAACCAGAAATAATAATTGAAATAAATTTAAAATAAAAGTCTAATGAAGAACCTAACATTAATTGGAGGAGGTGGAGAAGTAGAAATAAAGCAATGTAGAATATGTAAGCAAGCCCTCTTTCTCCCTTTTTTCTTAAATTTCTCTTTATGTTTATATTCCACTACCTTCCAAATTGAATATATAAATGGAACAATGGAGAATAAAATTCAGAGTAAAAATCTATCAAGAGTAGTTAATAAATATACGTATCTGAAACTGGCATGAGTTGGTTAGTTTGAACATGTGCTGATTTTATTCCTGAACTTCAACAAAAACAAAGCAAAATATGAGATTCTGATTCACATTGTCTCAAAAAAGTGAACTTTTCCCTGACACTGCACTCTAAAAGCTTTTTTTGTCTTTTTTTGTGATGTCAAATAACAAATACAACGATAATAATTAAAACATTATACAGCACTTTTATGTGCCAAGCAATATTGTAAGCTACATATAATTTATATATAACCCTCACAATAATCCAATGAAGTAGGATTATTATTCCCATTTTAAAGATGGAAAAACTGAGGCACAGAGAGAGTAAGCAACTTGCTCAAACTCACCCAGTAAATAAATGGGGGAACCAGGGTTTGAGCACAAGCCATTTGGCTTCAGAGTCAATATTCTTAACTATTATGCTATACTGCTTATATATACACCTAACATGTATATATGTATGTAAGTGTGTGTATCTATACATCTACATATTGTTACATAGATATAGATAGCCACACACCTATATATATATATAATATTTAGTAAATCAATAATTTGATTGTCTCTTGTTAACTCAGGGTTCTACCTTCATTTTCTAATGTCACTTCTGCACTGTAGAGAAGCTGGGAATTATATTTTTCAGAATTCTTTATTCTGTGTTGCTTCAGCTTAGAGCTTGCCAATGAGAGGCACTGGGTGAGGCTGAGGGTAGAACGTAAGAAGCCAGTTTCCTACAGAAGCAGTTGCAGCCAGATGTATGAACAGACCTGACATGTCATGGAGGCTTCCCAACAAGCTCTTGAGAGGCACCTGCTTTCCTATCACAGACTGAAATAGTTGATGGACGACTTCCAGAGACTTTTAAGAAATGCAGAAGCTTCTGTGAGCTGTTAAGAACCGCTTGCCT
This sequence comes from Grampus griseus, assembly GCF_964374135.1. NCBI lineage: Eukaryota > Metazoa > Chordata > Mammalia > Artiodactyla > Delphinidae > Grampus > Grampus griseus. Next base: position 43,921,531 of record NC_139007.1, read on the forward strand.
CTGACCTTCTGACTTAGAAATTTGTGGAGACTTCTCTGACCTTCTTCCCTGCAGATTTTTCAAATTTTTAAAGCCTTGAATTCCTGTATTAAATGTGTCGTATCTAGTATGCAAAGAGTGGCTGTTGTTTTCCTGGCCATGGCCTTCGTACGATAAAATAGTAAAATAGTCTAACATAGTGGTTAAGACCACTGGCTGTTGAGTTAGACATATTTAGTTTAGTCTTTCAATTCTACTACTGACTGGCAAATTTACTCAATATACCTATATATATATATATTTGCCCCTTTGTAAGATATGGATAATAACAGTATCTTTGTTAGGAGTACTTTAATGGTAGTATCTCTTTTAGGTAGTTCTGAATATTAAAAAAAAAAAAAGCAAGGCACTTAGCACAGTACTAGATTTCAGAAGTAGTTATCGTGATTTACTGCAGTTTAGCTTAGAAATATTGTCCAAATTTTCTTATATCGTCTTTTCTACACATCTGGGAATTTAACATTAAATTTAAACTGAACAAGTTAAATGAGAACTAAGGTAATATGGTACAATCTGGTTTCATTCAGAATATTTTTGTAATGAAAAGATTAATTTTTCTTAAAATAAGAAAACAATGTTAGGCTTATTATCAAAAGTTAAAAATACAGAAATGTATAATGTCTAAAGTGAAGGAGTTTACACAACCATTGAATAACTATACTTATAGTTCTATACTTTTTAATATGGATGTGTGTTTATATACATTTAAACAAAAATTCAAATTATATTTGCTTTCCCACATTTTTTAACTTAACAATAAATCTTTACAGATCTACATATAGAGAAAGCTACCTTAGTCTTCCTAATGGCTTCACGGTATTACACTGCATTGCTGTGTCATACTTAATTTAATTAATCTTGTATCTATGAGTATTAAGGCTATTTCCAATTTATCTGCACTATAAAAATGTTTCAGTCAGCATCCATGCAACTTGGTGTAAAGTCTAATCATTTTCTTAGAATAAGTACTTGTACATGCAGTTTTTAAGTCAAATCAAATGTGCATTTTCAATTTTTGTTCATATTGTTAAATGCCCAAGAGAAAGTTTGAATAAGTTTTCACTTCCAACAAGAGAACATGAAAGTGTTTGTTTCTGTAAACTCTTGATAAGCTTCTGGGTAGCTGGTGATAAAGGTATTGTGTTTACAGTATCCAGGATTCATGGATCATTAAAATGTTCTTTATCCCATTTGTATCAAACATTCATTGTCTTAAGTGGGTCTTTGGCAAATGCTGGAAGGAAGTCAGGTTTCAGGAAGATTCTCTGAAGAGTGCTCTAAAGGCCAGGACTCTGTGTTGTTGAATTAAGGGAAACTGTATGCTTTAGATACCAGCTGCACAGACCACAGATCCATGCTACTGTGAACATGTGAGAGCTTGATTTGAGTTTCTGCTCAGCTTCAGGATTTTTCCAATTGAATAGAGGTGGGCTTTGGGGATGCTGAGAATATCACGTTAAAAAAAACTGTCTTGTCATAAGAAGGTGAAGATGTATTTAGTTGAGATGTTTAGGTTCTGGACCAGATACTTAATGAAGAGGTAATTTGGGCCTTATAATCTACCTCTGTTATGGAAACAAAAATGAACAATTCAAACATCTCAATAAAAATGTGAGATTTTTGAGGGCTTCCCTGGTGGTGCAGTGGTTGAGAGTCCGCCTGCCTTTGTAGAGGATGCGGGTTCGTGCCCCGGTCCGGGAAGATCCCACATGCCGCGGAGCGGCTGGGCCCGTGAGCCATGGCCGCTGAGCCTGCGCGTCCGGAGCCTGTGCTCCGCAACGGGAGAGGCCACAACAGTGAGAGGGCCGCGAACCGTAAAAAAAAAAGAAAAAAAAAAAATTGAGATTTTTGAATAAGAGTAAAATCTCATTGCTTACCTAAATAGGTGAAAAAGCTTCTAAACAGTGGAATGAGTGGAGCTCTTAGGAGAGGTCATTTCATTTTAGTTTAAGCCATTGCAAAACCATGTTCTTACTGATGAATGGCAACAAGAGAAAACAGGCTCAGTATCTTTTTAAGGCCATTTTATGAAAGCAAAATGGGAACACTGGCCCAGAGAAAAGTAATGGTTTCCTTCTTAATTGTGACTAAAGAGAAGGTCCGCACTTCATCAAGACCTGCATTTACTAATTTAAATTAAAAGTGTAACAAGGGCTCAGGGCTCCTTTAGGCCATTTGAAATTGAAAATTAATTTGTCAAGAAAACAATTTCTTCTCCTCTAATTTCGACAGCAATACTATGTGCAGCCTAGTCTGTGATCCCTGCGTCATAAGTTGTCTGGGAAATCAGAGGTAGATGGAATGAAGGTTTTCTTATTGATTGAACACAGTCAGACTTGATCTCATTTTTTTGTCTATATACTTCTTTAACTGATTCTCTATATATCCAGTTAGGACAAAAATGGAGCCAAAATCTAATAAAAGAAATCTGGGATTGGAAGGATTTGGGGCAAGATATTCCTAGTGTACTGCTATTAATTTGACTTTCCTACCTCTCCGCTAAAGTTATTTTGATGACCGTGGGTGTCAGAAAAGGACTATTGGAATAGGTTTTGCAAGAAGAATCTTGTCAATTTTAATTAGAACATTTTTCAAAAATGTTATATAACTTACATGCTAGCAATGCATATTTAAAGAGACAATACCTTTTTAGAAAAGGAAGAACAATGAAAATTGATTTGTATAGACTCCTAAATAAAAAGCCATTTAAAGGAAAGTTTTTTCATTTTTTATAAACTGACTTTAGCAGTTATTTTCAAATGGATGCTTAAGATAATAAATACATATATTAATACATACTCATTTCGATTGAAGTTTTTGGATCAGATATTTGACAGCAGGAAAAATATTATTAAGAATAATAATAATAGCTTAACTTTCTATAGTCCGTTACAATCTTTGTAGAATTTTACACACATCAATTATTAACTGATGTCGAAAATCTAGTATACAATTTAGACAGATAGAATTATCTCCCTTTTAAAAATGAGGTCTCTGAAGCTCTGAGAAGGTCACTGACTTTACTTCCTTGATAGTCCTAAGGTTTTCCCTCAGGGTACCTCCGGTATACTGTTCTTGGCACAAGACAAACTCAGTCTACTGTTGTGTAAGTGATTTACCTGAGATCACGTGGCTAACAAATAGTTTCTTTGGACTCACACTTAGTACTCCTTATACTTTAAAAAGTTGGAAGAAATAAGACAACGTTCACTTTAACATTCATTGCAAAATTAAGCCCTTTTTGATCTGATGGCCTAGCTGAGTTAAGGGGAGTAAACCTTTTCTGCCAGAGCGTTTTCCCTTTTGAAATCTCCATGAATTAAGGTCAGTCAATTAACGAATGTTTTTCTTTGAAATTCCATCTAGTGGATGCTATGGTACAATGCCCAGAACTCTTCAGGACTGAACCTTCTTGTCCAAGGGCATACCATCTACTGCGTGGGTGGGTCTAGCCTGCATCCAATGACTCCTACATGCTGAAGCATAAATGCTCTGTCTCTTTGCATCAAGACAAGACACTCTCAAGGGCCATCGTAGCTTCAGAGCTCACCTGGTACAACTGTTTCACAGTTCACCTTCTCCCTATGCCCAACCCGCTTGGCTCATCTCTCATAGGTATTGTCCTTGGGCAAACTTCCCAATGACCTCTTACATACAAATCTCTGATCTCAGAGTCTGTCTCCTGGGAATGTGATTTAAGAGACTCCATGCCTGGACTCTTGCTGGGGATGGGTAGAAACTGGGTTCTGCTGAGCCCATGGTTTTTTTCATGTAATTTCGAGGCCTTTTCATGACGTTTCTCTGGGTTGAAGGGTAGTTTGACTTCTTCCTTGGTGACTTAGGACTTTGAGAGACCAGGGCTGAAGCATCCAGTCCTCTTAAAGGCTGAGCCTAGGAATAGCAGAGCATCACTTTCTTTGTCCTCTATTGGTCAAAGCAATAGGCCAGCCAAGATTCAAGGGAAGAGAAAGAAAGTGGGAGAAGTATGAAAGAATTTGAATTTATCTTTATCTGCTCCGTGTACTAATTGAAATATTATTTAGCCTGACAGGGAGAAATGGTTTTTTCCCCTATCTCTTTACACAGGAGGGCAGAGTTTACACCTAAGAATGTATTAGTTAGCCTGGTGCACTTTTTAGTGTCAATAGAAAGAAATCAAGACATTCTCATGGGCCATGGCTGGGGCAGAGGGTGTGATGGGGGAGGTAATGTATAGAAGGAAGGTCAATGAATTATTCCTCTTCTGTGTAAACTATTAGAGGAATATCCATCATAGGTATATACTTTCAATCTATATTTATATTGGTTGTTCCTATGTATACAAAAATATAACAAATCAGATGCTGAGTTGGTTAGAAGTTAAAAACCTGAGACATGAAATCAGAGTCTTACATTTGAGTTTCGGTTTTGCCACTGAATGAATGTGTGACCTCTGATGAATGAACATTTGAGCCTACTTTCCACCTGTACAATAGGGGTAATAATGCCTACTTTATGGATTTTGAAAGTCAAGTAAGATGAAATAAGATAATGTTTATAAAGTATTTGTATTGGGTCTGGTGTATACCAAAACCTCAAAAATTGTGACTAAAATTTGCAAAAAGAAAATAATAGAAGTCAGAATATTGCTATGAAGCAAACAAAACAAAAAAATTAAGGGAGAAACACTAATGATAAAAATCACGGGTAATATTGAAGGAGTCTACGCGTTATTAAATTGTAAAATTAAGAAAGGTAGACTTGAATTGTTAAATAATAATGAACTATAAGGACTGCTTTTCACAATGCCTGACAGATAACAGACACTAAACAAATGTTGCAGATTCTGAGGTATCATGAAGATTTAAGTGGGAAATGAGCTGCATTTGAAGGAGGTTGGTAAAGGATACGTAGAGGGTGGAGAACTAGAAAGTGACTTTCTTTCTCTGTGGAACCAAAACCAGCTGGTTGTTTTCTAGAATCATGTTTCCAACACTATTCAGATGCAGAAACAAAACCATAGGTTTTAGAAGAAAACTTAATTTTCCACCTTTAGTCACTGGGAAGTCTCCCTCAGTTATTTCTCATTCTTCATGCTGATTAACTACAAACCCCACTGGTGGTAAATATCTAGATGTTGTTGTGCCTATGGTTTTTTTTTTTTTTTTTTTTTTTTTTGCAGTACGTGGGCCTCTCACTGTTGTGGCCTCTCCCATTGCGGAGCACAGGCTCCGGACGCGCAGGCTCAGCGGCCATGGCTCACGGGCCCAGCCGCTCCACGGCATGTGGGATCTTCCCGGACCGGGGCACGAACCCGCGTCCCCTGCATTGGGAGGCGGATTCTCAACCACTTTGCCACCAGGGAAGCCCTGTGCCTATGTTTTAAAACTTTCGTTTTACTGTCTTTTTGACAGGACATAGCTAAAGAAGAAGAGAGGAGAAAAACCTATTTTGAAGAAAGTATATGCACCAATCCATTTCACCCATTAAATATTGATAATTTTACATTACAGTTCTAAGACAACAAGGAATTATTGCTCCCATATCAACCAGTCTGAAACAGAAGCAAGTCTGTTTTCCTTCCCCTGTGGTTAGCACAGTGTGTCTGGACAAACAGACAATTAAGTTCTTAAAATATGCACCAAAATGAGGCTTCGACTGTGTGTGTTTTCATATTGTTCTACAACCAAAGACAGTTAACTCACTGGGGTGGCTTAACTTATTCTGACTCTTCTTGATAAACATGTGCATTATACGTAATATTTACACAGGTTCTTAGCAAGTTTCAGGAAAAAAGATTATTTGTAAAATAAAGAACTTATTTTTCACATCTCAGTGTTGCTATGGTGTAAAGAAGAATCATTCAACAGAAAAGGTCAGAACACCTTGATCATATATCTATTTCACCCTTCAGCTATTAGTGTGACCTCAGCAAAGTCACCTCTTTCATTCGACCAGCAGGTATCTCATCTCTAAAATATGACTGATGCTAGTTCTTGATTGACCTACAGAATAAGGCTGTGAGGCTCAAATGAAATTATAAATGGAAAAAAGTGTTCAAATGCCATATAAAGCTCGTTTTCCATTAGTACTTTAATATTAACTCCATAAAAATTCTGTAGTTTTATAGTATCTGTTTGCATATACATGGCCACAAATATTTTGAATGTAGAGTTTTTAAAAAATCAGCCAGAGTATCTTCATGCTTTATCTCCAAGAGGCAATAACCTGCCTGTCTAAAATTATATAACATTTATAAAATAAAACACATGTAAACATATACATAATTATAATGTCATTTCATTTTGTATATGTGTTAGATACACATATAATACATATTATATACTAAATTAAATGATTTGTTAAAACTTAACTTTTAAATTATGTGTGAGGATGAGTTCTCAAGCTCTTATCTACTTTTTAAATGTTCTTTCTTAAATGCTGGTTTTAACATTCACCTTCTCCTGTAGCTTCCTCTCCCCTTTGCTTTATTGTATCACGCTTGTAAAATAATTGGTTACATAACCTTGCTGTCTGTGTCTGTTTCAGAAAACATACTATTTTATACTTTTGTTTTTATTTTAACAAAGTGGCAATATTGGTGTAGGGCCAAGGGAGCGTGTATTTCAAGCACATTCCACAAGAGAATTGCTGGAGGTAGTTAATAAATGTCAAGAATTCTAAGCATGAAATACTCAAGATTTTCTAAGAGGAAAAAAAAAAATAAAATTTAGGTCTCATTCATCCAAATAGTACCTTTGATCAGAACAATTTTGATTACATTCTTTTAATTTCCTTGCTTCAGTTTGCTCATTGGCTTTGTCTATATCTCTGCACAGTTAACAAATTAGCTGATATTTCTGGCTATCTTCACAATCAATTATGCATTGATCAACTGATTGACCATGCAGCAATCTGGTTTGGTTGTTAAGACAGCTGCAAACACTGGATTGACTGTTGCAATTGTTAATTCAGCTGTACAGACCTGGCATCAGAGAAGGACTTTTGAAATATGTATAAAATGCCTCACATTCTCAAATGGTCATCTAAATGTTAAACTTGTGTTCAAAATAAAGTTTAATCTTGACAAGATTAAATCTTAAATCTTAACAAGAACAGTCTTGTTCTCACAGATTGCACATTAAAAATAAAATTCCACATGGAACATAATTTAAGGTTCTCATATAACAAGAAACTGCCAGACTAACAATGAGGCATATTAATAAATATTGCTGTCCTTCAATGCTGAAGTGGATGTTGGCCCTTGCAATTATGTTGTTCTTATTCAAGTTTTGATTATGGTGAAATGATCAAAATACTTAGTTTCTATTCTATATCATTATTAATATTCTTTTATGACTTTGTGCTGCTGAAAATTAAGAGAATTTAACTGTTATGAATTGGGAACTGTGTACCCTTAATTTCTACCAACAGAAACTGTATTGTCTGTTGTCTAAATATTGTCTAAAATATTTACTATCTGGCCCTTTAAGAAAAAGTTCGCTGACCCTGCCAGAGTTACTATGCCCCCTCTAGTGAGAAGGCTCTTTTCCACTCAAAACACCAGCTGTCCCTCCATCCCACCTAGAGATCTGACTCTGCTTCAGATCAGGGACAATAGGAACCCCTAGGCGACAGCACCTTGCTAGGGCTCTGGAGGGCAGAGTTTTGGGTGAGATGAGCAAAGGACTTAAAATATCAGGTAGTCACAGAATGAACTTTTGGATTTGTTGGATTTTGGCTTCTCCCCTATGTCATTGTCATACAGGGATCCAAAGCCTTCTCTCCTTTGAGAAATGTTTCTTTTCTGTAACTTCCTCAGAAAGCCCATTGGTAATCAGATGGATTCCACATTCCAGTACTGGAGTGGGTGCATTAGCTTTCTGTTAGGCCTTGAAATTATCTTTCATGGCTTCATCATACTATTAATGTAGAAAGATATTAAGCTTAGTTCAGTGCGTGTTTAGGGAAAAGGAGCAAATATAAATACCTGACACATCTTCACATGGGCCAGGGACTCAACAAAGAAACTTTGTGACTCAACTGGGGTCTGTTCTAGCTCACCAGAGCTTAGGATTCCTTTCCAAGCTTTGAGGCCAAACTCCAGTAATAAAGTCTAGATATTTTCTGGTCTCTTCCAATGGTCTTTTCCATCTGTAGTGCCAGTAGCCTTATTTTGTCAAGGATTCAATATTCTCAGCCATCTTTCCCCTCTTCAGCAAACAAATGATGACATCATTATTATTATTGTTGTTTATGTGGTTGTTGTTATTACAGTCCCTACTCTCCAGTGATTCCTAGTCTGGTGATAAAAACATGAATGCAAACAGCTACCCTTAATGAAACGTGGTAAGTGAGGAACTGCTTCACCAGAGAAGGTAAAATTTCTCAGTGGTGGGATGTAGTTGGATCTTACCATCTCCATCATTAAATATTCAGGAATCTGGACAGCTGGTTGTTAAAACATTTTGTAACTTAAAATTGGCCATGGTGGGAATATCAACCCCATGGAAACTGGCAAGTGCTACAAAGCAGGACATTTTTTTTTGTTCAGAGAGCTGATTTACCAAAACAACACTGCATTTGAGCTGGAAAAAAGAGGAAGGGAGCGAAGTCATTGCAAGAAGCGGGGACAGACATTATGATTAATATATAATATATATATATATAATATCAGTAATATTTGATGTTGAAAAAATTTATTCTCTTTGACATGCAACATTACTTCAATTTTATTCATTCAAATATGAAAATCGTATTTTAATCAACTGGAATCAAATTCGAATTCTTTTCTATGCTTAATTTGCCACAGGCTGATAGGGCAAGCACAAGTTTGTCACCACAATTATGTTTTGGTAAATTTTCTCTTATTATTTTTCACAGATTTTATTTCTATTTCACAGGATATCTATAACCTGCTCTGTTTTCCTTTGGTATACAGTGTTATTCAGGATTCAGGAAGTCTAATGTCAGCCTGACTTTATCCCCTTGTAGGCAAGCCACACTTCTTCTTTGATGTTTTTAGTATTCATATATTATTCTATAATCCCAGATTTCCATTGTTTCCAGAATGAGTCTTATTATTTTAGTCTGATATTTAGGGAAGCTGTTAAATCTATAAATTTGGGTTTCTTTTTTTTACCTTAGGCAGATTTTTCTGTGTCATACTATTCCTTTAGTTGTGTCAGAAAGAACTTTCTTGGGTTGTATCTTTATTCCCTTTCCTCCATATCTATAAATTTTCCTGTCACTTTCACTTCTGTCCTTTACCTTTAGACTTAAGGTTTCTCAAACCTGCTATCCTTATCACCAATTTGATTTGGTCATATCCATTTATAGCATCTCTAATGGGAATTTCAGTTCTGCTCTTGCTCTGGGGTTTTGTGCATTCTCTCATTATTTTATTCAGATTTCTTTGTATCTCTGCCTTTACCTAACACTCTTTAGTCTTCTCTTACTCCAGAGGACACTTCCTTCTTTCATGTTTTTGAAGACATCAAGCATAGTTTGCTAAACTTTGCCTTTTTCCTACTGTTCTTTTCTGTTTGCTTATTCTTACACAGGTGGAGATTCACCCAGACCTGGCATGTCCCAAAAGATGGTTTCTTGGTTTCATTAGCCTGGGCTGCTCTTCTCCTAGGTACAGACACTGCCATGTTTCAGCTCTAGAACCAAAGGCAGATTGATTTGCACAGACCTTAGAATATTTGTTTCTAATAGTGATTAGTCCAGAAAGGATGGACTTAGTAATTCTTTCCTTAAGGGGAAAGGCATTTCAGCTAGTGTTGGCCAACATGTACCTCTGGCTTTAAGGGTAGAAGCCCCTGAATGGATATATGGGCAGACTCTGCTTGGCTTAACAAATGATTCTTTGGCAGCTGGAAAAAAAAAATCACATGTTTTTCTGGTCTGTGTAATTTCTGTGGCCAGAGTTTAGGGCAGATAAAGGAGGGTAAATCAACGATTTTTCCTACCCCTGGTTTGGACTCACACTTGTTGCTTTGTATGTGCTGCTGTATCATATGTTGTGCCACAGAATTTCTCAACAGCAGTGCCATTGACATTTTGGACTAGACGATTCATTGCTGTGGAGGGCTGTTCTGTGTGTTGGAGGGTGGCCATACATTAAAGTAGCCATACCCTGCCCAAGTTGTGATAAACAAAAATGTCTCCAGATGTTGCTAAATGTTCCCTGGTAAGCAAAATTGCCCTCCCTCTTTCCCATTGAAAACCACTGCTATGGAGTCTAAGAATATACTTCCAATTCCATAACAAATGCTATGTATTTTATGAAGTTTTCTCCAAAACTGAATGATGTTCTTTTATGTGAAATATTTTGTACCGCTGCCAGTCTTTTTCTCTGTCTTTATATGCATTTTGTAGAACGTTGAATGGAATTGTATGAGGAATTACTGCTTTTGCTCTTGCATTTCTTTATTCACTGATTAATCTGCCAAATATTCATTGAGTGCATAATATATGCCATGGTCTCTGCTGAGTTGTGGAACAACAAACTGAGTGAGATACTCTCCTGCCAATTCTTAACTTTGGGGATTTCTTCTAAGATTTATACAAATGATCATATTTATCTTCTTGAAATGTCTTGTTCTTTTGGCTTCCTCTGCTTCTTTTCCTACATCTGGACTAATTGTAGGACTTGTCAGTTCCTTTAAAATGTTAATGTCATTTACAAATTTCCAAAGGAGGGGGTAAAGCATGTGGTATTCCTTAATCTTATTTGATCCTAGACCCCTATTTTCTCTAGACCATCTCATGAGATTATTAGTGCAAGTTATAGGCTTTGCAAAATACTCATTTAGAGAGTTCTCTATGATCTGAGGATGGATGACACAGATGCTTTTCAAATTAATATCTTCAGTCCTGATGTTTTACAGAGTCCCAGACCCAAATATTCAATTCCTCCTGGGTATCTCCAGATTATAGTCCTACAAATAGCTCACACTCAGTGCTTCTTCCAAGGCATCCATGACCCCCAAAATAGAGAGTAAAATTTTTCATTTTCCTCTGTACCTTTAACACTATTCTGTCCTAACCTTAACTCAGTGTAGGTTGGGCATCTGTTACAATTCTGTCTCCCCTCTGAGACTGAAAACCCAGGGGCAGGGTCCAGGCCTCTTCTTCACTCTTTTTCAGAATTTGGAATAGAATGGGTGCTCAGGAGTTTTTTTTTTTAATTAAATTTAAAATACAAAAACCCTGGAAAAAAGTAATACCATTGACATTTCTTAGAAAATGTTTTTAGCTTATTTCTCTACATATTTAAATTGAGGTTCAGGGATAGATCTGAAAGCTCTAGGAACCTAAGGGGAGTTGCTGGAGAGGAGTAATAGCAAGAGGAAAGAGGACAGAGAAGCAGGGTACTTGGATTTGCCAAAGACAAACTTGAATGATTTAATAATACTGGATAGTGCTAGCAGTGTTTTTGAAAAAAAAAAATTTGTGTCTTTTGTTTTTATTTTTGTGTTTTGCCAGTCCTAAGAATTTTGCAGGTCGGCTTGGGTCCAGTGTGATGATTAAACATTTGTCTCTTAAAAAGCAAACTGATTCTTTTGTTCCCTGTTACTCAGTTTAAGACTAAATCATGAGGGGATTTGGAAGGATGTACTAAAGTTCCATCTGGTTTGTTAAGAACAATATGCTACTAGATAATCATTCCTTTATCACAGCTGAAGAAAGTAATAGTTGTTGTTTTTTAAAAATTAAAACTCCATATACACTTCTGATTAGATCCACACCACAGTAAACATCATGACTGGGATTGGGGGAGCCCACCAAATCTTCCTGCCACAATTCTTTGCTGAGCCCAGAAATGCAATTTCTCTCTCTGTCCTTTTCAGATGGGTATGTTATGGGTCCATTTATCTTTGCATTCAGGTGCGTGACACAGAGATGAGGAAGAGAATCTGCCAAGCACTAGGAAACAATACTAAATGAGCACCTTGAGGAAACTGCAAAGTAGTTTCTACTTTATCAGGATTTTCAATTCCAGGTATCTTACTTTGGAACTTCTGTATTACTTTGATATCACTCATAAAATGTTCCATTTCTGAAACTGCTAGATCCACAGAAATCAGTAGCCTCTTTTGGGCAATGTATAAAAAGAAGACCATAGATTACAATCTGATGATTGTAAAAATAAATAGGTTGATTTTCTTTTCTCAGCAATCAATACAGCTTTATTCTTCATCAAGAAAAATTAAATCTTAGATCTCTGTTCTTCTAAGTCTGTGTGAAAAAAAGACAAACCTTAGCGTTTCAGAGGATCAAACCTCACAGCGTAGGTATTAGTCTATTTGATGCTTTCTGTGTCTGCAATTAGCATTATTCCAGGTTCAGGTACTAAAATCAACAAAATAGGGTAAACTTTTCTTCTTTACATTGATTTAACAACACTTGAGGTCACTATAGAAGATGCAATTTGCCTAAATTAGGCCTATATTCACAATGTAAAGAAGTGCTTTTTAATACAGTTATCTAACAATGCTAAGTGTACACTGAAACATAAGTCAGTGGTTATGTTTATTTAAAGTAGATGGGGAGGACCTTCAAGATGGTGGAGGAGTAAGACGCGGAGATCACCTTCCTCCCCACAAATACATCAAAAATACATCTACATATGGAACGACTCCTACAGAACACCTACTGAACGCTGGCAGAAGACCTCAGACCTCCCAAAAGCCAAGAAACCCCCCACGTACCTGGTAGGGCAAAAGAAAAAAGAATAAACAGAGACAAAAGGATAAGGACGGGACCTGCACCAGTGGGAGGGAGCTGTGAAGGAGGAAAAGTTTCCACACACTAGGAAGCCCCTTCACTGGAGGAGACAGGGGGTGGGCAGGAGGGGAAGCTTTGGAGGAGAGTGCAGCAACGGGGGTGCAGAAGGCAAAGCGGAGAGATTCCCGCACAGAGGAATGGATCAGAGCCAACCAGCGCTCACCAGGCTGAGAGGCTTGTCTGCTCCCCCACCGGGGCGGGCGGGGGCTGGGAGCTGAGGCTCGCGCTTTGGTCGGAGCGCCCGGACAGGACTGGGGTCGGCTGCGTGAACACAGCCTGAAGGGGGCTAGTGCGCCACAGCTAGCCGGGAGGGAGTCTGGGAAAAAGTCTGGAGCTGCCGAAGAGGCAAGAGACCATTGTTTCAGGGTGTGCGAGAAGGGGATTCAGAGCATCGCCTAAACAAGCTCCAGAGATGGGCGCGAGCCGCGGCTATCAGCGCGGACCCCAGAGACGGCCATGAAATGCTAAGGCTGCTACTGCAGCCGCGAAGAATCCTGTGTGCAAGCACAGGTCACTATCCACACCTACCCTCCAGGGAGCCTGTGCAGCCCACCACTGCCAGGGTCCCATGATCCAGGGACAACTTCCCTGGGAAAACACACGGCATGCCTCAGGCTGTTGCAATGTCACAGTGGCCTCTGCCGCCGCAGGCTCGCCCCGCATTCCGTACCCCTCCCTCCCCCCGGCCTGAGTGAGCCAGTGCCCCGTAATCAGCCACTCCTTTAACACCTTCCTGTCTGGGTGAAGAACAGATGCCAGAGGGCAACTATATGCAGAGGCAGGAACAAATCTAAAGCTGAACCCCAGGACCTCTGCCAACAAAGAAGAGAAAGGGAAATTTCTCCATACAGCCTCAGGAGCAGTGGATTAAATCTCCACAATCAACTTGATGTACGCTGCATCTCTGGAATGCTTTAATAGACAACGAATCATCCCAGAATTGAGGCTTTGGGAGCAACTGTAGACTTAGGGTTTGCCATATGTGACTGACTAGTTTATGATTTATATGTTTACCTTAGTTAAGTTTTTAGCGCTTGTTATCATTGGTGGATTGTTTATTGGTTTGCATGCTCTCTTCTTTTTTTTTAATTACTTTTTTAATTTTAATAATATTTAAAATTTTTTTTTACTTTAATAACTTCATTTTATTTATTTATTTATTTATTCTCCCTTTTCTTCTGAGCCATGTGGCTGACAGGGTCTTGGTGCTCCGGCCAGGTGTCAGGCCTGAGCCTCGGAGGTGGGAGAGCTGAGCTCAGGATATTGGACCATCAAAGACATCCCAGCCCTATGTTAAATAAGATGGACTTAATTGATATTTATAGGACATTCCATCCAAAAACAACAGAATAGAATTTCTTCTCAAGTGCTCATGAAACATTCTCCAGGATAGATCATATCTTGGGTCACAAATCAAGCCTTGGTAAATTTAAGAAAATTGAAATCATATCAAGTATCTTTTCCAAAGACAATGCTATAAGAGTAGGTATCAATTACAGGAAAAAGTCTGTAAAAAATACAAGCACATGGAAGCTAAACAATAAGCTACTAAATAACCAAGAGATCACTGAAGAAATCAAAGAGAAAAATCAAAAAATACCTAGAGACAAATGACAATGAAAACATGACAACCCAAAACCTATGGGATGCAGCAAAAGCAGTTCTAAGAGGGAAGTTTATAGTGATACAATCTTACCAGAAGAAACAAGAAACATCTCAAGTACACAACCTAACCTTACACCTAAAGTAAATGGAGAAAGAAGAACAATAAAACCCAAAGTTAGCAGAAGGAAAGAAATCATAAAGATCAGATCAGAAATAAATGAAAAAGAAATGAAGGAAACGATAGCAAAGATCAACAAAACTAAAAGATGGTTCTTTGAGAAGATAAACAAAATTGATAAACTATTAGCCAGACTAATCAAGAAAAAAGGGAGAAGACTCAAATCAATAGAATTAGAAATGAAAAAGGAGAAATAACAACTAACACTACAGAAATACAAGGACCATGAGAAATTACTACAAGCAACTATATGCCAATAAAATGGACAACCTGGAAGAAATGGACATTCCTAGAAAAGTACAGCCTTCCAAGACTGAACCAGGAAGAAATAGAAAATATAAACAGACCAATCACAACCACTGAAATTGAAACTGTGATTAAAAATCTTCCAACAAATAAAAGCCCAGGACCAGATGGCTTCACAGGTGAATTCTATCAAACATTTAGAGAAGAGCTAGCACCTATCCTTCTTAAACTCTTCCAAAATATAGGAGAGTGAGGAACACTCCCAAACTCATTCTACGAGGCAACCATCACCCTGATACCAAACCAGACAAAGATGTCCCAAAGAAAACTACAGGCCAATATCACTGATGAAAATAGATGCAAAAATCTGCAGCAAAATACTAGCAAAAAGAATCCAACAGCACTTTAACAGGATATAGACCATGATCAAGTGGGGTTTATACCAGTAATGCAAGGATTCTTCAATATATGCAAATCAATCAATGTGATACACCATATCAACAAATTGAAGTTGAAAAACCATAAGATCATCTCAATAGATGCAGAAAAAGCTTTCAACAAAATCAACACCCATTTAAGATAAAAACCCTCCAGAAAGTAGGCATAGAGGGAACTTACCTCAACATAATAAAGGCCATATGTGACAAACCCACAGCCAACATCGTTCTCAGTGGTGAAAAACTGAAACTATTTCCACTAAGATCAGGAACAAGACACGTTGTCCACTCTCACCACTATTATTCAACATAGTTTTCAAAGTTTTAGCCAAAGTAATCAGAGATGTAAAAGAAATAAAAGGAATCCAAATTGGAAAAGAAGAAGTAAAACTGTCACTGTTTGCAGATGACATGATACTATACATAGAGAATCCTAAAGATGCTCCCAGAAAAACTACTAGAGCTAATCAATGAATTTAGTAAAGTAGCAGGATACAAAATTAATGCACAGAAATCTCTTTCATTCCTATATACTAATGATGAAAAATGTGAAAGAGAAATTAAGAAAACTCTCTCGTTTACCATTGCAGCAAAAAGAATAAAATACCTAAGCATAAACCTACCTAAGGAGACAAAAGACCTGTATACAGAAAATTATAAAACACTAATGAAAGCAATTAAAGATGATACAAATAGATGGAGAGATATACCATGTTCTTGGATTGGAAGAATCAATATTGTGAAAATGACTATACTACCCAAAGGAAGCTACAGATTCAATACAATCCCTATCAAATTACCAATGTCATTTACACAGAACTAGAACAAAAAATGTCACAATTTGTATGGAAACACAAAAGACCGCGAATAGCCAAAGCAATCTTGAGAACGAAAAATGGAGCTGGAGGAATCAGGCTCCCTGACTTCAGACTATACTACAAAGCTATAGTAATCAAGACAGTATGGTACTGGCACAAAAACAGAAATATAGGTCAATGGAACAGGATAGAAAGCCCAGAAGTAAACCCATGCACCTATGGTCACCTTTTCTTTGATAAAGGAGGCATGAATATACAATGGAGACAAGACAGCCTCTTCAATATGTGGTGCTGGGAAAACTGGACAGATACATGTAAAAGAATGAAATTAGAACACTCCCTAACACCATACACAAAAATAAACTCAAAATGGATTAAAGGCCTAAATGTAAGGCCAGACACTATAAAACTCTTAGAGGAAAACATAGGCAGAACACTCTATGACATAAATCACAGAAAGGTCCTTTGGACCCACCTCCTAGAGAAAGGGAAATAAAAACAAAAATAACCAAATGGGACCTAATGAAATTTAAAAGCTTTTGCACAGTGAAGGAAACCATAAAGAAGACAAAAAGACAACCCTCAGAATGGAAGAAAATATTTGCAAACAAAACAACTGACAAAGGATTACTCTCCAAAATATACAAGCAGCTCATGCAGCTCAATATCAAAAAACCAAACAACCCAATCCTAAAATGGGCAGAAAACCTAAATGGACATTTCTCCAAAGAAGATATACAGATTGCCAACAAACATATAAAAGGGTGCTCAGCATCACTAATCATCAGAGAAATGCAAATCAAAACTGCAATGAGGTATCACTTCACACCCACCAGAATGGCCATCATCAAAAAGTCTACAAACAATAAATGCTGGAGAGGGTGTGGAGAAAAGGGAACCCTCTTGCACTGTTGGTGGGAATGTAAATTGATACAGCCACTATGGAGAACAGTATGGAGCTTCCTTAAAAAACTAAAAATAGAACTACTTTATGACCCAGAAATTCCACTACTGGGCATATACCCTGAGAAAACCATAATTAAAAAAGAGACATATACCACAATGTTCATTGCAGCTCTATTTACAGTAGCCAGGACATGGAAGCAACCTAAGTGTCCATTGACAGATGAATGGATAAAGAAGATGTGACATATGGCACATACATACAATGGAATATTACTCAGCGATAAAAAGAAATGAAATTGAGTTATTTGTAGAGAGGTGGATGGACCTAGAGTCTGTCATACAAAGTGAAGTAAGTCAGAAAGAGAAAAAAAATACCGTATGCTAACACATATATGTGGAATTAAAGAAAAATGGTTTTGAAGAACCTAGGGGCAGGACAGGAATAAAGATGCAGACGTAGAGAATGGACTTGAGGATATGGGGAGGGGGAAGGGTAAGCTGTGACAAAGTGAGAGCGTAGCATGGACATATATACACTACCAAATGTAAAATAGATAGCTAGTGGGAAGCAGCGCATGGCACATGGAGATCAGCTTGGTGCTTTGTGACCACCTAGAGGGGTTGGATATGGAAGGTGGGAGGGAGGTGCAAGAGAGAAGTGATATGGGGATATACGTATATGTATAGCTGATTCACTTTGTTATACAGCAGAAAGTAGCACAACAATGTAAAGTAATTATACTCCAATAAAGATGTTTAAATAAATAAATAAATAAAAAGTAGATGGGATAATGATGATGGTTTATGGAGATAAATGAGGTGCTACTAAAAGAGTGATAACCTGTCACATTCACTTCATTATTCACCATTTGTACTCTGGTGGGGAAGCCGGAAACTTAGGATAGCTCTTTGCTTATGTTACAAACTTGATATATATGGGTATGCCACACATGTTGTTTAAAATACACAATTTAGCACGTTCAACAGTTCTTTTTACCAAAAGTGCATTTTAGACATTTTGGGCAAAGTTTTATGAAAGTAAAGGAGAACATTTGTGAGTTAATATACATAAAACTCTTAGAAAAGCAAACATTGCAGAGTAAGCTCTCTGCATTTGCTATTATTATATATAGAATACTTACTGTCAACTTAAGGATTTATATATTAGTTAATATTAAATTAATATTAAGCAGCTATTATAAATTAGCAGCTATAATACTATAAGCTATCAGAGTCACAAATACAGTAGACACAGTAGTTTTCCAAAAGAAGCTTGTACATCAGTGGTAAAGAAATGCACAAACGCAAAAGTTTAAGAATATAAAGCAGCATGGTAGGAACTTCGTGACATCAGGGGTTCAGAGAATGGAGAGATTCTTCTGGCCCCAGGCAAGATATAGATTGATTGATTACACTGGAGGAAGATTGGAAGAAATAGTAAACATTTCAGGAAGGGAAAGAAAAAAAGAAATGGAGATAGGACTACATAAAAGATTTATAGGCTGGATGTACTGGAGGCCAGGCTAAGAAGACGAAATTAGAAAAGAACACCAGAATTACAGGCCTGGACTTGGCCCCATTTAATCATTGAAATTTTCTTAGTAATAAGCCAGAATGATATTTGTGTTTTGGAAGGTTAACATGACAGTTATGTATAGAGTTAACATGTCCAGTTATACATTTTTAGGGTCAGAGAAATGGGAGCCTAATAAGATGACTAATAGGTAAGTAATAAAATAGGTAGCAGTGGAAATGGAAAGGAAAAGTTGAATGCAATGGACATTGCTGAAGAATTACCATACTTTATTGTGTTTATAAGATAGTATTTTTTGTATACTCTGCATATTGGAGTAAATACCTTCATTTACAAAGATGGTATTTCAAATTCTTAAGGATTACGGTCAATTTTTAATAAACATCATTTGTTTCTATGGCTAAAATAATTAACTAAATAATGGTAGATGAAAGATATAGCCATTTTAAGGTGTTAATACTTTAGCAAATATTTTGAAAGCTGGTGCTAGAACTTGGGTTTTGGATGCAGCTGACCATAATTCAGTTATGAGCTTTGCAACTTAGTTATGTGAATTTGGGCAAGTTATTTAACTCTCTGAACCATGCATTTCTCATCTCTAAAATGCTGAATAATAAAGCTTTCCTCATTGATTTATTATAAGGATGAAATAACATACTTTAAAATGCCCAGACGTATCTGCCGCATGTAATAATTATGCAGTACATGTTAGGTGCAATTAATGTCTGTAAACCAGGTGTAAAAAGGTAGAAAGCAGATCTTATTGTAAAACCTATTACAGGGCTTAGCACACAATGCACTTTATTTTTCTAGTTTCAGGGACCTTACAATCTTTTTATTTTCCTATCTCACTGATTTCTCCCTTAAAATCTTATTTGTTTCTTCTCTTCTCTTTGACCTCTTTCTGTTGGTATGATCCAAAGATCAGATCTTGGATTTCTCTGTCTCACATTTTCGCTTCATGCTCTTATCCAGTCCTATGACTTTAAATATTATCTCTGTGCTGATTACTTTTCTGCTAATTTTAAAGATATGTTCTCAAATTCTTTGATAGTTCTCCCTCCAAAAGACAGCTTAATTCCACTTCCCTGAGTATAGAGTGTGGATTATACATAGTGACCCTTCTAGTGTGACTAAGTGATGGCCTGTCACTTTTGAGATTAGGGCTTTCATATTGGGTTATCCCTCTCTCTCTCTCTCTCTCTCTCTCTCAGTCATCAATTGCTCTGTGCGAAGATATGCCCTGGGAAGCCCTATGTAGAGGTCCATATAGTGAGAAACTGAAGCCTCCTGCCAAGAGCCACATGAGTGATCTTGGAAACAGATTCTCTAGCCTCAATCAAGTGTTCAGAAACTACATACAGCCTTAGTAACAACTTGATTGCAAACTCGTGAGGAACTCTGAGCAAGAACAACACAGGTAAGCCATGTCTAGATTTCTAACATTCAGAAACTGTGTGAGATTCTTTTTTTTTTTGCTTTAGAGTGCTAAATTTTGGGACAATTTGTTACATAGCAACAGATAAGTAATACAACCCCTGAATTTACATCTCTATCAGACCTCTATCCAGAACCCCAGACTTGAATATCCAACTGCCTACTTGCTATCTCTACCTAGATGTCTAATAGACATCTTGATTTCAACATGTTTAAAGCTAAACTCATGCTCCTTGTTCTCGTTTTCCAAAGTTCAAGATAACTTTCCCATGCCAGCTGCTATGTTCCTTGACTTCTGTCTTTTACACTCTATCCCCAATCTATTAGGGAATTCTTTTGGCTCTACTTGAAAACTATATCCTGAGTTGACCACTTCTCACCACCTCACTGCTACCATTCTAGGACAAGTTAATCTCATTTCTTGGCTGGATCATTTCAAGAAACTCCCTGTTGTCTTTCAGTTTCTATCCTTGTCTCCCTCCCCCACTATATGTTCTCAACACAGAAGACAGCTATCCTTTAAAAGTGTATCCTATCCTTTAAAAACTTGAGACAAATTTCCAGCATAGATACTGGTAGAGTTGCTTGTATTGCACTAACTTTCCTGCAGATAGCAATTATAAACCCTGGACAAAATATTTTTTAAAAAGCAGTTAAATTCCTCAGTGTCTATTTTGGATTAGCATTGGCACATAATCCAAAGTAAGCAGACTCTGAGACGGATTTAACATTTGAAAGAAGGGTACCATCCTGGGTAACAGCCACATTTAAAGGCTTTTTTTCCTGATGGCAATACCCAAATGTGTGGTGCAGTTGGATAAAACTAAGCAGAAGCCACTTACTGACTTGTAATTTTATTACAAGGTAGGAGCTACCAGAGTGACTGGAAATTAAGGGGAGAAAGCCCAGAAAAGGATCCACAGACACAGGACCCCCAAATCTGTTTTTGGGGTCCCGCAAAACTCCCCTCCAACCTGTGGACGATTTCCTGAAATTCATAGATAGTAAGCATTACATTAAGGAGTCCAAATCAACGATGTGGTGGCTGGAAAAGTTCAGCATAAATTTCAGCTCTTGACCCATATTGGGAAGACAGGTTTAGAGCTGAGTCCTGCCAAGTAAAAGGAACCTGTTAAATACCTCAGACTTTCCGCTGAAACCCAGGAAATTCCCCATATTAGATGCAAATACTATGTTCCCTGATTTGCCCAAGTGTTAAGAGCAAAATGGAAACAAATATGTTCCAACAAAGTATAAAACCAACAGTTCAAAAATTAATGTGATCAGCCAGTAATTTAACTATCAGAAAAAGAAAATCACCACTTCTCACAGGAAGAAAACAGAATTCAGAGTCTCAGTTCACAATACCAAGGGTACAATAAAAAATTTATTAGATATAGGAAAATGTGAGTTATTATCAAGGATGAAAGCAATCAATATCAGTAGACCACTGATAATTAGTAGACAATTAACAGTAAAGGACATTTAAGTATCTATCATAAGGACTTAATTTAAAAGATGGTCACAAGAGTGAACGGATGGGAATTATTGGTAGAGAAATGAAAGCTATAAAAAAAATCAAAAAGAATTTCTAGAAATGAAAAATTTAGCATCTGAAATAATTAAGTTCTGTGGATGAATTTAGTAGAAGATTGGAGTTAGCAGATAAAATGTTTTGGTAGGCAGAATAATAGCTCTGTAAAGATGTTCACATCCTAATCCCTGGAACCTGTAAATATGTAACTGTGATATTATGATTTATAATAAATATATATTTGATCTTGGTCCCAGGTTCTAGCTCAGAGCTCCTAAAACTCTTGGAATTTCCTACGTGATAAAGGTGAAATGTGTGTCTTTTGTTATTCATAACAAGCCCCTTTCAACCACACCTGAGTTTATATTACTGAAGGGAATATTGAAAAGTCCCCAGGTACGCTAAGGATGGGGGCTGGTTACCAGGGGAACCAACCTTGATTACAGAGTTGGAACTTTCAGTCACAGGCTCTAACCTCTTGGGAAGGGAGAGGGGCTGGAGATTGAGTTAATCTCCAACAGCCAATGATTTAATCAATCACACCTATGTGATGAAAGCTCTGTAAAAATCCAAAAGGATGAGATTCAGAGTTTTCAGGTTGGTGAACTCGTGAAGGTGCTGGGAGAGTGGTATGCCCAGAGAAGGCATGGAAGCTCCTTGGCCCTTTCCCACATACCTTCCCCTAGGTATCTCTTCCATCTGGCTGTTTCTGAGTTACATTTTTAAATAATAAATTTGTAATCTAGTAAGTAAAATGTGTTCCTGAGTTTTGTGAGCCACTCTAGCAAATTAATCAAGCCTGAGGTAGGGGTCCTGGGAACCTCTGAATTGTAGCCAGTTGGTCAGAAGCATAGGTAACAACGACCTGGACTTGCAGTTGGCATTCAAAATGGGGGGCAGGCTTGTAGGATTGAGCCCTCAACTTATGGGATCTGACGCTATCTCCAGGTAGGTAATGTCATAATTGAGTTAAATTGTTAGACACCTAGCTGGTGTCACAGAATTGCTTTGTGTGTAGAAACTACCCTGCACCCCTTCTCCGCCTCCCCTTCCAACCCCCCCGACACATTTGGTGACCAGAAGTATTGAGTGTGAGTAATATTAAAAGAGTCACACAGGAGGAAGTTTTTCCTTTACAGTAACTTTCCATGGCAAAAGGAATTTTGCACATTAAATTAAGACTACAAACTTCAAAATAGAGAGATTATCCTGAATTATCTATGTGGTCCCCATGTAATCACATGGGTCTTTAAAGGTGGAAGTGGGTCATAGATTTGAGAAAATGGAAGAAGACAGGAAAGATCTGAAGTGTGAGAGACATGTCACCAAATATTGATGAATTTGAAGACAGAGAAAGGGGCCCACACACTAAGGCAGGCAGGGAACCTGTAAAGCTGGGAACGACCCTCAGCTGACAGTGAGCAAAGAAACAGGGACCTCAGTTTCACAAACACAAGGAACTGAACTGTGCCCACAACCTGCATGGATTTACTTAGAGCTTCCATAAAAGAAGACAGCCTCGCTGATAGCTTGATTTTAGCCTGGTGAAACCTGCACTCGATATTTGACCCACAAAACTGTAGGATAATACGTGTATGTGGGTCTAAGCTGCTAAATTTACGGTAATTCGCTATGGCACCAATCGAAAACTAATACAAAAAGGTCAATAAACTTCAAAGTAGATAAATATAAAAAGAAAGAAGGGGCAGGTAATTATTCTTTTTAAATATTGGCCAGAAATTCCCCAAATTTGTTCAAAAACATAAACTTATAGGACCAAAAACTTGAATAACTCCCAGCAAGATAAATACAAAATAAACCACCTTAGGCATATCATTATAAAACGTCTGAAAACCCTACATAAAGACAAAATATTGAAAGCAGCCAGAGAAAAAGAAATTATACACAGGGGAACAATTATATAAATGATGGCTGAATTATCATCGGAAACAGCAAAGACCAGGAGACTATAGAGGCACTTTACATTTTCAGCAAATGGTGTTGGAGCCACTGGATAAACATATGTTAAAAAAGGAATCATGACTCCCCCTCACACCACAAACAAAAATAAAGTCATGATGGGTTATAGCCTTAAATGTATATGTAAAATCATAAATCTCTTAGAAGGAAATACAGGAGAATACTTTTGTGACCTGAGAGCATAGGTAAAGATTTCTTAGGACAAAAATGCACTAAACATGAAAGAATATAATCATAACTTACACTTCATCCAAATAAATATATTTTGCTAATTAAAATATACAAATAAGAGAGGAAAAAGTCAAACTATGGACTGGGAGAATATATTTGCAATACATATATCCAACAAAGAAATTATATCCAGGATATGTAAAGAATTCCCTCAAACCCGTAAGAAGCCAAATAATCCTTTAAAGTGAGTAAAGGAATTAGGTAGATATCTCACAAAGGAAGATACATGATGGTCAAAAAGTATATGAGAAGGTGTTGACATTACAAATCACCAGGGAAATGCAAATTAAATCACAATGATTTACCATTATACATTGACCAGAAAAAAAAATTTTCAGTGTCCAGTACTAGCAAGGATGTGGAAGAACTGGAACTCATACATTGCTGATGGCAGGGTAATGTGATACAAGTGCTTTGGAAAATTTATTGGTAGTTTCCTATAAAGTTAAACATATAACAATCACTCAGCAATTCTACTCCTAGGTATTAACCTTAGAGAAATAAAAATGTGTCTTCAAAATGACCTGTATGAGAAGCAGCTTTATACCTAATTGCCAAAAAAAAAGGATATAACTCAAATGTCCATCAACAGGATTAAAAATAGCAAATTATAGTATTTGTACAATGAAATACCACTCAGAAGTAACAAAGAATCCACTGCTGACACAAATGACAACATGGAGGAATCCCAAAAACACTATGTTAAGTGAAAGAAGCTAGACAAAATGAGTAAACAAACAAAAACAAAACCTCCACACATCTTGTTTGATTCTATCTATTTCTTTATTTTTAAATTGAAGGATAGTTGACTTACAGTATTAGTTTCAAGTGTACAACATAGTGATTTGATATTTTTATAGATTATGTACCATACAAAGTTATTACAATATTATTGACTATATTGAATGTGCTATACATTACATTACATCCTTTTGACTCATTTATTTTATAACTGGTAGTTTGTACCTCTTGCTCCCCTTTGCCTAGTTTACCAATCCACCCACCCACTTCCCCTCTGGCAACCACTAGTTTGCTCTCTGTATCTGTAGTCTGTTTCTGTTTTGTTATATTTATTCATTCAACATATAGGTAAAAACATAAAGCATTTGTCTTTTTCTGTCTGACGTATTTCACTTAGCATAGTACCCTCCTGTGCATCCATATTGTTGCAAATGGCAAGATTTCATTCTTTTTTATGGCTTAGTACTATTCCATTGTATATATATGCTACTTCTTTATCCATTCATCTGTTGATGGACACTTAGGTTGCTTCCATATCTTGGCTACTGTCAATGAACATGGGGTACGTATATCTTTTCAAATTAGTGTTTTTGTTTCTTTGGAAAAACTGCATCGTATGATAGTTCTATTTTTAATTTCTTGAGGAAGCTCCATACTATTTTCCATAGTGGCTGTACCAATTTACATTCCCAACAACAGGACACAAGTATTCCCTTTTCTCTACATTCTTAACAACACTTGTTATTTCTTGTCTTTTTAATGATAGCCATTCTGACAGGTGTGAGATAATAACTCATTGTGGTTTTGATTTGCATTTCCTTGATGATCAGTGATGCTGAGCATCTTTTCATGTGCCTGTTGGCCATCTGTAGGTCTTTGGAAAATTACCTGTTCAGAACCCCTGCCCATTTTTTAATCAGGTTGTTTGTTTTCTGATGTTGAGTTGTATGATTTATATTTTTTGGATTTTAATCCCTTCACAGACATATCATTTACAAATATATTCTCCCATTCTGTAGGTTACCTTTTTATTTTGTTGATGGTTTCCTTTGCTGTGCAAAAGTTTTATAGTTTGATGTGGTCCCATTTGTTTATTTTTGCTTTTGTTGTCTTTGTCGGAGGAGACATTTAAAAATTATACTGCTGTTGTTTCCTTTCCTTTCTTTTTGTCTTAAAAAAATACTGCTAAGGCCAATTTCAAAGTGCATATTGCCTATGTTTTCTTTTATGAGTTTCATGGTTTCAGGGCTTACATTTAAGCCTTTAGTCCATTTTGAGTTTGTTTTTGTATATGGTGTGAGGAAATGTTCTACACTGGTTCATTTACGTGTAGCTGTCCAGTTTTCCCAACACCATTTATTGAAAAGACTGTCTTTCCCCCATTTTATATTCTTGCCTCCTTAATTGACCATGTGTGAGTGGGTTTATTTCTGGGCTGTCTATTCTGTTCCATTGATCTGTTTTTGTGCCAGTACCATACTGTATTGACTACTATAGTTTTATAGTATAGTTTGCAGTTAGGGAGTGGGATACCTCCAGCTTTGTTCCTCTTTCTCAAGATTGCTTTGGCTATTTGGGGTTCTTGCCTCTTTTACAATATACTTCATAATGTATTAGTGAGGGTGATAAACACTTCACAAGAAGACTGTAGCTACAAAAATTACTCTGGTTTACATATTTAGTGACTTCAGTCTGAACCTTAAGTCTTTTGATTTCAAGTCTCATTTCCTTTCAACTACTGTCTATGAAATTCCTGGTGTCAAATTCAGTACTAAGAAAAAGAGAGTTGGGAGGATAGAATACTCCTTGGCTTTTATTCAAGAAGTATTAGTCTTTTCCAAATCAAATTAGATTAAAAAGGAAATCAAAATTAACTGCAATCTGTGTCACTGACTGGAAATGTTGCTATAAAGTACATTGTGGGTGATTGACAAAGTATAAACACGAAGTATAGATATGGATTATAATGTGATTTTGACAAGTGGAATGTGACTATATATGAATTTCCTTGTTTTCAGGAATGCACACTTAAGTATTTAGGGGTAAAGGGCCATGAAGTATATGACTTACTCTCTCTCTTGGGTAGAGAGAGAAAATGGGGAAGTAAATATGACAAAATGTTAATGACACATGAAACTGGATAGAAAGTATAAAAGAGTTCTTTGTACTATTTTTGCAAATTTTCTGTCCAAATTATCAAATTGTTTCATGATAATAAAGTTTTTAAAAAAGGAAAAATATTGAGTGTCTACCAATGCCAAGAAGGCATTCTTAGAGATATTTGCAATACAAAAACAGATAGGATGCAAAAACAGATGACTTCAGGAAGCTTTAAGCCCTGTGTGAAAACAGGAAATTAAACAGGAGTTACAAAATGGTGTCACAAGTGCTATAATCTAAATAGCTCTACTGTACCTCTTCCTAAGTGAAGCTGGTTGTATTCCCCAGATTCATCTGCCCTCCCAAAAGACAGTAGAGGATTCTCCACTTTAGTATGTTACTTTAACCCTTAGCCTTGACCTTTATTTCTGGCCACTGATTTTTCTATGTGATTGACCATCAAAATGATCACACTCTCAACCCATTGATGCTGGCCTGTGACCTCTATTTGCTGCAGAAGAAGAATCTCAGGATATGCAACATACATGTGGGTAGATTAAACTTGTAACTATGGGGTTTAGGTCTTCTAGACTTTGGGCTTTTTGGGTGTTTTTAAAAATTTTTATTTATTTAATTTATTTATTTTTGGCTGCATTGGGTCTTCGTTGCTGCACACGGGCTTTCTCTAGCTGCAGTGAGTGGGGGCATCTCTTCATTGTGGAGCATGGGCTTCTCATTGCGGTGGCTTCTCTTGTTGTGGAATATGGGCTCTAGGTGCAGGGGCTTCAGTAGTTGTGGCCACGGGCTCTAGAGCACAGGCTCAGTAGTTGTGGCACACGGGCTTAGTTGCTCCGTGGCATGTGGGATCTTCCCAGAGCAGGGCTCGAACCCGTGTCCCCTGTGTTGGCAGGCGGATTCTTAAACACTGCGCCACCAGAGAAGCCCTCTTCTAGACTTTGAGTACTAACTAGACTGTAACTTTTGGTACTTGACATTCAAAGAACTATTCTGTTCACTGGAACAATTCCAGCACCTCACTCTCATGTTTTCAATGAGGCAGGAAAATGGAATGGTTCAATAAAGAAGCATATCAGAACAACTGTCTGCAGGAGAGAAAAAATGTGAAACTTCACCCCTGTCCCCATTTAGAATCACTGTGCATAAGGAGAGTTATTGCGGATAGTGCTGTGTAGTGATGTAAAAAGTGGCAAAGCAAAATACAGGTTGGCACTCACTGATCTAGTCTAGTTTACAGGTAAGGAAACTTTTACCAAGAAAGGTAAAACATCTTAACCGAGATTATGCAACTGGTACGTTGAACTCTATGAAATCAACATTTTTGTAGGTTAAAATAACTGTCTAATAATGGTGACTTTATATAGTTAAAAATAATAATGTTATGCTTGGTCTTCATGCTCCTAGGGAAGGGCCTTTCTAGTAGACCATGCTTTTTGCTTGCTATAGAAAACAAAGTACTTTCTGAAAGATTCACCAATGACAGATATGCTGTTTAAATTGAACGATTTTCTTGATACCCAGGGCCCTCATTTATGGTCACACTCAGGGTGCAAGGCACAATTTCACGAGGCACTGTTCACGTATTCCATGACGCAAGTGGCAGAATCATCACATTCTACACTGGAAAAACATTTTACACCCATGCTCCTTTGAACTTGTTTCTTTTCCTTGATATCTGACATTAATATTCACTAATTATTGCTATGCCCACTTCCTGATACTAACCCTCCTTTCAAATTCCTTCCTTTTTGATATTTCTCATTTTTACAGTCCTAGAAGCCTACTCGTTGCTTTTCCATTGGTAGCTTATTTCCCTCGCATGGCTCTGTATCCCTCCCTGCCTTCTCCTTAATGAGGATCATCCCATCTGCCCTTATTCTCTTTTCTCCATGAGTGATGTCATCAAAGTGAATCCCATCCAACGTTAATTTAAATTTACAGATTAAATTATTTATATAAGGTAACTCTTATCTGAAGTGCAGAAGCAGAAACACAAAACAACATAAGAATGAGATTTCTAGGTGTCCATTTTTTCCCTAAATATTTCTGAATATTTAGACGATTGGATGTGTTTTGAATTATGTTTTAAAGTCTATTTTATTTTATTTTTATATGTGCATATATGACTGAACTGATATGTTCCATGACAGTTTCCTAGAAGCAGCATGGGGGAGAAGAAAACTAGGAAAACAGAGTATGGACCAGAAGGAAAATTAGAGACAGGATCTGAAACATGTATTTAGAAAAGTGCTGAATAACTTAGTTATGTGGAAGAAAGATCAGCAAACATGCAGAGATGTGAACTCATCCTAGCAACAGCTTCCAACCATGGCTGTGATGCCAACGATAGCTTTAGCTGAGAGCCTCTTTCATTCAGAAAACATTACTAATTCTAACATGCATTATTGTATGTAACTTTATCTTAGGTGTACACGTCCTATTTGGGGAAAAAAAAACCCCTAAAAAACAAGTAATATTGAGTAAAAATTTGATCTATTTTTTAATTTCTGTGTTTCACGTTTTAAGTTGAACCACTAGATTTTTTTTCCAGCAAAACTAGGACCAATTTGATGTGTTATTGATTTAGAAATATCATGCTTTCTCAGACTTTACATGCTATGCTTTGATGGCCTGACTGCTGGGTGTTTTATTTTAGCACAAAGCCTTAATAACACTCTTGGGGACGGAAGGTCTGTTGCTCTTATGTTATTGCTGTTTGTTTGTTTATCATTTTTTTTCCTGACTAGAAAGTCAACATAGATATGTGCATTTTGTTGCAGGTTACCAACTACAGGCTGAAAATAGTTTTGTAAGACATAGTTTATTTTTCCTTTTTCAGACATAGTTTATTTTTCCTTTTTCTTCCTTTCATCGAGATCCGTCATGGATAAAAAACATTTGTAAAGAATAAACACTGGGGAAAGAAAAAACCATAAAGTTTTTAAAATATATATATATATATATATATATATATATATATATATATATATATATATATATATATATATATATATATATATATATATATATATATATATAAACATTGGAAAGACTCCCCTTGTGAATTGTTATAGAACTTTATGGTAACTTTTAAGTTCATGGATTTATTAGAAGTTACTAATTGGATGTTCAGATCCAGTCCTTTATTTTTATAAGAATTTTATCTACATTCCATTCACTTATGAAAAACACATTTTCCTAACTCATCTACTTTAACAGCAGGACTCAAAATGCCTTAGGAAGGTGAGTGCTGAGAAAGACTTTGCCTAAGAGGGGGTTTTGGTTGGCATACTGTTCAACAAGACATAGATTAAAATGGCCAGACATCCTGGATTGTCTTTTCCAATTTTAATTCAATTCACTTTAACAAATGGTTTTCTAATGGTCTAAAAATTATAAGACACTGGATTGGACTGGGCAGGAAATAAACATATGGGATATCCTTTATCCCCTAAGTAGTTTAGTTTGGTTGGGTTTTGGGGGAGGCAATAAAACTTGTACATATGTAGCTGTTATAGGAAGCAAGAGTAAATGGGCTTTGTTAAAGAGCTATCAGTACAGTGCTATAATGTAACAAGCCCAAATAGATGTCATTCTTTTAGGACTGAGAGGGTTATTAAGCCTTCATGGAGGGAGCTAATTTTGAAATAAACATTGGAAAAAATAAAGTTTTTAAAAGCAGAGAAAGAAAGTCATATCAGAAGGAGGGAAAAGTGTGAATCAAATGCAGTTTTAATTTTGCCAGCAAGTAGGGGACTTATAATGGCTTTTGATAGAGATTGGAGTTGTGTTTTAGGCAGTGAAGTTTAAGATGAAGTTTGGACAAACACCTCAGCAGATCACATAGGATTCCATTGGTATTTTTAATTGGGTGAAATGTATCAAGTTCTTAACATAAATCTCTTTATAATCTGAACCCAGTCTATTTACTCTACCACTTTTTTCTAACACACCAAGATTAAAAGTAGAACCTAGGGAAACTCTAAAATATAAAGGATGGACACAGAATTATAAGTGAAAAAAAATGTCTGAGGGGCTTCCCTGGTAGCGCAGTGGTTGAGAGTCCGCTTGCCAATGCAAGGGACACAGGTTTGTACCCCGGTCCGGGAAGATCCCACATGCCGCAGAGCGGCTGGGCCCGTGAGCCATGGCCGCTGAGACTGCGCGTCCGGAGCCTGTGCTCCGCAACGGGAAAGGCCACAACAGTGAGAGGCCCGCGCACTGCAAAAAAAAAAAAAAAAAAAAAAAAAAAAAGTCTGAGAAGAAACAACAGTATGAAAAAAATATGGAGGAAATAAACTAAGAGAGAATGATGTAAGAACATGTTTCAGCTCAGTTTTTGAGACTAGAATAATCCTGACACTAAAAGTGGATAAGGACAATAACAAAATTGCCAGTAAATGCTCCTTATCAACATGGACTAAAAAATTCTGAGTTGAGTTATATATAACTGGAAATCAGTTATATGTAGAAAGAAAAATGACAGTGTAGAGTTTATTCCAGGAATGCAAGGATGGTTTAAAGTTTGAAAATCGATCAGTGTAATTCATCACATTAATAGAATATGATGGTCTCAATAGATGCAAAGAAATATTTGATAAAATTCAACACCCACTTATGATAATTCTCAGCAAACCAGAAATTTAAGGACACTTTCTTAATCAAACAAAGGATATGTGCAGTTCAGAAACAGTTGCTACAGCCATTTGGAAAGTATTTTCATGGAATGACGTTGAGGGCGGGGGGCACGGCTAAAGCCTGTCTAAAAAGGAATGAAGAACAGGGGAATTCAATGTAAACTGTACAAGCCTTGGCTATGATGGGAAAAGGAGAAAAGGGTGATGGTTCCAGGAGGATAGTAGGAAGGTGTTTTTTGGGTTTTATTTATTTTTGATATTTTGAAAATTGGAGAAAATGAACTATTTATCATTACCTAAATAGACCATGCAGTTTTACTCCCTATGCTTAGCACATTGTATATATCTGGGGACTGACAGGAAATAGATACACACTTAAAGGGTTTAACTGGACAGAGCTAAATATTGGGACTATTTAGAGGTACACAGGGACTTGCAGTATTAGAATTCTGTTACCACCCCTAGACCTGAAGTTGCACCCATGAGAATTACATGGTCTAACAAGATTAATACCTTGAACTCTCTTTCTTCCCACCCGCCATTATCCTGTAGGTACCTACCACTGGCTGATCCCAACAGAAAACAGAAAGCAAGGAATCCTGGGTAATGCAGTCTGCAGGGGGTCACTCTACTAGGTCACAAAGAGATGGACAGGAAGAGATTTGGAGAGGCCAATGAAGAATAACTAGTACACACATGTTGTTGTCTAACTATTATGCCCTTCCCTACTTTTCTATCTGGCAAAATCTCCATTACTCATCAAGGCTCAGTTTATGAGAAATATTCTATATGGACTAACAGTGCTTCCCAGCCAAAGAGAGTTGGTCTCTCTTCTATTCATATGCATGTATCTGTGACAAAGAATATTTACTGGTGTAAGAACATGGTGGACACAGTATTACCTGTATTGTTTATCTCATTTATCCATATAATCTTTTTTTTTTTTTTTTTTGCGGTACGTGGGCCTCTCACTCTTGTGGCCTCTCCTGTTTCGGAGCACAGGCTCTGGACGCGCGGGCTCAGCGGCCATGGCTCACGGGCCCAGCCGCTCCGCGGCATGTGGGATCTTCCCGGACCGGGGCACGAACCCGTGTCCCCTGCATCGGCAGGTGGACTCTAAACCACTGCGCCACCACGGAAGCCCTATCCATATAATCTTTTAAGGTAGATATATCTACTTAAT
This sequence comes from Grampus griseus, assembly GCF_964374135.1. Taxonomy (NCBI): domain Eukaryota; kingdom Metazoa; phylum Chordata; class Mammalia; order Artiodactyla; family Delphinidae; genus Grampus; species Grampus griseus. The sequence goes on from NC_139007.1 coordinate 43,953,929, forward strand.
CACTGAGGAATCCTAGGCTTAGCAGGTTAAATAACTTGTCCAAAGGTACAGAGCTGGTGACTGGCAATTTTGCCGAGTTCATACTGCCTTCATGCTCCCATAATGCCTTGTGTATAGATCAAATAGAGCACTTTACCACATTCCATTTGTTGAAAGTCAAGCAAGAAAAACATACATGTAGCGAATGATGATCACAGATTGCCAACAGGCAAGCAACTCATCCTGGCACCTTTAATCACTAGTAATGGTGTGAGTTTCTCTAAGAAGAGGGTCTTGGACTGGGGTTCAGATTTGGTATCTGTCCCAGTGACAAATGGGATGACGGCAAAGCATGGAGTCAGAGTTCTACTATATTAGGTAGGTCTACTTCTGTTGCAAATGATAAAAATCCTCCTTAAGTAGTTGAAGCAACAAAAGAAAATGTATTTGTCCATATAGCTAGCAAGTCCAAAGTGGACCTGACTTAAAATATAGATAAACAAGTCTAAGAGTTCAAGGGTTCACACAATGTCTTCAGGGCTTTTTCTCTCTCCCAATCTCTCTGTTTTACTTTTTAAAAATCTTTTCCTTGCCTATTGCTCAATTTTCTTCTGACAAGTTCTCTCTGCTGCCACTGGTAGCCTTTGGTTTACACAGCAATTTCTTAGTACGTTCAGTTGAATGATAATGTCTTTCCAATATCCATTTATCAATTTAGGAAGGCATCTCTTTGGTCTTGCTTATTTGTTAAATGCTCACCCCAGGGTCAATTACTGTGATAGGGAAATTGGTCACATTAACTGGTCATGTTTGAGATACACGTCCACCACTAAGGATGGGAAAGGGAATAACTGCAGGATGCTAGAAAAATAATGAGAGTTAATGGGAAATGTGCTGGGTAGTCCATCCAGATAGCTATCACAATCTTTACCCAATCTCCTTGCCAATTTTCAAATTAAATGCACTCTTCTTTCAAAACATGGTTTTGTTTTTTGTTTGTGTTCCAGCTCTACCATCAAGCTTTTCAGGAAATAATTAGCATGAGTGTAATTAATAGAAGTATGGTATTTTCACCCTTATGAAAAATCTTTCTCACAGTGGTTAATTCAGCACAGGGAAACTGTATTGCAGTTTACCCATATTGTCACTCTCTTAAAAGCACAAGAATGGCTTCATATTGAATGATGTGTTATATTAGTCTTCACTTTTTTTCAGAGGACTGACATGACATGTATCTGACAACCCTTTGACATGTACCTGACAATCCAAATTACTTTTCTCCTCTGCCTGCTGTATCAATATTTCTTAAACATTTTGGGTCAACAAGAATCTGATGAAAGCCAAGGACCCACACCCTAGAAAAATGCACATATAAACATACCATGAATTTTCTACAGAATCCTAGGGAGTTCACAAATCTCTAATGTGGAGAACAGTTTACAACGTGGGGAAAGCAAAGTATAGGCTTGCACATACAGTTAGTACCTTAGCTGAGGAGTGTGCAGTTTTGTAGGCTTTGTGCTTTTTTTTTTTAACATCCTTATTGGAGTATAATTGCTGTACAATGGTGTGTCAGTTTCCACTGTACAACAAAGTGAATCAGCCATACGCATACATATATCCCCATATCCCCTCCCTCTTGCGTCCCCCTTCCCCTCTTCCCATCCCACCCCTCTAGATGGTCACAGAGCATCGAGCTGATCCTCCAGTGCTACACGGCTGCTTCCCACCAGCCATCCACTCTACACTTGGCAGTGTATATATGTCAGTGCTACTCTCTCATTTCGTCCCAGCTTACCCTTCTCCCTCCCCGTGTTCTCAAGTCCATTCTTTATGTCTGTCTTTATTCCTGTCCTGCCCTTAGGTTCTTCAGAACCATTTTTTTTTTTTAGATTCCATATATATGTGTTAGCATACAGTATTTTTCTCTTTCTGACTTACTTCATTCTGTATGACAGACTCTAGGTCCATCCACCTCACTACAAATAATTCAATTTCATTTCTTTTTATGGCTGAGTGACATTCCATTGTATATACATACCATATCTTCTTTATCCATTCATCTGTCGATGGACACTTAGGTTGCTTCCATGTCCTGGCTATCGTAAATAGTGCTGTAATGAATATTGTGGTACATGACTCTTTTTGAATCATGGTTTTCTCAGGGTATATGCCCAGTAGTGGGATTGCTGGGTCTTATGGTAGTTCTATTTTTAGTTTTTTAAGGAACGTCCATACTGTTTTCCATTGTGGCTGTATCTATTTACATTCCCATCAACAGTGCAAGAGGGTTCCCTTTCCTCCACACCCTCTCCAGCATTTATTGTTTGTAGACTTTTTGATGATGGCCATTCTGACCAGTGTGAGGTGATACCTCATTGTAGTTTTGATTTGCATTTCTCTAATGATTAGTGATGTTGAGCATCGTTTCATGTGTTTGTTGGCAATCTGTATATCTTCTTTGGAGAAATGTGTATTTAGATCTTCTGCCCATTTTTGGATTGGGTTGTTTGTTTTTCTGATATTCAGCTGCATGAGCTGCTTGCATATTTTGGAGATTAATCCTTTGTCAGTTGCTTCGCTTGCAAATATTTTTGTGATGAGCTCTATCAAAAAATTTGTGATGAGCTCTATCATAAATTCCTGAAATTTAAGGTACACATATTAAGGTGGGATAGTTGGACATACAGGATCTGTGTTCATGATGACAATCTGGAATCCTTCTATAGGACAGTGTCTCTCAAACCTTAGCATGTGTAAGAGTCACTTAGAAGGTTTGTGGAAATAGATTGCTGGCCCCACCCCCAGAGTTTTTGATTCAGTAGGTCTGGGGTGAGGCTGGAAAATGTTCATGTCTAACAGCCTACCAGGTGATACCAGCACTGTTGGTCTGGAGACCACACTGGGAAACACTGATGTAGAAGATTCTGTTGTTTTGGGTTTCCATCCAACTTGTTCTCTTCTTGTTACAGCATCCTTCCAATGCCCCCAACGTCCTTTGGGAAATTGCTTCTTTCTTACTCCAGCCATTCTGTTCTTATTTTTCTGCCTACGCTCATTCATGTGTGATTACTCACGGAGAAATACATCTATAGAGAAAACTAATTCAATAGAAACAGAATAGAATGGTGGCTGCCAGGGATTGGGCACATGGGGGAATGGTGAGATGTTGGTCAAAGGGAATAAACTTCTAGTTATGTAATGAGTAAGTTCTGAGGATCTAATGTACAGCTTGGTGACTATAGTTTAAAATAAGGTATTGTATACTTGAAGGTTGCTAAGAGTAGATCTTAAGGTGTTGTCACCACCAAGAAAAAGAAGTTAACTATGCAAGATGATTATGTGTTAATTATCTTCTTTATCTTGGTAATCTTTCCACAATATAGATATCTCAAATCATCACGTTGTACACTTTAAATATATATATTTATGTTTGTCAATTACCCCTCAATAAAGTTGGAAAAAAACAGAAATAAAAAAGAAGAGAATGAAGCCACCACATGGGAGAAGCTAGAAACAGGGAAGGAAGAGAAGAGAGAAGAGAAAAGAAAACACAGAAAAGAGGAACAAGATAGTCTTTATATCCCATTCATTCTTGAAGTTGGGTCCAGCACTTGCCTTCCCAATCACTTGAGCAATAAATTCTTTCTTTCTTAAGTCACCTAGAATGTGTTCCTGTAACTTTCTATGAAGAAGTCCTGATACATTTTCTTTTATTTTTTTAAAAGACCTTTTGAGATTCCAATTCCCACATGTTATATCTGGTTATTAAAGTAAGTTAATAAATATTCTTTGTTTAAAAAATTGAATAATATTTACATATTCCCAAATCAAGTAAAATCAACATAAGTCAAGTTTTATTTGCATACTTCAATTTGTGTTCCGGTTGCTACAACTACTGATTTGGTTACCTTAACATGAACACCAATCTAGGTGGTATTAGCCATAGAGTATGTGCTGGCATGGGCTCTGTTTAATAGTTTCTGCTCTGATGGTGGTGTTGTTATTGTTACTGATTTATAGGGAGACATTCAGGTCTCTGTCTTGTATTTTGCAAGTATCTCCGATTAACATCTACAGATGCTCTTACTATTTTTCTTTTAGTACAATGAAATTAATAGGAAGGAGACCACCTAAGGCATATTAATTAATAGTTAAGAGAAAACTTGAACCTATTTGCCCTCTTCATTCCTCCAAATGGATAGGTAATATGTTTTCACTAATAAAATTTAGCCTGCTGCTATGCTGTATGTAATGTGAATTACCTTTCAGTGGGGCGCCAGGAGAACTTAGTGTAACATGCAAAACCTCCAGAGAATACCAGATTTTGTTTTTGCTCTTCCTTGAATTCTCTCTCTGGTGTGCCTTGTGGGGTTTAGAGGGATTTTAAAGCATCTGGATTTTTTTGGAAAAAGAAAAAAATTTCAGATTGACAATGACTTGACAAAGTTTCTCTCACTCCTTATATCACTGACTGTGTAAAATTGTTAATGTGCTTCTTTACTATTTTTGGTCTCCCCAATATCTTAGTGACAGTTGAAGAAGAAAGATGAATGCCCATGATTCATCTTGTTCAGATAGAGCACTTCTAATCCTAAGAAAAAAGTGGAATATTACCTTTTGATGAGGTCTACTATTCCAGTGACAAATAGGACCTTAATAATCTACCATTATTGAATGAAGATAATAAATGACATTTCACTTATTCTCAAGACATCATTTCAACAGAAACTTTGGAGGGAGGGGTTACTTTATATCCACAGGGGGGAAAATATTAAGAGTTAGGTATAAACCCTGAAGCTGTTATTCTCTAGTTATTTTATTAAATTACAGATGCATGAAACTTTTCCAGGCTTATTTAATTTGTGCCCCTGGCTTCTCTTTAAGAGCGGGGACAGATAGCACACATTTCCATGATGTAGCATGAACAGGGACCTTATTTCACTTGTTAGTTGAGTAGAAGGTGAACAGAGTTTTCTGGGGGAAACATAAAGCAGAGTTTCCCACTGAGCTAACCTCATTTTCTAGGAGTCTACCATTGCCCTCGCCATATGTCCCACTGCATTATTATAAAGACATCAAACTGCTAAGGTTATTTCTGTTTCTAGTAAATAGGTGCTAGTTATATTTCTAAAATTATCCCTATGCAAGTTAAATTTCCTTTTGAAAGAATTATCGGTACTAATGTACAATTTCGATTACCTAAATTCAATGAGAGGAAATGACATGTACAAAAGAGAAGGATGGGGCAGGGGTTGGGGGTATTAGAAAGGTAGATTGGAGTACAACATAAACATTAAGCTAAGGAGTTTGGAATGAATTCCAGTACCTTGGAGAACTCCTTATAGTAATTGGCGTGGGTCTCTGGGTATCATTGCAAATTCAAACTTAAGCCATATGTGAAGGTTTTTTTTTTTTTTTTTCTCTACGTGGGGTTCTCACTCTTGTGGCCTCTCCCGTTGCGGAGCACAGGCTCCGGACGCGCAGGCTTAGCGGCCATGGCTCACGGGCCTAGCCGCTCCGCAGCATGTGGGATCTTCCCGGACCCGGGCACGAACCCACGTCCCCTGCATCGGCAGGCGGACTCTCAACCACTGCGCCACCAGGGAAGCCCGTATGTGAAGTTTTTTTTTTTTTTTTTTTTTGCGGTATGCGGTCCTCTCACTGCTGTGGCCTCTCCCACTGCGGAGCACAGGCTCCGGACGCGCAGGCTCAGCGGCCATGGCTCACGGGCCCAGCCGCTCCGCGGCATGTAGGATCTGCCCGGACCAGGGCACGAACCCACGTCCCCTGCATCGGCAGGCGGACTCTCAACCACTGCACCACCCTGAAGGTTTTTTGTTTTGAGAACTTCTACTGCCAGCACCATTACCAGGCTTCACCCCTGATGTGAGAGGTGTGAGTGGGGGCTATCTCCTCTTCAGCCAAAAGATTATTTCATTTCAGATCCTGTGTTTCTATTCAAATAGCCCCTCTATCCATCCTCCTGCCAGCCTCTGTCTGATACATGCACACTGATATTGTAAGCCAACTTTCTCTTGCAGTAGGCTCCCACAACTTTTCTCATAAATATAGTGCATGAAAGCAACATAACCTGGTTTTTAAGCATTGTGGACATGCAAAGAATAAATCAAGAAATGTGTAAGACTAATGATTAAGAGCAGGCATTCTAGAGTCCGAATGCATTGGGTCAATTCCATGTTCTGAAACTTACTTGCTGTGTGACTCTGAGAAAGTTATTTAACTCTTTCAGTCTTTGTAAAATGAGGACAGTGTTTGGGCCTCACATGGTTATTTCAAAGTGTCAATGAGTTAGTATCTGTAAAGCACTGATAACTGTGCACAATACACAGTAACGTCTCAGTAAGTGTCTGAAATATCTCTTATAGGTTTTGACCTGATGAGAGTCCTAATCAGTTAATATGGGTTAGCAGAAAAAGCAAGGGCTTTGTAGGCAAGCAAACTTGGTTTCAAATCTTGGCTCAGCTGCTACTAACCATGTGAACTTGGGCCTCTCTGAGCCTATCTCCACATCAAAGGATTGCTCAGCAGGCATACCCAGGCTGCAAGTAGTAGAACACCCTACTTGAAATGGCTTAACAAATAAGGAAAGATACTACCTTGTGTAACCAGTAGTCGGGGATGAAGGTACAGTGTGTCACTTTCTGACGTTTTTCTTACTACTCTTTGGCTTCAGCCCTTCTCTCTCTGTCAATTTTGTTCTCAGTCTGGCTCCTCTCATGGTCCCAAGTTGGTGGCTGGGACAACTTGGGCAAGATGCTCCTTTTTCCTGCCTAGAGTGAGAAAGAGAGATTCTTAGCCAACCATGAAATACAACTTCTTCCCTTTGCCCTTCTGAATCATTTTAGGACACACAATCACCCATAGACCAATAACAAGACTCAGAAAACTAGCATAGACTAATTAGAATCCTCCTTTGGAAGGGATGGAGATAGAAACCTGAAAAAAAAAATCAGCGTTGTATTTGGAAGAAGGAAGGGGGAAATGGATACTGTGTGGGCAACCAAGTATGTTCATCACAATTTGTTTTTAATGTTAAATAATATAATATAGTTACATATATATCATAGCACCCAGCTGCTGTACCAAAATGCTTTCTTCTTTTCTCTCTGTAGTAATTTTCTTATTCATAAACACATTAAATTAAACTCAGGCTTTATCTGGCATTGTTGATGGATTAGTTGAAAAAATGAAGGTTGGGAGGGGAGCTGGAGAGAGAGATTTAAGAGCAGTTAGAACAAATTAGAAGGTTTTATGGTAGTTCAGATAAGACATAATAAACCCCAAACCATGGAGGCGACAAACAGGAAGATAATGATAAGTGTGAAAATATTACAGAGCTAGAATTCATAGGATTGATGAGTGACTGGTGATAGGAGACGGGTGGTAGGAAAGGAAGGAACTTCAAGATTTTGAATCTGGTTGCCAGGGAGAATGCTAGTATCTGTAATACAGAAAGGAGAAGAAGGGTTAGTCTGGGGGAACGGGATGACTTTGGTTCAAGGGGTGTTTTGAGTTCAAAGGTCTGGCAGAATATCCAAGCAGGTAATTAATGAGATTATTAATTTAGTGTGGAGGCTAGACCCTTTGGGTCATTCAAATAGGGGTGTTAGACTTGGTGAAATTTCAGGAAGGATTGTGCACATCTAAGTGTAGTGGATTAAGCAAAGGAATTAAGAAACAGCTACATCTGTAGATAGGAAGAGAATGATCAGTCAAAAAAAACACACAGATACAGCCCAACAATAGATGCTGAGGGATAAATTATTTCAAACAAAGGGGTATTCAACAATGTTGAATGGCACAGATGTTTCAAAGAGTTTAAAAATAGAGAAAAGACACAGGACTCAGTGATTAGAAGGTCCATATTACCTCTGAGGAAGTAAATTTGATAAGATCAGTAATGAAATTTAAGAAATTTTGAGTGATCAGAAAAAGACGACAGGAATAGCTACTCTTTCAAAAATCTGGTGGTAAAGGGAGAATCATGGGGTGGTAAGCACAGGATGCTACAGGGTTGAGGAATTGTTTTTGTTTAAATTCAGAGAGAACTGAAGAGATTTATGGGAGAAGAAACAGAATCAGTATAAGAGAAAAGACTGAAGATTCAAGAAAAAGAAGCAATGATAGAACACCTCTCAATTTTTAAGAACTTACTATGTGGCAGGCATTGTTAGGATTCCATATTTCAAAGGCAGAGCCTGAGCTCATGGGCTGTTCAATAATTTACGCAGGATCCCACAACTAAAAGGGGCAGAGCCATGCTATGAGTCCACTTGTGATCGTAAACTCCATATTCCCTGCTGTGCTGTGATCTCAGCTCCTGGAGGAGGGGGTGGGAGGCATCAGAAGTACCAGTGAAGAGAGGCATTCACTTTGGCAAAGAGAAGGGCCACTTCTCTTTCAAATCTAGGACAAAGAGAAAAAGAGAAAGTGAAGGTGGGAAAGAATTTGGGATGGAGGAGGAAATTGAAAAGTGCAAGTGAGAGGTCCTTAACTTGTTCATCAGAGTCCTGCCTTCGGAACATAAGAGATGGGAAGATTTCTTAGCCTTAAGGAAATTGGAAATTTTTCTAACAGTTAATGCATATCTTGCCCTTTCACCACCTCTTTGGCCAAATTTAACAGTTGTTACATATAAAGTTTTTCCTTTAGTAGAGAATGATTTAATATCATCAGAAAGAATTAAGAATGGTATGTAAATGGTAAATGTAAAGTTAAATGCCTTATAAATATTTATAGAGTGAGTGATTGGGCCCATGAACATTTAAAATGGGTAAGTAGTTTATATATGATTTTACCAGTAGTATGAAGGGATATTATGTTCATTGCTATTTTTTTCATACTTTCTCTTATATAATAACCCTAGTCAGCTGGGCATTTTGCATCATTGCCTCAGGGAAGAAAAACACCGTAGAAAGAGAAAACAAGGGGTTAATTCTTAATTTTTGAGGGTTTAAGCCTAGGCCTCCGACAGTGAACATAAAATTTGGATAATGCAAAATGATGAAAGTGATATAAAGAGCAATAAAGTTCTGTCTCACTTTGTCTACCACTGGTGTTTATCTCCAGACTAGATGACCATTTTCATTGACACAGTAGAGATGTGAAGGAGAGATAAAAGGGAAACCAGGAGTGAGCAGATGCTGTGATCCCTAACAGGATCTGGTGGACCTAAAGGAAACCACAGCCACCCCATGGAGACCTGAAGATCGAAGAGCAGAGGACACTTTTCATGGGCTCAACTCAGAGAGGAAGTTCTGGCTTAGTGTGTCTATGCAGTGTATGTAGACAGATGGATCTACAATTGACTTATTGTTTCTTGCACTTCACTGGGGTGTAAAGAAAGTTGAATGACGCCTGGATGTGGGAAAGCAGCACAGAAAAGGAAAATGACTGCATGGGGGAACTCAACTAGGTTTCTCCAGGCTCAAAATGAAGCAGTGAAAGGCAGAATGACTCCAGAAAGGACTTGCAGGAGTTCACAGAGAGAGAGAGAGAGAGAGCGAGCGCGAGCCAGTTCTGAAGGATGCCAAGAACAAGGGATGGCTCAGGATTCTGACATGAATAGATGATGATGTAGTACAGAAGCACCTACCTTCTACCCCTCGATGGCTCAGTACTGAGTGAATGGTTCCTATACCACTCCCCACCCAAATTCACCTTGTGGATATTGGTGAATACCCACAGTGACATACTCACGGTGGGAATATACTCATAGTAACAACAGTCATAATTTTCGTAAGAATCAGATTTGATAAATTTACATTTCATAATTTCAAAGGACTGGAAATAAATATACAGCATTTTAATTCAAATGTCTAGTGCTACCTTGAAATTCAACAATATTGTAATCCTTAGTAGCAACAATGTTTTTAATGTACTGGTATTATTTGCCACACAAACTTGTAGAGGAAGTAGAAAATCCCCAGGTAGTACATGGATAACTAGGACATTTTTAAGTCCAAAATGAAAATGTTATAAAGTTCTCTAAAGTGCTTTCCTCAAAATGCAGGTGTAATCAAGATGAAGGGAGGGGCTTCCCTGGTGGCACAGTGGTTGAGAGTCCGCCTGCCGATGCAGGGGACACGGGTTCGTGCCCCGGTCCGGGAAGATACCACCTGCTGCGGAGCAGCTAGGCCCGTGAGCCATGGCCGTCAGCCCGCGCATCCGGAGCCTGTGCTCCACAATGGGAGAGGCCACAACAGTGAGGGGCCCACATAACGCAAAAAAAAAAAAAAAAGATGAAGGGAGAGTGTATTTACTGCTTGCCATTTTGAATTATTTTTTAATTGTTTCATGTGAGTACTTATTTTATTTCTCAAGAGAATGTAAATTCTTGAGGGCAGAGTTTGGGTCCCACCCAGCGGTTCAGACAAACAAAAGGAGAGCTGCATTCAAGGAGATCCTGGAGAGCAGAGGGGTAAAAACCCAATGCTGCCCAAGTCAGCACTGACAGAAAAGAAAGATGAACTGTTTTGAAGAATGAGAGCCAAATTTTGGAGCCAAAAAAGCAGTACAGGAAGTTAAGTGCAAGGGCTTAGGGAACTATCAGCGGTGCACAGCTGCTGGAGAATCTCTTTCGGGGAGTACCAGCTGCAGAGTGGAGAGACGGTGCTGTTGATAGGGACAACACCACACACGGTGTTAGCACACCTATGATTCAAACCCAGAGGAGCCCAGCATTACGGCTTTCAAGCTTTACTTTAAAAGGGAATTTTTACTGGAATAAAGCAACTAGATTTTGCATGTAAGTAAATCTAGTATGGTAGAAAGATCCCAGAATTTGGAGGTAGAAGGGCACTGTTTGAAGTCTGACCCAGGGAAAACCACCTCTTGACCTATTTTCCTCATGTGTAAAATGAAGCTAATTACACTTTTTCTACCCTGCAGCATTACTTAGATGATCAAATAAAATAATATATGAGAAAGTATTTTTGTCCTAAAGTATTAAAGCTGTCAAGTGTTATAAAATATTAGTTAGTATAATTATTTTTGAAGTTGTAATTTTAAAACTATTAAACTCTCCTAGTTGCCTTCAAAATACAATGGAAGGAAAAGTACGCAGAGTACAGAGAACTTTTCAGAAATCAGTTGTCTAATCAAACAATTGCATAATGCTTTTGTGCCTTTCCTTCTCCTTTTTTAGTTATTCCATTAATCAGTATCCCTTTATGAGTAGAGAGGCTGTGGAAAGAAGATTCCCCAAATCCCTGCAGCTTGGCCCACAGGCCAACAAGAGTCAGGCCCCATCCATAGTTTCAGACTTAGCTCCCGCCAGCGACTTGTTAAACAAGTAGCAACTTAACAGTCCCAGACAAAGCCTGGTTCATGCCTCCTTGCCTTTAGCACTTACTCCTTCTTCTTACTGTAGCACATTTTTTTTGGACTCATATTCATTCTGCAAGACCCACTCAGGTGTCTCTGAAACCGTGGGAAATCATCAGTTAAATCCATTATGCCTGGAACCTGCCTTCCCCGAGCAAGGTCCTTTTAGTTGTTGCTACAAAAAAACCTAGCTTGTCCTCCAAGCCACACTTACCCTAACAATAAGAGGTTCGCTCGAGTTGTTTTCCAGGAAGGTAGAGTCAGCTGTGTCTAGTTAGGAGTGAAGTGGTTAAAGCTGGATAGGACCACCCATTCTCCAACTGGGCATGCGCCAGTGCGGCTCAGCGACCCTTTGACGTCAGAGGGCTGAAAGCTCCACCCTCTGATTATGGTAAGTGACGCCATTTTAAAACAAGCGTTCTCGGAAGAATCCTGCAGTTTAGTTATCCCCGCACAGAAAGATGGCTACTTCAGCTTTTTCTTATTTCCAGTCACCTTTCCTGAAGCTTCGCATGCCTCCTATGCCTCAGACGACCCTGCTTCTTTATCTCATAAATATCCCGAGGCTGTCACCATCGTGGAGGTGCATCTGAGAACTTGTTCTCCCATCTCCTCGCATGGCTGCTGCAAAACTTGACGTCTTAGCGTTTTGGCTTGCTCCGTGTCAGGCAAATGAAACACCTCCTCAGCAAAGCTTTTCCTGACTACCTGTGTGTTTTCCTGCTACCTGTGATGCCCGTCTTCCTCCCGCTTATTCTCTCTGTCCGAAAAATGAGGTTTCCTCAGGGAATCTTTCCCTGCTCTATTAAGGGTCTGCGCCAGAGCTCTTCAAGGACAGAGATTGCATTTGGTAAGCTTTTCACCAGAATGTCAGCTCCAAGAGAGGTGAGACTTTGTTTTTAGACTTTGTTTTTATTCTTTGCTGTTTCCTTGGAACCTAGAGCAATGCCTGGTATATAGTAGGTGCCCAGTAAATACTTGTTGCCCCATGGATGGTCATTTTAAAAGGCTATGGGTCAAAGATTGATAGTTGAAATCCTTGACTGAAGTTAAAATTTTTATTTTCTATTTTAAGAATTCAGTGTACTTTCATATGGTGGTAAAATATGTTGCATTTAAGTGGAATTGTGAACTATCTTGCACTTTTGTGTCAAGGAAATAATATTCAAATTCATCGGGAATAAAAATGGGTGAATAAATGGATGAATAAAAATGTGTCCTGTGATTTTGCTGTAATAGGAAGGATCATTACAGGCCCGCACTGCCATGGTGCATTGAAAACCATAACAAGTTAGAATATGGAAAGAACCAGAATTTTCTATTATCAAAGTGAAATAAAACAATAAATAGAGAATCATCTTGATAATGCAAATAAAAACTACGTTTTAGCCTTATTTAGAGAATAAGGCTTTTAGAGAATAAGGCTAAAATAAGGCTTTCTTCCTGGAAGAAAGTATTTTGGTTCTGAACTATCATAGGCAGTTTCTTTAACTTCTCACTTTCTTTTGTATTTATAAGTTTTAGCCTTGGGATAATTTAAAAAATCCTCATGATTATCCTGTTTAGAGAAGTGACTCTGTGTCTTATTTGAAGTTTGGAAAGTTTGTTTTCTAGATGTACGGCCACGTGTCATGTTGGCTGCAGAGCTGTTGGGACAGGCTTGATTTGATCTGACTGCAAGGCCTGATGAACTGTTTTATCAAGTGCTGGCAGTTCATTCAAATAGCACCTGCAACAGATCAGAGACGCTGCTAAGCTGAAATTAATGCTTGTGTTACTCTTCCAAGCAGCTAATTTCATAAACAAAATTAGATTTCTTGGATGGTAATTGACACAATCTGGTAATTCAGAGACTTGTCATTAAAAATTAAGCATATAGGGAAACAATGTGAACTCAACGTCCACTACCAATCCCCTGGTGGCAGAGCCTCCAAAGCAAAAATATCTCAAAGGAATGTCAATAGCAGAATAAAGATCAAAGGGGAGTCTTCACTGAGTATGCACTGAATCTCTTTGGTCTTAGCAGAGAAAAAATTCTGATGATATTTTTCTCTCACTGCAAAAATTGGTTTATATTTGGGAATGTGTAATTTTACTTAGAAACTATTGAAAACTGTTTTAGCATTCCTAGAGAGGTAGTGATGAATTTAACTTTACTTTTTTTAAAAATAAGTGAAGACCTTTTTTAAGTTCCTCAAAAATCCAGTAACTCTGAAATTCCAGGAGGTTGTATGACTGTTTTTTTTGACCTCTAAAATTTTTCTCATAATAAGAATTCTTTTTTTCTTGCATGAAGTTCTTATGATAGAAAGAAATGTGCCAGAAGAGTCAAGGAAAATCTTAAGTACACAGGGAGAAAAGTTAGTGCTTTATTATTCTGTCTTTACTTTTGTTTTTCTCCCCATATCAAGGCCTCTTCTCTTCACACCTCACACCTGTTGTCTACCTAGCCACAACATTACTGCTTCTCAGAAGAGTTGCCCCACTATCCCAGCCTGATTTGTCCATTTTGGATGTCCTTTTGCATTTACTTTTGAAACCACTTATTTGGTATCTAATTTTATATGACACTTTTTTTTTTTTAACTAATTTTACTGTTTATTGTGTATTTTCAGATTGTTCTCCAGCAATAGTGGCTCAATTTGTGGCAGTAAACACGTGTGTGGTTGTTTGCCTGGCTCTCTACCAACATGGGGTTTGTAAAAGGAAAACTCAAAGTTATAAACATCTAGAAAAAGAAACAAAGAGTTGACCTACAAGAAAGACTAGTTCTCCAAATAACACAATGCTGAGTATTTAAAAAGAAAATACCATGTGAAATTAGGAACGTTTCTGAGTTCAGATCAATCTGTTCAAGGCGGAAAGCAGCAACTTTATGACATGATTTTTATATTCACAAAGGTCAAGACACAGCCTCAGTATCTGCAGAGAAAAGATGAGGGACAGACTTATTTTTGCAGGAGGTCCAGGTTATCTGAAATGTTCAGCAATTGGACATTGAGGAAAGGATCTCTAAGCTTGAGGATATTTCAGTAGAAACCACCAGAACTGAAAAGTAAACAAAGACGGAAAAAATTGGAACTGTGGGACAGTTACAAAAGGTATAATGTATGTGTAATGGGAATAACAAAAGGAGAAGGAAAAAAAAAAAGGAAGAGAAGAAATATTTAAGATAATAATGACTGAGAATTTCCCCAAAATTAATGTCAGATACCAAAAAAATTACAACTTGTCTTTCTGTATTTTGAATATGATATGCCTAAGAAAAAAATTCTGAAACAAGCCAAACGTAAAATATACCTTACCTATAGAGGAGCGAGGATAAAAATTACATCTAACTTCTCATAAACCATGCAAGCCAAGAAGAGAAGTGGAGTGAAACATTTAATCTGATGAAAGAAAAAAAGCCACTTACCTACAATTCTGTACCCTGAGAAATTTTCCTTCAAAAGTGAAGGAAAAGTAAAGACTTCCTGGGACAAACAAAAATCGAGGGAGTTTGTTCCTAGTGGGCCTTGCCTTGCAAGAATGTTAAAGGAAGCTCTTCAGAGAAAAGGAAAATAAGTCAAAAACTGGGATCCACATAAAGAAAGGAAGAGCATCAAAGAAGGAATAAATGAAGGTAAAGTAAAAACTTTTTATTTTTTTAGTTGATCTGATAAGTTTGTTCAGAATAGTAATACCAACAGTGTATTCGATTATGTATGCTTATGTGTAAATGAAATGAGTGATGGCCATGATACGAGATATATGATTAGAATATGCCAAAGGTTGGAGAAAGATACACCATGCTAATACTAATCAAAAGAAAGCAGAAGTAGGTATAGTTAGAAACAGTGGACTTCAAAGCAGGAATGTTATCAGGGATGAAGAGGAGAATTGCATAATGATAAAGGGATCAATTCTCCAAGGAGACATAACAGTTCTCAATACGTATATGCCTAACAGAGCATCAAAATAGATGAGGTAAATCTGAAGAAAATATATTAAAAAGAAATTGCTGACAGTAACTTTGTCAGCCTTTGAGCATGATTTTGTTTATTTTTAGTTGGAAAATACCTGCAAAAACTGAAATATATTAATACCCTTTACCTATATAAAATTCACCTAAGAAGCCTGATTTTTTTTTTCCGTTTGAAAATAAAAATAAACAAAATAGCTCTAACAGTATTGCACTGATCAGACATCTGGGTAGTGTCAAATATAGCTAATTATTTTTTAATATGCCTTCTTTTAAAAATGAAGGAATACATCTCTATCTATCTAATACATCTCTAGTACCTATCTAGCTAGGTAGCTAGCTAGCTAGCTAGTCATTTAGGACACTTAAACATAATTTACATGCAAAAGAAGTCTTAATAATTTTATTATTTTGAAATTGGAACCTGAATTTGCAAAAGACAAGGCAAGAAGAGTCATCAGAAGAGATAAAATATGGATATATATCACAAGTAACTAAATGCAGTAATTATTAGGTAATATTTTAAAACAGCAATAAATAAAAATTATGAATTAAACGTTTTCAAAGAATAAGAAACTTTAGTTGAAATGACTAGAGTAAGCCAAAAACCACAGAATTATTTTGATGATTAAAAGGGACTTTATTTATGCAGGTATAACTTGGCCCTTTTAACAAAGAAAGCACAGATTTTACTTTGACTTTTTTGGATTATCATCTATATGATGATATGCAATAAAGGATTCATGAGTTTTTTTCTCTCCTAAATAAAGTCATCAAATTTATCCAACTTTGGCAAGCTCATTTCATAGTTCCTTTCAAGCTCATTATTTCTAACTATTATTCAAGCTCATTATTTCTAAATATTATAAACCCAAGCAAATGAGGTTCGTTTCTCAGACCTACATTTATGGTACAAACCATCAGGTTTGTACTTCATTATATGCTTTTACATTCTGGCATATTTTTCCTTTAGACTAAATTATTCTCTTATAGCTCATAATAAACCAAATTAGATTCATTATTTTGTTTACATACCTTACATCCCATATTTTTACATTTCTTAAAAATGAACATGAACTTTAATATAACTAAGATTCATTTGCCTTTTTCACGTGTTAACTGATGGCTACTCTGTAACGTAGTAAATAAGAGCCCAGGTATTTTAAAATTAAGCTGTTCCTATATAAAGACTATTAACTGACTCAAATTAAGGTTAGTTTATGACCTTAAAATTAAAGACATGGAAATTATAATTCAGGCTAACATATGAAATCCTTATGATTTGTAGTATCATATGCATTGATATCTTTTGAAATATTACTTACTAGTAATTAATTCAGTTGAAAACAAAATTTTGTGGTTTTCTAAGTGATATTAGTTTATCTGATGCACCAAACCAGTAGAAGTAGTTTGGGAAATTCACAGTAGTCTATTCATTAGAAAATAAATCCAAGACTTGCATAAACTAGAATGTTGTGCTAGCATTATTTTTACATGGTGGTAAAATCAGGAAGAAGATATAGAACACTTTCTATTAAATCAGTTATGATAAATCAGTTATCAAAGTTATTAAATCAGTCTAATTAGTCCAGAATTATCTTGAGGAAGAAAATTACATGAGTTTTTTCTTACACAATGATATACCAGATATTAAAATTTTTAAGTTGTTTAGAAGTAATGTTTTTCTTTTTATCTTATAACCTAATAACTAAGGGCATTCATTAAATTCACAGGTCAAAGCTTTCTTAAAAAAAATTAAAATTTTTTATTTTGAGATAATTTTATATTCACGTACAGTTGTAAGAACTAATACAGAGAGGTCCTGTGTACTCTCTACCCAGTATCTCCAATGGTAAAATCCTGCAAAACTATAATTTATTAATGTTAATCAGATTTCTCTGATTATACTTGTGTGTGTATTTAAGTTCCAGGCAATTTTATCACATATATGAGTTTGTATATCCACCATCTTCAGGTTACCAAATAATTCCGTCACCACAAGAATATCTAGTTGGTGTCCTTTGATGACTGCATCCCTCCCCGCTCCCTCCTCCACCCCCTTCAATCCATTCCTAATCTATGGTGACCTCTCCCTCCTGCACCCACTACCCCTAGTTACCACTAATCTGTTCTTCAACTATATAATTTGTCACTTCAAAAATGTCATATAAATGGAATCATATTATATGTAACCTCTTGGGATTGACTTTTTTCACTTAGCATAATTTCCTGACGATTGATCCAAGTTGTTGTATGCCTCAATAGTCCATTTCTTTTTATTACTGAGCAGTGTTCCATGGTATGGAGGTACCACACTTTGTTTAACCATTCATCTATTTAAGGGCATCTTGGGGTGGTTCCAGTTTTTAGCTGTTACAAGTAAAGCTGCTGTGAACTTTCATGTATGGTTTTTTACATGAACATGAGTTTTCATTTCTCTAGGATAAATGCCCAAGAACTTACTGCTGGGTAGTATGATAATCGTATGTCAGTTATAAGAAACTGCCAAACTATTTTCCAGAGTGGCTTTACTCTTTTACATTTGCATAGACAACATAGGAGTGATCCAGTTTCTCAGCATCCTCTCCAGCATTTGGTGTCGTCACTATTTTAGCCATTATGAAGCATGTGAGAGATATTACATTGGGGCTTTAATTTGCCTTTGCCTAATAATGATGCTGAATATCTTTTCATGTGCTTACTCGCCATCTGTGTATCCTCTTTGGTGAAATGTCTGTTTATATCTTTTGCCCATTTTATAATTAGATTGTTTTTATTCTGTGAGTTTTAGAGTTCTAGATACTAGTCTTTTGTTGGATATGTGTTTTGCAAATATTTTCTTCCAGTCTATTGCTTGTCTTTTCATCCTTTTAACGATGTATTTTTGAGAGGAAAAGTTTTAACTTTTGATGAAGTCTAATTTATCAGTTTTTCCTTTTATGGATCAAGTTTTGGTATCAAGTCTAAGAACTCCTTGTCTAGCCCTAAATCCTGAAAAATTTCTGACTTTTTTCTAAAAGTTTTATAGTTTTGTATTTTAAATTGATCCATTTTGAGTTAATTTTTGTTTGAGTTGTGAGGCTTAGAGTTCATTTTTTGTCTATATAGGTCAAAGCTTTTTGTTTTGTGTGCGTGTATGTTGCAGCTGTAATAATAATTTAAAAAAACATTTTAAAGAGCCAATGCATTTAAAACATAAATCTCTTCCTGGAAATATTGTAAGTTGACACTCCTGTCTTTCAGACGAAACCTGCTGAAATCACCTTCCCTTATATTTAATATATTTGCTGTCCTGGAATCAGGCTCAGTATATACATGAGGCTGTCCCTCTTTCAGTGTCAACTACCTACACCTTGCAGCGTTGAGGAGTCAGTAATGCCACCCGTTGTTAATTTGCTGTAGACTAACTTTTCTCTGAGAAAAGGCCAGAGAAAATGTGTACACCCAGTCATTCAAGAGGGATCCTTTGTGACTATTTCCTCCTTATTCTACCAGCATAAGACTTGATCATCTGATGCTTTTTCTATGACTCTCCATAATTCCTACCATTTTTTTCTTTTCTAATTTTAAATTCCTCTTATTTGTACATCAAACTCTGATAATATTAGCAGCAATAAGGATGACTTATCAAATGATTATTTTGCACCAAATATATATTTTTCTCGTTCCTCACAATTGTTTATGCAACTTACACTTTATTTTACTCATTTTACAGGTGAGAACACTGAGACTCAGGGAGTTTTTTTATTTCAATGCCTTTACTTTTTCCACTAAGACCTTCTCCCTTTTTACAGACATCCTATAAATTAGGCCATTGCTATTATATTGAAATGTGATAATCTGCCACAATTTTTAAATACTTATGAAATTCTTAGATAACTTTCATCACTACCTTGCCTCCAAAGTTCTTGAATTTATTTAATTTGTCTCATTATACTACTACTCCCTGCTCCTTGAATGTATAGTAACAATCCCATTCTCATTTTTCTTCCTTATGGCTCTGGAAAACTTTGAATTTGCCATTTTTGTTCTTGTCACTTTAACAGCTTCCCTGTTGCCTAACTTCTAAAACATACTGCACTATTCAAAGGAATAAAACAATTTAGCCTTCAGAATTGAGTAGATTCATCCCCTGAGTGAAAGGTGGGCGTGAAGGATTCTCAAAGTTCTTTATATTTGGTTGCTTTTCTAGTTGTTTGCAAGCAACCTCTTAGACCTTTATTTGAAACTTTGTCTTATCTTGTGTTTCAAAATAATGTTCTAGCTTAATGGATTATGAATAAAATTCTGCCAAAAGATTTTTGTAAAATGTATCCATATTCCTGCCTAAATATATAACATTATTATTTTAAGTGGATACAATATTGGATCTGATGATTTTTATAACAAAATTAAATAATGTAATGTTTTACATTGCTATTTAAAAATGGAAGGAGTACTTCTCCATGCCTTTGACAGAGTTGACCATAAATCAACCCATACAATTTTTTTTTTTTTTTTTTGCGGTACGCGGGCCTCTCACTGTTGTGGCCTCTCCCGTTGCGGAGCACAGGCTCCGGACGCGCAGGCTCAGCGGCCATGGCTCACGTGCCTAGCTACTCCGCGGCATGTGGGATCTTCCTGGACTGGGGCACGAACCCATGTCCCCCGCATCGGCAGGCGGACTCTCAACCACTGCGCCACCAGGGAAGCCCAACCCATACAATTTTAAAAGCAAATAAAACCCACTTCATGCCTCTCCATTCTTAACATTCTCTGCCTGCAAGTGTAATATCTTGTTTTCTACTGAGCTCCATCACCTCTACCTGAATGCCTCAAAATATGACATTAGTGTTTTTCTCCCCTTGTTCCTTCAACAACTTTAGTATCTAGCTATCTTTTACTACTCTCCTATATAAGGACTTTACTCCAGATGAACTCACTGTCTCTATAAAGCTTTCTCTCATCTTTCTTTACTCTTCTTCTGATTATTCTACCCAATATATTCCTTTCTTCACTACAGTCTTTTCAGTCTTAGGCAGTATTTAACATTGATACAAAAATATATCTTCTTTATTTTTTTCATTATCCTCCAAAGTCCACTCATCTATCCTTCTCTCCATCCATGCATCTACTCATCCACCCTGCTCTTTATCCAGTAACCCAACAAGTGTCCACAGGATCCATAATATGTGCTAGACGTTGTGGTAAACTCTTGAGTTATAAAGACATATATCAGGTGCAGTGAGAATACAGGCATAATTTATCTTAAGGGAGTTGAGAGACACTCCACTTGGGTGGTTGGCTGCTTGAAGGATCAGGAATGTTTGACAACTGGAGAAGTGTAAGGCGAACGTTTGAGGCAGAGGCAATAAGTGCAAAGTTGTGAACATTGGTGAGAGAAAGCGAGTGCCACTCGGGGTCTCCGAGAGATCCGGTGCTATGATAGCATAAAGTACAATGTGGAAAGAGGTAGGAAACAAGGCTGAAGGAATCATGAACACTGTATACCAACCCAAAGAATTTGAGACTTTGTGATAAGGTTGTTTTATTTGATTTATTTTTTAAAATAAAATTGTTTATAGTTAAGGTATACAACATGATGATTTGATACACGTATATTAATACATAGTGAAGTGATTACTACAGTCAAGCTAATGTACATATCTTATCCTCATACAGAGTTACCACTTTTTCTGTGTGTCACTATAAGTCTACTTTCTTAGCAAATTTCTGGTATTCAATACAGTATTATTAACTATAGTCACATTTCTGTACATTAGATCTCTAGAGGTATTCATTCTACATAGTTGCAACTTTGTACCTTTTGGCAAACATCTCCTCATTCCCCTTACCTCCCTGTCCCTGGAGACCATTATTCTACTCTCGGCTTCTATATATTTGACTTTTTAGATTCCATATATAAGTGAGGTCATGCAGTTTTTAAGACCTAATGATATTCCATTGTATATAGATACCACATGTTCTTTATCCATTCATCTGTTGATGGATACTTAGGTTTTTCTATATCTTGGCTATTGTGAATAATGCTGCAATGAATATGGGAATGCAGATATTTCTTCAAGGTAATGATCTTTTTCTTTTGGGTATATACCCAAAGGAGAAATTGCTGGATCATATGGTAGTTATGTTTTCAGTTTTTTGAGGCTGTACCTGTTTACATTCCCACTAACTGTGTACAAGTGTTCTTTTTCTCCACATCCTTGGTCAAGCTTGTTATCTTTATTTATTTATTTATTTTTGTAATAGACATCCTAACAGGTGCAAAGTGGTATCTTATTGTGGTTTTGATTTGCATTTCCCTGAGGATTAATGATGTTGAGTACCTTTCACGTATCTTTGGTCAGTTGTATATCTTCTTTGGAAGAATGTGTATTCAGGTCCTTTGCCTATTTTTAAATCATTATTCTTTGTTTTTTGTTCTTGTTTGTTTGTTTTTGATCTTGAGTTGTATGAGTTCCTTATATATTTTGAATATAAACTCCTTATCCAATGTACTGTTTGCAAATATTTCCCCCCATTCCATAGGTTGCCTTTTTATTTTGTTGATTGTTACCTTTGCTGTGCAGAAGCTTTTCTGTTTGATGTAGTCCCACTTGTTTAATTTTACTTTTGTTGCCTGAGCTTTTGGTAGCATATCCTAAAAATCATTGCCAAAGCCAAGGTCAAGGAAGTTTTCCTCTAAGCTTTTCTTCTCGAAGTTTTATGGTTTCAGGTCTTACTTTTCAGTCTTTAATTCATCTTGAGTTGATTTTTCTGTATAGTGTAAGATGAGAGCCCAGTTAAGCTAATTAAGACCTGGCTCAGCTGGAAGTATCACCCATCATACCAAAATCAGTCTCACCTTGGCTTGGACCTCTCTACTCACGGCACCTGGGTTCCCAGCATGAAGGTCCCAAGAGACAGTATCCATAGGGCAGGCATTCCAAGAGACAAAGCAGAAGTGGATTTTTTTTTTTTTAATAACTTAGCCGAGGAAGCCACATAGGGTCACTTCTTCTGTAGTATGCATAGTATATTGGATGAAGCAGGCACTGCCCTTCCAGATTCCAGGGGAGGGGAATTAACTCCACAGCTTGATAAGGAGGATAAAGTCACAATATAGAATACAGTCTATAGTGTGTATACAGAATACTGGGAGATTTGGGGAAATATAATCTGCCATGGTTGTTGGTAGCTGCTGGCAGGTTGGGAGGGGTTTTGGTAAAAACATTGTCTTAGAGGCTTCTAAGTCTATTTCTACAGGAAAAAAAAGTCTAAGGAAATATTAATGGTTAGGAACACTGAGTGGTAATTTATAGAATACTAATACAACTCAGTGGAGATTACAATATTGCAACTTTGCGCTTACACATTTTTAATTAACAGTTTTTTTTTTTTTTTTTTTTTTCTGAGCTCTGGACAACAGCACAAAATGCCGTTTGTCACTAGTTTTTTCAAATGATAAATTGAGTTGCTACAAATTTTCATTAAGGTTATTATTAATATCTCCTATTACTGCAAGCTTCTAAGTACTTCATTTATAACATCACTGGTGGTTCTTCACTTACATTTTATCAGAGTGGCTGGCTAGAAAGATAGAATATTCGATATGCAATAGAGACAAATGATGGCAGAACAATGGATTCTGAATGTTGCTTGAAAAACCACGATTCCCTTTACTGCGTTGAGACTCTAGAATTGCCCACACTTAATCATCAACTGTTCATTTTTTATGTTTTTGCCATCTGGCCCACTGAATAGAAAACAATAAGACTACTACCCCTTTGGAATTTTCTGTTAAACCATTCCCTTTTCTAAGGTGAATGATATATATACACACGTATGGTCATATAATTTTTTGATTCATCTGTTTCTTTTTGTTCCTATACCTGTTACCAGAATAACATATTTTCTTAAGTCTGTACTTTTTTTTTGATAAGCTTTGTTGACAAATTCTTTTCATATCATTACTAATCATGGGGAAATCTACTTAGCTTAATCAGTAATCCATTTCTTAACTTGATTATTTCTGTGCAAAAAAATGGTCCCTGTATTTAAGGTAATTTCCAATTTAGTTATGAAAACAAATCACATACAGACGGTCTATCATAGGAGCAAAAGAGAAATTATGTGTGCATTGATTAACATTTATCAGCAATCCTTTTCTTTTTATACTTTTCTGGGCCTTTTATGAGGCTAATTGTGGGTGGTAGAAGTAAAGAAAGGAATTATAGTAAATTTCAAAAATAAAGAGATGAATTATTAAGTTATTATATTGTTATTAACAATAATATACTTATTATTATCAACAACAGTATACTATACTTTAAAAAATGTTCCTATGCTTTCATGATAAAAGTAATACAATGCTCATTGTAGAAAATTTGGAAAATATGAAAAAGAGAGTGAAATTTGCCCATATTCTCCCATTTCAGTGGAAACTATTCTTAATCTTTTAGTGCATTTTTTTCTAGACCTACATGTACATATGTGTGTGTTTTCTATGCAAAAATATTAAAGTCATAGTGCAGTGGTGGTTGTGGTGGATTGTCACACAGAAGCTGATCTCACCTCCTTCCAGTGTGCTTTACTGCACAAGCCAGAAAGATAAAAAAGTATATTTTCTAGATGCTCTTGTAGAAAAACATTTCAGATGTAAATTGGTTTTGGCAGTTAGGTGCTTCTTGTGAGTTTTGTAGGGGTTAGGTTGGGCAGCAGCTTTCTGCCTTGTAAACATTCTTGCTGTTGCCACTAGCAAACACAGCTGTAGAGTTGATTTTTTTTTTTTTTTTTTTTTTTTTTTGGCTACAGTTGCATTGCAGGGTCCACTTGCTTGCTTCATGGGTATCTTGGGGCGAGTTAGTGATAGCAGCAGCTTCTAAATCCTTGGATGTAAATGATTCCAGAGAATCTCTTGATTCTTCAACTTCCCAATTGTGATGCTGATTTTAAGTCCATAGGCAAAGTTGGCTATTTTATTAATTATTCAATTATTGTAACAAACCCTAAAATGTCACTGCTTTGACACTTTATTTTTTATGTTTTTAAAAAATTTTATTATTTTTAAAAATTTTTAATTGAAGTTTAGTTGCTATACAATATTATATGTTACAGGTGTATAATATAGTGATTCACAATTTTTAAAGGTTATACTCCATTTATAGTTAATGTAAAATATTGGCTATATTCCCTGTGTTGTACAGTATATCCTTGTAGCTTATTTTATACCTAATAGTTTAACACACTTTAATAGTTTTTAAATAGTTCAGCGCCAGTACTTCTGGTTGGCTGACACTTTCCTTCCATTTTGTGGCTCTGGAATCCCCTAGGCTTCATCATCTTTGTGTCCAACTGGCAGAAAGAGAAAGGGATCGTGGAAAAACACATGTTCCTCTTAAAATCTCTGGCCCTGAAATGACACACATAACTTCAGACCATATCTCACTGGTGAGGCTATTATTAAGTGACCTGGCTTTACCTACACTCAAGGAAAATGGGAAATGTGATCATTGGCAGTCATTTCCCAGTAACAACTCTATATTAAAGGGACATGAAGTTTGTATCTGCGACAGTGGCTTATTCTGGGTGTCATTCTTAGAATACCAGACAATGGAACCCATTCCCGCATCCCTTGCAATGATTTTTAAGACTCTGTTTCCTTATATTCAAGTTCTTTTTACTTAAAAGCAGCTAGAATGATTTCTGTTTTCTACAACCAAAGTACACGTTATATTCGTTTTGTATCTTTTCTTAATCTTTATATTTCATAAAAATCAATTTCTAATACCATTGAAATTTGTCTTTTGGCTCTCAAATGCTGCTTCCATGACTTATACTATTTCATATCGTAGGGGATTATAAGTCTAGGTTGGGTTTTTCTTTTATTACGAACATGTTTTCTGCCTAGATTTAAATGTTTTATGGCAGTTCAAAAATTTTGACAGAATGTGTCTAGGTATAATTTTCCCTGTAATACACTGACCATTTTTCTTTTGTCACCTCTGGGCTTTTTGTACTTCAGGAAAACTTATGCTAACCTTAAATATATGGGATTCCTTCTTTTTCAAAGGACTTAAATTCATTTTGTGAGAACACCTGTAATTTTGATGTTGAATTTCTGTCATATTTATAATTTTTATTAAAAAACCTTGTAGAATAACGTTGCTCTTTAATTATACGTATGTATAATTTTAATAAAAATACAACCTAAATATTACATGATAGTGTTAATAAAATGCCCTCCAAAATCTGCTCCCAAACAGTAAGTTTTACTAGAAAGATCAGGCAGTTTTCTTGGAAACACTCTAAATGACCATGGTAGGGACTGTGTAGGTAAACAATGAAACATCCTTACATTAGAATGTGATATAACCCTTAAAAATAAATTTTTAAAAAGCAAAGAAACATAAGCATAACAACTGAGAAAACTCATATTCATATGAATGAACTTTGAGATATTTTGTTTAGGGATAAACTCAAGTTCCAAAGCAGTGGGACTCGTGCTACATTTTTGTAGAAAGGGGATGAGAAAGAAAATGAATTTACATTTGCATATGCATAAAATACCTTTCGAGGCTTACATTAATAATGGATACCTTTGATTGTCTCTGGCTGGATAACTAGGTGGTTAAGGGCAAGATTTGGAGAGAGGTTTTTGCATTGCATGCCCTTTTGTACCCCTTGAATACTGAAATATGTGTGAGTGTAAACCGCCCCCCAAATAAAAAAAAAATAAATCTTAAAGACGCAGACGTAGAGAACGGACTTGAGGACACACCAGGGGAAGGGGAAGCTGGGATGAAGTGAGGAAGTAACGTTAACATATATACACTACCAAACGTAAAATAGCTAGCTAGTGGGAAGCTGCCGCATAGCGCAAGGAGATCAGCTCGGTGCTTTATGTCCACCTAGAGGGGTGGGATAGGGAGGGTGGGAGGGAGGTTCAAGAGGGAGGGGATATGGGGATGTATGTATACATATAGCTGATTTACTTTGTTGTACAGCAGAAACTAACGCAACACTGTAAAGCAATTACACTCCAATAAAGATGTTAAATAGATAAATAAATCCTGTATGATAACCCAGAGATTACATCATTCATATTAAAGTCTTGATCTGTAATCTCTTCAATAAAACTTTCAGTAGAAGAAACATTTTACGTGTATCTGGAGGGCCTACACTGTGTCAGATATTGGGAATGCTAGCAAGAACTAAGACAGTTCTACTTTCAAATACATAAAAGTCTAGGAGGGGAGATGACTTTGTAAACCAACCACTGTAGTGCATTTGATAAATGCTGTTATGCAAATTACTTTGCTGTCCATAGTCAACACAGGGAAATCAATGCCTAGCCTCAATGCCCTGCCAACCTAAAGCAGTAGGTTAAGGTAGAGTCTTTGACTTCTTTGCCAAATATATACAGCCTATATAGGAACCCCATGTGAGCCTAACTGATTTGTCCTAATTATTTGTCTAGGTGTTAGAAAATTAGTAGTCAGACACTTCTCCACATTTCTAGGTTTGCAGTTTTCTTTCTTCTTCTGGAGGAATATCATGGACTTCTCCTACTGCAGTACAAAATATTCCTACTGCAGGTTTTCTAAAGAATTGTCATTTCAGCGTTTGCCTCCACTGATGGGAAATGCACCACCTCTTGAGGGGCCTGTACTAAGAGCTCCTGTTCCTCTGTTGTGCCTCCTCTTCCCACAGAAACTTAGCTGCGCCAACAGACGCCGGCCTTCTGAGAGTCAGTATGGCTTAGTGGTTAGGAGCTTGTGCTCTGAAGTCAGCCTGCTTGATTTTGACAAGTAGTTTCAGAAATCACAAATATGTGAACTTGAGTAAGTTATGTAAACTTTCTTTGCCTCCGTTTCCTCATTTGTATCAGGAGGATAACAGAAATACCTACTTTACGCGGTTGATATGAGGATCAAACGAGACAGTTAAACAAAACTTAGAGCAAAGTGACTGGGATATAGTAAATGCCTAATAAATGTTGATTATTGTAATGTTCATTATTGTTTACAGGTTTGGTCCCAGCCCAGTCTCAGGATTGTCCCTGTGACAATCCTAACTAGGGAATTAAAACTACAAGTAACTTCAGTTTCCATTCATCCCCATCAATACTCCTTATATCCAGGGCCAAGAGAAAATATTTTACCGGGTGGCATGATGAATAAAGAGAACGTGAATGCAAGAGGAAATTAAAGACACATTCGTGAACAAAATGTATTTCTTGACCATTTGCAGAAAGGGTATCAGACAGGGGTAGAGTCCATCCCCATTGAAGAGGAGCAGTGTTGAACAGGGATTAAGCGCTCAGCATCTGCAGTCGGCCAGAACCTGGTTCAAATCCCAGCTCTGCCTCTTTCTGCCTGTTTCACTTTGGGGCAAATTAACTGATTCAAGCCATGGTTCCTTTAATTATAAAAAAGAGGAATATAATAAAACTGACATCATGAGATTGGTGTGAGCTTTAAATGAGATGATGACTATACGCTGCTTAGCAGAGTGTATCCATAGGACAAGCCGAGTAAGGAGGGGCATCGACTAAATGGGCTGAGCCCACTGGAGGAGACATCCAGTGTTTCCCTCCTAGAAGATGGAGGTATGAGAATGAGAGGGGTTGAGGGGCCTTGCCACAATCGGTCCCTTTTACAGTGGTCCCGTTCCCCATTCAACAGTGGGTTTGGGACTACTTTATGCTGAGTACAGGGCAAAAGGCTGCCTGAGTGGGAGAAATGGTAGGAGAGCTTAATTTTAGTTGGCTTTTGCCGTGGAGGCTTCCTTCTCTTACAAGCTTAAAGCAAAAGTAGAAGTGTACTATCAATGATTCAATCTTTACAGAAGTTGCATGCAGACCTACATCCTTGACCTTTTTCCCTTTTAACACTTACAGTGCTAATGGAATTACCTTGTGGTGGTGATCTTATTGTATGGCACTTAAGATTTCTAGTGGCCTTTCTCATTTGTTATTCATAGTACAAATAAATTTCTCCCACAAACATTATTTTGTGGCAGCTAAACTTTTGCGGTGGAAATCGGGGTCCCCAACCCCTGCGCCACAGACCAGTATGGGTCTGTGGTCTGTTAGGAACCAGGCCACATGGCAGGAGGTGAGTGGCGGGCCAGCAAGCAAGGAAGCTTCTTCTGTATTTACAGCTGCTCCCCATCGCTCACATTACCACCTGAGCTCTGCCTCCTGTCAGCATTGTGGTGAGTTGTATAGTTACTTCATTATCTATTACAATGTAATAATAATAGAAATAAAGTGCACAATAAATGTAATGTGCTTGAATCATCCCGAAACCACACCCCCTCTCCAATTCCGTGGAAAAGTTGTCTTCCATGAAACTGGTCCTGGGTGACAAAAAGGTTGGGGACCACTGGTGTAAATAAATAAAGAAATGAAGGGCACAATTTACTATAAATTTACAATTTATAGCTTAGGGTTCACTGCAGGGGGAAGATTTCCAAGATATTGTAGATCCTGATACTTTATGGCAGGAGTTACTGTGCCAATCCAGAGAGGCTAGGGATTCACTGAAGATTTTAATCTAACTAGGTTAAGGAACGGATGTGATCTGTTTTTAGATTTAGAAAGCCCACACTGGCAGATCTGACCTGAGAAAAAGTAACTTAATTTTATAGTGATTGCTTAGTTTACTTGCTGCAAATGGAAGAGATGACAATTCAAATCAGTGAGAGCATAAAATGAAGTCAAAATTATGTGTGCAGACTTTGTCCTTGCTTACCAGTTGAGAAAGAAGTACACATTGAAACTAAGAAAAAAAAAAGACTAATGATGAGATTAAAGCCATCTGGAAAAAAAAAGAGAACAGATTCTTGGGTGCCTGAAGAGAGAAAACACAGAGATGCAGGAAAAATAAGCTTGGAGGGAAATAATAAAGAGCTTTGGAGAAAAAAAACCAAGTTTGAATAAAAGATGTACAGGAAACAGAATAAAAGCCTAAAGCAAGACGAAAAAGATATTTTACTAAAAGATGGAAACGGAGCGGGAAGGTTTGACCCAATTGAATGACCCTAACATGTGGAATCAGCCATTAATCGAGTCAAAGAAGAAAGGGTACAAAAGCACGTTGCCAACTCATACAGAAGCTCAGTTTTTAATTTGTCTTTTCCTACATACTGCAATATGTGAAGCAATCTAGTTAGACAAAACACGTTCGTTATAGTCTGTATAATTTCCCCACAAACAAAAATGTTTTGTGCAAAATGTTAAGTGTACTACAAAATATTGAGCTCTTTCCTAAGAATTCATATGTACTTTGCTGTGTAACACTTAGTCATGGGTAGAATCCTAAAAGGATTTAGTTCTGATGAGCAGTCATAACTTTAAAGCTCACTGTTTAGAAACTAAATTATTTAGATATTTTATTAGAATTGTTAGATGTTTTATTGGAAACATAAAAGAGAAGCATTTTCGATGGGGCTATCAGTGTTTTCTGATTTGATCCATTTAAGAATTTTCTGGGCTTTCTGGAGGCATTTTGAATAGTATAACATCTCAGCACAGTAGATGTGAGTGGATGGGGCAGTGGGTAGCCACATTTGTTGTGCGGTCTGAAGGATTTTAGAAAAACTCCAAACTCTCTCTTGCCCAGGTTGTCAGTGCTTGAAATTTTATCCTGAGGATTTTTTTTTAGTAAGTATTTTCCATTCCTTGCTGACCTGAAGCCCAAATATTCCTTGATGTCGTTAAAGCCTATGAATTTAATCGTTGTGGAAGCGTGGAATTGTGGAGCTAAAAATAAGCTTAAAGATCCAAATTCACCTCTCAGCCCAGGCAGTTTAGGTAACTGGTCCCAAATCACAATTGTGGACACAGAACTAGCTCAGTTTATATGCGTCCTCGTTTGTTACTTTTACTTAGTGATGGTGGATCGTTTTTTCTGAGAAGCAAGACCCAAGGACCTGAGAGTCTTGGGCTTCACGTGGGCACAGAAAGGACAAAATGGGTGAAGGTGGAAGGTAAAAATACAAGAGGGATTTCACCTTCTTCTCGGTTGGTTGGCTGCTATTGTCTTGTGAACATGCAGAGGAAAAGGGTAGTTTGGCATAAAGTCTACTAAGGTTTTGAATCATTTCCTCCCCAATAGAAGTATTTACAGTCTTTAACTTGGGTGTTACCTACTTTATAATGGAGAAGCTAACTTGTTTGGGACTTTCTCTTTCCTTTGTGTTAGTGTCTCAAGCAACAAACTTTCTCTGCTGTAGAGTTGTTGCACTAAACACAAGACTCAGGCCATGAAATTCAAGTATTTTCCAGTATTTTCTTCTTCTCCAGCTGTGTTCTCTGATTACAGAGTTAGTGTTTGGAACTCTTACTCTTTAAATGACCCTTATATATATTCCAGTGACCAGGAAACCTGCAGCTTTTCCCTTACCCTTTTAAAGTGCCATTTCAGTGCTCAGAAAACATTTCATCCATCAGCGGTATCAATACTTTTCATGCTGTGAAAGTTGTCTGTCCTGGCTTCTTGCACAAATAATGAGCATGCAGAGCTGACCCAAATTCTACAAAAGAACTGCATAATATAAGCTAATCATTATATAAAAAGTGCATCGAGTGGCTCTATAATAAATTTTGAGGGATCTACAAAATAAAATGCACACCATGTCAGCTCTTTAATATGCCTTGTGAGTGTTAGGAAAAACGTATTTTCTTTTACTAGTTCCTGTTCTCTCCAAATTTCTCTCCTAAATAAGAGTTTCAGTGCTTAGTGTAAAAAATATGAACAGTAGATAGAAATATAAAAAATGAATGGTAGTTTCCAAAGAGAGTTCCTATCCAAAGAAAGAAGTACTGAAACTATGGTATGTTTCTTCATCTGTAGGTATTCATAGAGAATGTGTACACACACACACACATTTATAAAATGGACCATGACATATGTTTTATTCTATAACCTGCATTTTCCCATAATAATATACCATGGGAATCTTTCTGTTTTATAAAAAGAAACCTATGTAATCATTTTAAATGGATATATGTCCCATGATATAGTTAACTAGTTATCTATTGATGAACACATAGGTTATGTCCCAAAGTTTTCATTATTACGAGCTGAGTCACCCATGTCTGTCCAAGGCACACAATTATAGCATCCCAATAAATTGCCACCACCTTTCTTTGTGCCTTCCTGGCACTTCCTGTTTGTGCGTGTAGCTGGCTCTTTAATATGCTCTTTGTTGTACCTGGCACTGTTAGTATATATTTTAATATATGTTCAGTTTTGTGTGTAAGCCCCCTGGAGAATGGAATTAGGTCTTCTATTTCTTTATTCCCTCTCCCTTAATGTGTAACACAGACCATTGATATAGTAGGAGATCCTCAAATATTAATACTTGATTTTTATTTCAGTTTGATTTGTGGCCCCTAGGTAGCTTCCCATGTTCTAGGCTTTTGCTGTTTATTTTATTCCATCCAGATTAATCTATTCTTTGATTTATCCCCTTTTAAATATATACACCTAAATACAGGATGGTTAATACAATTAGACTTTTATAAACTAATAATGAAAATACAAAAAAAAAAGTACTTCCAATGTTCCAGGAACTTTTCTCACATATATTAATTCATATTCAAACATACTAATTCATTTGTTCCTTACAACAGCCAATGACATAGGTTTAGTTAATAACCCCATTTATAAGTGGGGAACTTGAGGCATAGAAAGACTAAATTATTGCCCAAACAAATAGGGGCAGAACCAGTATTCCAACCTTGATAACTTGGCTCCAAATAAATGTACTTATCTATAAATGTACTTAGTGAACGCTTCTGGTTCAATGTGTTTGCACCGTTACCATTGTAGAGACCTGAAGAGATGGGACCTAAGAAACAAACTCCAAGCACTGTGAGGAGGGGAGATGCTGCAAACAGGCTTCTTCTTAGATCTTGTGGGAGATGCGCTGCTCCTTTGCCTTCATTAGGGATTCCCTCTGCGTACTTTAAGACCATATAAATCTGAAAAGGAAATGCCCTTAATAGTCCAGATGCAAAAAGGATCTCACAACTGTCTTAGTCATTGAGACTTCAGATATAGTACCCCATATTAGTGCCTCCAGATACATACAGTTACAATTTTATGCCATAATCATCCGTAAAAACCGCACAAAGCAGTATGTTTGCAGAGTAGGTTTGATTGCAGGATGCTGAATCAAGCATTTGGAAAGGGTCTTCCTTCTTTTTGCTTACCACCAGTAAACATGCATTGGACGCGATCCTGGGCGAGTCACACCTCTTACAATCTAATATTCCCTTTAAAATGAGCTGTTTGGAATGAGTGATCTCCAGGGCCTTCCTAAATAAGACAGTCAATGACAATCTGATATTAAATACTTCGAAATGAACGTGTCAGGTAGAAACCTTAGAGCAGGTAGAATGAGAAATAAGTCAGCTGATAGTGACAGGGTCTCCTTTACTCTTCATCTTCCCTTGCAGGGTCTTGGGGCCAATTAGACTAGTGCTCTCCACAAAGCCAGATGACTTCGCCAAACCCAAGTTTCTCCTGAGTTTAAAGGGTTTGGCTGACATGAATATTTTAGGTGTAAAGAATAACAAGGTGATTTTTGAAAACAGTCAGAAATGAACTCTTCTATGTGTGTGTGGGAAGAGGTAAGGTAATTGCTAGCATGGCTTTTGGGGTCCTTTTTGGCTGTTGGCTCCTGCAGGAATAATGTACATTAAGATAGTATTATTGCCTCTTTGACTACAACTAGCTCAGTGCTTCCCAACTGAGGTCAATATTGGCTCCCCAGGGACATTTGGTAATATCTAGAGACATTTTGATTGTCACAGCTGGGAGTGGGGTGGGGGAACAGTGTGCCACTGGCATCCAGTGTGTAGGCCAAGGACCCTGCTAAACACTGCTTCCTAAAATGCACAGGACAGCCTCCACAGTAAAGAATTATCCAGCCCCAAATGTCATTAGTGCCATGGTTGAGAAAGCCTAGACTAGCTAACACATGGAGAAGGTCTAGGCTGAGGAACAGATAATGACCTGTGGGTCTTGGTTCACATGCAATTTCATTTGGTAAAGTCAGAAACCTGTGTAATGACAACCGAATGAGCTTAGAGAATATATTGCTGAGAAGCATTTTGAACTAGTAAGATAATTTAGGTTTAATGAGCTCTACGACCTTTATAAATATCTCCCCCCAAATTTTCTTTTAAAAAATAAATTGAATTATGAAACTCATCTGCTTAGAACACTTTAAATAGATTGCTGTCAGGAAAAATGCACACTTCTTAGTGGCCCACAAGGCTCTGCATGAGCTGGTCCCAACTCACAGGGCTCCTTGTCTGCCCTTCTCCCCATACTAGCCCTTTAGCTCTTCAAATGCATGATGCTGTTCCTATTTAGAGTCTCCACCCACATTCCCTCATTCCTCCCTCTGTCTAGAGCATGCCTTCCCACCCGCAGGACCTCTTGCTGCACCTACTTGTCCTTAGCTCACATGTTGGCATCTCTTGTGAGTGTTTCACTAGAGCTCTTCCTAATCTAAAGTAGGTTCTGTGTATTATTCTCTACATTTTAGAATATTTATCACACTTCTAATCATATATTTTTATAAGTTTGTGTGTTAATATTTAGCTCCCTCCATGGCTCTAAGATCCATGAGGGGAAAAAAAATTGATGCTGTTTCTTCTTTTGTAACTTCCCCAAAAGTATTGATTGCCTCATTTGTACGTATTTACTGGGATGACAAATATAAGATACATTATTTTTTTAATGCGGTTAGAATAGGTAATATGAGTTCTACCCTCTTAACAAATTTTTAATTATACAGTGCAATATTGTTAACTATAAGCACACTGTTGTCAGCCAATCTCTAGAACGTTCTGACAGTGCTTTTGCACCTTGCATCTCCAGTGTCTAACTTAAGATCTGCTCAGAGTAGGTCCTCGATAAATATTTATTGGATAAATAAAAGAGACTGGCTTTGAGTCATGGGGGAAGATGATGTCTCTGTCCTTTTTCCCCTCAGACATAACCACTTCCTCGGAAAGGAAGTTCCTCTGTTGGGTACAAGGAGCAGATGTCTTTACCAGGGGCTCCATTCTTTCTCTGAGGTAGAAATAGATAAGTATCCAAAAAGGAGAGAACATTTGTTCAATGCTGTGTGTTCATCCTGGAGTTGATGTTTCTTGCTGCTGCCTTGTGATACAACTACATCTAGCTAGAAGTGCTGCTTCTCTCTGTAATAACAAGGACAAAAGGGGCAAGACAGTTCTTTCCCAAAGTTTAGGATTAGAACAGCAGAGCATCTCTACTTGAAGTATGCACTGGGTTGAAGAAAAACAGTCCTAAGTGATATCCACATGTCAACTGATCTTTGATAGGAAGATTCCTATGAGCACCATTGCCCATGTACATTTAAGGTTTTGATTGACAAGGATTTAAAAAGAGCTCAGGACCTCAAGAAGTTATCTAGTCTATGCACATCCTTCTTGAGGCAAATAAAGCTTTATTAACATTTACAGCTGGAATAATCTGATTAGCATCCTGATATTCTGATTGCTGGTAGCCTGGTCTGCCTTCCTGTTTATTATCAGCACATCATCTTTGTGTTCCAAAGAACTGGGACTGACCTGGAACACTTAGTTCTTCTGAGTAAAATCATAAAGATGTTTTCCTTTTTTAGTTCTCTGAATGTCTGGCCTACATTTTATCTTTTTGTTATCATGTAAAAGAACATTGTATTCTACTTATGGTTTATTATAAGAGAAGATTATGTCTCTGTGTGTAGATATATATGATCTTCAGTTTCTGTTGGGTCAAGGTATCTATATATAATGAAATGTATTCTCACAGTGAAAATCCTTTTACATAGATTTTGTTCAGATACAGAATTTAATTTTATAAAATGGATAAATTAAATCAATAGAGAGGTCAGAACTTTTCTTCTAGCACTATAATTCTTTCTGTTTGAGGTTAACAAGATGATCCTAATGCCTTTAGTCTCTAATCCAAGAAACTACAAATAGTTCTTTTTAAAAAATGCTAAATTTGAGATTATTTTAAAATATGAATTCCTGACAAGTATATCTGCTTTGTTGTGGTTCGAATCTTAACTGTCTAATGTTTTGAATTCAGATCATGTGTTTTACATATTCACTATTATCTTGTGAATAAAAACAATGATCCTGATTCAAAGATGGTATTTCCCTTATTAATGACAAAAATTTTCCAGAAATATCAAATTGCCCATTGAAATAAACATAGAGTAAAATTTCACTGGATATTCTAATTATTTAAAGCATGGCGTAAATCAGTAAATGTGTATTTTTATTATCAGCATCATTATCATTATCACTTTGAATACTATTATTGTCATCACTGCTGCCCTCATCATCATTGTCGTGCAGTTTTCCTTTTCTTCCTCCTCGTCCTCCTTTTCCAATTCACAAAAGGCTAACAAAAATTTCCAAAGAAATACCTTAATATCTACTTTAAGAAACAGTTAAGAATAGACAGCATAATTTTATAAGTTGAGTCATTCTGCTGAAAGTTTTTAAGCATATTCTCTTAAATAAGTTAAGGTCAAATTCTCTGTATTAGTTTTCTGTTGCTGTAACAAGTACCACAAATTTCGTGGCTTAAACCAACATACATTTATTATCTCACAGTTTCTGAGGGTTAGGAGTCCAGGCATGAGTTAATTGGATCTTCTGCTCGGGGTCTCCCAAGGCTGCAGTCAAAGTGTAGGCAGGGCTGTGATAGCATCTGAGGCTCAGGGTTCTTGTCCAGGATTATTCAGACTGGTGGCACCATTCAGTTCTTTGCAACTGTAGAACTGAAACCCTGTTTTCTTGTTGGCTGCTGGCTGGAGACTACTTCACATCCTAGAGACAGCCTGCTGTTCCTTGCCATGTGGCCCTATTCATGACATGGGATTTGCATCTTCAGTCTCTCTCATACTCAAATCTGTCTTCAAGAAAAGCATAGTTCTCTGTAAGGATTCACATGAGTAGGTCGGGCCCATCCAGGATAACCTCTCTTTTGATTAACTGAACGTTAACGGACTACTAACCTAATCAGAAGAGTGAAATCCCATTATGTTCACAACTCCCACCCACTCTTAGGGAGAAGAGATCATGCAGGGTATATGTACCAGGGGGCAAAATCTTGGGGCTATCTTTTAATTCAGTCTACCACACTCTTTAAGCTGCTTATTAATTTCTTCAGCTCTTCCCTATAGAGAGAAGCTAGGAGCCACATGTGGCCATTTAAACTGAAATGAATTAAAATTATATAAAATTACAAATTCAGTTTCTTAGTTGCACTGGCCACATTTTACATGGTCAATAGTCATATGTGGCTAGTGGCTGCCACGTGGCAGTGGAAAGTGCAATTATAGAACATTTCAACTATCACAGAAAGTTCTATTTGGGGTTAAGGTGTTAATACTTCGTACAAATTATCACTGCAGTATAGCATAGCTAATAAGACTTTTATTGTCTTAGAAGATTGACTAAAACTGGAAATTTTAAACATTATTATACAGGCAAGAGAAGGCATTTTTAAAGAGTATTTTCATATGTGTCAAGTCATACCACAGAGGTGGTATTTTCTGGTCTTCTCAGAGTCTGAGCCTCAGGGACAGTTTCTTGGTATTGTCTCTTTGCTGTGGCTAATTTCAATAATAGAACATTACCAACACCACAGGAAGTCCTATTGAGGAGTGCTCCATAAGAACCCATAAAAAGGACAAAATTCAATCTAACATGTAGCTAGAACAGTGCTGTCCAGTGGAACATTCTCTGATGACAGAAATGCTGTTTATACGATACTCACTAGCTACATGTAGCTATTGAACACTCGAAATGTAGTTAGTAAGGAACTAAATTCCTAGTTTTATTTGATTTTAATTATGAATTCATTAAATAAATAACAATTTAAAAAGATACATGTGGCTAGTGGTTACCATATTGGACAGTCCAGGTCTAGAGTATCATACATTTTCTATCACTGGAGTCCCTAAATGAAGTTGGATACTGTTTTGCCATTGGCTCGTATGTAACATCTGGGCGCTTTTAGGTTGGTGGTGGGAAGATGATTGGGTAGATGAGGGAGAGACAATGTAAGGTGCTTAATCTTCATTATGTTTTAGACAGTTTTGAAAGTCCAAGAAAAGAGGTTGAAAAGTAAAATCTCCTAGTTTTAAATCTTATTTTAGATTCAAGTTTTCATCTGTAGCAATTTGTTTGCCTGTAGAATGTTACAGCTTTATTCAGCTGGAAGAAATTTTCTCAGTGTTTTCTCCTCACATTCACTTGCCTTTTGCTTTGTTACATTTAATTAAATCTCCCCTTAAGGCAGATGGGAGGGAAAACATCAAGTAAACATGTTCCACTTCAGAACTTGTGCTTCCCCAAAAGGTATAATTTGTAACTTAATAAACACAACCACATTGTGATTTAATTAACAAGTCACGGCAACAAACAAAATAGTAAGTCTGTGATTTATTTTAATATGATGAAAATGGCAGATTTCTTTTACATGAACATTTAAAGTGGAGCAAAATCAAATTTAGCTCAGCGTACCATCTCTAGATGTGCTTATGTGCTGTCACAAAACACACACTGACTATGTACACCTATTTTTAGGGATGAAGATTTCCAGCATGCTAATATGTTTAGGTATCATTTCCAGACATTCAGCTTCTTAGGAACTGGACCAACTATTGAAACTGCATGGCACTCATAGTGATAACTATCTCGGAATTAACAACAACATGCAAAGTCCAAGTCAAACAGGCAAGCATATTTTGTAGTTACATTTCAGCATAGCCAGAGTTTGCCATTTCTATTATATATATATTATTTTTGTTTGTTTGTTTATTTTTTTTGCTTATGGGCCAGAATGCCACAGAATGAAATGTCACAACTGAGGATTTCTAAGAAAGAATGTACCACAGAACTTGGCTCCATATGCACCATAGAGGTTAGAGAAGGCCACTTTGGGCACTGGCTTTGGTCCAATTACAAGTTCGAGTTCCAGTTACCAACCAGAGCTACAAAGAGAATGAATTTAGAAAACAAACTCTGAAGAGTTCTGTACTTTGCCTAGTAGCCAAGAGCCAAGGAACATTTCCACCCACCATATTCGCTGTGTCTTGTTGCCTTATTTTTTTCCTTGAGCTACAGAGTGATAAGTAGGATTGGAAGGTAGGGATGTACAGCAGGATAATGATACTTTGAAATATCACCTAAATATTCTTCTTTGTAGGTAATTCACTTTATTCTTCTCCCTTGCAACCTTTCAACACTCACATTAGACTGTGAAGTTGAGACTTATTGCCATGGAAAATAAGGAGAATGGGGATATACCTGAAAATAAACATTTTTGACTGAGTCAACAAAAGAATTTTATTTAAATATAGAGTAGAGGGAGGGGACCTTCAAGATGGCAGAGGAGTAAGACATGGAGATCATCTTCCTCTCCACAAATACATCAAAAATACACCTATACGTGGAACAACTCCTACAGAACACCTACTGGACGCTGACAGAAGACCTCAGACCTCCCAAAAGGCAAGAAATTCCCCACGTACCTGGGTAGGGCAAAAGAAAAAAAAACAGAGACAAAAGAATAGAGCACCGCCTAAACGAGCTCCAGAGATGCGCACGAGCCGAGGCTGTCAGCTTGGATCCCAGAGATGGGCATGAAACACTGCTGCTGCTGCTGCAGCCACAAAGAATCCTGTGTGCAAGCACAGGTCACTATCCACATCCCCCCGCAGGAGCCTGTGCAACCTGCCATTGCCAGGGTCCCATGATCCAGGGACAACTTCCCTGGGAGAACACATGGTGTGCCTCAGGCTGTTGCAGTGTCACGCTGGCCTCTGCCACCTCAGGCTCACCTCACACTCCAATTATAACTACTGTACCCCTCCCCCTGGGCTGAGTGAGCCAGAGCCCCCAATCAGCCGCTGCTTTAACCCTGTCCTGTCTGGGTTGGAACAGATGCCCTCAGGTGACCTGCACTCAGAGGCGGGGCCAAACCCAAAGCTGAACCCCAGAAGCTGTGCGAACAAAGAAGAGAAAGGGAAATCTCTCCCAGCAGCCTCAGGAGCAGCAGATTAAATCCCCACAATCAACTTGATACACCCTGCATCTGTGGAAAACCTGAATAAACACCAAATCAACCCAAAATTGAGGGAGTGGACTTAGGGGACAACTGCAGACTTGGGGTTTGCGGTCTTTGACTTGTTTCTGATTTTTATGTTTATCCTAGTATAGTTTTTAGCACTTGTTATCATTGGTGGATTTCTTTATTGGTTTGGTTGCTCTCTTCTTTTTTAAAAAAATATTTTTAATTTTTTTAATATTAATAATTTTTTGTTTTTTAATAATTTATTTTTATTTAATGCTTTTTTTTCTCCCTTTTCTTCTGAGCTGTGTGGCTGACAGGGTCTTGGTGTTCTGGCCTGGTCTCAGGCCTGAGCCTCTGAAGTGGGAGAGCCAAGTTCAGGACACTGGTCCACCAGAGACCTCCTGGCCCTACATAATATCATTCGGCAAGAGCTCTCCAGAAATCTCTGTCTCAGTGCTAAGACCCATCTCCACCCAATGGCCAGCAAGCTCCAGTGCTGGACGCCCCATGCCAAACAACTAGCAAGACAGGAACACAACCCCATCCATTAGTAGAGAGGGTGCCTAAAATCATACTAAGGTGACAGACACCCCAAAACACACCAGACACAGCCCTGCCCACCAGAAAGACAAGATCCAGCCCCATCCATGAGAACACAGACACCAGTCCCCTCCACCAGGAAGCCTACACAACCCACTGAACTACCTTATCCACTGGGGGCAGACACCAAAAATAACACAAACTATGAACATGCAGCCTGTGAAAAGGAGACCCCAAATACAGTATGTTAAGCAAAATGAGAAGAAAGAGAAATACACAGCAGATGAAGGAGCAAGGTAAAAACCCACCAGACCAAATGAAGAGGAAATAGGCAGTCTACCTGAAAAAGAATTCAGAGTAATGATGGTAGAGATGATCCAAAGTCTTGGAAATAGAATGGAAAATACAAGAAATGTTTAACAAGAACCTAGAAGAACTAAAGAGCAAACAAACAATGATGAACAACACAATAAATGAAATTAAAAATTCTCTAGAAGGAATCAATAGCAGAATAACTGAGGCAGAAGAACGGATGACCTGGAAGATAAAATAGTGAATATAAGTTCCTCAGAGGAGAATAAAGAAAAAAGAATGAAAAGAATTGAGGACAGTCTCAGAGACCTCTGGGACAACATTAAACACTCCAACATTTGAATTATAGGGGTCTCAGAAGAAGAAGAGAAAAAGAAAGGGTCTGAGAAAATATTTGAAGAGATTATAGTTGAAAACTTCCCTAACATGGGAAAGGAAATAGTCAATCAAGTCCAGAAGTGCAGAGTGTCCCATACAGGATAAATCCAAGGAGAAACACACCAAGACACATATTAATCAAAGTATCAAAAATTAAATACAAACAAAAAATATTAAAAGCAGCAAGAGAAAAGCAACAAGTAACGTGCAAGGGAACCCCAAACAGTTAACAGGTGATCTTTCAGCAGAAAGTCTGCAAGCCAGAAGGGAGTGGCAGCACATAATTTAAAGTGATGAAAGGGAAAAAACCTACAACCAAGATTACTCTACCCAGCAAGGATCTTGTTCAGATTCGAAGGAGAAATTAAAACCTTTACAGACAAGCAAAAATTAAGAGAATTCATCACCACCAAACCAGCTTTACAACAAATGCTAAAGGAACTTCTCTAGGTAGGAAACACAAGAGAAGGAAAAGATCTACAAACACAAACCCAAAACAATTAAGAAAACGGTAATAGGAACATACATGTTGATAATTAACTTAAATGTAAATGGATTAAATGTTCCAACAAGAAAACATAGACTGGCTGAATGAATACAAAAAGAAATGCTATATATATGCTGTCTACAAGAGACCCACTTGAGACCTAGGGACACATACAGACTGAAAGTGAGGGGATGGAAAAAGATATTCCATGCAAATGGAAATCAAAAGAAAGCTGGAGTAGCAATTCTCATATCAGATAAAAGAGACTTTAAAATAAGGAATGTTATAAGAGACAAGGAAGGACACTACCTAATGATCAAGGGATCAATCCAAGAGGAAGATATAACAATTGTAAATATTTATGCACCCAACATAGGAGCACCTCAATACATAAGGCAAATGCTAACAGCCATAGAAGGGGAAATTGACAGTAACATAATCATAGTAGGGGACTTTAACATCCCACTTTCACCAATGGACAGGTCGACCAAAATGAAAATAAATAAGGAAACACAAGCTTTAAATGACTCATTAAATAAGATGGAGTTAATTGATATTTATAGGACATTCTATCCAAAAACAACCGAATATACTTTCTTCTGAACAAAATACCTAGGAATAAACCTACCTAATGAGACAAAAGACCTGTCTGCAGAAAACAATAAGAAACTGATGAAAGAAATTAAAGATGATAGAAACAGATGGAGAGATGTACATACCATGTTCTTGGATTGGAAGAATCAATATTGTGAAAATGACTATACTACCCAAAGCAATCTACAGATTCAAGGCAATCCCTATCAGACTACCAATGGCATTTTTCACAGAACTAGAACAAAAAATTGCAGAATTTGTATGGACACACAAAAGACCCTGAATAGCCAAAGCAATCTTGGGAAAGAAAAACGGAGCTGGAGGAATCAGGCTCCCTGACTTCAGACTATACTACAAAGCTACAGTAATCAAAACAATAAGGTACTGGCACATAAACAGAAATATAAATCAATGGAACAGAATAGAAAGCCCAGAGGTAAACCCATGTACATATGGTCACCTTATCTTTGGTAAAGGAGGCAAG
This sequence comes from Grampus griseus, assembly GCF_964374135.1. Classification (NCBI taxonomy): domain Eukaryota; kingdom Metazoa; phylum Chordata; class Mammalia; order Artiodactyla; family Delphinidae; genus Grampus; species Grampus griseus. The sequence continues at coordinate 43,996,120 of NC_139007.1, forward strand.
AATATACAATGGAGAAATTACAGCCTCTTCAAAAAGTGGTGTTGGGAAAAGTGGACAGCTACATGTAAAAGAATTAAATTAAAGCACTCCCTAACACCGTACACAACAATAAACTCAAGATGGATTAAAGACCTAAATGTAAGTCCAGACACTATAAGACTCTTAGAGGAAAACATAGGGAGAACACTCTGTGACACAAATCACAGCAAGATCCTTTTGGACCCACCTCTTAGAGAAAAGGAAATAAAAACAAAAATAAACAATGGGGACCTAATGAAACTTAAAACCTTTTGCACAGCAGAGGAAACCATAAACAAGACAAAAAAACAACCCTCAGATGGGGAGAAAATTTTTGCAAATAGAGCAACAGACAAAGGGTTAATCTCCAAAATATGCAAGCGGCTCATGCAGCTCAATATTAAAAAAACAAACAACCCAATCCAAAAATGGGCAGAACACCTAAACTGACATTTCTCCAAAGAAGATATACAGATTGCCAACAGACACACGAATGGATGCTCAACATCACTAATCATTAGAGAAATGCAAATCAAAACTACAATGAGGTATCACTTCACACTGGTTAGAATGGCCATCATCAAAAATCTACAAACAATAAATATTGGAGAGGGTGTGGATAAAAGGGAACCTTCCTGCACTGTTGATGGGATTGTAAATTGATACAGCCAGTATGGAGAACAGTATGGAGTTCCTTAAAAAACTAAAAGTAGAACTAGTATATGACCCAATAATCCCATACTGGGTGTATACCCTGAGAAAACAATAATTCAAAAAGAGTCATGTACCACAATGTTCATTGCAGCTCTTTTTACAATAACCAGGACATAGAAGCAACATACATGTCCATCGACAGGTGAATGGATAAAGAAGATGTGGCACATGTATACAATGGAATATTACTCAGCCATAAAAAGAAACGAAATTGAGTTATTTGTAGTGATGTGGATGGACCTAGAGTCTGTCATACAAAGTGAAGTAAGTCAGAAAGAAAAAAATCAAATACCGTATGCTAACATATATATGGAATCTGTAAAACATAAATCCTTCTGATTAACCAAGGGGAGGAGAGGAATAAAGATGCAGATGTAGAGCATGGGTTGAGGACACGGGGAAGGGGAAGGGTAAGCTGGGACAAAGTGAGAGAGTAGCACTGATATATACATACTACCAAATGTAAAATATATAGCTAGTGGGAAGCAGCTGCAAAGCACAGGGAGATCAGCTCGGTGCTTTGTGACCACCTAGAGGGGTGGAATAGGGAGGGTGGGAGGGAGACACAAGAGGGAGGGGATATGAGGATATATGTATACAGATAGCTGATTCAGTTTGTTACATAGCAGAAACTAACACAACATTGTAAAGCAATTATACTCCAATAACAATGTTTAAAAGAAAAGAATATGAAAGAATATATATATAAAATGTATAACTATCACTTTGCTGAACAGCAGAAATTAACACAATTTTAAATCAATTAGACTTCAATAAAATAAACTTTTTTTAAATAAAAAAGATTTAAAAAATATAGAACAGACACAATAGTATAAAAGCAAAATGCACTTGACTTGCAAGAAGCAGGCACTTGAAAGAAAAATGATTTATGGATTTATCTTGGTAGACTCAGAGCTTTCTGGAATCACACAGTGGAAGGGTGCAGGGTGCAACAAAGAGTGGGTTTTTGTTTGTTTGTTTTAACTAGAAAGAAAGCAGATGAAGAAAATGAGAGGCGTTGACAGTTTGAAAATGTGCAGGAAGTTCTGGCACAAACATGGGGCTTTATTTGTTCATTCATTCAACTGTGCTTTGCATTGTTTTAGACACTATATACTAAATTGGAGTAGGCTTGAGACAATATGAGAGGAAAGAATTGGAAAGAATGAGTCTCATGAAGTTTTGAGAGATGTTCTTTAAGAAGTGGGAAGATATGGGGGAAATAGAGTCAAGAGGCAGAGTTTTAGTTAAAAATTTTTAAGATGAAATGAATAATAGCAGGTTATATTCTGATAGGAATAACCCAGTAGAAAGGGGGAAATTGTCAATGCAGGAGAGAGGAAAAGCTCATTGTGACAATGTTCTTGAATAAGTGAAAGGGGATGGGAATGAGAGGTTGGGTTTAGTTGGAAGTAACAGGAACACTAGAATTGAAGGTGGATGTGATAGTAGAATTGGAAATGCAAGCAAACAGAATATAGCATTATTTGAAGATTATACTTACATAGAAATAATGCATTGAATATTTAGGAAAATAAATTCAGATTGGAAGGGATTTCAGTTGTGAAAGATGAAGTTGTCTGGGAATCCTGACTTTAAAGGCATTAGAGAAGCCCAGTCGTTTACAACTGGAGGTGATTTTGCCTCCGCCAGTGCCCAAGGAGATTCGGTTCTATATGGAGATGTGTTTTATTGTCCCACCTAATGGAGGGGATGCCACTGACATCTAGCACGTAGAGGTGAAAGGTATTGTCTAAAAGACAGCCCCCGCCACAAAGAATTACTCCGCCCAAAGTGTGATTAGTGCCAAGGTTGAGAAACTCTGGCAGGAGCCAGTCTACCTGATCTCTACCAAAATGTGCTGGAGCTTTCAAGGATACAGTTAATTTTGTTTGGTCTTTAGAGCCAAATAGAGGAGGAAGAAGAAAAACACCAGGCCCCAATCCAGAGCATTGAATATTGACTTTTAGAAGGTATCTGGCCAGGTAACATGCTGTGGGGAATTCTCCTGTCTGAAAGCATGTAACCTTTGGCTTAACTATGTGGCTCAGTCACCACCCTAAACACATTTATGTTGAATAGGCTCACTCAGATTCTAGTCAGTCGCCACACTAAGCTAATTCAACAAGTCCTATGAGAAACAAATGTATACAGGTATTCTAGGTCAGCCTAAACACCAAAATGAGGTTTACTGATGAATTAGTTACTGAGGAAAACAAACTTATTTGAACACCATCTTTTGAAGTCATACATTTTGATGCTTAATATGCATCTTCATCGTTCAAATGAGAGTAATGAAGATGTATTTTCATAAACTTTATAATTATATGATCACATCCAAAAATTATTTAATAGTTAATAAAATAAGCCTCAGACAAAATAAGGATTTGAAAATTTGCCTATTTCAGATGCACATGTCACATTATCTGGCACATGTTTTGGTAAAATTTGAAGTGGATTCTTTAAACATTATAGGCAGAGTGAAGGGAATGGGGATAAGAGAAAGGTTTGAAAGACCAGAAAATTTTAGTCTTTACAGACTTGAAGACTGTTGTGAAACATCATCTTGCACCTAACTAAGGTTGCTTGAATACTTCCTAAAAGTCATCTAAGTACCAGGACCAATGTAAATGCTCCTATCTTGTTTGACAACCTTTCTTGTTTTTCAGATTCACTGGATTATAGTAACTGCAAGAAGGGATAGTCAAAACCAATTAACACATGCATCCTAATATTAGCTTTACACAGTTACACATAATAACACAGGTAAACTATATAAAAAAAATCAACTGTCTCTAAACAATATCAGACTGAAATACAGCATATAAATGTGTTTATTGTAAAATGCCTCAAAATCTTTTTAAAAAAGAAAGCAAAGCATAAATTATACAGCAACATCAAAATATTTAGTGACATATGCCTTAAAAATGAAGAATGACTTCAATTTCTCTTACATACGTTCTTTTATTTTCAAACTCCTTTTAAAGAGCCTTCTTTATTATGTCAACTTCAGCTATAAATTGATTTTTAATCCATTTGTCTATATTTGTTCTCTGCCCACTATATGCAAAACACTGACTTGGGCCTGGAGAGTCAGTGATAAGTAATATGCTGTACTTGTTCTAAGGGCTTTATAGTCTAGCAGGATAGAGAGAGAAGTAACAACAATATAATGTAAGTTCCATGTCAAGGGTAACCATGAAGATGCAATGAAAGGTCAAAGAAAGGAGTACTTAACCCAGACTGGGAAGCTTTGTGAGGAGGGTGAGTTCGTGGAATTCTAAGCTGCACTCTGAAGGAAGGATAAACAGTAGCTGCCTAGGGAAGTGGGGTGAGAGAGGAGGAGGTCATTTCAGTGAAAGGGAACAGCCGTTCAGATCAAATGTTCAGATATGGGATAGAGGATGGTGTATTGGAAGAAACATAAATGGTTCAATATGACATTAATCTAGAAAATGGAAGAGACCAATGGGATTGTGCTATGGTCTGAATGCTTGTATCCCCCCAAATTCATATGTTGAAATCCTAACCCCCACAGGTGTTAGGAGGTAGTACCTTTTGGAGGTGATTAGGTCATGAGGGTGGAGCCCTCATGAATGGGATTAGTGATTTTGTAAAAGAGATCACACAGAGCTTCCTAGAGTCTTCTACTGTGTAAAGATACAAGGAGAAGGTGCTGGATATGAACCAGAAAGAGGGTCTTTACTCAACCATGCTGACATCCTGATCTTGGGCTTCCAGCTTCCAAACCGTGAGAAATACATTTCTGTTATTTATATGCTACTCAGTCTGTGGTATTTTGTTATAGCAGCCCAAAGGGACTAACGGATTGCTGAAGATAGAGAGGCAATCAGGCGCCAGAGCACCAAAGGCACTTTATCCTGAGAGCATTGGGGAGTCACTAGGATGTATTACTCTGTGGAACAACTTGATCAGGTTCTAAAATGAAGGATCTACTTATTTTTGCTTTTGTTTTCTTTGCCTGAGGAAACAGATCCAAGAAAATTTTGCTATGACTTATGTCAGAGTGTTCTGCCTATGTTTTCTAGAAGTTTTATGGTTTCTGGTCCTACATTTAGGTCTTTAGTCCATTTTGAGGTTATTTCTAAATGTTCTAATTTCATCCATTTTGTGAGGAAATGTTCTAATTTCATTCTTTTACACATAGTTGTCCAGCTTTCTCTGCACCACTTATTGTAGCTATCCAGTTTTTCTAGCACCATTATTGTATATTTTTCCTCATTGTATATTTTTGCCTACTTTGTTATAGATCAGTTGACCATATGTACATGGGTTTATTTCTGGGCTCTCTATTCTGGTCCATTGATCTATGTGTCTGTTTTTGTGCCAATATCATACTGTTTTGATTACGGTAGGCTTGTAGTATAGTCTGAAGTCAGGGAGTGTGATACCTCTAGCTTTGTTCTTTCTTTCTCAAGATTGCTTTGGCTATTCAAGGCTTTTGTGGTTCCATATAAACTTTAGGATTATTTATTCTAGTTCTGTGAAAAATGTCGTGGGTATTTTGATAGGGATTGCGTAAAATCTATAGATGCTTTGGGTAGTATGAACACTTTAACAATATTAATTCTTCCAATTCATTAACATGGGATATCTTTCTGTTTCTTTGTATCATATTCAATTTCCTTCATCAACATTTTATAGTGTTCAGACTATAGGTCTTTTGCCTTCTTTGTTACATTTATTCCTAAGTATTTAGTACTTTTTGATACAGTTTTAAATGGCATTGTTTCCTTGCTTTTTCTTTTTGATAGTTTATTATTAGCATAAAAGCCTCAAAAAACTAAAAATAGAACTAGTATATGTTCCAGCAATTCCACTTCTGGGTGTATATCCAAAGAAAATGAAAACACTAATTCTAAGAGAGATATTGACCCCAACGTTCATAGCAGCATTATTTATAAAAGCCAAGATATGGAAGCAACCTAAGTGTCCATCAACAGATGAATGGATAAAGAAGATGTGTTGTATATATACAATGGAATAGTATTCAGTCATAAAAAAACCCAAAATTTTACCATTTGCAACAACATGGATACACCTGGATGGTATTCTGCTGGGTGAAATAGAGAAAGATAAATACTGTCTGTTATCACTTATATGTGGAATTTAAAAAGTTAAACAAATGGATGAATGTAACAAAACAGAAACAGACTCACAGATATAGAGAACAAACTAGTGGTTAGCAGTGGGGAGAGGGAAAGTGGGAGGGGCAGGATGGGGTAGGGGATTAAGAGGTACAAACTACTATGTATAAAATAAATAAACTACAAGGATATATTGTACAGCACAGGGAATATAGCCAATATTTTATAATAACTTTAAGTGGAGTATAATCTATAAATATTGAACCACTATGTTGTACACCTGAAACTAATATAATACTGTAAATCAACTATATACTTCAATAAAAAAACATAAAATTAAGGATCTATAGCTGCAATTTGAAGAACATATTAGAGAAGGATAAAGTTGGAGTCAGTGTACCCAGTTAAGATGCTCTGCCTTACACTGTGTGGCCTGGACAAAGGTAAGGGAATCTTGATGAGAAGAGTGGGAAAATTTGGCAAATAATTTTGTGGTAAAATGGACATGACTTTGTGATGAGAGGTAAAGGAAATAGAGGGTTTGACAGTGATCTCCACCTCTTTGGTTAAGGAAGTTTGGTTAATGATGATGCCACTGACTGAGGAAGGACATCCAGAGGTTTGTAGGGAAGATGAGGTCTATGAGCTATTGCACTTAAAGGTATATATTGATTACAGTGGGAATTCAGTTGCATGGTGATGGTTTCTCCTCTGGAATTTCCACATGTCCCATTTTTAGGTATCTAAATGCTACATTTAATAAGATATATTTCTGAAGACAACTAGTAGAATTTGTAAACAAATCCCTCTGATAGCTTATGAGAGGTGTCAACTCAACAATTTATTATTGTTTTCTCAAGCCAACTGGCTCACTAATAAATACATCCTAAATAATGATACATACATTTGCAGAAACGGCCACTAAATGTAGGCTGGGGATGTTAAATTTTTAGCCCTCAAGTTGGAGAAAAATATATTTTAAAACTAGATTAAGGTGCTATCAAGAAGTGATATAAGAAGAAGAAGAAACGACATGCATTTAAATTATGTCTTAACACAATTCAATAATAATACTAGTAAATATACTTACTGGTAAATGTACTCACTAGTAAATAATACACTAAACTCGTAACATTTTATTTCATTGCTGAGAATAAAGAATAAGTGGTAAGAATTAGGTGAATTCTATTTACAGAAGATTTTTGAAATTTCTTGATGTAGTTAAAACAGTATTAATAAGTTGCTTCTTATAATCTAAATTAATAGCTGATAATAAAATGTTATCTTCAAAATAAATTGTTATTTGTTGCTAGTTTAGATTATTAGGTATTAATGAGTTGCTTGTGCCTTATCCAACACATGCCTTACCAACAACATTTATTGTCTTTTTTTTGTTTTTTTTGTTTTTTTGTTTTTTTTTTTTTTTTGCGGTACGCGGGCCTCTCACTGTTGTGGCCTCTCCCGCTGCGGAGCACAGGCTCCGGACGCGCAGGCTCAGCGGCCATGGCTCACGGGCCCAGACCACTCCGCGGCATGTGGGATCCTCCCGGACCGGGGCACGAACCCGCGTCCCCTGCATCGGCAGGCAGACTCTCAACCACTGCACCACCAGGGAAGCCCTATTGTCTTTTTTAATGATGATAGGAATTATATTTTTTTCTCCATGGAATTCAAGATCCTAATAGAACTTGTGACAAGAAACGTCTTATGCTAAAATATTGCTAATACAGCTCATTTCTTTCTAAAGAAAGATAAATGCACAGGAGCTGTTTTCCAGTTCTAGGTGTAAATCTTGATTTTTCTCAGGTTTTATCTTTTTATTCTGGTAAACTAAACTACAGTTGTCTTCTATAATAATACACTGTGATTTTATGATTCACTTCTATAATAGTGAATCATAAAATCACATTGAAGGTGATTTTAATGTTCGAACATGACCTTGTATAATGAAAATTTCAGAAATATTATTCTTTAAGTACTCTGACATTTTTCAAATACTCTCCTTTAAATGCTATAGCTCAGAGAAGGGAATGGGCCACTTTTACAATAACATGCTGTGTGCATATGTCTCTCTTTTTAATTTCAATTCAAAGAAAGTGCAAAAATCTTCAAACACAGCAGAAATTGTGAATTAATAGGATCTGCAATTAGATCTTTTTTGTGTGGTATAAACTGTGCCTGTGCCTTAGCAAAACAAGTTGTCAGCATTGTGAAGGTCAAAGTTGCTTGGTATCAAATAGATCAAATGCTGAATTGTTTATATACATGTTAGAAAAGTACACTGCTGTAAAATTATTCTTATAATCTGCAGAACGTGACACTGAAAATAACATTTACTATTTAATTAAATGTTGAGAAGGCATTTATAGATAGACACCAATAGACAGCAGTTTTCTTGGATTATGTCTAGAACGACCTTTATTCTCCTTTGCAATAATTCCCTTCCACCAGAAATACTTGACAAAGAAGGGTGTTTGTCAATGGATACATCCCTTGCAATTTCAGCTGGGCTTTGAACTTTGAGCTCCAAGTGAGACAATTTTCAAGACTTATTTTTCACAAGATTTCCTGATTATTTTTTCTATGCTGGATGTTTTCTACCTTTTACTCACCCTAAGTATGGTGCAGATTATAGGTAAATGTTTTTACTGTTAGAAAGAATGGAAAATCAGACATGGAGATGAAACCAAGATACTTTACTATGACCACATGAGGCTCCCCAAAATATCTCAGTATGTTCCTATTGCTTTGTGGATAAAAATTTAAATTCATTAACTTTCTTTTCCATCATCCAGCCTTTCCAGCTTTGCTAACTGTTCACACTAGCTGAAATGGCCTACTGTGTGTCTCTTAGGTACTATACGAACTCTGTTTCATGTTTGTTTTATTTTGTCTATTTATGTTGTTTCATGCAAAAGAAACAATTTCCCTCTTCTTTTTATGTGTGGATCTCAGTGAAAAAATATTTACATAAAGATATCTCCCTGTACTGCCCCCTGCCCACCCAGAATTTGTTGCTTATTTCTGCCTCAGAATCAAGAGAAATATGCAGAGTGGATAGCTGGGGGGAAACCACAGCTTGTTTTTATGAGGCTGTCTCCCCAAGCTCCTGTGAAGAAGCCATTCTCCTGTGAACCAGATCAGAGCACAAAGGACCTACTGAGATGCTTCTTGCTTTTCTGGTCTTGATTCACTTTCCCCATGATTCAGTACTACAACTTGGTGCTCTAGATCTTACGGTTCTTAGGAAAATCACACATTCATTTACCCCTATCAAAAATGTCACCCCATGCATCAATAATACTTAATAATATTATATTAATGATATTAATATTACAGTATTACATTAATATCCCTTCATATTCCTCAAGGCAGATATGAAGCAAAAAAGGAGAAGATTAAACTTAACCTTTGAACGGTTATTTTCAAATTCTGAAGAACATTTGGAGTATGGGAGTGCTGATGGCGAGGATTAAGGGGGGATAAGGAGGGGAAGAGAGGTTCCCACCCTGTCATCAGAATTGCTCTTCTTTCATGGGTTTTGTAATTTTTTTTCCATACAGTATTTCATTTAAACAAACGTTGCCATGGATTAAAAAAAAGACTTCTAAAGGTTGAAGTGAATCACTAACTCACTCTGTTCATCCAAACTCAACTTTCTCTCCAAAAAGCAAACCTTACCTTAAAGTTTGTCCTGACCTCCCCACCCAAGATATGACTTCCTTTGAACGCCTGTAGCCATTACTGACTGGGCTCTGGGAGTCAGACATTCTAAACTCCTCTGTGCTTTGTTTCTCTATTATTATCCTATAGTAAGAGGATAAGAATAGCATCTGTCTCAAGGATCTGTGCTGCAGATTGAATGAATGAAGTTACTAACACTTAATATGCAAATCACACTAGCTATTATTAGTAGCTACTTAATTCTATTCTGCCTGATGATAACTCGTGTGTTACTATTTTGAATTGATTTTTCATTTTATTATGAAATATATGCATTCAAATAATTGATATATATATATATACACATATATGTCAACTGTATGTATTATATAATACATAAAAGTAAATATTCACTTAGGAAATAGAGCTTCCCCAATATCATTGAACCAGTATGCACCTTTTTCTAGTGCATACGTCTTAGTTTCTGCCAGAAATTTTATCTCACTTGTATCTCTAAAAATTATATTGTTTTAGTCTAGCACTTTAAAAAATTTATATAAGTGGTACCACACTGTATATATTCTTTATTTTTCAAAATCAGGTGGCTTCTGCTTGTCAGCAGTTTCTTTGTGAAGTTCATATACATTATTTCATATTGTAGTAGTTATTTCATTTCTGCTGCCATAGAATGTTTCTTTTAATATTCTATAGTTTGATTTCCCAATGAGAGGCATTTTGATAGTCTCAAGTTCTTTGCTATATTAAAACTGCTATAAATACTCTTGAACATGTTTTCTAGTGTTAAATGGTACTTTATTTTACTATTTAATTTTTCTCTGCCCTCCTTCCCATCCCACGTAGGTTGAAAATGTCTCTTAAAGCCTTTATAGCATTGAACAGTTCCTTGAACACAATAGGTACTGCATATGTGATGGTTAATTTTATGTGTCAACTTGACTGGGTTACGGGATGCCCAGATAGCTGGTAAAACATTATTTCTAGGTGTGTCTGTGAGGGTGTCTCTGGAAGAGATTAGCACTTGAATCATTAGACTGAATAAGGAAGATCCATCCTCACCTATGTGGACAGGCATCATATTGTCCTTTGAAGGCCTGAATAGAACAAAAAGGCAGAGGAAGGGTGTATTCTCTCTCTTTTTGACCTGAGTTGTATATTTTCTCCTTCCCTTGGATAATGAAGCTTCTGGTTCTCAGGCCATTGGATTCCAGGCTATGTATCAGCAGCCCTTTGGATTCAGACTGAGTTATCACTGGCTTTACTGTTTCTCCAACTTGCAGATGGCATATCATATGGGTTTTCTTGGCCTCCTTAACCATGTTCCCATAATAAATCTATCTATGTATCTATGTATCTATGTATCTATCCATTTGCTGTAATCAAAATAGATTTATCCCTTGACCAATATATCACTTAATTGGTCTTTTTCCTTTTTCTGTCCTTTAGCATTCATCTCTTCATTTGTTTGGCCATTTATTCTGTTCGTGGTAGCCCTTTAGAATATCAGTGGTACATGTGCTTGTTTATAAAGTCATGTTCACAATTAACATACGCTTTTTCTATATTACACACTTTCATATGTTGGGTAAGCTACTTAACCTGTCTAAATTTATTTCTTCCTTGATAAAATTAGTATAAAAAATCTACTTAATAACTTTGTTGTAGAGATTGGACATAGCACATTTAAAATATCTAGCATAACGAGGGCTCAAAATATGTATTATTATTATTATTCCCTAACTGACTTCTGTAGTTAACTCCGATCTCTGAAGCCAGATGGTATGTCCCTAGAGCACAAAGAACACTTTCATAATTACACCCACCCACAGTGCCTGACACAACTCATGTTTGTAGAATTGAACAGAATAGGCAGTGGCTATTAAGCAAGGACTGATTGACTGACTCCCTGTTGAGTAACTCTTCTTCCTCCTTTCTCTCACTTAACTCTTGAAGGTGATTTACCCTCACGTAACATTACTGGTTAGGACGGGAGCAGAGAGGGGAGCCATCAGCTGCAGCAAAATGAAGGAGAAATAATAACAAGAAATTGTTCCTGAGGCTGAGGACTATGGGCTGACAAGTTAGGTGGTCACCTCTGTGGTATGGCTTGACATATATTGTCAAAAATGTCCCCTCCCGCCTCCTGTCACGTTGTCAAGAATCGCTCCTTTTAGTCATTTCTTTTGAATTAAGACTTAATAGGGCTTCCCTGGTGGCATAGTGGTTAAGAATCTGCCTGCCAATGCAGGGGACACGGGTTCGAGCCCTGGTCCAGATCCCACATGCTGTGGAGCAACTAAGCCTATGCGCCACAGCTACTGAGCCTGCGCTCTAGAGCCCACAAGCCACAACTACTGAGCCCACGTGCCACAGCTACTGAAGCCCATGCACCTAGAGCCCATGCTTCTCAACAAGAGAAGCCACCGCAATGAGAAGCCCACGCACCACAAGGAAGAGTAGCCCCCACTCACTGCAACTAGAGAAAGCCCGAGCAGCAATGAAGACCCAACACAGCCAAAAATAAATAAATTAAAATAAAAAACTTTGAAAAGACTTAATAAAAGTCTTGTTAAAAGTATATGAATAAATAATAATATTTTAAATATTTATTATTAAATAATAAATAATACTATATTAAATAATATTTCAGAAGGGAGGATGCAGAATGATCAGTTGAACTCTTTAGGGTGTCAAACTTTGCTAATTTCAAAGTTTTTCTTGGAGTCACTTTATTATAATAAAACATTCAGTATGTGTTTTCCACATGCCAGACAGCTTACTTATATCATTTATAATGTTTACAAACATCTACAGTTTTGATATTATGTCCATATTACAGATAAGCAAATTGAAGCCTAGAAGAGTTTTTTACCCAATTTATCAAATCTTAGCTATCCATGCCTTAGAGTTTTGTGATTCTAAACTCTACTACATAGTGAGGTCTTTCATCTCTTGCCATGGCCTGTGCTTGCACCACAGTAACTGACAGCATGGTGGGATAATTAGAGAGGACATTCTTGACTTGTGTCAACAACGCTGTAACCCCATTGCCTGCACTTAGCTGTCTTCTATTCACATCATAAAAAAGCCTAGTGTTAGACCTCATTTCAGTAATGCATGAGCTTTCTCGAGTCTTTTTGGGGATGTGTTCTTCTGCTTCTGGGTGACTGCTTGCTTCTCCCCAGGATCATGGCTCCTGACCATCCTCTGAGCAGCTCCAGCCCCAGTCTTCACTCCCACTCCTATGGCCACTGGCTTTTTGTGCACAGTTGTGTCCCCCATGTGATCACTTTCCTTACTCCTTCATTCCTCTGCAGCACCACTTTTATAAGATAATTACCAAAATGTGCAGATAACAATTTTACCCTCATGTTGGCCTAGGCTTGAGTTGTCCACCCTAAAGCCCTGGCCAAGGATTTCTTCACCTGAGGTGCAAAAACTTCCTGCATGTTCACATGCCTTGTTCTCTCATCTCATCTCAGGTCTTTTGTTACCTGTTTGGTGAGTTTTTTTCCCAGCCATCCTATTTAAAATTGCAAGCTTGCAGCCTCTCTTCTCTAGTTTCTAAACTTTGTATCCCCCATTTTTGCTCTGTTTTTATTCCTAGCACTTATCATCATTCTACTTATACAAATTTTACTGACTTTTCTGTCTTTCTTCCCTCAATATAAACTAAGCTTCAAGAATGAGAGATTTTTGTAAGCTTTGTTCACTACTGTATCTTCAGAGTCTTAAGCAGTGTAGAGCATCTAGTGGATACTCAACAAATGGTTGCTTAAATAATTAATAACTATGTTGGATTACTTGAATGACAGAAGTGGTACTGGGTGTGATAGCTGAAGCTGTTGAGGTAGTGGGGGCTGGGGGCTGGCACATCATTTTTTTTAGGGATTGGTGCTACATCAACATGAAAATATTCTTACTAAACCTATTTATTTAAAAAAACTTGATAGATACACATGAAATTATTTAACATATTTTACTCCTCTTTCTGTCTCAATGTCAAATCCATAGAACTTGTTATAGGTAGTCACTTTTTATACACTATTGTCCTAATTTGAACATTTGGACTGTGTAGAAAGTAATCATTTTCCCCTTCAGTTAAATCTAAAACACGTGGCAGAGATATTCCAGGGACTGTTTGCTGTTATGGTACAAATGGTGAGAGAGATAAAGGGGATGAGAAAATGGTAGTGAGCTGAAAGACTTTTGATCTGGTGCTTATCTTCAGCTATCTGAGATTATTACCTATTTCATTCTTGTCAAAAATTGGTGATAAATGGGTAGTAGTTATATTAGCCGAGTACTTTGGTTTATTCTTTTAGTGTCTTATTTGACAAGGATTGCTAGGTAGGAAAAAAAAATCTTGGCAAGGCTAGTAAAGAGATCATTTGGGAAATTTTCAAGTTGAAATCTAATTATAAACTTCTCATTATTGAGTTATTCAGTCAAACTAATAATAAGGAAAGAGTCTGAGATATTCATAAATTCCTGAAGGACGGATTTCATGGATGAGGTGGTAGAAATCAAGACCTTAAAGCTGACTTTTTCCAGTTTTTCAAATCATGGTCTGGTATTTGAAGCTTCATTTTTTTTTTTCCCTGTGTAGTGCTGGTAATATTTTATTATAGTATAAGATATCTATAAACATTTCCTGAAGTTTATATTATGAATCTACCCTTTAAGTTGCTCTAAATTTTGTATTTGGATTCAACCAGGTCGTCAGGAACTGCCCACTTGTTTTGCATTGTTTCAGCCCCTTGTGGAGTTGCTTGTACAGAGTTGCATTTTAGATTTATTCCATCAGCTGGTGTTGAGGGACATTGTAAGAAACAGCCATAGGAAAGACACTATCATACATATTGTAAAAACCTCGTCAAGCACTTGTTCCTTATGAGAACTCCAGGAAAACTTTCTTTCCATATTCTATAACAGGGAAAACTGGGTTTCTTTTGAGCAAATGGTTTGTATATGTCTTATAAATATGGTGAATTGAATGACTAGTAGGCTTTCTGTCTGCTTTGGCCTCTGTGGAACTATATCAGCCAGGATTTGGACAGGAAAACAGAAGGCACTCTACGCTTTCCAAGTATGAAGAATTATAATATGGAAAGTTAGAGTTTTGCATAACTGCTAGAAAATCTGTGGGTTATGAAAGTTGTCACTACTGCAGATTACAATTTGAAGCAGCAAAGGGAGTGATTCTCAAATCTCCGTGGAAGCTGTTATGCTCTCACATCTGCCTCTGCTTCCATAGAATATGGCCTCTTTTTACCTTTGCCTTCCAAACCCACATGAGTGCTTCTCCTTGTCATATTCTAACCTGGACAATATGGGAAAGAGATTTTGAGAAAGATATTGTCAAATTCTCTTGTGCAATACAGAAAAGAGCTTAGAAAAGCTGGTGGTAAGGCTGAATGGATAATAGGTAATTAAGCAAAAAAAAATTTTAAGCATAGCAAATTTTGCCCACTTCTTGCAATAGGACAGGATCTAAAAATGCATAGTTTATATTCTAATTTTATACCTGGATTCAACTTGCTTTACCTATTTTTTTAATACTAATTTTCTTATTTATTTATTTATATTGTATTATAATTATTTTTATAAGCCATCTCAACTCTTTTGGAAAATGGTATATAAATAAATAACTTATTTGAAAGGTAAGTAGAGAAGAATGAGTTTGTGAGAAATGTGTATCTAAAAATAACCTAATACACATGAACTATGGCTGAGATCTAAAGTGGATGGTAAGAGTAACCCAAGCAGTTGCCATACCACTCTCCAAAACACCACCCGTTATCTTAGATATTTCCTTTTTGTTATCACAGATTTTTTTCTCTTACTAATGGATTCTCAAAATATGTTATTAAAAATAATAGGCCATAAAATATACACATTTACCGAGCATAACTGAACAATGAAGTCTTTCATACAAGCAAATTTTTCATGTAGTTTAGGCTTATTCCTTTAAAGTCCTTAATTTTTTAATTTTAATAATTTTTGTGAAATTTTATAGAGAAATACAAAAATTTTATAAATAAAAATGTATATCTCTGCCTTCTTAAGCAGTCAATAGTGAAAAATAATTCAAACTTTTTTGTACAAATTTAAAGTAACTATTATGAAGCACTAATTTAGTTGTAGTGTACTGTCGTCATGCTTTCAGGGACTCTTGGGATGTAGAAGAATCAGATTCCTTAAAAATGAGCTTAATTCTTCTGCTCTTTTTGATTTGTTTCTTTCTTGCATTATTTTCCTTATCTAATGTCTTATTTTACACCTAGTTGTCTAGAAGAGTTCTGAGAATGGCTCTACCTTTCCAGTAGAATAAGTATAATGGTCTCAGTATAACAGTTAATATTTCTTCATGCTTGAGAGCTTCCTTTTTCTTTCTTTTTTTTTCCTTTTAAGTTTAAAGCTATATATCAACTCCTGAGGTTTCCAGAAGCTTGACCTCTGAATGAGTGGGCATTATTGCATGTATTTGATCCCTTTAATAGGATTACAGAGTAATGAAATTTAGAGACTAAGGGAGAGTATGAAAGGTCACCTGGCCTACCACTTTCCCAAAGAGGCCACTTCCATTTAGAACCATATCTAAACCACTGCAGGCAAAGGGCAACCTCCACTATTTTATAGCCTTTTAAAGACAGAAATGCTACAATCTCTAGTGGCAAGCCATTTTTTAACGTTTTATAATTCTCTCTGTCAGAAATTCTTCCTTACATTTAACTTAAATTTCTCATGCAAAAGTTTAAGCTCCTGAACTCGTTCGTCCCTGAGGAAATGTGAAAAAAAAAAAAAAACAGGTTTTGAAAGGACTTAAGAAAATTAGGTTCTACTGTTCCTCAGTTTTACTTTTCCTATGGCAAAAGTTGGCGTAAGTGTGTGTGTGTGTGTGTGTGTGTGTGTGTGTGTGTAAGAAAGAGACAGAGATAGAAACAGAGGCTGTAGATATTTTCAGATGCCCATCATTCATATGACATGCATTCATGGATCAGACTAGTTGGTGAGGGTCTGGGCTGAACTAATTCTACATTCTCAACAAGTCTCCCTTGATACTTAATTCACATTCACAAACTAGCCAGCTGCAGCGTAGGATTAGGAGTGGTTTGTAGCTATCAGGCAGGATATAGAGATGATATAGCAGAGAAACAGTATAGGGACTGGAAAGAAGACCCACCATTATCCTTGGCATTTAAGAACTGTACGACTTGGAGCAAGTTTATTTCTGCTGTGGAATGGAGATTGATAGTAATATATCATTTTTATCATCCTATGAAGAGGGAATTTGGGGGACCCAAAGAGAAAATGAGTGTATAAATTCTTTAAAAATTGTAAGCCACGTGTAAATATATGGTAAGTTCTCATTCCTCAAGTATTTACCTCTTCTTAAATACTGGATTGTGGAATTAGGAAAATCTGTTTTGGATTATAGATTTGGCACTCTGTAATTGTGTGGCCTTAAGCAAATCTCTTAACATCTTTGAGCCACAATTTCTCCTGCAAAATGGGACAATGTAATTGATGTTGCAGGTTAGTGGTGATGATTAGAGATAATGAATGCAAAGTGTTTACCATGCTGTTTCCCAAACAGTAGGCATTTAGTAAATACTAACTATTATTATCATCCAGTCATTGAAGCAAAAAAAAACCCAACAAAACAAATGCATTAATTTCTACTTCTCTTGCTATTTCATATCTCCCATGGAGTTATGCCAATTCGACCTTAATATTTCTGGAAGTACTTCTCTTTTACAGTCTCCATGGCTATTGTGTAATCTGTGCCATTATCATAACTCTCACGATATATTTCAGTATTTAACTGTCCCCTTTGCTTCCAGATATTTTCCCCTTTGATCCAGCTTCCATAGTATAACCAAAGTCATCTTTCAATGAGCTGTATGAACATTGTACTGGTCTTTATCAAATATTACAACAACTCTGCCATTAAGTGAAACCAAAGATATTCACAACCAGTTAAGGTTCTTCATGACCTGGTTTATTATTTTTATATTATCTTCAACTTTCCTCTCCACAGTGCACTGGCAGTTAGTCTAAATGTGCTGTGTCTTTGTGTGCGCTGCTTTCTCTGCATGAAATACTCTTGTCCTCTTATCTTCCTTGCAAGTCTACATTTGCTCTTTGGAGAATATGGAGATTCTAGCCTTGAAAGCTACAGACATGTAGAAGAATCTATATGTAAGCTTCTTAGGTTCAAATGTTAGGTATATGGATTTTTCTGAGGATTCTGTGACTCTTAAAATGTTAGGAACCACTGTTTGGACTCAGATTAAGCATCCTCCCCTTTGCAAAGTCTTTACTTTTCAGTGACCCTTGGGCATTGAATATCAAATGATGGGTAACATTGTCTTTAATATTTTGAAGCAGACATTTATCAGTGTTGCTTTCAGCAGGCAACTGATGAGTCAAAGTAGGATTCTGAGCAGATAAACTCCTGTGTGAAGTGCCTTCAGAGTAAGATCTATTGCTCAAACTCTGTCCCTTTTGACTAATGCCTGGAAATACATGATCAAAGTTCATTGCTCTAATATTAAAGTGTTGATTCCATTGAGTACACAAATCCATACATTTTAGTGTAAAATGTACAACTTTGGGATATTAACAACCATCGTGCTTTAAAATTATAAGTGAGTTTTAGGTCTTTTCTCAACAGAAAGAAAGGGCAGGAGGAAGGATGTTATGGTCCCAGAGAATCTAAGGAAAGTAACAGGACTACCATGAGAGAAAAATAGGAAAGTTAGGGAAATCAAAGTCAAATTTTACCTCTGTCTCTGTTTGTTAAGTGATCCTATAAAGCAGTAGTCTTCCCACTGGATGTAGATAACCCTGAGGAAACACAAGCATTTTCCAAGGGGTACAGGGACACCAAGAGTTTCAAAGAAATTAATTTCTAGATATTCAAATTCTATGTACTTTTTCCTAAAACTGATTGCCTTCGAATAAGCCTGAGGTCATGCTGAGTGTCCTTTCCCATCTTTCACACCTTTCTCCCACTCTACAAAAGAAAAGAAACTCTCTTACCTGTCCAGAATCATACCATGGTGCATTGCTACGGTTCATTGCTCTGCCATGTAAAACCCCTTGGGGCATTGTGTAAAGGTATCATGGACTGTAGGTGCTAAGAAAGTGAGTTAAATTTGCTTAGTAAAAACCAATTTGCAAGTGAATTTGATTCCAATTCTTTGCTTTCAATGCAATTGAAGGAGGACCCAATTGAATTGTTGGCTGTGATGGCTTTTGTCAGGTAACTCAGAAGTAGTGTAATAAATTATAACAAAACTTCCATTCCCATCTAATTGTTCATGTAACCCATGCTTACATGTATAAAAATGAAAAATAAGAATTGAATTAATGCTAAAATTCTGTCATTTTATCAAAAAATAGTATTCACCCAGGGTTACACCTACTGATAGAGGAATGAAAGCTCCATACATCTCATTAAATGCATTTCCAATAAAAGTTGACTTTTTATGTTTAATTATTATCAATCAAGTGTATTTATATTGCTTTGACCAATAGTATATTAACAATAATTACAATACTGAAAATTTTTTTAAACATTTAGAGCTTTTGAATCTCTGAAAATAAAATCACAAAAGTATATATGTTCATATATAATATATAATGTATTGTACATCACATATTTAAAATTACATATTATAATATATAATATATATGAAATATATACAGTTGTAGGAAAGCATGATAACTTGAATAACAATAAACATTCAAACAAAATAATACGTTCCTCTAAGAAAAAATTCTGTGGGAGAGGTGGAATGATAATGCAAGTTTAAGGAGAAAATAAAATGTTAAATTTCTGACCATTAAAAAGAGCTTTTCATTTTTCAATGGATGATGGTATGAAACTGCTATTATAAACATGTGAAAGTATGATGTCATATTTTAAATGTCAATGTTTGCAATATGCTGGAGATTACATTCTTCACAAGTATTTAGACTTGAGCAAATGTTTTACTCTCAGAATCATCTATTATAAAAATTGTGTTTTGGGGGGTTTCTTTTCATGGAGTCCTCTTAACTACTCATCCTTCCCCAAACTGAGCACATTCTAGTAAATACATTGACTCCTCAAGGAGATCCCAGTGGACTTTGGGATGGCCTTGGGTACTGAGAGTAAGGGAGCTGGACCAAACAAGGAGAGGTAAGGATGAACAGAGTGGGGAGTGCCAGGGGCAAACACACCTGTGCCATGATTTTCCTGGCTGTGGCTTGGACTCCTAAAAGTAGATATCCCTGGTTGTGGTAACAAGAGCCTCTGCTGTGTTTTCAAAAGGCAGGGGAGCTTACCTCAGAGGAGGAGGTGGTCCCCAAGTACTCCAGGCCTTACCTCATGCCTACTCACGAGAATCATCTCCAAGGAAGGAAATGAGGTAATAACCAGGCAAACATAATTCAATGAGGGAAAAACAATTTTTATCTAATTTATTTTCAGGGATGAATCATTTTCTCCTAGTTTATTTTCCCTGTTTATTAAATCATGTTCAGCTCTTCATCATCAAACTCTTCACTTCTTTTAGGCTTGTTTTCCCATGTTCAATACTTCTTTACTTCACAGTAATTTGGATTTCTAGCTACCAACTTAGTGCAACAATTTTAAGTAAGTGAGGAAGCAATACTTTTGGCAAATTCCTGACTGATTTGTCACTGTGTCTGAATTTATGACATATTTATAAAAGTCAACACAATTCATAAATTTTTTCTGTGGTACTGGAGGGGCAATCCTGAACTTAATTGAAGTGCTAATAATACAAAATAACAGCATGCATATTCACCAGAAAGTAGTTGAGCATGTTTTATTATTTCAGTGTCATTTTAACATTGGATTGAGTGACAACATGATATACTTGGAGCTCCCAGACTTGGGTTCCTGGCCAGCCAGTATTGCTACCAAATACTTTGTGTCCTTTGAGAAATTTTGGTCCCTAAAATCTCTGGTCTTTAGTTTCCACATTTATAGAGTGAAGGAGTTGGACCCGACCAATTCTTTTTTTCCTTTTCTGCTAAAACTCCATTACATGACTTTCTAATCTTATAATGAACTTCAGTAGGGATTTACTCTCTCCACGTCCCATTTATTCATTCTATCCTTAGGAACTAACAATATTCCTCTTTGAATTTTAAATACTTATGAATTTCTGGTATTTCTTGTGTTAGATGGAGATCTTTAAGGAGAAGAACATGTTTGAATTCAAATTTGAGTCCTACATAACTTTTCCACATTTGATGCAATATAAGTTTTGGCTAGATTGACCTGAAATTGTCTCTTTTTCTGCTTATTATAATCCTAATGTCAAGATTCATTTTACAGATGGATGTTAAGTGATCTTGTTTCAATATGATGTTTTCTCTTTCATCCTTTTCCCCATATCAGTATTGATGTAATTTAGTGTTCTGCCTCTTTGATTCAGAATTAAATTTTTCTCTGTTTCTTGTATTTCTACGTAACCTCTCTAAACTACATCAAAGGATCTGTATCCTGTTTTATTCTCTACTTATTTGGTCATCTTTATATCCTTGGCTGTCTTTCTGGTACTCATCAACTTCACAATGGGACTATATTTTAAAATATTGGTGTTCAGAGAGGATGGGGGGGTTGGATTATTAAAATCCATGTTTAACCAATTTACAATTTTATTTATATAACACTTTATTTAGTATTAGGGAAACCAGACTTCTTATTAAGTGGGAACAAAACATGTATTTTATGTTTGCATACTTCCTGTGTTTGCCAGTTTCCATGAACTATGCTTGAGAATATATTCTCCTCCCTTATCCTCAACGAAGAGTGAAATATAATGCTGTGATTTTTCTTTTTGAATTTTAGAACCACTTTATTTTAAATAATTTATTTTTCCAGTCATTTTCCAGTCACAAGAGAAGGTTCTTAAATGATATCTCTATGGCAGTGGTTCTTTTCTTTTTTTCAACATCTTTATTAGAGTATAATTGCTTTACAATGTTGTGTTAGTTTCTGTTGTATCACAAAGTGAATCAGCTATATGTATACATATATCCCCATATCCCCTCCCTCTTTCATCTCCCTCCCACCCTCCCTATCCCACCCCTCTAGGTAGTCACAAAGCACCAAGCTGATCTCCCTGTGCTATGCGCTGCTTCCCACTAGCTATCTATTTTACATTTGGTAGTGTATATGTCCATGCCACTCTCTCACTTTGTCCCAGCTTACCCTTCCCCCTCCCCGTGTCCTCAAGTCCATTTGCCTCTTTATTCCTGTCCTGTCCTGCCCCTAGTTTCGTCAGAACCTTTTTTTTTTTTTTTTTTAGATTCCATATATATGTGTTAGCATACGGTATTTGTTTTTCTCTTTCTGACTTACTTCACTGTGTATGACAGACTCTAGGTCCATCCACCTCACTACAAGTAACTCAATTTCATTTCTTTTTATGGCTGAGTGATATTCTGTTGTATATATGTGCCACATCTTCTTTATCCGTTTGTCTGTTGATGGACACTTAGGTTGCTTCCATGACCTGGCTATTGTAAATAGTGCTGCAATGAACATTGGGGTACATGACTCTTTTTGAATTATGGTTTTCTCAGGGTATATGCCCCGTAGTGGGATTGCTGGGTCATATGCTATGATATTTTAAATGTGGTGGAGGGCATTAATATAAGTTGCAAATCTAATAAAAAATCTGTTTTCAAACAGGGTATGGATTTTTCAATAGAAGTAAGAGGAAATGTAATAATCAAAAGCTGCAAAGTAATAGTGTAATAGATCCCCATCTCTTTTCCTCTGCAGGCCTTTTGTCTTAAAGCAGTATAGAAAATACTCTCAACTTTGTGAGCCCAATCGAAAGCTAAATTTAGTCTTTGAAAGGTGAGGCCACCTCACTGACCTTAATTATATTTCTTTAAAAATACAATTGAAAATATTTTTTCCCGTACAGGGGTTGCTGACACTTGGCTGGCGCAGGGCATATCTGAACCCATCTTCTAAGTCATAACTGTAAACATGTAGTTTCCAGTGCTCTTTTCAGGGGGTATGTTAGCAATGGACTTGCTGGTAAACTCTAGGGGATATTAGATGGTCACTTTTGGAGGACACATCAACAAGGCATGTTTGAGGCTCACAGGAAGGTATTAGAGTGGACGTGAAAGAAACAGACTTCAATTCAAACCCCATTTCTCTCTCTCATTAGATGTGTGGCCTGTCAGTAAACTGAGGATGCCATAGTACCTGCCTTGTAGAGGTAAACCAGGCATACTTATGTGCTCTTATGAGTTTAATTTTACATTAAGATCTTTCTCTTCCAAAGACATGCCTGGCTCTTCATTATAAAAGACTGGTATCATCTAAGATTGGATAAGCAGGGGGTAAGCCACCTTTGGGTGAGGCGGGAGATTAAAAACCAGGCAAAGATGCTTGGATTTAATATGGCAAGAAACAGGAGGAGAACACATTTTTGAGGATAAGAAACAGTGTGTTTTAGAAGCGGTCTTCCACGTGAAAAGTAGTTCATAAATCAAATCACATTTAGAGTACAGTCTAAGAGGACATCTTTCTTTGTCTATACAATGGGATAAAAACTGTCCACCTCAGAGTTATGAGCATCAGAGTACATAGTGGTGCTTTATAACCATAAAGTATCATACAAGTAATACACAGGAACAAGGGGAAGGGAGAGTGTTGGAAGACAGGAAGAAGCTTGTCCCGACCTCTTTTTAGTCTCTGCAGATGCAGAGGATGATTTTCGCAGGTACATCACACACTCCCATTTATTGTCTATTCCAGAAAATAAGAACTGTAGAGCTGTAGACCTTTGTGTGGTGAGGGGGAGGGTCTTGGTCCTCCTAAAATCATGTTCTAAGCACATAGATCATAAAGTAAGCCATTTAAATGTTCACTCTAATCAGTCTCGAGTGCATGTGGAGATATATTTAGCAGTATAAGCACAGTTCCCTGCAAAGTAGCTCTACCCTTTTTGCTTCCACAAGAACACACTGAAAGCAAGTGAGAGGGATGTTACTGCAGTGATTACTCAAATCATCTTTAATTTGTAAAGAATATAATTCACAAACCTCATTAACTATTTTTAGGGGCAAACAATGTGTAATATTCTGTTTGCTTTGACACCCAGGTGGAGAACTTTACATTAGCCTGGAGGCAGAGTGGTTTACCTTCCCTTCTTCATGAGTGTCATATGACTATTGTGAAGGCAGAAGGTACCCTGGTAGCTAGGACCTAGCATGCTCTGTCCAGCCCTTCCTGTAGTCTTCCCAGGATGGGTTCCTCATATGTTTCTCATCTTCCTTCTTTCCCTGCTCCTTCACCACCATCTAATGCTTTTCCTTCACTCCCTGCCTTTCACCGCTGCCCTTTGCTGATATTTCTTGTGTATTACTAACACATTCTGGAAATGGGAGTGCTACCAAGAGGTGTTCTAATTATACTTGCGATCTGAAAAAGTATCCTATACTTAAAAAATAAAAGCCGAGCAGTTCTTAACTGCCAGATGAAGATCAGTGAATATGATTTTTGTATAGAAATTCTTTGTTTTTGACATCATTTACCACCAGAAAACACAGTGTCAGCCTCTGTATCAGTTAGGATGACTAGTGTGGGGCAGGACACCTCACTATTCTGCTGCATAAACCAAATGCCTTTGGCCTCCATGCAGGTCTAGGCTAACATGTGTCCCCCAAACTGAGAAGATGTCGTGGAGGAATGTTGCAGGAAAATTTGAGGGTCAGACAAATTATGAGAGGTCATAAAAGGGAATGTTGGGAATAAAAGAAGAAATCAGAAATCTAGGAAAATGAGTCTCAGAAGTAGCAGACTTAGTAAGGAGGATAAGAAAGAGCAATAAAGATTTTTATGTATTTTGACGACTTGATTATTGAGTGGTCCTTGGAGCATACGTGCCATGGGGAAAACACAAATCTCCTGTCTCTCTGCCTCGGGGAAAAAGATTATTAGACTTGCTTTAAAAAAGATAAAAGGTGTGAGGGACAAACTCTCAAATGGGATAAATGTATACAGCACAGACACCAGAAAATATTTCCCCAACAGAGAAGCCTTAAATAGCTGTGTGCTCCCCACTGGCACCTCCTAAATCGCTCACAGTGCCTAGTAATTCACTGAAGGGAGGGTTTTTTAAAAAGCACTTTCCATTACTCTGCGTATGTGTGTTGCCTTTGGAACAGTTATTCTGCTGAGCTTTATACCGAAAGGGAACTGTTTACGCTATCATTTGCAGCTAAACCCGTGTGTGTGTGTGTGTGTGTGTGTGTGTGTGTGTGTGTGTGTGTATGTATGTATGTATGTGTGTTTGTGTGTGAAAATTCGTAGGAAAATATTCAGAATAGTGTTTCTTTAACCCATGGTTGATTTTCACTACAGAAATCAGATGTTAATGTGAACTTTTATTTTCACTCTTCCCTAAATCACCAGGAGGCCCTGAGTATTGGTATAAGACGCTAATCCAGAAATTCGAGATATTTGCAAAATATACTTGGCGTGTCCTTGATTAATAGTCTTAATTATATCTAAAATGCAGTTTTCAATTTGAATAAGAGAGAAATACACACTTATTGAAACAAAAGTTAAGCAGTAATGATAAGTAAAATCGCTGGGAGGGAAAAGAATGGAGGAGCTTTGTGATGCTGTTGAATAACTCTGAGTTCACTACGTTTTGCTACTGTTTTTTATTTTAT
The DNA here is from genome assembly GCF_964374135.1 of Grampus griseus. Taxonomy (NCBI): domain Eukaryota; kingdom Metazoa; phylum Chordata; class Mammalia; order Artiodactyla; family Delphinidae; genus Grampus; species Grampus griseus. The sequence goes on from NC_139007.1 coordinate 44,021,370, forward strand.
TTTTTTAAACACAAAACATGAACTTTACCATTTCAACCATTTTAAATATATAATTCAATGGCAGTGAGTACATTTATAATGTTGTGTAACCCTAACCACCATCCATCTCCAGGATGTTTCTCATCTTCCCAGACTGAAACTCCACGCCCATTCTCCCCTCCCTCAGTGCCTGGCAACCACCATCCTGCTATCTGTTTCTATGAATTTGACTCTGCTCCAGGTACCTCATACAAGTGGAATCATGTAATAGTATCTGTCCCTTTGTGACGGGCTTATTTCACTTAGAATAATGTTGTTAAGGTTTTTCCATGTTAGTGTGTGTCAGAATTTTCTTCCTTTTGAAGGTTGAATAATATTCCATCATATGTATATATCACATTTTGTTTATCCTTTCGTTTGTTAAGGGCAATTTGGTTGCTTCCAACTTTTGGCTGTTGTGATTAATGTTGCTATAAACGTGCGTAAAAATATGTTTGAGTCCCTGCTTTCAATCCCTTTAGGTATATGCCCAGCAGTGGGATTGCTGCATCATATGGTAGTCCTTTTTTAAACTTTTTGTTTTGCTGTTCTCCAGAGTGACTGCGCCATTTTACATTCCCACCAGCAGTGCACAACGATTCCAATTTCTCCACATCCTCGCCAACACGTAGTCTTTTTTCAAATAATAGCACTTTTAATGGGTATGAAGTGGCATCTATTTTAAAAAATCAGATAGGGCTTCCCTGGTGGCGCAGTGGTTGAGAGTCATACTGCCGATGCAGGGGACGCGGGTTCGTGCCCCGGTCCGGGAGGATCCCACATGCTGCGGAGCGGCTGGGCCCGTGAGCCACGGCCACTGAGCTTGCGCGTCTGGAGCCTGTGCTCCGCAACGGGAGAGGCCACAATAGTGAGAGGCCCGCGTACAGCAAAAAAAAAAAAAAAAAAAAAAAAAAAATCAGATTACTGACTAATTTCTGATACAGATTGAATGTATTTACAAATCTTGATTTTACTAACAATGTTTTATTCTTTCAGGATAGGTTACTTTTCAGTATTAGTGCCCAGCAGACCTGTAGCTAATCCGGTTTAGGCAGGTTAGATAACTCCCTCATGGTCATTTGGCACTAAGGGATAGAGCCAGAATGCAAAGCTGAGTATGTCTGACTCCATCACACAAGTCTCTTGAGACAAAATCTACCCACAAAATCTTACATTGTAGAATGATGGGTGTCTACCAAAACTCCAGTAAGGATATAGTTCATATCCGTTGAAGGCTTACTCTGTTAATGGCTTTACAAACATTATGGCTAACTCTCACAGCAACCCTATTTTTACACATAAACAGCCTGAGGTTCAGAGAACTTAGTTTACTATTCAATATTATCCAGCTGTGAGTAGATGGACCGGGATTCAACGTGAGGTCTTCATACACTCAGGCCAGAGTTACCAGTAGGGCATATACTTAGAATTTTGCCTCCACAAGATGCATATATCAAAAACTGCTGGGAAGACATCCTGTTTTTGTCCAGTAAAAATTTTCTAAGAGTATTTATAGAGGGAATATGAACCCTTGGAGGATGGGAAGAGCACAAGTACATGGAGATGGTAAGAAGAGGATTCCAGACAGAGGGAAATTGTGAGCCTCTAATCTAGAATCAGGTCTGGTGTGGCATTTCAAGGCTGCAGCATCTCGGTGGTGCTGGATATATCTCCAAATTAGTGGCTATGTCAGCAGGTGACTTGAGTCACCTCCTGGTCTAGCTTTGTCTGCATCCTCCTGTCTCCTAGATTGCAGTGTTGTATTAGCCACAGCCTCTGCAGTGGCAGTGTGTTTAGTTCCTGATGATATTTGTTTTTTCTCTTTTTACCTATCTCTCAATGCTATGTGTTTAGAACAGCAGGGATGCTTCAGAGTGTGACCGCACAGATCTTTATTGATTAGAAGTCATGGAATAAGGTTGTGAGGTACCATTAAGTCAGGGCAAAATGGAAAGGGGTGAAGGGGAGTGCGTTGTCCAAGGGGGCTGTGAAAACTCAGGATTATTCAAGGAGACACCACTAATAAAGGGAGTTCAGTATCCATGGCTGGATCACAGCAGTAGGGATCTGAGCTGCAAACTGTATTCAGTATTAGACTGGAGGCATAATGTGGTTTGGACAATCAATTCAAACATCAAGTGATAATGGATTCGGGATTGGAGAGGAAATTTCAGGATCTCACTTGTGTGGCCTGTAAACTCACTTCCAACACAGCAGAAAAGTGTAGTGTCAGGTAAGGTAAATAAAGTGACATTGTACTGTGGTGGCAGGGTTGGGTGAGAAACTTCATCATTTCAGAATAGTCGCCTTTCCTTCTCAAGCCAGCCAAGAAACCCATGTGAGTGGGTTCGTAGTGGGAGGTTCTGGTACCTCTGGCTGAGAAGTATCGAGAAAGACAAACTTTAATATCAGGTCCTTCTAACTCTGATATTCTACAATCTATAGAATAGTGTATTGAATTTTTCTGCCTCTTCTAGTGCTTCTATTATAGTTAATATCACAAGGTCATTAGCTGTAGTGTGCTTGAAGTACTTACTGCACTCACATGGAATTAGGGCCAGATTAGGTACCATATAATAAGGAATACTGTTTATTACCAGTACTTCAAAATAATATCTGTAAACAAAAAGGTAGGTTTTCGTGCTTATTTTCCAGATGGCTTTTTGTAGTTCAGGATGTCTAAAGAAAACAGAGACATTAACTGAAAAGAACTTAACTGTTAGTAAGACTAAACTACAGAGAAGTTGATAAATAAGTGAAGCATAAATTTCAACAAAATAGAAATAATGTTCAGCTAAGACTTCAATGTGATTCTCATGGTAATTGAAAATCAGTAGGGGCTTGGGGATAAATGTAATTCTTGAAAGGAATTCTTAATTTGGGGGTCTTTTTTTAACCTTTTTTTTTAACATCTTTATTAGAGTATAATTGCTTTACAATGGTGTGTTAGTTTCTGCTTTATAACAAAGTGAATCAGTTATACATGTACATATGTTCCCATATCTCTTCCCTCTTGCGTCTCCCTCCCTCCCACCTTCCCCATCCCACCCCTCTAGGTGGTGGGGTCATTTTTTGATTAAACTTTTCTTTCCATTTATCTGTTTATTCAAAAAATATTTATTGAGAGCCTACTATAGGAAATGTATTGTGCTTGGCTTATGTTCTGCACCCTTATAAAGCTGATAAAAGCCATCTTTGAGCTGACAGTCGTCTGTATCCTTGTGGGATACATGTTATCCCTTGCTGGTTGCATGTTAAATCATTCCAAACCACTCTAGCTCTTCACTTGTATCTGAGCTGACAATGTGTTCTTAGAGAATTCCTTCTGAGAGTGAATGAATTCTACTCATTCGCTTAAAGACTATCTAGTAAAGTCTAGTCTAGTGGGACTTTGTGACACGTTTTCCTGCTTTTGCAATGAGCACTTCTATTATAAAAATGTATACATGTTGTCTCAGCTCAGATATGCTGGGAGATATGAAAACCATTCTTTAGATTAGGGTAGGAATAGAATAACTTTCAGACTGGATGCTACTTACGAGAGCTTCCCATTTCTCACCTCAATCAATTACTTGGAATTCCAGTACTCAATGACTTCTCCCTATATCAGACTGTCTAATTTGGGTATGGTCCACAAACTCAAATGCCTGTGGGATTTGACAAATAATAAATTTGAATAAACATGAATAAAACAAGCAGTGCCCCTGGCAATGAGGAGTGGTAAGAATGTGGTCATCTGGAAAGTGCATACGCTACGTAATGGGACAGCCATCACTCAGCTGCCACTGAATGTCCCATGTGGGAAATCTTGTCTTTTATTGCTGGACCAGCTCATGTAATTTGTAAGCAAAGACAGATTCTGAAATGTTATATAAAATTTCCAATTGAAAATATAATAGAATTTTAAAAAATCACCTGACTAGAGAGAAATATTCATGTTCCTGAATTTCCATTTCGTGACCTCTTCTATACTCCTAAAGCTGAAAAAGAAAAAAAAAAAGGATTCACTATCTTACTGGGCTTGGCTATTTTAAAGTGTAATGTCTATCTGTAGTTGTCATGTACAATGTGAAATATTTTTTTCAGTTTGCAGTTATAGACAAAACCACCTTTATAATCAAGTCTAAAAATAAAAAAAGACTGATTATACTTTAGTAATTTCTTGCTATTTCTCATGCAAGTTAAAGGAAGAACTAATATGACAATGACATATTCATTTCATCAATCATTACACAGTTTCTGGGAGAATCAACTTTCAAGATTTTAATAAGTTTACTGGAGTTCTGAAACCAAATTAGGAAGAAGTATTCGGGGTGAAATGTTCCCCGAAAACTCCTTATAAGCTAGGTAATCAAATCACCAGTGAAGGAACTTAATGCACGAAAAGTAAGAGAACTTAAAAGGTTTGGATCCAGTTCTCCTTTATACCAGAAATTATTCAAAACTATAATCTCTGCTTTCTCCAATCTTTGAATTCACTGCTGATTTCCTATGATCTTGAGCAATGCTGGCATATAATAAGGTGCTCGATTACTTTTCTTGATGAATAAATGAATGAAATAAAAGGAGAGGAAATTTAGAGTCAACAAATAATGATAATGGTCATAAAACAAAACCCCACTGAGGAAGACAGAAAATATGGTCACAACACGTCTAGGTCATAGTAAAGAGGACCCCTTGTGCACCTAGGGACAGGTGTGGAAAGACGTGCCAAGGAACAGCCAGTTTCAACCTGACTGGGAGGCTGTCATATAAGTGAGCTCCAAAGTACATAAAGAGAAACAGTGGGACAAAGTTGATCAAAGGATACATGCTTTGTAAATGTTTTTCGGTTCTTCCTTTGAAAGGATTGGATTTTGATTGTCTCTCACAGTCTGGGACAAAGATGCCATGTTTAGAATTGTGGTAAGCACAAAATCAACTGATAAGACTTTAGGGCTGGGTAGGTAACAACTGCTGGTCTATAAGATTTTCTGAGTCATCATTTTTTTTTCCAGTGGTTGTATTTACCGTACAATAATTGTTAGTATGTATTTCATAGTACAACAGAACTCAGCATCTTAATTGATTAATCAGATTAAGCTCATATACTGGTCAAGTAAAATATCTCTTAGCTGAAAATATTTGCTTTGTGGAAGGAGAGGCAATTTAAGGCCATTGAATCCAATAATAGTTTCAAATCAATCAACTGAATTACTCCCTGACTTGTTAGATCAACATGGTGATTTTGTAATGAGCTATGGGCAAGAAACATTTACAGTTGCCAACTTATCATTTCAATATCAATGGTGGAATGAAAAATAGACTGTGTTCCCAGCTGGTTTCCTTGTGAGCAGAACAAGTTAAACATGACTATGTTTCTTAGGTAGAGTCAGAAACAACATTAGATAAGAGTAAATTAAGGGTCCTGCTTTGTTTTATTAATTACTGGAAAATTATACATTCTTCGCCACAAGCATGGCAGAATCATCCTCTCCCACTCCAGGCTCTCCACCATCTAAGTTCTATCTTTACATCAAGATAGCTATCTAAAATTTAGTGGGTCTCAATATTATACCATATAATATATCATATTTAATTCTAACAGCAACTCTGCAAGGCCTGCATTTTTAATCAATGTCTATGTATTTAATTCTAAGTAAATAAAATGATTAGTTTGATTATTTAAGGTTATTAAAAATGGTGGTTATACATCACATTTTGAGATTTGGAAATATTAATAATTTTTTCAATATGTTAATATGTTGAACTTTTATATAATTATGTTAAAAACGTATATTTATATTATATAAAGTTTCAATATATGTTAAAAGTACAACATGGCGCATGAAAAACAGTAATATACGATTAAGATATAGTGTGTAGATTAAAATAGACAAATTAATCTTCTAAGAAATTTTCAGGAAAAGCTTTGCAAGTTTAATACCTAAAAATAGGAGCTGCTACCCAGTGGTATGTACTTCTAGTGATTTTTTTTTAGAGACTGAAACAAAAAATAATTAAAGTATGGACACTTCATTTAGTTTATATATAATAAATTTGGAGATGTCTATGAAATGCATTAAAGTATTTTCCATTCTACTGTGTTGTGGTTTTAAAAATATGCATACATAAGTTATTATAGGATCCAATCATGATAATTAGGTGATTGTATGACCAGGACATTTAGTTTCTACAGGCTGAGGTAATTAAATGATTCAGTGGCATGAGGGAGAATGATTTTGGAACTCTTGTTAATTTGTTGTGAGAATTCTGCCTGTCCATAAGATATTTCTTCACATTTCAAAGCTGAGAAACTTGATTCCTAAATCTTTGGTTGCTTGAATCACTTGAAACCTCTTCACCATGAATTGTGTAAAAGAATAAATTATGTTAGGGTATGGTGATAATATCTTCAAAGTGCCAGGAATTTTCAGGCTCACCTCAGCTGTTACTCAAGAAGCTTACTTTTGAAGACAGAGGGGAAAAAAGTGAAATCTTGAGTTCACTCATTCCTTGGCTTTCATACTACATGCCAAATCTAATTGTGCGCTAGTTGCCCTATTACTGGATAATGTGAATGGCATCTGTGTAAACTATGAGTACAATTAAATGATATTCCACAGTCCTGTGTGTGCTTTGCTGTCTGTCAATGTATAAAATTGAGTTTACAGTGAAGTAAAGGGGTGCTGGGTAGCTTTATACAAGTCCTGGAATTATCACAAGAAAATAATTCAACTACAGAAAGAAACATAGGTGTATCTTAACTTAACCTTTTAAGATTGAGGAACTATGCATTTATTTTTCTTTGCTACTTCAAATATCAGATTTTGAGTAAATGTTCTGAAAATAGTCATCGAATCCCATTTCTATTTAAAAATTAAATAAACAAATTAGATGAAAGTGCAATACACAAAAATGTTTTCAGCTATTTAAACTCTTGTCAGGGAAGGCAAGCATGAAGTGCACAGCAAAATCTTATTTATAAAAATGTCTTTGATTTTCATTTTTCTGGTATAATAATGTGGTATTTTGATTGTATAAAAGATACTGTGAATTTAAAACAGAAATGACTGAGCTCTAAACCTAAAATAGCAGTAGCAGTGCTTTAATAATTGAGAAAGAGATTAAGAAGACCCTTGTAAATTTATCCTTAATCATAAACTGTGTGAAAATTATATAATTTGAAAGTCAATTTATTTTTGGCAGGTTCTTTTCGTTATGCATATGTCACAGATTGAAAATATCTAATTTGCATATAAAAGTCTAAGTAGTATGTCTTCTGGAAATAGAAATACTTAAAATGCTGAATTAACCTCTTTACTATGTATAGAGAAACGCTATAATAGATTCTGAGTTAAACTATATGTCTAGGCTAAGGTCCTGAATGGGCTAATGTCCATTAACAATCAACAAATTAGTGAATTGCCTTTATTGAAATTTCTTTTCTCAACCTAGTGGTTTGTTTAACTGATGTGACCATTAGGAGCTATTAGCATGTTAGGTTGGCCTTAGAAACAAAAGGATAAACACAGCACAATTTATTATTTTGCTAGGCTAAGCAAACATGGTTTACATGCATTACTGCCTTCTAACAATGCCAGTAGTCATCTGTTGAATAAATATTCTGTTGGGCTAAGAACAAAAGAATCAGCAGATTTATGATCTACTGAACTTCTAATTATTGATATGTTTTAGCTAATTTGTAGACTTTGAGCCATATATATGTAGACCCATCCAAAATTTCATATTATGTTGGATTTTTTTAATCAGATATTATTATTATGAATAAGAAATTTTTACTACTGCTACATTTAGTTTCTCGTTATTGGTTTTATATCTAGGAAAGCAGACTTAGCAGTGTCATATAGAGGTCTGAGGAGAAGCTCTTTCCATTGGCCTGTTTTATTCTGATTTAAATGCCTGTGCTTTTGAAGTTGTTTCTGATAGCATTTCAGAAAGAAATAGGAATTTTTGTATGTATGCATTTTCCTTAGCTTGTGCCTTGCAGGAAGAAATGGAGGAAATAACATTTCCAACAGACTCTGAGTATTGCACTAGGCATGTGGCCCCATTGCCCCAGTTTGAGCCTGAATTTTCATTAATTCACTCCATGAATGTTTACTGATCACCACCACATGCCAGATACTTTTCTAAGCATTTAGGTTACACATTGAGCCCAAAAGAAAAAAATCCCTGTGCTTGTGAATCTTACATTCTAGTAGAGGAAGACAGACAACAGACAATAAACCTGAGTAAGAAGGATATTGAAGGATGATAAGTGCTATAAAAGAAAGAACAGAATAAAGAGACTGGAAGTGGTGAGGGAGAGGGAACAGTTGGCATTTTGAATAGAGTCATCCAGCTTCCCTCAGTAAGAGTGACACTAAAGTAAATATTTTAAAAAGGTAAGGGAGTTTGTTTTTCAGATATTGGAAGGAAAGAATGCTCCAGGCAGAGGGAACAGCTAGTGTAAATGCTCTAAGGCATGTGCTTGCCTGATGTGCTCAAGGATCAGAGTAAACAAGGCTAGGTAAGAGATCTGTGGGAAATGAGGTCAGAAGGAAAAAACAAGGAGAGTCTTAGAGTCCATTGCAAGATATGTGGCCTTTACTCTGAGCGTGATCTCCCATATGTTTTAAGAGGATCACTCAGACTGCTTTAGGAAGATTAGACTGTAAGAGGGTCAGAGTCGATTAAAGGAGGCCTGCTTAGGTGTCAATTGCAGTGATCCTGGAGAGAGATTATGGTGATTTGGTTGTGGGAAGGGGGATCACAGGACATGAAAAGTAATAAAAAGTAGTCTGATTCTGGATATATTTTGAAAGTAGAACCAAGAAGATTTGGATTGTGGAATGGGGAATATGAACGAAAGAGAGAAATCAAGGGTGGCTCCAAGGTTTCAACCTAAGTGACTGGAAAGATGAATTGACATCCTCAGCTCATCAGGAAGCGTTGTGGGTAAGAGTAAGAATAAGAGTTCAGCTTTGAACCTGTTAGAAGGTTGCCAGATTTAGCAAATAAAAATACAAGGCAAGTCCGTGGAAGTTCTCTTGGCCAAATTTGTATTTAAGAGTGTATTTAATCTGGTAGTCTTAACATGTTGACATCTAAATGAAGATATTGCATAAGTATTTGGGGCACATCTGTGAGCTGAAATTGTAATTTTTTTAACATGTAGATGAAATTTAAAACCATGAGTCTGAATGATACAGCAAAAGGCATGAGTATAGATAAAGAAGGACAGAGGTTCTGTGGCCTTCCTATAGTGAGGCTTGAAGCATCCCAACTTTTATAAAGCTTAGGAAGAAGAGGGAGTTGCTAAAAAGTCCAAGAAAGAGAAACAATAATAGCAGGAAAACCAATAGAATGTGGTGTGCTAGTAGTCAAATGAGCAAAGATTTCAAACAGGAGGGGGCGATCCATTATGATATGTGCTGATAGGAATAATCCAATATAGAGAAAAATATTGATGTATTAGAGAAAAAGAGTAATTGCTGAAGCAATGTCCTTGACTAGATAGGATGTCATGGATTCAACTAGTCACATATAGGAATGAAGCTTGGCAGCAAGAGTAGCAGATAGGAGGGCAGAAAATGCAGTGACAAATGCTTGTGGGTAAGCAGAGGAGGTGATGAGAGTCTGTGGAAGTTCTCTTTGATTGCCTCAGTTTTCTCAGTGAAGTAGGAGGCAAGATCATAGTTGTAATTCAGGATAGGTAGAGAAATATTTGGAATTTGAAGAGAAAGAAGACATGAGACACGTCTAGGTGAGGAGAGTAACTGGACAGGTCAAACATAGCATGATTGGGGAGCATTAAAACCCTCTTAATTTGTGGGCATGAATTTAACTTGAAACTAGTGAATATGGTTTTGTGTTATTTGTAGCACATCCACACCAAAGTAGGGCATTGAAAACTTTATGGTGAAAATTAAAGCTAGGATTTTAAAAAGTGAGTGTTACTTACCAGATATTACCCAATTTAGGTGAAAAAATCTTAAATATAATAGACAGTCCTCCATTTGCCAGCACCAATTTATAACAAATCTGAGAGAAGTTCCCTTGCATGGTGATGAGTAAAACTATAAAAGATTTGTTGAGAGAGACTAAACCCAAAATAAAGGAGAGCTTTGTATACTTTACTATGTAAGAAATTATTAAGGGGATCCTGAGCTTAGTTTTCAGGTCCTCACAGAAATCGGTAGGAATTCTAAACCAGTATTAAGAATTCATTTCCTATTGAAGTTTACCTTCTCTTCCACATTTTTTTTTTACATCTTTATTGGAGTATAATTGCTTTACAATGTTGTGTTAGTTTCTGCTGCATAGAAAAGTGAATCAGCCATATGCATACATATATCCCCATATCTCCTCCATCTCGCGTCTCCCTCCCACCCTCTCTATCCCACCCCTCTAGGTGGTCACAAAGCACCGAGCTGATCTCCCTGTGCTATGTGACTGCTTCCCACTAGCTATCTATTTTACATTTGGTAGTGTATATACGTCCATGCCACTCTCTCACTTCATCCCAGCTTACCCTTTCCCTTCCCTGTGTCCCTCAAGTCCATTCTCTACGTCTGCGTTTTTATTCCTGTCCTGGCCCTAGGTTCTTCAGAACCTTTTTTTTTTTTAGATTCCATATATATGTATTAGCATATGGTATTTGTTTTTCTCTTTCTGACTTACTTTACTTTGTATGACAGACTCTAGGTCCATTCACCTCACTACAAATAACTCAATTTCCTTTCTTTTTATGGCTGAGTGATATTCTATTGTATATATGTGCCACATCTTCTTTATCCATTCATCTGTCGATGGACACTTAGGTTGCTTCCATGTCCAGGCTATTATAAATAGTGCTGCAGTGAACATTGTGGAACATGACTCTTTTTGAATTATGGTTTTCTCAGAGTATATGCCTAGTAGTGGGATTGCTGGGTCATATGGTAGTTCTATTTTTAGTTTTTTAAGGAACCTCCATACTGTTTTCCATAGCGGCTGTATCAATTTACATTCCTACAAACAGTGCAAGAGGGTACCCTTTTCTCCACACCCTCTCCAGCATTTGTTGTTTGTAGATTTTTTGATGATGGCCATTCTGACCGGTGTGAGGTAATACCTCATTGTAGTTTTGATTTGCATTTCTCTAAAGATTAGTGATGTTGAGCATCCTTGTATGTGTTTGTTGGCAATCTGTGTATCTTGTTTGGAGAAATGTCTATTTAGATCTTCTGCCCATTTTTGGATTGGGTTGTTTGTTTTTTTGATATTGAGCTGCATGAGCTGCTCATATATTTTGGAGATTAATCCTTTGTTAGTTGCTTCATTTGCAAAAATTTTCTCCCATTCTGAGGATTGTCTTTTGGTCTTGTTTGTGGTTTCCTCTGCTGTGCTAAAGCTTTTAAATTTCATTAGGTCCCATTTGTTAATTTTTGTTTTTATTTCCATTTCTCTGGGAGGTGGGTCAAAAAGGATCTTGCTGTGATTTATGTCATAAAGTGTTCTGGCTGTGTTTTCCTCTAAGAATTTTATAGTGTCTGGCCTTACATTTAGGTCTTTAATCCATTTTGAGATTATTTTTGTGTATGGTGTTAGGGAGTGTTCTAATTTAATTCTTTTACATGTAGTTATCCAGTTTTCCCAGCACCACTTATTGCAGAGGCTCTCTTTTCTCCATTGTATATTCTTGCCTCCTTTATAAAAGATAAAGTGATCATATGTACGTGGGTTTATCTCTGGGCTTTCTATCCTGTTCCATTGATCTGTATTTCTGTTTTTGTGCCAGTACCATACTGCCTTGATGACTGTAGCTTTGTAGTATAGTCTGAAGTCCAGGAGCCTGATTCCTCCAGCTCCATTTTTCTTTCTCAAGATTTTTTTGGCTATTTGGGGTCTTTTGTATTTCCATACAATTGTGAAAATTTTTGTTCTAGATCTGTGAAAAATGCCATTGGTAATTTGATAGCGATTGCATTTATCTGTAGCTTCCTTTGGGTAGTATGGTCATTTTCACAATGTTGATTCTTCCAATCCAAGAACATGATTTCTCTCTCCATCTGTTTGTATCATCTTTAATTTGTTTCATCAGTGTCTTATAGTTTTCTGCATACAGGTCTTTTGTTTCCTTAGGTAGGTTTATTCCTAGGTATTTTATTCTTTTTGTTGCAGTGGTAAATGGGAGTGTTTCCTTAGTTTCTCTTTCAGATTTTTCATCATTAGTGTATAGGAATGCAAGAGATTTCTGTGCATTAATTTTGTATCCTGCTACTTTACCAAATTGATTGATTAGCTCTAGTAGTTTTCTGGTAGCATCTTTAGGATTCTCTATGTATACAGGGACAGCAAACAGGGACAGCTTTACTTCTTTTCCAATTTGGATTCCTTTTATTTCTTTTTCTTTGATTGCTGTGGCTAAAAGTTCCAAAAGTATGTTGAATAATAGTGGTGAGAGTGGACAACCTTGTCTTGTTCCTGATCTTAGAGGAAATGGTTTCAGTTTTTCACCATTGAGAATGATGTTGGCTGTGGGTCTGTCATATATGGCCTTTATTATGTTGCGGTAAGTTCCCTCTGTGCCTACTTTCTGGACGGTTTTTATCATAAATAGGTGTTGATTTTGTTGAAAGCTTTTTCTGCATCTTTTGAGATGATCATATGGTTTTTCTCCTTCAATTTGTTAATATAGTTTATCACATTGATTGATTTGCCTATATTGAAGAATCCATGCATTCCTGGGACAAACTCCACTTTATCATGGTGTATGATTCTTTTAATGTGCTGTTGGATTCTGTTTGCTAGTATTTTGTTGAGGATTTTTGCATCTGTGTTCATCAGTGATATTGGCCTGTAGTTTTCTTTCTTTGTGACATCTTTGTCTTGTTTTGGTATCAGGGTGATGGTGGCCCTGTAGAATTAGTTGGGGAGTGTTCCTCCCTCTGCTATATTTTGGAAGAGTTTGAGAAGGATAGATGTTAGCGCTTCTCTAAATGTTTGATAGAATTCGCCTGTGAAGCCATCTGGTCCTGGACTTTTGTTTGTTGGAAGATTTTTAATCACAGTTTCAATTTCAGTGCTTGTGATTGGTCTGTTTATATTTTCTATTTCTTCCTGGTTCAGTCTTGGAAGGTTGTGCTTTTCTAAGAATCTGTTCATTCCTTCCAGGTTGTCCATTTTATTAGCATATAGTTGCTTGTAGTAATCTTTCATGATCCTTTGTATTTCTGCTGTGTCAGTTGCTACTCCTCCTTTTTCATTTCTAATTCTATTGATGTGAGTCTTCTCCCTTTTTTTTCTTGATGAGTCTGGCTAATGGTTTATCAATTTTGTTTATCTTCTCAAAGAACCAGCTTTTAGTTTTATTGATCTTTGCTATTGTTTCCTTCATTTGTTATTTATTTCTGATCTGATCTTTATGATTTCTTTCCTTCTGCTGACTTTGGGTTTTTTCTTTCTCTAATTGCTTTAGGTGTAAGGTTAGGTTGTTTATTTGAGATGTTCTTGTTTCTTGAGGTAGGGTTCTATTCCTATAAACTTCGCTCTTAGAACTACTTTTGCTGCATCCCATAGGTTTGGGTCGTCGTGTTTTCATTGTCATTTGTTTCTAGGTTTTTTTTGATTTCCTCTTTGATTTCCTAAGTGATCTCTTGGTTATTTAGAAGTGTATTGTTTAGCCTCCATGTGTTTGTATTTTTTACAGATTTTTCTGTGTAATTGATATCTAGTCTCATAATGTTGTGGTCAGAAAAGTTACTTGATATGATTTCAATTTTCTTAAATTTACCAAGGCTTGATTTGTGACCCAAGAGATGATCTATCCTGGAGAATGTTCCATGAGCACTTGAGAAGAAAGTATATTCTGTCTTCCACGTTTTTTTCTGTCTTCCACGTTTTTTAAGTGGCTTTCTGAGACAGGCTCTGGATTTCTTACTTAGAATGTTACTTAGAATCTCAATGGTAATTACAATTTACTAAATTGCAATTTAGTAAATACGATGATCTCAGTGGTAATTACTGAAATGCATTTTAGTTCTCTCCAAACACGTTATATACTTGGTGAGGTACAATCTTTAGTTCTTAATCCATTAATTTCTACTGAGTATCTTGCTTTCCTCCAGCAGCTCAAGTTCTGAAAAATACTGACACCCAGCCTTTCTAGGTATGAGAGTGGCTGTGTAACACTGTAGCTCACTGATTCTCAAACCAAGCTGAGTACTCTGCTTTGTGGCCATGATCCCTACCAGGTACGTTTTTGCTGGTGTGATGAGATTTCCCTGAAGAACAGTTTTACCTGATAACTTTAGTGAAGAAAGGGCTTTTTGAAATTTATTTTGTTGGAAAAAAATGACTTCTTTCTTGGACTCTCAGTTAAAAATGCATCTTTTGTACAATCATCAAATTGTACAATCATCAAATATCTCCTCAACAGCAAAAGGTTAAAGGCATTATTAAAGTATAACGACTTGAATAACTTTCTGTCTAACACAGCTTAGTCCAGTGACTCCTTAATGCCAGTCCATGAGCATAATTGGCTGTCTGTGATGATATTAATATAGACGATACAGATATTTACCATAATCTATGGTAAAATGAGAAAAACAGGGACATTGTAAGATTTTCAACAGTCTTTATTTGAGAAACACTGTGATTCTGAGGTTACATCCTTTTTAATTTTTATGGCAATAATGGGTAATACTTCTTATTTTATATCATGCTTAATTTTTGAAAGAAGTCGACACTCTAAGACCTCTAATTTAATTTTAAGATTTAACTGGTCCATCAAATACAGAAGACAGTGAACCAAATATTTAGTCCATATATGATCCCATGAAGAACAGAGCATATGCAGGGGCTTAGAAAAACATAGAAAAGGTGAAGAAAGGAGCAGTTCTGTTCCCTTCATAAGGAATAAAAATCCATTTATGTCCACAGCTAGAAAAATTTGGTTCAGTGTTTCCAAATAGATTGATTGCATTATATTTTTAAAATTAGGATGAAAAATATGTAACTTAAATGTGACTTTGCTTATAAACTTTGTATAAAAATTCTAGATGGGAAATAGAAAAATTATTTTTCTGTAATTGACCTTTAAAAATCATCTGTGTTTTCTTTACATGGAAACTAGATGTTTACTTTTGTGACTGTGTGTGTACCTTCATATCGGAGACTGACTAATGCTTAGAAGGGCAAAATGTCATAGGCAGATCCTAGGCAGGAGGCAGTCAATCCCCTACAGTATTTCAAAAGGTCCTTCTGAGTAATTTTTTTCCTTGGGTGTTTAGATGCCTGTGGAGACATCTGAAAAAGAAGCTCCACAAAATATTTTGTAGTAGATACCTATAATCATAGAATTATCTTAGATTAAGTTTTAAGTCATGTAGAATTTAATAAATAGATTTTATTTAAACTGGGATGAAAATGCTAAAGAAACATGAAAGAAATCTTATCCTTAGGGTAACCATATTTTCTATAATATGCTTTTGACACATCATGTAAAAAGTAACAAAGACTTGTGGAGAAATATGACATTCTGAAGTTTAAATATTTTACTATGTTGTACAAATCTCTAATTATTAAAAAAATAGATTAAGTTAATTAATGGAAAATGATTTTTTAAATGTGCAAATAAAAATTCAGATTACATTATATTTTACACATTAAAAAATAGTTTATGGTGAGGTGATTTTTAATAAGTCCCTAAATACTTTTATCATAGATAGTAAACAAAGAAAACAACTGTTTTGAACTTAAATGTCTAATTATCGAGTACTATTTTGAAAATCTCTGGTAAACATATTTCATGCCATCCAGTGTAGTTATCTGGGACAGAATAGCTCAGGGGTGAAAGTACATATTAGAAACAGACTGCCTGGGTTTTTCTTTTTTTTTTCTTTTTATTGGAGTATAGTTGCTTTACAGTGTTATATTAGTTTCTACTGTACAGCAAAGTGAATTAGCTAGAAGTATACATATATCCCCTCTTTTTAGGATTTCCTTCCCATTTAGGTCACCACAGAGCACTGAGTAGAGTTCCCTGTGCTATACGGTAAGTTCTCATTAGTTGCCTGGGTTTGTATCCCTGCTCTGCCCCTTACTTGCTGTGTAAAAATGAACAAGTTACTTAACTTTTCAGTGCCTCAGTTTGTTTTTTTAATCTGAAAAATTGAGATGTAATGGTATATACCTCGCAGGCATAGAACTGTTGTGAGCATCAACTAAATTGATATATTTGAAATGTTTGGAACGGTAACCTACATACGATCAAAGTGTTAGCTGTTATTTTTTGAAATAAAAATCTTAAAGTTTATGCAAAATGTTAAAAAATTACATACCATACAATGTCAGGTAAAAAAAACCACAGGATACACGATGAAATATGTTATGTGATTAAATTGGCTTTTCAGATATGATTAAAACAACTCACAAATAGAAAATGTCTGCAAGAAGAGTTACAATTGAGGAGTTTATAGTGCAACCTACATTAGTGTCTGCTTTGCATAGTATATTCAGTATTCACAACCCCAATCCCCAATTTGCAAGTAGTGGTGAACACCTTGTCCTTTTAAATGTGGACTCTACCATAACTAGGGAGGGAGGCATACAGCCTGACAGAGGCTGCCCTGGGGCTGGCTGGGGCAGTGATGCACTGCCCCTGCATGCCCTCGTGCTGAACTCTAATGTGTCACAGACACTGGTCACTGGAGAATAATCAAAACTACAAATATTAAACTGGAAAAAAGCCAAAGTCAAACATATTCCTTGATATATTTCTGCTGGTGTTGCCATATTTTTTGCTGTTTCTATGGTCACAACAGTGGATCCTCATTGAGCACAGTAATTTGAGAGTTCTAAGAGAAACTTGTCCTTTTTTTTTTTGTTTTTTAATCATCTCTCTCTGGATCTGAAACATAAAAATATACAATCACTTTCCTCCTTAAAATCCTACTGTTCACAGGGATTGACAATATGAACTTTATCCCTAAATTTATGGTTGCTTTTATTAAGCAGGTTCAGTTATCATTAAAGACTGTAAATCCCAGTTTGCTTCCAGTTGTATCACAGCTCAGGACTGTTTGTTGCTCTTATATTAACTTGGCGAATATAACTAGTGTTGAGATAAATGAATGGGCATTTTCTCATTACAGAGATGCTTATTGTCAAGGACAATATCTAAAGCTGGAATTGGGGCAGTTTGCTTGGAAGTGGGGGGAAAGGCATAAAATCAGTAATAATGTTGTTTATATTTTTTTCAATTATACTTTTTTTGGTGTTGTAAAAGAATTTCAAAAAAAAAGACTTCTTTTTCAGCGAAGAAACCATAAAGTATTTTCTTTATGGAACAATAAGTAATGTCTGCACATGTATACTGTGGCCACACATTGTGTGCAGGTTAACTGCTAACTTAATATTAGAAGAATCAGTATGGTACAGTTATCCAAATTGGATATTATCTGATTATTCAGTTTCTATTTCCCCATTTTTCCATTAGTTTGTTACTAAGGGATGAAAATGTAGGTGGTTTTATTGGAATTTTTGTCTAAAAATTTGCAATAAACTATATATTTGCAATAACAAATATCTCTATATTTATCATGTGAGCATTTGTTCATATGAAAAAATTATTATAGCAGCAATTTCTTTCATAACTTCCTGAACATATTAGCTTTGCTTGGTAATATAAATTTAAAAATCACTGATTATTAGTATGATGCTAGCGTTCTAGAAAAGATTGCACTACTAATTTCTGTATTCACTTAGCAGTCATGATGCTACAGTTAAACTCATAATTAGTAAAATATATCCTTTAGGAGGTACTTGTGTTGAGCCTTTTCCAAAACTTTTCTAAAATTTAGGTGATATTCAGTGAAACAAATACTTTTAATCATCTGCAGTCTGTAGTCCCCTTTGTACAAGATCACACAGAAATCAGCAGCATAATATTGGAACAAAGTCAGGGAAACCAAAAGAAAGTGGATGTAACTGTGAAATCAAGGGTATTCTATGGCAGTTGGGAGCAATGAATGGTTTTCAGCAGCAAACTGGCAATGAAATATAGGCTTAGGGGACATCTCTGAAAACAAGTCTGGTTGAATGTAAGCATGCTGTCTTGGGAATATGAGCCTTTTACTGTGATTCAAGCAAGAAATAATGAAGGGCCAGACCTATAGGGAGAGAAAATAGAAAGGAAGGGATTGATTTAAAATGTAGCTTTGATTATTTCATTCTATTTCCTTCAGTCTCTTCTGAGTTTTCCTGGCCTCATTTCAATCAAGGAGTCTTGTTAAAATATCATACTCCATTGAAAGTATGACCAAATAAATATGTGATGTTGGGAAGTAAAGGGTATGAGGAGGAGAGAAGATATATTTTCCAACAACAGGAGTAACAGACTTGATGAAAAGCTCTCCAGTTCACACTCAAGAGTCTGATGTTTGAACCTTATCTAAGTGATTACTAAAGATATGAAAGAGGAACAGGCATGACATTCTTGAGGAATTCAGTTTGATTCATCAATGCATACCACCCCTTTTTCCCCTGTAGGATGACACGAGCATTGCTCACAAGAATCCTCTTATATACCCAAGATAATCTAAACCCTGTCTTTTTCCTGTCTTATCCATTTTAGAGACATTTGCCAAGTGGCCTAGGACTAGAGATTTAACAAAGACAATGTTTTGCATCTTAACTATGTTCAGTCCCCTTTGGGCCATCAAACTAATTATAACTATTGATTCAGCAGCCCTGTTACTCTGTTATAGAAGGAAGTTAGATTAGGCAGACAAGCTTATTTTTGGACTTTTTCTCAATTCCTCATGAACTTTTGGATGCTTGTAAATTGATTTTTTAAATGTTTAATATATTCTGTGCACAATTATACAGTTCATAGACTTATTTTTCTCCTCTTTTACTTTGAAATAATGTATAGTGCTCACAGAACATCTTGCTGTAATACAAGGATAAATGAATTTTCTCATTTCCAGTCTTTGCTTCCTCTTTATTTCTCCATCCACCTCACCCTAAGTCATTTGTTTTTCGTGCTAGCAGTTGTTCTGCCAGGTCTCTCTGGGCTACCCAGGAGACTCCTCAGAGCACGCTGCAGTCAAGCACACAGAACTGCTGCTAGTTTCTTTGAAAAAGCCTGTCTCCTCTCTTGGAGGGCAGCTGAAGCAGGGTGTTATCAGCTGGCTGACAGATACAGTATAAAGCAAAGCAAGCCCTCCACTGCTTTCCTCTGATGATCTGGGTGAACACCTGCCTGCAGAAGTGATAATTAGTGATACCCCTCTCTGAATATAGCTTCCTTCTTTAGGTTACTTCTCCATACTCAAGCCTCTAGTGAATTTATAACCATGATATAAGAAACTCCATTTTGCAGACACATCTAATTAGCAGTGAATTAGCCACATATAGCCAATTCCATCCATAGGGTCCTGAATATGACACTTAAAATCAACATGGCCTGTTAAAAGACCTCAGGTTAGATGTTTATAGCTTTTTACACATTATAAGGAGTACAAAAATGGGATACAGTTAATCAAAACAAATCTAACAGATCAGTGGGCTCAAACCAGGTTCATGTTTATTTGGGACCAAATCATTTTCTCTCTCTCCTTTTTTTTTGTCTTTTAATGGAATTTAAACATGCTTAGATACAATCTGGTGGCAATATGTCCCCAAAAAAAGAATTTTATGAGAAAAACACCCTCAAAACTGGGAAAAATATTTAGAAGCAATGGATAAAAGGTAGTAGGGGCAAACAAGCACCTTAGTCCATGGCCAAACATGCCAGTTAAATTCTAACCAGATCGGGACCACCTTAGACCCAGGCAAGGGCAGCCCCTGCTCTGGGCCTTGTGTTTCAGAGAGCTCTGCATGTCACAAACACAGAAATTCATTGAATATAAAACACATTGGCCATCTGTCCCTTGGGATCTGGCACTTGTGACCTGTAACCCTAAACATCTGCTCTTGTGACTAGTATCATTTAGGCCCCAAAGAAATGGATGCTGCTTCTACATCTCTTTGCCTATGATCTTGAAATGAAAGGTGATTGCATGCCAATGCCAGGGAGGTTTGTGGCATGTACAGCTGCTGACATCAGACATACACAATGCCTTGGAATGTAGGAAGCATTTGAGTGGATAAATCTCAAGTGTGAGGCCCAGTGAGTTACCACGAAGTGAATATACCTGTGTAATTAAGCATTTTCCAATCACAAGCACTGCCAAGAGAAATTGCTAACCGAACATTGTAGACTGTTGTCGTCTATTACTTCATGTAAATAGGATCCTGTAGTACTCTATTGTGACCAGACTTTTTTTGCTCAATATTTGTGAGATCCATAAAGATTGATGAATATAGTTATAATTCATTCATTGCTGTATAGTATTTTATTGTGTGAAAAAAACACAATTTATTTATGCTCTATTGTAGATGAACATTTGTGTTATTTCCAGTTTGGAAATATTACT
This sequence comes from Grampus griseus, assembly GCF_964374135.1. NCBI lineage: Eukaryota > Metazoa > Chordata > Mammalia > Artiodactyla > Delphinidae > Grampus > Grampus griseus. The sequence continues at coordinate 44,041,835 of NC_139007.1, forward strand.
GGATAGTGCTGCTATGTACACTCATGTTCATGTCTATTAGTAAATCTATATATTTATTTCTGTTGGGTATACACCAAGGAGTGGAATTTCTGGGTAATAAGGTATACATAGCTTTAGTTTCAGTTTTCCACAGTGGTTGTATTCATTTATACCCTCTAGAGCACTCTGTAAGAGTTGCTATTATTTTCTGTCCTTGCCAACTTCTGCTATTTTCTGTTACTTTTACCATTCTTGTGGTGTATAGTAGTATCACATTATGGTTTTAATTTAATCTTGTGTGCAGAAAAATCTTAAAAAATCCATACAAAAATTCTACTAGACCTAATAAATGAGTTAGGTAAGGTTGCAGGATACAAAACTAATAAAACTAATGTACAAAATTCAATTTATTTCTATATACTAGAAATGAACAATCCAAAATTGTTCATAGACATTGTTGATGGGCAATCATATTGTTTCCAGTTTTCTGGCTGTTACAAATAAATTGCTGTGAGCATTCATATACAAGTCGTTGTGTGCACGAAAGCTTTCTTGTTATTTTATTTATTTTATTTTAAATTGGGGTATAGTTGCTTTACGATGTTGTGTTTCTGCCGTACAAAGAAGTGAATCAGCTATAAGTATACATACATCTCCTCCCACTTGGACCTTCCTCCCACCCCCCGGCCCCATCCCATCCCTCTAGGTCACCCTAGAGCACCAAGCTGAGCTCCCTGTGCTATATAGCAGGTTCCCACTAGTTATCTGTTTTAAACATGGTAGTGTATATATGTCAATCCCAGTCTCCCAATTCATCCCACCCCCCTTACCCCCACCATGTCCACACGTCCATTCTCTACGTTTGCGTCTCTATTCCTGCCCTGCAAATAGGTTCATCTGTACCATTTTTCTAGATTTCACATATATGCGTTAATATACGATATGTGTTTTTCTCTTTCTGACTTCCTTCACTCGGAAAGCTTTCTTTTCACTTAGGCAAATACTCAGGAGTGTATGGCTGGATCATACAGTACATATGTGTTTAAAATACTCAGGAGTGTATGGCTGGATCATATAGTACGTATGTGTTTAACATTTAAAGCCAGTCTGCTTTTGAAAGTGGTTACATTGTTTTACATTCACACCTCCAGAGTATCAGAGTCCTAGTTCCTCCACATTGTAGCCAACATTTGATATGGTCAGTCTTTCTATACATCACTATAGTTGGTATACAGATGTGTCATAAAATATCCTTTTGATTTTTATTTGCATTTTTCTGTTGACTAATGATGTTATTAACTTATTTGCCATTAAATATCTTCTTTTGAAAATGGCTGGTAAAATTTTTGCCCAGTTTTAAAATCAGGTTGTTTGCTTTTTTGTTATTGGGTTTTGAGAGTTCCATATATATTTTGAAACAAATTTTTTTTATCAGATATATGATCTGCAAATATTTCTCCTACTCTCTAGCTTGTCTTTTCATTCTCTTAACAATGTCTTTCAGAGAGCAGAAGTTTTTAATTTAAAAAATCCACTTCATTTTTTTCTTATACAGAGTGTACTTTTAGAGTCATAACAACCCTTTGTCCAACACAAGATCACAAAAATTTTTTCCTGTTTTCCCTTATAAGCTTTATAATTTTAAGCTTTATATTTAGGACTATGATCCATGAATTTTGAGTTAATTTTGATATGTGGTGTGATATGAATCAAAGTTCACTTTTTTTTTTGCAGATGAATATTCAATTATTTTAGTACCTTTTATTGAAGAGATTATCATTCCCCAATGAACTAAGTTTGCACCTTGGTCAAAAATTAGTTGTCCATATATAAGCAGGCATATTTCTGGACACTGTGGTGTTCTAGTCATCTGTTTATCTATCTTGATGCCTATATTGCACCTTTAGTTGTTGCAGCTTCATAATAAATCTTCAAATAATGTAGCATTAATTTTCCAACTTTGTTCTTTTTTTAAAGTTGTTCAGGTTATTCTAGGTCCTTTGCATTTCTGCTTATTTTAGAATTAGCATGTTAATTTTTACAAAAAAAACTCTTCTGGGATTTTGCCTGAGAAGCATTTGAATCTATTGGTCAGTTTGAACCTTTAGATCAATTCCTAACTACATTTAGTCTTTCAACCCAAGAACATGATGTATATTTTTGTCTTTTTCTTTTTGAAATTGAGTCTGTTGTTTAACTGCCACATTTCAAAAACACATTTTTAAATTATATTTTTATGGAGGTATAGTTGACTTATAACAGTGTATTAGTTTCAAGTATACAACATAATGATTCAATATTTGTGTACATTGCAAAATGATCACCACAGCAAATCTAGTTAACATCCATCACCATACATAGTTACCATTTTTTTTTCTTGTGATGAGAACTTTTAAGATCTACTCTCTTAGCAACTTTCAATATCCCATCCCTCTAGGTCACCCCAACTTTCAAATATGCAATACAGTATTTTAAACTATGGTTGCCATATTGTACATTACATCCTCATGACTTATTTTAGAATTTAAAGTTTGTACTTTTTGACCCCCTTCTCCTACCCCCTACACCATCCCTGGCAACGACCAGTTTGTTCTCTGTATCTATGAGGTTGGTGTTTTTGTTTGTTTTGTTTTTAGATTCCACATATAAGTGAGATTATATGGTATTTGTCTTTCTCTGACTTACTTCACTTAGCATAATGCCTTCAAAGTCCATCCATGTTGTTGAAAATGACAAGGTTTCCTTCTTTTTTCTAGCTGAATAATATTCCACTGTATATGTGCATCTTACATCTTCTTTATCCATTCATCTATTGATGTACACTTAGGTCATTTCTCAACCTTGGCTATTGTAAATAATGCTGCAATGAACATGAGGGTGCATATATCTTATCAAGTTAGTGTTTTGTGTTCTTTGGATAAACACCCAGAAATGGAATTGCTGGATCACACAGTACTTCTATTTTTTATTATTATTTTTTAGGAAGCTCCATACTGTTTTTCATGATGGCTGCATCAATTTATATTTCCACCAACAGTGCACAATGTTTCCCTTTTTTTCACATCCTTGCCAACACTTGTCATTTCTTGTCTTTTTTATGAGAGCCATTCTGACAGGTATGAGATGTTATCTTGTTGTAATCTTGATTTGCATTTCCCTTATGATTAGTGATGTTCAGCATCTTTTTGTGTACCATTTGGAAAATGTCTATTCAACTCTTCTGCCCAATTTTAATTGAATTGTTCAGTGTTTTGTTACTGAGTTGTATGAATTATTTGTATATTCTAGATGTTAATCCTTAATCAGATATATGATTTGAAAATGTAATCTCCCGTTCAGTAGTTTGCCTTTTCATTTCATTAATGATTTCCTTTGCTGTGCACAAGCTTTTTAGTTTGATTGTATTTCCACTTGTCTATTTTTGCTTTTGTTGCCTAAGCTTTTGGAGTTAGATACAAAAAATCATTGCCAAGATCAATGTCAAGGAAATTACTGCCTATGTTTTCCTCCAGGGTTTTTATGTTTTCAGGATTTAATCTCGCTCAACAGTGTATTATTAAAATCTCTGTATCCTTACTGATTTTTTGTTTAGTTTTCTATCATTTTCTATCATTATTGATTAGAAAGAATTGAAATCTATGACTATAATTGTGAACTTATCTAATTCTTCTTGCAGTTCTATCACTTTTTGCTTCCTGTATGTTAAAAATTGTTATATTCTCTGATAAATTACCTTTTTATCATTATAAAATGAGATTCTCTATTGCTGTTCATATTTTTTGCTCTGAAATCTACTTTGCTATAATATAGTCACTCTAGCTTTATTTTGATTATTATTAAAATACATTTTGTTTCTTCCTTTCAATTTTAACCTCTTTGTACCTCTGTGTTGACAGTGTATTTATTTTAGGCTGTATATAGTTGGATCTTACTTTTCTATCTATTCTGACAATCTGTCACTTTTTAAAAGTGTGTGTAAACCATTTATATTTAATGCAATTGTTGAGATAGCTAAGTTTAAACTTATCAGCTTTCTATCGGTTGTGTAATGTACCATCTATTCTTCTTCCCTTTTTCCTTTTTTGCTTCCTTCTCATAGATTGAATATATTTTTATGGTTTTATTTTATCTCCTTTGTTGGATCATTAGCATAACCATCTATTTTTCTATTTAGTTGTTGTTTTGTGTTTATTGTTACATTTTAACCTTATCACCATCCACCTTCAAATGGTATTATAACACTTCACATACAGCAAGAATATTACATATTACACTTCTGTTTCTTTCTTCCCGGCCTTTGTACTATTGCTATATATTTTACTTCTAAATATGTTATAAAACTCACATTATATTATTATTATTGTTTACATAATCAATTATATTTTATAAACATTTATATTTTAAGTATATTTAAATTGTAAAAGATTTATATATTTACTCATGTAATTACCATTTCTGCTCTTCAGTTTTTTGTATAGATCCATATTTTCATCTGGTATCACTTTCTTTTTTTTAAATTTTTATTGGAGTAGTTGATTTACAATGTTGTGTTAGTTTCTGCTGTACAGCAAAGTGAATCAGTTATACGTATACATACATCTACTCTTTTTTAGATTCTTTTCCCATATAGGCCATTACAGGGTATTGAGTAGAGTTCCCTATGCTATACAGTAGGTCCTTATTAGTTATCTATTTTATATATAGTAGCATGTATATATCAATCCCAATTTCCCAATTTATCCCTCCCCCTGCCCCAGCTTTCCCCCCGGTAACCATAAGTTTGTTTTCTACATCTTTGACTCTATTGCTGTTTTGTAAATAAGTTCATTTTATGATTTTTTTAAGATTCCACATATAAGCAATATTATATGGATCTAGAGATCATCATACTGAGTGAAGTAAGTCAGACAGAGAAAGACAAATATTATTGTCTACTTTCTAGAAAGACTTCCTTTACTGTTTTCTGTAGTGTGGACCTGCTAGTGATAAATTCTTTCATCATTATATGTCTAAAAAAACCTTCACGTTGCCTTAATTTTTGAAACTTATTTTCAATAGGCACAGAATTTTAGGTCACTTGCTCTCTCCAGTCATTTAAAAATGTTGATTTCCTGTCTTCAAAATATTTTCTTTCCAACAAGAAATCTGCTGCCATTATTTTTTATTCTTCTCTAGGTAATATATCTTTTCGCTGACTACTTTTGGGATTTTCTCTTTATCATTATATTGTAGTACTTTGTTTGTGATTTGTCTTCTTGTATTTTTCTTTATATTTTGTGTGCTTAAGGCTCATTGAGTTTCTTAGATATGGTTTATAGTGTTCATCAGATAGGGAAACATTTCAGCCACTATTTATTAAAATATTTTCCTGCCTTTCCTCTAACACATCTACTTGCTTCTCAATTTTGAGAACTCTAATTACATGTATAATTGACCCCTTGACATTTTCTATAGCTCAGTGAAGCTTTTTCCTTTTCCTGTTCTTTCTCCTCTTCCTCCTCCTCTTTTTTCTCCTTCCTCTTCTCCTTCTCCTTTTCCCTGTCCCTTTCTCTCTCCCCCCCCCCCGTCTCCCTCTCCTTGTTCTTCTTCTTCTTTCATTTTCTGCCACCTCTGCATTTCATTTGGAAAATTTCTATGAGTTCAGGTTCACAAATACTTGTGTAATATCTAATCTGTTAATATCATCCAGTAAATAGTTCATCTAAGATGTTATGGTTTTATTTCTAGAAGTTTGACTTTTTTAATATTTTCCATATTTCAACTAAAGTTTTTGAGCATATGTGACACAGTTGTATTAAGTATTTTAATATTCTTATCAGCAAATTCTAATATCTATTTGAATTCTGACTCAGTTCAATTGGTAGATTTTTCTGTTATTATGGGTTATATTTTCCTTCTTTTTTAAACATCTTATAATTTTAGATTGGATGCCAGACACTGTGAATTTACCCTTGTTTGGTGTTGGATGTGTTTGCACTTCTATAAATATTGTTGTTTTGTTCTGTAATGCTGGTTAAGTTACTTGGAAACAGTTTGATATTTTCAGGTCTTTCTTTTAAGATTGATTAGTTGAAACCCGAACTGAATTTAATCTAAGGCCAATTATTCCTGACAACTAAGACCCTTCACTCTGCACAATGTCATATGAATTATGAGATTTTCTAGTTTGGCTGGTGGGGATAGGGACTATTCTTACCCTGTGTCAGTTATGCACTGCTCAATCTACTCCTTTTGAGTAGCTCTTTTCCTGGCCCCAGGTAGTTTCCTTATACACATGCTCATCAGTATTCTGCTAAATACACAATGATACCCTCTAAAGATCTTGAGGTTTCTTTCTCTGGATAGCTCTCTTCTTTCCTCTTGTTGCTTGGTCTCCCTGAATTTCCAACTCTATCTTCTTTTTTTTGCGGTACGCGGGCCTCTCACTGTTGTGGCCTCTCCCGTTGCGGAGCACAGGCTCCGGACGCGCAGGCTCAGCGGCCATGGCTCACGGGCCCAGCCGCTCCGTGGCATGTGGGATCTTCCCGGACCGGGGCACGAACCCGTGTCCCCTGCATCGGCAGGCGGACTCTCAACCACTGCGCCACCAGGGAAGCCCTCCAACTGTATCTTCTTAACTCATGGAGTTTCCTGAGCACTACCTGGATTCTTCCCATGCTGTTACGCTGTACTTTCTAAAGGCATTGAGTTAGAGCAATCGTAGGGCTCTTGTTCATTTCCTGTCCCTCAGGGATCACTGTCCTTCATTGCCTCATGCCCACTGTCTTAAAAACTGTTCAGATATCTGGGACTTTCCTGGTGATCCAGTGGGTAAGAATCCACGTTCCCAATACAGGGGACCTGGGTTCGACCCCTGGTCGCGGAACTAGATCCCACATGCATGCTGCAACTAAGAGTCCGCATGCCACAACTAAGACCCGGCACAGCCAAAAATAAATAAATAAATATTAAAAAAAAAAAAACACTTCATATATGTATTCATTGTTTCAAATGGAAGGAAAATTTTTTCTCTGTTACTCTATCTTGTCCAGATGTTCGGTATTTAATGTTTTGATATCTTTGATGTTATATTTAATCTTTTATGTAAATTCTATATTTCTTTGTTGCTGATTGTGATAGGTTAATTACATATATAACCCTAGTTTTCGACCCCTTTTTGTATTCATATTCTTTACAATATGATTCTTTAATTCTTCCATCAAGAGGAGGCATCTGTTCCTCCACCCATGGAATCTAGATGGCCTTGTGACTTGCTTTGGCTCAGTGGTTTTCTAGTAATGCTTAGCTTCCATGCGAAAAGGTCCAAGATAGCCTGCTGCTGCTGAGTAAACATCTTGAGCAGAGTTGAGTCATCCTAGCTATGGCCATCTCAAGCCAACCAATCCTAAGTAGCCCAGAACCTGACCACAGAGTATGAGTAAGCCAGGCCGAGAAATGAGAGCTGCTAAGCTGATCCCAGACCAAATTGTTGATGTTCAGAATTGCAACTGAACAGGTAGTTTTTTAATCAATAAGTTTTAGGGGTGGTTTTTACACAGCATTAACTGGTATCATTAACATTAACTGGTATATAGAAATGCAATTAATTTTTATTGACCTTGTATGTAATGATCATTAATTATTCTTATAGTTTGTCTACAGATTCTTTTGATATACTATAATCACAAAATAGTCATATGTGAATAATGACAGTTTTACTTCTTTTCAACACTTGCACCTTTCATTTCCTTTTCTTATTTTATTGTAGTTGCTTGAAGCTCCAGTATAATATTGAACAGAAATGGTGATCCTCGTTTCATTCCTAATCTCAGGAGGGAGTGCTTATAATAAACTTCCTTTGTGTGTAAGGTTTCAAAGCCCCTTTAGACTTTGACGTCTCTTGAGGGATATGCATTCTTTATGCTTAAAGCTTCTCAAGTCTCACTTTCTTTGTCACTGCAGAACCAGGGGACCACCAAAGTTCTGCCAACCTTTCCGTCCCCCAGTGAGACCCTTTGTCTGAACCAAGCTTCTACTATTGATACTGACTGCATCAAGCCAGCAAGTATTCCAGGGCAGAAATAGCTACAGATCTGTTGGCTACTCCTCCAGGATTCCTACTTCTTCAGAATTTTAGCCTCTCTAGTCCTCTTTGTTTCCACAGATCTCTGATGCCTATAAACAGAAGCTCTTTTTATTTTATCTGACTTTTCTATTTTTCTTGACTAGAACTTTGGTCAGACACAGACTATATCATTTGTATTAGAGTTCTCCAGAGAAACAGAACCAATATTATAGAGAGAGAGAGAGAAGGAGGGGGAGGGGGAGGGGGAGAAAGATTTGTTATAAAGAGTTAGAATAAAGACAGACCTACTAGAGAATGGACTTGAGGATATGGGGAGGGGGAAGGGTAAGCTGTGACAAAGCACGAGAGAGGCATGGACATATATACACTACCAAACGTAAGGTAGGTAGCTAGTGGGAAGCAGCTGCATAGCACAGGGAGATCAGCTCCGTGGTTTGTGACCACCTAGAGGGGTGGGATAGGAAGGATGGGAGGGAGGGAGACGCAAGAGGGAAGAGATATGGGAACATATGTATATGTATAACTGATTCACTTTGTTATAAAGCAGAAACTAACACACCATTGTAAAGCAATTATACTCCAATAAAGATGTAAAAAACAAAACAAACAAAAAAAAAGAGTTAGCTCGTGTGATTATGGATATTGAGGAATCCCACAATCTGCTGTTTGCTTGCAAGCTGGAGACCTAGGAAAGCCAGTGGTATAATTCCAGTCCTATTTAAAGGCCTGAGAATCAGAGGACCTGATAACGTAAATTCCAATCCAAGGGCAAGAGAAGAGCTATGTCCCAGCTCAAGTAGGCAAGTAGGAAGGGAACTAATCATTCCTTCCTCTGATTTTTGTTCTCTTTTGGCCCTCAACATTTGGATGGTGCCCACCCACATTGGGAAGAGCAATCTACTTTGACTCAGTCCACCAATTTAAATGCTAATCTCATCTGAAACACCCTCATGGATATATCCAGAAATGACCTTTTATTTAGGCACCTCATGGCCCAGTCAAGTTGACACATAAAATAAATCATCACACCATCCTACTAAGAAACTTAAACAAATTAGCCTGCTATTTACAACAGTTACACATGGAAGCTGAATTTTACATTATAAAATATTCATACCGAAATTAAATTTGTATATATGCAACTCTCTTAAAACATTAGCCAGATCTCTACAATTTATGTTGCTATTTGCAGTAGAAATCTAGTTACTGCTTTTAAAGACAGTAAAAAATATGATTTTAGGAATGGTGATTTATGTGAAGAAACTGAAATATTTTGTAGTGTTATATGCATAAGGACAGTTTATTGTGTGTTCCCGTTATGATGTTTGAATGTGATATGTAAAATTCAGTATTTAGTTCTGAATATAACTATTGCTTTAAGAATTTTATTGACAATTTTAGTTACTACTGCCTATGCAGAGTTTCTTCAAATTGAAATTAATAAAAACTTGTCTAATAACTAGAATGACTAAAAATTATTGAGTTTGGTATTTAAGACACATAAAACCATAACTTTGTGCTTATATTAAGTTACAACTTTTCAGGGTAAGAAAACAGAAAATATTTTACCTGGAAGTTTTAGCTCAACTTATAATCAATATATACTTATTAATATAGCATGGGGACTTCCATTTGTACTCTTGCTGCAGGTTGTGAAAATAGGGTCAGCCCTCACCAGCACATTTGTGTTAGAGACATTTTAAAATGTCTTTTTCTTTTTTGTCTGCATAGACTGGCAGGATTATTTTTTACAATTAAAAAAAACCAAAATCAAACCCTTTTTGTCTTTACTGACCACTATTTCACTTCATAACTTGGGGTTCAATCATAGATGCAGAATCACTATGAGTATTATGGAATAAGAAATTTATTATACAAAATAAACCTCACATTGTTGTCACAGGGGCTGGGAAATAAAGGTCTGAAAAGATTTAGAGAAAAGTCCTTAATTAATCCTGGTGTTGAAGGATGATTTAGAACTTGCAGAAAGTCACTTCAGGGTCCTAAAGTAGAACTGTATCTGCCTCACAACTTCCCTACTGCAGTGCTTGCGTGGCTCCTGTTTATCTATTGAAATATAGTTGGGACGTCTCCTGTTATGTTCTGTGACAAGGTAGTGTTAGTTAAATAGGAATCTATTTCTGCAGACACTGTTTTGTTTGGTTATCTTGCTGTGGAAGCTCAAGAACTCCCTTATCAGAACTCATGGGTTTCCCAGACTAAATGGCTCTAATTAACAAGCAAATCACAATGACTAGAGATAGAATTTGCGTGGTGAAGCACTCTGGGGTCCCAGGCACACCAAAGAATGCAAAAAGTTGGACACGAGGGACTCTTGGAAATACTTCAGCACCAAGTAGTACTTACATTTTATAGACAAAGCACCCAGACAGTAAGAAAATATAGATATTATCCCAAGTGTGTATGCAAAAGTTAGAGTTTTCTTAAATTCTAAAGGCTATAGAATTTCTAAATTGGTCTTTACTGTGTCTTTTTTTAGATTTGTAAGCAGCATTTATCTTGTAATATATTATGTTCATAACATGCTTCATTGACAAATCACTTTCCTGTAAAAATTATATTTACTTCTCACAATGACCCTATAAGGTCAGTATTAATATGTTCATTTTACAAAAGGAGAAATAGAGGCTCAGAGGATAAGTGAGTTGTCCAAGGTCATATCAAGTATAAGTAGGAAAGGCAGGACCTTCATCAGGTCTCTGCTATGACACAAACCTACTCTTAGCACCCAGTGAAACACAAATGAGCAGTGTGCTGTTCAATAGCAGTATTTTTTCCAAAACGTCTCAGTCTTTCATGATGTAAGTTTAACTTACATTCAAGTCTCTATCATCTTATGAGACCTTTATTTTTTGGTAACTCCTGAATTAGTTTTTTTCTTTTCCTTCTCATCCAAACACTGAAAGCATAATCTGCACTCCCTGTCCCCATTCACCTTCATTCATCTCTAAATTCTCAGCAACCTGGTTTCTTCAGCCACCACATCTCATAAGATCAACAAGTACCTCTTAATTATTAAATAAAATGTATATTTGGTGTAATTTTCTGGGACTGTTATATTTCCGTTGAATTGATTCTTTTATTACAAAATGCCACTCAGTATCTACTGATACTTTCTTGCCTTGTCTTTAAAATCTAATGTACCTTATATTAATAAAATATCTTTCTGTTTCCATTCTTTTATTTTCAGCCTTTCTGTGTATCTAATATTTAGATCTCATCTCTTGTAAACACCATATATCTGGCATTTAAAAAAATCAGTCTGAAATTCTTTGTCTGTTAAATGGAGTCTTTAGTCCATTTCTATTTACTGTACTTTGGCTTATATCTACATTTTGTTGATTCTTGTTTTTTTTGTTTGTTTCTGTTATTCTTTTATTCCTCTTTGTTTCTTTTAGTTTAGTTACAAATTTTTAATATGCTATTTTTCTAGTAATTTTAAAATTCATTTAAAATCACATTTATTTATACATTTTGACTTTTAAAATATATACTACTTATTTAGTCTTTCTATTTCTCTTAATTGCTTTCTGAAATGTCATGCTCCCAAGTAGGATAGTTCCTGCTGCCTAAAATCTCTCTTTAGTATTTCTTGGAAGGCAGCTTTTGTCTGATAACCTCTTATTTTACCTTTATTTTTACAGGATATTTCCTATGAGCATAAAATTCTACCTTACCATGTTTGTTTGTTTGTTTTTCTCCACACTTTAAAGATGTCATTTCACTACCTTCTGTTTTGACCATTTCTGTTGAGAAGCCAGCCGTCCTTTTATACTCTGCTCCTTTAAATGTAATGCGTCTTGTTTTCCCTCTGCCATTTTTATGATTATTTTTCTTTGTCTCTTTTCTAGCATTTAATTATACTATACCTATGCGTGTTTTCTTTATACTTTTCTTTCTTAGGTGTTGTAGAGCTTTTTGAAAGTATGGATTGAAGTCTTTGCCAGTTTTGGAAAATTCTCACCAGTTATGTCTGTAGGTATTCCTTCTGCTCTATTCTCTTTACTCTACTTTTTTTTTTCTTTTCAATTTGTGAAATGCTTTATATACTTTATCTCATGAAATCCTTAAAATGATCCTAGAAGGTGCTTTTGTGATTTTCCCTACTTTACAAATGATTAAACTGAGGTTTGAAAGAGTAAGGGATCAGCCCATGATCCAAAACCAAGAAGTGTCAGAGTCAGAACACAAAACCAAGTTTTCCCCAAAGAACTCCGAGGATGATTTGGGCGACAAGACAAAGTTAAGAGACAGTGGAGTCCAGAGCGGATTTTATATATGGATTACCTAGAAAACTTCTCTAGTCCTCCGTATTACCATCATATTGAGTGGTGCAGTTGAAAGAACGTTTAAATGAAAGTTGAGGTATCTGGGTTATAGACTTTTTTTTTTTCTTTTTTTTTTTTGCGGTACGCGGGCTTCTCACCGTTGTGGCCTCTCCCGTTGCGGAGCACAGGCTCCGGACGCACAGGCTCAGCGGCCATGGCTCACGGGCCCAGCCGCTCCGCGGCACGTGGGATCTTCCTGGACCGGGGCACGAACCCGTGTCCCGTGCATTGGCAGGCGGAGTCTCAACCATTGCGCCACCAGGGATACCCTAGACTTTTTTTTGCTACCAAAAAGTTTGTGTAATTGAGAGCCATTTATTTAACTTGCTGAGGCACTGAAGATGTTTTCAAGGTGATAGAGAAGGTCCCTTCCAGTTTTAAACATGTTTAATTAGATGGTAGCTGCCTTTTGACTGGCTAGGAGGAATCAAGTATATCATAATGGTCTCTGATAGTGATATTCTTCTACAGCTTTATTTATTCATTTATTATTTGACCTTGACATTTGTAACATTCTCTCTTTTTTTAAAAATAGATCTTTATTGGAGTATAATTGCTTCACAATACTGTGTTCCTGTTGCACAACAAAGCGAATCAGCCATATACATACACATGTCCCCATATTCCCTCCCTCTTGAGCCTCCCTCCCATCCTCCCTATCCCACCCCTCTAGGTCATTGCAAAGCACCAAGCTGATCTCCCTGTGCTATGCTGCTGCTTCCCACCAGCCAGCTATTTTACATTCAGTAGTGTACATATGTCGACGCTACCCTCACTTTGCCCCAGCTTCGCCCTCCCACCCCGTGTCCTCAAGTCCATTCTCTATGTCTACCTCTTTATTCCTGCCCTGCAACTAGGTTCATCAGTACTATTTTTTTTTTTTTTAGATTCCATATGTATGCATTAGCATACGGTATTTGTTTTTCTCTTTCTGACTTACTTCACTCTGTATGGCAGACTCTAGGTCCATCCACCTCACTACAAATAACTCAATTTTATTTCTTTTTATGGCTGAGTAATATTCCATTGTATATACATACCACATCTTCTTTATCCATTCATCTGTCAATGGACACTTAGGTTGCTTCCATGTCCTGGCTATTGTAAATAGTGCTGCAGTGAACATTGTGGTACATGACTCTTTTTGAATTACGGTTTTTTCAGGGTATATGCCCAGTAGTGGGATTGCTGGGTCATATGGTAGTTGTATTTTTAGTTTTTTAAGGAACCTCCATACTGTTTTCCATCGTGGTTGTATCAACTTACATTCCCACCAACAGTGCAAAAGGGTTTCCTTTTCACCACACCATTTCCAGCATTTACTGTTTCTAGATTTTTGATGATGGCTATTCTGACTGGTGTGAGATGATACCTCTTGTAGTTTTGATTTGCATTTCTCTAATTAGTGATGTTGAGCATCTTTTCATGTGCCTCTTGGTCATCTGTATGTCTTCCTTGGTGAAATGTCTATTTAGGTCTTCCTCCCATTTTTTAACTGGATTGTTTTTTTTTTTTGATATTGAGCTCCATGAGCTGTTTGTATATTTTGGAGATTAATCCTTTGTCTGTTGTTTCATTTGCAAATATTTTCTCCCATTCTGAGGGTTGTATTTTCATCTAGTTTAAGGTTTCCCATTCTGAGGGTTGTCTTTTCATCTTGTTTATGGTTTCCTCCGCTGTGCAAAAGCTTTTTAGTTTAATTAAGTGCCATTTGTTTATTTTTGTTTTTATTTCCTTTATTCTAGGAGGTGGGTCAAAAAAGATCTTGCTGTGGTTTATGTCAGAGTGTTTCTCCTATGTTTTCCAATAAGAGTTTTATAGTGTCTGGTCTTACATTTAAGTCTTTAATCCATTTGGAGTTTATTTTTGTGTATGGTGTTAGGGAGTGTTCTAATTTCATTCTTTTCCATGTAGCTGTCCAATTTTCCCAGCACCACTTATTTAAGAGGCTGTGTTTTCTCCATTGTATGTTCTTGCCTCCTTTGTTGTAAATTAGGTGCCCATATTTATGTGGTTTTATCTCTGGGCTTTCTATCCTGTACCATTGATCTATATTTCTGTTTTTGTGCCAGTACCATACTCTCTTGATTACTGTAGCTTTGTGGTATAGATTGAAGTCAGGGAGCCTGATTCCTCCAACTCCATTTTTGTTTCCCAAGATTGCTTTGATTATTCAGGGTCTTTTGTGTTTCCATACGAATTGTAAAATTTTTTGTCCTAATTCTGTGAAGAATGCCATTGGTAGTTTGATAGGGATTGTGTTGAATCTGTAGATTGCTTTGGGTAGTGTATTCATTTTCACAATATTGATTCTTCCAGTCCAAGTACATGGTATATTTCTCCATCTGTTTATGTCATCTTTGATTTCTTTCAACAGTGTTTTATTGTTTTCTGAGTACAAGTCTTTCGCCTCCTTATGCAGGTTTATTCCTAGGTATTTTATTCTTTTTGTTGCAGTGGTAAATGGGAGTATTTCCTTAATTTCTCTTTCTTATTTTTCATTGTTGGTGTACAGGAATGCCAGAGATTTCTGTGCATTAATTTTGTATCCTGCAACCTTACCAGATTCATTGATTAGTTCTAGTAGTTTTCTGGTGGCATCTTTAGGATTCTCTATGTATAGTATCATGTCATTGGCAAACAGTGACAGTTTTACTTCTTCTTTTCCAATTTGTATTCCTTTTATTTCTTTTCCTTCTCTGATTGCTGTGGCTAGGACTTCCAAAACTATGTTGAATAAGAGTGGTGAGACTGGACATCCTTGTCGTGTTCCTGATCTTAGTGGAAATGCTTTCAGTTTTTCACCATTGAGTATGATGCTTGCTGTGGGTTTGTCATATATGGCCTTTATTATGTTGAGGTAGGTTCCTTCTATGCCCATTTTCTGGAGAGTTTTTATCATAAATGGTGTTGAATTTTGTCAAAAGCTTTTTCTGCATCTACTGAGATGATCATATGGTTTTTAATTACTTAATTTGTTAATGTGGTGTGTCACTTTGATTGATTTGCATATACTGAAGAATCCTTGCATCCCTGGGATAAATCCCACTTGAGCATGGTGTATGATCCTTTTAATGTGCTGTTGGATTCTGTTTGCTAGTATTTTGTTGAGGATTTTTGCATCTATGTTCATCAGTGATATTGGTCTAGAATTTTCTTTTTTTGTGATATCTTTTTCTGGTTTTGGTATCAGGGTGGTGGTGGCTTCATAGAATGAATTCCGGTGTGTTTCTCCCACTGCAATTTTTTGGAAGATTTTAAGAATGATCGGTGTTAGCTCTTCTCTAAATGTTTGGATGAATTCTCCTGTGAAGCCATCTAGTCCTGGACTTTTGTTTGTTGGAAGATTTTTAATTATGGTTTCAATTTCATTACTTGTGATAGGTCTGTTTATATTTTCTAATTTTTCCTGGTGCAGGCTTGGAAAATTGTACCTTTCCAAGAATTTGTCCATTTCTTCATGGTTGTCCATTTTATTGGCATATAGTTGTTTTCAGTAGTCTCTTATAATCCTTTATATTTCTTCAGTGTCAGTTGTGATTTCTCCTTTTTCATTTCTAATTTTATTGATATGCTTCCTCTCCCTTTTTTTCTTGATGAGTCTGGTTAAGAGTTTATCAATTTTGTTTACCTTCTCAAAGAACCGGGTTTTAATTTTATTGATCTTTGCTATTGTTTTCTTTGTTTCTATTTCATTTATTTCTGCTCTGATCTTTATGATTTCTTTCCTTCTACTGACTTTGGGTTTTCTTTGTCCTTCTTTCTCTAGTTTTCTTTTTTCTTTTTTTTTTTTTTTTGCGGTATGCGGGCCTCTCACTGTCGTGATCTCTCCCGTTGCGGAGCACAGGCTCCGGACGCGCAGGCTCAGCGGCCATGGCTCACGGGCCCAGCCGCTCTGCGGCATGTGGGATCTTCGCAGACCAGGGCACGAACCCGTGTCCCCTGCATCGGCAGGTGGACTCTCAACCACTGTGCCACCAGGGAAGCCCTCTAGTTGTTTTAAGTGTAGGGTTATATTGTTTATTTGAGATTTTTCTTGTTTCTTGAGGTGAGATTGAATTGCTATAATCTTCCCTCTTAGAACTGTTTTTGCTGGGTCCCATGTGTTTTGGGTCATCGTGTTTTCATTGTCATTTGTTTCTATGTATTTTTTTAATTCTTTGATTTCTTCAGTGATCTCTTGGTTATTTAGTAGTGCAGTGTTTAGCCTCCATGTATTTGTGATTTTTACAGTTTTTTTCCCTGTAATTCATTTCCAGTCTCATAGCATTGTAGTCAGAAAAGATGCTTGATACAGTTTCAATTTTCTGAGGCTTAATTTGTGACCCAAGATGTGATCTATCCTGGAGAATGTTCCGTGTGCACTTGAGGAGAAAGTGTATTCTGCTACTTTTGGGTGGAATGTTCTATAAATATCAATTAGATCTATCTGCTGTGTTGTGTCATTTAAAGCTTGTGTTTCCTTATTTATTTTCGTTTTGGATGATCTATCCATTGGTGTAAGTGGGGTGTTAAAGTCCCCTACTATTATTATACTACTGTCCATTTCTCCTTTCATGGTTGTTAGCATTTGCCTTATGTATTGAGGTGCTCCTATGTTGGGTGGACAAACGTTTATCATTGTTATGTCTTCTTCTTGGGTTGATCCTTTGATCATTATGTAGTGTCCCTCCTTATCTCTTGTAACAGTCTTTATTTTAAAGTCTATTTTATCTGATACAAGTATTGCTACTCCAGCTTTCTTTTGATTTCCATTTGCATAGAATATTTTTTCCATCCCCTCACTTTCAGTCTGCAGGCACCCTAGTTGTGGGGAGATGCTAACTCCGTGTCTTCCCCCACCACCATCTTGACTCCGCCTCCTCTCTTTCCTCTACTTTTGAGACTCCATTTATATGTATACTTGCCTTTTGACTGTGTCCCACTTGTACCTTTTATTCTGTTCTATTTTATTTTTCTTGTTGCTTCAATTTATATTTTTTCTGTTGATCTCTGAATTCATTAATCCTATCTTCTCGTATGTTCTTAGTTCCCAATAATGAATTCTAACTTAAGATATTTTATTTTTTGTTCTAGAATATACATTTGATTCATTATAGTTTCCAATTCTTTATTGAAATTCATATTTTTACTCATTTTGTTCAGCTCTTACTCTGTTTTCTTTAACATATGAAGTATTTAAAAATACCTATGTATTGAGTCCAATTTTTTGATTATTTGCACATATGCTTCCACTGGATAATTTTTTACTTTTTTAGTCACATTTTCTCACTGCTTCATGCTTCTATTAGTTTTTCTGTTAAGTTCTAATCATAGTTTAAAAGATAGTATATTTTATAAGTAAAAGCAGTAAAGTACTCTCCCCCTTTATTTTAGTCAGGCATAAAGAGAGAGGGGGTGATAACTCCAATCAAATCGGAGTTCAGTCAGAGCTAGGCTGCAGAAAGACTCAGTCCATCTGTGGTTTGACCCTGTTCATTGTGCATGATTCTCCTAGGGCCATTAAGAACATGTCAAATCTCTGTCTCCTCTGCTCTGAAAGTCTATGGAAGATTTCATTCTGCGCTTTAAAGGCAGAACCCTAATTCACGTAATCCTCTTTTTTGCCTACCACTCTCCAATATGTTTAAAACTATGATTTTGTAATTTTTCAGATTTTACGTAATTGTTACAGCAAGAGCATTGGGCTTCCATGACCTAATAATCCTATCCAAAAGTAGAAGTACTCTCCTCCTCTCTTAAAATTTCACTTTAGCATCAAATCATCCACTAGGGCTGCTCTGATTTTTTGTATTGAATGAGGTTAGTCATCTTTTTTTTTTCTTTACTGTGCATTTAAAGTTTTCACACTCATCATAGTGAATTATAATGTTGATTATATATGTTTCTGTTTCCCAAAAACATTCACAGGGTTCAAGACCTTCTTGTGGAATATGTATTCTTAAGTGGCTTAGCATCCTCAGTATATCCAATATGAAAATATTATGCTCATCACTTTTGTGTGTAACTTTGGTCATCTTTCTTTTTAAAAAATGTTTTTCCTGTTTGAGAGATTTGTCATCCATTGTACTCATTCATTCAGCCATTGCACCAATAACATTGAGGATCTTCTATGGGGCAGAAACAGGATTAAGAGGAGACAAATTAAATGATCAGGTTCCTGTTGTGTTTTGAGTACCAGACATACTGAATCTCAAGTAAAGTTGTACTGCATTCATAGCATTGTGAATAGAAGAGACTATGGCTTTGGAGGTGCAAGTATCCAATCAAATGCAAGAATTAATTGCAGAACCAGTGATTCCATGAAGTCAAATCGCACCTACCATGCAGAGCTAAAATTTGATATGGTTAGCTGGAAATTCTTCTGAATTCTGGCAAAAGGTTTGTAAATTCACTTAATTAGCTGTAAGTTAGGGAATACAGATGTGACTACCAAGAGCAAGATTGTTTGAGGGGGGCAGGAATTCCACGTCCTGGATGAGTGTGGCCTCATCGAGGCCGGATAGGAAAAAAGAGAAGGTTAAACACAGATGGGCATGGACACACACACAGCTCTTCCTGGGGGGTGATACTTTCATCTTATTATTCTGCCTTATTACCCCTCCCTCCTTCCCTTAACACTCCTAGAATGTAGTCCACTACATAGAGACATCTTGTTTCATTTACACAATTACATTGCTTTCCAGATACTAAAATTCTGGTTCAGTGTCAGCTTACTTTGTCACGCCACTGCAAATTCCTTGCTAAAAGGTAGAAACTCTAGCACAGTTACCCCTCTTTGTAAGCATAAGAGTCTTTGCCTATGGGGCATAATTTGAGAAGCACCCCAGAGTCCTATAGCTTGGGTCATAGTTCCCTCTAATTCGTCTCTAGAAAGACTGGTTCCTTTCGGTTAAGTGATGGTCTTTAGGAGGACTGGGGTAAGATCATGATGTTAGCTCATATTTTCCCAGGGTTTCCTGTGTGTCATTCGCTGTTACTAAGTGCTTTGCATATGTTAACTTGTTAAACCCTTAACACAATGCTGAGAGGTAGATTCTACATATATTTTGCAGAAAAGAAACAAAGAGGTCGTAAAACTTGTCCAAAGCCACACAGTTGGTCAGTGAGGCAGGATTTTGAAGCCAGGAAGTCTGATGCTATGGGCTTAAGTCTTATCCATTGCTTCATGCCAACTTTTGAGTGAATTGAGGTCACGTGGCATAGGAAGGGGGAGCCAAGCCAGCCAGTGCTTACCCTTTAAGAGTGGCCTCATGTAGGAGGCAAGTCAATGGTAAGACACAGGGAGTAGTGGAGGTGTTCTGTTCAGAAAGACCCAAACATTGACAAACACCTTAAGGTGAGTCTGGGGATCAATAGACAGTAGAAATAAATCAGTCTTGCAAGCTATTCCCTGGTAGCTGTGAAAAAGAGAATGTAATCTGAGCATCAGCCTGGAAGAAGTGATAGTTAAATTTACTGTGCATAATAATCACCTGCTGTGCTTGTAAAATGCAGATTCCTGAGCAGTACTCCCAGAGGTTCTCACTCACCTCACTCTCTGGAGGAGGTCTAGCACTTTCCATTTTTGACAAGTGCAGCAGAGGATGGGGATAGCTTTCTGGCCACACTTCAGGAGAATGTTGTATTAGTATAAGATAATCATGCATTTTTATATTTTCAAAGTTTTCACAACTTTAACCTGTTGCACATATTTAAATGGTTAAATAGAAAGTCGACCAGAGTGGTAAAAATTTGTATCTACTTTTTCATAAGTAATCAGTCTTTCTGTCTTAGTTACATGCATTCTAAAGCCTATTCTTTAAAATACAGTAAAAAAAACCTTTCCCAGCCTAATCAAACACAATATCCCAAATATTTTTTTCTGCATATTTATTTCAGTACAATTCAACACAACAAAAGTAACATATCTTTTATATTAATGTTTCAAAATTAATATACACATGTTTAAAAGAGCTTCTCTTTTCTTTTCTTTTTTTTTTTTTTTTTTTTTTGCGGTGCGCGGGCCTCTCTGTTGTGACCTCTCCTATTGCGGAGCACAGGCTCCGGACGCGCAAGCTCAGCGGCCATGTCTCACAGGCCCAGCCTCTCCGCAGCATGTGGGATCTTCCCGGACCGGGGCATGAACCCGTGTCCCCTGCACTGGCAGGCGAACTCTCAACCACTGCGCCACCAGGGAAGCCCGAGCTTCTCTTTTCTTAAAAAATTATATATATATATGTATATAATGTTTAAGAGAAAAGAATCAGGCCTTTCTGTGGCCCTCTTAGGCTTAATTTATATAATGCTCATAGGCAGACACTCAGGGTTGTGAATCTAGGAGGTCTAGAGATGAAGAGAAAGTAAGATATTTCTTTGTTTCCGGGCATGCATTTCTGTTTAGGGTGGAAGCGAGTATTTGGCATGGTGATCAGAGATGCTCACATGGAGTTTGCAACAAGTAGATAAAATAAAGTGGTAACTGGCAGAGAATGGAGACCCCAGGCAGGGATCATGGAAAGGATGCTGCCACCTCTCAGTAAGCATGTGTAGCAGGTGGATCCTACTGGAGTGTACAGAGGCCTCGTTTGAGGAAAAGACAACCGCATTGAGTTTGGATGCCTGATGAGAAAATGCATACATAAAGATTAAAAATTTACAGTGTTCCTTGAGTAGTCATTTTGGGGATGATTTTTGGAAAGCATCAATGTAAGATTATGCATTTCTGCCCTGTGCACTGAGTGGGTAACTGTAAGAGAAAGGGAATTAAAATGTTTTCTCTTAAAAATAAACTCATTTTATCATAAGGCCTTATAAGTTATGTATTTTATATATATTCTTCCATATGCATCAAGTAAAATGTAATAACAATTCAAAATTGGTTAGCACTAAAGTTCCACTGTAATCTAATAAACCGGGCTTTTGTTTGTTTGTTTGTTTTACTAGTTTTGGAAGCAAAACTCCTCCTTTGTTATGGTAAGTCACAACGGATGAGCATTTTTGGATAAAGTTGAAAGACTACTCTTGGCAATTTATGAGAATAATTTTCCTTTAAAACAAGTTATATTGCTTGTTTTTGAGAATCCCATATTCTAGGATGGTGAATATGGGAGCTGAGTCCCTTGAGACTAGATACCAGAGGCAGAACATGGAGTGCAGGGGTGGGGAGAGTAAGATTGGTGTGAAATCCGTACAGTCTGTTTCCATTCAAGTGGTAGCCCTGGCAGAGTGACAATCTCTGGCTTACAAATGGGATGTGTTCCACCCATTTTTGAGGGGAGAAGTCAGTTGCCTGACTGAACACATTTTCTTTTAGAAAGAGCGCTGTAAAAATTAGGTAGTATCCTGGACAAACCACAGAAACTATATAACCAATGTGTGACCAAATAAGACCAATGTTGAAAATGACCAGCTTCTTTACATTTGGGGGAGACAGAGATCCTGTGGAAAGAGGTGACATGCTTTGAAATATAGCTCTGCCACTTCTTGGCTGTGTGAGCCTGAAAAGTAACTTAAATCTCTAAGGCTTAGTTTCCCCCCGGCAAAATAAAGACTAATAATAGTACTACCTCAGGTTCTTGTGAAGGGTAAATAAAACACTAAATACATGTAAATGAGCTTAGCCAGTGATGAAGAATGTAAAGAGCCCAATAATGATATTTATTATTATTATTTGAATGAATTCCTGCTGACTTATGAGTGACTTATAAACTCTTTACTCTTCCCAATGGTATCAGCATTTAAAATAGAGACACTTCGTCCCAGCTTACCCTTCCCCCTCCCCGTGTCCTCAAGACTATTCTCTATGTCTGCATCTTTATTCCTGTCCTGCCCCTAGGTTCATCAGAACCATTTTTTTTTAGATTCCCTATATGTGTTAGCATACGGTATTTGTTTTTCTCTTTCTGACTTACTCTGTATGACAGACTAGGGTGAGAAGGAGACGCAAGAGGGAGGGGATATGGGGATATATGTATATATATAGCTGATTCACTTTGTTATACAGCAGAAAGTAACACAACACTGTAAAGCAATTATACTCCAATAAAGATGTTAAAAAAAAATAAATGAATAAATAAAAGGATACTTTTTAACACTAAAAAAGTAAAATAAAATAGAGACACTTGTTCACTTTAATTTCTTATGCAGAACTTTCTGGCACTAAAACCTGGTTAGAATATATAAAAGTTCAGGTAGTTTTTGTGAAAATAGTTTGAGCACAGAACCATCATGAAAAATGACCAGTGCTACAGAGTCAACAGCTCAAAGTTGTGCCTTCTTTCTTATTTTATACAATGAAGGCTTTTGTTAACTGGTTTCTGGTTCTATTATAACAGTAACCAAGCCAGGGCTATGAGGCTAAGGTGGATGGCTTATCTTTATTTTTTATATATGCTACCTGAGAACCTAAATGTGACCTATTATGAGCTGAATAACTCATTTTAAATTCTGTTTAATTTGTGAATTGCTCTGGATTTCCTCATAGGGATAATATAAGAACATGTGCCTAATAACAAAATAAAGGCTCTTAAGCCTTTTAGATTTGAGTTTTTCTCAGAACATGCTTATAATTCCATAAAATTTTCACAGTTATAAAATAGTAATTTATACTTTTTTTTTTTTTTTTTTTTTTTGCGGTATGCAGGCCTCTCACTGTTGTGGCCTCTCCTGTTGCGGAGCATAGGCTCCAGACGCGCAGGCCCAGCGGCCATGGCTCACGGGCCCAGCCGCTCCGCAGCATGCGGGGTCTTCCCAGACCGGGGCATGAACCCGTGTCCCCTGCATCGGTAGGCGGACTCTCAACCACTGCGCCACCAGGGAAGCCCTAATTTATACATTTTTACATCCAACACCTCTGAGGGGTAAACAATGTTCTGGGAAAAGAGAGTGATATTTGTTCCAAAACTAATGGTCATTCATTCACTCATTTGTTCATTCATTCACTCATTCATTTGTGTATTCATTCATCCATTTGTTCAGTACCTATCATGACAAACATGTACTGGGCATACAAATCTGAATAACACCTAGTGCCTACCCCCAGGATTGGTATTTTAGTACATGTAGAAGATGCTGTCAGTGTTCTGCCATGTTCTCCACTTTCTGAAGGCAAGAAAATGGCCAATTCAAATTAATGACTTGAGTTTTAACTTTTAGCTTTTTAAGCCTGTGATACCCTGACTGAGCCTGTGCATCTGCCTCCTACTCCCAGGCTGTAGGTACCCAGACATCCGCCAACAATAGATGGGGATTCAGTGGATAAACCTCCTCATTTTTCTTATCCCTTGGCTGGGACCACTTCGAGGAGCTTTTTACACTATCTCACAGAGTACCCAACAGGTTTGAGCAGTAGTATCCCCAGGGGTAGCAGACCAGATAGTGCACTTTATTGATTATTCCCATACTTTTCCCACTCCTGCATGTATCTAAAAGTTTTTCCTGGGATCACTTCCCAGAGTGCTTAAATTCTAATCCTTGTCTAAGGGTCTGTTTCTGTGGGAACTCAAACCATGCTAGTATATATCATAATGCTAATAACGATTTTATTTTATTTAATCTTTGCAACAACACAGTGAAATGAATATTTCTTCATTTTGAAAATTTAAAAAAAAAAAAGCAAAAAACTAAGTCTCAGAGTGATCGAGAAAATAACTCAAGGGCAATCCAATTGATTGTGACATATCTGAGATTTTATTCTAGGTGTATCTTGCTCTAAAGGTTACTATCTTCTTGGTATCATCAACATGACAAGTAGCCGTGATAACAGCAGAATATCTAGAGAATAATAACTCTAAGTTAAAAACATAGCCATTAATTTAAATTGGCCATTTTCCATCTGCTTTCAAAGACAGTTTAGTCTAGTCTATGTTTTATCTTTAAAATTTTTTCTTCTTAATTGACAATAATTCAAAGTTTAATTGGGTTTCCTTCCCAAATCACTTGTTTGTAAGGATCTACCCTCCCACGAATAGGTAGTTAGTCACATTCTTGGCATCATAGGACTTTTCTAATAAAAATGACCCCTTTTTGTCCTCCCATGGTACTTGAAATTTTTATTAGTAACTTCACTTTTTAAGGAGTTCTGTGGACCAATTTGCTCCTTTTAACTGAGTTACATAGAGCATATGGAGTATATCTCGTTGCCAAGGGGAACATCATCTTTCATTTCTTTCTCCAGTGTCTACTGTGGTGATTCCCAAACTCTGTTCCATGGAGAGAAAAGAAAATTCATGATGGCAAGAGTTTTCCTTCAATATGTATTTTCAGTTACATATGTAAAGAGGTTTTATAGTTGTTTTTAAATTTTGTGCCACAGCTAAGAATTTCAGGAAGTCACACATGTGATCACATTATGCATATCCCTTAGCAAATAGGCATCATTTATCAACTTTCCTGTAAGTTGTACAATGTCTGTTGGATTAAACTGGAACAAATTATTTATGTATTATGTATTATCTGACAAATTCAGACATACTTGTGATATTATTTTTGCCTTTATTGATAATTTACTGCTGCAATTAATTAGTCTCTGATGAGGGCTTTTCTTCTTTATCCATGTCATGAGTCATATTGAAGTTTCATCATTACTTTAAAAACTCTCTTGATTAAATAAACATGGGTAATATGAATCCAGGTTCTCAGCAATAGCATCTAGCTGTTTCTCATTCCCCACCTACCTCTCAGCCCCATCACCTCCCTGATAGTACTTTCTTGAATATGCTATTTTCTGAATACAGTATACCTTTTCAGTTTTCTGTGCACTTGCTGATGACATTTCCTCTCCTCTGGAATGCTCTCCTTCTCTTCTTCACTTAATAAAATCCTTCACAACCCAATCTGGATATTAATTGCTTCTGAAACCCTCTTTTCCCTGCCAAAGAGTTTTTGTTCTCTCCTTACTCTCATTATATTTGTACATTCCTCTATTACAGTCCTATACATTGTTAATGTATTATTTATTAAAATATCTGTCTCTTTTACTAGGCTAGCTATTCCTAAGTTCAGGCCACTTTTATATTTGTGCTAGTGTTTAGCATAGAAAATGGAAGCTCAAGATAGCCAATAAATGCTTAGGAAATGACTAACTGCACACATTGTATGACCTTTATTTTTCCTCCCTCCTCCTTCCTTTCTTTTCTTCTATCACCATGACACTCATCTGCGTATTTTTATATGTCATATATTCACTGACTACCTACTCTGTAAAAGCCACTGTGTAAATGCTACAGAGGAAACAAAAGTAAAAAAGAAAGACATCGTTTTTGAGTTTAGTGAATTTACATCCTAGTATTAACTATTATTGGACATTGTAACTTGGGCCCTGGAAGGAATATGTATTATATAAAATATTATATTATCTATACATATAGATATATACAATGTATATCTCTGTATTTTTGGATATATATATATATATATATATATATATATTCCAAAAGATTTAGTTGTTTTACTTTGTTATGGCCTAGTTACATTGACTTATAAGAGGTTGTGTCACATAATTACTTTAGGTTCTTGTCATTCTGGATCTGATAGTAATTAGATAGGATGGTGTTATGATTATTTCTTGTTTGACCAAGAGCATGGAGACATGGTTTTTTTATTATGAAAAACTTTAAATGAGAATAGAGAATAGTTGTATTTATCAATCTTAGACATTCCAAGAGTTTTAATTTTTTAAAACTATTCATGTGAAAATTAAATCTTGATAACTTATTTATCCAAATATCTTGAAAATTTAGACTTGAGGGCTTTTCAGCCTGGCTTATTTAATTTATCTCAGCAAAAGAATGTCTCAAAAATGGGTTCTCTATAAGGCCTTGAAAGGGTTCTGCAAATAAAATGTGGGGAGTGCCTTGATCAAACAGGTTTACGCATGGCGGATAAGCTTCAACACACCTCCCCTTGGAAATTCATGTGCTTATTAGCAAAGAGCCCTGAGCTATGAGTCAATGAAGAAACTTAAGTTTATTTCACCTATTTTTTTCCACAAATTCCTTTGACTTCTGAAACTTTTTCTATGTAACATCTAGAAACATTGTTTGTAATTAATATTTTGAAGTCCATGATGACGTTGGTTAGTGAACTGGTTACAATTGGTCGGTACCTTCTTTTTTGTTTTTTTAAAGTCTTTATTGAATTTGTTACAATATTGCTTCTTTTTTTTAATGTTTTTTCATTTTATTGGCCTTGAGGCATGTGGGATCTTAGCTCCCCGACCAGAAATTGAACCCACACCCCTTGTACTGGAAGGCAAAGTCTTAAATACTGGACCACCAGGGAAGTCCCTGGTCGGTACCTTCTGATAAAATGTGATGTGATGGTTCATTCCATTAACGATGATAAATATTCTGACAGATGAAGAAGCAAGAGAAAATATCTGCTTTAGGCTGAACACCTTTTGACCCAGTAAGAAAAACCAAGGGAGAGAGTGAGAATGGAGTACTTTCAAGGTTCAATATAGGATCAAATGGAATCAGAAAAGATGTAAGGCAGAGCTCAGAATCAGTGATCATGAATCAGAGCTGAGAGGAACTGGGAGACGTCATTTAAACAAGGTTCTGAGGAAAAGCCTTCTTTTCCAGATTATGGTCCCTGTTTCCAAGGACAAAGCCACCTTGGAGGTTGGTCTGTCAAAGTGTACAACAGGAATTAGAGCTCCAGGAGGGATATATACATTACTTTATGAACAATGAAGTCCATACTTTCTCAAATCAAAACCACTCTTACGTTCTGTCAGATAACAAAGATCTTTCTGTCTTCCTACCGATAATTTGGGCTTCTCTTTCCCCCCCTAGTTATTTAAAATGTCACAGAGAATTAGGCTACAGATAATGTTTCAACAGTATTGCCATCATTTAATTTATGATGTACTCCAGCTGAAAGTTTCTGAAATTCAAGGCTTTGGGCTTTTATAAAAAATTATTAACACATTATTAATTAATAAAGTCAATATTCTATAAATTTTTTTTCTTTCAACTGTATAAAGTTGTAAAGTATTGGCCATTAAATAGAAATCGTGATGCCTCTTTTTTCAATTGGGACTTTGTCTTTTGTATCTCTGTGATTGCACATACTAGGCACTCCTAAAATAGTTACAGGATTGAAGTCAGTAAATTATGGAATGAAAAAAGTGACCATACACCTACAGTATAAATGAAGAATGTTAGTTTATCTATAGTGTTTTGATGGAGTCACTTATGTTTGCTTTGCTTTGTTTTTTTTGATTCTAAAATGGGTTTATTTATGTATCTGTTTGTTTCCTATTGGCACATATGTATGAGGCTGCAAAGAGATCCACAGTAAAGATACTCTCTACAACCTGCGTCGTATATGATGTAAGGATTTATTAAATAATGGTGACTCTTCTGTGGTTCCTTCCCATACTCAAGCCAATCCATACTGCTTCCTGTGGAGAAGCCACTGGGTGAATAACAAAAATGCTTTTTGATGGTGATGATGAAACCAAAAGACAGACTGCTTCTTAGAAGATAGAGTTTCTAATATTCTTTTATTGACATACTGTTGGAGGAGTAGAAAATTATGATCTTCTGTCTCAGCTAACCTGGAGTTCTTCCCCCAATCAATTCCTTATTCAAACACAAAATGTACTTCTTATGACCCCTCCTCTCTCCTCAACTTCTTGCTCAGGGCAAGGCCAAGGAGCTTTTGAAGTGCTCTGGCTTAGCTGGCTTTTAATCTTGCTTTTTAAAACACCTTCTGTGTCTGGAAATCTGATTCAGTTTAAACAGCGGAGTTATAGTATGCTGCAGCCTAAAATGTATAAATGCGTAGTAAAGACGTCGTGTGGTAAGTGAAATAATAAAATAGCGTTATGAAGAGTGAGTTGATGTGCACACATGAAACCTATTTTTCATGTATTAAATGCTGACTTTAAGTTATTTCAAAATCAAACATGCTTAAAAATAGAAAAGAGTTAAAGGTCACATTATGAAATATCTATAAATTGTTGTCTTTTTGTAAGCTTCACTGATTGGAAGTTTATAAGAAAAATGCCCAGTGATTCAAAAAAAATCAGCTAAGGGCTTCCCTGGTGGCGCAGTGTTTGAGAGTCTGCCTGCCGATGCAGGGGACACGGGCTTGTGCCCCGGTCTGGGAGGATCCCGCGTGCTGCGGAGCGGCTGGGCCCGTGGGCCGTGGCCGCTGGGCCTGCGCGTCCGGAGCCTGTGCTCCGCAACGGGAGAGGCCACAACAGTGAGAGGCCCGCGTACCGCAAAACAAAAACAAAAACAAACAAAAAAAATCAGCTAAAACTATGGACACAGAATATTTTTATATTATGTTACAATTCCCTTTTCTATTATTTTGCACTTAAGCTGAAATTTGTTTTATTTTTAGTGTCATGTATTTTAAGTTTTGCAAGAAGTTTTTTTTTTTTTTTTTTGTGATACGTGGGCCTCTCACTGTTGTGGCCTCTTCCGTTGTGGAGCACAGGCTCCGGACGCGCAGGCTCAGCGGCCATGGCTCACGGGCCCAGCCGCTCCGTGGCATGTGGGATCTTCCTGGACCGGGGCACGAACCCGTGGCCCCTGCATCGGCAGGCAGACTCTCAACCACTGTGCCACCAGGGAAGCCCTGCAAGAATTTTTTAAAAGACATTTGCAATGAATATTTCACTAAAGATCAAGTTCCTGATAGTGTAGAAAAACCTTGAAATAGGTGTTTCTTTTAAGATATCTATAAGCTATTCATTTCTTAATGCAACTTCAGAAAAGTATTATCTCCAATAATAAACATAAAAGTATCCGAAAACTTTCTGCCACTTTGTGATTTCCATTTTATTTGGAATTGTCTTAATCACAAACAAAGTCTGAAGCTATAACAACTGTTGAAAGTTATCACAAATTGGTGTTTTATTATTGGAAGTGGCCCGTCTCATGCTCCCAGAATATGGAGTTTTTAAACTACAGAAGGACATTCCACTAGCTGAGACCCATTCTTATTGTTTACAGTGAACATTGGGTCTACCCTTTGGGCTTGTCACCCGGCGGCGGTTCAAGTAGAATAATGTTCCAAGACCATTTGTTCTTAATGAAAGCAATTTGTTATGAGCTGAGGGGAAAGTGTCCTTTGTCCTTCTGCCAAAGCAGCCTTGCTCTTTGTTTGTTGAGTTTGTTCAGATTAATGGGGATACTACAAGATGCTTTAAGACAAAAAGCATTAGCAGAAAGATACAAAGCATTTTTCTAAAACAATGCCAAACATCAGTGAACAAATCATGTTTTCAGACATCTATTATGAAAACTGCTTATGTTTTCCTATATGTGTCCATAGGACTCCATTATTCATTTGATAAAATGCTTTTTGAGGAATGTTATTTTTTAGGATGATGGTAAGAATTGTATGGATAGAAATAGCATTCGTAAGACCACACAATTTATAATTTATGGTCAGTCCCCTTGGATAAGATGATGACCAGAACATATCACTCCATTTTGTACTTAATAAGTCCTTAATGTTAACATCATTTAGGGGAAACGTGTCCTTGAAGAGCAGCAGGTCAGAAAAATGAAAAGTAAAATATGAAGAAAGATAATGAACCATCTTGGAGAGAAAAACCATGACCAGGCCACATGAGATATTGTTATAGTGAATTTTCAAGTGTTCTAATTACTACATAGACTGAGAAATACATGCGTTTGAAAAGAACTACCACCCGGATACCTTTTTTAGTTAGCATTCTGTACCTTTCAGGGACTTCAGCCCGACAACTCAATCCAGAAAGACTGAGTTTTATCTCTCACTCTTCCTTTTTATGAGCTATGCCTATTATTGTAGATGTTTATTTCAAACACTTTGTCTTCATTTCCTGTAAATTCTGTAACTTTGACCATACATTCCTTCCCAAGGAGTCTATGAAGGGGGCAGAGAATAACACATTTATCTAATTTGGAATTTGAAAAAAAAATTACCCATACTGTTGAGTTTTTATACAGCCTGGTTCTGGACGACAGTGACTCTATAAAAAATAACAAATATTTCTCCATTGAGGAGACTTCTGGACCACGTGTGCACCCTGGAGGAATCACGCTCAACAGGGATACTTACCTTGCTGCCTTTATCATCCCATTTAGGAAATTTTAATTTTTCTCTTTGAAAATTGTAAAGACATCAGTGATTTAGTTATCTGTGGGAAGTTCTGACCAGTTCTCATCTTATGATATTTATATAATGTTATTCAGAGAATTTTTTATTTGTAAACATTTTAGTTTTACAGTTCTTTTTACATCAGATTATCACATTTTACAATACAGACTTACTGCTGGAAACTGAATTGATATATAAGAGAGTCAACATGTGATATTAAATGGAATGTCTCATCCACACATTAAGTACCTACTGTGTTCTCTTTGCACGTTAAAACATTTTCGGTAATTATTAATTTGTCACTGTAAGTGGATGTAATATTGGTTAAAAGTCTTGGTTGGCTGGAACAGAGATAGATGGCTTATGTGCTGCTGTCACAGGGTTTCAGGCTTGCTGCCACAATATGTATTTCAACCTTGATCGAGAAGAAGCAGCATAGATGGTAAGGAGGGAATTCATCATTTTCAGTCATGTGGCTTTTTAATTATAGACCTCTTTGTTGAGGCAATTCACTTGGGTATCAATTAAGATCACCTGTGATGTTGCACTGGCTGCTGAACACATATCTACTAGGAAAAGCACTGAGATGACCATCTGAAAATTGTCATAAACAAAAATGACATGTGGTCACCTGCAAACTGTTATCAATTAGAAATTGGCTGTTACAATAGTGGATGAGGTTTGTTGTGAAATAAATGATTAAATCACACAAAAACAATTTGCTGATCACTTTCTTCATCTGCAGTAGAGATGGCAATATTTTGCCACAAGAATTTTTTTAGGAATAATTGAAAATTGAAATGTAATTTTATGAGCCTTACCTTAGCAAAGTCTTCATAGTAACAACAACAATAATTAAGCATATGCCAGGTAATGAGATAATTGGAAGATGTACTTCCTTGGCTGTAATGTCTATACTAAGAGGTATAATAATATTGCTAAGATTCCATCACCATCCATAAAATACAAACTAATTAATGGATTCAAGCTGCATCTAAGTATTAGCACACATTTGTATTAGAATTAAATTATAAAGTAGATTTATACAAATAATAGATAACAGGCTAGCATTTTTTGTTTAAATTTGAGATACTGTATTTTTGGAGAGTTTGCTCTTGCACTTAAAACCTTAAATAGAGGAGATAAACAAGTGTGAAAGTCTGACTAAAGAAGCTGCAACTAAAGGAGTTTGAGAGACATACAAAGACATTTTGGTCCTGTATGCCTGATACTGATAGACATTGAAAAATACAAAATTCCAACAATATCCTATTTCTTAGTATAGATAGGATTGTTCTCTGAATTCCACATATTGATTAGCTGAATTAATTAGTTGCCTTGGTGCCATTTAGATGCATTTTAAAAGATAAAATATAGCGAGACAAGTAATCCAATAAAATAAAATTTGAATTTATAATTTTCTTTCTTCCTTCTGTCTTTCTTTCCCTCACTTTCTGTCCCACTTTCATTTTTGTCTCCACTTCATTATGCAAATAATTTTAACTGATTGTAATATTAATTTATTATAGACCCTAGAAATCAGAATGAAACCTGATACTTTGAGAATATCAATATGTTTCCATTCATTTTTATATCATACTTAAAAATACTGCTCATATTTCATGCGTATCTGAGCAAATTCTGAGGTACTGAGTTTTAAATGGGGGTGTGGGTGAACATGGGATTGGGCAGAACTCTGTAATTTCTGTAATTTGGAGAACCATTGATTTGCTCTGTTGCTTGTGACTTATTCTGTGGTTCCTGCGTAATTCTAAAATGGTGGCCAGTGGCTGGCTAGCCATGGATAGTCGGCCCAGTGCTCCACTTTGTGGTAGCTGGCTTCGGGTGGGTGGTCAAAGTCAGAGCCCACTCCCATTGATATCTTCATTTTGCCTTCCCTGAACACCTGTGTGCCCAGGAGATGCTTTTCTTAGTCTACTGCCTGGAACAGCACAACAGAGACAAGGTTTTCAGATAATGATTATCTAATTTGCTGTCTGTTCTTTTGACTGCAGGTGGAACAGGAATTGGGAAAACACCAGAATCAAATCTTCTTGAATTTTTAGGTAGGTTTGAACTTCTTTTTTTACTCAAAGGCTGATGCAGAAAGGATAGTAATCCAACAACCTGAAAGAAAAAAAAAAAAAAAATCAAGCCATAGGAATACGGTTATATTCTGATCTTTAAAAAAATGACTATACCTTCTGGATTTGATTCAAGTTTGATTTTATTCTCCCTGGATTTCTGCTATGTTGAATTTACCTGAAGCACACTTATATTTTATGTTTATATTTTTACTGGATTTCTAAGTGACTAGTGGGTCATACATTTTATGATAAAATTTTCCTACACTTGGAAAAGGACATGAGAGCTTATTATTCAAAATCTATTTGAGTCTCTTTTGTAATAACCAGGTTTATTCCCTTCTTTTAGGTCATCCCTTATTCCCAATTGGAATTTTGCTAGAAATAGAGTCTAATTTCTAATTCCCTTAAGAGTTGAAAAGCTGAAGTAGTATGGAAAGGTTTTAGATGCAACTCTAGTATTTCTATAATAAGCATAATTCCACTGGCTTGTTTTGCAAGACTGTTATCAAAGAGCTATTTAATCACTGGATTTTTGAATTGCGGAAAATTTCGTAACAGTTGGCATATTAACAGATAAATGAAATTCTGAATTTGTAGGGTGCTTTCCAGTAGAAAAGTTAAATTCAAAATAACATTGTTAATTATAAAGTAACTTGCAGCTTGTGCTCTATTATACAATTATTATACAATTATTGGTAATAATTTGTTTTAATAAAGAGTTTTATATAGACAGTATTTGTTCTAGCATAGACTTTTGTTGGAAACAGTTATCTTGGTCATCTGAAAAAAATTACCTATTGTGAGTAAAGAATAGTATAGAATAACTTGAAACTTAATTTTTTAAAAATAGATATTGTATATTGTTCTTCCAATGTGCTTTACATATGCAAAATAATATTTTTATGAAATACATGGTAAATATTTGAATCAAAAATGAAGTAATTTTTCTTTATAAAAGTTTGGATATTTTTTCCAGCTTTATTGACATATAATTGACAAAATTATAATATATTTAAAGTGTACAATGCAATGATCTGATAAATGTATACATTGTGAAAGGATTCCCAAAATCAAGTTAATTAACAACACAAGGCTATACTGTTAAGTAAAAAGCAAGAAATGTAAAAGATTTTGGTCTAAATTTTCGGATTCCACCATTATAATGCTATTGGTCAAGCATTATATTATACTAATTATACTATACTAACAAAATTATACTGTATTAACTATGTTAATAGTACAAGAACCTAGGAATTGAAATTTAGAAAACTGTAAAATATGAGCATTTTCTAGCATGAAAATTTAAACAAACTGATGACTAATCAAAGAAGTTTCTAAAATGTCATACATGGACAACGTTAAGTTTAATTTCCAAATTTTATAACTTTCCAGTCTATGCAGTTTGCTAGTCTGAAAGAAACTACAAATTACTCCCTAATTCTCAAATTTTTCACTCTAAAACCTCCTGTACTTAGTTTCTTAATTTATCAAAATTAAGTGACCTGGATGTGAGAAGATAGCTGTTAATGTTTTAATGAGCCTGATATACCACTGTATTCAGAGCTTGCCCCTTTATTGACTTCAAAAGTACAGTTTGGGAGAGTAGGAGGATAGAGAAAAATGAAAGACTGGAGAAGGTTAATAGTGCACATTGATTAGAAGAGACAGGAGAAAATGTTTTGAAGGTATATTCTATCAGAATTTTCAGCTCATTAACAGATAAAGGACCTAGTAATTATAATGGCAAAAAAATTAAATAGAACTTACTATGTGATATATATATTATATATATATGAGGAAGATTTTATTACCACCCCTTTTTCAGATGCAGAAAGGCAAAATAGATGTTAAGTTACTTGCCCCAAACCATCCAGCTAGTAAATGGCAGAGCTGAGCTTTAAACCTAGGAAGTGTGGTTCCAGGGTCTGTGGTCTTCCATATGAATTACTTGTCATACTGCCTTTCTATATAATTTTTTTCCCAATAAT
Organism: Grampus griseus; assembly: GCF_964374135.1. Classification (NCBI taxonomy): domain Eukaryota; kingdom Metazoa; phylum Chordata; class Mammalia; order Artiodactyla; family Delphinidae; genus Grampus; species Grampus griseus. The sequence goes on from NC_139007.1 coordinate 44,076,390, forward strand.
ATAGGCCTGTGAGCCTGGACAATTGGAGAATTTGCTTCAACTATTTAATTTTCTTCTTACTTTGTGTCTAAGCAGAAGGACTTGGAGAGTAACAGGCTGAATGTGGGTACATTCTTATAAGAATGTATTCTTATGTATCCACACTGAGAGAAATCTAGCACATTCTGTACTGGGAGTCACAGCTCTGCCCAAAGTGTCAGGTTGCCTCAGAGGGCTCACATAAGCCCCAGAGCTGTGTAAGGGGCTGTCACTTCACTGGAAGCTTCCCTTACAATGCACAGCACTACAGGAAGTCCTGCCAAGAGCTTGCTGAAGATTCGCAGACCGATGAGCCCTTCTGATCGCAGGTTCCCCATATGCAAAATAAAAGGAATCCATTTGGGATCATGACAGTTAATAACACTTTGACATCTGATGTGATTGAGAGGTTAAGGGTTTGGGCCTTGGAATCCAGAAGACTTAACCAACCAGTTCTTAGTTATATTAAAGTGGTTAAGAATGTACACTTTGGAGCTAAGTTACTTGGGTTCAGACTCCATCCCCACCACTAGCTACTGATGACCTTGGGAAAATTCAATTCACTTTGTATACTCATTTTCCTCATCTGTAAAACAGGTAAAATATTAGTACTACCTCATAGACTTGCTACAGCAACTAAATGAAATATATGCAGAAAATTTCAAATAGTGTCTGGCTTTTGGTAAGCCCTCAATAAATATCTCTCCTAGTACTTACCCTTTTAAGTGTCAGCTTCCTCACCTATGACATGATGATAAAATAGCCCCTGCCTCGCAGAGTTGTTGTGAGGCTTATAGGAGACAATTAATGGAAAGTGCTTCATACAATGGCTGGCATAAATCCAGTGCTTAGTGACTGTGTTATCATTATCAGTTGTCATCCTCTTGGTTTTCTACTTTGCCCTCCTGGACGTGATTACCCTGGTGTCTATACACACCTACCAGTGAGGCTGTTGCTATGTGATTGTGCTACTTTTTTAAGGATGGGATGCAGCGAGATGGGGAGGGCTAGGTTAGGCCAGTTGGGCAGGGAAGGGCTGCCGCCACGATGAAAAGCCCCACCTTCAGGAGCAGGTCTATGATCGATGCTTGTGGTGCTGCCACAAGGGCACACGTGCTGGGTGGAATGAACAGGTGTGTTTGAAAGCCCAGAGCCTGGCGCAAGCAGCGTCAGTGTAGGGTGATCATGTGGCCGACCTGGCCAACACCAGTGATCTCCAGGTCACTTTGCCTTTTGTTTCTCTGAGAATGTTTGGAAATCTGCTGTGGCAGGGCCATGGCCGTCGGCTGTGTTTTAGATACATCATCAAAATTGAACACGTGTGACAGTGTGAGCAGGGAAATGTGGGCAGGCAGGGAACGAAGGACCAAACGTCATACGACTCTTCATGCTCATTATTTCCAGCATAGTCACATGGATAGACCTGGGTAAACTCTTCCTTCCACTGAATTTTTTTTGCTATATGTAAGTATATGCAGGTTAAGTATAAATTTCATTAAAGAATGATATTTTCAAGCAAACATATTAAACATGTTAATTCTCACAATAAAAATCAAGAATTATGATCCTAATTTTATAGATGAGGTTGGGGAAACTCAGGCTCAGGGAGGCTGAGAAACAAACCCAAATCCTAATAGTGAGTAAAAGAACTTGGATTTGAAGCCTGATATATCCTATACTATAGTGTGTATATGTGTGTATGCATGTGTGTGTGTGTGTGTGTGTGTGTGTGACATGTATGGGTAGAGATAAAAATTTCACTACAACTCAGTAATGTAAGAAATAGAACTTACTTTTTATAATTAAATTCAATTTCTCTTTTGAGCCTCCATTTTACCCAGTGGCAGAAATATAATCTTAGTCAACTTTGTACCTTTTTCTTCAGGCTGAATCTAAGTTTTAGGGAGTTTGTCTTGGAATATGGCCAGGGAGGGACATGTCATCCTTAATATTGTATATTCATGAACAGACCTTTATATAGACATCCCTATTCCTATAGAAACCATGTTATTTATCATCTACATCAGATACTTTCCAGAATAAAAGGGGGTGCTGGAAATAACTACACCAAGAGAACAAATATAAGGCAAACCAGATTATGGTCACTATACATTTTGATTCCTTCTGGGTCTCTTCTGGTCTGGAAACTCCAATACTTTTGTGCTGGGACTGGGCCACAGCAAAGGCTGTGTAGAGGGAGCATAGGTCAGTTTCTGGAGGCACTGCAAAGGGGAATGTGGCTGCAGCAGTGTGGAGTGAAGGCAAAAACACATTGCATTAGTCAACTGTGTGTGCCATTTGTCCTTGCTCTGCCACTGTGCCCTGAAATCGTCTGCTCTGAGACCACACCGGGCACTGGGAATCTCTGTGAAGCTGTCCCTGTCTCTGTCTGCTTAGCCCCACATGCATCCCTTCCTTCTCCAGGCTCTTGCTATCTTCCTAAGCTATATGTGGGAAGGACAGTGCAGGTCTCCTCCATTCTCAGGGTGCACAAACATGCCCTGGGTTCATCAAATCAGTAGTAAAGGGAGGTGAACGGCTGCAGCAGAAGACCTCAAACCCCACTGGCTTTGATCTTGGTTACCTCCAGCTTTAATTGAGTGTTTGGTGGGCATCTTTCCACTCACACTGAGATTTAGGTTTCAGGCTCTTTCCATCTTGTGGCTCTCTCATCTTCTAGGGTCTTTTCCAGAAAAGAGACAGAACATGGAGGCCAGCAGAGAGCTTGTAGAAACTAATCGTAGAAGTGGTGTACATTTCTTCTATCCACTTAAACTGGAAGGGGACTGAGAAATGTGATCTAGCAGGGATCAAGAATTAAGAGGGAAAACTTGAGTTTTTGTAAGCATGAGTGTTCTCGGCTAGTTAGCCCCTACCTGTGTCAATCCTTTTGAAAAATTTACTTGTACTGTATTAAAAAATTTTAATTGCTGTCATTGTAGAGAAAAATGTAATGAGTTATTTGTATTTGTAGAATTGAATAGCTAAAACTCGGCTGAAACATTTTGACTGGACTTAATACTTTATGTTCTTGTTTATTTCTAATGTTCACACAAATATGAAGTTGGTAGAACTTAGTGATATTTAAGTCTGTCCTTTGTTTTTTCTTTTACATTCATACGGTTGTGATCCTTTGACTTCCTTGGGGTTATTTGTCTTCAATGGAGAGTTTTAATATTCAACGGTAGCAGTAACAGGAAGAAAAGTTTTGTTTTGTTTCATTTTATTCATTTTGGGATGCTATCTGGGAATGGACTATTTCCCATCCCGGTAGAACTTAAGCACATTGGCTTCGTGTGCCTCAGGCTCACTGGCATTGCTTTTATAAGTTTGGCAAGGCTGGAGTTTTCAAACTGGCAGAACATTCTGGAAGCATTTCCCTGTTTTGAAGTTCTGAACAACTTCTCACACTGAAATGTGGCTGTATTTTTGAACTAATTCATTGGAAAGGAAGTTTATGCATGAGAAGTTCAGAGGATCATTAGTAAAGTCTTACTTAATTGAGTGTCTCAGTATGGAAACTATAACAACGAGAGTCCCCAAAAGAGAGCACAGTCTTGGGAGTAGCTTCTGTAACAGTGGATGTGCATATAATTGTTTAGTATCAGTCGTGGTATAGAAAATTCCTTGAGCCTCCCCGTTCCCATCTTTTCTACTCATATCACAGCCCTGCTATTTTGACTGGAGTTAGGGAATAAGACTTCAAACATCAGCCCATTGATTTTTGAAATCTTGATAGATAGAAAATGGAAAAAATAAAACCAATTCTTTCTCCATATATGTTCTTATAAAAAGATAGATATTTGAATTCATCTTTGAAGCAGACTTTTTGTTTGCCTGTTTTGGAAAAACCATCTAGATTGTCCCTTTTGTTTCGCAGATATAAAAAACACCCATTCACTGGTCTTGAGGAAAACTGTAGAAATCTGAACGGTTGTTTTTAGATAGAGCAGCTAAGAATTCTGATTAATAATTTAAGCTGTGTGTGTACATTGAAAACTAGTATGTTGCTTCTTACGTGAGGGGGATTGTTTTCCCCTGTCGATGGATTTGAATTGTTCTTGGCCTATAAAATAGAACACAGTTTGTGGAGTTGCGACCTAGTTGAGCAGTAGATTACAGGAGATGGTGAGCTAAGGTGAAGGAACTGCAGAAGGCTTTTGACTTGGTCATTAAGAGAGGCTTTAAAAAAAGGAAATGAACTGTTCTTTGTGAACCTGAGCTGAGATATTTTTGTAGATGCCATAGTTGCGATGTTAATAACAAAAAACTCAGAAAGTTTTGATTTTGGATTAGTCATACTCAGCATCATACCTGCTTGCAAATTGTTCAACTCTTTTGAGTTTATCTCTTTTTTTGAAATAACTTGTCAAAGGTGACCAAATACACTAATGTTTTTATTAGTAATCTCTGTTTCTAAAGCAGGACTTTTCAACCTTGACAATATTTACATTTTTAGGATCAGTATTTCTTTGTTGTGGGAGGCTATCCCACACACTGTAGGATGTTAAGCAGTATTTATGGTCTCTATCGACCAGATGCCAGTAGCACCCCCTCACTCAGTTGTGACAGCTGAATATGTCCCCAGTCGTTGCAAAATGTTGCCTAGAGAGCAAAATTGTCCCTGGCATAGAACCGCGGGTCTAAAGCCACCATTCCATTCCTTCAAAGCCTTCTAAATTGTCCCAGGTGATGACAGTCTTACCATCTCTGACATTTAATCTAATGCTACATGTTTTAGAGTTTTAATTATGTCAGTACTTCATTTCTGTTACCAGTTTCTACATTAATTATTATTATTATGAATTGAATGTTTATGTCCCTCCAAAATTCATACATTGAATCCCTAATCCCCAATATTATGGTATTTGGAGATGGGGCCTTTGGGAAGTAATTAGATTTAGATTAGGTCATGGAGGTGGGGACCTCAGAATGAAATTAGTGGCCCTTAGAAGAAGAAGAATATAGGGGAAAGGCAATTTGAGGACATAGCAAAGAAGTAGGCATCTGCAAGCCAAGAAGGGAGCTCTCATTAGGAACTGAATCAGCTGGCACCTTGATTGTGGACTTCCCAGCCTCCAGAACTATAACAAGTAAATCTCTGTTGTTAAACCATCCAGTCTATGATATTTCATGATGTCAGCCTGAGCTACCTAGGATGGCTGTCTTTCACCATTATCCTAAGTAACAGCACAAAAATTTTAAAAGTCATGTTGCTTATAACAACGTAAGTTTATTTCTCACTCATGTTACGTGTTAGCCGAGGCAGCTGTGAGTTATTTGTGTGTCATGTGTCTTCTTCATGCCAAGATGCAGACCGTATTGCCAGTCATGATTTGGAACATGATCTCCTCAAAGCAGAAGGAAAAGTGTGAATGCTGAACTATGTGATGGCTCAAATTTCTGCTAGGATATCAAATACTTGAGATCTGCTATGCCAAGGCAAGTCGTATGGTCAAGCCTGAAGTCAGTCATGTGGGAAAACTTACCTGCATAGGGGGACATTGCAAGTTAAGACAGTAAATAATTGAGAACAATGATACAATGTAAAATGAATGGCATCATTTTGGGAGGTTCTAGGGTAACACTTCATCCTCTGGGCAGGAAGTACAATTTCCCCTCCAGGATGTGGACTTTTCCATTACCAATTTATCATTCTGTAAAGGGGTAGCTCTTGAGAAAAAACTGAGACTGGGGATGCAGGACTTACGCTGGAGGGCAGGAGAAAACACTTCTTTCACACAGGCATCACAGCGTTTGGTTCTGAACCCCAAGGCATACTACTTTAATGTGAATAAGTAGCTCCAAAGGGATTGACAGGAACTCAGCAGAGCTTCTCAGAAGGAAACTGTGAGCAAATCTGACCTGGGTACCATGAGAATGATCTCATCAAATAGCAGCTGTAAGTAGCTTTCTATATCATGCTGTATTCCCTACACCTTCAAGTAGCACTCTAAAATGTTACAGGATGTGCTGTGGCTGTGCTGCTTTAGGGCAAGTGTGGACAAACTCTATAAAAGGCAAGATGGTAAGTTTTTTAATGTTGGTGGGCCATAAAGTCTCTGATTCAACTGTTCAACTCTGCTACTGTAGCATGAAAGCAGCCATAGGTGACACTAAAACAACTGTGTGTGTCTATGTTCCAATAAAACTTTATTTATAAAAACAGGTATCAGGGCTGGAGGACTCTATTTTGCTGTCCCCTAATTTAGAGGAAAAGATTGTTTTGTGCTTAAGATAATGTGATAAATGGACACTTGACACCCACCCTACAGTATAATCTCTTCTCCAAAGCCAGAAGAACTGTAGGAGGTGATCAGAGGAGAGGCACTGCGGTGCTCATATAGGGAGGCCACAGGAGGGCAAATGAAGCACCAAACGTCCAAGGACCCCCACCCCCCACCCCCGGCCGTAGATATACCAGAGAGTGTGGAAAACAGACCCTGACACAGTGATATTGTTACTAACCCTCCTGAGTGGGCCTCCAACAAGGATCCTCCTGCCTAGTTTCGTTTTGAGTCAATAGAATGAGATCGAGTTTGGTTCAAAGGCAAAGGAAAGTTTTATTCTTTTTTTTTTTTAAGACTCCGCACTCCCAAGGCAGGAAGCCTGGGCTCGATCCCTGAAAGTTTTATTCTTTGATCAGAGAATGGAGAGCTGCCAGCTCTTGCCCTAGAGCACACACTCCCCTACAGGCCGTGGGTGGAGCTGCTTTATAGGATCTCCTGGGCTTCAGCGGGGGAGGGGGCGGAGTTCTCGAAGGGGCGTTGCTCACGCTCCAGATCACAGTGCCAGGCGCAGTATCTCTGCACCTGGCCGCCCGCTGAGCTGAGGCATCAGCGCAGCTGTTTCGCACTGGGAACCCTGGTCTGAAGTGCCCGGTGTGAGGCCTCTACATGCGGCACCCTGTGAGCAAGTGAAGCTAGACAAAGTGCAAAGGAAAAGAAAAAAACAGGTTAGACTTAATTTTGATGCCCAGATTCTGTTTTTATTTCCTGGGATTTTTTTTTTTTTTTTTTTTTTTTGCGGTACGCGGGCCTCTCACTGTTGTGGCCTCTCCCGTTGCAGAGCACAGGCTCCGGACTCGCAGGCTCAGCGGCCATGGCTCACAGGCCCAGCCGCTCCGCGGCATGTGGGATCTTCCCAGACCGGGGCACGAACCCGTGTCCCCTGCATCGGCAGGCGGACTCTCAACCACTGTGCCACCAGAGAAGCCCTCCTGGGAATTTTTAATGGGCTTTGCTGGTGGAAAATCCCTCCTCGGTCTTTTGTTCTGTTCCGCGTTCTTGAGGGGCGCCGAGGGGCGATGGTCCAGCTTCCGTAACTTCTTTCTGCTGACATGGGGCATTGTCACAACCCCAGGGAGAGGAGTGGAACTTCTCCCCAGCTGCTTTTAGATATGGTTGTCGCCTGGCCTTGGCCCTAACTGTTCGTATCCCTGAGTGATCACCATTTGTCTAACATTTTGGAGAAAAAGAACACCAGACAATTTAAGATACATGGCCCAAATATTAGCAAGAGAATAATGGTCACATGTCAAATTTTCCTAGAAATGAAGGTATCTAGGTCTTTTGCCTGCAGGCAAAAGTGTGCTGTGATGTTGAGGCTCACTGTGCTGGCCTGAATATTTCTGGTTGCACTTCTGTTGTTTTTTGGAAGAGAAGCTTCAGGTCAGAGAGAGGTTCACATGAGTAGTCAAGGGGGTTCCTTGCCCCAGGTTGTCTCTCTGGAGTTGGGGGCTTGGGGCCCTCTTCACTTGAGTCTGATGTACCCACAGAGTGATCCCCTGCAGCTTTGGGAAGAATGAGTGGTTAGGATCACCAAGTGGGGTCTGTTCCCCTTAGGAGTGAGCTAATTTTGTGGGCTGCCGGTTTTCCAGGGTTTTAGGTTCACCAGGTCTCCTGGCCAGAAGGGGTGGGGGGCCAGGTCAGTGGGTGTGGGCAGCACCTGGTTACCACATGCCATGAGAGCTTTCATAATTTCTCCTACCTGGAGGGCACACTTGAGTTGTTCTATCTCAAGGGTATTAAGGTATCTCTTCTCTCTGGTTTAGGGAATGGGTCTACCATACATGAGTTCAAATTCACTTAACTTTAACTTATCCCTTGGGACTTACATCAGGCAGAGCAGAGCAATCAGAAGCAACTTAATCCAATTTTCTCGAGTTTCCTGACATAGGTTGTCTAAGGCCCCTTTCAAGGTCTGATTGAATCTCTCTACTTTCCCTGACGACTGGGGTCTCCAGGTTGAGTGCAAGGTCCATTTTATGCTCAGGGCCCTCGTTATCCCCTTCGTCACGTGAGACACAAATCCTGGACCATTATCAATTTGTAGGGATCCTGGGAGCCCAAATCTGGGGATTATTTCTTCCAGTAATGCTCTAACCACTTCAGTTGCTGTTTCAGTTCTAGCAGGGAGTGCTTCTATCCACCTAGAAAATGCGTCTACTAGCACTGAGATACCTGAAATTGCCTGGTACTCTCGGCATGACAGTGAAATCAATCTGCCAGCCTTCCCCAGGATATGTCCCTGTGGTCTGAATGGGCCTTATCTGGGGCCTTTTGGGGGTCTGGTGTTGGAGTTGTTCATTGTACAGATGCGACATGTCTCAACTATCTGACTGATTATACTTTTCATGCCAGAAGTTACCATGACCTCAACTAACCTATTATATAGGACTTCCCTCCTGTAGTGAGTTCCTTGATGAGCCTCCCTGATGGCTTGACAGGATGCAGTTTGGGGAAAGAAGTATTGCCCATGTTCATTAACTAACCACCCATGGTCTCCTAGATCTCTACTGAAGCCCCGTTTTAGGGCTTTATCTAATTCTTCCTTTGTGTAGATTGGGGAATAATTGGATGGATCTGGCCTTAGAGGCATGAGGGATAGTTGCCAAGTTACTGGTTCTAGGGCCACCCTTTGGGCAGTTGTGTCTGCCTGTTGTTTCCCTTTATTACCTCTGCATCCCCCTTTTGGTGACCCCTGCAATGAGTCCCTGACACCTTTTTGGTAGCTGTATTGTTTTTAAAGCTTCAACATGCTTATGCCATGTTTCACCTGTTCATTCTCTGCAATGAGCATACCTCTTTCTGAAACCGCTAAGTGGCATCTCGGTGGGCTCTGAGGAGCTCCAGTTCTTTATGTCTCAGCACAGAAAGAATTCAGCGAGAGGCAAAGTGATAGATCAGAAGTGATTTATTAGAATAGGGCGCTTGTGAGACTTACAAGTGGGTGGACGAGAGGGTGCTGTGACCCGAGAAGTTAGTAGGCAACAATTTTATAATCAAAGGAAATGTGGGGAGGGGGAAAGGACCCCTTCTTCCTCATTCTTGAGTAGACCTCAAGCTTCCATCATCAGCTCCTCTTCCAGGTTGGGCAGGGGAGTTTTCTTGTCCCTTCGTGGTCAAACTAGGACTGTCACAGTACTATGGAAAAATTATTTCAGGTCTCAGTACAGTGAGGGTCTTTCACTTTGACATGTCACCTTTCCATAAATCATCGTTTTTTTATGTGCAGAGAGCATGTCCTAGGGGTCATTAACTTACTGACTCACTGGGCAGGATGTGGGTCTCATGCCACCGTTGTTTTATTGTTTTGGGGCATGTCTCATGCTTCTGTTGCATGGTTTTGTTGCTAAGCAGGCCTGCTTGGTTTTGTGGTTAAGCAAACCTGCTTTCTTGAGTGATCATTAACTTAAAGAGATCTCCCATACTTTTTTCTTTACTTACAGTCCCCTAGTGGGATTAACTATTTAATTACCTACTTTTTATTCTGTCCCTATCATTTTCTTCCAAATAGCCCCATGTGTGTAGGATGACATATGCATACTGGGAATCCATGTAAACAGTTAATATCTTTCCTGTCCTGGGCTCTAAGGCTCAGGTGAGGGCTGTCAGCTTGGACTTTTGGGATGAAGTCCCTGGGGGTAAGCTTCATGCTTCTATGACTTGGGTCAGGGAGGTTACTGTGTATCCTGCCAGCCTTTCCCCCTCTCTCATAAAACTACTGTGGACCTTTCTTCTTCTTCAGGAAGAGGCTCACTCCCTAGGTCAGGGCAACTGATCACTTCCTAGATCGTGTCTATGGTTGCTATACAGTCATGCTCCAGGGGCCCCATTTCTGTGGGTAACAGGGTGGCAGGATCTAGCGTGTGATAGGATTTTATGGTAACCGCTGGGGTGTCTTAAAAGCATAGCATGAACTTGAATCAACCTTTAGGGGATAGCCATTCTGTTCCCTTAGAACTTACTAAAACTTGAACCTGGTGTGAAGTCCTTATAGTGATTGGCTGACCAAATGTTAACGTTTCAGCCTTCTTCAGCAGGGTTGTAGTAGCTGCTACTGCCTGTAGGCAAGGAGGCCACCCTTAGTGGTTTGAGCTAATTGTTTAAAGAAATAAGCAACCACCCAAATAAGGGGTTCCAGTTTTTGAGCTCATACCCCAAGGGTGATTCCCCTTCTCTCTTGAGTGTAAAGGTCAAAGGGTTTAGCTAAATCTGGGAGGGCCAGGTCAGGGGCCTGAAGTAATAGCTTTTCCAATTCTTGAAATGCCCTTTTACATTCTGAATTCCATTCAAAAGGATCATCAGTCTTTCAACTTTTTATATAGAGGCCTAGCTACTAGACCATAGTTAAGGATACAGATGCAGCAAAACCTAGCCATCCCCAGGAACCCCCTAAGCTGTCTTCTCGTTTTAGGCGGGTCTCAACAAGGGTCCTCCTGCTTAGTGTTTGAGCCAATAGACGAGACTAAGTTCAGTTCGGTACAGAAGCAAAGGAGAGCTTTATGCTTTGATTGGAGAATGGAGAGGTGCGAGCTCGTGGTCTAGAGCATGTACTCTCCCTGACACATCACGGGCAGGGTTGCTTTATAGGGGTCTTGTCAGCAGCTGGAGGCGGTGAGCTCTTGCCGGGCAGGTGCAGCTGTGCTGCTCACAGCTCCGGATCCACAGCTCCCAGCGCAGCGTCTCTGCACAAGGCCCACTGCTGCCATCTTGAATTGTAGTGTTGTGCAGAGTGGTTCTACACTACACATGGCCTGCCAGCTGAGGTGTCAGCACAGCCCTTTCACACTAGGAGCTCGGGTCTGAAGTGCCAGGTGTGAAGCCTCTGCACGGGGAACCCAGTGAAGTGAAACTAGACAAAGCACAAAGTAAAAGAAGAAAAATAGGTTAGACCTTATTTTATTACCCAGATTCTATTTTTATTTCCTGGGACTTGATAATGGGCCTTGCTGGTGGCAATATCACTTTGAATTTGGGAAATATACTCCTTTTCTAGTGTGTTTGATGTACCATAATCTTTTTTCTATGTAGTTCTACCGAAACTAAAATGTTATGAAATATTTGAATTTTTTTTTATCCTTCCAAAGTCCTAACACTATGCACGGATGGTGATCTACATGGTGTTTTTAATCTGGAATTATCAATCATCATCATCATTGGTCCATGTAATTAGCCAGACTGTTTAGTTAATAAATAGATCCACAGGTATTTACATTGTTGCCTCCATGTGCCTAGCATAATGCAAGACCTTATAGGACACGTAAAAGCAAAAAGCATAATCTGGGTTGGGAAATTGAGTGCGGAAGACAGTTCAGGGCAGAAGCCCTAAATTTGAGTGAGCTAGTTAGTAGGGAGTGAGTGGTGACATCCTGTTGGTGGATAGTTTATTTCAGGATGTTCCAAGGGTTGGTTAGGTCCCAGCTACCACCGTTACTGAGGAAAGGGCTGCTCCTGCATTCTTGCCACGCTCACAGACGGCCACATTGCTGGAAGAGACTGAGCCAGACCTTTGTGTTTCCTGCAAAAACATGTGGGGGGCAGCGGTGGTTGACATTGGCCTTATGCTTCTTTTAATACTGTGTCTGTTTTATGTTTGTTTGTTTAACTGTGTTTTGCCTGTTAACATTATTCAACTTTCTCTTGGGAACTTGACTTCTTCCTCAGAACTGAAGTTTCCCCCGGTTAATTGAGTCACTGGCTAGGTCCTAATGTTTTGCTGCTGGACTTCCCTGAGTCTAATACATTCAACTGACCATTGAAGGACCTTTTGGAACACAACCAATTCCTAGGTTGGGGACTACTTGTCTCTAGATAATTGCCTCTTTTCCTTATTTTCCTGTGTAGAAAAAGGATCAGTAAGATGAAGAGCTGTACTGTGAGGTTTCTATTCCTGCTTTCCTATAAAATAAAATAATTTAGGGGCTTCCCTGGTGGCGCAGTGGTTGAGAGTCCGCCTGCCAATGCAGGGGATGCGGGTTCGTGCCCCAGTCCAGGAAGATCCCACATGCCGCGGAGCGGCTGGGCCCATGAGCCATGGCCGCTGAGCCTGTGCGTCCGGAGCCTGTGCTCCACAACGGGAGAGGCCACAATAGTGAGAGACCCGCGTACCGCAAAAAAAAAAAAAAAAAAAAAAAAAAAATTTAAAATGATTGAACTGTTGAATTACATTTTTGAGATAGATAAGCCTCTTAAAACTTTCTGGTCCATCTTTTAGAATTGAACTAATAACCATAATGATTTCAGATTTTAAAAATAATCAAACGAAAAGGTTACAGTAATTTTGTTTGTTACGTGCCATCTCACAGCCCTTGAATTTTTTTCATTGCTGGACCAGAGAATCCATTAAATATAGTCAGAATTATAAAGTTCATAAAACACGCTAAAAAATTCAATATATGCTCAATAGAGTTCATAATTAGTAGTTGTAGAGATTGTGATTTTAGGCTTTTAATATTATTTTATAAACTATGAAGCTAAAAACAGGACAAGATCATGCAACTTCAGTTTTAGTGCACATTACTTGAATGACAGTAGCTTCCAAAATTTTTTGTACGCTGACAACAGGGAATAAAATTTCCAAGTACTACACATTTAGAATACTATTATAAAATATTTTGCACATCTTAAATCATAGTTGTATAAAATTGGAATATGTACTTTGCTGTTTATTTTTTACCAACTAAGTGTTGTAACAGTTAAAAAAGCAGATTTAAAGGTATCATCTCACACCAGTCAGGATGGGCATCATCAAAAGATCTATAAACTGGGCTTTCCTGGTGGCGCAGTGGTTGAGAGTCCTCCTGCCAATGCAGGGGACACGGGTTCGTGCCCCGGTCCGGGAAGATCCCACGTGCCGCGGAGCGGTAGGCCCGTGAGCCATGGCCGCTGAGCCTGTGCGTCCAGAGCCTGTGCTCCACAATGGGAGAGGCCACAACAGTGAGAGGCCAGTGAACCCAAAAAAAAAAAAAAAAAAGATCTATAAACAATAAATGCTGGAGAGGGTGTGGAGAAAAGGGAATCCTCCTACACTCTTGGTGGGAATGTAAATTGGTACAGCCACTTATGGAGAGCTTTCTGGAGATTCCTTAAAAAACTAAAAATAGAATTACCATATGACCCAGCAATCCCACTCCTTGGCATATACCCGGAGAAAACCATAATTCAAAAAGATACATACACTCCAATGTTCACTACAGCACTACTATTTACAATAGCCAGGACATGGAAGCAACCTAAATGTCCATTGACAGAGGAATGGAATATTACTCAGCCATAAAAAAGAACAAATTAATGCCATTTGCAGCAACATGGATGGACCTAGAGATTGTCATACTGAGTGAAGTAAGTCAGACAGAGAAAGACAAATATCATATGATATCACTTACATGTGGAATCTTAAAAAATGGTACAAATGAACTTACTTACAAAACAAATAGAGTCACCGATATAGAAAACAAACTTGTGGTTACCAGGAGAGGAAGCTGGGAGAGGGTGAGGGATAAATTGGGAGACTGGGATTGACATATACATACTACTATATATAAAATAGATAACTAATAAGGACCTACGGGATAGCACAGAGAACTCAGTACTCTGTAATGACCTATATGGGAAAAGACTCTAAAAAAGAATGGATATATGTATACGTATAACTGATTCACTTTGCGGTACAGTAGAAACTAACACAACATGGTAAATCAACTATACTCTAATAAAAATTTTTAAAAAAAGAATATGGCCAATCAAGTATAAGAAAAAAATGAAGTTATATATTCTCAAGGATTTTCATGTAAAGATATGGTCTTTTAAAAAATCCTCGTAACCCAAGTTCTTTTAATCAATCTTTTTTCCAAAGATGAAATCTACATTACTGTACATTATGTTAAAAGTTCATAAGCTCTTGTAGGATTGGAGCAGATCCTTCTACAACAGACCATTATAGAATTTTCAGTTCAAGAGACAATGTACCCCCCTAGCCTTTACCTCTATGGCTTCCTCATCCCTACGTAAACTATACAATATCCACCCTAATGGGCACTTAGCCACATGTTACCTGAACTTCCGTTAAAAGCACTCCTTTTTGGCTCATAGAGACCCCAAGTTATTACCAAAATCAAACGGATAACTAAAAGTAAATATCTTACTTTGATACCCATTATTTTTAGCACACACTTTAAATTAATTCAGATCAAAGAGAAGGAATTTATCTGTTGCTCTTCTGAAGATACTCATTTATTGTCAATGACTGTGCTAAGAGATATTAAAAGTATAATGCGATGCTATTAAGTACCTCTAGTACACCTAGTGAGAGCAAGATACTTTTTCCTTATAGATTTATAAAAATAGTTTAGAGGTTGTGAGACATGGTCTTTTTTCTGGCATTATTCTGAGGGTTTCTGCGAGGGTGTTTTTGGATCAGATTAACATTTAAATCAGTAAACTGAATACTGAAGATTGCCCTCCCTAATGTGGGTGGGCCTCATTCAATCAGATGAAGACCTGAATAGAACCAAAAGTCTGACTTTCCCCTAAATAAGAGAATTCTTCTTGCCTGATTGCCTTCAAACTGGGACACTGGCTTTCTTCCTGCTTTTAGATTCAAAATGAATCATGGGCTTTTCCTGGATCTTGAGCCTGCTGGCCTTAGGACTGGAACTAAGCCACTGACTCTCCTAGATCTATAGCTTGCCAACCCACCCTGCAGACCTTGGCATTTGCCAGCCTCCCTAGTTGTGTGAACCAATTCCTTATAAAAAATATTTTAGCTCACACATACCAGATATACACACACACACACACATACATACATACATACATATTTGTTCTGTTTTTCTGAAAAACCCTGACTAATATACCTATTCTAAGTCATGAAGGCATTCTCCTATGTTTTCTTGTAGAAGTTTAGGAATCTAGCTTTTACATTTAAGTCTATGATTTATTTCTGATGAATTCATAGGTATGGAGTAGAGTGGAAGTTGATCTTCATTTTTTGTTTTCCTCCATGAGTACATTCAATTGTTTCAGCACCATTTCTTTAAAAAGCTTTTCTTTCCCCATTAAAATGATTTGGTAAATTGGTCAAAAATCAATTGTCGGGCTTCCCTGGTGGCACAGTGGTTGAGAGTCCGCCTGCCGATGCAGGGGACACGGGTTCGTGCCCCGGTCCGGGAAGATCCCACATACCGCGGAGCAGCTGGGCCCGTGAGCCATGGCCACTGAGCCTGCACGTCTGGAGCCTGTGCTCCACAATGGGAGAGGCCCGCATACCGCAAAAAAAAAAAAAAAAATCAATTGTCTGTATAGATGTGCAACTATTATGAACTCTGTTGTATTCCACTGATCTTTATTTTTCCCTATGCTATTACCACATTGTCTTAAAACTATAGGTTTAAAGTAAGCCTTGTAATCACATATAGAAAGTCCTCCAAATTTGTTCATCTTTTTCAAAATTGTTTTGACAATTCTAGATACTTTGAATTTCCATACAAATTTTAGAGTGAATTTGTCCATTTCAAACAAAAAGTCTGTAGAATTCTGCTGGTATTGCATTGAATCTGAAGATCAATTTTGGGAAAATGTACATGTTAACATTATTGAGTCTTACAACCTATTAGCGTGTAATATTTATATTTTCATTAATTATTATTTTCAATATTTAAAAATTTTAAACACACATCTTTGGTTAGATTTGCTTCTAGATATTTGATATTTTCTGATTTTTATTCTACTTTTCACTTAATGTATATTATAATCCACAAATAATTCATATCAGAGGAGAAAGAAAAGTAAATGACAAAACAAATAAAATCTCTATCTGATAACTTGCACCTGGGACCATCTCAATGTCTATTTCAGTTGAGTTTTTCCTCTATTTTACTGTAAATCATATTTTTATACTTATTTGTGAGTCATGTACTTTTTCATTATATGCTGGACATTGTGTGTAAAATAGAGACTGAAATAAATATTTACAGCTAGTAAAAGCTTTGTTCCTTCTTTGGTCAGGCTGTTAGTGTGGGGAGCTGAATTGATCTAATAGAAATTTGATTTGAGTTTGGACTTTGATGCAGCTCTAGTTTTAGTTTACAACTGGTTTCAAATTTTTAGAGTCAGGACTTTTCCTTTATCAGGGATTGAGATCTCAGCATGCCAAGTCTTTAGCAATCTCTTTATGCTTTACAACTTAGGTGACAACTTTCTGAATTGTGGGATCTCTTTCTTCTCTCTTTCTCTCTCTCTCTCTCTCTCTCTGCTTTAAATTCTGGCCGTCAGATTTCAGTCACTGAGGTGTTCTTGTTTTCTAATCCCATCTCTGGCTTTCTAAACAATGAAATGTTTTTCCATTCTATTGACATTTCCACAGCTTTCTGAGAGCCTCTGTAGTGCATTCCGTAACAGCCTGGAGTGCATAAGATGAATTTCTCTCAACATCCTGCCCTGTCACCAGTCTCCAGCAAGTCCTAGTCTTACTTGTGGGAAAGGCCCATTTCTAGGGAATGGGGCACTCTGTCAGCTTTCCCAGACTTTCTTGCATTACAATTACTCATATGCTCACTGAAGACTCATGAAGAAGGGTTAATGAGTGAGTGTAGATTCCAGGTGGCAGGGCTCCTAAGGATTTCAGTCCATGACTACAGCCTCCATGTGGCCATTAAAAGTTCATTAAATTTTAACTGGCTTCTCCTTACTGCTGTTCAGGTAGTTTTGATGAAAGCAATGGCAGGTGCCTTCTCTCTTAGAAGAGTTCATGAATTTCTGGAATTTAACTCATTCATGTTCTTTGTGACCTTGGCTTTCTGGTGGGTTTAAAAAGATAAAAATATAATAGTGAGGCTTATCTGACTTGTTCTCATTATTAGTATGGGAGCAAGTTTTTTTAACTGGAAGCAAGAGTCCAAAATATGCATATGCATGTTGCTTTTAATTCACTGGTGTTGCAAATAATAGATACAGAAAAGCGTTGAGTTCTTTAGTGACATGAAGTTGTTCCTACAGCTGAAAACAACTTCTTTGATCTTATGCTGTCCTGTTTTTGATTTATCTGTCACTGATTAATGGTGATATTAAGATCATTCTAAATGTGAAAAGAGTAATTCTTTGGCAACCTAACATGAACTTTCAATTTTAGTCAGGGAAACCTTGGTTTATATGTCCCAGGACTGAATAAAAGAAAGGCTAAGATGCTTTTTTATTATCTGGCTGTGTGTCTGTAGCCCAGTTTAGCTGTGTCCTTCAGAGATGAACATGAAGCTATCACTCCTTGTCCATACTTAAAAGTGATTTCCCCGAGTGTACATTTTTGGGTGAGTAGAAACTTGTCCTTTGGTTAGGAAGTCTAGTGTGATAATGAGTGTAGTTCCACCCTTCAAGGTCCCTGAACATCCAATCTGCTGATAATCCACTATCCATTCCCCTACCTCCTGTTTCTCGAAGGTCGATATTTAAGAGTATCTCTCTAATTTTCTCACATTTCCGTGCTCTACCGTTGAGACACTGTAATAATAGTTTAGTGGTTAAAAGTTTGGGCTCTGATGCCTGATGGCTTTGATTAAATCTTAATCACACATCCTCTGTTGTGTAACTTGGGCATGCTACTTAATCTCTCTGTGCCTTGGTTTTCACATCTGTCACTTGAAAAAAAGTTATGATATGTATCTCACACAGTTATTTTGAATATTAATTTGGTCAATTCATGAAAAACCTTAGAACTGTGCAAGGCACATAGTTAGCCTTAAATGTTAGCTATTATTTTATAATATTTATTGAGCACATTCAAATGGCCAGGTGGTGTGCTAAACAATTTTCAAGCATTATCTCACTTAAGAATTCCCCCAATTCCTGTGAGAGCAGTATTATTATTTCCACTTTGCTGATGAAGAAGCTCAGGCTTAAAGAGATTAGGCTGCACAATCTGTAAGGTGAAGCCAGAAGTTAAGGCCAGATCTTTTTAATTCCAGAGCCACACGCTAACCATGGTCTTGCTAACTCCTATTTCGCGTGTCATTTCTCATGAAGTATGTTACAGAATTCACCTGCATAAAATGTTGCAGGGTTTTAATATCTCAGTGGAGAAATTGCTTAGGAATCCAGAAGCTCTTGATTCTGGGACCACATACCTACTATTCTCAAGAGTAAACTTACAATGTTCCTATTCTACCAACATCTTCAAAAGCTATAGGAACGAACCTAAGAGGTACTCAGTATCAAGTAACATCACCAACACTCACAATAGCTAATATTAATAACTCATAATGTCCCTGAAGCTGTGTGAAATAATTTAAATTCATTATGTCATTTTCTCTTTGGGACAAATCTATTTAAAAAGGTATTTCTGCTCTTAAGTACAGTTGAGGGAATTAAGGTCTGATTGGGGTTGAATTACTTGTCCAGGGTGATACAACTAGAAATAAGTAGAGATAGGAATTGCTCCTTGGTCTTCTTGTCTCCAGGGTACATATTTCTAGTGACTCTGTATGCGGTGACCAACTGCCCTAGTGTGCCAAGGACTGAAGGGTTTCTTAGAATGTGGGACATTCAGTCCCATATCTCCCACCCCAGATGGCTTTACTAAAACTGGGGTGGATCCAGGGAAACCACAATACTGCCTGTTGTTTTCCATGAAAACTGCTCCAGAATTACCTGTATAAAGATCCTGGGGCTAGAAGGATCGGAGTATAGGACATGGTGATGGTCCTGTACAGTTTCATGGTATGATGACATTGCAAGAGGTGTTTAAGGCTTTCATGATATTCTGGGCTCTTAACACCTTCTTCTTGATGCTGCTAAAAGAAACTGGAATAGTCTGAGAAAATCAGAAAGTCCTGAAATCTCTGGCAAATCTAGAAAAAAAACTGCAGGGTGCACAATATTCCATCAGTTCTGAATTTTTTATGGCATAAAACTTCCTTTACTATCTTACAGACGTTTTTTCCTTCAGTACCAGGGTAAAGAACCCAGTCATATTAAGGGGGAATTTTACCTTCCTCAGGCAGAAGAAACCACACGTGAGGAGTCAGCTGTGCCTCAGCAGCAGGTCAATAAGGAAAGCCAGAGTAATCTATGGGGGTCAGTAAATAGATCATAAGAGACAGCTAGGAGAGAGGCTTTTATTTGCTATTCTGGAAAATGTAAAAGAAAAATTACCTGATCATGATTTATTGGGGGCATTAGGGAATCAGCAATTGTCAGTTCTGCTGAAGGGAAGCGACTTAAGTAGACTGACAGGTGGGAGCCCTTTCAGGGTCTTTGTGCAAAGAGTATGAGGAAGGAAAAAAATGAAGGCTCACACTACACAGAAATAGAGTTCTAAGTAGAGCTCTTTTCTCAAGGCTGGGGGTTCTTATCGGTGATTTGAAATCAGAACCTGATCGAAATGCATCAAAGCGATTCCAGAAGGATGACACAATATTTTTCCTCCCCAGATGGCTTTACTTCTCCCTTCCTATAATTTAAAGAAGTACCTATTTACCAAAAAGTATATTAACATTTTTTGCCAATTTTGGAATAATTTTGTGTTCCATTCATGCTGGTTATAGGGTAGAGGGTTTTTTCCCCTTATTTTTTGCTGTCTTTGTTTGTTTGTTTGTTTTTGATGAGAGGACAAAACCTCTAAATTTCCAGAGAATTTTGAGAAAGCTGACATAATTTAATAATCATAATCAAAATATTTTTGGGTGCTAATTTTAATTCACATCAATAATTAATTAATTAAAAATGACCTCTCATTTAATCCTCACAATAACTTTTGAGTTTTCACACATTTTATTGATGGAGAAAGAGTCACATGGAATTTATGTAACTTGTTCATGATTTCACACCTAGTAGATAGTACAGAAAGGATTCAAATATTGGTGTGCCAATCTCCAAAAGCAGTGCTCTTAATTACTCCATAATAATACTTAAAGAGATACCATCACAAAATTAATGCATTCATAGTTGGAGGTTTCTACACTGTGGGGACACCGAATATATCAGTAAAGCTTCAATCGGAGAAGCAGCACTGCTTCTTTTAGGTATTTGAACTTACCCATTTGTGGGAACTAGTTAAGTAGTCTCTGTAAAGTTGTTGCCTTCGTGTGTACGATATTGGGATTTGAAATCCACAGGACATGTAATTGGGAAGTGAAAATGGATTTAAAGTAGGAGAGAAAACAAAACAAATTGGAACCTGTGAACGCAGCTGAAACTTACAAGTATGGACTGAAGCCCACTTTGGCTTTCACTGCCTCCAACTTTGACATCAGATTATCCCTGGTGTCCTTCAGAAGTTGGTACCCTTCACCTTAGAGTGGGCAACCATCCTAGTTTATCTTGGACAGAGAGGCTAATGACAGAATAAATGGGTCTCCAAAACAGGGGATGGAAGCTGGAGTGATCTTGCTTATCAGCACTCTTACCATTTACTTTTAACAAGTAACCCACTTGGGTAATTTGTGATTGCCTTCCCCACAATTCTAGTCTCCTTGGATCTATAGGTTCTTGTTACAGAGGGGAAATGCTTCTAATCTGGGACACAGTGAGACTTCCATTAAGCCTTAAGCTATGTCTGTTACCTGTTCCTTTGGATTTCTTGTACCAAGAGATAAGCAGACAAGGAAAGAGCTACCACAGCAGGGGTAATTGACTGTGATCATCAGGATATGGTAGGGATGCTATTACATAATTTGGGCAGGGAGGAATACACTTGGGATTCAGGTGATCTATTGGAGCTTTTCTTATAGTTCTTTGTCCGATATTGGGAATCAATGGACAAATGCAGCAACCATAGCATGAGAAGGGCAAGATGACCAGGGCTGCGGGTCTAAATCATTTTGCATCATGGTCTACACCAATGCATCATAGTGCCTGGACCAGTGGAAGTGCTAGCGGAGGGTGAGTGTAATCTAGAATGGTTAGTAAATATATGATGAGTATTATTGTGACCTCAAGACCAGCTACAGCAATGATTCTTCTTATTCATGACCCACTTGTAAATTTCCCCATACAAAGAGATCAGTCATAATCCTGGATCAGCTGTGTTCCAGGTGAGGTGAATTTACTTTATGGAGCAAGTATATCCAAGCAGCTCAAGTGGATGTTGTGAGGTGCTGTCCAGATCCTCTCTTTAGAAGTAAACACATATTGCCCCAGCTCCCAGAGGTTTTGATTGATGAGTTACCAGGGCTCCTCTTTAGGAATTACATTTGGCCAAAGGAAGCTGCCTTTTCCACTCCTCTTTCCTGGGAGCATCCTACATCCAATGACTAGCCAATATTGGGGGTACAAAGCCCCAGTCTCCTTTTTCAATTGGGATAACTCTGAAGGTCCATCCCAGATCTGGAGCTCCTGTAGTGTTGGCTAAGACATATGTTTATAGCTACTACTGTTTAACCTCTCCATCACCCAGACCTGCTCCCATTACCCCTCACAAATGTTCTTGAAGGTATTTCTTAACAAACCTCATGCATGCAAATCCCAGTGTAAATCCATAGTGTAAGACAGAAAACAGGATAACCTTAGTACAGGGAAGACTGCAGTAATGTGCTTTAGGTCACTGTCTATGTCCTAGTTTACCTTTTTCCTCCCCCCGGTGACTTAGAAGCTCTAGCAGGCACACATGTCCAAAAGGTAAGCACACCAATTTGAGAAGGTCGATTGATGCACCTGCGATATTGAGGTGAGGATTAAAATAACTTCAGTCGAATGAAATCAAGATGAAAGAGAGTTTTGCATTGATGTTCTAGAAGTTACTTAGTAAGCACAGGATGGAGTAGCAGGAGTTGGCAAACTGTGATGCGTGAGCCAAGTCTGGTCAGCTGCTTGTTTCTGTAAACAAAGTTATCAAAACACAGGCACACCCTTCTTTTCTGTCTTGGCTAGGCTGCTCATGTGCTACCATGTCAGAGTCCAGTAGTTGTGATTGAATATATATGACCTTCAAAGCCTAAAATATGTACTCTCTGATCCCTCACACTAAAAGTTTTCCAGCCCATGAAGAAACCTGATTTGAAAGTAGGTAATATACAAAAGACTGGGTGGGGGGATCAGTAATAGTTGAAGTTGACTCTAAGCTGAAGAAAACATGACTTCTGGAGGAAATATCAAATAAGTTTGCATCAAGAAAATGTTATAGCATCCCAATAAACACAGGCAGTGGCCATATCCATAGCCCTCTGCCCTGAACAGGTCACGTCTGGTGCCTTGGGTCACACTGCATAGTCACAGTAAGAATGCTAATTGGGTGAACTGGAAGCCATACCACACGACAAATGGTTGAAGAACTGAGATAGTCATTCCCAAGAAGTGACAGTAAGAGGACCTAGGTGGGCTAGTGTTGCCTTCAAATATGTGAAGTTTTGGATGGAAAGAGGTGGTGTTTTGTTTTTTGGGTGTTTTTTATGTTGCTTCAGAGTGAAGTTGGGTTGGTTTGTGGTGAGAGGTTGGGGGACCAGGGCTCACTTTGAAATCCTCTGTAGTGATTAGAACTGAACAACCATGGAAGGAGTGAAATGTTCTGAGGGTGGAGAAAACAACTATAGGATTTAAATGTTATGGCTCTGGAGCCAGAGAGCTGCCACAGTATGAATTATGTGGATGAGAGCTAGGGGCAGGCTCATAGGGTTTTGTCTTTATAATGTCTATGTCATGGCTGTGGTGAGGATCAAATAAAATACTAGTGGATAAGAAAGCAAGATAAAAACTTCTCTCAGCTATAGATGATATAGACAGACCCAAAAGATAATGAACACAGTTCTTTTTCCTCAATGAAATTGATCTCCTCTCAACATACATGACATGAAAGCCAATTTTTCATGCACACCTGACAACTGTCTTAAGAAAACTTTGCGCATGTTCTTTCCAACTGGAAAGTGGAAAACACTGAAGTTTGTGTGGTGTTCTCAAATGATTTTTATATGCCCCGATCGCTTCTCTTGAATTTTTAGTTTCATTTGTTGTATTTCTTTCTTGAAATGATATTGCCTCATCATAACTGTTGTCATGTGACTACAGTTATACATCTTACTGAACAATGTACCATAAGTATATGATCAGAAAGAACAGTGACAATACATTCATGGGCAGTTTGGGAGAATGAATTTATGTTGGCATTTTTCTACCCCTGAATTTGGTTCTTAATAAGCATAATATGAGAGGGTTAATGTATAGTATCTCCTAATTATGAGCACTACATGACAATTGAGAAGTACACGTAAGCAAAATAGTTGAAAAATCAGTATGCTCTCTGTGTTTCTAAATGTCAAAGTTTGTGTTAGGGTTAATTTGGTTATGAGAGTGATCATAAATGATGAAATTTAATAAATATCATACTCTAACATGAAAAAAAAACACTAGTGGAAAGTAGCTTAGCCTGGTGCCTGTCACATAATAAGAATGCAATAAATGTTACTGTTGTTCTTATTATGAGTTTGTGGAGGAAGAGTAACCAGTTGTCAGGGTTGCTACACCCTGTATTTGGTGAGAAGTTGTACTTCATTTTTGCTTTCATGGGTCAATGAATATTTTTGTTAAATAGGGTAAACAATATAAGGTTACCAAGTATTTATTTTGCCAAATAAATATATTAAAAGAAAACTACCACGCACTCTTACCATAATTTCATAAAAGAAGTATGCTAAAAACAAAATGTAGAAAGGGTATAATTACCTACTTAAGGCAAGTCTTTTATAAGAAATGTTAAGTGATATTTGAATGTGTCTATACTTGTTTCTCTCTATATTCATATAATATTGTCCTGTTTTTAACATTTTTATAGCAGCCCAGTAAGGTTGTCATGAAGTGGCCAGCATTTGTCAACCACAGAGTAAGACAATGTTCTTCATCACCAAAGTTTTAAGAATCTAAAAATGAAACACAAAGCAATTTGGCAACTATAACTGTTTTAGAGATTTTTAAGCATCTGGTTTTAGAGGATTAGGCCAGTTCTACTGGTTACCTCTGGATTTCTTCTGAGTTCTGGGATATAACATAGCTTCATATTAAGAGATCTTGGCTTCTTCCTGACCCATTTCCCCAAAGAATATGAAATTGAGGCTTATAATAATCAAAGGGTAAAGAAGCTCAAAAGTAGTTCAGTCAGCACTGCTTTGCTCCCCTCTCAAGTTTGGCAAAATTCCATCAACCACCAACACCTGGTAAATTACACTCCTTGCCTTGTATGTAGATTATCTGAACTTATTTGAATTATATACATCTTTTGAAATTAATTCTGTTTCTACAGGCATGATTGTTTTCTCTTTGTAAAAAGAAACAAACAAAAGCATGTTAGGGATTCATTCGTTAAATGATACTAACCAGAAACACAACAGAAATTATAACTGAGAGCCGGGACTAGGTGAGGTGAGTGAGGTACTTACCTTAGGTGCAAAATTTAAGGTGATGCCAAACAATCAATAATCTAGGTGAATATTTCAATGCAATATTTAAAAAAATGTAAAACAGTAATGATGAACAAAATATCAAAATTTTAAATAAAGAACATATCAGGATTCTTCCTTTTTTTTTTTTTCTTCTGGTTCCGTTATGCTTTGGCATGGCACTGTTGCAATTACGTTAATAGGTCTCGTTCACATTTTGGAGAGGTCTTTTTGTAAGGTCATTAGAATGCCAATAAGAAGCCTGTAAAGGGGAGTGATCTGTTAATTGGACCCTGTAACCTGAGAGACATCACATGCCACCTGTAAGTCCACAACTTCCCATCTCCTCATTGAGGTTGGGGAAACATTTTTGAGAATATTTCAGACTAAGTTCCTATTTTAGCAGAGATCGGTCTACATGAAGTCTTCCTACTTTTTAACTGCATGATTTTAGTAAGCCTGTCTCAGCCCTTCTTTCATACTCTAAATTTTTAATTTTATTTATCTATCTATCAATTTTTGAAAAAAGACTTTTATTTTTATCCCTCATCCTGCACCTTCACTCTCCCTCTAGTTAACCATTTTATTTTATTTCCAGGTTTATTGAGACACAATTGAAATAAAACACTGTGTTAAGTTTAAGGTATAGACTTTGTGGATCTGATACATTTACATATTGCAATATGATTACCACTGTAGTACTAACACTTACATTATATCACATTACTACCATTTCCTTTTTGTGATGAGAACATTTAAGATCTACTCTTTTAACAATTTTCAAATATACAATACAGTAATGTTAATTATAGTCATAATGCTTGTGTATTAGATCCCCAGAACTTATTCATCTCTTAACTGGAAATTAGTCCCCCCCGGCCAACATCTCTCTAATTCCCTTATAGCCCCCACACACTGGTAATCACCATTCTACTCTCTATTTCTATAAGTTTGACTTTTTTAGAGTTTCACATATAGGTGATATCATATAGTATTTGTCTTTCTCTGTTTGACTTATTTCACTTAGCATAATGCCCTCAAAGTCCACTCATGTTATTGGAAATAGCAGATTTCTTCTTTCTCATGGATGAATTATATATACACACACACTCACACAAACACAATGGAATGTTACTATGTATATACAATATTACTATGTATATACAATATTGATGTATTGTGTATATATACAATGTATCTATAATGTACAAATATTTTAACATAAAATTTTATAGTCATGTTTTTGTTTTAATATGTAGCTACTCTCCTTGGAGAAAAGACATTGTTTGGTTTTTATTATCCAGAATTATAAAGGCAATAATAAATTTCTATTAGAATATTAATCTCATCCAGAAAGTTAAGAAGCAATAGAAAAAATGTAATAAATACATTCTGTAGTCAGAATGTAAGTATTATTTTATGGTATCTACCTTGTTAATAAATTAAATTGATTCTTATAGGAATCAAGTAATTTAAGATGATGGAAGTAATTCACTGAACAAAAGTCTGGTCAAACTTCTAGTCTTCACAAAATCGTGAAAATATGATTTTAATGTTCATTATCTCAAAAATTGATTCTTATAGGAATCAAGTAATTTAAGATGATGGAAGTAATTCACTGAACAAAAGTCTGGTCAAACTTCTAGTCTTCACAAAATCGTGAAAATGTGATTTTAATGTTCATTATCTCAAAATAAAGAAAACCAATTAAAATAACGTTGCATTGACAAAATAAAGTTTGTACATTTTAATTTTCCCTAATACTAATAACATTGTAGATTATTAAAACTAAAGGATTTCAGAAATCCAATTTATTTTCATTCTTCAAGGTCATCATTTCCTTCTTGTATTCTTCTCAGTTTGAATACTGGATGAAGGCAGATTTTTCTTTTTTCTTATCCTATGTATTTTCTGGTCTTCATGCAGTATAACTGTTTTATACATGAAGCTGGGAAAAAAGCTTGAATATTCTTTTTCATAGTAATGTTTAAAAATATTACAGGAACACTTTTCCAAACTGTTTTAAAAATATTCAGTAAGTTCTTCCTTTAATTTGCCTAAAAAGTCAAATAATAACAGAAATACTTATAATAATAGACCACCTGGAGTTTGAACCTAATAAAATATTTGTACCTAAACTATAGTAGGATGAACTTATCTTTGTCATTGTCATAAAGAAATGGCAACTTTAAAATATTTTGGTAACTGCTTTTAAAAAGAGTTTATGCATTTTATGTAAGGCTCATAGAAAGAGAACTTATCTTTCTAATCAGGTTATTAATAAAAATATTCATATGTTATATATATTCATATATGTTGTCATATAGACTATGTTGACACTAAAAGTAATATTTAAACAAAGTAAAGAATATAGGAAAGTGTACAGAATAAATAACACATTTACTTATAGACAATCCTTTATATAAAAATTGCTAGTATTTTGGTGTATTTTCTCTATGATATATTTCTATTTTTCTTATTACTCTTAATATGCTTTTTATCCTGCTGCCTTTTACTCAGCATAATATATCATTGACATTTTTCAACATCACCAAGAATTCTTTATTGTAATTAATTGTACTTTAATTGTCTATTTCTAAAGAAATTTGGATATCTACTTTTTTACAGAATATGGTCCATTTCCAATCACCAAATATATTAACATAGAATTATAATGTATACTGTATTCCTATAATAGCTTGTTTTCTTTTTCTTAGTCTTATTTGTGTATTTCTCTTATTTTTCTTGATTCAATTTTTATTAGTTTTCTAGAGCTGCTATAACAAAGTACCACAAACTAGGTGGCTTAATCAATAGATTACTGTCTCACAGTTCTGAAGGCTAAAAATTTGAAATCATGATTTTAGCAGATAGGGTTCCCACACTCCTGAGGCTTTCAGACTAGAAGAGGAGACAATATGTGATCATAAACAAATGCATACATAAATAATCATTTAATTTACTATTGCAATAAGTGTTAGAATGGGGAAGTGAAGGGGTACCCTGCCAACTCAGGAAGCTCATTCTTAGGATACTTCCTACTATATAAGATTATCTATTTAAGTCAACATAAGATGACTCTGGATGAGGAGAATTTTACTAATGGAAGATAGAGATGTTGAATATTCCGGGGAAAGGGAATTGTGATGCTGCAGACCTTAAAATTGGACCTCCAAGGTGGAGCATGAAGAAGATACAAAAAAAGTAAAACAAAAAAAAACCGAAACAAAAACAGAGTGACTAACACAGTAAGCAATGAGGAGAGCTGCAGAAAAGGAAACTGAGAGGCTCTGTAGGGTCTTGCAGCTCATATTAAGGGTGTTGGTTCTTTTCTTTAGGCAAGATAGCCATTGAAGCATTTAAGTAGAGAAAGACGTTAAGATTAAGTTGGTTGCTGTGCTGAGTGTGATTGGAAGGATTAAAAGAAGATCCGGGAAGCTAGTACAGCAGTGTAGGCCAAAAGATGGAGGCTTGATATAGAATGGTAACAATGACAGTATTGAAAAATCATTGGACTGGAGACATATTTAGTAGGTAGAATTCACAGAATCTTCTACTTGATTAAATGTTCAGTGTAAAGAAGGGAGAGCTGTCAAGATAACTCACGGTTGTTTGGCATGGAAATCCTAATGGATGGCTTAACCATTTCCTGATACTAATAAGAGCTCAGTAAATCTTGGTGATGTTTAGCTGCTTGCATAATAGTTTTAAGAAAAATGTGGATATGTGGTAAGTGTCCTTCCATTCCCAATGAATCACACCACACATACACACATATCCAAAAATCATTTGAGGGGAGTTCTCTATCAAGATGGCAGAATAGGAAGATCCTCCTCCCACGGACACACCAGAACTACAGCTACACATAGAACAACTGTCTCCGAGAATGACCTGAAGACTCGCAGAACTGATTTTCTACAACTAAGAATATAAAGAAAAGACCACATCAAGATGGGTAGGAGGAGCAGAGACATGGTCTAATCAGAACCTGCATCCCCACTGCAGCAACCCACAAGCAGGAGGGATATCACAGCTGTAGAGGAGTGAAGGGTCTGAGCCCCACATCGGACTCCAGCCTTGGAGACCTGTACTGGGAGAATGAGCCCCACAGTGTCTGGCTTTGAAAAGCAGTGGGGCTCATATTCAGAAGAGCTGGGTGTCTGTGGGAAACCAAGACTCTGCTCATGAAGGACTCATGCACAAGCTTTGAGTCCCAGAGCAAAGGCAAACGAACAAAACCCAAAGTGAGTAGAAGGAAAGAAATAACAAAGATCAGAGATAAATGAACTAGAGATTAAAAAACAGCAGAAAGGATCAATAAAGAGCTAGTTCTTTGAAAAGATAAACAAAATAGATAATCTTTTATCCAGACTCATCAAGAAAGAAGGAGAGAGGGCCCAAATAAATAAAATCAGAAACGAAAGAGGAGAGGTTACAACTAACACCACAGAAATACAAAATATCATGAGGTTACTATAAAAATTATGTGCCAACAAATTGAACAAGCTAGAAGAAATAGACAAATTCTTAGAAACATAATCTTCTAAAATTGAATCAGGAAGATGTCGAAAATCTGAACAGACTGATCACTGGTAGTGAAATTGAATCCATAATAAAAAAAAAACTCCCAACAAACAAAAGAATTCACAACTAACTCAATGTCAAAAACAAACAAACAAACAATCTGATTAAAAAAATGGGCAGAGGGGACTTCCCTGGTGGCGCAGTGGTTAAGAATCTGCCTGCCAATGCAGGGCACACGGGTTCGATCCCTAGTCTGGGAAGATCCCACATGCCGTGGAGCAACTAAGCCCATGCGCCACAACTACTGAGCCTGCGCTCTAGAGCCCGCAAACCACAACTACTGAGCCCGCATGCCACAACTACTGAAGCCTGCTCACCTAGAGCCTGTGCTCTGCACCAAGAGAAGCCATCGCTATGAGAAGCCCACGCACCAGAACGAAGAGTAGCCCCTGCTCACTGCAACTAGAGAAAGCCCGCGTACAGCAGCAAAGACCCAACACAGCCAAAAATAAATAAATAAAAAATAAATAAATTTTTAAAAACTGGGCAGAGGACCTGAAGAGACGTTTTCCCAAAGAAGACTTACATATGGCAAGTGGACACATGAAAAGGTGCCCAAACTCACTAATCAGTAGGGAAATGCAAATCAAAGCCACAATGATCTATCGCCTCACACCTATCACAATGGCTATCATCAAAAGACAAGAAATAACAAGTGTTGTAAGGATGTGGAGAAAAGGGAACCCCTGTGTCCTGTTTTGGGGAATTCAAATTCATATAGCCACTATGGAAAACATTATGGAGCTTCCTCAAAAATTAAAAAATAAAACTACCATAGAATTAGCAATTGCATTTCTGAGTATTTATCTGAAGGAAAAGAAAACACTAATTTGAAAAGATATCTGCACCGCTGGGTTCATTGCAGCATTATTTACAATAGCCAAGATATGGAAGTAAACTGTGTCCATGGATGGATGAATGGGTAAAGAAGATGTAGCATATATATACAATATAATATTACTCAGACATAAAAAACAAATCTTGGGACTTCCCTGGTGGTCCAGTGGTTAAGACTTCACCTTCCAGTACAGGGGGTGTGGGTTCAATCCCTGGTCCCACATGCCTCGTGGCCAAAAAACCAAAACATAAAACAGAAGCAATATTGTAACACATTCAATAAAGACTTTAAAATTGGTCCACATTAAGGAAAAAAACAGTGAAATCTGGACATTTGTGACAACCTGCATACACCTAGAGGTCATTATGCTAAGTGAAATAAGTCAGACAGAGAAAGACAAATACTGTATGATTTCACTTATATGTGGAACCTAAAAAACAAAACAAATGAATGAACAAAACAAAAGAGAAGCAGACTCATAGATACAGAGAACAACTGGTGGTCACCAGAGGAGAAAGGAGTGAGAGTTGAAGGAAATAGGTGAAGGGGATTAAGAGGTACAGACTTCCAGTTATAGAATAAATGTCATGGAGATGTACAGAATAGGGAATATAGCCAATAATATTGTAATAACTTTGTATGGTGACAGATGGTTACTAGACTTGTGGTAATCAATTCATACTGTATTTAAGTGTTGAACCACTATATTGTACACCTAAAACTAATATAATATTGTATTTCAACTAACAATCAAAATCAACCCCCATAAAACACAAAACCCTCCAAAATGTTTGAAGAATAAAAAACAAGTAAACAAACAAAAACTAGACATAAACCAAACTAACCAAATTAAAATTTACTATTCTCCTAAAAGCTTTTCTAAGTCATAGTTTTAAGAGCTATTTGGTGAAAGACCTGTATTATCATCTCTCTAGCCACTGACTTCAGGGTGAAATTTGACAAGGTGAAGTGGCTGTACTTTTTAAAAATTAATTAAGTAATTTTTTTTGGCTGTGTTGGGTCTTCGTTGCTGTGCGCGGGCTTTCTCTAGTTGTGGCAAGCAGGGGCTACTCTTCATTGCGGTGTGCGGGCTTCTCATTGCAGTGGCTTCTCTTTGTTGCAGAGCATGGGCTCTAGGCACGCAGGCTTCAGTGGTTGTGGTACGTGGGCTTCAGTAGTTGTGGCTTGTGGACTCTAGAGCGCAGGCTCAGTAGTTGTGGCACACGGGTTTAGTTGCTCCGTGGCATGTGGGATCTTCCCAGATCAGGGATCGAACCTGTATCCCCTGCATTGGCAGGCGGATTCTTAACCGCTGCACCACCAGGGAAGTCCTGGCTATACTTTTCTGAGCTTCAGTTTCCTCAGCTAGAGAGAAAAAAAGGCAGGAGCTCTTGGCTGTTAATTATTATGTAACATATTATTTTATGTAGATGTAAGTGGATAGCCAGAGCCTAGAACACTATGAAAATTTCTGCAATGGTCACGACTGTGGTGATGCAGTAGTCACTATATTTCCTTCATTACTGACACATTTATAATAAATTTTATCACCTAGAAGGATGGAAAGCAAACCTAATCTTAGAATATGTTAAAACCACTCTATTTAAATAGCATTATATAATTTTTCTATGCCCAGTATGATATTTAAGTTTTCTTAGTATAACTCTCCATATTTTATTATAGCGTTTCATCTACTTTTTGTTCCTTAATTATGTGTACATTAGTTATGAGTATTAATTTGAAACAACTATTTCTGAAGTAGATAAACAATCATATACGGAAAATCTGTCAGCTACAATGTTTCTAATTAATATTTTTCAATGACTTCCATCCCTTTAGAATAAAACATTAACTAGTTACTATAGCTTATCAAAAAGTACTGTATAAATGGGCTTGACTTATATCTCCCAAATCACCTCATGCTCTCTTTCCTTTGTGCACCATTTGTGGAAGTTCACCTTTGCGTCTGTCCCCTTGGCCTTTTATCTGTTCTTACAACATTGCCAGCTCTCTCCTTATTCATGACTATGGATAAGCTACATTTCTACTCTGAGAAATCTCTATTCCTAGTCTTCCCTTGGCTGCTTCATCTTGATATGTCAGCCTGAATATCACCTTGAGAGATGTCCTTGGCTTTTCCATCTAGATCTGGTCCTTTCCTGTTATCTTCTTTTACAAAATCCTATTTGTTTCTCTCATTGCACTCATCCTTTCTAATTACTAAAGTATGTTTATTTATTTTTTCTCGCCCCCACCAGGATCATAGATGTCATATTCATTTCTGTATTCCTAGTGGCTACCATGTTGTCTGGCACAATATCTGGTGTACTTTAGACTCTCAAAAATATTCATTTAATGAATTAACAAATGAACACTGCTGCTACATCTGGTACATATGTAGAATCTGAACTCTGAACTTTACGTGCCTGCAGAGAGTATGAGATTTGAATTCCATCATCTTACCCTCAACTGATTTTGACTCTTACAATGAGATAATTTTAAAAAAACATTTAAAAATTTAGAGTTAATAAAATGAAGATGTTGTCTCTGAGGCAAAGTTAAGAAGAAATAACGAGTTTCTTTTCCACAAGCAACTCACCTTATCACGTTTAAACTTTTTTTTTTTTTTAATGCTGAAGGAAATGTCACCATGTTATTCACATATATGCCTGAAGCATGTTTAAGTTATATTTTGTCAAGGTGAAAATTTAAAAAGTCAGAAATATACAACAAAGGGTCGTTTTGTTGCTTACACTGATTTAGTCTGAGAAAGGATTTCAAAAGTTTGATTTATTTCATATACTAATTTAAGTTCAAATTGTATGTAATTTTAATTCCAGAGCCTGTCATATCTCACAAAATAGTGTTGAATTATCCTTATTTCATTATTTGGAATCTACTCAGATTTTCAAAGAAAGGGAGTGAAATGAGTACCTAGTTTGAGGATTAGAAGTCATTTTAAGTGATCTGTCTATGCTTTAAAGATACAATATACCTTATGCAATAATCCGTCTTAGGGAGGATTCTATGATGTCGTGTTTCTCAGTTGGGGGAGTTCAGAATAGTCTTCTAAATAAATCACTTGCCAGACGTTGGTTAGAATGAAAGAAACTTTATTTAGAGCCTAAGAGAAATTTTTACAGCTTTTCAAATAACTTTTTTCATGACAATCACTATTCTAAAATTTTTGCTTTCTTTGGCCATACTGGTATAGCTGCAAAGGGAGTTTTTTTCCATGTTGTTTATTCTATATCCATTTAATCAATTGTGTCCTAAAAGTAATTGGTTACATCTAATTCCTTTTCTCCTTCCTTTCTGTTTTCTTTAATAATGACTCCAGTTTGAGGCAGTTTTGTTTACTTCATTAGTATTAACCATTATAGACAGCAAATAAAAAGTACTAGGATTTTGTATAAATTAATCCTAAATATACATTGTTTTCTGAATCCAATTTTGGGAACTGAACCTCTGCATTTCTTTTTAGAGGGGAAAAATGTGTCAAGCTTTATATTTACCACAGCCAATGTCAGGCACATACATTTATGCTCTGTTAAGTTAATCTTGGGTTATACATAGTGCCTTCCATATTTTTCACCTTTTTATAATTTATTCTAAATTACATATGCAAACAGTACTATAACCTTTGAAGTAGGAAATCTGTCTCTAGGTAATATTCCCATCCTGTCAGAGCCATCCACCTAAGTGATATTAATGGGACTTTAATGATAGAAATTAATTACAGGGTTGAGTTGTTTCTCACCATTGTGTGCCACTGTGTTGTCACATTGCTTTCAGCTTCAGTGCTCCCTGCCACTTGTCCCTCAAGAAAGTTTTGCTTGTAATTGAAGTATGTGCATGTTTATCTCAGTCTGAACATATGTGTATGTGGGGGAGAGATGATTCCATTTTGCTGATCACTGCTCGTGATGATTATTTAGCTCTTTAGATCACTTTTATTTCCCAGAGTCTATTTCTGCCTTCTAGGAAGCATTTTATTGAAAGGAACATTTTGAAACATCAAAAATAGGTACCCTACAGCTGCCTCTGGCCATATTCTGTACACAGTAAGGATAATATAAAATTTTTTAACTCTTATTTGTTTGTTTTGTTTTGTTTTGTTTTGCGGTACGCGGGCCTCTCACTGTTGTGGCCTCTCCCGTTGCGGAGCACAGGCTCCGGATGCGCAGGCTCAGCGGCCATGGCTCACGGGCCCAGCTGCTCCGCAGCATGTGGGATCCTCCCAGACCGGGGCACGAACCCGTGTCCCCTGCATTGGCAGGCAGACTCTCAACCACTGTGCCACCAGGGAAGCCCTTAACTCTTTAAATATTATCTTTATAGGATAATGTATTCAAATGGATCCACATTCAAGTGCAAGATAATATGACAATTAATCTGTGGTGATAATAGGATGATCCTCAAAACACATAGGGTTTTGAAGTATTTATGAGCAGGGATGGGGACAGGGGTGGAGATTAGGAAGGAAAAAGAAAAGAGTAAAGAAATTTTATGCTGCACCACCTTAGGAAATTATCTGAAGCTAATAAACCAAGTATGAAAATACTTGAAGTTTGATTTAACAAGAAAAACAGATAAACAGGCAGATAGAACCTGGAGAGTCTAAGAGGTTAAAAATGAATTTGTTTAAACTTATGGCTCTACAGTTTATCTCTTCTAAGCTCAAAGGATGGGAGTTTTGGGAAAGGTGTGGGGAGGAATCAAAACTGAAGTAATTAGAGTCATGGGGCACTTTATATTTTAAAGGAAGGAAGACTTTTTTACACACCTTTCTGAAGTAGAAGTACGAGGGTTATATGGGGCAGTAAGGCAGGAAAGAGTATTGGGCACCTGGAGAGAGAAAAACAAGGAACTTAGAAGAGAGGTAGAAAGGGTGGTATTAAAAAATAAACATTGAATATTTCAAAAAATTCCCTTGGGTCAATCATCCACCCCGAATCAGTGAAGAAACATTATATAAAGATCATACATACCATCCCTGTTGTATTTTCAACCTACTTTTCCACCTCTCTTATTTATCCCATGAATTCCAGTTTTTAGAACCCTAAACCATGGCTGGTAAGGTATGTGCCAGGCAATGTTTAAGCCTCTGGGGATTTAGCAGTGATCAAAACGGACACAAAATTCTTCTCTCTCGGAGTTTATGATCTAGTGTGAATGGGAGACAGGCAATCCAAAAAGCAAATTGGTAAAGTTTACAGTACATTAGACCATTATAAAGGCTTTAGAGAAAGATAAAGCAGGGAAAGGGGATAGGAAATAAGAGTGTTGTATGTTCACGAGGATCTCACTGAGGAGGTGAAATTTAGAAGCAAATACATTGAAAAGGAATGCTTTAGAAATTGGGACATACTAGTTGGATGCTATTATCTTGGAGATTTAATTTTTGTACAACCAGTAGATAAGTGCAAAAAAAGCTTTGCTTCTAAATCAACAAATAATAAAGAACATTAAACACAGTTGGAAAAAGTTAAAGAATCTGACAGAAAGAGCAAGCTTCCCTTTGCTCCTAAGAGTGTATTACTGCCATTTTATTTCATTTTCATTTGTTTGCTTGAAATTGACCAGAGAAGTACTAGAATCTGCTCTTTGCCTGCACCCTCAGTGTATTTTACAAAGAAACCACTGTGAGTAAGCCAGGGCACAGCACATAAACTAGCGTTTCTCTTGACACAATTCATCTCATACTTTTGTTTCAGCAGAAACTAGACATCCTTCAACCCAAGTTATAGGAGCTCACAGCCTGAGGCACTGAATTGCATGGGACATAAAAGACCTCATTCAAAAATAACTTATTTAAACATTCTGTTACAGCTGCATGAAATTTATCTATCAAAGAAGTGAGTGGGTCCTACATCAGTAACTCCTGGTTTTCCTACGCACCCCATAAGCCACCAACAGATACAATATTTTAAATGTGAAAGCCAGCATCTTTTGTTTTTCAGAAATGTGATACTATAATGATTCCTTCCTTTCAAATTATAGAATGTTCTTTTTGAGTAAGAGAGGCACTCCAAATACTTCTTGGCACTTTAGGTAGATTTTAATTTTACTAAATTTAATAGATATTGATATTTACCACAGTTATAGCACAAGAGCTTCTGTTACCTGAAGTGAAAGCACCATTTAAAAAATATATAGAACAATCACTTATTCTGAATTGTTTTGCCTACTGAAGCTCCTGAGTGGATGACAAAGGTAGGAAAGTAGATCTGAGATTGCATCACAAATATCCATGTGATATGAATTACAAGAAAATATTAAATTAGTTGATTATATTTAATAACATCAATAATTATTTTGCAATCATTAAATATAGTACTCTGACTAATTTCTGGAAACCAACAGTGGCTTGCTTCTCAAGGAACAGATAATGGTATCTCCTTCCTCAAGAGCATCAATCCAGAAGGTCTGTTTCAAGTTTCTATATCAAAGTTTGGTATAAATCTGAAAACTCCAGAGTACTTGGGGACAAAATTTTATAGATTGACCTTTCACATGACTTTATTGGGTGGTTCTGTCGTCATTCAGGGCTTATTGAGTTGTGGCACCTGGAAAGACTGGCCTGGGGTTGCCTAAGCTTAGGTTCTCATTGTTGAACTAAAGCACTTAGTGAGATTATTATATCGGCATGACCATTAATTCTCTTTACAAAGTGTTGACCTGATGGGGTTTCCTTGACCAGCTATCAGTCTCAACTCTGTCAATAAGATAACAGAAAAAAAAGGTCTCAGCTTGAGGAAGCTAAATGCCTGAAATCCATTTAATTTATAATAAATAATTTCCTTCCAGTGAACACTTGATTTCTTAATGACATTTTTTCTTTTAAAAATGGAGGTGAGTCATTCTTGTTAGAATAACAATTGTGTAGCCTTTTACCACAATTACTTCAAAGTGACTACTTATCCTTAAAGACATCCCATGTACTCCTAGGGCAGAAAAGTACATTAAACTTCATATGTTTATTCAATGTGTTATATAGATTTATATAATCTATATAATGTGTTTGTATACTTTTTTTTTTTCCTAGAGTAAAGCCTGGGTTATCTATGAACCACTTCTAGACTTCCAAGTTCTCAGAATAATTTTTTAAAAACTAAGAAGGAAAACGACCAAAGTAACAGAGGGAGTATTTTTGACTGAAAAGAAAGAACACTTTAGCAGAAAGAAGTAATTAAACACATATGTCAAGCCAAAGTTTTAAATATGATAACTGCCTCACTGTGAATGCTTGGTTTTATATCAAAAAGAGAAAAAACAGACCAGTGCCCATCATCTATTTATCCTTTAAATTATTGATTGCTCAGCATGTGCCTAAATAATTGGATGAAATTTAGTCTTTTCCTTAAAGAGCTCACAAATAAGTGAGGAACTACTATAGGGACATGTCTGTATATGTGTATGTGTATATGTATACATGCACATATGTACACACATACATATACACACTACAAGTAGATATAAATATATAATTATATATAAAGTATTACAATAAAAATTATATATAATAGTATAAATGTAATTATAATTTTTAACACAAGGTATACATATACAAATACAAGCAATTATAGTGGGATATATGTTCTAGTACTAGATATATGTATATAACAAGATATTTATGTGCTCTCGGTACATGGATTGTAGGAAGGGTCAGAAGAGAAAGGCTTCTACAAAGAGGTCTCTAAAGTCTTTTCAATAAAAATCCAATAAAAAGGGGGAGCAGCTAGAGACATAAAAGATCAAAAAAAAAAAAGGGGAGAAGAGATTAGAAGAATAGTAGAGATTAGAAGTGATGGTAGCAGAAGTGGCAGCATCTGGGTGATGAAAACCTTGTGCATCAGCAGTGGAGGGTAAAGGCTGGCTTGAGGTCAATGAGAAGACACACAGAGGGGAGGAAAGCCCGTAATAAGTAGACAACAGGTAGGACCACCACCATGCCATCACACTCAATGGCATATAGACACTTATATCTAAGTCTCCTTAGAAAGTACAGGTATCTGGTGATGAGTGTGTATATGTGTGTGTGTGTATCTATGTTTTTGTGTATATGATCCTGTTTAAGGATGAGGTAAAAGTGAAAGTCATTAAAGAGTATGCCACCAGTTATGACTTAGGTTTTGAGGTTCTAGTGTTTAACGTTCAGTTTCGTAGAAGATCCTCTTGCCAGAATAGATAATAACCCTCTCATCGGTGATGTCAGCTGATATTTGTTAGGATTGTGTCAACATTTTTTCTTTTCATGCTGTCTGGTGTGATTAAACAGTTTTCACATCATAGCTTTATATGACATATACCTTCAATCCCCCTTCCTCTTCATAAATTCTTCTTTGGAAAAATAAATTGCAGACATATATTTTATAAATTGAGGTTATCTCAGTTGACTGATCTGTTTTTTTTGTTTAAATTTTTATCCTATCAAAACTGGTATCAAAATCAAAATCATAATCATCTTCTACAGGTAAATTGCTGAACTCTAATAGTGGGTTTTAGATTTAATAAAATCTCAATTTTTTAATAGAAAAATTGTGAGCTGGCTTCTATTCCTTTCATCTATATTGTTTATTTATCTACAAAAACCTCTGCTTTTTTTTTTACTAGCCTTTTCAGGTGTTTTAGGAATTTTGATAATACTTATATTTCTTCAAAGCCTTATTTTTTCCACATTAAGAGACTTATTTCTTTAGTTCTTATAACATTTCTGTGATATAGTCAAGAATTTGTTTTACCTGTTCTATGAGAGAGATATATACAATATATTGTATAAAGCATTTGCCTATAATTCAAGATAAATCATAGTAGAACTGAGTCTTATGCCTTCTAAACTAATTCCCTTCTCTTTCTCCCTCTCTCTTTCTCTGCATCTCTCCCTGACTCTGTCTCTTATCTCTCTCTCTTTTTGTCTTCTTTTTATTAACCAATTTGGGTTTTCTATATTGTATGGTATCACTTTTCATAATTTTATTTGCACATGACAATTTCCATTTCATCAAGTTTTCAAAATTGTTAGCAGTCACGTGTACATGGTAATATCTTTAACAGTGATTAAGCAGCCAGCTGCTAGGATATGGGAAATGCTAAGGGAACAAATTTTGGTTATAGACCACCCACAGGAATGTTTACAAATCCTTGGAAGAAACTGCATGACTCTCACTGCAGTTGCAAAAATAAATATCCTTTCCTGTAGCTTCACAGCTCAACATTTTTAGGTAGATTTTGAGAGAGCCCTCTGTCAGCACTTCCACTCAAAATGTCCATTTCCCTGTTCTTTGCTTTCAGTGTATATTTGCCTTTATTTTAAACCATCCTGTAAAATGATACTAATAATTCTGATCTGATTTTGTAATCTCTTATGAAAGCAACCTAGGCAAACATCAATAAAATATAGGCATACCTCAAAGATATTGTGGCTTTGGTTCCAGATCACTACAATATAGTGAATATCACCATAAAGCAAGTCACACAGATTTATCCCAGTGCATATAAAAGTTATGTTTACACTATATTGCAGTCTATTAAGTGTGAAATAGCATTATATATAAAAAGACAATGTATACACCTTAATTAAAAAATACTTCATTGCTAAAAAATGCTAACCATCATCTGAGCCTTCAGCAAGCCATAATCTTTTTGTGATAGTAACATTGAAGATCACAGATCACCATAACAAATATAATAATAACGAAAAGTTTGAAATATTGTGAGAATTACCAAAATGTGACCCAGAGATAAAAAATGAGCAAATGCTAATGGAAAGTGATGCCAGTAGCCTTGTTTGACACATAGTTGCCAGAAGCCTTCAATATATAAAAACACAGTATCTGCAAAGAGCAGTAAAGTGAAGAGCAACAAAATGATGTATGCCTTTATGTAAATTGGACATTATTTGCTTCAGAAAACTATTAATGAGATATGCATTCTTGGCTAAATTGACGTATCTGTGCCTCTGGCTATTTGTTATTACCATCTCATCTTTTGTGAGGGTGGATTTGTAATCATAATTTTTCACAAATCCAAATGAGTATTTATACAAGAAATATTTCCTACCCATAACTGTTAAACCCTACTTAAACCAAATTTCATAATATTATTATAATATCAAATCCCTCTGGTGAAGCAGAAAGGGAAGGAGATGGGGAGCCCAAGGTCCCCATCTGTTCAAAATCTGTCATTGACTAGCAGAGTGAACTTGAGTAAGTCAGTTAATCAATCTTTGTTTCTCCAACTGTTGGATGAAGGTTTTAATGAAAAACATCAGTGTCATTGGTAACATTCTAAAATCCTAATCTGAACTTCCAGGAAGGAAAAAAAATCCTGCTCTAAGCATGGGTAAGCGCCTGCAGTGCGTTATCCAATGTTAGGCTGAAATATCAGATTCTTCATGTAGGCCTTGATTTCTCCCACACGTAACTTATGTTTCACAAAAACTGAACATGATGGTTATGAAATTTTTAGTTAGAGAGTGTTTAGGAGCAGCTACAGTCTGCAATTCCATGACCTATGACCCATGAGATTGATAGAGAATATGGTAGAGGTAAACCAGAGATGGAGGAAAGGCATTAAAAATTGGCTGAGAGAGAACAAAAGACAGTCAGCTATGTGATATAAAATAATAAGAACTAAAAGAGAGCTGTGATGGATGGAGTGCAAGCAGATTTAGTGGATAAGGGTGATTGACAGTGAAGAATTAAAGTTTGGGATAAGGCATACTGTGACATTTAGTTTTTAATAAATAGTATAATGACACCTGACATCTATAAGCTTTCAAAAATTCACATCAATGGTGTTCATTCCAATAATTAAAAATAAATAAATATTTACTTCTTTGTTGCTTTCTTTTTGACTTCTTGAACTCCTTAAAAATAGGTTTTAAACCTAAGGCAAAGAAAATTTTTCAGGTGAAGCATACAGTAAACAGTGTTTGATGAATGACTTTTAATTTTTAATTGATAATAAAATTAAATGTATTTAAATTCAAGTATTAATATTCAGGTAATAGTTTAGCTATAATCTGTAATAATATTATGTTGGCCAATAGAACTTTAATGGTACTGATTAGAATACTTTGAATCATTACAAAGAAAAATAATACTTATTGTACCTTGAACTAGACTGTAGCCAGATAGAATGTCTGGAAGTCACTTGATCATATGATAGACATATATGAGAGCAGCTGATAAAGGATAGAATGAACTTTAGACCATAAAACTGGATAAAGAGCCTTCCTTTAATAGGTATATTCCACTAACCATTTATGATCAAGGACTTAGGCATTTTAAAATTTAGATGTGAGAAGTGGGTGAAGAGGAGAAATAGTTTAGGATTTTTAAAATACACTTTTATATTTAGCATATTTTTTTAATCAAACATTTTTGGGGGATTGGGGTACAAAAGGGAAATAAAATTATACAAGCACACTAGCATGGCATGAATCCTTTACCAAGATGGTATTAGGACTAACTAGGCAAAATAAATTTAAAAAATAGATGAATGACACCTATAGTGAAAAGTGCTGCCTTACTCATTCTGTTATCAAGTCTAAAATGCATACAGCTATTTATTGAGAATCTGCTACATGCTCAACATTGCACTAGACTGTTTAGAGCACTAAAGAAATATGTGAATTTGATGTAACAAGAGTTTTGAATTGAAGAATCAATTTCAACAAAAAGATAGCAATTAAAGAACAACATAGGCCTTTATATAATAATGAACTGACCAAGGAGAAGAAGTACTTTGCCTGAGAGATCTTAAGTCCCTGCTCTATGCTTCAGTCTACACTCCATCATTTAACGTTTGTCAGCCACTAAGGAAAGAACCTGAACAGAAGCTTTCTTAATGTTCCTTTCTGCTAATGGATTTATAATACAAATAAAGTTCATAGTGTTTACTTCATGCCTGACATGATTTGCTTCATAATATTTCAATTAATCCTCACTAAAAGAATGAGGTCTTATGGAATTTAAGAGATAAGAAAACTGAGATATCAATAACTTTCTTTGGTTAATATAGCTGGCAAATTGTGGCTCTGAGATCAAACCATGTTGTTGATTCTAGAGCCTGTGGTTTTTGCTGTGTATTACCTCTTTTATCCCAATGCTCTTCTCATTTTATAAAGCTTTAAAATATATTCTGCAAATGTAACTGACATGTAATGGGACATGAGAGGATTAAGCAGCCACTGAAGGAATGTTCAGTGTTATTTTGAAGGATACATCATGTTGCTGCCCACATGGAGAACAGTTGGAAACTCTCACCTAACAAATTAAGAAATCTGACAAAAAGGCACACATCCCACTGTACCACCCCCATTAACACCCATACCACCCCTAATGCCAACACAGCATACACATATGGATCATATCAGCATGATTGAACATAACAATGTATCAGCTATTCCTAGAGTACATAAAAAGAGACAGTCCTAGAGTACATAAAAAGAGACCAACAGCATGTGTGACAGTTCTGAAGCAAAACTGGCTACATGGAACTACAGACCGAGGGCAGCCAGGGTGACTGGACAAGGATGTAGTCTCAGTCACTTAGTTAGCACCAACCCCTTGCTCCTCACTAAAGAGAAATTGAAAACTGCTATCCTCTGTTATACAGCATTTATAATATTAATTTGTCCAGCACATAGCTTTTTTTTTTTGTATAAGATGTGAGCTCATACTAGCTACATTTTTTTGTCATCTTTCAAAGTATTTATTTAAATATTCCTTCAAGGTATTATTATGAGGTAATTGTATGGTATTTATACAGATAAAAATAATATAAATATATCAGAATGAGAGAGAGGGGGAGAGAGAGAGAGAGGGAGGGAGGGAGGGAGGGAGAGAGGGAGAGAGAAAGCAATTGCTCGACTAGGATGTCCTCTTTGATTATCACAGGTATTACAGTAAAGATTTTTGGGGACCCGAGTAGGGGTAGGACCCAGTACCATCTCTTTTTTAGTGTGCTTCATTGAATACAGACAATAGAAGTTCTGAAGAGAAAGTAGAATCCATGAGGAAGGCTTATTAGAAGAGTTGGATTTTTGAGGCAAGTCTTTTTTTTTTTTTTTTTCTTTTTGTGGTGAAGGAAAGCACAGCGTTTATTGCAGGGCACCAAGCAAGAAGTCCAGGCTGCTAGTGCTCAAAAGACCCAACTCCCTGATGGCTTTGAGGCAAAGGGGTTTTATTTTGTTTGTTTTAATTTTGAATTTTATTTTATTTATTTTTTTATACATCAGTTTCTTATTAGTTATCCATTTTGTACATATTAGTGTATATATGTCAAGTCTTGATATGACCTTTGTTTGGTTTGTAAGATGATCACTGGTTTGCTACCAACATGCTTTTATTGGCCCTAAATGATGTGTTGCCTTAATGTATTTGGTATATATGGCTATTTTGCTTTGGTACTCATGTCGACCTTGAAAAACTCAAAGATGCATAAAGCTGGAATCAGTGAGGAACAGTGTTAAGCTATAAGAGGCAGATTTAGAGGGCCATTTGTAACTTAGTAAACTTTAATCATTATCTTTCTTTAATCCACTTCCTTTAATCTTCATAATTACATATATACACAAGGGTGCCATACCTTAAATGTAATTTGTATACATCTATTAGGCACTATAGCAGAAACTCAGAGATTATCATCTTATATTGCAGAGCATTATAAGTTCATGATAGCCTTTTGATAATTTTTTATCATTAACCAAAAGCTAAAAATAACTCGAGTTGTCAATACAGTAAAATATTTTTATTGGGGACTAACATAATCTTAAAAGGATTCTCATATAATTTTTTGGAAAATAGCAACCATTTTACCTCAGTCTGAAATTTTAACTCAACTCTTAGATTAATAGAAATAAAATGGTGAGAAGGGGGTGGGACTTGCATTTGTTTACACTGATACATACCAGGGTACTTTAGTTATGCATATTTGAAAGCAAATCTCTCATGGCAAGTGAATTCTGGATAGAATCTCATGAAACTTTATAGCTTTACTAGAACTGAAATATGTAATTGACTAAAATCTTCACAAAGTACAAATAGAATTCACACATCAAGAGCAAGAGGAAGATTATGGCTTAACATGAGGTGTAGCCTCTTGAGGAAGTGAAAGGCTGGTCGTTCACGCTTTGTGCTTATGAACAAAAGAGAAATATAATTTTAAGACTCTTGGGAGTGATTGAAGTAAAACAACAAAAAAAGTGATGTACCTTTCAATTTTCATCTAAGTCACACTTGACATAAAATACATGTGTTAAAAAATGATTACCCAGGATATAATTTCCTAGCTAGTATGTCAACGTGTAGCAGTCGGGTAGATACATTATGCATATATAATAAGAAATATTCTTACTGTTAAAAATATTTAAGTTCAATAGCTAACTTAATTGTAGAAACATATTTAGTTAAGACCCTTAGGAAACTACATCCTTGATTTATTGCCCTGTCACACAGCTCTGCTTTCTGTAGCCCAGTCTCAAAAAGCCATATTACCTGAACTTTTTAAAGATTGTAAGGTGGCAGTTCCTCTAAAGGTTATTCATGATCAGTATTTTAAAATGGCACTTCAGCTCTGATATTGGCTTAACTTACCAGTTTTAGTTGTTGCTTATCACATAGTAAAGCTGATTAAAACCAAATAAGAAAGTATTATGCTACACCACATTTTCTTTCTCATCTG
Organism: Grampus griseus; assembly: GCF_964374135.1. Taxonomy (NCBI): domain Eukaryota; kingdom Metazoa; phylum Chordata; class Mammalia; order Artiodactyla; family Delphinidae; genus Grampus; species Grampus griseus. The sequence continues at coordinate 44,121,158 of NC_139007.1, forward strand.
TGGTCTTGCTATATTTGTCTAATATAACATTATCTCATTATATTGCAATTGTATGTTTATGTAACTTTCTTCTTCACTGATCTAAAAGACCCTGAAGGGCAAATATCGAGTGGGGTTGTATAGATTCTATGTCTTTCATACCCACAACAACCTAGAGCTGGGGAAGATAGGGACCACCATTATGTGGCTAAAACAAAAGATTTGTCTAAACTAAGTCTCAGTGTATTTTTTAAAAATCCAAGTGGCAAGTCTAAAAACAGCCTTTTATTCTGATAATAACTTAGATGAGAAAAGTAGGCCCTTAAATTAAAATTGCCTTATTCATTTGGTTTTTGTCTGTTTGAATGTACTAATGCTGCATTTGTGTAAGGTATTCAATAATTGAAGCAAACTTTCCTCTATTATTCCAGATTTGTGAGGTTTTATTATATAACTTCCCTTTAGGGTTAGTGTAGATATGAATTTTCCTCACGTTGTGTTTTTATTCTCCATATAGTTATGGATTACAAATAATTTATGTCATCTAGATTTTTGAAGAGCTCATCAGTATCAGTTTACAGTTAATGATTTTCTAACTGTTGTTCAGTTATGTCATCATCAGATGATTTTTTAATGTGCTAGCAGAGGTAAATGATTATTTAAATATCACAAAGGATCATTTAAAAACCATAAACAACTGCAAGAATGGTTATCTAGAAGTGGTGAAACCAATCTGAATTTATAGAAAAGAAGCTCTTCGTATATTTTTGGGAAAAATGAAGTGTAAAAATCATGGGGAGGGGGTGGAAATGGACATAGAATAAGGCAAGCAATCCCAACTTCAGCATTAAGAAAGACTGTAATTTTATATGGTAAAAATTTTAAGGTGTCATAAGAAGTACTTAATGGATGTGCTGCCTTGGAACAGTCCACTGCCTTGGAATATTTTGTGTTCTCCCTAGTGTTGCTTTTCTCTCTATAGATATTTCTAAATGCTGAGGGTTAAGGAAGCAGAATTGCTTTTGATCATGTATATTTATTAGAAACAGTTGGTTATGGAAACACCACTGGCTTGGATGATTCAAACTTGTCTAGATTTTTCAGGTAATTAAACACAGATGAGAATTGATGACTGCTAGGATTTTCTGAACTTTTCCTAATACTCTTGTTAGTGATATATAGATGTGAGGGAACATGGTACTTACAGCTTACATATACATGTGGACAGGTAAAGTTCTTTTTGTTCCCAAACACTTCTGCAACTCAAATATCATATGGCAAATGAGTCTTCTACTAAGGATTCATCAACTACCTGTTGGCTCAGTTTCAGCTCAGACGAGTACTGTGATATGTTTGCAGAGTTTTTGCTTCAGGTTTGTCTTGATTAATGTTCAGTGGATAAGCGTTATCAACTTAGTTTTCGTGTCTCAAGCCATTAGTATAATGAGGAATGGACTTTCCATGAAGTAATCTCAAAAGTTCAGAGGACACTATAATTCATGACATCTATGGTATCATGACCCTCTGGCTGAGGGGGGAGATATATCAAACGTGAGTGTGATTTCTGAAGAACTAGGAAAAGTTTTTTTCTTTTTTCTTTTTTTTTAGAATTCTTTTTGAAGGGCTTGATTTGCGGTAATTGACACAATTATTAGAATCAGGATACTTCAGCCTACATTATGTATATGTAACATTTTATCCTGTGGTCAATGAGCAAGTGATGATTGTTTTTATCAAAACATCATCTTACTATTTTGAATTTTTTTTTGCTTTATTAAGACTTTGGTTTTTTTTAGAGCAGTTTTGGATTCACAGCAAAATTTAGGGGAAGGTACAGAGACTTCCCAGATACTCTTTGCCTTCACACATGCATAGCCTTCCAAATTACCAACATCTCCTACCAGAGTGGTACATTTGTTTCAGTTGATGAACTTATGTTGACTCATCATAATAATCCAAAGCCCACAGTTTACATTATAGTTCACTCTTGTGGGGTTGTTTGTCTCAAATGTATAATGATATGTATCCATCCTTACGGTATCATACAGAGTATTTTCACTGCCCTAAAAATCCTGTGCTCCACCGATTCATCCCTCCCCTTCCCCAACCCCTGACATCCACTGATGTTTTTACCATGTACATAGTTTTGCTTTTTCCAGAATGTCATATAGTTGGAATCATGCCGTTTGTAGCCTTCTCTGATTAGTTTCTTTTACTTAGTAATATGCATTTAAGCTTCCTCCATATCTTTTCATGGCTTGATAGCTCATTTCTTTTTAGTGCTAAATAATATTCATAATATTCTATTGTCTGAATGTACCACAGTTTATCCATTCACCTACTGAAAAACATCTTGGATGCTTCCAAGTTCTGGCAATTATGAATAAAGGTGCTGTAACCATCTATGTGCTGATATTTGTGTGGACATAAGTTTTGAACTTCTTTGGGTAAATACCAAGGAGTGTGATTGCTGTACCATTTGGTAAGAGTATGTTTAGTTTTGAAAGAAACCGCTGAACTGTCTTCCAAAGTGGCTGTATCATTGTGCATTTCCACCAGCAATAGATGAGAGTTCCTGTCATTCCACATCCTCATCAGCATTGGAGGTTGTCAATGTTATGGATTTTGGCCATTCAAATAGATATGTCGTGGTATCTCATTATTGTTTTAGTTTGCATTTCCCTGATGACATATGGTGTGGAGCATCTTTTCATATGCTTATTTGCCATCAGTATCCCTTCTTTAGAGAGGTGTCTGCTAAAGTCTTTGGCGTATATTTTAATTGGATTGTTTGTTTTCTTATTGTTGAGTTTTAAGAGTTCTTTGTATATTTTGAATAATAGTCCTTTATCAGATGTGTCTTTTGTAAATATTTTCTCCTAGTCAGTGACTTGTCTTGTCATTCTCTTGACATTGTCTTTCACAAAGCAGAAATTTAAAAATTTTAATGAAGTCTGGAATATCAATTGTTTCTTTCATGGACCATGCCTTTGGTGTTACATCTAAAAAGTCACTGACATACTCAAGGTCATCTAGATTTTCTCCTGTGTTATCTTCTAGGAGTTTTATACACTTAGGTCTACAATCCATTTAGAACTAACTTTTGTGAGGGGTGTAACGGTGTTTTTTGTTTTTTTTTTTTTCATGTAGATGTCCGGTAGTTCTAGCACCATGTGTTAAAAAGACTATCTTTGCTCCATTACACTTATTGCCTTTGCTCTTTTGTCAAAGATCAGTTGACTATTTATGTGAGTCTATTTCTGGGCTCTCTTTTCCTTCCATTGAGCTCTTTGTCTCTTCTTTCTCTAATACTATACTGTCTTGATTACTGTAGCTTTATAGTAAGCCTTGAAATCAGGTAGCATCAATATTTCAACTTTATTCTGTCCTTCAATGTTGTGTTGTCTATTCTGGGTCTTTTGCCTCTCCAAACATACTTTAGACTCAGTTTGTCAGTATCCACAACATAATTTTTTTATTGGAATTGCATCAGATCTATTGATCAAATTGGGAACAACTGACAACTTGACATTTTGAGTCTTCTTTTCCTTGAATATGACATATATCTCCATTTATTTGTTTCTTCTTTGATTTCATTCATCAGAGGCCTGTAGTTTTCCTCATTTAGATCTTGTATGTATTTTGTTAGATGTAAAACTAAGTTTTATTTTTGGGGTGCTAATGTAAATAGTATTGGGTTTTAAATTTCAAATTCCACTTGTTGATTGCTATTATATTGGAAAGTGACTGACTTTTGTATATTAATCTTCTATTCTGCAACCTTGCTATAATAGAGTTTAAAAATATTGGTTCATTGACTGTAACAAAGGTACCACTCTGGTGCAGGTTGTTGATAGGGGAGGAAGCTGTGTGTGGGGTGACAAGGGGTATATGAAAAATCTCTGTACCTTCTGTTCAATTTTGGTGTGAACATAAAACTGTTATAAAAATAAAATCTAAAAGAGAAAGAAAGAAAAGAAAATTGACTTCATGAAATCTGTTCTTATTTATCAGGAGACCAGTTTACTGGCAAAGGGTATATTCAACATATGAGTTGTCAGTTAGAGAAAAATCAAGAAGTTACATTTTACAAATTGCAAGACCCATGGCATTATATTTTATCAGAATACATTTGCAACAACAAATGTGGCTATCAAATAAAAAGGAGGTAGCTTACCGAACATTTGCCGAATTCCCCAAAACATTGCTATTTAAATCTTGCTCTTAGTTTGTATTTATTTATATTATCACTGTAGAGCACAATATGAGTTTGTTAGCATTTGTCCAGAAACGAAGCTTCTGCTGACAAAGCTGGTCTGAACCAGAATGGTTCTGGAAAAATGTTACTATTGAGCTCTTGAAGCAGTGAATCACGGGAGGAAGTAGCAGTGCTTCCGCAGGTCCTGTCAGGTGCAGGTTCAATTATATATACGTGGAGCATATCTAGCCTACCCATTTGATGGTATAGGCCCTGATCAGCCTGAAACCAAGTGGGGATATCCATAGGAAGAGAGGAATTGCCAACACACTTCCAGTGGAGAAGAGAAAAAGCATTCCACCAGTATCTCCCACCTGTACCCTTATTTCTTCGTATGTATTGAAGAGGTTCTACACACTCACTAAACCTCATGCCATCTATAATACTTTTACCTGTGATAATAAAATGTCCATTGGAAAGCACCATAACACTACTCAACTGAGGTCATTATAAACAAAAATGATAAAATGTTTTTCTTAGAAAGATTAAATACTTTGTCATAAGAAAGCTTTTAAAATAATTGAACACTTCTTTGTCATATGATTATTTTAACTCTTTTTTCATTTTACATTTTAAGCCATCTGATTAGACACAAGCTAGGAGCTAGGATCTCTAAGATCATACCATTTTCATAGACCATAATACTATTTTTGCATGCGTTCATCCACAGACCATAATATGAGACACCGATTAAATGGCTTACTACTCTTTAGTCAAGCATGAGGGAGCATTTAGTTCAAAAGATATTACGTTCCTCTTGTGAGCTTTATGGTTGTATTTTTCAGTGTTTCCAACACTTGTAAAGAGCCACAAAAAGCCACTAAAACAAAGAGAAAAATATTTTGAGCAAGATGTTAATTAATTGTTAAAAACTGGAAATCATCACATTCTTATTAGATGATACACATATAGTTAAAATATGAATTATTTCAAAATGATACTCATTGAATTAACAAAATAATTTCATATACGATTTAGTTGTTCTTGCACTCTAGTAATAAACTTGATTACCTTTTTATCCTAAGGTAGAATTCAAAGACCTTAATTTCTTGCATTCTGAGGGAAACAGAAACCTTAATACTGGTTTAATTGCCCTATCACTACATCAGTCTCAATGGCAGCTGGCACTATGTTCCCTCTGGCACATTGAGGGCAACTATTAGAAAATTTCAAAAGGAAACAAGAAATACACAGCTAAATCAATGAGGAAAAAATAATAAATAGGACTTATACTTTAAATAGGTGCTTTACTGTATTTATTCTAAAACTTATATAGACCTTTTGTTAAATATTGGAGTGGTAGTGGCATGAATCCTTGCAAACATAATTCTAGGACAGAAAGTTGGATCTCCCTGCAGCCCTCTTTTCCATAATACTGTTCTTCTTTTGATCTGTCTCAAACTGTTATATTTTTTTCTGCAAACATTCTAGTTGAGTCTTAAATTCTGCTGTAGCTTGGTGACCCACCTCTTCTTTATTTGTAGAAATAACTTCCGGTTTTAGTAACCCACATCTGTTCAGAAATGATGAAGGACTCTAGATATCCACTTTTACCAATGGTTCAAGTGATTTTCTATTTAACGCCTTTTCATGCTGCTAATTTTTTAACATAATAAACATTCATTTTCTACTATAGTTCACTTCATTTATGCAGCCTTTAGTTTCACATTCTCAGCTGACTTTTTTTTTTGTCATCATAATCTTGCTTGTTTACAATTATCTTGGTCTAGAAACTATCTTGGAGTTTTACAGTTGCCTATCAAATATAACAAAGAAGGGAAAAACAAGAAAAGAAGCATAATATAAAGCATATTAAGCTTGATAATTAGGTGTTAAAAGGTGAAATGTTTCAGCCTGTGAGTGGAAACTTTACGCTTTATCTTTATTTTCTTACAAAAACAAGAACAAACAAAGCATACAGTTTCCCATTTCAGTAAGTTTGTTTTGGAGTTAACTTAAATCATGAGTCAAAGATAAATCTATAATGATCAAGAAGAACAAATCAGAAAACTATCTGGGGTATTTAACTTGTTTTCTGAGGTAAGACAAAAGAAGACACTTTGCCTCTCAATGTGCCTATGATGAAGAAACCAGTGAGAGAGGACCACGGTCTCTGTCCTCTGCTGCTCATCTGTAAATAACTTTGGAAGAAGTATGAAAAGGGAGGGAGTTAATTTAATCCTGTGCTGGTTAGGTTTAAGGGGTAGTTTAAAGGATGAAGAAGTAGAAACTACAAACCACCTGAGATTTCATCTAGGGCTGATAGAGTCAGTACTATATCTGACCCATTGTTACAGTTGTCTGAGACCCAAAGCACTTCAGTTTTTCCAGGACTGGCTGGGTGGGAATGATTTCCCCTTTTGTCCATGAACCTAATACGGCATTAAGGATGGTACTTCAGGGGCTTCCCTGGCAGTCCAGTGATTAAGATTTCACCTTCTAACGTAGGGGATGCGGGTTCAATCCTTGGTTGGGGAGCTAAGATCCCACATGCCTGGCGGCCATAAAACCAAAACATGAACCAGAAGCAATATTGTAACAAATTCAACAAAGACTTTAAAAATGCTCCACATCAAAAAAGTCTTTAAAATGAAAAAGAGAAAAAAAAAAGAATGGTACTTCAGATAAAATTTGGAACTGGGCCAGGGATAATTTAAATAGGTTATAAAAATGAAGTTAGCCCAGACAATCATTCTGAATCAGAGACAAAGTGAGGCCACAAGAATAACTAAATGCTATGTACCATAATGACCCACAATGTATTATGAGATGGGTCAAAATATTAACCAGGAACTTCCTAGCAAACAGCCTGACAAGACCCATTACATAATCATTTCCCTCTGTTGTTCTTTTCAAATATTTTCTTGCACCAAGTCTCTAAGTAAACCATAGCAGCTTCAATGGGAGTTATAGAACAGCTCCTTTGTCATCTTTTTATAAAACCTCCCCACCCCAGGAAGGGTCAGATCTTTCTCCTCAGTATGTCAATATCACTTTGTTCATGACTCTTGTTATTATAGTGATTTTTTTCCCCCATTTAGGGATTAAGTTCCTAAAATTTTCCATGGTAGAAGAATTTGTGATTGAGGAAGCTGAGACTTAAGAGGAAAGTGATCAAAGTTCCGTGATATGAGGTGTTCTTAAGTTCACCAAAATAGTGCAGTAAATATAGAACACCAAAATAATAGCAATGACGATGAAATATATTAGTAATATCCATTCCAGTGCAAAGTATTATAGAAACTCTTCCCCTAAGCTCTCCTAAGTTTGAACTTGAAATTTTATTTTATTTTGGTGCAGGTAAATGAATATTAACAGTCTTTTGTTTTCTGTCTCAAGTTTTTTCTTCCCAATACTTAATGCCTAGTCACAATATTTTCCAAAGCATATTTCTCAGGGCACTAATACACCAACCTCCAATATGGTCCCTGAAAAATAGGTTCCATCATCCAGAATTAGTATGAGGATTGCTATATACCATATTCTCCTGCTTAGAATTTCTGCTTTAATGTGTTAGAGACCACAAGACCTGTAATACAAAAAACTCATTTGAATTTTGTTTCAGCTTAGTATGTCATTAATGTGTTTGAAAACTAATTAAGTTGGTGCGTATGTGATGCAAGACATCTATGAAAGTCCTTTGGTAACCATTTTTGGGGAATCTGTCTTAATGCACTGGGTTATGAGGAGTATTATACTAAATTATATTGATATATCTAGCACAATATCCAGAATATATTAGGTGATGAGTAAGCACTGCTATTTAAAATATTATTACTGTCTTTTGATCATTTCTCCCGTATCTCTGCCAAACACTTCCTTAAAATCCACTTTCACTTGTGATCATCAGATTAGCAACTATCTGCATGGCTTACTCAATTCTTCTTCACATAGGTACTTAAGAAATGCAGCCATATGGCCCAATTTGACTTTTCCTTTATAGGTTTTATCTTTCCTTAGGAAAAGAAGAAGAAAAGTTCACATACATGCAAATACGCACACACACACCCCTTCTTTTCTGCTATTTTTGTTTTGTACTTTTTAACTTCATTTCTTCAGTTCTCTCCTTTTATAATCTTCAGTAGGAGTGATTTGATATTTTTCTAATTCCAGCATCAAAAATTCTCCTGATTTCTCATAAGAGAGATGAAGCACGTATTTGCAAATACTTTTATAACAAGAAGAAATAATATTCAAGTTGTTTGTATGTATCCTTTGTAAATCATGCAATATCTAAAGCAAGGGATATATATTTTTTAACTTTGCTTTCCTACCAACTGGCACATCCTAAAGAGTCTCAGAAAATGTTTGGTAAATATAAAAGTGGGCAGTGCATTTGATTTTGGTTTAGGAGAAATAAAGTTTCAAGCCAGAAGAAGAATGGGAAATCTCAAGACTGTAAGGTGGACATCAGGGGGACTGGACAGAGGCATTTTCTGAATCCTTCGTCTCCTACTGTCCATCCCTGTATCACAGTCTTTAGTTTTTTAATGGACCACTGGTCTCATAGTAGGTACTCAATAAATATTTGACAATTTACTGAAAAAACTGTGTCAAATTTCCTAGAAGATCATGATAGAAGAAGCAATGTAGACAGGAAAGCTACGTTTGCTGAGAACTGTGGCAAGTTCTTCAGCATTTCTCCCGTAGTTTCATTAGCTCTGCCCTTTTTTTCTGCTTTGACTTCCAAACCAAATGGCCTCTCGCAGGAGAAGACAATATGGAAAAATCCCTTCAAAAAACATGAGATCTAAGGGTCATTAAGCTCCTAAATATCAATAAGTGAGATAATATTACCAAGATTGATTGAATTATTGTAGTGTTCCAGACTCAGTGTGAACTGAGTTTGGCTTTTCCAGATCGGGAGCAATAGATCTTTTACAAATTCTCTGCAATCAGTGGGTATGTCCTCCTTCCACACTCTTCTCCCCAGCTGGCTTGTTCAGTGGCCACTTTTGCAGCCCTTGGGTCAGTCTCATGTAGAACAAGAGAGAAAAAAAGCTAGCTTTGAGGCAGCCAGAGCAACAGTTGAGCCAATAGTTGAACCAACAGGAAGTCCTGCATCAGTTAATTTTTTTTTGCTCTTGTCCTGCTTTCCCCAAAGTAGAAAATCTCTCCACTAATAGCTTTTAGCTTAATTTCTAGTCCCAGCTACTTATCTGACCTCTTGATTCTGCATCCATCAGTCTCTGATCTGTCTACCTGGCATTCTTTCCTGCCTTGCCCTGACCTTACATGTATGACACTGACTTCTATTATTGGCTCACTTCTACAGACGCTTTCTTGGTTTTGGCTCTTTAATGCATCTTTACTGCCTATAGATCCTGGTGCCAAAGGAGAAAAGGAAATGATACACATAATCTTGATTGAAAACTAAAACAGTACTATTCAAGTATGTTGAGGTGCAAGGAAAATAAACATTTCTGGGTTAGGTATTTTCTTTTTTCACTGATTACAAGCAAGCTCATTTAGAAAGATAATTGTCTTTCTGTCTTGGGATTCTATCATATTGGATGACTGCCTAAGTGCTAGTACAAGAGAAAGAGACCCCAAGGGTTGGGGGTGGTGAGAATGGATATTGGCTGATCCTGGGTCAGCAGAAAAGCACTATTTTTTAAAGGAAACATAATATTAAAAACTCCAAAAAATTTATTACAGTTTGAAATTGTGAAATAATCTTTCCATTAAATACTGAATGTTTGTGCTCTTGTTAAAGCACAGTGGACAGTTCTGTACTTCTTTACTAGAAAAGTTGGGAGGAAAATTAAAAGGGTAAGTAAACTTTCCCTAAAAAGAAAAACAGGTAGAAAAAAGTTAAAGTGAATTTCAGCATGAAGAAAATAGTCCTCAAGACCAATGACTGATTGAATCCAAAGTTTATTTACTCTAAAATGTATTGGGCACCTGTGAGGTGCTGGGTACATTAGAAAGGTAGCATTAAATAAGAACTAATCTGGCTCTCAAGAATGTCTTGATTTAGCAAACTTTTGAATGAACTTATAAGGAGAGAAAGCAGTCTTGGACTGACAGTGGTTGATCAGGTCTTCATTTTCCCACTGAGGACAAATAATACGAAGGAAACCCCTAGATATCCGATGAGAAAGAAGAGAATTGAGACCTACAACTGGATTCTTAGATGTTAGAATGGTAGAACAGGATATTGAGGCCTTTCTTCTATGGAGGTCAAGTTAAGCATAATCAATTACTCTTTTTCTTGTGAGGTTTTGATATGATGACGTAGTCTGGGAAAAGTGGGCAGTATGAGAACTTCGGTGTATTGCTGCAGCCCTGTGGCCCTTTGCTTCTATTTATTGGGCATAAAGTCAAACTACATTTGTTGTGCTCTAAGGTGTGGGTGATCTTGTGCGACAGAAATATTTTATCTTAAAAACAAATTAGTTAGCAGAAGCCAATGATCCACAGTAATTTGTTTTGGATTGAGACACAGAAAGCACATGGGACTTGGCATTGGAAGACAGAGGTTCTTTTTCCAGGAATGGTACAAACGTGTGTTGCTTTTGGCATGACATTTAATCCCTTTTGCATCTTACTTCTTTCAGCTATAAAATCTGGGGGCAATCTATAAGATCCTTTCCAATTCTATAATTATGAATTTTTCAATCATTTTATGGTGTCTGAAAACAAAGATAGTATTTGTCACCATGTGTATTTTTTCCTCTCCAGTATGAGGTATTAACAAAATGAAATATTATATTAGCCCTAAATAAAACTTTCCATTTTCTATTTTCTTTAAAATAATTAAATGATTTGGGGTGTTATAGTACAGCTGAAAAGAAAATGAGATGAAATTATAAATTTCTATCTCAATATCAAGTATCCCTCCTGTTTCTATGCACAGGATTTTTTCTAAGAGATAAGCATATAGTAGCAATTATATGCTAGCACATTATAGAGTTTTAGGCACAATTTTACGAAAGAGTGATGAAGCTGTATTAATTATTTTTCATTATGTGAATATATTTCTATGTCCGTTATTGGCTATTACCTCTTAGAGAATGAGAGAGAGAGAGTTCTGGTCTGGCAGATTGTAACCGTTCTGCCAGCCCACTTGCCACATATGAACCACAGTTTGTGATAAGTCATTTTCAGTTAATTGCTAACTTACCTCTAAATTATTTAGTAGTTCTGATTTTGATTCTGAAACACCTAGAGGCAATGATCTGCACTACGAACTAACAGCGTATAAAAATTCTGGTTTTAATAAGAGTCATTTGCTCTTAGAAGTTAAGTAATGACAATGATATATAAATTTTAGGGAAGAGGGAAAATATTTAAGAAGTACTTAAGAAATCTGAGTGTAGACTTTGCTGAATGCAAATTAATTATAGAAGAAATTTGTTTAGGTATTATAATCCTTAAGTTTCCTGCAAATTAATGAAAACAATATTTGAAAAAAGGAAGACAAAAACCTAGGAGAGTAACTACATAATTAGAAAACACGGCATACACAAAATTTAAGTGAAAAGAAAGGCTATAATCAATCACCTCCTAGTAAACGTAATAAAAATTTTTAAGAATGACCTCTACGGGCTTCCCTGGTGGCGCAGTGGTTGAGAGTCTGCCTGCTGATGCAGGGGACGCGGGTTCGTGCCCCGGTTCGGGAGGATCCCACATGCCGTGGAGCGGCTGGGCCCGTGAGCCATGGCCTCTGAGCCTGCGCGTCCGGAGCCTGTGCTCCACAACGGAATAGGCCACAACAGTGAGAGGCCCACGTACCGCAAAAAAAAAAAAAAAAAAACCTCTATATAGATAGATATTAGCTTCCAGATAAAATTATAGGATCCAAATTAATAGCATCATGTATGTATAATAACTATAAGAACTAATAATTAATGTGTGTACTTATGTGCCAGGCTCTGTTCTTATTACTCTATAAATAAACTCATTTAAGCCTCACACAAACTTATAAAGTAGGTACTATTACTTATTTAATAGAAAAGGCAACTGAAGCATAGGCCATTTGCCAGAGCTCACAATCTTACCTACGGTCACCTTCTCTATGCAAGTACGAAATATACAAATATGCACTCATTAAGAAAATAACATTAAATATTATTGATCTATGAATATTCTGTGGGTCAAAACATTTAATAGCGAGTAAAAGTAGTACATTACTGTAAAAAATACAATAATCATAATAATGCTATGTCCAAAAGCAGGCACTGCAAAGTTGGAGATCAGTGGTCAGTCCTCTAAAATGTTTACTTTTATCTTCTTTTATTGTTCTTGAGAATTTTAATTCACAGCTTGGTTTGTGAGGGTCAAATAAGACAATGGACATGGGATCATCTCCCGCCCTATTTACTACCATGCATAACACTGCCTTATACACATATATCAATTTTTAAATTATAATTTTGCGTGTCCCTAACATGTTCCTAATGTTATAAATGCATTATTTTGTGTATTCACAGATATGCCTCCATACAAAGTTTATATTAATTCATTGATTCTCTGGATAAGTATTTATTGAGCTACTATCGTTGTCAGATGCTGTTAGGTAAATAAGAGTAAATTGATGGACAAAATCTAGTGACTATCTTTAGGAAAACGTTGGGTAAGTGATGAGGTAATTATTGTGTGATACAGTCAGTCCAGTGTTAGGAAGCATATATCAGGAAGAAAACGGAGTCATTAAGTTCTGTAAGCAGGAAAATGAGATGCATTTTGGAAGGACCACTCCTTTCACAATATGGAGAATGAATTGCGTTGGAGGCAATGATGGAGATACGGAAGCCAAGGCGGGGATGGTTTTAGTAACACAGGAGAGAAGCGTTGGTGACTAGGACAAGAACAGCAGCAGAGAGAAAATATAAATTTTTAGAATTTTGTGAGATCTAATCAGTAGAATTTGGAAAGTATTTGATATAGTGGAAAAAATAACATTTTCCTGTTTTATGGGATGGTCAAATGGTCAAGTGACAGAGGATCAGGATTTTCCTAGCACAGTTTTTTTGCAAGTTGAATTTGAGGTAATTATGGGATATACAAGCATACAATCTTATAGTATATATTGGTTCTCATGAAACCATGAAGGGAGAGGGCTCAGAGTGAACAGGTACAATGACCAAGGATAGAAATGCCAACACATAAGCAATTGGCAAAAGAAGAAAAGCCCTCAAAGTAGATTGAAGAGCATCCAAAGAAACTGGAAGAAAATCAGTGTTAGCAATGTGATGTCAAGGGCCTCAACTAACCAAGAAGTTACTCTATAAAAGTTAAAGTACTGGAATTGTTTGAGGTTCAAACTGGAATGATGATGACTAAATGCAGCTATTTCCTTCTTTGGCCAATATTTTCAAAATAAAATATTTCTCGTGAAAAATTAAATGGATGTTGCTTCTAAGCAGTCATTTGAGTTAAATTTAAAAAATCACTGAAACATATTTTCTGAGAATAAAATTAGGAAGAACCACAAGTTAAGGTAAGTCAGCAAAGTATATTATCAGCTATCTGTAGGAACAACTCAAGAGGTTGTCTGAGAGGAGCCCAAATGCAATCAAGTTCTTGTGGGAGTGTGATCTCAGGCACAGCTGGACTCTGTGCGCTCCTAAGAAAGTCTCTTTCTAGATAATCATTTTATTCCTCTTCTGAAGAAGGAATATGTTAAAAGAATGGCCAGACCTACATGGGAGAATATATATATTTTTCATGTGTACATTGCATTATTTCTCTGTGGGGTTTCATTGAAGAAGCTTTTCTGCCGCACAAACGTTCAGAGACCCGTCACCTAGGTAATTTTGCTTCCTGTTTGATAAGTCGACATTCTAGTTTTCATACGTGGATCGTCATGAGCTTAGTTAATGAAAATCTGCCCCCTTTAGGAGACAGGCCTGCTCATATGAACAAAAACTCTTGCCATGAAAGCCAGATCCTGAACTAACATGAATCTACTAGATAAAGGCCTTACTGTAGGTGATCACGTCTTGATGGTGAGCAAGCCAGCTTATCTCTGGTGAACCACAACTATAAAACTGTCTCAAAGGGTTAAGTATTTTTTAAAATTTATTTTATTGAAGTATAGTTGATTTGCAATGTTGTGTTAGTTTCTGGTGTACAGCAAAGTGATTCAGTTTTATATATATATATATATATATATATATATATATACACACACACACACATATATGTATATATGTATTTGTGTGTGTGTATATATACACACATTCTTTTTAATATTTTTTCCATTATGATTTATTACAGGATATTGAGTATAGTTCCCTGTGCTATACAGTAGGACCTTGTTTATCCATTCTTTTTTTTATTAATTAATTAATTTATTTTTGGCTGTGTTGGGTCTTCGTTGCTGTGCACGGGCTTTCTCCAGTTGCGGCGAATGGGGGCTACTCTTCGTTGTGGTGCATGGGCTTCTCATTGCGGTGGCTTCTCTTGTTGTGGAGCATGGGCTCTAGGTGTGCGGGCTTCAGTAGCTGCGACATGTGGGCTCAGTAATTGTGGCTCGCAGGCTTAGTTGCTCTGTGGCATGTGGGATCTTCCTGGACCAGGGCTCGAACCGGTGTCCCCTGCATTGGCAGGGGGATTTGCACTGGCAGGTGGATTCTTAACCACTGCGCCACCAGGGAAGTCATGTTTATCTATTCTATATATACTAGTTTGCATCTGCTAACCCCAAACTCACAATCCATCCCTCCCCCACCTCCCCTCACCCTTGGCAACCACAAATCTGTTTTCTATGTCTGTGAGTCTGTTTCTGTTTCTTACATAAATTCATATGTGCCATACTTTAGATTCTACATATAAGTGATATCATATGGTATTTGTCTTCCTCTCAAAGGGTTAAGTATTATTTTTGATTGGAAAATTATTTTACTAAATATTTAAACAAACAGCATTGCTGTAAATAATTCTAATAGCACAGCCTTTTCATTTTATTCAAATTTGGAATAATAGGTACTATTTTTTCATTGAAATCATAGAAGAGAGTTTTCAACTAAACATAGGCTTGGAGTTAGGTGGTCTGTACTAATTTTAAAATATGTTCTATCTGCCTGGGAACCAGAAAGGGGTTCTATCTATCTATCATCTGTCTATTTATCTACCTCTACATATCTGCCTTTTATTCTTTTCCTTCCTTCTTTCCTTCCTTCCTTCCTTCCCTTCTCCCTCCCCCCTCCCTCCCTCTCCCCCTCCCTTCTTTCTTTCCTTCCTTCTCTCTCTTCCTCTACCTCTCCCTGACCCCCTTTCTTTCTTTCACCATGGCCACTAACACCTGACACTGACAATCCACATTGAGTGTTTGAGCCTCTCTTTACAAGAGGGATCCAGCAAGGGGTTATGTATAGAATTAGGAACAAGAACAAACTTGTTACTCTGATTACAGAAATACTTCAATATCTCAAGCCCTAGGTGAGATGATTTATGAAAGAAGGCTAGTATGTTCCCAACAATAGCAACACCCTTCACAGCAGAATAGAATTCCTGATAAGCATCCTCCTTGCCATCTCTCCAGTTGAATTTTATGATTGGAATACACAGAAAGCTTTAGCGTACTGCAGTATTTCAACATGACCCTTAAGATCAAACTCAGGCTCCAAACACCTTCCATGTAAACATTTTCCTGTTTCCCTTGATGACAAACTTAGTCTCAAACCATACTCAAATATTATTGAAGAACCTAAGTTGGCTGAGTTTACCAGGGTCCCTTGATCTTGAGAAATTATCTTGGGGTCATTTTTGAATGAGAAAGTACATGCCTTATGGTGGCATTCAAGTCGACCGAGTCTGCTAGAATTTTATTTTGTTTTGTTTTTAAATCATTTTGTTTTTAAATCATTTGTCTTTTGTCTCACTCACAGTTATTCCACTGGCCTCTCAGAAGCCTCCCCTTTAACATACTTGGATTTATACTGTTCTGATGATACCCTGAAGGAGAACCTAATCAAATATATGAGCAAATATGAGGGTATGAAAGCATACCCTCACCCCTGCTCCTGATATAGCAAAAATTCAGTCCAATGAAACATTAGAATTTACGTAGATAGACTCTGCAATATAAGAAGTATTCTAAATTTCAATTCTTTGGTCATATAAAAATATTTGAATACTGTATTCCTTGATTTTTTGTTTGATAACTTTAAATATATTTTGTGAATGGATGGAGGGAATTATCTGCGATGGACAGTGTAAGATGAAGTTTAAGTGACCCTACTTTTTGTAAATGGAGGTGCTAGTATAACTTTAATGGAAAAAACCTGTGAATCTAAAACAGTATTAAATGTATTTGTATTGCGTGTATGAAACCACAAAATAACCATATAAAATACCTAATTAAAAAGGTAATTAGAAAAGGGTTTCCTGTAATAAACATACAGTATCCTGTAAGAGCACCAGACTTTTCCCTTAATTTTATTAGGTAGATGTTATGATATTCACAAATTAACTAATAATAGAAATTTCTTGATTTGTTTTAGATAAATCTATATTTCTCAAAGGCATTCTTAGAAAAGCACCATTATTACTATATTAAATACAATTTTGCCTACTTGAGCTTAACAAACAAATCTAATGGTATGAAAGAATTTAATTTCAGAGCTGAATGATAATTTGTTAGGCACTGTTAATTCACATAATTCAAAGTTAATTATGTTTGCAATATTAGGAGTGTAGTGATTTTGTTCTGTTGAGCTATAGCTTTTATAAAATTTTATATTCTGATTAAGCAAACCCAGTTGACAAGAATATATCACAAATTGTAATAATTACAGGAGATATTTTGTGTGTACATGTGTATGTCTAATCAGATCATATTTTAGTCTAATTCACTCACACTTGGTGGACTCTGTGTCTACTTCACAAAGACTCTCATGTTTTGTTTTTCAAGACATATTCATTCTTCTTTGGTTATTACTGAAGCTAAAATTCTCAAACAACATTTGCTATTGTTGCTTTTCTTTTTCATTATATAAAAGTTTAGTGTTTTACTTTTCCCCTGAAGCTCTACTGGAGCTGCAAAAACAGTGTAATAAATTACACTTCTGAAGAACATTAAAATTATCTTCCCTAAATGTGTATTTATGGTTCATCTCTCCCATAATATTTGTCTCTCCTAGTCAAGTTTTAAGCAATAATGGAAAGTATTACTTGGTATGACATCAGAAAAACCATTTCACCTTGCAGAAAACATGGAGGAAAGCATATCATATCTATTACTTTTTCAGAGATGACATTATGACAAGAGTTTC
The DNA here is from genome assembly GCF_964374135.1 of Grampus griseus. Lineage (NCBI taxonomy): Eukaryota > Metazoa > Chordata > Mammalia > Artiodactyla > Delphinidae > Grampus > Grampus griseus. Next base: position 44,138,618 of record NC_139007.1, read on the forward strand.
AAAGTTTGTTGACATATCACTGTATCTTAAATGATCAAAGCCACCTTAACATGTGTTAAGTATGAAAAGCAAGCAAAATGAAAAGAACACATCCTAGAGAGTAGGTCAATCGTAGGTCCAAAATTTTGCATGTCATTATCTTGAACGTTTAGTGGAATTCACAGAATGGGTTAGATATTCCAAGTTAATTCTGCAATCTCTTTGTTCATTCTCAGCATCATTTATCCCTATGAACTGAATTGTCAATTTTTGAAGCAGTTGGATCACGTCATTAATTCCTTTCCAATCATTACACCTTCTCTAGATGCCTGCCTGCCCTATTTCAAATCTCTCACAGTTAGCAACTTTTTAAAATAGTACTTTTGGAGGGACCTTCAAGATGGCAGAGGAGTAAGACAGAGGAGATCACCTTCCTCCCCACAAATACATCAAAAATACATCTACATGTGGAACAACTCCTAAAGAACACCTACTGAATGCTGGCAGAAGACCTCAGACTTCCCAAAAGGCAAGAAACGCCACATGTACCGGGTAGGGCAAAAGAAAAAAGAAAAAACAGAGACAAAAGAATAGGGATGAGACCTGCATCTCTGGGAAGGAGCTGTGAAGGAGGAATAGTTTCCACACACTAGGAACCCCCTTCACTGGCAGAGATGGGGGGTGGGCGGGGAGGAAGCTTCGGAGCCACAGAGGTGAGCGCAGCAACAGGAGTGCAGAGGGCAAAGTGGAGAGATTCCCACACGGAGGATCGGTGCCGACCAGCACTCGCCAGCCTGAGAGGCTTGTTTGCTCACCCGCCGGGGTGGGTGGGGGCTGGGAGCTGAGTCTTGGGCTTCGGAGGTCGGATCCCAGGGAGAGGACTGGGGTTGGCTGCGTGAACACGGCTGAAGGGGGCTAGTGCGCCACAGCTAGCCGGGAGGGAGTCCGGGAAAAAGTCTGGAACTGTCTAAGAGGCAAGAGACCATTGCTTCGGGGTGCACAAGGAGAGGGGATTCAGAGCACCGCCTAAACGAGCTCCAGAGATGGGTATGAGCCGCAACTATCAGCACGGACAACAGAGACGGCCATGAAATGCTAAGGCTGCTGCTGCAGCCAACAGGAAGCCAGTGTGCAAGCACAGGTCACTATGCACAGCTCCCCTCCTGGGACCCTGGGCAGCCTGCCACTGCCAGGGTCCCGTGATGCAGGGACACCTCCCCGGGAGAACACACGGCGTAGATCAGCCTGTTGCAATGTCACGCTGGCCTCTGCCGCTGCAGGCTCACCCTGCATTCCATACCCCTCCCTCCCCCTGGCCTGAGTGAGCCAGAGCCCCCTAATCAGCTGCTACTTTAACCCCGTCCTGTCTGGGCAGGGAACAGATGCCCTCAGGTGACCTACATGCTGAGGAAGGGCCACATCCAAAGCTGAACCCCAGGAGCTGTGTGAACAAAGAAGAGAAAGGGAAATTTCTCCCAGCAACCTCAGGATCAGCGGATTAAATCTCTACAATCAATTTGATGTACCCTGCATCTGTGGAATACCTGAATAGACAATGAATCATCCCAAAATTGAGACGGTAGACTGTGGGAGCAACTGTAGACTTGGGGTTTGCTTTCTGCATCTAATTTGTTTCTGGTTTTATGTTTATCTTAGTGTAGTATTTAGAGCTTATTACCAATGGTAGATTTGTATATATTTTTTTCCTTCTTTCTCTATTTGTGTATATGTGTATGCTTCTTTGATTTTGTCTGTAGAGCTTTGCATTTGTTTGTATAGCTTTGCTTTTACCATTTGTCCTAGGGTTCTGTCTGTCTTGTTTTTTTTGGTTAATACTTCTTAGCACTTGTTATCATTAGTGGATTTGTTTTTTGGTTTAGCTGCTCTTTTCTTTCTTACTTTATTTTATTACTTTTTTAGTTTTAATAATTTTTTATATAATTTTTTAAATTTTATTTATTTTTTCTTTATTTATTTTTCTCCCTTTTCTTCTGAGCTGTGTAGCGGATAGGGTCTTGGTGCTCTGACCAGGTGTCAGGCCTGAGCTTCTGAGGTGGGAGAGCTGAGTTCAGGACACTGGTCCAACAGAGACCTCCCAGCCCCACATAAGATCAAACAGAGAAAGCTCTCCCAGAGCCTTCCATCTCAATGCTAAGATCCAGCTGCACTGAAGGACCAGCAAGCTACAGTGCTGGACATCCTATGCCAAACAACTAGCAAGACAGGAACAAAACCCCATCAATTAGCAGAGAGGCTGCCTAAAATCATACTAAGTTCACGGGCACCCCAAAACACACCACCAGACGTGAACCTGCCCACTAGAGAGACAAGATCCAGCCTCATCCACCAGAAGACAGGCACCAGTACCCTCCACCAGGAAGCCTACACAACCCACTGAACCAACATTACCCACTGGAGGCAGACACCAAAAACAAAGGGAGCTACGAACCTGTAGCCTGCAAAAAGGAGACCCCAAACACAGTATGTTAAGCAAAATGGGAAGACAGAGAAATATGCAGCAGATGAAGGAGCAAGGTAAAAACCCACCAGACCAAACAAATGAAGAGGAAATAGGCAGTCTACCTGAAAAAGAATTCAGAATAATGATAGTAAAGGTGATCCAAAATCTTGGAAATAGAATGGAGAAAATACAAGAAACATTTAACAAGGACCTAGAAGAACTAAAGAGCAAACAAACAATGATGAACAACACAGTAAAAGCAATTAAAAATTCTCTAAAAGGAATCAATAGCAGAATAACTGAGGCAGAAGAACGGATAGGTGACGTGGAAGATAAAATAGTGGAAATAACTACAGCACAGCAGAATAAAGAAAAAAGAATGAAAAGAATTGAGGACAGTCTCAGAGACTGCTGGGACAACATTAAACACACCAACATTCAAATTATACAGTTCCCAGAAGAAGAAGAGAAAAAGAAAGGGACTGAGAAAATATTGGAAGAGATTATAGTTGAAAACTTCCCTAATATGGGAAAGGAAATAGTCAAGTCCAGGATGCACAGAGAGTCCCATACAGGATAAATCCAAGGAGAAGCATGCCAAGACACATATTAATCAAACTATCAAAAATTAAATACAAAGAAAAAATACTAAAAGCAGCAAGAGAAAAGCAACAAATAACATACAAGGGAATCCCCATAAGGTTAACAGCTGATCTTTCAGCAGAAACTCTGCAAGCCAGAAGGGAGTGGCAGGACATATTTAAAGTGATGAAAGGGAAAAACCTACAATCAAGATGTCTCTACCCAGAAAGGATCTCATTCAGTTTCGGTGGAGAAATTACAACCTTTACAGACAAGCAAAAGCTAAGAGAATTCAGCACCAATAAAACAGCTTTACAACAAATACTATAGGATCTTCTCTAGGCAGGAAACACAACAGAAGGAAAAGACCTACAATAACAAACCCAAAACAATTAAGAAAATGGTAATAGGAACATACATATCAATAACTACTATAAATGTAAATGGATTAAATGCTCCAACCAAAAGACATAGACTGGCTGAATGGATACAAAAGCAAGACTTGTATATATGCTGTCTACAAGAGACCTACTTCAGACAGAGGGACATATACAGACTGAAAGTGAAGGGATGGAAAAAGACATTCCATGCAAATGGAAATCAAAAGAAAGCTGGTGTAGCAGTACTCATATCAGACAAAATAGACTTTAAATAAAGACTATTACAAGAGACAAAGAAGGACACTACGTAATGATCAAGGGATCAATCCAAGAAGAAGATATAACAATTGTAAATATTTATGCACCCAACATAGGAGCACCTCAATACATAAGGCAAATGCTAACAACTATAAAAGGGGAAATCGACAGTAACACAATCATATTAGGGGACTTTAACACCCCACTTTCACCAATGGACAGATCATCCAAAATGAAAATAAATAAGGAAACATAAGCTTTAAATGATACATTAAACAAGGTGGACTTAATTGATATTTATAGGACATTCCATCCATAAACAACAGAACACACTTTCTTCTCAAGTGCTTATGGAACATTCTCCAGGATAGATCATATCTTGGGTCACAAATCAAGCCTTGGTGAATTTAAGAAAATTGAAATCATATCAAGTATATTTTCTGACCACAATGCTATGAGACCAGATATCAATTACAGGGAAAAATCTGTAAAAAATACAAACACATGGAGGCTAAACAATACACTAGTAAAAAACCAAGAGATCACTGAGGAAATCAAAAAATAACTAGAAACAGGGCTTCCCTGGTGGCACAGTGGTTGAGAGTCCGCCTGCCATTGCAGGGGACACGGGTTCATGCCCGGGTCTGGGAGGATCCCACGTGCTGTGGAGTGGCTGGGCCCGTGAACCATGGCCACTGGGCCTGCGCATCCGGAGCCTGTGCTCCGCAACGGGAGAGGCCACAGTAGTGAGAGGCCCGCATACCGCAAAAAAAAAAAAAAAAAAAAAAAACAACTAGAAACAAATGACAATGAAAACACAACGACCCAAAACTTACGGGATGCAGCAAAGGCAGCTCTACGAGGGAAGTTTATAGCAATACAGTCCTACCTCATGAAACAAGAAACATCTCAAATAAACAACCTAACCTTACACCTAAAGCAATTAGAGAAAGAAGAACAAGAAATCCCCAAAGTTAGCAGAAGGAAAGAAATCATAAAGATCAGACCAGAAATAAATGAAAAAGAAATGAAGGAAACAATAGCACAAATCAATAAAACTAAAAGCTGGTTCTTTGAGAAGATAAACAAAATTGATAAACAATTAGCCAGACTCATCAAGAAAAAAAGGGAGAAGACTCACATCAATAGAATTAGAAATGAAAAAGGAGAAGTAACAAGTGACACTGCAGAAATACAAAGGATCATGAGGGATTACTACTAGCAACTTTATGCCAATAAAATAGACAACCTGGAAGAAATAGACAACTTCTTAGGAAAGCAAAACTTTCCGAGACTGAACCGGGAAGAAATAGAAAATATAAACAGAGTGATCACAAGCGCTGAAATTGAAACTATGATTAAAAATCTTCCAAAAAACAAAAGTCCAGGACCAGCTGGCTTCACAGGCGAATTCTATCAAACGTTTAGAGAAGAGCTAACACCTATGCTTCTCAAACTCTTCCAAAATATAGCAGAGGGAGGAACACTCCCAAACTCATCAATGAGGGCACCATTACCCTGATACTAAATCCAGACAAAGATGTCACAAAAAAAAGAAACTACAGGCTAATATCACTGATGAACATAGATGCAAAAATCCTCAACAAAATACTAGGAAACAGAATCCAAACCACATTAAAAGGATCATACACCATGATCAAGTGGGGATTATCCCAGGAATGCAAAGTTTCTTCAATATACTCAAATCAATCTGTATGATACACCATATTAACAAATTGAAGGAGAAAAACCATATGATCATCTCAATAGATGCAGGAAAAGCTTTTGACAAAATTCAACACCCTTTATGATAAGAACCCTCCAGAAAGTAGGCATAGAGTGAACTTACCTCAACATGATAAAGGCCATATATGAGAAACCCACAGCCAACATCATTCTCAATGGTGAAAAACTGAAACCATTTCCACTAAGATCAGGAACAAGACAAGGATGCCCACTCTCACCACTGTTATTCAATATAGTTTTAGAAGTTTTAGCCACAGTAGTCAGAGAAGAAAAAGAAATAAAAGGAATCCAAATCAGAAAAGAAGAAGTAAACCTGTCACTGTTTGCAGATGATATGATACTATAATAGAGAATCCTAAATATGCTACCAGAAAACTACTAGAGCTAATCAATGAATTTGGTAAAGTAGCAGGATACAATATTAATGCACAGAAATCTCTTGTATTCCTATACACTAATTACGAAAAGTATGAAAGAGAAATTAAGGAAACACTCCCATTTACCATTGCAAGAAAAAGAATAAAATACCTAGGAATAAACCTACCTAGGGAGACAAAAGACCTCTATGCACAAAACTATAAGACACTGATAAAAGAAGTTAAAGATGATACAAACAGATGGAGAGATATACCATGTTCTTGGATTGGAAGAATCAACATTGTGAAAATGACTATACTACCCAAAGCAATCTACAGATTCAGTGCAATCCCTATCAAACTACCAATGGCATTTTGCACAGATCTAGAACAAAAAATTTCACAATTTATATGGAAACACAGAGGACCCCAAATAGCCAAAGCAATCTTGGGAAAGAAAAACGGAGCATGAGGAATCAGGCTTCTGGTCTTCAGACCATACTACAAAGCTACAGTAATCAAGACAGTATGGGGCTTCCCTCATGGCACAGTGGTTAAGAATCTGCCTGCCAATGCAGGGGACACCGGTTCGAGCTCTGGTCCGGTAAGATCCCTCATGCCTCAGAGCAACTAAGCCCGTGCGCCACAACTACTGAGCCTGCACTCTAGAGCCCATAAGCCACAACTACTGAAGCCCACACACCTAGAGCCTGTGCTCCACAACAAGAGAAGCCACCACAATGAGAAGCCACACACTGCAACGAAGATTACCCCGCTCACCACAACTAGAGAAAGACTGCATGCAACAATGAAGACCCAGTGCAGCCAAAATAAATAAATAAAATTTTTTAAATAAAATAACAGTATGGTAGTGGCACAAAAACAGAAATATAGATTAATGGAACAGGATAGAAAGCTCAGAGATAAACCCACACACATATGATCACTTTATCTTTTATAAAGGAGGCAAGAATATACAATGGAGAAAAGACAGCCGCTTCAATAAGTGGTGCTGGGAAAACTGGACAGCTACATGGAAAAGAATGAAATTAGAACACTCCCTAACACCATACACAAAAATAAACTCAAAATGGGTTAAAGACCTAAATATAAGGCCAGACACTATAAAACTCTTAGAGGAAAACATAGGCAGAACACTCTATGACAAATCACAGCAAGATCGTTTTTGACCCACCTCCTAGAGAAATGGAAATAAAAACAAAAATAAACAAATGGGACTTAATGAAAGTTAAAAGCTTTTGCACAGCAAAGGAAACCATAAACAAGGCGAAAAGACAACCCTCAGAATGGGAGAAAATATTTGCAAATGAAGCAACTGACAAAGGGTTAATCTCCAAAATATACAAGCAGCTCATGCAGCTCAATTTCAAAAAAGCAAACAACCCAATCCAAAAATGGGCAGAAGACCTAAACTGACATTTCTCCAAAGAAGACATACAGACTGCCAACAAACACGTGAAAGGGTGCTCAACAACATTAATCATTAGAGAAATGCAAATCAAAACTACAATGAAGTATCACCTTACACCAATCAGAATGGCCATCATCAAAAAATCTACGAACAGTAAATGCTGGAGAGGGTGTGGAGAAAAGGGAACACTCTTGCACTGTTTGTAAGAATGTAAATTGATACAGCCACTATGAAAAACAGTATGGAGGTTCCTTAGAAAACTAAAAATAGAACTACCATATGACCCAGCAATCCCACTACTGGCCATATACCCTGAGAAAAACATAATTTGAAAAAAAAAATCAGGTACCACAATGTTCATTGCAGCTCTATTTACAGTAGCCAGGACATGGAAGCAAACTAAGTGTCCATCAACAGATGAATGGATAAAGAAGATGTGGCACATATATACAATGGAATACTACTCGGCCATAAAAAGAAACGAAATTGAGTTATTTGTAGTGAGGTGGATGGACCTAGAGTCTGTCATACAGAGTGAAGTAAGTCAGAAAGAGAAAAACAAATACTGTATGCTAACACATATACATGGAATCTAAAAAAAAAAATGGTTCTGACGAACCTAGGGACAGGACAGGAATAAAGATGCAGACTTAGAGAATGGACCTGAGGACATGGGGAGGGAGAAGGGTAAGCTGGGATGAAGTGAGAGAGTGGCATGGACATATATACACTACCAAATGTAAAATAGATAACTAGTGGGAAGGAGCCACATAGCACAGGGAGATCAGCTGCGTGTTTGTGTCCACCTAGATGGGTGGGATAGGGACAGTGGGAGGGAGATGCAAGAGGGAGGGGATATGGAGATATATGTAAACGTATAGCTGATTCGCTTCATTATACAGCATCAACTAACACACCATTGTAAGGCAATTATACTCCGATAAGGATGTTAAAAAATAATAATAATAATAAAATAGTACTTTCAGCTGAATAATGAAAGTGGTCATTTTTACTTAAAGTAGGCTTGTCAACAGAATAGAATAAAATGTATAGATTTATATACTTTCTTTATAAACTATGAACTGACTATAAATTATTTGAAAATTTAATGTTTTTTAATAAAATTTATTAAATTTGTTTGCTTTTTTTATGCTTATTTTGTTTTCTGTCTTAAGAGAGAAACCATATGGGGAGGGGGAAGGGTGAGCTGTGACAGGGTGAGAGAGAGTCATGGACATATATACACTAACAAACGTAAGGTAGATAGCTAGTGGGAAACAGCCGCATAGCACAGGGAGATCAGCTCGGTGGTTTGTGACCACCTAGAGGGGTGGGATAGGGAGGGTGGGAGGGAGGGAGACACAAGAAGGAAGAGATATAGGAACATATGTATATGTATAACTGATTCACTTTGTTATAAAGCAGAAACTAACACACCATTGTAAAGCAATTATACCCCAATAAAGATGTTAAAAAAAAAAAAAAGGAGAGAAACCAAACCTGTTTCATAAAATAAACACAAAATTTTCTTGATGAAATTCCTGTATTTTATTTTGGTTTATTAAGACTTGCCTGCTTTTAATTAAGTCTTCTTGTTAATTACATTACAGGTTTTAATTTGCATCCTTTTACATCAGTTAATTTTGAAGGTTGGAGAGGGATGGTTTAAGTAAATCTCTGGCAATTGGAAAATCTCTACATAGGAACGAGTTCATTTTTGTTTCCTAGATTCTGTAGAGCCATTGGTGTGAATGGTAGGCAGGTGCTTTCTGACTTTGACAATGCTTATCTCTTTTCCCTTGGTTATTATTAGTCATGAGCTATCATGCTTGGGTGCTCTGCAGAGCGTCCAGAGAGATAGGTGATTGGGTAACAAAACTAAGTTCTTGGACCTCTCGTTTTCACTGATGAGTCATATTTTGCTGCAGTATGCATGCTGGGAGGGGCTAATTTTCTTACAGAAAGGGTAAACTTCTCCAGTTCAAGCTCAAATGTTATTGCTCATAAAATATGAGAACTCTTCTAGTTGGGATACTCTGTGGCTGCAGTTGCACCTTTGAATTGAAATGAAGGTTCTGTTAAGTACTTAAAATTTAAATCCAAGAATGGCTGCTGGCCAGAAAGGAGATTGAAGCAATAAAGGGTATTAAAAATTCAAATATATGTTAGTAGAAGAAAATTACTTCAGGGAAAAAGTACTATTATTTGAATTATAGGATAAGAGATGTAGAACGGACCTTATTATTTAATTCCATTTGCACTTTTACAGATGAGGAAACTGAAGCCCCGAGAGATGATAGGGCATGATTAAAGATTTTATATTATTTCTGGAATCTACACAGAAATTGAACTCTTGAAGATGAGAATGTCATTTTTCCTCTCTGTTCCCAAAACTCTCGGGCTAGGAATTGTCAAAACAATGCTTTTATTTCTCTCGTTTTGGAAATTTAGCCTAGTTCCTCATTTTCATTTTGTAAAATGTTCTTATTGAGAAGGATCTTTGGAATAACTGTACTAAACAGAAAACAATAGAAGTCAGTACTGCCTTGCACCTATAATTTTACTTGCCTAGAATACTGGACTGTAGTAGTTTCAGGCCCTTTTGCACTTTGACATAGATATTCTGTTAATCATGTTCTAAAAATGCTTGGACTTTGGACTTCAAAACCACTTGACTAGATAGAACAGGCCTTGCATTTTCAGGGTTCTCAATTATAAGCATGCCTTCCCTTAGTATTTGGGTCCTTGCTATTCATGAAACTCAGTCCTCAGTCCAGCTGTACTATCTTCATTATATAAACATTATTGGCTCCCAGGTCTCAGGACAGCACCTTAAATCTGGCATAGCTTTGTCAAAATCAAAAGGCAGTTTCCAACAAACTAAACTGCTCTCAGTCATCAATCTATTTATATAGCCAGGTGTTGTGTATACACATCAGGAAATAATTGCCAAAGTTTTCTGGAGCCTTACTTGTAAAAAATCACCTGCATCTTCCGAATTATTTGCTTAGGGTTAGAAATTTTGCACAGAGGAGTGAAAATTACTTAAAAAAATAAAACCAGATTACTATAATTTAGGAAAAAAAGAAGATCCTTGAGTCCCTAAAATGTGGCCTCCATAATGTGATAGATCCTTATAATATATATTCACAATATTGCAATAATTATATCAGTAAAGATTTTTCTTAAGTGTATTATAGTTTCATGTGTATGATGTAGAGAGTATATAGACACACATTTTTTCCCCCTTTAAATAAAATTATATGCCTTATTCAGTGAAAGTAAGATTTTGGAAGTTCTACTAAAATTAACACATCTCTTGAAAATGGTTACTGGAAGGTAAACCTCCCAACTCTTATTTACTTTATTTATTTGCCTTATTTAGATCTTGTCCTGGGTCATCAGTAAGCAAGTTTAACCTCATCCACCAGCTGGTGATAATTAAGTTTTACTTCACCATTGGCATTGCAGGTGGCAGCTGTTCTAGTCATCCATAATAAAAACAAAAAAGGATGGCAAAAAGCTCTCCCAGATTAATTATAAAATAAATTTATTTTCTTCTCTTTTCCTTCAGGGGAAAAGAAATTTAGCTTAAAAGGACAACAACTTCTTTTTCCAAAATTAAATATTTAGAGCAAATTCACCCCCAGAAATAGAGTAGGAGAAAAGATTCTTGGTATGTACCTGAAGTTAGAATTTATCTTTTTTTTTTTTTAACTCAAGAATACAGGATTAAAAGTAATTTTTCAGTATATGTATATATGGCAGTAATTCATTTCTTTGAAGCTTTTGCACACCATGCATTGGACTTTCCTGCAAGTGTTGATTACTACTTCTACCACTACCACTATTATCATTATTAAATTGTCTAAGTGTGGTGTATGGCATCCCACCAGAGGCCTGTTAAGATTCTACTTGCCAGGGAATTCAATCATAGAGATTGTACAAAAGGCCACAGGTATCCAGAAATCTGGGGATGAAACATTCAGATATCTAAAAGCATTTTCCTTCAGGCAGCCACTGATGTTATGCAGGGCAGAGATTCCTTGTTTACTTTGGTGATACAAATGCAACACATTCAGGGGTGTTACTCAGTCATGGGCCAATTAGACAGCAGCTGGAATCAATAGAGGTTCAGATGGAAGCACAGTGGATCCACTGAAGCCAGGCTATTCCAGGAATGCTAGCAAGACAGCTTCCTCAGAGAAAATCTTTCTCCCCATTCCACCCTGCTCTTTAAAACTGAAGTGGAGTTTCTATGGAATTTTCCCCTGCAGTACAATTATGGAGTCACATACTGAAAGCATTTGACTCTAATAACAGCAACAGCAGTCTCAGCAGTTAGATAATGGTCTGAAATTTGAGAGCGGGAAGTGTTTTTCTAGCAATGGGTGATAATGAATAATAAACAGTGGCTTTAGATTATATGAGACTTCTGGGGATCAATATTCTAAAATGCTTCTTAGCATCAATGCTGTTTTTATTGACAGAATAAGTATCACTGTTTATGTCAATAGCAGCATGGCAGCAAATTGCAGATGTGCAAAACTGATTAAGGAAATTTGAGGGTCTCAAATCTCCCCAAATTTTGTACTTCAGCATGCATAACAAGTGTGTAAGAGACCCAGAAATTATAAATTTTATTAAAATACTTCAAATGGGTAATTCTGTAGTAAATGATGAGTTAGAAATAGTGAATAAACTTATACTAGGTTGCAGTAGAATATTTTACTGAACTTTCAAACCTCTGTTTTTCATTTTGCAAACATAAGCATCATATGTTTCAGTTGCATCTGAAGGTTAACAACCTATGACTTTATATTTTCTTTTGATATTTATGAAATAGTGTTAGAAATCTGATGAGATTGATAAAGGATAGACACATTTCTCTCAGTTTAAATAAGTGACTGTGGGTTCTTAATTTGTCTGGCTTCTGTATTATCTTACACAATACAGTTGAATGCAAAGTAATTCCTGACTCAGAGAATTTTTTTCCCCTGGTATTAAATCATTTATTATATTAGATGACTAGACTGGTCAATGTATGTCCTGTATTAGGTTGATTTTTTTTTTTTAATACTCTGGCACTCTTTATTTTAAATTTTTTATTTAGTTGGGGAGTGGGGAATGGGAGCACACAATCTTTGGCAAATGTAATGGCCTCAATAAACAGAATCATATGGAATAATACAGGGAAATACTATAAGTTGTGTCCTCACACTGCTGATGAATATATACTGCTGATGAATATATTCACCTTGCCCTCACCTTCTAATTCTTTGTCCTTTTTCTTTTAAGTCTCTGAAATAAAGTGTGTAATGAAGACAATTTAAGGGGTCAGAGATTCCAGTCCTATAAAATATCTCAAAGAAAATGGCAGTGTATGAGAATTTGCAAGGGCCCTTTGGAGGCACTGCTAAAGAGTCTTGGCCCTGGCATGGCCCTTAGGGGCGGTGCCCTGCCATGCTTATTGCTATGTAACAGCCAATCAGAGCTCACTTGGCTCTGATCAGATCGAATGCTGTTGGTGATAGCCCATGCTTTGCAGAAACCTGAGACAGCTGTTTCAGAATTGGACCTGCTTATTATTTGTCTTCTCTGTGTGTAACTGTAACCTGTGAAGAAGAGTTAACAGAACAACCAGGTGTATCTCATCTCTCTAGATAGGTTTGAAGAAATTCAGTCAAGCTCATACATTTAATTGCGTTCTGTGTGTAGCATTTAATACTATGCATTAGAGAGGCAACAGTGTGGAGGTGATCTAGGAGATTCTAGTTTTATTCCTACTAAGGATTTAAAGATTAAACCCTCTATTTAAAAAAATAACTCCTTGTTGAATGTGAAAATGAGGTTTCAAGGCAACTATATGTCTGATATTGCATTAGAAACATGAAACTTTGGAAACTAAAGCGTTTAGTAGATGGTCAGTTTCTAGTCTACATTTTATTTCTAGATTTAAGAAAATACAAGCCAGCGTAATTTGTGAACCATGGTTCTTTCCCAGTGTTATTATTCTAAATTGATGAGCTTACAGCTAACAGAGTCTGAAAATGGAAATAATAATAGCATCCACCTCAAACAGCTTTTAGGGGTTAATATATTTATAGTGTTCAGAACATTATTTGCACATTGTGTTCAAAAACTGTAAGCTGTTATTATTATTATGACCTATGTGTTCATAATTTTACCTATGGGGGAACTCACATGATTTATTTAATTTTACTTATTTATGAAAACCTCTTGTTATGGATAACATCGTGTAAAGAAAAGGATAAAATCAGCTAAGGAGAGGATGAGAGTAAACCACTCTTCCTTGGATTTCTTACAGAAAAGTCTTCATGGAAGGGGTAATATTTGAGCAGGATTTTGAAGGATAGATGGAAGCTTGCCTAGTAGGCAAAGGAAGGATTAATTTTCAGTGCAAGCCAAACAACATTACTCTGTGTTTAGAGGCAATCTACATACTTCTCTCATATTTGCTAGATCAATGTTTATCATTTTTTCTGTGTATACACATCACCTGAGGTCCTTGTTAAAAATGCAGTTTCTGACTTAGTGGGTCTAGGTCAGGACCTGAGAGTTTGCATTTCTACTGGTTCTCACGTACTGGAACCACACTCTGAGGAAGGCACTAGATTACTATAGTTCTTGGAGTCTCGATATTTTCTTTAGATAATTGTTAACTTATTTTTTAAATAATGTAGATCCTTAAAGCTAAAGGATGGAAAAGAAAAGAATGTGTCTCAGAAACTGTCACTACTCATGTAAGTCTTGCTACAGACTAAATACCTATCGCTGGTGGATATTATGTTAGCAGTGGTTAACCTGAGCTCTTCTGAGGAGCACATTCATAATTCAAGGGCCTCAGAGTATACCAGAAGTGATGGCAGCTTCTTTGGGAGACACCATAATCGGAGGATGGGTGGGACAAGAGCAAGGGCCCTCTCCTGGTCTCAAAGTCTCATTTCTGAAGACTGAAAGCTTACAATACAAACTGCAAAGCTGAAGGTCTCTGACATCCTTGACCTGATCTGGGTTGATGCATGCACATGGGCTCTGCTTGGGTGAGGGGCAAGTGGTGCCAGGATTGACAGGTGGTAGTGGCATTGTGGTTTTGGTTTGGAGTTAGCAGCTGCACAGAGAAGTGTGTCTTGCTCTTGGAAAGGAATGCTGGCAAGAACCAGATGACATGTCAGGGTTCTTCTAGTAAAGCCAGATGATCTAAGGTTTGGTGACTGCTTCAGTTCCAGTTGAGAAAACTTGAGTATAAATCAGGATTCAGGATAAATATCTGGTCGTGCATATTTTATACACAGTCTAGAAGTCAGGGAGAAAGTCTGCAGTTTAGTTAGCATGCAAATGAATGTTGGTTTGTTCCAGATCTACTGGGTGCCAGAATGAGAGCAGTGGGTAAATCTAGACTTCAAGTGCTGAGGGGCTAGAGCTACTGGTATGTGACCAGACTTGGTTATGGCTGAGTTGAAGCTGAGGCAGGGCTGCGTATGCCAGCTGAAGAGCTGTGTTGTGTGTATTTAGTCAGGGCAAGAACAAGGAAGCTGCTGAGAAGTACTTATGTCTAGAAATGGCCCCTCATGTGTATTCAGAACAAGAACATGAGCACTACCAAGTACATTCTCTGTTTGAGTTATATCCTTGTGACAAATGCAGAATTTCTAATGCCTAAAATAGGTTTCTAATTCTGTAATCATGTATTCACTTCCAAAGAGGCACTGAGGTTTTAGAGCAAGCACCTTGAGTAGGTGCTAGAATCAGAGGAGTACATGTCATAAGAGATGTCTGGGTTCATATTGAGACTCTCAGGACAGTTGAGGGTAAGTTGGTAATTTTGATGAAAGCAGCACAGAGCCTGACATGAAAATGATCAACAGGTCAGTGTTGCTCATATTTTCATTTAGTGAGCATTTATTTGGTGCTCACTATGTTTATAACACTATCTTAAATTTTGATAATAAAAAACTAGCAAGACAGGTACATCCCTGGCTTCCATGGAGGTGGACAAAAGCCACATTTCCAGATAATAAATATCATGACTCTAAGTTGTAATAAGCGTCATAAAGGAAACACACATCCATACACAATATTGGACTCGTGAGGCATTTCTGGAGGACATCGTCTATAAATAGGGTGGCCAAAGAAGACCTGCTGAGGAAATGACCAAAAAGCAAAAGGTGGTTTCACTCTTTGATTTGCACTGTGATTTTCACTCTATGACAGGACACTTGGGAGTAGACAGGGATAGTGGAATACAAGACCCGGATCTGGGCCAGAAGACTAGCAGATGAGCAGAGTTCCAGTCCTACAAAGAAGTACTGAGAAAGCAATAGGATGAAAACTGAGGTTGGACACCTGGGCCATAACCTAGCCCTTTGGATGGGGCCTAAATATGGGTGAGGATGGGGAAAGTCTCCCTTAAGGAGTTGAGGGGTCCACAGCCCAGTTTCTCAGCCAGTGGGGACTATGGGAAACGAGGGTTTAGGTGGCAGCTATGGAGGAACCAAGAGGTTCAGGTCAGATGAGTGTTTCCAGCACATATTCGGCTTCCCTCCCTGAATCATACACCTGAAAAATCTGAGAGGCAGTAGGGTAATCAAACACGATCTTCCACAAGTTGCTGACACTGGTGAAAATGATACAAAGGCATTAATCTAAAGTTCATATAAATGTGTGTTTCTGAATTCATCCAAAGGATCTTGGACAAAGTTATTTAAAACCATTCTGTGACTAATGAAATTCAACCCTATTAACAAGCTTAAAAAAAAAGAAAAAAGAGACAGAGAAAACAATGTAAAGTTTGTCCTTGATGATTACAATTAATAGAATAAAACCATTGGGATAAGTCAAACTATTCTCTCAAATTATAGTTTTATTTTATTTTACAAATAATAATTTTTAAAAGCCTCCTCAACAACTTCTTTCAGAACACCAAAAACTTCCAAAGTCTATAAGAAATGACAGGTATTTTATGACTAAAATTTGATTAGAAATGTGATAAGAAAAAGGTGGTTCTGAAGAACAATGGGGGGAATTTGAAAGCACTCCCTCGACTCCAGAAATAGAAATGCAAATCTGAAACTGTCTCTGAATGATTTAAAGAAGTTGAACAAACTTAAAGTAATCATGTTTCAGATCAGGCAATTCTGAGGTGAAATAAAGGATGAAAATCACATATGAAAGAGGAAAAGGAGCAAGAGTAGGGAAATAAAAGGCAAAAGAAAATGATATTGAGGAATAGCCTGAACAAATACCCTCCTGACCTTGCATGTGACTCAGATATTCCCTCCTGACCTATCTGCTAGGCTAGGGACAAGGAGCCCATCTAGGAGCCAGATAGGTATCTCCTTTCTGTTTATCCGCACCATCTAAAAGATGGATACTCCAATGCTTCATTCAGTTTTCCTCTGCCTTTTAGTTTTCATTTTCTGACTACCCTCATTGGTTATATGAATTTTCTCTTTCTGGGGTGTTCACAGTAGAAGATAATGGCTTAGCCTGCCAGAGCTAGGTCATAAGAGTAAAATCTAGGAGTAAAATTCTATACCTCTATGATAGTCTACATTTTTTCTTTTTCTGCCTCGCAGCACGGCCAGTGGGATTTTAGTTCCCTAACCGGGGATTAATCCCAGGCCCTCGGCAGTGAGAGCACAGAGTTCCAGCCACAGGACCACCAAGGAATTCCCGATAGTCCACATTTTTTAAACTGTGCAGTTTATTCAGTTTCATAGTTCAAATCAAATGACACCATTGCATGAGAGAAACATTATGGAGAAGCTACAGAACTTCTCCATAGGTATGAAACTTTCCAACTTGGATTGTAATGGTGCTGGCAAAATGGGAAAATGGTTGGTGTTTTATATTGAGGGGTAGAAATTTGAAAGAGAGTGAGTACCATTAAGTTGCCTTTTATTTGAGTTTAATCGAGTGGAACACGGTAAAAGGATCTCTGATAAGTCTCTGGAAATCACTTGAGTGTAAAGTGAAGCCAAGAAGACCACATCATTTTAAAAGAGTAAACCATAACGGCACATAGACTGACAGACAGTCTGTCACCGTAATCCTGGAGGGATTTCCTCTCATTGTAACAACAGCAGCACTGGACTGAAGTTGGCTTCAGGATCTCTTCAGCAAGTAGCAGATACCCATACTCAACAAACGTTGGTAGAATTAATGAATTGGATAAGAGAATGAATAATGAATCAAAAAGAAATCAAGAGGACACTATAACCCTGCCAAATTATCAATATTAATCAAATGTCTTAAAGTAATTCCTACACTTTGACCTAGCAATTCCACTTGAGGAGTCTGTTCTAAGGAAATAATCAGAAACACACAAGTTTATGTGAAGTGTGTTCATAACAGAATTACTAATAGTATTAAAAAATTAGAATATTAGACTAAATATAAATGTCCAATAATATGAGAGTAATTAGATGATTATATAAGTATATGATCATGCCTCTGAAGGCTATACAAGGTCCTTAAGAAAATCTTCATGTTTGACTAAGTGGAAAAAATAAAATGGAAATACACATTTTCAGATAATTAAAGACATAAGTATGTGGCTTTTCTATCTCTCTATCTGTAAAAGACTGGAAAGAAATATATCAACATACTAACAATAGGTATTATCTGAGTATTTGGAAAATGGAGATTATTATTATAGTTTATATTTTGCATGTATTTTATGCTATGTTTTAATAGGGAAAAACTGGACATATTAATTTTAAGAAGAGGTTTTATATTTTAAGACTGTAGAAGATAAGATGTAATACCAAGTGACCCACTGATACAGTTCAATCAAAATCTTTACTGTGTGGGGTCATAGATGGCATTAAGGCACCTTCAGAGAGAGTGTAGGGCAGAGAGCTTGCAATCTAGATGGAACAGTACAAAAGTGTATTTGATGTGTATTAGACTGTAAGGCCTGATTGAAGTGCTGCGAAGGTACAAAGGAGAGTGACTGTGTGGGCTGCTGTAGGCAGAATGGCTGCAAGGACACGGAGGCTGACAGAGATACAGGTTATCCATGGAAAGGACAAAGTGGTTCAGGCAGGCCAAGCAGTAGAGCTAGAAATGAGCACTGAGTGTTCAATGAAAAAGGAAGAGGCAACCTGAGTGAAGTGGAAGTGGCTTGTTGGGGAATAGTGGAAAACAAGCTTATTTGATTTGGGAATGTCAGATTTTGATCAAGGTTATAAATTGATCAGAGAACTAATAGGGCCATGTGCATTAGATGTGAGAATGAAATAAGCAAGGCAACTAAGTCATCGCAGTTACTTAATTAACTATCCTTCATGAATTAAGGATTGGGGGAAATGAAAGAGATGATAAAGATGGGATCTATTCAATTGAACATATAGAAACTGCAAATAGCACCTTCAAATGGACTCTTTGATGGTTACTAAATGTCCACTGGAACATCAGGAGCAAACACAACCTGCAAGGTAAAAAGTCAGGCAATAGAAAGAAAAAGAATATGGCTTTCAGGTTGTGAGTTACAGGAAAAGATGTGAACAAAAGACAAGGCAAACACGTGCAGAAGTGTGCTATTGACCAAGGAGCACAAAAATTTAATAGCAGAGAGATCCAGTACATTCATCTGAGTGCTTACCAGGAACAATACCGCTGCTTTAAATATGGAAACTGTCACTGGCCAAACACAATACCACTGCATTGTGTTGCCATCTGCTGTGAAGCCAAGGCCCTGAAGGTTTTACCTAAAAGAAATATTTGACATCTTAAGATGTTTTGGGAATTTTTCTCAAAAAAAAAGAATAAATTATAAAATCTCAAGAGTTCCAAAGAATAGATAGTGACAAATAAGTGAGGCAGAATTCAAAAAGAAAAACAGAAAGAAAACCTTTCACAAAGTTACAGGGATATGTTACTGGAATTATTGAGAAAGGAGAGGGCATATTTGTCATGGCCTGGGTAAATTGAATGGAAATATGATTTGCATGATCCATGGTGTCCCAGAGAAAGCAGGACTTGTTAATAACATGTATAGTTTTTATGGAAAATGCGGGAAACTCAGTGCCTTGAGTTGGAAGAGAAGATAAGCCGTGCCACAGGGATCAGAGAGCTGTCCTGGGCAGGGCCCTGACTCCTTTGTGACTGTTTGTCAGACTCTTGCACCAGATATTTCCAGGGGTCTTGGGAAATTGCCATCTGGATCAATGTTGCCACCTGCCCAGGCTTCGTTTTGGCAAGCTATTTACTTGTTGCCTCAGGTCATACATTGATTCCTAGATTAATGGATTAAAATGTGAATGTAAATACTCTAATCCAGCTACCAGCACCACAAGGTGAAGAAAATTGGCCTCCAAAGTTTAATTTAATTATACTATCTATTCAGGACATTTATCTATAGGGTTATTGTGTCACATGTAGTAAGCATTTCTAAAGAATCTGATGAAGTCAAGTCCTGTAAAGAGACGTGCATTACAAAGAAAGGAAACAACTGTTTGTATGTGTATGTGTGTTTTTTTTGGTGTGTTTGTGTTTGTTTAAATCCTGCTGAGACCAAGTGAGACAAAGTCACTAAAGCCTAGAAATATGATTCTGGAAGAGAAATAAATAACAAAAAAATTTAGTAAAAACTGTACAAATTACATAATTTTAAAAAAATCATTAAATTCAACCCTCAAAATTAAGTGGAAGGATAAAGTGCCCTACTTCCTAATACTCTTAACAAAGGAAAATAAGAGAAAAACATAGGAATTCTGTAAAGAGCTATTTTATTTCTCTTGGTTTTTCTTCTTATAGGCTAACGTGCATAATTTCTGGATGTCCCAAAGAAGCCTGTTTGTCTGTTGTGATCACTATTCATAGTAATTGGTGAGGATAATGATGGCCATTGATGTCAGGATTAACCTATGTGATATCTACAAAGATAGGAGTGTGCCTAGAGAAATATTTTTTATTGAACTCTTGGGAATAACTTGTTAATGATTGTGTGGCTTAAACTACAAGTTTATTACCTGGTACATTTTTAGGGAGAATATTTCTACTAATAGCACTCATTCAAACTGATCAGAAGAACATCAATAGAGAATTGTAATACCTCTGCAAAATGATGCATTGATAGACTGAACATACGTGACCTTATTAGCTAAGACAGTAAGATGTTGCCTAGAGTGATAGGAACTAATCATAGTCCTTGTAGAAGTGGAAGGAGCTTTAGAAGGGACTCTTTGCCAATTCCTTCATTTTACAAATGAGGAGCTAAGCCTAGACAGGTTGTCACTTGCCCAAGGTTATATCATTAACTGGTAGTAGAGCCCAGACTGGAACCCAGGTCTCCAGAGAAAAGGCATCAAACATCTTGGGTTGATAGTTCTTCTGACAGTGGTCAGCCTTCCTGATACCTCCCTGCCCCTATCCTACCCTCCAACCCAGGATAAAATAGGATCTTACCACAGAAACAACAAAAACAAGAGGCTATTGATGGGAGGAAAACAGGTGTGAGAGAATGATAGTTTAGAGTGATTGAAGGATAGTATGTATACATGTTTTTCTGCCACATTTAACAGTTTAAAATTAAAAACTGAGGGATGTATTTATGCCTTATGTGGTTTAAAAGAAAACTTTAAGTTATTCAGTATATGAAGGTGTCAGTTACATGTTCTTTGTCATCACTAACATCACCATCATCACATCATCGTCATTTACTGAGCACTAATAATGTGCCTGACACTGCATTAGACACTTTACAAATATTATATCCTTGGCTTTTAAAAAGAGAATACTGTGTTATTTTATATGTCATAAAAACAGTTCTAAAAAAGGTGAATAAAACTGCTTATAGTGTGTATAATTACTAAGATATGGAGCTAAGGCACTAATTCAGACCTGTGTTCTAACCACTAATGACATCAGCCCACAGCTATTCTCACCACTGTCCAATTAAAAATATCAGTATTAACAGAGTGGCATAATTTGCCATTCTGGCTTTTATACCTTCAGGTAAATATTTTAATATTAGGCAGCATTCTAGGACACCTCTCACCTTTTCGCTTCCTTCTTGCGATACTTTACTGGAAATGTGTACCTTGTGTTAGAAAAATGCAAAATGACGAGTGATAGAGGAGCACCTGAAGGCAGTCACAGGTGAAGTGGGCAGAGGAGAATGGTCCCAGGATGGAAAATGGACTTAGTTGGCCCTAGTTGCTACCCCGGCTCTAGGCCTAGACAGTTCATCAATAAATATATGGTTGTTTATTTTTAAAAGTTAGATTTTCTGGATTTTTTAGAAAAAAATTTCAAAAATTACAAACACTGCTGCTAAAATGATTTGCTTTATAGAAAGTTATCAAGATGTTACAGATTCCCAATAAATGCTATATTCCTAAATGGTAGCAATTTTGACTGTACATTTTCAAGTATTTTAAAGAACTGATGGCAGCTTGTGGGTGGGATGCTAGTGACAGGCCTTGTATTCCTCCTTTCCTGGTAGAGGGAGATAGAAGACCTTGTCAGAGTTTCAGGCATGGGCTCTGCTTTGGACTGCTGGCCTTTCATGAACTCTCCACCCAAGACATGTGGGTTACCTCTCTCAATAGTGACCTAGCTTCTTTGAGATTACCATTTCGTAGTCGAGGTATTTGTGCAGTGGCTACCATGTGCCAGGATACAGCAGTCAGTAAAAAGACATGGCCTATGATCATAGTTTTCAGTCTAATGGAAAGGACATACGTTGAACAAATATACGCAGGAATAAACACATAATTGCCGATTGTGCTAAGTATTATAAAGGAAACATCAATACAAGGAATGGTAAGGAAGCACCTGGAGGCAAAGTTACAGGTGACGTGGGCAGAAGAGAAGGGTCCCTTGGCTGGGCCCCTGCTGGGTCTACTTCCCTTAAAGGTAAACAGCCTGAACTCCTGGGAAGGAGCGTGGTGGAAATGCACATACCCTACAGAGAGAAGTTGAACTAAAACAAAAGTGAGGTTGGTTCAGTCTGAATGAGAGAGTATGACTTGGCAAACAGACACAATTACAAACAATGTACATATTGGCTGGCTATATAAAACAATGAAAAACATAAGGAATTAAAACAAACATAATAAGATAGCAAAAAGAAATGGCAAGACCTTGGCGACTAGTGATGTAGAAAAGCTGCTATATCAAGGTGCATCATGATAGGAAATCTAGTGAGCTGACCTTCATTAATAAATAAGTTCAATTACATCACCATCTCAGAAGACAGTTTTTAGAAAAAAGGAGCTAAAGAAGGCATTGCTATTTACCTACTTTATACTTTTGCCAAACTACATGCCTATTCCTTAAGCTGATAACAGAAAGTCTCTCTGATCTTCTGATATCTGAGGAAAGGTGAATGTTGGTGGGTGAAATCAAACTCTCTCATTGAAACAAAGCTTTATGGAGCTGCTGTATTCCAACAAAACACTCATTTAACTTATTATTCTTGGGGCACAGGCCTGACAGTGTTATTTCAACTAGTGATCCTTGGGAGAAATGGAGGATGGATTTAAATTAGAAGGATGAGACCACCCCCTTAACAGTATCTGGATCTCCTTAGAAGAAGTACCACTTACAGAGCAGTCACTTGTTATTTTCTGTCTTTGCATAGCAGGAGGTATCTGCTATGGATCAGCACTTCCAAATGTTATTTAAAAAAAATTGAGAGCTCTACTTATAATGGGGACAGGGACTCTGGACCACAAATTGCCTTCCTGCAGCCCATTCATTCAGTCATTCATTTATTCATTCATTTATTCATTCAAACATATTCCATGTATTCAATCAACATTTATTAAATACCTCATATATTTAGGTACTTTTGTTGTGTTAGGAATTAAAAACAGGATTGAAACCCAGTATAGCTTCTAAGAACTTCAAAGAACAGAGTGGAAAACTACCAAATAAATAGATACATTTTAATACTGTAAAAGAAAAATTGTACCTGACAGAGTTAAATGGACAAGGAATACTTTATTCAAGACTATTGTTAACACCGGAGAGAGACTGAACTCTACTCCACTCAGACAATAGATGGGAGAGTTTTCAAGCACTGGGGTCAGCTAGTGAAAAGTACAGGAGGATATTAAAGAGGAGATTGGTCAATGAAATTGGGCCTTCTGTGTTTGCTAATTGGTGCTTATCTTAGAAGCTTCGGCTCCTATGTCACACAGACACTGGAAGATAAAGGTGCCATCTTTCTTGATGATTACCTTTCCAGGGGATGGCTCCTAGGTCCTTGAGTAGGACCTTCCTGGGTTGTAAAATTGGCAAGAGGCTGGGAGAATACTTACATCTCAAAGAGACAAAGACAGCATTTATAACTGTTTTCTAAAGTAAATGCTCTAAGAAAAGGGAGGTCAGGGCAGGAAGAAACCTGTCTCAAGTTTAGTCAAACAGAGGCAACACTAAGGACATATTGGTCAATTCAGTGTGATAAATGAAGTGATGGAGTCTATCTCAAGGAAAACATAGGTAGATAAGTGTTAAGTTGCATTGGAGGGATAAATTAAGGTGACCCATGGGGCCATTTAAAAGTTAGAGTAAAAGGCAAGATAGTGTGCTCAAAAGAAAACTGGCCTCTGAATTATTTGGGATTTTAACCTTGACTGCTGCTTGTTACACCAGTGTGACATTGGACAAGTCAAGCCTGTTTGAGCTACTATTTTTATCTTTAATGGGGAAACAACTACATACACTTGATTCATCATGTTGTATTGAATATCAAATGCAATAAGATTTACCTGGAACCCCATTTAAATAGCACGGCAGCAAATAAATGCAATGTAAAATTGTTAGATATTATTGACTAAGCCCATGAAAAAGTGGAAACAAAAAGTGAAAGAATTACTTCCCAAAGTCTCTAAACCCAATCAGTTTAATTAATATATTCTTTTCAGTTTTCAAATAACTGGTAATTCTCTTTTTGTGTAATCCATTCCATTCTCCCCCCAAAAATCCTATTTGAACATGTATCACTTATTAAACCATGATAATCTACAAACTGACACCTGTAGAAGAAAGCACAAAAGACGAAACTACAGACCAGTTATATTTAAGATGTTTTCATCAAACATACCCAGATACCCAGGTGGGGCTTATTATAGCCAAAAAAAAAAAGTTTTGACAATCAATAAGTTTTGACAATAAGTCAGAGGGAAAAAACACTATTTTTAAAAGAATCAGAAAGGAAATTTTACAGTTTATAACAATAAATTTTTATTTTAAAATTATAGAAAGATAGTAATGGAAAGATAGTTATCACTTATAATAAAGGCTATCTATTGAAGTCAACAGACAACATTATACTTAACCTTGAAACAGCAGAGGCATTCCCATTAAAATCAAAACAAGACCAGGAGGCACTGACATTACTATTAGCATTGTTCTGGGATAAGAGTACTGTTAAAAAAGAGGAAACACAATCACAGCGTTCTCAGAAAAAAGAAGTATAAATCAAGGGATTCTACTAAAAATAAATTAGAAATATTGTTTTTAAAAGCAAATTGTTACAAATAAATATACAAAACAATAGAATTCAATATAGTAGCCAAAAATAGTTGCAAAAGTAATTTTTAAATATTGCATTTCCAATAATCTAACACTTGAATTATAAAAAAAGAAACACACAAAGCCATTGTAAAAGCTATTACAAAAAATCATGAGGATGAAATCAAATGGCTAAACAAAGAGACAAAATATATTCTCAAATGGGAAATTGAATATTGTGAAAGTAGATACATTAATCATTTTCATATTCATTCATATGATGTGATTCTAAACAGAATAATGGGAGGAATATTAAACTTTTTGAAGTAGTTAAAAATGATAAAGCAGTAAAAAAGTAAAGTTATAAAAGTAACCTATGTTATTAAAATTAAAACCACACATAATTGAATGAAGAAATTTAAAAGATTACTGTCCTCATCCAGTCCCACACATTCTCCCAAAGTTTACAAACAAACCAAATAGGTAGGGACATCTGAAGACAATCTGCCTCTCTGCATATTACAGTGAATTGTAAATAGACAATACTTAAAATAATATGTTCCTGGCACAAGAAGTGATACAGCATAGTTTAAAAAGGTTGACTATGACCAATGCAGCAAAGGAGGAATGATTCAGTGCCTAGGGCAGAGGCTGGCTTACTGTGAGTAGGGAGTCCTTATTGAGTGAAAAGGTAGATTCACTCTGTGGTGCTGGAACAATTGTTCCTAAATAAAAAATAAAGTGTTTTTTCTTATACCCTGAATCAAATTATTTCAGATGGATTAAATAACAAAATATAAGAAAACAAAACTGTAACAAGATGGACATTTAGATAAATATTTATATAGTTTCAGAATGGAGAACTTTCTAAGAACAAAAACAGCAGAATAAATGGCATGAGAAAAATAAAGAATAAAGATTGAATAACGATTTAAACTTTGAGGTTCAAAACATTGGAAGAAATAATAAATGGGGAAATATTCAAAAAATATATATTAAATATAGCAGTATCATCCTTAATATGTAAAGACGTATGTTCTTAAAATCACTTAGAAAATTATGGCAAGAGTAGAGAATTCAGAAAAGAACATATACAGTAAAGTCAAGAATTCTCTATAAAAACAAACATGTAAAAGCATGTTAGTTAGTAGTTTATAAGAAAAATAAAAGTAAAATGTAATACTATTTAATCTCCCATGAAGTGTGACGGTTAGTAGCATAATATCTAGTGCATGTAAGACTATCTATAGTAAAATGGGAGTTTCTCTTATGCAGTACTAGCTTGGGTATAAGAACCTTTCTGCAAGGACAGTTGGAAAATTGCAGCAGGAGTTTTAAATAACTTTAGAACCAGAAATTTCATGTTTTGGAATTTTTCAAAATATGTGGGTTTTGATCAGATATAATGTAAATAGCCACAAAAATGAGAAAGGCTTTATAAATTACAGTACAAGTATAGAACGGAATATTATAAAAATGTTTAAGTCATGGTTTTAGGGAGTATTTAATGAATGGAGAAATATTCGTAATAGGGGAGTTAAGTAAAAAAAAATAGGATGCAACTACATATGGTACATATTGTAGGAATGTAATTTCATGTGACAAATGTATATATCTCAGAGAAGACATGCTTGAAACCTACCAAAATATTAATCTTGATTGTGGGTAGACTTATTATATTCTTTTTACTCTGTAGAATGTTCTAATTTTCAAAAATTACTATTAAGTTAATTCTTCAGTCAGAAAAGCTGCTCATAAAATGTAAACGATCTAAGGCCTGCTGTGGGCTGTTTGCAAAATGTTTGCTGTCACATTAGTCCAACAGTAATTACAAACAACTCCGAAACACTGAGCATATATTATATAGATTATGAACATTATTTCTCTTAACCCAATCCCAATCCAAACCCTAATTAACCACATTGCTCCATAAGTAGCAACACCAACTGTATGTTTAACATTTTTTTTAAAATTATGATTATAAATCTCACTTTTATTTTCCTGTGGAAACTTGTCCTTCCTTGGTAAAAATAGCATTTTTATGACTTGTTTTGGTTGACTTTTTTTTTTTTTAACCTTTTTATTTATTTATTTATTTATTTTAACATCTTTACTGGAGTATAATTGCTTTACATAACATTTTAAAAACAATTTTTTCTCATAGTACTAGAGACTACGTAAAATTATGTACAATATAATCTTAATATTTTGGACAATAACAAAAGAAGTAATGCAAGTTTGTATTAGGCAGTGCAAAACAAAAATTGTCCCCTTTATATCAGATATCCATTTTTTTCTAATTTATTCATTTTCATTTACTTAACAAAAATGTGTTGAATCTTAAGTAGAAGTTATATTCTAAAACAGATGACAATCCAGGAGTCATAAATTAGAATTTTAGAAAGATAATCAAGATGTTATTTTGGGACAAGCTGAGTTCTGAACTCCAGAGCTTTTATTTACTGAGAAAAGGAGTATTTGTTTATTCCCTCTAATCTTCTCAGTGAAAATCCCTAACCCCTTTATTTTCATACATTTATTTTTCCTCATCTTTGTATTTAGTGCTTGTCCTTATCATATATTTCTTTTTTTTAATTAGTCCTTCAGTCAACTTCATGATTCATAACAGGATCCTCTAGCCTGTTCTAAACATAGTGGCCACTCATTAAATAAATGGAATTACTTCCATGTTTCACTCATGCAATTATTACTGAAGTGGAGTGTCCAATTTTAGATTATTTTGCTCTATTCACAGATAATGCTTTTACAGGTATTGTCTATTCAATACTATGCATGTCTAAGATTCAGTGACTTTTTCTAAATATCTAGCTGTGAAATTAAACTACTGAATATTTAATAATGTTTAAATATTAATGTTCTTAGAGGGCAGGAATATATAAAAATGGGATTCATATTTTATTCCTTTAGATAATGGTAGTGAAACAACAATCATTGCATCTCTTGAGCATATAGATAGATAGTTTGCTATCGAGGGTGAAACTAAGTGGGTGTCTATCAAATAGAACTAGCTGGAGGCCTGGATTGTTGGCTGTGAGATGTCGATACCACTTGTATATTAGTGTTTGTTTGAAGGATTTCCTAGCTTTATTCACTAATATTGAATGTAGTAATTAAATACTGTCATAACATAAAGTTAAAATAAAAAATTGTCTTTTTTATATATAAAAAGAATTGTGGAATTTTTAAGATCTTAATGAGGTATAGTTAAATATACAGACTAAGAAAAAAAGAGATATAATGTTTTACTTAATTGTGATTAAAATAAATACACATTATTGTGGTGGAAGAGATCTTGCCTGCACTGTTGAAATATACAGAGAAGATAGAACCAATAGGAATTGTGGCGTAAGCACTCATGTGTAAATCAGTGGTCTCTAAATTGGGGTGAGTGTACCATTAGATACACGGATGGCCCTTTGAAGAGTGTGAAGAAAATATTAGCACTGATATTGATATTTTTTCCTGAAGTTGAAATAAAAATTAAGTCTTGTTGATATTTGAAATGTGAATAGGCACTGGAATCTTCACTAGGTCATTATGTCATATTTGCAATTTCATGAAGAATCCATAAGGTATCTGGCGGAAGAGTGGAGTTTACATAAAACCAAGTAGATGTTTGCTTTCAGCATTTTGTAAGGCTGTGTAGTTTAGATGTGTCTCATTAAGTTGTTATATGGATTATATTATCTAGTTTTAACTACACTAAACTTGTGGAAATGAATAAGTGGATCAAAATGAACCCTGCAGAATAACCCTGGGTTGAGGATAATGTTTTTAAGTAGAAGCAAACAACCCTCCTCTCCACCCTCTGAGGATGTTAGAGCTGAAATTTCTGCTACTAGTACATGTGGGTTTTTTTGCCAGCCACATGTCAAGGCAAGATCAATGAAGATCTAATCAGGTCTGATAAAAAAAGTCAGCTAAATTCTTTGAAATTATAAAATTATTAAGAAAACTGTTTGAAATATAAAGTTACATATACTATATTTAGCAATAAACCTAATCTTAAGCATATTTTATGCCTTGAAATATTGTCTTAGAATAGTAGTACACACACATGTATCACTTTTAAAGAAAAGGAATGCATATGTAGATTCTGATCATGCATGGCTATTTTATTTTTTATATTTTAATTAATTGTTAATGATATGAGTATTTGATCAAAGAAGTTTGGAGTCTACTATTAGAGCTAGTCAATTTGGCGTTATCCTGGACAAATTGGACTAGGGCTGGTTTAGGCAAAATAGAAGGTGCTAATGTTAAGTGAATATTTATTAATATACATACCCAAAAGTAAATCTAAGGATCAGATAAGAGACAGGGAATGTCTGACAGTGATCTTGAATTATTGACTAATAACACTCCAGTACTGACTTTCCCTCACCACCCCCCAAAACATTTTCATAATAGCACTGAAGGCAATTTGGAAAGCTTAGGGTACTATATCCAAACTCCAGGGAAAAATTCCCAGGGATAGTTCCTATTAGAAACCTGACAGCTAAGTCTGAGGCTTCATTTCTAAATGTAAGTTTTTACTGCTGAAATGGCTCACCATAGATAATGATCAGAGGTAGACGTATAGAAGCTTCTTCTAAGTGTGGACTGATAACATCTCCTTGTCTTTAGTCTTGAGCAGCATTAACTGGATGCTACGGGGCATTTCAGAGTGGCAGCTCTTGGAGACTATGTTATAGGTTTTATTTTAGGTCAAGCTTGAGAAAAAGAGATGCATTTGCTCTATCCCACAGGTTGTAGTCTCAGTTTACCAGTATCCCACCTAGCAAGGGGGTGTAGAACCTCTGGGGCTGCAAACAGATTGTTTTATTCTAAAAAGTTCGGCAAAGCTAGTATCTGGGGCTCTCTCTCTGGAATCCACACTACAGTAATGGTGAAACACTAGGCTTGATGATTTCTGCCTAGCAAAGTGATTCGGAGTTTCAGAGAGTGATCTTAAGGAGGGAAAAACTGAGTCTTGGTGGCAGAGATCACACTTCCTCCAAAGGCAAGCGATTGCTGCTCTAGGAACTATTGTATATTACTTTATAATGGGGGTACTCTCTAGCATACTATAATACTCTGGAAATAAGTTGTAGTAACTTTGGAGGCCCAGAAAGAAATAGACATAGAGCTAACTCAGTCTTTGTTCTTCTGAGGTAAAATAGGCTAGAGTGTTCAGACAAAACATGAGACCTGTACCTGAGGCATTCATGAGAAAAAAAATTACCCATTCAGAAAGCTTCACACCAGACTCATATCTGAAAAATCATAACTAGATTCATACCTGAAAAGTCACTCAAGTTAATTTTATTGAATTTTGCCTTTAGGAACATATTGTCAACGTCTGAGCAATAAATAGCTGGTGATATAAGATTTAACTCACATGGCAGGTATGTCCCACTGGAGATCAGAAAATATCCACCATAGCAAGAGTGTTATGGGAACAAGTCTTCTCTTTTTATGATTTTCTGCCAAGATTCATTCAAACTAAGGGACAAATTCTTCAGCAGCTTTATTTACAGTAAATTTCACACATTTGAAGTGTATAATTTGATAAGCTTTGCTTTCTGTGTCCATCCATGGAAACATTACCAAAATCAAGACAGTAAATATATTTATCACCCTTTTGAGGTGAGTATAAGAACCGAGTGGAATCTTTTGGAGGAATACCTTTATTTATTTTTAGGCCACGCCGTGTGGCGTGTGGGATCTCAGTTCCCTGACCAAGGATCAGACCTGTGCCCCCTGCATTGGAAGTGCGGAGTCTTAACCACCGGACCATCAGGGAAGTCCTGGAATACCTTTTAAAATGAGAAGAAAACTGGACTAAATAGATTTCTGAAGAATATTAATTTTATGGAAGGGTAGGAAAAATGTAAGAGACAGTATCCAAAAAGTGATAAAGGATTCTGAAAGTCAAATAAGCGAAGAATCAGAAGTATTCATTCATTTGCCCTGTGGAGGTAACTGGTGGGAGAGATTTTAATCAAAGTGATGAGGATGGAAATCATAGTGCCAGTGATTTCATGGAAATGGGAGGCAAGGAAAGGGTGATCTTGACTGTAGATTACCACTTTCAGAAATTTGGCTCTGAAAGTCCCAGAAACTGTGGTAGTGAAAAAAGGATGTAGGGTTCTTGGAGTGTTGGGGGTTTGCTTACTTGTTCTTTTTTTTTTTTAAAGATGAATAGTTGTTCACATCTATAGTCTTTCAGAAAGAGTGAATAAGATGGAAAAGGTAAAATTGAAGCAGGGATAACTGGGAGTGTGAGGCAAATAAAAAAGGAAGGGGAGAAAATTTAGAGAACAAGTGGAAGGATTATACTTCAGGTTAAAGACAGTCTTTCTTCTACTAACAGAAGAAGAAAAGAAAGAAATATTTGGGCTTCCCTGGTGGTGCAGTGGTTAAGAATCCGCCTGCCAATGCAGGGGAGACAGGTTCGAGCCCTGGTCAAGGAAGATCCCACATGCCGCAGAGCAACTAAGCCCGTGCACCACAACTACGGAGCCTGCGTTCTAGAGCCCGCGAGCCACAACTACTGAGCCCGCGAGCCACAACTACTGAGCCCATGAGCCACAACTACTGAAGCCCATGTGCCTAGAGCCCATGCTCCGCAACCAGAGAAGTCACCACAATGAGAAGCCCGTGCACCGCAATGAAGTGTAGCTCCTGCTTGCTGCAACTAGAGAAAGCCCGCATGCAGCAACGAAGACCTGATGCAGCCAAAAATAAATAAATAATTTAATTTTTTTAAAAAAAGTAAATATTTATTTTGGCAATTTTACTTTCTGTTTTTTCTTCCATCTCTCCTGTTCTGATTTCTCAGTCAGTTGGGTAGATTTGTCTTTCTCATACTTCAGATGTCCCTATCTAAGAAATGGTACCCCCATAAATTTCGGGCAAAAATCTAGAAATCATGCTCAGTCTGTGCCTTTCTCTTATCTCCCATATGCAACCCATAAATACATCCTTCAGTGCTACCTTCAAAATAGGTCTTCAATTGAATCACTTCTTACTTTCTCGAACACCAACAACCCGATTCAGGCCAACAGTATCTATCTTGTATACTCCTGCTAAAGTCCCTTAATGGTTAGGGTGACCATATGCTTAACTTCCTAACTTAAACAAAGCATTTCTGAGATTGATAAAGGATGCTATTATGCTCAGGTGGAACATTAGACAAAAATTTAGGGGTCCTAAGACACCTGGTCACCTTACTAATGGATGCTCCAGTTCCTACTCTTGTCGGTATACAGTCTGTTCTTCAGGTGGCTGCCAGAATGAAAAGTAATCAGATGGTGTCAATCCGCCCCCCCCACACACACTCATTCCCAGCTTCAGACTTCCTGGAGCATTCCACTGAATATAAAGTTAAAAGCAAACTCCAGCCAGTAGTCTGGAAGGCCGTGCACGAACTGATCCTTGTTCACCTTTCCCAACTCATCCCAGAATGTGTGCCCCTCCCTTTCTTTCTTATAATCTATCAGCCAAATAGGTCTCTTGCCTTTTTTGTGTACCATGAACATACCAAACTCTTTCCTGTCCGAGGGCTTTTATATTTGCTTTTCTTTTTGCTTAGCATGTGCTTTTCCTGGCTCTTCCTATGGGAATCTCTTCCTGATAAGTCCAAGTTCAAATGTCATTGCCACAGAGTGCTCTTTCCTCACCGCACAGGTAGCTCACTTTTAATCTCCCAAGCACTGTCTATCCCATTAATTGTTTATATCCTTTATAGCACTTGCCACAAGCTGTAATTATTTAGTTTATTTGTTTTTTCTTACTGAAAGGTAATTCATGAGGTCAAGGTCTGCATAAGAGTATAGAGTGGTGCACTCAATTTGAAAAGTGGTTTGGCACTTCTAGTAGAGCTGAACATAGGCAGGCCATGTAATCTAATGATTCCACTCCTATGTATACATCTATCAGAAGTGCACAACTGTGTTCACCCCAAAAAGTGTACTAGAATTTTTATAATAGCATTATTTTTAATACCCCAAAACTAGAAGCATACCAAATGTCTGCCTATACTATAATAGATAAATGTACTATGGTATATCCATAAAAAAAAAAAAAAAAAAGAAGAGAAGGAAAAAGAAAGGAAACAAGGAAATTTTTAAAAAAGCAAAACAACCTGTATTGTTTAAAGTCAGGCGAATGGGGCAAAAGGGAGCCCAGCAGGGCTTCAGGGTTGCTGATAATGTTTGGTTTCCTGGTTAGATTGCCAGCTTACACAGGTGTATTAAATTTTTGAAAACCCATCAATATGTAAACTTATGTGCATTTTTTGTTATGTCATTTTATGCTTTCATAAAAAGTTAATTTTAAAACTCATGGGGATGCGTCAGGATACAACGATTGAGAATTCTTCTAATAGCTGGTACTTGTACAAGGGAACTAACTGGAAAGACTGCCATGCAATGTAAGGTACCAAGCTGAGGTTTGAGACTTGGACTTTGTTGTGGCCCAATGTGCATAGCTCTGTGGTTGTCTCCAATCTCATTTTGGCAGCTCTGGTGTGAGAGTAGAGGAGGTGGGATGTTCCAGATCCAGGTTGGAGATTTTTCAGAGCAGGGATGGCAGGAGGTTAAAGGAGAAAGGAAGCAGATGTTGTTAACAAGAGATGCATTCAAGTTGGTGACTCTAGATTGGATAGGAAGGAATATGGAGTTTGTCCATAGATTGAGGAAAGGTATAGAGATAAGCAGCTAGAGGCTTATGGGCTTCAATTATAGCTGTAATAGGAATAAATAAGTGAGGAAATGGAAGGATAGGTATTAGAACAAATGAGAATTTACAGCTGAAAACTTCAGAGATGGAGTAGTTCCATGTGATTACAAGATCCCAGATGTAGTTTTGGGTTTGAGGGCCTGCAGCAAGGTGAATATAAAGTTCACCAGAGTCAAAAAGCTCCAGAAACTATGAAGCAAGCACTTGAGCTGGTCACCTGCATGGGAGAGTATTGACAAGAAGTTAAGTGGAGGGGAAGCCCACAGTCATGGTGCTAAATCCTTTGATAAATGTGGGAAAATGACCCAGAGGCTTGTGCATGATTCTGGATTGTAGAGTTGAATGGCATGATGTCAGAGGAGGCAGGCTCTATCCAGGGTGGGGGCGGGGGGAGTTAGGGTTCTAAGTGCCAGGTCTATGGATGGGGTGGAGCTAGGGGCTAGCAGAATGCTGACACCCCTCCTGACATGAACATCCTGACCCTGAGACTTCACAGTCTCCATTTCAGAGAGCTGGGGTTAGTGGAAAGGGGAAGACTATTTTTAGCAAAAGCAGGGAACTGAAGGGAATGTTTGATGAAGGGATGTAAAAGAGGGTTTTTTGTTTGTTTGTTCTGTGTTGTTTTGCTTTGCTTTGCTTTGTTTGCCATGAAACAGGGATTTTAGAAGGAATATATAAAGTTTTGGGAGGAGAAGATCAGTGAAGTCTAAGTAGGAAAGTAAAGCATGAAACTATGGAAACGAGAGTGAACAGAACACTGGCTTCTGATTAAGGGTGACAGGATGTTAAGTGTAGTGTCGTGCTGTATCTCAAAGTTCCATGTATCTCTGCTGTTATTTCAGCATTTCTAAGGGACCAGGTTCCAGGTCGAGTCAGATAATCCATGATGTAGGCGGATGGACTGTCCTTCAGAACTCCAGCAGATTGTCAGGGAGAATTCATTATAACGCTCCTGGAAAATTCTAGACTAAGGTTAGAGAGGAAAGGTAATTGAGTTCCTGGGACATATTCCTTCTTCGTAATCGTATCAGTTTTTGGTGGATGGAAAAACTTGTACTCCTTCAGAATGAGCCAGGAAACTCTAAACTAGTTCTTAGAGTAGTGATCCATGGTATTGATTCCTGATTCCCTGTTGAGATGGTAGCTGATAACCAAGGAAAGTAGCCTTTCGTAAAGCTGGAGCAAGATGTAAACAGGGAATCTTCCCTGGGGTGGACTGAAAGAAGTCTTAGGAAGAGAAACAAACTGTTTCTGAGAACAGGATATGCAGTCACAAAGGAGAGAAAGTAAATGAGGGAAAAGCCTGGCTCTGTGGTGACAGTCTCTATTTATCCCAAAGGGGCGGTTTGCTTTTTTCCAGGGTTGATGGAATATCCCCTGGTAACACACATGTGTTGCTGCCCATCAGCTTCTTTAAAGGACTTGACTAGCAGCTGGGGAGTGAAAGAGCATGAGTAGCCCCATGGGCACAATCATTGCCTTTCTGCTGTTTAAGAGTGCTCTGCATTGGGCCTGTGAGTTCCTGTTATGTCCTCAGAGTAGAAGAAAGGGCTGAATTTCCTAAATAACCAGGGTCTATTAGCTTGCCATGCAGAGACCCCACATTTAGCCAGATCTTGATATCCCATAGCAAAAGCCTTCTGGAACTACATGATTGAAATTATGAGGGGGAAAAAAGAGTGAAATAAAAGATTCAAAGAAAGGGGTTCAGTCTTAAAAAGAGAGAGAGAGCCAATAACCACGTTCTTGAAAGTAAAGACTCTTGGGATGCTTATATATGTTTATAAGGCTCAGGAGAAAACTTTTCCAGAAAGTAAAACATTAAAAATAGTGTGTGTGTGTGTGTGTGTGTGTGTGTGTGTGTGTGTGTGTGTGTGAACAAGATAACAGAAACACTAAAGAATGACTAACACACTAAGAATATAATGAAAATGGTAAGGAATATCTTTGGAAAATTCATTTGTTATTTTAGAAGCAAAAAGCAGACAGATTGTATTATCTTGGGACTTTAATATCTTGTTATGTCCAAATTGTAGAATAAAGGTAAGAGAAATTAGGGATTTGGTTCTTAAAAAGGCATAAGAAAATGAAGGAGTAAGTGTCTCAATGAGAGAAAAATCTGCAGTCTTCGTTTTCTCTTGAGAAAAGCCATGCCCTGGAAGCCCACTGAAGTGACTTGCATAAGAAACAAATATATTCTAAAGAATCCAGTAAAATATCTCCTCCCTTCTAGTTCTCCTTTAGGTTCTAAACTGTATTCTGTCTCCTTTTCTGCTCTGTAGGACTGAATTTAAATCAGTAAATAAAAACATAAGGATGTTAAAGCACTTCATCAATTTGAAGTATTTAATGAGATGTTCCAGGGTGCTATATCATGCTGTGGATGCTGGTTCAACTCCCACACTCAGTTTCTAATGGCCTAATTTAAATTGTGGCAATAGTTTCAGTTTCACGGTAGCTAAGGTGACCTTTTCTAACCCCATGTTAATTATCTACGCCCCAAATTTTCAGTTTGGTGTCATGTCTTTAAGTTTTTAAAATAATTATTGTATGTGATCAATGATATCTAGGAGTATTTTATTTCTTACGCCACAAATATTATATAATTGTTTCTTTATCTTTGCTGCTTTTAACATCTACAAGGTATCCATCTTCCTAATGGCTAAAAATTAAATATGACATTGTGTTTTGTATGTGCAAGGAGTTCAGCTATGATTAAGTGGCAAAAACTAGAAAATGCTTCCTTAGAAAAACCAATAACAAAGCATTATTTGGCTTTTCAGTGTGGAAAATGAATGTTGCATTTTATTCCTTTCCATCATCGCCCTTAGAATTACATCTTCTTGCAGTAGCAACAAGAATAATGCAAGGTCATTTCTAAAGTGTTTGCTTTTCTTAGCTTTGTTCACCTTTCCTCTGAGAGAGGGAGGTTATATGTTTGAATTGTGACCCAAATGTCTCTAGTGTGTCCAGAAGCTCCCCTTTAATTACTCAAGTGGACAGATAAAAATAGAGTAAGTGCACAAAGGTTTATGGTTTTCATAAATGCGTTCATTGTGGTAATTTTCATTATCCGTACCATCTGAAGGCTATGTGCTTTTTAAAGCTAGCATTTTCTAAGTCTGAGGCAAAATGGAACCATAGAAAAGTTAATTTCAAATAGAAACTGGTGAATTGCTTTCTCTATACCATTACTTTAAAGAGTCTACCTAATAATTATATTTTTCAGTCTCTGGGACTTCCTTCCCTTGCTTTGACATGTAGATAATGGATCTTTCTATTGTGTAGAGCACAGGCTCAGAATTCATATTCTGCCATGTTAGTAGGCTCTTTGAAAACACTATTTATCTGTAAACCTGGGTCTAGGTAAGTTTTCATTTTAATCAACCTGTGTAATCTATTTTTGAAAATAAAATTCATCCCTTCATTTGCATTTTAATTACAGGGTGTACAAAATGTCAAGTTTTAATTGGCTTAAGAGAACTATGTACAACAAAGCCTCATGCTAAATGTAACAGAGAGCTTTACAGGGGACCAGCTGGCCCTCTATTAAGATTAGGGCTACCATAAATGGAAAAGGTTTAACCCCCTTTCAGATTCTCCAATATCTCGAAATCAATACAGAAAAGCTTCATAGATGCCCTGATCTTACAAAAGAATGTCACAGATGATTTCTCCAGAGGGTTCTTAATTCGCTGCAGTTACTAGTTATTATTTCTGCACAGTTACAGTACCTACTAGTCCATAAGCAGCTAATGTTGATGGGATAAATCCAGTAGCATTAATATAAGTCTGCACTGAATAGTGGTTGAATGAAAAGTTCCTAAAATCACCTAAATCCTTATGATTGCAAGGAGTTCTAAATCTTCTCAAGTGTTTGTTATGTAAACGATATTGCTAAGCCCAAAACTTTCTAAAGATCTTTATACTTCAGATGTAAATGCTCAACTCCCTTCCCCGCCTTGTTCTCAGCTCCCTTTCTGTTTTCTCTTTTCATTCATTATTCTTAATAGCCAGTAGCTTTTTCAAAACTTACTGGAGTGAATCCATCTCTTCACTGGGCTCTGACAGATAGGGAGGCTTAAACAATGCAAAAAGTCTTCAAGATAAGACATCTGAGGAAAAAATATTGTAGATTTTCTTCTGCATGTCTTCTCCAGCATTATGAGCCCAGGGTAAAACATTTCGAGTACAGCTTGGGAGCAGGCGTATATTCAGCTGGAGATAGCTCCCTTCTCCTTTGTCTGAGAGCATTTCACTGAAGGCTTCTTAACTTGGAAGCCAATATGACATTTTGACACAAATATACTGTTTCAGCATTTGTCTCAGAATTTAGCTTGTACTCTGCCACCATTAAATATTTGAAGTATTTACGTGATGTCAAATTAGAAAAGGCCATTTATTTTTAATGGTCTTTAGAAATGTGGCCATTTATTTTTAATGCTCTACCTTATTTCAGAAGACTGGATTCAAGTAAGTGCTACTTTCCTTAATCCAATTCCTTTTCAACCTGTATCTCTTTTATATCAGAAACATTCAGTGATTTCAAAAGAAACTCCTTACGTTGTAATGATATTCAGTGAAATAGGAAATAATGTTATAGTCTCAGATGAAAGATTTTTCCCAAGCAGGAAATCTTTGCCTTCCCCCCTGCCACCTCCCAGCCCCTGCCCCGCAGTATTTCTAGATATTGGTCCATCTTGATAGATCTTTATAATAAGCTTATAATTATCATCCTGTCACCATGCTTCTTAATGTTAAATTCTTATAAAAATGATTTGATTTAGGGATTATAATGAGAAATTTTTGAACTAGAGATACTGGGGTGATCCCTCCAAACCAATGGACAGCATTTCTTGCCAGTAAGTTTAGTGACATCTCCTACTCCCCCAGAAATAGGGTGCTGAGATGTCAGTCTTCGAAAACATCAAGAAAAAAAAGCCAAATTATAAATTAAATATCTGTATTTTGTTAACAGTTTGAACTTAGCAAGACCACCAGGGGGAGCAAACTACTGGTCAAAGGAAGTAAGGTACAGTTTCAGACTTTTAATAGAAAACTTGAGAGAGCAAAATTACACCGGAATTGGTGGGAGTAAAAGCAAAACAACATGACTCAAACTTACACAAACATCTAACTCTCTAAAATAATATTAAAATCAAATTGTTTTACTTTAGTTTCTGGAATAAGTGGCTATGCCAATACTGCATAGTTATTTTTTTTTCTTTGTAAATATTTTTCTAGTGAGGTATCCTATCTCCTGCAACCCTGATCATCTGCATGCTAAGAACACTTTGGAAAATACAAATGATTCTACAAATTTAATGATGTAACACATGCCAACTCCGTATAATTATAAATAGAAAAAAAATTGGCAGTATGAGGGTCTGCCTGCTTGAAAAAATGCAATATAATTTACATGTAGAGGGAAAAGTCCTCAAAGATTTTACACTCAAATTAAGGGGAAATAACTTATTTAAAGAAAAAAAAAGTGACTTCTAAGCAGTCTGTGAGCCAGTACTCTTAAGTCCTATGACTGGGATTTTTCAAGAAGTCCTTCATGGAACAAGAAAGATTATTTATAAAGCATTTTTAAACAACTGTTGACAAACTTGTAAGTCATATTGAGTTTATAAATTTAACAGAAAGCATTTTGAGGAAAACAACTTGTATCAGTGTTACTATGAATATTTCATATTAGAATAGAACAGAATAAAATCTAGATTTTATTTAACATGAGACATTTATTGACTGCATACTGAATATATAATACTAAATAAAACTATTTTGACCCCATTCTCCTGGGTGGAATGGGAAAGGAATACATTAAATACACAATTACTCCAATATATGGTTATATAGCATAAAGTTTTCCTAATGGGAGAGTATAATGGGGATTCTAACTTTGGTTAAGTACTTAAGGAAATCTTCTCAGAGGAATATGTGATGTGGTAGATACTAAGAGTTAATGAGAATCATAGGACAGGAGACAGGGAAGAAAAAAGAATAATTTGGTTAGAGGAAACTGTACCTTTGTAAGCTGAACAGAGAAGAACCGAGAGACACCTAATGAATCAGGAGTTGAGAGATCAATGGACGCAGGTCAGTGGAGGTGAAGATGGAAGAACTGTGGCATCAGATGAATCTGAAAAGATTTTCTAGGCCATGTTGAGGATTTTAGATATTAATCAGAATACAATGGAGCCTGGAAGGATTTTGTGCTGGAGAGTGACGTGATCCAGGTTAGGTTTTGGGAAGATCATGTTAGTATATGTGTGGGAAAGAATTAGAGTGAAAATAAAGGTGAAGCAGGGAGACCCGTTAGAAGCCCTTTGCGGTGATCCAGGTAAGGAATAATGATGAATGGAATTAAGGTGGAGACAGTGAAAATGAAGAGAATCACATATATCCTTTTGGAAGTAGAATCCAGAGGATTTGGTAGTAAACTGAACATAGAGAATGATAAAGAGGGAAAAGACAAGGCTAGGAAATGCCCTTTAATAATACAACAAAGACTGGGAAGAAACAGGTTTTACAGAATGAGATTAATAATTCATGTTTTCAAATATTTGAATATTCAGAAGTTTGAAGTTCTTGTGAGCCATCCAAATTGACATCTAAGATGCCAAGCTACTCATATATTCTAGCCTCTCTCTATATATATGCATTAAATAAGCAACATAATTGGAATGGAGATATGGGAGTCATTGGCCATCAGATGGTAACTGAATAGAAAGCATAAGAATTGACAAATAATATACAGATAGAGTGTAGAGTTTGAAGAGAAGAGAGCCCAAATACTTAACACTGAGAAACCTGATTATTTAAATAGTCTGAATAACTGAGAATCTTGCCACAGAAGTTGAGGAGGTGACATCAAGACAAAGAGAAATCTAGAGATGTGCATATATGAAAGCCAAGAAAAAAGGTTATTTAGGTGCTAAACTTTTGTGGCATGTTTTGGAATATTTTGTTTTTAAGGAGATAACTACATTCAAGGAGGGGCTGACAATTATGATTTAACACTAGGGCTATATTTAAAATTATTCTTTCAAATAAAGTTTATTGTTGATTGTATTTTCTCAGAGAAAGAAGAATTTTACTAGTCTTCTTTATTGACGAATTGTGAAAATGTAGACTGTAGAAATATCTGAGT
Organism: Grampus griseus; assembly: GCF_964374135.1. Classification (NCBI taxonomy): domain Eukaryota; kingdom Metazoa; phylum Chordata; class Mammalia; order Artiodactyla; family Delphinidae; genus Grampus; species Grampus griseus. Next base: position 44,179,203 of record NC_139007.1, read on the forward strand.
CAATATTCTGGTATTATACATCATTTTGCTATTTAGAAAATAAGGTGAATTAAATACGTGTACCTTCGGTCACTGCCCCTTGGTTCCATCCTCCCTTCAAGAACAATCCAGAATTGAGTAGCTATAATGGCTTTGAGTCCTGTTCAACTTCCCTATGAACTACTGGAAGTGTGAGCTGCCAGCAGTTTCTTTTTTCACTGCTGCTAGGTGGTTCATATTCTCACATGACTGACATTTCTTCCTCTTGTCTAAACCGTGTTTCTGTTCTCACTTTATTTGTGACTCTAGTTATTAGCAGATTCTTGACTTCTGTTCATTTTACTGTTATAAGTGCACTTGAGTTTGGATAATTTCTCCAACTTACCACAGGTTAGTTCTGTGCAGTATCTTGGAGTTATATTTGAAGACATTGAATGACTTCCTGTTACACACCAGAACATCGTTTACTGCAGCTGATATGGTCCTGCCCAGGTGTGCCATACTTTTTCATATGAAGTTGCTGTCTGTCTTTATCCATTTAAGTCTTACACATACTCCTCCTCTTTATTTAGCTGTCTTAATCCCTGCAGCTCAGGACACGGATATCTCACCCAAAGTTTTCTGTGTATTTTTTTTTTCCAGTAGCTTAGGGAGGCCTGTTGTACAGCCTTAAGATATGAAGTTCATAAGAAAACTGTGCAGATAATTCCATCACCACATATCTCTGAATAAGCTCTACAATATAGTTGGTATATCACAAAACCTTTAAATGTGATGTGTACTTTTTGCATCTGTAAAGTTTTGTCATGGTGAACTGTGGCTGCTAGTACTAGCTAAAAAAAGAAAAGAAAAGAAAAAAGCAACTGAGAAAGAACTGGGAAACATTACTGATACAACATTTCCTTCCTTGGGTTATGTCCAAGATCCTATCCAGTCAATGAAACCCTTAAATCTGGAGTTTAATTTTGAGCTCATTTTAGTGTCAGTTGGACATATTGATTTTGATTTGGTTTTTCCATTTTGAAATATTATCTTTTGTGCTGATGTAAGAGCTATATATGGACTCTTGGTAGAAAAATATTTTCTTCTTCGATTGGAGCAATCTTGCTCTTACAGGTTATTTTTTTCTTTTCTTTAAATGTAAAATTACTTAAGATGTCATCTTTGGTGTCAGGCAAAACACTGTGAAAAAAATGTGCCAGTCTTAACCACAAGGCTTTCTAGACAGGAAGCCTTTTGTTCTGATAGACTGGGAGTCCTAAAAATGAGTTCACAGCAAATGCAAAGCTTATAAAAAAATCTGTGTGATGTTGAATCTGAGGTAAAATTCTATAAAACCATTAGGATTTACCTGTTTAACCTAGTATACTGAAAGTTACTTCCTTCACCTGGTAAATATTGCCAATTAATAATATAAACATCCATTTCTGTGATATAGCTAGACTGTAATTAAACTCCCAAACTTGTTTGTAAAACCTAAGTTATTTATGGTTTTAATGATACGGTGATCTTCCCTAGCCTTAGTATCCAAAGTATCCTCTTATTGGCCAGTGTATCAAAAAGGGGTGGATGGGGGAGACACCTGAACTAGGACCCGATTCACTAGCTGAATTACAGGAGAATTTTCTCTGAATTTATAACATGGTTAATTATTTTATATTCCACAAGCAACTTTGTGTAATGACGACACTTAAGAAAGAGGCCAGTACACTGGGTATTGATAAGAGACAATGTGACAAAGAAGACACATAAGATAAAGTATTAGTCAATATTCTCCAGAGAAGCAGAACTAATAGCATGTGTGAGCATGTGTGTGTGTGTGTGTGTGTGTGTGTAAAAGAAGGGGAGGGGGAGAGAGAGAGAGAGAAAGAAGACACATAAGATAATGTATCTAATAGCATGTGTGAGTGTGTGTGTGTGTGTGTGTGTAAGAGAAGGGTGGGGAGAGAGAGAAAAATTTATTTTAAGGAATTGTCTCCTTGTCTCACATGATTGTGGATACCAGCAAGTCCAAAATATGCAGAGTAGGTGAGCAGGCTAGAGAAGCAGGGAAGAGTTGCATTATGAATCCAAAGGCAGTCTGCCAGCAGAAATCTCCCTTGAGGGAGATGAGTCTTTTTCTCAAGTCCTTCAACTGATTGCATGAGTTCCACTCACATAATGGAGGGCAGTCTGCTTTACTCAAGGTTACTGATTTAAATATTACTCCATCCCAGAAATACTTTCACAGAAATATGTAGAATGCTGTTCGATCAAATATTTGGTACCGGGCTTCCCTGGTGGCGCAGTGGTTGAGAGTCCGCCTGCCGATGTAGGGGACACGGGTTCGTGCCCCGGTCCGGGAAGATCCCACATGCCGCGGAGCGGCTGGGCGCGTGAGCCATGGCCGCTGAGCCTGCGCGTCCGGAGCCTGTGCTCTGCAACGGGAAAGGCCACAACAATGAGAGGCCCGCATACCGCAAAAAAAAAAAAAAAAAAAAAATTTGGTACCGCAGCCTAGCCAAAATTGACACATAAAATCAACCATCACAGATGGTCTTCACAGCTTCTTAAATAGGAGAATATTTAACAGAAAACACACATTTTGATTAAATTAATTATTCCACAGTGCACTGTTTCTCCTACCATTGTCTTGTGGCCAGAAAATTCAGATATATTCTGCAAAAGGTTTAGGAATCCTGCTGAGAGAAACTTAGTATATGACTGTGTAGAAACTTCACTTGGTTTGGGATTAATGCAGCCAACCAGTGAGTCAACCTCTGAAATTTTTTACTTTGGACATAAAAATAAATGCCAGTTGAAAAGGTTTTTTTCTGTAGGCTAAGCTAGCTTTCTACATGTGCTGCTACTGAAGTTACAAGGGAGAATCTGAAAAGCGACATTGAGACATGTTGTGAGAAATGCCTTGCATTTAGATCCAATTTACTGATACCCTATAACTAATCTGTTATACAGTACCTTTTCAAAGACTGGGAGCCCTTTGACCCTGGTTATCACTGATACCGAAATAGCAAATAACTAGAGTAGACAAGCTCTGTTATGCATAAAGAGAATAGAGAACTGAATAAGACAGTGCATTTTTTATATACATAAAAGCCTACAGAGTGTATTTTAATTCTTTTGTCACTAATTTTTATAAGTCAGGGTTTTCAGCCTCTACCTATTTCTTGAATTTTTAAAGCTGTTTTTGTAAAAATCAGTATAGTAATATTAAATATACAGAAAATTGGAAGTTCAAAATTAATTTTTTACAGTTACTAACTTTCCTTCTGATATTTTTATATTCATAATTTTTGTTGTGGTACTAAAATGGTTTCAATAATATATGATTTATACTTTTGCATGCTGCTTTTAAAAACTTATCATATAAATTTTTTATTATACAGTGTCTAGCACATGCTAAAGACATTTGCTAAATACATGAATAAATTAATGAATATAGTTATTGTAGGCAGTGCGTGTTGAAATTCACCATAAAAACTATTTTTTAAGTTTTGGCTTATTTATTCAAGCAAATGTTCCAAAATTATGTAATTATTTGCATATTAACCAGCATTTAGCTTATTTTCAATATTTTCTTTTATAAATAATGTGATGAGCATCTTCAAATGTAAAGATTTTTCTGCTTTCAATAGTTTTTCTTAGGTATATTTGTACAAGTGATAATACATGGTCAAACAATTTTTCTAAGAAAAAACAATTTACCTGTTAAGGTCATTAGAGAAATGACAGATTCCTTATATTATAAAATTTCAGGTCAAAAGATGTTTTATTGTTGTATAAAGTGAACAATGTTCAATATGAGAAAAGATATACTGGCAGGAATACAAAAAGCAGTGGAAAATAGAAATACATATCCTATTCCTTTCTTTCTGATATTACTCAGATACCTCTTATAGTCCCAGCATTCCTTGTACCTAACTTCTGGGGTTTGGAAGCTCAAGCAAACAGAAGCAACAGAATTTTATAAAACATTTCAAAACCAATTATTTAGATTTAACTATTGCTTTGGATTACCCAAACCACAGCTTTTCTTCATACAGAGACTTAATAGTTGGTAGTATTGAAGATAAGCGGGAGAAGAACACTGGGGAATGGTAAGTACATGTTAAATAAAGTTGATTGGCTAGGATTTAAATTACATAATTTAGATTTATTCAACCAAGAATTCACAATAAAGATAAGAATTTTCTGGGCATCTATTATTGTTCTTTCTTTATTTATATTCATAATAGAATATTCCTCAGAGAGAAACTAAATGCTAATATAACTAGTGATGCATTCTTCAGGCCCTGAATAGACGTACATAATATTAGAAAAGTGCTACCTTAGGAGTTTATGTTATACAACGTATAGAAAATATCAATCTGAAAACATAAATAAATTGGAGAAACAATTTAAGGGCAGGCACTAAAAATAAACTTGTCAAGAGAGAATGCAAATAAGTAAAATACCTTTTGTTATTTATTTGTAGTATTAAGAGTTGGGAACAGCCTGAGTCCTACCTCCATCCTTTCTTGGTTGTCCATCTGTGCACTTTTTCCATAGGCCCCAGGAATTTATTTGATTTTCTTTTCCTTTTAAATATTTTTCTTCTTTATTTCCTGAGACTCATATCCCCATGAGGCTGGCTCTCCATTTTTCTGTTGATCAAGATAATCCTCATATTTTTGACTAATCTCTCTGTAGAAAATAAAAGACAATGCAAATATGACATTTAAGGACAGAGAAGTTGCAAAGGTGTCAGGAACCTAATAAAGTTTTCAGTTATTGTTATTGGACTAAAATTCTTGCTATTATTAGATAGTGCTATAAACTTCCTATTATCTAACTTTCTTCTTTAAAAAAAAAGATAGCTATAAGACAGGAACAAATATTCATTGTTAACAAAGTGCAGACAGATATGCAACAGTGGTCCTCAAAATTTTCTGTGTGTAAGAATCAGAAGCATCCTATGGTCCTGCCCCAGGAAATGTGGTCCATGGACCAGCAGCTTCAGCATCATTTGAGAACTTGTTAGAACTGCAGATTTTAAGGCCTCACTCCAGACCTGCTCAATCTGCTTTTTAACAAGATTCCCAGGTGATTTCTATGCATGTTAAAGTTTGAGACATGCTGTGTGATTCCATTTAAATGAAATGTCCAGAAAAGGCAAATAGATAGAGACAGATAGTAGATTAATGGTTGTCTGAGGCAGGGGTGGGCATTGAGTTAACAGTAAAAAGATGTGAGGGATCTTACTGGGGTGATGAAAATGCTGTAAAACTGATTTATGGTGATGGGTCACAAGTTGTTAAAATTTCTAAAAATCATTGAATTGTGCACTGGAGTGAATCATATGATATGTAAAATATGCTTAATAATTTTTTTTAAAAGAATAAAATGTCAAAATGCAGATTCCTGAGTCCTACCCCAGATACCATGTGATTCTATCTGTTTTTTTTGTGAACTTCCAATGAGAAACACTGATCTTAATCGTGACAACCTAAACCCAAAAAAGCCCACCCCAATCATCAGTTCAACCTCACTGCTTCTCCTTCATGTGTCCTAAAGAATTCCAGTGTCAGTTGTTTAATTGCCAGGTAATATTCCATAGTATGCTGGTACTCTTTAACTATATCCGTACTGATGGAGATTTTTTTCCCAGTGTTATGAACAATGTTTCATTTGCGTTTTTTATACATGCCTCTATGTATATGCACAAGTATTTCTTTAGGATGGTTACATAGAAATGGAAATTGAATCTAACAGTTTGAAAATTTCAATTTGTAATAAATACTGTTGAAATGATTTCCAAAAAGTTGAACCACTTTATCCTCCACCAAAACAGTATACGAATGGCATTTCTTCAAGATAAATGATTAATAAATGCAATCAATCTTTTCCCTTTTGTCCAGGTGTTGGGCAGAAGAACATAATTCATTATTTGAATTTGTATTTCTTTTAATATGAGATTAAACAAACTTTCAATATTTTTCTTATCCAAGTTGTCTATTTTCCTTGCCCATATTCTTTTGGGTTTTATGTTTTTTGTCATTTATTCATAGAAACTATTAATTGTGGTTAAGTAATCCCATATTTCTTCTAAAAACTAGTACTAAAAATTATTCATCCAGTACTTTATTTACATCTTCACCATGTAAATGCTGCCTTTTATTATTCCAGTTTTAAAATGTTTATGTAATTGTATTTTTCGTTATTTAGGGATACATAAAGAAAGATAATGGGAAGTTTATAGCACTATCTAATAATAGCAAGAATTTTAGTCCAATAACAATAACTGGAAACTTTATTAGGTTCCTGAAACCTTTGCAACTTCCCTGTCCTTAAATGTCATATTTGTATGTTAGGGATATGTGTGTATGTGTATATATATATATATATATATATATATATATATATATATATATATATACACACATATATGGATTTATTTCTGAGCTTTTTATTTTATTCTGTTAATTTACGTGTTCTCTCTCCAGTCCAATTAGTTTCTGTTATTTCACCATACATTTTAATATCAGATGGGGCTAGTTCTTCCTCACTAAAATTCTTCCACAAATTTTTCCTTTCTAGTAAAAAAATTCAGTTTAAACTGCCTTTCAAGAATAAACAATGATTATCTCTCTATTCCAGCCCTTTCTCCTTTTAATTTTCCTTCAGTTTTATAAAAAGTTGCCGTTAATGAGGTAGAGGGTGGTATTAAACACATTTGCATTCCCAACTTTATGCAAAAATAAATTACACTATGTGAAGAAAAGAATAAACATGTTTTTAGAAACTTCTATATGTCAGGCACCTTAATAATAGATACTCTCCAAAATAAAAAAAGAAAGAGGGGAACAAACAAAATGAACACTACACTAAAATCTTGGTATCTCAAATCTTATTCTATGATTTTCCTAAATAACTTGGAACCATTAGTGAAAAAAATGTGGGAGGATATCCCTAATATTGAGAAAAATAGGAGGTATTTTCTTTATTTAGTAAATTAAATATATATGAGAATAGACACAGCAGTTAGGGAATATCAATACAAGTAAGGTTATTCTGAATCTTCTTTTCTTTCTCTGTAGATCCCTTTCACTGTCATTCACATGATTATCTTCATCTGTCCAGAAATGTTGATATTTTTCGGAGATCAATCCTTTCTTCTGTTATCTCCTTTGGGTTTTGCAATCAATTGCCTTTAGGCTGGTTAACACAAGGGAGTAGAGCAGGCTGTACTATGTTTACCTTGATAGTGCCTGGTGAGAACTGGGACAGTTAGAGAGGACCTGCCCCATAAAAGAATGCTTAAATGCAGGTATATAATAAACACCCTACTGACTCAAAAAACCTACCTGGCAACTTTCGAATCTCAACTTTCCTGGTCACCTCTTCCCAAGTCTGAAATTACCATTTTTGGGCAAATTACTCCCAAATCTATATCACTAATCCAATTCTCTCTTAGCTTCAAATTAGCATGTCCAACTCTCTAAACATATATAAGATAGGCACCCAAAACTGCACATAGAAACCACACTGATTTTCTTCTTGTCTAAATTTGCTTCTTTTCATATATGTCTAATGTGCTTTTAATGTTAAAAGCAGAATCTTGAAAGCCAGCCGTGACTCTACTCCATCGCTTATCTCTAAATGAGCTACAAGTCAAATACAAATCACCTCCATGATATTGCTAAAGTCTGTTTGTTGTCCCTATTCCCATTTCACTCTCTTAGTTCAGCTTCTCATAATATGTTTGCTCTGGATGATTGAAACAGCCTCCTAGTTATATCCACAATTTACTAGTGTTATATTTCAGATTGTCTTCTGTACTTTTATAATTTTCTAAAATAAAAATTTAATGAAGACACTTCTTGAAATTCTTGGTGACTCATTGGACTTTGGGCACATGCTTCTTGGTCTTAGCTCAGCATTCTTCCAGCCTCCTTGCTCATCACTTCCCTTATCCCATCTTCCTGTGCTACTTTTCTCACTCATCATTCACCTTCATGTACTGTATTGTGCACTTCAAAACCTTTGGTCATGATTGTCCTTTAAATTCCTGGTACTTTCCCCCAGTACCCCTTTGCTTCCCACATGGCTAACTCCTATTAATGCTACAGGACTTAGCCCAGTGTAATCTACTCCAGGAAATTCATAGTTTCTTATGTTTAGGCTTATTTTAACATGTATCATATGTATCTTTATCTTCTTTTTACTTGTCTTTCTCCCCTTTCTCCTCTGAGCATCTTGAAATTAGTGGCTTAGTCTTCTTGATTTTTCACACCTATAACATTTATCTCATACATGGTAGATATTAAATAAATACTTGTTTAAAAACATGGATGAATAAGTGAATGAATGACTGGATAGAATAGGCAGTAACCTAGAACTTGAGAAATGCAAACATAATTTAGGAAGAAGGGTAATGCTGGTGGTGCCAAGTTTTATTGACTCTTTCATGTAAGAAGCATCAGAAATATTTGATACAAAGAAACATGAAATAATACAAATAATGTTTCAGGAAAACGATAATAAAATCTGAATTTTAGTAAATAAGCTGCGTGACTAATATGACCTGAAACATAGTGTTTGGAAAGAAATATTTTTTGTTTATCTTTTGTCGAAATATCAATCCTAGAATAAAATCAGGCTTAAGTATATTAAGATTTATTTCAGAGAAATTTCTAGTACCTGTGAGCATGCAGCTTCTAATAAAGAGTTACATCCAATGTTTGGTTGTGAAATTAGTAATCAGTTTCAGATAAAATTTCTGTCAGTGTGAGATTCTGCCAGCATGTGCTCCGTGTAGCTACTGAGAGTGTCATGGAATACTCTGATGTTGTCAGTGTGAGAATTTTAGGTAGATTCTGTTTTAGGTGACTAGTTTCATACCAGGTTTTATTGTTTAACTATTTTTAACGGAATAATTTAACCAGATTAATAATTACTGTATTATGAAGTTCATTCGTTTGGTAGTTCACTTGAATTTGATTTCATATATCCCTTGAGTTTGTTATGTAAATAAAAATCTTAATACAGAATTAGGGAATTTGAGTGCTTTTGAACTGAGATCTTTGCATGCAGCCTAAGGTGATGAGCATAGCTCTGTTTTAATCCTTGAGTTAATTGTCTGTAAATAATAATTTTAGATAAAATAAAATCATTTACTGTAAGCTAAGAAGATTAATACTGTAAAATTGCGAGTTCTGAATTTATCTAAAAATACTAAAATTATGGACAAAACACATCTTTGAAGTTCTTTAGGCAAAAATATCTGAATATTACCAAAGTAGGATATAGGGATGGTATAAGAGCTAACAATTTGAAATGAACTCCTAAAATTAGTAGATGAGGTATGTATTAAAGAAAACTTAAAAGGCTGACAAGGTAAAATCTTGTTTTTAAGAAGGAAACTTCTGTTGGAAATCCAATTTACATTCAGGACATGTGAGGAACTATAGTGCTATTATGCTAGGGCCATGAGTCCATTGTTAGGCTATTTGATAGCATAATTTAACCTATTCTAATATGAGGGAGCAAAGTCCAAGGCCAGCTATAATCATGGGCTACAGAAGGGAACAAAACACCCAAAGAATGCCTGCACCTGCAGTTTTACATACAAGTCTAATACTTGGGCTGAAATTTTCCCAGTAATGATTAGGGAATAGAATTTGGATAATTCTCTTTGCCTGAAGTTTAGTCAAGAAAAGAAAGACTGAATGGTGGGTACATCTGGCAGCTTCTAACACCTAGTACCATGAAATTACTTCTTTCACTCCAAACTTCAAGGAACCAAGAGGGCAATAGCATAATTGTTGGTATTAGAAACCATTAAAATCTAACCAAAGTTTTAAAAAACATTTTTCCTGTTTGTTTAAATAGCAGGCACATTCTATAATCTCTGAAGTTTTGCTTTTTATGTATTAAATTGTAAAGATGTCACTGTAAAAATCCTTGAAAAATACCTGTGGCTCACCTCTTCCAAATTGTATATATATCTTGTATAAATAATTAAATATATTACAAAATTATAGACATTATATATTTATAATACATAGATAAATTATATGTAATAAATACAAAAGTATAAATAAAATATAGAAAATATAATACCTTCTTTAAGTTTCATTTAAAAGTATCAAATATTCAAGGACTTAGACTTGAATGCAGCTTGCAAACACTTAGTCAAAGCACCATAGGAATAATTGAAAGTAATAAATAGCTCATACCTTTATTCAAATACCAATAACAAAAAGATTAAAAAAATACTGAAGTAAGGTATGACTTACTGAATAAGACACAAAACTATATGTAAGATAGGACAGAAATGAAGAAACATTTGAATGATGTTATGCCAAAGACTTAAAAATAAATATTATATTTATGAAAAAAGGAAAAAATTTAAAGCATAATATCCTCATATCAATCTTATACTACCTCTTTCATATTTACTTATGTAAATAAAATCTTCAAGAATATGAAATTATGCAAATGAGGGCATCATGGACACTCTGCAGTTAGATACCCTTAAAGTTTTGGTTCTGTTTTCATGTAACTTATGTACAGAGGAACATATTAACTAGTGAGACAGGCCGGTGACATGAAATGAAATCAGCTTTCCTTACATTATTCTCCAAGAAATAATTTAAATAATAGCTATCTATATTTACCTTAGCACAAGGAAAAAAGACTTTATCAATATTTAGAATATATATATATGACCCAGGGCTTAGTCCAGTGCAAGAATGGCTATATTGTAAAGCTGACTGGGCAAGGGCAAGTGTGTTTTTCTCCGAGGCTTACAAATGCTGTAGCTGTTCTCTCATGCAGCACGTTTTCAGTTTCTTCAACAGATCCATAACATATCTTTGCCACCTCAACTGTGTCAGTTCAAATGACTTCCAAACAGCCCCTGGATTGCCAACTATAAAAGATGGGCTTATTTGCTCAATCTCCTTACTCAAGAATATATCTAGAATGGATCTGCGATCAACGGCTTTTCTATTTTTTAACGTAGAAGTTTTCAGATACGGTTAGCTAGGCTATGATGTTTGTTTTGAAACTCAAATTTGTTCCAAAGCAATTGATATATTAAGAAATAATCGGAGCAGAACATGAATTCCACATTTGCCTACGTACAGTTTCCCCCACAAGAAACACTAGGTGAATGCAAAATGTGCACTCAGCTGAATGGAGTTGGGAAGGAAAAAAACACACACACATATGCAGATCTCAAATATCCACCAGTTTCCACATGTCTCTTGAGACACCTGTTCACATCTGAAGTACAACTTTCCCTCCTAATTCAGTACAAATTTCCCTCCTAATTCCCTCCTATTGTTAAATTCATCATTTAACAATAACTCACAAGCTGAAAACATTCTTATGTTCACTGCTACAAGTAAATTTCAGGTATCTTTTTTAAAGATATAGTGCCATATCTATTTCAGGATTTATATATTTCTTCACAATTTAACCTGTTTAGAAAGGTACTACCTCAAGTTACAGCAAAACTGAACGTATCATCAAGAGTAAAATGAACTCTAAAACTGTTGCATGCTATAGTGCATCCTCAATTTCCACAGAGTGAAAGATGTTGGAAACTGTTTATGGAAAACTTGGAAAAATGCCTGCTTCTGTTATAGAAAATTTAGTTATTGTACTTCATAAAATCATTGTCATTGCTTTCTAACTGTTCAAAATGTGCTGTCACAACTGTGCAGCCCATTGTCATCATAAAGGAGCAATAAGAATCTGAAATAGTAAACTGAGATTTCCTCCAAAAATATTTTTGTAGTTTTCTTCAGTCTTATTGAGATAGATCCCATTTCCAATGTGCAAAATCCAGAGAAAATTTCTGAAGACAGCAAAATAAAAATCTGAACTTTTAGATACTTACAGCTAATTTTTCCACATGCTACTGAAAATTCTGGGATATGTCACATAAATCTTTAAGTCCTTCTCCCTGTTTATTTTCAATTTAAATGAGATCCACATTACTTGCCAGTCCCAGCTATCATACAAGGATTAAAATATTTTTTAAGGATCTATTATTTAATATTTAAAAAGTAATTGAAAATATAACATCAGTAATCTAAATTTTCACCTCAGGAAACTAGAAAAAGAAGAGCAAATTAATTCCAAAGTAAGCAAAAGAAAAAAAAATAGAATTAAAGCAAACTTCCAGTTATAAAATAAATAAGCTCTGGGAAAGTAAATGTACAGGATGGTAACTATATTAATAATACTGGATTGTATATTTGAAAGTTGCTGAGAGTAGATCTTAAAAGTTCTCATCAAAAGAAAAGGAAATTGTAACTATGTGTAATGATGGATTTTAAAGAGACTTATTGTGGTGATCATTTTGCAATGTTTACATATATTGAATAATGATGTTATATACCTGAAACTAACATAATGTTATATGCAACTGTATCTCAATTTATAAAAAAAGAATTAAAGCAAAAATCAATGAAATTGAAAACAATAAATCAATAGAAAATATCAAAGAAATAAAAAACTGCCTCTTTGAAAAGGTCAATAACATTGAGAACCTCTAGTCAAGCTAACTAAAAAAAGAGAGAGGACACTACTAATATCAGAAGTGAAAAGGGACATAACTACAGATTCCATAAACATTGAAAGTATAAAAAAGGAATATGAACAACCCTGTGCCCACAACTTTGATGACCTAGATGAAATGGACCAATCCCTAGAAGGACACATTGTGCCAAAACTCAATGCAAGAAGAAACAGACAATCTGAATAGGTCTATATCTATTAAAGAAACTTAAAGAAATCAGATAAATAATTAATAACCTTCCAAAACAGAAAGCACCAGGCTCAGTTGGGTTCACTGGTGAACTCTACCAAAAATTTAAGGGAGAAATGATGCCAATTCTTTACAATCACTTTAGGAGGATAGAAACAGAGGGATTACTTCCTAACCCATTTGATGAGGCAAGCATTATTCTAATACCAAAACCAGACAAAAACATTACAAAAAGAAAACTACAGACCAATATCTCTTGTTAACAGATGAAAAAAATCTCAAAAAATATTAGCAAATTAAATCCAATAATGTATTAAGAGAATTACAGTTGACCCTTGAACAATGTGGGGATTAGGGATGCCAACTCCATGTGCAGTTGAAAATTCATGTATAACTTTTGACTTCACAGAAACTTAACTACTAATGGCCTACTGTTGACCCGGAAGCCATACCGATATCAGTTGATTAACACTTATTTTGTATGTTATGTGTATTGTGTACATATTCTAACAGTAAGGTATGCTAGAGAAAAGAATATGTTATTAAGAAAAATCATAAGGAAGGGAAAATATATTTTCACTACTGTACTATATTGATACTGTAAGTTTACATTGTCTGTTTACAAAATGAATTGTCTGTCAGTACTTACATCAGTATTGTCTTATATGATACAAAACACTGTAGATGTTATAAGTATTACTAACTCTAGACATCAAAAATAAAAAGATAATGTGAAAAAGAAATTCATATTTATTTACAGATATAATGATGCATGCACTGATAATGAAGAAGCAGCAGTATGACTGCTTCATGGTAGCCTGCCTATACACTAATGAATAAATCGTTATAAAATTTTTATAACATACACTATTACAATCATATTCATAATACAGTATTGGAAACATTGTTAACTTTTAAAAAAAAGCCACTTGTGATGACTGGCTGATAACGAAATTTCTCCAGTTACAAAGAGAGAGAGGCATACTGTATGCTAATGTAGGTTTTGAAAGCAAAGTTATAAAACAGTAAGCAAACTAATACATTATTAACTTTAAATATTGCTCACCTTATGCCTGTGTAAGGATAGGCTATCCACTTTTTTTTTTTTTTTTTGCGGTGCGCGGGCCTGTCACTGTTGTGGCCTCTCCCGCTGCGGAGCACAGGCTCCGGATGCGCAGGCTCAGCGGCCATGGCTCACAGGCCCAGCCGCTCCACGGCATGTGGGATCTTCCCGGACTGGGACGCGAACCCGTGTCCCCTGCATCGGCAGGCGGACTCTCAACCACTGTGCCACCAGGGAAGCCCAGGCTATCCACTTTAACACAAGTCTTGCACACGATGTTCTACACAATGAATACTTAGGTGATGATGTCACAAAAAATGTCTCACACAGCTCTTGCAGTTACAGTTATTAGATTTTCACACAGACACTCACACATATACACAACAGATAGGCTTATTAACTGAGTGGCATGATGATTATTTACTATTCATTAAGCGGAAGCGGATCATCAAAAAGATCTTCATCCTCATAGTCTTGAGTAGGCTGAGGAAGAGGAGGAAGAAGAGGGCTTGGTCTTGCTGTCTCAGAAGTGGCAGACGTGGCAGAGGTGGAAAAGGTGAAAGGGGAGACAGGAGAGGCAGACACACTAGGTGTAAGTTTATGGAAATCTAATTTCCGTCTGACCTTTTTGCTTTTTTATTTCTTTAAAAATGTTTCTATGTGGTACCAATCGTTTTTTTTTAACTTTTTATCTTTATTTTGTTTTTATTTTTTTAATTGAAGTATAGTTGATTTACAATATCATGTTAGTTTCAGGTATACAACAGAGTGATTCAGTCATATATATATATTCTTTCTCAGGTTCTTTTCCCTTATAGTTTATTACAAAATACTGAGTAGAGTTCCCTATGCTATACAGTAGGTCCTGGTTGGTTATCTGCTGTATATATAGTACTGTGTATATGTTAATCTCAGACTCCTAATTTATCTCTCTCCAACACTCCCCCCCCCCGCCCCCTGCCCACCGGTACCAATCCTTTTTCCACCGTTTGGTTTGCTTTAGTTTCAGTGCCTGTATCATAGAAGGGTCTATGTTGTAAAGGAAGTCCAAAGCATTCTTGAATAATTGGAACCCTTCTTTCTGCCAGGTTGTCTAATGTCAGTTTGTTTTTTGGCACTGCTTCTTCCTCATCATCTGGCACTGGTTTAGAAACACTCATCTTCATCAAGTTTTCTTCTGTTAATAACTCTGATGTGGTGTCTGTTAGCTTTTGAATTTCTCCAAGATCTGTATCTTGAAACCTTTCACCCCCCCCCCCTTTTTATCACATCCACAATCTCTTTCAAGATTTCCCTGATTGGCTGTCATGAATCCTGTGAAGTCATTACACAACATCTGGACACAGTTTTCTCCAGCAGAATTTATTGTTTTGGGCTTGACGACTTTCACTGTTTTTTCTATAACAACATTGGCATCCCCAGTGATATAATCCTTCCAGACTTTCATGATGTTCTCTCTGTCAGGATTCTCTTCCGTAGTGTTGACAGTGCTTTCCATAAAATACTCTGTGTAATGAGCCTTTAATGTCTTTATGATCCTGTGATCTGGATACTGAATTAGAAACTTTATGTTTGAAGGAAAGTAGACCACTTTTATGCTTTTAGTGTTTAACTCATGCAGTTCTGGGTGGCCAGGGCCATTGTTCATTATCAAAAGAAATTTAAAAGGCGTTCCCTTACTGGCAAGGTATTCCTGACTTCATGGACAAAGCATTGATGGAACCAATCCAGAAAAAGGGTTCTTGTTGTCCAGGCCTTCTTGTTGCACAACCAAAGGACTGGCAGCTCGTGTTTATCTTTTCCTTTCCAGGCTCCGGTGTAAGCAACTTTATAGATAAGAGTAGTCTTGATTATAAATTGGACTGCATTTGCACAAAACAGTAGAGTTAGCCTATCACTTCCTGCCTTAAATCCTGTTGCTCACTTCTCTTCCTTACTAATAAATGTCCTTTGTTGCACTATTTCTTTTTTTTCAAAATAGGGCGCTTTCGTCTGCATTGCAAACCTATTCAGGCAGATATCCTTTCTCCTCAGTAATTTTCTTTTTATTTATTTGTTTGTTTGTTTATGGCTGCATTGGGTCTCCCTTGCTGCGCACAGGCTTTCTCTAGTTGTGGCGAGCAGGCACGTGGGCTTCAGTTATTGTCGCACACGGGCTCTAGAGCACAGGCTCAGTAGTTGCGGTGCACAGGCTTAGTTGCTCCGCGGCATGTGGGATTTTCCTGAACCAGGGCTCGAACCCATGTCCCCTGCATTGGCAGGCAGATTCTTAACCACAGCGCCACCAGGGAAGCCCTCAATAATTTTCTTAATGGCGTCTGGGAACTCACCTGCTGTCTTCTGGTTGGCAGATGCTACTTCTCCTGTTATCTTGACATTTTCTAAACTAAACCTCTTTCTAAAATTATCAAACCATTCTTTGTTGGCACTCAGTTTTATGGCTTTATACCCTTCACCTTCCTTTAGCTTTAAATTGTTATACAATGACTTCACCTTTTCTCAAATCATATTAGAGTCTATAGGGATACCTTTCTTATAGCAATCCTGCACCCACATAAAAACTGCATTTTCAATATGAGATAAAAGGGTATTTCCCCAAAAGGCAAGCTTTCTGCACCTGCTGGCATAGCTGCAGTGATGGCTTCATGAAATTCCTTTTCTTTTTTTATAAAAACGGTCCTTACATTGGATTCATTTATCTTGAAATGGTGGGCAACCACAGCTATAGACCTCAATCTACAATATATATCAAGCCATTCAACTTTTTCTTATAATGTCATGACTTTGCTTCTTAGGAGCCCTTCCAGCGTCACTAGTGGCACTTCATATGGGTCCCACAGAATTATTCAAGGTTTGTGGTATTGCACTAAACACAATGAAAAATACGTGAGAACCACAAGATATGCATTTTTACTGTGATATGCAGTTTACTGGAGAGAAACTGCTCACAAAAAGATGATTAGCATTACAAAGTGATTTAAGCAGATACAACATTTGAGTTCACCACAATAGTAACAGGAGGTGGCTACAAAATTATTATGGTAGTACAGTATGTACCAGAGTTAATTTTGTGCAGTTATAATTCAATACTGCATCTTTATATTTGTTTACATTTCTCTCCACTGCAAATGATACCATGTATGATCTGTAAATGTGTGTGTAAGTTTTGATGAATTTCAACATTTTGTATTAGATTTGTGTATATTTTATGGTAGTAAAAAAAAAGTCTATGTACATTTTATGCATTCATGACATGCCTAAAATTTTCTTAATTTTTCCATATTTCCAGGCTATATGGTTTATCTGAGCTTTTTCAAATCATCGCAAATCTCCGAAATTTATTTTCATATATCTTTTGCAAAAATCTGCATGTAAGTGGTCCTGTGCAATACAATCTTGTGTTGTTCAAGGTCAGCTGTATACACCACCATAAAGTGGGATTTATCCCAGGTATGGGAAGGCTGGTCTAACATTGAAAAATCAATTAATGTTATCCACCACATCAACAGGCTAAGAAAGAAAAATTACATAATCATATTAATAGATACAGAAAATCATTTGACAAAATTCAACACCAATTCACTATAAAAACCCACAATAAACTAGGAAAATAGGGGAATTTCCTCAACTTGATGAACGAATATCAACAAAAAACAACTAACATTGTACTTAATGGTGAGAAACTCAAAGCTTTCCCACCAAGATCAATTACACGACATGGATGTCCCTTCTCACTGCTCTCTTTCAACAGTGTACTCAAACTTCTAGCTAATGCAAGAAACAAGAAAAGGAAAAAAATAGTATATAGATTGGGAAGGAAGAAACAAAATTTTCTTTTTGCAAAAATTCCAAAAGAATCACCTATGTGGAAAAATCCAAGAGTTGACAAAATAACTCCTGAAAGTAATGAGTAATTATAGCAAGGTTGCAGGCTACAAGGTTAATATCCAAAAGTCAATCACATTCCTATATACTGTAAGTAAGCAAGAGGAATATGAAATTAAACACATTATACCATTTATATTAGCACACACAAAAGTGAAACGCATATACAATCTAACAAAATATGTACAAGATCATATGAGGAAAACTACAGAACTCTGATGAATGAACTAAAAGAAGAAATAAATAAATGAGAAATGTTCCATATTTATGGATAAAAAGACTCAATATTGTCAAGATTTCAGTTGTTCCCAACTTGATATATAGATTCAATGCAATCCCAATTAAAAACGTAAGTTATTTTGTGGATATACAAAAACTGTTTCTAAACTTTATGTGGAGAGGCAGAATACCTGGAATAGCCAGCAAAATACTGAAGGAAAAGAACAAAATTGAAAAACTGACACTACCTGACTTCATGACTTTCTGTAAAGCTACAGAAAAGAAGACAGTGTGGTATTGAAGAAAGCATAGGAAAATAGATAAATGGAACAGAACAGAAAATCCAGAAGTAGACCCACATAAATACAATCAACTAATCTTGGACAAAGGAGCAAAGGCAATAAATGCATTGGAGCAAAGGTAGCCTTTTCAACAAGTGGTGCTGGAACAATTGGATATTAAATGCAAATAAATGAATTTAGATGCATACCTTACAGAGCTATATTTTTCCTTTTTCTTTCCTTTTACTTTCAACCTATTTTGTCTTTGAATCTAAAGTATGTCTCTTGTAGACAGCATGTAGTTGGATTTTTTTTTTTTATGAAATGTGTCAATCCCTGTTTTTTGATTGAACTGTTTAGTCCATTTAAATTAATGTAATCACTGATAAAGTACAATTTTTGTTCACCATTTTGCTATTTGTTTTTTCCATATTTTATGTCTTTTTTCCTTCTATTCCTCTATTACTTTTGTATTTAAATAGATATTTTCTGGTGTACCATTTTGATTCCTTGGCTGTTTCTTTTACTATATTTTTGACAGCTTGCATGGCTATACAAGGAAAGTCTACAGCAAACATAATAATACATGGGGAAAAAAAATAAAAGCTTTTTCTCTAACATCTGTTACAAGCTAAGGATGCCTGCTCTCGCCACTTCTATTCAGCATGGTACTTGAGGCCCTAGCTAGAGCAGTTAGACAAGAAAAATAAAGTGCATTCAGGTCAGAAAAGAAGCAAAATTATCTCTGTTTTCAGATGGCATGATCATATATGTAGAAAACTCTAAAGACTCAACAACAACCAAAAAAAACCTGTGGAAGTAATAAATAAATTCATTAAGGTTGCAGGAGACAATGACATCACCTGGGTGATGGAGTAGGAGACCTTAGCCTATGTGTTCCCACAAAGATCTAAAATGGTTTGGAAGATTTTTTTTTTTTTTTTTCTGGTGGCTCTCAGGGAGAATCTGTTTCCTTACAAAGCTCAATAATAAAAGGACAAACAACCCAACTAATAAATGGGCAAAAGATTTTAATTGACATTTTCCAGCAAATATATACAAATGTCTAATAAGCACATGAAAAAATGTTCAACATCATTAACCATTAGGGAAACACAAATCAAAACTCAGTGAGATTCAATTTCATACCAATTAGGTTTGTTATAAACAAAAAGAGAGATAATAAAAAATGTTGGAAAGTATGTGGAGTAATTGGAACCTTGTACACTGCTGCTGGGAATATAAAATGGTACAGTCATTTTGGAAAATAAATTTGGCAGTTCCTCAAAGGAACAGTTGTAGAGTTACAATATGACCTGGTAATTTCACTCCTAGGTATCAACTGAAGAGAAATAAAACACTGGTCTACACAAACATGGAAATGCAAATTTTATGGCAGCATTATTAAGAATTGCTAAAAATTGGAAACAACCAAATATCCATTAACTGATGAATGGATAAATAAAATGTGATATATCCATACAGTAAAATACTGTTCAACAATAGAAAGAAATAAAATATGGTACATTCTACAACATGGATGATCCTTGAAGATATGCTAATGAAAGAATTAAGCCACAGAGGTCCACATATCATATGATCCCATTAATATACATTGTCCAGAATAAGCAAATCTATAGGGATAGAAAGAAGATTGTTTGCCTCAGGCTTGGGGGCAGGTATAAGGAATGGAGTGTGACTGCTAGTGGGCGTTATTTTTCTTTTAGGGATGATGAATATGTGCTGAAATTTATTGTGGTGATGGTTGCACAACTTTGTAAATATACTAAGACCACTAAATTGCACACCTTAATATGGTGAATTTTATGGTGTGTGAATTATACTCAATAAAGGAATTATAAAAAAAAAATTGAGCTGCCTATTTGAAAGGTACCACATAGAAAATGAGTTTATATTAACCTAATTGGAAACTGTACAATAAACTTTAAGATTTACTTCACAATCATGTAAATTCCTTTTTTGGGAGGAAAGCTATTATACTGTCTATTAGAATTCAGTGAAAATATTTTTTCTGATACTCCGTTACCCATCTCTTCACTTAATCTAATATTATTATTCCTATTTACACTCCCTAATTTTTCAAATAATTTGTAAAGATCATTGCCAGTTGTTAGTGTTACCGTATTTGTCAAATGAAAATACATGACGCTATTAAATTCAAATTTAAGATAAATAAGAAATATTTTTGTCACGTAAGTATGTTCTATGCAGTATTGGGGAAATACTTGTAACAAAAAAATATTTGTTGTTTATCTAAAGTTCAAATTTATCCAGGTGTCATACATTTTATCTGAAACCTACCAATTGTTTATATAAGGATAAAAATAAACTTGAGAACCAGTTGTAAAAAGTTGTGTATTAGTATGGGACATGCCAAATTGTTGCTCTACAAGTAGTTTGCAGAGGTCTCCATTACCATAATTATTTGAAAAATGTGGAAATTTTAGATGTTTATAAGAGAACGTTCAACTTCACAAAGGAAGGGAAATACCATACTGTGACTTTTTAAATACTTACTTCTACCATGACTGAAACTCGCAAAAACATCAGGGGAACAGAGCAAAGTTTTAAACAAAATCTGATCTTCACTCTTACTTGGCCCAATGATGGAAAGCATTCCTTCAACCCTACCTTCACATCTCCCAGAGTGTTTTTTGTGTACTATTTGGAACTATTTTGAATAGAATACAGATACTTGGACATTTAGTGGGTGGAACATTTTATAGCCACATTATTCCATTATATATATCACCAGGGCACATTGGATCGTACTTCTCATCCTGAGGCCTTTTTCTAATCATTTGCTATAATTTCAAATGTCTCATCTTTCTTTTAGCTTATTGCATGCAATGATGGGTATTGCTTTTCTAATTAGTAGGATTATTTACCATGGAAGATACAAAAACTGCCTTTCTTTTTATATCTTGAGAATATTGGGAAATGACTGTTATAGCAAGAGTCACATTTGCCTACTGACTCTATTAACCCTCTAATTTGTCCTACTTATTGAATCATTAAAATAATCACAATCCAGACAACTTGTATTTGTCTAGGCACAAGGAAGCTGTTTGCACATTATTGGATTAATATATAATATTAATATATATATATTGGATTAATATATATATTAATATATAATTGGATTAATAAGATAATGCCTTTCAGCTGTTTTCATTTGGGAATTCAATTTTATTAGGGAGAATGTAGGGAGAAACATATGGATCCATTTCACAAAGTGTCTTGGTTTTTATTCATTTTAAAATCAGTGCAGTAAAGAAAATTACAACTTTTTAGAACACTGTGGTATTGTTTAAACTGTTATTAGAGGTTCATGATTCAATTTGTGCTCTTGCTATTTCCATCTATATGACTTAACTGAATTTATCATAGGTTTCAAGCAATGAAAATTAATTGAAGATCATCAAGTCTATCACATACCAAAATGTGTTTGCCAGGGTCTTGCTACCCATATATTTTGACTACAGAGTCTATTTATGAACAATTTCTATTAACTTACTGTACTACTATACTGAGAAACACTCTTTGGGGAAAACAAATTTCGCTCAACTTTACTTCCATTTAAAATTGGCTGTAATATCAACTATTTTATTTCTGTCAGTAATATCAACTATTTTATTTCTGTCAGTAATATCACCATTCTTCTATTTCGAAGGTACAAATTTTTATGCTATTGTAGACACTAAGGCAGAAAGACTAGATCTTAAAATCAAACTCTGTCCATTGACTATATTTCCCAATTCCATTGAGTCTATTTTGCAAAATACACACATACAAATGTCATAAAAAGCATTATTTTTCTTTTGATAGAGGGGGGGAAAAATATCACACTCAGTGCATGGTGCTAATTCCAGGAGCAAAATTACCTACCATTAGTTTTTGAGACTATTTATTAATAGAATTAGGGTGTATAGTATATCATCAAGAAACAACCAACATAAAAGATACTTAATATAAATAAGTTACGTACTGTCGGGCATGTCAGTTAAGAAACTGACACACATGATTATAAGTATTTATTCAATACTGCCTAGGGCAAAGAAACTTTAGCTAATAAATACAAAGAGAAGAGGTCATGACACAAAGCAGCCAGCCTCTGTTTTTTTCTTTTTAAAGAATCAATTTTATTTCTTTATTTATTTTTGGTTGTGTTGGGTCTAGGTTGCTGCACGAGGGCTTTCTCTAGTTGGACCGAGGCGGGGGCTACTCTTCGTTGCGGTGCGCGGGCTTCTCATTGCCGTGGCTTCTCTTGTTGCGGAGCATGGGCTCTAGGCGCAGGGCGTCAGTAGTTGTGACACGTGGGCTCAATAGTTGTGGCACACGGGCTTAGTTACTTTGCGGTATGTGGGATCTTCGTGGACCAGGGCTCAAACCCGTGTCCCCTGAATTGGCAGGTGGATTCTTAACCACTGCACCACCAGGGAAGTCCCCAGCCTCTCTATTTTGAAGTTTCAGTTTCTATCACCATTTCAATCAGACATGTCTTCTCCTATCCTTGCCAAATTCACATCTGACTATTAATTTATTTCCCATGTATGTTTTCAGATTTTGGACTGGAGGCCCAGAGCAAGGACAAATTTACATACTTTCTTCAGAGTGTTTCTCCCATTGTAGCTGAGATTTGTTTATAGTTTTCTTTTTCTGGAACTTACATTGATCACCTGATATTATTTTTCAGGGCCTGATCTTTGTCTTTAAATGTCAAAACTATGACCATATTCCAGAAGGTGATGATCTTAACAATATGCCCTTTAGGTTAAAATGAGGCTGTCCTCCAACTTCACCAAAGTTACTATATTACAGCAGTCATTTGAATTTTTTTCTTTTTACTTGAAATGGTCAAAGTCTTACATACTACACATACTTCCTCCCTAAAAAAAAAAAAAAAAAAAAAAAAATTAGAAACCAAAGCAAACAGTGACAGAAAACCAACCAATTTATTGTCAGCTCATTCTTTTATTGATTTCTATTATGGCATAGCAAATTACCCAAAACTTAGTTGCTTAAAAGAATAAATACTTATTATCTCATATAATTTCCAAATGTTGGGAACCTGGGTGTGGCTTAGCTAGTTGGTTCTGGTCACTCATGAAGTTGTAGTCAGGATATTGGCAGGAGCTGTAGTCATATGAATGCTTGACTGGGGTTGGAAAGTATGCTTCAAGAAGGATCATTCACATGGCTGTTGGATAGAGGCTTCTTTATCTAGCTGGCCTCCAAAGGGCTGCTCGTGACATGACAGCTAACTACTCTGAAAAAGAAAGCAAGGACGAATACGCAGTCATTTTATGATGTAGTCTCAGAAGTGATGTACTGTCACTTCTACTGTATTCTATTGAGTAGAATATACTTAGAGAATCATTAAGTCTCAAAGAGAGGGGAATTAGGCTCTACCTCTTGAAAGGAGGAATATTAAAAGAATTTGTGGGCACATTTTAAAACCACTATACCCTCTATTATCTGGAGTGCTACAACAGACCCCAGGCAAATCTCTCTGACTCTAAGATTTTCTTTCTTTAAATCCAGTTGGCAGAGAGTACCAAATTATCTTTCCTCATGTTACTTCACTGCTTAAGAACTTAAAGAAGTTTCATGTAACTCCTACATCAAGTTGACTCCAGTGTCTTAAGTTCTAATGTTGCTCATAACCTCCTTTTAAATTATAAAGACTAACTCATAATAGTTGAATCTTGTTATAAAATCTCATTTCACATTCCAAACATTCTAGACTTACAGATTGGACAATTTCCACAGTACACTGCCAAAATCAGACTCTTTGCCTTCTATCTTAATATCATTCCCCTCCCTCCTTTCCCTTTAGCCCACTCAGATCCTCTTTCTTTTCCAGACCTAGCTCAAGTGCTATATCCTAAGACCACACTTGCCATTCTCTCACTGACCTCACTCCCCACTTTTCTGCTCTGAGACTGCATTCTGTTACCATAAGTACTACATGTTCTAGCACAGAACTATTCTCAAATTGTTTCAGCTATGGTTGTGTTGTTCCCTCCAGCCAGATCATAAGCTTCTCATAGAAAAGAACCATTTTTCATCCTTTTCAGTTCCCATAGACCCTTACAGAATTTGGAAAATATAGGAAGTCCTCAACAAATGTTTGTTCTTATATTTCTCTTGAATATGAGATTAAAGAGTGTTTTTGATATACTTTATGTAAAATGCCTAACAATATAGGGACAAGAAAAAAAGAAGAAGACCCTACCTTTTTTTCCCTGTATATGTATTCCTTCTTTTTTTCTTTGCTTAATATAGGAATTCATGATATCCAGCCAAAAGTTATCTTATGAATCCAGACAGTTTAAAATTGGAAAATAATTCATGGTAGCAAAAATTTCTGTTTGCAAGCATGAAATTCACAATATTAGAATTTATATTGATTATGATTATACCAAAATAACTTTTCAGCTTCACTTTTCTTAAAAATATGATTATTAGTATAAAGGAAATATAAGGAATATATTATTCTATTTTCTCTGGACACTTTAAAATGTAGACAATTTGATCTTTAAAGAGCATTAATTCTACCTAGATTAGTTTTTTCTCAGTTCAAAGGGAGTTCTGTGAAAAATGTCTATTTCTCCAGAGTCTTTTTGAGAACTTTTGAAAAGTGTTACCTACCTGTAGTGTTATTTTTTTGGAAAAAAATTCAACTACATACTGCATTTTATATTTTTACTTGTTCTTTTTAAAATTATTTAAATCTTTTTCCTCTATGTGAGTGGTAATTAGAGAGAGGAACATTTTTTGACATAATTTTGGTTTTTAAAAACTTTTTATAATGAAGCATTTTTAAAACCACTTTTGAGGTATGATTGACATAGAAAAAGCCATATGTATTTAATGTGTTACAACTAGATGAGTTTGGAGATAAGTATGCATTTGTGAAATCATCATCACAATCTATGCCACAAACATAGCCATCTCTTCCAAAAGCTTTCTCCTACCCTTTTTCTTTTATTATTATCATTATTATTATTATCACTTTGTGATAAGAACCCTTATCATAAGAGCTGATGAAACATTTAAAATGTAAACAAAAAATGATGAGACAAGTATAATGAACCTCCATTTACCTATTGCTCAGCTTCAACCATTATCAATATTTTGCTAAATATTTTTTAGCCTCATATCTTCCCTACTCAGTGATGACATTATGATTATTCTTACAGTAGACTTCCATTGTTGACCCAACTGGTTTGCTGAGCTTTGGAATGTTGAAAAGGTGGGTCTTCTCTCTCCTACGTCTATATGAAATGGAATGTGAGAACCCATATCATCGTGTCTTCACTTCCTTACCTTCAGATGAGGAGTTTTGAATCCTGGAGAGGTTCAATTTCCAACTTCTTAGTGGTCAAATAACTGGTTTGCAAAGCTGGAAGGAGAGTCTAGATTTTCTGCCCTATTATTTTTTGCTTCCTATTACTCTGGTCAGGAGATTTAGAAAAACTTCTCCAGCAGAATGTGGCTTTGGAAATAAATAGAAGAGACATCATTGGAGTCAGTTTGCTACAGTTACCTAAGTTCCCCACCCCAGCTGTCCTTTAATCAGTAGTTTACAAAAGTTAAGACAATTATATGTCTTTTTCTCCTTTGTGTTTGTAGCCTCTTTTCTCTTTTTGGTAACATTTTTCCAGTTGACTCTATTGGGTACTTTTTATACCATTACATAATTTCTAAATCATGATAATTATGCAGATCGATTTTAAGATTTTATACATATTGATTTTTTCTCAATTCTAATTCCATGAGCTCACATCTCTAGAATAACACCAAATAAGACAACATCTTTTTCTTGTTCCTAATTTTACTTTTATTATTTGACCATTAAAATGATGCTAAATTTATTTATACATTCGTATATAAAATTGTGTCTATTCTTCATGTTTTATTAGGAGTTTTCATCTGGAATAAATATGAAGCTTTTATTAAATGCTTTCAACATCCACGGAATTGATTGTATGATTTAATATTTAAATTTAGTAAATTTTATTACTAGACTGTTATCACTGCATTCCTGATATATAATCTGTTTTTCATTGTATATTGTTCATTTATTGCTTTGATTAAATAGCTTTGCTAATATTTATTTATTATGCTTACATTAATATTTGTAGATAAGTGGTTTTAAAAAAATGATTGTATTTGTTAAATATTTTGTTATTAGCAATAATTTATATATCACTGTGTACCAGGTACTGTTCTAAATGCTTTACAAATACACTCATGATAGACCTATGAAGGAAATACTATTAGCATCCTCGTTTTGTAAATTATAATATGGAGGCACAAAGAGGTTAGGAAACTCCAGTAAGGCTAGCTGAAGATAGGTTTTGAACCCAGGCAGTTCACAGGTGAAACAAGAAACAGATTTTCTCCTTTCTTTCCACATACATTTGACTTAATTTGTACAATTGCTTGATATATGTTTGGAAATAATAATTCATTAAAATTTTCATTAAGGCAATGAGCATATTTATATTTTCACAGAAAAAATCTATTTAACTCTGATTTTCAATTTTTTTATATACATATAAACAAATCCTATAATTACTTTAATTCCCTTTGACTTTGGTTATTTCCACATTCTCATTTTTATCTATTTTGCTTGAGTTTTCATTTTTATATTTTATTTTTTATTTTATTTTTTATTTTTTGAGAAGGTAGCTAATAATTTACCTAGCATGTAATTTCTCTGCAAAGAACTAGCTTTTGAATTACTTAGTAGTCTGCTCTTTTCTTTTGATAAATTCATTAATTTCCAGCAGTAAAATCTTAGTTTATCCTTGAAGAAAGTCTAGAGGTCCTGGTTCTTCTCCTGGTCCCCTTTAGTTTTATTTATTTATTTTTTCTTCTGTCTCTTCAGTTTAGGTCAGCTTTTTGCACCCTCCTCCTCTGCTAAGAGAATAAGCTGGTCAAATAAGATTGTAGAGGTAGAATATATATTGATTATATGATACAAGGGAGCTATTGGGAATAAATTGAATATTTTGTGTGAAGGGGTGTATTGAAGACAGGAGTGCACCAGAGAAAAATACCCACATCAGTTTAGAAAGTAGCCAAGACCACTGTTTCTGCTATCAGACAGATTAATACTTGAATCCCAGTTCTGTCATTTACTAGCTGTATGATTTTGGACACATTACTTAAATTTTTTAAGTCTCTGTTTTCTCGTATGTGAAGAGGGTATAACAGCTATCTCATGAAGTTAAAAGAAGGTGAATATGATAGATCAACCATTATACTGAAGCTATGTACTGCATCAACTGGGAGCTGTATTTAGAATTTTACAATCATAAAACTATATTAGGATGATGAGTATTATAATTTTGCCCTCTAGATTCATTACCACTTTTCTCCATCTTGCTCTGTGCTTCAGGAGGCTGGCATTTGTGGGCCACATAAATAAATTCTCTTGTCCTTTGGCTTTCAGTCAGCTTAGGGCAAAGAGAGAATCCAAGAGGAAAATTTCAGGGTGGAGAAAGCTTAGTTGTGGGGTATTTATTCCCCTGGGTGCCTCTCTCTCTCTTTCTCTTACTATATAAAAAAGAACCTTTATCATTTATAACTCTAAAGGAACAAGAAGAAGGAACTAGAGAGATTAAACTGTCATGGAGATAGATACATAGATACATAGATAGATAGATAGATAGCTGATAGATACATGATACATAGAGGTTTTGATATAGATAAGTCTGTATATCTCTCTTTGTCTACATCTGTCTGTCCATTCATCCATCCATATATCTCTCTATATCTGTCTATCTAGATTTTTTGTTTAAGGAATTGCTCACATGATTGTGGGGACTGGCAAGTCCAAAATCTTCAGAGCAGGTCAGCAGCAGGCTGGAGACCCAGGGGAGAGTTGATATTGCAGTCTTGAGTCTGAAGGAAATCTGGAGCAGAATCCTTTAGGTCCTTCACTATTTCCTATTAACAGGAATGACTACATAATTTGTGGGGCCC
The DNA here is from genome assembly GCF_964374135.1 of Grampus griseus. Taxonomy (NCBI): domain Eukaryota; kingdom Metazoa; phylum Chordata; class Mammalia; order Artiodactyla; family Delphinidae; genus Grampus; species Grampus griseus. Next base: position 44,207,410 of record NC_139007.1, read on the forward strand.
AGTGCAGATGAAAATATGGGGGCCTTTGTTAAAAAAATATTAAGAATTTCAAGATGACAACAGTAGAACATTACACCAGACACAGGGCACTTAAGTGTGAGGACCTATGCAGCACTAGAGATGGCACACCCCTGAAGCCAGCCCTGCCTGTCCATTTCCCTGAAACCTACCCACACACATAAACATCTCCTTATCAAACTTTTCTCAATTAACCTATATAAGTGTGTTAGATGTTTCCTGCCAGGACCCTGTTGCGTGCAATCAGAATGAAACCAAATACTAGGATTTGAGTGTCAAAGCTCAGTGATTCTAGAATTTGTTTATTCATCCAATATTTTTGGTGAATTTCATTTTTGGAAGAGTGTACTGACTGTGAAACATATTGAAAATATTATAGACCCTAATTTATGTAGCCTGGAAACATTCACATGAAGAAAGGAGGATTTACACCTACTGATTTTTATAGAAAATGAACATACATTTATTTTATACTTATATTTATTTGTAATCTAAAAATATTATTTCATCAACAAAATATTCACACGTGAAATTAGAGTACTTATTAATACTTTAAACAAAGTTTTCCATTTGAACTCCATTCCCTCATGAGCATTGCTTCTTGTGAGTATGATGCTTGTATTTTTCACCAGTCAGTAACCAGAATTCTAGCAATATATGAGTCTTCTGTGTTGGTTGTTTTAGGTGATGAAGCGATAAAGATATTTGGCAACGTGTTTATTTGTCCTAGTCTAGTCTAAATAATCTGGCATCAATGGTATATATAAAATACAACTTTCAGAGTTACGATATCAAAAAGAGGAAGCGTTATTGAGGGGTTGCTAGTAGTGCACTGGGAACATGGCACACCTGGTGATCATCCACATCTCTGAAGGACCAGGCATTCAGAAATTCCCTTCTTAAAACCTCTGGGTTAATTCTGGTAGGGCATACTTCTTGGAAGTTCTAAAAAGGAGATTTTTATCTTGTTTCCACTTGATGACATAGAAATGTTTATTGTATCTTTTTTTCTCTCTGTCTTGTATTTATTTGCTATAGAGAACATTATATTTTAACTTACTTTAATAAAAATTTTGTTAATTGATTTTCTATATTAATCTAAAGTAAACTGTATTTTAAAATAACTTAATTGGGCAATATTTTATTAGGGCATTGTGTTCATTTTTGATTATGATAATATATCAGTATTTAAGAGTACAGAACTATTTTAATGAAATAGAAGAAAATTACATAAACAACATTTTTTCTTAATGTACAATTTTAAGAAATAGGAAATAATTTATTCACATTAGGAACGGCCAGTTCTGATGTTTATATAATATGGAAAGTGTTGATTACTGCAAAGCAAAGAGAGAGAGAATAAGTTGTCTATCAATCATAGTAAACACTTTTCCACACTTTTCCTTTGTTGGAATAAAATTGAGTCTGTCATTTGTCAAGAAGCCATGATTGGATGAGTGAATAAATGCCACTTACCTGAGTCTCCTTGATTACAGTTTGGTTCTGATAGCAGGCTGAAGGAGGAAAGACTAAACATACACTGGAGAACATGCCAGGAATCTTACAAGGCATCATATCTTTGCGTTTGTAATTTGTTCCCAAGATATGATAGGCAATTCGCAGTCCAAAAAGTAATTTCTTTCTAGTAACTTGGATGTCCCCTCATGCACTCATTATGCATAATGGTAATTTTTGTGCTAATAGTGTCTACTAGAGTATTCTTACAGATAGAAATGAAGGCAGGATGGCAAAAAGGTAATGCACATTGATGGGTTCTTGTCAAAAGAGATGATAAACCCAAAGTTTCTGGCTGCCACTCATATGATTAGAACGACACAGTAGGCTTCCAGGATCACATCCAGAAATTCATTTTCAAGCCTGGCTGCTCTGCATTCATTAAAGTATAAACTTTGACAGGCACCTTTGAGCACATTCTTTCTTGGACATGGGAGACAAAGCAAGAGGAAAAAATCTATTTCAGGATTGAAAATGTATTCTCTTCTCGGGTACTTCCACATGATATTTAGCTTTTTCAAGCCTAATCTACTTGTTCAATGAATTTCTGACAATTCCGTGGTTCTCACACTGCATGTTACCCCCGTGTAGTCTTGAAACCATTTATTTACAAATTTTGGACCTCCATATTGGGCAGATTTCAGCCATGCCAGAATGAGACACTGATTGGAATGAATTGATGGCAGTTCTTTCCTGCTGAGTGCCTATAAGAGTGGAAGCTTAAAACACACTATATTCAAAATCCAGTGGGGTATCAGTTTCCTCTGAAGCTTCTGGTGCAGGTGGACTTTCCCTGGTCCATCTGTTCTGGATAGACTCTGTCATGACTGCTCTTCTTTCAGCCCATCTTGTCTGTCTTTCATTGACACACAAAGATTCCTGCTATTTGGTCATTTTGCTGCTTGTTTCATTTCTTCTCTAATATTCCCTAATTGAAATATCCACTTTACTAAGAGAATTTAGTTATATGTTTAATATACTTTTTAAATCCCAGAATCTATTATAAATAAGTTCTTCCCATTAAAAGAAAAATAAACTAGCATAGCAAGGCCTTCCCTCCCAGCATTTACAGTCTCATTTAGTAGGTCTTAATTATATAAAATCACTTCACTTGAAAGATTTTTTTGTATATTTAGTCTTAATTTTAAAAGACTGGGTGATATTCTAATATTAATCCCTGGAACAATCAGACAAAGCTGAAAAAAGGCCAAATCATACCGTATAAGTAACATATCTTATAAATGCATATCTTATATCTTATACTTCTTTTAGAGTGATCAAAGTTAGCTCAACAAGCATTGCAGGAATCAAAATATATTCATAATTAAAACTGGCCTATATTAATTGTAGTAACTTCCTCTTCCTTCTGGCCAAGTTTGACTATATCTGTTGAACATTTCCTTTGAGACATAACTTATTTTTTGATGTGCAGAGATGACAAATACTCCAGTAAAATAAGGATTTTAATTAGCACCACATAGGTTGACTACTCCCTCACTATTTTGCCAGTCTTGAACCATAACTGTTCATTATTTTTCTTCACTCTTATTATTTTACTTTTTACTAGCTCAGCTGATTCATCTTATGTTGTTCTACCTTCAGTGTAAAGAGACAATTGATTCTATGAGGCAACAAATAACGTCCAATGTATTCATGCTTTTGTAAGATCATAAGCGTGTCACATAGCAAAGGCTCTGCTGTGACCTAGAAAAACTATGCTTCCTTTATATAGGGCTTTTTGAGGAGACATATGTTGTCCAGAGGCTTTGCTTTTTATCTCTTGACCTGTGAACTTACCAGTAACAGAACATTTTTTGTTTGTCTTTATGCCTGAGAACATGTAGAATGGGTACTTACAAACATAAATTATGAAAAATAATTAATAGAAAAGCATCTGCCAGAAATAATGATAAAGGAAGGGTTTTCTCTGGTATGTTCTTATCTATAGTAGATACGGAGCATATCTTTTAAAAAGACGTGACTTAAAGATCCCAAACTGGTCCATAATTTCTTATCCACAACTCTTGAAGCCAGATGGATTTTGAAATTCAGTATATTTTGGATTTTAGGATACAGTATTTTATATATAGCATTTAAAATATAGGATTTTAGAATACAGAAAAAATGATAGATAACACTGTGGTTGCTCTTTAAGCCCCTAAGTTTAGGTATAATGTTTCTCTGCAAGAAATAACCATTTATGTGTCTAACCATTATGTATCTATCTTTATGTTTAGAAAGGTAATGTATTTAACAGGCCATTCTGAGTCCCTGTTTCTCCTTCACAGAATTAGAGCCTGGAAGATGGATGGAGGAGGCAAAATTCTTTCATTTAGGGCTTCCCTGGTGGTGCAGTGGTTGAGAGTCCACCTGCCGATGCAGGGGACACGGGTTTGTGCCCCGGTCCGGGAGGATACCGCATGCCGCGGAGCGGCTGGACCCGTGAGCCATGGCCGCTGAGCCTGCGTGTCTGGAGCCTGTGCTCCGCAACGGGAGAGGCCACAACAGTGAGAGGCCCACGTACCGCAAAAAAAAAAAAAAAAAAAAAATTCATTTAATTGCTACTGTGATGATCTTCTTCTGGCTAATTAACATCAAAGTCCCTCAGAAGTCATCACATGGGAATGTCTGCTGTGTCCCGATGTGTTCCCAACTTCTTTCCGTGAGAAATCCTGGTAATCCATCCTGTAACATGTTTTGTAATCAGGGTCTTTGCCTGGCAAGCAGCTCAAGTTCCATATTTTGTAGCATCCAGTTGAACTATGGGGATCTCGCCTACTGTTGTCTTGCCAAAGATTAGGAATTCAGGCAAATCAACAGCTGTTCTCTTTATTCTTCTTGCCATCTCTGCAACTTCTTTGATTTTGCTTAGATGGGCAGAAAATAGAGAGAAGCAAATCTAGTGTGTAAATATATATCCAACTGAAAAATGAGATCCCATTCTCCTCTTCTTTGCCAGCACCTGTGTTCTCTGGGGGTGGTTCTTTTGCTTGATTTAAGTAAGGATAGGAGGAAGTCACATCACTGAACCCCTGAGCAGACAAATCTGAAACACTGAACAACCACTCTAGTCATCTTTCCCAGGCTGGGCTAGGGTAGTGGTGATATTGTGTGGTGGTGATGTTTGCTCACTAGCAGAACTGTTCTGCTCACTCTGAGCAAGTCCTAAAAATGTGTCTGGTAAATCCTTTTATACAGGAGTCCTTAGCGTTTATGGTCCTTAGCTTTGGGGATTCAAGAATATTTTTGAGACCAAAAGAAAATTCCCATTCCTTCTTCTGTTAGTCATGACTTTTCAAATGTGTTATATTTGCTTATTTTTTTCTGATAACAAAACAAATCATTATTGAATAAAACTTTAGAAAATATAGAAAAGCATATAAGAGCAGAAAAAGAAAACCTCGCTGGCACCTCTCTCATTCGGAGACAATCTTTTTTTTTTTTTTTTTTTTTCCTTTGTGGTACGCGGGCCTCTCACTGTTGTGGCCTCTCCTGTTGCGGAGCACAGGCTCCGGACGCGCAGGCTCAGCGGCCATGGCTCACGGGCCCAGCCACTCCGCGGCATGTGGGATCTTCCCGGACCGGGGCACAAACCCGTGTCCCCTGCATCGGCAGGCGGACTCTCAACCACTGTGCCATCAGGGAAGCCCTCGGAGACAATCATTTTAATTATAATATTTAAATTTCTTTCCATCTCCCTTCCGTGTTTATGCAGCTTAAATCACGTCTCTATCAACATATTTTTTAATTCTTTTATACTTACCATTACATCATAAATTTTTCCTATGTATACTTTTTTAGACATGTTTATAGTAAATACTTACCTTCTTATGATATAGGGGAAAGTGCATTAACCAAACATTTTTATTAATCATTTATGCAATTCAGATTTATCTGAATACTTATAGCAAAAAATTGTTCTAAGTTTGCTCCTAGTTGGACAGAAACAATTCTTTTATGTGCATTAATTCTATGGTAAGAGCATAAGGAACTGTGCCCGTTTTGTTACAATAATAATCACAATATTTATTGCCTGTCAGGTGCTACTCAGACTATAAACATAGAGGCATAGCCCCAGTAGGATGGTTATTTAGCCAATATAACACAATCTGAAAGCTGATAAATAGTCAGTAGTTTGGTAGGAAGCAGTGAGAAAATGTCAATATTCTCAATTTCTTCTTTGGGGAAAATATCTAGAGAACTTGGGAAGAGCCGAGTTCAGGGACTAATACAGATTTTAAGAATAGAGAGTAAAAGCTCCTTGGTAATAACTGTTTCAGTTTGAGAAGGAAACAGATCAAGAGGAATAGAGTTCTAGTAGTGACTAATTATGTATTAATTTATCCACTCTTCATTTAGCAGTGGGAAGATAGCTTCTGGTCTCAGAGTTGTAATGTTGTTGGAAAGAATGACAAAAAAATTGTAACATGTAATGCTGTCTTAAAATGTGAGGTGATTTTTTTAAATAAATATGGTTAACTGACTGACTGCTGTGTGCCAGGCAATATGCCCCATATACTGTACAAACCATGTGTGCTCATGAAATTGAGAGAGCTGTGATTATTGAGGAATGGAATGGTCAGAGAAGGTTCAGAGAGGAAGCTGCATTGGATCTGGATGAGTAAGAGAAGTTCAACAGATGTGGGCATAAGCAGTTGGCATGGACACATCATGGAGAAAGACAAGGCAGTACGAAACACGTGACACTGAGTACATCCTTGTCAGCTGCCAGCTCTTGTAGGAAAATGGCAGGACCAGGACTGGAATGGAGGTTTTGTGGACTTTATTGTACTTGTTCCCCATAACACCCACTTCCCCTTCCTCAGGTAACAGGACCTGATTTGGTCCTGAAGGAAGAAGAGTTGCTAGAGTTGCTAAGTGGAGAGGGTCTCTGGGAGGGGTGGAAGGCAGGGATGAAGGTAGGGAGGAATGGAACGGGAACTGGGGAGGTATTAAAGAGGGAGTCAAGGTGGTAAAGAAGCTGCTGACCAATTATATTAAGCCAGCTAATATACTAGGGCTTGGCTACTTAAAATTAGGAAGGTGCAATGAAAATAAACATATAAAAACAGACTAAAAATCAGTATGTCAACCACAGAAGTTGATAGGAGAAAGCAGTTTTTGTCTGATCCTGTGCATCCTGGGCAATGACCCAGTGGTGCTCTCACAGCTGTCTGATCTTCCTTTACAGCTGTCAGCTCCACAAAGCCTTCCAAGCCCAAGCAACAATTCCCAGGAGACTTACAACTTCGGGGAGAATTGCTTGACTTGTCTCAGAGGAAATAAGAGATGGATAGAATAGTAACTAGACTGTATGCCTTCTGTTGGAAGAATGTTAAATGTGTCCTTTGAGCTTATCTCCTAAGCACTCCTGCAAGGCTGAGTCCCCTGCTTCTTGCCCTAGGCAGGAGATGGCCTGGTAGGGAGTCAGCCCTGAGCACCAAAAGACTGTGATAAAATTCATCTTTTGATGCCTTCCTTTTCTTTAACTGGTAACTGCTAAATGATTATCCTAAGGTAGTTGTGCATCTTGTAATCTCTCCCTTATCTGCCTATCAATAGGGGAATATGAGAAGTACATAGTTGTCACCCTGGGTTTGTATAGATAGATATACATCTAAGGCTTTTGTTCTCAACCAGGCACAATTTTGTTCCCCAGGGGACATTTAACTGTGTCTAGAGACACTACTGGGTAAGACAGGAGGGATGCAGCTAAACTTCCTGCAATGCATAGAACAACTCCTCACAAAAAGGAATCATCTGGCCCCAAACGTCAATAGCACTGAGGTTGAGAAATTCTGGTCTAGGGCTGGACATAGAGCTGATATTTTGGGACATGAACAATGCATTCTCACAAGGTCACACACTCAGGAGGGGCTTAAGGTTTAATACCTGTGGTCACTATCTCAAAAATCTTAATAATTATATTTTGGGATTTGCGTTCTGTACATGGAGTCCCATGGGACAATGAAGCACTGGTGCTGGGGACTTAGATTCCCAGCTCATACAGGGTTGGGGCTCCCATACCTCCCATCCCCTTGTGGCAGCTTCTCAGCCACCTGCTCACTGCTCCTTCCCAGGGACCACTGCCACCCTCACCCTCCACTCCTGGGGCAGGCTGGGTACAGACATGGAGAGGGCAGTGACTGGGCACATATGTCCAGTCTGCTAAATCACCAGCTGGGTCCTGTGCTCCTGTGAAGGTCTTCTCTTGCAGGGAGTATCCTTATGGTGGAAGAAGTTCAACTTTAAATAGCAAATAAAAAACCAAGGCAAGTTGAGAGAGAGAGAGTAGAAAAAAGGAAATAACTTTATGTTTTGGTGTTTGAACAGGGGGCCTCACATGTTTATTTTGCACTGAGCCCAGAGAATTATGTAGCTGGTCCTGGCTAGGCACAAACTATTTTGAGGTTCTCGATTATTAAGGTTCTCCTCAATAAAGAGTTAGTTCTCAGATCTGATGCTCTTTTTGGAGATCCTAGATAGTCCGAGCTATATTCTTTGAAACTGTCTTTCGGCACCTCTGTGGGCTGTCTATTAATGTTTTAGGAGGGTCTTGTTTAGGAGGGTACTGTTTTAATTCCTGGAAGTTTGGTGCAGATAACACCGTCTCCTGAAACAAAAGTCAATAACTGACTTTTGAGTTACTTTTTCTTAAATCAGGATACATTTTTAAAGTGTGTTTTGTTCTCCTTTTATTTCTCCGTTTGAAAGAGTATGGGGAAAAAAACCCCCACATTTCACAGTACATAAAAATATCTCAATGTTAGTGTTTTTTCAGAATCAGAAAGGTACTTAATATCTAAATTTTGTTGCTGAAAATGTATAACAGTGATAATTTAATGTAGTGATCTCTCTTGCAATTTTTTAATGTGTATGTTTGATTGGTTTTATTTACTTCTGGTTTGTTTTCTGTTGCTTGTTTTACCATAAAATTTTGTTTAGGAAGCTGATACAATTAATTTTTTTTTTGATTGGGTGGAAAGATGAGTGAAAAATAGGAATCATTTAGATCACTAAAAATAACTTAAAATTTAAAAAATAATGTGCTATAGAAAAGTATTACTTTGCTTTTCATAAGAAACTTTCATTTCTGGAAGTTTTAAGTCCCCCGGGAGGGGGACGGGGTGGGAATTCAACTGCTATGCACAGAATTGGGTTAATGTTTTCATAAGCTAGATACATTAGTGGTGAAATTGGTAATTGGAGCTTGTTTTCTATGGGAGTGACAGCTCATCTTTGGTATCCAGGGAGGTTTGTCAAAATCTGTGTGATATGTGTCTATATTATAAGGATTTTAAAGCCTCAAAACCATACATCTTTGTCTTAAGCAATTTTCTGCACGTCCAGTGGAATGTTCGGATGTGGGTTAGAGACAGTGAGATCTGATTTAAGCTCATGAGGTTTCGGTAAAAGCTCTAGAAGCTCATTATCCTCTCTGATGTGTGGCGGTTTATATCATTATCTGGCAAAGTAAAATTGAAGCCACTATATACGTGCCATTTCTCCCAAACCTATATAAGTGCCTTTATCCTAACTTAAGGTTCAAACTAATTTGAGGAATTGTTTGAATCTTCTGGAAGAAAAAAAATACATCTTCAAGAAGCTCTAGCTTGTCATAAAAAAGAAAAAAGTAGATATCAAACTTCTATTCCAAATGGGTTACTGCTGCTATAATTAAACTTTCTTTATTATGAATGTTAAATTCATTGTGAGAAAATAAGAGTGATTGCTTCCCAGAAGAGGATAAGCTTTAAAAGATTTTGCAGTTTTGAGGTAATGTTCTATTATTATAACGTGGAAAGCCCTTTGTAGACGTTAGATGTTAGATGTTAGAGTTGTAGAGTTTGATATTTGGTGTCCACTTCTGCCTCCAGATAAAATACATCATCCATGTTTATTTTTAAGGTTTAACTTTTCATAGTGGGGCCACTTGCCTGGTTAGGAAGACGGATGGTAACCCAAGGTCATACACGCTGATTAGGTGACAGACTGTATTCTGAACAGTAACTAGGGCCATGGCCTGCAGAATTTTCCATTGTTGGCAGTAGGTTTTGCCTTTGCAATATGGACAGTGTAATAGTTTTCCACAAATTAAACCACTCCGTCTTCAGCTGTTGCAGGCCAGTAGGTTCTGTTGATCCTGGGCACTTTCAGACAATCAGCATCTGTGTAATGAAACTTTTCAAGCTCTGTTTCCTTTCCTACTTTTCTTTCATTTGGTTGAAAACTGCCTTGTGTCTTCATGGTTGGGGCAGTGGATTCTCAGCCAGAAAGGGCATCATTCTTTTTTAATAGAATGGATGAAAATCTATGTTATTCTTATTTATCTTATCAAGCTAATTATTTGGAAAATGCTCTCCTCCAGTACTTATTCAGGAGAAAAGATTGCAGGGAGAATATCCTAACACGTATTTTTAATTTGGGTTTAGATGTTTAGTAAATGAGGATATTATTCAGCTTTATGGATGGCTCCTAGGAGAAGGTCTGTAAGAAACTGGATGAGCTTGGTTTTGGGAATCAGACAGATTTACAAGGCAATATTCAAATCTTGAATACCGGAAAAAAATAAAAATCTTGGAGAATTAGGTAAGTTTTGAAAATCAAAATATACTCAGATTACTATTTTAATGATTCTTTAATCAGCTAATGAGTATATTCATACTTATTTCTAAATTATCCCATTTTCAATGGCAGTCTTTTATGGTCTTTTATCTCCTTCCAAATTCTTTCAAATACTCCATCTGTAGTTCTCTTTTTTCAAACTATACCTTCCATCTGTAATTTCTGAAATGTATTTCTTTACCTATTTAAGACCTTTAAAACCTTGAATAAGTGACCTCTTAAATGAAGATCTTAACAATAAGACATCTCAACGTAAGAATCAATTATTTATAAGGTTCTAAACATTAGTTTAAATCTGCTGTATTTGTTGTAAATATTTTAATTTCAGTTTTCTCTATTTTTTGAAATTGTTTAAGTAATATCTGACATGGAAATTTTTTTTCAATTTTATATAATAATATCTTACAAGTTTTACCATTGTCATATTGTCATAGATTTTATGAAATCTATGAAATCTATGGGTCCAATAAATATTGATCTATACTTTCTTTCAAGATTTATTAAACTTTTTGTTTTTCTATTTATCTCTTCAGTATAATAGCCTGAAATTCATTTTAGTGTAATACATGAAGATAGAATTTGATTTTTGCCCTTAGAATGTAAACAGTTATATACATTTGAATAAGATTTTATTCTTCTTCTTGATTAAACTGTGAGGGGATGAAATATAACTAAATAAGAGATGACTTAAAACAAAAACCATGGTCAAGAAACTAGTGGAAAACAATGAACCCATTTAACTACTAAAACTAAAATAAATCTGATAAATTTGGTTATGGAATAGACTTTATGTTATACAGCCTGAAAATATTGATATATGCATATATACTATATGTACTATAAATATATTATGTACATATATGTATATATATTTGTAGTTAGAAGGGAAAAAAGGAAAGTGTGGGAGAAATATAAACATGCTGATTTTAGCTTTTACCCCTGAAGTTTGAAATATATACTTTAAATACAAAATATGATATAGAAATATAAGAATATTCAAATATACAAAGAGACTAATCAAAAAATGCTGTGTAGTAAAAATTATGAGAGATTGGAAATGAGAATTTTTTTTAACATCTTTATTGGAGTATAATTGCTTTACAATGGTGTGTTAGTAGTTTCTGCTTTATAACAAAGGGAAATGAGAATATTTTAATTTCATCATTGCTAACAGTAAGGATTCAACAATACTCTCAACAATTAAAGAATTGGGCATCATAAAATGTTATATTTGTAAGGGTAGGCTTTAGGACAAAAAGTAAACACCATAAAACTATCATAAGGAATACCAAAATGAAACAAGGTGAAGAAAATACAGACCACAAATTGAAAGATTGTGTACAATGTGATAGAATTAAAACCAGACATATCTGTCATATTAGGAAACTCTGATGTGTTAAATACACTTCTAAAAAGAAAAAGATATTGTTTGACAAAACAAAATAAATCCTGTGTATATTCAAGATATATTTAAAATTATTTAAAAATCTGTATGTTTGTCTATGGACAAAGGAATATCATGTATTATACTTTGAATGTGCTGCTGGATTTATTTGTTAGTAATTTAATTAGGATTTTTGAATTTGTATTTAATTATGTTGCACTTTATTAATTTGCCATAATTGTAGGTAAAGTATCTCTATCAGCCATTTTATAGAGTTCAACCAATATAATTGAGATTGTATTATAGTTAATCTCTGCGTTTATTAAGTTTGTCAATCTTTTGAGTTGAGTTTGGGCTAGTTTTGTAAACAAGGATTTTTTTATGCTTTGGAACACTATCAGTAGGAAAGGAATTATTTATAATCACATTCTTAGAGATTATGCAAATAAGTCACGGCCAGATGTTATTTTTGGAGGCAGACCTTTATTTTTTTATTTATTTATTTTTTTTACATCTTTATTAGAGTATAATTGCTTTACAATGGTGTGTTAGTTTCTGCTTTGTAACAAAGTGAATCAGTTATACATATACATATGTTGCCATATCTCTTCCCTCTTGTGTCTCCCTCCCTCCCACCCTCCCTTTCCCACCCCTCCAGGTGGTTACAAAGCACCGAGTTGATCTCCCTGGCTATGCGGCTGCTTCCCACTAGCTCTCTATGTTACATTTGGTAGTGTGTATATGTCCATGCCTCTTTCTCGCTTTGTCACAGCTTACCCTTCCCCTTCCCCATATCCTCAAGTCCGTTCTCTAGTAGGTCTGTGTCTTTATTCCTGTCTTACCCCTAGGTGCTTCATGACATTTTTTTTTTCTTAAATTCCATATATATGTGTTAGCATACGGTATTTGTCTTTCTCTTTCTGACTTACTTCACTCTGTATGACAGACTCTAGGTCTATCCACCTCATTACAAATAGCTCAATTTCGTTTCTTTTTATGGCTGAGTAATATTCCATTGTATATATGTACCACATCTTCTTTATCCATTCATCCGATGATGTACACTTAGGTTGTTTCCATCTCTGGGCTATTGTAAATAGAGCTGCAATGAACATTTTGGTACATGACTCTTTTTGAATTATGGTTTTCTCAGGGTATATGCCCAGTAGTGGGATTGCTAGGTCATATGGTAGTTCTATTTGTAGTTTTTTAAGGAACCTCCATACTGTTCTCCATAGTGGTTGTACCAATTCACATTCCCACCAACAGTGCAAGAGGGTTCCCTTTCCTCCACACCCTCTCCAGCAGTTATTGTTTCTAGATTTTTTGATGATGGCCATTCTGACTGGTGTGAGATGATATCTCATTGTAGTTTTGATTTTCATTTCTCTAATGATTAATGATGTTGAGCATTCTTTCATGTGTTTGTTGGCAGTCTGTATATCTTCTATGGAGAAATGTCTATTTAGGTCTCCTGCCCATTTTTGGATTGGGTTCCTTGTTTCTTTGTTATTGAGCTGCATGAGCTGCTTATAAATTTTGGAGATTAATCCTTTGTCAGTTGCTTCATTTGCAAATATTTTCTCCCGTTCTGAGGGTTGTCTTTTGGTCTTGTTTATGGTATCCTTTGCTATGCAAAAGCTTTGAAGTTTCATTAGGTCCCATTTGTTTATTTTTGTTTTTATTTCCATTTCTCTAGGAGGTGGGTCAAAAAGGATCTTGCTGTGATTTATGTCATAGAGTGTTCTGCCTATGTATTCCTCTAAGAGTTTGATAGTTTCTGGCTTTACATTTAGATCTTTAGTCCATTTTGAGCTTATTTTTGTGTATGGTGTTAGGAGTGATCTAATCTCATACTTTTACATGTAGCTGTCCAGTTTTCCCAGCACCACTTATTGAAGAGGCTGTCCTTTCACCACCGTACATTCCTGCCTCCTTTATCAAAGATAAGGTGACCATATGTGCGTGGGTTTATCTCTGGGCTTTCTATCCAGTTCCATTGATCTATCTTTCTGTTTTTGTGCCAGTACCATACTGTCTTGATTACTGTAGCTTTGTAGTATAGTCTGACGTCAGGGAGCCTGATTCCTCCAGTTCCGTTTTTCGTTCCCAAGATTGCTTTGGCTAGTCGGGGTCTTTTGTGTTTCCATACAAATTGTGAAATTTTTTGTTCTAGTTCTGTGAAAAACGCCAGTGGTAGTTTGAAAGGGATTGCATTGAATCTGTAGATTGCTTTGGGTAGTAGAGTCATTTTCAGAATGTTGATTCTTCCAATCCAAGAACATGGTCTATCTCTCCATCTATTTGTATCATCTTTAATTTCTTTCATCAGTGTCTTATACTTTTCTGCATACAGGTCTTTTGTCTCCTTAGGTAGGTTTACTCCTAGATATTTTATTCTTTTTGTTGCAATGGTAAATGGGAGTGTTTTCTTGATTTCACTTTCAGATTTTTCATCATTAATGTATAGGAATGCCAGAGATTTCTGTGCATGAATTTTGTATCCTGCTGCTTTACCAAATTCATTGATAAGCTCTAGTAGTTTTCTGGTAGAATCTTTAGGCTTCTCTATGTATAGTATCATGTCATCTGCAAACAGTGACAGCTTTACTTCTTCTTTTCCGATTTGGATTCCTTTTATTTCCTTTTCTTCTCTGATTGCTGTGGCTAAACTTCCAAAACTATGTTGAATAAGAGTGGTGAGAGTGGGCAACCTTGTCTTGTTCCTGATCTTAGTGGAAATGCTTTCAGTTTTTCACCATTGAGGACAATGTTGGCTGTGGGTTTGTCATATATGGCCTTTATTATGTTGGGGAAAGTTCCCTCTATGCCTACTTTCTGCAGAGTTTTTATCATAAATCGGTGTTGAATATTGTCAAAAGCTTTCTCTGCATCCATTGAGATGATCATATGGTTTTTCTCCTTCAATTTGTTAATATGGTGTATCATGGTAATTGATTTGTATATATTGAAGAATCCTTGCATTCCTGGAATAAACCCCACTTGATCATGGTGTATGATCCGTTTAATGTGCTGTTGGATTCTGTTTGCTAGTATTTTGTTGAGGATTTTTGCATCTGTGTTCATCAGTGTTATTGGCCTGTAGTTTTCTTTCTTTGTGACATCCTTGTCTGGTTTTGGTATCAAGGTGATGGTGGCCTTGTAGAATGAGTTTGGGAGTGTTTCTCCCTCTGCTATATTTTGGAAGAGTTTGAGAAGGATAGGTGTTAGCTCTTCTCTAAATGTTTGATAGAATTTGCCTGTGAAGCCATCTCGTCCTGGGCTTTTGTTTGTTGGAAAATTTTTAATCACAGTTTCAATTTCAGTGCTTGTGATTGGTCTGTTCATATTTTCTATTTCTTCCTGATTCAGTCTTGGCAGGTTGTGCATTTCTAAGAATTTGTCCATTTCTTCCAGGTTGTCCATTTTATTGGCATAGAGTTGCTTGTAGTAATCTCTTACGATCTTTTGTATTTCTGTAGTGTCAGTGGTTACTTCTCCATTTTCATTTCTAATTCTATTGATTTGAGTCTTCTCCCTTTTTCTCTTGATGAGTCTGGCTAATAGTTTATCAATTTTGTTTATCTTCTCAAAGAACCAGCTTTTAGTTTTATTGATCTTTGCTATTGTTTCCTTCATTTCTTTTTCATTTATTTCTGATCTGATTTTTATGATTTCTTTCCTTCTGCTAACTTTGGGGGTTTTTTGTTCTTCTTTCTCTAATTGCTTTAGGTGGAAGGTTAGGTTCTTTATTTGAGATGTTTCCTGTTTCTTAAGATAGGATTGTATTGCTATAAACTTCCCTCTTAAAACTGCTTTTCCTGCATCCCATAGGTTTTGGGTCGTTGTGTCTCCATTGTCATTTGTTTCTAGGTTTTTTTTTTATTTCATATTTGATTTCTTCATTGATCACTTCGTTATTAAGTAGTGTATTGTTTAGCCGCCATGTGTTTGTATTGTTTACAGATCTTTTTCTGTAATTGATATCTAGTCTCATAACATTGTGGTCAGAAAAGATACTTGATACAATTTCAGTTTTCTTAAATTTACCAAGGCTTGATTTGTGACCCAAGATATGATCTATCCTGGAGAATGTTCCATGAGCACTTGAGAAAAATGTGTATTCTGTTGTTTTTGGATGGAATGTCCTATAAATATTAAGTCCATCTTGTTTAATGTATCATTTAAAGCTTGTGTTTCCTTATTTATTTTCATTTTGGATAATCTGTCCATTGGTGAAAGTGGGGTGTTAAAGTTCCCTACTATGAATGTGTTACTGTCGATTTCCCCTTTTATGGCTGTTAGTATTTGCCTTATGTATTGAGGTGCTCCTATGTTGGGTGCATAAATATTTACAATTGTTATATCTTCTTCTTGGCTCAATCCCTTGATCATTTTGTAGTGTCCTTCTTTGTCTCTTGTAATAGTCTTTATTTTAAAGTCTATTTTGTCTGATATGAGAATTGCTACTCCAGCTTTCTTTTGGTTTCCATTTGCATGGATCTTTTTCCATCCCCTTACTTTCATTCTATATGTGTCTCTAGGTCTGAAGTGGGTCTCTTGTAGACAGCATATATATGCGTCTTGTTTTTGTATCCATTCAGCCAATCTGTGTCTTTTGGTGGGAGCATTTAGTCCATTTACTTTAAGGTAATTATCGATATGTATGTTCCTATTCCCATTTTCTTAATTGTTTTGTGTTCGATATTGTAGGTCTTTTCCTTCTCTTGTGTTTCTTGCCTAGAGAAGTTCCTTTAGCATTTGTTGTAAAGCTGGTTTGGTGGTGCTGAACTCTCTCAGCTTTTGTTTGTCTGTAAAGGTTTTAATTTATCCATCAAATCTAAATGAGATCCTTGCTGGGTAGAGTAATCTTGGTTGCAGGTTTTTCACCTTCATCACTTTCAATATGTCCTGCCAGTCCCTTCTGGCTTGCAGAGTTTCTGCTGAAAGATCAGCTGTTAACCTTATGGGGATTCCCTTGTGTGTTATTTGTTGTTTTTCCCTTGCTGCTTTTAATATGTTTTCTTTGTATTTAATTTTTGATGGTTTGATTAATATGTGTCTTGGCGTATTTCTCCTTGGATTTATCCTGTATGGGACTCTCTGTGCTTCCTGGGCTTGATTAACTATTTCCTTTCCCATATTAGGGAAGTTTTCAACTATAATCTCTTCAGATATTTTCTCAGTCCCTTTCTTTTTCTATTCTTCTTCTAGAACCCCTATAATTCGAATGTTGGTGTGTTTAATATTGTCCCAGAGGTCTCTGAGACTGTCCTCAGTTCTTTTCATTCTTCTTTCTTTATTCTGCTCTGCAGTAGTTATTTCCACTATTTTATCTTCCAGGTCACTTATCCGTTCTTCTGCCTCAGTTATTCTGCTATTGATCCCATCTAGAGTATTTTTCATTTCATTTATTGTGTTGTTCATCATTGTTTGTTTCATCTTTAGTTCTTCTAGGTCCTTGTTAAATGTTGCTTGCATTTTGTCTATTCTATTTCCAAGATTTTGGATCATCTTTACTATCATTATTCTGAATTCTTTTTCAGGTAGACTGCCTATTTCCTCTTCATTTGTTAGGTCTGGTGGATCTTGCTCCTTCATCTGCTGTGTGTTTTTCTGTCTTCTCATTTTGCTTATCTTACTGTGTTTGGGGTCTCCTTTTTGAAGGCTGCAGGTTCATAGTTCCCATTGTTTTTGGTGTGTGTCCCCAGTGGCTAAGGTTGGTTCAGTGGGTTGTGTAGGCTTCCTGCTGGAGGGGACTAGTGACTGTGTTCTGGTGGATGAGGCTGGATCTTGTCTTTCTGGTGGGCAGGTCCACGTCTGGTGGTGTGTTTTGGGGTGTCTGTGGACTTATTATGATTTTAGGCAGCCTCTCTGCTAATGGGTGGGGTTGTTTCCTATCTTGCTAGTTGTTTGGCATAGGATGTCCAGCACTGTAGCTTGCTGGTCGTTAAGTGAAGCTGAGTGCTGGTGTTGAGTTGGAGATCTCTGGGAGATTTTCACTGTTTGATATTATGTGGAGCTGGGAGGTCTCTTGTGGACCAGTGTCCTGAAGTTGGCTCTCCCACGTCAGAGGCACAGCACTGACTCCTGGCTGCAGCACCAAGAGCCTTTCATCCACACGGCTCAGAATAAAAGGGAGAAAAAGTAGAAAGAAACAATTAGTAGAAGTAGAAAGAAGGAAAGAAAGAAAGAGAGGAGGAAGAGAGGGAGGGAGGGAGGAAGGAAGGAGGGAAGGAAGGAAAAAAAGAAAGAAGGAAGATAAAGTAAAATAAAGTAAGATAAAATATAATAAAGTTATTAAAATAAAAAATAATTATTAAGAAAAAAAATTTAAAAAAAACGGACGGATAGAACCCTAGGACAAGTGGTGGAAGCAAAGCTATACAGACAAAATCTCACACGGAAGCATACACATACACATTCACAAAAAGAGGAAAAGGGGAAAAAATCATAAATGTTGCTCTCAAAGTCCACCTCCTTAATTTGGGATGTTCGTTGTTTATTCATGTATTCCACAGATGCAGGGTGCATCAAGTTGATTGTGGAGCTTTAATTCGCTGCTTCTGAGGCTGCTGGGAGAGATTTCCCTTTCTCTTATTTGTTTTCACAGCTCCCAGGGGCTCAGCTTTGGATTCGGCCCCGCCTCTGCGTGTAGGTCGCTGGAGGGCATCTGTTCTTCGCTCAGACAGGACGGGGTTAAAGGAGCCGCTGATGTGGCGGCTCGGGCGCACTCAGGCTGGGGGCGGCGGGGGCGGCGGGGGCGGGGGAAGGGCGGGGCACGGCGTGCGGGGCGGGCCTGCGGCGGCAGAGGCCGCCGTGACGTTGCACCAGCTTGAGGCGCGCCATGCGTTCTCCCGGGGTAGTTGTCCCTGGATCCCAGGGCCCTGGCAGTGGCAGGCTTCACAGGCTCCCTGGAAGCGGGGTGTGGATAGTGACCTGTGCTTGCACACAGGCTCCTTGGTGGCAGCAGCAGCAGCCTTAACGTCTCATGCCCGTCTCTGGGGTCCGCGCTTTTAGCCGCGGCTCGCGGCCATCTCTGGAGCTCCTTTAAGCAGCGCTCTTAATCCCCTCTCCTCGCGCACCACGAAACAAAGAGGGAAGAAAAAGTCTCTTGCCTCTTCGGCAGGTCCAGACTTTTCCCCGGACTCCCTCCCAGCTAGCCGTGGCGCACTAACTCCCTGCAGGCTGTGTTCACGCCGCCAACCCCAGTCCTCACCCTGCCCTCCGACCGAAGCCCGAGCCTCAGCTCCGCGCCCCGCCCGCCCCACGGGTGAGCGGACAAGCCTCTCCAGCTGGTGAGTGTCGGTCGGCACCGACCCTCTGTGTGGGAATCTCTCCGCTTTTCACTCTGTACACCTGTGGCTGCGCTCTCCCCTGCGGCTCCGAAGCTTTTCCCGTCCGCCAGCCACAGTCTCCGCCCGCGAAGGGGCTTCCTAGTGTTTGGAAACCTTTCCTCCTTCACAGCTCCCTCCCACTGGTGCAGGTCCCGTCCCTATTCTTTTGTCTCTGTTTTTTCTTTTGCCCTACCCAGGTACGTGGGGAGTTTCTTGCCTTTTGGGAGGTCTGAGGTCTTCTGCCAGCGTTCAGTAGGTGTTCTGTAGGAGTTGTTCCACGTGTAGATGTATTTCTGGTGTATCTGTGGGGAGGAAGGTGATCTCCACGTCTTACTCTTCCGCCATCTTCCCCTCGTCCCCTTGGAAGCAGATCTTTAAAAAATTTTTCTAAAATTTTACATGTTCATTACTCTACAGCTATTTAATTTTTCTATCAATTCTTTAGTCAGTTTGGACTTTTTATAGTTTCTCTGGTATTTATCCATTTCATAGAGGTTTTTCAAAGTTACTATCACAGTTATATATATAGCATCCTCATACCTTTGAAAATATCTGCCATGTCTATATAGTCATTTATATATTCTGGATATCATTTATTCGATTTTCTCTCCATTTTTCTTAACTATATTTGCCAAAATTGGTATATTCTGTAATTTTTATAGAACTTGGTGTTGGATTTAATTATTGATAAAATGTTCTCTAATTTACTGATTACTGATTTGATCTCCTAATTATTTCTGATTTTATTTTTGTTTTATTATTTTCTTTCTACTTTACATTGAATGTTCAGTTGATTTATTTTTTATTCTCCATTAATTAAAATATTTAAAACTATAAATTTGCTTTCACTATATCTCATAAATAATGATGAGTAGTGTTTAAAAAATCATCTTCTGTAAATAATCTTAGTAAATGCCAATTTTGATTTCTTCATAGACTGTGGAGTTGTTTCAAGGAGTATGATTTTTCCCGTTCAGTATTAAAAATAAAGTTTTATCATCAACTGCTAGTTTTAAAACATTTAATTCAAATAACATGGTCTACAAAATCGATTTTTCTGTGCTTACTGATGTTTCATGTATTGTCTGAAAGCTGATTTTTTTAAAAATAATTAGCAGTCAGTGGGCACTAGCAAAGAAAGTATGTTTACTTTTTATAGGTAACAAAACTTACAATATAAACCTTTCAATTAAACTTGTTAAATATATCAGTAATACTTTCTCTGTCTTCACTTTTTCATCTAGCTCTCTGATAATGCTTTTTTGTTAATCTCTCTTCTTTTTATCACCTAACACTGTGTATGCTCCTACTAAACAGTTGATGAACAAAAACAGTATTTTCCTGACCTGAGGCTAAGCAGAAAGAGGGCAGAGCTCTGTGGATCTCCCTTCAGACTTCCAGCTTAGGTAGTTTATTTGCCATGTCTACTAAATGGCAACACCAGTACCATGTGGAATCTACTACTTCTCTAAGGGGCTTGAAATTGTCTACAGCTGTATTTTGGAAATGAGAGAAATATTCATGGAGCATGTACATGAAAAAACAGAACAGGATTTTCAATATACATTTGAGGGGGAGAAAAAGGTTTCTATTAAACCTGTTTGTTTTTATAAACTTCTGAACCTGGAATTTGACACCTGGAGAAATGTGGAGGGTGAGGGGGGAGTGAAAGGGGTGATAATTCAGATGCCGTGGATTACTACCTGAATATTTATCAATATTGCTTTCTTTTCCTCCTAACCTGGAAGAAGTTTATATTTTATTTTCTTTCCTTATGGGGACTTACCAGGTGTAATTTCTTTGTCTTCTTTAGGTGAAATTTGCCCTTCTCCTTCTCCCACAGTCGAAAGGCTGCAGGGCTGCGGAGCACTAGATTACTCAAAGAGCAGAATGGATGGTGAGTTATTTATAAAATATATCTCCCTTACATTGATTTTTAATTTTTAAGATCAAACTAATGACAAGGCAAGGAAACCCTTATTATCATTACCAGACAAAATGTAAATGTTATTATCTCTGGCAGTGTCAAAACAAAATTACAGTGGTTAGAGACTGATCTGAAAAAGGAGGCAGGGATGATGCAAGTTAATGCTTCTTTTAATAAAGCTGGGGTCAAAAGATTCTGCCTGTGTTTGATGTGACATGTAATGAAGATATAAGTCTGTCATTTGTGGTTGCACAGAGCAGTAGAGAAGTTAGAATAGTGATATAATTTTAAGAGATGGATGATTAGATTGTAGTCAAGAAATAACTTAAAGGTAGCAGATCAAGAAATAGGGATCAAATTATATTAGAGTAATGGATGATCACCAGAAGGTCTACAAAAGTTTTTTGTTTGGTTTTTCAAGTGATTCCTTTTGGGGAGTTAAGGGATAGGGTAGCAAATTATTGATATAAACTAAGATCTTCTGTGTATTTGTTTAAAAATTTTAAAAGCCAATTAGAAAAACAGGCTACCCTTTATAAATTGTTTCTTCTTCTGACTCACATATCTTAAATGAAAATCATTGAAACAAATATAACAATAGTAATAATAAAAATAAAATAACAGGGCAACTCTTCCACTAGGAGGTAAAGAGGACTGTGGTACCAAGAGTTTCTTGACTGTTTTTCAAACCCTCTGGTCAACCTTTTCCTATGTTTGTAAACACCCTCCCTCTCAACTTCATGTAGCTAAATCTTATTTAGCCTTCAAATCTTAGCTTCATCTGAAAACTTCATCTGATACTGCTAATTCGGCCCCTAACAAAACTTGAAGATCTTTTTTAAGGTTCTCTAGCAAAAGCAATTGAATTTGATTTTTAATTCACAGAGAAATTGTGGTATATCAGTTATTAATACCTCAGTTCTGTTCATTTGGTATGTATGTATGTATCTACCATTCATACAACAAATATTTATTGGACATCTGTGTGTACTATGATCTTTCTCATCAGAGTGTAATACATTGGGTTGAGAAAATAAATATAAAGAAGCAAACAGATACATTTGTTATAAATATTAGCAAGGATGCTTTGAGAGGAGGAATGTCTACTTTACATTAATTTGTCACTGAAGCCTTCTCTGTGGGAGTGAGTTTTGTGTTGAGGCCTGAAAAATGAGAAGTAACCACCTATATGTGGAGTATTAAGATGAGTATTGAAATAGGTAGAGGGAACAGTGTCAGCAAAGACCTTATCCTTGAAAAGAAGTAGTCATAATCAAGAAGCTGAAGGAAAATCAAGTTGACTGGGTCATAGTGAATAAAGTGAGCCTTGATGATGAGTGTAACGGAAGTACAGGTAGTGATCTGTGCTCACAGGGCCCTGGGAAGGCACTGTAGACATCTGATATAATCTTCAATGTGATGGGGAGCTGTCCTGGGGTCAAACCAGAAATAATAATCCAACCTGCATATTAACAAATCATTCTGGCTTTCCTGTGGGGAATGAAGTGAGAGTGGGGTAACAGTGGAATCTTACAGATCAATTATGACTGTACTGCTTAGAGTAGAAGAGAGATCGTGTCAGCTTAATTTAAAGAGATGGATAGAAACTAGATGGGTTCAACACACATGATAGAGGAATGATCTCTCAGATTTATCCTCCTACATTTCACTCAGAATAAAATGTAGTTCCCCCTCTCTCCTCTTAGTGCCTAAACTCTTCCTATCTTCTAAATTTTGCCCTATCTCATATTTAGTACTACTTTTTTATCTGTTATCTCTTCTCTATCACGTCTTCTTCAGCCACAGCTTCACTGATGTTTTTCCTTCATCATATACACATATCAGGTCTCTCATCTTTCCACAAACTTCTTCCCCTTGTAGTGCACTCCTCCCTCCTTCCCTCCAGAATCTTACTTATCTCTGCTTTCTACCAATCAGGCTTCTGACTAAAATTATGTTCCCTAGGCCCTTGCTTCATCCCTAGATGTCAAGTTCAATGTATCATTTTTATTTAATATCTTACTTGATCCCTCTGTGACAACATGAACCATTTATCTCTTGTAGTTTGCTTTATTTCCATGATGCCTATGGCAAAGTTCTTTTGCCATTTCCACCCCCCTGTATTTTTCATGGATAAATACATCATTTATGATGCCCCTTCACCTCCCTGCCCTTAACTACTAATACCCCATTGTGTTTGATCTTTTCTTCCTTTCTTCTCTCATTCTGTGAAATCTCTCTGGATTGTCTCCATAATTCTTAAGTAGCCACTAAGACTACTTACTGTTGATGGATTCCAAACTATCATTTCTTTTCCATTATTCTTCATAGTCACTGACTACCCTCCCTTGTTTTTCTTCCCCACAGCTTAGTAATATGCACTTTCTCTTTTCTCTGCACTTTGATCAAACTAAATATCTAAGACTCCCACAAAGATAATAGTGGGTGGAAAATTCATGTTACCACAGAGCCACCCAAGGTATGTGTAGCAACAGAAGCAAATGAATTAAGGTTAAATTGTTTGCTTCTTACTTCCTGTAGGAGCTTGAGCTGATTGCAGATATTGGCAGTTGGCTGGACACTACAAATGCAAGTTCCCCCTAAAGAAAATGTTGAGACTTTGTAAGTTAGTTGATGTCAACTTCTCTAAAATAACTTTTATTTGCTTTTTAACAACTTGAATTTTTAAATTTCTTATTTGAAGATCTTTGGAAGTTTTAGTTTTGGGCTTTAGAAATAGATGAAATAGCTATCTAGGTGCTAAAAGAATTCTGTCTTTCATCAGGAAATCTTCTTGAATCTCTTGATAATTAGTCTCCTTCGTTACCTTGTAAAGGCAAGGTAAAGGCAAAACCCTAAAGGCAATGATTGATAGATTTTTCAGAGCAAACATCTTTATGTCAAAAACATGAGAAATGAAACTAAAAAACAAATGGAATAATTTAAAAATATATTGGCACAATATGTAACAGATAAATATTTTTACCTTAGTTTATGAGGTACTCTTAGAAATAAAAAAGGAAAGAAAAACAATCTGATCAAAAATAGGCCAGTGATACAAACAGACGGTTTATATAAAGAACACCAATATTCTGTGGATATATAGAAAACATTTAAATAAAGACTAAACAAAGGCACAGAAGGAGACAGTACAGCAAAAAGAAAAATAGCACAGAATCTTCTCTTTGACTGCCTGAGTATAGAGCTCAAATCCCTCACTTACCTGTTTCATACTTTTAGGTAAAAAACATTACCTCTCAAAGCCTAGTGTCCTCCTATTTTTTTCAAATTGAGGGGAAATTCATATAAGAGCAAATGAAACATTTTAAGGTGAACAATTAAGTGGCATTTACTGTTTACAATGTTGTGCAACCATCACGTCTATCTAGTTCCAAAACATTTCATCACCCCAAAGAAAGCCCTGCACCCATTAATTAGTTAATCCGCATTACCTTCTACCCCTAACCCGTGGTAACCACCAATCTATATGTGCCAAAATATTAGTAACAGTTATTTCTGGGTCCTGGGATTAGTTACAATGTTATTTGTGTTTTTTCCCTTACAAGTTTTCAAATGTATACTTATTATTTATGATTTTTAATAAGGAAAAAGACAAACATATTGTTTGAAAAAATCTTACTAACCTTAAGAAAACACTTTCTCTCAGAATCTACATGTTATCCTTTTAAAACAATCAACTTTTACATTTTTTTTTTTTTTTTTTTTACCATTTCACTTTATCTGGAGAAATAATTCTCCAGTGGTATGTGTTGTAGTGAGTTATGGTGAAAAGAAGAGGAGAAGAAAGTCTCTTGTCAACTTATATAGTATCTCTCTATATATTTTGCTGGAGCTAAAACTGTTCTGCAGAATGCTCTTCAGGAAAGTTTTTTGAAAAATTAACGGAAATAACCACAGCAGCCAGGTATAGGAACTTAAATGGGACAAGGCTAACAGGAATGCCAGGAAAAAGGTTATGATACTTAACAATGGAAAAACTAATAAATTGTAGCTTAAGTTAATAAACGTAGGCTAAATTAGTTATAATTGCAATTTTAAAAGTCTGTTCAGGATGTAAGTATGTAAGGTGGTACTGAGGAAAGTAAACAATTCCTGTTACAACATCACATTTTAAATTTGAGATCAATGACTGCAAGAGGAAAATAGATATTGCTGGCCTCTGTTTACAAGTCTTTGATTAGGAAAATTGCATATCCTGGTGAGGTGTTCTATTAAGAATGAGAATTCCTTTAAATGTTACTATTCTTAGTTCTCTTTTATTCCTCAAAATATTGTCATTTTTTAAACAGGAAGCTTACTAATATACTTGTGTAACCTGTGTATTTATTCATTTTGAAGTTTAAATAACTGTTTTCAAATTTTACAACCATTTCTACAGTAACTTGTCAATATAGACATTAAGTGGTACTTAAATGATAGGCATGAAATGTACACTATGTTTAACATGGCTGAGTTAACAATACTGGAAATCTTTGAATTTTGATAATCTCCAGCATTCTATAATTAGTAATTTTTTGGCTACTTGAAATATAGTTAATTTCTTCTACCAGAAGTACATTAGAATGTAAATTAGTTAATACTTTATCTCATGTTAATGTGATATGTCAAAAATGAACAGAGTTTGAACCTAAAAGCCTGAAAAAATTACAATGTGGCATAGTACAAATCTCAGAATTGTCTCTTTGTAAGATTTTCCCCTTTTGATACTGTGTGGCTATTTAAAACATATGATTTAGATTAGTCACCTAATATTTTTGCTAATATGGCTCTGATTCCGTAAGCAGTAATAGATAGGCCTGAATTCTATCAACCTAAGGAAGGTTTAGAGAGGTATATACATTTGTTGTCAATGTCTATGTCATTATTTTTAACCACCCCACATGGCACCAGTGACCCTAACCTACTTGTATTTTTGTGGAACTGCTCGTACTCTCTCAGATCTCTAAGACTTTTTGCGTATATAAATATATATGTGTGTATATATATTTATATACAAATATATGCATGTGAGTATATGTATATATACATATATTTTCCTCTTTATTCTGTATCCTGTTACACTCTTTATATTTTTTATCCTCCTCTTCTTAGTATTGCTTGTCCTTTTTGTCTGATTAAATTTTTATCTGTTCAACTACTTTTTTCTCTTTTAATTGTGTTACTTGGAAATGGCATAAAGCTATGTTATGTTTTTTATGCCAATATGAATGTACTTGGTTTTTAATGGGAAATTTTAGTCTATTTTTAATGTAGTGCAATAAATAATAAAACTGATTTTATTTTTCAATAATTTTTAAATGTTCATCATTTATTTTTCTTATTTTTTTCCTTTAGCCAACTTTTGGTGAAGTGATCAAATTGTTATTCATTCCCTTCACCCCTCTTGTCATTTTGGAAGTTTTATTTTACTTTTTCATTTTATTTCTGATTATATTCTCCTTCCTGGTACTCATAGTCAAACACACAGTTTACTAACATATTAAAACAATGCCCTTTCCACCTACTCATAGATCCCATTTTCTTACTGCTTCTTTCCATCAAGTCCCAAAATACTTTTACCTCTCCCTCTTCTGCTTGCCACTATCAAAGATTTTGCTGAGACATTTTGGAATTTTTGTTCTAGATTATAATTAGTTTCTTCCTATATTGTTTTCTCCCTATTTCAAAAATTCTTAATTAGTATTTATAAATTGTATACATAGATTATTAATCACATCCATATCTATCTATGTATCACCTATCAAATCTATGTTTATTGATAATACTATTTATTTTCCTTCCCATCATTTCCTATTTTGAAAATTCCATTCTGAATTATTACTGTCTGGAAAGAGTATTTTCTTTTTTTTTCTTTACATCTTTATTGGAGTATAATTGCTTTACAATGGTGTGTTAGTTTCTGCTTTATAACAAAGTGAATCAGTTATGCATATGCATATGTTCCCATATCTCAAGAGTATTTTCTTAACTAGTTTCTTTGGAAGGGGCATATGAGTGTTATATTCTTTGTGTATCCACAAAGAAGTACCTGACAGGGAAATGCTGTCTTGGATGAATACAGAATTCTTAGTTTAAACTTTTTTTTTTTCTCAGTGGTCCGCTGAGGTGGTGAGAGCCCAGTGACATTCTCTCTCTCTCTCTCTCTTTTTTTTTTTTTTCTTTCATTCTAAGTAACTAATTCTTTTGGCTTGAGAGTTTGTAAGACGTTTCTCCTTGTCTGTACTAAGTTATGCCTTGGTGAGTGCCTTTTCGCATAGATTCTGTCCAGAATGTATTGAGCCTATCTGCAGTCCAGGTTCTTCTACAGCTCAGGGACATTTTTTCATTCCTTTATTAGTTTAATTATTGCCTCTCTTCCTTCTGTTCCTTTTTATTTCCTCTAAATTTTCATGATTCTAATATTTAGCCTCACAAATTCATTCTCCACATCTTTTATAATTTCTGCTCATTTATCAGGCCATCACTTTGGTAATTAACAATATCATACGCTATTCAGTCAGTAAAATCACTAATTTTATTATATTTGAAAAAGCGTGCTTTTTGGTTCCAAAAATTCTATATTTGGTGCAGTCCTTGAATCTTCTTACTCTTTCTTTTCAGGTTTTATCCTTCTCTATGATAGAGCTAGTTCTGAGTGCACTGCCTTTTCTTTTTTTCCCTGATGTCTACCACCCGTTGGTACCTTATTGTTTAACTTTATCAGAAATGGCAGCTCATCTCTAGTTTCTGGGATATACTCTCTCAGCAGTGCTGTGGTGGCTAAACTCTGTTCCTTTGACCTGGCCCTGTAGCAAGAAGAACCTCTCAGTCTCCTAGGGATTCTGCATGTGGAAACCTCTCTGCTCCCTGGTCTTTTCACACTCTTCAGGCTTAGAAGTAGAGAGGTAGAGAACACCCAGGTCAATTTCTTCAGCTCTTTGGGGAGAAGTGAGGCAAAGCACAGGTGAGGGAACAAACATTGCCTTTTCACAGGGTGACAATAGGGGAATTCATAGGTCTCTGAGGATACAACTCTCTTGCTAAAGAGCTCTTGGCAGACTTCCTGGGGAGACATTTCTCTTCCACTTATTTCTCAGTCAGGATTCCATGGAGCTGGGGCCTCACTTGCATCCCCTTGACCTTGCCTACCTGCTATCTACAGCCAGAGGTAGTAACTGAGGAGAAGGAGGTAAGAGTTGATGTGACCAGGATAGACTTAGTCAAACCATCACCTTTTTAGAATCCCCTGTGCACTTTTGGGTTTAACTCTTTACCCCTGAACTGACATGTGCTAACTATAATGTTGGACTTAACCTAAAACATTTGCATATTAAATCATGAATTTTCTTGAGTTCAAATTATAAGCTGACTACAGAGGCTTGAGGAGGCCTGCCAGGAATGCAGCTTCTGCATTCTAGGAGCAAGACAGATTCTGGGAACAATTAACAGCACAGTCTAAAAAAAAAAGGACATGAGAAATCTGTTCTGCTAATTATTTTCTTTAATGACTCAAACACACACTTATTGAGTACCTACTATTTACTAATGAAAGGTTATTAAACACACATTAATAAACCTCATCCAGGCACCATTTGGAAGAGGGTGATGACCTGCACTTCTCAGTGTGATTTTCAGAATTGTGATTGTAAATGCTGGATCCATCTCTTCTTGGAAATGCACATAATGTTTATTATTGTTGTTATTGATAAAGACCATAAGGTTATTGCCTAAAAATAACTGGGTTTACATACTCATTTTATTACACAATGCTTAAATATATACATTATGTATTCATTCCAAAAATATTATGTAACTATTTGCCAAATACCCTACAATAGTGAAAAGCCAGACCCTTTTGTTTACCTCATGGGTAAACACTATGTAGATGTATATCACAATGTGTATATCTTTCACAATGTAGATGTATGTCAAATCATCATGTCATGTATTTTGAGTGTTACAATTTTATTTGTCAACTCTACTTCAGTAAAACTGAAAAAAATAAATTATTACAAACAAAGTTTAACCTGATACATGCTACTAAGGAACACACAGAGACAGAAAAACCAAAGATAACCTATTTTAAAAATGGTCAGGAAAAGCGTCTTTGAGGCGTATGTAAACTGAGACTGAGAAATGATGAGAAGTAGCAGGTTAGGCAGATGTGGAAAGAGTGATGTTAATAGAGAGAACAAACATACAAAGCTCCAAAGATGAGAAAGAACTTTGGCAGTTTAAAAAAAAGGTAAAAAACAAAAGACAAAACAGAGTTTCAGGGACTTGGTATATAGCAGGAAGAGGGGGAAATAGAAGAGACTGTAGTCCAGGCATTGATACACCTTTCAAGCATAGTAATAAATAAGGATTTTATTCTATGTGCAATGAAAATCCCATAAAAATGTCAAGTGTGGGATTCATATAATCAGATACACATTTTTAAATAAACTTTTTGTTATTAAGTAGAAACAGATTGGCAGCATCATGAGAGTGAGTTTGGTCCAAGAAGTGGGGAGATTGGGGTAAGGAATCAAGATCAGATTGGCTTAAATTCTTTACTTCAGATTTGTATTTTGGCTCAGAATTCCTTGGAGACTTTCAGGCCTATCATCTTAAATTGGCTTCCTCTCACCTTTTCTTGGTATTGAAAAATTAGGAGACTATGTAATAGTCCAGACAAGAGATGCTGAAAGCCAGACTTAGGTAGTAACAATGAGTATGGACACCAGTGGGATAAATGTACATTAATTTTGCAGGTTAAATTGACAGAATCATCTAAGGTATTAGACACGAGGTTGAGCAAATGATAGATTTCAAAGATGATATACAGTTATTTCCAGATCTAGCAGCAGGATAGATGGTTATGCCATTTTCTCAGATACGAGAAAATTGGGTGTAACCTGTTGAGCCGAATCAAGAATTCATGTTTTATACTTACTAAGTTTTTTTTCTTTTTTTTTTTTTTCTTTTTTTTGCGGTACGCGGGCCTCTCACTGCCGTGGCCTCTCCCATTGCGGAGCACAGGCTCCGGACGCGCAGGCTCAGCGGCCATGGCTCACGGGCCCAGCCGCTCCGCGGCATGTGGGATCTTCCCGGACCGGGGCACGAACCCGTGTCCCCCGCATCGGCAGGCAGACTCTCAACCACTGCGCCACCAGGGAAGCCCTATACTTTCTAAGTTTAAAAGTTTGTGACATTTAAGGGATAGATCAAGTAAGTGTGTGCATTTGTAAGCCTGCAGCTCACAGAGAGATCCAGCCTTGAAATATACATCTGGGAGCCATTAGAATAAAGATGATCTTTAAATCCATGGGGATGGATTGATCTAATCATGCTACTTATCTACTGAGCATCTTTTATGGAGTAGATATTACTGTAGGCACGGGGTATATAATAGTGAGTAGTATATAGATTCGTGCAAGTTTCATCACAGTGGGAGGTAGACGACAGTGTAGAGCAAGGCCGGGAATTGAATCTGAATAACACATTATAGAAATCTGGTTGAGGAGGAGTACTGAGCATAGGAGACTAAAAGGAATTGGTTAGTGGGTAACAGAAAATTCAAGAGGGTTCCAAAAGAGGAGGTTTTCAAAAAGGAGAGAGTTGTTAACTGTGTTGAGTATTGCTAAGCAGTCAGTAGGCTAAACAAAAGAAAGAGTTCACAGCTTGTCAATGGAGATTGCTGGTGCCCTGAGAAAACTTGTGATAGTAATGGTAGGGCTGCCAGGTTGGAGCAGGGTAGGGAGTGAATGAGTGGGGAGGAGCAGAGGCCCTGAGCGGAGACATTTAGATTTTTTTTTTTTTAAACTAAAAGATTTCTGGAAGCATCATCTCCCATTTTGGGGAAAAAATTAACCTGATCATCCTGTCTAAAATATCATTTAGAAACTTTTAAAATTTACTTTTATACTGAGAAAGGACAGATGAGAAACGTAGAGACCCTTTTTTCACAGGAGATCCATTAAACATTTTCATAATATTTACAGAATTTTGGAGGGTTTCCAGATAAAGAAGGATAGGATTTGCTCACGTTACGTTAGATAGTTTTTATGGTGTTGCAAAATTATGATTAATCAATGATATCTCTCTAAACTGTAGTGATTTAGACATGTTTATTGTAACAATCCCTAAGACAGAACAGATTCACATTTAAAAATACTCAACATCTAATCGTGTTGTGTACATGTTTAAGATAATTGCAGTGTTCTATAGTATTTTCTCTGTGAGGCACTTTAGACTAACTGTTGTGAATGTATTAAAGACTTCCTTTGCTTAATGGTGAGCTGTAGTGTTAGATTACCAAGTTATAGTGGGAGTGCATTTAACCAGTCCATAATCCTCCCTGATGCTCTGTGTGGATAATCACAGTAAACGTGCCTTACCACGGCAGGACTGTGCAAGCCACTGCAGTGCTTAGTTTTGACAATTTTTGTTTTTGTTTAATGATATATATCTTTGGAGTGGTTAAACAATGTTTAAGTTGGGGTGATAACTAGTTCAGCGTTGTATATGGCTTACAATAACAGAATTAGGATGCGATAAACATGCTAAACAGAGAAAAATTTTTTTCTGGTGAAGGTAAATACAGACCCAAGAAATATTGCCAAATACTACAGTTAAAGCTGTAGTATTTGATATTGTACCTACACTTAAGTTGGATATTTTAAAATTATTACAGTATTCCTACAGCTGACATGTTCATTTTCCCCTTACACTGATAAACTGGAAAATGTATAGTGATACCTTCCACAATTTATTCTAGGTGAGGCAGGTTCACATACAACATGCGTGTTGGAATAACCTGGAGTTGCTTTGCCCAAGGAATTGATGGGAATAAATTTTCAGAATTCTTTTTTTTAAAATTATTTATTTATTTATTTGGCCGTGCCAGGTCTTAGTTGCAGCATGCGGAATCTTTAGCTGTGGCATGTGGGATCTAGTTCCCTGACCAGGGATCAAACCCGGGCCCCCTGCATTGGGAGCATGGCGTCTTAGCCACTGGACCACCAGGGAAGTCCCAATTTTCAGAATTCTTGATCAAAATGCTAGCTCTATATTTGCAGGGTAAATGGAGCTAGAACGAGTTAAGAAAAGCTTAGCTTCCTATTTAATTTTAAACTTTTAAAATAAGACAGTATGTGCTTTTTAGGTTTTCAGCTTGTTTTCATGTATTGAGAAAATACGTACAATTCCTAACCTATATATTGACTTCATTCCCTAAATTCATTTATGGTATTATTTGGAACTGGGAATAGGTTTGTCAGCAAGAATGGCTTAAATAGAGTAGTTATACTCTAGGTCAGCTTACAAAGTTTCATTGAACTCTTACAATAAGAGAGATTTTCTTCCCTTGTACTATAAAATATAAGCACACTAGAGTGAAAAAAAGCAACATGAAACATAGCTTATTATGTCACAGAGCATATGCCTGATTGGAAAAGAATGACCCATACATAAATACACCAGTAACGGTACAAATGCCAAATGAGTGACATGTTGAAATTATGTTTGTGGCTTGAGTGGCGAGAGCAATATGATCATAGAATTTAGAGTAAGTTTTGAGAGTAGGTATATTTTGAAATGAACCTTTGAATAATGAGGAGAATTCAGGTACATAAGAGGAATGGTGAGCATTGCAGGTGGGTGGAAAGAAACAAATGTTAATGAAGATAAATAAGAGGCTTGGCTTGGTAGGCTTATGAATTAGATTTGTAGGCAAAGCTATGAGAAAGTGAAATATGCAGAGAGCTAGAAAAGGCCAGTGACCTCCCTGCCCTTCCCCTACCCTTCCAGTAAACTGAACTGGGGGTCCCTTATTTCTCTAGGCCTATTTTGGTTGTGTCCTCAACTATGTCAGGCAGAACTTCCACCTGAAATCAGGTGTTGATGTGACTCTTTCCTTAGAACACTTGCAGTGGACCTAAAACACATACTTGGCTTTGAGAATAGCCTTGCCTACTTCTTAGCTGCCTGACAAACCTGACACTAAGAAGAGTGAAATGCTTCCTTTCCAGGAGCAGCTGCCCAGCTACCTCACCTTTACAGTTATGATGTGATTTTGGTTGTTTACTTGCTTGTTTTTAATGTAGCTCTCTATTTAAAACAAAATGGCTACATAGTCTTCTCTGCAAAATTGGAGATTAGTAGTTTAAATTTAACATGTTAGGGAATATTGTTCAAGGCACTAAGAGAAGGCTGAGGACTTTCATCTGTCCTTGCTTTAGCTAACGTCCGTACAAGAGGTAAGATACGTAACTGCATTCACAGTTGCATCCTCTTACATGTTTGAGGCATCATAGCTGCTCTAAGTGACCATGAGCTTATTGCACTAACTTATTTTATGACACTGAGATACCATTCTGCTAAGTGTCAGTGCATCCCTTCTGTGAATGCATGTGACAGTGTATCTCCCCAGGAACATATTCTTCGTTTCGTTCGTACTTGAATTTTTAATAATCCCAACCAGATGGACATCTGCCTTCTTCTCTAAATAGCAATGCTATAGAGTTTGCTTATCCTGGGACTTTTTAACATTTGTGATGAACTCTTTAATGATCAGTAGCAAAGAGATCCTGGAGTTCATCTTGTCAATTAGTAGTACAGCTTCTGGCTAGTGTTAGGTCGAAAATAATTGATTTATATTTCAATGCTATACCATACATGTGTTCTCAAGCAAAGGTATTTGTTAATCTTACTGCAAAGAGGCTTTCCAAAAAACACTCTCTAAATTGCATCTGTTTATAAAGCAAGTCAGGAAAGTAGGTGTTTACATTTTATTCAGGTGGATGATTAAGAGGATTGTTCTTATCCTAATTATAGCTTCTTGTTATAGTATTTGCAAATGTAATAACATACATGATTTTCTCCTATGATTCTGTGTATCTCTAAGATAGAAATTTAAATGAAGTTGGATTATAAATGAAAGTAGGTATAACATATATTGGGGTACCATCAAATATTAGCAAATGAATACTTGGCTGTAGATTTTTATCTCTGATTTGCTTGCTGTCATAGACCCATTAAGGTATGTTTGACCACTAGTGTAGTGAAAATATATTGACTAAGAGGCAGTAGATCTGGGTTCTAGTTTTAATTTTGCCACTATTTAAGTATGCAACCTTCAGTAAGTCATTTATTTACTTCTTTCATTTGCTTTTGCAATCAGTCTTTAATCTGTAAGGTGATTTGCTATACAATTCCACGAATTGAAATTTCGTCTATTTCCTTTCCTCTATACTGGCATTTCCAGGGACCTCATTGAGCAAGTAGCATGTGCTAGTCTTCAATAGATCTTACCTGAATATACTAAGTATTATCATTTACATTTTTAAATGGTTTTGAACCAAGATATAGTTCTCTGGGCATTTCCATATCAATGTCTTTTAACTCCACTTGCTGAATAATAGCCTTTGTCAACCTTTATAAGAATTTATGACCATAACTGGAAAAAATGTACATTTGGATTTCTCCATTCACCCTTGTAAATAAATTATGCTTAAATTCTAAAGAAGAATGTTTTAGGTGTTTTGGGGCCTGAGAGGTGCTGGTGGAGTAATGAGATACTGTGTCATCCATCTCCTTCTATGTACTCTGCTCTCTATTCTGATTAAATATGATCGTTAGCAATTTTGATGAAGAAACAAATGGTGAAGTTATCAGATTTATCCATAAATATGCCAAATGAAAGAACCAAACAATACACTTGAGAATCGTGATTTATCTCCAGAGCATTTCCAGGAAATACCAACAAAATATACAAAAGAGAAAAATATGTCAAGGCCTGAATTTTGGTAGAAAAACAAAATCAACAGGACAAACCCAGATTTATAAAGCCAATTTAAAAAAAAGCTTCACAAGGAAAAACAGTAAGATGCTCTTAATTATCCACAAAATAGGCTGCATTAACATAAATAGACTATTTCAATGTCAGAAGGGGATATTCTTACTTGTGCCACATCTGGAGAATTTCATTTCATTCTGTGTTTAATTCTTGAACTCAATAAACTTTTGTATAACATCATATCTAAAGAGAGAAGTTCCCAACCTTGGTTGCCCTTTAAAAGTACCTTTGAAGCTTTCTAAAATAAACTGTGGTAGAACTCTACACTAGGTGATTTTGATACAGAAGTAGTTCTGGGATATATACCAAACAGCTGCATTATTTTTATGCAGATACATAGCCTACCTAGCCAGCATCACCTGGTATAGTGGGAAGACATAGTTGTCAAAGAGACCTGGATAGGAATATAAAATTAATTAACTTGGCCTTATATGATAATGCTAATTATAAGACTTAACAAATAGTGAGTAATTTCAGTGAGTTAAATTGTTTATGTGTATTATTGCATTAATCGTTATAAAAATTTTTTTTCTAATGATAACTGAGTTTCAACGATATGAAATAATTTTCCCCAAATGGTGTATTTAACAAGTGGCTTCTTTGATTTCAAAGATTCTTTTCTCATTTTAGTTATTGCATTATATCACTAGTAGATGACCTAGGATAATGGAAGGAATCACAGTTCTGAGCCACATTGGAAGTAGGCCTGAAGCAGGGACTCTCAGGCATTGGGTCACAAAGGACACTGGAGCCCTAGTGGGTACTGGGAGTCAGAAGAAATCACAGTTGCAGCCACAGAGCCCTAGTGGGAACAGGGTGGCCAGGGCAGAGCTGGAGAGGAAGGCCCAGCAGCAGAATGGTACCCACTTGTCCTTATAGTAGAAGTCTTATAGGAAAAAGGAAATGTAAAGGAAAATCCTTTTCTCATTTTGCCTATTCTGGGCACCAGAATCAAAACTTCAGTTATTAGGTAGAGTTACTTGTGTTGGGGTATCCAGTTATTCCTAAGGGCTGGTCCTTAACACCACAGCTAAGGAGATGCATGGTTCCAGCCTGGCTTTTCTTTTGTGTCTCAAGTCGATCTGGTCCTACATCATCTGTGCTGGAATTTCTGTTTTGCGCTTTATGGTCCACACTATTAACTAAAAGTGTTCTGTCTGCTTCATAACCATGTGTGCGTGTGTGAGCACATGCACAATTCTGCATACCCTCTTCTGACCTCAGGACTCTCTCTACACCTTCTTTGAAACTATTATAGCCATGAACACGGTTTAAAAAAAAACTATTTTGGGTGTCAACACTCGTCCTGAGATCAAGACAGTTCCCTATATGGCAGCAGAGTATTCTTCAAATCAGTGGAAACAGTAACTCACCTTACCTCCCGGAAACCAGATTGGTGCAGAGGTGACTGTGTTGCTATCAGAGAGCTGGAACAGGACTTGGAAGTCAGGATGGGTTGGCAAAGCAATTCGAAGCCACATTAGCTTAGTCAGGACAGGAGAGGCTCAGAACGACATTGTTGATGCTGCAGTGGCAGTAGCTGGTTAGTTCAGCTTGTTGTCATAGGACTAACAGGGAAGGAAAAGCCTGTGGAGGGGGGAGGTTTACACACTTTTTCAACATTCAAATGGTAATTAGCTCCACGAAGACACGGGTGAACTTGCTTTGACCAAGTGACTCTAAGCTTCTGTTTGAGCTAAAAGATCATGGACTTTAACGGGAATCTTGATTTCTCCACTGATATGTATGACCCAGGAAATAAAAGTTACACAGAGGACATGAAAGCACATAGAAGACATATTATTTTTCTTCAAATAGCTTTTATTCTCGGTATATTTAATATTAGAAAACACTTTGTTCATTCAGGAATTGTATTTTCACAGTACACCACTTTCTTTTATGTAGTAATATGTTAATTGAATTATGAAGAAAAATACATAAAATTTGCTTTTAAGAAAGTGAAACATTTCTGATTAGTAAGTGTTACCATAGTGGTGGGAAACTATTTCAGAGAAAGAATGACTGAAAAACAAAAACAAACACAAAAACAAAACAAAAATGAGGAATGGGCACAAGTAACTGTATATATATTTATTAGAAAGTAACAAAAATAACCGTGAGGTCCTGATATACTGGAGCCATTTTGCAGGGAACTTTTGATAAAATTTGAATTAATGTATGAAGACACACTAGAAGGAAATGTCTGTTGTGGCGTTTGAAATATAAGATTTATGGTTCTCAAAATGCTGCTGAAGCCAAACAAATATACTTATTCATTATTCATTTTTTTGCTGGTTGCTATGTTAATGTTGAGTGTCAGTAAAAGATTCTGATGCAAAGGCCTTGATTATGCCTTCGATGAGTTTAGTGACTTGTTGAGGCAAACTCAATTCATACGTGAATGCAGTGTTTTCCTCAATAAATTCATGTCGTAATGAATATAGAGGCCATAGAGATAATGATTGATTCTTCTTTTGTGCACAATGTGCTATTGATTTTTCTTTGTTGGCATAAATTAACTTACCCCTTTAACTTCCCAAGACAAAATAAGCTAACCCACCTTCTTTTTCACTGGTGCCATATTAGAATGATGTATATCCACTGACAACTTTTTTTTTTAATATATATTGCTACAATAATTTTATTAAATACTCACAAATTACTAATAAAAGCACTTAAATCACTGAAGTTGGTGGTAAGTGCAATTTTTATATTTGACAATTCCAAGGAAGATAAACTTCCCCATAAGATAAGAATGCTAATCTGTGTCTAAATTGTGTGTGTGTGTTTGTGTGTGTGTGTTGAAATATAAGGAGAAAAAAACTTCTTAGACTTAGTGAAGTTCTGAATACCTTATAATATGAAAGTTGTGCTTTAGTGGGTTTTGAAATTGGATTTAGAGAATATTAAGGCAAAAGATCAATAGAGATGGATTATCTTATGTAGAGAGCAGGCATGTTATCATTGCTTAAAGGATTACCCATACTGTGCTGCTAACTTTTCAACAAAGTATCCTGCTATCATTGAAATAGAAAATTACATTCTTAAAATTTCAAATCTATAATTGATAGTTCTTGCTATTCTTTGACCCTTTAACAAGTAAAATTACATGAACTCAAGGTGAGGGTTTCCATCTGTTTCCAAGTGGTCTTTTATCATTCTAATAATAAATATAAGGTATTGGGGATTCTAGAATAATAATGAAAATAGCGTTTTCACCTGGTTATTGCCAATTTCTAGGGGTCCCATTAACATTGTAAGCTATGTGAATGGTCACTTATGGAAGTCTCTAGTGTATAACACCCCCATAGGAGTATTTTGCAGTTGTGATTATTTTTTAACAGAAAGTGATGCTTTTCAATTTATTTTAAAAATCTGATTTCACTTTAGAGTATATAGGGCACAATATCATAACATTTATTTTCTTTTATCTTTGAGGCAATTATTCGCTAAGCAGAGGACATGAAAATATCTGGAATACGTTTAACATGACCTCTTGCACATGTAGATTCATAATTTCTCTCTATCTCCTCCATCTCCTTTGTGTAGCTCAAAAATAATGTTATTACAAAGTTTGTAACTGCCATCGATTTCCTCTTCTTTGTCTCCATCTAGCATTCGATGCATTGTCAACTGCCTTTTGGTAAATTCTTTTCCTGTATATTTTATACTGGCCCACAACAGGCCAAGCAGAACAGACAGATGGTATTCATTCTCTATTCAAAACTATTTTTCTGGTAAATATAAATTCTAATACCCATACAAGGTTGCAGTCTTTCTGCAGGGATACAAAGAGAGTAAATCAGGAAGTAAAGCACATTGAATTTACCTTGACTGTTGGCATTTCTCTTGATTAGATGTATACTGGGCTCATGTGGAAGGTTTTGGGAATCTCGTGCTATAAATATTAAGTACTTCTCCCAATGAAGAATTATGGGGGAAAGCTTGCAGCTTCTATATCTGATCTCTAGAAAAGATTATCTACCTTACTATAAGACTCTGAGTAGAATTCCATTAATTTTTTTTATAAAATAGCTTTGTGTTTTCTCTTTAGAATACTTAACAAATATAACTCAAATATTTC
This sequence comes from Grampus griseus, assembly GCF_964374135.1. Taxonomy (NCBI): domain Eukaryota; kingdom Metazoa; phylum Chordata; class Mammalia; order Artiodactyla; family Delphinidae; genus Grampus; species Grampus griseus. Next base: position 44,246,137 of record NC_139007.1, read on the forward strand.
ATTTTCTTTTCATTTGAGATTTTTTTAAATCAAATTCAATATAATATTTCCAAACATCAAAAGCAAAATGATAGCATAACTAATGGGAGAAGAACAGAAAAACATTTTTAGAATTAGAGAACATTAAATAACCACTGATAAAAAGAAAATTAACTAAGTTCCCTGTAGAGACTTCAAATATTTTTGTCAAAGAAAAAATATTTTGTTGGCTATTTTAATAATTTTTAAATATTTTTAGTATTTAATCACAGCTATATTTAGTATGTATACATATCTGCATGTACATATTATGACAGTTATAAAATATTTAGTTTAACTTGACTTCTCTCAGCTTAAATCGTCATTCTAATTTCTTTCTGTCCTCCAAGTTTTCCTGTGCTTTCTGAAGCCTGATTTGTGGTGGCTCACCTATCTTTTTTTGTTGTTTGTCTGTTAAGTTACCATTGCTTGAAACCTTTGCATCTTAAACAAAAACAATTTCTATTATTTCCTGATGAGGCAGATTCTTTGTGCTCTGTTTCAGAACTTGTTCCACACCAGTTCTTCTGAGATCCTTATACTTCATCTAGGTTTTTCCTCAACTGCATTCTCCTCTTTTCTGGGTAAAGAGAGCTAGGAAAGGTACTCAGTTCTTTCATCCTTGTCTTCCTCTACAATGCCTTTTAAAGTCCCAAATCTACAGATAACATGCTCTCTGAACAAGTCCCTATATCCTTATAATTTCTAATTTTAAGAACTGCCCTTGATACTAAGTTTGGCTACCATAGTTGTATTTTTTATTAATTTCCTGAATTCCTACAGAGTAATAAACTGAACATTTATTTATTGATTAATTTTTATTTATTATTGATTCTAATAAATTTTTTTCTGTTGACCATGGATTATTAGACAAATATCTAACTATAGAAACAGGATCAAGGTAATTCTATCCTCTTAACATTGTTGTTTGGCCTTCTTGCCTCACTCCGTATACTCTGGTGGATCTCAGCAGCTCTAATAATCTCGTCCAGATTTTCCCCCAAATCTGAACTTCCAGCACAAATTTCTCCCAGGTGGTAGGCCCACATATCCTGATATTCCTTTGTTTCCCTCATGTCCCACATCAAACCCGCCATGTAGTCCTATAAATTCTACTTTTGAAAATCTCTCCTCCCACTTCCATTTCCAACCTCATTCCCTATGCTTTAGTAAACAATTTAATTATCCTTTGTCTGTACTATCGAAAAGGTTTAACAGTCACTGCCCCTGATTCCATTCTTATGGGCTTCTACTTTACCTTATACATTAAGACATCTTTTTCCATCACAGAAATGATCTCTACTTAAATCCGCTGTTACTTGGATACAGGCTCAAATCCAAATTAAGTCCAACACAATTTCATTCTCAAATATCTCTCCAGTCTTGACTGTTGCTCTAATTGCCTTTATAAATCTCACTCTATCTATACTAGATGTAAATAGTTCTGATATATGAAACTTCTCTGCTGCTGATATAACTGCTCTCTTTTCTTGAAGAGAGTTCTTGCTCTTTTTCCTTCTGATGGCAGGAATAATTTTAACGACTCTTCTCCTACTAAGAGCTATAACGTAAGGTATCAAATATAATGCTATGTAATATTATCTAATATAAAGCTGATGCTCTTGTTATCTCCATTTTTACTATTGAAGAGACTGAAACATAAGGAGGTTAAATAACGTGTCCGAGGTCAGAAGCGGGGAGCATGTCAGAGCTGACATCTGTAATAAAAGTAATGTATGCTGTTATCACTGAAGGACTTGTCCACATTAATTTAGTGCAGAGATGTGAAGAATTTAAAATGAAGAGCTTAACCCGCAATGAAATGTATAAACTGAATATAAACCAAATGCAAGGAATTACTAAAAGAAGCAATTATTATTATTTGTGCATTTGTTTGGGTCTTAATCCTTGGCTTAGAGACCCACAAACTTTGTGGCTTAATTTAAAATAGATAGAATAATAGACTCAGTTGGGTAGGCAGTACATGATAACACAGAAGTATGTGACAGAATGCAGAGACACAGCTCTGATAAAGGAACAATAGTTACTGTCTCAGTCATCTCCTTTGTTAGAACAGAAGCTCCAAACAGGGTGTTGTGGGCCATACATAACTCTCCTAGATGGGAGTCTTCCACCTAAAATACCTACATGGTGGTTCTGGACCAGTTTCAGAAATAAGAACAGTTCTTTTTCATATGGAAAAGGTAGGAGTCTGTCCCTCATAGAGAGAATGACGTGTATTTCTGTTTTACCAAGTGGACAGGCAGATTGTGATATTTTACTTTTAGCTAAATTAATCCCATCGTTATTTCACTTTTTTTCTGAGAAAGAAAAAAATAGTAAAGTGGTGTTTTCTGTTTCTAATAAGTAGTTTCTTAGAACACAATGAAAGAAATCTTGAGTAAGATATTTGAAAAAGAACTTTAAATATTTCATATATATTATCTTTCTTTAAAATTCATGATGTTTTCTTGGCACCTATCATAGTAGAAAAAGGTTTCTTTTTTATTTTTGACAGAACACTAAATTGCAACTTTGAGGGTATTTTTGTAAAGCCAGATAGCACCATTATCTAGTAGAAAATGTATTCTTGTTATATTTATGCCACTCTTGGAATGTAAAGGATCACCATAATACATCTGAGAGAAATAAATAGAACTATGAATACAATTTTTTTTTTTTTAATTGATTACTTCTAAGCACAGGCATTGCAGCCTTCTGGCTGGACTTGCAATGCTCTCCTTTCAAGTCAATACATAGCTCTCCAGATCTACTTACTTCTATAAAATGGTCAATGCATTGTTGAGCAGATTCTGAGTTTTGAAGACAGAGAGGCAGTATGGCATTTCAATTGGAATTGTTTTGACTGGAGGGTTTGGTGATTAAGCTGGTTACTTGTGGAAATATATTGATTTCATGATGTATTTTCAGGAAGTGATTTTTCTTTTCTGAAACACTGTGTCATCATGTGCTACTTAGAATTTCTTCTCTTCCCAAAGGGACATGGCACAGCTTTCAACAACTGAAATGAAGTTGTAACAATGGAAAAAGTAAATATTTTGTCAGTGTTATATTCAACCCCCTAAATGTTAATAGAGAATCTGCAAATATGAGTTTGTGTTTTTCTTGATTCTTAAGGGCTTATGAAGTAAGCATATTTCAGCTTATTATGCATTAGCCATACTATGCAGAAAAGCATACTGTGGTATATTACAATTTTAAATTACAGACAGCACATGAAATGTATAAAATACTTAGTTTTATACTTGGCATAGAATGTTGCTTACATTTTAGATTAGATTTTTTCCCTTTTTTTCCACATTTCTCTGCTTTAGAAATCGTTATTTAAAATTGACTTTTTTTTTTTTTTTTTTTTTTGCGGTACGCGGACCTCTCACCGTTGTGGCCTCTCACGCTGCGGAGCACAGGCTACGGACGCGCAGGCTCAGCGGCCATGGCCCACGGGCCCAGCCGCTCTGCGGCATGTGGGATCCTCCCGGACCAGGGCACGAACCCGCGTCCCCTGCATCAGCAGGCAGACTCTCAACCACTGCGCCACCAGGGAAGCCCTAAAATTGACTATTTTAAATGAATAGTTTCATGATCTCTTTTTGAATACTTACCTTTGGAAAGAAACCAACATATATTGAGCCTGTATTATATGTCAGGCACTTTAAGATTACATTTCATTTAATAGTCATAAGAATTATTTGAAGTGGACATCATTACTCTTTTGCAGACAAGAAAAAAAAGATAAGACTCAAAAATGTTACATGGGACTTCCCTGGTGGTGCAGTGGTTAAGAATCCACCTGCCAATGCAGGAGACATTGCTTTGATCCCTGGTCCAGGAAGTCCCACATGCCACGGAGCAGCTAAGCCCGTGTGCCACAACTACTGAATCCGCACACCACAACTACTGAAGCCCGTGTGCCCTAGAGCCCACGTGCCACAACTACTGAGCCTGTGTGCTGCAACTACTGAAGCCCGTGTGCCTAGAGCCCATGTTCCACAACAAGAGAAGCCACCACAGTGAGAAGCCCGTGCACCACAACGCAGAGTAGCCCCCACTTGCCGCAACTGGAGAAAGTCCGCGCGCAGCAGCGAAGACCCAACGCAGCCAAAAATAAAAAAAATTAAAAAAAAAATTACATGTCAAGACTCATCCAAATAATAAGTACAATAATATAATGGTAAAATATGACATATTTGGGGGCACATTCAATACCCAGTCTAATCCTCTTTTCTTCATTAAATGGAGACTAGACATTTAAAATACTTTATTTTTCAGCTTTGCTTGCAGCTAGGGGTGGCCTAATGACCCAGTTCTGGTCAATGGGATGTAAAAGGAAGTTTCTGTAGAAAGTGTCCTCTTTATCTTTATTTTTCTCTTCTGTCTGAAAACAGATTTCATACCTGGAATTATGCAGTCATTCTGAGATCACATGAAAATTGCCAGTCGGGAAGACAAATAATTCTGCAATATTAGGTCTTCCTGGAATAGTTACATGAGGTCTTGGTTGTCCAGCCAAGGACTTGATATTGCATAAGAAAAACAAATTGCTTATTTTTTGAAAGATCATGTTTATATGACTTTTTGTTACTTTAAGCCCAAAAAGTCTTTGCTAAGTGTTAAGCCCACTTCCATTGTTGGTTTCTGTGGAGGGTAGGGGAGGGTTCAGAGAATGTATCCCCAAAGAAATTTTAGTCCACATTTAAAGAATTGTTAAGGGAATTAGATAATAGTTTAAATGAATCAAATTAACAAATTACCAAGCCTCTGTTGTGGGCTGGTCACTTAGATAGCGAAGCACAGGATGTGTTTGAGTTAACATGTTTTTTGTGTTTGTTTGTTTGAACTTCCTGTCTTAGCTCCGGTGTAGTTGAAGAGGTGAGGTTTTTGATTTTTAACTGACTCCAGGCAGCTAGGTCTGGCTTAGAAGAGAAGGCACACCATGTCTTGACTTTTCTCTGAGCATTCATTTCTATGATTTCTCTAATTTATGTAACATTTCTCTCTCCCCTCCCTCTCCCCCATCTCCTGTCTCTTCTCCCTCCCCATCCTTTCCTTCTTCTTTTCTACATAATCAGGATTTGTTGATTCTAGTTTATGTTTGTTTGCTATCCTTTCCTCTCTTTAAAAATGTGTGAAGTTCAGGTTTGGATTCATGGCTTTTTGGTAATTAATCTCTATATTTTGTGTAATTTAATATTATTCTTTTTTTAAAATATAAAACGTAGAGCCAACTCTTCTGGATAGAGTAAGTGACCACCAGGAGATACAGGGTTATGAATCTGGTTATTCTTGCCTGTAATTTGTGAATTGTAGTTTTTTCAGAGAATAATCCTATCTGACAATATGTGAACACTAGAGGAAGTAGGCAACTGAGAAGGAATGATTAGATAATTAACTTTTTCAGAAAGATGCAGGATTACAGTTTTCAGTAAACAAACACAGCCCCCTATCTGGACAAAGGCTAGGTTAAAAATTCACTACTTTCTAGGACGGTAGTAATTTTTTACACCATTTTCATCTCTTCCTCATAAATTGCAAAAAGATGGGAGGGTCATGGTTCATCTTCCAGTTTCTCTTTCGATTATAGCAATTTTAAGGCAAATCAAAAATAAGACCAAAGAAGCTGACAGGGCCCTTTTAAATACCTTCTTTACCATTTAAATGCAGTCTAAGAGTCCAAAACAGAAAGCCTGGGCTTTTGAAACACAACTGGACCAGGTGTGTGGAGACATTTTGAAGGCTGAATTAGGTATGAATGTTTATTAACATTGGGCTGATGGCTTTGGGATTAGGGTATGATTTTATTAGATAAAAATGAGGTCAGTTATGGAGCAGAAATGTAATGTTATGCTTGTAAGCGTGTTTGATAGATAAATAATTGCAATGACATAATATCTGAACAAAGGAATTCAGTTGGCATTTTGCCAGGCATCTGAACGAACAATAAGCTCCATGTTGGTTTTCCTTTTCTCCCCCCCTAAGAATTATTTAGATAGATGTGGTGGAATGGAGAGCAATCTGGGAGAAAATATTTGAAAAGTGAAAAGAAGCAATTATTATCTATTTTCACTATTGTGAAGCTATAAGAGAGTCTGTTGTTTGATTAGGAACAATCAGAAGAATTACAGTAAATTATTTTAATGTTTTTCAGTATTAAGTGAAATTGGGATTTTTTGGGAAATACTAAAACATTTTGAAAATAAAAAAAATAATTCAACAAGTGCAGTGTATAGTGTGAAGAGTTTTACCTCCTCAAAAATGTTATAGTTCATTATATTACAATGGAGAATTGAGGTTAACTTTGTTACTGTGTGTCAATTAATGATACTTGTCTTTATTTCTCCCATGTGCCTAGTGATATTTTATGCCTTGTAATTCACAGCAGTCATGGAACTGCGATTACCTTTCATTCTCAATTGGTCCTATCACAATTTTAGTAGTAAGTATATTGCTTTCAAAAACAATTCTTGTACTACCAAATTTTTAAAAGACCAGTTTACAGAGTTTTAATATGAAATATAAGTTAATAGGATGTCCAAAAATAAGGCTTTTTAGGAAAAATATAAATTAGAAAACAATTTTCAAATTGATATTTGATTATTAACCTACAATGTACCAAGGCAAGGATTGTAATAATTATCATAATTTTATTAATCAAACAACCTATTTACAAATATGTTTCCTGAGAAAATGCAATAAATAAGAATGTTTATGGAGAACAACTGATTAGGTAGCTATAAAGGATGATATCAATTGAAAAGATAAGAAAATTACTTTATTGCATAAGGCATGTGAGAAGCCAGCCATGGAGTCAGCATATAGTACTGTATAGTACCCCACTAAAAAGCCTACAAAAGGCATTAGTCATGAAAGGCAAGCAGATATACAATCTTTTTGATGGCTAAAATAAAATGAGGAAAATACAGCTTGGAAATAATGTTCAGAATTCTTTTCATGTACGAATGTATGATAGTTGGCTGAGAACTCAGTCATGGCTGAGAAATCATGATTCTTTTATAATGCTTTCTTTCTTTCATGCTTTAAGCAACACTAATTTACATATTTATATCTTCAAGTCTCAGCTTGTGCAATTCTAAAACAGAGCTAACACTTCCCTTTTAACCTGAAATCATGAAATCAAAGCAGCATCTGGGTAGGAACCAGCTTTAGAATTGAATTAGTCTACTTATTTTTTTCATTGTGAATATTTTTGCTCACCGTAATTTTATTAGCTCATAATGAGTCAGTCAACTTTAGTCTACTTCTTGGTCTGATGACCAAATTCCCTTTATTGTTCTCCTGCTAAGGTGATTTACAATTGAACTCCTTTATTGATGAGGAAGTCTGTCCTATCTTTGAACTTCACAGACTGTTGTAGGAAGAATGTCTCTATCTTAACCAAACATATACTTTTATATATACTTTCCTATAAAACCTAGTTCCACATCATGGGGACATCGAGAACACATTTGGTCCCTCCTCCAGACGATAACCCTTCAAATAGTTAAAGAATATAATTTCTTCCACACTCCCGCATTCTGATTTTCTCAAAATTTTAAACTTTATATTTTAGAATAATTACATTGATATTTATACAACAATCTTGCTGGGATTTTATAGGAATTACATAATCCTGTATATCAATTTGTGAAGAACTTACATCTTTACTATGTTGATTCTTCCAATCCAGGAACACATATGTCTTACTACTTATTTAGATCTCCTTTGATTTCATCAGTTTTTTTCAGTTTTCAGCATACAGGTCCTGTATATGTATTGTGAGATTTACACATAACTATTTCATTTTTTGAGTGATTGTAGATGGTGTGATGTTTTTAATTTCAGAATCTATGTTTTCATTGCAAGTATATAGAAATATAGTTGATTTTTATATATGTCTGCACAAATAGTCAAGTTCTCTGCAAAGAGTAAGTTTTATATCTTTCTTTCTGCTTTTTGTGACTTTTATTTCCTCTTCTTGCCTTATTGCCCTAGAACTTCAAGCCCTACATTGAATGAGAGTGGTGAGAAAGGACATATTTGCCTTATTCTCAATGTTAGTGGGAAAGCAATCACTGTTTCATCATTTAAGATAATGTTAATAGATTCTTTTGTAGATGATTTTCTCATGTGAGGAAGTTCACCTCTTTTCCTATTTTTCTGAGAATTTCTTTTGTGAATAAATGTAGAATTTTATCATTTACTTTTTCTGTATCAGTTAATATAATAATGCGTTTTTCTTCTCTATCTTGTTAATAAAATAAATAACATTGACTGGTTTTCCAATATTGAACTTACCACTCATCCCTGAAATAAACCTCTTGGTCAATATTTTTCTTACACATTTCTGAATTCTATTTGTTGGTACTTTGGAGTTTAACGAATAAGATTTTTGTACTATTATTAAGGCTCACTTTTTTTTTTTTTTTTTTGGTGCACTCATGACTTTTATTTGATTTGCATTGTCGGGGTAGTATTTTTTCTTTTTTAAATCTTTATTGGAGTATAATTGCTTTACAATGATGTGTTAGTTTCTGCTTTATAACAAAGTGAATCAGTTATACATATACATATGTTGCCATATCTCTTCCCTCTTGTGTCTCCCTCCCTCCCACCTCCCTATCCCACCCCTCTAGGTGGTCACAAAGCACCGAGCTGATCTCCCGTGCTATGTGGCTGCTTCCCACTAGCTATCTATTTTAAATTTGGTAGTGTATATATATCCATGTCACTCTCTCGCTTTGTAACAGCTTACCCTTCCCCCTCCCCATATCCTCAAGTCCATTCTCTAGTAGGTCTGTGTCTTTATTCCTGTCTTACCCCTAGGTTCTTCATGACATTTTTTTTCTTAAATTCCATATATATGTGTTAGCATACGGTATTTGTCTTTCTCTTTCTGACATACTTCACTCTGTATGACAGACTCTAGGTCCATCCACCTCATTACAAATAGCTCAATTTCGTTTCTTTTTATGGCTGAATAATATTCCATTGTGTATATGTGCCACATCTTCTTTATCCATTCATCCGATGATGGACACTTAGGTTGTTTCCATCTCCGGGCTATTGTAAATAGAGCTGCAATGAACATTTTGGTACATGACTCTTTTTGAATTATGGTTTTCTCAGGGTATATGCCCAGTAGTGGGATTGCTGGGTCATATGGTAGTTCTATTTGTAGTTTTTTAAGGAACCTCCATACTGTTCTCCATAGTGGCTGTACCAATTCACATTCCCACCAGCAGTGCAAGAGTGTTCCCTTTTCTCCACACCCTCTCCAGCATTTATTGTTTCTAGATTTTTTGATGATGGCCATTCTGACTGGTGTGAGATGATATCTCATTGTAGTTTTGATTTGCATTTCTCTAATGATTAATGATGTTGAGCATCCTTTGATGTGTTTGTTGGCAGTCTGTATATCTTCTTTGGAGAAATGTCTATTTAGGTCTTCTGCCCATTTTTGGATTGGGTTCCTTGTTTCTTTGTTATTGAGCTGCATGAGCTGCTTATAAATTTTGGAGATTAATCCTTTGTCAGTTGCTTCATTTGCAAATATTTTCTCCCATTCTGAGGGTTGTCTTTTGGTCTTGTTTAGGTTTCCTTTGCTATGCAAAAGCTTTGAAGTTTCATTAGGTCCCATTTGTTTATTTTTGTCTTTATTTCCATTTCTCTAGGAGGTGGATCAAAAAGGATCTTGCTGTGATTTATGTCATAGAGTGTTCTGCCTATGTTTTCCTCTAAGAGTTTGATAGTTTCTGGCCTTACATTTAGGTCTTTAATCCATTTTGAGCTTATTTTTCTGTATGGTGTTAGGAGTGATCTAATCTCATACTTTTACATGTACTTGGCCAGTTTTCCCAGCACCACTTATTGAAGAGGCTGTCCTTTCTCCACTGTACATTCCTGCCTCCTTTATGAAAGATAAGGTGACCATATGTGCGTGGGTTTATCTCTGGGCTTTCTATCCTGTTCCATTGATCTATCTTTCTGTTTTTGTGCTGGTACCATACTGTCTTGATTACTGTAGCTTTGTAGTATAGTCTGAAGTCAGGGAGCCTGATTCCTCCAGCTCCGTTTTTTGTTCTCAGGATTGCTTTGGCTAGTTGGGATCTTTTGTGTTTTCATACAAATTGTGAAATTTTTTGTTCTAATTCTGTAAAAAATGCCAGTGGTAGTTTGATAGGGATTGCATTGAATCTGTAGATTGCTTTGGGTAGTAGAGTCATTTTCACAATGTTGAGCATTCAGCACCACCAAACTAGCTTTACAACAACTGCTAAAGGAACTTCTCTAGGCAAGAAACACAAGAGAAGGAAAAGACCTACAGTAACGAACACAAAACAATTAAGAAAATGGGAATAGGAACATACATATCAATAATTACCTTAAATGTAAGTAGACTAAATGCTCCCACCAAAAGACACAGATTGGCTGAATGGATACAAACACAAGACCCATATATTTGCTGTCTACAAGAGACCCACTTCAGACCTAGAGACACATACAGACTGAAAGTAAGGGGCTGGGAAAAGATATTCCATGCAAATGGAAACCAAAAGAAAGCTGGAGTAGCAATTCTCATATCAGACAAAATAGACTTTAAAATAAAGACTATTAGAAGAGACAGAGAAGGACACTACCTAATGATCAAGGGATTGAGCCAAGAAGAAGATATAACAATTGTAAATATTTATGCACCCAACATAGGAGCACCTCAATACATAAGGCAAATACTAACAGCCATAAGAGGCGAAATCGACAGTAACACATTCATAGTAGGGGACTTTAACACCCCACTTTCAGCAATGGACAGATCATCCAAAATGAAAATAAATAAGGAAACACAAACTTTAAATGATACATTAAACAAGATGGACTTAATTGATATTTATAGGACATTCCATCCAAAAACAACCGAATACACATTTTTCTCAAGTTCTCATGGAACATTCTCCAGGATAGATCATATCTTGGGTCACAAATGCTCACATTTTAATCAGCATCCTTTTTTTTGTGAAAAGCTCTATATTCTATTTTAGGAACATATTATGGAGTAAAAATATTTTAGGTCTTCATTTATATTACACTGATGTTAAAGCAAACTCATGGAGAAATAAGTAAATGGATTTAAAGGAAAACTATCTATTAGGTAGTAAATATCTAATAGGTGAATATCAGATAGTCATGAGTATGTAAATGAAAGCAGTTTTCCCCAATTACTGGAAAAGAGGAAAAAGGTCAACTTTATGTATACAACATGCTTTTGTGGATGTGCTATATATGAGTATTTGATTGATTTATTTCTTGTTGCTAGCTTTGTATATAGGACTTATAATGTACCAAGTGCTATTTAAAAATACTAATTCATTTAATCATATATATAGTCTGTAAGATATTATTATTATTCCTGCTTTTTATATTATTAACTAAGTTAGTAACAGGAAAGGAAAACAAAATTGAACCCTAAGTATTTACTCATCACTTTTTCTTTGCTGCCATAAAATTACTTAGATATTTATGCTAATAGAAAAAATGTTGAGGGTGGGTTTTTTTTGTTGTTGTGTGTTTTTTTGTTTTTGGTTTCAAGAAAAGTTTTATTACCTTTACAAAGCATCATCGTTTTTCAAGACAAAATTTTAAATAAGCTTGCATTTCCTGAAAATAAAACAGCAATATGAAAAAGGGGCATAGAACCTAAGGTGATCATTCTCAATTCATTCAATAAATTTTCTCGATCCATTTTTATTAAAACTTTGGTGTCACTCAAAAAATAAGGCTGGGTAATAAAAGTAAGGGATATGGGAGGAATACTAGTGGAAATAGATGGTGGAATCATACTTTAGAAGCAATTGAAAATGATATTTTAAAAGAGAAACAATGAAATTAATATATTTTGATATCTATCATGCTAAACAAGGAATTAACTTATATGTGGCTTCAGAAAGAATAATCTTTTGTTCAGTCATTCCATAAACTTAGTAAACATCTATTGTGTGCCAGGTACTTTGTGTGGTTTGGGAACAGAATTGAGGCTGTGACAGGGTTTTACCTTAAAAATGCTCTAAGGGAAGAAAGACATGTGAAAAGAAGAACCATAATGCAATGTGGTAACTCCTGTAATAGAATACCATGCACAAAGTGATGTGTTTTGGCCAAAGGGAAATAGTTATGGGGAATCAGATTTTTGCGAAATATATTAACAATCTTTAAAAAAATAGAGCTATTTCTTTACAAAAGGGACAGGCTGAGGAGTAGTAGTCCATAATTATGAAAACATTCAACCAGCACATTGCTAATCATGTAAAAAGTATTGGAGGTTGATTTCCTCCACTGGTTGAGATTCAAGACTAGGAGACTTCACCTCTATGACCTCTCGACTCCAAGATTCTGTGAGGAGATTATGAAGTGTTGTACACACTTGTCAGATCATAGAGAAATGTCTTCAGTAAAAAGCGTTTTAACAAGTGTTTATCAAAACCTCTTATGGGCCTCTCTCTCTGGTTGCTGCTGTGGGAAATACAGATAAGTACAATGCATAGATATTTTTCACTAGCTTAAAATTGCATAATATTCAGGTTGAAAAGTATCCTTACTCATTTAACAAACAAGTATACTGCATTTCCACTAGACACTAGATGTTTTGCTATTTTTATTACTTATGAATAGCTATCACTTTTTGAGATCCTAGGGCACTCCACTGGCACTGTACCATGCTATTACTTAACCCTTTCAGGGTGGCTGTATAGTAGAGATAGTCTCCATTATAGATAGGATGATCACATTGATATTCAGAAAAGTTTCAAAAATCACCCAAGATTACCCAGCTGGTAAATGGCACAGCTAGGTTTTAAACTCAATTCTACTAATTCCAAAACACATAGTGCTTGGCTACAAGATAGATGATCCATTAGAAAACAATCTAAACCACACTAAGCATTTGTGCAATTACCGTGGATGATTCATATATTGGTTACTAATATCAGATAATATTTTTTCTTACAAACTTAAATTATAATTTCATATATTCTAATACTTTCTAACATGTCTTAAGCCCTTGATATGCTCCAGGCATTATTCTAGAGCACTTGCACTTAATCATCACCATAAACCTATGAGGAATTTCCTTGCTCACCATCTAAATTTTAGAGAAAATGTTATCCTTAGCATTATCATATCAATGTTATCATAGCATTATTCCAACCATCAAAACTATCTGTTTCTTTGAACCCCCCTCCTTCACATACACACTACCATGATGTGTATATTCTTCCAAATAATTTATTAAATTTTGCTATTCATTGTCTCTATTCTTGAAGTCATGAAGCATGTAAAATGCACCACCATGTTATTATCCACATTTAAATAGTATTTTGTTCCTTGGAAATTATATGCATTAAGAAGAAACACTTCAGTCTATTGCCTGAACTTGCCATATTAAGCTTAAATAACTTAGCATATGATTCTCATGACTTGTGATTAACTCTATCATATTTTTAGCCTTATATTTGCTCATTACCTGAATAGCTATTTAATAAAAATTATCCTGAAATTATTCAATCACTATTTATCACCACAAAGCTATTTTCCTACAGAATCAACACAAATATATTTGACTATTCCTGAACTTAATATTGGACTTGTAACTTTGATGACTGAATCTATCAAAATCTTAAATGCATATTTGGATTTTTTTAATGAAAGAAGAACTATAAAATTTCTGGAATTTTAATAACTATTTTGTTATTAAAACTTTCCAAATTTTACATTTATATACATCATATTTGTACTCTAACTGCAGTATGGCATTTTATAATGGAAAGGATTTTAATATCAGTAAGCTCAAAGAAGTTTAGTAAAATTAAACAAATATAGATATTTTATCATCTTCGGTAAAATAGGAATAATGCATCTGGGTTGAAGGTTTGGAGCAGAATTAAAACACAATACACGTAAAAAGTTGTTGGCAAAGTAGGCAACCAGTAAATACCTTCTGTTATATTATGGATGAAACTGGTCAGACATTTCAGCCCTGCAGACTGGCATAAACAGTGACCTATATGACATTTTATATATATATATATATATATATATATATATATATATATATATATATATATATAGTTTCTGTTTCTCTGGAGAACCCTGACTAATACACTAATAAAAGTAAAAATACACTCTGATACTTGTGTGGTCATATGTTGACTAGAAGTTGGTAAACACATAAAACATATATTTTCTAAAGTGATTTTTACCCAAGGCACTAATGTTACAAGATAGGAAAAAATATTTTCTTCATTACAGTAAGCCAGTTAGGCCCCTGGAAGGATTACTGATGCTAGAAAACAAATCAAGACGCTGGGCACTTACCTAATCTATGTCCTGCTCTGTTCATCTGCTTCATCATTTTCTCTCTGCAATCCAACTTGTTTTGTCCCCCAAGCACACAGCAGTAAACAGGCTTGATTTCATTGTTCACGTGCTCCTTCAATCCAAATGGCCCATCCTGGGTTAGGTTCCAGTTTATATCCAGTGGGTTGCAAGATATATTGTCATATTCCCTGCTGCTACTGTTGTGGGATAGGTAGTGAAAGAGGTAGTTTTGAAGTGGGCAAACCCTGCAATCAATGGCCACTTACATTTCAGTGCACCCCTGAAAGCCCAGCCTCCATATGTCCATTACCTAAATGCATACATGTCTAAAACCTACGAGGTTGAGGTTTGACCCTTATGATCTTTCCATGGCATGTGCCTAGGTAAAGCACACCAGTAAATTTCATTTGGATTATCTGTCTGAATACTGCTGTTTAGAGCAACTAATACTCTATTGATGTTTTTTTCACCCTCTCTTTTTCTCTGACTTCAGTATCATCTACTGCTCTATGAAATACTTGCTTGTTCTCTCTTTTGAACAATTTTATCCACTACTGCAAATATGCATATGGAGTCATTTCTTGGCTTTGGAGATATGTTCTGTTGGTTATCACATTGTTTCTTCATGTCTGACTTTATACAAATAATCTGAGGTTACTAGGAACCATTGTATCTCAGAACTTTGCCCAATATGCTCATTTCTTTTTACCATGTAAGATGCAATTATGAAAAACCCATGTCTCAGCATTTTCAGAGTATCCTAGTTTCATTTTAACTCTAAGGTCTCCGAGGAAAGAATAAGTTTACTGCACCGAACTTGAAAGGGGGAATACTAGGTTAAATGGTTGAGAAAAAATTAAACCTGTAGCCTTTTTCATATGTTGGATCCAGTAGTAGACTTCCTTCGTTACCAGAAGATAATAGCCCAAGCTGAGTGAATCGAAAATTTGGTTTCCTGGGGACTGCTGTTTTTTCTTGATGGAACCCTGTATCTGGGTCAATCAAATATCTAATTTAAATGTTTTTATCATAAAGATATTATTCAGTGCTCTGACTCTGGCGTGCAGAGTGTGTCCAGCTCGGAGTGTATGCTTGTCTGATAACCCTTAGAGCTGACTCTGAAAAAGCCAAGAATGTGTGGAGCAGGCAGGGGAGGCTATTGGTGTTCCTGATCTCTAATCCACTAAGCTGCTATTAGGTTTTAGATCAGTTTCTTTAACACCACAAGCATCCCAACAGAATGCCAAGCATGGCCTCTACCACACACTACACTAACGGCAAAGCACAGAGTTAGAGACTGGTGGTGCATATTTATATGTCCAGGGACCAGAGATTATCAAATAATGAATCTGTCCCTTAATTAATAGTCAGTATAACCCTTTCATATTTCCAAGTTTATTTTTAATGCTATCTGTAATTGTATTTTAAAATGATGGCAGTAAATTTGAGTAGAACTAGAGATAAAATATTAGTATGTGTGGACTCCTGTATGCTTTCTGCATTTACCTATTACAAGGGTGGGATTCAGTGACTCCTTAGAAAGCAGCAAAAGATCTGCCTAGTACACAAATCACGACTTAAACATTCAGACCCAGAGGTGTGATGAGGCTTTTTATGTGTCAGGGTTTGCAGCACTACTAGTCTAGTTTGTTGACTCCTGTATATTCTTGTCGGTTTTCCCCTCATTTTTGATCTATAAGATCTATACTGATAGTATGTGAGCCTTGAAAAGACTTTGGTTTTATTGCAAATTTAGGATTGAAAATCAGATGTGATTTGGGAAATATATTTGGAGATAGACTATACTGTTTTTCTCAGGAAACATAAGTTTAGTAAGCTTCTTTGAACCATATGTTGTTATTTTTAAGAACTTATTTAGTACTTTCTAGTTCAGTTCATTCTTCTTATGCTATTAAGAAGAGTCTCCTTTGTTTTCAATTTTCTTGATTAGTGTTAATAATTGACATAGTCTTGGGCCATAATTTTAGCAACAATTGAATGCACAATATGATATAATTATTGAGATTGTTAGTGAAATAGATCGATTTTTATCAACTCTAAGCGTTTAGTTTTAAGTTCATAATGCTTTATTCAGGTTTTACAAGTTAGTACCAATTTAGAAATTATTTGCAAATCAATTTAATAAGGAAACCAAGTTCATATTTTAATGTACTTACTATAATTATAAAATAAAAGAAGTTGGCAAACCCATATGTCATCATAACAACATATTAGACATAGTTGCATAAAATATTGTTTCAGAGACATAATTTACTGTGAAAGATCAATGGTGAGAGCATGAAAGCTTGGCAAATATATGACTTTAATTAATAATCAATAATAATGATAACAACAATAATAAATTTTCCTTCACAGTTGTCATTCCCAAAGGTATGTAGAAGCCTAAGTAAAAATAAGAAAGAATAGATTCACTTTAGAGAAGGCAATACTCTTTGTCCATATATGCTTTCAAAGAAATAAAAGCAAATAAGATCATTTTATGTACAGGAATAGCATCATGTTTATATAGGAAAAATTTAAAACATCTCTACATACATCAATAATAATCTGTTCACATGTTAATCATATCAGGATAGTTAAAATGGCATAAATTAATGTTCAAGATAACTAAAAGTGAATTTACCTTTTGTGGTTCTATACAAAAGAAAAAGAACAGATACACTGTGGCATATTATTTTTACATTTGAAAAAACCAAGTTGATTTTTTAAAATGCTGAAAATTCTTTTTTGCTCTTTCTGCCTAACTATTCATTATTTCAATAAATTTGCTCTAATTCATAGAATCATATAAACTCTTAGTGAGTTGGAAGCAATGGATCTTTTGATTTGAAAGAGTTTACACTTTTATTAAATAATTCTTAATTATTCTGGAAGATTAAGATTCACAGACAACTCTAAAGATTTAAGTTAAATTAAATTTTAAATTAATTTATATTTGAAATTAAATATATTTGCTATCCTGCCACCTAAAAATACATCTGATAAATTATTTTTGTATATCCTTCCAGACTATATTCAAAGAACTTTTTCATTTTTTAACCAATAATGTAGGTACAGTACACATATTGTTTTATAATTTGTATTAGCATTATATTGGAAACATTTTATTAAAATATAATTCTATAAGATTCTGAAACACATATGGAAATTATATTTTGAATAGTATATTGTAATTCAATACAGTAGATTTTTCACTGTGTGACACTTTTATTACTGAATATATAAGATAGTGTTATTTTAGTCACTATTCTGAATTCCATATAAAAATCTAAATTAAAATAATTTTATTTGGTGTTTTTGGTAACTTTACACAGAATGTAAAATAGCAGTAAAATGTTTTTTACTAGTTAGTAAAATAAACACTAATTAGCATATTTCTTTTAGAAGTAATAGGTAAGAGAATGTTTCTTTGAATCTACCTGTTGGTTTTACCAATATTAAGGTCTTTTCTTTTTCTTAGACTCTATCACTATCAGAAATATTAGGAGAAAAACATAACCAAAAGTGTTTTTCTATGTGGTACTTGAGGATACGACTACTAAGAACTTTGAAACGTGTATTGAGCCTTTAACCGTTTAAGATTTGAATATTTGAGGTTAAAATGAAGAAATCCTAAATTTAAAAAAATAATGAAAATAATCTTAAGAAATGTGTTAATGAGTTCAAATGCAATGTTTCATTAATTACATATTCACTCATTTAATAAACAAATATTGCTAATATCCCTATAACATGCCAAACACGGAAATAAGCCTTTAAAAACAGATGGCTATGTTTTCTGTTGAGACAGAATCTGAGAGAGGCATACAGAAAGGAGAACTGAAATTTGTAACATTGTGAAAGGGGAGAACAGGGTCATTTAAACTAGATACAAGTAAGATTAAAGGAATCAGTCCTGGAGGAAGAAGCTCTGATGGTGGATTAGAGATATATGCTAGGCAAAAATGTGGAAAGGAAAGCATGTGTTAGGGAGAGAGCTTCAAGTGTGGAGGCCCAAACAACAAAGGATTTATTTATAGAACTCCAAGATGGTAGAAGGACCAAACGACTGAGTGTAAGATGATGGCTGTTTATTGTTGAAGTGGAGTTCCAAACGGGGCCAGATCACAGGAGGCCTTATAAACTGTGTAAAGGGTGTTGACTTTATCAGAGGGGCTCTAAAGGTCATTAGAGAGTCTGAAGGGAAGTGATATGGTCAGGTTTGCATGTTATAACAATGACATGGGATTCAAAATGGAGGGTAGATTGGAGTGAGACAAATTAAAGGAAGAAAGATTAGGTTGATTCAACAACCCAGTATATAAAAAGCAATAATTTGCAATGTTATAGTGGCATTAAAGGTAGAAATAACTAGATCAGTTTGCATGCTGGGGGAGGGTAGATAAGAAGGATTCCAGATGGCACCCAGGTGTTTTTATCTGATCTCCTACATAGATGGTGATGTCTTTTTTTTTTTTTTTTTTTTTGCGGTACGCGGGCCTCCCACTGTTGTGGCCTCTCCCGTTGCGGAGCACAGGCTCCGGACGCGCAGGCTCAGTGGCCATGGCTCACGGGCCCAGCTGCTCCGCGGCATGAACCCGTGTCCCCTGCATCGTCAGGTGGACTCTCAACCACTGCGCCACCAGGGAAGCCCGATGGTGATGTCTTTTATATAAAATTCTAAAAGGAGAAAGGACCAGAAAATTGCATAAAGTTTCAATAGTATATTCATGGCATCATATTGGACTGAAATAGCTATTTAATTGCAGCAAACTTTTGTCATATCAAAATATTGTTATTAACTTAATTATTTAATTGTTGGTAGAGTTAATTGTGTTTAATTTGTAACTCATTTTGATTTACAAATGATTTATTGACTAGCAGAGATGAAGCTGTGGAAGAGAGACTGCTCAATAGGAGTTGTGGCTGCAAAGGAATGCAGATTCCACCTCCACTCAGCCAGGCAGGTGCCACAGGGGATTCTGAAGGTGGGGTAGGGCAGAATAAATATGCTGGCCTTTCTCTTTGCCTGCCTTCTGCTCTGCTTTGGCAGAACTGTTAGGGAAGCCACAGGGCAAGAGGGCCTAGGTGATATAGCTCATTAACATAGATCAGTTTCCTAGGGCTCAGAGATCACAGAAAATAGAAATGGGAAAAGGGTCATAAGATGAAAACAAGCATACAAGCAAAGACGTATCTGCTTACACACCGAAAGGAAAAATTTTCCTTCTACTCTTCTAGGTTCTTTGCTGGTCTAGTAATTAAATTGACATAAGACAGATTAACAGGAGAAAAATAAATTTAATTTCATATATATGGGGGTCCCATAAAAATATGAAACCCAAAGATAGACAACTGGGGCTTATATGCCATCCTGAGCTAAGGAATGAGATTGGGGTCTGGGGCTTCAGAGAGCAAGAGGGCAATTCACAGGATGATAAAAAAAGCAGATGTTTGGTAATCAGATGTTTGCAAATAGATCTTTCAGATAAAAAGTTATCTCTGGTAATAGCTCTCTTTCTGGACCAGGCCCATAGCTAAATTCTTTTAGGCAGTTAGAAAGGTAAAATATTTTCTTGACTCTGCTGGGTCATAACTGCGTTCAGCTCAAAATAATCCACTTGCCAAAGTGGCATATTTTGGGGTGACATATTCTGCTCCCCTTCAATACCAGCCACATATTCATTTTTTAATAGTGTACTGAAAATGGTTTCAGTTACTAAGAGTAGAAAGCAATACTATGACTTAAGCAATTTATAGTTAAGCTGACAAGTAGCCACGCAAATATTTAAAATACACTAAGGATTAAAGAATGCTTAAAAAATATGTGCAGAGGTGCTAATGGGATGTGCAAAACATGTCAGAATGGGGATCAACACTCAACGCGATTTGCCTTGGGCATTACATAATCACAGGGAAAAAACACTGTACACTCCTAAAGACAGAGATTATTTAACCAATAGTATAAAATATGGCGGAGTCTCTACACCAATTTTCCCAGAGAAGCAGCGATGTGTTTAATGCATTTTTATTGCTACTAGCCACTATTTTTTCTCCTTATACTTAAAGTTGTCATTGTTAGGATAGAACCTATTTGCAATGCAATGTGCAAACAGAATATCACCTCTGCCTGTCTGAGCCTTGCCCTCTATTCAAAGTACTTAATTTTCTGACTCATCCATTTAGATGCTTTGTCAAGTGCAAATTCTTAAGTTCTACGTAGGGAGAAGGCTGAGGGGGAATGGTTTATTCCCTGCCAAGTGTTAAATAAATGATCACAAATGGATATTTTCTAATTAGTAATGTCCCATTTCTCACAAAATCATTGAGTAATAACTACCTAGTCTTAACATGTGTTCACAGTTGATAGATGCTGTAAGTTACAATCTAATGTGTATGATCCTCAGTGAGCTACTCATGCTGGCAAGACTGACTCATTAAATAAACATATAATCAGCATATAGAAAGTGTTTAGACAAAAATTATCTCTGATACCTTATTTTGAATTTCTGATACCTTCACTTCTAAGAATTTAGCATTGCAGGTGCAGAGCTGGAGTTATGAGGTTTAACCTGCAGAGCATAACAATATGTAATATGTGCTGATATGTAATACTTACTTCATTGCTACTTTGTGAAAACAAAATTTCCTAGCTGAGAATTTGCAGTAAATATTCAATTCAGTCTTAGAACAACAACAGATATCTTACATGTGAACAGTGTCTTATGATTAATAAAAGGCTATACCAGGTACTTTATCATTTAGTCTTCACAGCTCTAAGAAACAGTTATCTTAATTCTGTTTTCAGGATGAGAATAATGACGTTAAGTGACTTGTCCCAAATCACACAGGCTTCAACTTCCAAGGTTATTTTCTTGCAACTACCCCAGCTACCCTAATTCATGTCCTTACATCATGAGTGAACTAATAATAAAATTGATACTGATAGAAATAAGGAACTGAAATAAAAGTAGTTTCAAAATATGTTTTGTCTGTGGTTAGAATTCACAGCTCTCTGTTATATTGGAAAGCATACTTGGAGTTAGAAAAAACCTGAGTTCAAATCACAGATCTGCCACTTAGTGGATGGTGGACATTGAGGAACTCTGTTAACCTTTGTCAGTCAGGTTTTCTCATCTCAGTGACAAAAATCATAATATCTATCTGCCAGAGTTATTTTGAGGATAAAGTGAAATAATACATGAACGTGCCTAAAGTGAAATCCGCTCAATATTTAGTACATCTCTTTGATGTCCTTTTTCACTGTAAATGTTCATAAAATTGTCTACTGGCAGGCTTTATGAATTATCGAATTAGCCTAATTAGGGACAAGGATAGTTAACAAAATTGATCCCAGAGACTGATGGTTTTTCTATACCTTGGAGCCATTTCCACCTTTTCTGTAATATGGAACAAGCAGTTCCAAGGACAGTACATTCCAAATTATCTTTCTGGTATTTGAAAACATCAGGAAATGTTACCACCTAAGCTGTAGGATTTTCTGAAGCTGTAGGAAAGAAACTAACATGGCCATGATCCCTAACATGGCTAAAATAACAGTCTCCACTCAAACTCCACGTAGGAAGAATGTAAAGTGATGTTGTGATATTAATGCTTCAGTAGCAATAACTGCATAAGTTGATTTTATTACAATGGACTGATATTTTAATCAGTCTTGTAGTAGAACAAGGTAGACAGAGATGCTGATTACGCTAACTATCAAAAACCATTACGTTGCAAGCAAGGAGATGGTGAGGAGAAGAATTTGCATTACCTTTTCTTTTTGATTTTATTCATTTCTTATTTTCCTCCATATTTGCATTGGGATCAATATTCGCTGAGCTTGTAATGAAATTAGAAGAATCATTAGCTATTAGGAGAATTAGCTTGGTTTGCAAGAAAAGAATAGAAAACTAATGATCTGACTTGTCACCAAACATCTATAACTCCTCTGAATTCTTTATATAATATAAAATCTAAAATGTAAGTAAGAAATAATTAAGGCATATACACATATATTTTATCATTTCAGCAAATATTTTTGAAGCCCCTTAATATGTGTATAGCAGTGAGCATTGGTTGTCACTTCTCTGCATCATAATATCTCTGCGTTTGATAACAAAATGTAGAAAAAGGGACTTCGAGCTTGACTTGACTTGATATATGTGTGTTATTTAGGCTGAGGTCTAGTCATCTATGTATGATTGAATCCAAAGTAATCAAACTGAGACATCACTTATTGGGCACCAGTGATTAGAAATGTTGTTCTAGCCACTGTGGAGGATACAATATGTGCTGAGAGAGACAAACAGAAAGAGAGAAACCAAGTAACTTAAGGTAAAGAAGAGGAATGTCCCTAGGCTAAAAATGTTCAGTGAAGAAAAAGAGCTTGTCTATGAGAGGGCAAATAAGGAACTCGTTTTGGAGGCTGTAGGAGTTGCACAGCGTCTACTAATACATTCATGAGAAGAATGACCACACCCCCCAGTTTGCTGGGACAGATCCATCACAATTACTACTAACACCCTCTTTCATTTTCAAAACTATCCTTTCTTACACCAAAATTTTTATTATAACTTGAGCTGTAGAGAAGTTTTGAAATGTGTTTCTTTTCAGTGTTTAAAGGACTGCTGTCTTTTCTGAACAACAACAAAAAAGATTTTTTATTTTGGGGCCAATATTATTAAGATTTTTATAATAACTAAACATTTTAAAGTAAAATCAATCATGGAAAGTATTAGCAATTTTATTGCCTTTTGCTGCATATATGAATTTTAAAATATTTTCTTCCTTTCTCACAATCAAGATAAACAGAAAAATCAGTTTTCAAGATAAAAGGCTTCAAAAGAAATTTTAGAAATATGTCTGAAGAATGCAGTGATAGACTGGAACCAGTAGACAACTTTCTTTGTTGGGGCATATTTAATATGCACTAATATATACTTCTTGTTACTTTACTCTTAAACATTAAATTGCATCAGATTACTTGAGCTGCTTGTTAATACCCAAATTCTGAAACACACTTCTAGAAATTTTGAATGCAGTCGTAATGCTATACAAGCAGTGTTTTCTTTTTTCTCAAGTAATAGGTCCAAAATATTCTACTGCCTTAGACCGTGTCTTTCTAGAAAGAGATTCTGAGCTGAGGATTTGAATGCAAGTGATTTATTAAACATATGCTTCCAGGAGAAACCACTGGGAAGTGGGGGGAGTGGGGAAGCAGGGCAGGGAAGGGCACCCCCAAGTAAAGATGGAACTTCAAGACAAGTCTCAGACCCAGCATAATCCACAGGGGAATTCTGGAGTACACCAGAGAGTTTTCCCAGCAAAGGACCTGGACTTCATTGGCTGTGAATCAGTAGGAATATGGGGGAGGAGGGAGAATGAAAATGTGTATAAACTTTTCTGCATTTCCAGTTCATCCAACTGGCAGGGCACTTTCAGTGCCCAAGAGTGATACTTTGAAGACATTTCCAGGTGATGCATTTTAGCAGCAAAACAAGCAGAAGCTGAGAGGTGGGGCACAGTGCCAGTAAAGGGATGTGAAGTTTTCTAGGTGGCACATCAAGAATGTCCACTGCAGCTGTTTATCTCCCAAACTCTTTTCATGGTCAAACTAATGTGAGAAAGCTTACATGCTATACCTCCTTCTAGATTGATGATGCATGATAGCATATTATATTTCTTAAGTAGCAATGCAATAAAGAAACTTTTTGTTTCCTTTTCCAATCCAGTATTTCCCAAATGAATTTGACTGATTTATCATATAACTACCATATGAAAGTTGGTAATTTCTAAAATAAAACCATAAGAATTCTGAGTTAAAGAGGGAAATTTTACTAAATCATAGCTTTTTGGTCCAGTGGCATCTAGTAGCAGCCTCTGAAGTGGACTAGCTACCCACTAAAATACTTATTAAGGCATGTATATACACAAACACACTTATATCAACGGTAAGGGATGACTGTCAACATATTGTATTAAACTGTGAGGGATTTCCTCCAACTAAAGACCCTGAGGGAATGGGATTGAAAAATAAAATTGTTAGTTTATATGGTTTTTGCCTGCAATTTGTTAGCAGAGATATTCTGCCTTTTGGCTCCTACATTCAAGATCTATACCAGTAGTAAAAGTAATTGACTGTTTCTCTTCTGGGGGTGTGCCACTTATTGAAGCAAAGTGTAAACCTTAACCTTAACCCTTCCCCATCTCATCCTTCAGTATAAATTTGCTTTTCATGTTTAGTCAAAATCTGCAACACTGAGGGGAAAACCTGGACAGGAAGACAGAATAGTTGATGGTGACGCATTACATCCTGGGAGTGTAATAATACTTAAATCTACTACTTATTTTCATCTATGTGGTATGCCCAGTGTTAGGAACTTTACATGTGTCTTTTCATATAATTACACAACCAACACAATCATCCTGGGAAGTGAGTGATTAGAAAACAGATTTAACAAGGTTAGGAAACTTTCCCAAAGCCATAAAACTAGAAAGTGATAGGGTGGTGATTCAAAAGTAGGCCTTTCTATATTCTCACTAGACCATGCTAATTGTAGTTAAGGCAGTCAGGATTAGCTTTGTCACTAATGCATAATAAAGATTTTGGTAATGCAAGTGGCCTGCTTATTTAGAGAAACATAAAGCTAGAGGGAAGAGAGCAAGATAAGTCTGAAAGACCTGCCTTCAATAAGAGTATTTTAAACAAAGTAATTTCATTTTAAAATCTAGAGTCTCATTTTGTTTTTTCAGTTAGCCATCTGAAGGAGCAGGAAATTAAGAGATAACAAAGTCAATAGTATTCATATACATTGTTTGTTGGCAAACGCAGGTTTTGGGTATAGCTCTCACCTTTCAAGGAGAGTTGTACAAACAAACATGGCACCATGAATTCATGTTGTAGAACATCAGTAAAAGAATATCTTCCTGAAGACTCATAAATCCCTGAAAATGATTTCCTGTAAGAACTAGAAGGAAATTTTAAAACCCTGTTTGGTATCTTTAATAGGAAATAAGAAAGAATGGCTTCTATGATAAAGAAACAAATCACATGGAAGGAATAGGTAAAGATATAAAGCCCACAGCATTTTGTGAAAAGAGAGATTGTAACATAGAAATGTTTGCAGGGAAGCTAAAAATGCAAGAGCAGAATTGACACTGTCAAATGGTACCAGTGTTGTAGAAGAAAATAACTGAGTCACTCTTCCAAAGTCATTTTTCCAGAATATTCAGAGGAAAACAAGATTAAAACAATGACAGAGAAAATGACACATAAGGATTCCGAAAGCAAAGGTTTAATGTAAGAGTTGTTTGTTTCCCTGGAGATAATACCAGAATAATTACAGAAGCAGGAATATAAAACTGATTTATTCCTGACCCATTACAGAACTCAGGATACAGATAAAAATAACAATGTTGCTACAAGAAAAACACACAAACACACATAAAGAGATCTACATCTAGAAAAATACTTGAAACATTTTCAATTTTAATGATAAAGAAATTCTTATATACATTGAAGTAGAAAATTCTGCTTTTCTCCAGAATACAAGTCATACTGAATTTAATCTTCTCTTTTACAACTTAATATCAAATTGGATATAAAAAGTTTATAGAGCTTTAACAGAGAAAAGTTTTCAATTCAATACATTTTATATCCAGCTGAGATATATTTAAAATGTGAATGCAATAATAAAAATTTTCACTTAATACTTAGGTTCAGACAGAATGCCGTTTTCACTTCTTAAAAATGTTATTTAGAATCATATTCCCATTGACTATGGAAACTCAAAATAATAACTCAAGACTTTGGAAGTTTACAGAGAAAAGCTGAGTAGAGTTTTCACACATAACAAACAGATCACCAACCCACATTATGATATTTGGGAAAATAACCATTTTACCAAGCCATGTCTATTTATACTGACCATTTGATTCAACCTGTAAGAAAACTGAGTAGTTGCCTCCTCCATTCATGGATGAAACTTTAAAGTAGAAATCCAATGAATTATTATCACTTATGATGGGCATAAACTGGACTATTGTTGAACCCCCCCCCCAAATTCTTTAGGAATAAACTCTCCTACAGATAGTTTTCCACCATTCAGAAATCCAAATAAATGTGATTACAATTATGCTTAAGCATTGGGAATTATTAAGCGCACACACAACTGTTTCTAAGGCATACGAAAAGAAACACATTAATTGTTAACGCTTTTGTCTTTGAGTGGTGGGAATATGTGTAACATTTTCACTCTTTTTTTTCAAATTTTCTGTAATGATTAGGTTTAATCTAAATTACAAATAAATCTCACATTAAAACAAAAAGCAAACAACTACAAAAAACTTACTTTCCAAAAATCCAAAATTTAAAAAAAAAGCAGTTTTGGATATTTGGATTTATGGTTATTGTCATAAGTAATTTGGTAAAGTTGGTTTTCCTTTTCGCAGTTTTCATCCAGTGAAGTAGGTGTGCTTCTCTGGGCAGGGAAGATTCTAAAGATGTCCTTCCAAGATTCTCAACTCCTGCTCATGCAATCAAACACTAGTCTAGGTACTGCTGTGAAGGGACTTTGAAAATGTAAGTAAGGTTACAACCAGTTGACTTTAAGATAGGGAGATTTTCCTGGATTATCTGGGTGGGCACAATGTACCCACATGAGTCCTTCAAGAATAGAAGACTATGGGGCTTCCCTGGTGGCACAGTGGTTGAGAGGGTTCGTGGCCCGGTCTGGGAGGATCCCGCATGCCGCGGAGCGGCTGTGCCTGTGGGCCATGGCCGCTGAGCCATGCATGTCCGGAGCCTGTGCTCCGCAACGGGAGAGGCCACAACAGTGAGAGGCCCGCGTGCCGCAAAAAAAAAAAAAAAAAAAGAAAAAAAACGGTAAAAAAAAAGAATAGAAGACTGTGGCAGAAGAGGAAGGCAGAGACTTATTTAAAGCAGGAAGAAGCAGAAGAAATAAGATTAGGATTCTCTACATCTTTGCTGGCTTTTAAGATGGAGGAGGCCATAAGCCAAAGAATGCGGGCAGCCTCTCTACAACATGAGAACAACCACTGGCCTATGTCCAGTAAGGAAAAAGGGACTTCAGTACTACAGCTGCACAGACTGATTTCTGCAAAACATTCTGCTTGAACATGGAAGCAGATTCACCCATAGAGCATCCAAATAAATAAAACAGCCTGTTTGATACCTTGACTGTGCCACTGCAAGCTCTTACAGTCACACTCAATCATACTATATTCAAACTTTCGGACTACAGAACTGTGAATAATAAAATGGGTGCTTTTTTAAAAATATACTTTTTTTTCTTAGAGCAGTTTCAGGTTCAAAGCAAAATGGAGTGGAAGGTATCCCCTGCTCCACAAATGCATAGCTTCCCCCATTATCAACATCTTCCACTAGAGTGGTACATTTGTTATGATTGATGAGCCTGTACTGACACATCATAATCACCCAAAGTCTAAAGTTTACGTGAGGATTCACTCTTGGTGTTGTAACTTCTGTGGATTTGGACAAATTTATAATGACATCTATCTACCATTATAGTACATTACACAATAGTAATGTGTAATGTTAAAACTGCCCTAAAACTCCTCTATAATCTACTTATTCGTCCCTCAACTCCCTAACCCCTGGCAATGGGTCTTTTTTTTTTTTTTAAGTTGTGAGAATTTGTTGTAGCGGCAATAGAAAATTAATACAAGGTCCCAATCTCTACTTGAAAGCTCTGTAGTAGCTTATAGTCTTTTACTTGATTCAGTCCTTCTATTTTTAGTTTATGGGTGCTTCTTCATGGGACTTGCTAAAGAATTTAAGGTTAAGCTGATAAACTAACTTAAATTAAGGCAAAATATATTTAAATAAGGGTGTTTGTACCCTGACCTAAAATGGTGACTTTTGCAGGGAAATTCAGGTATATTATTCACTTGGCAAACATTTTACACAAGCAACTCTTTTATTATCTCTTATGTACTAACACATATGCACTACCATGCATTTGCTTGAAGAGCCAACACTGATTGTCATAGTTGTTCTACTTGGACCAGGATGACATGGTGTTTTTATATCTGAAATTGTCTAATTCTCTGGAAAGTGAAATTTTAACTGTTGTGAGATGATCAATATGTATTACAGATATACATGTTTATTGAAAACCTTATTAACAGGGATTCCCATTGCCAAATATCTTTGTTTCCTAAAACTCACTTCTAGGTTACTTTAAAAAATCACTTCACCAGTATATTTGGAATGTGGTTTTACATATAGAGATTTATGTATTGTGAAAATAGAAGTATGGCTAGAAAAAGTTAAAGATACAATAAATGGGTCCCATAGGAAAATGCTTACAGTCTTGGATTTATGGACATTATATTTTCTGGTCTTTCAAACTAATTCACTGATTAGTGCTGCCACTTGCATTCTTTTAATCTGTTAAAATGCAGCTGCCCATAAAAACAGTGACTAGATTCAGATTAACATAATTATCCAATTCATTTAGCATCTGTTCAGAAGGTTAGCCTACAATATTAAAATTCGACAAAATTATCACTAATTTCACAAGGATTTTCACAAATTCTCAATTTGCGTATGTACATTTTGGGTGTGTGGTTAACTAGACCAAACCTGTTCCAGGCTTCTACTTCGAAGTCCATATTTTCAATTAATAATGTGATTCTAAGTGCATCATTGAGTTGAGTTTTTAATATAAACTCCAATAATTCAGACAAACTTTTACTTAGTTCCCCAAACCACTTGAAAACTTTAAGCCAGCTAAATGGTTAGGGAATCTTTTCAGTGGTTGCCTCTACTGATACATAATGTTATCACTTTCCTGAGGAAGAGATGGAGCCTCATAGAGAACCCAAACACTGTGATCCTTAACTGATTCTGTCCCCCTACCTCCCTAGGTCTGTCCCCAGTCCTGAGTCTGATTTGAAGATCTGAGTGGCACAAGCTAATTTTAAAGGATCGACATTACTACACATCAAAACAGTAAGTACTGTAAGACTACCTTGAATCAGTTATGCAGCGATGAAGGTGAAGTATATGTAATTCAAATTTTAACTAGATTTGAAGAGGCAATGAGCAGGTATTGGTCAAGAGGGGCAATACAGCATCTCTCCTGTGGAAGAAAGAACTGGAGATAAATATTTTCCAGTGCCAAGGAGGGACAGTGAGCAGATTTTCAGTTATAAGATATGGTGGTAGGTGGAAGATAACTGAAATCTTGAGATGTGTGTTCATCACACCTTATTGCTTCTGCCTCATTTCCTGCTTGACCATGAAGAATAAGGATCCAGATAACCCCAAAACTATGTCATGGTTGTCAGAAGCCTACTCATTTACAAAAATGGACAACGTCCTTTTAAAAAATATTATGTTTTATGGCTAAAATTAAAGGAAAACACTGTACTGAGGATAAACCTATCAGTATTAAAAATGTATGTGGCTCTCGCATATGGCAATACTAGGTGAAAACAAAACAAGCAGAGAGTCAAGATGAGGAAATTATGCCATTAGGCGTATTTTCTAGGTACTCTGACAATTGTGCACTTAATGAAACTTTTCTGACTTCTGATTTACATTCTTTATAAGAGAGTCAACACCTTCAGAAACTGTCTGTTAAAATAGATAAAAATAACTCTGCAGTTTTATCATCACTTCCTGGATCTGATTTGTAATTCTCATGACAGCTGTTTCTTTTTTGTTGCTTCCTGACAATAGTGCTTGTCAGAGCCTTGAATACTTAAGTTCTAAATCAAGAAACTTAAAGATAAATTGTCCTTCTGGATACTGTGCTGAGTTAACATGAAATGACTACATAACTTAAGTGTTTGTTGCACTGTGTTTGGTCACCAGATACAATTGAGGATACTTTCAGTGTTGCCAACGTTATATTAAAAAATAAATTATTCTTTTTCTAAGGTATGTGTAACCCAGCTCTTTTCAATTATGTAATGAACTGCTTCCCTTAAGGTTACTTGACTTGTCCAAATATTAATCTTTTCTCTCACAGAACGCTATAATGCTCCTAATGATAGTCTTTCCAGTCAGGTCTTGCTCAAGCTCTGTAGACTGAGTGTGGAATTCATTAATGAGTTGCTCTTCATTGTGTAGATTGCCTTTATACTCCTAAGAAGGTGGCATTATTATTACGTTTTTCATTTAAAGGCGATTGAGTATGTAAGGCTCATTGCTGAATTATACATAGCAGTACGTAAAAGGAACTTAAAATGGCTTTCTCAAATTAATATAAAGTTCCACTGAAACGATGTCTATGTAATGGCAAAAAAAAAAAACCAGATTAAATGATTTCATGAAATGTTTTCTGTTCTTTGACTAAAAATCACCTAGTTTGATTTATTTCTGCTGCTTTTTTTAAACTAATATATGTGAAGGACTATAATTATGCTTATGTGTTTCAATTAAATCTTTTATTTTGAGATAACTATAGATACACATGCAATTGTAAGAAATAATACAGTAAAATCCATGTATTCTTTATCCAGTTTCCCCCATAGTAACATCTTGCAAAACTATTGTACAACATTCCAACCAGGATATTGACTTTGATACAGTCAAGATTAAGAAGCGTTTCTATCTCAAGGATCCATTGGTTGCCTTTTTATAACCACACCTATTTCTCTCCCACCTCACCCCCTTCTTACCCCCTAGCAACCACTAATTCATTCTCCATTTCTATATTTTTGTCATTTCAAGAACGTTATATATATGCAGTCATATATAAATGTAATCTTTTGGAATTGACATTTTTCATTCAGCATAATTTCCTGGTGATTCGCCACATTGTTGTGTGTATTAGTAGTTCATCCTTTTTATTGCTGCTTAGTATTCCATGTTATGGCTGTACAACAGTTTGTTTAACTATTCACCCATTAAGGGCGTCAGGGCTGTTTCTACTTTTGAGCGATACAAATAAATAACGAGTAAAGATGTTGTAAACATGCATGTCCATGTATCTGTGTGACCAAAAGCCTTCATTTCTCTTAGGTAAATTCCTAGAAGTGCAGTAGCTGGGTTTTATGATAGTTGAATGTTTTATTTCTAAGAAAACTACCAAAATGTTTTTCGCGGTGACTGTACCATTTTATACTCTCAGCAGCACTGTATGAGTGATCCAGTTTATCTGCATTCTTGTCAGGTTTTGGTATTGCCGCTGTTTTTACACTGGCCATAACACAGGCTGATAGGTTGGTAGTGGTATGTCATTGTGGTTGTAATTTGCGTTTTATAATGGCTAATGATATTGAACATGTTTTCATGGGCTGATTTTCCATCTGTATATCTCTTTTGGTTTCTTTATGTCTTTTGCCCATGATCTAGTTGGATCGTTTGCTCCTTTCACTGTTGAGTTTTGAGAGGACAGCCTGAGTTCTAAAATTTAAATCTAAATATAAATTTTAGAGCCACTTTCAGCTTGTGGTTAGAAAAATCAAATATGTGAGGTAAACACAAGCAAATCAAAAATATCAAGACTGACAAAATCACTTAATGCAAAAAGAATAACTCTAGTCCAGGGGTCACATCATTTGGGAAGTGCAGTTTGCCATGATCAAATGCTATAAATGACTTTAAGTAGATATACATGAATTGGAAATCATTACCTGAATTATGAAGTAATTGGGACAACTTTATAAAACTTCTGATCCAGGTGAAAAAGGGAATACATACACACTACAGA
This sequence comes from Grampus griseus, assembly GCF_964374135.1. Classification (NCBI taxonomy): domain Eukaryota; kingdom Metazoa; phylum Chordata; class Mammalia; order Artiodactyla; family Delphinidae; genus Grampus; species Grampus griseus. The sequence goes on from NC_139007.1 coordinate 44,278,248, forward strand.
AAATTTAGAAACACAAAGAAGGATAAAGAAAACAAAAAGTTACCAGTATTTCTACCACACGAAGATAACTACTATGCAATCAGTTTATTTATTCCAGATTTTACACCCAAATTATACGTATGTAAGTTGGAATCATACTCTATACACAATTTTGTATAATAAGTTCCATATTTTAACTTATGTTACTCTCTATGCCCTTAAATATTTTTCAAACATAAATTTAATGGCAATAATTTATTTAATCATTCACCTATTTTTGGACCTATTTTGGACATTTGGGATTTTGATGAATAAACCACATTTGGTCTTTATGTCAACTTTCACATTAAATCTCCAATTGATCTACAGTTGTTTTATTTTTGTATGGCATAAAGTAAGAATCAAAATTTACTTTTTTTTCATATGATTTTCAATTGACCATCCTTTCACTACTGTACTGCCTTAATTCAGGTGAACATAAAGATGTGGGTCTATTTCTAGACGTTATAACATTCCATTTATTTGTCTACCTTTGTGCCAATGTTACATTGCTCTTATTACTGTAGCATTACAATCAGTCTTAATACTCAGTAGTTTAAATTCTCCAACTTTGTCTTCTTTAAGATTGATTCATCTACAAATTTTAGAATCAGCTGGTCAATTTCTACAAAACCCTGAAATTTTTGACCTGGATTTCATTAAATTTGTAGATCGATTTGAGAAGACTGACTTATTTACAACTTGAGTTTTCAAATAACTAATATAGTATGATATATCCATTTATTTAGGTATTTGTTAATTGTTCTCCATAATATTTGAAGAATTTTACCAAGTGCTTCTTCTACATTTATTGAGATGATCATTAAATTGCTCTCCCTTTTGCAGTCAATATGACACAACATATAGACTGATTTTCAAATGCTGAGCCCACCTTGAATTCCTATAATCAACAATGTTTGTGATATGTTGATATAATCATTATTAGTTATCACTGGAACTAATTTGCTAATATTTTGATTATAATTTATTACCTTCATGTTCATGAGAGAAGATGGACTATAGCTTTGTCAAGTTTTGGTATCAGTATTATTCTGACCTCATGAAACAAATTGTGAAATATCCCTTCTTTCTCCGTTTTTCAAAAGAGTTTGTATAGGATCTATAATATTAGTGTTATCTCTTTCTTAACTTTTTGTTTGAAGGATTTTTTCTTTGTTAGAAGAATTTTAATAACAAATTCAATTTATTAGAGATACGGGAGCATGCAAATATTTTTTCTTTTACCAGTTTTGATATATTGTATTTCTAAGGAATTTGTCTGTTTTCCCTGTATTGCTGAAGTAATGCCTTTTCTGTCTGTAGTGTTGCTGGTAGTGTGCCTCTCTCTCTCTCTCTCTGTTATTCTTATTTAGTCTTAAATTTTTGCCTTTAGATTTTCTTTATTGTATACTTCTATTTCATTTTCTCCTGGCATTACCATTATTATTCCAGTTTATTTGGGTTAGTTTTACTGTAGTTTCTTGAGAAACAAGGTTGGATATTGATTTTTAACCTTCCTGATTAAATATGTCTTTAAAACTATATTTCTCTCTAAGCCCTGTTTTAGCTACATTCCATCCATTCTGATATGTTCCTTATTATTATCATTAAGTTTAAAATATTTTCTAATTCTTATTCTGATTTCTTTTTGTTCAATAGATTTTCTAAAAATATATAATATTCCAGCAGGTTGGACTTCTTAATGAATTTTTAACTGATGTTCAAATTAACTCTGTTGTGGTCAGAGAGTACTAAAACATTTTAATTTTGAAATTTGTCGAGACTTGTATCCTCATCTAGTATATAGTTAATGTTGTTAAAGAGTTCTGTGAATCCTTAAAAAGGGTGTGAATTCTGTCATTGTTGGGTGCAGTGTTCTAGTTATATTTTTATAAATTGCTTTACAGGTAATATATTTATTTTCAAACAGAACTCCAAAGGGCAATATTTCATGAAAAAAAATCTATATCCTTTTCCTTTAACTATGTGAAATTGAATGATGAAAGGATTTATCCATCATCCTTAATTTAATGTGAGAATATCATTGACTCCATTTCTTAGAAGAAATTCCTCCCTTTATATCCTAAAGATGTCTTTCCAACAATTTAATTCAGATCTTTGCATCATTTGATAAGGTAGTGTTAAATCTGAGAAAATAGTGTTATAGGTTGGACTCCATTTAGAAAATGCTATTTTGAGAATAAACCCAAAAGTGTCATTCTTTAAAAAAGAGAGAGAGAAAGAAAAAGAAAGCTAAAAAAAAAAATTATAAAGAGAAATCTTTCTTCCATCTCATTGTCACTCTTGATAGTGCAATCTAGATTGAGGTGCAGAGTTGAAAGAGAAATAATCCATATTTACCCTTTGTTCGTGCAATTGCACAGAAAAGTGGAAATAAAGATGTCATCATCTCTTTGCAAGAACATGACCTTGCTCCTTCTCTACTTGATTGCTAACTAAATTCTAAAAGCACATTGGTAGCGATCTGAGAGCTTGCCATTATCTTCTGTTAAATGTTCTGCATGTCATAGTGCAATTCACAAGGCTCATGTGATCACTCTCACCTGATAATTCTGAATGTGTTAAGCCTGTTTATGCCACCATTTTCTGAGCTTCTCTTCTTTTTCATAATTCATTTTCCTTTTTGCCACAATTCTCCCTCACACATCTGACACTTTTCCTTCTCTTTGTTACTCAGTGAAATGGAGCATGCTTATGCTTCCCTATGGAAGGTGCTCCCCCTGCCCCCAACCCTGACACAGTCAATTGTAATCTATTGCTACATTATATGAATTCCATTATTTTTCCACTCTGTTAACTTCAAGTGCCTTAAGCTGAGTTTTTGTACCATGGGACCAAAAGAACTAGAGTTTGTGAAAGTGAACTTATCATCAAAGTTATATATCTGTAATTTAATAGATTGTTTATTCATTCAGGTGTCTGTAAGATTTCCCAGGGAATTTCACAAGTTATGTCATTTTAATAAAACCCATCATATCTAATGTTCAAGGGACAATAAACTAGTTTCTATTTAGAACAATCAGCAATGACAAACACTGGAAAGATAAGACATTCTAAAATGAGTAAGAATTCAATGAAGTTTTTTAAGACATCACTTTCTAACTTGCCTCATTTGCATCTCTTTGGACTCTTTCACATTACTGTATTTACCCGAGTTTTAACAGTGCTTCATGTTCCTGAAATTGAAGACATTTTAAATTTATTTTGGTATGAAGTCCAATAGCAGGCCTTATCATTTAAGATAATAGTTAACTAAAACCCTGGTGTAAACCGTAAAATCAAGCTCTAAAACTACATTTTCTTTCCCAAAAAACAAAGAGAGATCATGGGAACTTATAGAATATTGTAGGAAAGTTTCATAAGTTCATTCCCTTCTGGGGTCTTAATCATATATCCCAAATACTATCCATAGGATGGCTTCACAGATCATCATGATTCACAGTCTGAAGGTTCACTATTTGGGATCTCCCTATTAAGTGCATTGGCTTTTAAAAATCAGCCATGACAACTGCTATTTTCTCCAGTGTTAAAAGATGAATGCTACTTTACTTAAGTAAAGACCAAATATTTAATCCCTTCACCCCTTAAAAATGACTGTGTCTGTTATAAAAAGGCATAGAGAAAATTCAAATCATAGTTACACTAGAACATGGAGAGAGTTTAATCCCATTTATATGACAGTACTAACTTAACTGCAAGGTCAGGTACTATCTTTAAAATCTGTTTTGATAATACTCACCACTGCTTTTCTGCCTATTACCAATATTGTAGCCAAAGTATTTACGATCCTTCAAAAGAAGGGCTTCTATTCCCTTTCCTTTTTCTTTTTCCCTGTCTTCTCTTCCTTTTCTGTTTCCCTTTCTCTTTTTAGAAAGAGATTTAGATTTAAACTTTTAGGTTGTTTATCATAGCTGACAGTAAGTTAGTCTGGTGATTAACTGGCAGAGAGAAAAATTTTAGGCATAATAAACCATTTTCCTATACTCATTTCCTTTGTAGATTAGTTTTTGCTGTCAGTCTATTTGTGCATGACGATAGAGCAGAATGTAAAGGAGCACGAGACTGGATGAACTGGCTTTGATCCATCTCTGATATTATTTAGTTGAGTAACATTATCTGTCTATGAAGCTCCTTGTCTTCCAAAATGGGGACAATTCCTACCTCACTGGGTTGGTGTAAACATTGAAAAAATATTGTATGCAAAATTTAAAAAGACAGTTATTACTATCATATTTTATAAGTGGTTAAAACTAAGGTTAGAGCAGCAGTAGAAGAAAGAGAACCAATTCAATGTTATTCATTAATTTGTTAACATCCAAATTAATAAGAATTTTTTACAGATTAGTGATTATAAGTTTAATACTACTAATTGTATATATATGCGTGTGTGTATAAATATCTTAATTATATATAGTTGATTGTACCATATTCACTTAAATTGCTAATCGTTTCTGAAAGGAGAAAGATACCTCCAAAATCAAAATTTCTGTAATGTGGCAATTTACCTTGAGCCTTGTTTTCTCCAGTGCTGTAGTCTATTTTGGTAAGTGCACAAAGATGACTAAAGTGAATGTGTGACAAATCTTATGTGAAAGTAGGGCAGGCTATTCTCGACTGAGAGTAAGGCAGGCTGCATTGCCTACAGGTTAGAACATATGATGCCGCATCAGATTGCCACAGCTTCATCACTTACTAGCTGTGTGAATTTGACAAGCTATTTAAACATTATGAGTCTCAGGTTCTGCATCTGTAGGATGGGGACAAAAATAATATCTATCTCTTAGAGTTGTTATGAAGATAAGATGAGTTAATAAATGTGCAGCACTTAGAACAGTTTCTATCAAACAGTAAATACTCAATACATTTTAATTATTACCATTCTCAGATTTTTCAGCCTTGGTTTTCACTGATGCTTTAGAATATATGACTCTTTTACTCTATTCTCTACCAACCTGTCTCTTTCCTCTCCAAGGCTCTTATTGTCCGCTCATCTTCCTGTTTCCACCTTTTCCTTGGCTGAAAACAGATGAAATCTTGATTGTACTAGCTGAAAAGCAGGACTCCCTTACCTCACCAGGCCACAAGTGGGAGCTGAACTGTTTAGGTATGAATGATGGAATTGAATGGATATGAGCAAACTTCATGTCTCATTGTTATTTGTGGTGTCAGATATGTTTGTAGACTCCTTCCATTTGAAATGTCCTCTTAGGTTAAATTAAAGGTTGAAAATGATACGGTCCTCTGCCTCAAGCACATTATAAATATTGTAACTTCTGAGGAAGCTTCTCTGGGTGTTGTATAACTGCCTAGGTGTTTTGGACAGCCATAGTTTGCAAGGCATACAGTGACTGTTTTAATAACACCCATCCCTGCCTTACGGATACTTCCAATATCCCCTACCCTTTCATACATTGTTTTTCCTCAAGCATATGTTACATTCTAAGCTATTATATATTTTGCTTGTTTATTTAATTTTTAAAATTTCCATCTCTACCCACTGAAATGTAATCTTCATGAGAACAGTGATTTATGTCTGTTTTCTTCACTAATATATTCCCAGAGCCTCAGAAAGGCATCTGGCACATAACAGGTATATCAGGTTAACAATGCCTCTAATTGACAAAAGTCAGTTTATTTTTTACAAGAACTTTACACTTTCTTTGCTTCATCTCGTATAAGAGTATTATTCATTCATTCACTTACCATTACTCAATCTTTCCTAATGGGTGTGTAATTGATACCTCAAATTCATGCCCAAAACTGAACTCTTAATTTTCCCTGTGAAATTTTACTCCATTCACATCTTTCCAATCTGAGTAAAATTCAAGCTATTCTTCCAGTTGCTTAGATCAAAAAAATCTAGGGTCATTTTTGACTTTTTTTTTCTCATACTATATATCCCTTCCAAAAGCAAATGCTGTTGACTCTACCTTCAAAATATGTCTGGATTTTAAACATCTGTCATCACCTCTATTGCTATCATAGTGGAGGCCAGCATCTTCTCTTGTCTGGGTTATTGCAAAACATACCTAACTGGTCTCCCAGCTTCCATTCTTTTTCCCTAGACAGACTCAGCCGTGAGATTAATCTGTTTTAGTCAGAACAAAACACAAAGCCCTTCGAGCATTTACAAGATCCATTTCAGTGCTTGGATCCTCTCCTAATAAATTCACCACTCACCTAACTTTCAGCTACATTGGACCCTCTTCTATTCTTGGATCTTACCAAACACGCTCCATCTCAGGGCTATTTCGTTGTCTTCTCCTTTGGCATGGCATGCTCTTCTTCCAGACATTGAAGGAAATTTCTTCAGATTCAGCGAGTAGATATTACATATAATTTGACCTATGGCTTTCAGATAATATATTTGCAAAGTGAAATGGAAATTCCCTTTATATTTTTATGGTCTTGCAGCAATAATATGCTTGAATGCTGGCTAGGTTAGATATTATTCAAACCCTAAAACTGCACTACAGAAAGCTGTAAATGATTATGCAAAAAAAAAAAAAAAAAAGCTCAAATGGCCAGATATGTCATGTGTAAAATATACCAAGTATAAGGGAAATCCATATTTACTTATTTTACTAACTGGATCTATGTTTCTCACATTTGAAACAATGTCTACCAGCTTCTAAAATTACATACTAGCTCCTCTAGATTGATTTCCTCTTTCTTTATCAATTATTGGACAATTGGCTACCAAAGTATAGAATTTATGAACTGCTTTATGCAGTTATTTGCCAAATGAAAATCAGTATCTGTGGAAGATGATGTTTTGCTGCTGGTGTCGATATGGACAGACTAACAATCTCAGGGTCTATGAGAGCTTTATGATTGGTAGTGCAGTATATTATTGAGGGTACTCTCTAGGGCCAGAGAGCCTGGATTTGACATCCATTTAACCACTTACTAGCTGTATAGCTGTGCAAGTTGTTTAAACTCTCTCAATTTTTTCATCTATTAAATGAGGATAATAATAGTAACTTCCTCAGGGATTTTTAAGAAAATCACAAGTGAGTTAATAAATGCAGGTCTCTTGCAACAGTGCTGACCTACATAGATATGTATTTATTATTATGTCTACTTCTCTTTCCTTTTAAATAATATTTTTTGGTGGGGAAAACATCATAGATGCATACAAGAGTCTGATGGATTGTTGGTTTCTCTCATAAAAACTGTACTCAGATATATACACACAAAATTTTACATACAATTTACACAGGTTTGCAGAGGTCCCTGAAGATCACCAAAGAGGCCCCTATTAGATCACCAGGTGTCTCTATATCCCTGGTTAAAGTTTTGCTTAAGGTGATAAATTTTAATCCAATCACATCAGTAATCATGTTAAATATGAATAGTCTAAACACAACAGTTAAAATACAGAGATTTCCATATTGGCTAAAAAAGCAAGATCCAATTATATGCCATCTAAAGGAAACCCATTTTAAAAGTCAAGCTATTAATCACTTAAATGAAAAAGGATGAAAAAAGTTATACCATATGTATGGGAAAGGTTAACTCAACAGGTCTGGATTGTTTAAACCCTGCACATTCCAAAGAAAGGCTTGTTTTCATTATTGGCCTTTGGCTGGCTTCTGGGAAATGAGCTCTTGGAATGTTCTATTTGAAAAAAAGGGTAATTTTGTGGGCCTACAACTTTGGGCTGAATTAGTTGGTTTAGATAGTTTGTGCTAACAATGTGATTTGTGGTGAATATCTACTTTTGCTCTGGGGTTCTGGATCTTGAGGAATTAAGGTCAGTCATATAGGTACCATATGCCCATATGACAAATACCCAATGAAGTCCTGGAAAACTTGGTTAGGATAAGCTTTCCTGTTTGGCATCTTTTTGTACATATTGCTAGACATCATTGCTGAAGGAATTAAGAGTGTCCTATGTGAATCCACTGGGAAGGGTCACTTGGAAACTTGTACCTGGTTCCCTCTGGACTTCACTTTATGTACCTTTCCCTCTCTGATTTTACTCTACATCCTTTCAGTAATAAATCATAACCATCATCACAAAAACTTGTGAGTCCTGTGTGTCCCTAACATCATTGGGCCTTAGGGTAGTCTTATGAACCTTTAACAATCCATGCAAACACTAACCAAAAGAAAGTTGGATTTTCTATATAATATCAGAGAAAGTAAACTTTAGAACAATACCATTTATTAGGGATAACAAAGGTTATTACATAATGAACAAGAGGCAGTTCTTCAAGAAGACATAACAATATTAGATGTGTATATACCTAACATCTGAGTTTCAAAATAAATGAAGTAAAAGTTAACAGACCTAAAAAGAGAAATAGAAAAATCCACAATTACAGTTGGAGATTTTAACACTCCCCTCCTAGTTGAAGGATATAAAGTTAATAAATGAAAATCTATTTCACTTCTATATAATAAATGTAAACAATGGGAATTTGAAATTTAAAAAATCTTTAAAAATTGTAGTATCTGTATGCTGAATACTTCAAAATATTGAAGAAATAAATAAAAAGACCTAAATAAATTAAGAGATGTTACTGTGTTCCTGAACACTATGTTCCTTGATTGGAAGACTCAGTATTGTTAAGATAGCAGTTTATCTCAATTTTGTGTACAGATTCAATACAATCCCAATGAACATTATAGCAGGTTGGTTTTTGTTTTGTCTTTCTGGAGTAATCAACAAGCTGATCCTAAAATTTATATGGAAAAGCAAGGGACTGAAATAGCTAGAACAATTCTGACACAGAAAAATAATTTGAAGGATTTACATCTCCCAATATTAATTGCTTAATATAAAGGTACCTATTTGAGACACTGCCTCCCTGCAGTAGGACATCTGAGAAGTGCATTTTCATGACTGCCAAGATGAAATCATGCATTTGTCTCCATTTCCTCTCAAAACTTCACTGAAAGGATTATAAATAAATAAAAGGACAAAACCCCACAGAAACAAAGAGATGGGAGGGAAGGATGATTTGTGTCAGCAACATTTTGGAACTGGAAAGCAGGTGATAATTAACCTAGTAGACAAGAGAAAGCTAAAATTTGGACCAGTATGTGTATAAAGCTCACAAGAAACAACATAACTATTTTCATTGTAACTCAGATGTTGAAGGGAATAGGTAGCAATAAAAACAGAAGTGCAGGGTAGATTGAAAGCAGGAAAAATGAACATAAATATTTAAAAAGAGCACTTAAATTCACCCATCCTTTCCCTATACCAAATAGTCATGAGACCTCCTCCTCTGAGCCTCAGCAGTAGGCTAGAGATTACCTGCTGAAGAACCTGAAACAGATGGACTGACATTGGACTTGGGGACATCGGGAACAATTTGAGGGTATTGAGGGAGATAACAGAAGTCTACTTACTGAGAGGTGAGAACCACCCTCCAACATTCTCTTCTCAGGTCCCAGAATTCTAGCAAACATGCTGAACACTTGCCCAATCCCAACTTGCAGCTGAGGAATTTCTTTCAGATGAAAGCGACTGGTTTCAAAAGAAAAGGCCCCCAAAGAAAGAACCAAGTCTCTCCTAATTACTCCCCAGTTAGGCTCATCAATTTCCAAGCCCCATGAATGCATATGGAGTCCTAACCTGCTTTTCAGATCCTCACTCTTACGTATGATCTGACAGCAAAGATCATTACACCATCGAAGAAAATCTCTAATACAAAAGACAGAGAAGAAAACAAGCAAACTAAAACATCATGGAAATAAAAAATGAAAGTAGCAGAAGAACACTTTAAGAAGATTAATAATTCAGAAAAGAGAATACCTTACATCCATGAAACAACATATACATACATATTTACACATAGAACATTCAGAGAACAAAAAAGAATTCCTTTAAATTATCACATAGCAGAAACTAACATTTCCAAAAGAATATTTAAGAAAAATTTCCCAGATAAAAGGGAGGGAAAAACAAATGAAAAGTGGGAAAGAAAAAAAAACACACTGTGGTATTGGTAAAAGTATGGACACATAAATCAATAGTATAGAATATAGAGGGCTCATAGACCCTCACTAATATAGTTAAGTAATTTTTGACAAAAGGTAAAAGTGATAAAATGGAAAAGCAATAGTATATTTAACCAATGGTATTGGAAAAATTAGACAACTACTTTTCAAAAATAGAATTTCAATGTATAACTCATACCTTACACAAAAATTAAAGTTCAAAATGAATGATGTCTAAAGAAAAACATCAAATATGAAGCTTCTAGAAAAAATGTAGGTGAAAATTTGGATGCATTTGTGTAATACAAATAGATTTAAAATAACAACACCGAATGCATGATCTATTTTAAAAAGTGGTAAATGAGATTTTATTACAAAAATTTTGCTTTGTGGAAGTCACTATTAAGAGAATGAAAAGGTCAGTTACAGATTGGGAAACACATTTTCAAATATGTCTGACAAAGAATTATATCCAGAATATATGAAGAACTCTTAAAAACAACAATAAGAAAACAAACAACCCAAACAAAAATAAATGAGGAAACGTTCTGAACAGGAATTTCACCAAAGAAGATATGTGACTGGATGATAAAGACATGAAAAGATGCTCAACATTATTTGCCTTTAGGGTACCAGAAGTTAAAACCAGGAGCTACCACTACACACCCATTAGAATGGCAAAACAAAACAACCAAACAAAGAAGCAAACAAACCCCTATCATTATCAAGTGCTGGCCAGGATGCCAGACAACTGGCATTCATTGATAGTAGGAATGCAAAATGATATAGCTATTTTGGAAAACAGTGTGAGGAGTTTACTATAAAATTAAACAAAATTAACCATACAATCTTGCACTCCTACTCCTGGTATTGATGAAAACAAAATAAAAATATATACTTTCAAAAATTTTTATGTGTGGACTTCCCTGGTGGCGCAGTGGTTGGGAGTCCGCCTGCCGATGCAGGGGACACGGGTTTGTGCCCCGGTCCGGGAAGATCCTGCATGCCACGGAGTGGCTGGGCCCGTGAGCCATGGCCGCTGAGCCTGCGCGTCCGGAGCCTGTGCTCCGCAATGGGAGAGGCCACAACAGTGAGAGGCCCGCATAAAGCAAAAAAAAAAAAAAAAAAAATTATGTGTGGAGTTTATAGCAGCATTATTCATAATCACCAAAAGCTAGAAACAACCAAGATGTCCTTCTACAGGTGAATGGATAATGAACTATGAAATATCCATGCATTGGAAGACACTTCAGAAATAAAAAGGAAAGTGCTATCAATTTACAACCAGATAGTTGCCTGTTAAGTAAATGAAAGAAACAGGACCTGGTAGGCTACATGATAGGTATGATTCCATTTTATGACAATTTGGAAAAGTCAAAATTGTAAGCATGGGAGATATGTAGTGCTACAAAAGAAGAGCACAAAGGAATTTAGGGAGTGTCAAAAATTAGTATAATGGTTCTGTGTGGCGCTGTGGTAGTAAACACAGAACTCTATGTAGTTGTCAAACCCTATAGAACTGTACACCAAAAAGAGGGAATTTTAATATGTGAAAAAGTTTAAAAAATAAACCAGGATATTGGGGAAACCAAAACAGAATGCAAATTGTGGCAGTGAATCTAATTGTATCTCAAATAAATGATATTAGCACCAGAAAAGAGTGGGAAAGAAAGGAGTGGACCCAGTAACTTAAAAAAAAAAAGTATTTTCACTGGATACTGTAGGCTAATGATAAAAAGAATAGTATACAAATACTGAACTCTAGTTGGTAAAATTTGTTTCTCCCAAAGGTATATGTTATCAATTCTGAAACTACTTTACCTAGACAACAAATAAGTAAATATTTGTAGGTAATAAAATTCAGGTATTGCACTATTGGAGAAATGTTACAAATAAGAAAAGGAGGAATTCTACATAAACCTAGTGTATATATTCATAAATATCCACACGTAAATAGGTAAAACAATTACATAGATGCTTGTGTATGCATGCATGCTTGTGTATACTTGCCTATGCATACACACACACACAGAGAAATAGCTAGAAACAGCAATATATATGTGTGTGTATATATATATATGTTTGTGTATATATGATATATACATTTGTATGTGGGTCTATATATAAATATAGACACACACATATATATGTAATTTCCTAGCTCTGTTCACTAAGATTGTCTAGAAGCAGTGATAACACAGTAGCAATGAATATGCCTAATATCCTGATCTTGGTTCCTAAAAATCATTCTCCAATTAAAAAAATGGTCTTCTTGGAGAAATAAATGAATCCAAGGCTGGGATAGGCAAATTGCTAGATGATCCTGGAGCATCTTATAATATTAGTTATGAGGAAGTTCTCAAAAACCAAAAATATAGGGGCATATTAAAGAGACACAGGAATAGATCTGAAAGAGTTCCCATTAGCCAAAGTTGAAAAAAATTGAACTAAATAAATAACCACAGTTGAATTTTTCCAGTTGTTATACTTATTATATAAATTTACAGAATTTTATATAATAAAATAAATATCCATCTTATTGATATAAATGGATATTGAAAAAACAAATAGATTGGAAAGAAGGAACAGCTCTTCCTTTCAGTTTAATTCTTCTTAATAAATGTAGATGAATGAGGGAAATAGAAAATCACTATTAGAATATCATTGCAATAATTGATGCTGGCAAGATCCGCAGATAAATGGTAAAATTAGTGGACAAAAGTTTAAGGAGAAACAGGATATTTGCATACCTTCTGTCTTAGTCAGGGTCATACAGAGAAACAGAACCAATAGGTCTCATTTGCAAGCTGGAGACCTAGGAAAGCCAGTAGTATAATTCAGCTTGAGTCCAAAGGCCTGAGAACCAGGGGAGAAGACGGTGTAAATCACTGTCCAGTGGCTGGAGATGATACGAGACGTCCCAGCTCAATCAGTGAGGCAGGAAAAAATGAATTTTTTCTTCCTCTGTCTTTTGTTCTATTCAGGCCCTCAATAGGTTGGTTGATGTTCACACATACTGGGGAGAGCAAACTGCTTTATTGAGTCCACCAATCCAAACGCTAGTCACCTAGAAACACCTTTACATATACACCCCAAAATAATGTTTAATCTGGTCACACCATGGCCAGTCAAGCTGACACATAAAATTAACCATTATAGCTGCAAAATGTTTCCCCCCAAATATTTACTCAGTGCGTAGGGGAAAATTAACTTACAATAGAGAAACCAGGCAGGTATCACGTTAACCAAGTGGTTAAAGTTAACACCCCAATAGTAAGATATATGAACATTATGTACCCCTGATATGATACAGTGACTTCTCTCAAGGGCACATAACCTCTGTGGTATGCTTGACAAAAATTTATAACTTCAATTTTTTGATGAGAACACTTTAGAGAAACCCAAATTGAGCGACAGTTTGCAGAATACCTGACCCATGTCCTTCAAAAGTGTCAAGGACATGAAAGACAAGGAAATATTGTCACAGATTGAAGGAGATGAAAAAAACATGACAATTAATTGCAGTGGCGTTCTTGGTCAGATTCTTGAACTGAAAAAAGCATTGGATAAAGTCTGTAATAATTAATAGTATAGTGCCAATATTAAGTTTTTGGTATTGATAATTGCATGATGGTTATGTAAGATGTTAACATTAGGGGAAGCTGAGTGAAGGTTATTTGAAAACTTTCCATACCATCTTTGCAACTCTTCTGTAAGTCTAAAATTATTTCAAAAAGAAAAGTGTTTTAAAAATCCTTGCCTAGGTCCTATCATTTTTTGTGCCTTTCAAGATCTTTTGACACGTTTAAGAACTAGAGGTTTATCCATATGACAAAGGACCTCACCTGGAGATGAGAGAACAAGTTATTTTCAAGTTGGCTGTACTTTTCATTTCCCTTCTTTTCTAATATTTCTCTTTATTTTTTTTATCAGTTTTATAATCCCTATGAAATTCCAGTTGGAGGTAAATCAGATAAGCTGATTCTCACAATGTGTCTTTTATTTATTTTATTTTTAACATATTATCATCATATCAGTATTAATTTTAGTGCTATACTAAGACCTAGGGCACTTGATACCTTGGTAGTCATTTTTCTAACCAGTGTTGTATGAATACTAAAAAAGGAGAAAACAAACATCTACATTTACATAATCTCCTAATTTGCAGTTAAAAGTCCTGTACCCAATTCTAATGTGAACGAGGAGGGTATTTTCTCCATACCACCAAAACACAATTTTCGGAGGCTAGCTGAGTGTCCTACAATTCAATTTAATTCTGACATTATCTACCTGGAGATAGTGTCAGATCCCACAGGTTATGGGCTCAATCCTACAAGACTGCCCACCCCTCCACTTCAGAGGCCAGTTTAAGTCTAGGTTGTCACCTATACTTCTAATAGGCTACAGACTGGAGGTTCCAACACACCCTCCTTGGGTTTGATTAATTTTCTAGAGTGGTTCACAGAACTCAGAGAAACACTGTACTTACTACATCACCAGTTTAGTATACAAGGATATAACTCAGGAACAGCCAGGTGGAAGAAATGCACAGCGTAAGGAATGGGGAAAGGACATGGAGATTCCATGCTCTCCCAGGGCCCACTCTCCCCAAATCTCCACATGTTCACCAGACTGGAAACTCTCTGAACCCTATCCTTTTGAGTTTTTATGGAGACTCCATTACATAGGCATGATTAATTAAATCATTGACCATTTGGTGATTGATTCAGCCTCTACTGCCTTTCCCCTCCCTGGAGGTGGAGGGGTGGGTGGGACTGAAAGTTTCAACCCTATAAACACAGGATTGGGTCTTTAGGCACTCAGTCCCCATTCTTAGTTTAACTACTGCCTCCCAAAAGTCATCTCATAAACATAAAAAAATGACACTTTTATCACTCTCATCACATAGGAAATTTCAGTAGTTTTAGGAGCTCTGTGACAGAAACAGGACAAAGACCAAAAATATCTTTCTTTTTTTTTTTTGCGGTACCCGGGCCTCTCACTGTTGTGGCCTCTCCCGTCGCGGAGCACAGGCTCCGGACACGCAGGCTCAGCGGCCATGGCTCACGGGCCTAGCCGCTCTGCGGCATGTGGGATCTTCCCAGACCGGGGCACAAACCCGCGTCCCCTGCATCGGCAGGCGGACTCTCAACCACTGCGCCACCAGGGAAGCCTTTTTTTTTTAAAAAAATTTGTTTATTTATTTATAATACCTTTCTTATTATAAGCCACACTGTCACAACAATGTAATTAAATGATCTGATTGACAATGCTGTGTGCTGAATTTAGGTCATGCATTCAATCAGTTTGCACATCTGTAAAATGAGAGGGTGGGATACATAAACTCTATGGTCCTTTCAGTCTTAAACTTCTGTCAAACATTATATATGAATGCTATTGGAGATGGTTGCATTGATTTACTTTGTTTAATTTATTTGGGCTTAGAACTTCTCAAACTTAACATGTAATTTTGTATATTTGCAAATTATTCTTAGTCAGGAACTTTGCAGATATCCTCATCAGATGAGTGAACCTATTATTCTTAGTTTTCCTATTTATGTTACTGGTCCTATGGGTCCAGACATATTTTGTTTATCATCAATGATGACACTACCATTTTCGCGCAATTCTGTTCTCATGCAGCTACTTCAAGGATGTATTCTGGAGCCAGTTTGCCTTTGGCTTCCTGTTTTATACACCATCTGGAAACTTCAGCTGGTACAGAATTTTAACCCTCACTATTTAAAAGTAATTGCTCATGTAGTCTGTGCAATTACCACCAATATCAAGGAAATATCTTTATCACACATTTCCCATTTGAGAAGGAGGAAGTGTAGAATGGATACTTTTAAACAACTCTATGTGTTCCTTCATCTAAAACATTCTTCTAGGAGCAACAGATTTACATTTCCGATAATAATGAATAATGGGCTTTTGAATGATTCCCGTAGTGTCCCCACTGAAAAATTCATTTTGAATGTGAAAAAGTAATTTGTCAGCAACAAAAATTGTAAATGTTTTTCTTTTCTTAACTTGGCTAGAAGAGGACATAAAAAAAAAATAAAAGAAGACATTGATACTACATGTAAACCCTATGATTAAAATATTAAAATTACATGTGCAGGGCACAGTGATTAGATTTCTCTAATCAGTGCCTGAATGTGCATTCAGATATCGCCCCTTACTAGCTGTGTGATATTGGACAATTAGCTTAACATCTATAAAGCATTGGTGGCTAAAGGGGCTTTTACAAGAATTAAGTGAGATCTTTGACTTCAAAGCTTTTAGCACAATCCCAGCACATGAGAAACTAAGTATTAACTAGTATTGTTGTAGCTGGGATGCTTAAGATGATGATAATTAATGAGGATGCTACCAAGCCATTTATTAACATATTGCCTTTGAGGTAGTTACTGTCTTGCTTTTGGAGAGGTGGTATCCTGTCACTTTGTCACCTGATTCACAATTTGAATAACAGCTGTTTCAAGTAATTTAACTTGTTTAAGGAAATGTACTGAAACAATTCAAATTATACATCCAAGAGTCAACAAGAAATGGTCATAAAAGAGACATAAGTCTTTCTCTCTCCATCTCTCTCTCTGTGTCTTTCTCTCTCTGTGTCTTTCTCTCTCTGTGTCTTTCTCTCTCTCTCTCTCTCTCTGTGTGTGTGTGTATGGTTCTGAGTATTTGTGGTGGAGCAAGAAATATTGATTAACTTTAGTAGTTAAGAAGGTATCTATTTTATTATTTTTTACTCAGAATATATCTCCCCAAACTGGAAGCACCTAATTATTTAGTTGATACATTATTTCTCAAAGCTAGTGATCCAATAAAAGGAAAGTACACTTTCTAATTCCTTGGTGTATCTGAGCATCTATTCCTACCTCATTGGCTCAGGACAGCCCTCAGGTGCACATATGACACTTTATTGACACTGGTGACCTATAAGGCAGAGATGCAACTTCTAAATTATGCAGTTCATTGTTTAGATTGCTGGAATTGTGCCTTACTCTTGCTTTTCAGTTATATCAGAAGTCCTGCTTTTACATTTGAGATTTGATTCTGTCTCTGTGGGCTTATTGTTTGTGGTAAAAAGAAGGCCACTCGTGCTTAGAAACTTCAGGGATCAATCTTGAGTGTTTGAAATATTTGCTTAAACATTACTTGCTTAATCAGGCTTTTAGCTGATTGCTACACAGTTCAATGTTTGCTTTATGTAGTTCTAGAGGGTACTGTTATAAAGCACTCTACAGATTGCTGCAGAAATGTACATTATTATCCATAGGTCTTATTTCATTTGGTCATACTCTCCTATCTGCATTGGAGCACAGTAAGAAATATTTAGGACATTTCTTTTCAAACCTCCAAGAAAAAATAGGAGCTTCCAAGATAATTTTCTGAAAGAACTCATTATAGGTATTTGAAATTGTAGTTAAAGTATTTGTGTCATACCTTCACTTAAGTCACAACTTTAAAATCTATTAACAATCATTTTGAAGTACTACTGATGTGTCTATGAAAATGAATCAAAATATGACAAAATAACCAACAAATCAACCACAGGTATCTCAATATTTGTGATAATTACATAAGAGAGAAGGACTCTAAAATTTAATTTAAAAGTCTGATTAGCTATTAATACCTTATCAGTCAAATCATTTGAAAATATTTTCTCCTATTCTGCAGGTTGTCTTTTCATTTTGTCAGTGGTTTCCTTTGTTGTTTGAAAGCTTTTAAGTTTAATTAGGTCCCATTTGTTTATTTTTGCTTTTATTTCCTTTGCTCTAGAAGATGGATCCAAAAGAATATTGCTATGATTTATGTCAAAGAGTGTTCTGCCCATGTTTTCCTCTAGGAGTTTTATGGTTTCTGGTCTTACATTTGGGTCTTTAATCCATTTTGAGTTTATTTTTGTATATCAGGTTACAGAATGTTCTAATCTCATTGTTTTACATGTGGCCATCCAGTTTTTTGAGCACCACTTATTGAAGAGACTGTCTTTTCTCCATTGTATATTCTTGCCTCCTTTGTCATAGATTAATTGACCATAAGTGCATGGGTTTATTTCTGGGCTCTCTATTCTGTTCCTTTGATCTATGCATCTGTTTTTGTGCCAGTACCATACTGTTTGATTACTGTAGGTTTGTAGTATAGTCTGAAGTCAGGAAGCATGATCCATCTAGCTTTGTTCTTGTTGTTTTCAGTGTTTGGGGTCTTTTGTGTTTCTGTACAAATTTTGAAATTATTTGTTCTAGTTCTGTGAAAAATGCCACTGGTATTTTGATAGGGATTGCACTGAGTCTGTAGATCACCTTGTGTAGTATGGTCATTGTACCAATATTAATTCTTCCAATCCAAGAATGTGGTATATCTTTCCATCTGTTTGTGTCCTCTTCAATTTCTTTCATCAGTTTCTTTCATCATCTTATAGTTTTCTGAGTACAGGTCTTTAACCTTCTTAGGTAGGTTCATTCCTAGGTATTTTATTCTTTTTGATGTGATGGTAAATGGGATTGTTTCCTTAACTTCTCTTTCTGATAGTTTTGTGTTACCATATAGAAATGCAACAGATTTCTCTATATTAATTTTGTATCCTTCAACTTTACAGAATTCACTGATGAGGTCTAGTAGTTTTCTGGTAATGCCTTTAGCATTTTCTATGTATAGCATCATGTCATCTGCAAGCAGTGACACTTTTATTTCTTCCTTTCCAATTCGGATTCCTTTATCTCTTTTTTCTTGTCTGACTGCTGTGGCTAGGACTTCCAATACTCTGTTGAATAAAAGTGGCAAGGGTGGGCATCCTTTGTCTTATTCCTAATCACAGAGGAAATGCTTTCAGCTTTTCACTATTGAGTATGATGTTAGCTGTGGGTTTATCACATATGGTCTTTATTATGTTGAGGTAGGTTCCCTCTACACCCACTTTCTTGAAGAGTTTTTATCATAAATGGATGCTGAACTTTGCCAAAAGCTTTTTCTGCATCTATTGAGATGATCATATGGTTTTTATTCTTCAGCTTGTTAATGGGTATCACATTGACTGATTTGCAGATATTGAAAAATCCTTGCATCCCTGAGATAAATCCCACTTGATCAAAGTTTATAATCCTTTTAATGTATTGTTGGATTCGGCTTGCTAATATTTTGTTGAGGATTTTTGCACCTATATTTGTTCATCGGTGATACTGACCTGTAATTTTCTTTTTTTGTGTGATATCTTTGTCTGGATTTGGTATCAGGGTGATACTGGCCTCATAGCATCATTTCAGAAGTGCTCCTTCCTCTGCAGTTTTTGGAATAGTTTGAGAAGGATAAGTGTTAACTCTTTTCTAAATGTTTGGTAGAATTCACCTGTGAAGCCATTGGGTCCTGGACTTTTGTTTGTTGTGAGTTTTTTAATTACTGATTCAATTTCATTACTGGTATTTGGTCTGTTCATATTTTCTATTTCTTCCTGGTTTAGTCTTGGGAGATTGTACAATACTAAGAATTTGTCCATTTCTTCTAGGTTAACCATTTTGTTGGCATAGGGTTGTTTGTAGTAATCTCTTATGATCTTTTGTATTTCTGTGGTGTCAGTTGTAATTTCTCCTTTTTCTTTTCTGATTTTATTGATTTGGGCCTTCTCCCATTTTTCTTGATGAGTCTGGCTAAAGGTTTACCAATTTTGTTTATCTTTTCAAAGAACCAGATTTTCATTTCATTTATCTTTTCTATTGAGTTTTTAGACTTTATTTCATTTATTTCTGCTCTGATCTTTATGATTTCTTTCCTTTGACTAACTTTGAGTTTTGGTTGTTTTTCTTTCTCTAGTTCCTTTAGGTATAAGCTTATGTTGTTTATTTGAAATTTTTCTTGTTTCTTGAGGTAAGCTTGTATATAAATATTTACAGAGCTCATATAATTCAACATCAAAAAAAAAGATTAAAAAATGGGCAGAAGACTTGAATAGACATTTTCCCAAAGAGGACATGTAGATGGCCAACAGGCACATGAAAAGATTCTCAGCATCACTAATCATCAGAGAAATGCAAATAAAAACTACAATGAGACATCACCTCACACCTGTCAGAATGACCATCATGAAAAAGAACACAAACAACAAATGTCGAGGATGTGGAGAAAAGGGAACCCTCATACACTGTTGGTGGGAATGTAAATTGGTACAGCTACTGTGGAAAAAAGTATGGAGGTTTCTCAAAAAACTAAACATAGAACTACAATATGACCCAGCAATTCCACTCCTGGGTATATATTCGAAAAAATCATAAAATACTAATTTGAAAAGATACATGCACCCCAATGTTCATAGCAGCATTATTTACAATTGCCAAGATATGGAAGCAACCTAAGTGTCTATCAGCAGATGAATGGATAAAGAAGTAATACACACACACACACACACTCACACACACATGATGGAATACTACTCAGCCATAAAAAGGAAGGAAATTTTGCCATTTGCAACAACATGGATGGACTTGCAGAGTATTATGCTAAGTGAAATAAGTCAGGCAGAGAAAGACAAATACAATATGCTATCACTTATATGAGAGATCCAAAAAACAATCTAGTAAATATAGCAAAAAAGAAACAGACTCATAGATACAGAAAACAAATCAGTTTTTTGGTATTAAGAGGTACAAACTATTAGGTATAAAATAAGCTACAAGGACATATTGTCCAATACAGGGAATATAGCTAATATTCTATAATAACTATAAATGGAGTATAACCTTTAAAAGTTATGAATCAGGGACTTCCCTGGTGGACCAGTGGTTAAGACTTCGCCTTCCAATGCAGGGGGTGAGGGTTCGATCCCTGGTCAGGGAGCTAAGATCCCACTTGCCTCATGGCCAAAAAACCAAAACATAAAACAGAAGCAATATTGTAACAAATTCAATAAAGACTTTAAAAATGGTCTATATCAAAAAAAAAAAATCTTTAAAATAAATAAAAAGTTATTAATCACTGTATTGTACATCTGTAACTTATATAATATTGTTCAGCAACTATACTTAAACTAAAAAAAATTTTTTTAAGTCTGATCGGCACTTTCAGTCCTCATGTGTAACAATGAACAAGGTAATAGATGCAAGCGTATACTATAAAATTACTTGAAGTCATCAATACGTACATATGGGTTAAAGTTTATTAATATAATAATCTCTTCTATTAATTAAAGCTAAAGTAACAAATTGAAATAATTTATTTACATATATCCAGTGTATATGCAAGTTTATTATTTCATTTTAGTAAATAATTTTTTCCTCACTAGATTGTAAGCTCCATGAAGATAAGAATTTTTATCTAATGTATTCAATGTTGTATCTACAGTATCCAGAACAGTTCCTGTCACGTAGTAGATGCTCATTAAATACCTGTTTCATGAATGAATGATCTAATAGTTAAATGATCTAAAAATCGAAGCTTTTTGCTTGCTGCAAACCCAGGGCTACCATGAAATCAGCGCAGATGCTCAGTAAATGGTGCCCCCCTTGGAGTCTGCACACGGGTAGACGCAGGCACAATGCAGACCTCCAAGTGGCAGTTTACTGAACACAGATGGTTAATTCTCATGAAAATTTGCCAGATTTTATAGAGTTCATATTAATAAAAAAATTTTTTTCTTTTCAAGGTGATGATATATCTAACAGATAAAATAAATTACTCTGACAAGAATAAGCCCAGGCTTACTGAAGAATCGAGTAAAATATTATTCCTCAGTTCTCAGGCACTATTTCACCAAAAGTTACAGGTTGTTTAGGAAAAGTTGTTCTATCAGAATTTTCATACCAGATGTGTAATATCATTTTGTTTGTAAATATAGCCTCTTTCTGTGAAAGATGTGCTAAATGCCCTCAAGTTAATCATTGATCAGAGGGTACAGCTCTTATTTCAGAATGCTGAAAAAATACCATTTCATATTGAGAAAGCAACTAATATTTTGGTGTTTAAATAAATATGTGGCTTCCTATATAAAATTAATTTTAAATGATCACTCTTGCCTTCAAGAATATAGATAGAGAAAATATACCCAATAATATATATGGGTCCTCAAAAACTATTTTCTGCCTGAAAAATATAAAAATGTTTGACTCATTTCCTATACTTATTCTTCTTATATCAGACCAATACCTTTTTTTTAGGTACACTGAAAGTCTTTGCCATGTGAATGCTGCCCCGTTGTCTTTTTCCCTATATAAATATTGTTTCTATTTTTATACTTCTATTTCTACAGAATCTCTCAGATCCGTTTTTCCTATCTGTTCCACTTGTTTTTGACCCAGTTCATACCCTGTTCCATAGGCTACTTTAGTAACCTCCTGGCTCATCTTCACTGTCTGTCTATCTCTAGATCTATAAACATCATCATTTCTCACCGGACCCTCAGGCTTCAACACTCCACATTTTCATTCTTCTTCTATGTTAATCTTGTCTACACTACACCCAAAGTGATCTTTTAAAAAGTAAGTCACATCTTGTTAGTTCTTGGATAACATCTTTCTAGTGAGTTCCCTTTGTGCTGAGAATGAAATCCAAACTCCTCACCAAGGCCCGGATGGTTAGGAATATGAGACCTCTGCCTTCTTGCAGTTAATGCCCTGTCCCTCTTTCCTTATGATCCAGCTTAGACTACAATAAGGCTAACGACACCCATTTTACAGATAAGCAAATGAAAGCCTAGAGAGGTTAAGTTTATCTGAGATTACATAGCTAATCAATGGCAAAATGAGGGCTCAACTCAGGTCTATTTGACTCCACAGCATTCCCTCTCAACCAGTGCTACAAAACTCTGATTTCTTCCTCTGTAGAACTTCCCTTGATACACTCCAGACAGACTGAACTTTTACTACGACTTATAAAAGACTGCTAATTATAAATGCATTTTTTCCCTGCAAACTGTGGGCTTCACAAGGCATTTCCTACTACATTTTTGATACAATGTCTAGCACATAGGCAATGGCTATCAGTTTTTGAATAATTAATGTATTATCTGGGCTATAATTAATTAACAGAAAGCAGAATCACTATAGATATGTTGCAAAGATTTAAATAAAATAAATTTCCCTAAATGCTAATAATTAATCATAATAGACAGTTGAGTAGTGCAAAATGCTTTCAATTTTTTTTTTCATTTTCTAACAATCGCCTTTATTATTTTAGCATGTTCACTTAAAAGAAGAACAAAACAGAATTCTAGAAAATACTTGTTCCAGAAGCAAAAGCATAAAAACAATCAATATTTATTTAGTACATGGCAAATTAAATGCTATGAGAGATTTTAATAAATGGAAAGATCATAGGCTGCCTCTGAAGGTATTTTGGTTTTCTTGTCACTCCAGTTGGTCAAAAAAATATAAACATGTAACAAGTACATAAAAAAACATAATTTTACTGACATCCAGGATTCAAGGAAGTAGGAAGAAATTTCATAAAATATGTTAGAGTCTCATATGCTTGGACAAAATAATCTTCATGTGATAGTTTAATGTTTCAGCAGAGGAGGAGGGTATTCTAGGCAAAGTAATTGTCATGTTAATATCTGGCTCAAAGGGAAATCTTAAAATTTAATTTTAGTAGGGATTGATTATTCATTTCAAAAGCAATGTTTGTCCGCTGGATGGTGAAGGCAAAGATGGCTGGATGAGGGAGGGCATTTGGGTCAGCAATATCCAGTAAAAATCCTTAGTCTCACTATTGAGGAGTTGTGATTTGATTAGAGGCAAAATGGAGGGACTAGAAATTAGTAGGTGTGGCTCTAGTTTCATTATATTGTTAGCCCAGGAGTCTCTTCCAGTGTTCCTCTTCCTCACCAATTCATTTCTGTCTTTAAGTGAAATTTACCACAGGCATTTTTAACCAAATAGATCCTGTCTATATTAAGAGTAAAGATATTCCCATATATTTACACTATAAATGCTTCAAAAAATACTGATATATAATAATACAATTTAGATAACTGAAACATTTTCACTTCTCCTAATTTTTATATATACTTCATCAGTCCACTTAGCTGATTTAAGGTGACGAGTATGTTGTCTACTAACTACAAATGGATTAGAAGTTCTTCAGGTTAGTCTGAATCCTCTAATATTTTACCAATCAAAGTGTGTTTCTCTGAGCAGCAATCAGCTTTACCTGGAGTTTGTTAGAAATACAGAATCACAGCCTCACCTAGCCCAGATGATTTGCATTGACATTAAAGTAAAAGATGCCCTGTTCTAGACAGGGCATCTTTAGCCATTTGTGATGAAAGACCAGTAGTGTGTTTCCCCCAGGCCACCCATTCCCAACAATTGTGGACTTTTTGTAAAATGCCATAAAATTTAATTTCTAGAAAAATTAAATGGCAAAAAATGACAATCATATTTTAAAGTGTCAAGCTTTTCCATGTGTATGTGCATACATTTAATTTTGTAATCTTACTTTCCTTCCTTCTTAAACATGTATGAATGAAAATGAAAAAAATACCATATAAGAGAAACTTTAAAATAATGGATAACGTAACAATGCATAACTATATTAAACATAATACCATTTATGGAGTGTTTCTTTGTGCCAGGCATTCATTGTGCTCTGTATTTTCACATATTATATCATTTCATCCTCACGATTCTTTCAGAGTAGGTCCTGTTCATGTGCCCATTTTACAGATGAGCAGTTTGTTTTGAGTTAAACAATTTGCCCAAGGTTTCACAGCAAGAAAGTAGTGAATCCTATATTTGAATCCAAGTTCTATATGACTTGAAAGCCTGAAATTTTGCCTTCCTTAATGCCTTAGTCTGATCTTTCCAAAGAAGAAAGAAGTTCAGAGAAAAACATGTATGCTGCATTATTTCTAGAAATCCCAAGTGTTAACAAGAATGTCAAAAGAATATTGCTACATGAATCCTTTCCCTCCACCATCTAGGCTCATTTTTGTTATCCTCACTGTATTACAGTTGGTCGCAGGGAACTTGTTAAACAGAAATAAAACTACTGATTTTGGGGAGTGGGAGGGATGCAGAGTGAGGGGTGGAATGAGGATGGTTCATCAATAGTTAGAATAAACACTATAAATTAATGCTCAAAGGAGGAAAAATCTTATCTTGAGCTTTTATAATTAATGCCATTGCCAAGAAGCTTCTGTAAAGTGTAGAAAAATGTAAAACAAAAGAAATTTGAGGAGACCATATACAACCTGGGAGCGGAGTTATTTGAGTAAAAGTGTATGCTTTCAGCAAAAAATGGCACAAAAATTATTAACAGACCCCACATTTAACACTTATTTCTGATTTAATATTGAATTGAAATGGGCTTCTTATATCTTTTTTTAAACATCTTTATTGGAGTATAATTGCTTTACAGTGTTGTGTTAGTTTCTGCTGTATAACAAACTGAATCAGCTCTATGAATATGTATATCCCCATATCCCCTCACTCTTATGTCTCCCTCCCACCCTCCTTATCCCACCCCTCTAGGTGGTCGCAAAGCTGTGAGCTGATCTCCCTGTGCTATGCGGCTGCTTCCCACTAGCTATTTTACATTTGGTAGTGGATATATGTCAGTGCTACTCTTTTACTTCATCACAGCTTACCCTTCCCTCTCTCTGTGTCCTCAAGTCCATTCTCTACGTCTGTGTCTTTATTCCTGTCCTGCCCCTAGGTTCATGAGAACTTTTTTTTTTTTTTTAGTTTCCATATATATGTGTTAGCATATGGTATTTTTTTTTTCTCTTTTTGACTTACTTACTTCACTCTGTATGACAGACTCTAGGTCCATCCACCTCACTACAAATAACTCAATTTCATTTCTTTTCATGACTGAGTAATATTCCATTGTATATATGTGCCACATCTTCTTTATCCATTTATCTGTCGATTTGACACTTAGGTTGCTTCCATGTCCTGGCTATTGTAAATAGAGCTGCAATGAACATTGTGGTACATGACTCTTTTTGAATTATGGTTTTCTCAGGGTATATGCCCAGTAGTGGGATTCCTGGGTCATATGGTAGTTCTAGTTTTTTAAGGAACCTCCATACTGTTCTCCATAGTGCCTGTACCAATTTACATTCCCATCAACAGTGCAAGAGGGTTCCCTTTTCTTCACACCCTCTCTGGCATTAATTGTTTGTAGATTTTAAAAATATATATTTATTTATTTATTTATGGCTGTGTTGGGTCTTCGTTACTGCACGTGGGCTTTCTCTAGTTGCAGTGAGCGGGGGCTACTCTTCCTTGTGGTGCACGGGCTTCTCATTGCAGTGGTTTCTCTTGTTTCAGAGCACAGGCTCTAGGCACGCGGCCTTTGGTAGTTGTGGCTTGTGAGCTCTAGAGCACAGGCTCAATAGTTGTAGCGCACGGGCTTAGTTGCTTTGTGGCATGTGGGATCTTCCCACACCACGGCTCGAACCCATGTTCCCTGCATTGGCAGGCGGATTCTTAACCCCTGCACCACCAGGGAAGCCCCATGTTTGTAGATTTTTTGGTGATGGCCATTCTGACCAATGTGAGGTGATACCTCATTGTAGTTTTGATTTACATTTCTCTAATGATTAGTGATGTTAAGCATCTTTTCATGTGTTTCTTGGCAATCTGTATATCTTCTTTGAAGAAATATCTATTTAGGTCTTCTGCCCATTTTTGTATTGAGATGTTTGTTTTTTTGATATTGAGCTGCATGAGGTGCTTATATATTTTGGAGATTAATCCTTTGTCAGTTGCTTCATTTGCAAATATTTTCTCCCATTCTGAGGGTTGTCTTGGTGTCTTTTTTATGGTTTCCTTTACTGTGCAAAAGCTTTTAAGTTTCATTAGGTCCCATTTGTTTATTTCCATTTCTCTAGGGGGTGGGTCAAAGAGGATCTTGCTGCGATTTATGTCATAGAGTGCTCTGCCTATGTTCCCCTGTAAGAGTTTTATAGTGCCTGGCCTTACATTTAGGTCTTTAATCCATTTTGAGTTTATTTTTGTGTATGATGTTAGGAAGTGTTCTAATTTCATTCTTTTACATGTAGCTGTCCAGTTTTCCCAGCACTTATTGAACAGGCTGTCTTTTCTCCATTGTATACTCTTGCTTCCTTTATCAAAGATAAGGTGACCATATGTGTGTGGGTTTGCTCTGGGCTTTCTATCCTGTTCCATTGGTCTATGTTTCTGTTTTTGTGCCAGTACAATACTGTCTTGATGACTGTAACTTTGTATTATAGGCTGAAGTCCAGGACCCTGATTCCTCCAGTTCCCTTTTCCTTTCTCAAGATTGTTTTGCTATTCTGGGTCTTTTGTGTTTCCATACAAATTGTGAAATTTTTTATTCTTGTTCTGTGAAAATGCCATTGGTAGTTTGATAGGGATTGCATTGAATCTGTAGACTGCCTTGGGTAGTACAGTCATTTTCACGGTGTTGATTCTTCCAATCCAAGAACATAGTATATCTCTCCATCTATTTGTATCATCTTTAATTTCTTTCATCATTGTCTTATAGCTTTCTGCATACAGTTCCTTTGTCTCCTTAGGTAGGTTTATTCCTACGTATTTTATTCCTTTTGTTGCAGTGGTAAATGGGAGTGTTTCCTTAATTTCTCTTTCATATTTTTTGTCATTAGTGTATAGGAATGCAAGAGATTTCTGTGCATTAATTTTGTATCCTACTGCTCTACCAAATTCATTGATTAGCTCTAGTAGTTTTCTGGTAGCATCTTTAGGATTCTCTATGTATAGTATCATGGCATCTGCAAACAGTGACAGTTTTACTTCTTCTTTTCTGGTTTGGATTCCTTTTCTTTCTTTTTCTTCTCTGATTGCTGTGGCTAAAACTTGCAAAACTATGTTGAATAATAGTGGTGAGAGTGGGCAACCTTATCTTGCTCCTGATCTTAGAGGAAATGCTTTCAGTTTTTCACCATTGAGAATGATGTTGGCTATGGGTTTGTCATATATGGCCTTTATTATGTTGAGGTAGTTTCCCTCTTTGCCTACTTTCTGGAGAGTTTTTATCATAAATGGGTGTTGAATTTTGTCAGAAGCTTTTTCTGCATCTATTGAGATGATCAACTTCTTATATCTTTAAAGCTAGAATCAGATTGAGTTATTTTAAATGACTTATTCCAACATCATTTGAGGGGAATTGCTCTCTGGTGAGGATTATACAGGCAGGCCCTCCATAGCTGTTCTCTCAGTGACATGGCTCACTGGCATCTCCTCTCAGACTTGAGAATTGAGCTAACAACCATAATAAATCTATTCTTAGCAACAACTCTGGTAGAGGGTTTGCTAGAAGCTGATGCAGTCTGAAATGTGATTGTTGATGCTGTTCATCCAAGACAGTCACCATCTCACCTGTCATGGATAACTGTCACTGAGCTATAATTTTACATATAGCTCATTTTATTTTTCTACTGTCATTCCTTTTCTTTGTGGGATAAAAATATTATACAACATTTAGTAGATTAGAATTAGTGATCTATCTGCTTTTTAAATGGTATGTTAATAAATAAATGTGTAGAGACCAACATTTCATTTGAGAAGTAAGCTAATAAGAGTCACTACTGTGATAGTACTCCTACCATTTATTAATTCAAGAATCGTTTGATTTACATTACCCAAATCCTGCAATTACCTAGACAACTACAACACAGACAGTATTTTCTTACATGTTATTTCGACTCTAACAATTAAATTAGAAATGTAGTATATTAATTCTCAGAGCCCTCATCCCTTACTTTTTTTCTAACTTTGTTAATTAATTATTAATTCAAAGATGGTCTGGTTCAAGGAATATTGCACCACCCTGACCAATGGATATTTATGCAATATGAATGAGGTGCTGAAATTTTTAAGAATGAGGTGCTAAAATTTTTGTAAATGGGTATTTACAAATATGAATAAAGTGTGGAAAGCTTTGAACATTCAGGGTTATGCAAATCTGTAAGTTTGTTGGTGTTGATTACTCAATAGAGAAAGTACAAAAGGTAGAGGTAGTGGGTTAAATACCTTGAAAATTACATAACTTATAACTGGAAAGTAACTTAGAGGTAATTTAGTTTCAAACTCCTCAGTCTTCAGGTTTGGAAACAAATGCAGAAAGATGAAGTGGTCTATGAACTAGCTAGTCCGATATTCTTTCTTCTCTTCTTTGATTTGCACTATTCATCTTGACAACAACAAAAGTCTAATTAGAACCATATTGTACTTAGGGAACTTGGTTGTAGTTTCTGAGAATATAGGATTTATTCTGAGGGTGTGCAGTGTCTAGGGTTTTCTTTGTTCCTTCTTTTGCTTTTTCATTTGTTTAAAAAACTTTATTTTTCCAGTAATATATGAAATCAGGCTGTCTGTCTCTCTGTACAGCTGTATCACTATTTTGAGGTCTTTTTAAAAATTTTAATGTTTTCTTTTATGTGCATGTCTGGTGCAGCCAGTACTTGAGGCTATATCTTAATGGAAGCACCATATTATGAATCATTACAAGTCAGAGAAGTTAGGAGATACTACAGAACCAAAAATAGAGATGTATTTTAAAAAGCAGTGCTGAAGGTGTCACAGAAAGCTATTGTTCACAGCCAAAATAAATAACTGTTTCGGAACAGAAGAAATTAGTGACTGAGAGCACTGAAGAATACAGATGGAAGCTACGTGGAGCCCTGGGAATAGCACCGACCCAGCCCTGACTTCACTATCAACTAACAATGTGACCTTACGCATGTCACTTCAAATCACCAGTCCTCAGCTTTCTCACCTCCACAAAGAAGAGACTGGATTGGAAAGTCTCTATGTTCCCTCCCTCTAAAATTTGGATTTCAGGTCTCAAGTTTTCTTTTCTTCAACTTTATATACTGGATGGGACCTGGAAATAAATTAATTGTTTTTAGGTCACTGGCACCCATCAGATGTCTGGGTATAGTAAAAGACAAACTATTGCTGGAAGAGTTCACATACGGATTTTGAACATAAGTACACATAGTCATGAGTAAACATACTTTAAACCATAATTGGGAAGAAAAGTAAGAAAGCTGCCTAATCATGTTAAATATCATAAACGAATGGCTGGATTGTTATTTTTAACCAGAATTTGAGAGCAAAGAAATACTAGAGTCTATAAATTATTTGAAGCACAAAGAAACTGGTTTTTGTCGTTGCCCTCAAACTTAAAAAAGAAACAAATACAGCTTGCAAAATGGATCTTGATTTATTCAGTACCGAGAACAATACAAAAAGTGATGGAGAGAATCAATATTTCCTTCTCCTCCAATTATGTTTTGCCTTAATGTCACATCTGGGACAGCTGTGGCCATCTGGCTTCACTGCATAGGGCCTGAAATTTAACCAGATACAATATTTTAATATTTTACAGTGTACAATCTTTATATAATCATAATGATATTGAGTGGAGGTTATTATTAACTCCATTTAATAGGTGAAGAAGTAGGAAATTTTATCAATTTTCTCAGTGTCAAATAGAATGTAAATGATGGAACAAAACCTTAAATCTCTGTCTTCTAACTCCAGATCCCTGGTGTAAGCTCCCTAAATTTCCTTGGCATTAAAATTCACTTACATTTGAAAAACAAGACCAAAATCAGCTGCCTGGTCTTAATACAGTGAAAATGCTCTTGGGCTTCCCTGGTGGCGCAGTGGTTGAGAGTCCGCCGGCTGATGCAGGGGACACGGGTTCGTGCCCCGGTGCGGGAAGATCCCACATGCCGCGGAGCGGCTGGGCCCGTGAGCCATGGCCGCTGAGCCTGCGCGTCCGGAGCCTGTGCTCCGCAACGGGAGAGGCCACAACAGTGAGAGGCCCGCGTACCGCAAAAAAAAAAATGTTCTTGCTCTTAGAGCACCAGAGTTGTTTAGTTTTATTCCTACTACATGAACTAGAAAGGCAGTACTACATACCTTAGTGACAGTGAGGTAAAATGACTTGTGGCACTATGCTTCCGGAGTGAAATGGAATTAAAGAGCTGGAATCTCAGCCATCAAGTATTTTAAGGGACAGTGAGATTACTCTGCTTTAACCCTCTTTGGCACAAGGGTATGTGCCAAAATATTTTTTAAAAATATAAAGGATATTTCTACCAATCACGCATATTCTTTCTATTCAGTCTTGCATTTACATAAATCTATTTCTGAAGGAAGAGTCTTGATGATAATTTAAGTGACTGAATTAATTAAAATTTAATATGGTATTTTTTTTAACTTGAAAGGAGTTTAGAAGCTATTCCAAATTTATCTAATCCATAGATTCACATTTATAGAATCTATTAAGATACGTTCTGGCTATATAATAATTTTCCATTTTGGACCGAGAAACATGAACTATGTATAGCACACTGATATAAAACTTTATAAACTCCTTTCTCTCTTGGACCTAGTTGACAGAGAAGCACATTCATTTAATCTTTATTAGAAACTGGAGTTGGCTTCCAATATCAACATTCTTACAGTTCATCTCATTCCTTAATGTGATTTTCTAGAGAGATCAGAGGTCTTGACTTGTGTAAAATAGCAATTACTGTATTTTTCACAGTTGTGTGGGTCTTTATAGATTATAAAATGTCACATATCATGACGACCTTCCAACTAGTCAGTCGAGGGGTATTTATTTTTTGTCCATATTTGGAGTTTGAAACAAAACAAGCAAAAACAAATAAATAAACTTCCACCACCACCACCAATACAGAGCACTCTGAATTTGAGACCATAATACAGTTGTAAAGCCTCAGAAAGAACACCAGAAAACATGTCTTCTATACCCAAACCCCAGTACTCTCTGTACCCTTCTTTTGATCCAGCCTCCTGGAGACCATATCTTGGTATCTGTGATAGATATCTATGGTGTCTTTGGAGCTAGAAAGATTGAGTGTTTATAATTTTCTCTAAGCTTTGGTTTTCTCATCTAAACAATGAAGTTAAGATTTAGAGTGTATTAAAGAAACAAAATATCTTATAGCACTTGGAACAAAATGTGGAGTATAATATACTTTCAATAACTTATAAGTTAGTAACATTGTTTATGATTGCATGGTTAATGTGAGGTGCATTACAGTATAATGGAGAGACTTGCTCCAGAATTTGGAGTTTCTGAAATGCTGTCCAGGAAGCACTTTATAGGCTGAGTTACATGCGTAAATTTTGCAGACTCCTTAGAGAACAGGTCTCAGGATAAATAAGCAAGGTTGACTTATCTCTGGTGGAAAGGCAAATTAAAATAATTTATTGCTATTCCAAATATAAATTCTTATGCTAACTTGTATGTGGTTCTTTAGTTGCTTAGAACTAATTAACAAACCCTGCACACCGTTTTGTTTTTTTCTGAGGGACCATCAATACAGTAAGTACACATATTGCAAAAAAAAAAAAAAATCTATAGATAGAAAAAATAAATTATGTAGAAACAATAGAACCTGTAATGATGACCAATAATCTTTATTTTTAAAAAAATGTTTTTTAAAGATTTTGTGGTTTTGATGTGGACCATTTTTAAAGTCTTTATTGAATTTGTTACAATATTGCTTCTGTTTTATGTTTTGGTTTTATGGCCCCAAGGCACGTGGGATCTTAGCTCCCCGACCAGGGATCAAACCCGCACCCCCTGCATTGGCAGGTGAAGTCTTAACCACTGGACCACCAGGGAAATTCCAATGACCAATAATCTTTAATTTGTTACATTAGACTAGCTATGCTTATTTACATTAGTCTATTTTAATACTATTATTTTTCACTTGATCTTATTTCAACCCTACTTTTTTTTTTTTTTTTTTTTTTGCGGTACGCGAGCCTCTCACTGTTGGGACCTCTCTCGTTGTGGCGCACAGGCTCCGGACGCGCAGGCTCAGCGGCCATGGCTCACGGGCCCAGCCGCTCCACGGCATGTGGGATCTTCCCGGACTGGGGCACAAAGCCGTGTCCCCTGCATCGGCAGGCGGACTCTGAACCTCTGCGCCACCAGGGAAGCCCAACCCTCCTTATTTTTAATCCATGAGTCTGAAGACACACATTGGAAGGGTAAGATTGTACTGATAAAGAGGTTAATAGGAACCACAGAGCACAGATAATTTTTCATTATTAAACTATAGCCCACTATACTCATGCTATCATTTGGAAAATATATTCCTTTTAATATACATAATGCCAGATCCAATAATTTTAAAAGTGTATATTCTTATATGTAAATGTTTAAATTTTCTGTCTGTACTATTTATCAGAAAATTAAGACATTTCCTTAATTTTAAAAATGTAAACTATTGATGTTATATTATTATCTAATTTAGGAACCCTGTGAGAAAGAATGGAAAGCTATTGTGTTAAAAATCTGGTCCCCCTGGATTATAGGTTCTTTGGAGATAGAGATTGTGCTAATTTATCATTGTGGTTCAAATGTCCAACATAACACCTGCTATATGCATAGTCGTGGATTAATATTTGTTGAATTTATCCTATTAAGGTAACCACCTCCATATGATATGATGTCTTTTTATGAGTAATTCAAGATCTCAAATGCAAACAGTAGAAACTTCTGAAAACAGTTATTTAAGAGTTTACTGATTAGGAAAGCCCAACGGTCAGGTCTAATGGTCACACAGCCTGGAATAATGCTCATATCACACTTGCTGGGTCTACCAGCCACTGTAGATGCAGACCCCAGTGCCATCATAATTGCCGCTGACCTAGGTGGCAGAATTTCCATTTCACTGCCCTGAAACCTGCATGCTTCTATGCCTCCTATCTTCCCCAAATGGGTTCTACTCGGTTTCTGCTTCTTCCTATTGCCCACGTCTGAATTAAAGTTTCACGTAGTTGAGTCTGAATTGCAAAGCCTAGGTCATATACCAGTACCTTGGATACAAATAGAGGTTGAGAAACTGGCATTCTGTCTTCTGCTTGAGTTGGAAGTATGTAGGATGCATGAAACGGGGATTTTTCTCAAAATAATTGAAAAAGTGCTATATTACAGGAAACATCACACATTTCTGCCACAAGTCCTTGCCTCTCCACCCTCACTCCATACCTCCTGGCTCTCTATATTTTAGTCATAATTGTCTTTTTTTTTTATATCTTACCAAAAGGATTTTTTAAAATTAATTTTTATTGGAGTATACAAAGAGAAAGATCAAGATAATTTTCAGCTTTTGACATTCAAAATATAACAGGTAAACAGTCTTGCAAACCACGCTGTTGTAGTGAGAAAGGATTTGGATATCTCAATTCATAGATTTTCCCTGTGGTATAGTGGTAAAAATGCACTTAAAAATGAGGTTATTATTCTATGGCCTCTAAGGCCTTCATATAATAGTAAGATACAGCGGGGGAGAGGAATAAAATAAACTGTATTCTGGCTCTAGAGAATGGAAGAGAGAAGAGGGAAATCAAGAGGGGAGGGGAAAGAATCCTGTATCCTGATTTTCTTGTCCTCAGCAATTAGAGAAGTAGTTTAAAGAAACTAAGGGTAACACTGAGAGAAAAGAGAAGGTATTCTCAAGCAGCCACTTGGAATTCTGTGCAAATAGGCTTCCCTGAGGCAAATAAAAAAGAAAAGTAGCACAGGTGGTCAGGCAAAAGGAGATCCTCTGTTTTAGGTTTTCCAAAGCTGTTCTTAGTGTCTACATGTGGATACTGAGCTAAGAGCCAGAAGACCTACCGTGGAAGGTAAAATGACTCCAAAACAGGCTAGGGAAACAGGATAAATTAAGTACAAATTAAAACAAATAGTAATAATAGATAATACTAAAATAATAGTAATAATATTAATTTAAAAAATAGTAATAATAGATAATATTTATTGAGCACTTAACTAAGTGCCAGGCATGGTTCTAAGCACTTTGGGCTTTTCTCATTTAATCATGACAACTCATTGAAGTATAACCTCCATTTTGCAGATAATGCACCTGAAACCGGAAAGGTTAAGTGTCTTGCCCAAAGCAACACAACTAGAAAATGTGTCAATAAATGTGCACTACATTTATTCAGGTGATATATTTTTTTTCTTTTTTATATACATATATCCCCATATCTCCTCCTTCTTGCGTCTTCCTCCCACCCTCCCTATCCCACCCCTCTAGGGGGTCACAAAGCACCGAGCTGATCTCCCTGTGCTATGCGGCTGCTTCCCACTAGCTATTTTACATTTGGTAGTGTATATATAAGTCCAAGCCGCTCTCTCACTTCATCCCAGCTTACCCTTCCCCCTCCCTGTGTCTTCAAGTCCATTCTCTATGTCTGCATCTTTATTCCTGTCCTGCCCCTAGGTTCTTGAGAACCTTTTTTTAAGATTCCATATATATGTGTTAGGATACAGTATTTGTTTTTCTCTTTCTCACTTACTTCACTCTGTATTTTTTTTTAATTTTTTAAAATTTTTGACGAGAGTTTTCAAATTTGAGATCACTGCAGTTCTTTCAGGGCGAACCCTAGTGCCTTACAGCTTTCAGATAACTCTAGTAATTTCCTCTCCTATTTTACCTATATATTCTCAGTGATAGCTTTCTTTTCAATTCTAAGAAGGAAAAGATAAGAACATCTTGAATATATCTATATTTGAGGGTCTCAAAAGAGTTCTCTAGATTTTTCCCATTCACCATTATGACTTCAAAAGGGAAGGGGGTGTTACTTGGAGTTGTGCAGTACAGTTACAAGTTCTTTGGCTTTTTTTCTTGACCAACACTTTTTAAAATATTTCCGGTGCTAAGTGTTGCCTCTTCATTTTTTTCTGTGTGTGCTTATTTCTTTAGAAATAGGAGAAAGTTTTTCTGATAAGACTTTATACTGCCATCATTAAATGAAAGTTAGATTTTTTTTCCAATGGGAAAGATTAAGCGAGTTTAAATAGTGATGAATATGCTTTGATAGATAGGGAGAGATGAAGTTACAACTTAGGGAATATTTGATTACAATAATAATAAAGAATATACATAATTCAAAATTATAATAAGCAACATGATTTTTGGAGATAGTTACATAGTTAGCTTATCTTGACTAATACAGGAACTGTATTTGTGGGGAACTGGACCTGAGAGGAGGGAGAAGGGGCAAATATGTAAATGGCTGAGTGGTTCAGGTTAGATCCTAGGAGGAAACAAACTGGGTAAATGGCTAAATATCCATGAAATATAATGGTAATACCTTTCCTAAAACTATCACCTGTGAAAATTAGAAAGCAAACCAAATGCTTACTGAGCTTGTAGCTCTAGGTAAAAAAAAAAAAAATTTAGTAATGATTTACATTGGTTTTTATAGGCTTCAATTAGAAGATAAGTAAAAGAAAATATGAGTTTTAAAAAAAAGAATTGATCAGATAGGGAGTAGAAATGAAAAGAACTAAAGAGTATTCAAGAACTTGGAGTTAAAAGATTTTGGAAAGAAAACTTCTAGACGTAGTAATAGATGAGGTTCTAATAGATTTTGAGTAATAAAGACCCAGCAGGACTTCTTCAAAAAGAGTGACTCAGCCTGTGGCAAAGAATGGATAAAGGTTTTGTCCTGTTCACACAAGTCTATTAGCCACCAAGCAGCTGCAACAAGTTGAAAGAAAAGTTATGGAGAAAAGACTGTAGAACTCTGTCTAGGAAAATAACATTTGGGTAGTGGTTACTGATACAGGGCACTTTCTGAAAGCAAATGTATCAGAAGCTTACTGATTTTTGCAGGGATTTGTATTGGTAGAAAGAAAATTAGGGCCAGATTTTAAAATGCCTGATATTGATAGTTGAACCTTAAAATAATCCAAAATCAGGGAGGAGGATGCAAAGCAGCATCTTCCTCATCAGTAGATAAAGGAAACTTTCCAGAGCATATTTCAGGAGAAAAATGGATGCAGTAAACCACACAGAGAGCAGAATCATGACCAATTCAAGGAACTGCCCAACCCCCAGAGTAGAAGTTTTTTTTACAGTGTTTATACAGAGGAATTTCAGAATAGCTGTGTTTTGGTGACTTGCCTGGACTCCTATTCCTCCCTTTTCCAGAAGGGAATGAGTGTTGTCTCTTCTTTGCCATTTTAGCTCGTAGACTGATGCAATCAAAGAGCCACATCCAGACCAGATACTGGACCATGCATTAACCAGAGACCCTTGACTTAGAGCTGGAGGTATTAACTGGGCCTTTGACTCATTGGAGAGAAAATGTCGTTTTCATTTGGAAAAATGAGAGGGACAGACATTTGTTAATGAGAAGAGTGGATTGTGGCAATAATATTGCTATGAATTCAGCAGACTGATTTCGTTTTCTTCCTGGGTACATGGCCAAACCACGTTTTCCAGGTCTTTTAGAGTAGATTTGGAACATGACTGAGCTTAAGCTATCGGAAACTGAATGGAAGTTGCATTGTTATCTCTAGGCCTTACCCAGACGTGTCTCTCACCTATAATTAGGCACCTCCCACCTCTACTGACCCCAGTGAATTGTGACATGAGCAGACAAAAACATTTAGTGTGTCAAGTCATAGATTTGGGAATTATTTATTATATTATACAGTTCCTATAATTATTAAATGATAGTCTAAAAAATTGCCTAGTCCAAGACCTAGTTCTTCATAAGTCTTCAAAACTGTTAATTATTTGATATCAAGTACTTTAAAATTCTAAGATTAGAGTATCATGAATGACATTTAAAATTAATGCACATAAAGAGGATGGAAATTAGTTATTGGGTGTGCTAGAAACAGAATAACTTTTCTAATTGTTAAAGAAATAGTGTAGAATAAATGCAGAGCATTTTTATTTTCCCAGAAGTAAAAATTTAAAGCAATCGGTGGAAATCACAAAGAGCTATGATTTGATTTAACTAAGAAAACACTTAAGACAATAAGAGGCCGTCTCCATTGTGGCAGCCAGCTCAATCTAAATAGCTACATTCTGGAATAGATATCTCTCAAATACTTTCCAACACTGTCTTGAAATTCTATTCCAGGTTTTAAATAGTTTATGCAATTTTTAAGAAAAATACATAAATATTGCATATATGTTACATACTTTCTACAGAAGAAAGAAGTTAAATAAGGAAATATTAAATTCTCAAAAGTTAGTGTGAGGGAATATGTCCCAGAAAGCATTATAAGAAAAAAAAATTACTGGACATATGAAATAGTATTTTAAATGTGTTTCAAAAAATAGAACTTGAAAAACGTTTTAATGGAATTATAATTGATAACAGAATAAATTATAAGTGGAATTTTTAAAAAGTGGAATTTTATTGAAAATTATTAGAAGTTTTAAAAATAATTATTAAAAAATCAAAATTATTAAAAATGTCAAAATATAAAATCTATTCTCAAAAAATAAAACTCAAATCTAGTAATATTTCACTATTAATGGAATTAGAGTTCTGTCTTCAATTGTTCTAATTACTATAGGAAGTTGCATAATCTACTACCATCCCTGCAAATCCAGTCTTATTGTTAACAGAAAGTTCTCATTCAAATTTTATTCTTTTCAATTTAATTGTTGTGTCTGTGTATTCTCTGAGAATGACTGAAGTACTTTATAATTCAAAAAAGCACAAATTTAAAAGTTTCCTAAGAAAAAAATCCTAACAACTATGATTTTCTGACCGTTGCCAATATTCTCTAAATACACTACACATTGTGAGCACTATTAACTTCCATATATTGAAACACATATGTCTGCATTTATAAATAAATCTAGGTGATGTACTGTTTAAGAGAATTAATCCTTTATTGACAACTGATAGAAGAGGTCACCAAAAAATAAAAAAGCAGGCTGGCACATGGACACACCCAAGACACAGGATATAAATTTCCTCTAAAGTATTCCCAGTATTGGTCTCAGAAATATGATAATAAAATAGTTTTTATTGTAACATATATGTCATGATATCACGTAATCTTTAGAATATGATGCACATACCTATAAGTGTTGATATATGAAAGACTGAACCAGGTATTTGTTACCATTTCCAGCTTTGGAACATTGAAAAGGTAGTAAAAAGGATTTAACATATTCTTAAGAGAAACATTTAAACAGGACACAGTGATAACTATCCAAGTTATAAAGCAACTGAACTCCAATGGCTATTAATTTTGCTAAGAAACAAGGAACAACTGAAGAACATAAATTAAATTGCAGCCAACTAATGCAAAGAGCAAAAGGGACAATTTGTCCTACAGAGTTTTGCAGAACATTTGTGAAAACCCCCTACAGCATTACCTTACATTATTACATTGTATTGAATATTGATTATTCTAGAGCAAA
Organism: Grampus griseus; assembly: GCF_964374135.1. Lineage (NCBI taxonomy): Eukaryota > Metazoa > Chordata > Mammalia > Artiodactyla > Delphinidae > Grampus > Grampus griseus. The sequence continues at coordinate 44,317,429 of NC_139007.1, forward strand.
GATACTAGCTGAGAATTATGGATGTAATATTCCAAGATGAAAATAAGGCTATACATTACTAAGCAATCTGTTTATATTGCTGATTTAATGACCTCCATCAGTATTTATACTCTTCTGGAGGCAAAGCATTCTCTTTTGAACCTTGAGCCTCCTCCTTCACTATAAAATTGGATATTATCTTTGTGGCTGATTGTGAAAAAATAATTCCAAATTCAACCTATAAGAAATAGGCTTTGAGGAACCAGAAAAAAATAGTCTGCAGTTCGTATGCTCTTGTTTCTTGTCCATTTTCACCAGTACTGTGTGCTGGGACACAAAACAAATGATTAAAATAAAGCACCCAGAGACAACACAGGGAATTTTAATATGGCTTTACTGTTTGTGGATTACCAAGAAGTGATTTCATTTAGATAATTTCACACTAATTAAAACACTTGCTATGACTTTAAGTTTATGCAGTGAATTAATTTACTTTTTTTGACTGATATTATTTTATATTTGTATAACCCAAGAAATTAACTTTAAAACTATTAGGAATATAGAAATATTCAGTAAGCATCTGATTAAATGATTAATTAACAAAAATTGATTTTCTATAAACAAAAGTCTAGGGAAAATATAATGGGAAGATGTTCTATTCATAATAGGTCAAATGATCAGAAATAAATTTATAAAGGAAAATAATAGAGTATAATTTGTAAAAAGGATTGAGTGTGTGATGAAAATGTTACCTAAGTCAGGGAGGAAAGGTGTGTCACTCAATAACTATAACAATAACTGGCTAGAACTTTTCAAGATGGGGTAAATCTCTACTTACTTTTTCTTAACACAAATAAATTAACAAATCAAAGACTAATGTCAAATATAAAGAAACCTTAGAACTAGATAAAAATAAAGGGTAATTTTTTTTTAATAATATTGAGGCAGCAAAGACCATTTTAAGTTGGTTTCAAACAACAGAAACGTTCATAAAATATTGACAGATTTCATTACAAATGAAGCATTTTTCCAAGAGAAGAAATATCACAAACAAGGCCCAGATATCAAATGTGAAAAAGAATATGTACAAAATATATTACAAAGGATCAATCTCTCTACCTTGTGAAGAATTATTATATTCATTAGGAAAGGAATCTATAGCTCAATATAAAAATGGACAAGGGGCACACAGAAGCAGTGTGTAGCTTTTAATTGTTTAATTTATTTTTTTCAATAAGTAATATATTCACAGGGATCAAATCCAAATGATACACAATGCTAAACTTTGAAAAGTCATTTCTATCCCTGTGTCCGTGTACACACCATACCTCTGCCCTCTGAAAGAAGCAAATTTTATTAGTCCTTAAAATGTATCTGTTCAGTTTTTATCATGTAGACATAAGAAAATGCAAATATATTAAAAAATACCATATAATATCCATGCTTCAGTAACATACTTTCTTTTTCTGATGTAAAAATATAATGTGAAATTTTTCTTTTATTTTACATAGGCAGCATTTTCATTCTTTAGAGAGATTTACATATTCCACTATATAAATATACAGCTGTTTACTTAACAACTTTTATATAGATGGGCCTTTGGCTTGTGTTCATATTTTGCTATTATGAACAGGAATTCTATGAAGAAAGATGTACATAAATCATTTACTATGTTTATTGGTGTATTGGTAAGATATATTTCCCAAAGTGGAATTCCTGAGTCAAAGAGTAAATGTAATTACAATTTTAAAAGATACTGTCACATTTCCCTTCATTAGAAGTTGAACTACTTCACACTCCTGCCATCAATCCCATCAATATAAGACTACCTCTTTTCTCAAAGGCATGCAAATAGAGTGTTGTCAAATGTTTAGCTCTTGGACAGTCTGTAGAGATGATATATATAGTGTAATTCTCCTTAATATGAATGAGATTGACTACCTTTATATCTTTTAGTATCATTTGCTTTTCTTTTGTGTGTGCATTTACCTATATGTATATTTACATATATGAATATATTACGCATTTCTTCTGCATTTGTTTTGTTTATTTTGCTTTTTTCTCTTAAATTTGTAGACGATTTTAATTTCCATGTAGTTAAAGACTAAAATTTTCTTCTATGGCTCCTGGGCGGTTTTTAGTAGCTCCTGGGGCATGGTTGGAAAAGGCCTTCCAATTCCAAAGCCATAAAATAATTACCTCTGTTTTCTTTAACTACTTTAAGGTTTCATTTTTTCAAGCACTTTAATTATTGACAGTTTTTGTAGATTTATACCCGTGGTTTGGTATGAGATATGGATCCAGTTTTCATCCTCTTCTAAATGGCTCTCCATTTGTCTAACATTATTGAGTAATAAGTTCATATTTAACACCAATAACTTTTGGTACAAAGGGCTTTTTGATAGCAAATTGGTGCACAACCTTGATTATACTTTTAAAAAGTATATTTAAAACAACGATAGAATGCACTTTATATTAAAAATTTGGTAATAGATGGTACTGCTGATTGTGAGGGACAATAGGTATTTTCATACTTAACTGATGGAGGGTAGAGTAGTGTAGCCTAGTCGGTGAGCAGTTTGGTATTTATATCAAACAATTTATGTGAACATACATTTTGCTTTTTGTTTGTCTCTTTTTGTCTTTTTCCTTTTGGCCTTGCCATGCGGCTTGTGGGATCTTAGTTCCTTGACCAGGGATTAAACCCGTGCCCCCGCAGTGAAAGCACCAAGTCCTAACCACTGGGCAACCGGGGAATTCCCTATGCACATACATTTTGATACAGCAATTCTACTTACAGAATCAATATAATCACATATGTATGTAAAAACAACATGCTTTACCATTAACAAGAGATTCATTAACTCTAGTAAGATACATTCATTCAATGCTATGCCAAGAGCTATTGGAACATAAATGAAGTGGCTCTATATGTATTGGCATAAAATTATTTCCAAGAAATATTAAACAATAAATATTCAGAATAATATGTATATAGAATGCTAAAGTTCATGTAAGCAAAAATATATATGTTTATAAGTATATATGCTTTTAAATATATAAAGCGTATGACATTATGAACATAAATATGATTAACCATATAGGTTATTATTATTACTGTTATTATTATTAGGCTTGTTGCCATAAATATGAAGACTATGAAAGGCAACAAAGAAACTGGGTCTGATGTTTACCTCTGAGAAGAGGATTGCAGAATTAGGCCCTGCATAGAACAGAGGTATATCTTTTTTAAAATAAACTTTTTATTTTAAAATAGTTTTAACTTTACTAAAAAAAATTGCAAAGGTAGTACAGAGAATTCCCACGTATCCCACAATCAGTTTCTTCTATTGTTAACATCTTAACTGTATGGTACATTTCTTGAAATTGATGAACCAATATTGATACATTTTTACTAACTGAAGTCATGCTTTATTCAAATTTCTTGTTTTTCCTTAATGCTCTTTTTCTGTTCCAAGATCCCATCCAGGATAACACAATACATTTACTCGTCATGACTCTTTAGGCCCCTCTTGACTCCGGGTATTTCTCAGACTTCCCTTGACCTTAAGCACTTTTTAGGAATACTGGTTTGGTATATTGCAGGATGTCCCTCTGTTTGGGCTTGTCTGATGGTTTTTCCTATGATTAGACTAAGATTTGGGTTTTGGGAGAGGAAGACCACAGACATATATTTCCACTGTCATCACATCACATACTATCATACTATCAGAATACATATTATCAACATGACTATCGTTGTTGATATTAACCTTGATCACTGGGCAAAGGTAGTGTTTGCCATGTTTCTTCATTGTAAATTTATTTTTTCCCCCTCTTCGTACTGAGGTCTTTAGAAATAAGTCATAATGTTCAGCCTACACTTAAGGAATGAAGAGTTATGCTCCACATCCTTGGGTGTGAGAGTGCTTATATACAATGCTTATGAACAGGTGATTTGTCTCATCTCCCCCAGTCATGTGCTTAGTCATAGCTGCATAGACTCATGGATATTTACTTTATACTTGGGTTGTAATTTAATACTATTAACTGTTCAAATTGTTTCAGCTTTCAACATTGGGGATTTTTTTAGTTGGAACTGTGCCACATTAACATACCCCAAAGTGGGTTTGTTTGTTTGTTTGTTGAGTTCTTCCTTACTTTCTGGCTCTACAAGGTGCTGCAGGCTAATTTTGTTCTCTACCTCAGTCCCAGAATCAGCTATTTCTTCAAGGATTCCTGACTTTTTTTTATTGGAGAAGGTGTTAAAAACAATATTGGAGTAAGTGCTCCTTACCATTGGGCTGGTTTTACTTCTAGGGCCTCTTAATAAAAAGGACAAAGAAATATATGTATACTAATCTGTGTACATACATGTACCTATAAAGATGTCTCTATGTAAGCATTTGAATCTACATCAAGGTATATGAAGCTAAATATGAATTCTTGGGGAGTCTCCAACTTTAATTCATTACAACATGGATCGTTCTAGTTCCCTCCCCTTGCTTATCTGTAACTTTCCACTCCAAACAATGAGAAGTCTTTTTCCCATCACCCACCATCCATTTCCTTAATTATTCAATTCATATATGCATGTATAGCAATGTCAGTATTATTAATCTGTACCCTCACGGCAGCAACTTTATCAACTAGAGTTCAGTTATTATGCACAATGCTTTTTGCCTTAGTCTTATAGACTGCACTCATTTCCAAAGTTAATAGGTGAGCACCTTTCCCTCCCACACTTTCAGTGTTATGTTGGCTGCTCTGCGACTTTTATAGCTCCATATAAAATCTAGTTATATTTTGTCAGTTTCCACAAAATAACTTGCTGGGACTTTTATCAGAAATATACTTTTAATTGTATATAATTTTGTAATTTTCTATTTAATTTTTTCACCCTGAGCATGTATTCCTCTAAATCAATCAACAAAAACTCTAGTTCAAGGAGATCATACCTGAGTACTAGTCTCAATTTTACAAAATTTGATTATATGGTATTTAATTAGATAAAAGTTCCTCTCTCAACTTAAAAGAGACATGTATAAAAGAAAAAAATCAAATAATAATGATGAAATAGTCAAAATTTAATTGAAATTCTAAATGTGTACCTATATATTTGTATATCGTGCTTTTGTCATGGGATTAGCAATGGAGAAGAATAAAATCCATGATTCCTAACCTATATGCATTGATAATCTAAGGAAAGAATTATAAATATACAGTACATGAAAATTCAAACTCTATGAGCACAGGGATCTCATCTATCTTTTTCATCCCTTAATTCTCAGGACCTACTTGTTCCCAGAACATGTTTTCTGAATGGAATATAGTATCAAAAATTACAGGGCTTCCCTGGTGACGCAGTGGTTGAGAGTCCGCCTGCCGATGCAGGGGACAGGGGTTCGTGCCCCGGTCCGGAAGGATCCCACATGCTGCGCGGAGCGGCTGGGTCCGTGAGCCATGGCCGCTGAGCCTGCGCGTCCGGAGCCTGTGCTCCGCAACGGGAGAGACCACAGCAGTGAGAGGCCCGCGTACTGCAGGAAAAAAAACAAAAAAAATTACAGGTTTTCTCTTAAAGATACTTTCTTTTTTTTTTTTTGCGGTACACGGGCCTCTCACTTTTGTGGCCTCTCCCGTTGTGGAGCACAGGCTCCGGATGCACAGGCTCAGCGTCCATGGCTCACGGGCCCAGCCGCTCCGCGCAGCATGTGGGATCTTCCCGGACCGGGGCACAAACCCATGTCCCCTGAATCGGCAGGCGGACTCTCAACCACTGCGCCACCAGGGAAGCCCAAGATACTTTCTTTGTAACATGGTACAAGTCTGTATATCCTATTTCCTATTATTTTAAGAGGATAACATTTCAACATAATTTTTTTTAATGTATGCAGTCACTTCATAACTTTTTAATCTCTACTTTCCATACCAAGTGAGTCAAAACATGACTAACTTTTATCTCATAGTATGGCATAAACAGTATTGAAACAGAAAGACCTTATCTTCAAAAAGGGTTTGGAGAAGACTGATAAGGTTATTGACTGCAAAGAGGGAGGTGGTTTCTGATAGGTAAATTAGGAAATTCATTGTTGGAACATTGGAGAAGAGGTCTTAGGTGTATAAAGAAAGTATGGTAAACCATAGAAAACTCAGTGACATATGCGAAGAGAAAAGTGAGTTTAATAGTGATATGTGGACAACTGTTACCTTTTTAGTTTTACATCCAAACACCATTCTGAATTTAAGGGTAGCCCTCATTGTGTAAGTTGTGGTCAGAAGTAAACTCTCCCATTATTAGAAGCCCTCAAAACTAAATATTTTGTCTTAAATAACTACTGGGAAATAAGATACAGGCACATAATTCAAGTTTCTATGCTTCTCTTTGGGGCTTTGAATCTTGAGGGAATAAGCCAAAGACACAAGGTCATTTGAAACATTATCCATGGAGGTGATAGCAGTGGCGATGGTCTAATGGTGGAAGCAGAGAAGTGGCGAACTGTCTGATACTGGTGTCATCAATACTGTGTTAAATGAAATATTCTTGGGTATAATTTTGGATGAGTTCTCTGATGACTAACCTCTTTGGTCCCTAACCATTTTACAAGCCTGGTTCTCTAGCCTTCCTGTCAAGTTTGTGAATCTTGAAATATCATTTCAACCCCTTATTTTCTGCTTCAATTAGTTTGTTGATTACTGTTGCTTGCAACGAAGAACCCTGACTGAAACAAAACTCTACGTTCAAACACTGAAAAGGGAAGACAAAGAAATCACTTTAAAAAGTCCCTTCTGAGGATATACTGCGATGCTCACTAGAAAACCTCTCTGTTGATAAATGTATCAAAACACACTTTTTTTGATAGATTGATAAATCTATCAAAAAAATCAAAACACTCAGTTCATTACTCAGTCATTTGAAGTACATCCTGTTAAATGGTATCTTTATTTAGAATATGATGTTAGGGACAAAGTATGACCCTAAGATTGGCTTTAGGGAGAGGAGAGAACGTGGGGCTACAATAAAGGAAGTTAGATAATTGACAGCAAAGGTGCTTTACAGAAATATCAATATAGAATTTCAGTAATAAGAATGAAGAATTATACATAGTTTATACTGCTTTTGGAAAAGTTTCAATGTGCAATTAAAGGGGAAGGAGAAGAAATGGAATAGTCTGTTATTTTTGAAATTAAAATCCTAAGAAAATGGGATCCTTATGTGGTTGAAAACAGATACAGCTGGGGGGGAAAAAAACAGATACAGCTGAATAAGCTATAAGAAAAAGTAGCAATTTTTTCTTTAAATTTGTCTTTCTTAATTGTGTGATTGTGTGGAGCCTCTGTCTATGCCCATTTTGTTCCTGTCTTCTCTGTAGTTATTTGTGCCCTTCCTTCACACAATTGTCTTTTTCTTCCATACCTCTTTTTCCAGTAATTAAATTTCTCCATTGTTAGTCCTCTTCTGATCCACAGGTTCCTGTGGCCAGTTTCTCAGTACTTACCCTCCTCACCTATTTCCAGTGGGCATGTCCTGTTCTAATGAAAAAACCCCAGTGTGTGGCTCTAAAACAGCTCTGTTGGACTCATTACCTCCTGCAGTGAGCAAAATCAGTGCATCTGGGCACTGCTTAGTTCTTCTATAGACTAAAGACTTCAATACGGTTAGGACACAGTTTGCTGCCCAAAGGAGGAATTTACAATGCTGTTTGATCCTACTGAATAAATGTTCAAGAAAAGAAATGTAAGCACACGTACATGTTTACACTCCATTTGAAATGCTCTCCTTTTCTCCCCACCTGCATCTCGCTCTGTAAGTAACCAGTGGTCTTCAGCATATGATGCTCAAGTAAAGTCCTTATTTTCCCATGAAGATCTGTAAGACTTTTTCCAGCTTAGTTGAGAGTGACCTTCACAAACAAGATGTAGTATATAAGTTTATTACTTATGGTATCTACATGGTATGAAGAATTGAATAGGTAGTTGTACCATGCAGAAAAACAAGTGACCAATGACAATTAGTCATTTTATATCCATCAGAATGTAAGAATTAATATGTCAAATGAAAGCAAGTGTAGCTGTAGAAAGGAGAGAAGGTATATATTGTATTTAATTGTAATTTTATATTCTCATGTTTGTTGAAGTTTTAAAAAATATCCTATGAAGTGACTTTAAAATTTCTTTGTTCTCTTTCTGCTTGGATTGGTTTTCTTCTTTTTTTTAAGAAAAATTTATTTTCATTTATTTTTGGCTGCGTTGGGTCTTCGTTGCGGCACGTGGTCTTTCTCTAGCTGCAGCCAGCGGGGGCTACTCTTCGTTGCGGTGCACAGGCTTTTCATTGCGGTGGCTTCTCTTGTTGCAGAGCATGGGCTCTAGGCGCGTGCATGGGTTTGGTAGTTGTGGCTCGCGGGTTTAGTTGCTCCGTGGCATGTGGGATCTTCCCAGACCAGGGATCAAACCCATGTCCCCTGCATTGGCAGGCGGATTCTTATCCACTGCGCCAGCAGGGAAGCCCTTCTTCTTCTTTTTGATGGTGTTCGAAGTGTTCTCTAAAAGTTTTATTTTAATAGTAATACAAATGAATTTTCCTATTTGTAATTTATTATTTTCATTTTCTATGTGATGTATTTTGAGGAACTGAAGCTTTTAATTTTAACATAGTCATATATATTAACCTTGTCCTTTATGGTTTGCAAATTTTGTTTCTTGCTTAAGAAATTCTTCCATATTCAGATATTTTCATGTATTTTCTTCTAAATATTTTTAAAAATTTAACATTTATAAATTCAATCCATATGGAGTGGATTTCTGGGTATAGTATATGTAGATGTCCATTTTCATTTTTTCTAAATAAAAAATTATGTCACCATCATTAAAAATCCCTTATTTTTCTACTCACCTGCAATATTAGATAAGTTATAAATCAGTTTGGTTTATAATCTATTTCAAATTTCCATAGATCTTCCTTTGATCTATTTTTCTATCCTTGTACTCAGAATACCTGAGTGCTCTGATTCAGTAGCACTTTATAATAATTTTTGATGTCTAGTAAGACATATTGCACCACTTTTTTCTTGTTCAAGATGGGGTTGGCGATTATTGGACTATATTCTTCCATGTTCATTATAAAGAAGAAGTTTATCAAGTTTCATAAAATATAAAAACTACCTAGGGCCAGATAGTAGATAGTCTAGTCTTCGTAGACCATATGGTCTCTGTTATAACTACTCAACTCAGCTATTGTAGTGTAAAAGTAATAATACACAGTGCATAAGTAAATGGAAGTGTCTGTGTTCTGAAGAAAAAAAAAAAGAAGTGCTATTTACAAAAACAGGTGAAGGGTTGGATTTGGCCTGAGGTTACAGTGTGTGCTGATGGCATTAACATGTAGGCTTGGATCCCTAAACAATGTATGACTTAGTTTTTCCTTTTTTTTCTTTTTCACTTTGTATAAATGCAATCGTAATATATTTATTCTCCTGAGACTTACATCTCTCAACATTGTTTTTCTTTCATCATATTAGTGCCTGAACCTGTAGCCAGTTCAGTCTCTTTGATGTAATATTTTATTTAAATACTGTTACATTTTTCTAATACATAGGCATCATTTGATCTGTATATGTTTTCATAATACTAAGTATTTTTTCTTTACTATTTCTATCTGCCCAACTAGTCTTCAAAATGCTAAATTGAGCCAAATTGTGACCCACTACCAGTATTCCAAAGACATGAAAAATAGTCTCAGATGAGATTTTCTATTGCATTAAAAGTGCTTCATGACATGTGAAAAATAATGCTAGAATCTTGGATAAAATTTAGAGATTAAGGTAAAGATTAGGTTATTTTATTTTGGTCCTCATTTCCTTAAGTAAAAATATAGAAATATTTGAGTGTAACCTTGACATTTTTCCTACTTTTGGAGGTATTTGGGAATTTTGTTCCCAATATATCCTAAGTATATTAAATGGGACACAATATTTATTTTCATAAAGGTTGACCAGACTCAGAAATTCTAGAGGATCCTGGTATACTGGCTGGGACTCTTTTGGATGAAACAGAGGCATATGGATGAAATTTTCAATAATCAAATGCGTTATGTAGAGAAACATATGAGAGGAATCATGCACTGCAAATCTGGGGCACACAAAATGGTTCTTTTACCTTGGTGAGAGCACCAGGTGCTGCTTTGGGAGACACACTCAGAAAAAAGGATGTTTACCCTCTGCCTTACTGAAAAAAGACCATCAAATCCTTATTATCCTGTTGCACAGACACTTTCCCAATTGAATGGGTCCCTGGGGAGATTACCAAATGAAAGGCTGTGTCCCCACAGTAAAAGGCAGTCATTAGTATCAAGTCTTATTCTATCCCCAGATAATGGTTGACTACCTCCTCTTACCTTTGATTAAGAGTTTAAGACCTTCTCCTACTAGCTCTACTCTCTGTACTTGCCCAGCTTTCTATATTAGAGCTTTCTCTCCATCAGTCTCATCTGCTTTCAGGCTAATCTTGTTAAAGATTGTCAAAATGTTTTATATTACCTTACCCATCTGACCAGGATCCCAGTATAAATTCTCCTAATTTTTTTAGACTGAATATGTACTGCAGTGAGTAAAAAATAATACTTAAGAGAAAAATAGTTATAAAGTTATATCTGAAGACACATAGTTAATGAAGTGCGTTGTGTACCTTTATATTGAATCCTTCTGTATTTGTCTGTGTAGGTACAAAGTAATCTTCTAACGTCAGTTTATTTAGCTTATTTTCAGTTTATTTAATCTCACCTCTATTCAAACTAAGGCTTGAGTGGTAATCTTGTGCTAGTTACAGATTTTCTTTATACAAAGATGGCATATGCATCACATAATTGTTTCATTGATCCACTCCAAGTTTCAGTGAATATATTTGTTCTACTATCATGGATGATTCTCTTGTGACAGAAGAACCTATATTAAAAATAGATTGTAAAACACCTTTTTTGAAATTTCTTTCTCAAAATTTTGTTCACCTTCCTTTATCACCTTTCCCTGAACCCTATTTTTTTTACCACCACTCTACTTTCTGCTTTGTATATTATGCTAATATATTCTAGTTATCATATTGTATGGAATTTTGATTAGGAATTGTTTATTTGTATATCTTCACTTTTCAGTAAACTCCTTTTCTGAGAATACATTCCTTATTTAACAATTCCAACAAGAAGAAAATACTTGAATTCTCATCTCAATGAAGTTGAAACGCATTTTTAAATTGTCCAGTAAGAACAGAACTCTTATCTACCCTAAATTGAATCTTGAAGTTTTTTTCACAGTCACTTTACCCTCTGTTGTATGTGAGATCAAGCCTTTTCTATTTACTCAAAATGGCTGACTAGGCTAAACATAGTGAATACCCTTGAGTATCCCCAGGGCATATGTGCCCTCCAACGCATGATTCTACTGCCAAAAAGTGACTAAACCGAATTGAGTCTGGAAATGATTTGCTGCCACATTTGACATACTTCTCTTTCAAATAACAATAAAATATACTTTGGGGAATCCTGTAGTAAGTTATGTTTAAAAAAAAAAAAACAGCTGGTCTTCCCAGGTGGCGCAGTGGTTGAGAGTCCGCCTGCCGATGCAGGGGACACGGGTTCGTGCCCCGGTCCGGGAAGATCCCACATGCCGCGGAGCGGCTGGGCCCGTGAGCCATGGCCGCTGAGCCTGCACGTCCAGAGCCTGTGCTCCACAACGGGAGAGGCCACAACAGTGAGAGGCCCACGTACCACAAAAAATAAATAAATTAATTAATTAAAAAAAAAAAAGCTTATAGAAAAAAAGAACCCCTTATACCTTCAGAAGTATTTAAAATGTTAAGTTTACTTCTCTAGTTTCTTAAATCAAGTATTGTATGTGTTTTTGAATTTTCAAGCTCATATATTTTGGAATCAGTGTTTTTCATAATTTAAAACTGATGCTTAGATAAATGAGGATACGATGAACAAACACAAAATAAGCATGACCTCAAAGTAATACTTTTGAAATCCTGCATTTCAGAAAAAAAAGATTGTGTGAAAGCCATCTTTTCACACCTTAAAATACTAAACTTGAAGACTGCTGATGTGTTCAGATTGCAAAGGCTGAATTGAAAGTGATTTTGCTGGTCCTTCCCCCCATCCAAGCCATTTTTCACCCTTCTCTACCCTGCTCTGTTCACCAGAAGGCTCACACCTACAGGTCTTTTCACCTGGGTTCCCTTGCTTTCTGGCTTCCTGTTGATGTCAGGGATATCAGGCACTGGCAGGGGATCCGAGGGAAGGAGGGAGACATGAGTATTGTTTTTCCTCCTTCCCCCATGCTTTTGGCGGTATTTTCTGGTGATAACTGGATTTCTATAACTACTGGCACCAGAAGAATGATGTCACAGGTTTAAAGGTTGAAAGGAAAAAAGATGGAGAGCAGAGGGAAGAAGAGGCCTCTTAGTGGTGGTATGGTCAAAGAGGCGTTTTGGGGGTAAAACAAAATATTTCATTAGAATTGCCCCCTAGCCTATATGACTTTCTTGTATCGGTCACAAAAAAATCCCCATTCAAGAGGATGATTTTTCAAGAAGGCAGCTCTCTCAGAGGATATGGTACAAAAAGGCTCTTTTCCTGGTCTAGACTGATGCAGTCTGTCATGAGGGCTCAGCTTGGTGAGAGAAACATGACCCGGATTTTGATCCCCATTCACCACCTCCGCAGTCAACCTTTGTGTATTGCATTCTTACATCACTGCACCCTGGCTGCTCTGTGTCTAACATGGCTTTTACCAAATTGATTGCTGTGTGACATGAAATCTGTACCCTCTCTTCCATTTCCTGTATGAAATATTTAATAAACACCATATTGTTCAAAAACATATAAATATCTGCAAGTATTTTTTTTCTTCAAAAGGAGCTCAAAGAGGGTAATGGGGTGATAGCTGACATTTAGATTAAATAATATATAAGTAATTATGTAGACAGCTAAATCTCCAGAGTATAGAACACAAATTCTCTTATTGATGAATATGAACTGAAGCCTCAAAGCTGTGGTTACTCCCTGACATTGTAAGCAGAGCTACTAGACACATTCCCATATGCCTAGTGCACATTAGATCTGATGTCATCTCTGGTCTAAAAAGCTGTGACCAAGGAGATGGTGTCACTTGGTATAAACAAAGCCACCTAGAACTCACGTCTTCAGTAGGAGCTGGAGGTAAGGCGAGACTCTTGCTTTAGAAGGAACTACAAGCAGAGGGGCAATCAATTATCGCTACCCCATGTTGAAAGTAAAATCCCTAATAATCTCCTCACAGCCTCCCCTTTCTTTCTTGCTCCCTGTATTGACTGACTGATGCTTTTTTGAACTCTTCATATTACATAATCTCAAAGCTTCACAGTCCCTATGACTTAGAACACTTCTGAGCCCTTCTTCCTCCAGATTTAATTTCTTGCAGATGTATATCTATAGAATCTTTGTAGTGTACACTTGCCATTTTCCCCCTTTTCTTTCTGAAAATATACAAGTTCAAGTTTTCTTTCCTTCTCACATTCAGTACTGCAATATACTTACCGAGCCTAATCAAATTTCTGTATTTCTACTCCACTTTTCTGTCTTTTAATCTAAACCCAAATATAACTGTTCATATAAATGGCACAGGTTCTAAGGACCATGCCAGACCTACCTAGTTTGATGTTCACAAGCTAGTGTGTTTCATATAAACCTCTAGGTGAGTCTCATTCAACAGCACACATGCTGGTGATTATATACTACTGCTGCACTGTGTCCCATGCATCATTCTCAGATAAATCATCCTTAATCTCAGATTCTGGGCTAAACAGCATTTAATGCCTTTCTTTTTGAGAGCTAATGAAGTTCAGGTTTTAAGGCACTTCATAATCTGGTTCCAGCTCATAGATAAGGAATGATCCTCTTGCACTTACCCTGTGTTTCCCTCAAACAGAAAGACTTGCCAACGCTCAGATAATCTCTAGGAAATTCCCACCTATTTCCTTTTATACTGTCTTCCCTTATTTGTTGTCTAAGAAATGTAATATCATCCATTCAAAATATAGTGTTGTCAACTTCTGTATTAGTTCTATCCTACCAAAGGCAAGCTCCACCAAAGGTAAAGTCATGCTTTGATATAGTTTGCACTATGTTGTAGAATGTGGTGTGGGTAAAAAAAAATAATATGGGACTAAAAACTGCATTCTACCTCTGGTTTGTCACCTAATATTGAACAAGTCATTTAATTTCTTACAGTTTTTTTCCTCTAGTCCATAAATGGATAAGGAACACGTACACTGTCTACTGCATAGAGCAATTGGGGAAGATCGGATTAGATCTTCTTTCACACCAAGAATCCAAATGCCTGGGTTCTAATTCCAGGTCTATCACCTCCAAGGTCTAACCTTGTGGAAACTACTTAAACTTTCTAATCCTCAGTTCCTTCATCTGTAGTGTGCATCGTAACAACTCCCATGTCAAAAGATTATGTTGAAAATTAGATGAGATGATACATGAAAAGTGTATAGAACAGTATCTGCCAACTAACTGGTGCCTAGTAAATGATACTGTAGTAAGGGTTTATAATTTTCTTTTCAACCCTCTTTGGCATCTGGCATAGTAAATACAGACTGAATAAATATTTTCTTAAAGTAAAAATGTTGAGTGAATGATTGGATAATTTATTTAACTCTGATATGTGACTGAGTAATGGATTTGGCCTGAAGTGGAGGCTAACATGATTATTAGGTACAGTAGAAAAATAAGATAGGAAAAACAGAGCATATGTCCAGAGATGCAGTCCAGTATGAAATCCAGATACAAAGAATTATGAAAACTACGGACTGTTTGAATTTGATACAGTAGTCAACTGGAAATCATTATGACTAGTTGAGAAGGGAAGCAAGATAGATATAGAAATGATTCAAAATATATATTTTTGCAGCAAGAAACTGGATGGATTGGAAACAGGAAGACACGCATATAGGCAATAGGCTTTCATAGTTAATATCGCCTTTTGCATATACAACTTTCAAAATAACTTAATGGATTTCATTATCAGAATAGTTACAAATAATTGTAATTAAGCTCATTTCTTTTTATCTTGCATTGTCTTGGTGAGTTGCATATAAGAAAGAAGATTTTGGGGCTTCCCTGGTGGCACAGTAGTTAAGAATCCACCTGCCAGTGCAGGAGACACGGGTTTGAGCCCTGATCTGGGAAGATCCTACATGCTGTGGAGCAACTAAGCCCATGCGCCACAACTACTGAGCCTGTGCTCTATAGCCCACAAGCCACAATTACTTAGCCAGCATGCCACAACTACTGAAGCATGTGCGCCTAGAGCCCATCTCTACAACAAGAGAAGCCACCGCAATGAGAAGCATGCACACTGCGACGAAGAGTAGCCCCTGCTCACCACAAGTAGAGAAAGCCTGCACGCAGCAATGAAGACCCAATGCAGCCAAAAATAAATAAATTTATTTAAAAAATACATAAATAAAGTGGAACCTCAAGTTCATCTTCAAAAAAAAGAAAGAAGATTGTGTTAAACTGATGTAGTCTTATGAAAGAAATATAAATTTCATGTTAGAAATTTATGTTCTATATGCTTTAATATAATTCTTTCTTGCTGGGTCATCATAAAATTTATAGTATGATGCATTGAAAATCCTTCTTATTAGTACATCTCAATAATTAGAAAATATTAATCAGTAAGTTACTACTTTTGAGTACAACAGTAAAAAGATTTGCTTTATAGCAAAATGATCAGAATACTACTCAGTGGTGTTGTAAGAAAATGTGAGGAGCATAAGGATTTGGTGAAATACACTTAACCAAAAATTATTTATACTGAAAATAAAATAATTTTAAACAGTTTACAATATGTATTTTATTGAGTTATTTGAATGCATTAATTATTATTCTTTATTCTAATAATACATATGTAACAAACTGAGTGGTACCATTATTCCCAGAAAAAATTAATGTGCTTTTTAAATTAAAATTTACAATTTTGGAATCACATATTGATGAGAGAATTGTATGCCTTCAGAAGGGCAAAGTAGTAAGTTGTTTTCCACAAATCAGTTCTCACAAATTCTGACACTCACATCTCCTAAAGAAAGTCTTTTCAGGAAATCGAATATTGATATGACCAAACATTTTAACCTACAAGTAATAATTTCATTGATACTTTTAAGTAAAAATTACATACCCAGAAATAATTGATAATTGTGTCAAAAGCCATCACTAATTCTTTCAAATTTTAATGTTTCCAGCAGTCTTCTTAATACTTAAGATTCCAGGATGTGTATTAAATAAATATGTGCTTCATAAACAATAGTTAATATAATTTTCACAATTATTTAGTTCTCTATTGAGACTTGTGGCTATAAGTTTGTCTGTATATTTGTTTCTCCCCATTTTTCTCTATTTCTCTCTGTCTCCTTCTCTCTCTCACTCTCTCCACACACACACACAGACACACACACACACACACGACGCAAACACAAATATACATAATTTGAATGATCATACTGGACTTTTTAAATAATATTTTTAAATCACTCTCAAAATAGTTTAGGTCAAATTTTCTTTTTTGGTTAAGAAGTGCACTACCACTATCCATTTCAAATGATGCTATGCTCAGAGATGAGATGAATAAAAAATTGGTAAGAATTGCTAACCATAGTAAGGCCTTTGTCCTTGCCTATATTCTTATTCTTCCTCTGATTTCTGTAGTATTTTGCTCATCTCAGATAATTCTATTTTAAGGTCAATGTATCTAGTCAAATTTCCTACTCTGTATGTGTGCCTAAGTCAGCTATTAAAAAGAGCTGGGAAAACTGCAATAAAAAGCTAATTATTAACAATGGCTTAAGAAGTTTCCCCTCCACTCTTGGCCTATGCTTTGTGCAGGACTGTGGAGTTTTCTACTGGTGTACTCTGATCCAGTGGGTCTTCTTATTTGGGGGTGCAATAACCAATACAGAATACATGGGTGGGTCAAGACTCCCTAAAATTGTATGTAAAATTTTGTCTTTATGCTTATATTAATATTTTCAGAAACAACTTTCATCAAATACAATAACCTATTTGTGATCCAGAGTAAGGTGAAGAACCACAGTCTGGCAGAAAGGAAGAAACTAGGACATCTGGCAAAACAGGGACACAGCCCTCCACAGACCCATATTTCCTTGAAAATTGCCGGGGTTTTCTTAGAAATCATATCATTTTTACTTTCTGTTCCATAATATCTCTGTGTTTATTTAATATAATATATATACTTTTAAATTACCTCATGAAAGTTATTGGGTGAACCTCTTATTTACATAAATTAAGCTGGACAATTTCTATTTCCCTCTGAGTTCTGTTAAAGAATGGCACAATATTGAACCCTTTCTGGCTCTTTAGTAGTCTGCTGACCTGTGGGAGATCATAAAAATTTTCATTGTGCTCCTGGGCACCTCGAAGAATGGGGTGAGGTTTGCACCATACGTTCAGGGTTTCTAGGTTCCTTAATGTCTATTTTTTGTGAACACATTGCTTCCCATTATTCCTTTAACCCCACTCTCAATTAATGTGATTAAGAAAATATCTAGCTAATTAACTTACAGAAATTAAAAGAAAATAATTATCTAGAAATCTGTAGTCATTTTCTCTGACAAATTCACTCCCTGGAAGAATACTTAACAGATTATACATGTCATGTGAAGAATAATAATTAGTATGTCATTCAGTTCACTTCCAAAAACATTTTAAGGCAGATTATTATATGAGACAGTGCTCCCAAATGTGGAAAGAAAAAGTTGAGTAAGACACAGTTAATGACTTGAGGGAATAGGCTGTCTAGGAAGAGAAACTGGTATGGAACCAAATAATGATCATACTGTGCCATAGCTAATGGTCCATTCTGTTTTTCTTGATTCTTACTTTTGCCTCAGTAGTAGTTTTTCTTTTGTCTATTCAGAGTGACTCTCTTTTGGGAGAAGTTTTTCTCTCCTCTTTATCTACAGTGGAGAGCCTAGCAAAACCCCCCAGAAATTTGTCATATGTGATCTCTTCTTTCTGCTCATAACTTATTTGACCAAGTTAGGACAGTTGACTCAAGCTGAGCTGAATAGATGTTTCCTTGCAAGTTGTTAGAACTGCAAGGTTCAGAAGTGACTGTGAGTGGCTTATGACCAAGTTAAGTCATGTAAATTTGGAAGCAGTGGTTCATACTCTTACAGCCCAATGACTAGAGAAAGTCAGACACAAAGAAAGAGTGGAATATGTACACAAAATAGGAGATCAGAGAAAGAAAGTTCTGATGGATTTATTTTTTAGCTCTACTCTTTAGTTACATTCTTCAGAAGGCAGGAAAACTGTGGCACCAAACCAGTGGCCTTTCCATCATCTTATTCTACCTCTGTCCTTGTGACCAAGGCAAGAAAATTAACTTTTTGTACACCAGTTTCCTCATCTATAAAAAGGAAATTAGTAATAGTATATTACTCCATAGTAATACTATATATTACTATAATAATTATAGTATATTATCCCAATGGTAATACTATGGGGTTTTTCCAAAGATTAAATAAGCTAATATATATAATGAGCTTAGAGCAGATTTTGGCACATGGTAAGCACTTGATAAATGGGAACTGATATCGTTATTGCTTTTGTCATTGGATTTCATGGGATAACTTTCACTAATTAAAGTGAACTACCTCTTTTATTTCCTTGAGATTGTTTCTGTTACAAAAAGCTCCAAAAATTGCCCTTTCTATAGAGTTTTATCTTGGCATTGGTGTTTTTAATTTAATAGGCACCACGGGAGACAGCTCAGGCTGATGGAAAAAATTAACCTTGGCAAAATAGTTCTCTGAGATTCATTTTTTCTCTTTGTTAAATGCAGGTATTAATAACTATCGTGTAACATTGTTTTAGGATTAAGTGATTTACAGTGTCTGTCACTTGGCATATTGTGAATAAACATCTATTATTATGATGTTTATTATTTCCATAGATTTATTCTTTTTTTTTTTTTTTTGCGGTACGCGGGCCTCTCACTGTTGTGGCCTCTCCCGTTGCGGAGCACAGGTTCCCGACGTGCAGGCTCAGCGGCCATGGCTCATTGGCCCAGCCGCTCCGCGGCATGTGGGATCCTCCCAGACCGGGGCACGAACCCGTGTACCCTGCATTGGCAGGCGGACTCTCAACCACTGCGCCACCAGGGAAGCCCTATAGATTTATTCTTATTCTTGCTGTATTATTAACTGGTTACTAACTTTATTGTTGCCTGATTTGCCTGAATTTTGAGTTATTTCACTTAGAAACTGAGGCAGAGTTTTGTGTTTGGGGCTCTTTAGTTAGTAATTTTAGGTCTCAAAAATAAGTACTGCAATAAAATAATTAAGTAATTTTATCCATTATGGGTATTAAATGTCTAACGTTTTTGCCAATTTTCCAAGAATGACAGTTAAAGTAGGATTAATATTGATAGCTATTTAATCATTTCCTTACAGTTCCTACTCTTAATACATTTCTAATTCAGTATATTAAATTAAATTAGTAATTGTTATTAAAATTTTAAACTTCTTCTAGAAAAGAATTAAGATATTATGGTAATCAAATAGACATTAAAAATAGTTTCCATTTTCTCTCTGTTTCTTAGATTCTTCTTTTCATGCCACTTCTATTTGTCATTCTAGTTTCATCTTTCTGGTTGCATATTTACATTCAGGATTGCATTATTTTATTAGCTATTAAATCATCACCTGAATTAACATATATTAAAGTATACTTTTATAATTTTTAATTAAATGATTCATACAGTTTTTTTGTACCATAAATCTAATAAGCCCAATTTAATAGAGTCCCTTTTGGTTTCTTATGATGTTTTTCTGTACCCGTTAGTCTCATTCATATACAGACGGATACTGAAAAGAGAGACACGATTATTTATTTTTCTGTTAATGTAATAAACCCAATAAAATTAGGATTTACCAAACGAGATGCCTTCCAGTAAGAGATGCATCAACAATCGTCGCCAATTGCTTCCTTAACATGTACTCGCTTTCTTTTTGCAAAGACTTTTTCAAACCTTCCCATCCTCTCAACTTCCTGACAGAGAAGCGCCTCTTGTACAGACAAGGTGGAGGCCGTCAGAAGGCCAAATGCCTGATATTACCTCCACTGGGCAAGTAAATCCACTCTCCTAAACTTACCCATCATTTTCTCCTTCTCTATTGAAAAAATAGTCTCCTCTTTCCCATCATTGTTTTGCAACCTGAGTCCTCACACCTCTCTCCACTTTGATTATCCCTTCTCTCACTTCTGCATTCAGCTCATTTGTTTCTTTTCAACAATCTTTACACATAATCAAATATTTCTAATCCAAGCATTTTTAAAGATATCAACAAAAGGATTAGTAAAAACAGTGAATACAACAGTCCTTCCAGCTGCTGCTTGATCTCACCCTACCTTTACATAGTCAACTTTTTGTAAGAGTGACGTATATTTCCTATCTCCATTTTGTCACCTATCACTGAATCCTTAGCCCTTCCAGTTTGATTTATATCTCTCATTCCATTCTAACGTGATCTGTAATGGCAATGCCATTAGGTCTAATGGACGTTTTTCAGTATCAGTCTTATGTTAACTTTCAAAAGCATTTGACATTGTTGACCTTGGCCTTCATCTCTAAACACTTTATTACCTTGGCTTACTTGATATAACACTACTTTAGCATTTCTTTTTCTATTTCTTTATGTGTACCTCTCTCTCTCTCTCATAGGCTTATCTTCTACAAGCCCCTAAAAGTTGAAGTTCTTCAAGTAGTTTCCTTATACATTCTCTCTTTTCACTCCATATCTTGTACCCACTTAATTGCATCCATGCCCATGGCTTAAATTTTCACCTTTATATATTTATATATTTATTTATTTTTGGCTGTGTTGGGTCTTCGTTGCTGTGCACGGGTTTTCTTCATTGTGGTGCGCAGGCTTCTTGTTGTGGTGGCTTCTCTTGTTGCAGAGCACAGGCTCTAGGCACACGGGCTTCAGTAGTTGCAGCACGCAGGCTCAGTAGTTGTGTCTCATGGGCTCTAGAGCGCAGGCTCCATAGTTATGGCATGCGGGCTTAGTTGTTCCACGGCATGTGGGATCTTCCCGGACCAGGGCTCGAACCCGTGTCCCCTGCATTGGCAGGTGGATTCTTAACCACTGTGCCACCAGGGAAGTCCAAATTTTCACCTTTATGAAGGGGGCAGGGCGGGGGGGAGCTCAAATCTTTTTCTATCTAGACTGTGTCTTTTCTGAGCATTAGACCCATGTATCCAACTGCCTACATGACAGTTCTACTGAATATCTGCAGAGTAATTCAAATCAAACTTCTCAAAATTGAACTTTATGATATTTCCTCCTTGGTTCTAAGCACCATTCCCCATCAAGGGGCCATTCTGAATATGACCTCCTTCTCCCTTTCCATCTATGTGTATTATACAAAGTCATACTAATGTTACCCCCTAAGTAGCTCTTGAGTAAACTCACTTTTATGCCTCTCCCTTACCAAAATTATGGTCCAAACTACAGTATAGTAGTTTCTCATATACTCATAATATAGTAGTTTCTCATTTTCTCATATAAAGCACAGAATAGCCCCCTAACTTCACTCTCTGGATCATCTCATGTCACCCTCACTATGCACTCCATAGACCAGCAAGAGTGATTTTTCCAAAATATAAGGTTGGTCTTATCATCCGCATGCTTAAAATAACTCTAAGAGCCAGATGAAGAACCAAATTCTTGGTACAGCTTAGCTTTGTAAATCCCTCCCTACCTCCCTTGTCTTACTTTATAACTTGCTTTTAGCAAGGCTGGTTTATATGTAGTTTTCCAGGATGCACCTATACTCTTTTATGGCACAGACTGTTACCCTCTGACATTTCTCTTAACCTTAGTTTTTACCTGGTTATTTCCAGTGCTTCCCTGAATCATAGCTTAATCAGATCATCTTCAGGAAGTGCTTCCCTATCCTCACTGACTAGGTCAATTTTCTTTATTGTAAACTTGGAGAATACTTAGTAACTCTTCTTTTTTAGTGTTTGTTACATCTAAAGTTTTGAATTTAAGTATTCAACTCTTGCATTAGACTCTCAACTCTGTGAGAACAGGTTCTGTGTCTCTTTGTTCTCATCATGGAAGCCCCCATACTTAGTACACTGCCTGGCACTTAGTAGGAACTCAAGGAATAGTCACTGGATGGCAAAAATGAATGAATTATGAGTATTATACTTAGAAGAATTGAAATTCCGATACTGAAAGGAATCTTATGACTGCTAATTTGACAGAAATTTAAATTAAAAACAATTATCAACTCTAAAAGTGTGATACTGTATCACTATTTGATTTTTGTTAAGACTAAATCTAAAACAATAGTATCACTTACATGTAACATGTTAGAAAAATGGTATGTGATAAAGACAAAGTGGAAGAACTTCTAAGAAAGGCAGTGAAATGATAAATGAGTTAGAGGAACTGACTCAAGTGGGAAAAATAATAATGATCAGCCCAGTATTGAATTTGAAGTAGCATTCTTCATAGACTAGACAGAACTTGTTTTCTATGTCATGATCTCCACTCTTACTATTTTAATTGTGATACATTTAATTAGACTGTTCTTTTCCAAAGAAAGTAAATAATTCTATTTCAAAGGCATGGCTCAGAGATGGTTTAAAGAAATACGATAATAATCTATGTTTATTGAAAGCATGCAAACACCAGTTGAGGATAAAAAGTATTAGATAGAAGAATTAGTTCTAAGATTAATAGAGTGAAATTAAACTTGGGAAATTTTCAATCAAGCATAAAATTCCTATCCAAGATACTGTTTTTTCTAAAATGAGTGAATTCTCATAATATCCATTATGCAGCAATTTAAAGAAATAGCCAGACTGGGGTGGTTTTGAAGATGGGGCATTATAAATAAAATAAAAATAAAGCAAATATTGGAAATGTAATGCAGTATAATATAATAATCTTTTCTTTCAAACATGAGTTTCCTATAATTTTCAAGCTTTTGGTCATTATAAATATTTATTATATTTTAAGTTAAGTTTGATTCCATCTTTTAAATTTTTTTACATTAGAAAATTAGAAGCATCTAATGGCAAAAATAAAATTTACTGTATTTTTAAGAACAAAAAAAATAAAGCTGTGTTCATTAAGAGAGATTTGTAATCTTCACTGCTAACACAAATGTCTCAATATTTTAAAACTTTATGTGGGGAATTTTATATTTATCAATATTTGAGTATTCTTGATATCTGCATTCACATATTCTTTTTCTCTCTGTTTGTCAGGTTCAGTTCAAAGTCTCATCCTTTTCTCCCATATGATGATAGAATAGAATCACTTTGAAACACATAGATGAACAAATATTCCATGAAGAGAAATTAACTTCCTTGACTTCTTCTTGGACACGAGACTATGTTTCCCAGAATTGTAGCTAAGTATGGTCATGTGACTAAGTTCACACGAGTAGAATATGAGAGAAAGGGAGATGTACAATTTCCACCTCACATTTAGAGAGAAAATCTAGAGCCCTTTCCCTTGTTCCATAGGCAAGAATGATAGTGACTCAGATGGCCTTGGAAGGCCTCTGTGAACATGGCAGAATTGCCCTCCTGGACCCTAAACAGACTTATGGATCAGAGCTGTCCATAGACACTGAATACTTCTAAATGTTCTTTGCTTGAGGAATGACCTGGGTATTTTCACAGAGCAGCTAAGTGTTTTACCCTCATTAATACATATGTGAGTAAAAAAAAACAAAAAAACAAAAAAGTTTGAAATTTTATTCATTGTGTGTCAATTATAATCAAAACAAAACAAAAATATTCCAAAAACATAGTTGCATTTTGGGTTTGAGTTGAATAACAGGTTATGGAAAGATCATGAAAGTTCTGGGTGGTCTGTGGTTTTGCTGACATTTCCAAATGTCACACAGGTATGGTGTCTTCCCTTATTGCCTTTTGGAATTAAATACTTGAACATGAAATAAAGATGTCACTTGAAATTTGAAGTCTCCACTTGAAGCTGGGCTCTTGGGACAAGTATCCGGAGATTGCCTAAGAGTGACACCAGATGGATTTTGTTGTAAGAACTCCCTAATCTTGTGTCAATATAAATTAATTCTCCTGCAACAGCACTGGGTTTAAGATCAGCAATAGAACACTTTTTGTGAGAGAATGTACTGAAAGAATGAGTTAAAGCCTGTGTCCCACTTACAGTTATTAAATTTTCTGATCTTAGTAACTTCATCAGAGGTTTACTGTTTCTATTTAGCTCTCATTTTACCTTGAAGGAGAGAGGTGTTAAATGTTCTTTTGTCTGTGTTGAATGCTTCCTTGGTGCCATTTTGTGGTATTTGCAGCCCTCTTTGACATTATCTAATGGACTGACATTTTAAATATTTGCAGTGCTCAGTGGGTACTAATTCAGCAAAGGTGAACCACAAGCTTCTTTCACTGTGGCACAGCAAGTGTTGTGTGTCTGTGTAATCACAGCAGCTGAAATGAAATCAAAAGGTACTATGTTGGTGAAGTACTAAAACTGCTGTCACAGCAGACACACCTGGAGGGGTCCTTAAAGGAAAAAGCTAAGTAGTGAAGAACGTACTTAAGCCACAAGCTTATCTGAACCTGTTAACCCAATTCAGCAGGAAAGTCTCTCCTAGCATGTAAAGTTTCTATATTTCTAATACATTCTTTATTGGTGCAGCTTAATCATTTGTGGGCCTCTCAGCAATTCTTGATTTTCTTTTGACCCTAAGTGGAAATTTTACATTTTATGCTTTCTCAGAGGTGAGAATCCAAATATTCTCAAAAGATAAAAAATAGAAATCATTTGACATATTCACTACCATATATTTTGGGGACTTGAGCCAAAAAGAATTTTAGAGGGTATGAAATGGTACTACTAACTTTTTGGCTGTTGAGATTGTATACTTCATGGATTATTTACAGATTCTACAGTGACCAGTATTAAAACATCAGTGAATGGAATGACTTTAAAATTTTGTCCTAAACCGTTTTTTTTCCTCAACAAAGCATGGACTTTATGTATTATCCCCAGTATTTTAAAGTAGTCCATCAAATAACTATTTGTTAAAAAAAAAAAAAGCAAAAAAAAAAATAATAACCATTTGTATTTTTTGTTAACTTGAATATCTTCAGCCTTCAGGGTCCTGCAAGCAAGGAAGAGTTTGCATTAAGATTTTTACCCAAATTCCCCTGACTTACGTCAATCCCACGTATACCTACAGAAACTCAGCATCACTATCTTCCATCCTAGTCTTTCTGAAGGGGTTTAGGGTATCATATCAAACCTATCTATGCAAGTGTGTCAAATATATTAGTATGGAAAATACTAAAGGCCAGCTTCCTGTAGTTCAACTTGCTATGTGTTTAAACTACATTTAAGAGATAAATAGGACGTAAAGCTGAAAAAGTTTGGTTAAATATAAGGTGGATAAGTCAATATATGTTATAATTTAGGTATATAAGGCTAATTTGTATGACAGTAGGGAGTCATTGAATAATTCGGAAGACAACTCAGTGATTTTTGTCCTGCAATTTGCTCCATTTACTTCTTGGCCTAATATATGACATTCTTGGTTGTCAGGCAAGTAACTCAACTTTCTTCTATATACCTTTTCTTTGCAGTTAAGAAAAACAATTATCATAATAGCAAAATAAAATAAAATAAAACCATGGAATATATGGGAAAGAAAAATAAATAATTGCTTTGGGATTATTTACAAATGTCCTTCCTCTCCAGTGTCCCAGAGGGCAACTGATTTCACGTCAGTTGAAATCCTCATCGTCATTTCCCCCCTAGGCTTTTAAAAGACAGCACTGAGGCTTTCATAAACAGATTCAAAGAGTGTGTGGTAAAGAACTGGGCCTGTGGAGTAGGAGGAGAAGGCGAAATATTGAGGGTAAAAGATTGTTACTATACTCAGGGGCTGAAATAAAATACTTAGCTGGGGCTTCCCTGGTGGTGCAGTGGTTGAGAGTCCGCCTGCCGATGCAGGGGACATGGGTTCGTGCCCCGGTCTGGGAAGATCCCATATGCCGCAGAGCAGCTGGGCCCGTAAGCCATGGCTGCTGAGCCTGCGCGTCCGGACCCTGTGCTCCGCAACGGGAGAGCCCACAGTGGTGACAGGCCCGTGTACCCCCCCCCCAAAAAAAAAAATTTAGCTGCACAAGCTGTAATAAAAGAAATATTTATTGAGCATGAACTACAGGTGTGGTGCTGTTCTAGGCATGTGGATGAAAGAAAGAAGGATCCATACCCTTTTGAAGCTTTCATTCTAGCAGAAGGAGACTGATAATAGATACAATAATAAGTAAACTATGTAGTTTGTTAGAAGATTAACATTTTCAGGATAAAAGAATAAGATGGGTGGAGAGCGAGGACGACATGGTTGGTAATGGGGGACTTAGTGCAAGTTTAAATATAGTGGTAAGAGTTGGCCTTATTGAGCAGGAGGGATTTGCAGGGCCTCGCTGACTAGTATGGATTGGAGGAGGAGGTTTTTAAGAAAGAGGAGCTGAGAGTGTTTGTGAGCAGTACATGGAAAACAAAGGTGTAGGGGAAAGGAAGTTATGTTAAAAATATTTAATAGGTTGCTTCCATATCTTGACTATTACAAGTAGTGCTGCTGTGAACATTGGGCTGCATGTATCTTTTTGAATTAGTGTTTTCATTTTCCTCAGATATATACCCAGCAGTGGAATTGCAGGATCATATAGTAGTTCTATTTTGAGTTTTCTGAAGAATATTCATACTGTGTTTCATAGTGGCTGCACCACCGTACCTTCCCACCAGCAGTGTACTCGGATTCCCTTTTCTCTGTATCCTCACCAACATCTGTTGTAGAGTTTTTGATGGTAGCCATTCTGACAGGTGTGAGGTGACACCTCATTGTGGTTTTACTTTGCATTTCTCTGATGATTAGTGATGTTGAACATATTTTTATGTGCCTGTTGATACCTGTATATCTTCTTAGGAAGAATGTCTATTCAATTCTTCTGCCTATTTTTTAATTGTGTTTTTTGTTTTTTTGATATTGAGTTGTATGAGCTATTTATATATTTTGGGTTGTTGGTCCTTGTTGGTCATATCACTTGCAAATATTTTCTCTCAGTCCGTAGGATGTCTTTTCATTTTGTGAATAGTTTCCTTTGCTCTGCCAAAGCTTTTAAGTTTAATTAGGTCCCATTTGTTTATTTTCATTTTTGTTTCCTTTGCCTGAGGAGACAGATCCAAAAAAAGTATTGCTATGATTTATGTCAAAGAATGTTCTGCCTATGTTTTCTTCTAGAAGTTTTATGGTTTTCATCTTATATTCAGACCTTTAATCCATTTTTAGTTTGTTTGTGTATATAGTATAGGAAAATGTTCTAATATTATTCTTTTACATGTAGCTGCCCAGTTTCTCCCAGCACCACTTATTGAAGAGACTGTGTTTTATCATTGTATATACTTGCCTCCTTTGTCATAGATTAATTGATCATAGCACGCTTAGTGTCCATCAGTGGATGAATGGATAAAAAAGATGTAATACATATATATATATATATATATATATATACACATACACACATATATACACACACACACACACACACACACACACACACACACACACAATGGAATATTACTCAGCCATAAGAAAGAATGAAATTCTGCCATTTGCAACAACATGGATGAACCTAGAGGGTATTATGTTCAGTGTTCTAATTTTTTTTTAATTTTAAAAAAAATTTTAACATAGTTGAGTACACAATTGTCTATTTCGTTGTTTTAATAATTTGTACCTATTTTAATAATTCTTTTGTGTAGTTAATAATGAACTAAAACAACATAAAAAACACCTTTGAGTAGAGAAGGCACATTCTAAAAGGACTAAATGTGGTAATAGAAGTCAAAATGGTAGTCACTACTGGCGTTGGATACGTTAACTCACCAGGAAAGGGGTAAAGAGCTTTCCAAGATGTTGGAAGTGTTTTTATCTTAATCTGGTTGCTGGCACACACGCCTGTGTGTGTGGTGTGTGTGTGTGTGTGTGTACACTTGTGTGTCTGTAAATATTGAGGAGCATTGTGTACCTTTCATCCAGGTACATGGAACGTCTTGAACACTCTGGAGAGGGGGACACAAGGAAAGAGAAGTTAGGCCAATCATCACAACATTTATCCCTATTCATTTCCCTTTCCTCTTCATTGGTTGTCATTGCCCTCTAAAGGGCCTTCACATGTACGGGTTCCTTAGAAAATCTCTTCATAATCAGCTGTTTCAGTATTTTTTTTATAACCTTTCTCCTAAATAAGACATCTCTACCGTGTTACAGACTTCTGTTTCCAACTGCTAAGCGTGTTTCTTTGGATCCTCTACAGCATCTTCATAGTGATACTGACCAGCATTCTTGGCCTTTCCCAATCAATAGAAATTGACTAGAAGTTAGACAAGAAATTCAGGCAAGGTTTTACTGGGGCCCGTGCTGCAGCAGGGGGCATCAAGAACAAGTAACAGGTTCCCTTGCTCGTTCCCCAAAGAGGGGCGAGCTGGTTCCTTAAATGAGGTGAGGGTAGGGGTGTGTCCAGGGGTTGGGCCAGAGGGATGGCTTAGGTGTTCTGCCCACCGCTTTGTGGTGTTGAGTGAAGGGGGCATACACAGTACCCTGCCTGCTTTTGCTCCCAACACCCGACACCTGGTTTTTGCTCCTGGCTCTTCAGAAGTGGCAGGTTTTTTTTTTTTTTTGGTCTTTTTGTATATTTTGGCCCAGAACTTGCCCCTACTGTGCATACATGCACTTACTTTTAGTCCTATATAGTTTCTTTGTATTTTGTTTCTCGAGGAGAGGTTTGTCCAGGTGCAAGCATTGCAGCACTGCAGCAAAGGGTCTCAGGTCCCAGCCTGTCTCAATAGCACTAAGACTCTAATAAAACACTTTGGGAACAGACAGATAAATTTTCTTACCTTCAAACCTGCACTTTCTAGAACTGTAAGGACGTATATGTTGACCATCCACATAGTTGAATACCTCTTCTGTATTCCTACCTAGGGGTCACACATGTTCCTTTGAGTACTTCAGAGAGTAGTAATTCTGCATCTTCTGAACCAGAACACCTTTAAATCTAAGGGTTAGAATATTCTTTATGTTAACACCAAAAACTAATCTCAGATTCCACATCATACCATTTATATATTCAAAGTACATGGCATATATTTGAGTTTAATACATTCATTTGGACAAATACTTACTAAGTGACTACTGTTTAAAAGAAATAGTTTGTTGAATGTTAATTTTATTTTTTATATAATTGAATTTATATTTTGCTTCTGTATAACACAATATCTAACTAAAATAAATAGATAAAAATTAATCTAAAACAGATTGAAAAAATCTAAATGCTAACAAAAATATGAAGGCAACTTTGAGTTAAATAATAATTGCACCTAATATAATGAGTCATTCTTTGTTTGAGCAAAGACAAGGCCATTTGCTGCATAATGCAAAGCAAGTCTGTTATCCCTCAGGGAGGACACAGCACTTGATCTACTTTTTCCATGATATATTACCTTTCAGAAGCTTTTCTTTCACATAAGTAATCACTTGCAGGACAGTAAGAATATCTTATGAAGGAAGAGAAAGAGGAAAATAGGTGAAAGCACATGCTAGAAAAAACAGAAACCCTAAAAATTCAACCACTTAAGTTTACCAGACTTGAAGAATTTATTAACAGTGACAAAAATTCGATAAAATGAAAGTCCTATGCAAGGAGTAGAAAAAGATTATAAGAAAAAAAATTCTTTCTTTCTAGTTCTAAAATATTTCCTTAAGAAGACCATCACAGAGTATGTTGACCATGTTGCATTTTTCCTACTGCTATACTATTTTTCAATTACAGAATACAACAACTCTTCAGTGAAAAAAACAAAAAGGATTGAGAAACAATTTTTTTAGGCATTACAGACATGTTCTAAATATCAAAAGCCCAGTCACGTATGCATTTTAATAGGTAAAATGACATTATGACTGTATACTATGCCAAATATAAAATAGACAATATTATTTTCCTTAAATTTCCACATCCTCTGATTTATGTCAGGTTCAGAAAATGACATAGTATCAAGGCCAAGAAGTATCCATAAGTGAAATTTCCCTGTGGACCCCTAGAAATGGAACTGCATCTTTTCAATTCATGTACTTCTTCAGAACTCTATGTTAACTTGAATCTGACTATAATATCTGAAGTCTGATGGTTGCTTCTATTTGTAAAATGGTTACAGAAGAATAGAATAGTGAGATTTGGCAAATCGTGTTGATTTTCTTGTACCTTTTTTTATTGAATGAAAGTCTTTACAGGTATAGTATATTGTTTCACAGTTTCTTATTGTACAGATGATAAGACAGGATAGAGATGGAACATTAGTGGAATAGTTTATGTTGGAAATAATTTATCTATATTGGAATTGTGCTGTTGGGGCCTTTAATAACTTAGCTACATTTCTGAGCTGAGATACATCAACCAAGGTTCATTTTGTTCTCTGCACCCTATCAGCAATTATTTTCCTTAACCTTAAGTTTCACATTCAATATACACATTAAACTAAACCTATCATCTTGGGATACTCAGAGCATATTTTCTCCATTTCTACTGTAAATATAACGTGGCCCTTCAATCTATGGACTAGAACATGTGTAAAAGAAGGTTTATTTGGAGAGAAAGAGAGAGGGACTATCAGTTAAGGATTCTCCACTGACTATTCTGGAGTTCATTGGCTTTAATTAAAGTAGTAGAGATGCCTGAGAATTTCCAACAGAGACTGAAATTAAGAAGCACTAAACCAGAAGTCTATAGAGCCGTGTGGCTGACAGGGTCTTGGTGCTCCAGCCTGGTGTCAGGCCTGAGCCTCTGAGGTGGGAGAGCCGAGTTCAGGACATTGGACCACCAGAGACCTCCTGGCCCCACGTAATATCAATCAGCAAAAGCCCTCCCAGAGATCTCCGTCGCAGCGCTAAGACACAGCTCCACCCAACAGCCAGCAGCTCCAGTGCTGGATGCCCCATGCCAAACAACCAGTAAGACAGGAACACAACGCCACCCATTAGCAGAGAGGCTAAAATACTAAATTCACAGACACCCCAAAACACACCACTGGACACGGCCCTTCCCACTGGAAAGACAAGATCCAGCCACCCACCAGAACACAGGCACCAGTCCCCTCCACCAGGAAGCCTACACAAACCACTGAACCAACTTCACTCACTGGGGGCAGACACCGTAAACAATGGGAACTACGAACCTGCAACCTGCACAAAGGAGACCCCAAACACAGTAAGTTAAACAAATTAAAAAATAAGAAGACAGAGAAATATGCAGTAGATGAAAGAATAAGGTAAAAACCCACCAGACCAAACAAATGAAAAAGAAATAGGCAGTCTACCCAAAAAAGAATTCACAGTAATGATAGTAAAGATGATCCAAAATCTTGGAAATAGAATGGAGAAAATACAAGAAACATTTAACAAGGACCTAGAAGAACTAAAGAGCAAATGATGAACAACACAGTAAGTGAAATTTAAAATTCTCTAGAAGGCATCAAAAGCAGAATAACTGAGGCAGAAGAAGAGATAAGTGACCTGGAAGATAAAATAGTGGAAATAACTACTGCAGAGCAGAATAAAGAAAAAAGAATGGAAAGAATTTAGGACAGTCTTAGAGACCTCTGGGACAACATTAAATGCACCAACATTCAAATTATAGGGGTCCCAGAAGAAGAAGAGAAAAAGGGTCTGAGAAAATATTTGAAGAGACTATAGTTGAAAACTTCCCTAATATGGGAAAGGAAATAGTCAAGTCCAGGAAGTGCAGAGAGTCCCATACAGGATAAATCCAAGGAGAAACACGCCAAGACACATATTAGTCAAACTATCAAAAATTAAATAAGGGCTTCCCCGGTGGCGCAGTGGTTGAGAGTCCGCCTGCCGATGCAGGGCACACGGGTTCGTGCCCCGGTCTGGGAAGATCCCACATGCCGCGGAGCTGCTGGGCCCGTGAGCCATGGCTGCTGAGCCTGCGCATCCGGAGCCTGTGCTCCGCAACGGGAGAGGCCACAACAGTGAGAGGCTCGCATACCGCAAAAAAAAAAAAATAAATAAAAAAAAAAATAAAAAGAAAAAGTATTAAAAGCAGCAAGGGAAAAGCAACAAATAACGTACAAGGGAATCCCCATAAGGTTAACAGCTGATCTTTCAGCAGAAACTCAGCAAGCCAGAAGGGAGTGGAAGAACATATTTAAAGTGATGAAAGGGAAAAACCTACAACCAAGATTACCCATCAAGGATCTCATTCAGATTAAACAGAGAAATTAAAACCTTTACAGACAAGCAAAAGCTAAGATAATTCAGCACCACCAAACCAACTTTACAACAAATGCTAAAGGAACTTCCCTAGGCAGGGAACACAAGGGAAGGAAAAGACCTACAATAACAAACCGAAAACAATTAAGAAAATGGTAATAGGAACATGCATATTGATAATTAACTTTAATGTAAATGGACTAACTGCTCCAACCAAAAGACATAGACTGGCTGAACGGATACAAAAACAAGACCCATATACATGCTGTCTACAAGAGACCCACTTCAGACCTAGGGACACATACAGACTGAAAGTGAGGGAATGGAAAAAGATATTCCATGCAAATGGAAATCAAAAGAAAGCTGGAGTAGCAATTCTCATATCAGACAAAATAGAGTTTAAAATAAAGACTATTACAAGAGACAAAGAAGGATACTACATAATGATCAAAGGATCAATTCAAAAAGAATATATAACAACTGTAAATATTTATGCACCCAACATAGGAGCACCTCAGTACATAAGGCAAATGCTAACAGCCGTAAAAGGGGAAATCGACAGTAACACAATCATAGTAGGGAACTTTAACACCCCACTTTCACCAATGGACAGATCATCCAAAATGAAAATAAATAAGGAAACCCAAGCTTTAAATAACACACTAAGTAAATCTACCTACTTATTGATGACTGAATAAATACACCTTACATGAAGACTTTTAAAATTAGGTTCGGTGTATTCATATCGTGGCATTGGTTGTCCATTTGAGAAATTCTAATCCCTAGTACAGGTTATTTTAGTAACAATATATATACATATATGTTCACAAGAATCTTACATATTATTAACAGTAAAATATTTTTTGAGCAGAAATGTCTAAAACATTATGCTTTTAGCATGGTTCCAGAGTCATCATTTAAGCCTAAGTACTTAGTTGCAATATTCTTTCATAGAAACATTTGAAAGATTATAAAAAGAACTTACTTTAAAAAACGCAAGATACTTAACATAAACTGAGTATCAGTAATACAAAAGAGAGTGTATAGAACACAGAATCATTCAAGATTCCTCCTCAGGTAATAAATTATAAAGTGGATGGGTTAGGATTGCACTGGACAAAAAGACTGGCAACAAAAAATGAAAAACTTCTCATTTTAGCTTTAGCTATTCAAATTGCTCATGGGGATTTGAATAAGATTTTAACATTAGGTAAAAGACAACATTTCTAAAAATTATTTATTTATTTACTGTGTCGGCTCTTAGTTGCGACGCGGGATCTTCTGTTGTGGCACATGGGCTTTTCGTTGTGGTGTGTGGGGTTCTGTCTAGTTGTTGTTGTGCGCGGGCTTCTGTCTAGTTGTAGCGTGAGGGTTTTTTTTCTCTCTCTAACTGTGGCGCCCAGGCTCCAGGGTGCATAGGCTCTGTAGTTGTTGTGTGTATGGTCCAGAGCGTGTGGGCTCCGTAGTTTGTGGCACACCGGCTCTCTAGTTGAGGCACGCGGGCTCAGTAGTTTTGGCACGAGGGCCTACCCCGTGGCATGTGGGATCTTAGTTCCCTGACCAGGGATTGAACCCACATCCCCTGCATTGGGAGGTGGATTCTTTACCACTAGACCACCAGGGAAGTCCCCAAAGACAACATAGTTTTCACCAACTCTTGCATCCACTGTTATTGTAGGACATATAGGCCTGTATAATGTCCTTCTGTTAATTTCTGGATGTCCCAGGAATTGTACCTCTGGTAGTCACACCTGAAATCTGTCATTTTCTTCAGCAGTTTTTTTCTCTTTGACTTTTGTGTATTTTCTATTTAGTTTCAAAATTTGCTTGATAATAAATGCCAAAGAAATACTACTGTTTAGTTATAATATATGGTACAACTTTTATAAAAATTTTTTTTGTTTGTTTATTCTTTTCCTATCCCAGACCTCATGGTCCTCTGCAGACTCAGACAGAAATGCATGGCGAGGTGGGCCTAGAGGTCATTTTGATGCCATTTTGTGCCCAGAATCACCCTGCCCTTTTTGAAACTAATTCTTACCTAACTCTGACTTCTCTTAAAGAGGACAGTCTCCAAGGGGGTCCCTGTCATTTATGCGTATGCCTGCAGGAGGGAGCATTCCACTAGTTCACCCCAGCACCGTGAATTACAGCAAGGGATAGTAACTGCAGCAGAGACTCAATAATATCAGCTCGACTACTACTCAGTACTACTAGGTACTCTATAAATATTGTGCTAGTTGCCTTTGCTTTTTCAATCTCATCCTTTACCAGGTAACAATACCTTTTACCTCTAAATAAGGATTAGAACAGTCTTGCTCAAAGTCTCATGAAATTAAATTGTGGAAGAGTAATTAGAACCCAAATTTATTTGTTTTTAAAGCCCGTGTTCTTCAGTTATAACAACTTGCTTCCTGATGCTCAAATCTTGGAAACATAAGCCCCTATTGGAAAGATTTATGCTCAAATTAATTAAATTCTACAAATTGGGCTTCTATAAGCAAAAATAAAATATAATTAATTTGATTTTTGTTTGTTTTCTTTTGTTTATAACAGAACTAGGGCAACTAGATCTCTGAGCTAAAACCAGCTTTAAAGATTCATTTGGTACTACGTAGGGATCAGGTGTGGTGTGGCATGTTGTAGCTCCTTTCTGTCGTGATCAAATGAGTGTATTAAGTTCATTAATTGACTAAAATAAATAAATTAGAACATAAACGGTCAAAAATAGAAAATACCTTTTTTTGGCTGTTTGTTCTCCACATTAAATTTGGAATTCTGTCAGATTTGTTGCACTGAATCAACATTGGGAGTACAAATATAAAATTGTTTTATTTTCTCTAAGATTCCCCTTAATCATGCTCTGGAGAATTTACCTTTTCTACCTCTAATTACATCTCAGGGAGATTCATAACTTCCTGGTCACTTTCAGATTTAAAAAAATATCATCCAGTTCTGTCCAGTTATATATTCTTATTTCATATTTTTTCCCACGCAGTCCCTCTTCCCTCCACATTATGCTTTACTGTGACTCCAGGCTCCTGCCGTGGGGAAGTACACATGCCTGATTGTACTCTTTCCTATGTTGAGATGGAGAGAAGGAATTGGAGAGATAGCAGTGGTTGCCTCTGCCTATCGGTGGTGGAAAGACACTGCTGCTTTCACTCCAGCCAGGCCTGGTCTGCTTGCTCCTTGTAACTTTTACTGGTGTGGTGATGTCCATGTAGGTGACATGCCTTGTTTTCTTGTGGACAGTGTTGTCCTTTTTAGAACCTCAAACATCATAGAGTCCCTCCTAAGGCAGAGTCAGCCCAGTCTTTCTCAGTCCCTGGCAGTAGACCATGCTCCCAACCCCAGATTTTAGTGGGAAAACTTCCTTGGAAGCCACCTAGGCAATTTCTTGTTGTGCGCATTCTTTTACCTGTATGTTCCTTCAGATGGAGCCACAGAAACCATTACTGTGCATTCCAGGTTTCCAAGAACCATTGAAGACTATGGGGATATTATGGGATTCTCATTCTAGGCATGGAACCCTACAGTCTTTATTTGCCTTCATAATGTGGCAAACAAATTGCTTCCTGATGCTCAAATCTTGGAAACATAAGCCCCTATTGGAAAGATTTATGCTCAAATTAATTAAATTCTACAAATTGGGCTTCTATAAGCAAAAATAAAATAAAATTAATTTGATTTTTTTTTGTTTATAACAGTTACCAGAACCAAACTTATGTACCAGAACCAAAATGTAAAGAAGTAGTAGTCATGCCTTCTCAAGGATGACCTTCCTACACTCTATTCTGATGTCAGTAAGTGTCACTTGATTCCTTAGCAGTAAGCATCCAGGCAGGGAAAGGGGCTCCTATCTCCCTTCCTGCTGGCCCCTTTCTTAGGGCCTCCTCTCACTACATGGAGGGTGTTGAAGGGAGGTGGAGATCCCCAGCCTCCACAGGGAAAAGAAAGGACCACTGCATGCCTATCAACTCTAAGGATAATGAAATGATCTTTCCTTTACAAAACGGCGGGGGGGGGGGGGGCGTGCACGGGGAAGGAGGTAATTGCGGAGTTAGCAAAGCCAAATATTACAACATCTTCAAAGGACCTGGAGAGTTATCTTGCACCTGTTGTGTTTTCTGTTTTCAAAATGTCAAAATCATGAAGCTTCTTTGTCTTCACTTTTGGGTTAAATGTCTGTGCAACAGAAATGTGCACTCAGCATCACATTACAAAAGCATCATTTGAGTATCGAAAAACTTACCTTGTGAAAAACTTGACATTATGCCTTTAAGACATCCTGAGTGAGTATGTCTCATCAGCAAATATAAGCCTTCCACTCTGCTTGACAGGTAGATTTCTAGTGGGAGATGAATGCATCTCAAACTCTCATAGCTCCGTGACAGAACTCTCTGTAGTCATTCAACTCACTCCCTTTGCTCTGACTGCAAACTCCACAAACAACATTTAAGATGCTGTTTTAAAAAAAACTACATTTTTTTTTTTAAATGTGGCTTTCTGTGTAGATTTTCCTGACCACAAATAAAAAAAATTCAGTTTCATTGTATTTCTCAGAGTAATTTTCCCAACATTTTCTGTGTTTCTAATCTTAATTTAGGTTGCTTTGCTGTCTTTTTGTTAATTTATTTTCAGGTCGCTGAAAAGAATGTCCTCTTCATAAGTAACTACCATGTGGCAGGGTTGTTGTTACCCAATCAAACAAAGTAAGGTTGACTTCTCAAAGGCAGTACGCAAAACATGTGAATTAATAGTTGTTGCTACCACTGGCACAGAGTGAAGAGCAGACTAAATGAGTCTTTCAAAGAAGTTCACTCATATTATTGGAGCTATCTACATCAAGAGAAAGTTAGGCATGTGCCCTTATATAACTAAGTACTTATAAACAATCTTCTATTTAGTTTCCAATAAAATAATTTTATTTTAAAAATCTAGAATTTTTAAAGAACTTCATGAATATTAGAGGAAGTTGAAGCATATTTTTTCCTCTCTGATTGACCATCATTTTGAAGGACCTTGGTCTATCAAATTCTAAAATATAATTTCCATTAGTTTTTTAGCTTTAGATAATATAAAATTAATTTCTATAATGCTCTCTAACAATAACAATGAATGGAGTTCCAAATATATCTGTCATAGACATACAACTTGAAAATATGCTAAGGTAAAAAGGAAGGTGGTTCTTTATCCAGTTTATATTTTTTTATTATTATTTTTTAAATAGTAGTTTTTATTGTGTATGAAATTTGGAGTGAGTTTTATTAATTAATTTATTATTTTTTGCTGTGTTGGGTCTTCGTTTCTGTGCGAGGGCTTTCTCTAGTTGTGGCAAGCGGGGGCCACTCCTCATCGCGGTGCGCAGGCCTCTCACTGTGGTGGCCTCTCTTTTTGCGGAGCACAGGCTCCAGACACGCAGGCTCAGCAGTTGTGGCTCATGGGCCCAGTTGCTCCACAGCACGCGGGATCCTCCCAGACCAGGGCTCGAACCCGCGTCCCCTGCATTAGCAGGCAGACTCTCAACCACTGCGCCACCAGGGAAGCCCCTCTTTATCCAGTTTAAATGGCACTGAGTATGTTTTTCGTCAACCTCTTTACACAGGAAGACATGGTGATTTCATTAGTGTGGTCTTAGAGATTCACCTTTTGTTTGAAATCTCAAAGGATTTAGCAAGCAAGATCAGGTCAACAAATAAAACCCAATAAATGCAGTAGCACCCAAAAGCTAATTAGACAAGCAATAAGAACACACCGGTTATAAACTACTTAATCTAGACTTCAATAAAAGAGATAAGAGACATGAAAGCCAGTAGTGCTAATTCCTCCCCCACCTTTATCTAACACTCCCCCTCTGCTCTACTTTTCCCCAATGATTCTAATGTAGTTATTAGTTACAATACTAGACAACATTGACTCTGTTCAAGGAGCACTTAATCTCTATTACACAGAGGTTGGAAGTCAGACAACGATCATCCATATCAGTGATTTCTGCAGAAGACAGCTGCTGAACCATGTAAGGCTGTTTAAGGATAAGAATGAGTTCCCAGCTATTTCACAAGTCAAACAGTATTGTGGAATCATATTAGAATCTTCAACAGCTAAAGGAAACACTAGATCACAGAATATTTATGTTTGTAAAAAGTATTATATCTTAAGACAACATCAGTCATTTAGTATCAATTATTTTCAATTTGATTTAAAGGTAGATGGAGAAAATTTTCTGTGGTCAGTGTTGTCTATCAATCAATAGAAAACAATAAGATAATTTTTACAATTATTTGTTGGCAGTTAATAATTTTTATGAACTTTGTCCCCATGTTTAGAAAAAGATATTTTTTAATTTCTTAGTTTGTAAATAGATGGAATTTTTTAAATGTTTACATAAAGCTAATTTGGGGGAATCAAAATGTAGTTAAAATTCAAGAGAAAGAGGTACCTATTTTAAAATCTCCCTTGAAATTATTTTGTGATGTGAAAAATCTTTTTATTATGCAAATGTTACATTTATCTTCATATACCTTTCCGCTTCTCTTAAAGCAAAATATTTATAATTTAGCAACTTCTTTAAAACAAAACATCAGCTTATACATTTCTTCAGCCTCTCTTTAACTCTTTTCCATCAAAAAGGAAAAAAAAATATGGACAATACAATAATGTAAACGGCTTTTTTCCCCTCGTGTATCATTGCTTTTTTTCCTAAATGCATGAGTGCTATTTACAAAGGTGGGGGCATTCTATTTTGGCAGCAATATAAACCTCTGATAAACAGCTGCAGGGCTTATGGCTTTAGCATAGCCATACTGTAATGGAACATTTCAACCAGACAAAGGAGAAGTTTGAAGAAAATGGGAGAAAGCCTTCCTGACAACACTGACATTTACCAACATACAAAAATAGTAGACAGAGTCACTCTGGCACCTTGACAATTCAGACACTGCACTCTGCAGTTTTGCCTTTCTGGCTGCTTCTTTCCCAAGTCGATATATAACAAGAATGAAAGTCATTCAAGTGGTAAATTACTCTTCCTGGAAAGAGGACTTCAGTTTGACCAGTATACAAATGAAATTTGAGGATGGAGACATAGAATTTTTTAGTAAGGAATTTTTTGTATGTTTAATCGACAGAGACTGACTCCTATGGTTGTAAGGCATATATATTTTCTACATCTTGCACTCAGGAATTCCCTCTTTTCCCTCAATATTAGCTTAGTAGAAACTTCCTAGGAAAGTTTTGAATGTTCTATGGACAAGTTTCTATATTGGCTTTAGAAAACTGAGAAAACATAGCTCAATCATTTTAATTTTTTTTGCAGAGAATGCTAAGGTCCCTTTGTATGGTTTTTATGGAGAAGAGAGCAATCAAACACAACTAATATTCTAAGCCAGTTACCAACAATACAGTCTATCATGGCACAAAAATTCAATGTTGAAGAGTTAAATATTAGTAATAATTTTAAACATTGACACCTAAGTTTAAAAATTTGGAAAACATTCAGGAAAACAGAAAAATAAATTTTAAATTATATAATGATCTTACTTTCTAATGATGGCTACTATATCTTTTTCTTTATTTATGTACACATACACATGTAAATGCACTGATACACTTTTCTCATAAAAATGGGTCCATGTCAAACTCATTAAAGTTATGTTTTTGATTTAATGACATTTTCTATGTCATTAAATCTATAAAATCAGATTAATAGAGACATAAAATTCTTAATTTTATTTTTTCCTATTAAGTTTTGATGTCTTTCTCAACTATGCTTTGGAAAACATTCCTGATATAATCCATAAAAAATTTCAAAATAAAGCATAAAATCTAGTAATGTTGAAGAAAATTGCACCAGACAAGTTAAACAGGCAAGGAAAACTTTATTTAACACGATTGCAATAGTGGTGAAGACTATTGCAATAGAGGAGAAATACTGAGCTCAACTCCAATGAAACATAAGGCAGGAAAAATTTAAAATCCTGGTATAAGCTAGTGGGCAGGTACTAGAGGATGTAGGAGGGGATTTAGCCAACGTGATTTGTTCATCAGTGTTTACCAATTGGCTTTTATCCTGTTTATTTTAGTGAATTTAAACTCCTATCTGCACACAGAGACTGGGAGATAGGGGCCTTATTTTTCTTGATGACTGCATTACAAAGGGATGACTTCAGGTCCTTGAGAAAGACATTCCTAGGTTGTAAAACTGCCCCAGCTGGTAGGAGATTTACATCACAAAAAGGCAGGGAAAGAATTTACATTTGCAAGTTTTCTAGAATAAATGCTCTAATAAAAGGGAGGTTAGGAGCCTATTGTCAGGAAGAAACCTAACTCAATTTTAGTAAAGCTGAGGGGAAAGGTAAGGCCATCTTGGTCAGTAACAATATATGTTGCTATGCATACTTCATTTATGAATTTTGGTTATAGTTCATCTATTATATTGGAAGCTTGCAACTGTTTGGGGTGAATGTAGACATGCGCAATGTCAGGAAGAAATGATGCAGTCAAGACCAGTATGGCTCAGATCCAATCAATTATGAGAAAGTATTTAAATTTCTACATAGAATAAACATGTACTATCTGACATATGAAACAAATTAAACAGACAATAATAATGCTACAAGATGGTTGCTGGATTACTGAGCTTTTTCAAGGACTATTTAAAGAGAAGGAATTCACAAACACATTTATCATCATGAAAAATAACTATTTCACTAAAAACTAAAACTTTAATAAGAAAAAAATGGTTTGTGTGAATGAAGTCATAAATAAGCCATCAGGAGAATTTTTACAACTAATTTAAAAGAAAG
Source organism: Grampus griseus (assembly GCF_964374135.1). Taxonomy (NCBI): domain Eukaryota; kingdom Metazoa; phylum Chordata; class Mammalia; order Artiodactyla; family Delphinidae; genus Grampus; species Grampus griseus. The sequence continues at coordinate 44,358,637 of NC_139007.1, forward strand.
CATTTCAAATAAACAGAATCTCAATGGCATTTCGTTGTTGTACGTTAGTAAAAATGAACAATTGTTTTCATTTTCCCTTCTTCTGAGAAACTTGGTAGTATAACATCCATCAACCATACATACACTCCTTGTTAGTTCTAATTGGTTTAATCAAAACAAATCAAATTATAGGTAAAAGGAATCCTGAATTACATTTCCTCTGTCTACTCCTTTATCCAAATGTTCCTGATGTCATAATTGAATATCTTTGACTCTTGTTTCCCTAGACTGTTACACAGATCCTATGATTTAAAAATCTTGGTTATTTTAAGTTTAGATGACTTTTATTTAACCATTCTTAACATTCCTGCTCTATCTGAAACTCTGCTAAAATCCTAGAAAAAAATATGTATATATGTTTTATATATATATATACATGAATATATATATACATATATATACACAAATATATATACAGATATAGATATATATATGTACAGAGAGACTAAGATATTGATACAAAATGGTTATTTATACATGTACATATAAATACATATATTTATGTATATGTAACTTATTTCTGTATCTATAGGTTCATCTGCCTCTATATCTGTATTTGCATTTTGTATATATATTTGCATTTATAGCTTAATTTTGCCACAATCACTTCTTTCCAAAGCGTAGGATGTCAGTTTTTTTCTTCACAGTTATTTTTTGCTCCCTGCTTCTAGATATAATATTCAGGCTTTAAAAACGTTTTTAACCTCAACTAAAGCCATTTCATAAAAATAACTTTTAGTCCTGTTTCTTTACTGCATGTTTTATTTCAATTCTTGCTCCCATTTTCTTGCTGATGACAACAGGAGTCACTTCCTCATACCAGAATTTCAAAAAGGGACTGTAACCTATGGGTGAGATTTTTGTATTCCTGAACAATTGGAAGACGAGCAATAAAGAGTAAAAGAATTCTAGGGACATAGAAAATGTTGTGTCTTATATTATTTTAGTCTAGTCTTGATTACTATCTTTCCTTTAAACTGTCTTAACACTTTAAATCTGAGATTTATGATGCAAGAAGCATAATGATAGAGCCATAATCATCTCAAAATCATTTTCACTTTCCCCTCAATAGGGGGTTGTAATTGCATGTAGTCACGGAAATTAGTGTTGGCCATAGGCCTAGAAGGGAAAAGAATGGCACAACTAGAAAAAGTTACACTGAGAACTATTAAATTTGCTAATAAAATTTCAAATCCACTCCTCAGTAGAAAATAATCTTTTCCTGGTATTGTATACTTTCTTACTTGAGTATCTACATAACGCATTTAGTATGAGAAGGATTTAGGGAAATGTATCCATTTAGTTCTATGAAAGAGGTGAAGAAATTAAATTTACTTAGGGCGCTACTATAATTCATATATATGTTGTCACTGACAATTTCTTATGACTCCATCTATCTACACATTGTTTAAATACATATAAGACACTCTCCCAGCATACTCGGGCAAAAAATAGAGCTGCACCTCTGAGTGGACCGTGGCAATAGCCTCAATACAAATTTTGATTTTCAATCAGTATTTTCTTGAAAAGTCAAGCTTGATCATTCAACTATCATGATTAAAACTCTCCACAAGCCTCCTACTCTGTCACATAGATTGTGAGAACACCGACATTCCAGGCCCTGATTTAGTCTTCAGCTTCATTTCATACTACTAACCACTAACTCCCTCTTAGTCTATGCTTCCCCCATTCCAGATTTGTTGAACTTCTGGTTCCTCAGAGTGCCCTTGTTCTCTCTTCTCTTCTGGACTTTGTGTCTAAATCAGGCCAGTGGAGGATAGACAAGATCCATAAGGGCAGTAGGTATGATGGTCAAGCACATGAATGGAAGAGCCAGAATATCAGCATCTGAGTCCTAGCTCTGCCTCAAATATTACATAAGCAAGTTACTTTTCGCCCTCTTCTGCACTTAGGTGCAACAATGGAGTTAACCGTATTCTACCTCATAGGTCTGCTGTCTACTATGAGAAAGTACAAGTAAAGCACTGAGAATAGTCCTTGGCACACAGCAAGTGTTCAATAGATGCTGGCTGTTATTATCATAAAGGACATGTTTTTCAAGGAGGAAAAAATTAGATGAGGGAGAAAGGAATGTGTTATTGCCAAATAGAGCACTGATGAGAATAAGCATGAATTTACAATATTATGTGAAAAGGGTCATTTATTTGAAATGTTGGAGTTTCTCTTGTGGCTTATTTACTCATACAAATTTAAGAAGAAATTAACGTGATTCTAACTCTCCAAGCCTCATCAACATGATCATCCGGAATAAATTGTAATTTATTGTTCTACAGTTGACAGGGGAAGAACATTGTAAGATGAGCCTAAGGGTAATCAGATCTTCCTGAAATAGAGAAAATTAAAAGGTCAATTGTCCTTTGAAGCTTCCCAGTGCTCTTTTTTGTCAAACATGCAAATCCGCAGTGCTGCCTATAGAATAATCTTCACAAGTACTATCAGTTTAATAAAATACTTACTTTTATCTTTCTTATACATACATTATTCCAAGCTCACATCTAAGTCATTCTTCATGGTAAGAGCTAATCTCATTTCCTCATACCTGTCACTGAATCATGTTAAATATCTCACTAAGAATAATTACCTCACAGCTAAATTTCCCTGGCCTTTCTGGGTACAAAAACAGGGAATGGCTTTATCCACTCAGAAACATTGTCATCTAGGATAGCCATTTTTATATTCTGCATAAGAGAATACATATTATTTTGACATAAGTAAACCATCAACTTGATTCCAACATAACATTTGAGATATTTAAGTTATTTGCGTCCAAGTTACCATAATGTGACCTTCAGAAGTATGGTCTCATCTCAGGAACTTTTTCAAACTTTTTCTATTATCTTGACTTTCATATAAAGAAAAATTTAAATATTTAGTTTCCTCTCTGTCTGTCCCTATTTCTGTCTCTGTCTGTCTGAAGAAGAAGAAGAAGGAGAAGGAAAAGGAGGAGAGGGAGAGGGGGAGGGAGAGGGAGAGGGAGAAGAAGAAGAAAGAAGAAGGAGGAGAAGGAGGATAAGAAGGGTAAGAAGGAGAAGAAGGAGAAAGGCAATACAAAAGCTAACTTTAATATAGAGTTGCATGTGCTGCTTGATTAATATGCTTGTGAATTCTTAATAAGGGATGTGTGCATATTCATGGTGATGTTTATTAATTCATAAAGCAGCTGCTCAAAGGCAGCTAGTGGAGAGAGACATCGTCTCCTCTGCAGAAGCCTCTTGGCAGCAATCAGAACTTTCCCTGCCTGGTCGTAGATCACAGCCCCAGCATCCTAACTGATGGCCCTTTATCTGCCCTGGGAAATGGATCCCTTTTGCCAGCCAGAGGCCTGAGGGATTGGAGGTTCGGATCTAAATCCCCCAATGTGTGGAGGATGAAATATTAAACTTAATGAGACTAGTAGAGTCCACAGCTCATTTCAATTATTTTTAATTGTTTTCAGATGCAGTCCTGCATGCTTCATTTAGTTCTGCAATAAACGGAGCATGCAGTATGGTGGTGGGTCTCACTTGAGACCCTGAGGAAACATCCCACAGGAAATGATGAAAAATAATAAAGAGTGTGACATGTATTGGAGCTTGTACCAGGCAGATGAGATGGAAAGCACAGGGGTGGGAAGAACTAATGACTGTGCCTCATCTACCTGGATTTACACAGGAAATCTCACTTTTACATTCTTAGAATGACTCCTGAAATTAAACATAAATAAAACACATTGTAAGTTATGTATTACTAAGCTCCTCTCTCCTGAACTATTTTCTTCCTACCCACTTGGAGAAAAGGCTGACTACAGTTTAGAGGAGTTTGAGACATTGATATACACAAAATTGCAGAATACCAGTTAATAATCTGAGAAAGTTTTATACAGAGTATCTCCTAGCAGCTTCATCTGAAATGTGAGTAGACATTTATAAGTTGCTTAGAAATGTAGTTTAATTGAAAAGGCCTGAAAGCTTTTATTTGATATCATTAGAGCATGTCATTTGGGGAAATTAAAATATTTTATTTTAATGACTTTTATCATTTTGACTAGAAGACTGTCTGGGGAATTTTATTACGTCAATTTGGCTAGGCAAGCGTATCCAGAGTTTGGACAAACACCAGTCTAGATGTTACTGCGATGTTATTTTTTAGATGCGATTAACATTTATTTATTTATTTTTAAGATTTATTTTTCATTGATTTATTCGTTAATTTTTGGCTGCATTGGGTCTTAGTTGCAGCACGTGGGATCTTTGTTGAGGCATGAGGGATCTTTCATTGTGGTGTGCGGACTTCTCTCTAGTTGTGGCGTGGGGGTTCTTTTCTTTTCTCTAGTTGTGGCGCACAGGCTCCAGGGCACGTGGGCTCTGTAGTTTGTGGCACGCGGGCTCTAGTTGAGGAGCATGAGCTCAGTAGTTGTGGTGCGTGGGTTTAGTTACCCCGTGGCATGTGGGGTCTTAGTTCCCTGACCAGGGACCGAACCTGTGTCCCCTGCATTGTAAGGTGGCTTCTTTACCACTGGATCACCTGGGAAGTCCCGTGATTAACATTAAATCAGTAGATTTTGAGTAAAGCAGATTACCATCCACAATGTGGGTGGGCCCCATTCAACCCTTTGAAGACCTTAATAAGAATGACAGAGGTGCCCTGAGGAAGAAGGAATTATGTCTCCAGATCACCTTCAGAATCTGTGGGTTTTGGACTTGCAGTCCTTACAGTAGCCTGAACCAATTCCTTAAAATAAATCTTCTTTTTCTTTCTATATACACATTCTATTGGTTCTGTTTCTCTGGAGATCCTTGACTAATACAAAGACCAGGACTGAATCTTTGAAGCTCAACAGAATAGTTTCTAACAAAATTCCAAATGTACGATAAGGACTTACTGAACATATTTTTGAAGTATATGTCTGTAAGTGAAAATCCTTCTTTTAGTCCATTCTCAATCATTCTCAGCTTTAAGTAATGCAGTACAGTCAAGTAAATAGTAATCATGACCTTTAAACAAGAAGGTGCCCAATTCCACTTCCAGACGTAGTGGAATATCTGTGGATGAGACTGAGGTGTATTTTCTTTTTAATTTCCTAAATAATTCTGACATTTAGCCATGTGAACAAGTGATTATCCATATATTGGCATGGTCTCTTCCATTTTGCCTTCCAGGTATATATTTATATGTACTGTTTTCAGTGACTGTTCCATTTTTTTCACTAAACATTACATAATCAACATTTTATCATGTCATTGAATACTATTCCATGGTTTTCCCTTATAATTATTTTCCATAACTTATTTACCAAGAATCTATTGAGATTGTTTCTAATATTTACTTTTATAAATAATAATCTGTTAAATATTATATATAAAGGTCACATATACACATCTATGTCTGAATTTTTTCCATTAGGAAAAATTGCAGGAAGAAAATAACCAGGTCAACTGAGGACATTATTAAAGCTTTTAATATATATTTCCCAGGGGCTGGAAGTTCACATGATAAACACTCTCACTAGGAGGGCATGAGAGTGACTATTTTCACCTTCTCTTCAGCCATATTGATAGTTATAAGTTTTAAACATTTTAACAAACTTAATATTGAAACAATGCCATTGCTGTTTTAATTTTAATCTCTCTTATCACTAATGAGGATGAATATTCTGGGAATTGTCAGTTCATGGACTTTTTATTGGTTTATTAGTGCTTTCCCATGTATTTTAAGATCCCTTTATATATGACACTAATCCACTGTTTGTCATATTTGTGGCTTATATGTTCATAGTTTTTAAACTGCCTTATACCTTATTTATGGTATTCTTCATCTAAATGATCTTATTTTTAAAGTGCCAAGTTTAATGACATGACTATATATAATTTCTATCATTCTTTGTAAGCTTAGAAAAACTTTTTTGCGCTGTTAAAATCAGTAAAAATTTACCTCTGTTTTCTTCTACTTTGTGTGATTACATTTTGCTTTTAGGGTTTAAATGATCCTGTATTTGTTTTGGTTGCTGTATGAGTTGCAAACCAGCTACCTTGGTTTTTCCCCCAATACTCAATTTATTGAATAATTAATTCCTCAGTTTTTAGATTTCTTTAGCCAGGTACATTTATACAGATATGTTTATACATAGGGACTATTTGATCTAATTGATTATTTTTATTCCAGTATCAAATTTAAAAGAAAGTGGGCTAGACATATACATTTAAAAATGGCTTACAGGAAAATTATTCTCTAATTTTTCCTTTTTTAAATAAAAATTTCTCAATTTTCCTGTAAAATTCAAGAATACTTTAAATTTTCTGTAACATTTGATGTTAATTTTTCCTTCTTCCCCCATTACATACTTGAATCATTTCTAAAACCCATTCTAAGAAACTTAGCCATTTAATAAAACGTTAATTTATTTAAATACATTGTCAAATCTGGTATGTTAAAATTTCTGTCCTCACGTTTTAAGCAAATTTCCTAGTTCTCTTTTGTTTGTTAGTTTAAATTCCCTTGCTTATTATTTTGTTTTCTGACTTGGTAGGCTATAATTTATTTTTCATTATTATAAATAAGACAATATAATATTCACGATTTTCCACCATGAAGGATAAAAAATGTATCTCAATATTTTTCAGTCTTTGTTAATTTAATCTACTGTTATATATACTCAATCTACTACTATATAATTATAACTTTAATAATACGGTTCTCTTTTTTTAAACAATGACTTTTAGATTATTTATCAACAAGCAAAACATCAATGTCCCAGTAGAAATATGCATATCCTGAAGAAATAGGCAATTCACACACACACAAAATTACTTCAAATTGTACAAAAATGCTAGCTTCATCATTACAAATTCCATGTTTAAGTAATAGTATATCAGTGTTGCCTATTAATTAAAATGTTGTGCTTTTAAGTTAAAGGAATCGTCTTCAAAAGGAAGACGGGAAAATTTATTCTTACGTGTATACTCATATACTCTGGCTGGTTAGAGACAGTATTAAAAGCCTTTGAAATATTCACATATTTTGACCCAGGAATTGTACTTCTAGTAATTCATCCATTGGAAATTATGGCTTCCATACAAAGAAACATACCAAATGAATCAAACATTACTTATAATAATGAAAAAATTAGAACATCTCAAAGTGTAACAATAATAATGTCTATCATTTATCAAGGACTTACTAAAGTGCCTGACATATAATTTTACATGCATAATTTCACAGCAACCCAAGGAGGTAGGTACTATTAATATTCCTGTTTGTCAGATTAAAAAATGAGTCATAAAGCTAGTAATGGTTCATGTCCAATTTGAACCCAGATAGTCTAGTGTTAGAATCCAGGCTTTGACTAGTAAAACAACGGATAATTCTCAACAAGGGCAAATTTAATTTAATTTTCTTAGTCCCAGCAATATGAGATTAGTTACGTATTCTATACCTATACAATAGAATAATATGCTTCCATTTTTGAGTTCCTGACTTTGACTAGTTTAAAATTTTGTTTCATCTTTGAATCCACTCTCAAAAAACACACACAGGAGTTTTATGTATTCTGAATCATGTCCTTCTGTCACTTTTATACATATCGAATGATATTTTCCTCTCAATAAATGGCACTCCATTGTCTTCTAGCACTTAATGTTGTATGAGCTATTTATGTTAATCAGCTGTGAACATTTTTCAGAGAAAAAGTTTAAGTACATTTATTCTGTTTATATCCTTGAAATTATTTTTAGGAATGTGTTCCTCTTTTCATCAAATACTTTTTATTTATTTATTTTTAATGCTTTAATATCTTTCAAGGCTCCTGTGTTGTTATCTATTTGGTTTTGTTTTTATCCTAGAATTGAATAGAGATTTCCCAGATCTCATGTTTGCTACAGATTGGAGAGGTGGAATGATCTTATTCCTTTTCAATTTTTTTTCCTCAATATTTTCACATTTTACAATATAGAAGAGTTCAGATTAATGAGTACAGTCCGATTGCAATGCAAAAGCATCAGTGATCTATTTCAAGGCTGCTGAATAAAGGAAGAATCTTCTCTGAATTATATGGTCACATATGTTAAGGGTACTGGTGTTTTTTGAGTCAACTGTAGTGCATGAAAAATTAGACCCCCGTCTGCCTTGTTCCCAGAACTTTTTATGCGTCTTTCCTTGTTTTCAGTTTCCTTCTAACTAAACATCTTGGTTTCAGTGTATATTTGTTCATTTCTCCTTTTCTTTTATCTGTGTTATATCCTAGAAGGTCAGTTCTTGGAAGAAGAGGTAGCAGACTTTTTTTTTCTCTGGTTCATAAAATGCTTTTAACATAGTAAGAGGCAGTTTTATAACTTTTTCCATTCAGTGTGTTAATTTGTCCTGAGGTAGTTACAAAGAGTAAGTCACCTTGGTGGAAGTTAGCGAAGAAGCCCTTTAGATGATAGTTCCAAGTGTTGGGAGGAGGAACTATAAGGAAGTTCAATTAAATAAAAATTATTTGAAAAAAGAAAAATCACTTGTGAAAATGGAGTTTTCCTAGCCACAGAAAGACTGAGATCTTAAATCTTAAGTCAAATGTAGCTTTGTCTGGAATAAACAAAAGAAGGCGTACAAGAAGAAATCTGGCTCAGAGGGTATTGACAATATTCAGGCAACAATAACCACAAGTACCCGGGCATGTGATAGGCCCTTAATAGATCTTCGTTCATTAAGTCAGTCAAATAAAGAGATGATGAGAACTTTAAAGACTGATTAGGCATTTGCTAAGTAACGAAGATGTTGGAAGGAGAAGAAGGAGAAACAGAATGTCAAAAGAAGGCTGCCCTTCACGCAATGAGCAGTATAAGCGAAAGCTCAGAGGTGGGAGAGAAGCTGGCACATAGGGGCAATTGTGAACCTAGTGTGGCCAAAGAATAGATTTCCAGGAGGGAGTGATGAAAAATGAAAGGCTTTCCCTATCTTGCTAGGTTTAGGTTTTATCCTGAAGTCAATACAAAGGTATTGAGAGATTATAGGTAGGAAAATCATATACCAGTTTTTAATTTAGGAAGATCATTATGATAGAAAGAATTGACAGGAAGATAGAGTTGGAGCAACGGGGGAATAGTAAAGCTATTCCTGCAGTAAGTCGTCAAAATATGGTGCAGATATGAATAGTAATTAGAGTTTATTAGAGAAGTTAAATTGGGGAAATGTAGGATGGCAAAATTTGCTGATTCTGTGTTCCAACCAGATCGGGAAAGTAAGATTGCTGGAGAAGTCTAAGACTATTTCCATATTTCTTGCTTTGCAACTACTACTACCTATGACTGAAAAAGTGCTTACTCTCTGCCAGGCATAATCTCAAGGAATTACATGAATTAATTAATTATATAATACTTCCAACAAATTTATAAAATAAGTATTTTCATGATCATCATAGTATAGAGGAGAATATTGACTTACAGAGAGGTTAAGTAACTTTCCCTTACATAATAGTGGCAGAAATGAATTTTGGACCTATTCAATTCTAATTCAAAGCCCACCTTTTAAACTGTTCTGCAAATTTTCATAGGATGAGTGTACCTCACGTAGCATGACAAAAAATAAAAGAGGAATACTTCAAAGTAAAGGGATGAATTCATATTGAGCATTTCAATAGAGATTCGGATGTATTGTTCTGACACTCATGAGTAGGATAGAAATAGAAGTTATAGATAATAAAGTTGATAATTTATTTTATTTTATAGTTTTTATAACTACTTTTTTTCTATGCATCTATTCAGTCATTTAATGAGTGAGCATTAAAAGTCTGCCATATGCCAGACACTGTCCTTGGTCATGGGGATACAGTGGTGAGAATACAAGTCAAGATCCATGTTCTTGATAAACTTAAATTCTAGTTGGAGGAACAAAAGAAGTAAGTAAGTGTATAAAATAATTTCATGTAGTTTTCAGTTCCATGGAGAAAATGGAACAAACAAGTGAGAGATTGACTAAGCCAGGCAGGATAAGGACTTGACATTAATTGTTAAGAGAAGGCCTCACAGAGAATGTAATATTTGAGACAATACATGAACGATAGGGGAGAGCCAGCCATGGGAAGATTCTAGACAAAGGAAATATTTGGAAGGACAGCATGATGGGGAAGAATGAGTGAGGGAGAGAGTGGGCTTGCAGCATCTTGCAGGAAAGGCTGATATTCCATCATTAGGAACTACTTCAGCGTTACACATTGTGACCAGTGTATCATCTGATTGGTGAATGGTCATTCCACACTAGCTGTTAAATATTTACTTCTATCTTTCTGCACGTAGACATGGTAATAAGCAGAAATTTCTAAGTTCAACAAGAAACCACCAGCTTCCTAAATAGCAAGGGACATGACTTCAGGTGCATTTACAAAGGTCTCTCTGGCTATTATTTGATTAATTAAATTGTAGGGGTGCACCAACTGGAGAAATCAGGTGATGACTGTGCTAATAGAGGTAGAAGATTAATAGGGGCTTAGCAAGAGAGGTAGCAGTACAGATGGAGGTACGTGGACAGAGTTTTAACAAATTCTGGAACTTTCAAAGTCAAGCCTACTTACTGATGTTTTGGATGTGGGTTAAGGGGAAGGGAGAAATGAAAGATGATTATTTGTCTTGAAAAGGGGGATGGAGCTTACTAAAAGGAGGAAGACTGAAAGAAGAACAGCATTAAAAAAATCAAGAGTTCTGCTTTGAACATATTTGGCTTGAGATATTATTAAAAAAGTAGTGATATAAAATGGGCATTTGGATGGATGAGTTTGAAATATTGTAAAGAATTTGAAATCAGGGTTAGATAAATACTTACAGAGTTGTCTAGCTTGGGTTCCTCAGAAGCAGACTCAGGAATAAGCATTTATATGCCAGTAATTCATTAGAGTTTTCTGAAGAGGTTTCATTATTCTGAAGTTTTATTTTCTTCATTCTTAACGAGTGGCTCCACCTGTGCTTAGCATCCCTTTTTTACTGCCATCTCAGAGATTTCATTCCTTTCTCTGTTTTTAGCCTTTTCTTTTTTACTGGTTCCTTCCTATTAGCATTTTAAAGTACTAAGGCCACTTCCAGTTTAGGAACACAAAAAATCTACTAAAATAAAACTTGAAATCTCTCAAGTCTATCTAAAACTTCTTCCTCTAGACATTGCCCTACTTTCTCCCTTTCACAGCCACATTCCATTTCTCATTGTCTAGACTTGAAGTATCTACTTCATCTTCCATTCACCAGTCAATCACTATCATTTGGCCCTAATGACTTTATGTAAACTGTTCTTGCCATGGTTGCCAATGACATCTTTGCCTTAAATCAAATGGATGCTTCTCAGATGTTAATCCTTCTTGATCTCTGAGTAGAATCTCAGATTTTTAACAACTTGTTTCTTGTCAAAGTCACATTTTTCAAAGCTCCTGGGGCATTCAACATTATAGGTTTTAAGAATCCATACTCTGTAATTTTCTTGTAATACACATACATTTCTCATCCCCTTCAGTCTGTCTTGTGTACAGCTCTTTCTTCAAATGTCACTTAAATGTTGCTTGTGCCAAGATTCTGCTCTTCCTTCACTTTACACTCACCAATTGGGTATTCTCAGTTACTTCTATGGATTTAACTACTATCTACTTATATATGAATCTTGAATTGAACCCAGTGAGAGCCCTTATGATCCAGATATATAGCTCTAACCAGAGACAATGATGTGGATCTTCCACAGGTCCTTCATAATCATTTTGTTTACTTCCAGTGCCAGTCATATGGAGTAAGCCTACTACAGCCTATCTCCTTCATGAATTACAACTGTAAACCCTGGACAGAATATAAACTTGAGGGCATGAAAAATAAGGAAATACAGGAGGGTTGGCAAGGAAAGTAAAAACTTGAAAGACAAAATCAGGGGTGAGTTACTTGGTTATTTTTTCCTCCTTTAATTTTCAGCTTTGACAAGAGGTTAGTCCCTTTGCTAACTGTACTACCCCAAGAAAAACAGTAGTGTGGGTACCTAAAATCCAGATAGAAAATCAAATCCTCTAGCCACAGGAATCAAGAAAAGGGTTCCCTGAGGACCAAATAATGTGTTTCAGAGAACTCACGTTTCTTTAGCTCTTTTTTCTTTCTCTGTGGCCTCAAGGACAGCCCCAGCTGCCCACAGCTGAACAAGAGTACAGGGGCTTACACCCTGAAGTAACCAATTTTTCTGGCTAGATGACATAGGATAAAGGACCTACAGGAGCTAGACAGTATAGGGGAGATCACAAAGAAGGAGAGCTAAAGAAGTTTATCCACTCATTCTCTGTGTAGCACAACACAAGTCTTGGGCTCCAGGTGCGCTAAGTCTTGAGCTGCACATATGTAGAACAGAACCAAAGAAACAACAGCACAGGCTTTGAAACCTGGACTGTTATATAAACCAGCGCCAAGTCCTGAATTAACCTCAGAGTGGTACATGCATAGTACAGATCTAAAAAGTATAGCAGTGGATTTGAAAACTGAACTTGAAATTGGAACCACTGAACACAGATGAGATCAACCTTGTATTCTAAATCTAACTGGGTTCATTGACAGCAAACACACACACACACAAACACACACACACACACAAACACACACACATCAACATTCTCCATATGATTTTAACAGGACTCAAATCCCACGACATGGTATAAAAACATCCAGGTCACAATACAAAATAAGAAGGAAAATGTCAATTTGAAGAGAAAAGAATATAAACAAACGTCAAAAGCAAAAAATATCAGACTGTCAAAGTGGTTATTATAATCACGCTTAATAAGTTAAAGATGAAGGCTCTAGAAATGTATGGAAATATATATGTTTTCAGCAAGAGAGACAAGAAAAGTCTATAAAAAGAAATCAAATGAGAATCAAAGAACTGAAAGTCATAACATCTAAAATAAAAATTCACGGAATGGTTTTGATAATGGAGAGAAGATAGCAGAGTAAATAAGCAACAAATTTGAAGATAGGCTGATAGAAATCTGCCACTCCAAACAGCAGAAACACACAAATTAAAAGGCTGAAAGTAAATGAACAGAGACTCAGGGATCTGTGGAACAATATCAAAAGTTCTAACATTTGAGTCACAGAGGAAAATAGAAAGAGATAGACAAGGAAAAACATTTGGAGAAATAATGGCTAAAAACTTAATTTGGTAAAAGATATACATGTATAGATTAAAAAGCTCAGCCAATCCTTGAAAGGATAAACTTAAAATCATGCTCAGAATCATCAAAATAAAACTACCAGAAAACAAATACAAGGATAAATCCTGAAACAAGGCAGGAAAGAAATGACACATTACACAAAGGGGAAACTGTAATTTGAATGTATTCAGATTTCTTACCAGAAAAAATTAAAATGGAGGAGAACAGAATATAGAGGAACATTATTCTTAAAGAACTGAAACAAAAGAAATATTAATGCAGAGTCTCGTATACAATGAAAATATCTTTCGGGAAAAAAAGCAAAATAGATATTTTCAGCTGAAGGAAAAGTTTGAGAATTTTTATGTTGCCAGCAGAACTGATCTAAAAGAAAATCTACAGAAAGTTCTTCAAACTAAAGGGAGGCTTAACAGAAGAAAACTTGAAATGTTAGGAAGGAAGGAAGAGCTGAAGAAGTGGTATATTTCCAGATAATTAGAATAAATTATTTTTCGCCTTTTAAGTCTTTTATATATGACATAAAGGCACTGTACAGTTTTAGATTTCTAGATTTTAATTGAAGTGGTAAAATATTAACTCTGAAGAGGCTATAAAAATTAGGTATGTATATTGTATTTATCAAATAAAATATTAAAAACAATAGAAAAAGAAAACACTAATATAAGTTAATTAAATTCTACAAAACTTTGAAATAATCCAAAAGAAGATAGGAAGTTGGGAAAAGAAGAACAAAAAATGAGAGAGAACAACAAAAATCAAACATTAAAATAGTGAGCTAAAATCTAACCATATAAATAACTACATTAAAAACAAATGAGCTCTATTTAAAAGACAGAAATTGTCAGATGATATAAAATAACAAGATGAATGACATACTTCCCTAAAAAATTAACCTATAGTGCTACATGTAAATTAGAGATAAACACATGGGGAAAAACATGCAAACATTAATCAAAAGAAGACTGTGGTAGCTATGTTAGTTGCAGAAAAAGTAAATTTCAAAACAAGAAAACTCATCAGGGTTACACAGATAGATTTCATAATGACAAAGGCATAAATTCACCAAGAAGACAAAGTAATTCTATAGAATTACTTCTATAGAAGTTCAAAAGACATAAAGCAAAAACTGTATCTACAATTACACATGGTGTCTTCAACATTTTTTTCTCCATAATCAATAGTTCAATACAAAAACTAAACAAGATTATAGAAGAACTGAATAGCGTCATCAACCTAATTTATCCAATTGATCGGTAGCACTATACTCAACAATAGCAGAATGTACATTCAGTTCAAGTGTATATGGACTATTCACCATGGTAGATCATATCATAAGGTATAAGGCAAGCCTTAACAAATTTGAAAGGATTAAAATTATACAAAACATGGTTTCAGACCATAAGGAATCAAACTAGAAGTTAACAGCAGAAATGTGTCTAGAAAATATTCAAATATTGGAAATTAAACCACACATCTAAAGCCTTCATTCTTCTAAAACTCTCACTTCTGGACCTTCACACATCTGAGTGAAACATCCCTGCTACCTTATTTTCCCTGGCTAATTCTTATTTACACAAGAGGAATTAGTTTAAGCTTTATTTTCTCAAGGCATCTTCTCTAGTTCCATGGAATAGAGAATGGGCCACTACTTTGTGCTTTTATTGCATTTCTATTTCCCCTTCCATACTTCCTCACAATGTTTTATGTAATCAAATGTTACTGGACCTTGTTGGACCATAACGTTCCAATCTAGAGGTCAGTCTCTGTATATGTAACATCACAAACAACAACAGAAAAATAAAATATAACAACCAAATCTGATATGAATTGCCACTTTCCCAATCACTAGACCCAGCCAACAAAAAGCACCTCCTTCTTTAGAAACTGGGATAGGTGAGATTTGAATCACTTCTGATTTATTATTATTTTCTTTTCATGTTAGTTGATCTCCCTGTAACACACTAAACTGCATGAGGTAGAGGACAACGTCTGTCTTACCTTTTCACCTGGCCAGCGCCTGATGCCCACCATCAGTTATTGCCACTTGCTGCTTCTTTGTCAGTGGTCGGGCCATCAGGATTCTGGCGTGACTCAGAAGAACCAAAAGAAGTCCAGCTCACAGAATCTTTGGAGAGGTGTTTTTTTTTTTTTTTTTTCATTCTTGAACACCAAAGAAACTGTTTGATAAAATGACCAACTTAGCTCTAAAATAAGTCATATTTTAACCTTGTCTGCAAATTCACTTCCTTCTTGCAAAACCCTAGCATCTTGTGACATCCCATTCAGCATTTTTGTGTTTGTATCTCACTTCCTTGTTTAGTGTTAATAAAGTATTTCCAGGAGGCAAAGCCTTCTCTACTTGCTCTTTATGTATCTATACTCATACTCAGCAGGAATTTAACTGGCCCCTAGCAAAAGAAAAGTGTCTAGCTGAGAGCAAAATGCACTCAGGAAAGGCATTATGTGAGCAGAAACATTTCACTTTAGGGAAATACAGTCTTTGTACTTGAAGGTATTTGGGAGGGAGTGCTTCAAAGTACTCTACCTCATCAAGTAGGATGGCCAGATGGTTCAGTTAATGATAGCTGCTTCAAAACAAATGAAGCCCCCATCAGTGTATACTGGGAAAGTAATGACAGATTATAAATGAAAATTTAATTGAATAAAAGAAGATTTTTCTTTTAAATATTTTAAAGGCATTCAATGACTGAGATACAGGGCGCATATACTTGATGGTCAATAGCAGAACTAGAATCAGTAAGGAAGAAAGTGATTTATCCAATATAACACAACCATGCTGCATCATTTTTATGAAGATAATATAAATCATTTTTCCCTCAGCATTAATATATTTATTAAATTGATGCACTATGAAATTTTACATAAACTTTAAATATTACTCAGTAAATATGTAAATATTGTCTCCCCACTACTGCCCCTCACCTCCATAGAGTAATAAACAACAATTGCATGATTGAGGAGGTTCCAAAAATATCCCTGAAATAACAGATATGAATATTCAGTACAATTTGTGAAAATGTTGCATTAATATCTGTTAAAACAAGGATCTGATTAATGTGGCTTAGGGACCTCAGACAATTTATCGAGCTGCTTGCTGATTACAATCTATGATACTTCCCCTCTTCTGTGTAGCTATTGATTTGATAGATAAAGTGGGGGTAATTTTTCTTTTGGAATGGTGACATTAATGGACATTGAATTCTCACTGACAAGGTAGTGAACCATGTTTATTGGAACTCCAGTAGTTGTTTCAGTTATTTTTCTCCTCTTCTGCTCCCCTCCCCCTCTTTCTCCTCCTCCTTATGATTTCAGTCTTTCAAGGATGATGGAAAAACCTATAGGAGGGTAAGCCAGGATTTCAGCCTATATTTCTCTGAAAGGCAAGATGACTTTTAAAAAAGGAAAGGAAGAAAAGACCATTTTGTTGGGTCTGTCATACTAAAATCTTTATTAAATCTGCCTTTGCAATTGTTTGTCTATTGTTTGAAATAGTTTTCCCACTGAAATCATTTCTCTATGTTTTACCAGATCACACACCAGGGTTCATAATGACATCCACAGCATCATATAATGAGTTCAGGTATAGGTGCTATCTTGAAAAGGAGATTGCCTCAATATCAGGGTAAGCAGGATAGAGATGCACACGTCCCCAGCTTCCCATCATCCCATAGTAACACATACCAGGGCATCTGTTAAGTAAGGCATGGCTTCCATATTGGTAAAGAGACCATACTTTGCATGTGTTTCCTGCCTTATGCAGAAAAGCATTAAAAAATCAGCCTTGACATTGGAAGAATAAACAAGCTGCCAGAAAGCACTGATGTTTGTTGTCAGTTGTTTACAAGAGACTAATGGGAATGTCAGTTGCCTTTTGCTCTTGTACACGTACACGTCCAAAGGACGTTGTGGTTATCCCTGCTAGAAGAACTTCCTAGCCCTTATGAAACTGAGTCTGAGTGCCTCATCTTTCACTGAAAGAAGGAGAGGGTACCTGGTAGCTCAATTTCTAGGCAACCCGGAGTGAGTTTCTAGAGTCATTTTCAGATAATATTATTCATTGCTTCAACATCCTTATATAAGAAAAAAGAGGAAATATAAAATATAGTTTATATATTTATTGTATATATATAATCACAATTATATAGACATGATATTGCTATGTTTATCATATGTATATTATATATTCACATGCATATCATGAGCATAATATATGTATAATATAATCACATGTTTATGTGTACACATGTGTGCAGATATACATATGTGCATATCATGCTTATGGACAGTTTTCTAAAAACAAATTTTATCTAGGCCCTTCATTGAAGGCCTTATATTGTAGTAGACATGGTATAAAGTGAGGAATCAAATGTGCCCAAATGTGAATACTGACTCTGCCTCTAAAGGTGAAGTCTTGGGAGACATTTTTTTCTAAGCCTCAATTTGATAATAAATTGTTGATAATCGTAAATTCTCTGCAGAATAGTTTGAGGTCTCAAGAAAGTAACTGTAAATCACTTAGTGTAATATCTTGTATAGTCGACACTGACATCTCCATGTTGTTAATATTGTAACATATCTCAAGAGAGTATTAATTCAACAGAGAATTAACTTCACTTAGTCATTTAGTCAAGAAAAATTTACTGTCATCTAGAGTATTGCAAGGTGCCTAGAGATACAAAGATGAAAAGGCCACAGACCCTAGTGTCACTGGGCCTGCACATTAGGGAAGGTACCAAGGCAACAAAGAACATAATTCTATAATAGGTAAATAAATAGTGGTATGAGTTACTGATTGAAATCTGCGTGTCCCTGAGGCTTTTGTTTTTAGTTTGCTTTTTTTTTTTAATGGTGCAGAGAGTTAGAGTGGTGATAATCTTCCTTTGAATTATACAAGACTCAGATCAAAAAAGTCCTCGTTCTAGGCATGAGAGTCTTCAGGTGCACATGGGAGAGAGAGTAGTATGCCTGTTTTGGAGGTCTGCCCTTGGAGAAGCGCGTGAATGGGAAGGGAACCTGAGCTCTCATTTGTGTAAATATATCATCCTAAAGAGAGGCCGTCGTCTTGTCTCTTTTCATCTCCCTGTCAGTGAAGGTCAGAGGCTCAACTGATTCCCTTTATTGAAGGTAAGGGAGGGGGTCCCCAGGAAGTCACTTGTAAAGTTTAGGGAGCCCTTTAAGAAAGGGAGAATAAGGTCTCATTTCCTGGGTAGAGACATGTTCAATCACTGTGTGTGGTGGGGGGAAGGAGAGGCACTTGAATCTTCGAGTAAATTATTTTCTGAAATGGGAATGGGAACATGATTTCATCAATAGAGTGCACAATTCAGAGAAATAAGGATTCAATGAAGCACAATTAGAGGCAAGCATTTGAAAAAAATAAATAATTTTTTGTTTATAACCCCAATGAACTCAACCTGCGTAGTGAGACAGTTATATTTATAGCACTCTCTATAGCAAGTATAGAGAGACATGCAGGCAGTATTATTGTGGAACCATGGTGTCAGAGAAGGCCTCCTGGGGGGTTTAAATGCACATCCTAAATTTTAAAACATAGGCATTCATTATACAATCAAGTTTGGCTTGGGAGAATATTATAGATCATTTCAAGGAAAGGATGAGCTAAGGAACTGAGACACGAAACAGAATATGACAAATTGTGTTGTATATTTTACTACATTTATTAGTCATGATATGTTTTCTGTTCCTCCCAGTGAAGCACAGATAAGGAAAATTAAGCTATTTTCACACACCCACAAGCAAGATGGAGTTCTATTCTTCCACATGGGATGAAGCACTTTGCAGTAATCTCTGCCTTGCTGTGAAAATAAAGTAAAACAATAATGTTGTTCTAATCATTTTTATAATAGGAGGGCCCTTGGGTAGATATCCAATTGGAATGACATTTGTCAGGACACTTGACAAGATATTTTACTTATGCTGCTTTTCTTTAGATTTTATAATGATTTTGGTGGTGATGGGAGGTGTGTCGTCTTGCATAGAACACCACTGGAAATAGAGAAGTAAAGAACCCTGCAATCCATCTATTTGCTGCTGACATTGACAAGTCCGTGTATCTCATCGTATTTTTAATACATTGTGTGAGTCCACTGAACATAGAGGCGATGACACTTTGCTTTGAAGATGTATTAGCTGGTTCTAAATAATGCATTAATTCTTTCAAAAATAATTATTAACTAGAATGTCTCAAAGTCATGGTGATAACCCTTGGTGATACAAGGTCAAACAAGGTAGATACTATCCTTGTCTATAAGAGTTAACAGTTGAAGTCTATTTGATTTCTCTCAGGAGAGGAGAGGGAGATACTTTCATCTTCCTTTAGAACCTTTCTCAACCATCACAACTCATTACCCTCTAAAGTAGTGATGTGTTGATGAATATAGTAATAATATATGCCTGCTGCTGACAGAGGGTGTGGGAAAATGAGGAGGTTTGTTTCTAATATGCATTGTTGTTAGGGAGATTATGCAATGTCCTAGTAGTTTATGTAGTAGTCAGGGTTCATTCAGATTTTAAATTCCTCTTTAATATTCCCTTGGAAAAGAAAATTGTAAGATGTAGTCTACTGTCATGGTCACTTTGATGCCTGTGAGTTAGCTGTGTTCAACACAGTGTGAATGTCCATTAGACATCCACATATATGCATCACTATTTCATACCTGTGAATAAATCATTAGTTAAATTGAAAGAAACAATGATAATGTCTATGATTACTACAAAAAAAATCTACTTTGACAAATTATTCTAGTTTTTAAAGAACACTGTTTTAATGGAATACAAGCATACATCGGAGATAATGTGGATTTGATTCCAGACCATCACAATAAAGCAAATATCACAATAAAATGAGTCACATGCTTTTTTTGGTTTCCCAGTGCATATAAAAGTTATGGTTATGCTATAATGTAGTCAGTTAAGTGTGCAATAGCATTATGTCTAAAAAATGTACATACTTTAATTAAAAAATACTTTATTGGTAAAAAACACTAATCATCATCTGAGCCTTCAGGGAGTCGTAATCTTTTCCCTGGTGGAGCGTCTGGCCTCTATGTTGATGGCAACTGACTGATAAGGGTGGTCATTGCCAAAGGTTGATGAATCCGTAGCGATTTCTTAAAATAAGACAACAATAAAATTTGTTGCTTCCATTGAACTTTTCTTCCTTTTGTGAATGATTTCTCTCTAGCATGCATGGCAGTTTGATAGCATTTTACCCACAGTAGAACTTCTTTCAAAATTGGAGTTAATCCTTTCAAACCCTGCAGCTGCTTTTTCAAGTAGGTTTATGTAATATTTTAACTCTTTTGTTGTCATTTCAACAATCTTCACAATATCTTTACCAGGAGTAGATTCCATCTCAAGAAACCACTTTCATTGCTCATCCATAAGAAGCAACTCCTCATCTGTTACAATTTTATGAGATTGCTGCAGTCTAGTGAAATCTTCAGGCTCCACTTCAGATTCTAATCCACCGTATCTGCAGTTATTTTCCCTACTGAAGTCTTGGACCTTTCAAAGTCATCTATGAGAGTTAGAAGCAACTTCTCCAAACTCATATTAGTGTTGCTATTTTGACCTTTTTCCATTAATTGTGAAAGTTCTAAATGGCATCTAGAATGGTAAATCCTTTCCAGAAGATTTTCAATTGACTTTGCCAAGATCCATCAGAGGAATCACCATATATGGCGGCTATAGACTTACAAAATGTTTTTCTTAAATAATAAGACTTGAAAGTAGAAATTACTTCTTGATCCATGGGTTGCAGAATGGATGTTGTGTTAGCAGACATGAAAACAACATGAATCTCACTGTCCATCTCCAACGGAGCTCTTATGTAAGAAGTAATATTTTGAAAGGAATCTTTTTTCCTGAGCAGTAGTTCTCAACAGTGAGCTTACAATAGTCAGTAAACCATGCTGTAAACAGATGTGCTGTCATCCAGCCTTTGTTGTTCCCTTTATAGACCCCAGGCAGAATTGGTTTAGAATAATTCTTCAGGGCCCTAGGATTTTCAAAATGGTAAATGATCATTGGCTTCATCTTAAAGTCACCAGTTGCATTAACCCCTAACAAGAGAATCAGACTGTCCTTTGAAACTTTGAAGCCAGGTATTGACTTCTTTAGCTATGAAAGTCCTAGATGGCATCTTCTTCCAATATAAGAGTATTTCACCTACATTGGAAATATGTTGTTTAGTATAACCACTTTTATTCATTATCTTGGCTAGATCTTATGGGTAACTTGCTGCAGCTTCTACACCAGCCCTTGCTGCTTCACCTTGCACTTTTACATCATGGAAACAGCTTTCTTTCCTGAATCCTCATGAACTAGCCTCTTCGAGCTTCAGAATTTTTTTCTGCAGCTTCCTCACCTCTCTTAGCCTTCATAGAATTGAAAAGACCTACCACCCTGCTCTGGACTAAGCTTTAGTTTAAGTGCATGTTGTGGCTGCTTTGACCTCTATCTAGACTCCTAAAAATTTTTCCACATAGGCAAGAAGGCTGTTACAGTTTCTTATGATTCATGTGTTCATTGGGGTAGCACTTTTAATTTCCTTCAAGAACTTTTCCTTTGCATTCAGAATGTGGCTGACTGTTTGGTACAAGAAGCCTAGATTTTGGCCTAGCTTGGCTTTTGACATGTCTTCCTCACTAAGCTTAATCATTTTTAGCTTTTGATGTAAAGTGAAAGACTTCCTTTCACTTGAACACTTAAAGGACATTGTAGGGTTATTGCCCTGAATTCAATATTGTTATGTCGCAGGGAGTAGGGAGGCCTGAGGAAAGGGAAAGAGATAAGGAAATGGCTGGTTGGTGGAGCATTCAGAACACACACAACATTTATTAATTAAGTTCACTGTCTTATATGGGCAAGATTTGTGGCACCCTCAAAACAATTTCAATAGTAACATTAAAGAGCACTGATCACAGATCACCATAACAAATACAGTAATATCAAAAAAAGTTTGCCGTGTTGTGAGAATTACTAAAATGTGATACAGATACACAAAGTGAGCAAATGCTATTGGAAAAATGGTGCCGATAGACTTGCTTGAAGCAGGGTCACCACAGATCTTCAATTTGTAAAAAACACAGTATCTGCAAAGCACATAAAGCGAAATACAATAAAATGAGGTATGCCTGTATTAGGAAAGACAGAGAGAGAGAGAGAGAAAGACAGAGAGAGGGAGAGGGAGAGGAAGGAAGGAAGGAAGGGAGGGAGAAGAAAAAGGTTTTTTCAGTGAAATTTCTCCATTCTAAGTCAAACTAAATTGAATTGGAAATAATTCATAGTGGCCTCTACCTTTGTTTGGTAAAGTAAAATAACACCACCATTAAAACTAATACTAGCATATAAATAAGCATTGACACAGGAGAGAAGGTTTACTGTTTATGAATGTCTACTTTGTAATTCAGAGTGGGAACCTGCATAATCCATACAGCTGCCATACTAAAGACCAGTTATGTTCTCTAAAGTGGTTGATTCCACCAAGAGATCTCTAACTGTAAACTGAGAAGTTTCTAATCACCAAGTCACCTTCAAAAGGAGCTATTTTAAAAAAATAATAATTATGTAGGATTCTGAGAAATTTCAGTTGCTTTTCTCCCAATTATATTAGTCACTGGCATAAAAACATGTCTACACTTTGAGAATGAGCATATTTATTTGGACAAAAGAAACTGCAAATGAGAGATAAAGTAGTGTTTACTCTGCACATTTATGATAGAAAATGAATTCTTTAATGCATGTTAGAATGTTCTTATTCCTGTTAAAGACAGAATAAGCTCAGAATGCTTATGATATTACTGGAATTCTGTATAGTCACCTTCATTAGTAAAGCAGTTGGAAAATAAAGTTTACCATTTGATACCTTAAAAAGAATTTTCTCATATTCAATATTCTCTGTGTAATATTGAGACTCTTGTTGTCAAAAGCAAGGTAGGCAATAATAAAATTCAAAATTTGTCCTGCAAGTATTTTCTTGTTTTCTGATTAAAACGGGAAAAGTGGTGAATTACAGTTTGATATTTAAAATTATTTATTTGAATTGCATACACTTAATTTCTTGTTTTCCTCTGATATAAGCCGTGCTTTAAATGATAGCACTAGAGGGCTTCCCTGGTGGCGCAGTGGTTGAGAGTCCGCCTGCCGATGCAGGGGACACGGGTTCATGCCCCGGTCCGGGAGCATCCCACATGCCGCGGAGCGGCTGGGCCCGTGAGCCATGGCCGCTGAGCCTGCGCGTCCGGAGCCTGTGCTCCGCAACGGGAGAGGCCACAACAGTGAGAGGCCCGCGTACCGCAAAAATAAATAAATAAATAATGATAGTACTAGATGCTACAAATATTCAGTTTTACTAATAAGCAAATCTACAGATGGGCTGAGTAAATGTTTGAGTTTATGAATGTTTTTGGAAGATTTTAGTTGAAAAATTAAAATAAGAGAATAGAAAGTGATTCATATATTTTTATCAAGTTTGCTCTTTAGTAAATAACATAATATAAAAAGATCTTTTAACATATAATTCATGATGTAGTGAAAGTCTTACTTAATACTATGCAGGATGCTTGGGCTTGATTCTTTTAAGGGAGAAGAAATGATCTCAGTGCTGGGTAAGGTGATCTTATCAGCAGCGTGTGTGTTGGGGGGAGGGTGTTGGGGGTGAGGATATGGGTCCAAATCAAAGGTGAGAGACCATCAGCAAGTTATTGCAGTGGTCTGAAGAAACAGGAGGATCTGCTCTAGGGTAGAAGCTGTGGGAATGAAAAGAAGAGATGTAGAAAGACACAAAGATAAAAGAATCAGCATAAATAGGAGTCGAAGTTGGATTACAAGGTTGTAAGAAACAGGGAGGAATGAAAGACCATGCTGGGGATCCCAGCTTGAGTTACTTGAAGTAAGATATTCAGGAAGAATCCTTGAGCTTGAGGTATATTGGCATAGCTCTTGGGAGCACTGGTGCTCATATTCCCAGTTACTGTAGCAGTTGGAACTACCTCTTTGAAAATACAGAAACAGGCTTAAACTGAAGACAGTCTATGGTTTCAAAAAAATGTATGCATGTATTAAAGCATAATTAATGCTTTGCAGGGAAAGCAGAGGAAATCTAGAATTTGGAGTGGCACGTGGTGGGAACAAGCACACAAATAAATACCATTAAAAGATTTCTTCTTTTTTTTTTTTTGCGGTACACGGTCCTCTCACTGTTGTGGCCTCTCCCGTTGCGGAGCACAGGCTCCGGATGCGCAGGCTCAGTGGCCATGGCTCACGGGCCCAGCCGCTCCGCGGCATGTGGGATGCTCCCGGACCGGGACACGAACCCGTGTCCCCTGCATCGGCAGGTGGACTCTCAACCACTGCGCCACCAGGGAAGCCCAAGATTTCTTCTTTTGATTAAAAAAAAAGTCACGTAAAATCCAAAAACATTTATCGTGGGAAATGAGTCTCAAACAGACTGACTTCATAAGGCTTCCACCAGCATATGCATTTACGTTTAACTTGCAAATCAAGTTCAGAGCTTAGAAACACCATTGAGATCTTCTTTGAGGGGTTTCTGAATACTGCTGTTACTGATCAGTCAATGCTGCTGTACTATCAGAAATTCTATATTTGAGCAGGCAGGCAGGCACGGAAAAGAATCCAACAGCCCTACAGTACCAATTATTAAAGGAAAAATAGTTGAAAGCTTAATTTATTTGAGAAATGGAAAACATATACACTATTTAAACTTCAGCCTTCTTTTCCCTGGTGTAAATGAGTTAACCTCGCACAGTTACAAATGATCTTCTGAATTACGTGGCACTGTGGGTGTGCATCGTTTCTAGTAAGCTTGTGGCCTTGATCCCTGCATTGATGTGCATCATGAAGCCTTTTCAGCAGTACTTGTTTAGTTTAGAATTTATGCCCTGCTCACTTGCAGAAAATATTTGAATTGGTGGGGAAAAAATAGAACACAGTATAAAACTGAAACACACATGTTCAAATAAATATCAAAGCCATATAGACATAATATTACCATTCATCTGGGATGACTGAACCTCTGCAAGAATCACCATGAAGACACATCACAAGGACCAGAGGGGTTTGTACTGTGTCCAGAGAAGAAGGAACTCAGATATGCCCATCTTTTTCCTATCTTCTTGGCTTTTCTGATCATCTAGTTGACCTAATCCTGCCAGCACTGTCATTATTACAACTAATAGAATGAAAATCATGAGTATGCATATGATTTTATCATTTGGAGAAGGGACCACACAATATATTTTATCTACTTTTGGAAATGCAGAGGATATTATAATATCAGAGTACATAACTGATGAAAAGAATTAAACATCTGAGTGAACAGAATATGCTCAGCAGCAGATGGCCCCCAAGAAGATGCTCCACTCTAGTGAAGATCTTACAATTTTTTAGAAGAATAAAGAGAATTATAGCATTATTTTCTTTTTTACCCACTTAAAACGTTTGGAAATATTTCAGGAATGCAAAAAGAAGAGAGAAGGAAATAATACAATAGACATACTTAACTATAACCCAATTATATCAAATCTTAATATTTTATCTTATGATCATTTCTTTAAAAATTAATCTTTAGAAATGTGGTCTGAGAACTCTCTCCTGTCACTTTTTCTTTAATTTCGAATGCCAATCAATCATTTAAAATTATTTATTTAAGATGTGCTTGATATTGTCATCACATTTTTATGTACCCATAAATAATCTCAGTTTGTATGTTCTTAAAATTTATATAAATTGCATCATATGTCTACAACACCATTTTATCTTTTGAGATTAATACTTATGGGTATGTAGTTCCTAATGCACTTTCTTTAAACACAGTATAATATTCCACCCTATGAAGATACCAAACATTAGTTATCCATTTTATTGGTGGAAATTTGGATTGTTTCTTATTTCTGTTTAATAATAAACAACATTTCATTTAGATCTTAATAAATTTGAAATTTGTATATTTATATGGAGTAATGTAGCCATCTAATATCATTTCTTTCTATATAGATAGCCTATTTTCCAGAAGTATTTATTCAGTAGAAAATGGAAAATCATTTAGCCACTTATTTGTAATACAACTTGTGTTCAAGTCAAGTACCATATATGCAGGATTGCCATTTTGGTTCATTTATCTATTTGTCTATCTTAGTGCCAAAATCACACTGTATTAATTAGTATCTATTTTTAAAATATCTTGATATTTTTGGAAAGATAGTTTCTCTAATATTTTTCATAAATGTTAGGACAATTAAGAAATAAATGTATCATGAAGAAGGAAACTTACCTGTCCTGACCCTAAACCTGAATCGAGATAAAAAAGTTCCTACATAATTTATAAACACAAGCTCTGGCATAAGTTTAATGACTGAATTGAAGTATCTTTGTGGTGAAAAAAACTAAAGTTGGGAATTTAGTTTATTTTCCATAAAGCATTGGCAGAAGCAAATGCAAATATTCCACATAAGAGATCATTCAAAGTCTCAAATAATTTTCAGAGATAAAATGTCAAGAAAAATTAGTGGGTCATAGATAAATAGAAAATCATACAACTTAAGAAAACAAGGCACCATGTGTGGGAGTTAGCTAAAACAACAATGAGCAGTGTTAGATTCACAGCCTCAGAAAATTTTGAATTTTCAAACCTGGAATATGTTGAAAAGATGATGTGTTTTGTAGTGAATATATTAAAAAACCTTGAAACCTCAAAAACCTTGAAAATATGTCAGTAACGTGAGATCATAAAGCAGACTAAGCAGATTTTAAAATATATACATATATATGTATATATATATATAAATTTTAGAGTTAGAAAACCATAAAAATTCAAATTAAAAATGAATGGACACATTAAACAAAATTTTAGACACAGAGTTTAAAAACAGAGTTAGTGAAAGAATGATATAGCTGAAGAAATTTTCCAGAATAGATTACAGAGGATAAAACTGTGAAAAAGGCAAAAAAGAGATTAAGAAAGTATAGGAAAAAGTGAAAAGGTTTAGCACAGATATAATCAGGATTTAAGAATTATAAGATAATTAGGAAGAAGAGTTATTTATTCAAAAGAATGATGGGTGAGTATTACACTTTTATGAAAAACACAGAGAATAGAAACCCAGGTCATGTTCAGGAAATGGCTCACAGCCTCATTTTGCATATAGAAATCAGAATTTACAGACTTTTATTTCTTTAACTAATTACAAAATGTTACAATTTTATTTGGCATAACACAGTTATTTTAACACTCAAATGTTTTGTTGAAATACACATTTTCAGTAAGATTACAAAAGTCCTGAATATATACATTCTGGTGACCACAGGATACAAATAGAAGATGAGGAAGTGGGCAAATTTTTTAAGTTAAAATGTCTACAATACTATTTCTTATCATTTTGAATCACAGTCCTGATGAATGCTTACAGTGAAAGGAGCAAGAGGCTATCCAATTTATTCAGTTGGTGACTAAAAATTTCAGTTTTTTTTTTTTTTTTTTTTTTTTTTTTTGCGGTACGCGGGCCTCTCACTGTTGTGGCCCCTCCCCTTGCGGAGCACAGGCTCCGGACGCGCAGGCTCAGCGGCCATGGCTCACGGGCCCAGCCGCTCCGCGCAGCATGTGGGATCTTCACGGACCGGGGCACGAACCCGTGTCCCCTGCATCGGCAGGCGGAGTCTCAACCACTGCGCCACCAGGGAAGCCCAAAATTTCAGTTTTTATTCCAGAAATCCAACTTTTAACCTCAAGACCTTAACCAAAAATTTAAAAGACATGTCTGTTTTTAAGAATTATATTAATTTACTCAACTACAGAATGTATTTGTTTCAAAACAATACGTATAGGGGCTTCCCTGGTGGCGCAGTAGTTGAGAGTCCGCCTGTCGATGCAGGGGACACGGGTTCGTGCCCCAGTCCGGGAAGATCCCACATGCCGCGGAGCGGCTGGGCCCGTGAGCCATGGCCACTGATCCTGCACGTCCGGAGGCTGTGCTCCGCAGTGGGAGAGGCCACAACAGTGAGAGGCCCGTGTACCGCAAAACAAAACAAAACAAAACAAAAAAACCCCCAATACGTATAAATTGACTACCACATCTGAATGGGATAGTGTACTGTACAAAAAAAAAAAAAGTGTATATAGAGAGGAGAATCCAAATTTAAACCACAATGACTCCAATATATAGAAACTGGTGAAGGAGAAGGAAACAGCAAAGGAGACCATAAAACAGAATCAGTGAGGTAAGGAAAGAAAGCAAAACATGTCAGAGTCTTGAAAGCCATGAGAGAAGAGAATTTCAAGAATATGGGTGTGGTTAACTTGGTGAGATAGCGAGTAAGCTGAGTACAGAAATATCATTAGCAATATTGGTGACCTTAACAGAAACACTTCCAATGGAGTAGCAGGGAAATAGTGAGATTGGGTTGGAGATAGCCTGTGCAGATAATCTTCTGGGCAGGTCAGCTCTGAGAGAAGTCAAGGATATGGCCAAGTAGTTTGAGAGAGTGTGGCATTGGATACATTTTTCTTTTACATAATGGTTGAAGATACTAGATGTTGTTATGCTGACATAATTGCCATAGAAGGGAAGGAGAGAAGAAGCGAATAAAGAAGCAGAGTTTTAGGGAGAGTCAAAAGGATGGGCTTCAGAGCGGACATGAAAGATTGGCCTTTGGTAGAATAGGTGGAACTAATCTAGATAGGATTATAGGTTTGTTGGGGAGAAGATGAAGGTGGTGAAAATACTGTGTGAGGTCATCTGCTGTGGGTGATTACTGAGAAAAGGTATGGGAGATTGGGACATTTGAGTGAAGAAGATTATCTAAGAAATAATCTTCCTGGGAAGTGGAGCTAACAAGCCAAATAGAAGAGATTGCCGGAAATTCTGAAGAGCCCATTTGAGGTTTTTGTATTTGTTTTTGTTTTGTTATTGTTCATCAGGAATAAAAGTGAAACAAATAAACCCATTTATAGAATTCTTACCTAAAAATAGTCAAATTTTCTGGTTTAGTCACTGCATCTAAAGGTTGCAGTTTATCTAGAGTTGATATTTATGTCCAGAGGGGATTAACAGAGATAAATTATAGTGGATCAGTTTAGTATTTAGCTTGAACAAGGAAGGAAAAAAAGGAGGGAGTTTATTGCTAGTGAAGAAGTTGTGAGGCTAAAAATAGACCGTTTTTAAATAAGGGGATATATGATTGGACAGTTTCCAATTAATATTGCAAAAGCATTACAGTTACTAATATAGAAATCAATGATGAAACAGTTGTTAGGCAAGACTACGTTTTGAGTTTGAATATAAGAATAGGCTGATGGTATATCTGTTCATTCATCACTGTGTTGTGACTTTCTCCAGATAATCTAGAAGAGGAAGATCAAGTAACTTTCCATAATTGGAGATATGAAAGACTTTGGGTTGGCAAGGTGGATCACAGTGGCAAAAGAATAATACGAAAAGTATAATTTTAGGGCTTCCCTGGTGGCGCAGTGGTTGAGAGTCCGCCTGCCGATGCAAGGGACGCGGGTTTGTGCCCCGGTCCGGGAAGATCCCACATGCCGCGGAGCGGCTGGGCCCGTGAGCCATGGCCACTGAGCCTGCGCGTCCGGAGCCTGTGCTCCGCAACGGGAGAGGCCACAACAGTGAGAGGCCCGCGTACCGCCAAAAAAAAAAAAAGTATAATTTTAGCAGCTGGTTATAAGGTTTTAATTTGGAAGAGAGGCAGGTGATGCCAGAATTAGGAGATGAGGAAGAATATGTACAACTGGGACAACTAGAGATCTTCATCTTGGTAAATATAAAGTTCTATGTTGGTAGAAATTTAGAAGTGAGAGATATAAAACATTAGGAGGCACAGTCAAGTGTGGGATTTCAGTGTAGGTCATCTTAATAAAACATTCAAATGATAATGAAATCTGTTCTGTGACTGCTTATGTGAGTGACTGTACAGACTGGAGGTCACTGTCCCCAGGAAGTTCAAGATATTTAGGCTGGAGCAAAAGAAATACCAAATAATTAAAGAAAAAAATACACTGCATATTTCTTATAAGCAGCAAGAAATTTTTCATATTATTTTTGGTGCTGAGTGACAAAAGTTAAATAACTAATTTATTTTTCTGAACTTTTGATTAATTTCCTAACTGGAAGCTATCATAAAGAAAATTGACAATTTTAGAATTTGAGGTAAAGGTCAAGTGTATATTAAATGTCATTTTGGAAACAAGAAATTGAGTCTTGACAGAATATATTCAAGGAGAACCACAGACTTTGCCCACTGATAATGCAACCTAACTATAGATACCACCTCTTGCCCCCTGGAGATAATTCTTAGTTACAGTAATTATTTGAAATGATCAAATGGAAATAGATTCTTCACCTGGAAATTGTTGAAGCTGTCTTGAAATTGAGTAGGAAAATTGTGTGTGTGTGTATACGCGAGTGGGCCTGTACACATGCATGTACACTCACGCTTATGACTTAGATATTTTTGGATTGACTTTTGAGTATTAGGATATACACTGTAGGCAAAGAAATCTGAATAATTCATAATAATATAAGACGACTTCCTATGTATTTTTCAAATTATAGTCTAAAAAGAGATGTCAGGGAAATGCACGTTTGCTATGAACAAATCTAACATTTACAAAATCCTTTATACAAAGAATAAATCAAATAGGGGTTCATTATTTGTTTTGTAAAATATTTATTATAGTGTTCATTTAAATGTCAAGTTTCTTCAATGAGTTTTCCTAATTGGATAACTTTTGTAGAGCTCAGTTATTTTGTAAGTGAAGATACCAATGCATGTTAACAAAATAAATTTCAAGAAAGTAAAATTGACAGAATAAAATACAGTTCTTTCAAAGAAA
Organism: Grampus griseus; assembly: GCF_964374135.1. Lineage (NCBI taxonomy): Eukaryota > Metazoa > Chordata > Mammalia > Artiodactyla > Delphinidae > Grampus > Grampus griseus. The sequence goes on from NC_139007.1 coordinate 44,389,743, forward strand.
TAAGTAAGAACTTAGTAACTAGAGTAGCAGAAATACTAAAAATAAATTCCATGTACTGAAAAAATAAAATATAAGCTTGGGGATCTGGAACCAACACATAGAAATTCTCAAAATGGAAGTTGGTAGGAGAAACATAATGTATGAGAAATTATTAAGAATTCTTATTGAAAAATATTTTATATGATTGTATGTTCATTTAAAACATACTAGTTCCACCATACATAATACATGTGTTGAAAGATGGCAAACTGTTTAAAAATTAGTACTTATAATTTTTCTATGAATAATAAAGAGAAGTAATAAAATTTGGCAAATAGTGTATTCCCAGAGTCTCCTACATTGAGAAAAAGAGAGAATTATGAGAGGAAAAAGAAGGATGTGATAGCTGGAGATAAAGAAAATCTTTCTCCTTTTCCAATTTTTTTTTTTTTTATATGTTGGGGGTAGGAGTTTATTAATTTATTTATTTTTGCTGTGTTGGGTCTTCGTTTCTGTGCGAGGGCTTTCTCTAGTTGTGGCAAGCGGGGGCCACTCTTAATCGCGGTGCGCAGGCCTCTCACTATCGCGGCCTCTCTTGTTCCGGAGCACAGGCTCCAGACGCGCAGGCTCAGTAGTTGTGGCTCACGGGCCTAGTTGCTCCGCGGCATGTGGGATCCTCCCAGACCAGAGCTCAAACCCGAGTCCCCTGCATTAGCAGGCAGTTTCTCAACCACTGCGCCACCAGGGAAGCTCCCTCCTTTTCCAATTTAAATATAGGTATCTTTAGACAAATTTCAGTTATTAAATTAAGTGAAAGTATATATAAAAGTGGAAGACATGGGAACATCTAAGCTATCCTTCTCAAGGGTCTGCAGCTACTCTCAACAGAACTTTGACAACCTCTCCGCTCTGCACGGTCTAAAGTGAAAAAATGTACATGTCTGTTTAGATCAGTAGTTGGAAACTGAAGCTTTACAAAACATATTTTGCATGCAGATTACTTTAGTCTACAGAGATTTAAAATTGTGAGTGGCAGCTGGCCCCTTTTCACAAAAGCTGTGCCACTGTCCATTGTCCACAGTCCTTTCCATTCACCTGTGTACTTACACTTGCCACTTTATTCACTTTTTTGGCACTTGTAAGCACTTGATTTTGAGATGCTTTGTTCAGAATGTGGGTTCTAAATACCAAGTAATTCCTACAAATTCCATCTTTTACCAATATGTAAAACCAATTTTACCAATATGTAAAATGTATGGTTTTACCAATATGTAAAAACATATATACCAATGTGTAAAATAGATATGTGAAGAGTCATAAAGCCTGGGAAATAAGAGATTAGATGCAGCTTTGCCTGGGCCTGTGAATATACAGTGGAAGTAGAAAATGAAAAATTTAACCTTGTGTGCTTGTATCAAACAAGAAATAATGGAAAGATGCATGGCAAAAGTAAATAAAATGGTTAATAGGGAGAATGAGATAATAAAAGGAGGAGAATTGTGTAAAATGATCGATTGTGGAAATACATTTTCCTTTCATTATTTCATGTCTCAACTTTCCCATTCAATTAATTCAGTAATGAGACTTTCTCATTTTCGAATTCCCTTGTCTTCAATTAATTAATGCAGTAAATGAATGTGAAGTCAAATTTAAGAGAAATTTCCTATAGAGAACAATTAGGTCCAAAGAAAAACATTATGGGTAGAATTTAAATGAGTAAATTAAATTCATAAAAAATGACAATGAAAATTATCATATTGTATTTTATGTAATTTCTTCCAAAATTTTGGATGAAAGTTATTCACTTACTTTTTTTTTTTTTTGGCTGTGTTAGGTCTTCATTGCTGTGCGTGGGCTTTCTCTAGTTGCCACGAGTCGAGGCTACTCTTCGTTGTAGTGTGCAGGCTTCTTATTCCAGTGGCTTCTCTTGTTGCAGAGCATGGGCTCTCGGCGCATGGGCTTCAGTAGTTGCAGCACGTGGGCTCAGTAATTGTGGCTCATGGGCTCTAGAACTCAGGTTCAGCAGTTGTGGTGCATGGGCTTAGTTGCTCCGCGGCATATGGGATCTTCCCGGTCCAGGGATCGAACCCATGTCCCCTGCATTGGCAGGCGGATTCTTAACCACTGCGCTACCAGGGAAGTCCCACTTAACCATTTTTTAATGAGCACAGAGTTTTTAGTTTTGCAAGATGAAAAGAGTTCTGGAAATGTATAGTGGTGATAGTTGCACAACATGAATAGGTTTAGTACTACTGAACTGTACTTTTAAAAATGGTTAAGATAGTAAATTTTATGTTAAGTATATTTTACCATAAAGAGAGGGAAAAAAGAATTAAAAAAAATAATATGTTGAACCCAGCTGAAGAATTTTTTGAAATCACAAATCAAAAGGAAAGTACAGTCTTATTATTTTTTGCTTAAACTGATAGAAGCAAAGACAAATGTGAGTGATTGAAATCCAGGGGTTTCCACACAAAGATTAATTGAGGAAATGGAGGAGAAACAATTTTAAAGTTCAAGGTGTATATAAATGTAGCGTCCTTTGTACTCACTGACACTGGTTGACGTCACTGTTTACAGTCTCTGAGGCTGACTTTCATGAAGTTTTGGAAATACTCCATGTTCAATCTTTCTATTCATTTTTAGGACAATTTGAAATATTTCTTAAAATAGTATCACTGAATCAATTTTTTTTTGTCTTGCTGATGCAACTTTACTACGCTCTTTTTTGATTTAGTCTTTTATCTCTGACAACTTCTAGTCCTCACTTCTAATTACAAGATGTCCTGTGCCATCAAGTATAAATGGATCTTCATCAAAGAGGTTCATTAGAGACAAAAAGAATGAAAAAATGAGAAAGAGAGAGAGAAAGAGGAAATTGAGACAGAGTTAGACCCTGAAAGTCTAGGGAGAGCCAGAAATAAACAGCTATGAAAAAAGGAAATGATAGGATACACCTATTTTGTTTCAATCAGGGTTTCTTAACAGCTGCACTAGTGACATTTGGGCCAGCTACTTCTGTGTTGTGGGGTGCTGAGATATACATTGTAGGATGTTTAGTAACCTCACTAGTCTCCACTCATTAGACGTCATTAATTCACCCCTCTCCCAGTAGTGACAGCAAAAAATGTGTCCTAGTGGACAAAATTGCCCCTGGAAAAACTAGCGCTCTATACTTTCCAGTCTCTCTGAGGTGAATTTTCCAGGGTACAACCATTCTCAATGTAGAGTTGACTGACTTAAAGTATATCTAACTTTTTACATCTTAAGGAGTCTCTGTTTTAATGGATTCAATTTCTGATTAAAATAATTTAAATTAGATTATTTGAAAATTTTTAATTATTCTGTTTTAAACTGTGATTAAATTCAAATGGATGTTACTATAACAACTGATAAATTTTAAGATCACACATACATTCTTGGCTAGAATGAATCCCAAGAAAGAACCTTCAGTATAAATAATGTTTTAACTATTTTATCTTCATATCTTTAACTATTTTGTATTCGCATGTCACAAACTATAGTTAAATGACTTTGGGTTGAAACATAAAACCCCAAAGCAAAGAAATGAACCCATAAGAACTGGAAGTTCTGATCAACCAATCTCAGATATCAGGTGACATTATGATGTGCCTTTATATGTATAACACCTGTTTCCCTGAATTTCTTTATTTTCCTCAATAGGAAAGATATTTTCCATTCAAATATAAATGCTTTGGTAAATGTTGACATAATTATGGCATGACAAAATATTCATCACCATATTTATATTTTTCTTCTCATATTTTTAGAAAAGCATTTTGTGACAAATTTATTGCAATCAAACATTTCTTGAAAAAATGCTATGTACAAATCAAATTGTCACTGTGACAACCAAATAATCCTAAAATTTATATAGAACCACAGAAGACCCTGAATAGCCAAAGCAGTCTTGAGAAAGAAGAACGAAACTGGAGGTATTAAGCTTCCTGATTTCAAACCTGATTACAAAGCTATAGTAATCTAAACAGTATGGTACTGGCACAAAAACAGACACAGATCAATGGAATAAGATAAAGAGCCCAGAAATAAACCCATGCATATATGGTCAATTAATCTATGACAAAGGAGGTGTTAACATACAATCGAGAAGGCAGTCTCTTCAATAAATTGTGTTGGGAAAATTGGACAGCTAGCTACATGTAAAAGAATGAAAGGAGACCATTTTCTTACCTCATATACAAAAATAATCTCTAAATAGATTAAAGACTTAAATGTAAGACCTAAAACCATAAAACTCCTAGAAGAAAACACAGGCAGTATGCTCTTTGACACTGGCCTCAGCATATTTTTTGGATATGTCTCCTCAGGCAAAGGGAACAAAAGCAAAAATAAACCAAAAATGGGACTACATCAAACTAGAAAGGTGAAGGAAACCATTAACAAAACAAAAAAAGCAATGTACTGAATGGGAGAAGATATTTGCAAATGATATGTCTGATAAGGGGTTAATATCCAAAATATATAAAGAACACATACAACTAAATATCAAAAAAACAAAGAATCCTATCAAAAACTGAGCAGAGGACCTGAATAGATATTTTTTCTAAATATCTAAATACAGATGTCAAACAGGTACATGAAAAGATGCTCAACACCACTAATCAGGGAAATGCAAATCAAAACCACATTGAGAAATCACCTCACAGCTGTCAGAACGGCTATCATCAAAAAGACAACAAATGACAAGTGTCGGTGAGGATGTGGAAAAAAGGGAACCCTTTTGCACTGTTGGTAGGAATGCAAATTGGTGCAACCACTATAGAAAACAGAATGGAAGTTCCTCAAAACATTAAAAATAGAACTACCATATAATCCAGAAATATCACTTCTGGGTATTTATCTGAAGAAAACAAAAACACTAATTCAAAAAGATATATGCACCCCAGTGTTCATTGCAGCAGCATTATTTACAATAGCAAAGATACAGAAACAATCGAGGTGTTCATTGATAGGTGAATGGATAAAAAAAGATGTAAAAAATCCACTTTAATATATGGAGCCAATGGTTCATTATTCTTTGGACCAATTAGCAATTCTTCTGGACCTTCTAATTTTGGATTTTCTGTCTTTCTCACATTTTGGTACCTTTCTAATGTCTCTCCCTCTGAGACACAGCCCTCCTCTATTCTATTAGACTATGGTCTAAGATTAAGTAGCATTCTTTTTCCCTTTTTAAAAAAAATCTTTCAATCTCCAATGTCTGTATGAGATATTTTTGTTCTTAATAATTTTCCTCCAATATTGCCTCAGACATTGGGGCTCTTTAGGTTATCATCTCATTATAAATAATTTCCTTTGGGGATTTTACGTACTCCCATATTTTCACAACGTTTTGAAATTTGATGACTTCTAAAATATATATCCAATTCATTATATCGCCTAAATTACAGATTTATATATTCTTTTGCCTTCTGAGAATTTCTTCTTCAGAAAACAATTCCCTCAAATCAAAAGAGAATCTTCAACTCAATAACTGAGTATTTAAAACCCGAACTCTTCAGCATCAACTTTATATCTTACTTTATTTTCTAGCTACCATCTTCTCATGGTAGAATCCTGAAAGTCAACTCATAGTTCTTGCTCTCTTCCCCACATGGCTTAATTTGTCATCAGATTGTTTTGATTCAATCTCTTGAAAATAGGTACGATGCCACTGCTCCAGCCATAGTGACTGCTGTCATCCCTCCCCTGGATTATTATATTTACCTCCTAACGCAACTGCAATCTCTAATCTGTTCTTCATACAGAGGACCCTTCAAAAATCTGTATTTGTCCTGACATTCTCTCAATTAAAAACTTTCAGTAGCTCTCCATAACTCACAGTAAAAAGTCTAAACTCATTAGTAAAATAACCTTCAAAATATGACTGTACCATCTACCACATTTAACAATGCTTACTTTCCTCTATCTGTATTTTAGGCACCAGCAATATTAAATTGCTTCTTATTGCTTGAATAAGCTATGCTATCAAAATTTACTACATTTCTGCATGTGCCATTAATAGTGTTTAAATTGCTTTTTATCTTATATCATATGGTAAAATCCTAAGTCTTAGACTCAATCGAGTGAATCATGTCCTCATTGATACTACTATTTTATTCTATACCTATTTCTATTATTCATTCAACATGTTGCTCTAATTATTTATATATGTATCTGTCTCTGTTATATAGACTTAAATCCTTTGGGAGCAGGAACTGTATTTATTGCTCTTTGCATATCCAACATTGTTTAGATAAGTGAAAAACGCATGAATAAATGAAAAAATTGTAATGAAAAATTTATAAATAAATAAATGAAAAATTGTAAACTCTCAGTTATGTATATCTATGTAGATGTTCTAAAGTTAGAGCCATATTTCTCCTGAGACTAATCAGTCTTTCTAAAAATCACCTGGCTCCACTGAGAGGAGTTAATTATACAGTCGTAGCTTGGAGACATTGTGGGTTCAGTTCTAGACCACTGCAATAAAGTGAATATCCCAATAAAGCAAGTCACACTAATTTTTTTTGATTTTCTGAAGTATATAAAATTTATCTTTACACTATACTGTAGTCTATTAAATGTGAAATAGAACTAGGTCGAAAATATGTACATATCTTAATTAAAAAATACTTTGGTAAAAAATGCTAAACATTACATGAGCCTCCAGGGAGTCATAGTCATTTTCCTGGTGGAGCACCTTGCCTCGATGTTGACGGCTGCTGCTGACTGTTGAGGGTGGCGGTCACCAAAGGTTGTGGTGGCTTTGGCAATTTCCTGAAATAAGACAAGAATGAACTTTGCTGCATTGATTGACTCTTCCTTTCACCAACAATTTTTCTGTAACATGCAATGCTGTTTGATAACATTTTACCCACAGTAGAACTTCTCTCGAACCCTACAACTGTTTTATCAACTAAGTTTATGTAATAATTCTAAATCCTTTGTTGTCATTTCAACAGCCTTCACAACATCTTCACCAGGAGTAGATTACATCTCAGGAAAACATTTTCTGGGCTCATCCATAAGCATCAGCGCCTCATCTGTAGAAATTTTATAATGAGATTGCAGCAGTTCAGTCACATCTTCAGGCTTCACTTTGAATTCTAGTTCTCTTGTTATTTCCACCACATCTGCAGTTACTTCCTCCACTGAAGTCTTGAACCCCTCAAGGTCATCCATGTGGGTTGGAATCAACTTCTTCCAAACTCCTGTTAATGATGATATCTTGATTTCTTCCCATGAATCACAAATGTATTTAATGGCATCTAGAACAAGGAATACTTTCCAGAAAATTTTCTATTGACTTCGTCCAGATCCATCAGAGGAATCACCATCTGTGGCAGCTATAGCCTTACAAAATGTTTTTCTTAAGTAATAAGACTTGAAAGTAGAAATTACTTCTTGATCCACGGGCTGTAGAATGGATGTTGTGTTAGCAAGCATGAAAACAACGTGAATCTTATTGCACGTCTCCATCAGAACACTTAGGAGACCAAGTGCATTGTTAATGAGCAGTGATATTTTGAAAGGAATCTTTCTCTCTGAGCGGTAGGTCTCAATGGTGGGCTTAAAATATTCAACAAACCATGTTGTGAACAGATGTGCTATTATCCATGCTTTGTTGTTCCATTTATAGAACCCAGGCAGAGTAGATTTAGTATAATTCTTAAGGGCTGTAGCATTTTCAGAATAGTAAATAAACATTGGCCTCAACTTAAAGTTACCAGTTGCATTAGCGCCTAACAAGAGAATCAGCCTGTCCTTTAAAACTTTGAAGCCAGGCATTGACTTCTCTCTAGCCATGAAAATCTTAGATGGATTTCTTCCAATAGAAGGTTGTTTTATCTACATTGAAAATACGTTTTTAGTGTAGCCACCTTCATGAATTACCTTAGCTAGATCTTCTGGATAGCTTGCTGCAGCTTCTACATCAGCACTTACTGCTTCACCTTGCATTTTGATGTTATGGAGACGGCTTCTTTCCTGAATCCTCATGAGCCAACCTCTGCCCACTTCAAACTTCACTCCTGCAGCTTCCTCACCTCTCTCAGCCTTCATAGAATTGAAGAGATTTAGCACCTTTCTCTGGATTAGGTTTTGGCTTAAGGGAATGTTATGACTGGTTTGAGCTTCTATCCAGATGACTAAAACGTTCTCCATATCAGCAAGAGGGCTGTATACTTTCTAACACTGGAGGAGCATTTTTAGTTTCCTTCAGGAACTTTTCCTTTGCATTCACAATTTGGCTGACTGTTTGGCACAAGAGGCAAAGCTTGGCTTTTTGCATGCCTTCCTCACCAAGGTCAATCCTTTTTAGCTTTTGATTTAAATTGAAAGACTCTTCCTTTCACTTGAACACTTAGAGGGCATTGTAGGGTTATTAATTGGCCTAACTTCAATATTGTTATGTCTCAGGGAATAGGGAGGCCTGAGGAAAGGGAAAGAGATAAGAAAATGGCCGGTTGGTGGAGCATTCAGAACACACGCAACATTTATTAATTACGTTCACCATCTTATACAGGCAAGGTTTGTGGCACCCCAAAACAATTACAATAGTAACATCGAAGATCATTGATCACAGATCACCATGACAAATATATTAATAATGGAAAAGTTTAAAATGTTGGAGAATTACCAATATGTGAAAAATGAAAAAATGCTGTTGGAAAACAGCACCCATAGACTTGTTTGATGTAAGGTTGTCACAAACCTTTGATTTGTAAAAACATCAATATCAGTGACGCACAATAAAATGAAGCTCATAAAAGTGAGGTACGATTATATTTGGAAATAATGAAAATTTAAGGAAAAATTACCACTCTGACTTAGGGTATTGCTATAAAATGATGTTTCATTTTATGAGTATTGCAAATTATAATATTCTCCAGAAATTGATGTCAGTTTGATTTTTTGATTTGTGATTTCAGATTTCATCTCTTGAGAACTCAGAGTAATACTGACTGGCTGTCTAATCCTGCCTAATATCAATGCTTCTTGCTTTAAGTCTTCTAGCTCTTCCAGGAAGCCATACTGGGCTCTTCCCATTTATACTGGTACCCTCTTTGAACAGCCATTGTTTCACTCATAGAAACAACATGTCCTTTACTTGTGCTTGTAGTTAGGAAGTATGCATAATGCTTTCCTTTTTCTTCTCTCAAGATGGCAAGCCCAGCACTGGGCATATTTTCATAGAGCTGTAAAAATTAATAAACAGAAACCTCAATTAAAATAGAGTCAGGAGGGCAGAAGGGGAAGCTTTCAAAGTCTACAACAACAGCAGAGCCCAGAAAGAAGAAGAAAGACTTCGTCTTCTTACCTAGTAAGAGCTCAGCCAATGAGAGACTGTCATACTCAGCCAATGAAAAGCACCTATACTTTGAACTCTTATTTCCTCCAGTGGGCTCTGTGTTTACTATAGTGTTCCCAACTTCCTTTTCCCCTCTTTAAAAAAGTTTCCCTCTCCTTGCTGTATGGGGACTAGCATATGGCTCCCCTTGCTTGCAAACCCCAAATTGCAAGTCTTCATTGATCCTGAATAAACCCATTTTTGCTGAAGAAATAACTGGCAGTCTATTTGTTTTAGCTCAAAAGAACTGATAATTTAAAAAAAAAAAAATTTAAACCATTCCTCTAATAACATGTCCAAACTATAAATTTTAGAAAATTCACCATATTTATATTGATTGCAAAACTATAGTATTTTTGAGATTTAAATATTTTTTAGTGTTTAGAGATAAAGGAGATGGTATTTTTGTGCCAGTAAAAAAGTAAAAGACTAAAACATTATTCTGCGGGCATTGTTAGGTTCTGAATCAAATACAAAGGAAAAAATCTAATTCCCATATAATACGGTGGATTCTGTTGTTCATTGTTGCACATGGTATTCCCCATCTCAATACACACACGCAATTTTAACACTGTCTAAGCTTATTTGAGTCTTAAAAGAAATATGTGTTTTCAGGTGAATGAAAAACTGTTGTCTCTCCAGGTGAGTTCAATAAAATATAGTACTTCTGAAACAAATCATTGAGATAGTTTTCACTCTCGAGCTTGGGAAATTCCTCCTTACCAGTGAGGTCATTTTTTGGATAACCATCAGCCCTGCAGTGGTACCAGCCCTGTCTGGTAATTATGATACATCACTCTGAGCTATAAATTTCACTTTTTGATGAAACTAAAGCTAGAGTAACAGATTCTTGCCTTTATCTCACTTCCAACTTTAGTGACCTCAGTTCATTTCTTTTTCTCAGCCATATATTATGTTGGAATTCCCCACATGATAAGGCTCACATCTACTCTATAATCAGGTCCTCATGGAAGTGATTGAGGAAAACTCATCATAGTTGTTTAGGTGTGCTTAATCTTCCCTAGTCTTGTTTTAAATCTCTTTATCTTTTCTCTTTAAGTATTTTTTTTGACGGTTTATTAGTTCCAGAAAGTAGGTAGAGTGTGCTTTAATAAATCTCTTCTTATGTTGCTTGTATGTTGCTTGTATGTTGCTTGTAAAGCAACATATTACTAAGGTCAGTTGAGTTTAGGTTGAGCACATTTGGTCCGAAAAGCCCAGAGACTCAGGTGAGTGAGCTGAACCTCAGTTCACTGATAGGAACTCCTGTCTTCATAACTTCAGATTCAGACTGTCTACTGTCTATTCTCAGGGGTCGCCTGGACTGTCCTATCCCCTATCTGTAAGAAACAATTTTCTAGAATTGCCAAACTCTAAGCCTAGACTAGCAGCTCTGTGAATTCTTGGGACACTGATGACAGTACAGGTGCTGTTTTGTACTAAATTCTTGCTCTACTCTGAAACTCCTCAAGGGCTTGAAATTCTCCTAAACTCCTGTGGTTGATGATTGAGTTGGGGGAACACCTCAATCCCCCTGTCAGGTCCACTCAGTGCTCGAAATTTGAACATACGTTAAAATTCAGGATGTTCATTCATGGATGAATGAAGAAAACTTCCTTGAAGCATAGGTGCTCTTGTAGTTGAGAATTCTATACCATAGACTTAGATTTACATTTTTATAAATGTCTGGCCCTCTTGTTACTTTGTTCAAATATGCAGATAATATATTACTTTGATTCTTCATCAAAGCCTTGATTATTTGAATTTCTTAAGAGATCTATAGATGCCTTCAAAGTCCTTGTCACAAGGCACACCCTCACCTTCTAGTTTTCTCCTTTCAGACATAAAGATAATAAGCATCTCAATGTTGGATATGTATAATGCAAACAGGCAACTGCCTGCTGCTCGATGACATGATTATTAGAAACAGTGAAAGGGCAATATTCATTATTCAAACCTGAGTGGTTATTTCCTTATGTTAATACAACCTTAATCCACATTTAATATTCTTCAGATGCATTATAGGTATTCTCATGTCTCTTCCTTTCCTTATAGGCAGTTCATCTTGCAGGATTATTACCATTACCATGGCTTCCAAAATGCTTGTCTTCCTCACAGTTTAAAGATGATTTCCTGAGCTTATTACAGACATTCGCCCGTTTTATACACAAAATTATAAGTTTACACAATTTTTTCAAATACTGTTTTCCTTGCAGTCTGCATTTCGTGCCTCTGTTAATCTTCTTCTCTAAAATGCTTTACATTATTTCTTAATTGCGATATTGGAATTTGCTGAGCCGACCATACTTGCTCCAGAGCTACATTCTGAAGAAATGCAGGTGCTGCAGAACTGCTAGAAACTGTCACTTTTTATCCGGCTAATCACGGTCACAGTTTGATTAACTGTTCGCCTTTGTCTGCTGCCTACAGTGATGTGGCTTCAGCTCTCTCATCTTGATGGCATCTGGAAATATCTGGTAGGAATGAAACTGCAACATAATTACTTCACACTGAACAAAGAAATAAAATCATCTGTTGAAAAGCTGTGTAGGTGTAAACAGGGTCCTGTAACTATGTGAGAAAATGAAGAATCTTTCTTCACTAAATAGTTCTCATTTTCTTTCATTCTGTTAGAGTATATGAAAATAGTTTGAATTTTAAAGTGCCTTTTATCTAAATTTCTTAGTATACTTAGAGACTATTTTGTGTGGTATTAAGTAAACACATTTCCAGAATGAACTCTGCCTGTTTACACATATTTAAACAAACAAATATAAAAGGTAATTATGAAGATGTTAAATTTCAGGATGAATATCCCTAACAATTAAGTGTTAAAAGCTGCCCAACTGGATCATGTGGCAGATCCAAGAAAGATAGTGTATTTTGGAAAAAAAAATCTTAATTTGTCCTAAAATACTATCTCTGGAACAACCTTACATAGAGTGAATCCTCTAGAGAATTCCTTGGCATGTTTCTAAAATATCTATTAATGGATTGTTGATCAGCTGTGAATATTTTAGGCAAACACTATATTTAGTTTAGGATATTTGCATCTGAGATATACTCTGCCAACTTTGTTTAATTATGGTGACAATTCAAAACAAATAAACATAAAGGCATGAAATCCCACTGGCCATAGCAAATACTGAATGATTTTTCTGTGCAGATTGGCTTCTGCAGTATTAAATGTGCAAAAGATGTTTAAAGTATGAATTCTATTATAAGGTTTATATGGAAAGAATTTGGAATCTCATTGGAAGAAATATTAATTTGTTTTCAAATTTCCTTTTGTGCAGAAATTCATCTTTAGGAAATAAGAGCTTCAAAAATATCAGTCTATCATTCATAACTCAGAATGCCCTGGTTTAAGAGCTCTGATCTTTGAAGCTAGTTTGCTTTGTATTCCAATTTAGTTCAAAGCACCCACTTGAAAATAAGAGAAAGGAATTATCAACATGTCTATGAGCCTCAAAAAAATGTTAGACATAACTAATGTAGAAATTTTGATAAACTTATTTTTATCATATAAAACACAAAATGAATTCACTGCTCATTCATTTGCAACTATATCCTCCCACCCCCAACCTCCCCAAGAGACTGCTGAAAACAAGAATAGGACGATTTCTAGTACATTTGTGTTATTCTGGAAAAATTTAACAAATTTGAATCCCAACATTGACTTTTAGAATAAAAAAAGACAGAGAAAAACACTCAAAGATAAGACATCTCTGGGCACAGGAATATGTAGATATTGATTTATACTCATCCCAATTTTTTCATCTTTTAATTTTTCCCTCATCTTTATTTCACAATATCTACATTTCTCTTATTTTCTCAGAAGTGTAAGGATACCAAATGACTCAACAAAGCATTGCAATTTTTTTTGAGGTATTTTCATCCTGGGTTTTAAATTTGAAACCCTATGGCCATATTTCTTTCTTCCCTAAGGCTTTGGATAATCTCAAAGGAAAACACCTCCTAAACACTGAGTTCCCTCTATAAATCTTGAAAATCCTATATCCAAATTATTTCATCTGGCATAAACCTGCAGGTTTCCATAGGTGAGTAACCAAACATTCCCTAATATAGCCAGTTATGTAATTTGGAATGGAATTTGATTCCTCCATTTTTGGAAGGGGCAATCTTATTTGAAAATGAAACTCACAGCCCATTTGTGTGACAGTTTCACTATAACGTAAAACTGTCACTTCTTTTTCAGAAAGGCTAGGAAACATTAGATAGAGCTGCTATTACATTGAAGAACATCACTTCATTATTACATAAGAAAATAACTCTAAAATTTAAAAAAGAAAGAAAGAAAATGATAACTTTAGTTTTGTTATGTAATATTAGTGTTACTGAACTCAGGTTTGGCTGCTCACAGTTCAAAACCAATAATCAAGAGGCAAGTGTCAGTAGAAAGGAAAGATGGTTCAATCAGAAAAGCTGGCAATCTGGGGAGAAGGTGGACTCATGTCCCACGACCGACTCTGAAAATTCTGCTCAGCCATGACAGTTTTTAAAGGGAGAAAAGGGGGAAGAATCTCAGTGAATCATCAAGGCAGGAGGTTGGATTCCACATCATCATCCATCGCATACAGACTGACTCTCTCTTCAGATGTTATCTTGCCCATGTGATCTGCCTGCAGGATTGCTAAGGGGGCTGTTGTAGGTATAGAGCTAGTCATTAACTACTTAATTCTTCATTCTTACTTCCTTTAATCTAGGGAAGGAATCAACAGGTTTGGCAAGGCATAGTGTGCATTCAGTACAGCATAAATCAGGAGGTAGGTTAAATTGCCTAGTGATCTCATTCCCATAATTAGGTTCTTTCAAGATTAGAGGGGGACAGAAATGGGCAAAAAGGAAAGGGGCAAAAGAGCTGCTTTCAGGCCCCACCGTCAAACATCATTCCATTTCTATGGGATTAGGGGCAAAGATACATCTTCTGCAGCTTCTTCATGCTGACGTAGAGCACTGTATTCTCAGAGTGGAAGATGCCAACATGGGTCTGTAAATCTCTTTGCTGGCAATTTTAGTTGCCCACTTATATATATGGGCAGAGCAAGCTACAATTATTTTGATGCCCACAAAGATATAGATTATTATGAGTAGTAATGTTAATCCTATTCTCTTGAGGCCGGTTCTTGGAATTGTGCTAGCCACAGATTCAGTACTGCTCAAGATGGAGTAGCTTATGTCATGTCTATAGTCTGGTCATCGTAAAGTTAGCGTTTTTTTTTTCCTCTGGTGGCAGTTACAGTATCTGTAAAACAACTCAGGAATGCATCAGACACTGAGTTTGTGACTCTATTGTCCTAATCATTAACTGCTTGAGCCTGCTCTTTTGTGACTCTGGAAGGCTTGGGAGACTTACTTTTCTACGAATAAAAGGCAGGGGACATAGCAGGGCTTTTGTACTTGTGTGTGTGGGGCTGCTGCAGTGTCCTGCTCAGTTCCATTAGCAAGCAGATGGAACTAAGAAAATTCCTCCATTGATAGGAGTAAAATTCAATTGCTATATATTTTGCAGTGATAATTCTATTAAATATGGGGTAAATATGCATTTAACATTTCATTTGAAGTAAAAAGTACTCTATAAATATACTATTAGTCCTACTCTGATTATTTAATCCTTAAAAGGTCATAAAAAGCAGTTAATGCAACTTAATCATCCATTACATAAAGTTTCTAGCTATATTATTTTTGAAGAAAATAAGGTATTAGTTTTTTGAGCTAATCTTATGTAAGTATCAAAGTGACAATAACTGATGATGGCTTTGTTCACCTTTCAACTTTCACCTTTCAACTTTCCTGTGTGGAAAGTTGTCATAGACAGATTAAGGGTAAATTGACAAAAGTTTGTTCACCAACTCTCATCTGCTTCTTCACAGTGAGTGACCTGCATTTCCAAGGGCTGTCTCAGGCTTGAGTTTGTGGAAATGGAATAGACTAAATTTAACAAGATCATGGACACTTTGGATCTCTGACTTTGCTCTTGTAGCCACTGAAATAATGGACCACAGAGATCTAAGCAGCAGCGTAAGCATCTGGGGCAGGTTCCACTGCTTTCAACCGAAGCAGCTGTAAAAACTGCAGAGAAAACTGCAGAAAAGGACTTTTAAACTATATTTGTAGCTAAAAGAAACACTTTGGTCAAAAGCAGACCTTATAATGCTTATAACTATCTGGGAGGAAGCTGACTATTCAAATCCTCTTTTGCTTTTATCATCTTTACTAAGGAAAATGATGATCTGCCAGCTGGAGGAGTAGAAGAAGCATGGCTCAGAGGAAATGTACTAGGTGTGGCAGTTGTACCTAAGTCACTAAACCAGGGTCATTGAGAATAGGTGGTGATGCTGTTTGACTCCCTAGCCATCTTTCATACTTAATGGACCATGCCATGAATTAATTTGGTCATTCACTCATTCATTCATTCAACAAATACTTATTAAGCCTACCCTCTGGGAGGTGAAGGCAAGTATATTAATGAGCATGAAAGATCATTTTGGAAAATGACAAATGCTTTAGGGATCCAAGGGGAAGAAATAATGAGTGCAAAGACCTGCAGAGGTCACTTTCTTCCATATCGATCACTTCTCCCAAATATCCCTCTATTTCCCACCCTCATGCTTTTTTCACATGCTGTTTTCTCTGCCTCAGATGCCTCTTCTGTCCTCTGCTTAGAAAACCCATAATTATGCTTCAAGATCCAACAGAAATAACATGCCCTATGAAGCTCTCTCATCACTCTACTGCTTGAAAAGAAAGCAACTTGAGGAATTAGTGTGCTTTATCTAGTTATTTTTGTCATATTTTGTGAATGTACTTTTAACAGCATTTTTTGCATTACCAGTTTTATTTTCCTTTCTCTTACCCTATTAGCTTATGAGTTCTTTGAAGGAAAGAATCACGTATATATATCTTTACTATAGACCAGGGGTTGGCCAAACTTTTCCATGAATTGTAATATTCACAGATATTTCCTGAGTGCAAATAATTTAGGCTTTGTAGGCCTTACAGTCTTTGTTGCAACCACTAAACTCTGCCACTGAAGCAGGAAAACAGCCATAGGCAATATGGAAATGAATGGAATTGCTGTATTCCAATATAAGCTTATTTACCAAAACAAGGCCAGATTTGGCCCATGGGAAGCAGTCTGCTGACCCCCATATTTATATGTTCTTACTTTTTCTTTTCCTGCCTCTCATTTGAAACAAGTTATTTTAATTTCTATATTTTGTTACATGAAAACATGTAAAATGAAAATATTTTTTTCTCTACTGATTTAGAAGATATATACCATGTTTTAAATCCTATTGTTGGTTACATTTGAGGTTTTTTTTAATGTACCTTTGAACATATACTATAAATAACAGTGGCAAAATTTTAGAGTGTATCTATTGAATGCCCTCAGTTAATATGAGAAAACTAATACAAAGCTTCTTCCCTTATCTCCTTTCTCTCTATTTCCAATTTCTATGAGTGAATTATAATCTCTAAAGAAGTTTATAATTTTTAGATGATTTTGATACTAGGCATACTTCCTTTCATGGTTTATTATGACATTTGAATTGTTTTATAACCATATATACAAAATTACATGAAGTCTCTCTGACTTTTATACATTTAGTGAACATTACACTAATATTTTATATCACCTTTCTCCCATTATTAAGGTTCTTCTTTTTATTCATTTCCCAGTTGGCTAAATCACATTCTCAAGTAGTTTTTTTGTTTTGTTTAGTTTATTCGTTTTGGAGGGGGCTGGAGTCTCTGTGGATGGTATACATTCTGAGCCGTTGAATACTTATGAACTTATGAATCTCTTTTTGTTGCCTTAACATGTGGAAAATAATTCTCTTGATAATAAAATTTCCCTTCTTCTGGTGCGTGATTCCCCATTCTGCACTCTCTTGACTTCTCTTTGAAGATAATTACTGCAAAAGGAAAGTAAGCATTGAGTTTCATTAAGTTCTTTAAAATACTTGTCTTCTATTTTTGAAGATTAAAACATCTCCATCTGCTTTCCCTAACAATCAGTCATCTATAAAAATTACTCATCACTGACTTCTGAAATATATTAACTTCTAGGATACTGAATATCAAGCAGTATGTTTTTTTTAACATCTTTATTGCAGTATAATTGCTTTACAATGGTGTTAGTTTCTGATTTATAACAAAGTGAATCAGTTATACATATACATATGTTCCCATATCTCTTCCCTCTTGCGTCTCCCTCCCTCCCACCCTCCCTATCCCACCCCTCTAGGTGGTCACAAACCACTGAGCTGATCTCCCTGTGCTATGCGGCTGCTTCCCACTAGCTATCTATTTTACGTTTGGTAGTGTATATATGTCCATGCCACTCTCTCACTTTGTCACAGCTTACCCTTCCCCCTCCCCGTATCCTCAAGTCCATTCTCTAGTAGGTCTGTGTCTTTATTCCCGTCTTACCCCTAGGTTCTTCATGACTTTTCTTTTTTTCTTAGATTCCATATATATATATGTGTTAACATATGGTATTTGTTTTTCTCTTTCTGACTTACTTCACTCTGTATGACAGACTCTAGGTCCATCCACCTCACTACAAATAACTCAATTTCGTTTCTTTTTATGGCTGAGTAATATCCCATTGTATACATGTTCCACATCTTCTTTATCCATTCATCCGATGATGGACACTTAGGTTGCTTCCATGTCCTGGCTATTGTAAATAGAGCTGCAATGAACATTTTGGTACATGACTCTTTTTGAATTATGGTTTTCTCAGGGTATAAGCAGTATGGTTTTATGATGAGTGAATTGTACTGGACTTATTTAATTCAATGTTCTGTCAGAGAGAAATGCTAGGTAGAAGAAGGAAAAAAAAAAACAACTTAGATTTTTTGATTTGGTTTGACCTGAGAATTCCACCAACTTTGTAGGAAAGATTTATTTTGAACACATTTATTTTAGGTGGACCAACAAATTACTTAAAGATCTAATTTAAGGAAGAAGCAGTTGTGATGACATGGAAGGAATATGGTTTTAGAGTCAAGAAAAATAATACTGATTTTTTTAACCATATCATATTATTGCTATTGACCTTGGGCAAATTTTCCCATTAATTTATTAATACATAGATGAGATATAATACCTATCCTTAATTACTTATGGAACTGTTCTAAGGATTACAAGAAAATGTAAATCTAAGTTTTTCATAGCTGTAGAATCTGTACATTAGTATTATTTTCTATTTTATTAAAATAATTTATGCAATTTGGTAAGTCAAAGTTATCTCTAGCATATTTTTAAAATATCTATATAATTAGAAACATTTTTCCACATTACATTGGGTATGCTATACACCACAAATTATTCTTCCTTAATATTGAATAATATATTGTTTATTAATTGTACCTATTTGAATCAAATAGGTTTGTAATCTACTAGGCAACATGACAGACACTAAGAATGCAGTTTTAAATAATATAGAATTCTCTGTAGTCCCCATAACTCATACAAAAACTGATGTGTAAAACTTAGTGTGAAAGTTAATCACTAACCAACCAGATAGCCACATGGAAAAGAATGAAGTTGGATTCTTACACCATTTACAAAAGTTAACTTAAAATGAGTCAAAGACCTAAATGTAAGAGCTAAAACCTATAAAACATAGGAATAAATTTGTATAACTTCAGAATCTCAATGGTTTCTTAGCTATGACAACAAAACCACAGGTAATAAAAGAAAAACTAGATAGGGTGGACTTTGTAAACTTTAAAAACTCTGTGTATCAAAGGACACTATCAAGAAAGTAAAAGAATCCACAGAATGGGAGAAACGTTTGTTTGCAAATCTTATGAGTCTAATATCCAGAATATATAAAGTATTCTTACAACTCAAAAACAGAAGGGCACACGACTGACTTAAACAATAGGTAAAAGATTTTAATAAACATTTTATTTTCAAAATATATGTACAAACAGCCAAAAATCACATGAAAAGATGCTCAACATCATTAGTCATTAGGGAATCACAGATCAAAATCACAAGACACTAGGATGACTAGGATAATAAATTTTTTTAATGATAATAACAAGTGTTTTCAAGGATGTAAAGAAATTGGAACCCTTGAACATTGTTGGTGAGAATGTAAAATAATGTAGCTGCTATGGAATACAGTTTGGTGGTTCCTCAAAAACTTAAACGTAGATTTACCAGTGACTCAACAATTCCACTCTTAGTTATATAACCAAAATAACTGAAAACAGATGTTCAAACAAAAATTTGTTTCAGAATTTTCATAACAGCAATATTAACAATAGTGAAAAGGTCCATCAGCAGATGAATGAATAAACAAAATATGGTATATACATACGACGGAATATTATTCAGCCATTCAAATGAATTAAGTGCTCATACATGCTACAATATAGATGAACCTTAAAAACATTATGCTACTGAAATAATCCAGGGACAAAAGACCACGTATCATATGATTCAATTTATGTGAAATGTCCAGAATAGTTAAATCTATAGAGATATCAAATAGGTGAGTGATTATTTTACAACTAGGGGAATAAGGGGTTAAGGGAATGATAGCTTAAGGATAGAGTTTCTCTGTTTGGTCATGAAAATTATCTAAAATTGACATAATATAGTGCATACGATGTTCATCATATTTACATTTTTCCTATATTAAAGCACTCCATATGATACTTTACAGAGCTTTAGCTACAAATAAAAATTTTCTCAAAATTATTATATTTTTAATTCAGAAAGCTGGACCTCCAACGTTTTCAGGAGTTAATGGAATTTAAATTTATTTTCTATAATCTGATTCAACATTTTAGTAGTCTGATTTTCTCACTTGTAATTTTATAGAAAACTGTTATGAGATTACACAATATTCAGTTAACAGTAAAAAAATGGCCTTAGGCACTTTTTCAGATAAGCAAGGTAATAACAAAAGGCAATAAACATATTGTGAGTTTCTAATTACATAAAAACTGTCCGGCTTTTCCTCAGTGTAGGTATGAAAGAATTACTGATATTCATTACATTTGCACAAGTGTACTCTGGGAGTGTTTAGACAACCTAAATGCAGTCTACACACTAGGTCTCAAAAGAATTGGAATGAATCTGTGTCTCTAAAGGAGGTACTTACAGAGAATGATGATGTTTGCATTTGTAACAATAATGTTCTTTTTACATTTATACTCTGGAACAAAAAGCTGTTTCCTTCTTTTATTATTTAAAATTTATAATAAAGTAAGGAAAACTAATAAGGAAAAAAATGGTCCCTCTTACATGTTAGCCCCTAAATAGAGTCTACACATATCTTTTTTTTTTTCATTTTAACATCTTTATTGCAGTATAATTGCTTTACAATGGTATGTTAGTTTCAGGTTCACAACAAACTGAATCAGTTATATATATACATATGTTCCCATATCTCTTCCTGCTTGCGTCTCCCTCCCTCCCACCCTCCCTATCCCACCCCTCCAGGCGGTCACAAAGCACCGAGCTGATCTCCCTGTGCTATGCGGCTGCTTCCCACTAGCTATCTACCTTACGTTTGGCAGTGTATATATGTCCATGCCTCTCTCTCGCTTTGTCAGTTTACCCTTCCCCCTTCCCATAGCCTCAAGTCCATTCTCTAGTAAGTCTGTGTCTTTATTCTTGTTTCACCCCTAGGTTTTTCATGACATTTTTTTTCTTAAATTCCATATGTATGTGTTAGCATACGGTATTTGTCTCTTTCTGACTTACTTTACTCTGTATGACAAACTCTAGGTCTATCCACCTCATTACAAATAGCTCAATTTCGTTTCTTTTTATGGCTGAGTAATATTCCATTGTATATATGTGCCACATCTTCTTTATCCATTCATCCGATGATGGACACTTAGGTTGCTTCCATGTCCTGGCTATTGTAAATAGAGCTGCAATGAACATTTTGGTACATGACTCTTTTTGAATTATGGTTTTCTCAGGGTATATGCCCAGTAGTGGGATTGCTGGGTCATATGGTACTTCTATTTGTAGTTTTTTAAGGAACCTCCATACTGTTCTCCACAGTGGCTGTATCAATTTCCATTCCCACCAACAGTGTAAGAGGGTTCCCTTTTCTCCACACCCTCTCCAGCATTTATTGTTTCTAGATTTTTTGATGATGGCCATTCTGACTGGTGTGAGATGATATCTCATTGTAGTTTTGATTTGCATTTCTCTAATGATTAGTGATGTTCAGCATCCTTTCATGTGTTTGTTGGCAGTCTGTATATTTTCTTTGGAGAAATGTCTATTTAGGTCTTCTGCCCATTTTTGGATTGGGTTGTTTATTTTTTTTGTTATTAAACTGCATGAGCTGCTTATAAATTTTGGAGATTAATCCTTTGTCAGTTGCTTCATTTGCAAATATTTTCTCCCATTCTGAGGGTTGTCTTTTGGTCTTGTTTATGGTTTCCTTTGCTGTGCAAAAGCTTTGAAGTTTCATTAGGTCCCATTTGTTTATTTTTATTTCCATTTCTCTAGGAGGTGGGTCAAAAAGGACCTTGCTGTGATTTATGTCATAGAGTGTCCTGCCTATGTTTTCCTCTAAGAGTTTGATAGTTTCTGGCCTTACATTTAGGTCTTTAATCCATTTTGAGCTTATTTTTGTGTATGGTGTTAGGGAGTGATCTAATCTCGTACTTTTACATGTAGCTGTCCAGTTTTCCCAGCACCACTTATTGAATAGGCTGTCCTTTCTCCACTGTACATTCCTGCCTCCTTTATCAAAGATAAGGTGACCATATGTGCGTGGGTTTATCTCTGGGCTTCCTAACCTGTTCCATTGATCTGTATTTCTGTTTTTGTGCCAGTACCATACTGTCTTGATTACTGTAGCTTTGTAGTATAGTCTGAAGTCAGGAAGCCTGATTCCTCCAGCTCCGTTTTTCGTTCTCAAGATTGCTTTGGCTATTCGGAGTCTTTTTGTTTCCATACAAATTGTGAAATTTTTTGTTCTAGTTCTGTGAAAAATGCCAGTGGTAGTTTGATAGGGATTGCATTGAATCTGTATATTGCTTTGGGTAGTAGAGTCATTTTCACAATGTTGATTCTTCCAATCCAAGAACATGGTATATCTCTCCATCTATTTGTATCATCTTTAATTTCTTTCTTCAGTGTCTTATAATTTTCTGCATACAGGTCTTTTGTCTCCTTAGGTAGGTTTATCCCTAGATATTTTATTCTTTTTGTTGCAATGGTAAATGGGAGTATTTTCTTGATTTCACTTTCAGATTTTTCATCCTTAGTGTATAGGAATGCCAGAGATTTCTGTGCATTAATTTTGTATCCTGCCACTCTACCAAATTCATTGATTAGCTCTAGTAGTTTTCTGGTAGCATCTTTAGGATTCTTTATGTATAGGATCATGTCATCTGCAAAGAGTGACAGCTTTACTTCTTCTTTTCCGATTTGGATTCCTTTTATTTCCTTTTCTTCTCTGATTGCTGTGGCTAAAACTTCCAAAACTATGTTGAATAAGAGTGGTGAGAGTGGGCAACCTTGTCTTGTTCCTGATCTTAGTGGAAATGCTTTCAGTTTTTCACCATTGAGGACGATGTTGGCTGTGGGCTTGTCTATATGGCCTTTATTATGTTGAGGAAAGTTCCCTCTACGCCTACTTTCTGCAGGGTTTTTATCATAAATTGGTGTTGAATTTTGTCAAAAGCTTTCTCTGCATCTATTGAGATGATCATATGGTTTTTCTCCTTCAATTTGTTAATATGGTTTATCACGTTGATTGATTTGCATATATTGAAGAATCCTTTCATTCCTGGAATAAACCCCACTTGATCATGGTGTATGATCCTTTTAATGTGCTGTTGGATTCTGTTTGGTAGTATTTTGTTGAGGATTTTTGCATCTATGTTCATCAGTGATATTGGCCTGTAGTTTTCTTTCTTTGTGACATCCTTGTCTGGTTTTGGTATCAGGGTGATGGTGGCCTCATAGAAGGAGTTTGGGAGTGTTCCTCCCTCTGCTATATTTTGGAAGAATTTGAGAAGGATAGGTGTTAGCTCTTCTCTAAATGTTTGATAGAATTCTCCTGTGAAGCCATCTGGTCCTGGGCTTTTGCTTGTTGGAAGATTTTTAATCACAATTTCAATTTCAGTGCTTGTGATTGGTCTGTTCATATTTTCTATTTCTTCCTGATTCAGTCTTGGTAGGTTGTGCCTTTCTAAGAATTTGTCCATTTCTTCCAGGTTGTCCATTTTATTGGCATAGAGTTGCTTGTAGTAATCTCTCATGATCTTTTGTATTTCTGCAGTGTCAGTTGTTACTTCTTTTTCATTTCTAATTTTATTGATATCAGTCTTCTCCCTTTTTTTCTTGATGAGTCTGGCTAATGGTTTATCTATTTTGTTTATCTTCTCAAAGAACCAGCTTTTAGTTTTATCGATCTTTGCTATCGTTTCCTTCATTTCTTTTTCATTTATTTCTGATCTGATTTTTATGATTTCTTTCCTTCTGCTAACTTTGGGGTTTTTTTGTTCTTCTTTCTCTAATTGCTTTAGGTGCAAGGTTAGGTTGTTTATTCGAGATGTTTCCTGTTTCTTAAGGTAAGATTGTATTGCTATAAACTTCCCTCTTAGAACTGCTTTTGCTGCATCCCATAGATTTTGAGTTGTCGTGTTTCCATTGTCATTTGTTTCTAGGTATTTTTTGATTTCCTCTTTGATTTCTTCAGTGATCACTTCGTTATTAAGTAGTGTATTGTTTAGCCTCCATGTGTTTGTATTTTTTACAGATCTTTTCCTGTAATTGATATCTAGTCTCATAGTGTTGTAGTCGGAAAAGATACTTGATACAATTTCAATTTTCTTAAATTTACCAAGGCTTGATTTGTGACCCAAGATATGATCTATCCTGGAGAATGTTCCATGAGCACTTGAGAAAAATGTGTATTCTGTTGTTTTTGGATGGAATGTCCTATAAATATCAATTAAGTCCATCTTGTTTAAGGTATCATTTAAAGCTTGTGTTTCCTTATTTTCATTTTGGATGATCTGTCCATTTGTGAAAGTGGGGTTTTAAAGTCCCCTACTATGAATGTGTTACTGTCGATTTCCCCTTTTATGGCTGTTAGTATTTGCTTTATGTATTGAAGTGCTCCTATGTTGGGTTCATAAATATTTACAATTGTTATATCTTCTTCTTGGATCGATCCCTTGATCATTATGTAGTGTCCTTCTTTGTCTCTTCTAATAGTCTTTATTTTAAAGTCTATTTTGTCTGATATGAAAATTGCTACTCCAGCTTTCTTTTGGTTTCCATTTGCGTGAAATACCTTTTTCCGTCCCCTTACTTTCAGTCTGTATGTGTCTCTAGGTCTGAAGTGGGTCTCTTGTAGACAGCAAATATATGCGTCTTGTTTTTGTATCCATTCAGCCAATCTGTGTCTTTTGGTGGGAGCATTTAGTCCATTTACATTTAAGGTAATTATCGATATGTATGTTCCCATTTCCATTTTCTTAACTGTTTTGGGTTCGTTATTGTAGGTTTTTTCCTTCTTTTGTGTTTCTTGCCTAGAGAAGTTCCTTTAGCAGTTGTTGTAGAGCTGGTTTGGTGGTGCTGAACTCTCTCAGCTTTTTCTTGTCTGTAAAGGTTTTAATTTCTCCATCAAATCTGAATGAGATCCTTGCAGGGTAGAGTAATCTTGGTTTCAGGTTTTTCTCCTTCAACACTTTCAATATGTCCTGCCACTCCCTTCTGGCTTGCAGAGTTTCTGCTGAAAGATCAGCTGTTAACCTTATGGGGATTCCCTTGTGTGTTATTTGTTGTTTTTCCCTTGCTGCTTTTAATATGCTTTCTTTGTATTTAATTTTTGACAGTTTGATTAATATGTGTCTTGGTGTATTTCTCCTTGGATTTATCCTGTATGGGACTCTCTGTGCTTCCTGGACTTGATTAACTATTTCCTTTCCCATATTAGGGAAGTTTTCAACTATAATCTCTTCAAATATTTTCTCAGTCCCTTTCTTTTTCTCTTTTTCTTCTGGAACCCCTATAATTCGAATGTTGGTGCGTTTAATGTTGTCCCAGAGGTCTCTGAGACTGTTCTCAGTTCTTTTCATTCTTTTTTCTTTATTCTGCTCTGCAGTAGTTATTTCCACTATTTTATCTTCCAGGTCACTTATCCGTTCTTCTGCCTCAGTTATTCTGCTATTGATCCCATCTAGAGTATTTTTAATTTCATTTATTGTGTTGTTCATCATTGTTTGTTTCATCTTTAGTTCTTCTAGGTCCTTGTTAATTGTTTCTTGCATTTTGTCTATTCTATTTCCAAGATTTTGGATCATCTTTACTATCATTATTCTGAATTCTTTTTCAGGTAGACTGCCTATTTCCTCTTCATTTGTTAGGTCTGGTGGGGTTTTATCTTGCTCCTTTATCTGCTGTGTGTTTTTCTGTTGTTTCATTTTGCTTATCTTACTGTGTTTGGGGTCTCCTTTTTGCAGGCTGAAGGTTCGTAGTTCCTGTTGTTTTTAGTGTCTGTCCCCAGTGGCTAAGGTTGGTTCAGTGGGTTGTGTAGGCTTCCTGGTGGAGGGTACTAGTGCCTGTGTTCTGGTGGATGAGGCTGGATCTTGTCTTTCTGGTGGGCAGGTCCACGTCTGGTGGTGTGTTTTAGGGTGTCTATAGACTTATTATGATTTTGGGCAGCCTCTCTGCTAATGGGTGGGGTTGTGTTCCTGTCTTGCTAGTTGTTTGGCATAGGATGTCCAGCACTGTAGCTTGCTGGTCGTTGAGTGAAGCTGGGTGCTGGCGTTGAGATGGAGATCTCTGGGAGATTTTCGCCGTTTGATATTACGTGCAGCTGGGAGGCCTCTTGTGGACTAGTGTCCTGAAGTTGGCTCTTCCACCTCAGAGGCACAGCACTAACTCCTGGCTGCAGCACAAAGAGCCTTTCATCCACACGGCTCCTTAATTTGGGATGATTCGTTGTCTATTCATGTATTCCACAGATGCAGGGTACATCAAGTTGATTGTGGAGCTTTAATCCGCTGCTTCTGAGGCTGCTGGGAGAGATTTCCGTTTCTCTTCTTTGTTCTCACAGCTCCCAGGGGCTCAGCTTTGGATTTGGCCCCGCCTATGCGTGTAGGTCGCTGGAGGGCGTCTGTTCTTTGCTCAGACAGGACGGGGTTAAAGGAGCCGCTGATTCGGAGGCTTAGGCTCACTCAGGCGGGGGGTTGGGGGGTGGGGGCGGGGTAGGGAGGGTCACGGAGTGCATGGCGGGCCTGCGGCGGCAGAGGCCGGCGTGATGTTGCCAGCCTGAGGCGTGCCGTGCGTTCTCCCGGGGGAGTTGTCGCTGGATCCCGGGACCCTGGCGGTGGCGGGATGCACAGGCTCCCCGGAAGCGGGGTGTGGATAGTGACCTGTGCTCGCACACAGGCTTCTTGGTGGAGGCAGCAGCGGCCTTAGCGTCTCATGTCTGTCTCTGGGGTCCGCACGCGCCCGTCGCTGGAGTTCCTTTAAGCAGCGTTCTTAATCCCCTTTCCTCGCACACCAGGAAGAAAAAGTCTCTTGCCTCTTCGGCAGGTCCAGACTTTTCCCCAGACTCCCTCCCGGCTAACCGCGGTGCACTAACGCCCTGCAGGCTGTGTTCACGCCACCAACCCCAGTCCTCTCCTGGCGCTCCAAATGAAGCCGGAGCCTCAGCTCCCAGCCCTGCCCGCCCCGGTGGGTGAGCAGACAAGCCTCTCGGTTGGTGAGTGCCGGTCGGCCTTGATCCTCTGCGCTGGAATCTCCCCGCTTTGCCCTCCGCACCCCTGTTGCTGTGCTCTCCTCCGCGGCTCCCAAGCTCCCCCACTCCGCCACCCGCAGTCTCTGCCCGCGAAGGGACTTCCTAGTGTGTGGACACTTTCCCTCCTTCACAGCTCCCTCCCACTGGTGCAGGACCTGTCCCTATCCTTTTGTCTCTGTTTATTTTTTTCTTTTGCCCTAACCAGGTACGTGGGGGGTTTCTTGCCTTTTGGGAGGTCTGAGGTCTTCTGTCAGCGTTCAGTAGGTGCTCTGTAGGAGTTGTTCCACGTGTAGATGTATTTCTGGTGTATCTGTGGGGAGGAAGGTGATCTCCGCGTCTTACTCTTCCGCCATCTTCCCGGAAGTCTCCACATATATTTATCTTAAAAAGGGTCTTGTCCTTTATTCTGTTCTAGAGTTTATGTTAACATGTACCCTTCAGGGAGGATATTTAAAAATAGAGATAGTAATACAAAAGGAATTTCAATAGCTCTCAAGATAATATTGTAGAAGGAAAGAAAAAATCCCGACACTCTCTCTCTGAGAGCTTATTTATATTCTGTTTCACAGGCCTTTGAAATTGCTCAGGTAACAGATAGGTCTGCTCCTGTGTTCTGAGGCCTAATATCCTAGAATTTCATAAAGGTCTGCACAGTATAAGTTCTAGGGATGCAAGTCCTACCACCAAAAGGTTCTTGTTGCTAATTTCCTCTGTGACACAAACATTAGATTAACCTCAAAATTTGCCCCAATTATTTCACAGTCCATCTCAGAGCCAGAAATTTACTAATGGCTATTCCGAAAATTCCTAAGTATAATGAAGAAAAGAGAGGAGCGATATTCATTGTGTTTTTGTTGTTTTCCTCGGCAGTATTATTTATTTTAACTGGCAAATTAAAACTATTTCTGAGGTCAAAGTGACATTTTTATCGCACTGGTCTACTCTACTTCCTCTAATTCATCAAAGTATTGTAGCAGCAAGAAAAATAAAGTAAAATAAAATAAGACCATAACTCCAATCAGAGTCAATGAATGTATTCTGCCAGAGACTGGGGAATGTTGCCCAAAGAATAAAGCTGCAAGGTGACCAACAGGTCCCTCTCACCCCAGCTGGAAGCAGTTTTTCTTATATTAATATTGGCAGTTAGGAAAGAATATCTCTATTGGTTCTTTGATTAGAGTGAAGAGAACTGAGGTTGAGTGGCCCGAGGCAGAAATGAGAGTTTTCTCTCTAGAGACCCAGTGTGACAATTCAGAACAGCAATGGAAGTGGAGTTGAAAAATTAAATTGTGCTGTCAAGTCATTTATTTTTCTATAATCTAGCCCCTTAGCCAAAGGAAGTGGCCAGGAGTAAATGTCATAGAAAAAGGCCAGGCAGGTAATGAACATGATGAAGAGAAACTCTGAAGTAAAGCACTTAGCCGTGAGCCACGTTGACACCCTTCATGCCAAAAGCTTTGGAGGAGACTTTCTCCCTGGGCAAAGGAAATGATAGATTTGGTAAGAGGAATCAAGCTGATGTCAGCACAGCAGATTACTGGAGCTCTGACTCCCTCCTTTCCCCAACGTGCTTTTCTCAAACATATACCTAGCACCATTCAAAGATGAACAGAAATATGAAAGAAATCAAGAGAGAAGCTGTACTTAAAGATTGGCAATTTTTTTTCCTCAACAGAAGAGGAAAACGATGAACAAAGGCACATGAAGTACATACATCACAAGAGGAATCACCTAAGAGTACCAAGGAAGAATGCAGGTAATTGTTTTGTCACAGAATCAGAGAAGCTGGCAACAGCATGATATTTCCAGAAATAGGCTCAAAGAAGAAACTATAAGTTACAGAAGGATAGCACAATGGCAGAAATCAGGAAATGAATAGAAAAAAAAGAAAAGAAAATACAAACATTGTCAACATGAAAGGCACATCAGAAGTAACAAAAAATATTGGGGCATAAATGGCAAAGTAAATGAAATATAAATGTATTAATTTCCTAATTTTCTCAAATAAGTATTCAATAATATGATATGAAGAGAGAATACATGTATGAAATAATCACTCTAACATTAAATGTTTTTCACAATATCTTTCACAGCCTAGTAAAACTAATGAATTCCTTAATTCAACTTCTATTTTTATACTGTTAAATTTAAGTAAATTAATATTAACGCTTCTGATTAAAAATAACATGTAGGGACTTAAAGTTTCTTACATGTAAATACCTTGGACGTCATTGATTCCATCTTTGCAGTAAGAAACAAATGGACAAATTATAAATCAATGGTTTTTCTTGCATCCTTTGTGAACCAGTCCCACAGTCTTCTTCACAAAGAGCCTCTTTGCCAGAGAACTATTCAGAAACTCCAGCAGGAGGACTATAATTCCTTTCCTCCAGCTCCTCCAGCCCTCCTTTGTCACCTAAGAGGGGAAAAGTCATCAGTGGCGGACCAGGCTTCAAGGAAGTAGATTGGGAATGCTGCAGCCAGAGTAGGTGGCAGGGAGAAAAGTATTTCACCAATGGAGGAGAGTCTGAAACACTTGTGAAGACCACAGCCCCAATATGCAGGCCACCCTAAAGACTTAATTGAAAAATCACAGAATGCCCCCACCCACCACCACTCTTCTAAGGAGGCTCCAAGGTAATCACAGTATACAACAGCTGCAAGACTGTAAGAGCTGCAAGGTAAAAGAGATTATCCTAAAAGCAGTACCAAAGGAAGGAAGCCCTAAAGCCCAGAGAGGAAAAAAAACAAGATCACTAGTGGAATTGTAAGCCTCAGCCCATAACGACAATAAACGTTAAATAAACCCACTCCTAGTAACGTAAATTGTGATGCTAAAGGCCTATTTTCCTCAGTTCCTATTCCCCAGTACAACATGCCTCTTGACTTTCAACAAATATTACAAAGCTTGCCGAAAGGCAAGAAAAAACAGTCTGAAGAGACTTAACATGTAACACTAAACAGGAAGCAAATGTTAATATCTTTTTTAAGGGAAAGAACATTTTAATAAATGTCAGACTAATACTGATCCCAACATACATACAAGTCATTTCTCTCCTTGGGAGGGAAAGGAAGAAGGAATTGAGTGGTGAAAACAGGGGCATATGTTCCATTCCCAGCACTCCAGTGAGACAGCAGGCATGTTGTAGTGAGTTTCCATTTGGGTGTCCAAGGGGGAAACATAAAGAGATGAAGAGAGAATGTGGAATCTTCTTCCCTGCAGTTATCTTCGAGCTAAAATTCTTCATATGTTTTAATTGCTGCTGTCTTTGAAAAATCAGGTTTGTGGATTGTCAGACTCTAGAACAATAGATAATTTTTTTTAATCGCCTTTTATAAAACAGTCTATTCAAATCCAATTTACTAATTTCAAAAATTCTATGATTTTTTCATCCATCATGTACTTATAATTTTAAAAAGCAAATTTATATCACACAAAAACTCATTATTATTTTAGTTGTATATTTAAGGGTCTTTAAAAATTGAAACAATAATTATAAATAATATTAAGGCATATGTTATAAAACTCACACAAAATCCCATATTTTAATTACAAAAATAATTTTAATTTTACGGATATCTCCTAGCCTTTTAGTGTAAATCAGTTTATAAAGTTGGAATTGTAGGGTCCATATCACTTGGTTATCTTCTATTTTAATTAATATATTATTTTCAAAACATATAGTCTTTCTTGTTAAATTTTTGAATAGATTTTATAAAATTAGAGGAAAAATTCAAAGATGGGACTCTACTACTCAGGAAGAGAAATGTGGATTAAGTTTAGATGTACATGTAAATGGAATGAATACAGTGAATTCAGAACAAACTATTCCAGATCAGCCAAACTTTAGCAAATACACATAGAACTGTGAAATAGTTGTCATACGTTTAACCACAAAGTCAAGGAAGCCAAGAACATATCAGACCTAACACACTAGATAAAAAAATCAGAATCAAGGCGAAACTGGGAACACTCCACCCTGAATTTCCTTGGTAAAGAGTGCCACCTTGTAGTCATGGCATTATTTTTTTGATGAGAAAGAAAACACATACAACTTAATAATAACTAGAGGGAGAGCCCAGTAGGAAAAAAGCTTGGTAGTAATCTGGGAGAGGCTTTGCCTCAGACAAGAAATAACTGCTAGAAGAGCAAAATTTTAGAAACATGTAGAAAGATTCACTTGAGCTGGTTCCTCCTGACTTGTTGCATTTTCTTCTCATTCTGGGAAAATAATTGTAGGCAGTGATACATGTCATTATATTTTCCAATTTTCCCCTATCTGCCCATCAGCATCCCTGCCTAAAAAGATGAAGAGAAGTCTGAAGGTGGCTGTGTTTGTATCAAGCATGATACCATGTTTAAAAGGCTCTCCTAGCATAAGGGGGAAGAAAGACAGTTTTATCTCTAGAAGTTCCATTTCAGTATTTTTTTATATCTTGCCATTCTCTTTTCATGATCCTATTTCCTCTACCTTCTGAAATACATAGGAAAAAAGAATATATATGTGTATATATATATATAATATATATACAGTTTTAATATTCTATTAATTATATTATCTGTGAAATTTCATCTGTTTCTATTGATTGATTTTTCTCTTTGTTATGTATCATATAGGCCTGCTTCATTGTATCCTAGTAAATTTTCATTGGATGACAGACATGTGACTTTTAGATTATTAGGCTTGTTATTTATTATTATTAATATTATTTCCTTAAATTTTTTAGATTATTCCTGAGAGGTAATTAAATAATTTGGAAAAAAATGTTTAGTCCTCCTAAGGCTTTCTTTTAAGCTATTTTATCAGGTCAAAAAGCAGCCTTTATTGTAGAACTAAGAAATTTTCCCTCTCAAGACAATACCCTCTGAAGACTCTGCTTATGTGTCAGGAGTTCTTTCCACTCTGGCTAATAACAGCCTTTTGCAAGCTCAAGAGTTGTTCCATCTGCTTCTTTCCAATGGTTCTTTCCCTGGCTTTGATAGATTGCTTACACACGTATGCTGGTCAGTTCTTACCTAGACTTGAGAAGGACCCTCTTCAGACCTGTGGTTTTCTCTTCAGATCACTGGCAACTCTCTCTGGCATCCTGTCCTATGAATTCTAGCCATCTTTACTCATCAAATTCTGAATGCTGCTTCTTCCTCTCAGCAACACTGCCAGGCTCTTCGGGTTCACTCTCTCTGCTCTGCAGTCCAAGTAGTAAACTAGGAAAATAATTAGACTCAGTTTTTGTTTTGTCCTTCTCTTAAGAATTACTGTCTTACACTACTTGTTAGTCACGTATTTTATCTATTTTTTCAAATTATCTCAATTTTTTAAAATTCCATTTTTAAAAATTGTTTAAGTGGGGTGGGTAAAACAAGTCCCAGTTATCTTATCATCGTAATAATATGTTATTAATTATATAATTTATATATGCTTACACAAATTTACATATATGGTAGGATAAAGTGAACAGCAATGGAGTTAAAAATCCAAGATTTTCAGTGTTAGAAAAGAGATGCAAATATAAAATTAAAGAAGTTAAGTAAAAACTCTGTAATTCTAAACCTGAATTTAACATATTGGTCTTATTTCTTAAAAATAAGCATGTTTCCTAGCTCTGTAAACTTAAATACCTAGAAAAAATGACCAACTCAGTGGCAACATGTAATCAATGCAGCCCAGCTTACAGCCTCTAAACACAATTTACAGTTAAGGGAACTAAGATAGCTTGGAAAAATGACAGATTCCAGTTCTGTGAGAGGTAATATAGATGAACCTGGACTATATTATCAAGCCAGAAAGAAAAAAAAAACTATTAAAAGTATGAGATAATGTCAAAAGGGATCAGGGAACAACTTAGAAAAGGCAGTAGTAACAAAATGGGACAATTGAGCATTAATATGAATGATAATTACAATGAATCAATACACATTAAATATATTAATATCCATGAATCCCTAATAATAGCTTTATTTACCACCTTCAGAAGATGCTAGACAACAAACTCATATTTTTCAAAATGTTAAATTAAGAGAAATAATAATTGATCTATTTTGTTTTTCTGTAATTAATAGTACCTTAGGATAAACGAATTTTAGTAGGTTTCTTTTCATGGAGTTATTTTAGTTAATAAATGAAGAAATAATAGTAGAATTAAGATATTGCCATTCTGTATAATGAAATAATGGATCTAGGTAATAGTTAACATTACAAAAAAAGGAAGTTAATATCACCCACACATAAAAGTACACAGTGCAAACTGTGATATATGTTTTTGGCTAAAGAAGTCAAGCCTGAATCAAATCAGTCCTCTAGATCTAACCTCCAGTTTAAAAGAAATACAAGATGAGAGAGAAACACATTAAACAATACCCCACAGAGGCAAGCAGGAAAATCCACTCTGTGGGACACCAGGTTTCTTCAACAAGTGAATTAAAGGAGAAGAAAAAAAGATGGTAGAGGAACTTATAGATTAAAAGAGATCTAAAATACATATCAATAAAATGCAAAATAAAATTGACCTAGTTTGGATATTGTTCAAACAATATTATTGAAACAAACCAACTTTAAATATAGAGTTATGAGACAACTGGGGAATTTGGAGCTCATCTTGATAACTGATTATATTAAAACATTATTACAAGTCATTTTATGTCTTAATGTTTAAAGTTTATATTGTGTTTAGATTTAGAAAAGGAAACAATCCTTTCATTTTATTAATAGACTACACAGACTGAAATATTTACAGATAAAATGATACAGAATCAATGACTGACTTCAAAATTCTACAGTGGAGGGAAAGAAAATGTCTTGAGGGGTAGATGTAATGAGCGTAGCCAATTGCTGAAGCTGATACAGAATATCACATATTCTAAAAAAAAAAAAGAAAGAAAGGAAAACATCTGGAAGGATATACATTAACGTGAGTTCACTATGATTTCTTCCAGGGAATGAGGGTTGGTGATTTGGAAGAACAGAACTTGGGAAAATTAATAACCCTTATTATGATTTAGCTCCTTATAATAAACATATAATTTTACAATTAGAATATCTAACAGAGTAAATAGGCAAGAATTTGCCAAGGCTTCTCTAAATTATATTGTAGGTTGCACAAAACTTAAAAACCTAACTTGTGCTCAAGTTGTCAAGAATAAGTAATATTTGTAATTTCAAGCGACACAATATGGATAAGAGACAGATGAAGTTAATGTAATATTTGAGTTTACGCAGTGATTTCAAACTATCCTCCATTGGTCTGTTAAAAAAAAAAAAGTACTGGAAATGAACAATGAAATTGACTGATTTGAAAGTCCCTCATCCCTTTTCCTCTGGCTAGCTTATGATAGAGATGCCTGATGACTGGTGAGATACCCAAAAGGAAGGCAGCAGAGAATGGAAAAGCTATAAGCTGTTAGCACACTGGACAGTTGAGAGTTGATAATTCTTTGAATACTGAAAATGCAAAATAAATACTAAAAATCACTATTTAATATCTCTGTCCCAGCTGATCAGTTTTGCTGGAGCTGATTCACAGTGACCTATTAGATTTATATAATTCTAAACCATGATATTCAGAAACTTTACCAAATATAACACATATTTCCTACTTCATTACAATTAACTTTGTTCTAGAAGTTTGTAATGAAAGTTTTCTCCTTTTTCTCTCTCTCCTTTTTAATGGAACCTCTTGTAAGAAACGCCTCACAATTTTTCAAAGCTATTAATTTAAATATTATTTGGGAGAAATGCTATTTTTTAAATAGCTAGAAATCTGTTCATATTGTAAAAGATATGTTCATGGCTTTACTGAAATCCTAAGCAACCTTTAAGGTATAAAAGGCACTATGAAAACTTCCCCCAAATCATTTACCTGAAGGAGCCCAGCCATTCTCTAGAGGTGCCAAAAGATCACAGCATCCAAAGTTCTTGCCCATTACTCAAATATTCCTTAGAGGGATGGTAGCTCATCGTAGATTATAGCTTAACTCTATTTTCCACAACATAATTTATAAAATTATACTCTATGCTATAGCATTTCTGTATGATTTATGCCCAGCCTGAGGCATGAAACCTGCTTCCTTCCAGGAGGAAATTATGCTTTCTTGAATGGAAAGAGTAGATGACAACCATAAAATAACTCAGATTCCCTCCCCCTCATCCAGTGACCTACATTCTTTATTTCTCACAAAAATGGGAAGAACTAGGAGATTACTGATGTTTCTGGTTTGGGTAAATGGGAAAGGTTTAGACTCTTAGCTGATTTGTTGTATACATACGCTTCTAAAGTTTACGCTACAGCCAGTATTTGTCTAGAAATTGGTTCAATTTAGAGCTAGAGGAGAAATTAATAAATTCTAACTTGATTATTTATTCTATTTTATGCCCCTGTCCCTTTTATGAAACACAATCATTTTTTTTTCTTAATCCTTTTTTGATGTGTGCAGCTTAGGGCATAACGATGCTTAAAACTGACCTTGGCAGGTCACAGGTTAATTCAATTTCCATTTACTCATGTTTGAGAAATTTTCCCAGAAAAAAAAAAAATGAGAAGAGGAATGAGGAAGAACAATTTTAGAAAGTATATCAATACATGTTATGGGAACACAAGTGAAACATTTACTTCAACCAAAGAAAAACTATACATTTTGATAGAGCATTAGAAAAGCAGCGATAAAAATGGCATAAATTAGACAAGCCCTGAGGGTAGTTATCTTAATTGATTATTAAGTCTTGATGTGATGATTTAATGAAATAGTGAAATATTTTTAATACCCTTGTTTGTTGTTAAAAGTGTAATTGTGGTGTTGTAAAAGTCTAATGCAGTGAATGGAAGAGAATGAGATATTGTTTCAAGCCAGCAAGAAGCACATAGTTCTTTTCCTGCAAATTCCCATGTTACATAAGCGCAGATAGTTGTTTCAAAGAAGAATATAAGATTTTCATGCCAATTACATCAATAAACTAGTAGGTACCCCTCAAGTTTCTGAGAAGCTATAGTCTTTATTTTTGCATCTTCTGGTTTTGGCTATGAAGACTATAGAGGTGGCAACAGGTACAGGTAATAAGGCGACTCAGGCTTCCATTTGCATACAGTAAGTCCCCTACATACGAATGAGTTCCATCCAAGAGTGCATTAGTAGGTCCAATTTGTTAGTAAGTCCAACAAGGTTAGCCTAGGTATCCAACTAACACAATCGGCTATATAGTACTGTACTGTAATGTTTATAATACTTTTCACATAAATAATACATAAAAAACAAACAGAAAATAAAGAAAATATTTTTAATCTTACAGTACAGTACCTTGAAAAGTACAAGAGTACAGTACAACAGCTGGCATACAGGGGCTGGCATCGAGTGAACAGGCACAAGAGTTTCTGACTGGAGGAGGGAGAGGAGGTGGGAGATGGCAGAGCTGAAGGATCGTCAGCAATAGGAGACGGAGGGCAAGCTGCAATTTCACTCACGCCTGACGGTGATGGCAGAGGCTCTGGTTCCTTGCTGGATTCAATTCTACCTACCTTCTTGAAAAAACGATCCAGTGATGTCTAGGGAGTGGCTTTTTTTCTTGTCATGGATGACACAGTAGCACCAGATTGCATTCTGAACAGCTGCTGCAACCTTCATGTACCGTTCTAGGTTTGGGTCCTGTGCTTCAAAAACTAACAGCGCCTTCTCAAATAAAGAAAATCCTCTTGCCATTTCCCGCATCGTGAATCTCTTCCGTTCTTCAGTTACTTCTTCTTGTCTCTCTTCATCCTTTCTCTGGGCCTCCAATTCTATCAGGTCTTCATTAGTAAGCCCCTCATGTTGCACAGCAACAGTACTGTACAGTAAAGTACACAAAAGCACAACCACTTGTAGAGGATGCACACACGTGACAATGTATGCCAGACACGTGAACTAACTTATGTGATTGGACATGCGAACGCACGTTAGCACCTTTGAAAGTTCGCAGTTTGAAGGTTTGTATGTAGGGGACTTACTATAAATGGATTGAGGTCTTGACGGATGCTGCTCATGATGGCTCTTCCAATGGGAAAATGATCCTGTCTAAGAGCCCAGGGTCTGTAGCCACACCTGTCACACTGAAACTCCTGATTAGGTATGACCAGCATAATGGCAAAACAAATCTAGTCAGTTCAGTCCAAAATGCCAGTAGACTTTATGAGCGTTTTTCCTACTCGTTGCCACAAAGACTGACCAAACTTTTGAGGGAATTGGACAGATATTTTCTTACAAGCTCAGCCTCCAGTAAATGCTGAGAAAACATCCTGATTGGGAAGGAATTAGCGTAATTGGATAGAAATTGCATAGAAACAAACTCACCACTGGGAATTGGGCAATGTGTGGTCCCAAGGAATTGGGCAATGTGTAATTGTGAGAAGCAGGAAATATGTTACAGATTTGGAATTATTACAAGACACATGAAACTTGTAGTAAATAGCACACACATATAATTTTAATGCACCTTTTTGTAGATAGATTATAATCTTTTTTTCTTCTTAAAAAAGGACTTCCCTGGTGGCACAGTGGTTAAGAATCTGCCTGCCAACGCAGGGGACACAGGTTCGAGCCCTGGTCCAGGAAGATCCCACATGCCGCGGAGCAACTAAGCCCGTGTGCCCCAACTACTGAGCCTGTGCTCTAGAGCCCACAAGCCACAACTGCTGAGCCCATGTGCCACAGCTACTGAAGCCCATGTGCCTACAGCCCATGCTGTGCAACAAGAGAAGCCACTGCAATGAGAAGCCTGCACACCACAACAAAGAGTAGTCCCCATTCGCCACAATTAGAGAAAGCCCGCGCACAGCAGCAAAGACCCAACGCATTAAAAAAAAAAAAAAAAAAAAAAAAGTCATGTTGCACCAAGAGAACGCTGGAAGATCTACCTGTGTTCTTTCCCCAAGAAAATGTATCCCACCTTTGTTCTGTTCTAGCTATAGTTTTAAAGCAGAAATCACTCCATCCATTTCATCCTAGAAATCAAGATGGGTAAGTTTGAGGTGTCATTAGAATCTTATCTTCAGCCCTGGTTTTATTTTAAGTTGGAATTTAACATTTCTTATTTCCTTCTAAAGAAAATGATACACGTTTTGAGAAAAAAGGGAAATTGGGAAAAGTTTTTAAAAATATGGTACTGCATTTTAAAAAATAGAGCATCGAAAAGAGCAATATTGAAAAAATAGTTACAAATAACTGGCTTATTTTCATCTTTTGGGGGATAAATGAAAATAACATTTTATTACATACTTTTAAAAATTAAAAGTTGGCAAAAGACATGTAAAGGATCAATATTTCTATTTGGCATGTCTTATATATGAATACATATTAGGACATGACTTTAATAGCCTATGTTGAGATAGCATTTCAGCATAGGACAATGACCTTGTTTTTCTTTTTTTAAGCACACTCATACATTTATTTTCAGATAATGACCATCAACCAGTCTTTTTTTTCTGTACAGAATAAATAAAATGAGTTATTTGGTTTTTTTGTTTTTGTTTTTTTTCAAATTCTTTTCCCATTTAGTTTATTACAGAGTATTGAGCAGAGTTCCGTGTGCTATACAATAGGTCCTTGTTGGTTATCTTTTTTTTTTTTACATCACATTTTTCTTTTCTTAACATCACATTTTTTTTTAATTCAAACAGAAAGTCACAAAAATTATAATCATCCTCATCAGTTCACTCAGTCCCATGTAATTAATTTCTTTTTATCTTGATCTTTTGTTAGCACTTTTATGAATTCATCAGTTTTCTGTTAGAGTTCTGAAAATGCTTATTCATTCAGTTCAGCAGTATAGTCAGTTACCAGAAACCTGTACTAGGACAATGACATGTTGCAGGCAATTTTATTTCAATCATTCTAGCATAAATAGCACAAAAAATGAGCAAAATAATTTTTTGGCAATAACAAATATCTTAAGTAACCTGATCCAAAAATCCAATTAAAAA
The DNA here is from genome assembly GCF_964374135.1 of Grampus griseus. NCBI lineage: Eukaryota > Metazoa > Chordata > Mammalia > Artiodactyla > Delphinidae > Grampus > Grampus griseus. The sequence goes on from NC_139007.1 coordinate 44,428,817, forward strand.
ATCTGGAATCATACTTGCAAAATATGCAAACAGCCAGTGAATTATTGAAATATTTTTTACTTGGAGGCATGCCATATTCCAAGGAGATGAACTATATGACTGGAAGTGGAGATACTGAATAAAGATATCAAAGGGGCTAAATATTTTAATTCAGAAGGCATTGTATTAGATCTTTAGCCTTTACAAAACAAATAGCAAATCATCTTTGGGGGCCCAGATTTATCTGTGATGCTGCTGCTGCAATCCTTTCCTTTCAATAATTCCAGTTAAATCATACATTTAAAAACAGTGGGACTCTTACACCTGGGTTTCACAAAACTATTCCTCTTTGATGGCGCTTGTGAACTGTGTAGAAATGTTTTGCTGTTGTAAAACCAGGTGGTTTAATTGAATACATAAACTGATGTAAACAAGAGGGTATTTTGCTGATGCTATGTTTTTGAAGCAAAGTTGGAATTATAGTGTTGTAAACTTATAAAATATGGGTGCAGAGCTGCTAATATATTTCAATGTGATTTCAGTAGACAGATTTTTTTGAAGATAGAGCATGCCTTGTAGCTTTTTTCCCCCAATAAAAGAAAACAAAAACACTAAAGAAAGTTATCTCAGTAGCTTTTAAAAGTTTATATATTTTTAGAAGTTTATACATATAATTTTTGTTCATATGTTTCTGAATTTTTTTGCCTAGAATGTTTACTCAAGTTGAAGAGAAAGGATTTTGCCTTTTGTCTACTGTGGTTGTTGAAAAGATCAATACTCTTAGGCTAATGGGCACTACTTCAAATGGCAAAAGCTCTTGACCCGAAAGAAAAGAAACCTATTAAGTCTTTCACAATATAGAGGAATAATATTTTACACAATTGATATTTTCTAAAAGCAAATATCCTTAAAGTTGATTATTTAAAACTTTTTACATATAAATTTAGATATGGCATTTTTTTTAGTGAAAAAGCTAACACAAAATAAATTTTACTTAAAGATGACATAATGTCTTTACATACTTTTGTGCTGGAGAAAGGGCTTTAAAAAACTATTTACAGGGGGGACCTTGAAGATGGCGGAAGAGTAAGACGCGGAGATCACCTTCCTCCCCACAGATACACCAGAAATACATCTACACGTGGAACAACTCCTACAGAACACCTACTGAAGGCTGGCAGAAGACCTCAGACCTCCCAAAAGGCAAGAAACTCCCCACGTACCTGGGTAGGGCAAAAAAAAAAAAAAAGAAAAACAGAGACAAAAGAATAGGGACGGCACCTGCACCAGTGGGAGGGAGCTGTGAAGGAGGAAAAGTTTCCACACACTAGGAAGCCCCTTTGCGGGCGGAGACTGCGGGAGGCGGAGGGGGGAGCTTCGAAGCCACGGAGAAGTGCACAGCAACGGGTGCGGAGGGCAAAGCGGAGAGATTCCGGCACAGAGGATCGGTGCCGACCGGCACTCACCAGCCCGAGAGGCTTGTCTGCTCACCCGCCGGGGCGGGCGGGGCTGCGAGCTGAGGCTCTGAGGCTCGGGTTTCGGTTTCGGACGGAGCGCAGGGAGAGGACTGGGGTTGGGCGGCTTGAACATAGCCTGAAGGGATTAGTGCACCACAGCTAGCCGGGAGGGAGTCCGGGGAAAAGTCTGCACCTGCCGAAGAGGCAAGAGTCTTTTTTCTTCCCTCTTTGTTTCCTGGTGCGTGAGGAGAGGGGTTTTAAGAGCGCTGCTTAAAGGAACTCCAGAGACGGGCGCGAGCCGCGGCTAAAAGCGCGAACCCCAGAGACGGGCGCGAGCCGCGGCTGAAAGCGCGGACCCCAGAGGCGGGCGGGAGACGCTAAGGCTGCTGCTGCCGCCACCGAGGGGCCTGTGTGCGAGCACAGGTCACTCTCCACACCCCTCTTCCGCGGAGCCTGTGCAGCCCGCCACTGCCAGGTTCCCGGGATCCAGGGACAACTTCCCCGGGAGAACGCACGGCGCGCCTCAAGCTGGTGCAAAGTCATGCCGGACTTTGCCGCCGCAGGCCCGCCCTGCACTCCGTGCCCCTCCCTCCCCGCCGGCCTGAGTGCGCCAGAGCCCCCGAATCAGCGGCTCCTTTAACCCCGTCCTGTCTGAGCAAAAAACAGACGGCCTCCAGCGACCTACACGCAGAGGCAGGGCCAAATCCAAAGCTGAGCCCCTGGGAGCTGTAAGAACAAAGAAGAGAAAGGGAAACCTCTCCAAGCAGCCTCAGAAGCAGCGGATTAAAGCTCCACAATCAACCTGATGCACCCTGCATCTGTGGAATACATGAATAGACAGCCAATCATCCCAAATTAAGGAGGTGGACTTTGGGAGCAAGATCTATGATTTTTTTCCCCTATTCCTCTTTTTGTGAGTGTGTATGTGTATGCTTCTGTGTGAGATCTTGTCTGTATAGTCTTGCTTCCACCATTTGTCCTAGGGTTCTATCCGTCCATGGTTTTTTCTTAAAACTTTTTTCTTAATAATCAATTTTAATTTTAATAACGTTATACTTTACCTTTGTTCTTTCTTTCTTTCCTTGCTTTCTTCCCTCCTTTAAACAACGAATCATCCCAAATTGAGGAGGTGGTCTCTGACAGCAAGATTTATGATTTTTCCCCCTTTACCTCTTTTAGTGAGGGTGTATGTGTATGCTTCTGTGTAAGATTTCGTCTGTATAGCTTTGCTTCCAACATTTGTCCTAAGGTTCTATCCGTCCCTTTTTTTTTTTCTAAATAAGAATTTTTTAATTCAATAACTTTATTATACTTTATTTTATTTTTACTGTATCTTCTTTCTTTCTGTCTTTTTCCTTCTTTCCCTCCCTCCTTCCTTCCTCCCTCCCTCCCTCCTTTCTTTCCTTCTTGCCTTCTTTCCTTCTTTGCTTCTTTCTTTCTTCCTTCCTTCCTTCCCTCCTTTCCTTCTTTCTTTCCTCATACTTCTACTCATTCCCTCTACTTTTTCTCCCTTTTATTCTGAGCTGTGTGGATGAAAGGCTCTTGGTGCTCCAGCCAGGAGTCAGGGCTCTGCCTCTGAGGTAGGAGAGCCAACTTCAGGACACTGGTCCACAAGAGACCTCCCAGCTCCACATAATATCAAACGGCGAAAATCTCCCAGAGACCTCCATCTTAACACCAGCACCCAGCTTCACTCAACGACCAGCAAGCCACAGTGCTGGACAACCTATGCCAAACAACTAGCAAAACAGGAACACAACCCCACACATTAGCAGAGAGGCTGCCTAAAATCATAAGGCCACAGACACCCCAAAACACACCACCAGACGTGAACCTGCCCACTAGAGAGACAAGATCCAGCCTCATCCACCACAACACAGGCACTAGTCCCCTCCAGCAGGAAGCCTACACAACTCACTGAACCAACCTTAGCCACTGGAGACAGACATCAAAAACAGGAGGAACTACGAACCTGCAGCCTGCAAAAGGAGACCCCAAACACAGTAAGATAAGCAAAATGAGAAGACAGAAAAACACACAGCAGATAAAGGAGCAAGATAAAAATGCACCAGACCTAACAAATGAAGAGGAAATAGCCAGTCTACCTGAAAAAGAATTCAGAATAATTATAGTAAGGATGATCCAAAATCTTGGAAATAGAATGGACAAAATGCAAGAAACAGTTAACAAGGACCTAGAAGAAATAAAGATGAAACAAGCAACGATGAACAACACAATAAATGAAATTAAAAGTACTCTAGATGGGATCAATAGCAGAATAACTGAGGCAGAAGAATGGATACGTGACCTGGAAGATAAAATAGTGGAAATAATTACTGCAGAGCAGAATAAAGAAAAAAGAATGAAAAGAACTGAGGACAGTCTCAGAGACCTCTGGGACAACATTAAATGCACCAACATTCGAATTATAGGGGTTCCAGAAGAAGAAGAGAAAAAGAAAGGGACTGAGAAAATATTTGAAGAGATTATAGTTGAAAACTTCCCTAATATGGGAAAGGAAATAGTTAATCAAGTCCAGGAAGCACAGAGAGTCCCATACAGGATAAATACAAGGAGAAATACACCAAGACACATATTAATCAAACTGTCAAAAATTAAATACAAAGAAAGCATATTAAAAGCAGCAAGGGAAAAACAACAAATAACACATAAGGGAATCCCCATAAGGTTAACAGCTGATCTCTCAGCAGAAACCCTACAAGCCAGAAGGGAGTGGCAGGACATACTGAAAGTGATGGAGAAAAACCTGCAGCCAAGACTACTCTACCCAGCAAGGATCTCATTCAGCTTTGATGGAGAAATTAAAACCTTTACAGACAAGCAAAAGCTGAGAGAGTTCAGCACCACCAAACCAGCTCTACAACAACTGCTAAAGGATCTTCTCTAGGCAAGAAACACAAGAGAAGGAAAAGACCTATAATAACGAACCCAAAACAATTTAGAAAATGGGAATAGGAACATACATATCGATAATTACCTTAAATGTAAATGGACTAAATGCTCCCACCAAAAGACACAGATTAGCTGAATGGATACAAAAACAAGACCCTTATATATGCTGTCTACAAGAGACCCACTTCAGACCTAGAGACACATACAGACTGAAAGTAAGGGGATGGAAAAAGATATTCCATGCAAATGGAAACCAAAAGAAAGCTGGAGTAGCAATTCTCATATCAGACAAAATAGACTTTAAAATAAGGACTATTAAAAGAGACAAAAAAGGACACTACATAATGATCAAGGGATCGATCCAAGAAGAAGATATAACAATTGTAAATATTTATGCACCCAACATAGGAGCACCTCAATACATAAGGCAAATACTAACAGCCATAAAAGGGGAAATCGACAGTAACACATTCATAGTAGGGGACTTAAAACACCCCACTTTCACCCATGGACAGATCATCCAAAATGAAAATAAATAAGGAAACACAAGCTTTAAATGATACATTAAACAAGATGGACTTAATTGATATTTATAGGACACTCCATCCAAAAACAACAGAATACACATTTTTCTCAAGTGCTCATGGAACATTCTCCAGGATAGATCATAATCTTAGGTCACAAATCAAGCCTTGGTAAATTTAAGAAAATTGAAATTGTATCAAGTATCTTTTCTGACCACAACGCCATGAGACTAGATATCAATTACAGGAAAAGATCTGTAAAAAATACGAACACATGGAGGCTAAACAATACACTACTTAATAATAAAGTGATCACTGAAGAAATCAAAGAGGAAATCAAAAAATACCTAGAAACAAATGACAATGGAGACACAACGACCCAAAACCTGTGGGATGCGGCAAAAGCGGTTCTAAGGGGGAAGTTTATAGCAATACAAGCCCACCTTAAGAAGCAGGAAACATCTCGAATAAACAACCTAACCTTGCACCTCAAGCAATTAGAGAAAGAAGAACAAAAACAACCCAAAGCTAGCAGAAGAAAAGAAATCATAAAAATCAGATCAGAAATAAATGAAAAAGAAATGAAGTAAACAATAGCAAAGATCAGTAAAACTAAAAGCTGGTTCTTTGAGAAGATAAACAAAATAGATAAACCACTAGCCAGACTCATCAAGAAAAAAAAGGGAGAAGACTCAAATCAATAGAATTAGAAATGAAAAAGGAGAGGTAACAACTGACACTGCAGAAATAAAAGAGATCATGAGAGATTACTACAAGCAACTCTATGCCAATAAAATGGACAATCTGGAAGAAATGGACAAATTCTTAGAAATGCACAACCTGCCAAGACTGAATCAGGAAGAAATAGAAAATATGAACAGACCAATCACAAGCACTGAAATTGAAACTGTGATTAAAAATCCCCAACAAAGAAAAGCCCAGGACCAGATGGCTTCATAGGCGAATTCTATCAAACATTTAGAGAAGAGCTAACACCTATCCTTCTCAAACTCTTCCAAAATATAGCAGAGGGAGGAACACTCCCAAACTCCTTCTATGAGGCCACCATCACCCTGATACCAAAACCAGACAAGGATGTCACAAAGAAAGAAAACTACAGGCCAATATCACTGATGAACATAGATGCAAAAATCCTCAACAAAATACTAGCAAACAGAATCCAACAGCACATTAAAAGGATCATACACCATGATCAAGTGGGGTTTATTCCAGGAATGCAAGGATTCTTCAATATACGCAAATCTATCAATGTGATAAACCATATTAACAAATTGAAGGAGAAAAAACATATGATCATCTCAATAGATGCAGAGAAAGCTTTTGACAAAATTCAACACCCATTTATGATAAAAACCCTGCAGAAAGTAGGCATAGAGGGAACTTTCCTCAACATAATAAAGGCCATATATGACAAGCCCACAGCAAACATCATCCTCAATGGTGAAAAACTGAAAGCATTTCCACTAAGATCAGGAACAAGACAAGGTTGCCCACTCTCACCACTCTTATTCAACATAGTTTTGGAAGTTTTAGCCACAGCAATCAGAGAAGAAAAGGAAATAAAAGGAATCCAAATCGGAAAAGAAGAAGTAAAGCTGTCACTGTTTGCAGATGACATGATACTATACATAGAGAATCCTAAAGATGCTACCAGAAAACTACTAGAGCTAATCAATGAATTTGGTAGAGTGGCAGAATACAAAATTAATGCACAGAAATCTCTGGCATTCCTATATACTAATGATGAAAAATCTGAAAGTGAAATCAAGAAAACACTCCCATTTACCACTGCAACAAAAAGAATAAAATATCTAGGAATAAACCTACCTAAGGAGACAAAAGACCTGTATGCAGAAAATTATAAGACACTGATGAAAGAAATTAAAGATGATACAAATAGATGGAGAGATATACCATGTTCTTGGATTGGAAGAATTAACATTGTGAAAATGACTCTACTACCCAAAGCAATCTATAGATTCAATGCAATCCCTATCAAACTACCACTGGCATTTTTCACAGAACTAGAACAAAAAATTTCACAATTTGTATGGAAACACAAAAGACCCCGAATAGCCAAAGCAATCTTGAGAACGAAAGAAGGAACTGGAGGAATCAGGCTCCCTGACTTCAGACTATACTACAAAGCTACAGTTATCAAGACAGTATGGTACTGGCACAAAAACAGAAAGATAGATCAATGGAACACTATAGAAAGCCCAGAGATAAACCCATGCACATATGGACACCTTATCTTTGATAAAGGTGGCAGTAATGTACAGTGGAGAAAGGACAGCCTCTTCAATAAGTGGTGCTGGGAAAACTGGACAGCTACATGTAAAAGTATGAGATTAGATCACTCCCTAACACCATACACAAAAATAAGCTCAAAATGGATTAAAGACCTAAATGTAAGGCCAGAAACTATCAAACTCTTAGAGGAAAACATAGGCAGAACACTCTATGACATAAATCACAGCAAGATCCTTTCTGACCCACCTCCTAGAGAAATGGAAATAAAAACAAAAATAAACAAATGGGACCTAATGAAACTTCAAAGCTTTTGCACAGCAAAGGAAACCATAAACAAGACCAAAACACAACCCTCAGAATGGGAGAAAATATTTGCAAATGAAGCAACTGACAAAGGATTAATCTCCAAAATTTATAAGCAGCTCATGCAGCTCAATAACAAAAAAACAAACAACCCAATCCAAAAATGGGCAGATGACCTAAATAGACATTTCTCCAAAGAAGATATACAGACTGCCAACAAACACATGAAAGAATGCTCAACATCATTAATCATTAGAGAAATGCAAATCGAAACTACAATGAGATATCATCTCACACCAGTCAGAATGGCCATCATCAAAAAATCTAGAAACAATAAATGCTGGAGAGGGTGTGGAGAAAAGGGAACACTCTTGCACTGCTGGTGGGAATGTGAATTGGTTCAGCCACTATGGAGAACAGTATGGAGGTTCCTTAAAAAACTACAAATAGAACTACCATATGACCCAGCAATCCCACTACTGGGCATATACCCTGAGAAAACCATAATTCAAAAAGAGTCATGTACCAAAATGTTCATTGCAGCTCTATTTACAATAGCCCGGAGATGGAAACAACCTAAGTGCCCATCATCGGATGAATGGATAAAGAAGATGTGGCACATATATACAATGGAATATTACTCAGCCATAAAAAGAAACGAAATTAAGCTATTTGTAATGAGGTGGATAGACCTAGAGTCTGTCATACAGAGTGAAGTAAGTCAGAAAGAGAAAGACAAATACCGTATGCTAACACATATATATGGAATTTAAGAAAAAAAAATGACATGAAGAACCTAGGGGTAAGGCAGGAATAAAGACGCAGACCTCCTAGAGAACAGACTTGAGGTTATGGGGAGGGGGAAAGGTGAGCTGTGACAGGGCGAGAGAGAGTCATGGGCATATACACACTAACGAACGTAGTAAGGTAGATAGCTAGTGGGAAGCAGCCGCATGGCACAGGGATATTGGCTCAGTGCTTTGTGGCAGCCTGGAGGGGTGCTATAGGGAGGGTGGGAGGGAGGGAGACGCAAGAGGGAAGACATATGGGAACATATGTTTATGTATGACTGATTCACTTTGTTGTGGAGCAGAAAGTAACACACCATTGTAAAGCAATTATACCCCAATAAAGATGTTAAAAAAAAAAAAAAAACTATTTACAAACCAAGTTAATTTCTGCACTCAGAACGGTTTCTCTTTCTCAACACACCAGGACACCAGAGAGTTCTGCACATCTGTACATTTTGGTGGTAGACTGGAACACACAGAGGATGTGAAACAGTGGAGGCAATGCCAGTGATCCCAGTGCCCCAGCCCAGGTGGCTAAGCCTACAGCCCCAGAAAACCCAGTAACAGGACACTGCTCTGGCCTCCTGGCCACAGCGGTGCCTACAGGGAATTGGGCAACACCACTGGTGGGGCCACAACCTTGTCTCTCCAGCTGCAGCTGCACATATGACTCTGGCGCCTGCCTGCTTTGGTGGCCTTCGGAAACCTCACGACCCCAGAAAGGCATAGGTGCCCACAACCCTGGACGTGGCAGAGGCACCTGCCATCCCTGCACTTCCAGTGGTGATGCCAGCTATAGCAGCACCAGCAGCAGCAAGGCACCAGCAACCCCAGAGGCACATTCAAAGACAAGGAGAGAACTAGCGACACATCTGGCAGTGGCAGTGGAAGGTGAAAAGTGGAGATTCTCAAATATAGCCAGAGGCAGCGCAGGTAAGTGGAACCAAAAATTTGTGCTTTAGCGCCACCTACTGAAAAGCAAAAGAAAGGTTTCTAATTACCAACCTGTTGAATGGTTAGAATCGAAGTTAAAAAATTAAAAAAAAAAAGCTTTATCTAAATAAGGAAGGTGTTCCTTACATTAAATGCACGAGGAGAAGAACAACACATCAAGCACCATGAAAAACCACGGTAACACAGTACTACAAAAAGGAAATGACAATTCTCAGGAAACGAAACTTATAAAGTCACAGAATATTGCGATCTGATAGAGAATTCAAAGTATCTGTCATGAAGAAAGTCAATAAGCTACAAGAAAACTCAGAAAGGCAGTTCAATGAGCTCAGGAATAAAATTAAGGAACATGAGGAATATTTTACAAAAGAAATCAAAACTCTAAAAAAGAACCAGATAGAATTCTCGAGCTGAAAAACGCAATAAATGAGATGAATGCATAAGAAAGCTGTAGAAATAGCAGAATATATGCGAGAATTATGAGCTTGAAGACAGAAATCTAGAAGTGATACAGGTAGAAGGGAATAGAAAATTAAGATGTGAAAAAAATAAATCTGCAAGAACTACATGACTCTATTAGGAAGGGTAACATAATAATAATGGGTATCCCAGAAGGAGAAGAAAGGGAGAAAGGAGCAAAGAGTTATAAAGAAATGATAGCTGAGGGCTTCCTAAACCTGGGGAATAAACTGGATATACAAGTTCATGAAGCTTAGAGAAAACCTAATAACCTCAGTGCAAAAAGACCTTCTCCAAGACACATTAGCTTAAAACAGTCAAAAGTTCATGAGAAATAAAGAATTTTAAAGGCAGCCAGGGGAATAAAAGACAGTAATCCCCATAAGGCTGTCAGAAGATTTCTCAGCAGACACTCTACAGGCCAGGACAGAGTAATGTAACATACTCAAAATACTGAAAGATAAATACTGTCAGCCCATAATAGTCTATCAGAAAAGTTATCTTTCAGATATGAAGGAGAAGAAAAAAAAAAAAAGGCTTTTCCAGACAAACAGAAGCGAGAGAGTTCATTATCACTAAAACTGCCTTACAAAGAAATGTTGAAAGGAGCTCTTATACCTGAAACAAAAAGGCAAAAGTACACAAAGCTTTGATGAAGGTAATAAATACACCGGGCAGAATCAGAAAATTGCAACTCTACGTCAGAATAGGTTGTTAAGCACTTAATTATGGCATAAAGCTTAAAGGGAAAAAGGTAGTAAAAATAACTATAGCTACTTCAATTTGGTAATGAACTCACAACATTAAAAGGAATAATTTGAGACAACATAGAAGGGGAAGAGGAAAAGGACAGAGCCCATATAGACAAATGAAGATAAGATGATGCTATCAGCAGAAAAAATACTATTTTATCTATGAGATATTATATACAAACCTCACGGTAACCACAAAACATGCATTTAGAGCAGAGACACAAAACATCAAAAAAGAGGAAACTGATAAAAACATCATAGAAAACCACCACACTAAAATGGCAGACAACCACAAGGAAAAAGAAACAAGGAAAATAGAGGGCAACCGGAAAACAAAAGATTAAATGTCAGTACTAAGTCCTCATTTATTATTAATCACTGAAAATTAAATGGATTGACTTTACCAATCAAAAATCACAGAGTTGCTAGATGGGTTAAAAAATAAGACCAGAGGCTTCCCTGGTGGCGCAGTGGTTGAGAGTCCGCCTGCCGATGCAGGGGACACGGGTTTGTGCCCCGGTCCGGGAAGATCCCACACGCTGTGGAGCGGCTGGGTATGTGAGCCATGGCCGCTGAGCCTGCGCGTCTGGAGCCTGTGCTCCGCAACGGGAGAGGCCACAACAGTGAGAGGCCCGCGTACCGCAAATAATAATAATAATAAGACCAAACTATGTGCTGCATCCAGGAGATTCAACTCAGCTCTAAAGACGAACATAGGCTAAAGTGAAGGGATGGAAGATGATACTCCAAGCAAAAGGGAGCCCCCCTGCCAGAAAAAAATAGGTGTTTCTGTTTTCCTTTACTGTGTAGAAACTTTTTAGTTTGATTTTATTTCACTTGTTTATTTTTGCTTTGGTTACCTTTGATTTTGGTGTCAAGTCCAAAAAATCATTACTAAGACTGATATCAAAGAGGGTATGTTTACTTCTAGGACTATTATGGTTTCAGATCTCAAGTCTTTAATTCATTTTGAAGTGATTTTTGTAAAATTATATTTTGTAAATAAAAAAATTACCTTTTAAAGTTGTATTTTGTAAATAGGAAACAAAGTCACTTTTACTGCTCCCCAAACCAATTTTTGGAGTAATGTAATAATTACTATGATTTTTTTCAAAAGTAGAATTGATATTAGAACTCTTAAGTTTAACATTGACACTGTACTTCCCCAAATTAGGTTTAAATTTGGTAATATCTCTAATGAGAGAAGTGTAACATATAAATGAAGAATGAATGACAAAAACTAATAAAGACCATTTAATCAATTATTTTTCAAGAACATTAATCAGTATAATTTAAAAGAACTGAATAAAAAGACAAATTTGTTGTTCAACGAGCATAGGTCAATAAATTTTTAGAATAAGGACAAATCTATAGTCAGTGAAAAATTCATAACTTAAAAACTTTTAAAAATTGTTATAATAACAAAAAAATAAATAATAAAAGATTTAACTCAGGAAACTGTAATATAAATAAATAAAATTTGGAAAATAATATTAAATAGAACAAATTAAAGCAGAAATTAATTACATGTCATAAAAAATAGAACTAGTCCACAAACAGTAAATGATGGAGAGGGTGTGGAGAAAAGGGAACCCTCCAACACTGTTGGTAGGAATGTAAATTGGTACAACCATTATGGAAAACAGTATAGAGGTTCCTTAAAAAACTAAAAATAGAACTACAACATGATCCAGCAATCCCATTCCTGGGCATATATCCAGAGAAAACCATAATCTGAAAAGATAAATGCAGTCCAGTGTTCACTGCAGCACTATTTATAGTAGCCAAGACATGGAAGCAACCTAAATGTCCATTGACAGAGGAATGGATGAAGATGTGGTATATATATACAATGGACTATTACTCAGCAGTAAAAAAGAAAGAAGTAATGCCATTTGCAGCAACATGGATGGACCTAGAGATTATCATGCTCAGTGAAGTTAGAGAAAGACAAATATCATATGATATCTCTCATATGTTAAATCAAATTTTAAAAAATGATACAAATGAACCTATCTACAAAACAGAAACAGACTTACAGATACAGAAAATAAACTTATGGTTACCAAAGGGGAAATGTGGGTGGGGGGATAAATCAGGCCCTTGGGATGAACATACGCATACTACTATATATAAGATAGATAACCAACAAGGACCTACTGTATTAGCACAGGGAACTCTACTCAGTATTCTATAATAACCCATATGAGAAAAGAATCTGAAAAAAGAATGAATATATGTATAACTGAATCACTTTCCTGTACACCTGAAACTAACACAACATTTTAAGTCAACAATAATCCAATAAAATTTTTTTAAAAATAGAACTGATACTTTGAAGTCTTATTTTACCATGCAGGTTATGCACACACGCACACACACACAAAACACCAATATTTCGGAAACTAGGATGTTAGCAATTAAAATTCAGAAATATTTTCAAAGACCAGTGGCCATGACTGAACAGCGTTCATTCTAGGAATACAAAAATACCTCACTGTAAGAAATCCAAAGCCATATTTAGCTACATTAATCATGAAAAGGGGGAAACATTAACATTGATTATCTTAGTAGTTGCTAAAAAATAATTTGATCAAAGTTAACAGTGTTTTAAGATTTTTAAAGAATTAGAAAACTAGTAATAGACCTGAAATTATCTATTTGGTGGAAATAAATTGGCCTTAATTGCTATGAATCTATTCATCATCTTTGTGTATCCCTTTTAGAGATATGTAATTAATGTATTATGCTTGTTCTAAAAGAACCTGCCATTTCAAGTACTGTAATGTTCTTGTAAACTTTAGAAACATGCATCATCAAGGACTGCAAAATCTTGAAAAATAATTAAAATATATAATTATTAAACTAAACAACAATGTGACTATTTATTCAGGCTATTCTTTGATAATAACTAAAATATCCCCAACTGATAGAAAAGAAAATCTCATGTCCTAGTAATTTATACTTAACTATTTATGTAAAGTTCAGCCTGAGACAAGGGATAGTTACGTAGCACGATCAAAGCAAGTTATCAGTAAAAGTAGCTGATGCTGCTGTTTTAACCAATTTCTTCATATGCCCAGGAGATTCATGCTTTTAAAGCTCATGGAAAGGACAGTTTTTCTCATAGGAAAGTTCAGTGTTCCTCTCTCGTGAGTTGAACACATTTATCAATTCGAACATTTCCTCTTATTTTCTCCTTTGATAGTACTGATTGATACCTATGAAGCAAGGATATGAAGGTATTAGTAGGGCATTTAAGTTGTTCAGGGGCCCAGAGAAGATGGAATTTCACATCTGAAATGCAGAGACAATTGAAGGAAGATTTTCATAGAGGAAAACAAAAATTTTTACTTTGACAGGTATTCTTTCTAGGATTTTGTTTTGTTTTTAATTTAAAAAGAGTCAACATCAGTTTAATAGGCCTGGCTTGTAGTATAAAAATAATATAATCCAAAGAACAATTTTGGGGAGGCTCTTGTAATATTTGTTCTTTGAGACTCCAAATTACATACTTATCTCAATTTCAGAAATGATCAATTAGAGGGCTTCCCTGGTGGCGCAGTGGTTAAGAATCCGCCTGCCAATGCAGGGGACATGGGTTCAAGTCTTGGTCCGGGAAGATCCCACGTGCCGTGGAGCAACTAAGCCTGTGCGCCACAACTACTGAAGCCCGCGTGCCTAGAGCCCGTGCTCTGCAACAAGAGAAGCCTCCACAATGAGAAGCCCATGCACTGCAATGAAGAGAGCTCCCGCTGGCTGCTACTAGAGAAAAGCCCGCAACGAAGACCCAACACAGCCAAAAATAAATAAATAAATAAAAGAAATGATCAATTTGAATTTTCGTCGTGATGAGAATCTTCAAATAAAAAGATAAGTTTAATTTTAGTTTGGTTATACAGTTTATCCACTAGAGGCATTTTAGTTATAGTTGAAACAATTTTTCGGATGGACTCATCTCACAATCCATTGTTTTAACAAAACCTTTTGGAAGATATCCTACAAGTACTATTTGTGTTTACATTGCTTGTGTAGAGGAGAAAAAAATCATCTCACATTCTGAGAATATTTTACCCTGGAACCAAGCATAAGAGATTGGGTTGTGACATTTTTTCTTCTTTGCTAGTGAATTCAGTGAATAATATATAAACCCCTGCGTGCGCGCATGTGTGTGTGTGTGTGTGTGTGTCTGTGTGTTCTGAAGCCCATTCTACCACTTAGTACATGTGACACAATTTTTAATTGGAATGACAGAAATGGGACTGTTGTAAGAACTAAAAGTTTAGCATATTTAAAATAGAATAGTCAGTGGCAGACAGTAAGCACAATTTTAATTAGATGTAGAATACAGAATACTGAGCTAACGTTTCCCTTGCCTTTATTTTGTCAGTTAAATAAGTAACACTTCAAACAAGAATAATCCTAAATAACCTACCAACTTTTGGATTCTATGAAATGACCACGTCTATCCCTTTCTCTTTGTGTTTAGATAAGTTTTTTTTTTTTTTGATATACATTAATCACAGATAAGCCTCTACTCTGCTAGCAAATCTTTCTTGATTTTCTTGAGAATGTCATCACTATGCATGCTTTACTCAGACATACCTTCTATGCAGTCACTACCATAGCCTTTGAGTCTAACCTCTGCTGCATGAAGATTTGCCTTCAAATATTTTGGAAAATAAAGTTTGAAAAATTATATACAAATGCAAATACATGCACATATCTGAGAAAAGTAAACTATCACAGGTAGAAGAAATCTTTTTTAAAAATTCCACACACACACACACACACACACATGCTGCTTAATTAGGATGACCTGACGGCATCTGTGATAAACATTTTAGTGCTTAGAGCTTTGGTCGAGGAGATCTCAGAGAGGCTGCCTGCGTTACCACTCTCGCACCCAGACAGTACCCACGTAGGAGTCGTATCTTGCTTTCACCTATCATGGGTTTCTGAAGGCTTTTTTGAAAGTCAAACGTACAAGAGTGTTTTGGTTGCTTTTAATCATATATATGAACATATTTAAGACGTCTAATGATCTAAGTGGTCATTTGTCCAGCAATTACATGCACAATGTATACATATTTGTCAAAATAGTGCTTCTCAACCTACCTGTGGATAAAGACCCTCTTTTTAAACTCCCAATCAATCACAGATTGGTATCTTTGTAAAAGTAAATAAAAATCAGTGACTAAGAAAATGAATTAAACAGAAAAACAGAAGCCAGTCCCAAAAGATCACATATTGTATGATTCCATTCATATGAAATTTCCAGAAGAAATACAGAGAGACAGAAAGTGGCTTTGTGGTTTGCCTATGATTGGAGGGAGCATTGTCAGGGGCTGCTAATGATTGCTGGGTTTCCTTCTGAAGTGGTAAAAATGTTCCAAAATTAGATTAGGGTGATAGTTGAACTCTAACTATACTAAAAACCTGGAATTATAGACTTAAAATGGTTAATTTTATGATATGATAATTACATCTAAATAAAGCTTTTTTTTTTAAAAAGGACAGGCATTCAAAATGCAAGGCAGCATTTTTTGTTTTGTTTTGTTTGTTTTTGCGTTACGCGGGCCTCTCACTGTTGTGGCCTCTCCCGTTGCGGAGCACAGGCTCTGGACGCGCAGGCTCAGCAGCCATGGCTCACGGGCCCAGCCGCTCCGCGGCATGTGGGATCCTCCCGGACCGGGGCACAAACCCGTGTCCCCTGCATCGGCAGGCGGACTCTCAACCACTGCGCCACCAGGGAAGCCCAAGGCAGCATTTTTATTATTAAATTTAAAAGACAAAAGATTATATTTCAATAAATATAGTTAGAACAAACACAACATATGAAAAAAGAAAGAATGATGGTAACTGCAGGGCACTGAGTTGGGCATCCTTCAGGTTATTGAGCAAGAAATTAAGCATAGATTGTAATATTGACTTTCATTTTTGTATTCACTCAACACATTACTGTTATCTATGTGAAAGATTCTATATTCTGAGGACACAACAGTGAATAAAATTTAAACGTTCTCCAAAGTGGAGAAAGATATCAAACCAAACTTTCACAATACTGTATAAACTTATATAGTGTGATAATAATTATGAAAGAAAATCACAGGTTTTTAGGAAAGCATCAGGTAAAAGGAAATAATTTAGGTTGGAGCAGGGCTGTACTGGTGGGGGAGAATGGCAATTGGAAACATTTATCAATCAGTAAAAATTAAAGAGAGAAGGAGAGAGGTTCCAACAGAAGCACTGGGCTTGGGTATATGCTTTGAGACAGGAAAAGGCATGCCCTATTCAAAGAACTGGGCAAATCCCACTGGTCATCTGTAGTGAGGGAAGGGAGAGGGATTCTGGGCGAGCCCAGAGTGCTTGGAAAGAAACAAGTTGTTGACCTCATATACTGCAATAAAGGTTTTGAATTTTATCCTGAGTGCAAATGCAATATTTGAAAAGTCCATTTTGATTCATTTTGCAGTTTGAAGAATCGCTGGCTGATATCTTGAGAATGGACTAGGGAAGAAAGTAAGACATGTTTAAAATGTTCTTACAAACTTTGTCTCCCTCCAAAAAAATATTTCAAGAGCATCTTCTCCTTAAAATGAATCTATAGCCAAGCTATGTCCTTACAAATATCTCCATAGATCCCCTGGCTGATTATTAATGCATCCTGTCATGTCATCTGTTAAACACAGTATCCTATACTACTTTTGTATATTATATATATTATGTGTGTATTTATGTTTATCATAGTATGTTGAACACATTCCATTTTCCTTCTTTCTTCACACTTGCATTAAGCTTAAATCTATGGAATACTTTACTGAGGCTATCCATTGATTTTGGCATGAGCAATGATTTGAGCCTTTGTCTCGATTGTATTTCCACTAATAAAAACAGTTTTTCAGGTTTCCATTATTTTTAATAAAATGATAAGTGCAAAATATACTCTAGCTTTAAATAATTGTGAGACCTAAACTGCATTTTAGAGATGGCAACCTGCCAAAGATGTCAAGGCCACCCTGAGAACTCTTGAAGTGTTTGTTAACTATACAATATTAATATAACATATATAGAATATTGATGTATAATATAGAAAATATGCAGACATATATATCTATATGTAGGTTAGGGTTATCAATGTTTACAATATACATTGTCTAACAGCAGAGCTAGGGCAGATAAAGAATGTCTTGTCTCCTACATTCCTTTTATTTACCTGCTACCCCATCCTCCTCCTGGGCAAGGTCATCTGCATCTTATATTGAGTTCTTTATACATGTTTTACACTGTAGATCTGTATCCATGTCTACTATTCTCAATTTCAAATTGTATTACATTAAACATTAAAAAGTTTAAGTGTTTTATGCAGAATATGGGCCGTGAATATAATCACTGTAAATTGTGCTAATTCATTCTTTTTCTTTTAGTTTACATACTGAGGAGTAAAGTTTTAAAGGTGATATGCAAATATATGCAAACATGCAAATTAGCTATTTCTTTTTCATCTAACACTCAAGAAAAAACAACAACAAAGCTTAGAAATGTAACACTGTAAATAATACCACCAAAGGGTGTTAAATTATTCAGGATATCTGGAAAGGTAGTTATTTTTAATTAACTTGTATTATCTATTTAACTTCTATCTATTTAGCTTTTCAAAGGGATTAGCAATATATAATTTCATTTAATTTAAGCAGACTGATGTTTAGGGATGTTCTGCCCATTGTCAGTCTATGTTCAGTGATTGATTTGTTATTAGGATAATCTCAATTTAATAGATATTCTCAAATAAATTGTGTAATTAATCTTGTCACTGTATTCAGTTGAGGATTTTGTAGAATAGCAGTTCTCAAACATTTTGTTCTCAGGACCTCTTTAGATGCTTAAAGTGTGCTGAGGACTCCAAAGAGTTTTGGTTATGCAGGTTACATATATTGATATTTAGCACATTAGAGAGTAAAACAAAAAAAATTAATTTCATTAATTCATTTAAAATTTAAAATAAGCCTATTATATGTTAATATAAATATATTATTTTATAAAAATATTTTCCAACATGGAAATGAGAAAGGTATTATTTACATTTTTTCAAGTACTCTTTAATGTCTGGATTAACGGAAGAGCACCTGAGACTCATATCAGCTTTTGTAGTCAGATATTGTGTTGCTGTCATATGCAAAGGCAATCCAGTCTCACACACATATGTAGTTGGAAAAGGGATGAGAATTTTAATAGATTTTTCAGATAATTGTGGATATTATTCCTTGATACTACACCAAAACTTGACAAGTAATGTGGAAACGGAAACCCTGTCAATAAGCTTTTTACACTAACATCCACTGATCTAGCTTGTACTCTGAAAGGATGTTTTATCCATTCATGATAGTGCAACATTATCCATTGGTCATTTGGAAAAATATTGGTTCACTTATTTATGCAAATCTTCCAAGTTTTGGCACATCTCATTATACAATATTAATTACATGTGTTAGTTAATATCACCACCTATAGTTATCTCATAAGGAAAGGCTTTAAGACTTGAGAAGTCATTGGGATCACAATAGTGGGTACAATTTCCAAAATCCTAATTTTCACTTGACTTACAATTCATCACTGACAACAAATTTTGCCAGTTATTTTCCTTGAAATTATAGTCTACATCAATAACTTTTGAGAAACTTTCTGCCAAATACCTGTATCTGAATAAAGACTAAATTTTAAAAGTAAGGTATTTTGTGTTTCTTGGAAAAAGCATTATATTAGTACCCATCATTCTATCATTCTCTGATGTTAATCTCAAATTCAGATACCTTGCTAATGTTTGTCAGTTGTCTTGATCTGGCATCACTGTACGTTAAGGGGAGGGTTTTCTAACATTCAAATGATGTTGCGTTCTGAGTTCAAACAGTAGAGGACCCAAAACATACAAACAGAAGGGTTGTTAATGGGCTTGGTTAATGTAAAGAAAGAAATCTGGAATTAACAATAAAGGGACTCAGACTTTACTATCATTTGAACTTAAAGATAGTGTATTTCCTTCCAAAAGCATTGACTGGGTCTAAGCATTTGTGATTTGTGTTAACATTTTTCCTCCTTAGGGAGAAGGAAAAACAGTCATCTCTTATCCAACTGACATGGCACTAAGCATTATGTAGTTCTCTATGCCCACATACAGATAAATGTTCCTAGAACCTTCCAGCTAACATTTAATTATTTCTATTAATTTGAAGTGGTAGTATAGTAGCTTCTTCACAAACTATGTGAAACTATGAAAACAAATAACTAACAACTGAAATAGAGACAATGCTTTCATTTTTCTAAAATTTTAATTTGACTTTTTGAGTCAATAATATACTCACATAATTTAAATTTCAAAACCTATATAAGAATATTTAATCAAAATCACCTATCCAATCCCATCTCCTACCACCTGGCTTCATCCAAGAAGCAAACAGTATTGTAATAGATTAGAAAAATGAATTTTTTTGACATTTTCCCCTGTTGGAGGTTTTCAGATGCCACATTTGTAAGAAGAGAGATTTTGCTAATCTTCAAAAATGTAAGAACCATATTTTTTCCATATTGAGCAAAATACCATGCTCCAACCTAGTGGATGTTGTAAAATATTGCTTTTTGATGATATTTGTTTGTAAAAAAAATTGAGGCTTTTATGAACATACTTACAATTTCAAGTTCAAATTAATGAAACAACTAGAGTGTCAATATGTGTCAATAAGATTAGAAGATTCTTGTAATGACTTACAACTTATTAAAATAACTAAAGTATTCTCATAAAATTTTTAGATTTTATTTTAGAAAATTGTGGAAGTAGCTAAATCACATAGCTTTATAACATAGTTCTTCAGGGTTAACATTTTCTTGTTTCTGTGTCACCTACTCTTGCAAATTCTACAGAACCAAGAAAAAAATCTTTGAAATTTTGTATTCTGAAAAAATAAATTATTACTAGTGAATATGTATTTGATACTACTTAACGAATTTACTGTAGAAGTAAATGCATTGAAAAACATTTAAAACATTTTTTATGGACAAATTAATTTGCACCACCCTGCAAAAGAAATTAGCATGCTCAGAGTCTTCCTAACTCTGACTTACCTCTGTGAGAGATAAAATGCATACATATATAGATTTTGAACATTTTTCAAGTCAAACAACCGTTTAACAACCAATAAGTAAAGTGCTAGTTGAACTTTATTTATTTATTTTTGGAAACAGAACATTTCCACTGTTCTTCTTTTATAGATGCAGCAAGTAAGTTGAAAGTGAAAGCAAGGGAAACATTTTAGCTGCAATTCTTATCAAACAAGGCTAGTTCTGATAGCTATGAATTTAATTATAACTGTTTTAAGAGGACTTGGAATCAGATTTCTTTAAGAACTTTTCCTTCAACACAACTTTACTTTAGAATACCAGAGCAGAAAAAGTAATACTATATATTGGGCACCCAATATGATTTCATCTTTTTCTGCATAATTAGGTCTTATATTTAATTTTTTTTAAAAGTTGGGGATAGTTAAACTTATTTCTGGTGAGACTAAAGAAAAATATTCACCAAAATGATATCCAACTGTTTTTTTTGACTGACATTTACATTTTAGACAGATATGAAAAGCTCACTTTGACACATCGACAAAATTATGTTAATTTTATTTTAAATTTCCTTGCTTTTTGACGTGATGAAAAAAGAAAAGCATGTTACTCCCCAAGTGATGGATGACTATAAACACGACAATCATGTATTTAATCTTGCTCCTCCCATCTTGTCCTTATCCACCTAACATGCTTTTCTGGAAGAGGGGGAGAAAAACAAGTCCAAACTATGCTCTATGCATATTTCCTTAGGGAAAACAAAAACAAGCAAACAAAAGCAAAATAAGCCACATGATGACAAGATGCAAATTTACTCAATGAATATCGCTGCTGAAGATATGTGGCTTTTAAATTGAGTTAATATGCCTGTTTTTCTTCTCCTCTTTTCATGGCAAAAGCTTTGACAAATTTATAAATATTATGGCAAAATTCTTGTCTCGTGTGGCCATAAATGATTGTTTACATGGAAAAGCAAATCTCTTACATTATATCCTGCCTTTCCTTCATCAGTTGAGGGAAGAGTTTTAAAACTAATTTTAGAATCTACTTCTTTCAAGTAGCTTTTTCTGTAAAAATGAACCACGATCTTTATACGTTAAGACACTGGATTGAAATGATAATCACCTCTATTTCTACATGCCAATATACTTATCTAAACATTTCATTTGTTTTCTTGATAATCCACTTAGCTATTGGATTAACGTTGTATCTGTAATTGTATCTTTTCCAATACATCAATTCTTACTAGTACACCACTCCCATTTAACTCATCCTAGATCAAGTTCATGACACAATACTGAAAGATTATTTTCTATTCATAAAAATGTTTTCGGGCTTCCCTGGTGGTGCAGTGGTTGAGAGTCCACCTGCCGATGCAGGGGACACGGGTTCGTGCCCCGGTCCGGGAAGATCCCACATGCCGCGGAGCGGCTGGGCCTGTGAGCCATGGCCGCTGAGCCTGCGCGTCCAGAGCCTGTGCTCCACAACGGGAGAGGCCACAACAGTGAGAGGCCTGGTACCGCGCAAAAAAAAAAAAAAAAAAAAGTTTTCAAATTTTAATTTACTGGTTTGTAAAATGATACCATTAAGTCAGTAATTGTCTTTCTAAACAATATATCTCACTAAAGTCCACAGACCCAAGAGTTTTCTAACTGCTCTGAATTATAGAGCACCATTTTAATAGTGATTCTGATGGAAATCTGTCAATGTCCTAATTCAAATTATGAAAACTGAAGCACAGAAGAAAATATCACTGTGATACAGCTGGTGTGTATCATGGTGTGTACTGCCCTAGCTTCAAAGTAGGATTCTTGAGTTAAAGGGTAGTGATCTCAGTGTCTTCTATGCTGAGGATCTGGGCTATAACAATAACCAGAGTAACATTTGAAACAGATGTTTCCATCTGTTCCATTCAAATAGATGGCATCAATTTGAGTTTCTGGAAATAGTCAGTGGCCTACACGATACTTCAGTTTTAGGATACAAGGAATATGTGCATGGAGTTTCAGAAGAAAAGATTTGGCTGGCGGTTAGCCACAACAAACCCCGACGCAATCACTGAACTCATCATAACTGCTTTTGCAGCAACACGGACATACGACTGTAGGATTACCTTCCTTAGGAGCCAAGATGTGTTTGTTGTTTCTGTCACAGAAACTGATATTATAAAAACAGTTATAAAAGTTATATTTTTTTTCTTTTGAAATCTTATCATGCTCATCTGTGTTCTGCCCCTTGAGAAATGTATGCAGTAAACACAAAAACTGCTAAAATCATTGCTGTTCTGGCTAGATAATAAAAACCATTATTCTTACTAGCCCTGCCATCACAGTTACCACCAAGATAGTTCAATTTATGCCAGGCATTGTGTTAGATAATTTAAATATGTGATATCATTTTATCACCCCAACAAGCCAAAAGGTAGACATTGCCTCCAATTTACACATAAAGAAACTGATGTTTCAGTTGGTGTGTCCCTACAGAAGGGACTCTATCCAGAGTGGTGGGCAGGGTTAGGGGAACTAATATGGGGTGGTTAAACATCAGGCAGGCACAACAGCAGGAAGCCAGTATATTCCACACTTAAAAGAGCAAGGGGAGAGAATGGTGTTATCTGAACCCTGTGAGCACTAGAAGCTGAGAATAAGAGATACCCACACCAACAAGAGTTGTGAGTGAGAGGAACATAACCACTGCCAGAATGCCTGAGGCTGGGTGGGAGCAAGTCTCCATCTCATACTTCCCATTGGCCAATCCCAACTGGCAGCCCAAGAGCTGCAGCCCTTGGAACTCAGCCTCAAGAAGCACAGAGAAGGATGGGAAGGGGGCAAACAGACAAATCACCAAAGATGTTTCCACAACAGCAGAGCTGGAATTCAAGTGAAGCTTTTTCTTCCTCCAAAAGCTACACTTTTAACCTCCATATACATTTAAAGGCTTATAAAAGATTTATGATCTAATAAGAAATCTATTATCTAATAAGAAATTAGAGAAAACAAGAGAAGAGAAAATCAGAACTAAATGTCCTTTCTCCTTTCTCGTTCTGAGACGTGGCGACATTTACCATGTTTAAAACTCCTTTCCTCTGAAAAAGCTATGAGGAGGAAAACAGTGATGATGATTAAATTGATAGATGGCTTCTGGCATTTAGAATTTTGTAAACAGAACCACTATATTTTACCAGATTACATTTAGATCTCTTGAATTAAAAAAAAAGAAAATATCTCAGATGCACATGCCTTACCGGAAAGAGCTGTTGAATCACATCTGCTGAGTAAAACAGCTGATACCGCATGGCCCCCGTGGTTCCTGAGGGAAGAGTGTGACACATGGGGAAATCTGTGTGAACTGCTCACGATGTCTGACAGCTAAATGCTTAGTTTTTACATACAAATTGGTCTCAAAGTGCTTTTATATCACTGAAGTTCTTTGTTTTTATTTATAAATCTCCACATATTCATGCTCCATATTTTACTAGATTACAGCCACACAACAATACCCTTTTATTCTGACTTCTTCAGATATAAAATTTTTTTAAAACTCTGATTTTATTATTCCCAACAGAGTAAGTTGTTTATAAATTAAGCAAATTTATTTACTCAATTAGAATTTATTGACCACCTACTGTGGACCAGGCATCATTCTAGACACTAGGAATCTAGTAGTAATAAATTAATCATAAATTCCTATCATTCTAATGGCAAGACGGACAATAATGAGATACATAAATAAAATAAGTAGTACATTGTATTGTGATAAATGATAAGGGACAAAACCAGACAGACCAAAATAGAGAAGAGGGATTAAAAGTGCCAGGGGTAAGGTATTTTCATTACTCATTAATATTTGGAAAAAGAAAAAATAAATAGTAATTTTGTAAAACTGTGATCAGGATATTATATCATGTACTTTCTATGCATTATCTAATGAAAAATCACCTTTCTTAATCTGTCTTTCATTTTATCAGACATTTGAATCTGAAGACTTTATGAACATAAAGGCATATGCTCATTTTGCTCCTGAGAAACTCTTGTTTTTTTTTAGATTAATCTCTCTATGAATCTACTTTCATGCCACTATGTTATATCAGTTAGCAGCTAGGCTTTTTTTTTTTTTTTTTTTTTTCGGTACGCGGGCCTCTCACTGTCGTGGCCTCTCCCGTTGCGGAGCACAGGCTCCGGACGCGCAGGCTCAGCAGCCATGGCTCACGGGCCCAGCCGCTCCGCGGCATGTGGGATCCTCCAGGACCGGGGCACGAACCCGTGTCCCCTGCATCGGCAGGCGGACTCCCAACCACTGTGCCACCAGGGAAGCCCCAGGCTTTTTTTTCTTTTTTTTACTAGGATAATGTTATAAATAACAACTAGCATTTCATTTTATAGTAGCTTATTTTTTAGAATTAGAGATTCAAAATTATATTTCAGAAATCAATGCTTTTATTGTATTTCTTCTTTCCTTTTTTGGGGGGGGATAGGCACAATTGCCAAATATATCAGAGGCAAAAGAATAAATATGTAATTAATTAAATTTCAAAACAATAACTTCATTTAGGATTTATACAACTGATTTTAGGTAACTGAAAAAATAAATAAAGATTAAGAATATTCTGCTTCCCCAGAATTATTGGCAAACCCATTCCGCATGTGTAAAAATGTGTAAAAATGCTTAATTTACTGCTTTTTAATAAATTCTCTCTAGAGATATTGTGAAACCAATGTCCATGTTGGATCTTGAACTGGAGTGGTTTTAAACAGCAACCCCTCTGATTAATAACTTATATTATTAAATAAAACTTTAGAAAGCACCAAAGCAATATTAGACAACTATAGCATAATGTGTAAGAGCAAATAATTCACTTGTAGTAAGAACTGTGTTTGAGTCTAACCTTTGATACTTACCAGCTGAGTGACACTGGGGAAGCAAAGTAATTTTTTCAAGCCCATTTTATCATCATAAAATGGGAGTAAGGGTACCTGACCAAAGTGTTGTTGTTAGGATTAAATGAGATAATGCATGTAAATTACTAAACTTGAGTTTTGGTTTATATTGTCTACTGAGTGTTCACTCTCATTTTGATGACCTGAATTGGTGAGGAAAGAAGCACTTTGCTAATACTCTTCACAATATTCCCAGGAAAGAAAGTGAACTTTTGAAATCAGCCTTTTCAGCACAAATATAAACTCTGTGTCAACTATATTTAGAATTATAGGCAGAAAGCAGACCTGTGAGAAATGTAATTCTCAAGGGATTGATGTGAAATTGCAGAACATCTATATTATAAATAATTTTAGCACCTCTTCTCTTGGAGAAGGAATGTAAATCTCATAGGAAAGCAAGCTCTTCTTTTTTCCTTAGCCAATGCTCAAAAAGAATCACATCCAAATAAAAATGCCAAGTACAGTAGTTATGTGCAATTAAGTTTCAAGAATACGAGAATTAAGTGATTCATCTGGGTATAGTATAATCTCTGTCCCTCACATGGTACTTTTAAATAAATTCAGTGACAGCCAACAACACAGTGCATATACAGCGAAGGAAAATCAACACCAAAGAGAGATCTGGGTGAGAAGACACTGAATCAGTAGCAATGGCATAGGGACAGGGCCCAGGAAGGCAGCAATGGGGTGTCAGCCAGTAGATAGGAATCAGGACTATGGCATCTGGCTGTGAGTGTGTCCATAGGAAAGCAGAACAGGGAACTGATGGATCAGACATTGAAGAAGGGGAGGCATTTACCAGTTGTCTAACACAATTAGTAAACAATGTTATTTTCACATATTGTTAGTATCTGAAACAACAATAAAAAATACAAGAGAGAATACAGTTGTGTCAAATTACATGGTGTGCACCTGAATTTAGGTATTCAAAGAAAAAGTAATACATGGGTAACGTGCCTGTGGGGCACACCCTCATGCCTGTGATGTTCACTCACTGTGGTTTAATGTGTTGAAAAGACCGCCTAAGGGATATGGACTTTTTCACTCTAGCTCATACCTGTATCATTTTGTCTCCTTCTGATCCCTCGATTTCTGCAATGGGTTGAGAAACACGAAAATGAAGCATGTATTCTCCTCTTGATTTCCTAAGGGACAAACAAGTGAGATATTCAGCCACATCTCATTCTCTATCTTTTCCAAGTCTCTATTCATGGTGAGAATAGTGTCTGCTGCATTTGGACCCTCTTCCACAAACTAATGCATCCTTAGAGAAGACTGTCAGAGATACCCAGGCATCTGCTGTGCTGCTTTGTTTCTCTCTCCCGCCTTTTCTGGTATTTCTAATCTCGCACTTTGGGCTCCCCCTCTCTCACTCATCCTTTTGGCTTATTTGTCTAAGGTTTGTGTCTAGACTTTATTTAACCTTGGCATCCCTTTCAGGATTTGAGTTCTTGGTGCCTTTTGTCCTTACTTGGAAATTACCTGGCTGTGGCTGCCTTCCCAACCCCACCTCTCCAAAGAAGAATCAGACAGTAAGGTTGTAAGAGGTGAATTTAGTCGTACTATTGCACAAGGAATTTGATTTGTTTTTAACTACAACTTAAATCTTGAGAAAGCCTCTAACACCAAGATTCCATTTTAAATGTTTAGTTGCCCCTGTAATAACAATAACTAATATACTACAAATCTTTTATTTACAAAATTTCAATAATTTTGACATCCTATATAAAGGACTTTTTGAATTATGGTTTTCTCAGGGTATATGCCCAGTAGTGGGATTGCTGGGTCATATGGTAGTTCTATTTTTAGTTTTTTAAGGTGCTTTGTGACCACCTAGAGGGGTGGGATAGGGAGGGTGGGAGGGAGATGCAAGAGGGAGGAGATATGGGGATATATGTGTATGTATAGCTGATTCACTTTCTCATAAAGCAGAAACTAACACACCATTGTAAAGCAAATATACTCCAATAAAGATGTTAAAAAGAACAAAAAATAAAACAGCTTCTCCTTCCCTAAAAAAAAAAAAAAAAAACACTTTTATGGCACAAGGCTGCTATTCATGTGCAAAAAAGGTTCTATGATGATTAATTTGAGGGAGTGAAATAGTATTTAACTAACAGTAGGAATTCTGCTTTAGAGTTAGAGAGGATGGCCCTGGGGAACCCAACTGACAAGTCTAATGTATATGGTTTTTCACAAGTTACTGTATTTCCCAAAGTACCAAGGTCTCTTGTTTGATGAACATTCTATAAATACATGGATAATAAATTCTCTCAAACTGTTCACAGATCAAAAAATAAATAAATTTGGTACCAAAGAGAAAATGAGGGGTGGTTTAATATGTGGAAAATTTAGTATTCACTTTAGGCTAAAGGTAAAATACAGTAAATGCATCAGAAAAAGTACATTTTGAAATTTAAAATTCAGCTCTTAGTAATTATTGATGGTTATTTATTATAGCCTCTTTTTACTATAGGTATTGAGAGACAGAAATAAAGACCTTCCCAATTAGTGTGATGCTTCTGGTTCCTAGTGAAGCACAGTTAAGGAATTACTGGGCCTGTAATATAGTTGAATTTTTGGTGTATAGAAGCAATATGTACTATTTTACTAGGCTGTTAAATATTTACGTGGTTTCTCCACTAGACAAATAACAATTATAGCAATTCCAGAGCTGAATCTTCAGAGGTTCGACAATCTCTATTTTTCCTCCTGGATCTATCTCCTGCCTATTAAGATTTTTCATCAAAACAAAGAAACAAGCAAATAAGTAACCAAAGAGAGGGACTAAAGGAACAAGGAATTGATCAATCATCAAATCCTATTGAGTAAAATTTTGAGAAGAAACATAAACACGTATTTTATCATTTTCATCATTCAAGAGGCAATATAACATGATGATTATGAATTCAGGCTTTGGAACCAAATTATTGACGCCAGGGTTGGAATTCCAGTTTTGTCATTTACTAGCTCTGAGACCTAAAGCAAGTTAAGTATTCTATGCCCTCAGTTTCTTCATTTGTAAAATAGGTAAAACTGTTGAATATACCTCAGAGGGTTGATATGGGATTAAGCTTAAATTTTCAGAACAATTTTGATAATTTAAATTGAGACTTTCTGTTTAAATAGTGTCTAATAATCTGAAAAAACATTCTATAATGATAAATGGAGACAGTATATATATATAATGGCCTCTGTTTTGACTAGGAGTAAACACATATATATTTTAGCTGCAGCTGGTTTAGACAGACTTGTGAGAGCTGATTGTTATATTTTCAGAAATGTTGAGTCAATTGATATTACATTGGTAGCTTGATATTGGCCATTTTGTGGATTTCATACCACAAAATCAGAAATTGGCCAGCAAATACTACAAATCAGCCCTTTTCCCAGAGAACTGGTTGTTAAATATTACCAGAACATCACTAGCTATTTTAATGTTTTATAATTCTTTCTTTCATTGTATATTTTTTGAGTACTTGCAAATATCTGAACACAGCAAATATCTGCTGTGTTCTACGTGCTTGGGATGCACGGTTAACAAGAAAGGCATGTGTAGTGGCTAATGACAGCAGAAAATCCTTTGTTTTAAATAGGTTTATTACAGCAGCAGCCAAAATAAGCAATTTTTAAAATCTCAGCTTTGTATAATATTTTTCTCTTTTTTTCATGACCTTATAAGAACAGGCCCTTAAGATGTGGTCCAAAAGAATAAAGACACCTGTGACTGGAATTGCCACTAGAATCTGTGGCTTATTTACCACAAATGCCCAGCCTAAGTGGGATGCCTGACACACGTCAGGCACATAATAAATACTAATTGAATAAAAGAATAAACACAACAGCTTTTTGCCTCTGCAAAAGTTGGAGGGTCTGAGATGATTTAGAAGTACCTGTCATCAGCTGTTATGACTGGTGATTATGCTTTATGTTTGTTAAATGTTTCTATTTCTCTGCGTACTATCCAAACCTCAATTATAAAAATTGCTACATAACAACTAAAGTAAATTTAGAAATCAATAGTGTTTGTATTGTATCAATGTAAACTGTATAACAACAAAATAATGGTCAACATATGCTGTTGTTAGCACTTTTTATGGACCACCTGAAAAAAATTCTAGCACAACATTATGAGGTAGGTAGGGTATGGTCCCTTTGTTACTAATGAAGGAACAAAAGCAAAGCGAGCCTAACTTGCTCTGAATTACACTTCTAGGGGTGGAGTTAGGATATAGTATTAGACAGAGTTTAGGTGTGCAACTAATATAGTTTTCATTATATTACCGCAGCTTGATTTATTTTATATTTACTTACATATTTTTCTTTCATATTAAGAATTTTTCTTTACTTAAAGCAAATTAATTCCTGTATGTAGGCCACTTCCATGAATTGGTCTTTTCAGTTCCCAGCAAATAATAAAACTGAACATGTCCCTTACCCAAGGCAATTCATAAGTAACCCAGTTTTGTTTGAGTAGCGTCAACTCTTCAAAGCTGACTTAGAGGAAAACCGACTCAGATTATTTGGAAATCAAACAGAACACGTCCAGAACTGTTCCTTTGGGTTTCAAAACTGCTAAAAGCTAGTTGGGCTGGTAAGTAACATTGCCAGCATAAGTCAATCTTATGCTGTAAATGACAAGTTTAGGGATGGGGTGTTCTTTTGTCTCAAAGACAAAGTAAGGAAGAGAATGATGTAATAAAACATGTTATTCATTTACTCCAAACCTTTAATGACTTTTGCTAGTTTCTAGAGTTGTAGGGGTTTAATTTTTGTTTGTTTTAAACCTATGGTCTTTTAATTTACATTTTAAATTTTGTTTTATAAATTTAATGATAATTTATTTAAGTAATACTATTACTACTACTAATAATGCTGCTAACAATAGCTAAGTTATATTCCTTTTATTCCCTGTGACTGGAATGATTTTTCCTTAAACATCACTTTTCTAAGTTCTGCCCATTCTCTTCAAGGTCTTTATTACATGACAGGCTATCCAGGGAACCTCCTCTCCCTCAGGTGGAAGGGGCCATCCCTTCCTCCCCTGGGCTCCTATGGCATTCTGCCTTAGGTAGAGATGGCTTTTTTCACTGTCTGCTACTGTGGATAAGTGTTTGCAAAAATACGCCCCTCATTAACTTTAACATTTGGAAGTAGGGACCAAGACTTATTGTCTTTTTCTCTCCTAAAGCAGATTTTAGTAAAGCCAAAGAAACATTTTCTAGCAATTAGAGCTGACCAGGGGTGAAAAGGCTATACTCTTCCCCCCAACCCCAGAGTTATTTCAGAAAAAACAAGATTGCTGTCTGTCAGTTTAGAAAAGAATGATTCCAGATGATCTCTGAGCTCCTTTACAACTTCAATATCATGTGGCCATTTGACCTTTAAAGAGTCAAGCTGAAGAAAGCAACCTTAATGAACTAGTTTAAATAATACTTTAAAACTGTGTACATTATTTACGTAAAACTGGAGCAAGCGTTAAAAGAAAGGCAGCGTGAGAAACAAATTCATAGAGGGTCAATAAAGAAGTTGACATAAAGCTGAAAGATTATTTACAAAAGAAAAAAAAAGACCAATTCCATATTTCAAAACTATTGTTGACAGCAAACATGTTTTTTTTTATTTTACCGTAATGTTTTCAGCCACTGAGCAGACGTAGTCCAAAATATCATTAGAGGAATGCAGTAACTGAATACTAATATATATGAGTAAGTAGAAAAATCTCATTTTGAATGTTGTTTTTTTCTTTTAATTTTCATAATTTGAAAATGTAAATATGTTAATTTGTAACATCTAATAACTCATAGATAAAGAGAACAGATTGGTGGTTACCACTAGTAAAGGTGGTCAAAAAGTACAAACTTTCAGTTGAAAGATAAATAAATCCTAGGGATGTACACCTGAAACTAATATAATCTTATACGTCAATTATATGTCAATGAAAGAACCCTCGAATCATTAAGGATTGATCATTGAAGACATCATTTGGAGAGAATTATAAATACATTTCATTGAAAATGGGCTTAACATATATATATAATAAGTTTATATAAATACTAAATATAATATTAATTTATTGATTATTTTAAGTTTTGAAAAATAACCATTCAAAGTGGACAAATTAAAGAATGTAAAAAGAGACAAAAGTTTTAGAGACATCCAGTATCGCCTCTCACTCCACATCTAAGGAAACTGAAGCTCACACACTCGCTCCCCCAGTTTTCACATGGTAAGTCTATTTCCCACACTATACTTTGATCTCATCAAGTGAAGGGAGGGTGAGTATTTATATTTATATTCTATTAACTAAAAAATAGTAAGTGTGAAGTAAAGGATTAACTGAATAATCATCAATTCAATGTTGCATAAGTGAATGCATGAAAGAATGATAAATTATGTAACCTGATTGACATTTTTTCATACAATTTTTTAATCTCTCAGGTTGTTGCTGTGTCTATTTTCAGGAATTAATAAAACAAAAAGTAACTGTCTTAATCTTAAAAACATATTAATGAGTAAATTTTTGTAAGTTAATGTTATATACATGAAAAGATGTAATGTAAGTCTTTTTCTTATGACATATATGTAAGATAATGGACTAAAATATTTTATAAAAAAAAAACTGTTGTACATAAAACAATTCCACCTTTGATAAAGTAAAAAAATATTGATATTCACCGATATGCAAAAGGTTTTATATACTCCATTCTTTCTATATTTGCATTATTTTACTTAAGCACATTTATTGTCATAAAAAAAGGAAATAAATTATACTATATAATTTTAATAGTTTGAAACTACCAAAAATCTAACAATTGGGAAATCTAAATAACTTGGATTTTGTGGTAAATGCATTACAAGAACAAATTCCCCACATTTCATCCATAAGAACTTTAGTGTTTATTAGTATAAATTGACAGCTTTTGAAATATATTTAATAATTTTGACCTATAGTTATTATGAAGACCCTTAAAACTGTGAAATTTTTCTTTGTATCATGGAAGTCAAAAGTTTTTGTCTCACAGGAAAGAAAGACTTATAATGTTTGCCACTGCAGAACAATGATGAACTATAAAGGTCCAAAGCAAATTATGTTAGAAGCAAACTATGAAATCCATTCAGAAGACTATTATTAGTTTAGCAACTGTAAATGTGAACTGCTTGGTTTGCATTTTACAAAAAATATCATTCTATCATTTACAGAGGTCATTATGTTCTTTATAACAGACTGGTGTGCAAGATTACTAGTCTTACCAGCCTTCAATCTAAAAGGATTTATTCCTGTTAAGAGAAAGCAAATCCCACTAGTAATTCACACTCTAAGAACTTTATAATCTAAACATACCAAGACTTCCTATCTACAGATAGACAGTGGCATACCATTTTCTGCATCTCCTGGATTCCCAGGAGAATACTGCACAGCAATATACTGTGTGCATTTATTTATCAGTGGCCCTTTCTGTTTACATGCCCCAGTGTCTGCTTTTCCTCCCCCCAAAAAGTTGTTCATTATTTCCATAGAATGGCATCGCCTTTGCTGAACAGTAGACTCAGAGCTGTAAGAAGTCTATTTCTGCATGCTTTCTTGCTTAAGGTTTATGTTTCTTTTTGTGTCCTACACTCATCCCCATCATCTCCTTCAGATTATTGTTATTAGTGGATCTAAAAAGCAAGATTAAAAAGGAACATCTTATAAATCAGCTTTAAGTCTATTATCCTCCACCTGACAGAAATGGAATAAAGCAAGCCAAGTCAAAAGGTGCGTGTGTGTGTGTTAAAAATTACGTTGCATTCTGAGGGTTGTCTTTTGGTCTTGTTTATGGTTTCCTTTGCTGTGCAAAAGCTTTGAAGTTTCATTAGGTCCCATTTGTTTATTTTTGTTTTTATTTCCATTTCTCTAGGAGGTGGGTCAAAAAGGATCTTGCTGTGATTTATGTCATAGAGTGTTCTGCCTATGCTTTCCTCTAAGAGTTTTAGAGTGTCTGGCCTTACATTTAGGTCTTTAATCCATTTTGAGCTTATTTTTGTGTATGGTGTTAGGGAGTGATCTAATCTCATACTTTTACATGTACCTATCCAGTTTTCCCAGCACCACTTATTGAAGAGGCTGTCCTTTCTCCACTGTACATTCCTGTCTCCTTTATCAAAGATAAGGTGACCATATGTGCGTGGGTTTATCTCTGGGCTTTCTATCCTGTTCCATTGATCTATCTTTCTGTTTTTGTGCCAGTACCATATTGTCAGAATGGGAGAAAATATTTGCAAATGAAGCGACTGACAAAGGATTAACCTCCAAAATTTACAAGCAGCTCATGCAGCTCAATAACAAAGAAAAAAACAACCCAATCCAAAAATGGGCAGAAGACCTAAACAGACATTTCTCCAAAGAAGATATACAGACTGCCAACAAACACATGAAAGAATGCTCAACATCATTAATCATTAGAGAAATGCAAATCAAAACTACAATGAGATATCATCTCACACCAGTCAGAATGGCCATCATCAAAAAATCTAGAAACAATAAATGCTGGAGAGGGTGTGGAGAAAAGGGAACACTCTTGCACTGCTGGTGGAAACGTGAATTGGTACAGCCACTATGGAGAACAGTATGGAGGTTCCTTAAAAAACTACAAATAGAACTACCATATGACCCAGCAATCCCACTACTGGGCATATACCCTGAGAAAATCATAATTCAAAAAGAGTCATGTACCACAATGTTCACTGCAGCTCTATTTACAATAGCCCGGAGATGGAAACAACCTAAGTGCCCATCATCGGATGAATGGATAAAGAAGATGTGGCACATATATACAATGGAATATTACTCAGCCATAAAAAGAAACGTAATTGAGCTATTTGTAATGAGGTGGATAGACCTAGAGTCTGTCATACAGAGTGAAGTAAGTCAGAAAGAGAAAGACAAATACCGTATGCTAACACATATATATGGAATTTAAGAAAAAAAAATGTCATGAAGAACGTAGGGCTAAGACAGGAATAAAGACACAGACCTACTAGAGAACGGACTTGAGGATATGGGGAGGGGGAAGGGTGAGCTGTGACAAAACGAAAGAGAGGCATGGACATACATACACTACCAAACGTAAGGTAGATAGCTAGTGGGAAGCAGCCGCATAGCACAGGGAGATCAGCTCGGTGCTTTGTGACTGCCTGGAGGGGTGGGATAGGGAGGGTGGGAGGGAGGGAGACGCAAGAGGGAAGAGATATGGGAACATATGTATATGTATAACTGATCCACTTTGTTATAAAGCAGAAACTAACACACCATTGTAAAGCAATGATACCCCAATAAAGATGTTAAAAAAAATTACGTTGCAGATAAACATCATAGGAATATGTAAATCAATTCTGACTGTTTTGAATTCAAAATGACTAATGCTTTTAGAAGTTTCAGCAAGAATCCAAGAGGTGACTATATGCTAAACAGTATTCTGATGTGGCCTACATTCAAATTCAAAACATATAATTATCACAAGTGTATGATAAAGTTAACACTCCTGGGAGATTTATACTATAACTAATGACAAAGAAACATGATATTTTGGTTGCTGTCAAAAAAGGTATGCTAGTGAGAATTTTAAAAAGCCCACAAAATTATGACATTATAGTTCAGTTCAAAGCAGCTTTAACAGTAAAATCATGTTTTCCTCCAGTTTCTATTTCAACATTTGGTATAACTTACATTGAAAATATTTCTAATGAAGCTATTCTCTCTAGAGCTATTTTAACACATTGATCTCCTAATTTTCTTTTCTGACTGAATGCTGACTAATGACAGGTAACCTGCCATTACAGTAGATTGGGAAAAAATGCATTGTGGGAATCAGGTTTAGGATATTGAGGATGTATCACTGCTTTTAGGGCAGAGCTTGTCCAAGTACATACAATCCATTCAAAGCCAGCCGGCCTGGAAATATCGCGTCCTTGTTCATGGATCATGCTGTATAGTTGTACTGATTCATAATGGAGCTGCAGCCTTTTTCTTCTGACAGTTTAAGCACATAAAAGAAAACTAAAACTGCTGTGTGAAGACCTCCCTTATAAATGGCTTCACATTAAGACTTCCTATCTACAGATTCAACATTAAGAGCCGCAACAGGTCTGATATCTGGAAAAGTAAAACTTTCCCTTGGTATAACAAAAGGGGTTGCAAAGAAGAGGAAGCAAATGAACCTTATAAATAAAAGTATGGTGAGTTATTTTTAAGTAAAATTAAAATTTTATAAAATCTGCATGGTAATGTTACAGAATGCACAAATATGTCTTTATCTCCATACTAAAAATCAAAACATGATCACCTATACATTGTCACATGCTTTTCACAAAAATGCCATCAGCACTTTGACTAGAATGTACAAGATCCCTGGAGAGCATGAGTGCTTTTTTCACTGCAGCCTGTAAACCCAACTAACCCAACTAATAAGAGACAACACACACTAAAAGCTTTATCTAAAAGGGGGAAATAGCATTTAGAGAAGCAAAACGTCATTTTGAGGTTTTCCAGGTACCATAATTATAGGTTTTCTTACCACTGAATATTCATGACACCTCATAAAACTAATGATAAACATAAAAATTGATGTGAACGTTTGACTAATCTGCTCTTATTTGTTTGGAAGAGCTGTCGTAATTGCCTGGTTTGTAAATTAAACATCTGCTATGGGAATAAACAAAAACATAACTGAGCATATTTAAATAAACTGAATTCGCTCTGGTTCCATAAATTTTATTACATGGGCTCATCAACTTTATTACACCTGAGGGCAGCATTGCCGCCAGTCAGTGCATTTTTAGGTGTCCTATTTGTAAGAATAAATGCTTTCTTTTTCTAATAAAATACAGATATCATTTTAATTATTTTTAAAGGAGTGTTTCAATAGCAGAGTTGAACTGATTGAAGCCGTTCACCATATTGGTTGAACATGAACTGGAGTTCCACCACTGCATTCCTTGAGGGTTTCAGCAGACCATTCAAATCATCTCTATTTCACAGCAGCACATGTCAAACAAGATAACAATCATTTCGCTTTAGCAAAATTAATTTGTCTGATGGCTGCCGTAGCCATATTTGTTAAATTTCTAAGTCATAAAGATGAAACATTGCAGAACAACTAACCAGATCAAGGACCACAATGAAAGAAACCAAGGAGTGGGCTTGATAAAATGTGGGAGTCACACCTTTGATGTAATTACATATATATTTTTTTCTTCTGTAGCTAATTCCTTGAGGCTGCAGAGTACTAAAGTAATTCACATCAATATTTCAATTTTCTGTAGAGATTGCCAAGGTAAATTAAGTATTTCAAGCAACAGACAAGTAAATAATGGATGGAGAAAATACTTTGCTGGTGCAGATAATAAACTCAATATTAGGGTGGCTGCCTGTAAGAGAAAAATGATGTATAAGACAAAATATGAAATGACTAAGAAATCTCTGACTTCCAGTATTTATAAGGCACATTTCATGTTATTCTGAGGAGCTACAAATGACAACAAAAAGCACAGTGTAAAATGATTCCACTTAAACTTTTGTATAACAATTATGTAAAGATGTTGACATAGCAGATTCCATTTTTAAAAGAAATGCAAAATTTCCAGTTAGCAGGGAAGCCCAGAACTTCACGTCATTTACTTCACTTGAAATCACAGGTGTTGACCTAGAGGCTTGGTACCTGTATCCCTGATAAGCTGTGCCTTTCCTGGCCCCTAATTTT
Source organism: Grampus griseus (assembly GCF_964374135.1). NCBI lineage: Eukaryota > Metazoa > Chordata > Mammalia > Artiodactyla > Delphinidae > Grampus > Grampus griseus. The sequence continues at coordinate 44,466,011 of NC_139007.1, forward strand.
CCCTTGAGAAAGAAGCTATTCCATCAGAAACTCTGTAAGCTTCAGGAGGCCTGTGGAAGCCTGAGAGCTTGACTGCAATTTGCCAGAAACTTCAATTACTAAACATGTTTCACTGAGGACTTCTCATTTCTAAGCTTCTCTTATAAATTGAGAACGACTTTTTCAGTCAAGCAGTTAACAACAGGATTCTAAACAACATTCCAGTCCAGTGATTCAGAGACTGAACCACCCAATCATCTGAAACGTAAGTATAAGGTGAAAGAGAAAATCATCAAGATTTGCTCAGAAAAACAGAAGCAAAGACAAACTATGGGCTCATGCCCACAGTTTCTTATTAGATCAAAGTGGATTGGATAGTTGTGTCACTAACACAGAACCTTTAAAAATCCGTATCACACCCAGCTGGAGAGAACATGCAAGAAATACCAACCCCAACTTTCTTGCTGTTCAAGAAGCTTTGATTTAATAGTGACAAAAACCTTAAAGAGGAAATTCATCTTGTCCACTAGATATGCTTTTAACAGTATCCGAAATAGTTATCACTTAATTTTATGTTTTATGGTATTAGTAGCAATTAGGAACTAGTAGTTTCCATTATAATTAGTGGGAAAAATAAACTTTCAGTTTCTTACAGTGTTTTTAGTAGGATATCAGACTTTCAAATACAGGTTTAAGTCTCACTCCTGTAAATATATTTTGAGAGGTAGAAAAAAGTAGCATTTCCTCTCACTGCCCCCCCCAAAAAGATTATTTGATTTCAATCTTATAGCTAACAAACAGCATATTGAAAAATGTATTCTCTATTGTCTTTTGAGCACTAGCTAGAATCCATTTATTTTTTAACTATAGTCATTTGATAGTACATTTATTGGGTATTTTGGCAAACTCTTAAAACTTTAATACATGCCAAAGTTTAGATTTATTTTTTTATATGGAATTGAATATAGCTTAAAATATTATGCTCTATCTAAGGTGCTATAATACACTATTTTATTCTTTGGAGAGAATACAAATTTAAGCAATTTTATGGCTGTAGGTCATCTTCACTAGGCTGTTCTGATCATTTAGGTATATGAGAGTTTTTTGCTCAATACAAAATATATGAAATTTGTTGACTGTTCAATAATTATTTTTGAGTTTATTTTGTGCAAGGCACCATACCAGGAAGTGTGAATAAAGCAGTGAAAGTGAAAGATGAGGGCTTTGCCCTCCTGGGGCTCACCTTCATAAGAGGAAGATCTATATAAACAATAGATTCCAATCATGTCATTATAATTATGGGGAGTGCTCTGAAAGGATAGGGCTGCTTAATCTTTAATGCACATTTGAATCATTTGGGAATCTTATTAAAATGCAGATTCTGGTACAGTTTACCTGGGACAGAGGCCTGAGGTTCTGTATTTCCAGCAAACTTCCAAGTGGTGCCAATGCTGTAGGCTGGATTTAATTGACGAATGGAGAGGGATGGAGAATAGTTCATAAGAGGGAATAACAAGCCTGAAGGCCCTGGTGGGAGAGAATCATTTTGCTCTGCAGGACCTGCAAGACCAGCTTGACTTTTAACAAAGTTGAGGACAGAGAGTAAGGGTTGACGCCAATGACATTGGCAGGGGTCAAACCACTATAAGGGGATGAGGAAGGAATGTGGAAGAAGAGTGGTGAGAGCCTGAAAGTAAGGGATTAGGAAGAGGTTTGAGAAAAGGGGAGTTTTGAGGTTACAGGTGTTAAAAGATAAACTGAAGCATATTAAAAATTTTGAATTTGAGCAAAAATCAATTTGAATTGGGCAACGTCCAGTCTAGCAGATAGAAAGGAACTGAAGGAACTGTACAAAATGAAAGACTTACAAGCAAAAGGGAGCAGGCACAAGGAAATTATACTATGCAAAAATGTGAGCTGGTTACTGCAAGGCTAGTTTCCTTTAGGGGCTGGCAGGGGTCTATCAGGCAGATTATCTAACTAATACTGATTAGGCAATTGCTGATTGACCGGTTTAAGATTCTATTTTAGGGACAGCCAGAACTAATTAAATTAAGTCTCAATTTGTTGACATGGGGCATAACATAAGCAACACTGTTTTGAGCCAGTTGTCTTGTTTTTAACACAGGCAATGAAGTTTGCAGAAGAGAGAAATGCTGTAGAGAGCCAGAGTTTCAGAAAAGTTATTCGGGGTAACCTTAAGGGTCAACAGTCAGAGTGGAGCCTGAAAAGTTGAAGAATAGCTCTAGGAATCCCTGGAGGGTGACGTTAGAAGTAGGAGAGATAGGCCAGAGGCACAAGCAGGTGGAACTCCAAATGCCCTGATGAGGCGAGGTCACACTGGGCAGCAGAAGAAGGAGCCAGATTTAAAATGATAATTTCCAAGCTTTAAGTCTGGGACTGTTCTCTGTACTAACGAATGACTGAAACCATGTTTGGTGGTCACGAATGAGGGCTTTGAATCCTGTTGCAGGATTCAAGGTCTATCTCAGAATCCTTATGGCCCTGTGAACATGGCAATGTACTTTTCCTCTCTGTTCACCAGTTTCATCATCTCTAAAAAGAGATAATATAAGTATCAATTTCATAGAATTGTTGTGAAGATCAAATGCAATAACATATTTAAAGGGTTTCCTGGTATATAATATCAATAAAAAGTCAATAAATGTTGACCATTATTTATGTTCTTGCACAAACCACATAATCTTGACTTTAATTTTCTGAGGACGTTGAAATGGGTTATATCTAACAAGTTCCGTAATTTAAAGATCTATGATTTTATCATTAAAAGAACATTTAAATACGTAAATAGAATTATTCAGCTTCCTATTCCAAAGTTCTTTCCCAGATGTCTTTTTCAGACATTAAAAGAGAATCCCTTTTAAGTAGCTCTGTACTTTGTTCTTCCAACTCAACCTCTGAACTTTCTGAAATGACCACCAAAATCCACTTATCTGCGGGTTTTAGGACAGGCTAACTATATATATATTTTGAAATGTTTCAATGATTATTTAAGTAAGGCATGACAGACAGTAACCTGTACTGTATCAGTTATCACTTTTTCAGAAATGTAGTGTTTTCAGAAGTGTATGTAGATAGAAAGATAGATATCAATATCTTTACAGATAGTATATAGATATTGATATATCTATCCATCTATCTACCAGATAGATGGATATATCAATGGAAGACCTTAGTCTCATACAAACAAGAACTCATTTCACAGTCAAAATTACTTGGAAATTTTAAACAAGTTTGAACAAATAAAGTTTCTTAAGCTATATAAAAGTATGTCTGTAGATGTATATATATCCATACAGGTATATGTTGAATCATAGGAACTCGATGATTTAGCACTTGTGAAGGTCAAACATGTAATTCAAAAATGCAATTTTAGGACTTATTTTATTAATCAGAACAAATATTATTTCAAGGAAGAGAAATTGATTTAAATTTGTTCAAGAGAGGAGGGAGGAGGAGGGAAGGTCCTGTAAGATTATAAATATCTAAGAACACACAAAGAAGTTTTTAAAATTTCAAGGGTAAAACAAAACAAGCCAAACAAACAGAATCCTGGAAGTGTATGAACCAAGTTGTCAACAGCAGTGGTTCCAAAAAGATATTCCCTAATGAAATAACTTAGGATATGGTGTCTCATGGTTCAAACTACCAAAAGAATGAATCAGATAGATCATCATTTTGAAATGTATAGAAATATCGAATCACTCTGTTGTATAACAGGAACTAACATAGTGTTGTAGGTCAGTTATACTTCAAAAACAAACAAACTCATAGAAAAAGAGGTCAGATTTGTTGTTCCCAGAGGCAGGGGCAGGTGGGGGGAGGGGGAACTGGATGAAGGCAGTCAAAGGTATAAACTTCCAGTTATATGATGAAGAAGCACTAGGGATGTCATGTACCACGTGATGACCGTAATGAACCCTGCTGTGTGTTATAGGTGAAAGTTGTCAAGAGAATAAACCCTAAGCATTCCATGGTTGGGCCAAAAATTTTGTTTGGGTCTTTCTGTAAGAGCTTGTGAAAACCCAAACAAACTTTTTGGCCAATCCAATGGTTATGAGGAAAAATATTTTTCTGTTTCTTTAATTTTTTATCTATATGAGATGATGGATGTTTACAAAACTTATTGTGATAATCATTTCACAATATATGTAAATCATTATGCTGTATACCTTAAACTTATTTGGCTATAAATCAATTATATCTCAATAAAGTTGGAAGAAAAAAAGAATGAATCAAATATAATTGGTTTATTCCAGTCTATGAGTTGGTTCACCTTTGGTCAAATGTCCAGTTCTAGTCCAAATGCTATGCCCAGAAGTATCAAAGTCACATGATGCTATCAATGATGAGAAGGACATTCTCTGACAAAGGAGTCTGAGGAGGTAAGCAATTGTCAGCTTCTTTAATATACTAATATTTAGTAACTTAGTAATTGTGAGAGATATATATATATATTTATATATACTATTCTAATCTGCACTGGTAATTAGTTAGCAATCAACAATCATTTTTAACCTCTTCTATGATTCTGTTAATAATTTTGTACAAATTAATATTGTTATTAAATTCATTTTTGTTTAAATACTTGGAGAAGTAGTTTTTTCCATGACTTATACACTCCTCTCATGATGAAGATAGCCAGCAGAACTCAAAAAATGAAATGAAGAAAATTATTATCACTTAACAACTTGATAAAGTATTTTAACAATTGACCAATATGGTCATATAAGTTTAATAAAGGTAAAGAATTCTATTTTTAAAAACTGCTATATCTTTGATGTGTAGATACATATAGTATGCTAATACTATATGTATTTTTTGAATGAATTAGTTATCTAAAAGACATTGACTAAAATTTACATGCAGTATAGATTTAAGTGGCAACCATCCAAAAGATGGTTATTGAAAGCTTAATATTACGAGTACAAAGAAGGCATTAGAGATGTTAATCTCCCAAAGTAGTTGCTATGACAGATTTCTGAGACTATTACCAGAACTAGAAGTGCTTCGGAGAATTAAAGATATTGAAAAGGTTATCATGTATAGTTCTCATGAGTCATCAAGAAAGAATTCATACTAATTAGGATATTCTGTTTATGCAATTAATTTTATCTACATGACTGTTGTTAGCATTGATTATTATACTCAATGTGCTGTTAATTACTTTTGTAAAGTTCTCACCTATACAAAGCTTGCAATAGCACAATACATCCAGTTTTGTGATAGCTGACAGTAGGCCACTAGCAATAAAACTTTATATGAATATCATGTTTTAAATGGCAAACAGATACAGCAAAATAATACTAACATAAACTCTCTAGAAAAAAAGAAGCATGCACTTTTTTCAAGGTGAGGTTGACTTTCTTTTGGTCTTTTTTATAGTCTATCAGCAAACTATATCATAAATGGGTAGCCATAAAACAACAGTGTACTTAAATACCACCTCCCCACATACATCCACACCCCCCAACACACACACAGACTTCAACAGAATCCAACAGTTTCATTAAAAAAATAAAACATGAAAATGATTGTTAAACTTCCTTTATCGAGTTATCATCTTTTGTTATTTTAACATCATTGCCCATGATTTATAGGTGCTCATTCTATAAAAATACAACTTGTGTCCGATACCATGCTTTAAAATCAAAATGCAAAATCCTAGAATTAAATTTTACAATTTAGAATTTGAGGAGAACTTAGAGGCACTGTAACCCAATTTCCTCAATTAAGGCATGAATAACCTTCAAAATGTCTTTTTCAGTAACTAGTAAATTATTGTACAGGCAGTACTTTCCAATAGTGGACACTTCTATTTATTGGAAAATTCTTTTTGATTATGAAAGTAAAATCATCTTCCAGGAATTTCCACTTATTGATCCTAGTTTAGCACTTGAGCATAAATCAACCTCTTCTTTGCTCCATTTGAGAGCCTTCCTAACTCTTGAAGAGGTACTTCATTTTTCTCCTTTAGTCACATGTCCTTGCAGTCCTAATATATTCCACTGAATCTTCTACGACACGATCCATGACATGATTTATAGATTTTTTTTTCCCATCATTTCTGTCTTAAAGGACAAAATATTCATGATCAAGATTACCACAAATGCTTCGGACACTGTGTCCTCTTGAATCTTACAGGTTTTTAAGCATAATATGCTTACACAAGGTTGGTTAATCATTAGATTGTTTCTTCAGAGCAGAAACCATTTGTCTTAGTTAACTCGGGCTGCTATAACAAAATTCCATAGACTGGGTGCCTTAAAGAGAAACATTTACTTATCATAGTTCTGGAAGCTGAAAATTCCAAGATCAAGGTGCCAGCAGATTCTGTTCTTGGTGAGGGGCCTCCTCCTGGCTTGCAGATGGCTGGCATCTCTCTGTGCACTCACATGGCCTTTCCTTGGTGCACATGTGCAGAAAGAGATAGCTCTCCTGTCTCCTCACCTTCTTATAAGGGCACTACCTCCATAAGGGCACCACCTTCACGACTTAATCTAAACCTAATTGCCTCCCAAAGGCCCCACCCCCAAATACCATCATAATGGGAATTAGGGCTTTAGCATATAAATTTGAGGGGGGTGGAACACAAACATTCAGCCCATATCATCATTCCTATATTGGTCTTCATATGGCTAAAGTGGAGTCTGGCACAAATAGATACTCAGTAGTGGAATGAAGTTTCATAATTTATATTGTCAATAAGTTTTCTTAGCTGTGACTACTTAAAGATAAGGACTATATCTTAAATGGATCATTTCCTAGAATACTGTGATAACTCCTTAAACAAACTATCAAGCTGCTTGGCAAGCATCACTGAAGGAAAAAAAGAGATCTCCATAATTACAGGTAAAGGGTCAGAATTTAATCATCTTAGTTCTGTTACAGTTGAAACCTGGGGTAAGTCTGTAGTTCATGCATAAAAGTCTTTTTTTTTATGTAAACTAACTTCTTTATGAACAAAAATATAAGGACAGAGCAGCTCTCCAGACATTGCTGGTTTTTCACCATACCAACATAGACTTGCGCAGTCCCATCATTAATTAAATTGGGTAGTCTCTGTGAAATCAATGAACAGTCTATTATTTTTTTCTACAGGGAGGATGGGTTCAAGTTCTCAGTGAAGAACCATTTTTTATCATTTAGATTAAAAACAAAAATATTCAAAACTTGCTTCTTCTTTGGGAAATTGCTTAAGTCATTTTTCTGTTTCCATATTGATTCTTGGCTGTTAACACTTTTTTTCAATTCAGTACCTGTAAGGATATATTAATGGTAGTCCTCTACAAAAGGAATTCTCTAAAGGGGAACAAGGAAGGAGTAAACTGATATATGTGGTTTGCAAAGCCTCTCTAAGTGATTCTAACAAATAACTTTCAGCACCTTCGCCCAAGCTGAAGCCCTACACAGAATCATTGGATTTCAAACTGAAAAGCATTCTGTTCCCACATTAAACTCTATAACCCTAAAGAGAGCCAAAGCATTATTCTCATTGTTATTGTTTTGGCCAGGAAAGACAGGTATACATCAAATTATTAGGCCAATGAAAGTAAAATTCAGTAAGTCATATACATTGATAGAAAGAAAGCATGCTAGTAACCAACAGGCATTAAATGAGAAATAGAGTAATCAGTCAAAACAAGCCATAAAAACTTGGTGTGCTGAAAAGTCTTTGCCTCTAAAATTGAACTTTAAAATAGAGTGTGCATGCATTGAACAATGATCAATGCTTTCATGGCAAATGCCATCATCTGAATACACAATTATAATCATCCGTCTTTATCAGGCCTGAGCAAGTGTTACTGTTTTCAGTGCTTCCCAAAAGTGTGGTAGAAACAGCTTTTTGTTTAAAATTAAGAGATTTGTAATAACCCTAGAAAACTTACCATTTGCAACAGTATTGGCATTTTCTGTCAAGCCATGGAAGAATGATTTAAGATTTTTTTTCTGGGAAGTATTGCAGACTTGAAGGAAGGGTATTTTTTCTCTTAGCTAGTCTCATAAGGAATGCCTTAATCGTTAGGAAACCCATTTAGAATCTTTTACTTGCAATTTCCTGAAAACAGCCATAGTTTTATATTGAAAGCCTTCTAGGGCAGCCTTTATTTTATGAGAGGAAAATAATAAATAATGCCCTTATGCTAGATGCTGAAGAATGAGATAGAATGAAGTTCAACAGAATTTTTTCTGAGACAGGAGTGAAGAAATTACGCAGACATTATTGTCCTGTACAATTTGGAACCCTACATATGTAACCACTTGAACAAGTGTCGTAACAAAACCGAAGGTCATTTAGGTTTCAGGAAAGGTAAACAAAATATAAACTGAAATTGAATGCTTCTTTTTTATAATGAGAATTTTTTTAAGGACATACTTCATTGTCAACAATTTTCCCCAGGACAAATTGACTTAGAAAAAACAAGAATTTCTGCCTTGTCCACAAATCCTGATGGCCTCTCCATTACTGCCTTTGTTACCATTACAGCTGTCCCTATCTTGGCCCCCTTCGAGATAGGCACATCCTTCACTAGCAGGGCTACTACTGCCAGCTGCCATTCTCACCTTAAACTGTTTGATCATCCCTGGTCCCCACTCCCAGAGCCACTGTTTGGGAAGTCACTGCCACTAATTCCTCAGTCACAGCAACAGCCATTAAATGTAGTATAAATATAGTATAAAAATTATCATTTCTTTCTTTCATACATTCTACATGTCATGACCTTTAACCTTTACAAATTGTGAAATGTTTCTTTTTTATATCGTTATAGCTACTTTATAAAATGGATTTCTTCTTTCTGAAAGAGGATTTATTCATCAGCTAATACCAACACTTTCTCAAACTAGCTTTACTTTGACCAGACTGTGTGGGTCAGTAAGAGCCAGACGTCTTGCACTTTACATGACCTCACCCCTAAGACCAAGTGGCCAGTCTCCTTGTCTAAACCCTCTGCTAGGGTTACTGTGCTTAATCCCACCCCTTTCTACCCTGGCCTCAGTCATCTAGTTTCTGCGGAGATTATGAACAGCCTGGAGGCAAGCTACTTAGGTTGGTATTCTACCTCTGTCACTTATTCACTGTGTAAACAGTCCATCTCCTCATTTGGTAAAATGTGACTAAAATAGTTCTCAACCATTAGAATAACATTGAGAATTAAATGAGTTAATACACTGAAAGAAATTAGAACAATCCCGGACATATATTAAATATGTTATACTAATCAGAACAAACACCCATTCCCATGGTAGTTGGAAGGAAATTAATTCCATTGTGGAATGAGGGGTTAAAAACTCTGAAAAGGTAAGATCAAAGTCACAGTGCTGGCCCTGGCAAAGTGAGAGAGGTGTGGTAGACAGAAGGTCTAATATGAGCTAGCGATATAAAAAAAGAAGTAGCTAAGAAAGCGGTCATAAGTGAAAGTACAAGAACACAGTTTATTAAAACTTGTGAGTGTGTTGATTAATAGGGAGTTCAGAATTGCAGCAGGTCAGGAATATTTTTAAAAATTCTATGGGAGTAGAAAAATTAATTACGTTTTGAGAACTAGCTTCTTCAATAAAAATAGGAAGAAATTAAGATAGGTGGCTCAGAAAGCCAAATTTTTATAGTGGGTTTTAAAATTTTTAACTGTGAAGGGATTCTAGGTTAGTGAGTGATAGGAGAGCAATCTGCAACACGTACACTGAGATATGCAGGAGTAATGGCAGACGGAAAGTGAATTTGCCTCTTCTAAATACATTTTGGGGTCTGTGGATGTCCTTATTTGGTCAGATTATGAAGAGTCATATGATAAGTCTGGATTGATTTATGATGAAAGTATTAAAAGTAAGTACGTGTAAGTAAAACTTACATGAAGAACATGACAGCAGAATTTTGTCCAAAGCTGAGGGGAGGAAGAAAATAATTATATCTTTTTTTGTAGGCAGGAAATCATGATGGAGTTTTCAGGAAGAGTTGAGGGAAAAGTTGCCTGGAGAAGAGATTGTCAAGGAAAGAGGTAAGTGAAGCATGTTCTGGAAATTCTGGAGAAGGTGTATTGTGCAAAAAAATAAAAATAAAAAAAAGAATTTCTGGGCTAGAAATTTAGAAAGACATCAAGTTCCCACCAAGGGAGCTGTTTGCATGACTGCCCACAACAAACACCTTCCTGTCATCTGTCAGCACAGGGGCAGTTTCCCTACAGTGGTTCAGCATCACACCCAGCACACAAATCAGCTGCAGGATCAGTTATGTAAATGACCCAGGCTAGTTCTAACTGATCTCATTGTTTTAATTTTGCAGTCAGAGTAAGTGAGAGACTGCTATGTTAGGAGTATTTATATTTTGGTCTCCCACATATTAGGGGGTGGCAAGATTGGTGTAATCATGCTCAAAAACTGTTGCAAACATGCTAGCAGAAAAGAAGGCTTATTCATTCCTTAGTGTGTATATAAGAAACTTTTCATGCACCACCTCAAGTCCATTCAGCCTCATCTCTCTTGCAGCTGCTACTGGATTGACCAGCTGTGTGTAGGTCCTGACAGACTTCGCGCAGACACAAGCCCAGAGCGCCTTGCTTGATGTCCGCGCTGCACAACTCCTCACCTCCAGCCCTGGGGCTTCCCTGCCGATGTTGAGACATGAGCTGCCATGTACGCTCACTCAGTGCCCACTCATGTGCAAACCAGAAACTCAGTGAGGTTAAGACCTTGTAAGGCGAACTTTCAACCAGTAAGATATAGAATCCAGTGAATCGTTTTGTTTGTTTTGCTTTGTTTATCCTTTCCCTTCCTTCAGTGAATGGTCCTCAGAAGCAAGCATTTATAAGCCTTTCATTTTTAGAAGACATCAGAAGATTGTCCCAAGATTAGGCAGTAATGGTTCTGGATCCAATTTTAATGTTGGAGGAGGAGGGTGTTTTCCCATCACTAAGCTATTCTCGAACACCAGCTGAGTGTCCTACAATTCAACTCAATTCTGACACTTTCTATAAGAAGATAGCATCAGATTCCATTAGTTAAGGGGTCACTCCTACAAGACTGCTCCTCCCTCACTGCAGCTGCCAGTTCCAAGTCCAGGTTGTCACCTGTGCTTCTGATAGACTGACAATAGACTGGCGGTTCCAAAGAAGCCCTCCTTGGATTTGCTTAATTTGCTAGAGCAGCTCACAGTACTCACAGAAAAATTTTACTTACTGGATTTCTGGTTTATTATAAAAGGATATAACTCAGGAACAGCTAGACAGAAGGGGTGCATAGGGCAAGGTATGGGGAAAGGGCACAGAGCTTCCGTGCTCTCTCTGAGTATGCCACTCTCCTCAAATCTTCGTGTGTTCACCAACCTGGAAGGTTTCTGAACGCTCACCTTTTGGGTTTTTATAGGGGCTTCTTGATTAAATCATTGGCCATGGGTGATCAATTCAACCTCTATCCCCTTTCCCCTACCTGGAAGTCAGGTGTGTGCAACTGAAATTTCCAACCCTCTATTCATGGTTGGTTCCCTTGGCAACAAGCTCCCATCCTTAGGTGAAAAGTCACCTCAATAACACAAACCCGGTTGTGGTGAAAAGGGACTTGTTATGAAAAACAAGACACCCATTTCAACTTTATGGCTCTGAAGCAACTTAAGAACGGAAGTCAAGAGACCAAATAGTACAAAAAAGATAGTCCCATAGCTCTAGTTGCTCAGAAAATTCCAAGGATCTTGGGATCTGTGTGCCAGGAATTGTGAACAAACACCAAGTATATATGAGAAATATATTTTAGTCATCTGAAAAAATATACATATTTCTCATAAGTCCCTAGGTTCTTCTGACCATTTTCTTTTTTTTTTTTTAGATTCCATATATATGTGTTAGCATAGGGTACTTGTTTTTCTCTTTCTGACTTACTTCACTCTGTATGATAGTCTATAGGTCCATCCACCTCACTACAAATAACTCAGTTTCATTCCTTTTTATGGCTGAGTAATATTCCATTGTATATATGTGCCACATCTTCTTTATCCATTCATCTGTTGGTGGACACTTAGGTTGCTTCCATGTCCTGGCTATTGTAAATAGAGCTGCAGTGAACATTGTGGTACATGACTCTTTTTGAATTATGGTTTTCTCAGGGTATATGCCCAGTAGTGGGATTGCTGGGTCGTATGGTAGTTCTATTTTTAGATTTTTAAGGAACCTCCATACTGTTCTCCATAGTGGTTGTATCAATTTACATTCCCACCAACAGTGCAAGAGGGTTCCCTTTTCTCCACACCCTCTCCAGCATTTATTGTTTGTAGATTTTTTTTTTTTTTTTTTTTGCGGTATGCGGGCCTCTCACTGCTGTGGTCTCTCCCGTTGCGGAGCACAGTCTCCGAACGTGCAGGCTCAGCGGCCATGGCTCACGGGCCCCGCCGCTCCGCGGCATGTGGGATCTTCCCGGATCAGGGCACGAACCCGTGTCCCCTGCATCGGCAGGTGGACTCTCAACCACTGCGCCACCAGGGAAGCCCTGTTTGTAGATTTTTTTGATGATGGCCATTCTGACGGATGTGAGATGATATCTCATTGTAGTTTCGATTTGCATTTGTCTAATGATTAATAATGTTGAGCATTCTTTCATGTGTTTGTTGACAACCTGTATATCTTCCTTGGAGAAACGTCTATTTAGGTCTTCTGCCCATTTTTGGATTGGGTTGTTTGTTTTTTTGATATTGAGCTGCAAGAGTTGCTTGTATGTTTTGGAGATTAATCCTTTGTCAGTTGCTTCATTTGCAAATATTTTCTCCCATTCTGAGGGTTGTCTTTTGGTCTTGTTTATTGTTCCCTTTGCTGTGCAAAAGCTTTTAAGTTTCATTAGGTTCCATTTGTTTATTTTTGTTTTTATTTCCATTTCTCTAGGAGGTGGGTCAAAAAGGATCTTGCTGTGAATTATGTCATAGAGTGTTCTGCCTAAATTTTCCTCTAAGAGACTAGTTTGTTTCTGTATCTGTGAGTCTGCTTCTGTTTTGTTATATTCACTAGTTTGCTTTCTTTTTTAGATTCCATATGTAAGTGATAACAAACAGTATTTGTCTTTCTCTGTCTGACTTATTTTACTAAGCATAATACCCCCTAGGTCCATCCATGTTGTTGCAAATAGCAGAAATTCATTCTATGGCTGAGTAATATTCCATTGTGTATGTGTGTGTGTGTGTGTGTGTGTGTGTGTGTGTGTGTATATACACACACACACACACACACACACACGACATCTTCTTTATCCATTCATCTGTTGGTGGATACTTAGGTTGCTTCCATATTTTGACTTTGTAAATAATGATACTAGGAGCATTGGAGTGCACTTATCTTTTTGAATTAATGTTTTCACTTTCTTTGGATATATACCCAGGAGTGGAATTGCTGGATCAAATCATAGTTCTATTTTTAGTTTTCTGAGGATATTTCATATTATTTTCCATCGTGACGCCACCAATTTACATTCCTACCAACAGCATATAGGGTTCCCTTTTCTCCACTTCCTTGCCAACATTTGTTATTTGTAGACATTTTGATGATAGTCATTCTGACAGATGTGAGGTGGTATCTCTTTGTGGTTTTGATTTGCCTTTCCCTGATGATTAGCAAAGTTGAGCATCTTTTCACGTGCCTGTTAGCCATCTGTATATTTTCTTTTCAAAAATGTCTATCCAGGTCTTCTGTCCATTTTTAAAATCATGTTGTTTGTTTTTTGATATTGAGTTGCATGAGCTGTTTAGATGTTTTGGATATTAACCCGTCATCAGTCATATCATTTGGAAATATTTTCTCCTGCTCAGTAGATTGTCTTTCTGTTTTGATGATGGTTTCCTTTGCTGTGAAAAAGTTTTTAATTTGAATTAGGTTCAATTTGTTTATTTTTGCTTTTGTTTCCTTTGCCTTAGGAGACAGATCCAAAAAAATATTATTGCAATTTATGTCAAAGAGTCTTCTGCCCATGTTTTCTTCCAGGACTTTTATGGTTTCTAGTCTTATATTTAGGTCTTGAATCCATTTTGAGTTTATTTTTGTATATGGTGTGAGAAAATGTTCTAATTTCATTCTTTTCCATGTAGCTGTCCACTTTTCCTAGCACCACTTATTGAACAGAATTTTTCCCCATTGTATAGTCTTATGTCTTTTTGTGCCAGTATCATGTTGTTTTGATTACTGTAGATTTGCAGTATACTCTAAAATGAGGGAGCATGATACCTCCAGCTTTGCTCTTTTTTCTCAAGATTGCATGGGCTATTCAGGTTTCTTTGTGATAGCCAGATTATTAATGTAACTATGTTATTTTGTCTCTCATTCCCTTGCTCACTTGCATTTTCCCTTACTCCTGTTTCCTATGTTTATAGTCCCAAATAAAGTAGAATCATTTAAGTCTTTACCTCAGGCTCTCCTTTTTGGGGAATCATGTTGAGGATGTTTGTTACCAAATTGACCCTAAAAAGAAAACCTGAAAAATAGGATTTGGGAACTGTGTCACTCATTTCTTTAATAGTTCTATGGATTCAATTGCTAGTGTGATGGTGATGTCTCCTAGTAAGATACATGTCTGAAAGAATATTGGAAATATTCATGTCAGTAATGTTTTTAGGTGCCCAATGGGATACAGCATGTCACAGAATCCTCTCTAAAGAAAATTTCAAGTAGTTGCATCTTATTCCTCTATCACTAAGAAAGACCTGCAGCCCCTGGTAAACCTATTTGGATATGAGAGGCAACATATATGAAAAGATATTCTAATTCATTTATTGGTCAACTCAAAGATTCCCAGTTTCAAGTCTGGCCTACAACATGATGAAACTATGCAGAAGGTTTAGGTTACAAAATAAGATGCTCTATGGTCATTCAGAATATGTGATCTAACAGAACCAATGATGCTTAAAATATCTGTCGTAGATAACAAAACTTGTGGACTGTCTTTGTCAATTTCTGATACAAAAGTCACAGTACAGATCCCTGAGGCCCAGACCCAAGGCCTTACTTACTTCTGAAGTAATCACTCTTCATTTGAAAAAAACCCTCCCACATGATTTGGGGTTCCAGTACATTTACAAGAAATAGTAGAAATAGAAGGAGAAGTGGCCTAAAGTACAGATGCACATGAACCCATGGGCAGTGGTAAATGGCTTAGTTACAGTTAGAGTCTAGAAAGACTCTAGAATATAAGGAACAAGCTAATCTGTAAAAAGGATATGTGGAAGTGACCAGACATTTCCTTTGACCACTCTAGTGTCTGTACTGTGGACATCTGAATGGAGTGACTGTGATGGCAGGGGTTGTGGTTATGCATGTACCAAATTGTGGGTGTCCCCTCTCGCCTAGGCTACTATAGCCACTTCCACTGCACAATGCTTAACCTTCCAGGAGCAGAGACTGGTGTTGAATACTTAGTTAGCACCTATTCACTAAAGAGTACAGTACTCCTTCTATTCTAAAAGATCTCATCAGACATATATCTTGGATATCTAATTGGCTTCTCCAGCTTAAGTGCTTCCACTTCTACCAATCTGAAAAACAGAAAACACTGAGAAAAAATTTTAAAAAAAAGAGTATGGTTTTTCTCCTACAATTTGTTAATATGATTTATCATATTGATTGATTTGTATATAGTGAAGTACCCTTGCATTCCTGGGATAAAACTCACTTTATCATGGTGTATGATCTTTTTAATGTGCTGTTGGATTCTGTTTGCTAGTATTTTGTTGAGGATTTTTGCATCTATGTTGATCAGTGATATTGGCCTGTAGTTTTCTTTCTTTGTGACATCTTTGGTTTGGGTATCAGGGTGATGGTGGCCTCGTAGAATGCGTTGGGGAGTGTTCCTGCCTCTGCTGTATTTTGGAAAAGTCTGAGAAGGATAGGTATTAGCTCTTCTCTAAATGTTTGATAGAATTTGCCCGTGAAGCCATCTGGTCCTAGGCTTTTGTTTGCTGGAAGATTTTTAATCACAGTCTCAATTTCAGTGCTTGTGATTGGTCTGTTTATATTTTCTATTTCTTCCTGGTTCAGTCTCAAAAGGTTGTGCTTTTCTAAGAATTTGTCCATTTCTCCTAGGTTGTCCATTTCATTGGCATATAGTTGCTTGTAGTAATCTCTCATGATCCTTTGTATTTCTGCAGTGTCAGTTGCTACTTCTCCTTTTTCACTTCTAATTCTATTGATTTGAGCCTTCTCCCTTTTTTTCTTGAGGAGTCTGGCTAATGGTTGATCAATTTTATCTTTTCAAAGAACCAGCTTTTAGTTCTTTGCTATTGTTGATATTTGCTACTGTTGCCTTAATTTCTTCTTCATTTATTTCTTCTGATCTGATTTTTATGATTTCTTTCCTTCTGCTAACTTTGGGTTTTTTTTGTTCTTTCTCTAACTGATTTAGGTGTAAGGTTAGGTTGTTTATTTGAGATGTTTCTTGTTTCTTGAGGTAGGATTGTATTGCTATAAACTTCACTCTTAGAACTGCTTTTGCTGCATCCCATAGGTTTTGGGTCGTCGTGTTTTCAATATCATTTGTTTCTAGGTATTTCTGATTTCTTCTTTGATCTCTTCTCTGATCTCTTGGATATTTAGTAGTGTATTGTATAGCCTCCATGTGTTTGTATTTTTTAGAGATTTTTTCCTGTAATTGATATCAAGTCTCAAAAACCATATGATCATCTCAATAGAGGCAGAAAAATCTTTCAACAAAATTCAACACCCATTTATGATAAAAACCCTCCAGAAAGTAGGCATAGAGGGAACTTACCTCAACATAATAAAGGTGATATATGAGAAACCCACAGCCAACTTTGTTCTCAATGGTGAAAAACTGAAATCATTTACTCTAAGAACAGGAACAAGACAAGGTTGCCCAGTCTCACCAGTATTATTCAACATACTTTTGGAAGCTTTAGCCACAGAAATCAGAGAAGAAAAGGAATCCAAATTGGAAAAGAAGAAGTAAAGTTGTCACTGTTTGCAGATGACATGATACTATACATAGAGAATCCTAAAGATGCTACCAGAAAACTACTAGAGCTAATCAATGAATCTGGTAAAGTAGCAGGATACAAAATTAATGCACAGAAATCTCTTGCATTCCTATACACTAATGATGAAAAATCTGAAAGGGAAATTAAGGAAACACTCACATTTACCATTTCAACAAAAATAATAAAATACCTAGGAATAAACCTACCTAAGGAGACAAAAGACCTGTATGCAGAAAACTATAAGACACTGACGGAAGAAATTAAAGATGATACAAACAGATGGAGAGATATACCATGTACTTGGATTGGAAGAATCAACATTGTGAAAATGACTCTACTACCCAAAGCAATCTACAGATTCAATGCAATCCCTATCAAACTACCAATGGCATTTTTTCACAGAACTAGAACAGAAAATTTCACAATTTTTATGGAAACACAAAAGACCCCAAATAGCCAAAGCAATCTTGAGAAAGAAAAATGGAGCTGGAGGAATCGGGCTCCCGTACTTCAGACTATACTACAAAGCTACGGTAATCAAGACAGCATGG
The DNA here is from genome assembly GCF_964374135.1 of Grampus griseus. Classification (NCBI taxonomy): domain Eukaryota; kingdom Metazoa; phylum Chordata; class Mammalia; order Artiodactyla; family Delphinidae; genus Grampus; species Grampus griseus. The sequence continues at coordinate 44,483,516 of NC_139007.1, forward strand.
TACTGGCACAAAAACAGAAATATAGATCAATGGAACAGGATAGAAAGCCCAGAGATAAGCCCATGCACATATGGTTACCTTATTTTTGATAAAGGAGGCAAGAATATGCAATGAAGAAAAGACAGCCTCTTCAATAAGTGGTGCTGGGAAAACTGGATAGCTACATGTAAAAGAATGAAATTAGAACACTCCCTAGCACCATACACAAAAATAAACTCAAAATGGACTAAAGACCTAAATGTAAGGCCAGGCACTATAAAACTCTTAGAGGAAAACATAGGCAGAAAATTCTATGACATAAATCACAGCAAGATCCTTTTTGACCCACCTCCTAGAGAAATGGAAATAAAAACAAAAATAAACAAATGGGACCTAATGAAACTTAAAAGCTTTTGCACAGCAAAGAAAACCATAAACAAGATGAAAAGACAATCCTCAGAATGGGAGATAATATTTGCAAATGAAGCAATGACAAAGGATTAACCTCCAAAACTTACAAGCAGCTCATGCAGCTCAATATTAAAGAGCAAACAACCCAATTCAAAAATGGGCAGAAGACCTAAACAGACATTTCTCCTACGAAGATATACAGATTGCCAACAAACACATGATAGGATGCGCAACATCACTAATCATTTGAGAAATGCAAATCAAAACTACAATTAGGTATCACCTCACACTGTCTGAGTGGCTATCAACAAAAAAATCTACAAACAATAAATGTTGGAGAGGGTGTGGAGAAAAGGGACCCCTCTTGCACTGATGGTGGGAATGTAAATTGATACAGCCACTATGGAGAACAGTATGGAGGTTCCTTAAAAAACTAAGAATAGAACTACCATACGACCCAGCAATCCCACTACTGGGCATATACCCTGAGGAAACCATAATTCAAAAGGAGACATGTACCACAATGTTCATTGAAGCTCTGTTTACAATAGCCAGGACATGGACGCAACCTAAGTGTCCATTGACAGATGAATGGATAAAGAAGATGTGGCACATATGTACAATGGAATATTACTCAGCCATAAAAAGAAAGGAAATTAAGTTATTTGTAATGAGGTCAATGGACCTAGAGTCTGTCATACAGAGTGACATAAGTCAGAAAGAGAAAAGCAAATATCATATGCTAACACACATATATGGAATCTAGAAAAAAAATGGTTCTGGAGAACCTAGGGGCAGGACAGGAATAAAGACGCAGACCTAGAGAATAGACTTGAGGGTATGGGGAGAGGGGAAGGGTAAGCTGGGATGAAGGGAGAGAGTGGCATGGACATATATACACTATTAAATGTAAAACAGATAGCTAGTTGGAAGCAGCCGCATAGCACAGAGAGAGTAGCTTTGGTGCTTTGTGACCACATAGAGGGGTGGGATAGGGAGGATGGGAGGGAGACATAAGAGGAAGGGGATATGGGGATATATGTATATGTATAGCTGATTCACTTTGTTATAAAGCAGAAACTAACACACCATTGTAAAGCAATTATACTCCAATAAAGATGTTAAAAAAAAAAAAAGAGTAGTTCCTCAGTAACTTGGGAAACAAAATGGACATATCTCTAAATTCATGTAATTTTATTCCAAGAGAGAGAGAATGAAACAGGAAAAGCATTTGAAAAAAAATTATTTTAAAAACCTTCTGATAATTATTGAAAGATATAAATTTACAGTTTCAAAAAGTTCATTCAACCCCCAGCAGTGTAAATGCCAAGAAAATCCCAGCTAGGGACATTATTGTCAAACTGCTGAAAGCTGTTTGGAAAAAGAGAAAATTTTTCACAAGTGAGAGTGAAATCATGTGTCATATATAGGAAAACAACAACTTGAATGTTGACTGACTTCTCATCAAAATCCATGGAGGCCAGAAGAAAGTAGAACAATAAAGTGCTGAAGGAGAATTCAAGCTGTAATTCTATACAAAGTGAAAATATCCTTCAACAATGGAGGTGAAATATAGACATTTTCTGATAAAATAACACCACGAAAATCCATCATTAGCAGATTTGCACTATAATAAATGTTACAGAAAGTTTTTCAGATTGAAAGGAAAGGAATTTACAGGAAACCTAAGAGGTTCAAGAAATACATAAACATAAAAGACTATTTTTTGTTACATTTTATGAAATATATTTAACTAAAGCACAAATTATAATATCTTATTGTGAATTTATAACATATATAGGTGTAATACTATAACAACTATAGGATAAAAAAATGGAGCTAGATATCGTAATTGGACCTATGTTATTGCAAGATTTCTATGTTTAAGAAGATGTGGTCCAGTAGAAAAATTAAGAATGTATGGTAGGATCCTTTGAGCTATCACTAAAAACCAATATAAAAAGATATAATTAAGAAAATAATAAACATTTAATTTAGGATGTTTGCATGATGACTCTGTCAGTGCTATCTGGATGATACAGAAGCAATGGAAATAAAAAAATCTGCCAATTAACTCGCTAATTTTAATTCAAAGGGTACCATTCATGAGAACTTTCAAGCATTTAATCTTTTCCAGTGAGGAAAGAATGTGAACAAAAGTTAGAATGAGATCTTCTATAAGAATTTGTGCTGGCTGGCTATTTTGTGGTATCACTTATTGCCTTAATACTTGAAAATATTCAATGTCTAGGATACAATCCAAAGTTATCTGTCTTACAAAGAAATAGGAAAACATGATTCATTCCCAAGAGAAAAAAAATAAACAATAAAAATTAACCTCAAGATGATGCGATATTATCCATTGTTACATATTTACACATTGTTACCTGATTACAAAACTATAAAATGTTTTATGTAATAAATGATTTTGAAACATGTATAAAATGACTAATGTTCAATAGGAAGTCATTATACTATAGTGGTTTAAAAAGCAGTCACTAAAATCAGATGTACATCACTAATCAATTTTTTAAAATGTTTGTCACCAGGAGTAGAGCAATGGTTGTCTGACTGTGTAGAATTGGGGTAACTACAAAGTGATATGACAGATCTTTGGGGAGTATTGAAAATGTATATTTTCACTGGGGTGGTGGTTAGATGAACATATACATTTGCCAATACTCATTTATGTGGGCACTGAAAACAGTGCATTTTTATATGTAAATTATACCACAAATTTTTTGATTTATTAAAAGAATGTAGAGCAAGTTTATTAACTTATTGTATTCCTAGGAAATAAAATAATCACAATCAGTAGTTATTAGTCAAACTATCATTTGATTTAAATTTATACTTGAAGAAAAATACTTTACAACAAAAATTATTTCTTCAAATTAGCTACTTAATTTGGAAACACAGGGATTTTATGTAACAACTTTGACCAGAATACATTTTTTTTCCTTAAGAGAAGGACAGCGTTTCAAGTGAAACCCAGAGAAGAGAGTAAGAGGGAAAGGGATAAAATTAAGTAGCATATTCCTTGTTAATGAACCACCAGAAATTGGGTATAAAATGTAGACTTCAGAAAGATAATACAGGTAGTTGAGAAAATGAAACAGAGTAATGATCCAGAAACATCAAAAAGAGCTGCAGGTTCAGCTTTGCATCTTTACTATCAGCAAATATAGTTCCAAGTACATTGTAATGGTTTCATCATTACTCTTCTGTGTTTCGTTCAGGTTTAATGTAATAGCATGCTTTTAAATTCTGAGCTAATTGGATGCTCCAGTGTATTAACTTTTTCCCTCTTTTTTTTTTTTTTTGTCAGTTAATATCTATATTATTAAAATCCTTTGGGATCTCTACTTTCATAAATATTTTATTTGGACTTTTAAATTTATATGATAGAATTGTACCCTATAACTTTATTGCATTCATTCATCTATTTATATGGTAAGTCTTTATGAACTATAATATACCATGTGTATGACACTACCAGATACTGGAAAGCATGGAAAAGAAATATTGACATGCTGCCTATCCCAAGGATTTTACATATGAAAAAGCAGAGATGGAAAAACAAACAAATAAGTATCAGAGCAAGGTCAAATAGAATTAATTACCAAATAAATTATCTAGACATCTAATCAAGATTATAATAGCTAAAAAGGTCAATGAAGGTTACAAACTCTAGTTTAGAACCACCAAAACTAAATGAAGCTTGAGCTTGACCTTGGGAGATAGTATGACACATACAGGAAGACTAGACTATTCTGTAGTTTGTTTCACTTTCCCAAGTACAAATAAAGAAAAAATATTTTGTAACATATTTTTATCATAACTACTCATTAAGGACTTAAGCACAGCTTGCATTTTATAACAAAGATTAATTTTATTTTTAAATGGAAAAAGGACATTTTCAAAAGAGTATATTGCCCTCATAGCCAAAAAACCCCAAACTATTATATTTCTCTTCTGAAGCCACTTTCATGAAACATCAGATGCAATATGCTACTGGGGAGAGAAACAGATTTGTATGCATGAGTTCATACTTCATTGGCTCCTTTCCCATGCAAAATACAACCCAAATGTATTCTATGGCTATGAATATTATAAGCTAAATGCAAAATTATTTCTTGGCTATAATTTTAATTACTGTATATGATCTATGTAAAGGGAGGATAAAAATGAATCCAAAGGGAATCTAAATATTGTTAAAATATAATATACTAAGTAATATGGGGACATTAGATTTGAATGGACTGATCCACTTGGAAAGAAGTAGCACTATAGATACATTTAGAACACTGTTGTTTTGTAGAGACTTACAGCCACATAGCTAAATTTTTCTTGGCATATTGGGTGTCTACTAGCAAAATAATCAATCATTGGCATTTTAATAATTACATATATTTTCATTCAGAATTATAGGACTCATGGTAATAAGCACTGCTCTATCCTGTTGTCTTTAGATAACATTCCAGAAGATTTCCAGATATAGGCATTTTTCCTATAATACCATAAAAAGTATTTATTTATAGAAAATATTCTGCAAAATCTTGTACTAAAAATAACAGGGCTAGTGAGAAAACAAGAATTATAAACAAATCTTAATAAAACTTAGTAAAAGATAAAGCTTCATAATCAAATCATATAGATATACATATACATATGTATACATATACAAACATATAAAATATTTATAGATAAATATAAATATATACACACATATAAAAATACATATACATATATATATGCACTCTTTTTATTAGGAAATATATCTTAATCAAAAGAGTTGCACAGTTACATATTCACAGACATTTGCACCCATTATTACTATCAGTCAATCCTTTTCAACCTTAAGCCTTGAGTTTGTGCCTAGATCTTTGAGATATTATCCCCTGGAAGCATTTGCTCCTTGGTACAATTCAATTCTGTCGAAATGAAGGATACCTGTTTGTTCTCTGTATGATTAATTGTGTCAAGGGAGATAGCCTAAGTGGCAGGATGACTACACACAGTTTCCTCTTCTCTCCCAATCCTATTTAAGACATGGCAAGTCCAAAAATAACTAATATGAACCTACTGTATAGCATAGGAAACTCTACTCAATACTCCATAATGACCTATATGGGAAAAGAATCTAAAAAAGAGTGAATATATGTATATGTATAACTGACTCACTTTGCTGTACACCTGAAACTAACACAACATTGTAAATCAACTATACTCCAATAAAAATTAATTTAAAAACAATTAAGGATCTAATCCAGTGTGTAGATTTCTTCATCATTCTTTTTTACAAAGTTTGCTCACCCTTGTTTTAAATGATGCTTGAACTTCTTGTGTCCCTTTTCTCAGCATATTGTTGAAGCTGAAATTAATCATCAACAAATAGCATTTCGGAAATTTAAATCCCCACTTTAAACAGTTCCTTTGAGACTATAATATCAAGTCCAGTCCCTTCGTCCAAGTGTATAAATTTTCTCTACCACCTCTCTATCTCTGGCACCCACCTTAGTTGGGCTATATAACTTATGGATGACTGTAATTATTTATCTCCACCAAAAAAGAGACCACAGAAAAATTACCTAGAAAACTGATAGAGTAATTTTTGTTAGATATTAACCCAATAAAAATAAAAGTTAGAAATTGATGAATATTTATTATATTATTAGGCTGTTTTTTCAGCTCCATGGAGTAGTATATAGATATTTCTGTAAGTGATGATATGCACTTTTATCCTAGAGATTGGAGAGGAAGGCAAATTTGTCTACAAAATTAATCCAATTTGTCTTTACAAATTAAAATGACAAAATTGAAATCCTAAATATATCATCATCTAAAGCTGAGTTGTGGACATGGAGAAGGCTACATTGCTTAATATTAGAAAATGGCAGGTGCAGTGGGTAGTCTTATGTGTGCACTTGGCTAAATATAGTTCCCAGTTAGTTAATCAAACACTAATCTAAGTGCTGTTGTGAAGGTAAAACATCTACAATCAGTTAATCTGTTGACTTCTGATCTGTTGCTCTCTATGTCTCTGTCTCTTTTTGTCTCCTTCTGGCGCTCGCTCTCTCTATAGATAGGTAGATATATAGATAGATAGAAAGATAGATAGATATCATACTGGTTCTGTTTCTCTGGAGAATTCTGATTGATAAGTCAGGACTTGGGGGGGCGTCCTAGCAGAAGAATATGATAGGAAAAACTTGCCAGGGGCTTCTAATTTTTTCACAGATGGCAGGGTAATTGAAATTAAGCACCAATGACACCCAGGTTCTTGGAGCTGAGGTCATGGTGGTTTTTCGTAGTTAATGCAAGAAGCAGTCATATTCACTTTTCTTTCCCCCATCCTAGACATGGGCTATCACACAGGCTTGTAGCTCCCCTGCCCCCCCCCCCACACCCCACATATTTTCTTAATTAAAAAAAAACAGATTCAATAAAAATAACTCTTCTTGGAAAAATTTTGCTGTGTTCTCATAATTCAAAAGGATATTAAAGATTAGGGTTAGGCTTTAGTGGAACTTAAATAATCCATTTCCTCGACCCTCAACTCAATAGGCATTTTGTTGTTATTTTACTTTTTTGTCAGAGATCAGGGAATCCTTTATTGGTCAGTTCACACATGTAATGCCATCTACATCGAGAATCATGTTCTTCTTGTTTTGTAACATCACTTTCGTTACCAACTCTTATTCTACACATTAACAGTACATGAGGTGACTTGTCTGCCCAGCATAGGACCTTGCAAATATAATTTTTTTTTTTTTTTTTTTTTTCGGTACGCGGGCCTCTCACTGCTGTGGTCTCTCCCGTTGCGGAGCACAGGCTCCGGACGCGCAGGCTCAGTGGCCATGGCTCACGGGCCCAGCCGCTCCACGGCATGTGGGATCTTCCCGGACCGGGGCACGAACCCGTGTCCCCTACATCGGCAGGCGGACCACTGTGCCACCAGGGAACCCCCAAATATAATTTTGATAGGATACTTTTAGATGTGAGTTTAAAATGACTGGTTTACTCTTTACTATAGTTCCTAGTTCATGCTTATAGCTAAGACGCCATTTCATGTTTATTATTTAAAAACCCCATAGAATTCTCAAAGATATGTGGGATTGTCCATTCTGAAGATAAAAACTTTTATCCCATGATAGCATCAAAGAGGAGATGGTATGAAAGCTGGATTTTAAACCCCTTAAGCTGATAATGACACATTAATATGGAAGAAGTTTGTGTAGATAGAAGAACAAGGTCTGTTCTAAGAAAAGAGGCCAATCCTCTGCTAGAGATAAAAATAACAGGTTATAACGGGGCAAAGCACAGGGATATTTCTTTAAGTATATTTGACACAGTTATAGTGAGAAGTTGTAGAATTGCTTTTCCTAGACAACTTAGTTGCTTAATTTCTTTCTAAAATGTGCAGATCAGGAGTTTGTGCCTATAAGCTCGATGTCAGCGTGAAAAAATATATATACCTTGCTGTAATATGGAAAAGTAAGCAGGATGGGTGTTGGGGAGAGCTATCAATAGGAGGCTGGTAGACTTGACTTACGGAAAGTGCTTTTCTCTTTAATAAAGTTTTTAATTTTGAAAAGTAGTAATTTAAATTAATTGCATATTGCCTATTGGTCCCAACTACTTAAGCATTAGTCATCTGTTGATTACATAATAATATTAGCTATTGACTTGTAAATGATTCTGATGAGCTTCAAGAGAATATAAAATAATTTTATTCCATCTCTTTTAAACGTTTACCTGAATGCATTTTTCTGAAAATTAATTTCCAGAGCCTATTAATCAAAGTTTTCTAAAATAAAGGTAAACTTCAAATTATTTAATGCAGACTAAATTAATACAGTTCAAAATAATATTTGTTTTAAAATATTCATGTCTTTTCTGTCCCAGTCATGTACATTGACTTCTCAGTTATGATACGCAGTGTAATTATAGTACATGGATTTATTTGTTTATATCCTTTCTTTTTTCAGAGTTAAAATTGTCTACATAAATATCTATAACACAACACGTTAAAATAAAATTTAAATCAGATGAATGAAGTTAATCAAAAGAAAAATTAAAAGAGGCAGATTATGATAAAGTCAAAAGTGAGATTAATATAAAATTTAGTCAATAAACTTGCCAAATGTGGGAGAAAAATATACTTCTTTGCAATGTCAGACACAGGTCAAATTACAAATCATATCACCTGTAATAAAAGATAAGTTAGGTGCACAGAAGTAGCCTAATTATTCCACATGCTGAAGCTAGTGAAAATGTCCTGTGAGTTTTCAAAAAGAGAATTATGGTACAAAACAAGTTCCTCACCACCATACTTGCTGTGAACACAGCAATGAAATTTTTAAAGGGACTTTTGGATAATATCCTTCTGGGAAGGCTGAAAGCATAATGAGAGCAATCCTTTTAGCAATCGGAATGATTTAGCCCAACTTCTGGATCAGGGTAAGATGAAGAAAGTACATGTCTTTCCCATGAATTAAAGCTAAAAACCCTGACCCAAAATGTTCACTTGATATCAACAGATGATCTCCAAGAGAAACACTCTCTTTCAGGTCAGAGAGGTTGGAAGGGCCACCTCTGTATATGAGTGGGAGGAAATCTTTTTGTTTTCTTTCTCTTTGTACTCTCAGCACTGCCTCAAAGCAAGTCCCTCTTAAGAAGCAGCACTCCTGTGTCAGGAGGGCAACAGCAATGACGATGGTCATGGCAGTAGAAATGGCAGTCACCCAAGCACCTAAAATACTGATAAAAATATCCTTCTTTCTGACAAGTGAAACTGAAGAAAGAGGCTCCTGTGGCCAAAATACATAGAGGGAATCTCCATTACTTGTTCTCTATTTTTTCTCTCATCACTTTTCGTCAAAACACACCTAATCACAGAAAGCTTGAAATAGCACAGAGGACAAAAACTTCAGCTTTCTAGCCAAAGCACCAAAATCAGTCCCCTGGAAGCTAAAATATGTGAGAGAATTACAGAGAGGAGAGAGCTGGATAAAGGGATCCTTTAAAACCCTGTTTATTTAAAGTCCTGGACTCATTTCTGATCTGTGGAGGTGAGGAAATGATACAAAACAACAGAGCAAAGCCTTTGAGAATGGAAATACAATGTAGATGGCCACCTAGGTACCATTTTGACTCCTGAGAATTGGACACACAGAATGGATGAGAATAACACTTCAAGACTTTGAAATCAAAGCTGAGATTGGAATCACAGGCCACACAGAAGGTGAATCTGGACACAAGTGGTCTATAACTAACTGCTAAAAGACAGAAAGTACCCATTCACCAGATGATTTTAACAATACCGAGTCATAACATAACATTCAAAATTTCTAGGATGTAAAACAAAATTATTCAACATAAAAAAGAGCAAACAATGTCAAAAGTCCTGAAGAAAAAAATATAATCAATAGACAGCAAGCATAAATAATTCAAATGTTGAAACTGTTAGACAAACACTTCAAAGTAGTTATTGTATCCATGTTTTTATGAAGAGTGAAAGCCCTTGAAATTAATGGGAAGATAGAACTTATCAGCAAAGAAACAGAAACTATAAAAATGTAACAATGGACACTTTAGGAAGAAAAATAAATTAAAAGAAATAAAAACTTCAGAGAAATTCAACAGCAGGATAAAAATGACGTGTCACTGAACTTGCAAATGATCAACAGAAATTATTCTATATACATAACTGCAAAATAGCTATTATAATGAAAAAAAGCCTAAGAGACATGTGTGACAGTATCAAAAGTGTTAGCATCCAAATCTTGGTAGTCCCAGAAGTACAGGGAAAATAATGCAGTGCAGAAAAAATATTTGAAAAAATAAACAGAGGGGACAAACTAAAAACTATTAGTTAGAAGGTCTAAATCCAATATGGTACATACAAACCAACTAAAAGAGAAAGAGTGTCAGATTAGATAAGTCAAGATATTTTTTATATATAAGAAACCTTACATGTAATGAAATAACAAAGTTATAAGAAAAAGGATGGAAAAGATGTACTATGCAAACACTAATCAAAAGTTGGAGTGGCTATATCATTATCAAAAAAGGAAACTTCAGAAGAGGGAAAAAAGTCAGGAATAAAAAGTCATTAAATAATGATAAAAGGGTTAATTCACTAAGAAGACAAAGCAATTTTAATGAAACTTAGAGCTGCAAAATATGTGAAGCAAAGACTGACAGAACTGAAAGGAGAAAGAGAAAAATCTATTTTTGATATATACAACACGAATGAATCTCAAAAGTGTTATGCTAAGTGAAAGAAGTTCATTTGGAAAAGTTACATGTTGTATGACTGCATTTATGTGACAGTCTGGAAGAAAATCCCAAACTAATATATATGTGGTTAACACAGTATAAAAGTGAAGCTGTTTGTGGGAATATTTAGGGTAACAGCCAAACTTGTTCTGCATCCTGATTATGGTAAATGTTGTATAATGATGCACTTGTTAAAACCCACAAAATAATACACTGAAAAAGAGTGTATTTTACTGAGTAATGTATAAATAAGTAAATGAACTGGTGATGCAATTCAAGAATACACCCCTCTGGCTTAATTATGGAAAAACATAAAACATCCGAAATAATGGATCTCAAATTTCTCAATTGGGAGAAATATTTTGTGGGATAGATTGCATTTTCTTTTCCTGATTCTTCATACCTTTCTATGTGACTCCATAGCCTATTGCACTGGAATCAGATTCTCTTTCTCCACAGTATTGAGATTGGGCTTAGCCATGTAGTCTTCTTTGGCCAATTACATATGGGCAGAACTAAGACTGTGCCAGGTGTGAGCCTATTCCTTAAGAAATATCAAGGGTTTGCTTCCATATACATGGCTTTTCTGTCATTGCTAATAAAAGAATATGCCCAAACTTGTTCATTTGCCTGAGGAGGATGAGAGATACCCACAGCAGACCTGATTTAACCCACAGTTTGAGGCCCAGAAAAACCCAGCATAGAGCAACCAACCAGTGGGTGACTTGCTGATATATGAGTCCAAATACATTATTATGTTTTAAGCCATTGAATCATGGAGCTGTTTATTAGGCTGTGTAATGCCCACATATGATTAAATAGACTTTATGATATTAAAAAATGTTCTATATCCTTACATGATATAATTATGCTGTTATTATCAGTTGATATAGAAAAAGCATTAGAGAGAAAACTGCTATAAATCAAATGAAAATTTTTAGAAAGTTACATGTTGTTTTTCACAGCACTGTCTTTATATACTTAAAACTTTAGAACATATACTAACTTATTATTCACTCTAATTAATATTCCTGGTATGATTTTGGAAATTCTTTGCAATTACTTCATATTTTCTCCCTACCTCAACCCAGGCCACTCCTACCCACCAGCATACCCATGAAAAAATGTAGACCCATTAATGGACATCTTTGATCTAGAAAATTGTTGAAATACTTAGATTTAAGGCAAGTCTCTACAGATATAATTTCTTCCCACTGAAGCTTTAAAAATAGTTAATAGTCCTGAATTCAACACGACATTCTCATTGAAAAGGCTGTGAAATACACCAATTATGGGTTGTAAAATAGGTGTGGTGCCAGTTTTTAAAAATTAGAAGCCAATCTAGGAGTAAGCATAACATCTACCTTAAAAACAGAGGAGCTTGACAAAAATGTGGTGACAATTCCTCATTCTTGAATTCACTGAGTCATCCATTTTTAAAAATTCATCACAAATATTCATTAAGTACCTGTTGCTGCTTAGCAATACATATCCTGCTGCTTAGAGGATACATTCTTGAGTAAAATAGATGGTCCTTGGTCCATGGTGTTTACAGTCCAGTGTAAGAGATTGTCATAACTTGTATAGTCACCTAAACATTATATATCAGTAAGCTCTGGCAAATACTCTAACAATAAAAATCATTTGAGAGAATAAAATTGGGACGCTGTCTAGACTGGAAGATAAGGGAAGTCTTTCCTGAAGAAATGACATTTGAGTTTACCTCTAAGTGTCAATAGCAAATAGCGCAAGTCACCAGAAGAAAAGAATTCGTGCCAAAAGACTAAAACTTCATATGCAAAGACCATGCAAACAACTCAAGCGTGTTGTGTCTGAGGGTCAGAAATAAAGCCAAAGGTGTGAGCTCAGAAAGAAAAGTGAACAGTGGCATTAAATGAGTCTGCAGAGGTAGGAAAAGTCTGGACTACACCAGCTCCGTAGGCCATGAAAAAGTTTTACATATTGACATAAAAGCAATTGAAGATGTAATCAAATTAGCGACACGGTCACATTTTTATTTTTGAAAGAAATGGATTCAAATGTGGGAAAACTAAGTTGGGATGAATAGTTAGGAGACCAGGGAGTATCTGACATGAAGAAAATATGACAAATTTGAGATATGTTTAGGAAGTAAAATCAAAGGAGTCCAATGACAGATTAGATATGGTGAAGGAGTAGGAGTTGTGAAGAATGGCTCTTGGGATTCTGGTTGGAGCATATGGTGAATGGAATCCATTCACTCTACTCACGTAAGTAGAGAACCAGATTTGATGGGTTAGATCTTATGGACATAAAGAGTTCAGAGTACTTTTGAAACTTCAAATTTTGTAGGTCCATGCATTTATGATGGATCGGAAGCTTAGGTAAGAGATCAGGGTTTTAAGAAAAGATTCACTTGGGAAGTATTGAAGGTATAGATTTTTTTAAGAAGAGGGTATAAGTAACTATATAGAATTCCTTCAAGAATTCAAGTAGACAAAGACCAAAAATATCAAGGAGGTCATTGATAACATTTTGGATAACTGCAACTGTAGTGTTTTTTATCTCTCTGCGAAGTAAGGGGAAACAGTGAGTAGGAAGAAGGAGATTCAAATTTATGAGATTCAGATTTATAGAAATGTGTCCAGGCAGCATGACTATAATTGGTGACTATAATTAATTCTACTCTATTGTTTTTTCAGTAGTGATTAACTTCCTGAAGATTGTTAAGCTCATGTAGCTCTTGAAAGAAGAAATTTGAGGGAGGGACAAAATATCTTTTGTAGTGATATGAACATATCAAGGATCCAATATTCTTTTTCCAAAGAGCAGAGGTTAGAAACGGTCATATCATTGGAGGGACCTGGTAAACAGATGAGTTATTTGCTGGCAGTGTTTATCTTTTTAAAATCATTTTTAATTCCAGGGGGAGGGGCAATGCATTGACTGTTCACACATGGCCATGATTCCCTGGCCTGATTCACGATTTTATGGGAGATCGGGGGAGAATGCATAATCTTAGAAAGCAAGACTAGCTACTTCATCACATAAAAGGATGCCAGTGAAAAAGTTGGCAATGTTTTTTAGCACTAAAATGGTAACATCTGGGCATATATGAGAAGTAGCAACAGGAAAGCAACATTCAGATCTTCACATCCTGAAATAAGATATCAGGCTGAACTGAGAAACCAGTCATGGCCAGGATTTTTCATTGCCAATATAGAGTATCAAGAAGCAGTAGTTTTAAAATACCAACTGGGCTTTCCAATTGCCACTTTTCTATGCATCGTAAGACTTTATAGTTTCTAAATGCAACTCAGAAAACTGCTTTCACCTTCTCAGTATAAAAATATGGCAGGAATTCGTCACAAATTTCATGCATCGTGGTAAAATAAATATTAGTAATATCACTTTGTTTAGATGTCTTATATTGTTTTCAATAGATTCTAAACTATTATCAGATATTACTCAATTTGTGTGATTTTGAAACAATTTGTTCTGTATTTTAAACCACCTTTAGCTTATATAATCTTATAAAAAGGTAGAAGAATATGTGATGGTTACACCTCTGACTATAGTCCCTGCAACTGGAAGTCATTTTAAACTGCTAACTTGTTATTTAAAGGGAAATTACATATTTTTGGTATGCTGTACTTTAATCAGACGTTCAGGGAAGAGAATGGGGGTAGTTTAGAGCAAGCCCCATGAACAAGCTTCCATTTCCATACAAAGCATATTTACTTATAATTATTTTGGAAGTAAACACCTGGTTTTCTTTTTCAAAATTGGTATCAGTCAGATTTATTTCTCAAAATTTGTATTAGTATTAGTTAGCTTTGTTGTATTATAAGCCCTTCGTCCCCATCTCAGTGGCTTAAAACGTCCACCCTGTAGAAGCAGCCTCTTTGTGGGACATGCATGTCTCCACAGTAGAGAACAGCATAGGCTAAGCCAAACCATGCAATAGGGTTTGAAGCTTCTGCTCAGACATGGCGTACATCATGGTGGCTCACTTCCCATTGGCCAAAGTAAGGCACAGTCAAGTCAGAGTGCATTGAGGCAGGAATGAGTATTCTTTTCACAGGTAAAAAGTAAATCACATGGCAACGGGCAAGGATGTATAATCCTACTGAGAAGGGGGAGTGAACACTGTAAAAATTAGTACAATCAAGGTCAGAATTGATGTTAAATGTTGTCATAATATATTGTACTTTAATTATATGGCCCCTTCCAATGAAAATACATTTGAATGAAATATAGTTCATTTAATTAGTTTTTTTATCACATTCAGAAATTTGTACATTTACAGATAGAAGCCAACATTTTAAAACTTTCAATTGTAAATATCAAGGAGAATTCAGGCATGAACAATTGTTAAATAATCACTACTCAAGCACAATAGAGAGAGAGAGAGAGAGGCAAATATACTCAGAGAATGAAAATATTATTTTCAGGAAATATTTAATGAAAAAATAAGTTTCGAAGGCAGAATATGAATATTCACCAATTTTGAATTAACTTAGAGCAACAATCAAATCTCACTGAAATCATGATATACTATGATATAAATTCAATAATTCATTTCTTTGACCATTTTACTCAGAAAAAAAGAAATGTTAATAACAACTTCATGGCCACTTTAATTTCAGGTTGACTAATAATACAAAGGATGCAATCTTTAGAAGTATGCAGGGACCTACTCTAGGTATACACTTAAGAGGTATATGGTAAATGTTTAATATTGTTTTGAATTTTCAAACACCTGATGATTTTGTGTTTAATAAATAAATGAGGGCCTATTCTGTTATTTATCAAGTACTTTTTTAAAAAGCCTGTTTAAGTAGGTAGTATACTCAATAACACTCTACAAAAACTAGATCTCACTTATAAATTTGCATTGAATTCATTTTTATTTAAAATAAAAGAAAGTGGCGGGGGGTTGGTGGCGTGATAAATTGGGAGATTGAGATTGACATATATACACTAATATGTATAAAATGGATAACTAGTAAGAATCTGCTGTATAAAAAATAAACTAAAATTCAAAAAAATAAAATAAATGTCTATCTCTTTGGCCTAATATTTTGTTAAATTCACCCCTTTAAAATCTTTTCATCTTGTAATATGATATATATTTCTAAAACATTTTCAGTAATAATAGCCTTTAATACTAATAAAATAATGTGTGTATATATGTCTGAGTGTATGTGTACCTGCAATAATGTATATCAAACTGTTTATTTTGGTTATTTGAAAGTAGAATAGGTGAGAAGAGGATCAAGCATTTAAAAAATATGTTTCTGTGTTGATTTGAATAAGGAGAATATATTCATTTTTAAAAATAAATCTGTCTAATTAAATGTTTAGTCCAGGAAGGGACTTCATACATATGCTTATACATATGTTTTGTTGTTTTCCAGACTTTTACTCTGAATTTAAGTTCAGCATAATTCTTGTGAAAGTATTAAGTTCCAAATTATTAAGTAATTGGCTGTTACTCGGTGATAATCCTAGATTCAGAACTCAGTGATGTTAAAAGATAAGTGTAGGAACATTTTTATTTAATTGGAAAGTTTAACCTCAAAGGGTTTCACTTGGTCTTGTGAAGCCATCAATGTTACTTCAAGGATACTATGCACATTTCTGAATATGAGATATTTCAGAAGGAAAAGGGGCATATCTAATCAATTTTATGACTATGAAAAATCCACGTATTTCTCAATTTTTCCCATACTTATTTGGGTATTACCTAAATCACTTGAGAGATTAATTGTATTTATTTAAAATGTGCTACAGTATTTTGCTTGACACTGTAGTATATATGGAATATAATTGGAATTTTATTGTTTGGTAATGAAAGTTTACTCTATTGTCTTCACTTTTTTTTATAGTTTTTGTTGAGGACATATTCTAATTTATATAAGGAACCAAGGACCTTCTAGGAAGAAAGGAGGTTAAGTTGGTACCCTCTTTCCCACAAACTCGAGGCTACTAAACTCTGTCCTGTGGATAGAGCTGATCTCTTTCAAAACCGGTATCTGGCAAGATTAGTAAGTTTCAAGGTGGGAAAGATATGCTGAAAATACAAAGCTGATTAATCATGGCCTGAAGTTTCTCAGGACAGACACCAAAATTTTCTCAAATGCATCATCCTGAAAGAAAGCAATGCTTAAGAGGAAAGGTGAGTGATTTTTTCAAAGAGCTGCAGTTTGGAAAACAGTTCAATTTTGACATTGGCTCAACTTTGGCAAAGTACAACACTGGCAGAAGATGGTCCTACCTTATACCTTGTGGGACCAATGCAGGCCAGGGTGAGCTTTATTAGTTACGGAGGACATAAACTGACTGTAAGGTTCACTTCCCACCTCCCTCCTCTGATGCAAAGTAGTATCTGTACCACTTCACAGTGGTACAGATGCTACTCCAAGGGACGCAGCAGCACCTGTGAACAGGGACCTCTTCTGACTGTTGCAGGGACCACACCGGGCTCCTGTTGTGGCTGCAGAGCAGGTCGGAGCCGGATCATTTTGGAGCAATGAGCTTGAGGTTATGATTGGGAAGTTCTCCAGAAAAAGGGGATAGCTGAGTTTGAGGTCAAGCATTCAGTTCTTAGAAAGTACAAAAAAGACTGGTCCTTTGGACATGAGAAAGGACAGTGTGAACCCGGGGAGTTTCTATGACTTCAACACTGGGGGACAAGGTTAAGAGGAGGCAAGGACAGGAGACTAGACTTCCTGCCAAATTGCTCAATATTTCATGTGCTGCAGTTTGAGGACTCTATTGTTTATAAACTAGGGAGCATGTTATTCATATCTTAAGATTTTAGAGGAACACTTGGATTCGAAAACTATTATTTCATTTAATTTCAAAACAACCTCATTATGTAGAAACTATTATCCTTATTGTATACCATGAGGAAACAAAATCTGGAGAGGTTGTTACCTTGCCTGTGGCCACACAGGCAACAGCAAGCACAAAGCTTGGATTTAAAACTAGGTTTATCTGACTCAAAGGCCCTTTTTTTACAGAACCTCAATTTAAAGTAAGTAAACTTTATTATAAACATATTTCAAATATTGAAACTAAACTTTGATCAGTAGAGTGGCTTGCTTCAGAGTCCAGACCTTATAAGCAGCGAAGCCAAAGCAGGAACCCAGGTTTTCCCATAGCTGACATTACATCTCATTGGGTCTCTAAACCATTTCTTCAGTTATTTCCCATTTACTTAATGGAAAAGAACCTCAGGGACATACTACACACTTCATTTAAGATCATCTGCCTGATAATCTTAGATTTTTGAAATCTGAAAGTTTCCTAAGAATGAACACTGAGACATTCTTTACTTTCAAAAATTTATCACCAAGTGTATTTTTTAGGCTAAAGGGAAAAAATCCTTTGGCCAACAATAGACCTCCACATTTGCATTGAAGTTCAGTTCTACAGGATGCTGAAAGTACAGCTTTATCACATACTCATCAGTGTTTTCTTATATTTTTGAAGCATAGAAAGGGAATCATTAATCTTGTTGGACTTGTGACAACTGACCTTCAAAGACTTCAAGTGGTGTAGAGTTCATCAATAGATTAATAAATCTTGAGTGCAATTTTGGTTGAATTAGCAAAGTGTCCAAAATAACTGATTTTGTTTAATACTAATCTTTATTTATGAAAATATAAATTTAATAAAAAATATGAGGAACCTGGCAAAATATTTTAGACTTTGAAATGTTTATAGGCTTTTGCTTTTGAGAATATAGGATGAATACATATGGTTAAAATACTTTTAATCCTGATAGTTTGAAGAATTTTTTTAAAAAGAATGTTAGTTTCAAGCTATGAGCTGTATTTATACTTAATATGGTATTAGTGCATGTATTTTCTTTGTTTAATTTTCTTAAATTATTAGTATTGCCAACTAATACAAAGCCTTTTAAATCAATTTTTGTAAGAGGAGAGAAATCAAATATGAAGAAATTTGTTAGGACACTTTTTGTGTTGCCCATGTATAGATTTCAATTAGAAATTATTCCTTTGGTGAATTGACATCTATTTTTTAATTGCTTCACCAACTGCAATTTGTGATAAATCAATTTTGAGAAAGAAAAACTTAAGTTCATTCTCTGGCTGGCAGTCAAAATGTTAGGTAAGGTTAAAGCATATTGTTCTAACAAAAATTTTGCATCATCTGTACAATGAGATCTAATTTGCTTTGACAAAATGAGACTCAAAATCACAGCAGAGAGTAGCCAGTTCAGGGCAATCAACTAATGTACTCTACTTATGCTTTCAGCAAACATTAATTAAGATTTACTTAAAAAATAAGATTTAGTCCTGTCTTCATAAAGCACATAGTCTAATGAGAAGGCAAGCATATGAAAAGATGATTACAAAATAAAGTCACTGGCAAACAGCAAATCAAGGTGTGCCTTGTGTGCTAAGGCACTGGAACTCTATCTATGGGAGATGTTAACATTTTTTTTTTCTTTTAATCATTTAGAAACTTTGGGGAGAATGGTTTAAGACTAACAGGACTGAAGGACTGAAGTCAAGGGGATAACTATGGAGATTGTCCCCGTCCAAATGAAGATCTCATCCAGGACAGTGACAGCAGGGCTAATAGAATGTGATACACTTTGAGAGATACTTTGAAGGATAGATCAACAGCATTTGGAAATAGAATATATAAGAAAAGGGAAAAGAGGATGCAGTTAAGAATTATTCTGTTTTATTTAATTTTTTGTATCTTTATTGAAGTAGGACTATGTTTCATACAATGTTGAGATCTTAAGTATACAGTTTGATGAGTTTTGAAAACATATACAACTGTATAACCTACAGTTGTATAACCTGTATAACCTACACTCTAATCGAGATATAGTACATCCCTGTCTCCTGAGAAAGTTTCCCTTTTCTGTCCATCCCTCACCTTCCATATGGAACCGCCATTCTGATTTCTATATCGTTGGGTTAGTGTTCTTTGATCTTTAACTTTTTTGTATGTGTCTAGCTTCTTTTTCTCAGCGTGTTTTTGATATTAATTCCTGTTGCTGAGTGTTCAAGTAGTTCATTACTATTTTATTGCTGAATAGTCTTCTATTGTTTAGATATACCATAATTTGTGTATCCATTATTCTGTTAATGGGCATTTAGGTCACTGATAATGTTTTTTGCTCTTTCTTCTGAGACTTACTCTTTGATTCATGGATTATTTAGAAGTATGTGATTTAGTCTCCAAGTCTTTGGAGATTTTCTTATGTTAGTTATGTTGACTTCAAATGTGATACCATTGTTTGATCAAAGAACAAACTCTGTATGATTTCATTTCTTTTAAATTTGTCAAGCTTTGATTTATGGCCCAGGATATGGTCTATCTTAGAATTTGTTCTATGAGCTCTTGAAAAAAAAATGTGTGTTCTGCTGCTGTTGAGTGGAGTATTCTATAGATGTTGAGTAAATCATTTTGTTAATCGTTTTGAATTCTCCTAAGTCCATGCTAATTGTCTGCCAGTTGTTTTATCAGTTGTTGAGAGAGGAGTATTGATGTCTCCAATATAATTGTGGACTTTATTTCTCTTCCGTTCTATCACTTTTTTTCCTTCTTTTTTTTCCCCTCATGTAGAATCTTTATTCAATCTCTAATTTATGAGTTATAGCGACACACTTTTTATCAAACACAAGAGGAGTAAGTTATCTCAATTAACAAACAATAGATAACCTTATCCCTTCTTTACTCACCGACAGTGTTTTAATTTGTCGATCTTAATTGCCACTTCTTCTGTAAAATGTTTATTAACCAACCATTTACGTTTACTCCCCATACTATTTTCTTCAGTAAAATGAATTACTCCTTAGCTACCCAAGCTCTTTCATAACCAATGCCTCTCATATAGAATTAATCAAATTTACTGTAGTTATTAGTACAATAATCCATAAGATTTTACTTCACACTTTAGAATTTTACTTGTATACATATTATCTCATGTGATCCCCTAAACAACCCCGTGAAGTAGTTACTTCTATTTTACAGACAGGGAAACTGAAACAGAAACAATATGATCTGAGGTCATAGAGTTTAAAAAAAAAACAAAAAGACAAAAAAAAAAATTCAGAAATTGAATCCAGGATTTTTTTTTTCCACTTTTTAGCCATGCCACGTGGCATGCAGGATCCTAGTGCCCCGACCAGGGATTGAACCCATGCCCCCTGCATTGGAAGGATGGAGTCCCAACCACAGGACCACCAGGGAAGTCCCTGAATCCAGGATTTTTAATTGAAAATACTATGTGTTTTTTCAATTCATCAAATATACTGAACTCCTTGAGATTATATTTTCACCTTTATGTAACCACTGCCTAGTGTATACGATGGCAGATACTAAGCAAAGGCATACTGACTAGATTTGAAGTCAACTACTGGAAAGGTATTACATATTTCCTAGACAGTACATAATTTATTGCCTCCTAAAAAACAAAGTACCAGATATAATTTAGTATTACAGAATGATCCATGGAACACCATCAGGGTTAAGAATTTGGTTTCTGATTTTAGAGTTAGGTGCAGATCCTGAAGCTGTGTAAGCTCTCTGGGCCTCAATTTTGTTTGTAAAATGGGAATAATAAATGGTAATTATCTCAAATGACTAGTGTATTGAATGGTAATGCATAGAAGACGCCTAGTATAGTGTCTGGTACATAGAAAGCACTCAATAAAATAGTTAAATGTGTATGAGTATTAATATGAAACTAAAAAGTAGAACTAGTTTACAAAACAGTAATAATCTCATGAACTATGAAGAAGAACAGAGTTAAATTTGCCTAAGTATGTTTTTGAGGTTTTGTTTTTACTTTTTCAACCTTTATCACTTGGCTCTCCATGAGCTATTTACATGAGCTATGAACACTGCTGCTCTCACACTGCTTATCTCTAACAACTTCCATCGCCCTTTTAATGCAAGTAACGTGGAGGCGTACCTGTAAAAAGATAGATGTCCAGAGTGTCTCTCAGGAATCGCGTAACCTTCTAGAGAACTTCCTGGAGTAATGGAAATGATCTGTCTCTTGACCTGGCTGTTGTTACACAGGTGAAGGTATCTGTCAAAACAGTGAAATGTACATGTAAGAAAAGATGTGTATGTGAAACAATGCAAGTTTAAAAAAAAAAACAAACTTTTTTTGGTTTTATAACCCTTGAACAAGTTACTTTCCCTTTTTGGCCCTTAGCTTTCTCATCTTCAGAAAGGGAATAATTTCTCACTCAGAAAGAATATAGTTCGTGTTAAAGGAGATAAGGTCTATAAAGTACTTAGAGCAGTTTCTGCACAGTTAGTTGCCAATTCTGGATCCACTTTACATTAACCCTAGGCATTTTTCAAATTTATCTGAGTCCAAAAACATTCCTCCAAAATAAAACCTATATTCTCTCCCTCTCCCTTCTCCTACTCTTCCCCTCCTCTTTTATTTTAGGAAAATATGAGTAAACATTTGATTAAAGCTTTTGCCTCCATAGTGTTTTTTTGTTTGTTTTACAAAATCATAATACAGTCCTTTGCCTTCATATTTCTCTTCCTTCTCATTTAATTATAGTCAAAAAAGTGAGAATTCCCTGGGGGTCTAGTGGTTAAGACTGCGCTTTCACTGCCGAGGGCGTGGGTTCGATCCCTGGTCAGGGAACCAAGATCTGAGAACCAAGATCCCGCAAGGGACACGGTGCGGCCAAAAACAAAACAAAGTAACAGTTCCTGTTACTAGTTTTCAAATCACTTTTTAAAAGTGTCTAAGCAATGTAGTTCTATCGCTTTTTATTATATTCTATTTTTTTAATCGAGGTATAATTGCTTTACAATGTCGTGTTAGTTTCTGCTGTACAACGAAGTGAATCAGCTATATGTATACATATATCCCCTCCCTCTTGGACCTCCCAACCCTTCCCGTCCCGCCCATCTAGGTCATCTCAGAGCACCGAGCTGAGCTCCCTGTGCTGTACCGCAGGTTCCCACTAGCTATCTATGTTAATATTAAAAAAAATTAATTGCGGTGAAGTTCTATTACTTTTTGCTTCATATATTTTGTACCACTGTTGTTTGTTGCAAACACATTTAGGATAGCCATATTTTCTTGGTAGATTTACCTTTTTCTTATATATAATATCCCTCTCTGTCTCTTGTAACTTTATTTGCTCTAAAGACTCCATTATCTAATACAGTACTCTTGCTTTCTTTTGACTAATATTTGTTATATATATTCTAAATATATACCTATATATTTAATATATATAAGTAATATATATATTAGTATGTATAAAACAAACATATATGTTACATATATTTCCATCCTTCTTTTTCAACCAGTCTATCTCATTATATTTGTGAGTTTCTTGTAGACAGCATACAGTTTGATTTATCCTGATTTTTATCCAGAGATTGGTAAAACATAGTCTCTGTCTTTAACAATTGTATTTCTACTGTTTGCATTTAAGGTCATTACTGAGGTTTTAGGGTTTAATTTTATCATGTTATTTTTTGTATTGTTTATTCTCCCTCTCTGTAGATTACTTCAGTTTTTTTGTTTTCAAGAATTCTATTGTGATCTGTGTATTCTGTTTTTCAGTGTATCTCTTTGTACAGATTTTATAGTGGTTACTCTAGTTATTACATTATATACACACAACTTAGTATACTGGTACTTATCAGTTCAAGTGAAGTGTAGAAACTTACATCCCTTTATATCTCTTTATCCTCAAGCATTTGTAATATAATTATTTGAAATATTTCCTTTACATATATTTAGAACCACTTCATAAAGTGTTACAATTTTTACTTCAACTATCAAAAATAATTTAGAAAACTCAAGAGAAGGGAAGTCAATTTTATTTATTCACGTTGCTTACTGTCTGCATCCTTTCTTTTTTTTACAATGAATATATATATTTTTAAAATTAATTAATTAATTAATTTTTGGCTGCATTGGGTCTTCTTGTTCCATGCGGGCTTTCTCTAGTTGTGGCAGATGGGGGCTACTCTTCGTTGTTGTGCGTGGGCTTCTCATTTTGGCGGCTTCTCTTGTTGCGGAGCACTGGCCCTAGGGGTGTGGGCTTCAGTAGTTGTGGTTCGTGGGCTCTAGGGCGCAGGCTCAGTAGTTGTGGTGCATGGGCTTAGTTGCTCCGCGGCATGTGGGATCTTCCTGGGCCAGGGCGCAAACACATGTCCCCTGCATTGGCAGGCGGATTCATAACCACTTTGCCACCAGGGAAGTCTCATCTGCGTCCTTTGTTGTGATATTCCAAGCTTTATTCTTTCCTTTCTGTTTCAAGAGCTTCATTTGGCTATTCTTCTAGGGTAGGTCTGCTGGTGACAAATTCACTTCATTTTCTTCATTTAAGAATGCTTTGATTTCCCCTTCAATTACGGAGTATATTTTCACCTTGTATAGGATTCTGGGTTGACAGTACTTTCCTTTCAGCACTTAAAAAATATTATGTTCCTTCCTCTGGCCTGCATGGTTTCTGATGAGAAATCTGCTACCTTTCAAAAAAATTCCCCTATTGTCATTGCCATTTTCTGGTGACTTTCAATAATTTTTTTCTTTTTTACTTTTCTTATATTTAATAAAAATGTGTCTTGACCTGGGTTTATTTGGGTTTACCTTGTTTGCAGTTCACTCAGCTTCTTGAATCTCTAGGTTTATGTCTCTTGCCCAGTTTGGGAAGTCTTCAGGCATCATTTTTTAGTACTTTTTCAGTCCTTTCCTTACTCAGTGACATGAATTTTGGACTCCAGTGACATGAATTTTTGATGTAGTCACACAGATCTCTGAATCTTTTTTGTTTTAAATCTATTTTCTCTTTGTTGTCAATTTGAGTAATATGTATTGTTCTATCTTACAGTTCACTGATTCTTTCTTCTGTCCCTTCTTTTCTGCTGTTGACTCATCTGCTGAGCTTTTTATTTCAGTTTTATATTTTTCAGTTCTAAAATATAGTTTCAGTTTCCATTTGAGTCTTGTTTATATGTTCTATTTCTTTATGGAGACTATTTGTTGAAGTTTTCTAATTGTTCATTTGTTAAAAGTGTGTTTGTAACTCCTCACTGAAGCATTTTTTATGATGACCATTTGTCCGATGATTCTAATATATCTGTCTTTTTGGTATTGGCATCTAGTGCTTATTTTTTCTCATTCATTTTGAAATTTTCCTGGTTCTTTGTATGACAAGTAATTTTTGACTGAAAATTTGACACTTTTGTATTATATTATAAAACTCTGTATCTTATGTCAATCTTCAGTTTTAGCTGGCTTACTCTGACACTGCTCCAGCTGGGGAAGGTGGGATGCAACTTCATTACTGCAGTAGCAGTAAAAGTCCCAGTTCCCCATTTGGCTTCCACTGACATGTGAAAAGAGGTGTCCTTCATTACTGCTGGGTAGGGGTAGGAGCTCGGGTGCCCCAAGTTGTTTCCACTGACACCACAGTGGAGATGGCCTCATAACCACTGGATGATGGTGAAAGTACTGACCTTCCACTAGGCCTTCTCAAAACCATCCCAGCAGAGGGAGAAAGGGGTGCCTTGTTACTGCCTGATGGGAGTGGAAATCCAGGTTCCCCATGTGATCTCCCGTGGTGGGTGGGGCTGAGGAGCAGGGAGGCAGTGAAAGTCTCATTGCTGGCCAATGGGAATGAAATTCTCAGCTCTCTTCTTTGCCTTCTCTGAAACAACCACAGTAGTGGCTTGGAGTGCCTCAGTGTAGCCTCATGAGGGCACAAGTCTAGGTTCCCTACCTGGCTTTTGCTGGCATGGGTGGGTACGGGGCCATACATTTTTCTGTAGGGTTTGGCAAAAAGTTTTATATCTGGCTGCACTGCCCCTTTCCTGGTCCTTTGATTAGAGAGTAGGGTTTGTCAGGGCTTTTGCTCTCTGTGCTTGTTGACATTTCTGGGTTGTCATTTCCTTCAACTCCATGTCTGGGATCTGTGAGACATAAGAGAAAACCCAGGAGAATTCACTACCATGTCCCTAGACAGCCTCTCTTCTTCTCTTTACCTTTCAGAATCTTCTTGTTTTTCTTCCATATATAGTGTCCAGGGGTTTTAGTTTTATTTAGATTTCTTGAAGCACACATTCTAGTTTGTTCTTTTTTATTGTTCATTTTTCATTCTAAGATTTCCACATCTATTCACCAATTATTTATATCTTTTCCTGCATATTTGAGAACATTTTTATAATGGCTGTTTTAAAATCTTTGTCTACTAATCCCAATGATTGGGTCATTTGGAGGTTAACCTCTGTTAATTTTATTCTTGATTGTTATGTCATATTGCTTCTTTTTATTTCCTATGCTTTAAAAAAAATTGTACAGGATGTTTACGTAGAAGAACGAGAGAGGTATAGAAATAATTTGTGTTCTGTTCAACAGAAAGAGCTCATTTCTATGTCTTGCACTAAGCTGAGCAGCCGAGTGTTCAGTTCATCTGGGACTGAGCCATAGTAATAGGAAGACTGACCTCATTCTGGATAAACCAACCCTTACCAGTCTATGCTGTTACTGCTGCTGGGAGACCATAGTCTTGTTGGCCTTAATAGTGTGTTAGTCTGAAGCCAGCAGTCTTGTTGAGCCAAGGTATTACCTTTGGATGTTCCAGACCCTGGGGAATTGGGTGAGGCTGCCCATATTATTTCTCCTGTTCAATTCCAATTTTATTGCCCTTTTTTCAGCAAAATTGGGATAAGTATAGATAGGTATAACACCAACCAAAATATTGTTGCATTTTGGGTATACTGCAGACTTCAGTCTTTCCCATCTGTCCCTGTCATCACCAATAGCTTGTCTGGTCTCTTTTAGACCCAGTGAAGTGACTGTTTTTGGCATGTCTTCTCATCCATCTGTCTGAAAGACATGGAATTTTCTCCCACTTGTGCTGTGAAGGGATTAAAGGTCTGCAAATCAGTTCATAAGAATTTCTTCAAAGAAGAGAGTAAATGTCTTCTGAGGTCTTTTGCATCATTAATGGTTATTTTGTTTCATTTATTCCTTCTTTTTTTCATATGTTAGTTTGCTTGTTAGGAGCCAGTTTGTGAACAAAGATGTTAAATGTGAGGTACCTGAGTGTTTCAGGTGGAGAAACACTTCATGTAGGTAGACATGCCATCCCACTGTGAAGCCAATCTCAGGTGTAGGATGCTATGTGAAGGCTTAGTTAGGGAGCTCGAGAAAAGAATATGAATTATGGAATACTTAAAAATTCCTTTTTTTACAGAATGTACTCTATAGTATTACCAACATGACTGTACACCATAAATAGAGCTTACACTTCTTTATACTTCAGATAATAGAAAGAATATGATAGAAGCACTCTGAATCTATTTGAAAATACCTACAAACTTTATCTTCATAAAGCATCCCTTCCCTTACGCCTTTCACCACTTGTGTCCTCCTGTCTAAGGCTCATATATCTGTTCACTAGATGTCTCACTGTCTTTCTCCTTTAGTGCCCAGGCTCCATCAGTTCTCTTGCTCTCCATTATCTTTAAAATCTCCTTCTTTTCTGTTTATTTCCCATAATCCTTTAAATGTCTTCAAATCTCTCCACATTAAAAACAAAAAAGTTTTCCCTTCTCATCATGACTAAGTTCCTTGTCAGACTAACCTTTAAATATGTAAAAACAAAACCCTGGGAAAAATTTATAAAATAACTACCTGAAGACACTGGAGACTGAATAAAATTAGATCAATATTATGGAGGCATTAACATTTAGAAAAGAAGAGCATGGAGTAAGTTTTCACTTTTTCTCATCTTTTTTTTTTTTTTTACAGCTTTGGATCTGAGATCTGCCAGGTGGCTACAAGAAGGTAGCTGGAACTCAGAAATCCATGTTTTACTATCATGGAGAATTAGAGAACAGACTTCACTGCAAACATAGATACTAGAAATTGAGGTGTGAATCTCAGAAATGAGAAAGCCTGTGAGGGGGAACCCCAATTCTGTGTAGAAACAGCTAAATACCAAAGATGAAAATTACATGGATGGAAATGACAACATAGATAACCACTGGCTTCTCCTCAGAAGGAACGAAGGGCTGACGACAGTGAGACATCCTAGCAATGCTGGAAAACAACAATATACAATCCACTCTCCACTCTCTGTCCAGAGAAAATAACCTTTAAGCAACAGCAAAATAAAAATATTTCAGATTAAAAAACTAAGAATCTCTCACCAAAGGCCTGCATTACTGCAAATCCTTAAAACTTGGACCCTCAAGAAGGAATGAGGAGTATTGCAAATGGTAAGTATCTTGGTAAAGTTAAAGACAATTTGTCTTCTTACTCTACCTAAAATGTATAGGCTGGTCTAAAACAAAAATTTTAATCTTGAGGTGTTTATAATATACATACTTATAATGCATATGGCAACGGTAGCGTAAAGGGCAGAGGTATTAAATGAACCCAGAAAATTGCAAGGTTTTTATACCATAGGTGAAGTGCCCAGGTTCATTTCTTGAGAGTAATGAAAGACATGCAATGTGGGGAGTGCCTTAGACCCAGTAATTCCTCTCTTAGGCATTTAGACAAGAGAAATGAAGGCATATGTGCACACAAACATTTGTATCTGAATATTCATAGCAGGTTTATTTGCAATAGTCCCATATCAAAAAAAGATCAAATGTCCATCAACAGGTGAAAGGGTAAACAAATTATGTCATATTCATAACATGGAATACTACTCAGCAACTGGAATCAACTATTGATGCATGCAACAAAATAATTATGCTAAGTCAATAAGCCAGTCAATAAAAAGAGCACAGATTCTATTCTATTTATATAATATTCTAGAAAGTACAAACTAGTCTATAGTAGTAGAAAGCTGATAAGTGCTTTCTAGGAGAAGAGGGGAGGTAGAGAGGTAAGGGACGGAATATAAATGGGCAAATGAAAACTTTGGGGGAATGATAGATATGCTTATTACCTTGATTGTGGTTATATTTTCAGAGGTGTATACATATGTCAAACACATTGCATTGTATTCTTTAAATATATTCTATTTATTATACTCCAATTAAGGTGTAAAATTTTTTTAAGTTGATGATGTATATCAATTCCTAGACTAACCACTAAAAAATGAGGCAAAAATATAGTTAGAAGTGGCTTAGTGGTTAGGATTCCTGGCTCTTGCTGCCGTGGCCCGGGTTCAATCCCTAGTCGGGGAACTGGATCCTGCAAGCCACGTGGCATGGCCAAAAAAAAAAAAAAAAAAAAATAGTAGAAAATAAAAGCTAACATTTAAATTAAAATAAAATTCTAAATATCATTCAAACAATCCAAAAATAAGATAGGAAAGGGTGAACAAAGAAAGAAGAGCTGAAGTAAACACAACAGTTCACAAAGAGCAATAGCCAGCCCATGCTGCAGTATCATAAAATTATATTGGGTCTATCAGAAATAACTGTCAGAAATACTTTTGCATTATTTAGAGAAGAGACTTCAGTGATTACATAGTATATGTTCAGATGTATCCTGCATAGTTCAATGGTCAGGGCTTCAGAAGGTTTCTATGAGTCCCATGTTTATTTATAAATAAAAATGTACATGCATGTGTAAGTATTAGGGGGAGGGAATTCATAGCTTTCATTAAGTGTTCACAGAAGACAGTGGCTGAAAAGGGTTAAGAACTACTGAATTTAAAACCACTTTATAAAATGATAGCCCTAAGCCTATTCAATTGATTAATAATACACTAGTATAAATGTACTGTCAAAATATAAATTTTTATAAACAACTCATAGTTTTTCCTTATGAATGCTAAACAAAAATATCACTGCGTAGAATTCCCTAGTTTCCCTTTTTCTCTTTATTTTCTTTACTCAGCACTGAGATCATTCATAACGTAATCTTATCCTAAAATGTAAAATGATGTCCTCTCTCCACCATTTGCCAAGTAATGTATCTTTACTATGATTTTCAAAGCTGAAGAAGGGTTTTAGAAAGTGGATTCTTCATTACTCTGGTAGATGTTTCACTGATGCTTTGACCCCTAATTTAGGGACTCTGCCTTCAGGCAACATAAATCTTCATCAGCATGGCCTTCAAAGTTGACCCTCAGTTGCTGCTTTCATAGGCTATATGAAATAAAATTTCCTTATCAGTGACAACCATGAAGAAACAGGGAATTCTTTTAACACTTTGAATGTGCTGTATTTCACTGTGCAACAAAATAAAATGCAATGTATAAGAAAGTGAGTGGATTATAAAATAAATTTTCAGATTTTAGCAATTAAGAATTGCAGAAAAACCTTAACAGAGCCTTTGAATAATAATTGTTAAACACAGGCCATTTCTTAATAATATTTGACAAAATGGTCTCATGGTAAAAGAAAAAAATTGACCAAAGTATTATCTTGTAATGTCAAAGAACTATGGGTCAAGAAGCAGCCAAGAAGAATCTGACTGAGTCATATTGATTATTTGTTATAAAGAGAAGCTGATGAAATGTATAGGTATGTAATCAGAAAACTTAGATTATAAATTCAGCTCTAGAACTTTTCATGTATGTGAATTTTAGAAGTGAATTAACATCTCTAATCTTTAGTTTGTAATTTAAAAACAGTATGTTTTGGTGAGATTTAAATTAAAGAATTAATGTTATAATACATTGTACAGTGTGAATATGTAAGATCCTGTCACTATTGTCTCCAGCGTCTTTAGAGAGAACTCTCTTCTTTCATACTTATGTTATTTTTAAGCTTTTGTATATTTTAGCTTTTGTATAATTTGCTTTATGTCCTCATCTACTCTATAAACTCTTTAGTGTTAATTCATGTACTTATTAAATCCAACATGATGCTCAACACACAGAAGGGGATTAAATGATTTACATGCCTTAATGGCCACATAAGTACCCCTACTAAACTATTACTTACCTTATTAATTTGCCGTTAGCAATGGTAGCATTTCTCTAGTTAGACGTGAGTAATAGGGTTTTCCAGTTAACTTTATTTGGAGGAAAGATGTTTTTAAAACTTGAATGAACATAAACTTAGAATTTAAGAAAATGTTTCTGGGAATTCCCTGGCAGTCCAGTGGTTAGGACTCTGTGCTTTCACTGCAGGGAGCACAGATTAGATCCCTAGTCAGGGAACTAAGATCCCACATGCCACTTCGCGTGGCCAAAAAAAAAAAAAGAAAATGTTCCTCCCTCTCTCTGACTACATATTTCCTTATAAATACTTCAACTCTAAGCTAAAAACAAAACAAAAAACTTCTCTGTAGAAAGGAAAAGAGAAGTTAAAATTCTACAAATACTCTTCTTTTACCCCTTCCTCATGGATAGCCTTATGATTATACTCACAGTAGCTACTATTTATTGATTATATAATAGGTTCCAAGACCAGTGTTATCAGTTTCACGCATTATATAATTGAGTCCTCATAACAAACCAGGGGTAATCATAATGATTCCCATTTTCAAAGATGAGGAAACAGAGGACGTAGAGAGATTAATATGTTTATTTTACCCACCACCGCAACAAAAATAGAATAGTAATAAGGCAAGGATTTGTCTAAACATGATTGGCATACATGTTCACAGCTTACTGAGTAATTCAGAATTGTTTTCCTCAATAATTTTTCAATCTGTTAAATCAGAAGCTCCAGAAATAACAAGAGAAGGTCACTTGATTGGCCTCCCAGCCACACTCAGATTTCTAAACACTCAACAATCCAGATGAATATCGATGTACACAGACAAGAAGCAAATCTACTAAAACATGGCTCCTATAAATGGTGAAAGTACATGCCTACAGAACCATAAAGTTTCACCCAAAGATGTAAATGAAGATAATATTGCTGTGACGCAAAGTCAGTCTCAGCACTGTCTTCCCCACTACCTTAGCCAGTGAGGACAAGCTTGAAGACAACAGAATATAGTTTACAAAACATCAGTCAAGGAAGAAAAGGTTGCATGCAGAAAAGGTTGCCCAGAAAGAAGCTATAAAGTTGTAAAATATTGAGCCCTAGAGTTGGGGTGGAGTGGAGGGAAGGGGTAAAGATTGATTTTAAAGAAGGAATATAAGTTATTTAAGTAAACATGAATTTAAAATGTGTCCATTATTTCTATTTGCTTCTTGAGTGGGTTTCTTGGTTCCCAGGATGAATTCCAGGAAAATAATGGCATCTTGAGGACACATATGATTCATACTTCTTCACTGTGAAAAGAAATCACCTAGAAAATGTAGTTTGGAGAATAACATCTTCTGGGATTGGAAGCCTAAGATGAGAACAAGCCAGAAACTTTGAAGAAGTTGGCAGTTCAAGTGCAGATGGAATCAGATGGAAAAGGAAAACAAAATTCTGGCACGTAGGATATTTCTCACAAGTAGGACCAGACCTTACAAGTTGGAAGGCAAAGCAGTAGTCCAAGAAATCCCAGAAGGGGGTGAAGGAATGAAAACTAATGAGGTCTTTTTTTTTTTTTTTAAGATTTAATTTTATTTTTTTGGCTGCGTTGGGTCTTTGTTGCTGTGTGTGGGCTTTCTCTACTTTTGGCGAGCAGAGGCTACTCTTTGTTGAGGTGCGCAGGCTTCTCACTGCAGTGGCTTCTCTGTTTGTGGAGCACGGGGTCTAGGTGTGTGGGTTCAGTAGTTGTGGCTCGTGGGCTCTAGAGCGCAGGCTCTAGAGCGCAGGCTCAATAGTTGTGGCGCACGGGCTTAGTTGCTCTGCGGCATGGGGTATCTTCCCGGAACAGAGCTCGAACCAGCGTCCCCTTCATGGGCAGGCGGATATCTTATCCACTGCGCCACCAGGGAAGTCCCACTAATGAGGTCTTAAAACCTACAGAGGGCTTCCCTGGTGGCGCAGTGGTTGGGAGTCCGCCTGCTGATGCAGGGGACGCGGGGTTCGTGCCCCAGTCCGGGAGGATCCCGTGTGCCGCGGAGCGGCTGGGCCTGTGGGCCATGGCCACTGGGCCTGCGCGTCCGGAGCCTGTGCTCCGCGGCGGGAGAGGCCACAACAGTTAGAGGCCCGCGTACCGCAAAAAAAAAAAAAAAAAAAACCTACAAAGAAACCTCCATTCAAGTCCTTTTATCTGCTGTGAGTTAGAAGAATTTAAGAATGTCTGTGGCATCAAGCAACGAGGTCCAGGAACCTACAACAAACCAAGATTTTGGCAGGCACAGTTGTCAAGCAAAAACTACATAAGACAATGTTAGACAAACAAGAAAGACATTTTATTCAAGGCTATTGCAAAAGGGTAGAGAAGCCAGTCTGAGCTCCTGTTGAAACAAAAGGCAGAAGTGGTTTTAAGAGATGGCATGGGGGATCTGAGGCCATGTGTGTTTGTTCACTGACCTTACCCACAGGAAGAGCAAAGTTCCTCATATCTTCATGAGAAGAGGTCGTTTTACAACTTAGAGCAAGGCACCCGTGAGGTTAGGCTCCTACCCTCCCACAGAGACAGGGAAATAAAGGTGCTATCTTCCATAATGATTACATTTCAGAAAAGTGGGTCCCAGGTCCAGAAAGGTATTTCTGGGTTTTAAAACTGTCAAGAGACTATTAAAAAGATTTATATCTCAAGGAGCAAAGAAACAATTTACAATTGCAATTTTCTAAAGTAAATGCTATAAAAAAAAGGACCTACCATCAAGAAGAAGCTTGGCTAAAATTTAGTCAATCTGAGGGAAACATTAAAGCCCATCTTGGTCATATGGTAAGGAAACAGAAAAAAATAAAATTTATGATATAAAAGCAGGAATCCCATTTTAGTCTTATTTGTTAGGTTTTCTCTTCTGCATTTTTTCCCCTCAGATGTTTTGCAGTATTCAGCCCTAGGATCACTTTTCTTTTTTTAATGTACAATTTCCTTGAGTGATATCATCAGCCCCCATGACTTTAATTATTTATATGCTGAGACTACCCAAATGATAATATTTATACTTCCAAAGGAAATATTCTTTTGTTCCAAACATCAAAATTGACTGTACTTGTCTTTTGCTAGTCTTTGTTGAAAAAAACAATACCAAGAAAAAAGAAATATAAAAACAAAAAAGGGGGTTAAAATAACAAAGAAACCAAAGCGTTGCATTAGATTAACTGCTGTAAGTACAATTATAGGAGAGTATTCAGATGTCAGTGTTTCTAAAAAGAGAAGGTTTATTATAAAAAGTAATTTGAAGATAGTAAACTAGATAGAAATTTCCAGATTATCCTAACAAAACTGGATTGCAAGAGGATGAATAGGTAAAAGAAAGGAAATATTATCTACCTAAATTATGGTTAGTAGAATCTTTTAGCTAGATTGCCTAAAAAAAAGAAATGCTTACCAAACTTATATAATATGGCATGCCAGCAGAATTAAAATTAGATTTTATCATATTCTTAAGTATTTATAAGTTTTGGTATATTAACACATTAAAAATTAAAATTTATGAATTCTAATTAATACTTACTTCTTAAATTTTATTTAAATTATAAGTCTTCCAAGAAATCTGGTATTCTTGATATCTTTTGAGGGTGAATAAATAGCAACTCTGCCACTTTAAAATTTTATGAAAAACTCTAATGTCATGTACAATAAAAACTATGATTAATCATCTACATCCAGACACAACAGAGTAAGAAGAAAAGAAGAAAATTCAGAGAAAAAAGAAATACTCAAATCATATTTTATGCTTACTAATTAAATGTTAAAAAAACAGTAAATTTGACAAGATTGCTTTAAGACACTCCTTATAGATTTGCATTATAGTAGCTAAAAATTTAAACAAAAATTTGATTTTTAAGTAATTACTTGAGACCATCAGCAATTTTCAGTAGTTGAAAAAAAAAGGGATTTTTTTCTCTAAGCTGGGAATCTTAAGAACAAAGTTTGTTCTAGAAAATATTCCACTAAAAAAATACTCTTCCAGAAATATATTCTGCTCTGTGCAAAAGAGGTTAGTGGTAAAACATTCTAGCTGAAGTGGGCATCTTGTCATTCTTGTAATTAGTGATCACAGGAATAGTGTACCAGCTAAAAGTTTTAAGAAATTACTGCTTCTGGAAAATAAATGTTATTTTCCAAACTTTTTAATAATTAATAATGATGAAGGAAAATTCTAAAATTAGCTGTTTCTTTAAATGAAATTTTAGTATTCATTTGGTAGGATTCGACTGTGGCTTCATTTGAGATTGTTGATTTTAGCATATAGCCATTCGTTACTCAACTGAAATGTGTATTTTTTCCACCTCTCCCTGAGATTTGTAAAGATTTAGCATAATGCCCAGCACACAGTTAATAAATAGTATCTACTTAGTATTACTGGAGCAAATTAGAGCAACTATGTGATAAACTTTATCACTTATCTGCCTAGAGAGATGTGTTTTTAAAAAATCTTACAATCAGTGTTGAAGGGGTAGTAGGAACAAAAGGTCCATCTTATACTTTGATGATACGTGTATAAAGTGACATAATTTAGACAACTTGTATGAATTAAAAGTCTTAAAAATATTACTACTCTTTGGCCTAGAAAACTCCACTTCTAGGAATTTAACCTCAGAGAAAGTTAGCAAAAGTAAATGCACTTGAAAGTTTACCTCACAAGCTAGATATCAAAATATAATTAAAAAAAATCAAGTTGCATGCATATGATCAAGTACCAGGTTCTCATTAAAAGTGAGAATTTAGAAAGTTTTGTTTCCATATTTGTTGATGTGGAAATGTTTTCGTAATATATTGTTAAGTGAAAAGCAAATTATATTTCTTCATGTATCACCGTGCTGTAATTTTATTTTTAAGCAAATATGAATATGTATACTCATAGCTATTATGAAAACATTATATAGAGAGAGGGTTAACAAGAGAAGAGTAGATCCTGATGTTCAGAAACTGGCCTCATACTAGCAGCAGTACGTTGGTGTTGTTAAGTGCTAGCCCGGCATTATCATGCAGGCCATGGTGTTGCCCTGTTGAACCCAGACAATCTCAGAGAACACTAACCTCAGATGAGGTCACTCTAACTGCAATGAAGTCAGATCAAACAAACGAGCAATACTGCTTCTTAGTCTTGTCTAAACACGGGCACAAACATGGTCACTGTGCAAACCACAATACTAAATGTCTTTCTCTCCTGACTCACATGAGTGACTGTGGTGTCTTTATAGCTTTCATGTCACCAGGTTTTTCCTTCCTTCTAGATAAGATTAACCAAGATCATAGAATTAATATGCTTCCTCACAGCCACCAATTCAGAGGAAATCTCAACTTCCTTGACTGTTCCCCCAAATCACTTTGCCCAAATCCTGCATACAATAAGCCCTTTCTAACACCCTTTTATTGGGACACCATATGGTTTTCCATGGAATGTGTTTTCCCTTGTTACAATGAGTTATGAACCCAAGTTTGTAAAACTACAGATATGACTCTTGTGCTCTTTGCAGGGAGGCATTGACAATTTATACTATATATATTACATAATGCTATATTAACATTTGTTTTAAAGCAATTATTTATAGAACTAGTAATGTGCATTTTGATTTTAATTTGATTTTTAAATAAATAAAATTTTAATTTCAAAAAATCTAATAAATCTATGTTGGAAGTTTTGTAAAGAAGATGCTGAGAACAATAATTCAGCTCAATACTATGGACCCACAGGAGAAATTCCTTTTAAGCTTTGGTACTTTGAATAGCTGTGGTTTTAAGAACACTTGAATCATATTACTGATGGTATTTCTCTGTATTTTATAGTCTGTTTCTAATGAAGTATATAGTTGCCATATGCTTTGTCTACTGATATCTGTCTGCTGATATCACCACTAGCTTTACCTTATTTAGAATAATTCTTATTTTCCTGCACCCTTACTTCCTAAATCATCTAAATATCATTTTACTATAAGGTTGTTTTATAAATAACCTTACATCAACTTTGTTGAAAAATTAATTATAAACAAAATAAAAGAAATATTTTTCTTTGGTTGACAGTGTAAAAGTGGTATTACTCATCAAAGTGGGCACTTGGCCACACAAGCATTATCTCAAATCCATCCACAGGACTTCTTAAAATGTGGAAGTCAGTAGAGAAAATTTATAAAAATAAGTGAACAAGAATAACCTATTTTATAAATAATCTGGACATATGTATGTATACATACAAATTTATACATTTATTTAAGATAAATTTTGATGATGATTGTATTTATTTGTAGAAGTTTGATTATTTTAAGCACTTCAGGTGTTTGCCTTTTCTTTTAAACTAGTTGTTTTGTTTTACTGTTCAAGATGAATGTAGTTACCAACTGCTATGCAGTAAACTAAACAAATATTTTCAGATTTGTAAATTATCATATCCTTGCCTCTATCTCCTTCAAGGAAATAATTAAGATTCAAACTGAAGTTGTAGTACCTCTTTAGGTAGAATCATATTAAGATATGACTCTAAGTCTGGAATTTGGTATTTTCCAAAAGCATATTCTACTTATTCAAGCATTTCTGGCATTTTCTGATCAAGATTTTAGTGGCTTTCTACTGGAAATTTAACTCAACATATTTTCTCTAGTGTGTCACCAATACTATATGCTAATAAGTAGAGATTTACCAGGAAATTTGTTGTTGTTTAAAAAATACTGTCATGTAAATAAGTGTTCTGGGTTTCTGTTAACTTCACATAAATACAAAAATTCTTCAGCCTGAGACAAATTATTACCTTTAATTCACAATCAGACTTAATTGATTTTTTAAGTAAGTGTAATCAAATATTTAAAAAATAACAATTTTTACAAATGAAAGAGTGGTGACTTTCACAATCAGACAATTGATTTTTTAAGTAAGTGTAATCAAATATTTTACAAATAACAATTTTTACAAATGAAAGAGTAGTGACTTTCACTTCTGGGAAGATGGATTAGCTATACTGTTCCCTATTCCTCCAGCTAAGTACAACAAAAATCCCTGGACATTGCAGATAGAACAAGCACAACAAAACTCTGAACAGTAGAAAAAATGAGGTAGACTAGCTATGAAACTCAGCATTCAAGTCATAGCATAGTAGTGAATCCCCTGGCATTTTTTTTTTTTCCTTCTCATGACCTGGAGCTAAGGAAGCTGAAACTCAAAAACACCAAGGGGCACAAGCCAAAAAAAACCCCAATTAAAGTCTGCTTTCTCTTAGCCACAGGACCAGGAAGGAGCACAAAACAAGACAGACCACTTAGTCAATCTCTGCTTTACCCCAGCCAAACACCACAGAAAAACTGTGTCCCACCACATCAGTGCAATTGAGCTGGAAGCCTAGACTTCCATGCTACCAGGCTATAAAAAGGCAAGCCTATCCTCTCACTGTGATGGTGTCAAAGACGTGAGCCACAACTTTCAATCCCAACAGATGATAAGGAGGCCTCACCCAAAACACAAGGTCAGTGGAGACCCCATGGGGAACCGGGACTTTCACCTTCACCTGGAAGTAACAAGAGGCCCCTCTCCACTGGAAAGATGTCAGAGAAGGCCTAGAGGAGAGTC
Source organism: Grampus griseus (assembly GCF_964374135.1). Classification (NCBI taxonomy): domain Eukaryota; kingdom Metazoa; phylum Chordata; class Mammalia; order Artiodactyla; family Delphinidae; genus Grampus; species Grampus griseus. The sequence continues at coordinate 44,521,644 of NC_139007.1, forward strand.
AGAATTTTTACAACCAGCAAGCCAAAATGAGGCTGACCTCTGCCCTCTTTTGCCCAGGAAGTCAGTGAAGGCCACCTGGGGAGGAATTACTAGGCATTCCTCATGCTATCAGCCAAGGAAGTATCAGCAGAGTTCTAATGGAGAGCTGAAAATCACACCTCCATTCTACAGTGACAAGAAGACCCCCAGCTCCCTTCATATGTCAATAGATGTTGAATGGGGAACCTGGACTTCTAACCCTGCCTGGAAGTAATAAGTTAGTCCCTCTTCCTTCCTCTGCTGGAGCAGGTTGGAGGATGCCATATCAAAAGGAAGGTGTAAATAACATCCAGAGACTCAAAACATAATACCTAAAATATCTAGGTTACAATAGAAAATCACAGACCATGTCAAAAGCCAGGAATCTCTCAAACTGAAGGAAGAAAAAAGACAATAGATGCCAATGCAGAGAAGACAGAAATGCTCAAAAAATACAGAATGAAAGAATGAATAGATAGATAAATGGATGGATGCGTAAATCAATGCCAAGATAGTTTAACCATCTGGCAATTTAGATACCATCCAGACAGGCATGATTTCTGCTTCTCACTAAAGAGAATGTGAAGACTTTCCCCTGCAGCATACAGTTGCCCTAAAATTTTATATTTGTGTCCTACTGAATCCCTTGTATCCAGGGGGAATGACTGTCAGGAAAGTAAACTGTGTTTCTCTTTTTATCAGAAGCTATTTTTAGAAGGGAAAAGAAAATGCAGAGTTTTATAGACAGGATTAATAGGTAGCTTCTTTTGGTTCTCAAGTACAGAATTTTCCTCCATATAAATTAATTGGTTTTTTAAAACTCAACAGAATACATAATGAGCTCCAAAATATGTGATGATAAATGTAGGAAAACAACAGCATCATTTTAGGGTTTAATAGGAAAATTTCCAGATAGTAGTTTTAAAATGTAGACCTATACAGACTTCTCAAGTACCAATTTTTGTCTGCTGGCAGTGTCCAAATCCATGCTACCCATCACTTTATTACTGAGTTCTCACAAGGTATCCCTGCCTGGGAACCTCCTCTTTACTTTATCCCAAGTCGGCCCTCTTTTAGACAGTGGTTCTCAAACCTTAGCGCACCTTGGAGAATCACTTGGGGATTTGTTAAAACACAGATCCGGGGCTGCACCTCCAGAATGTCTGATTCAGTAAGTCTCAGTGGAGCCCAAGAATCTGCATTTCTAAATTCCCTCATGATGCAATGCTACTGGTTCAAGGACTGGACTTTTAATCTCTCTGATTTAGAGTAGTGCTTCCTAAGTATGCAACTGCATTTATTCAACTATTCCATACCATATCTAATGATATTTTCCCCAAAATCTATTAAAATAATTATTTATGAAAATTCTGTTTGACATAACTTTATTATTATGAGAGACTCTGTCTTTAAAAAGACAGAGTGCCACAACCCTGAAAACCAGGAAACAGAAAATCACCACACCCAAGTACTCACAGTCATAAATTGCCCACAGAAACAGCATTCCTGAACAGTCCAATATTTTTGGTATGGTTGCTATTGTTCTATATGTCATATTGTCCTTAGTAAAAAATATATATTACTTAATGCCATTAATTTTTTATTTTTGTTTGTTACAAAAGAAGAAATTCTATGAATCAAATTTTGATCATTTTATCACAGTAATTCTGCTGGCTCACTTTCTTTTCTGTCCATTTATTTCAAGTGACTATTAGAGCCCAGAAGTTCTGGTGGATACGTCACCAATATATTATAACTTACAACATGTTCATAATCATATAATTCTGGAAAAAACTACTCAAAAGCATTTTACCCTGTTCTACTCAGGGTAAAGATGGGCTGATTCAGTACACTTATCAGAATATATTTTCAAATTTTGACACTTGACTAGATTAGCTCTCATAAAAATTTTATTTCTATTTACTAATTAGAACACTTTATTTAAAAAGTGTAATCCCTAAGTGTGTAATGCAATTGAGTAGTCTTCACATGAACATAGGCATTTGTTTTTGCTGTAACGTGTATTTTATTTTATTCTGGACAATAAGAATTCCTGTGAAACTCAGATATGGCAATGTTCCAAAAGCTTGTAAAGTGTCTTTCTAAAATATTGGCAAGAGACTATGAAATTTGGTGTGTTTATTTTGATTCCTTGTTGCATTTTTCCATTGTTCTTTTGTTTCCTTTCTTCTCTTTGGAGGATACAGACTTTGCAAACAATTTTGGGGCTTGCCTGGAGTGTTGTGAAGCAACTGGTAGTGACAGGGAATTACATCCTGTTTTAAAAGGAATTCTTTATGATGAGGTAATTTACACTTGAAGTGGGAGGAAGAGAGTTGGACCTATAATTAGTAGGAGGAACATTTATCTCCCAGCAGCACAGAACTCCCCACAGCAGAACCTTGAAGCCAGGCAAGGGCAGGTGTAAACATTCTTCCACAAGTTGGCAAAGGCTGAAACTGGGATTGTTTGAGGCCAGGTGAGTGTTGCCAGAACAGTTCGCTCAGAATAAGCTAGAAAAAGCAAATCTCCGCACAGCTGATCTCTTTTCTTCTTTTAAGAAGTTTGCTTCAAAATCTTTATGTCCTATTTGACTCTCTCTATATAAAGTCCCATCACTTTGTATGATTTGAAGTCATTTTAAGAGTATAACAATTTTCTGAGATAAGCACAGTATATTTTTTTAAGTTAGCAGAGCAAGATCATCTGTCTAGACGTGTTTAACCTATGATTCCTCATTGTTATCTCAAATTATGTATCAAGAAAATTTTCTCCTATGCAAATTGCTTCTCACTATTATTATATGTTGATGATATTTTCATAGCATAAACCTATAGTGACTGGCTCTGGAAAACAATTGTAGAGCCTGGAAGGGGGAAGAAAAAAGAAAGAAGCAAGGAACCAAGAAGGAAGGAGGAAGAAAAAGAGATGCTGGTTCTTCAGTGAATCACTCAGATCCCAGGCAATGCAAATAGAGAAGGCTGTATCCAGAGCAGGGTCAATGCAAAAACTGCCCTGGGCAAAGCTAAACAGGCAAGGAAGATTTTATTCAAAGCTATTGCAATAGGGGAGAGAGATCAGAACTAAATCAGAATTTAACTCCGCTGGACACTGGAACAAAGGCTAAGCGTGCTTTTAAAGGTTGTGATGAACTAGTGGAAAAGTACTAGAAAAAACTAGTGAGAGGTTGATCAATGGGATGTGATGAGCACATTGAGTTATTTCCCGAATTTGCAAATATTTTTCTCTGTGGTTAGGCCATCTGTATTTGCTAACTGGTGTCCACTGAAGTTAGATTCCTACCCTCCCAGGAGACAGGGATGCTACATGATTACATTTCAAAGGGATGGCTCCCAGGTCCTTGAGAAAGGCATTTCCAGTTATAAACCTGGCAAGAGGTTTTTAAAAAGATTTACGTATATCCCAAATGGGCAGAGAAAGAATTCACAATTACAAGCTTTATATAGAAAATGTTCTAAGAAAAGGGAAGTTAGGGGCCTAGAGTCAGTAAGAAATCTGTCTAAAGTTTCATCAAGCTGAGGGAAAGTTTAACACCATCAGGAGGGTAGTCTCTATCATTTGATAAACTCAGGGCATGGCTTTGTTCTGCTCTACAAAATGAACTGAGAGCTAGGCTGATTTTTACCCCCAAACAGTTACCTAAGTGGAAGCTTTAGTGAATATCTACTTTAAAGCAGGAAGATAATGATAGGCAATTACAATGAAAGATGCCTTCATTCTAGAAGTCTAACTCCTGTGGGCTCTCCCTGTTTGCCCATAATGTACACTTAACCTTTTTTTATATTAAAATCACTGTGTCCTTATTGTAAGGTACTATGCATATTGTTACTATGTAGGGCTTCAACCCAAATGCCTTTTCTAGTCTCAACTCCTCTGAACCAAGCTAGATTTTCAGGACTACTTTATTTTAAGGCCTGCACTAGCAATGGAACTGAGTGAGCCTCCTCTCCAGTAGGCCCTACCCTGGTCTACTTGAATTCTTACCACTCAGATGACATAGGGAGAGAGAGCTGCCTCATGCAATCTTATTTATAATGTCTCTATCACTCCCACTTGAGAATCTATTAGGCCTCTAAGGTTCCCTTTCGAAGTTCAGCATTCCACCTTCCCCTTATCCCAAGATCATTGTCCCAAGTTGAACCCTCTCCTTTTGAGAATTCGGGTTGGGAAAACAAGGCATTCAATTCTCCCTAGACTTAGGGGTTACACATTAACAGCCAGTAGGTCAAATCCAGCATCACCTGCCTTATGCTTGGCATGATCAGTGTCTTATTTTTCATTTGTTTTTCAGTTGCACTGAATACCTTAAGTGTTCATAACCCCTCCAGGGGGCTATGTAGCAGATGCCATCACTCGCTCTGTACCACTTGGTCAGATTCACACATTTAAGTCATCTCCCTGGGTCCTTTAAGCATTTAAATTAAGGTTTCCCACACTAGCAGTTAGAGTTGCCAACTATACATAATTCTTTGATTAAGAATATATTTATGTTCTTTACAGCACTATTTACAATAGCCAGGACATGGAAGCAACTTAAATGTTCATTAAAAGAGGAATGGATAAACATGTGGTACATATATAAAATGCAATATTACTCAGCCATCAAAAAGAACAAAGTAATGCCATTTGCAGCAACATGGATGGACCTAGAGATTGTCATACTGAGTGAAGTAAGTCAGACAGAGAAAGACAGATATCATATGATATCACTTATATGTGGAATCTAAAAAAAGGGTAAAAATGAACGTATTTACAAAACAGAAGTAGAACCGCAGATGTAGAAAACAAACTTATGGTTACCAGGGGATAGCAAGAAATTGGGATATTGGGATTGACATACACACACTACTATATATAAAATAGATAACTAATAAGGACCTACTATACAGCACAGGGAACTCTAGTCAATATTCTCTAATGGCCTATATGGTAAAAGAATCTAAAAAAGTGTGGATATATGTATATGTATAACTGGTTCACTTTGCTGTACAACTGAAACTAACATAACATTGTAAGTCAACTATACTCCAATGAAAATTTTTAAAAATTAAAAAAATAATAAATAAAAAATAAAAACAAAGAATATAGTCAATATAATAGCCTTTGCAAAAATACCTAAAGCTGTGCCTGGCACAATTCTTGGTCTGCAGTGAATACCAATAATACAATTTATTACCTTCCTCTTTTCTAGTAAGGATGAAATAAAGGTTGGAAAGTGCTGTGAATGGAGGATGGTGAGTGACATATATATTGTAAGGCAAAATGCCAGCAGCTCTGCTTACTCTCCTTTGAGGATTTTGTTCCCCCAATGCACATGTGGAAAAATATTTTCCTTAGAATAGCAAATGCAGATTCCTCAGTATATACAAATATGTTTCTGACCACAATAATCCACAACATACTTAAGCAAGTATCACAGCAAGAACAGAAAACTTTGTGAAAGATTGCCAACTAGAGAAGGGCAATAAACTTAGTTACAATCAGAGTTTACAACTTTGCAGAAGAGAAACCACCAGAGTTATGTGTCTTTGTCCTTAAATTGACATTAGAATAAGCTTATTATTAATACAGTGGGATATCATCACCCACTCACACACATTATCATATACACACAAGGAGGTGCACACACATATCCATTATAATTTTCCTCCTTCAATTTATTTTGAAATAGGATATGGCAATTCTATTTTTCTAAAAGGGCCACAGCAATATTTCTGGACCCACATGCTCCTCCAAGAACTTGCCACTCCCTATGGTGAGTTGGAATCTATTTCCCCTTCTCTTGATTCTGTGTAGACCTTGTGACTTTGTGATAAGGAGAATAGGGCAAAAAAGATACCGTGTAACTCTGAGTCCAAGTCTTAAAGATTCATGGCAACTGCCTGGAGTTCTCTCTCTTTCTGTCTGTGCCTGTCTCTCTCTGTCTCTGTCTCTCTGTCGCATGTACACACACTTTTGGATAATTTCTCCTCCTGCCTTTGGGGTCTTTCAGTTAAGACCCCAGGACTCTGGAACAGAAACAGAAGCTATCCTTGTACCCAGTCCAAATTCTTGACATGCAAAATCCATGATCATAATAAATGGTTGTTTTACACCACTTAGTTTGGGGGTAATTTATTTTATAATTAAGTAATCATAGCAGAGGCAATGGGAGTTGTGGCTTATATATATTTCAACTATTTCTGTGCTTAGAAGCCTACCTAAAAAGGGTTGTGGCCTTTTCCACACTGAAAAATGCAATGCATACTCTGAAAAGAAAGGCAATAGTCTAAATGGCCACAGAGGGTGACTCTGTGGTTGAACTCATGGCAACCTGAGGACTACGAGACTAGAGAAATCATTAACCTAAAATTGACCCAGTTCACAAGTTCTGATCAATGCTGCCCTGACATGATTTTATCCAGGCTCCACGTAATATCAGACCTGAGAAATGTGCCCTGGTTGATTTTCAAGAATTGCTTGCTGCTGGAATTTCTACAAAGTTTAAACAAAACTTCTTTCTATGGTAGAAAGGTTTATTTGAGGCTGGAAAAATTTTCAGCCAAATCCCATGCCCCTAACCATAGCCTCTCAATACCTTGCAGAGTTGATAAATGAGTCACAAGAACATGGGTTAACTTTTCTAAGGAAATATTTATCCTTGCTGCATGTTTGACCTCTGGTTTCCTAACTCTTTAGTCTTTCACTCAGGATGCCTAATCCCCTTGGACGGCCCAATATTACTTATTATTTAAAGTCTAACTAAAAGGTCAGTAAGTGGGCACCAATAACAGGTATCATTCTAGGTGTGTTAGCATCTATATCCTGGGCTCGTAAGGTCTGAGAACATCTTCCATTCCTCAGTTCTTCAGTGATTGGAAAGACAGCATGAATATATGGTAAGGCCATTGTCCTTTATTCTAATAAGGAATCTCCACTGCATATTCACTGCTGGTCTAACGAGCAATACAAAATAAATAAAAATATTTATTTTTATAAAATAAATATAAAATCCTATTCCTGGACCTCACTCTTAAATTGATGACCCCCAAATCTTATTTAATTGTTATTTTTCTCCCAAACAAAGAACTTTGCTCTGAATCCTTTTAATCATTTTATTCTGGTGAAAAATTTATCCTTGATAAAGTATTCTTCATTAACTCAGAAGCATTAAAAAAGTATATTATTCCTCTCTTCTATTGATTAGAGTCCAAAGTAACTCACTACAGTGTTTCAGGGTTGGAAAACTAGAAAAAATAATGATGCCATTATAATAAATAGGAAATTCTGAAGAGAGCTGATTTGAAAAAAAAAAAAGCTGTGACTTAGCTTTACACACTTCATGTTTGAAACATACATAGAAATACAGAGTCATCCAGAAGAACCTGAAACTAAGGAAAAACTATACAGCCATAGTTGTGAGACTTGCCTCTACAGAAATAATAGATGAAATCATTAAAATGAGTCAGCTCTCTGAGTGTAGAGCAATAAGAATATCACTTACTTATGTATTAACTCATGAAATATTTCCAAATGTATTCAGTTCATTTAAACATGTTATTATTATTTAATTCTCTGTTTAGTTTTATCTGTTTATACATATCAACCTACCAGCACTATTCAAATCATTCTAGAGTTGCAGATGTGGTAGAAATGAATCATTGATTACAAAATATTTATTACACAACAAAATACACTAAGAAAACTTTAATAAGCACTTTCAAATTCTCTCATTATTTTGAACTTCTGCTAAAACAACCAAAAGAAAAAAGATGCCCTGTATGTTGGGCACATATTCTGTGCAAAGGACTATCTTAGTCACTGGATATACAATGAAGAGAACCGCACCCTCCTGAAACTCATTTTTTATTGGTGATGGAGGAGGGTGAAGACATATACAATAAACAAACAACTACTCAAATATATAGCATGTCAGATGTTTCTATGTGGAGAAAAGTAAATTTGGGAAGAAGGATAAGGGAATGCTGGACAGAAGGTAGGAGTTACAATTTAAATAAGGAAAAGATTGCAAGCCTCACTGAGAAATGGCAACTGCACAGACCTGAAGGATAGGCGACATCCCTGGGAGAAGAGTATCAGGCAGGGGGACAAAGAGAGCAAGGCCCTGGCATGGCAGATGCCCTGCATGTCAGAGGAACAAGGAGGGCAGAGTAGATAGAGGGAAGTAAGCCAGCAGTAGGCAGCAAGGGAAGGCAGAAGGGAAATAGGAAGGGGCAATCACAGAGACCTTTAAGGCCATCGTAAGGACCTTGACTTTTCCTTTTTGTGAGACGGGAAGCATTTAGGAGAATATGAGCAGAGGAGGGACATGCACTGTCTTCCATTCTAAAAGGATCCTTCTGGCTGCTGTGTTGAGACTGAATTTATAAGTGGAGACAAAGAGGTTAGTGTAATAATCCAGGCATTATTAAAAGTAATTAGGGCAAGGTTATCTGTCAAGAGATGGTAAAAGGAAAACTAGAGGGATTTAATGATAGGTATTTGGAGGAGGATTATTATGAAAACTCAATAAATAAAAAGGAACAGTAAAATATTTTAGAATACATTTATAATAAAACTAGAACTAGTGGTCACAGTCAATATAAATTGTTGTTGTCTCATGAGGTTGGAGTAGAATATTATCTATGCTTCAACTAGAAAATAAATGCCTTGAGATGATAATAAATGTGCCATAAATATTTATTCATTTGAATCTGAAGTTGCAGCATATTAACATATGGATCCAGCAGCCCTGTTGACCACGTGTTCACTCTCTGCTGCCCTACAATTATTCATCCATTATTTAAAATTTTAAAAGAATCTACAATTAGAACTTCTCATGAAAATGCTATTTAATGTAAACCCTCACTAATAATTAGAATCTGTAGAGCTATAAATACTGAATCAATGATCAACAGGATGTTGTCAGTATGAAATATACACTATGGATGGAGATTTATTTTCTACTCTATCATGAAACAATTTTGAGTCAAACTGTTAGAAAAAAAGTGTTTGGAGCTGACTGTTTAATAAGAATCAGTAATATTTACCAAACATTTTAACTATCACTTAGAAAATATGTTGTAAAAGTCTATCTTGAAAAGTTTTAATTATAGAGAGAGAGGGAGAGGGAGAGAAAAAGAGAGAGAGAGAAAAGAGAGGTTTTCCAGACTGAGCATGTTCTTATGTCCCTGGGCCAAATGAATTTTGAATTACCCGCTGCTTTGGATAATTTGTATCATCCAAAATTTTCACTGATATCACTAATGATAGGATTTTAGATGTAAACTAATCTGAAATTGGAGCTACACATTGGGGTGCTTGTAACTCAGGGATTAACAGCCTATCTGTGTCTGTCTGCCTGTGTACTCTAGAAGTATAGGAAAAGAAGGGAGCATAGTGGAAACAAACAAAAAGCTCCAGACACTAGGGAAGACCCTCCAGTCAAATATACGTCCCTCACGAAGCCTGCCAAGAGAAATCCACTATGAAGTAGAAGTATCTCTTTCTAAATGCAAATAACCCCTGAGACGATTAAGCACTGGCTTTGGGGTCACACGTATCTGTACTTGAATCCTGGTTCTGCCATTTATTTACTCATGTGACTTTGGAAAGCAGCTATTATTTATCAACTGATTTTTACAGAGACTTGCTCCCTTCAATATAGTGGAAAATACCAGCTGTTGTTGAGTAACTACAAATGGTTTCTTCCCCACTAAAACTCTGCATTCTGCTTCAAATACTGACACCCATTCCACCCTCACACACCCATACACATCCACACACAAGCAACAGTCTTTCCTGGGAGAGTTATAGCACTTTATTTCCAGATAGAAATCTTTCACTCATTATTTATTCATTTAGTCAATGAAAATTTACTGAGCATCTGCCACATGCCAGTCATTCAGTCAGTGTCCCTCAGGATACACCAGTACACAGAACAGAAAGTGGCTCCTCTATTCATGGAGCTTATCTTTCAGTAGGTGATGCAGATGATAAATAATATGCATAATAAATAATTAAAGTCTATAGAATTTTAGAAGATGATAAGCACCTTGAAAAAACAGAGTAAGTGGGATAGAGTACTGGGGAGTGTTAACTGTACATTAATTGGTTACAAAAGGTCTCCTTGAGAGAGTGGCATGTGAATACAGGCTTGAAAAAGGCAAAAAAGCTTAAGGAATAGCCAAGAGGCCACTGTAAGTAAAGAGGGAGAGAGATGGAGCTAGAAATAGGGTTGAGTTAGACCTGGCTGTGCTAGATGCCCAGTGTGTGACCAGCACAGTCACACAGGCCCCTGTACCCAGAAAGGCCCTGAGCTTCAGGTTGAAAGCTCCATGGCCACTTTCTTAAAACTATTAATAATTTTGTGGTTGAACCTGTGTTTTATGAGTGCATGCTGATGAGACAGTGGAGCATTAGTAAGAGTCTGGAGCCTCAGTACATGCATGTTCCTGTCTTCCAGGGCCTCCTTGACTTCTCTATTCCCCTCCACCCTGGGAACCAGGTGGGGCCTGGATGGGGGGTGGGGAGGGTTGAGGTTGGACAGGCACATTCTGAGGTGTCTCCAGGTAGAGCACAGCAGTGGCCATCTGGTTCCCGTGCATTCCATGGGTGACCTGGTAGGGAAAGCCTCTCACCCATCCCACATCTGGGTACCTGTGGTGTCTTGGTACAGAGTTTGCAGTACTCTTGCCTGCTGCCCAACTCTTGGCTGTAGCTGTGGATTGGGGCAGTGGGCCTGTGGGAAGGGGAGATGCCAGGGTGGGGTTTCCTGTTCCCAGCTGGCGAACAGGTTCTGGGTCCTGCAGCTGATGGAAAGAAGGGAAAGGGAACCCAGGAGCCAGTGAGTATCGTGAACACTCAGTAGTGGAGCAGGGATCCTGGGCACTGGCGAGGGCCTTCCCTTGCCCAAGGGAGTGCCACATTAAACAACAATTTAAAAACACCATGACAAGTTGAGAGGGACCATGGAAGAAAGAAAAAAACCCTATATTTCAGTACTTTAACGGAACTTAGAGATGCAGGTAAGGGGGCTCTGCATTTTCATTTTGCACTGAGCTTCACAAATTATGTAGCCAGTCCTGCAGAGAGACAAGGGAGGGCCAGATTATTTAGGACCTTACAGCCTCTTCATTTTAAGGACATTCCCTGAAAGTTTTTGAGAAGAGGTAGGGACACAGCATAATCTTCTTTATATTTTTAAAGGATTCTGCTGTTGTTTTGAGATAGCCTAAAATGGGTCAGGAGGTCATTTCTAATCCAGGTGAGAGATGATGGAAACTCAGCGTAGGTAATGGTGGGGCTGGTGTCAGAATCAGGATAGAATTTGAAGGTGGGGTTGAGGTAATTTACTGATGGATTGGCTAGGTCCGTGAGTTACACAGGTATATGCAATTTCCAAAACTCAATGAGCTGTACACTTATGATCTGTGTATTTTATCATATGGAAACTATGTCTCAGTAAAAATTAAAGTAACAATAAAGGCACTGTGCAGGACAATTTTATGATAAGCCCCCATGTGTGAAGAATATAAGGGGGGCTTTCTTGTTTAGATAAATACTGTTCTTTGTACGAAATAATAATTTCCAGAAGAATACACAAGATACAAATAGCAATGCTAACCTGTTCAGGGGTTGGTTGGATCATTAAATGAGCAGAAAAAGAGAATTATTTTCTGAAGACATTTTTATAATTTCTAAATATTTTAACCATGTAAAACATTACCTAATAAACTGATAAATGTATTTTAAATAGTTTATTCATTTGATACATATTTTGAAAGCTTCCACCATCCAGTGTAAAGAGAATACAATATTTCCATGCACATTTAACAACAAAAAATCAATCTCTGGTCTGGGCTAGCACCAGGTATTAGCAATCATGTTCTGTGGTGTTCTGACTCCATGAAATTCGTAGTGCCTACCCAGGACAAAAACAAAGAAAACATGCTTCTTTTTCACATGTCCCTTTTGAAAAAGGAGGCAAAGAGGCTTTAATCAAGTATAATAAGGCACAGGGGAATCAGAAAGCTGCATTCTGTCTTTGGCAAAAATCCAAAGAGGACAAATAAAGGAGCAATTTCTGAAGACTAATAGAACATGGACAGAAAGAAGTATAATACGGAGCAATCACCACCCAAGGGAGAGAATATCTGACCTAATTTGACAAAATCAGGCAGCATGTGCCAAGGCAAAGAATAACGGCACCATCAATTCTGCTTGGACCAAACATCTCGTCTCTCACCTGGGCCAACTGCAGTCATCTTCCCGTTGCTCTTCCCACACTCACGCTTGCTTGCTCTGACAATTCACCACCACAGAGAGGAATGTTTTAAAAATATAAGGCAAAACATTTTACTTTATTGCTTAAATCCACTCCGAAGTGTTAAATGGTCAACAGTGATCTAGTCCATGTCTATCTCTACATTGCCCACCTGAGGACACCTTCTTTTGCATCACCTCAGCACATGGCCCTAGTCATCTTTTTCTTGCCCCAGGATCATTGCACATGCTGTTACCTCTGTATCTAATGCTCTTCTTCCTACAATGTTTTTTCCTGCTAACTCCCAATCACACTTCAGTTCTCAACCAATGTCATTTCCTCAGAAAGGTCTTCTATGACTTTCTTTTTTTTCTTTAAATTGAGGTATAGTTAATGTACAATATTATATATAAGTTGCAGGTGTATGACATAGTGATTCACAAATATTAAAGGTTATATTCCATTTATAGTTATTATAAAACATTGGCCATATTCCGTGTTGTAAAATACATCCATGTATCTTACTTATTTTATACATAGTAGTTTGTACCTCTTAATTCCTTACTTCTATCTTGCCCTTCCTCCATTCCCTCTCCCCAGTGGGAACCACTGGTTTGTTCTCTATATCTGTGAGTCTGTTTCTTTTTCGTTATATTCACTAGGTTGTTTTATTTTTTAGATTCCACATATAAGTGATGTCATACAGTATTTGTTTTTCTCTGACTGACTTATTTCACTAAGCATAAAATCTTCCATGACTTTCTGATCTAAGCTGGTAGCCTCTGTTATAGTCTATTATTTTTGCTTAATGATACTTATCAAAATTTATAATTTTATAATTACACATTTAGCTTCTGTCCCCTGAGGACACTGTTGACAGTACTGGTACAGGAAACTTGTCTGTTTCATTCACAGCTATTTCTCCAACACCTGGCTCAGTGCTTGACTTAGAAAAGAAGCCCAGTTAATAGTTGTTGAATGAATTATAACCAAGTATTAACCTTCCCTCCTTCCCTTGAAGAGTTTCCCTCATTTAGATGAATATTGTCCAATATGAGCCACGTAGGTAATATAAAATGTTCTAGCAGCCACAGTTCACAAGTACAAAATAACTGGTGAAATTAGTCTAATAATATATTTTATTTAACCCAATATATCAGGGGTCCACAAGCCCTAGGCTTTGGACAGGCCCCAGTCTGCACAGCAGGAGGCGAGTGGCGGGCAAGCAAGTGAAGCTTCATCTGCCGCTCCCCATCGCTCCCCATTGCCCGCATTACCACCTGAACCATCCCCTCCATCCCCTCACCCCCAACTCCATCCATGGAAAAAATGTCTTCCACGAATCTGGTCCCTGGCGCCAAAAGGGTTGGGACCGCTGCAACATATCAACGTACTGCCATTTTAACATGAAATCAATGACAAATATTTATGAGATAATTTGCATCTTTATTTTTACAGTAAGTCTCTGAAATTCTATGTGTGTTTTACACGTAAGAACATCTCAGCTTGAACTAGCCCAAAAGCCTTTGCAGCTAGTGGCTACCACATTGGACAGAGCAGGACCTAGAACCTTTGGGATGAAGAGTTTTGGTTCCCATATAGCTACAGTCCTTCACTTGACAGCTCCTTTTCTAACCACATGCTCCTCCCTACTGTTTCTGAGCCACCTCTCATTTCATGCCGGTCACTGAGCGGAATGTTGGAATATTGGTCCTCAATAATATGCAGTCAATCTCCCTTGGGCCTCAGGAAAGGGGAGTATGTGGGATGAGATGCTTTTCTTTTTCTTCCGAATCTTTCCCATACACTTCTATATAAGTTTATGTGTATGGGTCTCTTTAATGGAGAGGGAGAGAATTAAAATCAGGCTATAATTAGTTAAGTCAAAGTATGAGTGGACTAAAGAAAATTACCCATACAAAAGGGCAAATTTAATATTGCCTAATCATGATTGCCTACCATCCCATCTCAACCCTGGCAATTTAAGAGAAAAACAGACAAAAAGAGCAAATCCTTCAAAAAGATCCTCCTTGCATGCTTAAGTCAGACCCTGGCTCCACTTTCCTGACCTCGGTCTCACTATTATCTCTGAGAGTACTTCCTTCTTAGAGTCCACAGGGTGTCCACTTCCCTTTAGGAAAATTATACCCCCATGCCCAAGTTTAAAACAGTAGTTCTTGATAGAAAAAATACCCACTAAGGGTATTTGGAAGTTTGTGGGAGGTTTTTTGGTTGTCACCCATTTAGTGGGCAGAAGCTGAAGATGCTGAATTTCCTGCAACATATTGTTTGAAAATAATTGAAAGAATTGCCCCAATCTAGCAGATTTTCTGATGACTAACTGGAACTGGATATTTATGTAGACATGTAGGTAAAGAATGTATAATTAGGGAGAAGAGACATTTTTAATTAAAAAGAGGAATACTATATTAAAAACGGTGACTGATTATACTTGATTGTAGAAAACCAAAGAAAACAGTTTCTAAGTAATGCTTTGGCTTATAATCTAGTTTTAAATGCGGTTTATATCAATGTTTGGTAAACCGCCCTTTTAAAAAATTTTTTGATAAAGTTTAGATTTCTGTCTCAGAAAAGATTTAAAAAAAAACCAAGAATAAGAACCATTCAATCAAATAGGCAGCTGGTGTGGGGTAGAGGGCAGGGAAGACCCAAACTGGTTAATTTTTGCATCGTACACACAAACATAAACACATCTCACTACTCTCTAGTTTTTCAACATTATTCTCTGCCATTAAGTGAACATACATGTAATTTCTGTTGTCCTTGAATGATCTGAAGCAATTATAAATAAATATAAAACATATTTGACACACACTGCAATCTTCCTATTGATTGCAATGGATGAGAAGTGTTTTTGTGTGTGTGTGTGTGTGTGAAATTTTAAGTGCTTTGTCAAAGCAAAGCACCTTTTTGTAGAGCAATTCCCACACCTGGATCATCCTGATCTCAACCAGTATATTTAAGAGGAACACCAAATTCACTTGCTAATTCAGTGAGGGTCAAAAGGGTGGGAAGGGAAAGAAGCAAGAGGGAAAAGGAGAAGAGGCATGTGGGAACTTTCTAAGTTATTTCTCTGATTTTGCCCACCAGGCACAGGCAAGAAAGGAGTCTAATATTCTGAATTCATCACAGTCCATTCTGCTCCAGATCACCATGAACTGTTTAAGCTAGAAAATACATATCTAATGACCAATAGGGTCGACTGGCTCCTTTACTGGCTTTCTGCAGGCAGGGGATCAGAGCATGGATGCAATGGTAATGTCACCTGTGTGTGTCGAGCTTCTGTTGTACATCATGCTGCTGAGACGGCAGGGACTGGAATTTGAAAAGAACATAAAGCAGCAGGACTTCAAGGCTCTGACTCCACAGAGCCTGCCAGCCATATGGCCCTCCCAATGCCCCAGTGCACACAAATGCAAGCATGCACTAGCACATTTATTTCATGGGACCTTATTATTTCAGAGTTTCATTTCACTTTATGTGTATTGACAGAAACTGCAGTTGTCTACAACTTTTCAAATTTATTAAATTTGTTAAAGAAAATGTTGAGAACTATTAGCAAACCAGTGGGGTTTCATTGTTGTTGTTTAACATCTTTATTGGAGTATAATTGCTTCACAACGGTGAGTTAGTTTCTGCTTTATAAGAAAGCAAATCAGCTATAAAAATTGGGTCTAAGTTATCAAAGAAAAGACAGTAAGCAGATAAGTCAAGAGAGCCAGAATAAAAGACCATGAAAAGTGTCTTGGGATCATGGAAACTTTGATGGTTAGAGTTAGGAAGGGGCTAAATATTAATGCTCTCTTTTTATGGCAAAACAACATGAAGCTCTAAGAAGTTAAAAGACTTGCCTGAGATACTCGGGACCATGAGAGGAAGACTGGCACTGATAGGACTAGGAAACTGGACCACGTTAGGACCAACCCCGGGCCCTGTCTGTCCAACCAGAAGATTCATGGACACTGAAGAGAACAACTAAACTTTCTGGAGAAAGAAACAGGAGACAATAAAGTTGCAGAGGTTGGGATTATAGGATACATTCCCTGCTTCTGTGATATGTGGATGATCTTTCACTATGACAGATGAAGTGGACTGATTAAAGTGCCCTAACATAAATGTTTAACAACCTCCTATTTATTTTAAATAATCTTAAGTGATAGTAAACAGTTTCAAGAGTATTTAGGAAATTTTAAAATAATATCAATTATAACAGAATAACATATTTGTGTGGTGCTTAGCTCATTCAGACCATGATGTTTGCAATTCTATTAGTAAATAATGGTTCAGTGTTCTCTGTGAAACACACACATTTTTTTACAAAATTCTTCCAATTTGCTGCATTTACCTCATTGCTCTTTCTTAAAGAAATGTAAGAATACACAAGTATGCGTAAGATTATTAGGAAAGACTATAAGAAATCCACTGTGCCATCTCTAGTGTGATAGAACATCTGGATTAAATAAAAATACATCCTGTCCTATTTGCAAAAGAAGATCCCATACACTTTACCTGTCTCCACAAGTTTGTAAAATTCATGATGACCTAAAAGTTCCTTTATAAAACCAATACGATAGATACATTCGTATAGAATAAAGACAATTTTTAAATGTGTGAATCCTACACCTTTAAGACTTCCAAGTGTTGAAACTTGGTATATAATATTTATCAAATTTCTGATGTGCCTCGGTGTCCAAAGTTTCTAAAGGGCTACATCTTCATAATTTAAATTAATAATGAGATTTGGAAGTGTCTAGGCCATATAATCTTTGATATTATTTCTTTAAGAACTACCGAACAACCTTCCAAGTTTCATAGGCTAGCGATATTTTTTCCTTATTTCTATTTATATAAAACCTTGAGAACAAATCTCCATTTACATTTACTACAAGTCATACTCCTTGTTCATCTGGGAGGCATGGAGCATAACAGAACATATGTTCAGAATTTTGCAAGAAAAGGAAATTGTAAATATGGCAATCAAACTATAAAAATGCAGCTAAAAAAACCTCCTTTTCTGAATTTTAGTTTCACAGAGAGACTAGCTATTTGGGTGGTGTTAGGGAGGCTATGTTATTTTGTGCCTTCCAAAAAAGGTAATTTATGCTGAGTAATCATTTCCCTCTTTCTCTACCCAGCAAAAAAATAAGATAGTTTTCTTTTGTAGTTTATGTATCTCCAAATTTTTATGATAAATATTATTTTGAATATATGGATATATATTTCATGCCCCAGTTAAACAAACAGGTTGACTTAGAAAAATAAACGTTGGACAAGGAAAGCAACAATCCAACTGACAACCTGCACTCAAGAAGGCTTGTCATGCATTTCTGCCCATCTTTTCTGCAGAAAGTGTGGGAATTTTCCCTAAAGTAACCTGATCATATGAGACAGTAAGTTAGGTGCTTAAATTCTTTAATTTTGAGATGAAAGTGAGTAAATGGCTTTGTAAATACTGGGCAACACAGAGCTTCTGCGAGGCCTAACCCAGAGCTTCTTAGAGGGTAGTTGTCAGTCAGTTAACAAGCCTGAAGTATCAGAATCACTTGAGACAACTGGTAAAAACACTTATTTCCTTTTTTAAAAAACACTTATTCCTTTATTTCACAAGAATCGAAGTTTGAAGGTGAAGCTACAGAATCCTTATTATATAGAACACGCTATTATTTTATTATTTATTATTATTTACAGAATACTCTCTTGTTGTAATTATCATGTCTACTAGTGTTGGAGAATATTAGACCAGAGCAATAATCGGGAATTTAGACACTTGTGGCCAACTTACAAAGCAACACACTTAAGATCCTTCAGTGCAAAACCTGACAAGTTAATTTGTATAACTGTCTCACACAAAAAATAGATGCACTTTCATGTGTCTTACAATATCTTTTTTTTCCTATCCTGAGATTTCACCTTCAAAGAAATGGTATGCAGTGTCTCATTAGAGTAATGTCAATTGTATAAAAGTGAAAAGCATGACTCAAGATTACAAAATTGTAGGAGTTGAATCAACCGCTACCCAAAGTTCCTCTATTCACAGGTACATAAAGTATATATACGTTAAAAGACCTCAAACTATACCTGCTTCTGATATGCTCAATGACAAGTTCTTTATAGATCTGTACCTGTGAGAGTAGAGGTTAGATGTTCAAAGCCCTAATTAAATACATGCAAGAATTTAATTAGGGGACAAAGAAGGAAATAAGAAAAAAGATGTGGTGTTTGGAGATTCTGAAAATTATAAATGCCTGATGTTTGACCTAATTATAGTCGATCCTAGAACAAAATATAAACACCTGTTAGTAAGGGTCCCATATAAATATAAGTGTTTCTCTCCTATGGTGTCATCAAATCCTTGGTCAACTAGCCCATTCAAAGCACGTCAGTCTAGACACCTCGGTTTTATAAATATCTCTTAAAATAAACTTTTGAAATAGAATATTTTAGATATAATACTTCCAAAATCTGTTAATGAGTATTTTACCACATTTAATTCTGAAAGTAGATATGTGTATAAGCCTTTGCTTTTGCATGATATTATATGGAGAGGGATAGAGTGATCTACTCAGGATTTTCTGAGGAATTAAGGACTATCTGCCCCAAAGCACATAGTTCTATCCTGCTGATGCTCTTCTCTGGCCTGTCAGTCTGTAATACAACTCAATACGTATAAACTTAATAACTGTAGTCTTGAGTATATAACTAATAAAACTGCAGACAATCTCAGTATTAAACCTATCATTTTCTTTCTTTCTTTCTGTGGATGTATATGCATATGCATGAGTAAGCAAGTGTGTGTGTGTGTGTGTGTGTTTGTGTGTGTCCTGTGTAGTAGTTCTCTCTCCTGCCTTATGGGTTGGCACTTCTGCTGGCAGTATGCATAACTTTTTGCAGAAACTCTCTAATCTAAAAGCTTCGTTAGAATTACACACAAGATAGAAAGATAGTCCTCTTATAGTCCTGGCTTTGTGATTTTTATACAGATGAGGAAATTGAAGCTTTAAGAGTTAATTAGTGTAAAGTTGGAACGTAAGCCTGGGTTGTCTGACTCAAGCACTGGGTTTCTTATCCACTTGGATTTACTGCCTCTTCTACAGCAGAGGGCTGGGGTGTGGATGACAACATTCTACATGTAATTGTGATGTTCAGCACATTTTGAAAACAACTGAAAGTGATTTCAAGTGAGGTGTGGAAAGGGTCTCCTCTGAATTATAGACAGGCATTTAGTGGGGGTTTTTTAATTTTTTATTTTATTTTTGTTTTGGCCATGCTGCACAGCATGTGGGATCTTAGTTCCCTGACCAGGGATCAAACCTGTGCCCCTTGCATTAGAAGCATGGAGTCTTAACCACTGGACCACCAGGGAAGTCCCCATTTAGTGAGTTTTTGAAAGTTAATATTTGTTTTGTGACATTTGTTTTGCTTTGTTCTTTTATCTTGCTTGTGTCCAAATAGATTTGCTTGTGAAATAGTACCTCTGAGTCTAGAATCCTGTCCACAAGTCTGAATAATTGGAATTAGAGAATATAAGGAGGCTATAAGGAGCATCTGGTTATGTTTTCTGTAGAAACAGTCTCCCAAATGGCATCCACATGGTTCATGACAGAACTAAATAGAACCTTAAACTGATGAGTTGATCAGAAGGAAAAGAAATTAACATATACTGTAAAATTATGATGTCTCAGGAAACATATATTGTACATCATTTAAATCTCTCTTAACCTCAGTTTCCTCATCTATCAACTGAGAATAACATTTTCCACCTCAAGAAATTATCAAGAGTAAATCTAAAAAAATTTTTTAATTAAAAAAGAGTAAATCTGGGCTTCCCTGGTGGTGCAGTGGTTGGGAGGCCACCTGCCGATGCAGGGGACGCGGGTTCGTGCCCCGGTCCGGGAGGATCCCACATGCCGCGGAGCGGCTCGACCCGTGAGCCATGGCCGCTGAGCCTGCGCGTCCGCAGCCTGTGCTCCGCAACGGGAGAGGCCACAACAGTGAGGGGCCCGCGTACCGCAAAAAAAAAAAAAAAAAAGAGTAAATCTACCCCGAGGTCCTGCTATACTCCATGTGAATTATTCATCAGTAGTACACTGGAGGTATTGATTGCAAAAAAAAAAGTCTTCCCAATTCATGTATTTTCATGGGCCATTGATACTCAGGCCACTTTGTTCTAAATAAAGAGAAGGTATAGAATAATTTGAAATTTGGCTGATTTAAAAATAAATGTATTTTGGCATGGTTTGTGCATTCTATTTCAAAACAAGATAAAGCAAAATATAGGTATAAGAGCCTCTTCATTTGTGATTCTCTCCATTTTGGCATTTGGTCAGGTACTATTAACATTGTTAAAAGCAATCGTAACTCAAAAGGCATCTAATGACAATCCATTGCACTTCTTCTACCAACTCACAGTGAGCCATTTATCATCATGATTAGCAGTTCCAGGTACTTTCAGGAACTATAATACTTGTCTGATCCTTCATTCAGAATTTGAGTTAATTTCTACCATCTAATACTACTAAATGTCACTGAATAAAAGGAAACATTATGTCCAACTATTGCATGAAAAGCAAGAAAAATGATAAATGTTTCCATAGCTACAGGTTTGAAAAGAACAGAACATGCTGAGATGTAAACCAGAATAAAAGTGGCAAAGTACATTGGACACCCTAAGTTTTTTCCTCTAAAAGCAAATAAGGTAAAGTAAAGTACAAATGGCTAATAGGCAGTCAGGACACTATTGTCTTAACCAGTGGATTCAAGAAAGTGTAGAGGAGGTAGGCACAGAGTGATGAAAGATTGCATGCATACACACACACACACACACACACACACACACATACACACACCCTATCAAATTCATGTTTGCACCAAAAAACCTCTCAGAAAATAAGTACCAAGTGATATCTTAACAGGAAGAGACCATCAAAGGGGAAAAGTTAGAGTCTTGCCCTCTTTCTGTTGATTGTTGGTATTTTGAGGTCTCTAGCATTATGGGGACATAATTAACACAAGTATCATCTCCTTAGCACCAACTGCCAGACCACCTTTCTTCTCTACTTGAAGAACCCAGTTTTTCCCTTCAGCACGGACCTACTGAGATCTCATCAAGTCAAAACTAGAGCACGGACTACTTTGGGATGGTTTTGCCCACAGAATGCCCTGTAATAGCTCACATAGCCCCCTAAAAAAGAGATGAGATGAGGATGGACTGTAGGATGTATGGACTGTATGGATGCACTGTAAGCAAGCTTAGAGCAAGTGATAGTTTAACTCAATTTTCATTTCTCTATAACTATTACATAATATATATGCAGACTTACAGCAAAATGGAGGAAAATGTCCCCAAATGGAAAACCTGAGTTCCAATAAGTAATGGTGAACAAAATAAAAAATATATATATTTGTGAGATCTAAAAAGTCTTTATAAAAGAATAACAATTCTTTTTAATGAGGTTTAAAATAAGGGCAGAAACATAATACTAAACTGCAATAACTCAAGCTAGCCAGGGTTAATCTAAGATAAAGTATTCTAAGTCCCTGTATTATTTGTGAGTGTGAGTAGGTTGGTTATGATATTGGTTGATTCATAGTTTGCTATATTAAATATGTACATTACAGTTTCAAGGGTAAACACTAATCGAACAGGAATAAATGTATAATGTTTAAACTCATAGATGGAGAACAAATGACAATAGTAAACAAACAGGTAAATTCAAAATATGAAAGTAAAGTCAGGGAAGAAAAGAAAAAGAAGCATGGAAAAAGTGAGATGCGTTAAAAGTACACCATAAGTGAAAAGAAGACATATGTTAGTAATTATAACAAGTGTAATACACTAAGGTTAATAGTTAAAAAGCAGAGATTGTGAAACTGTACTTTTAATCCAGGTATAGTCTTTTTCAGGAACCATTCACAAAATATAAGGGCATAGAGGGCTAAAAAGGAAAAAGATGGGAAAAATGTATCCGTGAAAAACTAACCAAAATAAGGCTAGAGTAGTTACATTAATATAAAATAAAAATGAACTTTAAGATAAAAGCAACACTAAGATTGGGAGTGTTACTGCCTAATGATAAACTATTTAATTTACCAAGAAGATAAAACACGTTTAAACTTATAACCACTTAAAGCGTCCAATTCTATTTTATAAAGCCAGGAGAAATGCAGTGAGAAGTTTACAAATCCAACATCATATGGTAGCTTTCAATATATCTCTTTCAATTTTTATAGATGAAGCAGGCCAAAATACAGAGGAGCTGAAAACACAACTAAATAGCTTGATATTATTTATTTACTTCTACATGTATTTATTGAACTCTTACTATGTGTCAGGTACTATGTTCTAGTTGGTGCTTCTTAATCACATTTAGGACATATAATAAACTAGAATAATTTAACATTTTGAAAAGCGATATTATATGCAAAGATCAGTATAATAAATACAAATGATAATAAATACAATTGGAAATTGAGACTTCCCAATAACTCAAATATTTAACAAACAAAAAGAACACAAATAGAAATTTTAAAATACTTAGAATTTAGAACTGTATGACAATAAAATGGAATATCAAAGCCAAATGTTGGTTCTTTGAAATGACTAACAAAATTGGCAAGCTTCTATTGAGATTGATTGAGGAGAAAACAAAAGAACATTAATAAAAATTAATAAAACAATTAATTCAGCTATAAAACTCTTTATAAAGATCGATTAGAACATAGTCAAGAAAACACAGAATGACCGAATCACATTTTTTAAATTTACTACTTTGGCCTTTCACAAGCGCAAAAAAGAAATAAAGTAGGATAGTCTTCACAAATTGAAGCAGGGGGGCTTCCCTGGTGGCGCAGTGGTTGAGAGTCCGCCTGCCGATGCAGGGGATACGGGTTCGTGCCCCGGTTCGGGAAGATCCCACGTGCCGCGGAGCGGCTAGGCCCGTGAGCCATGAAAAAAAAAAAAGAAAAAAAAAAGAAAAAAAATCGGGGCAAGGTAAGGGGAAGTGAAGCATAGTTCTTGCTACTTATATTTTGTCATAGCATTAAGTCTTGGTAGCTCTTTCAATCACCACCACTAATAGGGGATGCGGGTAGAAGGATGGTGATGGAATAATCAAATATAATTTGTAAATATGGCAGACACTGCTAGTCCCCATATCTCCTTTAATAACAAAACCCCTGAATTTTAGATGAGCACATAATCATTCAGAGTTAAGACTGAATTTCTCAATATTCCTTGCAGCCAGATGTGAATACGTGGCTAAGTTCTGACCAACCGGATAAAAAAGGAAGAGATCCGTTGCCTTAATTCTTTTCTTCCCCCTTTCTGGTAACTAGTATGTAGACATGATGGTGGGAATTGGAGCATCTAGAACTATGAAATGGAAGACACACTTTACTGGACCAGAAAGATACAGGGAATCTTTCCATCCAACATGATCAAGTTGCTATAGCAGAAATGAATCACATACCCAGTCTTTTATGTGAGAGGGAAAAATAAAAAGTACTTTCACTTTGATAAAGCCATGATAGTTTGGCTTTTCTCAGTTATAGCAACTCAACTTGTATTCTAATTATCACAGCATCTTACCAGCCTATTGTGGATTTTTCAACTACCAAATACAGACAAGAGTTTGGCTAAACATTCAATAGTAACAAATACTGGAAGGAAAATTAACAATTCATTAAGTTATGGATAAGTTGAAATATATATGGTATTGAAGTATTTTGTTGGTTTGTTTAATGAAACTATGATATATTTTATTTTAAAAATATATTGATAATATGCTTAAATTTCCTTCCACAGGTAAAAATTTCATACATCATATACTGGAATCTGGAGAGGAATCTGTTGATATCTTTTGTAATAACATAAAATCAAAGTATAAAACACATAAATGGATGATTACTTTTCCTATATAACTATAAATATATTCTAGTTAGAATTTTCCAAGTGCTCTTCCCTGCTACATGTGAGCTTCAGATCATTTTGTTCCATTAAAATATACATACATTAAATACTCTGTGACTAATACTTACTCTTTTACACTATATCATTATCTCACAATCTTATAGAAGAGTTGATGTTTGTGTTAGTGAAAACAGAAAGGGAACATATCTGAAATCATTTAATATATAGAATGTAAATATCCTAATTGGTCACTACAAGTCTATTTTAATGTACTTGCAAAGGATGTCTTAAAGCTGATTCAATTTCTATTCAGTCATTGTTACATTGGAATTACATTGTTTTGCCTCTTTGCTTATATTCCAGTTTTTTCTAAACTTTATCAAAACTAATAAATTGCATTGCCCAACTTTTTGCTCTATGCATTCCTATGGAATATGTAGGGAAAGCTCATGATCAATTCATATCAGTATTTTTTAACCTAGACACCAGGGGGTTATGTAAGTCTGCTGATAACATCCAGGTTTTAGCAATAAATATGTAGAGGCTGGGAATAAAAACAAATGCCACTGTTTGTCTGTCTTAGAATATATGACTTTCAGAGCAATGAACAAAAACCAAAAGTTAAGCTCTGAGAAAATAAAAAAATCAATAATTCTGTTTAGGAAGAACATATATAAGCTATACAAGCTCAAAAAAGCAAAAGTAGTAATAATTGTGTTGGAACTAAAGTTAACATATGAAAACAAACCTAATATTGAAGAGAGAGAAAAGATGTATTGATGTATTTGATCAAAGAAAGGTTTTGTTTAATTTACAGAGCTTTTGTATATTAAATGTATGAAAACCAGTGAATTTGCATGTTAGTACCTTATTTTAATAGGATTTAATAACTATACTTTTGTATGGGTACTGTCATTGTTAGACATCTGTGTAGATATGAGTTTAAAAATACATGGGGGGCTTCCCTGGTGGCGCAGTGGTTGGGGGTCTGCCTGCCGATGCAGGGGACGCGGGTTTGTGCCCCAGTCCGGGAGGATCCCGCATGCCGTGGAGCGGCTGGGCCCATGGGCCGTGGCCGCTGAGCCTGCGAGTCCGGAGTCTGTGCTCCGCAACGTGAGGGGCTGTGGCGGTGAGGGGCCCGCATAACGCAAAAAAAAAAAAAAAAAAAAAAAAGATAAAAATACATTGGGCAGTTAAACAAAGGGTTGCTATAAATAATACTTATCAGATCCATACGGCTAAATTTAAATCTAGATGTAATTTGCCCAGTGAAAAGTGCATTAGTACCACTAAGCTGTTATGTTTAAGAGAAATCATTGGCAATTCAAACTCCCTTCAAAATAAATTGTGACAATTCAATTTATTTCCAAATAGGTAATATATCTGGTATAAAATGCAAAAGGTACAAAAAATCTTATAAAATCTTTATCCTTTCCTGTCACCAGCCATCCACTTTTCCTGTCTAGAGGCAACCACTGTTACTACATTATATGTTCTTCAGATCTATATATTTTCTTGTTTTCACAGTAATAGCAGCATATCATACCTTGTCTCTGTGCCTTGTTTTTATTTCTATTTTTTGAGTGAGACTATCTTGGGGATATGTCTGTATTAGCACTCATGGAACAACTGCATAGTATTCATAGTAAATGTATGTACTAAGCATCATTTAACCAATTCCCATTATTAATGGGCCCTTGTGTTGTTTTTGAAATTCTGCTACTACAAAAAATATTGCAATAAATGTTCCCTATTCTATGTGTCTATCTTTATCTATCTATCTATCTATCTATCTATCTATCTATCTATCTTTTCTCACATTCTATCTGAAATACAAATACCTAGAATTGGAATGATTGAGTCCAAATTATGTTCATGTTTAACTTTAAAAAATAATGTTATATTTTTCTTCTTAGTTGTGGTTATTTACCTTTCCACCAGAAATAGATGAGACTTCCTTTTCCCCACTACCCCTCTCTTAAAAGCAGTGCAATGTCAAACATTCTCATCTTTGCCAATATGGTAAGTCAAAAATTGGGATCTCCCTATAATTAGTTATACTTTATTTTTACGAATATTACAATTAATATGCTTAAGAGTCATTTATATTTTCTTTTCTTTTTTATACACCTTACCCATTTTTTAATTGGGAAAATAGCATTTTATCTTATTGATTTGTAAGAACTCTTTCTATTGATACAATAAGGGAGTTCTCTCTCTTTCTGTAATGTGAGTTAAGTCTAAACCTGGACTGAGCATTAACCACATATGAGGAAAGAAAAAAGGCATTTTCCAAGATGAAAGGACTCAGAAATTCATATATACCCATGAACTTTTTTTTCAGGAAGTTATGAGAAGATTTGCTTTACCAAGATGAGGCCATCAAATAAGAAAGAGAGAGGAATAAAACTCAGTGAACAAGAGATTTACTTTGAAAGAAAACAAGAGGAAATTCCCAAAAAGGTGAAAGAAAAGCCCAGGGAAGTCATTCTGCAGTTAGCTTATTGCATAGGAAACAACTCAAATTGGTGCGGAATGTCAGGGTCAACGGGGGGAATATTCTGGGGGAAGAAAGTGGACCTAGCAGATCATCTGGTGTGTTTGGTCCCAGTAAGAAATCCCTCCAGACAGCTTGTGGATCAATCAGAAATAGTTACAACAAGACTTCAACAACTGAAAATATCAAGGCCCTTTTTTTCTCTGAGAGAAGAAAATGTTGTACAAGAAAAGAAACAATATAATGATATAATAGGTGATTGAGCTAAAAGTTGATTTATAATTGAAATGAATATAGATTTAACAAAAATGTGAAATGAACATATTAAGAGGATAGAAAAGAAGTATTTGTATGTGCATATGTGTGTGTAAATCGTTATATTTGGTAAGTAGGAGGTCAACAAATCATGCCAAATGTCAATATCAACAAATGTCCATATACATATTTTACTTAGAAAAATAACAATAAGTTCAGGGGAAATTATTTGAAATAGAGTTGAAATTGGTTGCTTCCTAGAGAGAAGAAATTAGGAATAAGAAGGTAAGATAGGAAATTGCTCCTTTGCTTTTAAAACCCTTATATTATTTCACTTTTAAACAATGTATATGTGTTATTTTGATAAAAATTCAAATTACAAAACTAAAGCTGAAAGAATAATAACAATTTTTTTAAAGAGAGAAAGATATGGGAACTGGAAGCTGATTATGCAGCTTAAAGGATATCTTATTGGTTAGAGAAGTGACCATGTTTATAGGCAAAGTGGAAAGACCTATTGGAGAAAGTAAATCATAAAGAAGAAGGGATAAGTTATGAAACAAATACACAGATTAATCAAGTTAGAAAGCCACAGAATTTACATAGTGATACTCTAAGGGCCGAATAGGAAACAAAGCACAAAACACAATCTACCCGTAGATTGTGAGAAAACCATAATTCAAAAAGGGTCATGTACCACAAGGTTCACTGCAGCTCTATTTACAATAGCCAGGACATGGAAGCAACCTAAGAGTCCATCGACAGATGAATGGATAAAGATGTGGCACATATATACAATGGAATATTACTCAGCCATAAAAAGAAACGAAATTGAGTTATTTGTAGTGAGGTGGATGGACCTAGAGTCTGTCATACAGAGTGAAGTAAGCCAGAAAGAGAAAAACAAATACCGTATGCTAACACATATATTTGGAATCTAAAAAAAAAATGGTCATGAAGAACCTAGGGCCAGGACGGGAATAAAGACGCAGACCTACTAGAGAATGGACTTGAGGACATGGGGAGGGGGAAGGGTAAGCTGGGACAAAGTGAGAGAGTGGCAATGGACATATATACACTACCAAATGTAAAACCGGTATCTAGTGGGAAGCAGCCACATAGCACAGAGAGATCAGCTTGGTGTTTTGTGACCGCCTAGAGGGGTAGGATAGGGAGGGTGGGAGGGAGGGAGACGCAAGAGGGAAGAGATATGGGGATATATGTACATGTATAGCTGATTCACCTTGTTATAAAGCAGAAATTAACCCACCATTGTAAAGCAATTATACTCCAATAAAGATGAAAAAAGAAAACACAATCTAAATTTACTAATTTATTAATCATTTGTATGCTTGTCACATAAAATTATGTGCATACATTACTTTCTGGTTTACTTCATACCAGGAACAAGGATCTGTTTTTGCTTTAAAACAACTGGAAGAGATTGGATTTATGAAATAAAAGGTGAAATTTGAAATTCTAAGATTTTTGAAATGTAAACTCAGCTTCTGCAATAAAGCTTTTGTTTTAAATTTTATTTTGTCTGAAATTTAAGGAGAGAACTATTTATTAATTTGTAACTGTTTTCTACTACTCTGAAATTAGTCACCACCCCTAATGGATTCTATGTGAAAGTAAGCACAGTACTGGTTGTCTATTAAAAATTGGGACATTTTTACATAATGTTTTGTCTACAATTCTCTTTTCAAGAAAATAATTTATTAAACAGACATAAGCAGCCCTCATTAGTGGTCACTAGCATATTATCTTTGTGTTTACTGAACAAGAAAGAATATTCCTTGTGCTTCTGCTTGCCTTTTTTGTTTCTCACACTAATTACTGATTTTGGATATTACTATGGTGCTAAGAATAAAAAATTAAATAAGCAAATTATTATATCAGATCTTACCCATTAATATAGACACAACTGTGTCTATTTATGAATAATGACAATTTAAAAACACATACAAATATATGACTAAATATCTTTTATTTTATAGCTACAGCTATAGCTATATCTTTTATTTTATCTCTCCTCAGCATACTTATTTACACAAAGTTGAATTTGTTTGTTTCTCTCCTGTTTCAGTTAGATAATTCTTGCTTCTTTCAAGGAATAGCAAATGAACTGGTTTCAAGTGTGATGTACAGGAGAAGTAAAGACATGTGTAATAGCTCTGGTAAGACTACTGCCTCAGCCCAGTGTCTTGGCATATTTGAAGAACAACAAATGAGGAATACAATCAACTGAGTTATCTAGATACAATCTTTAAAAGTCAATGACCAAAAAAAAAAAAAATGTTGTCTGTACTCAATGAGCATAATGTAGGCAAAATGATTGACTTTTGAAATATACTAATCAATTCAAACAATAAAACCTAAACAAAAACTGTGATATTACCTACTATTATCTGAAAGCCTATGTGGGATGCATGTGACCAGATGATGTCTATTTCCCTGAGAAAGCAAAACAACCAGGAAAGAGTAGTTTGTGCAATGACATCAGTATTTCAAACATAATAGTTCTCTACATGTCTCCATTCTCTCACGTAAGTACAGGGCTGGATTTCAACTCAGATTGTTTTAAGTGTTCTCTTACTGTGAAATACTTTTAGTTTCTTTTCAAGACAAATGAAAGGAAATGTGAACTCAGATTTTAGGAAAAAGATTCCCATTTTTATTACTACTCATCGCAGGTCAGCACTTGACTCCAACTATTATTGACATGGATGGTGGCTATAAAAATCCCAAAGACTAATAGGTATCCTGTGAGAGGAAATTTCCAATTTGAACGTCCAATCTGTTTATTAGAACTGATGGTTGTTCAGACATTGCCACTAGTATCTAGCATCTGACATTTATTGGATCCCTCATGGGTGAAGGGTGAATCAGAGACCACTTCTCATATGTGCAAAACATGTAAAGCCATGCAAGACACTGGAAATGGAAGTTGTTATAGATGAGAATAATATAGATGATTACAGATGAGAAGCAGGTCTAGAAAAATTAAGTGACTTTACGAGGGTTATACTGTAAGCTATCTTCACTGACTGACTCAGAAAATGTTTAGAACAACTGGTTGAGTCCTGTGATAGTCATTTCCTATTAGACTTTATGTACATTCAGAGCAGTAGTTCTTGACCCTGGCTGCACACTGGAATCATAGGTACAATTGTGAGGCCCTGGTCTCACCCAGGCCAGTCAGAATCTCTGGAGGTGAAGCCCTGGGAGCTATTTATTTCTCAACTCCCCAAGTAAGTCCTATATACATCCAGGTTGAGAATGCTGATTTTGAAAAATGTTTAATTAACAAGATATTTTGAATAGTACATATTAAAACAAGCCAAGATATTACATTCTCTCAGATTAGTAAAGGTTTTAATTTGAATTAAGTTTATATTTTCACATTTAATATTAGACATATTTTACAATAAAATAACTTATATAGGCAAAACTTCCCTTCATAAATCAGGGAAAGGACTCTGAATTGTGAGAAGCTCTATCCTAGCCTACTTTTATCAGTCAGGATAGAACAGCTTTTGTTAAGGTAACAAACAATCCAACATTCCAGTGGCTTAAAACAGCACCATTGATTTCCTGCTCAGCAACATGTTTATCGGTTGGCACAGGGGCTTTGTTCACTGAATCACTCAGTGACCCGGGTTGACAGAAAATCCCACTGAGACAAGCTTCCATGATCACAGAGGCTAAGAGAAGAATGTGGCTGTGTAGTGGCTCTTATGTTATATCCAGAAATTGAACCACATATCAGTTCTTCTTACATGTCCTTGGTCTAAGCAAGTTACACGGGCGTAGCTGGTTTCAAGCATATGAAAGACTGAAGTCCTCCCAAGAATTTAGAACAAGAGATGACATTTATGAACACTTCTGAGTACTACCTTACTAGTCTAACTAGTCCCACATCCCACAGCGGGTAGCTAACAGAAATGCAGAGTGCAGTCTCCAGAAAATAGCGTTCCACACATATCTGCTAAACACCTAATAAGCACCAGGTACTGAGGATAAAAATACATGGAAGCTGAGGGGATATCAGACAGAAGGGATGGTATGTGCAAAAGCCCTTGGCAGATGTATTTTGAAGAACAACCTTATGCAGAAACAATGAAGATGGAGAGGTAGTAAGGGGCCCAGGGCTTGGTAAGTTCTTTTAGAGATATGTATTTCATTATTATTATCATAGCTATCATATATTGAGCACATACCAGGTTCCAGACAAATTTCTTAAGCAATTTATGTATTTTAAGTTACTTAATCCTTACAATGATCCTATGAAGTGTGTGCTAGTGTTATTTTCTTTTTTTAGGTGATGAGATTGAGGCATTGAGAGAGAAAACAACTTCTCGAGGTAGTGACCTCATAAGTGGCAGAGGTAGGATTGAAACTAGATTGTCTGGACCCTGAGTCTTAATGTTTAACCATACAGTGTGTGGTTAAGAATGGTAGGACTTTAGATCTGGAAGTGGCCTAAGAATTACTCAATTCAAGATTTTCATGTCACAGGTAACATAGCTACTCGTGGGTTTTTCGATTGCACATTCAGTCCCTTTACTGGTAAAGTTTTGTTAATTTTTGAAGCTATTAGGAAACAATTGCCTTCCTATAATTAATCTGGAGGTCAAAAGGTGATAAGAGTCAGCCTCAGTGCACGTCCTTCAAGGTTACCTACCAGCTGTGCCCTATACAGGGACACCTGGTTGAATGTGTAAGCTGAGGCAGAACCCAACCGGTGTTCTGCTTGCCAAGATCTGTGACCTAGGCTATTAAAGCCAGTGCAAAGGATGCCTTTTTCTAATTTTAACAAAGCAGAGTTTCTCAACCTCGGTGCTCTTGACATTTCCAGCCAGATTGTTCTTTGCTGTGGAGGGCTATCCTACACATTAGAAGCATCCCTAGTCTCTATTTACTAGCTGTTAGTAACATCCTCTCATCCCCAATTATGAAGCATAATGTCGCCAGACACTGTCAAATGTCCCTGAGGTATGTGTGTGTGGGGAGAGAGGGGCATAATTGCCCTGGGTTGAAAACCACTGCTAATAGAGGCATGATCTGCTCACTAGGCTGTACACCCCTGGGACGCTCTCTCCCTGCAGAGCTTGTACTTTTGTCTGAATGCAAGATTTCTGTAAGAGCTGACAAGGAAATTATCTCTTTTAAAAATTTCTGTTGGCTGCTTCTCAACCCAACCTGCAGCAGTAGCACTAACTAACCCCTGGTCCGGGAAGATCCCACATGCCACAGAGAAACTAAGCCTGTGTGCCACAACTACTGAGCCTGTGCTCTAGAGCCCGCGAGCCACAACTACTGAAGCCCACGTGCCTAGAGCCCGCGCTTGGCAACAAGAGAGGCCACCACAACGAGAGGTCTGTGCACCACAGCGAGGAGTGGCCCCCGCTTGCCGCAACTAGAGAAAGCCCACGGGCAGCAACGAAGACCCAATGCAGCCAAAAATAAATAAGTTTATTAAAAAGAAAATAGGCATCTGGAAAATTAAATAAATTCAAAGAGAACCTTCTCTTGGTCTTAATGATGAACACCACTCTTGATAAACACTACAAGACTTAACAGGATGGAATCGTTTAAGAATATTAGCAAGAATGTTCTTTACAGCTATGATTGCAATATTGAAGTACTGAAAAACCATTCTTTACAGCTGTGATTGCAATATTGAAGTACTGAAAAACCACCTAAATTCCCATCAATAAAGAAGTGGTTAGGTAAAATGTGGTGCATTCTTACTACGTAAAATGAAGTATCCATTTAAAAAGAAACATGGATACACATTTCTGACATAATGCAATTGATGGAATGTGAATTGAAAAGGCAAGTCACCGAACAATGTACATAATCTGATCCCATTTATGTTTGAAGTATACATTATGTGTGTGCTCATGGAAATGTAGAGGAAAATGTCTGTGAAGGGAAGTGAGATTGGGAGAGAATGAAATGCGGTGGTGTGTGTGTGTGTGTGTGTGTGTGTGTGTGTGTGTGTGTGTGTGTGTTTCAACACATCATACTGCTCAGTTTTTGCATCTAAAATACAATAACAAAATTTCATTAAACATGTTGAACAGCATCTTTGTGTGCCAAAAGGCCCTATTTAGCTTCGTGAAATAATAATTATTTTAATGTTTAATAAAACATAAGCTTTAACTTTTTCTTCCTATGAAGGAAATGGACATTCAATCATTATAATTAACCAAAGGATATTTTCAAGAGTTATAGTTTTCAGAAGATGGTTTATTGCAGAGTGGCACTTTACCTTTCTTTTGCTAACAAAAATGCATTTTTCTTACCAATTATGAGGATGTGGGAATTTTATTGTATTTTATTTCAATTCCAGATAATTTTTAAGATATTATTTTGACAGATATGAGGTCAGTCTCTAAGTGAAGATAGAATTGACCAGCATAGAGTAATAGTGTATACAGTCTTCAATACTAGACAAAGAAGATTCAAATTGAGCTTAAAAAATATGATCAAAACTACATATTAAACAAAATGGATACATATATTATTTATCTTTTAGTGAATTATGATTGCCTAGGAGGTGGGCATAGATAAATTATAAAAATTTTCTTCTAATACCATCAAGTATTATTTTTGCAGAATTTTAAAAGTATGCTAATTAGTACCACAGTGCTTGGACAAATTATTTTTAAAATAATAAAGCAGTTTCAATAGTAAGGCTCATTCAAGCTTAAATTTTTGAAAGCAGGAGAAAAGCTTCTTTTCTTTTGGATGCTTTATTTAATCTTGAACAAAAATAGCTAATCAGGCTTCCCTTGTGGTGCAGTGGTTGAGAGTCCGCCTGCTGATGCAGGGGACACGGGTTTGTGCCCCAGTCCAGGAAGATCCCACATGCCGCAGAGCAGCTGGGCCCGTGAGCAATGGCTGCTGAGCCTGCGCATCCGGAGCCTGTGCTCTGCAACGGGAGAGGCCACAACAGTGAGAGGCCCGCGTACCGCAAAAAAAAAAAACAAAAAAAAAAACCTCATCATTTTCTAGATTTTATTCATCTGGGCTTTCTCTGCACTTGGTAGTCAGTTGAGTCATCTGGCTTCTCCCTATTCATGAAGGGCTATGGAAAAACTACTCCCTGAGACTGTGTTATGTTCTCTATCCCTTTGTTTCTCTTTTTAGCTCCATCTTGTTAGCTTTGTTAGCCTTGAAAACGCAGTACTACGGCTATGTGTATGTTTGTCTTCTTGGATAACTCAAGTATACAACTGGGAAAACAAAGTTCACACATTCTTTTTCTACTTCAATTAACAACTATATTATAAACTGACAGATAACTAATGAAAAATAAGGGGTTATGAAAACATAATAGCTCAACTGAATGGGTTGCAATTAAAAGCTTATCAATGCCCACTTTCATCATTCTGTGGTGCTCTGAAACCTCTAGAATATAATTACTATTTCATACAATTCACAGCTTCTAAGTGAATTTTTGCATTACATCAATGGGCAAAAATTAATTAACAATCAACAACAGACTGCATAGGAATGTCTTGTTTACACAAAGATTATTGTTTAACTCAACTTTAGAAAAATAATTACCTGCTACACACCAGGGAGAATTTTACATTGTTATAGAGACCTCCACATGAATGACTTTTTGAGTGAATTATTGTTAAACAAACTGTTGGAGGGTTGAAAACCCTTGTCCTACATGTAATAGAAATTAGGAGAGTTAATGGATATTCTGCTTAGAATTCTGGAGAGGAATACAGTATGTATGGTTCTACTGCTGTAATGAAAAATGTGTTGAATTTTCACTGCAGTAGCTTGGCACAGTGTTATCACTCTATTTGTTAAATAACATCTCTCCTCTAAAGAGAATCAAAGAACTGTTATTATTATTTATTGTCCCTAAACCTCTTAATTACTCTATGTTATGTAATCAGATTATTTTTTAAAAAAGTATTGCCTCCTTAAGGTGGAACTATTTTTATGATAGGCAAATATAACCTTGTTCAAATTTATAGACTGCCAAATTTTGTACACTATTTTCCCAAGTATGCATCAAAGAACCAAACTAAATTTGGAGTATGGCAGGGAGTCAATAGATATAGACAGTGAGAGAGACGATACATAACTAGAATGCTGACTAGGTAGACAGACCTTTATACTTTCTTCAAGACAGCACCCTCGACCTAAGAAGCATAATTAAAGATGCAATCATACAAAAAATCATAGGTTTATAATTGCACATTTGTATAACTTCTCCCCCTGCTATATCTAGAGAAATAAAATTTGTTAAGCACTGTATCATTGACATATACATGAAAAAGAACACGCTATATTGTAATTAATCCTTCAGTACTGTTAATCTTTTAATCTAGTTCTTAAACATTTGGCAATTGAATCTTTCTGTTTGAATTTATGAACTCAATATCTTATGGCTAATGTCTTCAGGAACTTTAAAACTGAAAAACAATATCTATATTTTCTTAAACATTGATCTTTGAAGTAGTTGGGTGTAAATCTGATTCGCCTGTGAATCTGAAGTATTTCATTCCATGAATTTATAAAATCTCAAAACTGTACTTACTCTTTTTTGAAATTATGGGATCCTCTAAAGCTTTACCTTTGAACTTGTAAGATATTGTGTTCCATGTGTATCTCACAAATGACTCTCAAAGTTGTAGTCAGAGTTAGTAAAATTTGTCCTCTGAGCCTTGACATATGTGGAAATAGTTGTATAGTAGTCATAGCACCATTCAGGCTCTGTCTAGATGCTCTGTGGCAGAAGTATTAGAAAATAATTCTGACCTTGAGTTCAACCAATCAGCCACAACTAATCTACGTGACAATATAATTACAGGCATCCATGAGTATTAGTTGCTTCAATTACAACACCATGTAGATATGCCAAGGCTGACTAGTTTGATAAAAACCTACAGAGAAAAATACTGGAAAACTGGCTCCAAATGGGAAGACAGCTTCACTCACTTAACTTCTGCTTAGCTTTTTGTTTTGTACCAAATCCTCACAATTAATTTATAATTTTTTCATAGATAATAGAATCAAATTCTTCACTAAAAACCAATTGAAATTGTAGCTAGCACTTGTCTTGATCTACAAGGCTTGTCATTGGAGATTAATTTAAATTCATCTGATTTACTGTATTCTCTAAAAAGTCATGCAGATTTTAACCAGGAACGCTCTTGTCTTCAAGATGTTGGTAAATGGATTTCTATAATCCATAACTATCACTTTTTCTTATTTTAATGCTACATAAATCAAATCCATAAGGGTCTTTCAACCTTTCTCTCTCTTTCTCTTTCATCGTCTCCTTCTGTCTCTCTCAATATAGGACATTTAGTGGTAACAAATAAAGAATATGACTAGATCCATGTATCTGCATAGATTTAACTACAAAATACATTAAAATCTTGTTTCCCTTTCTTAATCACCCTAGAAAAATCCTCATTGGGCCAAAACAATCTTGAGGTTTAACTATTCCATCATCACCAAAAGCTGAGTATTTATTGTTCACTATGTGCTAAATATTTTTAAGTTCTGATTATATACAAAAAGGAAGGTTATTAAAGGTTTTATGAAGGAAATTACAATCTAG
This sequence comes from Grampus griseus, assembly GCF_964374135.1. Lineage (NCBI taxonomy): Eukaryota > Metazoa > Chordata > Mammalia > Artiodactyla > Delphinidae > Grampus > Grampus griseus. The sequence continues at coordinate 44,558,212 of NC_139007.1, forward strand.
ATAGGAAAACTGTACAAGTATACAGGTGACAATTAGCACAAAATGTGGCCCTGCTTGAAAGTAATTAAGAAATTGTTTTTAATTTTTCATAATTTTTCTCAAAGCCACTACAGAAACCTTCTGTTTTCTAAAAAAGGAGTTCTCCTAACCTTACGTTAAACTCATCTTCTTTTATTTTATGTCATTCAGTATCAACAGAACTAGCCTCTCCAGAGGCATCAGGTACTGGCTGGGGTGGGGGAAAGCATAGCCTTTGTGCCTTGTTTATATAATTGTAAGGAGACTGACATGTCTCCTAACTTTAGGTACCACAGTCATGGGCTTCCAAGAGTTCTGTTGTCTTTTCTTAGGCTCTTGTTAACAGGAGTTCTATATTTTTGATGTTCCTGAGAAGTTTCCCTTTAAGGTACTCATATTTCTTATTGAGTTCTTATTCTTTAATACAGAGGTTTTCAAACTTTAGTCTATATACACATCCCTGAAGAGTTTGTTCAAAACATTGATTGACAGCCTCTAACCCACAAAGATTCAACAGTGACTAGAAGGAATAGGAATCTGCTTTTTTAAACAAGTATTTTTTGTGATTCTTATGTAGCTGTCTTTCAGATCATGCTTTGAGACATACAGCTTTAGAAACTTTGATACTGAATTTTTAATGTGATGTTTCTAATTTGAGGAGCCATTGTTGACTGTTTCTCCATCCATGGCTTTAACATGTCCTACCTCAAATCCTATTACCTGTTTGTGCAACTACACACATTCATACAATCAGAATAGAAACTTAAATGGCACTCAGATTGAAAACACTAAGGATGCCCAGTATCTAGTGATCTCAGAGAGATTGTCAGGGAGAAGCCCATAAGGATGGATTCATGGCGGGTGGAGGGAGACAATGCAGACATTCAGAAAGAGCCCACTGTACCAGAAGGTGAATAGAGCACTGCTCACAGCAGTGGTCAGTACCTGTCACATCAAAAACATTCAGAGTGATATTTTGCACCTTATCTTACTTTTGCTTTCTAAAAATTTATAGAATTTTTTATCATTAATCTGTATCCAACTCCTCCCAAACAGGGTAAGTTTCAAGGGAACCTTCACTTTCTTATTCATTGCTATATCTTCCAGTGCTTAGAAATGCACATAGTATATAGTATTTGGGGAAAAAGTTGAATGGCTTAACATTAATAAGTAGTAAGGATTTTGAATGCTGACCAAAATAACAGATGTTTAGTGTTATAATGGACACTTAGTATATAATCACTTACTACAACTATCGATTCAAAAGTTGAATCATCTCTCACCAATGTCTTTTCCTATCATCATTTCTCCAAGGGCATCAACCCATTACTTGCTGATGAAACCTATTTCATGTTTGGAATTTCTGACTACTAGATAGGTCTTTCTTCTAGTTAGTAGATCTCTATCTCCTGGTACATGGTACACACTGGCCCTAGTTCTGCCTCTTAGATCAGCACTCACACCCCTGGCATGTCTCTCTACAGCATTTGTTCACATCTTGGAAGCTGGCTATTAAGGTCTATCATCCCTCACCCTCAAAACTATGCCTCCCCAATTATTTTAATCACTCTTTATAAAACATGGTTAACATTTTGAAATCACCCTTGTGACTTGCTTCTAGAACTGCTCATTTGTTGATATTTATCTAAAATCCAGGCAGCCAGAATTTGAAAAAGTGATGCAGGTATGGTCTGAGAATTACTTTGAGTAGATTGGGATTCTCACTACCCACTTCAGACATCCTGCTTATGTTAATGCAGCTTACAATTGCATTAGCTTTATTTGCTTACTTTTTCTCCATCAAAGCTATAATATAGAATCATATTTAGCTAATTGTTAATTAAAATTAATTTTTAACCCCCCTCTTGTGGACTATAACTGCTTCTAAGTATTTGTGAGATAATCTTATATATAGATGTATTTAAAATATATAAATCTTTGCCTGCAAGAGCAAATGAAAATTTTTTTTAAGAAACACAATATTTTAAAATATTACCTAAAGGCTATTCAACCCATCTATTTCTTTAGGTACTCCACAGGCTATTCCCAGATTAATTCTGGTCATCAGTAGACTGCATTCGTGGATTTCTTATGCTGAATTGAATTTTAGTGCAATGCCATTGTCTGCTACAAAGAACTCTGTATGTAACTCATGGTTACATTTTTTGTTTGTTTCTTTGTCTTTTTAAAAATTTTTATTGGAGTATAGTTGCTTTACAATGTCGTGCTAGTTTCTACTGTACAACAAAGTGAATCAGCTGTACATATACATACATCCCCTCTTTTTTGGATTCCCTTCCCATTTAGGTCACCACAGAGCACTGAGTAGAGTTGCCTATGCTATACAGTAGGTTCTCATTAGTTATCTATTTTATACATAGTATCAATAGTGTATATATGTCAATCACAATCTCCCAATTCATCCCACCCCCCTTCCCCCTTGGTATCCATACATTTGTTCTCTACATCTGTTTCTCTATTTCTGCTTTGCAAGTAAGATCATCTGTACCTTTTTTATAGATTCCACATATATATATGTTAATATATGCTATTTGCTTTTCTCTTTCTGACTTACTTCACTCTGTATGAGTCTCTAGGTCCATCCATGTCTCTACAGATGACCCAATTTTGTTCCTTTTTATGGCTGAGTAATATTCCGTTATATATATATATACCACATCTTGTTTAATGGATTCATTTTTTAAAGATGTTATTGAGGATATCATTTATTACATTGCACAGCCCCTTCTTTTAGATGAAACTTGAATTTATTTGGGAGGGGAGTGCTTGATACTTAGAATAGTTACTCTGCTTATTAATTATCTTTATTTTGCCTTATAACTGATTTCTGTCATTGTGGAACTGATTATATTTCCATTTTCCCATTGGCTGTTAGAAAGTTTATTACCAAATTTATAGCTGAATTTTAACAAATGAAGGAATTTCACCACATGCATTTGTAATGCTGGCCTAGTTCCTGGTTCCATTTCCTGTCCTTATCTTTCTTCTCCAATTCTCCCCTATTATTAGAGTAAACTGCCTCTGGAACCCTGTGTCTCATTACCTCAGCCCATCTCTGATTTCAGCTGTAGCTTCCGTAAACACTTCCTAGGAAATTTAGAATCTCCTGGTGCCACACATCTTTCTTCTTGCTGCCCTGGGGTCTTTCTGAAGACTAGAGATTGATTTGAAGGTAGATATGATTGACCTAAGTCAGCTGAAACAAAGAGAATTTCAGGATTTTGATTTGAGGGCTGGGATGAAGATATTCCCTCTTCTCTGCTGGATACAAACCATGGAAGTTTAGAGTTCTTGGTGGTTCACTTTGATCTCAAGGTGAGTCAATATTAGTACGAAGTCAATAATACGAAAGAATAATAAAATGATACAAAGAAATAATGACCTTTGTGACTTTCCTGAGATACTATACTTACCCTCATATAAAGCTACACTTATCTACAATTTCATATTTTCTATGTGGCTTATCCAGTTGGAATTGGATTTTCTGATATTTTACCAAAAGGCATCTTGGTTGTACCCTTTAAACCTAGGTAACTTCATCATCACAATGGAGATATAAATTGAGCAAAGATGATAAAATTATGAGAATTCTGTAAAGGTAATAAGTATAATGAATGTAACACAGTGTTTAGTGCAGACTAACTCCTCAATAAATATTAAATATATCGATTAGTATAAAATAGTCCCATTACTTGAAACTCCATGTAAGATTCATAATATTCAAACTGACCTCTGTCCAGATCTCTTTCCCGAATTGCTGATACACATAATTAGCTGTCTATTGCATGTTCCTCCTTAGAAAAAAAAAAACCCATAAGATCTTAAATTTAGATAGTCCAGAACTATTCCTTTAATTACTTCACCCACTAACTATCCCCCACCCTTATAATTATCCACCTCAGTAAGCAGCAATAACATATACCCATTTGACAAGGACAAAACTTAGGATTATCGTTATTTCTTCCATATACATCTTTATTCAGGTCCAAACTCTCAGCAAGTTCTCATGTTTCTACAGACAATATCTACCTCAATATTCACTTCTATTTATCTTTTTAGCCACCTTCCTAGTCCATAAGTTACCACAAATTTTTGCCCAGACTATGGCAATAGCTATCAACCTACTTAGTCTTTTCAAGCAGCCAAAGGAATCTCTTAAGAATATGAGCTCATGCTACAAACCTGCTTAAAAAGCCATCAGTAGTTTCCCACAACTGATGTGGAATTCAAACAGAGGCAGGGATTGCGATGACTTGTCTATAAGCCAAGAATCACCAAAGATTGTCAGCAAACACTTACAAGACAGCCTTAACACTTCCCTCAGCTTGACTAAACTTTAGACGGGTTTATTCCTGACTATAGGCCCCTGGCCTCTCTTTCCTTAGAGCGTTTACTTTAGTCTCAGTCTCTGTGGAAGAGTAGGAGCCTAACTTTGATGTGCCAATTAACAAACACAGATGGCTTCATCATACTGACCAACCTCTCCACCTAATGGCCTCTAGTGTAGCTCCACTAGGTCATCCCAGGGCTTAAAAGTTCTCCTGCCTTTTGTTTCAGCAGAGTTGCATTCTTCCTTTTTTTTTTTTTTTTTTTGGTTCATTCACTCATTCGTTCAATCACTGTCCACTGGTCAATGTCAGACACTGCACTGGGCACTAGGGATACAGCAATTAACACAAAAGTTTAGTTAGGAAAATAGACATACAACAAAACACAGTAATTGCTACAAAAATACAGGTGTGAGACTTAATGGTGACCCACTACTAAGGTTATCCCTATAATAATGTCACTCTCACTAATTTGGGAGAGAAGGAGGTGGGATCACAGCCACCACTCAGGAATTCAGTAGAGTTGTATTCATTCTATCATTTCTACTGAAATAGTCCTGACTCCAAGTCTTGAGAAAAGTCTTCTTGCCTATTTACCTGTCCACTGTGTGAATGAAAAATATTGCCTGCCACATCAGTAAACAAAGGATGTGCAGCCATCAAGCCATTACAGCAACCCCCAACGGTGCACCCTGAGGGGCTCAGGATGAGAAAGGACAGGATACCGGCCCTAGATAGCTAAGATATGTATCAAAGGAATGATTTCAATGAGCCCAAACTCCTGCATCTTCCCATACATAGAAAAGTGCTAAATTCATTAACTTGAGATGTCTTGTTTTCTTTGATTGACAGTAATGTTTTGAAGTTCTGAATACCTGGTCTTTGTTGCAAAAACTCCTCTATATCCCGGATCCTCCCTTACCTCTTCAGAGCAGTCCCTCAGAGCTATCTGAGAGGCTGCAGCCCTGGCATTAAGTCCTCAGTATGTCTGCCAAATAAAACATAATTCTCAACTTTTAGGTTGTACATTATTTTCAGTAGACAGGTGCAATTTGTCATTGACAACACCATAAGGGTAGGAAGGAAGGATCCTCACTTAGAGACTTTAAAGAGAGCATGACCCTGATGACACACCTGATTTCAGATTTCTAGCCTCCACAATTGTGAGATAATAAACTTCTGTTGTTTTAAACCACTCAGTTTGTCATTCTGTTTTAGGGCAGACATAGGAAATAAATACAATGTAAATATGTAGACTATTTCTAATGATAAACTATTTTCCAAGTAGATTATGAGAAGGCTTCACAATATCTTATATTGATTAAGGAATTACTTCCTGTTTTTATCACCGTCAAATATATACATATATGTATATATAACATTTGAAATCTATGAGAATTATATAAACTGTATTCTTGCACTATTTTAAATGGTACTTAATTATAGACCAACAACTCAAGGGAACATTTGAAGACTTGACCCTTTTTAATTAAAGTTTTAAAATAAGACTTTAATACTGACATTATATTGAAAGGTATTTACAAAATGTTTTACTACGTGACTTAGCCACATGACAACTATACATCTATAGTTCCTAAATTTTCTGTGATCATTTGGCAAATCCCCTAGAAATTGCCTGATATTATATTATACCCTTGACATTATATTATACCCATCACCTTTCTAACAAAATTAAAAAAAAAAGTTTCTTAAAGTTCACTGATGATCAAAGATAAATTTGAATTATTTGAACCCCAAACCAAGGTCTGAATTATTATTCAGACCCCAAACCAAGGTCCTCAAGAAATATTCAATTTTTAACATTTTTCTTTAATTATAGTCCATCTTGTAGTCACTGTTGAGTTCTGTTCATGTTTTGTGCACAACTTAAGAGACTATGGGGAAGTAGAAAATGGGCCTATAGTCTCCATTGGGAAAGTGGTAATTGGCCTCCAGTGCATCATTGTTGACACTGACATCCTCATGTTTCAAGCTTACAGTGGTCCCTTGAACTCTAATGCCTTTCTATATCTCTGGTACACATGGCACTTTCGTTCTCTGCCTTCTCTTCTGCCATCTTCCCAATTGTTCCACAGGGCATCTTTTAGATCCTAATAAGCTTAAGACCCATTGGCAACATAGTCAACCTCTTCCCAGGATCTCAGAATCACTCCTTTCTATTTCTCTTAAAATGTACTCTTCTTTTCCCTCCTTTTCTGAAACATCTTAGCATCATGTTTTTTAGTTAGTCCACACTTTAGAAAACAAGAAGTTAAAAAAGGAAGAGTTTGTATAAAATTCTCATCATGTCCTTGCCTTAAGGAAAATTTTCTTAAAATGCCCTGACAACCTTCTTAAAATGGGAGAGGGGGGAAAAAAATAAAGAAAAAATTCATAAATTAATATTCCAGTAATTATCCTATCTCAAAGTTTTTTTTTTTAATTTTCTTTAAAATTTTATTTATTTATTTTTGGCTGTGTTGGGTCTTTGTTGCTGCCCAGGCTTTCTCTAGCTGCAGCGAATGGGGGCTACTCTTCTTTGCGGTGTGCGGGCTTCTCATTGCAGTGGCTTCTCTTGCTGCATAGCATGGGCTCTAGGTGCGTGGGCTTCACTAGCTATGGTCTGCAGGCTTCAGTAGCTGTGGCTCGCGGGGTCTAGATCGTAGGCTCGGTAGTTGTGGTGCACAGGCTTAGATGCTCTGCGGCATGTGGGATCTTCCCGGACCAGGGCTCAAACCTGTGTCCCCTGCATTGGCAGGCAGATTCCCAACAACTGCGCCACCAGGGAAGTCCCTCAAAGTTTTAATGAGGAATGATAACATCCAACAACAGAATGAGGAAAAGAGAACATATGACAAGGGGCTGGGGAAAAGAGATAGAAATGTTATAGAAAGAAAAGATGCTCTTGTACCAAAATCTCAAAATGTTCTCTATATTCTCTACATATGTAGTGAATATGTTGAAATGTTTAGGATAGATGGATGGTTTTAAAATACAAAGATAGGTACCTGGATAGTTTAGAAAACAAATGTCATGCATGAACACACACTCGCACAACACACATATATGTGCATCCAATTAAATATTCTTTTAAATATTTAGATAAAACAGGGAATTGTAAGCAATTAATGAAAAATGCTGTCTTCTGTTGGAGGTTGTAGATCTGGCTGTTTTAATAAAAATTGGAGAAAACTCATCTTAAGCTAATTTTCATACACTTATATTTTAACTTAAACAATGTTCCACTCTAATTTGACTTCCTTAAAAATATTGTAACAAGAATACAAAAATCTTTTTCTAAACAACAACATATAGAGAAATAGTATGTGGTTCCATTTAGTCTTATTAAGATTGCCATATTACACTGACTAATTTTCTCTGAATCTGATAAAGCATATAATGTAATTCTGTCAAAGTTTTATTATTATAATCACTGTGATTAGCAGATTTGTGGAGGTTAGTAATTCTTGAGCACAGAATTTAGAATGTAGGAAATAAGCTTGACCAGGTCAAGGGATTTACAACTCAGGAACTCTATTACTTTATAATGAGCAATGTGTTTTTATAGATAGAATATTAGATATGAAGGGAGTCAAGAGTCATACATCTGTTATTTTAAACACAATACTCACTAAATCAATTGATAATTAGATAGTCGCTGCCTTTACTTAAATGATAATAATTATTTACACTCTTTGGGGACTGAAACTTTGACACAAATACATGTAAATAATACTTGTTACCTGAGTTTTCCACAGTATGAACACTTCAGAGAATGTTAGAAGTCTACCGCAACCTCTCTCTTCCTTTTATCTCCCTCCACTGGATATGGGTTTATTAAAACTATCCTTTAGAGCAGGGTGTAGAGAAGAAAGGGCCCTTCACTACTTACGAACCTTAAATTTTTTTCTTAAATAACTTTATTTCTCTGAAAGATAAATGAGAGCAGATTATGTTCCAGCTGGTCAATGAGTGGTACCGAAGTGTGGGTATCTCCCCTGAAGTCTCTGAGTCTTCCTAATAATTGCTGTCAGGACCCCAATGCTACAGTCACTGCTGCAGCACAGGAGGTGGGGTGAGGTTGTGGATTAAGTCAAAATACCAAGATCTTGCAGGCATTCCAGTTAAGTATGGCAGCTCCTTTGATTTATTTAAGTGAGCTTCACCTCTCAGGGATGTAGGGAGATAGGGTTAAGAGAAATCTCTGGATCACAGTATTTCATTTCCCTTTTTTCCTGGGTGTGTGGAACCCTCTCCCTCAGCAGAGGCTTCATTAAGAACTAAATCCAGCTCTAAGTGCATTTTGTGGATTCCAATTTTTTTTCTTATTTTGTTTTTGCGGGTTGTGAAGTCCCTACCACCATTTTAATAGAACTCTGGGTGGGAGGTCCCACTCTATGACATTTTCTGCCAGAATCCTCCAAAGTCCTCAACATTCTAGGATGAGGTGGTATAGGTTTTAAGTTTCCTCTGGATGTCCCCTGCCACTTCCCCTGACTTCCAGACAATCAGGTCAAAAGAACTAGGGCATTTGTTACTTTGCTTTTTCTCATCCCTAAAAGAGATCATTAATTACACACACTCTCATTTATAATACGTAAAACGCTCACCTCTTAAGGGAAATAATATGAAAAGTTTATTAATCTCTGAGATAATTTTGATACATTTTGTTATACAAATCTCACAAAGTATACATTATGAGTTTTAAAGTATATTTACATAATTTCTTGTTTTTATATGTTTCTATCTGTATTATCTATGGAAAGGAACTCATTAGTACCAGCAAAAATGAGAGAGATTAACACAAAGTACTTATGAGAGAAATTAAATAAAATGCAGGGACATAGTAAGTTAATGGACTGAATCTCACTAAGACATCAGTCTTCTCCAAGTTATCTATAGATTCAATGCATTGCCTATAAAAATCCCAGAAGAATGTTTGTGTTTGTGTTTATGTAGAAATTAAAGTGCTGATTCAGAAATTTATATAGAAACTCCAAGAAAACAGAATAGCTAAGGCAATATGAAAGAAGAACAAAGCTGAGGACTTAAAATACTGGCTATGGAGATAATATAAAGTGACAGTATTGGCAAGAAGAGATAAATAGATAAGTGGAACAAAATAGATGAGAAACAAACTTATACATACAGAGTCACCTGGTTGATGTCAATGTCATCACTGCAAATCATTAAAAAGTGGTCTTTTCAATAAATAGAGTTGACACAATTTGACATCCATCTTGAAAAATATACCTTGACTCTTATCTCACCTCAAACACAAAAATGAAATTCAAAGTGGATCACAACAACTAAACGTAAAAGCTGAAACCATAAAACTTCTAGAAGGAAACATAGGAGAATATCTTCGTGGCATTGAGATAGACAAAGATTTCTTAAACAGGAAAAAAAAATTAACCAGAAAATAAAAGATTGAACATTAGATTTCATTTAAATAATGGATTTCAATTAGTCTGACAAAGTACCCACACCCAGAATATGAAAAGCACTCCTACAAGTTAATAAGAAAATCCATACAACACCGGAAATGAATGGCCAAAGATCCAGGCAGGCACTTCACAAAAGAAGATATCCAGATAACCACGAAACATATAAAAAGTACTCAACACCATTTGTCATCAGCGAAATGCAAGCTAAAATCACATGGACATACTAGTATAGAATGGCTAAAATTAAACAGATGGACAATGAAGAATGTGGAACAATTCAGACGCTTATACATGTTGGTGGGAGTATATATTTATATAACCGTTTTGGAAAATGGCAATATCTACCCAAACTAAATATATACCAACCCTTTGACTCAACAATTCCATGCCTGGGCATATATCCAACAAAAATGAGTGTCGTATTCATCAAAAGACTTGTGTGAGGTGTTCATGACAAGTATTATCCATAGTGACCAAAAACTAGGAACAATCCAAATGTCATTCAATAATAAATGGGATAAATATACCATGTTATATTCACACAATAGAACAGTACACAGTAAAAATTTAATTTAATTTAAACTTAAATAACATCCTACATATATTGTGTTGCATAAAAAGCCTAGACTCAGAAGAGTACATATTGTATGATTCCATTTATATGAACTTCAGGGATGGGCAAACTGACTTACAGTTTGGGATATAAGGTGAAAGTCGATCGGGAGGGACACGATAGAGCCTTTTGGGTGCTGGGAATATTCTATATTAGAATTTGACTTAGTAATGGCATAAATGTATACATATGTAAAAATCCACTGAAATGTACACTTAAAATGTTTTATGTCTCAATTTTTTTTTAAATAACAGAGCATTGGAGTAGAGCTCAAAAAAATTCTCAGCACGGAGAGTAGGACAAGTAAACGTCTTAGGAGAGCCGGACAAGTAAACGTCTTAGGAGAGCCATATGATTCCCTCCTGTTTCAGTCTCTGAGTTCTTATCCCTTGGCTGTGCCTTCTCACCAAATAAGTCCTGAGGTGCGATTCTTTCTCCTTTGCTCTTCCCATGAGTTCTGGTCTATTGCTTGGCTTCCTGTCTTTCAGTTTTCCTATTGGTGTATCTGGTGTATCTTGACTAATAACCTGATCACTGAGTCAATCTCTGTGGAGACTAGGCATCATTCCATTTCACGAAGCTTACAACTCCCTCTGGACTTCGGTAGGTTCATTCCTCCCACTTAAGAAAGTTATTCCCTTTCCTCTCACTCATCTACACCTATTACTTCCTATCACCCTCTGAAATGTCACTGCTAACAGGGTATGCTTCCATCTCTAATATTTTTTGTATTGCATCCATAATGCATAATGAACACTTTGTTTGATACTCTAGATATCCCACTGGCTCACTCTGACCTTATTCAGATTTCTACTCAAATGCTTTTGATTTTTCCCTAAAACCTTACTTAACAGCTGCAACCTCGCAACTCTCCTTCTTCCCTTACCCTACTTTATTTTTCTCTCTGGTACTTTCACATGCACACGCATGAAAACTGACACAGGAAAATACTCATCAACATAAAAATGACTAGAACAGTAAATATTTAATGAATGAATGAATACTAGAAAATTCTTAATTTTGTGCACAGCACAGTGTTGTGATTTATTACTTTGTGTGTTTTAGTTGCTAATGTTTATGTGTATGTGTTGTAGTTAAACAGACTTTAAATTTATTATTAACTCATTTATTGAGGTGTTATTTTCTGGGTTAGTTGAATATTCTCCACATACCACTGTTAAGTCATCTGGTAATATTTTCCTTTAATGTATAATTAACAATAAATCTATGGATTAAAATCTATTTACTTAACTTCTTTTCAATTTATCAAACCAATGGAGGCCTTGTGAAGACCAGACCAGTGAAAAACATATTCCTTGCCTACAATGAAATAGAGGTGACTTGAAGAAGACCCAAAATTGTATTCAAATTAACAATATGCTTGAAATCATAAAGTAAGCGTGAAGGAATTCAGAGAAAGCTAATATTGATACAAATATGATATACAGTTGTATAATCAGAGGTGAGATCTTAGAAACTTAGAGTTGTCTAAAAATTCATGTATATATGAAACAGTATTGAAAGTAGTGGAACCACTATCAGATAATTATTTTTTCCCATAAGGTATTTTATTGCCTCTTATTATTACTTGTTTTGTATCCTTCAATTTTTCTGGACAATATATTTCCAGAAAATATATTATTTGTTTTTTATCCTTCAATTTTTCTGGACAATATATTTCCTTTGTTTTACTAAGCAATTTCTTGATTATATATTTACTACCAAGGCCATTTAAATAATTCTATTTATAAGACATAATTAAAATGTCTATTTTTCCATGAAAAGTAAAATTAAACTCTGACAAATCCGAATAATAATTATAGCTCAAACAACTCAGGATTAGTCTAGTCATACAGAAGCTGGAACAAATTAGTTGAGAATCAAGAAGAACAGTTTAGTTTCTTAAAGATCTCCAAATTCTAATATAAATGAACAATTTGGTGTAAGAAGAAAAAACAGGGTAAAAATTCTCTGCATGACCTCCAGTATTTCTATAGGCTTCTTGAAAATAAAGAATGCACTCATATATGCTATTGTAGCAAATATTCTTATTAGCATTGGTATATTAACAATTAAAATCATTGTTATCAGTCCCTGCAGATGTGTGAAAAGTTTACTGTCTAAATGGCACCATAAGGTGAAACTGAATAATGCAACAATAAAAATGAAGGCAGGTTAATTAAAATGAAACCCATGAAGATTTGTCTATGAGAGACATCCTATTTCATACTGTAAGTCAAATTCTTTTTCTCTCCTTCCCCACATTTCCACATTTTAAAGCTTACAGTTTGAAACAAAATTTTATAATAAACTCGAGTAAAGAATTACCCGTCAAGACATACCAATATACGTGAGCTTTTAAAAAATTCCACTTATCTTTTTTTCTGTGTTAAGGAAGTGCATTTAAATCATTCCAAACAGTACATTATGAAGGAGAGCAATCAGCCCAGCCAAGCTGAAGAGAGGAATGAATTTGCCCGAGAAATAAAAGGAAGAGAGCAACTAAAAATGAAATATTTCGTGTTATTTAAATTGCAAATGTAGTTATTTTTTAATCAATGTCTCCAATACCATTTTGGCAACTTTGAATAAATGATGAAAGTAGCACCTTTTTCTTGCCACTGTTATCAACAGTTTAGACAGTGCAATTAATTTCTCCGAGGTGCATGAGGATTTTTTTTTTCCTTCAAAATTCTGGCAGCTGATTTTTTTTTTTTAAGTGGTCAGGGTTTCTTTCCACCTACTTGGTGGTATATCTGATAATTTCATAAAAATGATTGTGTTTATGGGGGGAAGAAATCAAGATTAGTACCAGAAGAATAATGAGTTTCTGTAGAGAATTAATAAACATGTCATTTTCTACCATTTCCTTCATTTTATACTGAAAGTTTGAGCTTGTATTCAGTATTTCAGCTTCTTGAAAAGGAGATTTTCAAATGCTGTAATTTTTTGAAGTGACTTCTAAAATAAACTGTTACTAAATATTTTCAGGTTGTTTGTAATCCGGGCCCCCCTATGTTTAAACCTCTTGACTATGATAGGAGCCTTTAACTCAGTTTTTCCAAAGCACAATATGCCATAAATATGCCTTTCACTGTCATTTGAACTAAGTAGTATAAACTTGGAACTGAGTCTGGTTCAAAGCTATTCGTATAATTCCATTAGGTAAATAAAGTTGAGTTTGTATCTCTTAGCCTCATGAGAGAGTGATTATTTTCATTGTTATTTTACTGCCCATCTTCTTGCTGCGGCAAGATATTTCTCAGGGGAAAGCCCCTCCACTTAGTTCTACCCACGGGCCCTAAGGAGAAGTCCTGACAGACTGATTAGGTCCTAGAGACCAGATTAGCTGGGGAGCCAATCTCCAGTGTCTGGAAAGAGATTTTCAAAGAAAAAAAAGACCTCTCTCCTCCGGATCAGAGATTCACCTGAAACTAAGAATCTAGGCTAGCCTGCAACATTTATTTCTTCTCCTGTTTCTCCCCTGTTGGGGCAGCTAGAGTTGGACAGTTCAGACATAAGAAAGCCCACAGCAGGCAGCTTGGGCTGGCTAATCCACAGACCAAGGAGCAAATGCTTGCATTCTGGCTCTGGACCTGGCCTCTGGCCTCTGACTCCAGTCAGTGTGACTTCTGAGATTTAGGATGGAGCTTTTGAGCAAAAGGAAGCACAATTTAACAGATTTCACTCATAATAAAATGTCATGCTGGGTTTTTTGTTTCTATTGTGCATGTCTTTCAGAGATCTGGCGTGGTTAAGTGGCTGCCCCACATCACTGGATTACATCAGTAATCCAGTATTTGTAGGGGCTCCAGAGGAATGGCCTCCTAATCTTTCTTAGACAGCCCCCAGAAAAGTGGCATTTGACATTTTTTTTGTAATAGCTTATTAAGAATATTCCTTTAGAGTGTATTTTCACCATACTTTTGATATATGCTCTTATCTACTCATGTAATTGTCAATATTTTTAGAACAAGGTTTGATGCAAACTAAAATATAGTTATAAGCAAGTATGTGCCAGAAATTTCTAACTTAAGAAGAAACCCGTATTTACTAATTTTATGAGCTCTAGCCAAAACTGATTTTCTCTGAAAAAATATTCCATAGCTCCCCACCCTAATTGGTCTCTCCATCCATCCTCTGCTCTCCTATAACAATCTTTAAAAAGTCATTTTATTTGGCAATTAATTGTATGTGCCTTGTGATATTTCTTTAGTTTATGTATTAACTGTTATTTGGAAATTGTCATTTTCCTTTTGTTTTTTAAAATATATCCAAATATATTGTGAGATTTTAGAGGGCACAGATTTTTTTTTTTTTTTTTAATTAATTTATTTATTTATTTATTTTTGGCTGTGTTGGGTCTTCGTTTCTGTGCGAGGGCTTTCTCCAGTTGCGGAGAGCCGGGGCCATTCCTCATTGCCATGCGCAGGCCTCTTACTGTCGTGGCCTCTCTTGTTGCAGACCACAGGCTCCAGACGCGCAGGCTCAGTAGTTGTGGCTCACGGGCCTAGTTGCTCCGCGGCATGTGGGATCTTCCCAGACCAGGGCTCGAACCCGTGTCCTTTGCATTAGCAGGCGGATTCTCAACCACTGCGCCACCAGGGAAGCCCCTAGAGGGCACAGATTTTTTAAAATTCTGTGATAGTAATGATCATGGTTAAAGTGTATTGAGCTCTTACTACGTGCCAGGTATTGTTGCATGTGTTCTACATATATCAGCACATGGGGTTTGCACCACTAATCTGTGAGGTTAGCACCATTATTATCAACTTGTCATGAATGTGAAAGTCAAGTAACAGCTAGTAAGTGGTTGAGTTGTATTTGCCCTAGCCCCTAATATTTTGTCCAAAAGACTTATTTTCATAAGTAAATATTTTTATATACAGAAAATACTGAATTTGAACCCACTGAGAGGACAATGAAGCTGTCAACCACCTCAAATATGACGAAATTTATGAGTTTGCAATCCAAAGAGCTTTCACGTCTCTACCTTTACATGGAAGAGAAAAACACTCTTCTGTTAAAAAGAACCATAAATATGGAACATAAGAGCTGGATGAAATACAAAATTTTCTAGTCTTTGGGACCTACTCATTTTCCCAGTTACAGTCATTGACGGGAGAGCAGGACTCTGGTCAGAGTCTTTTCAATTTAGTCTAAGTAGAATTCCCAGGAAATATTTTTATTGTGTTACCCTACCAGGACAGGCTGTTAGTAAATGAATTTATAAAACAAAGTTTCCTTCACAAAGGTCTTAGTAGCAAGAATTTAACAAGATTTGCTGAGTACACCATGAGTAACAGATTTCAGAAGGTCAACAAAACCAACATTTTTATTGTGTACTATATGGTATTATATTTCATCAATTCTTTGGTTTCCATGTGGTAACCTTTCGAAAACTTTTTGGAGCACTTTCTTAAAACCACTTACTGAATTTAGATATAATCTCATAGAGCGCTGTATCACTTTTTTCTTTATGATGAGATCCAAAATATTCTTTGATTAGCATGGTTTTCTAAAGCATAACTCAAATAAATACAGGGTAGAGCATTCTTGATATTTCAATATCGCTTATTCTTCATTTTCCAGTCATTTATCTAAAACTACTTTCAACTTTAATTATATATACTTGACTTGTGATCATTTGCTTAGATGAGCCTGAAAGTAATCTGTTTTCAGGAAATTCTGGCATATATTGAAATCTTTTGCTCAACTTATTCCCTCTAACTGATCATTAATTCATCCATTCATTCAATTGTCAAACATTCATTAAAAGAATATATTATATACTAAACATTGCACCAGGATCTAAAGATATTTTGCTGAGCAAAACAAACATAGTATCTTGCCCTCGGTCCAGTTAGGAAGGCAGACATTAATGGAGAAACTACACCAATATATAAATTTTAACCGTGATCAGTTATATGAATCAAAATACATTGGTAACTATGAAACCGTATAGGAGATGTGTACTATCTCTCTAATGGGGTAGGGAGGGGTAAGATGTTGGAAGAGTCCTACCTAATGAATTTATGTTTGAAGTAGTTACACAGACAAATAGATAAAAACAGATGAAAAGAGCATCCTAGGCAGAGGAGATAGAATGTGCAAATGTCCTGAGGGAGAGCACATGTAATCTGGAGAAACTGAAATACACCCAATTTAGCAGAGGAATAGAAAGTAAAATATAAAGTGACACAAGAAGAGGCAAGAGAGTAATCTGACATGGGCCAGATTACATAAAATGTTAAAGATTATATTAAAGATGCCAGTGTTTATCATAAAATAATGCACTCACTAAAACTTTCAAGTTGAAAAGATGGTAACATATCAGAATTGCATTTTGAAAAGATCATAGCAACTACATTGTGGAGATCGGACTGGGAGTGGACTAAGAGTAGATGTAAACAAACTCAATTAAGAATATCCTGCAGGAGACCTTCAAGATGGTGGAGTAGTGAGACGTGGAGATCACCTTCCTCCTCACAAATACATCAGAAAGACATCTTCATGTGGAGCAACTCCTACAGAACACCTACTGAACGCTGGCAGAAGACCTCAGACCTACCAAAAGGCAAGAAACTCCCCACGTACCAGGGTAGGGCAAAGAAAAAAAAATAAACAGAGACAAAAGAATAGGGACGGGACCTGCACCAGTGGGAGGGAGCTGTGAAGGAGGAAAGGTTTTCACACACTAGGAAGCCCCTTTGCGGGCGGAGGCTGCGGGTGGCAGAGGGGGGAAGCTTCGGTGCCACAAAGGAGAGCACAGCAACAGGGGTGCGGAGGGCAAAGCGGGGAGATTCCCGCACACAGGATTGGTGCCGACCAGCACTCACCAGCCCGAGAGGCTTGTCTGCTCACCCACCGGGGCAGGTGGGGCTGGGACCTGAGGCTCGGGCTTCGGAGGTCGGATCGAAGGGAGAGGACTGGGGTTGGCGGCGTAAACACAGCCTGAAGGGGGCTAGTGCGCCACAGCTAGCCGGGAGGGAGTCCGGGAAAAGTCTGGAGCTGCCGAAGAGGCAAGAGACCATTGTTTCGGGGTGCGCGAGGAGAGGGGATTAAGAGCACTGCCTAAACGAGCTCCAGAGACAGGCATGAGCCACAGCTATCAGCGCGGACCCCAGAGATGGGCATAAGACGCTAAGGCTGCTGCTGTCGCCACCAAGAAGCCTGTGTGAGAGCACAGGTCACTCTCCACACCGCCCCTCCTGGGAGCCTGTGCAGCCCGCCACTGCCAGGGTCCCGGGATCCAGGGACAACTTCCCCGGGAGAACGCACAGCGTGCCTCGGGCTGGAGCAATGTCACGCCGGCCTCTGCCGCCGCAGGCTCGCTCCGCATCCGTACCCCATCCTCTACCCGGCCTGAGTGAGCCAGAGCCCCCGAATCAGCGGCTCCTTTAACCCCGTCCTGTCTGAGCGAAGAACAGACGCCCTGAGGCGACCTACACGCAGAGGCGGGGCCAAATCCAAAGCTGAACCCCAGGAGCTGTGCGAACAAAGAAGAGAAAGGGAAATCTCTCCCAGCAGCCTCAGGAGCAGCGGATTAAAACTCCACAATCAACTTGATGTACCCTGCATCTGTGGAATACCTGAAGAGACAAAAAATCATCCCAAAATTGAGGTGATAGACTTTGGGAGCAACTGTAGACTTGGGGATTCCTTTCTGCATCTAACTTGTTTCTGTTCTCATGTTTACCTTAGTTTAGTATTTACAATTTATTATCATTGGTAGATTTGTTTATTGATTTGGTGACTCTCTTCCATTTATTTTTATATAGATATACATTTTTTTCCCTTTTTTTCTTTTGCTGAGTGTGTATATGTATACTTCTGTGTGATTCTGTCTGTACAGCTTTCCTTTTACCATTTATCCTAGGGTTCTGCCTGTCCATTTTTTTGTTTGTTTATTTCTTAGTATAGTTTTTAGCACTTGTTATCATTGGTGGATTTGTTTTCTGGTTTGATTCCTCTCTTCTATCTTTTTTTTTTCTTTATTTAACTACTTTTAATTTTTTTTTATTTTAATAACTTAACTTTATTTCACTTTATTTTTTTTCTTTCTTTCTTTTTTTCTCCCTTTTCTTCTGAACCATGTGGCTGGCAGGGTCTTTTTGCTATGGTCGGGTGTCAGGCCTGTGCTTCTGAGGTGGGAGAGCCAAATTCAGGACACTGGACCACCAGAGACTTCCCACCTCCATGTAATATCAAAAGGTGAAAGCTCTCCAGGAGATCTCTATCTCAATGCTAAGACCCAGCTCCAGTCAACGACCAGCAAGCAACAGTGCTGGACACCCTATGCCAAACAACTAGTAAGACAGGATCACAACCCCACCCATTAGCAGAGAGGGTGCCTAAAATCATAATATGGTCACAGACAACCCAAAACATACCACCGGACATGGTCCTGCCCACCAGAAAGACAAGGTCCTGCCTCATCTACCAGAAAACAGGAACCAGTCCCCTCCCCAGGAAGCCTACACAAGCCATTGAACCAACATTAACCACTGGGGGCAGACACCAAAAACAATGGGAACTATCACCCTGCAGCGTGCAAAAAGGAGACCCCAAACACAGTAAGTTAATCAAAATGAGAAGAAAGACAAACACACAGCAGGTGAAGGAGCAAGGTAAAAACCCACCAGACCAAACAAATGAGGAGGAAATAGGCAGTCTACCTGAAAACGAATTCTGAGTAATGATAGTAAAGATGATCCAAAATCTTGGAAACAGAATGGAGAAAATACAACAAACCTTTAAAAAGAAATAGAAAAACTAAACAGCAAACAAACAATGAGGAAAAGCACAATAAATGAAATTAAAAATTCTCTAGAAGGAATCAACAGCAGAATAACTGAGGCAGACGAACAGGTAAGTGACCTGGAAGATAAAATAGTGGAAATAACTACTGCAGAGAAGAATAAAGAAAAAAGAATGAAAAGAATCAAGGAGAGTCTGAGAGACTTACGGGACAACATTAAATACACCAACATTCGAATTACAGGAGTCCCAGAAGAAGAAGAGAAAAAGAAAGGGACTGAGAAAATATTAGAAGAGATTATAGTTGAAAACTTCCCTAATATGGGAAAGGAAAAGTCAATCAAGTCCAGGAAGCGCAGAGTCCCATACAGGATAAATCCAAGGAAAAATACACAAAGATACATATTAATCAAACTATCAAAAATTAAATACAAAGAAAAAATATTAAAAGCAGCAAGGGAAAAAAACCAAATAACATACAAGGGAATTCCCATAAGGTTAGCAGCTGATCTTTCAGCAGAAATTCTGCAAGCCAGAAGGGAGTTGCAGGACATATTTAACGTGATGAAAGGGAAAAACCTACAACCAAACCTACTCTACCCATCAAGGACCTAATTCAGATTCAACAGAGAAATTAAAAACGTTACAGACAAGCAAAAGCTAAGAGAATTCAGCACCACCAAACCAGCTTTACAACAAATGCTAAAGGAACTTCTCTAAGCAGGATACACAAGAGAATGAAAAGACCTACAATAACAAACCCAAAACAAGTAAGAAAATGGTAACAGGAACATACATATCGATAAATACCTTAGATGTAAATGGATTAAAAGCTCCAACCAAAAGACGTAGACTGGTTGAATGCATACAAAAACAAGACCAGTATATATGCTGTCTACAAGAGACCCACTTCAGACCAAGGGACACATACAGACTGAAAGTGAGGGGATGGAAAAAGATATTCCATGCAAGTGGAAATCAAAAGAAAGCTGGAGTAGCAATACTCATATCAGACAAAACAGACGTTAAAATAAAGACTACTACAAGAGACAAAGAAGGACGCTACATAATGATCGAGGTTTCAATCCAAGAGGAAGATATAACAATTGTAAATATTTATGCACCCAACAAAGGAGCACCTCAATACATACAGCAAATGCTAACAGCCATAAAAGGGGAAATCGACAGTAACACAATCATAGTAGGAGACTTTAACACCCCACTTTCACCAATGGACAGATCATACAAAATGAAAATAAATAAGGAAACACAGCTTTAAATGATATATTAAACAAGATGGACTTAATTGATATTTATAAGACATTCCATCCAAAAAAAACAGAATACACTTTCTTCTCAAGGGCTCATGGAACATTCTCCAGGATAGATCATATCTTGGGTCACAAGTCAAGCCTTGGTAAATTTAAGAAAATTGAAATTGGATCAAGTATCTTTTCTGAACACAATGCTACGAGACTAGATATCAATTACAGGAAAAAATGTGTAAAAAATACAAATACATGGAGGCTAAATAATACACTACTAAATAACCAAGAGGTCACTGAAGAAATCAAAGAGGAGATGAAAAAATACCTAGAAAGAAATGACAATGAAAACACTATCACCCAAAACCTATGTGATGAAGGAAAAGCAGTACTGAAATGGAAGTATATAGCAATACAATCCTACCTCAATAAACAAGAAACATCTCAAATAAACAATGAAACCTTACACCTAAAGCAATTAGAGAAAGAAAAACAAAATAAACCCCCAAAGTTAGCAGAAGGAAAGAAATCATAAAGATCAGATCAGAAATAAATGAAAAAGAAATGCAGGAAACAATAGCAAAGCTCAATGAAACTAAAAGCTGGTTCATTGAGAAGATAAACAAAACTGATCAACCATTAGCCAGACTTATCAAGAAGAAAGGGGAGAAGACTCAAATCAATACAATTAGAAATGAAAAAGAAGTAACAACTGACACTGCAAAAATATAAAGGATCATGAGAGATTACTACAAGCAACTATATGCCAATAAAATGGACAACCTGGAAGGAACAGACAAATTCTTAGAAAAGCACAACCTTTCGAGACTGAACTGGGAAGAAATAGAAAATATAAACAGACCAATCACAAGCACTGAAATTGAGACTGTGATTAAAAATCTTCCAACAAACAAAAGCCCAGGACCAGATGGCTTCACAGGCAAATTCTATCAAACATTAGGGAAAAGCTAACAACTATCCTTCCCAAACTCTTCCAAAATATAGCAGAGGGAAGAACGCTCCGAAACTCATTCTACAAGGCCACCATCATCCTGATACCAAAACCAGACAAAGATGTCACAAAGAAAGAAAACTACAGGCCAATATCACGGAAGAACATAGATGCAAAAATCCCCAACAAAATACTAGCAAACAGAATCCAGCAGCACATTAAAAGGATCATACACCATGATCAAGTGGGGTTTATCCCAGGAATGCAAGGATTCTTCATTATACCCAAATCAATCAATGTGATAAACCATAATAACAAATTGAAGGAGAAAAACCATATGATCATCTCAATAGATGCAGAAAAAGTTTTCTACAAAATTCAACACCCATTTACGATAAAAACTGTTCAGAAAGTAGGCATAGAGGGAACTTACCTCAACATAATAAAGGTCATATATGACAAACCCACAACCAACAACGTTCTCAATGGTGAAAAATTGAAACTATTTCCTCTAAGATCAGAAACAAGACAAGGATGCCCACTCTCACCGCTATTATTCAACATAGTTTTGGAAGTTTTAGCTACAGCAATCAGAGAAGAAAAAGAAATAAAAGGAGTCCAAATAAGAAAAGAAGAATAAAACTGTCACTGTTTGCAGATGTCATGATACTATACATAGAGACTCCTAAAGATGCTACCAGAAAACTACTAGAGCTAATCAATGAATCTAGTAAAGTAGCAGGATACAAAATTAATGCACAGAAACTCTTGCATTCCTATATATGAACGATGAAAAATCTGAAATAGAAATTAAGGAAGCCCTTCCATTTACCATTGCAACAAAAAGAATAAAATACCTAGGTTGAAACCTACCTAAGCAGACAAAGACCTGTATGCAAAAAAATTTAAGACACTGATGAAAGAAATTAAAGATGATACAAACAGATGGAGAGATACCATGTTCTTGGATTAGAATAATCAACATTGTGAAAATGACTATACTACCCAAAGCAATCTACTGATTCAATGCATTCCCTATCTAATTACCAGTGGCATTTTTCACAGAACTAGAACAAAAGATTTCACAATTTTTATGGAAACACAAAAGACCCCGAATAGCCAAAGCAATCTTGAGAAAGAAAAATGGAGCTGGAGGAATCAGGCTCCTGTACTTCAGACTATACTACAAAGCTACAGTAATCAAGACAGTGTGGTACCGGCACAAAAACAGAAATATACATCAGTGGAACAGGACAGAAAGCCCAGAGGTAAACCCACACACATATGGTCCCCTTATCTTTGATAAAGGAGGCAAGAATATACAATGGAGAAAAGACAGCCTCTTCAACAAGTGGTGCTGAGAAAACTGGACAGCTACATGTAAAAGAATGAAATTAGAACACTCCCTAACACCATACACAAAAATAAACTGAAAATG
Organism: Grampus griseus; assembly: GCF_964374135.1. Classification (NCBI taxonomy): domain Eukaryota; kingdom Metazoa; phylum Chordata; class Mammalia; order Artiodactyla; family Delphinidae; genus Grampus; species Grampus griseus. The sequence continues at coordinate 44,581,054 of NC_139007.1, forward strand.
TATTAAAGACCTAAATGTAAGGCCAGACACTATAAAACTCTTAGAGGGAAGATAGGCAGAATGCTCTATGACATAAATCACAGCAAGATCCTTTTTGACCCACCTCCTAGTGAAATGGAAATAAAAACAAAAATAAACAAATGGAACCTAATGAAACTTAAAGGTTTTGCACAGCAAAGGAAACCATAAACAAGATGAAAAGACAACCCTCAGAATGGGTGAAAATATTTACAAATGAAGGAACTGACAAAGGATTAATCTCTAATTTTACAAGCAGCTCAATGTCAAAACACAAACAACCCAATCCAAAAATGGGCAGAGGACCTAAATAGACATTTTTCTAATGAAGATATACAGGTTGCCAATAAACACATGAAAGAATGCTGAACATCACTAATCATTAGAGAAATGCAAATCAAAACCACAATGAGGTATCACCTCACACCAATCAGAATGGCCATCATCAAAAAATCTACAAACAATAAATGCTGGAGAGGATGTGGAGAAAAGGGAACCCTCTTGCACTGTTGGTGGGAATGTAAATTGATACAGCCACTATGGAGAATAATATGGAGGTTCCTTAAATAACTAAAAATAGAACTAGCATACTACCCAGTAATCCCACTACTGGGCATATACCCTTATAAAACCATAATTCAAAAAGAGTCATGTACCACAATGTTCATTGCAGCTCTATTTACAATAGCCAGGACTGGAAGCAACCTAAATGTCCATCAACAGATGAATGGCTAAAGAAGATGTGGCACATATATACAATGGAATATTTCTCAGCCATATAAAGAAATCAAATTGAGTGATTTGTAGTGAGATGGGTGGACCTAGATTCTGTGATACAGAATGAAGTAAGTCAGAAAGAGAAAAAAAAATACCATATGCTAACACATATATATGGAATCTAAAAAAAAAAAAAGTTCTGGAGAACCTAGGGGCAGGACAGGAATAAAGACACAGTCTTAGATGCACACGGGGAGGGGAAGGGGAAGCTGGGATGAAGTGAGAGAGTGGCATGGACATATATATACACTACCAAATGTAAAACAGACAGCTAGTGGGAAGCAGCTTCATAGTACAGGGAGATTAGCTCAGTGTTTTGTGACCACCTGGGAGGGTGGGAGGGAGATGCAAGAGGGAGGAGATATGGGGATATATGTATACATATAGCTGATTCACTTTGTTATAAGGCAGAAACTAACACACCAGTGTAAAGCAATTATACTCCAATAAAGATGTTAAAAAAAGAGAATATCCTGCAATAATCCAGGTGAAAGACGAGAGAGTCCTAGATTAGAGTAGTGTTCAAGAGGGGATTAGAAAGGTAAAGACATAATGGATTTTCTATGATAAAGTAAGAATAATATTTTAAGGTTGCTTCTGATTTCCTGCTTCAGAAACCAGTCAGGTAATGGAGCTACATTCTATGATAAGGGACAAAGGAAAATAATAATTTGGTCATGCAGATGCCTTTGAAACATGCAAATGGTGAAGAAAGGTGTTTATAAGTCTTAGAGCTCAGAAGAGAGATCTAGGCTAGAGACAGAATTTGAGTCATCAGTGTGCGACTAAAATTGTAAAAAATAGTAGAGGAATCAAGGACCAGGATTAGAGGGATACTAATTCTCCAAACGTGGGTAAAAGAGGATGGTTATCCAATCTTATCAATTTTTTTGGAAATATATCTCAAATCCATCTTCTTTTCACCATTCTCACTTTGGCTACTCTTGTTCAGAATTTTATTCACTCTACCAAGATAGTGCCGGTGTCTCCTAATGGACATTCCTACCTTAGAAGCAACACTTTACATTCCATCTTTCACACAGTCAGTGTCAGCATATCTGCTTAAAATCCTTCCATATTCCTTAATTTCTAGAGAATAAAGACAGTCTCTAAATTCAGCATACAACACCATTCCTTCAAAATCAGGTCCTTGAGTCTGTTTTGGTATTTATTTCTTATCACCAGATCTGTTTAAATTTGGGGGATGCAGAAGGGAATTAGCCAAGTATCTGCTCTCATGCAGCTCACAGACTAGCAGATTTAGGTCCTGGTAGATTCTCAGTGAAGGTTTATTGAATGAATGACAGATTCTGCAGCTACCTCCCCCAAAGCGAGGAGTTGAACATACCACTGTTGCTTCTCAAAAAACATTCAGCCATTTCTAAGGCACTGTTGTCTGCCAACTGAATATGAGTGGAAATGGAAGTTTCTGAACTCTTCTTTATTTAGCATAGGAAAACAACCTAAAATACACATACAGTCAGAAATTCATTTAATATAATTCATCATTTTCATGTCCAGAATTTAGTAATATGGATAAAGTAGCATTAGCAGAGGGATGGTTTTTTCAGCATCTCTCCTGAGTTCCGAGCTCTCAGGCTCCTCTAGGTAAACTGGAGCCATAAAGTATAAAAGTAATGACACCAAGCCGTATAAAGAGATATTCCTTCATTTACCATGTTGAATGAGGCTTTAAAAAAATGACAACTGTCAATGAAGGCATGTGAGTGTGTTTCTACTCTATACAGGAAACAAAGCCTCAAGGGTCATTTCCTTATCAAAAACATATTCAGGGAATGTATTAATGGCTTTGTAGATGTAATGTTTCCAGGTGAAAAATTGGCTGCAAATACAGATACAGTTAACTTTAAAAAGATGCCTCTTGTAAATTGATCAAAGTTAAATCACATGTAGATAAAAGTCACTGTTATGATCGTGTTCACTAGCAACTTAGGGCTCCAGATTTCTCTTTCCGAATGCATTCCCAGCTGTTTCAAGCTGGTTTATGATTGCTGTTTCTGTTGATACCATTGACATTCCATTTTATATTTTATTTTCACTTTGTGTTAAAAAACGATACCTGAATTTCTTTTACGCTGTTTAACTTCCTACTTTTCAATTCAAGACTTTGAGGGCAGCTGGCAGTTTCAGTGAAAAACAGTACAATCTGACTCATTTCTTCTCATTTATCCAATTGAGATGAAATCACCAGTCTAGCAGAATATACATTCTTAAAATGCACACCAGTATTTGCAGAAAGAAAGTAGTTTATCACCTGAGAGTAAGATTGTGCATAAAAGACAATTACATTTTAAACATCTCCCCTACCATCCTCATTTCATCTCCTTCAACCATACCAAATTCTTCATTTTTAAACAAATGCCTTTCTTTTCTAATTCTTTAAGAAAATGGAGGTTACTTTTCACTAATAGGTTCTCCTGTTTCAACATATTCTTTAACTGCATTTTCTATTAATTATCTAGACTGGGTGACTTCACCCTGCCCCCAACCCTTGACTAATTTCTTAGACAAATTTTGCTACCTGGACCTTCAACCCTTGCATGATTGGTGACCTGAGACACTGGCATCTAATCAAACTTTACTTGTGGTATTTAAATTGGAGGACTGGAACAAGAATTATTTTTCTTTAATCAGCATTCAATCAAAATATTTTTATTGCTACCTATCAATATAATATTAAAATTATGGTAAATGTGCCCACTCTCTGTTCAAATCATAGTTGGAAACCATTGTTTTAGTAGGCTATTACTATTATTGGGAAAGTGTATTAGATACATGGGATATCTTACATGCACGCCTAATTAGAACTCAGAAATATCCCATTAATGAAGCATCATAAAGAGGGATATAAAAATGAATTAATTTATTATCATTTTAGATGTCTATGCAGACAAATTAATTCCATAAAGCTAATAACATTTATGGTTTATCCCAGAGTTTTTCATGAACACCAATTCATTAATCTATTTTTTACATCTTTAAAATATATATTTCCTTAAAATATTTTAACTGAACTTGTTTATACAGATGAAGCATAAAAATGCATTTGAATGCTGTTAACTTCTTGACATAGACTTGACTAATTATTTTAAAATCTAGATGACAAAAATATCTTAGTGTTTTATTTCACAATACTTTTGCAATACATTTAAATTTACGTAATGCTAAATTATATTTATGGAAAGAATACAATAATTAAATATAATTTATAACTTTTTTCTAATATCATATAATAAAATTACTTGAATGAGTGTTTAAAATTATGTAGAATGATACCTAGAGTTTGAGAAATACAATAGTCAATTATCCAAAACAAAATTAATCAGAAATATAATTTACACACCTGATTTTACGAACTTAAAAAAGTTATCTCTAATGTTTAGGTTTTTATTCTCAGATTTACATGAACTAGAATAATCACCAACCAACAGCCAGGTTAATCACATCACATTGTGAGGTATCCTGTTGTTCTTAAGCAGGAATGATATTAAAAAACCAAATAATGTGAAGGCAGGTATTCAAAGACAAACAATTACAGAGATATTCAAATTATAGGGAATATGCAATGTTGATTTGAATTAGCAAACAGAAGTGGGTGTCTTTTTCCAAATATCCATTATTGCTAATAAGGAGAGAAGTGAAGAGTATTGAAGCTCCACTAATCAGGAGTTGTCAACGGTGGGTCAAAAGAACTAAATGATGGAGGCAAATTTTATACACTTAGTAATAAGTAGGAGATTATTATGTATGATTTTATCTTAATTGGTTTTTAGAATTAATTGGGTAGTAACAAAAGCTGGCATAAAGCTTTTCATTTGAATAGAACAATTAAAAACGCTAAAAGGCTTTGGAGTTGATGATAACCACTCTACTGGATTAACTCTTAGCTATAAAATCAGAAGAGATTTATTATTTATCTCAAAATTGAGTTAATGTTAATGACTAATGTATATTACTTAGTGGGAACATTTCTACTTTTCAAAGCATGTTTCTTTGGTCAAGGTCAAGTCTGTATAAAATTGATATAATAGTAAGTGACTTCCATGACTACATTTTTTCTCATTTACATCAAAATTGGAAAATATATAATGAAAGTAACAGGACATAGTATTTATTACCCTATACCCCAAGAACTGAACTCTTTTTCTTTGTCATCTGTAATAACTGCTGTGCTAAGAATAATATTGGGCTTAAATTAGAAATAACAACCACTTCTATATTTATATGACTTAATAAGGTTAAAATTGTATATCTCAGTCTTTCCTAAACTTAATTTCTGAAAATTTCAAGTTATTCTTTAATGTAGTAGTTAAAACAGAAATATGAGTTCTAACCTTGGCATTTGTTATAAATAAAATACTTTGAGATGAATCCTAGTTTGTCAGTAACTGAGGGATAGAGTTCGCTTTCAATCACATTAACATTAAGCCTGATCATTTGTTTCTAGAATCCTAAATGCTAAGGAAAGTATTATGGCTATAGAATAATATTTATTAAGAAATTACATATATATAAATATTTATAGTACTGATGCAACGATATGTATTTTTAGACTTATGTTTAACTGGTTAGTATTCAATAAGAAACATTAAATCTTCTCCTAACTTTTATCAACTAATTTCTTATCAGATATTACAAACTCACTTTTTCCACATTTTATCTTACTAGTGTCTAGAAAGTGTCAATGTTTTGTATGTCACCAGATTGTTAAGCAGATTATTTAGAACAAATGATAAATGCTTTGGGTACTTACATAAATGAAATGAAAGGATTAGTCTAGATTTTGTTTTACTTTGATACACAATGTAGATTCTGTTTCCTATAAAGATATAAAATAAAAAATCAAGATATTCTAAAGTGAAAAATGTTTGCTTTAAATTGAGTGTGGGGGGGGACTTCAAGATGGCAGAGGAGTAAGACGTGGAGATGACCTTCCTCCCCACAAATACATCAGAAATACATCTACATGTGGAACAACTCCTATAGAACACCTACTGAACGCTGGCAGAAGAACTCAGACCTCCCAAAAGGCAAGAAAATCCCCACGTACCAGGGTAGGGCAAAATAAAAAAAGAGACAAAAGAATAGGGATGGGACCTGCACCTCTGGGAGGGAGCTGTGAAGGAGGAAAAGTTTCCACACACTAGGAAGCCCCTTCACTTGCAGAGACTGGGGGTGGGCAGGGGGAAGCTTTGGAGCCATGGAGGAGAGCGAAGCAACAGGGGTGCAGAGGGCAAAGCGGAGAGATTCCCGCATAGAGGACCGGTGCCAACCATCACTCACCAGCCCGAGATGCTTGTCTGCTCACCCGCTGGGATGGGCGGGGGCTGGGAGCTGAGGCTCGGGCTTTGGAGGTCAGATCCCAGGGAGAGGACTGGGGTTGGCTGCATGAACAAAGCCTGAAGGGGGCTAGTGCACCACAGCTAGCCAGGAGGGAGTATGGGAAAAAGTCTGGATCTTCTGAAGAGGCATGAGACCATTGTTTCTGGGTGCACGAGGAGACGGGATTCAGAGCACCGCCTAAATGAGCTCCAGAGATGGGTGCGAGCCACGGCTATCACAGCAGACACCAGAGACAGGCATGAAACACTAACGCTGTTGCTGCAGCCACCAAGAATCCTGTGTGCTGGTACAGGTCACTATCCATACCTCCCCTCCCGGGAGCCTGTGCAGCACGCCACTGCCAGGGTCCCGTGATCCAGGGTCAACTTCGCAGGGAGAACACACGGCGTGCCTCAGGCTGTTACAACTTCACAGTGGCTTCTGCTGCCACAGGCTCGCCCCACATTCCAATTATAACTACCGTACTTCTCCCTCCCCCTGGCATGAGTGAACCAGAGTCCTCTAATCAGCCACTGCTTTAACATTGTCCTGTCTGGGAAGGAACAGACACCTGAGGGCAACCTATAAGTAGAGGTGGGCCAAAACAAAAGGTGAACCCCAGGAGCTGTGTGAACAAAGAAGAGAAAGGGAAATGTCTCGTGCAGCCTCAGGAGCAGCAGATTAAAACCCCACAATCAACTTAAGGTATGCTGCAGCTGTGGAATACCTGAATAGACAATGAATGAATCCAAAATTGAGGCTCTGGACTTTCTAAGCAACTGTAGACTTGGGGTTTGCTGCCTGTGACTGACTTGTTTCTGATTTTTAGGTTTATCTTAGTATAGTTTTTAGTGTTTGTTGTCATTCATGGATCTTCTTTCCGTTTTAACTTATATTTTAATAATTTTTTTCCTTTTTACATTGTAATGATTTTATTTTATTTATTAAAAATTTTTTTTTCTTGTTTTCTCCTTTTTCTTCTGAGCAATGTGGCGGATGGTCTTGGTGTTCTGGCGTGCTGTCAGGCCTGAGCCTCTGAGGTTGGAAGGCTGAATTCAGGACATTGGACCACCAGAGACCTCCCAGCCCCACATAATATCAATTGGCTAGAGCTCTCCCAGAGATCTGCATCTCACTGCTAAGACCCAGCACCTCCCAACAGCAAGCAAGCTCCAGTGCTGGACACCCCATGCCAAACAACTAGCAAGACAGGAACACAACCCCACCCATTAGCAAAGAGGCTGCCTAAAATCATAATAAGTGCACAGACACCCCAAAACACACCACTGGACTCAGCCCTGCCCACCAAAAGCAAGATCCAGCTCCACCCGCCAGAATACAGGCACCAGGCCCCTCCACCAGGAAGCCAACACAAAACACTGAACCAACCGTACCCACTGCAGGCAGACACCAAAAACAACAGGAACTATGAACATGCAGCGTGCAAAAAGGAAACCCCAAACACTGTATGTTAAGCAAAATGGGAAGACAGAGATATATGCAGCAGATGAAAGAGCAAGGTAAAAACCCAACAGACCAAACAAATGAAGAGGAAATAGGCAGTCTACCTGAAAAAGAATTCAGAGTAATGATAGTAAAGATGATCCAAAATATTGGAAATAGAATGGAGAAAATACAAGAAACATTTAACAAGGACCTAGAAGAACTAAAGGGCAAACAAACAGTGATAAACAAGACAATAAATGAAATTAAAAATTCTCTAGAAGAAAACAATAGCAGAAAAACTGAGGCAGAAGAACAGATAAGTGACCTGGAAGATAAAATAGTGAAAATAACTACTGCAGAGCAGAATAAAGAAAAAAATAATGAAAAGAATTGAGGACAGTCTCAGAGACCTCTGGAACAACATTAAATCCTCCAGCATTCGAATTATATTGGTCCCAGAAGAAGAAGAGAAAAAGAAAGGGACTGAGAAAATATTTGAAGAGGTTATAGTTGAAAACGTCCCTAACATGGGAAAGGAAATAGTCACTCAAGTCAGGAAGTGCAGGGAGTCCCATACAGGATAAATCCAAGGAGAAACACGCCAAGACACGTATTAATCAAATGATCAAAAATTAAATACAAAGAAAAAATATTAAAAGCATCAAGGGAATAACAACAAAAACATACAAGGGAAATCCCATTAGCTCAACAGCTGATCTTTCAGCAGAAACTCTGCAAGCCAGAAGGGAGTTGCAGGACATATTTAAAGTGATGAAAGGGAAAAACCTCCAACCAAGATTACTCCACCCAGCAGGGATCTCATTAAGATTTGATAGAGAAATTAAAACCTTTACAAACTAGACAAAGCTAAGAAAATTCATCACCATCAAAGATGCTTTACAACAAATGCTAAAGGAACTTCTCTAGGCAGGAAACACAAGACAAGGAAAAGACCCACAATAAGAAACCACAAACAATTAAGAAAATGGTAATAGGAACATACATATCAATAACTAACTTAAATGTAAATGGATTAAATGCTCCAACCAAAAGACATAGACTGGCTGAATGGTTACAAAAACAAGACCCATATATATGCTGTCTACAAGAGACCCACTTCAGACCTAGGGACACATACAGACTGAAAGTGAGGGGTTGGAAAAAGATATTCCATGCAAATGTAAATCAAAAGAAAGCTGGAGTAGCAATTCTCATATCAGACAAAATAGACTTTAAAATAAAGACTATTACAAGAGACAAAGAAGGACACTGCAAAATGATCAAGGGATGAATTCAAGAAGAAGATATAACAACTGTAACTATTTATGCACCCAACATAGGAGCACCTCAATACATAAGGCAAATGCTAACAGCCATAAAAGGGGAAATCGACAGTAACACAGTCACATTAGGGGACTTTAACACCCTACTTTCACCAAAGGACAGATCATCCAAAATGAAAATAAAAAAAGGAAACACAAGCTTTAAATGGCACATTAGTTATGTTGAGCATCCTTTCATGTGTTTGTGGGCAATCTGTGTATCTTCTTTGGAGGAATGTCTATTTAGGTCATCTGCCCATTTTTGGATTGGGTTGTTTGTTTTTTAAAATTGAGCTGCATGAGATGCTTGTAAACTTTGGAGATTAATCCTTTGTCATTTGCTTCATTTGAAAATATTTTCAGCCATTCTGAGGGTTGCCTTTTCATCTTGTTTATGTTTTCCTTTGCTGTGCAAAAGCTTTTAAGTTTCATTTGGTCTCATTTGTTTATTTTTGTTTTTATTTCCATTTCTCTAGGAGGTGGGTCAAAAAGGATCTTGCTGTGATTTATGTCATAGAGTGTTCTGCCTATGTTTTCCTCTAAGAGTTTTATAGTGTCTGGCCCTACATTTAGGTATTTAATCCATTTTGAATTGTTGTTGGGAATATAAATTGATACAGCCACTATGGCAAACAGTATGGAGGTTCCTTAAATAACTAAAAATAGAATTCCCATACAACCCAGCAATCCCACTACTGGGTATATACCCTGAGGAAACCATAATTCAAAAAGAGTCATGTAGGGCTTCCCTGGTGGCGCAGTGGTTGAGAGTCCGCCTGCTGATGCAGGGGACACAGGTTGGTGCCCCGGTCCGGGAAGATCCCACATGCCGCAGAGCAGCTGGGCCCGTGAGCCATGGCTGCTGAGCCTGCGCGTCCGGAGCCTGTGCTCTGCAACGGGAGAGGCCACAACAGTGAGAGGCCTGTGTACCGCAAAAAAAAAAAAAGAAAAAAAAAAAGAGTCGTGTATCACAATGTTCATTGCAATAGTCAGGAAATGGAAACAACCTAAGTGTCCATAGACAGATGAATGGATAATGAGATGTGGCACATATATACAATGGAATATTACTCAGCCATAAAAAGAAACGAAATTGAGTTATTTGTAGTGAGGTGGATGGACCTAGAGTCTGTCATACAGAATGAAGTAAGTCAGAAAGAGAAAAACAAATACTGTATGCTAACACATATAAATGGAATCTAAAAGAAAATGGTCATAAAGAACCTAGGGGCAGGACGGGAATAAAATCACAGACCTACTAGATAACGGGCTTGAGGACACGGGGAGGGGGAAGGGTAAGTTGGGATGAAGTGAGAGGGTGGCATGGATATATATACATTACCAAATGTAAAATAGATAGCTAGTGGGAAACAGCTGGATAGCTCAGGGAGACTAGCTCAATGCTTTGTGACCACCTAGAGGGGTGGGATAGGGAGGGTGGGAGGGAGACGCAAGAGGGAGGAGATATGAAGATATATGTATATGTATAGCTGATTCACTTTGTTATAAAGTAGAAACTAACACACCATTGTAAAACAATTATACTCCAATAAAGAGGCTAAAAAAAATGACACATTAGACAAGATGGGCTTAATTGATATTTATAGAACATTCCATCCAAAAACAATAGAATACACTTTCTTCTCAAGTGCTCATGGAACGTACTCCAGGATAGATCATATCTTGAGTCACAAAAGAAGCCTTGGTAAATTTAAGAAAATTGAAATCATATCAAGTATCTTTTCTGACTCCAATGCTGTGAGAAAAGATATCAATTCCAGGAAAAAAACTGTAATAAGTACAAAGACATGGAGGCTAAACAATACACTATTAAATAACCAGGAGATCACTGAAGAAATCAAAGAGGAAATCAAAAAATACCTAGAAAGAAATGACAATGAAAATACTATCACCCAAAACCTATGGGATTCAGCAAAAGCAGTTCTGAAAGGGAAGTTTATAGCAATACAATCCTACCTCAAGAAACAAGAAAAATCTCAAATAAACAACCTAACCTTAAGCTAAAGCAATTAGAGAAAGAAGAACAAAAAATCTCCAAAGTTACCAAAGGAAAGAAATCATAAAGATCAGATCAGAAATAAATGAAAAAGAAATGAAGGAAACAATAGCCAAAGATCAATGAAACTAAAAGCTGGTTCTCTGAGAAGATAAACAAAATTGATCAACCATTAGCCAGACTCATCAAGAAAAAAAGGGAGAAGACTCAAATCAACAGAATTAGAAATGAAAAAGGAGACGTAACAACTAACCCTGCAGAAATACAAAGAAACATGATGGATTACTACAAGCAACTATATGCCAATAAAATGGACAACCTGGAAGAAATGGACAAATTCTTAAAAAAGCACAACCTTCCGAGACTGAACCAGGAAGAAACAGAAAAATAAACAGCCCAATCTCAAGCACTGAAATTGAGACTGTGATTATCAATCTTCCAACAAACAAAAGCCCAGGACCAGATGGCTTCACAGGCAAATTCTATCAAACATTTAGAGAAGAGCTAACAGCTATCCATCTCAAACTTTTCCAAAATATAGCGAGGGAGGAATATTCCTTAACTCATTCATCAAGGCCACCATCACCCTCATACCAAAACCAGACAAAGATGTCACAAAGAAAGAACACTACAGGCCAATATCACTGATGAACATAGATGCAAAAATCCTCAAAAAGATACTAGCAAACAGAATCCAAGAGCACATTAAAAGGATCATACACCATGATCAAGTGGGGTTTATCCCAGGAATGCAAGGATTCTTCAATATACAGAAATCAATCAACATGATACACCATATTAACAAACTGAAGAATGAACACCATATGATCATCCCAATAGATGCAGATAAAGCTTTCGACAAAATTCAACACCCATTTATGATAAAAATTCTCCAGAGAGTAGGCAAAGAGGAAACTTACCTCAACATAATAAAGGTCATACATGACAAACCAACAGCCAACATCGTCCTCAATGGTGAAAAACTGAAACCATTTCCTCTAAGATCAGAAACAAGACAAGGATGCCCACTCTCACCACTATTATTCAACATAGTTTTGGAAGTGTTAGCTACAGCAATCAGAGAAGAAAAAGAAATAAAAGGAATCCAACTCAGAAAAGAAGAGGTAAAAGTGTCACTGTTTGCAGATGTCATGATACTATACATAGAGAATCCTAAAGATGCTACCAGAAAACTACTAGAGCTAATCAATGAATCTGGTAAAGTAGCAGGATAAATATTAATGCACAGAAATCTCTTGCATTCCTATACACTAATGATTAAAAATCTTCAAGAGAAATTAAGGAATCCCTCCCACTTATCATTGCACCAAAAAGAATAAAATACCTAGGAATAAACCTACCTAAGGATACAAAAGACCTGTATGCAGAAAAGTATAAGACACTGAAGAAAGAAATTAAAGATGATACAAATGGATGGAGAGATATATCATGTTCTCGGATTGGAAGAATCAACATTGTGAAAATGACTATACTACCCAAAGCAATCTACAGCTTCAATGCAATCCCTATCAAACTACCAATGGCATTTTTCACAGAACTAGAACAGAAAATTTCACAATTTTTATGGTAACACAAAAGACCCCGAATAGCCAAAGCAATCTTGAGAAAGAAAAATGTAGCTGGAGGAATCAGGCTCCTGTACTTCAGACTATACTACAAAGCTACAGTAATCAAGACAGTGTGGTACTGGCACAAAAACGGAAATATAAGTCAATGGAACAGGACAGAAGTCCCAGAGATAAACCCACACACATATGGTCACCTTATCTTTGATAAAGGAGGCAAGAATATACAATGGAGAAAAGACAGCCTCTTCAATAAGTAGTGGGAAAACTGGACAGCTACATGTAAAAAAATGAAATTAGAACACTTCCTAACACCATACACAAAAATAAACTCAAAATGGATTAAAGACCTAAATGTAAGGCCAGACACTATAAAACTCTTAGAGCAAAACAAAGGAAGAACACTCTTTGACATAAATCATAGCAAGATCCTTTTTGACTCACTTCCTAGAGACATGGAAATAAAAACAAAAATAAACAAATGGGACCTAATGAAACTTAAAATCTTTTGCACAGCAAAGGAAACCATAAACAAGATGAAGAGATAACCCTCAGAATGGGGGTTCTGAAAATATTTGCAAACAAAGCAACTGACAAAGGATTACTCTCCATAATATACAAGCAGCTCATGCAGCTCAATGTCAAAAAAACAAACAACCCAATCCAAAAATGGGCAGAAGATCTAAACAGACATTTCTCCTAAGAAGATATACAGATTGCCAGCAAACAAATGAAAGGATGCTCAACATCACTAATCATTAGAGAATTGCAAATCGAAACTACAGTGAGGTAGCACCTCACACCTTTCAGAATGGCCATCATCAAAAAATCCACAAACAATAAATGCTTGAGAGGGTGTGGAGAAAAGGGTATCCTCTTGCGCTGTTGGTGGGAATGTAAACTGATACAGCCACTATGAAGAATAGTATGTTGGTTCCTTAAATAACTAAAAATAGAACTCCCATATGACCCAGCAATCCCACTACTGGGCCTATACCCTTATAAAACCATAATTCAAAAACAGTCATGTACCACAATGTTCATTGCAGCACTATTTACAAAAGCCAGGTCATGGAAGCTACCTAGGTGTCCATCGACAGATGAATGGATAAAGAAGATGTGACACATATATACAATGGCTATTATTCTGCCATAAAAAGAAATGAAATTGAGTTATTTGTAGTGAGGTGGATGGACCTAGATTCTGTCATACAGAGTGAAGTAAATCAGAAAGAGAAAAACAAATACCGTATGCTAACACATATATATGGAGTCTAAAAGAAAAAAATGGTTCTGATGAACCTAGGGGCATGACAGGAATAAGGACACAGACGTAGAGAATGGACCTGAGGACATGGGGAGGGAGAAGGGTAAACTGGGACGAAGTGGGAGAGTAGCATTGACATATATACACTACCAATTGTAAAATAGACAGCTAGTGGGAAGCAACTACATAGCACAGGGAGATCAGCTCGGTGCTTTGTGACCACCTAGAGGGGTGGGATAGGGAGGGTGGGAGGGAGGGAGATGCAAGAGGGAAGAGATATGGGGACATATGTATATGTATAACTGATTCACTTTGCTATAAAGCAGAAACTAACACAACAGTGTAAAGCAGCTATACTGCAATAAAGATGTTAACAAAAAAAAATTAAGTACATTGACTGTAGATCTTACTTCTTTAAAATAGGTTAGTTAAATATGTTTCTTACATAAATTAACATTCCTCAATTATATTTGTAATGAATTAATTATTCATGCAAGTAAATTTATTTTATACTCACTCTAACAAAATATTAGGTTCCAACAGTAATTTAGAGTATATCTAAGCAGATCGAAATAATAAATAAAGCAAGAGAATGAGTGGACAGAATGAAACAACAGAAAGTATGTTATCTCAAGCAGAATTGCCTGTTTGAAGCCTTTTCCAAAGTGGTAAGATTTAGTATTCACCAGGAGTGTTTTTTTTTCACATTTTCATAGTCGTTCAGCAGTCTATGACAAGCTCTTTGTGGCTAAGGAAATTTAAAACTACTTTGAAATTCTCTGAGCAACTCACAGGTCCCATCAAAATATACTGCCATAGTATCAACAAATGTTGAAAAATTATGCCTTTAACATTGTGCCAAGAAATTTAGGCAGCGTCTTTCTTTCATTATCAAGCAGAGTTCTACACTGCCTGCCGCTGGGCTAGGCAATTCCAGAGATATTTCTCATACAACTGCTTACTGCAAAAGTTTTTAGAACAGAAAATACTTACTTTTCTCACCCTGGGGAAGAAACTTGGTGTAAGCAGAAAAAGTAGTATGCAAAAGCAGGAGAACTGTCTCTGCCATTAACCAACGAATGATGGAAACTCTGCAGCATTTGGTCTTTATATCCAGAAAATGATGGGAGTACATTGTGGCATCTCTGACGTCTCATAGCACTCAAAGCATGAGTCTACTTTTACAGTCAGTTAAATGTCCAGTTCTTACTATAAGCAGTGTGACCAAAATTTGACTGTATTACGCATCTCACACAACCTTATTCTAAGCTGAACAGTCTATTAAAAGGAACAAATTGTGGGGTGGCTGAGAAGTAAAGAAGTGAAGAACACAAGGTTTATATCCAGCTGCCTCTGGACATCTTGGATTGTTCAGGTCCCTCAAATTAAGCACTCCTAATCTCCTCTAGATCTGATCCTTTCCAGTGTCCTCCTGTCAATGAATAACAAATACCACTATCCAAACTTTGAAAACCAAAAATCTCTCCTTTGATTCCCAAATTTAATCCATCACTAAATCCTGTTTGGTTTAGCTGTTAAAATCATTCAATTTTGTCCACTTCTCTCATCTCCCATCTATTATAACCTCTTTCTTAGAAGACAATAATAGCTTCTTAAATTGCCTACAATTCGATTTCCCCTGACAAACTTGCCTCTGTTCTACAGCCATCAAGTTCATCTCAAAATGTGCCTTCTGGTCATACTACTCCACTCCTCAATGTTGAAGAAAATCCTTCTGTGACTTCCCATTGCTCTTATGATAAAGCTAAACTAACACAGTGCTATCCAGTAGAACTTTCTGCAATAATGGAAATGTTCCCTGAACTCTCCAGTGTGGTGACCACTAGCCACAAATGGCAATTGAGCACACGAAATGTGGCTAGCTCAACTGAGGAACTCAATTCTTAATTCTATTTAGTTTTAATTACTTTAAATCCAAATTTAAATAATCAAACCAGCCAAAGGCATCTATGTGGAGCTCTGTAGCTCAAAATATGGCCCCTGCATTGTCTGGTCTCTACCTATTCTCTAGCCTTTTCCTATACCAAGCTCCCTACTCTCTCATTCACTCCTTCTTTAAGTTTCGCAAATTCATTTTGCTTCCAGTTGACTCAAGAAACCTTTGCAAATATTATGCCCTCTGTTGGGAGAACTCTTCCCATCCTTTTTCTCCTAGTTAACACCTACTCATCTTTCAGAAGATCCAAGAATGAAAATCATTTCCTTAGGGAAGCCTTCCCCAGCACCTAATGAGTCCGATTTTAAATGTGCTTAACTCTTCTTCATTGTCCTTGTCATAGTTTCAGTCTTATATTTATGTATTTGGTTACTTACATAAAACTAGCCTGTTAGATCAACGAAGGCATGGACCACTGTCACCCAGCAATTACTCTAGTGCTTAGTATGTAGCAGGTACTCCATAAGTATTAATTGCATCAGAGAGTGATTATTTTTTATTATGCTGTAGCCCCCCAAAATTTAATTTGATTTGGATTTTTCTGGTATTATCTTTGGCCAATCTTTGTGTAAATATTAAGCATACAAAATAGCAACTAAAGAAAGTTTATCCAATTGCCAGCCTCTTCTCAGACCAACAAGGGAATGGAACTTGAGAGCTTCCTTGGTATTTACAGATACGGAAATCATCGAACATCTGAGCTAAAAGCTCAAGCAAACAGTGATTATTAGTATCCAATTTACCCACAGCAGCCTCAACTACATTCAGGCTGACAAATTTGTGAAGGAAACTTTCATAACTTTCACCAGCAATCTGAGCTGCACAAATCCCTGTGCTCTTTATATCTTAATTTAATCCCTCTTGAAGTCATTTGTTCCGTAACTGGCATTTTAATCTCCTTGTGTGCTTCTGGTTGTCCCCGTTTCACACTTGTTATCAGCATACTCTTCTGCAGCTTAATGCCGTCACAGAGCCTTGCAGAGTTTTACCGTAACTTAAGATTCTTAAACTCTTTTTCAAGGATCTTCAAGTTTTAATCTTTTTCTTCATAGTGACAGGCTCAAACCTAATTCCATGAATACATCTTGCACTTTTGAGGGGACAGGTTTATAGGGCAATCTGTGCATTCATCCAGCTTGCCTCCCACCTTGAAGACAAAGAAGCTGTCTCTCTGAGTTCTTTAAAGAGCATGTAATACAGACTAGTGTACTCTGCATTTAGGTGACTGTCCATACAAAATGGTTCTGTAATCTACTCATTATAATTCCATAAAACATAAAAGAGTTTCCCATAAACTTTACAACAAATCTCTTAAATTAAATGATATGTATGTGAAAGTATGTGGAGAACATTCACCTTGGGCCCCTCTCAATATAACAAGGGCCATAGATATGGATGCATCACGGTATGGGGCCCAAAGTATGTATTTCTAAACCATGACATACAGAGCTGCAAATAGTGTGCTAATATCTAACATTCTGAATCTCATCACATCAATTATAATGTGAAAATATTAATACTTACTCGGAATTTACTAATAATGAACTGGTGCCGTTTAAGTGCCTACTTCTAGAATATTGGGCAAATATTAAACTATTTCCCTTCCTATTCCCTTTTATTATTATTTATCAAGGCCTTGCTTCCAGGGATTCTTGAGGTTATCTACATAGGTTCTGGCCTGTCATCACCAGCTGAAAGCAATGATGACTTAGTCCTTCAGTATCTTCCGCCTACCAGCCCTTATTATTTAGCATTACTTTTTTTGACTAACTCCAAGTACTCAGTGTAGCTGGATTTCAGACAACAAGCCTACTGTGTTGACCACATATTCTTCAACGTCTTTGTGTCAGGTTAACTCTAACTATTCTGCATTACCTTGCCTATCATTCCAATTCCCTCTTGCCATTGGACCACCAATGCCTACATGACTAGAACCATTAACTAGCTCTTTCAGTGCTTTTGTCCTTAGGAGGTAGGTCCTACTCACTCTATCCCCAAACACTGCTCTTTAAATGGATGGGTGGCCTGGAACCTCATTCCTGTCCTCCACTGAATTTCAAGCCTTGAGTATCATTTTGACTTCCTCCACTATATTACATCTTTGTAGATAACAAACCCAGCCGACCCACAGCTAAGTTTGCCATTGTATGTGAGATTGTTTGGCTGCCATTGCAAAGGTCAACCACTATAGCTGGTTAATTAATCTGCCACTTTCATCCTTGTGTTTTTCTCCTCAACTGCAAGGGCTCATGCTTCTGACATCAGTGCCTATCCCTCCAACCTAAAATAAATATCCTGTTAGGATGAAATCCTTTATGCAAACACTGAGAAATCAGAAGAAAATAAGTCCTAGTTGAGAAAATCTGAGGAAAAAATTATTTTCCAGTAAAATATAACCACTGACCATAGGTAGATGAAATCATGATAGAAAAATAATAATAAAGCAATAATAATTGTTAAAACCTCACTTTTGAAGCTAAGGAAAAGAAGTTTAACTTGCAGGCAGATCTTATAAAAGAAACTAAAACTGCATAGAGTTCCACTTTCCCCAACACCCAGCCAGACTCCCAGCTCAGAAATCCTTATCAAAGGCAAAGTTTCTATTTTCTGTATTAACCTAATGACATCTGAACACCAACTGACCCAGAAAATCTGGAGAACACAGTCTCCTTAGTCTAATAGCTTTTTTAGGTTAAATGTCTGTCGTCTTTAGTGGTGGGCAACACATGCTCAGCAGCAGGCATCTGCTAACGTGGCTCCCTCCAGAATGCTAAGAGCACTAAGGGAATAGCTCAAAATGTAAGATGGAGGCTCCCAGCCAGTTCTGTGTTCATCCAATTTCTCCTGATTTACCTTTAAATTCTTGAAACTTAAAGCAATTCATTGTAAAATCTGTTCTATCTTCCTCTTGTGTTCAAATCTGTTATCCTTCAGACTATCATTTTGATGAAAGCAAAGAATTCTACTCCCTTTGTAGACTTCAAGAATTTCCTTAATATTATGTAACAACCTGAATGGCAAAATAATTTGAAGAAGAATAGATACATGTATATGTATAACTGAATCACTTTGCTGTACACCTGAAACTATCACAACATTGTTAATCAACTATACTCCAATATAAAATAAAAAGTTAAAAGAAAAAAAGAATTTCCTGAGAATTTTGACTTAAAACCAATGGAAGTTTTATAGATCCATTTTCAGTCAACTCAGGACCAGAAAGACAGATGTTAATGATTGTCTGTCTCTAGTTGATTTGGCCATTTCTAATTAGATTCTCAAAAAAGGCATAATATAATGATGTATAGGTCATATTTCATTACAGTGATTATAATGATAAGCAATCCAAAGATAATTATATTATTCAATATAACCAAATGTTAGAACAACCATGTTAGAAACAGCCATGCTTAAGAATTTATAGTAAAAGAAGTTTTACTCACTATACTTTTCTCATCAAAATTTAAATTAAAAAGGTTCTGAGGAGAAAGGCTTTTTTGGCACAAGATCTATTCTGCCTATTTTAATAAATATATAAGTAAGTCAATGCTAGTCTTATTATTGATATATCTGTTAAATATTCTGTTTCTTCTCATAAATTCGACTTCATCATTGAATAAGCAACTGTGATTAAGAAGGGAAAATAGTTTCAAGTAAATAAAAACCTCCCAAAGTCTTTTTCCTATTTTAATCCAGTTAATTTTCTTTCTCTATGTACGTATGTTTCCCCCAAATTTGAATGATATAGAGTATTATTATTAATCTTTTTTTCATTATTTCATGGCAAACAATTTCCTAAGATATTATGAATTCTTTAAAACACTGATTTAAAGATATTTAATGAATGAATTATATTATCTGAAATGGTGATGATACCAAATTTATACTCCACTATTGTATATTTTGGTTACTTCTTAATTACCCTTTACCATAAAAAAAAATTCAGTGAAACTGCTGTACAAACATTTTTTCTAAATTATTATTTCCTTCAGGCAGATCTCTAGAAGCAGAATTAGTATTAATTCCACTTGATGTAAATAGTATTTTTATAATTCTTAATATATAATGAAAAATTGCTCTCCAGAAAATTTGTACCAATTTACACTTCTACCAATACCAGAATCTGGTATCTGCCAATACCAGATTGGTAAAATATTTGTAGTTTTACTGCATTTTAATATGAACCATATTTAATATGGTTGAAACACAAAGGAATATTGATAGATATGTCTAGTTACCTCAGTTGCTTACAAGAACCAAGGTTTACTTCTTATTCATGCTACAAGTCTATCCTGGTTGACTACAGCTTTTCTGGATGTTTTCACTCCAGAACATCACAGAATTAATGCTGAGGAAAAAGAGCCAAAGCTGGCTTCTAGAATGCCCTCTGCACCCATATTTCATTGGCCAAATCTATTCATATGGTAAGACACGAGTTAAAGGAATGGGATGCTGTAATTTCGCAGCCGAGAAAGGCATCACGTAATACAAGTCTACAACTTGTAAATCAACTTTAAAATTTTTAATTAAGTCCCAAGGAAGATCCCATTTCACTTTTGAACCCATAAATTAATTTAGCAGGAAATAGAATATTTACAATATTCTGTCTTCTCATCTAGAAACACAGTTCTCTTCATTTATTCAAATCTTTTTCTCAAAACTCTCAACTTTTTTTTTTTTTATAGTCAAGAAGCACAAATACAGTTTAATGTTGATGACAATTGTATTCAAGTCTGGGCAGATACACAGATGCAGGAGGGGAGGTGAGAAGCGTCTGGTCTGAGGGAGGAGACACGGCCAGGGCTGATTACAAGATCAGAAGGGAAGCATCATGTATGGTGTAGGGTAACCCTCTGAGATATGGTGGCAAACAAGTGACAATAGTACATAGTCACAGGAAAAAAGTTTCATTAGGGGAAATTTCCAAAGCCAGTATTGACTGAGCTGCTTTTAATTTTTTTTTAATTTTAATAGTCTTAAGAGAATTATTCATTTTATTGAGTTATTATAATAAGTTTTAGACATTTTAATGCAAAAATGAATTGAAAAAATTTTCCAATTATAATTTCAATTGCTTTAATGATGGTGTATGGAAGAAGTCATTTAAAAATATTGATATTGTATATGCCATTTGGCTGGAAGTTCCCTTTGATTCTAAGGAATTTTAAATAATCCCCTAGGGTTGTGCTGTTCAATGTAGTAGCCACTTGCCACATTTGGTTATTTAAATTTAAATTAATTTTAAACTAAATTAAATATTCAGGTCCTTGGTTGTGCATGCCACATTTCAAATGTTTACCAGTCATATATAGTTAATACCTACTGCTGTGGACAGCCACTAGCTGAACCTTTCCAGCACTGTAGAAAGTTCTATTGGAGGGTTTCCTTGTTATAGAACCCTATTATCTGTCCATAATGTTAAACTTTTCTTTCTTTCTTATAGTTGTGATTTTCCTAATTTCTCTTTTGTGTTCCATCACTTTGACCACAACTTTAAGCAAAATGTTAATTATTGATGGTGATAGAGGTTGTGAATGAATTATTAATTTTCTGTTTTTGTTAGCTGGAAACAAACCATCACCCTAGAGTGCCCCAGCCACACATGCCTGTCAATATTCTACCCAAATCATTACCACTACCATTCATTGTTCTTCTATCTTCTAGTAGTAGAAGACAGTACTTTCTAATAGAAAATACACTATTTGGAAATAGTATAGAAAGAAACATGACAGAAGAGAAAAGAAGTGTCTGTGAAAGTGGTATTCTAGTTGTCCCAAATATTAGTACCTAAGCAGTGGAGAAATATTGTCATTTTTTGACAGGTACAGACAGTGGGTCTCAATGCAGGCAGGAAGTTGAGAAGGAATGAGACATTCTACTTCCTACTCTCAAGCAAAGCATATGCACTGGACATAGACTACAATTCTTAGTGAAACCCCATAGATTGTATCATCAGTGATTTATCCCCTGACAGTTTTACCATCCTAAATTATAGCATTATATTTTCTTAATTTTAAGGTGTCTTGGATTTTCACTTCCTTCTGTGTATTACTAGATCATTTTCAGTTCAAGATGATGACAAGCTTTATCAGAGTTCACTAGCTGAACACCACATTGAACCAGAAGCTCATATTAACTTAATATCATATTCTCAGAATTTCCCTTTACTCACATTTTTTTGTAGATAAATGGACTTGTGGACCTATAAGATATGTTGTTGACAATAAACCTAAGAGCTAATGACTGCCATTTATTTAACCTTGATATGTGTGCAACACTCTTTATTAAGCTTTTACGTCATACTTCTGATAGTTTAAACATAATAATGTCACTAAATACCAACCTATTTTAAGGAAAATCACCCTCAGAGAGATTTAGTAATTTTCCCAAAGTGACAGCAGTAGTAGCTGAAGAAGCAGGAATTTGAAAATAAATCTATGTAACTCAAAAGATAATATTTTTTATCAATAAAAAGAAGTAAGGAGAAAGGTTACAGAGTCATTCTCCTTTACTTCCTGAAACATCACTCTAAGACAGGTACTATTATTTCTATATCTGTAGAATACGTAGATGTGAGGAAACTTGGGCTCTGAGAATTTAAGTAATTTATCAGATGATTGTCCTAGTAAGCAGCAAAGCCAATGTTTAAAAGCAAGTCTGCCTGGCTCCAAAGCCCATGCTCTTAAACTAATTTACCATATAAATGTAACCAGGGGAACTGACATCTCCTCTTGAGGTTTCAACTCTATACATGTGTAATTAAGAGAACTTTGGTTAAGTTCTAGTTTTGTTATTAATGGATACCATAATTCTGAATAGCCATTTCAAGTTTGTGGTGACTTACTGAGAAAATGAAGGCTCCAGAGGTAGTACTATCTAAAATCTGTGCTTGATCTAACAGATCATTACTCTAAAATTTACCAGCTTACTTTTGCAATCATAACTTATTCCAACTGTGATATCTTCAGTTTAGAAATGTGTATATACTAACTGAATGTAAACAATAGCTATTGTCGAGACTGCAAATTTGACAAAATATATCATTAAACAAAAGAGATGCTGAGTAATAGAGAGAGTTATCAGTTATCACAGTCCACCTAGGTATGCAATTCACATTCACATTTCCATGAGTTTCATGATAAAACCTTGAAAAAAAACCTGACTGTTCCAGCTGAATGATCTCCTCTATGGCAACAGTTTTCCTGACACAGAAGTTACTTTCTATGTTTTAAAATGATATCACATCTTCTATTCTTTAGAACCTAATCTCTCAGTGACCGTGGTCAAGAATTGATGAATGGTCCAATAGAGAATTACATGGTATTTAGCTTTACTGGAAAGATATGACATTTCAAGTTTAGGATGATTCATCACATGGTTAATAAGTCAAGTTTTCCTGTGAGATGTTAGTTGTTGCAAGAAATATAATGGAGCTATCACTGGTACATCTGGAGGTGGGCTAGAGTCTGCCTGCCACTCTGGAGTGGCTATGTGAAAGAATTGGCATGTGTCCAAACCATCTATTGGGCAAAAACTTCTGAATTTCATGCAAGTGCTGCTTTGGAACATCCTGATGTACTCCTGTTAGTGCTCTCCTGCTGGCCTAGAGAGCCCTATGCCCTGATAATCAGTGAAAGCATTAAGCATTAAGGGGTCTTATTGATCAACAAACCTTTGGTTGTTTCCAAAACTTGTGCTCGAGCCCATCAACATTTGTCAGGGTTCACTCCCTACTGTTTAGGATTCACACCCTACACAAGATACTTTTTCTTGTATGCTGCCCATCCATTTAGCTCTTTAAGAGAGGTGAATAAAAGAGAAGAAGGATCTGTGCACTTTGTTTGCCCGTCTAATTAGAGAAGACTCACCCACACAGGAGACCCTTGGCACTGAACCACGGTAACAGGTGGTAGTCACGGCTGGGAAGGAAGATTGGGTTTTGTATCCATTATTTGGTGCTCACAAAGTAGGCTTCAAATTAAGGAACTATAAAACGGTCAAAAATAAGCACAGACTACATTCTAAATCCTGGCTATGATTCAGAATGATGCTAATTTCTCAAAAGTTTATCTCTGTGATTTACTTTCACATGGAAAACATCCTCCTTTCATGAAGCTAAACCCGTGGCTTCCCCGGTTTCAGAGAAATCTTTCGAAAAGAGATCATCCAGGAGGAGATGGGCAATTGCTTAAATGGCCTCGACGCTCCCATGACTTTCAGTTCTCTTGTGACCTTCTCACTCCCTTTCCCGTAGCCTGTCCTAAGCCAGACCCTGGACAGGGCCCAATTTCCCTTTGCAGAACTGAAACAAGCAGGTTTTTTCAAAAATGACTTCAATAAGAAAGGGGAGAAAACAAAATTTAAATAAAGAAAATATAATAACAAAAACAGTCCAGTTAATAAAAAACATGTTTTTCTTTATACCATAGTTATTTCGTATCACTTACTAGGTTTGAAACCAGGTACAGAACGCCTTCCAATAATTCAGATTGCCTCTCAAGATGTGACTCCCAATAATGAGTTCTTTTGAGTAGAAGGCATTTATTTTTATATACTACTACTTGATGGAGTCTTGATTATAATTTATAACTTTTCCACTGCTATCTCATTATGTATTTTCATCTATAGGGTCATTCTATGTATAACAAGAATAGTTGTACTTGAGAAATATGATAAAAGAATTCTGCAAACCAAATATACCTCTATCACTGGCTATTTATAGTGCCTAAAATTTTCCAACTTTCTAATCAGCATAAGGTACTGAAAGCTCTTTATAAAATAAAATACATCATTTGTTCTAGTTCACTGAGCCCTTGCTGACAATGAATATTAAATATTAAACTGCAAGCCATTGGAAAATGCTCTGCTAGATGCCAAATAAGAAGCCTGTCATTTCAGTTGTGCCATAAACTGAAAACACAGAACCAAATTAAAAAAAAAAAAAAATCTGGAAGTATTGGGAGAATATACTAAAAGTATTTGGTGGAAATTTATATTTTAAAATTAATTGTGCAACAGCAAAAAGGAGTCATGAATTGTTAATAATCTCATGACAGCAAACTCTAAGTTAATTATAAGTTCAGCATGAGTCAACAGTGTGAAGGGCGTCTCAGGAAGGGAATGTGGTCTTGGAGTGAACTAAACAATGTCATTCTCAGTTTGGACAGGATAGTGGTTCACCTCACTAAAGTCTACACTGGATAGGGCATGCTCAAAGTGTTTGATTTTGTAAGCCATGTTGTTAGAAGTTGAGCATGGCAAATATCAACTAGGGAATGGTGACAAAATGCATGAAGGTTCCAGAAGCTCTTCATTGTTACGGATTAAATAGAGCTGAAAAAGTGGTCAGAAAGATGAGAGGTTTGAACCCTATTGTTTTATGTTAGAGTTGAGCAGTTTGGGGCAAGTCGTTTTACCCCTTTAATGCCCAGTTTCTTTACCTATAAAACTGGTATAATGGTATCCTCTCCTTCATAAGGTTGTTGTGCAGGTCAAATGAGATCATTTAAGTGAATGCATTATGTAAGTTGTAACATGCTATGCAAATACATGAGAAATAGTTAATCCAGTTCTGAACATAAAATAACACACTGTGTAAGAAGGAGAAGCTTGTTATTTATGATTTCATAGGGTTAGGGGCACGAGCAGAAGTGAAAATGAAGCAGATTTGGCTTAATAGATGAAAGAACATAATAATGACTGATAATGTATCAACAGCATCATCGGTTGCCTCAAAAAAGTAGTAAGCTTCCTCTCTTAGGAAGAATTCAGGGAGAAACTGGATAAAACCTGGATGGGGAGGTTGTGAAATAATTTACTGAATGGCCTATAAAAACGTTTCCTGGTGAAAGAGTCTACCAGTCTGGTGAGGT
Source organism: Grampus griseus (assembly GCF_964374135.1). Lineage (NCBI taxonomy): Eukaryota > Metazoa > Chordata > Mammalia > Artiodactyla > Delphinidae > Grampus > Grampus griseus. Next base: position 44,606,659 of record NC_139007.1, read on the forward strand.
TTTGTTACAGCCCCAATATGCATTTCCAGATCACTCAGTTAAGGACAACTGTACATTTGATACTACCTGTAATGTCAATTGGAGGCACTAGCACTTACTAAGCACCAAACATATTCCAGTGAGCCTAGACCATTTATATACATACTTTTCATGTTAACCATGTATTGCAAAGTGAGAAACAGAAGTTCTTTTTAAGATCTCTCTCTCCTACCCACGATATAATATAGCTGGTAACAGAACAAGAAGTAGAAATTTGTTATCCAAAATACTGCTTCTCATTTCTTGTGCCTACACAACACTTTCTAATCTTGCCCCCAAGGCAGCGCTAACAAATGCAAGATTATGTGGACCAATACTGTAAAGAGGAAAGTGAGTCAACATAAGCAACAGCAAGCAGAGTAGTTATAAAAAAAAAAAAAAATTCTATGCCACCCAGCAAATTATTACCCTGTGAAATTCGCAGTTTTAATAAACTTGCCTGGCTCTTTAAATAGAAAAAGAGCTCAATTCCGTTTCTGACAAACTGTATCAGTGATTCTACTTGGAGAAATAAGAGTAATCAAATCTCACGCTTCAGAAAATAAGCTCAACACTGTAGGGATCGGGAAGATATATGCTTTCCCTTCGTAACGCTATGGCGCTTGACAATTGGCTCAGAGAAAAGAAGACGGCAACTGGGGCTTCTTTGCTTGTTTCAATGCCTCAGCATCATTTAGGCTAATGGCCTTGAAGGGTGAGGGCCCAAAAGGGGAAGGACAAATGCCAGCTTCCTTAATATGAAATCCAGCAGAGGGTTTATTCTCCTTGTTGGTTGGGGCTCTCATGTTTCTGGAACGTGTGAGAACAGATGCATTCTCTTCATTCTCTAGATAACAAATGGATTACCACTGGGGGCAAAGAATGTGATTTCTTTTTATGCACACAAACACATAATACTTGTTTATTTTACTAATCCAGTTTTCTCTTTCTGTCAACTCATTTCTAGTTCAGTTAAGAGAAATGAGGAAAATGCTACAAAGGATAAATTTTTATTCATCTCTGGGTCTATTCGGAAGCCAACTTGTGAGCCCACTAACTTACTCAGTGGTGACTCGCAGGGGATGAAAGTGCTAAAGGGGACATCCATGCATCCTTGTGAGTTACAGCCTCATTTTTAATGGTACAGGACAAAGAAATAGCAACAGATGGTCATTGTAAATCCTTCTATTTTTCAGACTCAGCTTTCAAAGGGTGCCGATTATCAGATAATTTAAAGCTGTTGAGTTCAAATGAGAGAAGTGGCAAGGTGAGTGCTTTTATGGTTTTTAGAGCTCTCTCTTTAGAAAGAAAAGGTGACCTGCTAGAATCCCCCTGGTGAGTAGGCACAAGTAAATAGGACTGTTAGAGGTGAGAAAGAGAATTTTTAAATGTGCTGACATAGATCGACAAGGTTGTTTATGCTGGTGTATTTTTTTCTTTTTTTGCGGTACGCGGGCCTCTCACTGTTGTGGCCTCTCCCGTTGCGGAGCACAGGCTCCGGACGCGCAGGCTCCGCGGCATGTGGGATCTTCCCGGACTGGGGCACGAACCCGTGTCCCCTGCATCGGCAGGCGGACTCCCAACCACTGCGCCACCAGGGAAGCCCTATGCTGGTGTAGTTTTGAAAGAAAGCAAGACTTGATACATAGACATCCATCCATAAATACATAAGAGAGATTAAGGAGACCGGAAAGGAATGACTGAAAGGCTTAAAAAGGTCTTTCTAATAGTTGCCACATGGCTACATATCCCTAGAACCAGCAAGACTCACATGGGCACAGTTGGGACTGTTTCTGAAAACTACAAGATGTACTATATTTAGCAAACTTCCTGTTTAAGGCTATTTCCTATTCCAAATGTTATAGATGGAGGCTGACCTCTTCACTAGTAAAAAGCATTTATAAAACATCTCGGGCTTCCCTGGTGGCGCGGTGGTTGGGAGTCCTCCTGCCGATGCAGGGGACACGGGTTCGTGCCCCGGTCCGGGAAGAGCCCACATGCCGCGGAGCGGCTGGGCCCATGAGCCGTGGCCGCTGAGCCTGCGTGTCCGGAGCCTGTGCTCCACAGCGGGAGAGGCCGCAGCGGTGAGAGGCCCGCGTACCGCAAAAAAAAAAAAAAAAAATCTCTATCCTATGATTTATTGAAGACGATGAAAAATTCTTACACCAAGTGGAGGAAATACTCCAGGAAGGTGGGTAAGGATAAAGAGTTTCTAAGGAGGGAAGGAAGAGTTAAAAAAAAAGTCATTAAGAAGTTGACAAGAGCTCCCCTGGTGGCGCAGTGGTTGAGAGTCCGCCTGCCGATGCAGGGGACACGGGTTCGTGCCCCGGTCCGGGAAGATCCCACGTGCCGCGGAGCAGCTGGGCCCGTGAGCCATGGCCGCTGAGCCTGCGCGTCCGGAGCCTGTGCTCCGCAACGGGAGAGGCCGCAACAGTGAGAGGCCCGCGTACCACAAAAAAAAAAAAAAAAAAGAAGTTGACAGATCAAAGAGGATAATGGAAGAGTGGATAAGTCAAAAAGAATAGGCAGCATTTCCAAGGTATATAATACATATGAAGATTTTCTCCTAGCCAGTCAGGGCATTCTACAAAATAGCAATAAGCAATAATAAAATCCATGAGCAATAACAGACATATGCACACTGCTACAATTTCAGGAAGAAATGATGGTGTATCTGTGTCTGGTGACTTTCTGTGAGGCATATGGTGACAGCCATATGCAGAGATGACATGGCTAATTGGCTCTTATGCTGTCTTTCTGGAGTGTGAATCCCAGACATGACAGAAAGCCTGCCCAGAGTCATCAACCTCACTCCCCTCCACTTCTAAGGGTCCATGTGAGGATAAAGGATAGAGTCACAAAAAGGTACATTTATGCTTTCAACACATATTAATTGAGTGGCACTATGCTAGTGAAGACAACAACAAGCACAGCATGGTTTTATTCTCCTGGGGTCCTCAAGCCTGTGTAAGACAAGCATTTATCAAATAGCCACCAAGTGTTATTACTGCTGTGCTAGAGAAGTAAAGGGCGCTGTAAGGTGAGTCTTCCGTGATGAAAGAAGAGCAGGTGCCAAGCCCTGAAGGCAAGGGTGGAATAAAAATGGTCAACTGAAAGTGGTGCAGCTTTAATAATTTTGACAATCTGGATTTCAAAATCACTCCAAAATTTCAAGGAAAATAAGAAACAAAAGCACGAACTCTATCTTCAATAAAATGAGGAAACCTTTGTAAATCCAAATCACGATATTTGATAAAAACAGATTAAATTATTGTGATAGACTCATCAGAAAAAAAGGGAAGTCAAACTTCAGTTTTCCTAGAGGAAGAATCAAATGTGCTGTCAGATGATTTACCCTGGAGAACCTTCCCAAATATACAGTAAATCTATGAATGTGAGGTGAACTACAGTGATTGAAAATAGGACTCATAAAGGAATACCTGTGTAAGAATCATTTAAACCTTCAGGTTACCTCCCAGACACTAAGTAGACAAGTGACTTCTCTCCCAGTGTATATCTCAAAGGAGACATAAACCAGAGATTCTCAACTCCCAAGACATATACTAAAGGCAAGAGAAAGAAAAAAAAAAGAAGATTATTTATTCAGGATAACAAACATTTGACTAATAGGAATTTCAAAACGAGAGAGCAAAAGAGACTGAGGTGATGACAGTATTACTGAGAAAGGAAATTTTCCCTAGCCTGAAGGAAAGAAGTTTCCTGATTGAATAGACTCACTGAAAGCTCTGTACAATGAACAAAAAATAACCCACAGCGAGTCACTCTTACTGAAATCTTGATATACCTGGGATATATCTTGATATACCTGGGATATACAAAAGCTTCCAGAATGAAATGCAGGACATAGTTCTGGATATTGTCAAACGTTTACCTCAAATTAGATTTCAAAGTGTAGAAATAATCCTGTAACAAGTGTCTCTAAAAAGGAAACATCGCTCAACATGGTAGAAAGCTCTAAAATTTTTATTATGTAATTCATCGTGAGGAGAGAAGGAAAATAAAATTTAAAAAAGCAATGTGAATGAACAATCATGTTACAGATGAGTTTGAGTTACAAAAGGAAATAAGGCATACAAAAAGAGAAATACCATAATTAGAAAAAAATAAATGCAAGGAATATTATAAGATATTAAGAATATCAGAAAATGGCCACATATTAAATAAGATGTTAAAAAGTGCTAAGAAAAATTAAGAGTGTAGAGTAATCCATGATTTACTGGAATAAGCAGAAAGTATATTCACATACTATGCTGATTTTGGAAACACTTTGCTATCTTCAAATGGATAAGGTAAGACAAATCAGAGAAGCCTAGTTTTAAAAGGAGAAATCAATTCCACACGTCAGTTAATTTCCTCATTTGTAAAATGAGGATATTTCATGTGGTTGTTGTGAGAATTAAATGAATTAATACATGTAAAATATTTCAAAAAAATCTGACATGTAGTAAGCATTCAGTGAGTTTAGTAATCATTTGATTTTAATTTTTATTATTATCTCATATATTTTCTCTGTGAATTCCAAAATCTACTCACACCAAACATGGATTCACCACAAGATACTCAGTGGTTCAGTAGTGACCTAGCAGGAAAGGGGAAAATGAGTAAGATGGGGGTTAGGGGAAAGTTAGTTTTCAGAGAATGGAAGATTGGATGACAGTATTTCAATTTACTATATCCAGTGGAACCTGGCAAATTCAGGTTCAACTTATACCATGACTATATGTAGGGGAATATTGGTAGTGATGATGCATAGGGCCAAGCAAGGATGACTGACATGTTCTTTTTTTATTTGGAGTTGGATATTGGGCATATAGTTGCTGGGAAGCAGGATGGACCCACGGCATGGATTAGGTTGCAGCAGCCGGGTAAGATTTGCCCATCCAGCAGAAACAGGGAAAGAGGACACAAGGCAGAAGTCCAGGCACTTGGACTGGATTCACTGTGAAGTCTTTACGTTAATTTTCAAACCCACCCACCTGTGAAGTTAGGGTTATAGCATGCTGCTAAGGTTCAGAATATACTCAGGAACTGGTAGAGATGAGCTGTGGGAGACTTCCCCAGGTTGAGGAAGACAGAAGAAAGAAAGTGGTGCTCAAAACTCAGAATTGATCCTACCGAGTTATCTCATGAGCCAACTTTCCCAAAATATGTATTCACCTCTCATTCAGTCAAAGTAATGCACTTAACATTATGTGGACTTCAAAAAGAAATTTAAACAATCAATGAAAATATTGCAAATGTGGAAATATAGTTTTTTTGAAAAGTAAAAGAGAAAATTCAAGAGCCTGTTAAAATTATTAGAATTATTTAAAAGGTAGGTTTAAAAAAACTACCAATAATAACACACTAAAAATAGATAATAAAATATTTAATTCCTTATAACCATGAAAGTTATAAGATGCTCAAGAATAAATTTAACAAGATAATTATAGAGTGCAAAGGAAGAAAACTTAATGAAGGATGTAAAATGACATCTCTACAAATGGAAAAATATTTTATTTTCTTAAATTAAAAGAAATAATATAAAAATGTTTTTATCCTCCAAATTAATATGCAAATTTGTTATAATTTCAAATAAAATCCCAACTGGATTTTTAAAATTGTAAAATTATTTTAAGCTTAGGAAAGCATAATAATTATCTGATAATAAACAAGGCAACTATTTTGGGAAAGGGGCATTGACTTACCCTAACACTTACTATTATAGAATAACTAGAACAACTAAAAAATTTCTGGAAGTATCATAGGAACAGACAAATATATAAGCAAATATAGAGTCCAGAAATAAAGCCCAGGATATCTGGGAGTTTAACATATGAAAATTTTATGACTTCAATTCAAAAGCAATTCAAAAAAAATGCTGGCACAAGTTGATAACCATGAAGCAGGATATATCTTTGGACATTTTCTTCACACCATAAACAAAAAGAAATTTTAGCCTTACAAAAGTTTTTCATATAAAAGTGTAAAATAATAAAGTCTTGAAGAAGAGTAAGGAGAATAAATGTATAATCCAGTGGTTGGTCAGCACTTCTTAATCAAGGTTGGAAACTCAGAAACTAAAGTAAATAAATAAAATAAAAGCAACTTGATTCCCTTAATTGTAAATAATTGAAGCATAAGGTAAAGTATACCAAAAACCTAGTCAAAGATAAATTATAATTTGATGAAAATATTTACCAGACATTTGACAAATTTAACATATTCAATAAAGGTAATCAATCCAATAAAAAATAGCCAAATATTCAAATACGAAATTTGATTGTATAGTATTAAAAGAATGAAACAACTATGGCTGGTGGTTACCTAGAGACAATACTCTGCTCACACTTGCTGGTGGAAATAAATTGTTGCAAATATAAGAGAAGCAATTTGTCAATAGCTATTTAAATGAACAGTATGCATACTATTCGATACAGCAACTTTGCTCCTGAGAGTCAGTCTCATGGAAATCAAAGGACTAGTATGCAAGGATATGAAAATCTTTGTTGGACCATTTATTATTATGTGTATGAAAACATAACAAAATGGAAGTCTGTCTTTAACAGTGTGTTTAAATAAACAACGTTATAATCATAACATAGAATCTTAAGCATCCTTTTTCATATATTAACATAGTAACACAGGGATTACCATGATATGATTTTCACTGAAGGACATGTAATATGATCACATTTGGGTAAAATCAACAGTCATTTGAAAATTCTATATGACTATTCTTGTTGCTATTCTGTGCTATTAGCATAAGACCTAGGGTCTCAGTAATGGCATCCTCATTCTTATCTTTGGCTTTTGAGTACCTTGTCTTTCCTACATTTTTACAACTTATCATGGATGCTCTACTGACAGCTACATAACTCAGCTTTGATTTTGATATCTGCCCATTAAAAAATTATCTCAAATGAGAATACAAGAAAAATCATTAAGAATATGATAATATCCTAAAAGAGTATCATGACCATAAGGGCGTGTAGCTGATTAAAATAATTGTCTAAGCTCAAGAAAATGATATGTAAGGAAATTCTTGAAAGGTATATGCAATAGCGGATCAGGGTAGATATATTTGAGAACTGGGGGTGAAAGAATTTTTGGAGATTAGAAAATATCCTCATTTTTAAAAACAAACATACACAACTACAAAAAGAATTATGTCTAGAAAATATAAACAAGTAAACGTATCCATCCCTAGGAAGTTTTAAATGGATTGTTTTTAAATGACTGAAAATGTTTACTGTATTGAATTATTAGAAGATAGCAATGGACCATTGAGAATAAATGATATAAAACTAAACTCATTTCCTAACATTAGTAAGTCAAAGGAATCCTGAAGATGGAGTGTGTTCATTTTCTCCAAGAGTTTTACAAAGCCTATCATGATATTCTTGTGGTCAAGGTGGAAAAATGTTGCAGAACGGTAATCCTGTTACATAGATATCAAATCTTTGAAATAATCATTTCAAAAGGGTTAATTAATGGATCCATGAAAACTTAAGTGATGTTTCTGTGTTTTCTCACAGGACACAGTTCTTGTTCTTACCTGTCCCTAACATTAATTATCATTGTATATAAAAACATGGAATATATGTTTATCAGTATTATAAATAACATAAAACCTGGAGTGATACATAGTACATTAGTTGGGTATGAATGGAAAAGATTTCTATTGCCAAATTATGGAGGTCATAATGGGTACATATAAAGCTCCAGGTATGGTTTGATAGAATTAACTTCATATGTCTAAGAGAGAAGAAACCTAACCTAAACACAGTTACTAAGAGAAAAAATAAACTAAGTACTAAACAGTTACTAAGAGAAAAAATAATGAGACCATTAATTGATAATTTGAATAAATTAACCTTCGAAGTCTGAGGCTAAACGGCATGTAAAACATACCATGGTTAAATGTGACTTTATTGGCATGTCATCCAATAAAAACAGTGCTGGCTATAAAGGAAATTTCAAGTTGTACAACTTGTCCAAGACTTCCATTCTTGAACAACTCGTTTGCTCATAATATCCATACCCAAATCTGTTTTTTTTTTTATCACGTTTAGTGGCTCTGCATTTCTGGTTTAATAATACTGCATGCCCTTGTTTCCCATGACTACCCAGATCCTGAATATCTGTGACCAGACACCAAGCCTGGAAAACTCTATGTAGGATGCTTGAAAACACAAATGGAAGCAAAATATTTACTCACTGGAGTCAGTGAAGGCAGCAGTAATCTCACTGATATTATACTTGTAATATTATTTTTCTGTTCTGAGAACCATACTATAGTAAATAGGAAACAGAAATAAGTAAACAGAAGGATAAAATATCTGGAAACTGTATCATTTAAGGAATGATAGAATCAGAGTGAAATTTTATGAGAAAACCACCTTAAAAAGTAGTGAATGTCCTATGATCAAAGAATTCAAATGACATTTGGGTAACCATCGCACAAAATACAGGACAAAATGTTACTGTTCTGTGTGGAAGGTTAGACTTCGTTCCAGTCTAATATTTTTTTCTATTTTCTCTTTGTTACAACAATAGAGGACATAAATTAACTTTTACCTATTATTTTCATAGTGTTCTTAACAGTGTATTGAATGGGGTAATGACAATCTATCAAAAATGTCTTTCTGAGCCTAAACCAGATTGCTGTATGTCTGGCTGAGTTCTCCTATTACAGAGACTTGTGTTGTAAAATAAATGTTGTCAGCAATCCATTGTGCTTCCTAAAAATGTATTAGTATATCACCCACCATACTGCCTAACACATTACAAGTAACAGAAACCCAATTCAAACTTGCTTAAGAGGGAAAGAAAGAGAGAGGGAGAATTATGCTCATTTTACCATTTTTCATTAAAAGTGGTATAATAGTGACATTTAATTTTGTTATTCTTTCTATATTAGCTGCAATTTTTACATACAGAAAGAATCGTTATCAACTTACGGTTATCCTGATGTATATTTATACTGAAAAGGTGGGATAAATGCTTGATCCTTGCTCTTTATTTACAAATTTTGTACTTTTTTTCATAGATCTTATACATATTTTGTTAGATTTATATCTAAGTATTTCATGTTTTGGGGTGCTAATGTAAACGATACTGTGTTTTTAATTTCAAATTCCACTTGTTTATTACTAGCATAGAGGTAAGTGATTGACTTTTACATATTAACCTTGCATCCTGCAACTTTGCTATAATTGCTTATTAGGTCCAGGAAGGTTGTGTGTGTGTCTTTCAGATTTTCTCATAGATGATCTTGTCTTCTGCCAACAAACACAATTTTACTTCTTCCTTCACATTCTGTATATCCTTTTTTTTCCCTTTTGGTGTCTTATTGCATTAGCTAGGACTTCCAGTATGATAATGAAAAGCAGTGGTGAGAGGGGACATCTTTGCCTTGTTCCCCATCTTAACAGAAGAACTGCCAGTTTCAATTCTTTAAGTACGATGTTAATTGTAGATTTTTTTGTCGATGTTCATTATCAAATTGAGGAAGTTCCCGTCTATTCCTAGTTTACTGAGAGTTTCTGTCATGGATGGTATTCTATTTTGTCAAGTGTATTTTCTGTATCTATTGATATTATCGTGTGATTTTTCTTCTGTAGTCTATTGACATGATACATTAATTGTTTTTCAAATGTTGAGCCAGCCTTGCATATCTGGGATAAATCCCACTTCTTTGTAGAATATAATTATTTTTATACATTGTTGGATTCTATCTGCTAATATTTTCTTGAGGATTCCTGTGTATATGTTCAAGATACATATGAATCTGTAGTTTTCATTTCTTATAACATTTTTGTGTGGTTTGGGATTAGGATAATGATAGATAGCCTCGGAGAATGAGTTAGGAAGTAATCCTTCTACTTCTGTTTTCTGAAAGAGATTGTAGAGAATCGATATACTTTCTTTCTTAAATGTTTGGTAAAATTCACCAGTGAACCTTGTTTTATTCTTTGTTTGTTTAAAGAAAGTTTTTACTATTGATTTAATGTCTTTAATAGATATATGCCTATCTGGGTTGTCTATTTATTCTCATTTGAGTTTTGGCAGATTATGTCTTTCAAGGAACTGGTCCAGTTCATCTAGGTTATCAAATCTGTATAGAGTATTCCCTTTTTATCCTTTTAAAGTCCATGGGATCTAAAGTGGAAGTTAAACTCACAAAAGTGTAGAGACATCCCCAAAGACTGGGACTTCCCTGGAGATGTTATCTCTCAGGCTTGACTACACTGAGACTCCAGCAATTCATTGATTGTAGTTCAGGTTTTCCCAGCCCAGTAGTGGTTCCCACAGAGATGGGTTTCTGCTCCAATAAGGTGTGATTATCTGTATCTGCCTGTCTGTCTGTCCACCTTTGGCATCAGAGGTTTGCCCTATGACCTCACTTCTCTGATGGATCTAAAAATCTTGTGGATTTTTTAGTTTGTTCAACTTGTTGTTAGGATGGAGTGACAACTTCTATGTTTCTTGAATGACCAGAAATCATAAGTGCCAATTATCTTTTAAAATCTTATTTATAAAATAAGGAGTTGTTTTAATCCTACTTATATACTTTATATATTTGTATAACATTTCTTTGCATAGATTCAAATTTCCATCTGTTGTCATTTTTATTTTTCCTGAAAGATTTCCTTTTACATTTCTTGTAGTGCTGGTCTGGTGTGATTAATTCTTTTATCTTTTATATGTCTTTAAATATCTTTATTTTGCTTTCATTTTTGAAAGGTATTTTCACTGTGTTTAGAATTCTAGGTTGACAGGTTGTTTTAAAGATGTTCCTCCACTGTCTTTTACCTTGCATTAAAAATCCAACAAATGATCACAATCCATCAAACAGTGGTATAAATTCGGATTGATTACATCCTCAGAAGATAATGATTTGTTCATTTCTTAGGCTTCCACCCTGGAGGAAGGGTACTGATATTTAAAACAGAAACCACATGTGCAAAGTGGACCGTACTATGTCTAATAAGAGAGATATGTTTAAGAAACCCAACCATGAAGTATGTCACAGAATAGCTAAACTCAAATAGTTGTAGTATTAACTCATTCAGCCATAGCTCCAAGACTAAGATCATAGATAAACTGATCTCATGGTAACTTCACATAATCTGAATGTACCAGCAACCTGCTTAGTTTACAATTTATCAACAATTCCTTAGGCCCCCAAGCCCTTTATGTATCCTTCCATAAATTCTCCCATTCTAAGATATCTCATACCTCTGGAGTGCATTTCTTTTCATGTAGCAAGCTCAATAAACCTAGCTTTATTTATTCATTTAAATATATGTAATACTAAAATTCTTAGTCCCTAGTTGTGGTAGACTCAATAATGGGCCCCAACAAGATCTACTCCCTGTGAGCACATTACCGTGCATAGCAAAAGGGACTTTGCAGATGTGACTAAATTAACGATTTTGAGATGGAAAAATTATCCAGGCAAGCCCATAATTATCACAAGGATCCTTATAAGAAAGAGGCAAGAGAGTCTTCCACGGAGAGGAGGCAATGTGATACTGGAAGCGGAGGAACAGAAAGGTACTTTGGGAATTGCTGTGCTGTTTGTTGGCTTTGAACATGGAGCATGTGGCCATGAGCCCAAGAATGTAGGTGGCCTCTAGAACTAGAAAAGGCAAGGAAAGACATTCTTCCCTAGAACCTCCAGAAGGAAGCAGCCTTGTGAACTTACTTTAGAATTCTGACCTCCAGAACTATAATAAATTTGTGTGGTTTTTAAGCCTCTAAATTTGTGGTGATTTGATGCAGCAGCAATAAGAAACTAATACGCTAAAGACATTAAGATGATTTCTTACCTGTGTGTGTATTTGCACATGTGCACATACTCTCAGAATCAACGTGCCAATGTTATAATATTAATAACAACATGATTACACAATCAGTTTAAGGATTATTTTGCAGTTTGTTTGATCTTAGGATATAAATCTCATGGTGGATATACAATTCCTTATTTTAAAATTTTATTTAAAGTTTCTCTGTATATTTAAGCCACTAATGTCCTACAGAGTTAGATTTACTTGCTTCATTTTGTTACAATTTTTTTTTTTTTTTTTTTTTTTTTGCGGTATGCATGCCTCTCACTGTTGTGGCCTCTCCCGTTGCGGAGCACAGGCTCCAGACGCGCAGGCTCAGCGGCCATGGCTCACGGGCCCAGCCGCTCCGCGGCATATGGGATCCTCCTGGACCAGGGCACGAACCCGTGTCCCCTACATCGGCAAGCGGATCCTCAACCACTGCGCCACCAGGGAAGCCCTGTTACAATTTTTTAGGTGTTGCTCTCTTTGTCTAATTTTGCTTTGATATTCTTTCCTAATTATGTAAAATATTTCCAGATTTTCAAAGTCAAATTTAAAAAATAAGATACCTTTAGGGAAGTCTATATTCAATTCCTGTCCTTTCCACTTTGGAATATTCCTTCCCCAACAAGGATTCTCACTTATGTTACTGGCCTTGACAAGAGGACATTTCTTTTCTGCTTTCCTATCTCACAGCATGATCTTTCCTCGCAATTAAAAAAAAAAAAAATCATTTCCTCTTTTTCAAGGGAATTGCTCCAGGAGTAGTATTCTTTATTCTCCCTCTTATCTTCCCTCATAAAATAAATATTTTACTATTAGCATGTCCATTAACGTCTCCTTTTATCCCTATCCTTCTTTTTTAGTCATCCACAGAGCATTTACGCCTATTGGTATAGTAAATGTAAATGCATGAAAACTGATTACACGGTTTGACATGTCATTCAGCCTAACAGATAATCTGTAGAATGGGAGATATGCTGGCCTCAACGGAGTTCAGAGTGAAGAAATAGGATCTCATCTATTTCACAAAGAAGGCTATTTCTTGTTTTTACTTTATAAGATTAATTATTTTTACCTCTCCCAGTGTCAACAAACTCTCGATTTTTTAATACCTCCCATCCTGCCCAGGCCCCTACTTTTTAACAGTAAAAGAGGGAGTGGAGTGTCCTTTGCAATGATTATTTGGATTCTACTCTAATTTCTCTCTTTTAAAAAATTTATTTTCTTTTCTCTTTCTTATACATAGGTGTTTGTTCACAATTAAGCAAAATAAATAATTTATTATCTATATGAAAGTCTGAACACAAATACATTTTCTTTCCTCATTTTGTATATTCTACAATATAATTTACCATGCTACCCAGGCTTAGAACTGTGAATCAACAGCAGCTTCACCTACCATATAAATGTGTACTATGGGCTATTATTTATTTTACACATACATGTATTTAATCTCTACATAATAGATATTTTTTCCAGTTTTACAGATGATACAACTGAGAATCAGAGAAATTAGAAAATTAAACAGTTTGAACAAATTTGCTGAGATATCAAGTAGTAGAGTCAGAATTCAGACAAATGTCTCTTAGGCTCTTAAGGCAATAATTGTGCTACTTCACTAGGCTTTTTCAGTTCAAATTTGTAATCATAAAATTCAGTTTATTTTTCTGTAACAATACCTTCATTAAAAAAGAATAAACCTTTCAATTCATTTTATGTTTAGAGACAGTTCAATGGTTAACAGTACATGCTCTGGAAGCAAACTGTTGGGTTCAAATTTCAGCTCTGCTAAACGTGTTCAACTTTGACCAAATTATTTATAATTCACGCAGGATATCCTTGCATATATTATGATTTTAAGGTTGAATGTTTTTATTCAAGCAATTATCTCTTTATCTTACATTCTTACTGTTTTTCCCATGAATTATGTCAAAACTCTATTGCTATCCCTGCCTCTGGTCTCAACCTGACACCCTCGGACAAAATAATCTTCTACAAGACACAAATACAATATCAGTGTTTGAATTTTTATTTGAATGATTTCTGACCCCTATTAATAGAGACTCTGGGGATTATATCTGATCTTTAATTCTTCACCCAGGGCCAGGACAGAGGGATGAGTAACAGTCAAAGTTTAGTGAAAAAAAGTTGATAACAACTCATCTCCTGCACTTCTGCACTCAACTTCTGCAAGGCAGCCCACCACCCCTTCCCAACAGAAGACTTATCATCTTGGGAACATTCCTATATATTTTTTGTTTTCTTACAGAAAATAAAGGAAAAAACTCTCTTCACAGCATGTGGCTTTTAATTATCACTTTTATTTATTCTTTAAACTATAGCTATACTATATTAGTATAGCTATACTAAGTATACAGTATATACTAAACTATAGCTATACTTTTTTTTTTTTTTTTTTTTTTTTTTTTTGCGGTACGCGGGCCTCTCACTGCTGTGGCCTCTCCCGTTGCGGAGTACAGGCTCCGGACGCACGGGCTCAGCGGCCATGGCTCACGGGCCCAGCCGCTCCGCGGCACGTGGGATTCTCCCGGACCGGGGCACGAACCCGAGTCCCCTGCATCGGCAGGCGGACTCCCAACCACTGCGCCACCAGGGAAGCCCCTATACTAATATTTTTAACACTTCTGGTATTTAAAGTAAACTGCTCCCAGAAGCAGGAAACTTATTGTAAGTAAATAATTTTCCTGGCTATCTAACTTCTGAAAAAAATTTTAATGAAAAAATATTGTATCTTTTCACAGAACTACTAAGGAAGATTTATTTCTTCAAGAAAAAATTAAAATCCCTTTAATCTCTCTTCCAAGACCCTCTGTAATCTTTCCCCATATGAATGGTTAATACAATCTTCCAGTGCTCTCTCTTCTCAACTCTTCATTGCAACCTAAGCACTTCCACTCACTTTACCTTACAAGATCTTTGCTTTATTGCTACATTTGTGCCTAAACCTGTGATTCAACTATTCTCATATATTACCTTGTACTTCTTACATGTCTATATTTTATTACCCTAAATGTTTTGTAAACTCCTTTAGGAGACTTCCTGAGAGAAATGTGTGGAGACTGCTTCATATATGCATACTGCTTTGAATATAGTATATACTCAATTAATAGTTGTTAATGATTGATTGAATTCATAAATACACCAATGAATATGTTGAACATATTGTATCTTCTCATTATCTACTGATCATTTATATGTAAAATATAAGACTTTTGAATCCTCTCAACTTTTATGTGTTCTTTTGAACTCTCTCAAATTTTATGTATCCAACTGTCATGGAAGGATGACTGCATGTCAGAAATACAAAGGCCCCTCTATTCATACAGCACTGATACAAAGCCCAGTGTGCAGCAAACTACTAAATTTTCTGAAACATTTCTAGTCTATTGCTTTTCCATTTGTTCTAAACTGACAGAAGAATCTCTTCATAATATGTCACTGAAATTCTCTTTTCAGCTTATTTCTTGTGACTACATGGTGCCTACTTTTCTCCTCCTTCCTCCTAATTTTTTCCAAACCTCTAACCAAAAACAGACATACTCCCCATTTACAGGACTGCAAGAAGCCTGTGCCCTACATACAAAAAAAACACTCGCACTCTGCATTATAGCCAACATCCCATTGCCTATATCCTCAAAATGCTCATGGCTGTTCCAATGCGTAAGGACAGGAGGAGAAGTGTGAGAGCTGGAGACTCAGCATCATAACAAATTTCCATTACATACAGTCTTCAGTATATTTTACAAAAATGGTAGCCCATATGATCAAAACCCAGAGCCCTGAAAGGGACTCGCGCAAGTGAGGGACCCAAAGCTTCAACTCCATTTGCTTTAATATAATTTGCCTCTGGTCCCAGAGGTCAAGTGAGAGGTCCTGAGTGGAGATACAGATGTGGCGGTTCTGACATACAAAGCATACACATTACCATGAGTTGAGACAAGATGCTAAAGGTGTGGGTGTGAATCTCGGTAGAGGATTGAAGAGGAGCAAGTACTAAGCCCAGGGGGCGGGGAGAAGTCTCCAAAATTAAGATGTAAGAGAGATGAGGAAAAATGGGCCAAGAGGAGTCAGGAGAAAGTAATGAGAATGTGTGAAAAACAACCTGACAGTCAAGTAGAGAAGGTTCTTTAAGGAGAAGGAACATGTGTGTCAAAGGCTGGTCACAAATCAAGCAAGAGGGGAACTGATTCTTGTCCATTGGATTTAGCAAAGCAGAAGTCGCTAGTGTTGAGTGCAGTTTCAGTGAAGTGGTTGGGGACTACAGCTCGCTTGGAGCTTGTTGAAGACACAATGTGGGGAGACGAATCAGAGAGAGCGAGAGGAAAGGTAGGCATGGAGTGGCTTCAAGAAAAGGTTTCGTTTCTAAAAGGAGGAGTGGAGAAATAGCATGTTTTTATGCTTCCAAGAATGACCTAGTAAACGGGGAAATGGTGATGTAGAAGAAGAGAGAGGACAGGTACTAGAATAATGTCTTCTTTGATTTGAGAAGGGATATGATCTAGTGCCCACAGAGAGGACAGACTTTGCATATGACCATGGATAGTTCATTTACGAAAGTAGACAGTATGGCAAAGCACGTGGATGTACATTCTGGTAGATGACTTGATATGGTGACGGTGGCCTTGGCATTATCTTTGTTTCAGAGTCCACAAAAGAGCAAGCTGATCAGCTGACAGAGAAGGTGAGTTAGCAGGTGTTGGAAATTTGAGGAGAGAAGGTGGTGACAGCTGTCTAGGAGACTGGGAATATCAGTAGACTAGGGAAACAGGGATTCTTGTGTCTGTGCTCCATAGAAGTTTGCACTAACCCTTATTTTAGCAATTTTTATAGTGCTTTGCAAGTGTGTTGTTTGTCTTCCTCATCAGAGTGTGAATTTCTCCAGGGCAAGAATAATCGTTGTTAGTTTTCTGTCTGCTACAGCATTTCTCAGCCTTTTTGGCCCAGAAAAAAAAAAAAAAAAGGATGCACTTACTCATGTGCTTTGTTAAATACTTCATAATCCATCAATGTGTGTTGAGCCTCATAAAAGCCATAAATCTACACTTGAGGGGGTACCCCCATTTATTATTACCCCCATTTATACTCCGTATGTGCACAAAAGCGTTGGTTAATCATCGAATACAAATCAGAGAGGTGATATTGGCTCGTAAGTTGACAGAGATAGTTAGTGACAGATGGAAGCTCTTAATTAGGCTTTATTAGTAGACAAAAATTGCTCTTTCAACTAACTTGAACTACATATAAAGACATTTATTATACCAGAACTCCATTATAGGAAATATAGCAATTATTTTGTAATAACTTTAAATGGAGTATAATCTATAAAAAAGTTGACTCACAAGTTGTACACCTGAAACTAATATAATATTGTAAATCAACTACACTTCAAAAAACAAACAAACAAAAACAACAAAAGAGCTCCATTGTAATACTAGCTTCTGTGGACTCCAATATAAGGAGTATCTACCTTGAATTCTAACAGAAAAGTATAGAATGTCTTTCTTCTAACCACTGTTTTATCTATAAGAGAGACTGTTAAATGCTTAAAATTGAAATGTAATGTTAGATAGAAAGCAGTAAAACATGCTGCTATCTTATAAAATCACCCCTGGAAGTTGGTTGCACTTACTAATTTCCTTCTCTTTTAAACACTGATGGCAAAATATATTGATATATAACATTTCTGCTAAAACCCAACAATAGTACTCAATTTTTACATTTTTATAAAGATAAGGCAGAAAAAGTCACAATTTCAACTCTCGAATCTATAAGGCAGTATAAAATTAGAAAGAAAAAGCCTTTTGATTACATTTTTGTAATAGGAAAATTTTCAGTACCACTAGTGATTGTATGAGAAGAAGATAGGGAGTGGCTGGGAGCACAAAATCAGGAGGTGGACTTCTGAGTTTGAATCCTGGCTCTGCCACTAAGCAGCAGTCTAAGTCCTCAGGGTAAAAGAATAATAATATCTATGTCAGAGGATTAGTAAATTAATTAATTAATTAATTTAAGTGAATAAATATATGTCAAATGTTTGAAATAGTGCCAGGCACAATATAGGTGTTAAATAATGCAAACTATCATATAATTATCAAAGACTTAAAGATTATACCAATAATTCAAAGTAAAAATTCTCATTTCTTCAAATCATCAAAATGCACATACTCTGGGGAAAACATCCTTTTGAAAACATCTGCAAATAACCATCCTCTCAGTTAGCTACACAGTTATTCTACTTGGAACTCCCTTCACTATCATCCTGTCTTGTGTTGAAATCTCCCTTATGCCGAATTCCCTGTTTTGTGCATACCACATCTTCCTCATGCCTGGTTCACACCTTAATAAGGATGGAACATTTCTCACCAGCTTTCTAAGAAAGCACACATAGGAAGTAAATGTTTTAAATTCTTGCACTCTTTCAAACACCTTTATTCTCTGTTTACTCTTGAGTGGAAATTTGGCTAGGTGTAGGACTGGGTTGGAAATTATTTTCAGAATTCTGTTAGCATTGCTCCATAATCTTTTAGCTTCCAGCTTTCCTGTAATTATGGAAACATGACCCTGGCATGTAACTTGATCTTTTATAGACCATCCGTTATCTACCTCTGGAAAATCTGAGAGCCTCCAATGTTCCAACGTCTCCAATGATCTGAGATTTCAAAATGGGTTTTATTCATTGGCACTGAGTTGTCCGTTTTAACCTAAGAATCCATGCGATTGGTTTCTGGGCATTTTCTTTTAACATTTCTTTGATATTTTCCTCCTCTCTCTTTTTTCCATTTATTCTAGAACTCTTACTAGTAGCATGTAAGCCTGCCAGATCCTCTAATTGTCTTATATTTTTTTAACTTATTGTCCATTTCTTTGCCTTTTATTCCAATTCTTCAATTCAAAAATGTACTGAATTTTTAATTTCTATGTTGTTTTTAATTCTAAGGGCTTTAAAATTTTTTCCAATTATTCATTTTGACATATAATTCTTATATACATGTAAAATCAATTTTTGTCTTGTTTCTCTGAAAATATTGATTATAGATTTATTGATATTTTATTCTCTCTGTGTTCCCTGAGGTATATTTTTCTGGTTTTATTTTTTCTTCTTATGAGGGAGGTTAAATCCTATATTTCATATTAGAGGATTTCCTCAAATATCTGCTTGTCCTTGCTGTCCATTCATATTAAAGACTAAAGCTCTGTTAAATATAAAATGGAGAATAGACTTGAAAATTCTCTGAGCAGATAAAACCATTTAAGCTACATAAGCTTGTTTTATAAACATCAGCAAAACTTAACTTTTTTCTTGTGAATGCTTCTGATAATCATAAAGGAAACTTGAACCATTTTCATAAAACTGGTATAAGATATTCACTTTTAACCAATCCCCGGCCATCTGGGAACCCTCATTGTAATAGTCAATCATTGTAAAGGTTAAACAACTTCCTCATTTTCATGTTATAAGCCATCCTGTAACATCATGCCCCTGAGCTTCATGTCAGTTTGGAGTTTGAAAACTCTTACTAAATACTATTTTATTAGTCTAGTGGTTTTAATTTTGTTATTTCTGGATTTTTGACTAAAAATGACTGGACATTCTATAAGTAGTGATGGGAATCATTAGATGCTGGGCTTCACCATGGGAAATTAGGTGAGCACCAAATTATCGCATTCACGTACCCAGTAAATATCGGTATCTGGAAGCTAAAATGTTTCTCCAGGGAGAAATCTTCCACCTTTTCTATTGGGATATAGAAATCTGGCTATAAGCATTCCGGAAGACACCCAGAGGAGGGATCTGGAGGTCTCCAATCACTGTGTAGGTTTACTATGCCTGTAATTAGTCTAATATTTCATTCTCTTTAGCTTGGTACCAGAGAAAATGAATCTCATTTCTTGGTAAAGTGGAGGAGGAAAGAGCCTGGTTAAGTTAGGATGGGTAGCAGAGCAGGCTCACATTTTCTCACTTAATTCCTATCAATTAATCACGATCCACCAGAGCCACTTCTTCAGGGAAGACTTTGATTTACTTCCTCAGCTCCACAGTGTAGGTTAAGTCTCTCTCTTACGGGCTCTCAGAATACTGGGGATCTTCACAGTAAAGCACACTTCACTGTTAACTATAGATTTAAGTGTGATATATGAACATATAGACACAGATTAGATGGTTTTCAATCCAGAATTCCTTTAGTTCAAACTTGAAACAAGGTCAGTGGATCGGTACCGACATAAACAAGAATATTTTCACTTTCAGTTTTTCCCCACAGAATCTCTAAGTGTATTGCAAGTCTATTTTCTCAAGACGGGGGCAGGTTTCATAATACTGTTGGTGATAACTGCTCTAAGACCAACGGTGGTGTGAGGAAGCAGTGGGAGTACAGCTGTCCCCACCCCTGAAAACGCTGCGCCAGTGGAGAAGCACTACGGTCAGGATTTGCATCATATGTCATCCCTGCCCTGGAATTCAATGAAGCAGGTGACAGCAAGTAAGAACAAGAGCTCCATAATTTTAGAGGTGAACACAGGCAGTCCTGCCCTTACCTCCTAGTGATTTAAAAATAAATAAATGAATACACTTTATTTTTATAACAATTTCACTTTCACAGCAAAATGGAGCAGATGGTACAGAGGTTCCCCGGCACCTCTGTCCCTACATACTCACTGCCTCCCTCACCAGCTTCCTACACCAGAGTCTCACATTTGTTACAATGACACATCGTAATTACCCAAAGTCGAAGGTTTATGTAGGGTTCACTCTTGGTGTTCTACACCTTATGGTTTTGAAAAATGTGTAATAGCATGTACCCACCATTATAGTGCCATGCAGTATAGTTACGCTGCCTTTAAAATCCTTTGTGCTCTACCTGTGCATCCCACCTAACCCCCTACCCCTTGGTACCCACTCATCTTTTTACTGTCACTTTAGTTTGGCCTTTTCCAGAATGTCATATGGTTGGAATCATACAGTATGTAGCCTTGTAATATTGGCTTCTTTCACTTAGTACTCTGTATTTAAAGTTTCTCCATGTCTTTTCATGGCTTGATGGTTCATTTACTTTCAATACTGAATAATATTCCATTGTCTGGATGTACCACAATTTATTCATCCATCCACGTACTGAAGGATACCTTTGCTGCTTCTAATTTTTATTTTTACAAATAAGGCTTCTACAAATATCCATGTGCAGGTTTTTGTGTGAACATAAGTTTTCCACTCCTCTGAGCAAATACCAGGGAATACAATTGCTGGATCATAGGGTATATGTTTAGCTTTGTAAGCAACTGCCAAACTGTTTTCCAAGGTAACTGTACCATTTTGCATCCCCACCAATGAATGAGAGTTCCTGTTGTTCCACGTCCTCACTGATATTGGTATCATTTTGGATTTTGGCCACTCTGATAGTTGTGTAGTGGTATTTCATCGTTTTAATGTGCAATTCCCTAAAGATATATAATGTTGAACATATTTTTATATGCTTATTTGACATCCATATATCTTCTCTGGTGAAGTGTCTGCTTAGGTCTTTTGCTCATTTTCTAATCAAAATTTTGTTTTCTGATAATTGATTTAAGGGTAATTTGTATATTTTGGAAAGCAGTCCTTTATCAGGTATGTGTTTAGCAAATATCTTCTCTCAGCTTGTGGCTTGTCTTCTCATTCTCTGTACAGTATCTTTTGCAGAGCAGAAGTTTTTAGCTTTAATGTAGTCCAGCTTACCAATTATTTCCTTCATGGATCATGGCCTTTGTTATCGCATCCAAAAAGCCATCACCTACATGCACCCCAATGTTCATAACAGCACTATTTATAATAGCCAAGACATGGAAGCAACCTAAATGTCCATCAACAGATGAATGGATAAAGAAGATGTGGTACATATATACAATGGAATATTACTCAGCCATAAAAAGGAATGAAATAATGCCATTTGCAGCAATATGAATGGACCTAGAGATTATCATACTACGTGAAGTTAAGTCAGAGAAAGACAATCACCATATGATATCACTTATATGTGGAGCCTAAAAGAATGATACAAATGAACTTATTTACAAAACAGAAACAGACTCAGACACAAACTTACAAACAGACTCAGAAAACAAACTTACGGTTACCAAAGGGGAAAGGGGAAGGGAGGGAAAATTAGGAGCTTGGGACTAGCAGATACAAACTACAATATATAAAATAGATATGCAACAAGGTCATACTTTATAGCATAGGGAACTATATTCAATAACTTGTAATAAACTATAATGGAAAAGAAAAACATTAAAAAATAAAAAATAAAAGCCATCCTTGTGCCCAATGTCATCTAGATTTTCTCCTAAATTGTCTTCTAGTAATTTTATAATTTTGTACTTTCCATTTAGTACTATGAACTATTTGAGTTAACATTAATAAAGAGTGTAAATTTTGTACCTAGATTCATTTGTGTGTGTGTGTGCATGCGTACACATGGACGTCCAGTATTATTCTAGCATCATTTGTTGAAAAGACCATTTTTTCTCCATTGTGTTGCCTTTGCTCCTTTGTGAAAATCAGTTGACTATATTTATGCAGGTCTATTTCTGGGCTTTTTATTCTATTTCATTGATCTGTCTATTCTTTGCCCATACTACACTGTCTTGATGAGCGAGGCTTTATAGTAATGTCTTATTGCATTAGCTAGGACTTCCAGAATGATGCTGAAAATCTACAGGAGGAACATCCTTGCCTTGATCCTGATCTTAGTGGGAAAGCTTCTAGTGTCTCACCATTAGGTATGATGTTAGATGTAGGTTTTTTGCAGATGTTTGTTACCAAGTTGAGGAAGTTCCCATCTATTCTTAGTTTGCTGAGAGTTTTTATCAGGGATGGGTGTTGTATTTTGTCAAATGCCTTTTCTGTATCTATTGATATGATTATGCGGTTTTTCTTTTTTACCTTGCTGGTGCAATGGATTATGATCAATTGATTTCCAAATGTTGAACCAACCTTGAATATCTGGGATAAATTCTACATTTCCATGGTATACAATTATTTCTATACCTTGTTAGATTCTATTTGCTAATATTTTGAGAGTTATTGCATATATTCATGGGAGATATAAGTCTGCAGTTTTCATTTTCTACAATGTCTTTGTCTGATTTTGGTATTAGGGTAGTGCTGGCCTCATGAATGCATCAGGAAGTATTCCTTTTGCTTCTATCTTCTGGAAGAGATTGTAGAGAACTGGTATAATTCCTTCCTTAAATGTTTGGTAGAATTTACCAGTGAACCCATCTGACCTGGTGCTTTCTCTTGTGGAATGTTATTATCTATTGATTTAGTATCCAAACCATAATAAGACCTCAGCAAAACACTGGATAAATCTGTTTAATCATTGTGAACCAACTTGTGAAATCTGTTGCTGGGGTAACTTGACCTAGAGCATGTTGATCAAATAGCTAATTATCCTAAACAAGTTAGTGTATATAAATTAGTTAAAATACATTTGCAGCATTCACAAGTGCTAAGATTTAGCAAGTGACCAGGCTGCCGTCTGTGACTCTGTGTGTAAAGTTCTAGCCTTGGGAGTCATGCCACAGCAGCTTTGTTGAAAGTATTATTTGCTATGAAGATTACAGAACCAGAGATTCTTGCTGTGTCATCCTGTTTTTTCCTAGAAAAATATAAAACAACAAAAAAGTAGCTTTGACTACAAAGCAAGAAATATATAATAATAATGTTTACATTAGTAAGTTCAGGTCTTATTTTAAGTTTATTATAGGAAATATCTGAATAAGAGTTTTTGCTTGGAATAGTGTTAGATATCCTGTCTATTAACAGAAAAGTTCTGGTAGGTAAATGGAGGAAGACAATAGCGATGGAAGAATGGCAATTTTCATCATGTCACAAGATAACCTGGAAAATGGAGGTGGTTAGCTACAGAGAGGATGACTCTTCAAGTAATGGAGTTAAAACTGTAAAAGAAAGACAAAAACAAAACATTTCTTTCAGAAAAGGTGAAATTCGAGGAGCCAACCTAAATAGGAGTCCAAATGTCTGAAGCTGTCCATGTATATAAAATGTTTGTAAAGAAGTATAATATTACTTATTCTCTATTGGAAAAAATATATATTTAAAGATGGTTTTACAGGGCTTCCCTGGTGGCGCAGTGGTTGAGAGTCTGCCTGCCAATGCAGGGGACGCGGGTTCATGCCCCGGTCCAGGATGATCCCACATGCTGCGAAGCGGCTGGGCCAGTGAGCCATGGCTGCTGAGCCTGCGTGTCCAGAGCTTGTGTTCCGCAACCGGAGAGGCCGCAGCAGTGAGAGGCCCGCGTACCGCAAAAAAAAAAAAGAAAGAAAAAAAAAAAAGATGGTTTTACAAAAGCCAGAATGCCATTCTCATATTTTGACCCAGAAAATTATTTCCAAAAAAAATATATATTAGGCATGGAAATTTATATATAAGGATGTTCATCAGAGTGTTATTTAAATGAGTAAAATGGTGAAAAAACTTTAAGTAACCAACAATGTAAGATTGGACTATACATTCTAAACGATTTAATCCCGTAATACAGCACAAGCATTAAATATCATGCTGGAGAATAATACTAGTGACAACCAAAAATATTCATGATGTTAAATGGAAAGCCTTGAAAATACGCACGGTGTGACCCACCTCCTAGAGAAATGGAAATAAAAATAAACAAATGGGACCTAATGAAACTTAAAATCTTTTGCACAGCAAAAGAAACCATGAACAAGACCAAAAGACAACCCTCAGAATGGGAGAAAATATTTGCAAATGAAGCAACTGACAAAGAATTAATCTCCAAAATTTACAAGCAGCTCATGCAGGTCAATAACAAAAAAACAAACAACCCAATCCAAAAATGGGCAGAAGACCTAAATAGACATTTCTCCAAAGAAGATATACAGACTGCCAACAAACACATCAAAGGATGCTCAACATCATTAATCATTAGAGAAATGCAAATCAAAACTACAATGAGATATCATCTCACACCAGTCAGAATGGCCATCATCAAAAAATCTAGAAACAATAAATGCTGGAGAGGGTGTGGAGAAAAGGGAACACTCTTGCACTGCTGGTGGGAATGTGAATTGGTACAGCCACTATGGAGAACAGTATGGAGGTTCCTTAAAAAACTACAAATAGAACTACCATATGACCCAGCAATCCCACTACTGGGCATATACCCTGAGAAAACCATAATTCAAAAAGAGTCATGTACCAGAATGTTCATTGCAGCTCTATTTACAATAGCCAGGTCATGGAAGCAACCTAAGTGTCCATCAACAGATGAATGGATAAAGAAGATGTGGCACATATATATAATGGAATATTACTCAGCCATAAAAAGAAATGAAATTCAGTTATTTGTAGTGAGGTGGATGGACCTAGAGTCTGTCATACAGAGTGAAGTAAGCCAGAAAGAGAAAAACAAATACCGTATGCTAACACATATATATGGAATCTAAGGAAAAAAAAAAAAGGTCATGAAGAACTTAGGGGCAAGAAGGGAATAAAGACACACCTACTAGAGAACAGACTTGAGGATATGGGAGGGGGAAGGGTAAGCTGTGACAAAGTGAGAGAGTGGCATGGACATATATACACTACCTTTTGTAAATAAGGTAAAACAGATAGCTAGTGGGAAGCAGCCACATAGCACAGGGAGATCAGCTCGGTGCTTTGTGACCACTTAGAAGGGTGGGATAGGGAGGGTGGGAGGCAGGGAGACGCAAGAGGGAAGAGATATGGGAACATATGTATAACTGATTCACTTTGTTATAAAGCAGAAACTAACACGCCATTGTAAAGCAATTATACTCCAATAAAGATGTTTAAAAAAATATGCACGGTGTGATCACATATAAATGCAATCACACACACACTCAAAGGCAGGAAGTATATACACAAGTATACTAGTGATTTTCATTTTAGTAATATAGCATTCTATAATTTTAATTTTTCACAATGAGCAGATACTTTTGTAACAAGAAAAAAAGTAATGTGACATAAATACGCTGTTCAGCGGTGTTTGGAAAAGAATTTAAACCCTTCATCTGCCACACAACGAATCAGTTGCACAAGCTGGAATAACGTTGACAGAAATGATAAACCTGAGTAGAGGCCTCAAAGGCAGATAGTAGAGCGGTGTTATCCACCTAACTTACTTAGGCCGGATCAATTTTATCACAAAATTCCAAGGGAGATTCAATTTCAGATCAAAGTTATATTGCTTCTACCCCAGAGATTTCTGCTTATCAGTTGCAGAATAATTAGGGATTTGAATCCAGAACTCCAGGTTCACAGAGAAAGGAAAAGAGAATATGTAAGCAAACACAGGAGAATAGATCTTCTTATCATCACCCTATGCAACCAGAATACCAAAATTTTAAGAATAAAGTTATAAAAACAAAGCTACGGCTGATTATTTTACCACGTAACTTTTCACAAGTTACCAAAATAGTGAAGATCATCTATCATTCAACTTAATTGTAATTTTACATTTAGAAACATAAAATGAACAAGGGCAACATACTTCATTGTATTCTTATCCTGGGAACATATGCTTCTAATGCAGTCAATTGATAAGAGAAAAGAAGTTATTTAGAAAAGATAAAATAGTTTCCAGAAACTTTCTAAATATGATTTTTCCCCACACATCAATGTATTCATTCATTTATTCACAAACTTTAACCACCAATGATGTTCCAGGTGCTATATGAAGTGCAAAGGGTGATAACAGTACTTAGCTTATAGGATTTCCATGAATATCACATGAGATCCCATATGTAAATTTCTTACTACAGGGTGGGACCAATAGTAAGAGCTCAATAAACGTTAGCTATTATATTCTACTACTACTAAACCTCACCTTCTAAAATTAGTATTCTTGTAAAGGATGGAAAGTACTATAGGTTGTTGTTTTTCCCCAAGCCACTTGCTGTATTGTGCTATAAGTGAGCTTTTCTTAAAACAATCCTGGATATCTCCATATGATTCACAAGTTGATGGTGTAATGATTATATGAACAAAGTAGCCCTCCAAATAGGTTGCCTAAATGATGTTAAGATGTTAAACTATTAAATTACAAACTAAAATGCCCCAAGCCAATCAATAATTAACATCATTTCACTGCCTTTAAACATTAAATTATGAAATTTCACCTACTTAATATGTTGACAGTCCCAAAGATATAGATTTGATAAGGAAAATAGAGGGAACAGAGTGTTTTTCTAAGTCGCAAAACTCAAATGTGATTAATGAACCACTCCAATCATTTGGTGCCTCAGCAAGGTGTGCATTTTCAAAAGACATTACCAAGTCCTAGACTGTGTTTCTATGAGTCTGCACACTGAGAGGCAAACCTTCTAGCATTTCAATGTAGTGATGTGAGAACACGGGACAATTTTCTAAGCTTCTACAAGCATAATAATCATGGAAGTTTAGTGCTAGATAATACCCTCTTCACAACACGCTGCTTTGCCCATCCACATTTTATTTCAGATGTTTCAGACGGTCTCATTTTAAATGATTCATGAAAAGGTGATTGAGGGCCTTTCCTTGGTTTCCTCAGCCTAGTAAGCATACCTAATAGAAAATGTTTCTGAAATTGCCTTGCTCATCTATGCTAATATATTTAACAGATAATCTTTAAATAAGTACTTTGAAATGACTTTAATATTACCTATATCATTTATTGAATGCCTATAAAACAATTAAAGTTATTAGGAAAATATACATAAAAGCATGATT
Source organism: Grampus griseus (assembly GCF_964374135.1). Classification (NCBI taxonomy): domain Eukaryota; kingdom Metazoa; phylum Chordata; class Mammalia; order Artiodactyla; family Delphinidae; genus Grampus; species Grampus griseus. The sequence goes on from NC_139007.1 coordinate 44,634,286, forward strand.
AGGGTATTAGCTGTAACTTTTTTGGTATGTTTTAAATTTTTCACAATATTATTTTATAGAAATAAAGTGGGTAATAGCTAAAGCAAGTATAGCTAAATGTTGATAGTTTTTTTAAGCTAGATGAAAGGTGTATTTTTCTATTCTTTATCTATCCTCTACTCATATTTTTAAAAATATTTTCAAAATTGTTTTACTGGAGTATTTCAAAGCAAAATGCATATACCACGTCAAACTCAGTCAGAAACATTCTGTATGTTTCTCAAAACACAGATAATTTTCTTAAATAATCTAATATCATTATCACACTTAACAAATTTAAAATGTGCCTTAATATTATCTAATAACTAACCTACTTTCAAGTTACTTCAATTGCCCTTAAATAGTCAACTCATTCAAACTAGGATTGAGACAAGTTATACTCACTACATTCGATTCTTATGCTCATTTTTGTATTTTAAGTGTCTATCAATCTACAACAGCTTTTCTTTTTTGCATATCTGTTGTTATTTTTGTATGCAATATTCCTCTGTTAGAAACCACATTAGATGTCCAATGAATATCCCACATAACCGTGTTGGAGACTGTTTCCTTGATATGTCATTTAACTAGTCCCTTTAGTCCCTGAATTTCCTGTCAGTCTGATTTAATTCATTTTCTTTTTATTTTGTTTTGTTGACATAATAATACTGTGTACGATCTGCAGCTCATTTGATATTAATTCTATCAGTAGGCACATACTGTCTGGCTTTCTCACTACATGTTAGTGATGTCTAGTGATGCTAAAATTGTTTCACGAGTTCAGGAGGTGAAGACTCCATTAATAATGGAGGGATGAATCTACTGCAGACCTACACCTGCTTGGCCAGCTCTGCCACTGCCATTGTGTCCATTTTAGCCTGTGACTACAGTAGGTCTCCTTCCTACTCCCATACATTTATTTTTAAACTTTCTGAATCACTTTGTTTTTGATGTGTCTCTTGGAGGGCACAATTTTGCATTTCAATATATTTGCAAATATGATTTTTTTCCTTTTGTTAGGTGGGTTATTCTTATTTACATTTTTTTAAAAAAATGATGGCTTGGTCTTTAACTTTGTTATATTGTTTCATTACATATATATATATAATCTTTATATAAAATTTTATATTACTGTTGACCATTAAACAATGCAGGGCTTAGGGATGCCCACCCTGTCTACCCCTTGTAGTAGACAATCTCAATATAATTTCACAGTCAGCCGTCCATATCCACAGTTCTGCATTCACAGATTCAATCAACTGCAAACAGTGCAGTGCTGTTGTATTTATTGAAAAAATAATAATGTATAAGTGGACCCAGGCAGTTCAAACGCGTGTTATTCAAGAGTTAATTGTAGTTGATTTTTTTTTTAGAGAGCTATTTTTATCATGGATAGTTTGCATTTTTTCCAAGTTGTATTTTGATACTCATATCCTTATATAAATTCCTTAACCAACCCTTCCTTAGATGCTATATATTACCATCTTACCATAAACAGCAGTCTTTCTACCCTCCCTCTTTCCCTCCACTCTCCAATTTTAGTCACTAGTGTTATCTCAGTTTATTTTTAAAGAAAAGATAACACATTCTGCCTTCTCTTTCTCATTCTTATAGTTTAAGTCCCCCATAAATATACTCAGTGCTCACCCCAAACTTTATCATTTTATGGTTACCAGAAATTTGTTCTCTACTAGGTTTCTCAGGGGAGGATCATTTGAACAACACTTCTCAAGTTTTTCAAAATTCAAAAGTATCTGTATATGGCTTTCATTCTGGAAGAACAGTTTGTCAGTATATAAAATACTTGGCTAACATTCCCTTTCCTTGTATATCTTAAAAATATCATCGTATGGTCTTAAGTTCACATTTTAGTGTAATAAAATATTACAGTTAAATCTGATGCTATTCTAACTTATTTTCTCTTTTAAGTGATGCTTTCCCCAGATTCCCAAATAATTATTTTTCATTATATTTAGAGTGTAATAGTTATTTTAGGAATTATCTCAGCTTTGAATATTCTGAATAGAATTTCCAAGGTAGAGAGTGTACCTTTGTAACATGCAATTCAAACTTTCTTCTTTTAAGAAAGCTTCCAGAATTATAGTTTTAACTATTTACTATGTTTCATTGCTTTGCATTTCCTCTTCACAGACTCCTCTAGGTATACATTGTGTCTCTCTGCATATTTTTTATGTCTATTACATTTTCTTCAAACCATCCTTGATTCTATTCTTTTGTTGTTGCTTATTTTATTTTCATTCCCTCCCTATGATTTCTTCGATGTATATCTACTTCAGATTACTATTTAGAGTTAGTTTTTGAAGTTTGTTCTATTTTCTTTTTTAAAAAAATTTTCCCGGGCTTCCCTGGTGGCGCAGTGGTTGAGAGTCCACCTGCCAATGCAGGGGACATGGGTTCCTGCCCCGGTCCGGGAGGATCCCACATGCCGTGGAGCGGCTGGGCCCGCGAACCATGGCCGCTGAGCCTGCGCGTCCGGAGCCTGTGCTCCGCAACGGGAGAGGCCACAAGAGTGAGAGGCCCGCGTACCGGGGGGAAAAAAAAAAAATTTCTCTTAAGTCCCCTATTTCTTGATTAGTATTCTTCTGTGTGTCTAGCCCAATCATTTCTGAGCTTTAGTATTTATGACTTCTGAAATTCATATAGCTAATTTTAAAATATTGGGTTAAAATTATCACCTTCCTCATGAACAATTTTTCCTGGGTGCTTTATTTAACTAATGAAATATTGTTCATTTTATTTTCATCGTTTTTGTCCAATGTCTTAGTTTAGAATTTAATGATGAGTCCCTTTCCCATTGTTTAAATAAGCTAGGCTTTCCTAAGCTATTATGAAGGTATTTCCGTAGGGAAGGAGATGGGTCAGGGTGGTTGTCTTGTTTGACAGCTGAAGTCTCCCTTCTCTGTTAGAACCATGAATAATTTAAAAATATGATCTCTTTGTGTAGCCACTTTTCAGACACTCAGAGATAAGCCTGTCTCAGGAAGGCTCTCATCAAATCCATAGCTTTGTAGGCAGTATCCCGCATTACTGAATTTTGTGGGGTTTGAACCCTATTGTGAACTTAACAAAGTGACTTGGATATTTAACTTATTCCTATAGTTAATTCTTGTTTTACCTGTTGGCCCTTGTAACTCTACAACTTCTAGAGCTGAATTAAAATCTAGATGCTACTCCTTCCAAAACCTTGTCTTTTAGGTTTTATTAATGACCCTATTATAGGGAGCATTATTAAGATCTCAGAGTCCACCCATGTACAAACACTAAATACTCTCCTACTTTTGCAGCATCAAAGGCAAATTAAATACAAACCACTTTCTAAAAAGATAGAAGGGGCTTCACTAGTGGCGCAGTGATTGAGAGTCCACCTGCTGATGCAGGGGACACGGGTTCATGCCCTGGTCCGGGAAGATCCCACATGCCACGGAGAGGCTGGGCCCGTGAGCCATGGCCGCTGAACCTGCGTGTCCGGAGCCTATGCTCCGCAACGGAAGAGGCCACAACAGTGAGAGGCCCGCGTACCAAATAAAAGATAGAAGGAAACAGCAGTGGAATTGATTAATGTGATGATCATTAATGTGGAACTGTGTCTGCCCCAATTTTTGAATGCATCCTCACATATGGCAAAGTTTAATAAATGCTCATATTTTTAGCTACAAGTCAACATATCTTACTGACCTTGCTTTTTCCCCACCAATACTAACAAATACAGGACCTAATTTTTGTGTTTTGCAAGTTAACAGCACTTTTCTATGAGTTTAGTAGCAAGATGCTGGAGAATCTGCTTGACTTAAAAAAATAAACTGACAAATCTAGAGTTGTGTGACTAATAAGGATAAGGTGTTCATTCATTCATTTCTCCAGTTGCTTCACATTTGGTGTTCTTATTATTCCACTTCAACAAGATTCTTCCTCACCTAATTTTATTACAGCTCATATGGGGATGCTAGGATTTACAAGCCGGCCTGATGAGATGCAGAAGCTGCCACTTCATTGAGAAATAAAAAGTAGAATTTCCTATCCTTTCTAATTTGTTGAGCTCTGATGAACTTAGTCTGGTCTGTTCATCATATATATAATGAAAGTGCTAGTAAAAAATAGAAAACATCGCTCTAAAGAGCAAGTGTTTTGGAGGGGCAACATCAAAATTTGAATTCTAACTCTAGAAATAATAAGCTGCATGGCCTTGAAACTTAATTTCTCTAATTCTATTTACTTTTCTGGAAAAGTCAGTAAAATGATGTGTATCTTGCAAAGTACTTCTATCAAATAAGATTAACAGTATAGTTCCCAATCCATAGTATTACTGAATAAATGTTTCATTTCAACTTCTCTCATCTTCACCTTCCTAGTGTTAGTAATGTTACTGTGTGGCCTGAGATGGCTCTCATCTACTTCTGCTTCAAATTCCAATGACTCCTCCACTTTATGGTATGTGAGGAGTGACACAGAAATGGAGACTGAGCGGGGGTGACAGTTGATTTACTGGTCATAGCAGTTTACTGATCAACTACTTGCTCTATGTATCCTTCAGGAACTGTGTTTGGCTTCTGGTAACAGAGACTTGAATACCATGTCTTAAATCAGGGTATTACTCTAGAAAAATCCAGATTTAGACAGATCAAAGCTATCAGAAGTCATCAAAAGCCATGAGGGACCTAGACTTCTTTTTTTTCTCCTCTGCTATCCTTACTGCATTGCTTCCTTCCTCAAAGTTACACAGACTCTTCCTTCTAGAGCTCCATCTATCATGGCTAGTGTTTCAGGCAGAAAAAAATGGGAAGGGTGAAGAGATAAACGGACTTCCCTGATGCCCCAACCAATAACTTTTCTTCATATCTCCTTGAAATCCCTAACTGCAAGAGAGGCTGGAAAAATAATTTTTGAGTCCAGTGTATTAGCACCCCTTTATTAAATTAACATTCTGTCAATAAAAAAAGAAAAATAAGTAATAAATAAAGAACTAGCAGTCTCTGTAGCATTGTTTCAGACCAAGTAATTTTACCCTCACTCGCAGAAGGCAGAATAAAAACAGAATATGGGAAAGTAGCGCTAAGGGAGCATGTCCTTCAGTGGTAGCATATAATATAGCATCTAGGGAGATATAAGACGGAGGAAATGGGTGGAATCAGGGAGAACCAAACCTGGAGTAAACCTTTAAGTAACAATGCTAAAACTTTCAGGAAACAAACAAAACCTCTCACACTTAAGATCTTCTTGTTTTGTTAAATTAAGCAAAGTCTCTAAATTACCAGCAAGGAGGTAAGATTTTTTTCTTAAAAGTACTTTATAGCACTGTTTTACATCAGCACCTCCACAGACCTCCTTTGCAATATCCCAACTACTGGTGAGTCTCTAACCAAGCAGTAGGTCCAAAGCACAAAGTCAAATAGAAGACAAGATGCTATTAGGAGAACACTGTGGGTATACAAAAACCATTGAGGAAAGCAGGGTAGAATGGTAGAGATTTGTACTAACTCAAATAGTACAAATAGTACTCAAATAGTTTGTACTCAGAAAGTACAAACCTCTTTTAGGAACATTTATTTCAGAAAAAGATAGGGAAGGTACATGAAAATTCAGTGTTATGTGGATAGAAAAATATACTTACTTTAAAAATCAACGGATGGTTTAATAGGCAAGTATAACAAAAATTTTATTAGACAGATAAGTTATGAACATTTTAAAGAGTTCAGAAACTTTTTTTTTAATCTTTAAGAAAGCTCACGGTCATGTTTTCACAAATTCAAGTATTGCAGGCCAAATACCAGGTGGTAAAATTCCATCTGACTCAATACATGCTCAGGTGTTAACTCCAAGGTAGTTTATGACCAGATTTAAAGAGCAGGAAAGAGACTGTTCTACATTTCTAATCATTATCAAAAATTACATATGGCATTTGAGTTTCAAAGAAATAACAGGGTATCATCTAATACCATTTCTTAGAAAATGAAAGATTATGTATTTGCCAAGTACAGTCCAAATGTCTCTTTTATCACCACATATTTTGTCAACTGTGACCCTGGCAAGCTTCACTCTATTTTTTAAGGACACTTAAAAAATGTGCTTCAATCATTTGCAGTTAATTATAACACTAACATGATAAATAATGGCTTCAAACTTGATGCCAAATTATAGATGGGAATGGGAAATGTGGTAGCCCGTGTTGAAATACTGAGTGTTAACAAGTACAGCCGTCCTGAGGATAACATCTTGATAAGGAAGGACAACTATAAGGGTGTGAGCTTGCACAGAGAGAATAAATTGCCAGTCATTTTCTAAATACGGAAGTTTTCTTGGAGACATACTGTTTAAACCATTGGAAAAGGAAATTGAAGCACATCGCTCAGAAGTTAAAGGTTTGACATACCATACCTTTTAGACTCTTTCTTGACTCAGAGCCTTTGCCTAAGATGTTCCTTCCCTTGAAACATTACTTCTCACCTCTGCTTGCTACCTCCTCTTTATCATAAAGGTAATAAGTGGGATGTCCATTCTTTGCACAAGCACAGCACTTACTATGGCCTTTATCCCATTATAATCATATTATCTATTTATTTATATTTATTTATATGTCTTCCCCAATATCCCATATCCTTGATGTCCATTCTTTGCACAAGCACAGCACTTACTATGGCCTTTATCCCATTATAATCATATTATCTATTTATTTATATTTATTTATATGTCTTCCCCAATATCCCATATCCTTAAGAGTAGTAGTACGACATTAGTTGTTATTCTATCTCGGCTCCTATTCTAATGCCTGGTAGCCCTGAAGAAATACTTGCTTAATGGATGAATGAAAATAATGAATATCAGAAGCAGTTAAACATGTGTTAAAGTTTATACAGCTGAATTCAAGTTCTCCCAAATCCCACATCTTCATAATCCTTTTCTGAGAAGGGCTGTACCAAACTGAAATGTTATTTGGGAATCACTGCTCCTTGTCACAAAAGATGCATCTGAGAGAAATTTGGTTCTGAAAATCACAAGTTTCCCACATTTCTCCTGTCTCACCAAAGATCAAAATGTTTTCTTTCAGTCACCATTTTATTTTCCTTCAGGGGAGAATCCTGCCCAATTTTCCACATATGTCACCAGTTTAGGATTTTGATGTATCTAATAGCATACAGGATTTGCAAATAGAAGCTCTAGTGTGCTGGTCTTCCATCTATTTTTTGAAGCAAAATCATGGGTGGTATGGGGCAGATTTTGTTCAGGCTTTGAGAATGTGGCCATCTGCGTCAGAACTTTTAAAGGATATTATTAAGGGTGATATATAAAAGCACCCTTATAAGAACAGATTACATAGAGTGCTAAAGGTGGAAGAAAGGAAGAGAACAAACTCTTGTGTTGATTCTGAGCTGTGTCCTAGGCATTGTGTTGGATACTTTATTACAATGTAGTAGTTAAGAATATAGTCTCTGGAATCAGACTGCCAAGGTTCAAATTTATCTTCGATACTTACTAGATAGGTGACTTTGGAAAAATTCCTTAATCACCATTGTATTTACAGATCTGAGCCTTACTGTCCATCTTCATCTGTAAAATGGACAGAGATATAGCTCATACATTGTACGATTTGGGAAAGTAGTAATGATACATGTGTTATTTAAGGAAAGTCTCAGAATAATGTCTGGCACAGAGAAGGTGCTATATGTGTGTTTGTTTAAATAATTATCATTATTATTCGAACTCAGATCATTTTGTTTTCTAAAATTTCTACAGTGGGAAGTTTGGATTTCCTGTCTAACTGCCTAAGTGAAATGGCAAATACATATTTTACTTTTAAGAAATCAGGAAACTCGAAAAGTCTCATGATTGATTTGAAGAAAGAAACCAAAAAGCCAGGCTATTTGTGTAAGCACTCATTACTGACGGAAAGCATGTGGGCACGTTCTGTCTCTCAGGTAATAGTCATGTGTATAAACTGAACAGCATCAACAATTTTTTGAGTGAGATTTCTTATCCAAATTGAGTTTTGAAAAATATTGGGTAGAAAATGAAGGAGAAGACGATTGAGAAGTTGGAGTATAATCAATCAATAGTCAAGTAAGAGGACACACTCCAGAGGCGCCTTTTGTGAAAACTGTAATCAAGGAAACATTCTTCTGTCATCTAAACGTATCCACCCAAGTGCAGAGTACATTTGACAGTGATGAAAATAAGGATTACTCTCTGGAATAAATCTATTTAAGCAGCTACAAAGAATATCAAGACAAGGAAGGCAGTTTCTGATACAATCAAAACAAAGTTACTATTGAAGATTGGAAAGAGCAATTGAAAAGGCTGCTACATTCCTGATATTTTGAACTAAACAAGTTTTATGTCTATACATCCTGATCCCTTTTTTATAGGCAGTACATCGAAACAGTCCACTTTGTCACTGTGCATAATTTTACAAGACATGCTGTAGAGTGAGGGAAAATACTCAAATACTTATTTAGTGTTTCCTGGTCCATGGTCACAATTTTCAAAATTAGATCAGTGATTCCTTGTTCTGGTGGTTTTAAAATGATCTTCCAGCCACTGAAATAAAGCCTGTGATATCAAATAAGAAAATAAATAAAATCTTTACAGACTTTATATTATATTAATTAGTAGATTAGGTTTTCCAAGGGAGGTCTTTGCTGATGTAAATAGTCAGATTCCAGCCAAATGGGATACAGCTTCTGTTGACCAGTACATGTCAGTAATCTTTGGATCCTTTTGAAAATTCAATTTAAAAATTCAGTTTACTTTTGTGAAAAAAAAAAAAGTGAGCTGAGAGTCAGACTTCATAAAACTAATTGGATTCAATTTCAAGATATAAAATAGCACCAGAACCAAAAATATTCATCTTAGAAGTTAAAGACTTTGGAAAATTGTATGCAGTTTAACACTCCCCAGCAGATTGGTCCTGGGCTTAGTTCTAATGGTAAATAACATAAATGGTTTAGTTTTTCCTCTAGTTTCTACCAACATTACAGACAGAATGAAATAATGCATCATAAAGTACATGGTATAGTGCCTGGCACTTAAAAGGTACCTAGTGGCAGGACAGGAATAAAGACGCAGATCTACTAGAGAATGGATTTGAGGACACGGGGAGGGGGAAGGGTAAGCTGGGACAAAGTGAGAGAGTGGCATGGACACATATACACTCCCAAATGTAAAACAGATAGCTAGTAGGAAGCAGCCGCATAGCACAGGGAGATCAGCTCGGTGCTTTGTGACCACCTAGAGGGGTGGGAGAGGGAGGGTGGGAGAGGGAGGGTGGGAGGGAGGGAGATACAAGCGGGAAGAGATATGGGGATATATGTATATGTATAACTGATTCACTTTGTTATAAAGCAGAAACTAACACACCACTGTAAAGCAATTATACTCCAATAAAGATGTTTAAAAAAAGGAACTAATGATTTGCTGTTTCTGAATGTGTCATATCTACATGATCATGTCCTCTGATAAGATATATACTTAGATCCCTATATTCATGATCTAATTCATACTTATACATCTCTTTGAGCAAAAATATGACAATTATTTAGGTCTTTAATTTACAGAGGAGAACATATGATTATACACTGATGCCAGCAGAATTCTTTTTCCTGGTGTTTATAGATGAGGGTGAAAGGTTTATTGTGACACAATTATTTACTCCTTCTCTGATCTACTGAAGGCTAAGAGGCGTGTTTCCTTTCTTTTGACTTAAGCATGTTCCAATAGAATCTTTAATTCAATAAAAAGTCAATATATTATTATGGTTGTACATTTTTTGAATTTACAATGAAAATAAATTTGCCTGAAATTAATGTTAAAATCACCTTGCTCGGGCTTCCGTGGTGGCGCAGTGGTTAAGAATCTGCCTGCCAATTTAGGGGACATGGGTTCGAGCCTTGGTCTGGGAAGATCCCACATGCCGTGGAGCAACTAAGCCCTTGAGCCACAACTACTGAGCCTGCGCGTCTGGAGCCTGTGCTCCACAACGGGAGAGGCCCCAACAGTGAGAGGCCCGCGCACCGCGATGAAGAGTGGCCCTCGCCGCAACTGGAGAAAAGCCCTCGCACAGCAACGAAGACCGAACACAGCCAAAAATAAATAAGTAAATTAAAAAAAAAATCACCTTGCTCTATCATCGACGACAACTCAGGACGGCAGATATAGAATATCTGCCATTTCTGGGGAGAACCTTGTTCTGAGTTCAGCTGGTTTTTATTTAGTGAGAAATCTGAAACCATTCTTACACAAATTTTTGCATCACTAGATACCAAAATAATAGCAGATAGGCTAAGTATCAAAAGTATAAGTAGCAAAAAATGAGGTGATAGTTATACAAAAGTTTTTTTCATTAAAAGATAAAAAGATTCTTCCCATTTAGCAAAATCACAAAGAAATACATTCTCCAAAATTTCTTACAAAAATATTAACCTTAGAAATTCTCTGGAACAAAATTTTTTCCTCTTTGCTATTGATATAGCAAATGCTATGAGTATATAGTTTTAACTTTTGTGACACAAAATAGTCAAAACTTTTTTTGTAAATCACAGAACTATTTCTTATTCAACAGATAGCATCATACTCAATGTCAAGAAGCTAAAAGCTTTTCCTCTAAGATCAGGAACGTAGAGAGTAATCTTCTTGACATTGATTTTTTTTTGGATTTGACAACAAAAGCAAATGCAGCAAAAGCAAAGATCAACAAGTGGGACTATACCAAACTAAACTACATCTGCTCTGCACAGCAAAGGAAACAGTTAACAAAATGAAAGGGCAACCTACTGAATGTGAGAAAACATTTGCAAACCATCTATCTGATAAGGGGTTACTATCCAAAATATTTAAAGAACTCATACAACTCGACAGTAAAAAAGAAAAAAAAAAAATCCAACCGATCCAATTAAAAAAAAAGGCAGAGGATCTAAATAGACATCTTTCCAAAGAAGCCATTCAAACTGCCAACAGGTGTTTGTGCTCAACATCATGAATCATCAGGGAAATACAAATCGAAGTTACAATGAGATATCACCTAACATCTGTAGAATGGCTGTCATCAAAAAGACAAGAGATAACAAGCGTTGCCAAGTATGTGGAGTAAAGGAACTCTTGTGCACTGTTAATGGGAATATAAATCGGCACAGCCACTATGGAAAACAGTATGGCAGTTCCCCAAGAAATTAAAAATACCATATGATCTAGCAATTCCAATTTAGCAATTCCAATTCTTGGTAAATATCCAAAAGACATGAAATCACTATCTCAAAAAAGATAGTTCCATCCCTGTGTTCACTGCAATATTCCTTACAATAGCCAAGACATGGAAAGAACCTAAGTGCCCACTGATGGAAGAATGGATAAAGAAAATGTGATATATATATATATAAAGGAATAGTAATGCATGATCTCACTTATGTATGAAACCTGAAAAACTGAACTCATAGAAACAGAGAACACATTGGTGGTTGCCAAAGGTGGGGACCGGGAAGAGGAGAAAATGTGTGAAGGGGGTCAAAAGGTAGAGCCTTCCAGTTATAAGATGAATAAGTTCTGGGTATGAAATGTACAGCATATTGACTACAGTTAACAATAAAGTATTGCCTATTTGAAAGCTGCTAAGTGAATGGATATTAAAACGTTCTCATCGGGCTTCCCTGGTGGCGCAGTGGTTGAGAGTCCGCCTGCCGATGCAGAGGACATGGGTTCGTGCCCCGGTCTCAGAAGATCCCACATGCCGCGGAGCGGCTGGGCCCGTGAGCCATGGCCGCTGGGCCTGCGCGTCCGGAGCCTGTGCTCCACAACGGGAGAGGCCACAACAGTGAGAGGCCCGCGTACCGCAAAAATAAATAAATAAATAAATAAAAAAGTTCTCATCAAAACAAAAGAAAAATGTAAACAAATGATATGAAGGATACGCTCTGGTATGCACTGAGGAATGTTTTTAATATAATTAAAATAAAAAAGAACAATTAACTCCCTCCATATGTTATTATGATCAGTCAGTGAACCCAGAGATTTAATTCAAAAGACATCTCATAAATTCTCAAGTCTGTCTGGATTATGGGGAGCATGGCATGAGGATGCAAAGATGAAGGAGCATCTCATTTCACCATTAAACTCTATGTTTAGGATTGATCAAATACAGAGATTATGAAATTTCTCAGAGCATCAAAAATGTGTTTACTGCAAAAATCATACATTTCATTCTCACTCAGCACTAAACATTTTCTTGGAAATAACTATAATTCACTACAAAGTCTGAGTTAATAATTTCCCTAGGAGCTATTTTGAAGTTTTGCTTTTTTACTAGAATAGTCTTCCTAACATGACAGCATTGGCACAGATACTTCTTTTTTTACTCCCCCCATTACCACACCTCCACCTCATTCCTTGGCTATAAATCCTCACTTCTTCTTATATTCCAGATTGAGCTCAGTTCTATAATGAGGTCTCTTTTCCCTTACAGTAATAGTTCCTGAATCAAATCTACTTTGACCACTTTATCTATCATCCAGCTCTGGTTTTTCTTTGACATTCCCCTTGTAGTCATCTTGTGTTCTAGTCACACTGAATTATTTTCCACTTCTCAGAACATCTGCTGCTTTTTCATACCTCCCTGCTTCTACACCTGCCTAGGAATGTCCGTCTTTCACATGTCTGCCTCGTTGATGCCTAATTATTCTTCAAGATCAAGCTTACATCATTTATTAGCCAAGTCCCTTCTTTCCACTCCTAAAAGCACCACCACAGCTCAGGCCCTTGAAATTTCTTGGCTGGGTGGCTGCCAGCAATCTACATTCTCCAGGTCTCCAGCATTGATGCCCTTCAAATCCATCTTCCACTCACCAATTTATTTAAAACACAAATTTCAGCATCTTGTCCTTTGAATACTTTAACTAAAAACATTATTGAGAAATAATTGACCTATAACATTGTATTAGTTTAAGCTGTAAAATATAACGGTTCCATATATGTATATATTGCAAAATGATTACTGCAATAAGTTTACTTAACATCTATCACCACACAGTTACAAGTTTTTTCTTGTGATGAGAACTTTTAAAATCTACTTCCTTAGCAACTTTCAAATATACAATATAGTATCATTAACAATAGGCATCATTCTGTACTTTACATCCCCAGGACTTATTTTATAAACTGGAAGGCTGTACCTTTTGACCACCTTTACCCATTTAGCCTCTCCCCTCCATTTTAATTCTTATTTTTAAAATTTATTTTTTATTGAGGTAACATAGCTTTATAATATTACAGGTCTCATGTACACAACATTATATTTCTACTTCTGTATACACTACAGTATACTCACCACTAAAAATTTAGTTTCTATCCATTACCATGCAGTTGATCCCCTTTATGCATTTTGCCCTCACCCAGCCACTTTTTCTCCATAATCACTATTCTGTTCAATGTATCTACATGTTCGTTTTTCTTTGGTTTGTTCATTTATTTTGGTTTTTGTTTGTTTGTTATATTCCACAAATATATAAGTGAAATCATATAGTATTTTTCTTTCTCTGACTTATTTCACTTAGCATAATACCCTCAAGTTCCATCCATGTTATCAAAATGGAAAGACTGCATCTTTTCATGGCTGAGTAGTATTCCATAGTACTATATACATACCATATCTTCTTTAGCCATTCACCCTTTCATGGGCATGTAGGTTATTTCCATATATTGGCTATCATAAATAATGTCCTGATGAATATAAGGGTGCTTGTATCTTTTTGAATTAGTGTTTTTGCATTCTTTGGATAAATTCTCATAAGTGGGATAATTGGACTACATGGTAGCTCATTCTTAATATTCTGAGGAATCTCCATACTGTCCTCCATATTGGCTGCATCAATTTACATTCCTACTAACAGTGTATGAAGTTCCTTTTTCTCTACATCCACACCAACACTTGTTGTTTCTTGCCTTCTTGATAACAGCCATTCTAACAGGTATGAATCTTATTGTGGTTTTGATTTGCACTTCCCTAATAATTAGTAATAAACATTTTTTCATGTGCCAGTTGGCCATCTGTATGTCTTCTTTGGAAGAACATCTACTCAGTTCCTCTGCCCATTATTTAATTGGTTTGTTTTTTGTTGTTGAGTCGTATGAGTTCTTCATATTTTGGATATTAACTCCTTATCAGATACATAATTTGCAAATATCCTCTCCTATTTGGTAGGTTTTCTTTTTGTTTTGTTGATGGTTTCCTTTGCTAGCACAGAAAACTTATTTTTCTTTTTATGTGTATAGTTATACTGAAAATTGAAATCATTATACTAAAAGCTGTCTAGAAAACTTTTTCTCCTCAGGTGTAAAATATTTTATACTGTAAATCTTACCACCTGTCTTAACTGCAAGCAAAATCAGTTATTATCAGTGAAATAAAAATGAATACCTTACATTCATTTTAAAGTACACTGTACCTTGTAGTCACTCGTTGAAGGGAAAATACACTCTTGTAATTCATATAAACAAGGTCACAAAGTACATAGTCCTTTGTGTCTTGTTTCTTTTGGTCAACATAGTATTTTTTAGCCCCATTCACATTGGTTGTATATATCAGTAGTTCATTTCTTTTACTTCTGAGGAATACTGAATTATATAAATATATAACAATCTGTTAATCCATTTTCTTGTTGATGGTCACTCAGATCATTTCCAATATTAGGCTATTATGAAAAATCTGCTACAAACATATATAGACAAATATGTAGACATAGGTATAGGTTTTTTTAGACATTCTTTATTAGTTTGAGAATGTTTCCCTCTATTAACTGTTTGCACAGACTGTTTATCATGAATGAATGTTGAACTGTTTTCAAATGGTTTTCTACACCTATTGATATGGGTTTATCATTTTTTCCCAGTAATGTGATGAATTGTACTGATTAATGTTCAAATTTGAAACCAAACTTGCATTGCTAAATTAATCCTCCCTTGGCATTAAGCATTATCATTTTCAAAAACATTGCTGTACTTTATTTCCTGATATTTTGTTAAGTATTTTCTTATTGATGTTCATAAGGGATATGAATCTTTAATTTTCCTTGTAATATCTTTGTGAGGTTGTGGTATCAGGGTTATCCAGGTTTCATAAAATGAAAGTTTTTCTTCTCTTTTTTCTGAAAGAGCTTCTGGAAGGTCTGTATTATTACTTACTTGAGTGTTTAAAAAGAAAATTCACCAGTAAAATAATCTGTACCTAGGATATTTTTATAAAAATATTTTATAATGAATTTAACCATTTAACATATATTGAGGCATTTAGTTTTTCCATTTCTGCTGCATTTTTTGTAATTTCAATGACTGTAAATTTCATCCAAGTTATTTATTACCATAAAGTTATTTATAACATTATCTTATTATATTTATAATGCCTCTAGAATTTATAATGATATCCCCTCTTACCATTTCTGTTATTATTAATTCGTGTTTTCTTTTACCTTTCATCTCTATCTAAAAATGTATGCCACTTTCACCTTTAAAAGATATTTTGAATCTGCCTGCATCTCTTGATCACCCTGTCACTGTTTTCACATGGCCCTCTTCCATATGTGTCTGTGTTCTTTTCCTCTTATGACATCAGCCATTGGATCTAGGGCCCACCCTAATCCAGTATGACCTCATTTTTTTTTTTTAACATCTTTCTTGGAGTATAATTGCTTTAAAATGGTGTGTTAGTTTCTACTTTATAACAAAGTGAACCAGCTATACATATACATATATCCCCATATCCCCTCCCTCTTGTGTACCCTCCCATCCTCCCTATCCCACTCCTCTAGGTTGACCTCATATTAATTACATGTGCAAAGACACTATTTTCAAATAGGGTCACATTCTGAGGTTCCAGGTGGGCATGAATTTGGGGAAGGTACTATTCAACTCACTACACATATATTTTATGCTTTTGGAATATAATAATTACTATATTCACAGAAATCCTACTATATTTTATAATTGATATATTCTTTTTTTTTGCAAATTGTACAATATCAGTTAATAAGTTACAATTTTCCCATCTAACACTTTTATATCACTTATGTGTTGTTTATCGTTGGCAGTACTGTTTCTCTTGTGCTGTTTTATGGTCGAATTTCACCAAATGACTAAAAGGACTTAAAACTGTTTTCGTGAAGATATTACAAAGTTATCAATGTGTATGTCTGAACTCAGAGTAACATTATAGATGCAAATAGTCAAAAAGAGTCAGCTTGTTATGGAATGTGATTCTATTGGTGTTAGATCAAATAAACCTGAAAGAGTGCTGAGAAAATAATAAGTGGTGTTGGGAAAACTGGACAGCTACATGTAAAAGAATGAAATTAGAACACTCCCTAATACCATACACAAAAATAAACTCAAAATGGATTAAAGACCTAAATGTAAGGCCAGACACTCTAAAAGTCTTAGAGAAAAATGTAGGCAGAACACTCTATGACATAAATCACAGCAAGATCCTTTTTGACCCACCTCCTAGAGAAATGGAAATAAAAACAAAAATAAACAAATGGGACCTAATGAAACTTAAAAGCTTTTGCACAGCAAAGGAAACCATAAAAAAGATGAAAAGACAACCTTCAGAATGGGAGAAAATATTTGCAAACAAAGCGACTGACAAAGGATTAATCTCCAAAATTTACAAGCAGCTCATGCAGCTCAATATCAAAAAAACAAACAACCCAATCCAAAAATTGGCAGAAGACCTAAATAGACATTTCTCCAAAGAAGATATACAGATTTTCAACAAACACGTGAAAGAATGCTCAACATCACTAATCATTAAAGAAATGAAAATCTAAACTACAATGAGGTATCACCTCACACCAGTCAGAATGGCCATCATCAAAAAATCTACAAACAATAAATGCTGGAGAGGGTGTGGAGAAAAGGGAACCCTCTTGCACTGCTGGTGGGAATGTAAACTGATACAGCCATTATGGAGAACAGTATGGAGGTTCCTTAAATAATTAAAAATAGAACTCCCATATGACCCAGCAATCCCACTACTGGGCATATATACCCTGAGAAAACCATAATTCAAAAAGAGTCATGTATCACAATGTTCATTGCAATAGCCAGGAAATGGAAGCAACCTAAGTGTCCATCAGCAAATGAATGGATAAAGAAGATGTGGCACATATATACAATGGAATACTAGTCAGCCATAAAAAGAAACGAAATTGAGTTATTTGTAGTGAGGTGGATGGACCTAGAGTCTGTCATACAGAGTGAAGCAAGTCAGAAAGAGAAAAACAAATACCGTATGGTAACACATATATATGGAATCTAAAAAAAAAAAAAAAAAATGGTTCTGAAGAAACTACGGGCAGGACAGGAATAAAGACACAGACGTAGAGAATGGACTTGAGGACACGGGGAGTGGGCAGGGTAAGCTGGGACGAAGTGAGAGAGTGGCATGACTTATATATACTACCAAATGTAAAATAGATAGCTAGTGGGAAGCAGCTGCGTAGCACAGGGAGATTAGCTCGGTGCTTTGTGACCACCTAGAGGGATGGGATAGGGAGGGTGGGAGGAAGACATAAGAGGGAGGAGATATAGGGATGTGTATATATGTATAGCTGATTCACTTTGTTGTAAAGCAGAAACTAACACACCATTGTGGAGCAATTATACTCCAATAAAGATCTTAAAAAAAAAAAAAAAGACTTGGCCAGAGAAATAAATAAACCTGAAAAGATGTTTATTTTTCAACAAAATCTAAAACAAAATTGCCAATTGGAAGATGAATTTTTGAAAACTGGATTTCATTGGCCTACTGATACATTTCCCCCTAATCCTTCATCAGTAAAGATAGAATTTTAAAAGTTTCACTTTCTAAAATAAATATATATGAAGTTCATAAAACTAGATATAATGCTAATGACATATGTTCAAAATACAGAAAAAGTTCTTGGCAAAATCCTTCTATGAAAAAAGCACGATAGAACTTTGCTCAACATCAGCTTTGTACAATGGGAAAGAAATCACCACCCCATGGATAACTAATATGTTGTTTGCTTCCCAGGATCGCTGATGGGTAAAGGTAGAACCATTTCTTGGCATTGATTCAGTGTGTGTATATATGTGTGTGTGTGTGTGTGTGTGTATATATATATATATATGTATATACATATATATATGTATATACATATATATATATATACACACACACACACACACATATATACACACATATATATATATAAACAGATACTATATATAGTATCTGTTTGTTACTGAAAAGGTTTTCTGCAGGACAAGAAGTGTTTTTAATAACTTTTTTCACATAATGCAAACTGAAAACAGTAGATGAGTGCCACGTGGAATGGAATTAATAAATGTATTTTAAAATGTTGTAATCCTTACATGGCTTCATTCAGAGAAAATAGTAGCTGGTCAACAATATGACTGAGGATTTTGTTTAAATACGGAATAATACAGTAAATACTAGGAGTATAATCAAACTGTGGTCACCAAGGATACATTGTTGCTTTGTGCTATGCAGAGAAATGGCAGCAAGCACAGATTTTACTTCCTCTGAGTGTAGAACACAGCTGTCAAGGGAAAGATACTTGCATGAGCTTTCGAAATAAGGAACAGATTTTAAAATATTTATGTATACCTCAATAATGTCAAGAAAGATAATTTATAAAATTTTAAGTCACTTTTCTAAGTGATGTGTCAGTATCTCAAATAGTGTGAAAAAAAATTATGATTTTTAAAATTGAGATTAGGGAAAGAGTATTTTTTAAGACCCAATTTTAGTGCAAATTGCTGAGACATTGAATTTTCTCCCCTAGACTCGAAATTTTCACTTGTCAGAGAAATTAATTAATGGCATATTACTCTTGAGAATATTCGACACCACATGCAAGTGATACACTAGAACAATAGAAAACTTTCCACAGCTAAATGAATCGAGGCCTCACTGACTTCTCTCACCCAAGTTAAATATGAAAACTTGTAGTTTTTACTTTTGAAATTCTTATCCCCTTAGTTTACAGTGGTTTTCAGTGTAAAATCTCGTCTTGGTTTCTTGTCAATCCGAATATCTAGAACTATCTGTCAGACATATGAAACACTCATCATCATTCTTATCAGCTAGTGATTATGTGTCATAAGTTTCTAACTTGTATAACAACCAGTAGAAATAAGTATGACTGGATAGGAAACCTGAGCTATAGTTCAGGCTAGATACCATTAAGCTTAGTACAGATAACTTTAGTGTAAGGGTCTAAATAATATCTCATCACTCTGATATTCATCATTAATCTTACTATCATTTAACTTTAAATATATTTCTAACATTTAAGATTATGCGGATTTTTATTTACAAAAAAAGGTTTGAGAAATTCTAATTTAAAGGGAAAAATTTGGGCAGAAAATAATAAAATGTAATAGAATGTGCAAAAGTGTTATAAATTAGAATGTGCAAAAAGTTGTATATCTAATTGTCAGGGTCCCCCAAGCTAATGAGATAATTTAAATTACAGAAAAACAGAATAAACATTTTAATCATAAAATTGTTTATATCAATCATTAAGTGAGTAAATAAAAGCAGCAGGGATCCATCAGCTGGAAAATTCATTTGCTTCATTAAAACCTACTTTTCCAGAGTGACCATGGGAAATCTTCGATGTTTTTCCATACTCAGAGCTGATTTTTCTCTGTTAAGCCTGTAGCCAGTATGATGTCTTGCAAACAGTTAAAACAATTTTGTCAGCTCTCTTCAATCAAATCACACTTGTTCTGTCTCTCTACTATTGGTTTTGTTACTCAGATATCTTGGAGTGGTATCACTTCAAGCCCTTGTTTCTTGGCATCCAGCAATTGCCAGTCTTGCTGAAACTCCTCAGAAGCAAAACTATACTCAATCATCAGAGGGAGAAGCCTTCACTTTAAACACTATGTCACATCTAGTTTCTGTTTTCCTAGCACTTTGTATGTGCTAGGAAAAGAATGAGACATTCTTTTGTTTCCATGATATTTTCCATTGACGTTGCTCCTGTATATAAAAATCTGATTTTTTTCCTTTAATCCACAGTAGAATATTACTATTTTTACAAAATTATATTGAACATAGTTGAGTTTCATTGATTACATTCTGGTGCTTTAGCACATGCATTCAGATCTCAAACATATTGTGGGGGATTTTTAGCTCCATATTTTCTTAAATTTAGGGAGAACAAGAAAATAAAACTTAGTTAAGCTAAAGTTATAATTGTTATAGATTATGATAAATTAGTAAGTCTTTTAGGAAGGCCCAGGAGGGATATAAATTCTAAATGGTCTCAAAGAAGAAAAGTGAGAGTGGGAGGAATAAGTTTATTCCAGGTTGGTGAAGAAGAATACAAGAGATTATTGAACAATATGGAAAAGCAATTATGCAGGGATGAGGATTGGTCTGTTGAGACAGGGGAGAAATATGCCATTCAACTGCAAAAGAGGTATGACCTATACCTCTTTGATTTAATCTTATCAGGCTGAGTTCTCTAATCAAGGTTTATCCTGATATTGCAAATTGAATTAGATACTTGGAAACTATGTGTTATGGCTCTAGCATATGAACTTACATTATGAGAAGAAATGATCCAAAATGAGCATTACCACAATAATGAAGATTTCACTTTTTTTTTCTATATTCATGAGAGATATTGGTTTGCATTTATCCTTTCTTGTAATGTCTTTATCTGGTTTTCATATCAGGGTTATGCTGGCTTCTTGGAATGCCTTAGGAAGTGTTCCCTCTCTTATTTTCTGGAAGGATTTGTATAGAATTAGTATTATTTCTTCCTTAGAAAATTGATAGAATACACCAGTTAAACCATCTAGTAATGGTGTTTCTTTTTGGAAGGTTATTAATTATTGATAAAATTTCTTTAATAGATATAGACCTGTTTAGATTATCTGTTTTTCCCTGTGTGAGTTTGGGTATGTTGTGTTCTTCAAGGAATTGGTCAATTTCATCTATTATTTTTATTACAGTATATTTTTATTATATGTATATTTATGCTTTTATGTTTTTCTTCTTTTGCTCAGTGTTATATGCCCAAGTGTCTGGAATGTATTTATTTATTTATTTATTTATTTAGCTTAAACCAATTAATTAATTCACATACAAGTATGAAACAGCACCTAACTCAAACAGGCCTATCATGTGGGGCTTTAGAGTATTTTGTTGTTGTTTATTTTCACCTATGAAAGGTCAGTGACTGGCCACTAATAAGTCATTGAATGATAAAGTTAATGTTCTGTCAATATTGATAACACGATTTTTGCCTCATCAATCTTATGAGATTTGCATTCACAATCCAATCATTATTATTTAAACATGCAATAATCACTGACTTTAAACCAGTAAGAAGAAATACCCATGAATATTTGCAAAGTGATATCTACTTTGTGCAACTTGGTGTCGGAGGTAGAATAGTGAAGGAAATAGTATTTTTCTAATAGCATCATGTACACAATTTCTTCCAGAAAAACACATTTCCATGTACCTGCTGATATTATTATCTCAGATGCTGCAAATAAATCTAGTATTTACAAATCTAACTATCATTTGACCAAAAGATATTTATTTTTTACAGATCAGTGTGAACTTATTCATGAAGAGAAATGAAATGTATTAGACTGACAGTAGAACACAAATGAGTGACCGTGTATTATAATACAGTCGTGGAATCTAGGCTTATTTACCACCACTATTCTGTTTTTATAGTGCAATATGTGCAGATCATTTTCTCTTTAATGTCATCAGATGTAGAGCCATATATTCATTTGCTGTCATCAAATTTTTAAAATCGTGCATATATATATATGCATTAGTCTGAATTAACAGATGTATCATCACCTCCAAATATATGAGACAGTTGACTAATGCCAATAACATCAGTTACTAACCAGAAAGTATGTGCTCTTCTATTTTCTAAAATGTTTTTCAAAGTAATTTACTTTCTTTTTACTCAAAGTCTAAAATGATACAAACTTTCTCAATAATACTTCCTCTTTTTGACTTCATCTCTGCTGTCAATATCACCACACTTTGTGTACTTACATTTAATATCTGAAGTCAGAATTGGACATTTGTATCTTGACTACTCTCATTTTTTAATTTAATTTTTATATTTTGTGTACAATTTTTCAAAGGTTACACTCCATTTACAGTTATTACAAAATATTGGCTATATTCCCTGTACAGTATAACATATCCTTGAGCCTGTCTTACACCCAAGAGTTTGTACCTCCCATTCCCCCACCCCTATATTGCCCCACCTCCCCTCTCACCACTGGTAACCACAAGTTTGCTCTCTATTTCTGTGTCTGCTTCTTTTGTGTTATATTCATTAGTTTGTTGTATTTTTAAGATTCCACATATAAGTGATACCATACAATATTTGTCTTTCTCTGACATTTCAGGGAACATAATGCCCTCCAAGTCCATCCATGTTGTTGCAAATGGCAAAATTTCATTCTTTTTTATGGCTGAGTGGCATTCCATTGTATATACATATACCACAGTTTCTTTATCCATTCATCTGTTGATGGATACCTAAGCTGCTTCCATATCTTGGCAATTGTAAATAATGCTGCTATAAACACTGGGGTGCATGTATTTTTCAATCAATGACCATACCAACTATAGTACTTAATTAAATTATGTTTTAATTATATGAATTTTAAGCTTCATATATTGTCCTATAGTTACATGGATTTTAGATCTAAAACAAACAAACAACATACTATATGCTTTTAAATCTAAAACCAATTTTACTATGGCATTCCACCATTGGATTCCACCAACTGGCAGGTTCAAATGATTTGTTTAAACACATCATAACTGGCATCTGAATAAATCGATGACAGTCTTTATCAAAGCATATTTATTGATTATGGAATTTCAAAGCCTGTTTCAGTACATTCAAGTCTAATCTAAGAAGGTTTAGTTTTTATTTTTAATCTAATGCTGCTGCTTGTTTGTTGCTTCATAACCTCCTGGGGAGCTTTCCTGGGTGTAATCTGAAACCAACCTGTAACAGGAGGGCACGTGAGAGACCAAAGAAAGAGGCAGGCTATTCCAGTTTGATAGGTGGGGCAGGGTTGGTTTTTGTTTGTTTGTTTTTCTGTATAGTTGATTTGCAATATTGTGTCAGTTTCAGGTGCACAGCAAAGTGATTCAGCTATATGTATATATATATTTCAGATTATTAAGTTTATTAAGAGAACTTAGGAGTCTTATCTTGGTGGCCACAACATGAGCAGATTTCTGCACTGGCTAACCAGATTGTTAGAAATTTATATAGAGGATTTAATTGGGTTCAATCACATACCCAGTTCAGACAGTCTCAATGCCATATTACTTTCTCAAGGCTGTATACTTGGATCAACTTCTGGAAACTTGGACGGCAAGTGAAATGCACATTTCAAGGACAGGGGAGGAGGTAGAAAGCCTCCAACTGCCTCAGTCCAGCTTGATGGTAAAATGGCAGTCACGTCTTTTTGATGTCTTCCTCCAACATTGTTGAAATAACTACTTTTATACTCAGGAAGTCTGCCGCCATCTTTCTTCCAAATTCTTCCCTAGATCAGACTCATCTCTCGAGTCTTTCAAACTTCTCATTTCATCAGAGGATGAGAAGAATGTATAAGCTGATTAAATGCAAAAAGAGTCCAAAGAACCCTTTACGCTTGATGTTTAAATACTTGAGCTCAAATTCCTATGACGCAAATGTGGTATGAGTTTTAACTAGTAATAAGTTGCAAAGTTAGGATGAAAAGAGAGAGGTATCTAAGGATATTCCTAAACTGACACCTCTAGCATGTCACTGAGTATCTTTGTAAATTTATTTTAAAGAAAGTATACTTCGGTCCCTTCTCATTTTACTTTCTGAATATTGAAATTTAATATCCTTATCATTTTATAGTTTTCTATTTTCATTTTTTATGTGCTTATATTTGTTTCTCTTACAGACTGCCCTATTTTTACAAAGAAGATTGATTTTATATAAACCTTATTCTTGACTTTTTCTGATGTTATTTTTTTTTAATTTAATTTAATTTTTATTGAAGCATAGTTGGTTTACAATACTGTATTAGTTTCAGGGGTACAGCAAAGTGATTCAGTTAAATATATACGTATATATTTTTCAGATTATTTTCCATTATAGGTTATTACAAGATATTGAATATATCAATAGTTCCCTGTGCTATACAGTAAATCCTTGTTGCATATCTATTTTATGTATAGCAGTTTGCATCTGTTAGTCCCATACTCCTAATTTATCCCTCCCGCCTTCCCTTTCCTCTTTGGTAATCATAACTTTATTTTCTATGTCTGTGAGTCTGTTTCTGTTTTGTGTGTAGGTTCATTTGCATTTTTTTAGATTCTACATATAAGGGATATCAAATAATATTTGTCTTTCTCTGTCTGATTCTCTAGTTCCATCCATGTTGCTGCAAATGACAATATTTTACTCTTTTTATGGCTGAGTAATATTCCATTGTATATATATACCACATCTTCTTTATCCATTCAACTGTTGATGGACACGAGTTGTTTCCATGTCTTGCCTATTGTAAATAATGCTGCTGTGAACATTGGGGTGCATGTATCTTTTCTAATTAGAATTTTCGTCTTTTCCAGGTATTTACCCAGGGGTGGGATTGCTGGATCATATGGTCTATTTCCAGCTTTTTAAGGAACCTCTATACTGTTTTCCATAGTGGCTACACCAATTTACATTCCCACCAACAGTGTTGCAGGGTGCCCTTTTCTGTTTTTATTTTTATATGAACTTGAAAAATTTATTTAACCTCACTTATCTCAAACTTAACATGGTGACCATAATTCCCATTCTATATACCTCATGGGACTTCTTTTGCACATCATACCAGATAAAATGTAAGAAAGCCCTTTATAAAATATGTAAGGTGCTATATAAAATAAAAGCAATATCAGCTTCTTTCTAGATACATTCTTTTCTAACACAAACCTAAGAACAGGAGCAGGTAAGATGGTATTTAAAATTATTTTACAATGAACTAATGATATAGTATCAGTGCCAAGATGACAGAATATATCTGGAAATCTATATAAATGAAAAATTCTTCCGTTTTATAAAGTTTTCAACTAATTTTATCTCAAATTGACTTCAACAGTTTTGCAAAAATTATAGATGGCATCTCTTAATAAAAACAGAATTTTCTAATTCAAATGATCCTCAGATGCTGTAATCAAGCACCTTCATTTTACATATGAGCAACCAGAGATCCAAAAGCATTAACTAACTTGCCCACATTCAACGTCATTACTAGAACCCACTTTTCCTAGCTTACATATTAGTGCTTTTTTCACTGTACCACTGGTCATTTGATTGAAAGCCTGAGAAGGCTGCTTTGAAAGTCAGAGGGCAATAAATCTAGCTCATCTCTACACATTTGAAAGTCAACTTTTAATTTATTGCCAAATGCATGAGCTAAATTTTTCCCAGTGTAATGTATAGATTAGTATGAATCTGCTATCCTAGGATACCTGAACAATTAGATTGGATTAAATTTGAGCAGACTTGAAATTATTCTAAAAATAATAACATTAGCTCCATACATCTTTGTGCTATTTCTTGTTATGTAATGCATTTCATTCTAGCAACAGTTAATGTAGAAAGAGATATTGAAAAATTGTGGGCTAGTAAAAGTTTTACAGATAATTGAGTTTTAAAAATTTATCCATAACATTGACTTGAAGCTACAGAGCTCTTCTGAGAAGTTTTATGTGGGATTTTTAAAAATCTTCCTGATTATGTTTAAATTTTTTAGCACAGAAGATTGCACTGTTCTCCCCTATTTCAGGAAACTCCCCTCTCCAAACACACTCCTAGAGATTTATTAATCTTATGCCTCATTTTCAGACATAATGAAAATTAAAACACAAACGCGCACACACACACACACACACACACACACACACACACACACTACAAAGCTCATGCTACCATTATTGTCCTTAGGCTTTTGGGGATAACAACCAAAGCTCAGAGGTAGATAATTGCAGACACTTCTCCCCATGACAGCAAACCAAAATCCAGACCAGAATTTTCATCAGTAAAGAATGCTGACCTGGAAAGTATATGGAGGGGGACACAGAACATTTAAAATATCAAGGGCCCACTCATCCTTTATTCTAGCAGTGGCTGAACTAATAAAAGTCAAGGGTTATTGAAAATATATCTTTCCATCACTAGTATTTTTCTGTAGCAGTTATCACCACTGGGCCTAAGGGCTTTGACAAAGGAGCTTTTTAACATGAAAGCAGAAAGAAACAAGCCCTAGAGCTCAGCTGGTTGGAGGCCCAAATGGTGCTTTTTAAAAATAAGCTTGGAGAGCATTAAGCATCTCTGAGCAAGCACCTCCTTCCCCTCAGGATCATAGATACTACTTTTAGATAAGAAGGCTCTGCAAACAGCCATTCTGTACCCCTCAGGATTCCCCAGTTCCTAGTGAGGATGGCTCCCAGAGGAAATGGAGGGGGAGAAATAAATAGACTCAGAAGAGGAAATGAAAAATGTAATAATCATTAGAGTAAAGCTGGGGTAGTTAATGAAAACTGGAGATTAAATTTCCCATTTGAAACCTGGCTATTTTCAATGTATTTCTCAAACATTCTATTTGCAACTATGAAAGAAGAGCAATCAAGTTATCAATATTTCCATTTGTTTTTACATTTCATCATGATGTTTTAAAGTGGTAGACTGCAAATCAGCAGGATCAAGGTTAGTATAAAGAACTACAGGCCTGACCTTTAGTTAGTATAAAGAACTACAGGCCTGAACAATAATGAGCAAGGTCAGAAGACAGCATGTGTTCTCATGAGGTGGTGGCATCCTCACACAGTGATGGCTCCTGCTTTTTAATTTTTAATTAATAGATCAGGGTTTCTTGAGAAAAATTCTTATGCTTGCAGTTATCTTGTGAACAGGTAACTGATTCATGGTCCACTTCAGCACCCTCATAGGATGCTAAAAGTCACAATAATTTATTTTCTTTCTATTTTTATTATCTTTATCTATTCAATATTGTTCTGAACGATTTTTATTCAATGCCTATCATGTGCCAGGTCTGTATTCAGATGTCCTGAAATCTGGGACTCACAATAATTGCATGCAACCTTTAGGAGAGCAGGTTTATTTATCACATAAATCTTTGGCTCTAATAGAATCAACTTTAGTTTTTCATGCAATTACCTTTTCTAAAAGCAAATACTATCTATTCCATAACCTGTGTAAACACCGCACATGTTAATTAGTATAGGCAGTGTGTAGTGATGAATTAAAACATCTCAACAGGAGGGACATATGGAATTCCCTTTCCGAGAGAACCCATTGGTTAGTTGCTAGGTGGGAATTTCTATGATTGCCTCTTTACGTATTATAGTCACATCAACCTCCCACTGATATTAATGCAAGTCTTAGAATTAGAGGTAAAGATGCTTCTAATTACAGAGACAAATCGCTCACTGTTTAAATAACACCACAGGCTACTATTAAGCATTTAACAGAACAAAATAACTATGTAAAATCAGAGTAACAAACATCAAACTAAGGTACAAACAATTTCATCCACATATTTCTGTGGAAGAATAGCATACAGAAAAGCCTTGAGCTCTCATTTCCATGTATTATAGATACTATACACTTAGTATATTTTTTTGAAGGCAGAACTAACACATATTGATTATATATTATTTGCTACGCCTTGTGGTAGATAAATACATTATCTCATTTAATCCCAGCAATTACCCAACGAAGCTGATATTCTCATCTTTATTTGTGGATGAAGGTAATGAAACCTAGAAAATATGTGTAACTTGCCCAAGGTCACAAAGATAGTAAGGCTCAAAGCAGGTTTGAAATCTAGGACTGTCTCAGCGCAAAGCTTCATGATCTTTTCTTCATGTCATGCCAGTTAGAGTATTTCTTAATCTCAGATTAACACGGTATGTGATATAATCGTTAAATCTAATAATTTCCAGTGTTTATAAATATGAACTCTTGTTTGTATAAGACAAACAAGTTTGTATAAGTTAAATTAATTACATATTTAACTTAAGTATAAGTTAAATTATTTTATATGCAAGAAACACTGTTTATCTCTGAATATTTTCAGTTACTTTTTTTTAATAAGTATTTTCTACAAGCAATTATCAGGTTTTAAATGACTCATATTAATTTTATTGCAATCATTATATCTTTAAGTGTTAATTATTTGCTTTAGTAATTTCCAAATGAAACTTTAGAATTTCTAAGAAACAAAAAATTGTGACATGGGACTATTTATTAGCATGTGAGTTGTCTTTAGTAAATACTGTTCATATGGTAATGCATTTGTCTTACATATGGGAATTATTATTAGCTGCACCTTCATTTGTGCAAGTGAGAAAGCAAAAATTCATTTTGAACAATAGATGAATTCCAAAATGATTAACTTTATAAATTATTAGTTTAATAAATCATATATTATTCATTTAAAATGTATATTTCAAGTAGTTCCTGGATTTTCTTTGTTTACAAGCTTAACTATTGCATTTAAATATGTTTATTTTAAAGATTTCTAAACTTTTTGTGTCCAAAAAGTTTTCCCTACACAGACATTGTAATTTGGCCTCCAAAAATATAAAGTCATTAAAAAACCATTTTATTATATGAAAGGATGAAAAAGAAAGATAATGTGAGTGAATCTGGGGAAAATTAGGTATTTCCATATAGTACTGGTGAGCAACTTGAGTAAAGGGATTGAGTTATTATTTACCAAAAGTCTTAAAAGTGGGAAGGCCTCATCTATCAATTTTATTTCTACAAGTCATTATTCAAAAAAGCATGCATAGATGCAAGGACATGAATACTTACTGGAAAATTGTGAATAATACTGAAAAAGTCTGGACACTTCCTAAACATCCTTCAGTAGGCACTGGGAAAAGATTTTTGTGTATCAAAGGATACTATCAAGACAATCCATATAAGGGGAGAAAATATTTGCAAATCATATATCTGATAAAGGTTTAATATCTGGAATATATAAAGAGCTCTTAGAACTCAACAACAAAAAGACAAAAAAACAATTCAAAATGAGCAAAGAACTTGAATGGACATTTCTCAAAAAAATGTAAATGGCCAATCAGTACATGAAAAGATCTTAACATCCTTAGTTACTAGGGAAACGCAAATCAAAACCATAATAAGATACTACTTTACAGCTGCTAAGAAGGCTATAATTTAAGGTGGAAAAAAAGGAAAATAACAAGTATTGAAGAGGATGTGGAGAAAATTGTAACCCTTGTGCATTGCTGATGGAAATATGGAATGGTGCAGTCACTGTGAAAATAGTTTCTGAAAAAGTTAAACATAGAATTACTATGTGACCCAGCAATTCCACTCCTATGTATATACCCAAAAGATTTGAACTCAAACAGATACTTGTAGGCCAATGTTCATAGCAGCATTTTCCATAACAACCAAAAGATAGAAACACTCCAAGGGTTTATCAACAGATGACTAGATAAACAAAACATGGGGCATATATATGCAGTGGAATACTATTCAGCCACAAAACGGAATGAAGCTTTGATACATGCTACAACAGAGATGAAACTTGAAAATATTATGCTAAATGAAGTAAGATAAACACAAAATAAGAAATACTGTATGATTCCACCTGTATGTATTATCTAGAACAGGCAAAGTGATAGAGACAGAAAGAAGATTAAAGGTTACCAGGGGCTGTGGTTAACGGAGAATGGGAAGTTACTGCTTAAGGGGTACATAGTTTCTGTTTGGAGTGATGAGAATGTTCTAGGAATGGATGATGATGATGGTTACACAACATTTTGAATGTGATTATTGCCACTGAACTGTATACATTAAAGCAGTTAAAATGACAACTTGTGCTATATATATTTTACCACAAAAAAAGAAGACTGTGTGTTCAATATTCTGAATTCATCAATTATTTTTACACAAACATTAAATATTGAAGTAGATTTAAATTTATTTTTTACAAAAGATCACAATGTATTTGTGAGGGAACAAAATCCTCAAAAATCAGTACACATAGTATGATTACATCTCAATAAATAAATGTGGATGGTGTATTTCCATGTATTTGAATGAATGTTGTGGGGTGTGTGTGTGTGCGTGTGTGTGTGTGTGTGTGAGCTAGAGAGAGGGGGAGAGCGAGGGAGAAATAGTAACACTGCATACATAGTGGTTAAAATAAAGCTGAGATTTCAGATAATTGTTTCTTCTTTTCTAAACTCTGACGCTGTCCTCTTATTTTTATATACAGAAAAATTTAAGAAGTAAGTTATTTCCATTTTCAAAAAAAGAGAAAACAGCAACATCAAAAGGTGGAAGAGATTAAAAAAAAGAGAGAGAAGGGAAGAGGACAGAAGTAGTGGAAAAAGGAGGAGGAAAAATGCTGAGGCCAGCTTATTGCTTTTGACTTAAGTTAGAGTTCAATTCTTTATGAAAGAAAAAGGTCTTAGCACTCTAAGACACAGAGAAAAAAAAAAAGGAAAGACCAACTCCTGTGCTTGCATCTGTTTCCCTTCTATTAAATGCTTTCCATCCAATCTTTCCTCCAGGACCCTTGCAGTGAGGATTTCTGTCCGTTGAAGTTATAGGGCTAGTCATGACATAAGTAAAATTGTGAAATTTTCAAGAAAATAATTCAATTTTAGTAGACCTATACTTATATTCTTCCATTTCATACATGTTGCATACATATGTGTACCAGTGACTTGTTGGAAAAAATAACAATTATTTACTGTGATGTGTGTTGATCACCAAGCACGCACTGATATATTCCACTTTCTATCTGGGCACATGGCAGGATGGCACTTCCTTGGCTGTGGGAAGTTAATGTGACCATGTGATTTGCATTAGTAAATGAGATATAAATAGAAGAGTCATGTATCACTTCCAACTGGAATCCTTAGAGTCAGCACATCATTTGCCATGTTTGCCTGTCATGCTCTGACAATAGTGGAAACACTGAGGTGCAGCCTCCCTCAACCTGACTACCTGACAGATGAAAACAGGTCAAAGCCCCTACCTGATTCATGACCGACAGGTGGCATGAGTGAGAAATCGATCTTTACTGTTCTAACTCACTGAGATGCAAGGGTTGTTTGTTACTGCAGCATAACCCCACTTATTCAAAAAATAGATTGGCAAAGAGCATTTCCAAGATCTCACATTCAAAAGAAGAAATTCATTGAGCAAATATTTCTTGAATACTTGCTTCATGCCAGTCATGGGTCCCAGCTAGGTGATAAACTCAAGGAACAATACCCAGTTTTGTGGAGTTTACATTTGAATGTGGAAAACAGACAACAAACATAATACATGTAAAAACATATGCTATTCCAGAAGATGGTATTACTATGGAGAAAAGCATTAGAGCAGGATAAGAGGGATCAAGAATGACAGGAGGGGCTTCCCTGGTGGCGCAGTGGTTGAGAGTCTGCCTGCCGATGCAGGGGACATGGGTTCATGCCCCGGTCCGGGAAGATCCCACATGCCGCAGAGCGGCTGGGCCCGTGAGCCATGGCCCCTGAGCCTGCGCTTCCGGAGCCTGTGCTCCACAACGGGAGAGGCCACAATAGTGAGAGGCTCACGTACCGCAAAAAAAAAAAAAAAGAATGACAGGAAATCAGGTGAGTTTAACTTCTAGAGAGGGTGTTTTACGTAGACCTCAGTGAGAAATGACATTTGCGGGAAAACTTGGAGGTGAGCACACTAACTTCAAGTGACTCAAGCTGAAGTTGGGCAGTGAACTGGTTTCCATGCCTACTCAGAATGAAAAAAAATCATTGAGAATGTTACTGGAAAATAATCTCAGTAGATGCTGGGTTGCTATGTGAATTCTTTGTGTATACATAATCCCATTTTCTTTTTAATGTTAAACTGTTAATTCTAGATTCTTAGCTGAACTAAAATAAAATCCATATGCTTATGTGTAAAAACTGTGACAATACATTTTCATTTCATTCATCATTGCTTCCTCTGGGCCATGAATTGGAGAAGGTTGTAGAAATCATAGAGGGTTCAAAGGACTCACTTTAAAGATTTGAAAACAGCATTCACAGTGAAATGCTGAGGGGATTGAAAATCGTTTGTCATACTCTAAGAATGTGTGCGTGTATTTGTATATAATGCATATGTATAGACCATCCACATATAGACATACTTGTTCATGAATCTACATATCACTGAATATTTTAATGCCATTTGCCATATAATTTCTTGGCCATATACAAGAGAGAGTCATGTTGCAGTTGGCTATGTCTATGGTTAGCTGAAGTTTCCACCTACTATTTCTGGACTTAAACTACAGCACGGTCAGTTCTCTGATGAAAAACTAATTGCATTAGCTTGGCTGACCCTATAGATATTCTAGAGGAATGGCTCAAGAGCTATGTGAACCATTATTCCTCTAGATTCCTCTAGCTAGATTCTTCTAGCTCTGTATTAAGTTAAAACCACACACTGACCTATGAAAACCTTGGATAAATGCCTTCCTAGAAATATGACCTAATAATCTACGCTTGGCATAAGTAGCTTTGTATACCGAAAGAGTGGTGAAATAACTGTGCAATTTTGCAATCACAAACATTTCCAACTCTTCAGTAATGCAAATCCTAGTTCATGGATTTGAGTTGCTAAACTTCTTCCTTCATCAGTAAAGGGTCAGAAAATATGAAGTGAAAGGGTAAAAACAGAAGTACAACACTTGGACCATCCTTTTCCTCATTCATATAAATTCAGGTAGTCACTATTCAAGGCAGGTGTTAAGGCCAGCCCCAAATTAGATTTATATACATATGAATCTGGTGAGAGATCAACTAGGGGTATTCAGTAAAATTCTGTTTACTTTATATTGAATGCCTGCTCTCAGGGACTAAACACTGGGAGTCACAATACCTAACACTTGGGTTAATCGTGCCACAGTACTGGAAATTCAAGCAAAATAATATTTTGACTGTAAACTGTGGACACCATTGTACCTCTCTGAGTAACTCTGTTAAACATTTTTTTTCCTTTCAAATCCATTCCTGCGGATAAATCAGAAAGGGTAGTGTGAAGGGGAAAAGAACCATTGAACTGAGGTTTTGTCCTTGGCTTTTCATTGCTCAACTGGGAGAAAACAGCTACCAGAGAGGGCTGCAACCTTACTCTGCCATATCGTTCAGAATGTCAGCCATAGATTACCCGTGACAAGTATTTAATTCTTTGTCTCACCAGGGACAATGTGCAACCTTCTGCTGGAAGTGAGGTGTTTCATTTCATTTTAAAGCTGCCAACAATAGTTGTCTTTTTGGCCTTGCAGTAAGCTTTCTTTCGATTTAGTATTCCCACCTTCTTCCTCTAAAAGGTAAAAAATAATTCCCTTTCTACTGATTTCCATGCTAACTCCTTTCAAAAGTCTCTGATATACATGATTCTTCCCTCCGTAACAGTGCCTTTTCTTGTTTTCCCACAGAAGGCCACATAGAGCATTTCTGCCTTTGTTTTTGCCAGCTGAACAGAATAAAACATTAGGATGCAATGATTAAAGAGGCAGATCAAATGTGTTTTCGTTATTGGGCTTCTGCTGAGAAGGAAATATAGATTAGAGCGAATGTAGGTAAGCAATTTTTATAGGTGATATACTGAAAACACAAATTACATCCTAGTAATAGCTGATATGTACGTTAATTAGAAGATTCATTCTACCACTAAGAAGAGTATATTTGCAGACTCAAATGTTGCCTCATGCCATTTTCCAGATCATTGACAACTCAGTATGCCTCTGTACCTGGGCCATGACATAGTCACACAACAGTACAGATTAAACTTCCAATTCCTCCAAATGGTATCCATCTTGATTGAATTTGAAACACATCATAATGTTTATTAAAAATCAGAAATATCTAAAGTATTCTCAGTTTTATTTCATTTTTACATGATGTATATACTCTCTTATTCAAATGGATTAAAGCATTATTTTTAAAATGTGGGAATATATAAATATTTGATATCTATATATTTTATTATGTTATGAATTTGGCCTATTGAGACTTTAGAAAAAAATGTTATTCCATTTCTCTCCTAAACAGGTTCTTACTGTTGCAGACACAGTGAATAATGAAAAAGTTAAAAATTGTTATTTTTAAACAGAAAAGAAGGTATATATGAAGGAACTGGATAAATTAAAAAAAATAATTTGGTCTTAAAAACTGTAAAATTTGTGTAGACAATAAAAAGTAGACTAGAGAAAGATTGTTTGATGCTATAGATGTAAGCTATCTACACACGGGAAAAATAACAATGCATATAAAATAATTAATAGTTTTCAGGTCATTATAGCAATTCAAATTTAGATATTTTCCAACATGGATGAATGAGGTCAAGTTTATTCAAATCTGTTTAAACATTCTAAGTTACTGCCTTCAGTTCAGTAAGAGGCTTTACCTCAGATATAAACTCTCCTTTGTATATGAATGTATGTATATATAACTTATTTTGGTTTCCTCTTACAACATGATTTTTTAAATTATGATAGATTTTAGAAAATAAGTATGGGAAACTGAGGTTTTTTTAACTTTAATTCTTGTGCTTACAGATTTAGAAGTATTGTTTCTTTAATGTCATGTGCACTTTATTTCTCCATGTATTCTGTTTATTCCTTACATAATGAATTGCCTGTGGGCATATGGAAAGCTTCAATAAACTGCATATAATGAGCTCATTTGAAATTTGCCATAAGTCCGGTGACAGTCATTTTCAAATTTGCCTTCTCTGTAAAAAATTTTGCACGAAGTGTGAAGAGACATTATTTTCTGTTAGGCTCTGACTGTATTCCTGACCCAACCATGCCAGCAAGATATATGCTGGAAAATATTATGGCATTTTAATAATGTTTTCAAGTGGAACATATCCCTATGGGACATATTTTATGTGTGCTGTAGGTATTGCGAAGAAAAGCATTCAGGGGGCATGTTACTCAAGTGAAGCTGTCGCCAGGTAATAGAGTACTACAGTACTTGGGTGAAATGACACAGATAGACTTATTTCATTTTCCAGTGGAACATTTTAAACTGGCTTGCTCTTAAGAGTCAGTAAATTGTCTAAGCAGGGGAAACAAGTGGCAAGGCTGATAAAATCATAAATAGCTTTTCCATTATTGCTGAAACTCTAATTTTCTTGCTTATTGCTTGAGTTGATAAAACAAATAAAAGAAGGACTCTCAGGAAGAGATTTCTTTAATATGCAAAATGAATTTCAATGTACTCTCCTGCTGGTATTTTTATGGAAAACCTGACTACATGGTACACATGGAATGTAGAAATCTGCATTTAGATAGAAATATTATAAAATGCATGGCATGGTACAAAGTCAGTCTTTAATGGAGATGACAAAGTGCTGAGTTATACGGTTGAGTGGAAAGACAGCATGCATATAGGTTTTCACGTCTTTGGTAACCAAGTGCCAGGTTTGCCCAGGAGAGTACTACATTATTTTGAATTTTTGACAAATATTGATGAGGAAAAAAAATATACCAGATGGGTAAGCCCTTCTCCAAGTGAAAATTCTTGTGCTGTCTATAAGATATGCTTGCAATGTAAAATTTTTCTTAATTTTTCCTCAAATATTTCTGGGGAATAGTGAAGACTGATTTTGTAGAAAGGTATTTCATTATACTTAGGTGAATTTGACTAGGAAGAACTGAGTGATGTTTCATGGTTATGTTAAAACAACTGAAGTCAAACATTCGTGATTCTCTTACCACAACTGATTTTGGGGGGTGACCTCAGGAATTTCACAGTCCCTCAGTGGCTCAGCTATTCTATCTGTAAATGTAAAGTTAAGGTTGTCTCTTGGAAACTATTCCACAGGGCTCGAGAAAGGACTAATGAGTTGACATTTTGTAGACATCTGCAAACGTCAAATAAGCATTTCTTTGTGCTGTTAGTAGAATTCAGTCTTATTATCAAGCACATGTAAGAGTAGCTATTATAAGAATGAGAAATGAACTAGTGGTATAGAGATTATAAATTGTTGAAATAAATATGATTAAAATCATAATAAGCAGAAGAGATCATAATGATTTGAACTATTTTATATAAAACCATTTTTGTAATATTACTATATTTGAATACCTCTAATGAGTTCGTAACAGATATAAAAAAATCAATGACACAAACATGGAAGGATGAAAACTGTGCACCTGTGCTCTTTTCAAAAACCTCACACACATAAAGAAAAGGATAAAAGACTGTATAATTCCACAGGAACAAAGATAACAGGATGAGCTGACAGTGACAAAATTTCAGAAGCCGGAAAGCACATGTAAAAGTGATAGCTGATTAAGCAAACTGAAGAAAGCTGAAACTTAGGTCTGGAGACGCTGAAGCAGGGAGTTAAGCTGACTGCCACCAGAAAACCCCAGAAGGCTCAAAAATTACTCCACTGAAGTGTCCAGGTGGCGCTAGAAGTAGGACTGGCTGGAAAGCTGTGTACTAAGCATTTAGATGCTCAGAGCCCCTTCCTCACAAGACAGAGTTGTGGTGGGTGGCTACTGAAGAGATGGGAGCTGAGGAACTGAAACACAAAGCTTGCTGGACGTGGGAGAGTTTTACTGAAAACTCAGCGAGAAAGCACAGGCCTACAAGTGGTAAAATCTTCAAAGAACTACACTTTTCATAGTAAAAATCCAATAACTCTGAAATTGAAACATTAAGAACCGTATTATAAGCTTGTTATTTGGAAATATGGAGAGGATTACCAGAAAAAAAGAATTAAAAATCAAAATGGCTAAAAGAGGTAAGAGCCTATGGTATATAGGACTTGCAGGGAAGGAGAAACTGGTCTATTTCTTAGTAAGCTCGTAGAATTATTTGGCTTTTAAAACTATCTCCAACATAAAAAGTAAAAATTAAATTAAAATGAAGAGTTGATGGCAAGCTTGTAAAAAGAATACACACACTAAGCCAAGTACGGATAAAAAGAACAGCATGTTGATATGTTCATCAATGAGCTTTTTTTTTTTTAATCACAGAATCTAAATGACCTGGCAAAACATTTTAGTAATCAAAGTGTAAATGAATCTCTTAGTAGTTAGAAAGTGTATTTTTCTTGTTCACCATTCTTTTCTGTCACTTTTCCCTTAAGCATTTATTCACTTATCTTTTAAATGCCTCTTTTAGCCCATTTTTTTTTTTTTTTTTTTTTTTTTTTTTTTTTTGCGTTATGTGGGCCTCTCACTGTCGTGGCCTCTCTCGTTGCGGAGCACAGGCTCCGGACATGCTGGCTCAGCGGCCATGGCTTATGGGCCTAGCCGCTCTGCGGCATGTGGGATCTTCCTGGACCAGGGCACGAACCCGTGTCCCCTGCATCGGCAGGTGGATTCTCAACCACTGCGCCACCAGGGAAGCCCTAGCCCATTTTTATAATGGGATATACTCTGAGTGATTTGACTTAACTCTGAGTTTGCTCCTTAACTCAGCTTCAAAACAAAAGAGATCATGACAAGAAAGGCAATTTTAGGGCAAGCACAACACATGATTAGGTTCACAGTTCCCATATAAATAAAAACATTGCTTTAACAACACAGTTTCCTGAAGTTAAACACTGAAAAAAAAAGGTAACAAAAGATTTACAGAATTAAATTTAAGGGATAGAGCTTGATGGCACTGACTTTTCAGTAAAGCTTAAAATAAATAAATAAGATAATAAGATACCTTAAAAACATTTGCTTTCCAAATTTCAATCTCTTTGGAAATATAGCTCTTGGATCAATCATTTTGACCAAAGAGGGCAGTATTACAGAATTATTGCAAAGTGTTTTAGCGACCATCATAGGAATGCTTTTCACAAGCGGCCGAATGCAGGGTTTTTTAATCATTTTTTTGATATAATCTAAGTCATATTTAAT
Source organism: Grampus griseus (assembly GCF_964374135.1). Taxonomy (NCBI): domain Eukaryota; kingdom Metazoa; phylum Chordata; class Mammalia; order Artiodactyla; family Delphinidae; genus Grampus; species Grampus griseus. Next base: position 44,672,293 of record NC_139007.1, read on the forward strand.
TAACTCTTAAGAGCCTTTGACTACTGTTCCAAATATGTCTTTCTGCAAAAATCACCAGAAGTACTTCAGAACATATCCATATTCACTTTTACAGAGTTTGACCACTGAAAGTAATGGAGACGTTGTTAAGTGGCACATTCTGGGCTTGCCATGGATCCCTGACTCTCCAGAGGTTAATGGGTGACTATATATGCTACTTGAATTATCAGATATAATATCCTACCATACATGCCATCAACTGGGAAGGCACATCTAGGCACTAGAGGCTAATGGCCATTACTTTACTCTGTTTTCAACTTTAAATATTATTTTCAAGTATCATTTGCTTTACTGACGTTGACTGTTATAGACTTGAATAACAGCATTTTTTCCTGCTGCTTTCATTCTCTACGCAGGAAAACCAAATGGAGTCTTTTTCTCTTTTATTGAAATGCTCTCGTAAAAACAACAGCAATTAAGTTGTGTATATCTAAAACATTCAGATTTTGTAAAAGGAAATTTGAAAGAATTGCTCATATTAAAAACAATATAAAAAACTATCTTCATTAGCTGGTTTTATTCTTTAGATATGAATCTAATGTGTTAAAAATATACAATGTACTGCAAGGATTTCACAGTTATTTAAAACAAAAATAGGATAAAGATTATGAAGGCTTATGAAGCATACTATGAAATTAAATGATGAAGCATCCTAACGAATCTTTGACTCTGCCCATCTTCCATAGGCATGTTTCACAGAGTAAGCATGGCATCATCCCTATATCTCCCCAGACAAAAGGAAAGGATAAAAATGACAGATCGACCGGGTTTAATATTATAGGCATTTGCAACTGAGCAGCCTGGCATCCTGTTTAAACTACTCAGTCTTCAACTCTCAGAGTTCATTATATCATCCTGCTCTTCAACTAAACCACTGATCATGTTAATGCCAAACACTATCTCAATCTATTATGAAAATTTTGTTCCCTCTAATTGTCATTGGGTCTTACGTGATTAAGCAAAGCAGAATGCTCAGCCATTCCTCCACTGTTCATATTTAATAACATAAACACGCTCTGGAGTTTCCTACATCACCTTAAATATGAAAAAATATTAGAATAATGAGACTTCTTGTTGAGGGAATGAGTAGGTCTTAAAACGTTTGATTTCTTCTACAACATAACTTCTTTCATAACTTGCCACAGGATTTCTTTTAAATGTTTAGGTTCATTAGTATGAGGATGAGTCTTTAGATGTAATCTAATAATAAGATGATTTTTTAAACCAAAGCTCTTTAACCTATTTCATTAAATTTCCTTTCCTGTTAATGCAGAAGTTCAGTAATAATTAGGACTGTGATGGATTAATGATTGATAATTTTTCAAGTTAATATTGGCAAGCTGCAGTCAGAGATGTTCACTACTGCTATTCATCCCTGCTCTCTGGCATATTGAACATAAGCAAACTTGCTTCCCTTCCCTCTGTTTAAAAGGCTGGAAGGTATTGACTTGGACCTGCAGCCTGCTCATTTCTGTGATTGATGTATTTCCACTTAAATAGTGTGGATTCTTTTTGCAGTTTGTGTTGCTGTTGAGAATAGATTTAAAGAAGATCTGACATATCATTAATCCTTCAGCTCCTATTTTAGATTATGAACATAGCAAAAATCACTATAATGGAGGGAAATAACATTTGTTTAACCAGTACAACTCTACACTCAAGACAAATTCTAAATAGGTTAAGATTTTTTTTAATAGATGTCTATTATTTTACTCCAAAAATAAAAGTCAGCTAACATGTTTCAGGCACCTATGAGTAATCCATGGAAATTAAGGATTTTAAAGATAAACATTAACCAAATTAAAAAAAATCTCCACTTTATCACAGTTGGGATTTTGTCTTGTAAGCAAGAGGAAACCATAAATATTTTGTTTTTATTTGTTTTAAGCATGGCAGGTATACTACTAAATCTATTTTTTAAATTATGATGCTGCTTGTTCCATGTATGATGGATTGGAATATGAGACGCTGAAGGCAGAAAGACCAGCTAGAAGGCCATTACCATGTTCCAGGTGAGAGGTGGAGAGTGGTGCTGAAAAATGGTGAGGTGTTGAACTACACTGGCAGCTGTGGAGAAGCAGAGATGGATTTGGATGAAAGGGAGTTTGGAGTCATAGAAACAGTACTTAGAAACCAAATAATTATTTGCCCGTGAATTTATGTGGATGGATCAGGGACGAGGGTTGGCAGGAAAAGCTTGAGAAGGGAAAGGAAGGTGTTAAGGGTGACTGATCAAACTACTTGGAGCCGGTAAGGGAATGATGATACCCAACAGCAGTCACACCAAATGCAAACAATGTCTACCTGTTCTTTTAAGAAAAGAGACGTGGGTTTTCTTGTTTGTGTGTTTTCTGCATGGAAACACAAGTGCATAAAATAAATCAACAATTGTGGAGTACAACTTTGTGCCAGGAACTGGGCAGAACTGATAATACAAAGTTGTTTACGGCCTGTTTTCTTCCCTAAAAAAAAAGAAGGTACTACAATCAAGGACATAGATACCTTAAAAAGATCATCTTAAAATAATTGCTCATATACATATATATACACACACATATATATATACACATACATATATATACATCTATATACATACATATATACACACACATATATATACATACATATATATATTCACTAAGTTTTTAGTTGCAAATAGAAAAAGAAGGCAACTTAACCTAAATGTGCATCAGAATAATTGGAAGGTGTAAAGTAAAAGTGTCTATACCTTTATTTTTTTAAATCTCTCTACCCCTCACCACTGTCATTAATATTTGGCTTATATATTTCCAGAACTTTCCCTGCCTAAGTTGATTCTTAAAAAGGAGGATAAATTTTGCGCCTAGGCAGTAATGATACACCCAGAAACTTTCCTAATTCAATTAATCACAACTCCTCCTAAATTTTAAAGTAGTCATTTTGTTTGGGACCTGTTTGCACAGGCTATGCTGCCAACCTCTATTAGTGAGTAGAAACCTAACTTTTATTTCGTAAAATTACTGGACCAGAATACTTTCCATGCTCCCTAACCATGTCTTAGGCACCAGCAATATATTTTATTTTATTACAAGTATATTCTGCCCAACAAAAACCCAGGTATGACCACGTTAGGATATCTATTTGTGGACTTCGATCGTTTAGGTTAATGCATCATTGCACTGTAATAGAAGACAGCACCAGATCCTCCATCTTGAGCAATATAAACTTAATGAATTTTTTGTGCGCAATTTAATCTTTGGGAATGTTTGCCCTCCCCAGAGCACTTTACAGCAGGAAACGCCACCTATTTATAGCTTAACACATTTCAATACGTAATTTGAAACAACTGAAACAGTACAAATGAGTTTTACAAAAAGGTTAATTTTTTTTTTTTTTTTTTTTTTTTTTTGCGGTACGCAGGCCTCTCACTGTTGTGGCCTCTCCCGTTGCGGAGCACAGGCTCCGGATGCGCAGGCTCAGCGGCCATGGTTCATGGGCCTAGCCGCTCCGCGGCATGTGGGATCTTCCCGGACCGGGGCACAAACCCGTGTCCTCTGCATCGGCAGGCGGACTCTCAACCACTGCGCCACCAGGGAAGCCCTTTTCTTTCCATTTTTTATCTCCAAATTATTTAAGCCAAAATCATTTTGGTATTTCCAATATTTTCAATAGGGAGAATGCTCTCTAGCCAATGTTCAGTGGATATCTGGATTTAGGTGTTAATAACAAGAGGCATACCTGGACTCCAACCTTGAACCACTGTAATTACTGCCAATAATAGTAAGTGAGTTGTGCCTTAGTAAGCACCCTGAAAAGTATTTGCTGTCTAGGTGGCTATTATAAAAGTGCTTTTATTAGTTGATATCAACCAGTCCTTGAGATAACTCAGCATTAATAGGGACCAATCAAAAGTAGTCTTATAATATTAGATACACATCTGGGTCTTTTAAAATTGTCATTAACTCTAGCTTGTCATCTCATAGATCCATATATATATATGTAGGTATATATGTACGTACATATGTATGTGTATATATATACATATACCTTAAGTTTTTAATTCTATTATACATTTATGTCCTTTCTATCAAAAAAATTTAACTTCCATCTTTTGAGTCTAATATAGACCTAAGAGAACTTGGCATATATAATAATGTGCCAAGTTTAAATGTATTTTCTTAGTGATTTAATAATTATCTGAAAGAGCACAAAATATCCATTGATGTTATTATGGATGTGGGAATAAAAGGTATATCAGCCAGTTTACCTGCAATAAAGGTATAGTAGCTGGACCAAAATTATTCTGTGTGCTTAAATATCCAATATCTTGCTCAAAGAGAGTGGCCAATTTAACTGTTAACTTTTTCACTTAAAATAGTTATTGAGAATCACTTAGGTACCAATCATTGAGTTAGACACTGCAGATATGATTACAGCCCTCTTCTGATTTAAAGCCCATCTCAAGATACAAGCAAGTAAAGATATAGTTGGAATTCAGTGTGATAGGGTTTTGAACAGTGTGTAAGACAGTATGTAAACAGTTGGGACTGACTCAGTTTTGGGGATTCAGGAAGTCTCCCTAGTGGTAGAACATATAACCAGAGTTCCTAAAGAAAGAGACCTGGAGTATGTATGTATCAGAGTCCTATAGAATACAAAAGGAGATTGTAGAAAATTTGCATATTTATCTGTAGTTCAACATGATATACACACAGAATGACTGAGAATGGGAATGAGGAAAATAATAAAAGAGATGAAATAAGAATTAATATCAGCTCCTATTGGACCTAACACTAGAAGATAAGCACATTTAGTGTAATTTAGTAAATATCTGCTCTTCACTAAGTATCTAAGAACACAATACATTAATTATCCATTTGATCAATACTAGAGTACGTCTAAGAGACAAATATATTCATGTGCTCCACGTGGACAAAGACATTACGTCATTTATGCTTCAAATTTTCTCTGTTTGGGGTTTCTCAAATTTAAAAGTAATTCCTGTTTGTTTAAAAAATCAGTAAATGTGCATAATGGCAAAGTTAAACATTTCCTCCCTATATGGATACATCTTTCTCATGGATCATACACAAGACTATAGGCACAAATATAGGAGTTATACTTACTTGACTTGATTTTTTTCATTTCATATCTCATAGACATTCATATATCAGCACATATAGATTTATTTTGATCTTTTATTCATGCTGTGCTTTTCAATGAAGAATTTTTTATTCTTTTTCTTGATCTCATAACTCCAATTCCTACTCTTTACCTACATTCTCCTCCCTTCGATTCAAATAACATGTTAATCTGTGTATCTGCACATGAGGTGTATGACTAGTTTAATGGGTTGAATTAAGCGAGCAAATGAATGGATTTTTAATTCTTTATATTATTTCGTTGTAAAGTGGTATAATATTAGTGTTTATATATGTTTTATATAAGTCCAGCAACTTTCAAATATAAGATTCAAAATGAATTTATATGTTAATTTTACTTTGTCAACTTTAAAGTATATATATATCATACTGGATATATATACTATATATATATGTATACATATATATAAATGCTTTATAAAGTAAGGTTGACATATAAATATTCATTTTGAGTATTATATTTGAAAATCTATGGACAAATAAAATATATATGAAACACTAATACCATTTTATAAATAAAGTTATACAATTAAAATATAATATATAAATATATATTAGAAAAAATAACATGAATAATAGTGTCTCCTCTCAGATCACTAAACTATATTAATACGTATGTGTGTATGCATTTACCTTAGTGTAATTTTTCTTTGGTATATTGATTTTCTTGAGAATAGTATTCTGTGGTAGGATTTTAATATTTACTTCACAGCTCTTATTCCCCTGATGAAAGTGTTCTGAAGACTTAATCAATGCTGAAAGCAGATATAATACACTTGCAGTCTATTCAAATTAACACTTCCTTCTCTCTTTGACTTTTGGGCTAATTATACTCATGATCCTTCTCTCTATGGACACCCTGAACTCAGCAGTTCTGAGTGAATAGGTTTGTTTCACTTTTCTCTTTTTGATTTTCTGGATAAATTTTCTTTTTCCATTTTTCTGACATTTTTTAAAAACATAGCTATAAAATGTTAATATCACCTTACTTTTAAAGCATTTATTGTTAATGAGGATACTATATAAGAAACTTAAAAATCACAGGGTTTTAATAAAATTCAAATGTACTTCTATATCAGTGTTGTAGAAACTGACTCATTTTCATCAAGTGCAATATTGTGTTCATTGGCACTATTATTTTCAACTAAGAATTTGCTTATTCTTTTTTTTCCAGTTGGCCTCTTTATCTAATAATTATACTTCCATTCTCCAAATTTAAGAAGTTGTTAAAAAGCCTCAGTGATTAAGAAAAATTTCCACTGCAAAAGAAACATATTATCATTATAAACCTTGTAACACTAATATCTGTAATAAGGTAATAACACCAACAAATATTTGCATATCTTTTTTTTATGGTGTAAAGTGCCAATTCATTATGTCAGCAGATCCAAATAACAATCAGTAATATGGAAAATCAAGGACATTTGCAGATATTAAAACTAGGAGTCACAGACATTAAAGTCCCCAAAATAACTATTTAATAAGAGAGAAAATTTTACAACATAATATCCAAATCCCCAGGAATTTTTCCAGATAATTTCAAAATTCACCAAACCCTTTGCCTATCATAGTTTTCTCTGAGGAAAACTTTTACATCTTCCCTAATGAATCTCTTAACTTTATGGCCAATTATGAAATCACAATAACCATATATAGGACCAATCAATGTACACTTAAGATAAATAAATAAATATATATATATAGAGAGAGAGAGAGAGAGAGAGAGAGAGAGAGAGAGAGAGCGCACTTACTGTGTGGCAAGTACTGTTCTAGCAGCCAGAAAATTTTTTTTTTTTTTTTTTGCGGTACGCGGGCCTCTCACTGTTGTGGCCTCTCCCGTTGCGGAGCACAGGCTCCGGATGCGCGGGCTCAGCGGCCATGGCTCACGGGCCCAGCTGCTCCGCGGCATGTGGGATCTTCCCGGACTGGGGCACAAACCCGTGTCCCCTGCATCGGCAGGCAGACTGTCAAACACTGAGCCACCAGGGAAGCCCCAGAGAATTTTTTAAATGAAGTTCTTATACGCAGGAAAGTGACAATCTACTGGAGCAGGTAGATCCATAAGAAAATAATTTCGGACATGTTATAGTAATTTAGGAGTCTGACAGAGGAATGTACCTTCCATGGACCTTTTTACAAGTGCAAGTGAATTCAAAAGGAAGAACTTTCTGAGGGATAAAAGACAGAAAAATCATTCTTTTAGTTTGGCAATCTATCACAGCTAACATAGCCATACACCTTATCAGTTACTAATTAGTATCTGAAACAACAGGCATAAACTGGACTGTCCTGTGTAAACCCAGACTCATGATGGTCCTAGGTTCTCTCCAGAGAGAAAGATTATAGTATAAATATGATTTACAAAGAGCAATACTATTGTAATTCTTCTCAGAAGTCACTCTGCCATCCCTATCCCATGTACCATGTAATGTTATCATACTGCTCATTTATTCAAGACAAAAAAACTGGGGATCATTCTAGACCTTCCCTATCTGTTTGATACCCCCAATTGTGATATAAATCATCTAAAACATATCTGTTCTTCTGTTCGCTCTCTCCGTCACCATTGCCACTACTCTGAATGAGATCTTGTTATCTCATGCCTAGACTTTCTCAGTGCCTGCTAATCAGTCTCCTCTCCTTCAGCTCTGCCCATTATTCTCCATGAGGATCCAGATTAAATTACCTACAGTCCATAAGTGGTCATGGCATTCACTGGGACTGCAGGTTCAGTGCATATTTATCGGCTGGCACATAGGGCCTTTCCTGATTTGCCCCACTCATCAGTTTTGCCTTCTAACTTGCTGCTTCTTTCTCACTCTTTATACTCCAGAGACTTAACATATCCCCAAATACAGACACTTTTTTCCCCCCACCTTTGAACTTTTCTATATGCTGCTTCCTCTGCCTAGAATTTCTCTCTCTTCCTTGTCTTCTTAGAGACCTTCGAAACCCTATCAAAGGTCAGGGGGCTTCGCTGGTAGCACAGTGGTTAAGAATCCACCTGCCAAGGGAGGGGACATGGGTTTCAGCCCTGGTCCAGGAAGATCCCACATGCTGTGGAGCAACTAAACCTGTGTGCCACGACTACTGAGCCTGCGCTCTAGAGCCCGCAAGCCACAACTACTGTTTGCATGTCACAACTGCTGAAGCCTGCACACCTACAGCCCATGCTCCGCAACGAGAAGCCACCACAATGAGAAGCAGCAATGAAGACCCAACACAACCAATTAATTAATTATAAAAACAAAGGCCAATTAATCTTTCTCTTTTTCTTTGATAATCATAAATAAGAGTAAAACACTTCCTGTTCTTTGCTGCCATATAAATTGTATAAACATCTATGTCTGCACTCATTGTACTATAATTCTTTTGTTAATTTGTATGTCTCTACTTGATTGTCAGCTGTGAGTACAGGGAGGGCAGAACCATGCCCTTTTCTTCATTGAATCCCAAACTACTGGATAGTAATTAGCACAGAGCAGGCCATCAGTATATGTGATTAATTTTATTCACTGTCAAAACAAGGTGGTATGCATGCAGTGATGTGGCTTATTTGTCAATCAACAATAATAAACAGGCTCAATTCAGGAAATTATGCAAATGTTTTTTATCCACAGGTAGAGGTATCCTCACATCATTTTTTCTATGAAAATACATTTAAGAAAAGATGATTAACAGCATTAACTAAATATACCTGATCTCATGGTAATTTTGAAGATCCTTTTTTTTTTAATAGAACTCTCTGCAGAGCAGCAGCATATAGATAATTTCTTCCCAACTATAAACAAAAGCCTAGGTCACTTACTATTCTTGGTTTTTAGCTTACTCTTTTGTGTAACATGAATGAATATTTGCTCTCTCACCCCTAAGCAGAGGCATTGGACATAAAAGTCCTCATTTTTAATACTAATAATCCAAGATGGCACAGGGGTGGGTAGCAGGGAGACACTGCAGAGAGGAGAAAGGAGGTATTTCAAAATAATTTATAGCAACTTTACATCAGATTTATTTCAAAATTGGAATCAGATGTATAATTAATCCATTACATATTTATTATTTGTTCAGAATAAAAGAAAATCCTATGAGGCCCTTTCTAGTTTCCTTGGGTAGATTAATTGTATAATGTCTAGAACGTACCTTGAAATATTTAGGGATTGGACTAGTATGTATGTGAGTCACTGTGATTTAACTGCAAAAAAATGAAACTGCTGTACAAAACATAAATTTAACTTCCCCATGAAGCTAACAGGTTTCCAATCTATTATGGAAAATTCTACAATTTTTGATTTGAGACTAGAGGAGGACTGCTGTTTTCACAAGTAAGGCTGAGAAGTATAATAAGTTTGTTTTCTACTGTTTGCCAAACCTACAAGCTGACTCCACAGACTGCATGACTGAAAATGCGTTTATGGCATGAGATCCCTTGGGATAACTGTGAAAGCCAAATTCATCATTCTTAGCTGAGACGAGGAACCACAGAGGGCATCAATAGCACCTCTGTCTTTGAAGAAAAAAATTCACTGTAGAAATGAAAGGCAGGGAGTCACCTTTGGACCTTGAAAAGTCTGAAAGAAATTCTGAAAATCATATGCTCTACTGGTCTCTAACGAAAACAGATCAAAAATAACCAAACTGTGGTTATTCTATATCTACAGGAAACTCTTACTAAATTAATGAAAATCCAAAGTTTATATTGAATTACATCACTTTAGGATATTGTTTAGAAGTTGAAGAAAAGAATTAGAAAATGTGCCCTTGACTATGTCTCTCTAATACACCAAAATGAAATATACTCAAAGCCATAAATGCAAGAAGGCAGCCTAATGTTCATGTCAAGGTATTTTGATGTTGAGTCATATGGAATTTTGGTGATCACATACTCTATGAGCTAATGATTTATTTTTTCTTTCCTTTCTTTTCAATTACAAGACACATTGCAATTGTCTCCCCACAGTCCTGGTTTATTTACAGTAGCCGAAAATTGAAAAACAACCAAAAAATGTGCATCAAATGGTGAATGGATATACTAATAGTGGTACATCCATACAATGGAAAACTTACTCAGCTATAAAATAAAAGAACTACTGATATCTGCAGCAACACGAGTGACGTTCAAGAAAGAATATAGATAGAAAAATATATTTGAAGAAAAAGTGAATGAATATTTCTCAAATTTAGTTAACTTAAACCTACAGATTTTTAATAAGTTCAGTTTATCTTAAGTAGGATAATCTGAAGAAAACAACACCTTAACATATCGTGAACAAATCACTTAATATAAAGGTAAAGAGAAAATGTTAAAAGTATACAAATAGAAATGACACATTGCATACATGGTTGCTTATGTAGAAGACAAAGTTAAAAAATAAACTTCTCATCATAATCATTGTGGATATGAAGACAATTGTTAAACAACTTTAAGGTGCTAACAGAAAAAAAAACCAAAACTTTTCACCCAAAATTGTATAACCAACAAAATTATCCTTCAAAAAATGAAGACATCTTAAAGAAAAAAAAAAAAAAAACTGGTAGAATTTATTACCAGCAGATCTGCAGTAAAAGAAATGTCAAAGGAAATTTTAAAGGCCAAAATAAAGTGATACCAAATAGAAACTCAGGTCTATAGAAAGGAATGGAATTATCAGAAAGATATGTGGATAAATATTGAGATTATCTACAGTTGTAAATTAATTAATAAGGCAAGAAAGAAGCATCAAATATATCTATCTAGCACCCCCTTCACTGGTCTTTATTTCCATATCTTTTCCAGAGTGTATTTTTCTCCAGCCTAATACATTCACTTGGGGATAAACCTCAAAATGTAACTGTATAAGCCTTTATCAATTTCTTCAAATACTCTGTTTGTTTTACAATCACTAACTTCCTTAACTAAATGGTAAAAGATGAAACAGGCATTTTCTTTAAAAATGTGTGTAAACATATATTTAAATAAATATGTAATATATAATATAACATTATAATAATGTATAATATGTAAACATATATATCAGGAAATTACAAAAAAAAACACTTTTGTTTCTATTAACTTTTTAAAATAGTCTGTAGGCATTTAAGACAAAGGTATTGAAAAAGCCCAAATTATATTTAGGCAAGTCCTATAGGAATGGAAAATCTCTAAAAGAAATCCTTCAGTGTCAGGTTTCAGTCTATCCTAAATCGAATTTAGAAAGTATATGAAGTGCAAGGCACATAAGAATATATCGTCAGGCCTTTTGTATCCATGAGTTCAACCAACCTAGGATTTCTATCTGCAGTTGGTTGAATCCCCAGATGCATTTCCCACAGATACAGAGATACGGAGGGGCAATTGTACTATGCCATTTTATATAAGGGACTTGAGCATCTGAGGATTTTGATATGCATAGGGGTCCTGGAATGAATCCCCTATGGATACCAAGGAGATTGTATTCCTCATAGTCATATCATATTAATTACATTACATATACAATATATAATATATTATGTAATTATAATAATCTTTTTACCTAGTCAGAAAATTTCTGCAAGTATTAGACACTCATTTCTGAAGAAGAATCTAACTTAAAGAGACTGACTAGCATCTAAGCTCACTTTAAAGAGAAAATAGTAACTCTTGAATGTGAATCTTACAGTAAGGCTGATTATGAAGGATTGGCCTAAATTTTGATACCAAGCACCAAATGGTACTATAGACTAAAACTAATAATTTTCCTCCTCTACTATCATTCATTCTTATTCCCTATGTCTCTTTTTAAAATGTTCAAATAATTTCCTTAATTTCTTTATATAGACATGATGATAATAACAGTAATTTTTATAATCCAATTCTTCTCTAAGTACATTAAAGTTTAATGTAGCCTGGCAATGCAATTCTAGCAAAAACATAATTTGCATAAAACATGAGGCAGCACGAAGCAGAGTTATTCAGAAAGGTTTCAGGCTTCCAATGTTAACACTCACAATTTAATTCTAAGCCATGAAAACACACACACAAGCTTACAATTCCAAATTAATGAAAGTTTCAATGTTTTGGTGGTGTATAAGTCATACATCTTCTTTCTATCTAGATACATCCAACTGTTTAGATATCAGTTATGTGAGTGTATATGACTGTAGAGTCTGCCAAACCTGACACTGTTTAGGCATGTGCAGACCAGCATCTTCATGAATCTCAAAATGTAGTATACTCTTCATATGTTTTATAGTAAAGGTACCTTAACATTAAAATAACTCCCATATTATTAAATGTAGTTCTAATGAATTCAGCCATCTCACATATATATAGGGAATTTGCAATTTTCTGTATTAATGTAATTATGATCAGTCACCAACTGCCTCTTGCTTTATCCATAGCAAATTATATGTAGAAGAGAGGATGCTGTCCTTGAGGAATTCTACTTTATTTTAAGACATAGGATCTGAAAAACAAAAGGAGTGAAATGCAGGATGGGACACGCCATTTCTTGGGAATAAGAGACCTCTCATTTCCTGCTAGGGCCTGATGAATCATGCAATCACATAAACAGAACAGAGACGGTAAATGAATTATAACACAAGAACAGTTAGGAATGAGCTGTTTCTCCCCTCACAGATTAAGTGTAACAAATGTAAACTTCAAACACGTTTAAACTTGCTCAGCTGTTATTTTACTTTATGTATTTGTTTATTGTTTGATTAGTTTGTTAGTTGGAAAAGTAATTAGGTTGGTATTTATTAGTTTTTTTTTTTAATAAAACTATAATCCACATGGGAAATCAGTCACTTTCAAAACTACAGTCTTGCTTTCCTCTCATACAAGTCACCTATGTCTATCACAAACCTAATTCTGAACTATGACAGAATGGAATGAGTCAGCAAAATCTGCTTACACCTCTCATTTTACTCCCAAGGCTTAATTTCCCAAATTCAGAAATATATCGGTGACGAATAAAAACAATGCTGTATCATCTGTTTGGTTCTCCCAACTCACTCCTACCCTAGAACCAAGCCTCACTGTGTTGTTCAGGAGTTAACCAGTACACGAAGCAAGGAGTGGTCATATTTATGCCTCAAACAACTCAGTGGAACTCCTTGCAGATATGCAACATTTTGGATCCATTATTCAGTTGAGATAGCAACTAACTGAAACCCCCCTCCTTTTTTTTCCAGATTTGATTGTGTTTTATCTGTCTCCTGCTGCTTCATCTTGGTTATCCCTGGGCAAGACTGGAGGGAAAGATTTATACTTGCCCAAATGGAAAGAGAGAGCTTAGGAAGTTTCATCCAAGCCTGTATTTCTATAAAATCTACTGCCATTACCTGTAGAAGAACAGATCACTACAATACAAAGCCAATAGTTACAACTTGCATAAGAAAACATTGTAATGTCAAAGAAAAGTTATAGCATAAAATAAAAAGAGACACAATGAGCTTCTCAGAAATGATCCTTTCTTTCGCGAGTCTCAAGAGGATCGCCTTTGGTGAGAATACGTGCTGATATCCTGTATCAGCTCACCCTGTACAAGTGGATGTAAACTGCACACAAAGGGAAAGTCAATTTTATTGTAAATGTTTTCATCGTTGTGATTGACTCACAAGAGGTCCATTTTCTTGTGGGTCCCAAAGGATGGCAGTCACGCAGCGTTGTGTAAGCACTCATTACTGCGCAAGAGATGCCACATAAACCTTCCATCTCAAACAACAGATTCTATGGTATAAACATGTTTCTTTAAACAAGCACTTTAAACCAAAGATAAGCTGTAGTTACAGCAGGAATGAAGACATTTCTTATAAAGACTATTAACATAGGCACCAAGGCAGACTTCATTTTATCTATGTATTTTTGAGTGCTTACTCTGTGCTAAGTGATTTAAATGAATAATCTCATAACTGGTACCAGAACAGAATTGATGCATAGTGTCTCTGACTAAATTCTGGGCTCTTGTTCAAAGGCACTGCAATCTCTTTAGCATTGATAGTTTTCAGCCCCAAATCAAGATTTCCTGAACTCTTATTTTTTATATTATCTGCAAGTTTAGCCTCATTCCAAACTCCAGGGTTCTTGCTTCTAGTTACTGGAAATTTAATAATAATTCATGTTGTGAGTTTTAGAAAAATATTAGGCCTTGGTGGGTTTCACAGTGTGGGCATCAATGAAGTCTGATACCTGCACACAGTTATCTCCCAAAAGGTGAACCTCTACCATTGTGTGAACAGTAACACAATAAGAGTGGGGAACTTTAACACCTCACTTACACTAATGGACAGGTCATCCAAACAGAAAATTAATAAGGAAACACAAGCTTTAAGTGACACAGTAGACCAGATAGATTTAAATGATATTTATAGGACATTCCTTCCAAAAACAGCAGATTACACTTTCTTCTCAAGTGCGCACGGAACATTCTCCAGGATAGATCATATCTCAGGTCACAAATCAAGCCTCAGTAAATTTAAGAAAATTCATATCTCAGGTCACAAATCAAGCCTCAGTAAATTTAAGAAAATTGAGATCATATCAAGCATCTTTTCTGACCACAGTGCTATGAGATTAGAAATCAATTACAGGGAAAAAAATGTAAAAAACACAGACACATTGACGCTAAACAATACGTTACTAAATAACCAAGACATCATTGAAGAAATCAAAGAGGAAATTGAAAAATACCTAGAGACAAATGACAATGAAAACACGACGATCCAAAACCTATGGGATGCAGCAAAAGCAGTTCTAAGAGGGAAGTTTATAGCTATACAAGCCTACCTCAAGAAACAAGAAAAATCTCAAATAAACAATCTAACCTTACACCTAAAGGAACTAGAGAAAGAAGAAACAAAACTCAAAGTTAGCAGAAGAAGAGAAATCATAAAGATGAGAGCAGAAATAAATGAAATAGAAACAAAACAATAGCAAAGATCAATAAAACTAAAAGGTGGTTCTTTGAGAAGATAAACAAAATTGATAAACCATTACCCAGCTTCATAAAGAAAAAGAGGGAGAGGACTCAAATCAATAAAATTAGAAATGAAAAAGGAGAAGTTACAACAGACACCACAGAAATACAAAGCATCCTAAGAGACGATTACAAGCAACTCTATGCCAATAAAATAGACAGCCTGGAAGAAACGGACAAATTCTTAGAGAAGTATAACCTCCCAAGACTGAACCAGGAAGAAATAGAAAATATGAACAGACCAGTCACAAGTAATGACATTGAAACTGTGGTTAAAAATCTTCCAACAAACAAAATCCAGGACCAGATGGCTTCACAGGTGAATTCTATCAAACATTTGGAGAAGAGCTAACACCCATCCTTCTCAGACTCTTCCAAAAATATGCAGAGGAAGGAACACTCCCAAACTCATTCTATGATGCCACCATCACCCTGATACCAAAACCAGACAAAGATACTACAAAAAAGGAAATTACAGACCAGTATCACTGATGAATATAGATGCAAAAATCCTCAACAAAATACTATCAAACAGAATCCAACAATGCAATCCCTATCAAATTACCAATGGCATTTTTTACAGAACTAGAACAAAAAATCTTAAAATTTGTATGGAGACACAAAAGACCCCGAATAGCCACAGCAGAGATAAACCCACACACCTATGGTCAGCTAATCTATGACAAAAGAGGCAAGGATATAAAATGGAGAAAAGACAGTGTCTTCAATAAGTGATGCTGGGAAAACTGGACAGCTACATGTAAAAGAATAAAATCAGAACACTCCCTAACACCATGCACAAAAATAAACTCAAAATGGATTAGAGATCTAAATGTAATACCGGACACTATAAAACTCTTAGAGGAAAACATAGGAAGAACACTCTGACATAAATCACAGCAAGATCTTTTTTTGATCCACCTCCTAGAGTAATGGAAATAAAAACAGAAATAAACAAATGGGACCTAATGAAACTTAAAAGCTTTTGCACAGCAAAGGAAACCATAAACAAGACAAAAAGATAACCCTCAGAATGGGAGAAAATATTTGCAAATGAAGCAACTGACAAAGGATTAATCTCCAAAATATATAAACAGCTCATGCAGCTCAATATTAAAAAAACAAACAACCCAATCTAAAAATGGGCAGAAGACCTAAATAGACTTTTCTCCAAAGAAGACATATAGATGGCATGAAGCATATGAAAAGCTGCTCAACATCACTAATTATTAGAGAAATGCAAATCAAAACTACAATGAGGTATCACCTCACACCAGTCAGAATGGGCATCATCAGAAAATCTACAAACAACAAATGCTGGAGAGGGTGTGAGAAAAGGGAACCGTCTTGCACTGTTGGTGGGAATGTAAATTGATACAGCCACTATGGAGAACAGTATGCAGGTTCCTTAAAAAACTAAAAATAGAATTACCATATGACCCAGCAATCCCACTACTGGGCATATACGCAGAGAAAACCATAATTCAAAAAGACACATGCACCCCAATGTTCATTGCAGCACTATTTAAAATAGCCAGGTCATGGAAGCAACCTAAATGCCCATCGACAGATGAATGGATAAGAAGATGTGGTACATATATACAATGGAATATTTCTCAGCCATAAAAATGAACGAAATTGGGTAATTTGTAGAGACATGGATGGATCTAGAGACTGTCATACAGAGTGAAGTAAGTCAGAAAGGGAAAAACAAATATCGTATATTAACACATATACGTGGAACCTAGAAAAATGGCACAGATGAACCGGTTTGTAGGGCAGAAATTGAGACACTGATGTAGAGAACAAAACATATGGACACCAAGGGGAGATAGCAGTGGTGGGTGGGGGTGGTGGTGTGATGAACTGGGAGATTGGGATTGACAGGTATACACTGATGTGTATCAAATGGATGACTAATAAGAACCTGCCGTATAAAAAAAAAGGAAAAAAATAAAAATGTGGTTATTTATCATTAATTACCATATTAATCTCTGTTTTCTCTCCTCTCACTACCATTCATACTCTTCCCCTTTTCAGCCATCACAAATTTTGGGGACACTTCATTTTATAAACCACTCTATGTCCTTAGTGTCTGCCCAGGTCATTTTTCCCCTGTCTTCTCTGGCTTTCTGCTGAGATCATTAGGCCAGAGATTTCCAAACTGTTTTGATCTGTGGTGCCTTTAGTATCTCAGGTTTTTTTGTTTTTTGCTTTTTTTTCCACAAAAAGCCTGAGCCAAATGAAATACCTAAGAGTTCTATTTAGTAAGAAATTAGACCCAAATAATTTAATAAGTGTTTAGATTCTAACAATTTAGTAGCTGTTAGAAAAAATGATAAAAATAAATTTAAAAGATAATATTTTATTTCATTTTTAAATAACCATGATTACTTGCTAAGGGGATGTGTATATCTGAGCTCTGTGAAATTTCTCCAACCATGGAGTTATATTGTGCAATTCCACCTTCATTTCTTGCTCTACATTTTTTAAAGCAATATTTTATATTTATCACAACAACCACTGAAAACTTAGTTTTACAAAGATATGACATCATTGAAAGGAAGGCAGCACAATCGAATGTTGAAACTATGAACTACCTTGAGTTAGTAATTCACACAGTGTCCTATAGATATTGCTGCATTTTTCTTAAAAATTTAAAATATTGTGTAGGATCCTGTGAGTTCACTGGAGCACCTCAGTACTTATTTTGAAAACTGCAGATCTAGGCATTCCAAAGGTGACTTTCTCTCAAATCTTTCACAGGCAATCAGTAATCAAGACTTGTCCATTCCACCATTTCCATGTCATTTATTTATTCTTTCTTCTGTATATCTACAGCCACTTCATTACTTCATCACTTGCACTTGGACTGCTGGATAAGATTTCTAACTTCTACCCCAAGTTTCCAAACTCCAATTTATTTTCCATCTTTCTTCCAGGCTTTCTATTTAAAAATCCAATTCTGATTGTGTCATTATTTGACACTGAAATACTTCAAGCCTCCTTTGCTTTCATGTTTTTGCCCCTGTGAACTCTTAACACTCCCTATTTTCTCATCCTCTCTTTCAGGTGTACTTAGCTGTTTACAAAGCCCCATGCTCTTGCTTACTTCATTGACGCCTGTTACTGCTTTGTCCTAATAGAAATCTCTACAGTCCTTTATCTAACTGGTCAGTGCCTGCATAGTTTTCAAACATTAGCCCTAACATCATTTTCCTGATGTTGGCAGTTCTTATTGTGCCTCACTTGTCTGTACCAATATCACAGTGAATACCTTTATAGGAACACTTTCAAAACATATGATAATGTTTAGCATAATAACTAGCACTTATATTTGGCCCAGTAAATATTTGCTGAAATAATGAAATACAAATGAATAAATACATGTCAATTTAGTTAATGGAGCAATGTTATGCAAACCTTGTCAGAAACCTAAAATAGAATGAAGCTGTCTTCTAGAATGAGTTTCCAGAGAAGTTGACCAATTCTTTTGGGGAAAGCTGCCATAATACATTTAGCATAAAACCAAGCAAGCTTGATAACATGGTGCATCCTCTGAAAGCAAAACTCAGTTATATGCAGATGTTCACAATTCAAGCTTTGACTCCATTTTCATTTCATCTTGCCCTATCTATGCTATTGGTAAGCCAACCCAGTCTGTTGCTGCTGCAATAGTACACCCCAGTACTCTAATTTTTCAACAAAGGATGCTATTCTGTAAGGTGGTGTCGTGGTAAAGATTTATTTTTCCTCTAAAAGAAAGGCTCTAAACCAACAGGATAAGAGTCCTAGAGTTATCTGAGAACCATTGTTCCTATGCCATGGTCTCTGAATGACAGGTAAAATCTAGAAATCAGTGAATCAGAAACCTAAGGGAACTTTAGATACCGAGCTTTCAGAGACTGCAAGAGCAAAAATTAACCCTAACCAAGCGTACCTCCACTAAGGTAAATAAACACCACTGAGTATCACAAAGGAAATTCTGCTCTTTGAGCCTCGGTAGAAGAACATAGCAATGAACTGCTACTCATACAATCCACCCAACCAAGAAATTATTTAAAATTCTTGCTTCCTTGTTTATGGGAATTGAGTATGTGGTAAGACATGATTACACCATCATATGGGCCATATATTTGATGGTCTCAAACTCCTACTAGCATCATCTTGGCAAATCAATGAAATTATAAAATATTAATCACTTAAAATGGTTCAATTATTTTTTCACCACATTAGTCAAAGTTTTAATACTCTTTCAATTGGAAAAAGAAAGATGAGCTTTGTGGAACTCCTATGGAATCACCATGGGAATTTTTTCCTGGTACCTCTACATCCAGATTGTCAAGTTGAAGTCCTAAGGAATAAATCAGAAAGTTTTAAAAAAAAAAAACACCTTCCAATTATAACTAGGCACATCAGATGTCTGATTAGGAAAACTGATTTTTGATGTATGTCACTACTTTCAAGTTGATGTATTTCCCACATGCCTATGAATGAGATTTTTCATCATTCGGTAATAAAGGGGGCAACTAATCACCTAGCACAAAATCCGAGGATGCGTATAGCAACACTTTCTATTAATATTTTAGAAAACATGCAGAATAAGTAGATGAGTACAGCTATGAGCCAACTGACACTCAAAAATAAAGAAAGAAAAAGAAAAGAAAAGAAGGAAGGAAGAGAGGGAGGAAGGGAAAGAAGATGGGAGGAAGGAGGGAGGAAGGAAGGAAGAAAGGGAGGGAAGGAATGAAGGAAGAAAGCAAGAAAGAAAGGAAGGGGGACTTCCCTGGTGGTCCAGTGGTAAAGAATCCGCCTTACAATGCAGGGGACGTGGGTTCCATCCCTGGTCAGGGAACTAAGATCCCATATGCCGCAGAGCAACTAAGCCCATGTGCCACAGCTACTGAGCTCGCATGCCTCAGCTAGAGCCCGCGAGCCGCAAGCTACAGAACTCACACGCCCTGGAGCCTGCACGACACAACTTGAGAGAGAAAAACCCACACGCCATAACTAGAGAGAAGCCCACGTGCCGCAACGAAAGATCCTGTATGCTGCAACTAAGACCCAATGCAGCCAAAAATAAATAAAATAAATAAATTTTAAAAAGGAAGGAAGAAAGAAAGAAAAAAGGGTATTGGTAGTTTTTCACATTTGTGGACTGCTGTTAGTATCAGTGTCTTTTCTTAGATGCTCTCTCCAAGGAATATCCAGAAAAATGAAAGTACTTTTTTTGAATTGCCAGTTCCTGAAGAGGCTTCCAAGAAACTTGAATGATGCTTCCCTCCTGGGTACACTGCCACACAGTCAGCCAAATGGAACACTTGGCTATATAAGCTTGGTTAGAAGTACTATGTCTCACAAAATGGTTAAAAGATCCAGTCTTAAGTTTTTCAGATCATTAACTTATTCATTCAACTATTTATTCATGTTGTTTAGTCAACATTGGAGAATCTTTTCTGTGCAAAGCATTGACTCAGGAGCAACCTCTGACTCTAAAAACCATTTAGACCCCAGGGAAACACATCACATCTCATGCCCTGTCTTCAAAACCAAAGTCCACCATGTCTGAAAGCTATGAAGATTTGTGTGTTATGCTGCTGGCAGTTTTAGAGGAGATAGACATTGTTTTGGAGTGTGGGGGGCATTTAAAAGGCATATGAATTTAGGTAAGAGAAACAATTTTATTTGAATTGATTCATATTTCAATATTCCTCCCAGTGATGAACCTTGATGCTCCAATGTGAAATAAGGAAAAAAATTCCCAGCCTTCCTTTCCCATAGGGAACAGACATTGGAATTAGATTCCACCCATCAGACACTGCCTGGAATTCAGAAAACATCTGGTTAAGAAAACAGGGCAAGCAGGGCATGCACTTTTCTGGCAAAGGGACAGTGGTAAAGGCAGTGTGTTTCTGGGGTCAGTGGTGTCCATGACAGCAATATGTCAAGAATGTTGCATCACGGCACTTAATTCAATGGTGACAGTGCTCCATGTTCTGCAGTATGGTTTTGGGCACTGCCCCTGAAATAGCAGCCTAGAGTTTATCTCTTCAGCTCTTTTAACATTTCTGTAAGTGTAAGATTTATGTCATGTTTAACCATGGTAGAAGTATGAGTTTAGAAAAAGGAACTGACTTGCAAATATTGTGAACATTTTCAATTTTACCAGATTCTAGCAAATAGCTTCCTAAAGTTGCAATACACCAGTTTATGAGAATAATCTTTCCCACCACTGCTTTAGCATCATAGATATTTATATTTTTTCAAAACTGATAAGTAAATATATCCTATTTTTACTTCAATTTGTATTTTTTTGACTATCAATGAAATTGAATATAGTCTCATGTGTTTACTGTACATCCATATTTTCTTTTCTTTAAAATGATTATTCATATACTCTACCACTTTTTCTATCGAACTGTGTACACATTTATTAATAATATTCATTATATATTTGGAACAATACAAATATACATATATAATATATATGTATATGTATTATATATAATATTCTCTCCCTTTGGTGTCTGCATGATAACTTTGTTAGTGTCATCTTTTGCACAACAGATGTTGTTGTTGTTTAATAAATACATGTTATCAACTTTTTTTTGCAAAATTTATTTTGTCCCTTGTTTAAGAAATTCTTCTCTAAGCAGAAGTAATGAAATATTTTTCTATATTTTCTTCTGATAGTTATAAATTTTATTTTCCCTTTGAACACTTCAAGTATTTGAAGCATATTTTGTGTATGGAATGAGATTGGGATATAATTTTATATTTTCCTCATGGATAGCTAATGGTAAGAACTGTGAAGCGTTTGATATTTTACCCTATAAACAAGCTAAAACGTTAGCCAACAATGTTTTATAGCTGTCAGTAGAAGATATGAGATTTCTGGGTCAATAATGACAGATAGTTTATTAATCACAGCAATAGCAGTAGCCAGATTATCATGTTTTTTGCCCCAATTCCCTGAGCCCCAATTTCCACAAGGAAAGTTGAAGAGAACAAGATGACACCTGCACCTATGCTGTGGGTTGTGCTATAAAAAAGGAACTCCTGAGCTAAAGAAAACCAAACCTTTTATAATAGGTGGTAAGGATGCTTGCCTTTTGCTCTAGAGAGAGACTCTATGTCTATCTTCCGAGTCTGTTGACGACAAAAATATCCTATAAAATAAAGATTGGAGCAAAGGGCAATAAGATGGAAGAAACACAAGTGACCTATGGGGACTTGTCTCCCAACAGCCAATTGTCCCAACAATGTTTTCCTACAGAGACCTCACCTCTTTTATTAAAAATTCCAATATATAATCAATTTACCTTTCATTGAGTCAATGAAACAGATAAATATATGTATCCTTGGCTATCATGTTGTATGGATTTATATGTTATAAATAATTTAGGCTCATATCATTTTAATTAAAATCTCTTGTTGAAACCTCTATATCTAGTAGTGGAAATCTATTACCCTTTTGGTTTGTCTTTTTAAATATTTTTAGTTCTTTGTGAAAATATACCCTTCTATATTTATTTTATTTTGTCAAGGTTCTTGAAAGAAACCTAATAGGGTTTTGTTGGAAAGACATTAAATGTAAAAATTAATTTGGAGAAAATTTATAATTTTAAAATGATGGGTGCTGCCATCAACACAAGATACCTCTATATTTATTTTGGTTTTCCTCCACAGTCTTTAAAATGTTTTGTCAGCCATCTTAATTAGTGAGTTTGATCTATTATACTTAATCTCATTTCACCTTTCCATATTTCTTGCCATCTGTTATATTCATCATTGTCTTTCATCCTAATTTTTTTCATTCTGTTTGAAGTTTAGTTTAGCTTATTTTCATTTTTGCATTGCTATGCTCATATTAGTTTGCATATTAAATTTATTTTTCAAGCTATATCTAGTAATAATCATATCCATAGCCTCTCCACGAATAGGAGTTTAATCTCAGTGTAGTTTTACTATTCCAACCACTCTTGCCATCTTTCTCATAAATATCACTTTGAATTTTAGTGCAAACTTTTTATTTTCAAGGACAAAAATAACTTTTACTCATTTATTTGCTCACTGTTCTTTCCCATAAATCACTACCTACTCTCAGATTCAATTTTCCTTTGTAATGGATTATATCCTCTGTTTTTTTTAAGACAATTATTTTTAGAGCTATTTTAGGTTTACAACAAAATTGAGTGGAAGTACAGCGATTTCCCCTGCTCTCACACATGCATAGCCTCCCCATTGTCAAGATCATTCTCCAGAATGGTACATATTTTCACCAAAAATGAACCTATATTGGCACATCATAATCACCCCAAATCCAGTTTACCTTAAGGTTCACTGTTGGTGTTTTACATTCTATGAGTTTGGACAAAATCATAATGACATATATCCATTGTTATAATAACATACAGAATATTTTCACTGTCCTAAAAATCCTTGTGTTCTGCCTGTTCATCTCTACCCTCAACCCGTGACAACCACTAATCTTTTTACTGTCACTATACTTTTGCCTTTTCCAGAATATCATACAGTTGGAATCATACAGTATATCGCCTTTTCAGATGAGCTTCTTTCACTTAGTAATATGCATTTAAACTTTCTCCATTTTTTTTCATGTCTTGATTGCTCATTTCCTTTTAGTGCTGTGTAATATTCTATTGCCTGGGTGTACCACAGTTCATTAACCCTTTCATGTAGGGCATATTTGATGCTTCCAGGTTTTGACAATTAGGAATAGAGCTGCTATAAATATCCGTGTGCAGGTTTTTGTGTAGACATAAGTTTTCAGCTTTTTTGGATAAATATCAAAGGAGTGATATTGCTGGATTGTATGATAAGACTACATTTATTTTGTAAGAAACCACCAAACTGTTTTCCAAAGTGGCTGTACCATTTTGCATTCCTACTAGTTACAAATTAGAGGTATGTTTACCCACACCCTCACCAGCATATGGTGTTGTCAGTGTTCCAGATTTGGGCTATTCTGATAGGTGTGTAATGGTATCTCATTTTAATTTGCATTTCCCTGATGATATTTGATGTGGAGAATCTCTTCATATACTTATTTGTCATCCATATATCTTCTTTGGCAAGTTGTTTTAAGTTATTTGTCCTATTTTTTAACTGAGTTATTTATTTTCTTATTGTTGAGTTTTAGGAGTTCTTTGTATATTTCAGATAACGGTCCTTTATTAGATGTGTCTTTTGCAAATATTTTCTCCCAATCTATGGGAGAAATTGTTTTCTCATTCTTTTGATCTTGTCTTTCACAGAGCAAATATTTTTAATTTCAATGAATTCTGGCTTATCAATTATTTCTTTCTTGCCTCATGCCTTTGGTGTTTTATCTAAAAAGGCATCACCATACTCAAAGTCATCTAGGTTTGCTCCTATATTTTCCTCTAGGAGTTTTACTGTTTTACATTTAGGCCTATGATCCATTTTGAGTTAATTTTGGTGAAGGGTATAAAGTCTGTGTCTAGATTCACTTTCTGTATGTGATGTCCAGTTGTTCCAGCACCATTTATTGAAAATACTATCTTTTCTCTGTTGCACTGCCTTTGCTCCTTTGTCAAAGATCAGTTGACTATATTTATGCGGATCTATTTCTGGGCTCTCTATTCTGTTTCACTGATTGATCTATTTGTCTTTCCTTTTACCATTACCACATTGCCTTGATGACTGTAGCTTTACACTAAGTCTTAAAGATGTGTAGCACAGTCTTCCAACTTTGTTCCTGTTTGTTAATATTGTGTTGACTATTCTAGATCTTTTGCCTCTCCATATAAACTTTAGAATCAGTTTATCAGTATCCATAAAAATAATTTTTCTGAGATTTTGATTGAGATTGCATTGAATCTATGGATCCAGTTGAGAAGAACTGAAAAATTGATAATGTTTAGTCTTTATTATGAATAGAGAATATCTCTCCATTTATTTAGTTCTTTAATTTGGTTTTTCTTTTATTTCATTTGTGTTTTGTAGTTTTCCTCTGAGAGACCTTGTAGATCTTTTTGTTAGATTTATATCTAAGTATTTCTTTTTCTTTTTGGTGCTAATGTAAATGGGATTATATTTTTAATTTCAAGTTTCACTACTTGTTCATTGTTGGTATATAGGAAAGACATTCACTTTTTTATATTAACCCTGTATCCTGCAACCTTCCTATAATTACTTATTAGTTCCAGGTGGGTTTTTTTGGTTGTTGAATCTTTCAGATTTTCTACACAATCATGTTATCTGTGAACAAAGACAGCTTTATATCTTTCTTCCCAATCTGTACATCTTTTATTTCCTTTTCTTGCCTTATTGCATTAGCAAGAACTTCCAGTATGATGTTGATATCCTTGTCTTATATCTAATCTGAGTGGAAAGCTTTGAGTTTCTTGTCATTAAGTGTGACGTTAGCTGTATATTTTTTGTAGATTATCTTTATCAAGTTGAGAACGAGTCCTACTCTCAGTTTACTGAGAATTTTTATCATAAATGGGTACTGGATTTTGTCAAATGCTGTTTCTGCATCTAGTAACATGATCATGTGATTTTTCTTTTTAAATCTGTTGATATGATAGATTGAATTATTGATTTTTTTTTTTTTTTTTTTTTGCGGTACACTGGCCTCTCACTGCTGTGGCCTCTCCCATTGCAGAGCACAGGCTCTGGATGTGCAGGCTCAGTGGCCATGGCTCATGGGCCTAGCCGCTCTGCAGCATGTGGGATCTTCCCGGACCGGGGCACAAACCCGTGTCTCCTGCATCGGCAGGCGGACTCTCAACCACTGTGCCACCAGGGAAGCCCTGAATTATTGATTTTTGAATGTTAAACCCTGGTTTTTTCAAAGAAAGTTTGAGGATGGTATATGTTTTGAGTCTTTGTTGATCATATAATGTGTTTTTACACTCTCAAATGAATAACAGTTTTTTTCTGGATGAAGTATTCTAGATGTAAATTCATTTCCCTTTGGTACTTGAAAGATATTGTTCCATCATCCTCTTGCATCCAGTGTTGGTGAAGAAAATTCTGAAGACTCTGATTTGTGTTTCTTTAAAGATAGTACATGTCTATAATGTGAATGGCACTGCCTTAGATATGGTGATCCTTTTCATTTTGCCACCTGAAAGCCTTAAGCAAAACTATAAGATATAAGCAAAAGTCAAACCAGGCACCAAAGAAAGATTCATAAAAAGGAAGCAGACTCGGAAGAATGCTTTATGCCTCTCACACTTCTCCATTTTCCCTACTAGAATATGGCTACAAGATAAGGGAAGAATATCTGTGGATAAGAGAGAGAGGAAACAAACAAACAGAATCTGGGACTTTGTCACATTGCTGTATGAGCACTGGACTATCTAATTTTTCCAGGTTACTCTCTTTCAATTACATAATGCAACCAGGTTCAATTCTTAGCCCTGTTTGCAGTTTTCCCAGTCACGCCCTACCCCTGGTTGCACAGCATACCTCAGTGTTCTGGATGGGGCAAGAAAGAAGTGGGTCTCTTTGGCAGTGTCCTGTACAGCTGGGAATACCAGACTCTTTCTCACAAGCTCTCTTATTCCCCCATGGGAGAAATCATGGTCTGAGAAGGTCTCTCTTGGCACTGAGCCGTGCAACCTTGGAGGAGGAATGATATGGATAAAGTGAGACTGTTCCTCTTCCCTTCTTCAATGTGTTCAATAACAGATTGTTTTTGCTCCAAAGGTGTTCTGGAACTTCTCTGCTAGATTCCTACACTTCCACAAAGGCTCTCTTGTCTGTGGGTGATTGTCTGATTTGTGTTCTTTGGGGAGAAGATTGTAGAAAATTCTTATTCCACTATGGTGGTGACATCATTCCCAGAACTTCTCTATTTTTTCAAACAGTGCTTCAATACCATGCTTTCTATTTTCACTTCTGGAGGTCTTTTGTTTTCCTTTTTATTGAACTATGGTTTTATACAATATTATATTAGTTTCAGTGTACAACATAGTGATTTGACTTTTATTTATATTATGAATTGATCACCACAAGTCTAATAACCATCTGTCACTATAAAAGTTATTAAAATATTACGGCCTATAATACCTATGCTGTGCCTTACATCCCCATGACTTATGTATTTTATAACTGGAAGTCTGTATCTCTTGCTCCCTTTCTATTTTGGCCCCTCCCCTCTTGGTGACTACCAGTTTGTTCTCTGTATCTATGAATTTGTTTAGTTTTCTTTGTTCTTCTGTTTTGATTTTTTAGATTTAATACATAAGTGAAATCATACAGTATTTGTCTTTCTCTGAATTATTTCACTTAGCATAATACCCTCAAGGTCTATACATGTTGTCACAAATGGCAATATTTCATTCATTTTATGGTTGATGATTATTCCATTTTTTATATATATATATATATATATATATATATATATATATATATTTCTTGATCCATTCGTCTGTTGATGGACACTTAGATTGCTTCCATATCTTGGCTATTATAAGTAATGCTGCAATAAGCATAGGGGTGCATATATCTTTTTGAATTAATATTTTATGTTTTTGAATAAAAATCCAGAAGTAAAATTACTGGATCATACGGAAGCTCTATTTTAAATTTTTTGCAGAATCTCTATACTGTTTTCCATTATGGCTGCACTGATTTATAACCCCACCAACGATGCCCAATGGTTCCCTTCTCTTCACATCCTTGCCAACATTTGTTATTTCTCGTCTTTTTGACGATAGACATTCTGACAGGTGTGAGGTGACA
This sequence comes from Grampus griseus, assembly GCF_964374135.1. Lineage (NCBI taxonomy): Eukaryota > Metazoa > Chordata > Mammalia > Artiodactyla > Delphinidae > Grampus > Grampus griseus. Next base: position 44,700,149 of record NC_139007.1, read on the forward strand.
TCTTACTGTGGTGTTGATTTGCTTTTCCCTGATGATTAGTGATGTTGAGCATCTTTTCATGTACTTGTTGGCCATGTGTATGTCTTCTTTGGAAAACTGTCTAGTCTGGTCCTCTGCTCGTTTTTTAATTCAGTTGTTTGTTTGTTTGATATTGAGTTGTTTGACTTCTTTATATATTTTGGATATTAACCCCTTATCAAATATGTCATTTGCAAATGCCTTCTCCCATTCAGAAGGTTGCCTTTTCATTTGTTGATGGTTTCCTTCACTGTGTAAAACTTTAATTTGATTGGGTCCCATTTGTTTATTTTTTTCTTTTGTTTCTTTTGACTGAGGAGATAGATCCAAAAGAATACTGCTAAGACTATGTTAAAGAGCATACTGTCTATGTTTTCTTCTAGGAGTTTTATGGTTCCAGGTCTTACACTTAAGTCTTTAATGTATTTTGAGTTTATTTTTGTATATGGTATAAGAAAGTAGTCCAGTTTCATTCTTTTGCATGTAGCTGTCCAGTTTTCCCACCACCATTTATTGAAGAGACTGTCTTTTCCCCACTGTATATTCTTTGTTTCTTTGTTGTAAATTAATTGACCATATAAGTATAGGTTTATTTTCGGGGCTCTCTATTAATCACATTTAGGTATCTCTTGCTCATTCTTTCCTTACTTTTTATTTTGTTTATACTTTTGACCTCTTTATCCCTTTTTCCCTTTTTCCTACATTCTAGACTGATTCCACAGACCACTCTTTAAAATGTTAATTCAGTCATTTGCTCCCTCTATTCTGCTATTTAGCCTCTCCATTGAATTTTTAAAACAATTAAAATTTGCATTTCCCAAATTTCTAGAAGTTGTTTCTACAACAACATAATCTCATTTATTTCTCTGAGGATATGGAATTTTACTTATTTACAGCCTTTTTCTGGTTGTTATATAAGTCTATTTCCTCAGGTGTAAGTTCTTTAGTTTGTTATCTCTCTTTCATTATATTGTTTTTACACAAATTTCTGGCAATTTCATTTTTTGATCTCATCTGTGTAATGTATTACCTACTATACTGGCAGCTCCAACTGTTGGAACAGTATGCTTGTAAAAGGGGAGAAATCAGCTGCTGAGGTTTATTATATCATTACTAAGATCAGTGTATGCCCAGTACACTGGCAGCAAATCTTCTAGGCTTATATACTACCCACTTTTCCATGCAACTGTAAACTACCTGGAACACTCTTCTGCACTTTTTTATTTCAATGGCATCTACTACTTAAACCAGAACAATCATTTCATAGTTTCTGCCAAAAGGAATGATGTCCAGAAAGTTAATCTCTCTTGTTGATCCTGCTTAATTACCTCAAACAATTGCATTCTTGCTAACTGCTTCTATCACATTGAGCTTTTTGATGCCACTTCCATGAATAAAACTTAAAAGGCAGTTCTTTCACTGAAATAGAAACTAAAAAGACAGTAGAAAAGATCAGTGAAACTAAGAGCTGATTCTTTGAAAAGGTAAAATTGACCAACTATTAGCTAGGCTCACTAAGAATCAAAAAAGAAGGCCCTGATAAATAAAATCTGATATGAAAGAGAAGTAACAACAGATACCACAGAAATATCACAAAGTATTATAATAGAATATTATGAAAAGCTATACAGTAACAAACTGGACAACCTAGAAGAAATGGACAAATTCTTAGAATCATATTAACTTCCAAGACTGAATCAGGAAAAAAATAGAAAATCTAAATGGACATATCACCAGAACAGAAATTGAAGCAGTAACAAATAAGCTACCAAGAAACAAGTGTTCAGGACCAGATGGCTTCACAGGTCAATTCTACAACATTCAAAGAAGATTTAGTGCCCATCCTCCTCAAACTATTCCAAAAAAACTGAAGAGAAGGGAACACTTCCTAACTCATTGTATGAGGCCAACATACCAAAAAAGAAAATTACAGGTCAATATCTCTGAGAACATAGAGGCAAAAATCATCAACAAAACATTGGCAAACCAAATTCAACAATACATAAAAAAGATCATACACCATGATAAAGTGAGATTTATTCCATGTAAGCAAGGATGGTTCAACATCCACAAATGAGTCTATGTGATAGGCCACATCAAGAAAATGAAGGGGAAATATCATATGAACATCTCAGTAGATGCAGAAAAGGCATTTGACAAGAATCAGCACTTGTTTATAAAAATTCTCAATAAAGTGGGTATAGAAGGAATATAACTCAACATAATAAAGACTACATATGAGAAACCCACAGCTAACATCATACTCAATGGTGAAAAACTGAAAGATAAGTAACAAAAAAAGGATGCACACTCTCACTGCTCTTATTCAACATGGTATTAGAAGTCCTAACCAGAGCAATTAGGCAAGGAGAAAAAGGCATCCAAATTGAACAGAAAGAAGTAAAACTGTCACTGTTGATAGACGATGTGATTTTATATATAGAAAACCCTAAAGACTCCACCAAAACACTATTAGAAATAATAAATGAAAACATTAAAGTGGCTGGACACAAAATCAATATATAAAAATTTGTTGCATTTCTATATGCTAACAATGAGCTAACAGAAGGAGAAATAAAGAATCAATACCATTTACAATTGAGACAAAAAGAATAAAATACCTAGTAATAAATTTAAACAAGGAGGTGAAAGACCTGTACACTGAAAACTATAAGACATTGTTGAAAGAAATTAAATAAAATACAAATAAATGGAAAGATATTCCATGCTCATGGATTAGGAGATTAATATTGTCAAGATGTCCTTTCACAAAAGACCTCAAATAGCCATAGCAATCCTAAGAAAAAAGAACAAAGATGGAGGTATCACACTCCTTTATTGCAAATAATAGAAAAAACTAAAATTTATTTAATTAAGCTATATTTGTTTGAATTCAAAGGGATTTTAAACTCCATTTGCTACTACATCCGTTTGCTATACAGATTTTTTTTTATTTGTGAGAAAGTTTGGGGTTACTTTCCTCATAATACACTATTTTATGCACAAAATTTCATAAATGTAATAATTTTAAGTGAAGAAATTTGCACCAATACCACTGTTGTGATAAAATTATAACTTCACAGCCTTTAAATCATAATCATGGTTTTTGCACACTATTCAAAACTCAGTTTAGCCATGACCTACTCTAGATCTTCCTAATAGCCCTTGGATACCTTCCATCATTTTCCTTAACAGATTTTGACTTAAAAATCTATTTCTGTGACTTTCACCCCAATAAGACCTTGAGTCAACAGAGGACAGAAAGCATCTTATTGACCCTGGTACCCTAGTTTCTGGCACAAGTATGCCCAAACTGTGCTCCAGAAAAAGAAAAAAGAATTGTATGCTACAATGAAAAGAATTTTCACAAGGTAAAAAATAATCATCAAATTTAAGTGAAAAAATGTATGATGTCTATGACATATTTTTTCTTAGATTCCATATATATGTGTTAGCATACGGTATTTGTCTTTCTCTTTCTGACTTACTTCACTCTGTATGACAGACTCTAGGTCCATCCACCTCACTACAAATAACTCAATTTCATTTCTTTTTATGGCTGAGTAATATTCCATTGTATATATGTGCCACATCCTCTTTATCCATTCATAGATAGCTAGTGGGAAGCAGCTGCATAGCACAGGGAGATCAGCTCGGTGCTTTGTGACCACCTAGAGGGGTGGGATAGGGAGCGTAGGAGGGAGGGAGACACAATGAGGGAAGAGATATGGGAACATATGTATATGTATAACTGATTCACTTTGTTATAAAGCAGAAACTAACACACCATTGTAAAGCAATTATACTCCAATAAAGATGTAAAAAAAAAAGTATGATGTCTAACATATATTTTACTTTCATTTGGGTCTAAAAACTGATCGTGGTAACAAATGTTTGATCCTCTTTCATGAGAAGATAAATACTCTGTCTCATCTCTCCTTCCACTGTTACAGAATTTGTAATCATTGTATGTGTAAACCACTATGAATATATGGTATGGAACTTGTTCTCATGTTTATCTTTTTCAGAGGATAATGAATTACTCTTTTCAAATGCATTGCTTAAGAAGGAAAAAATCAGAACTAAAATAATTTTTAAAATCCTGATTCCTTGTAAATGCAATAAACTAACAAGAATAAATGTAAAGCTATTTAGGGCATGAAATAAGATCATAAACTTTATAAGCTAACATTCATTTTCCTGAGGTATCAGCTTCATCTCATAGGTATTTATAAATACCTGGTGATTAGTAGAATATATAAAGCTAAGCCTTAGGTTACTTTATGTAGTCTGAACCTAGTTCTTTGGGCAAATAAGATAAAAATACTCCCAGTAACTCATTTGAGGTAAACATGGCTTTCCAATCAATCAACAGGAATCAATAGGCACAAGAACTGTAGTAAAATGAACTTTTGATTGCTTGAACTAATCCCAAGTACCTAAGATTCAGGCCCAGAAAGTGTATTTCCGAAGACTAATTGGCATAGGAATATTTTAATGACATTGTCAAAATTCTCTTGTTACCCATACTAATGTAATCAGATTTGTGTTTTCTATTTGTTGAATTAAATGTGTTTAACCCTGATGAGGAGTAAAATTTTATAAGAGGAATTTGAAGACCACATCCATACATATAGCTTAGTATTAGTAAATTGAAAGGAATATCCATTTTGTCCTTGTCATCAATAAATGTATCTGCTCCATAATGTCCTGGGCAGATGGTGAATCATTCTTCAAGGGAGCAAGCCTTGCTTCCTTCAAAAACAACCTAATCAATTGTTGAGCTTTTTTTTTTTTTTTTTTGGTTCTTTTTTTTGCGGTATGCGGGCCTCTCACTGTTGTGGCCTCTCCCTTTGCGGAGCACAGGCTCCGGACGCACAGGCTCAGCGGCCATGGCTCACAGGCCCAGCCACTCCGCAGCATGTGGGATCTTCCCGGACCGGGGCACGAACCCGTGTCCCCTGCATCGGCAGGCAGACTCTCAACCACTGTGCCACCAGGGAAGCCCCTAAAACTTGCCTTCTTATAAATTCTATCCATTGACCTCTTCTCTAGGAACTTCTGGATCTACTCTTACTTCTACACTAAAGCCCCTATTTTAAAAAATAGGTCTCATATCCCTTTCTGTCCTGTCTTTTAAAAACCATACTTCATGAACTATGGCTTCAAAACAATCTCATACTTCATGAACTATAGCTTCTAAACACTTAATCTCATATATTTTGTACACACACATATGCAAACTCTCACACAATTTATTTGTGGCTCGGATGCAGTGTGAACTTGTTCAAAGCTATAATTTTTAAATAAATAAGGGACAAAATACCCCTTATTTATCTAAGCTCATGATTACTAGATTTTTCACTATAATTTACAATCCTTTATAAAAAGGACTTTGTAATTTTCCAATTTGTATCTTTAGTTGGTTGATTCTTTAATATACGGCAAATTAAAATAGCTAACCTTGGCTGTAACCCAAGACTTACAATGTGTCACTTTTGTAGAATCTTAGAGAATAAGTGATAAATTAAATTATTTATCCCCCCCTTTTTTCTCTCTTTTTTCTGGTAAAACTGGAAAAGTTCAAAATAGAATTTTGATTATTTTTCAGCTAGGCTCCTATGTATGAAGTATGGTGAGAGTAAACCTAAGGTTTTTTAAGTCACCCATGACACCCTTCTACCTTTTCTAAAACCAATTCTTTCTAGCCATTGTGAACAACTGAAGTCCTTTCTTTGCAGTTGTTTTCTCCTCGCTCCTTCCCTTAACAGTCACCTATTTTTTACATGCTCTCTGCCCTTTTTCTCCCTCAACAAAGGCTAGTCTCAAAACAAAACATCATGCTCTTTATATTGAGATACATATTGCTGATAAGGTTTCTCCACGATCCTTCTGATCAATAGGTGATTTATATGTACATTACTGGAAAATACTATGTACAAATATTGGAAAATACTACTCTAGCCTCCTTCCAGATTTTACTTCCATTTTGTAATATCCGGTCTCTTCCTTGACAGTATTTCTGAATAAAAATGCCCATGTTCCTTTTATTTATTAGAAAAATCCTTCTCATTACCTAAACTATCTTCCTGAATATATCATTACTCTCCTGCATTTTCCTACCAGATGTTTTGATAGAATTGCTCTATACAGGATACTTCCAGAAAGGCTTTAACTTGGACTTCTGTCATCCCTGCTGCTTCCAATAACAAAATTAATTACAAAATTTCATGTAATTTTGTACGTCCTGGCCCTCCTCTCTTACTCTACTCAACTGACTGCAGCAGACACAGCTGGTTGTCCACCTAGCATCTTTTTCCTTATTCTTCCTTGAGAACAGAAATCTGATTTCATAAAGAAGTCCAGCCCTACTTCAAAGAAAGGTGATCCCATGCCCAAATCAGGCAGGAGAACTTAGTTAATCTAAGTTCATACAGTAGTAGTTCTATTCTGCCTCATCTAGAAGCAATGGGCATATGACCCAATTCTGGCCAAAGAAAAGTGTGTGGATTTAAGAATCACTTTCCTCACTCATTATAACCTCACTCCTCTTGACCCTGGATATTAATATTTTGCGGTGGAAAATATTAAACATGGAACTTATATAACCATCCTGGAACCAAGGGAAGAGCTAGTGTCTCAACAGTGAAGTCAGTAGAGTGAATATAGAAAGAGAAGAAACAATCTGGAGTCTTGATGCCAAAACTAATATAACTTATCTTGCTCTCAACCATATTAGAAAGTTTTATTTTACATCTTATGGGGCCTTATCATACCTTAATTTGTGTCACAGTTCTGCATAACTCTCTTCTGTCCTTTAATACATTGTAAGCTATTTGAGGACAGTATCTGCATTGTAATGACATTTGTATACCTTTTGGTATATAGCATAGTGTCTTACATGAAGTAGATATTCAGGGTATGCTTGTTGGTTAAATAAATGAGTATTCCTCTGCTTCTCAGTGTATCATCTTAGCTCATAGTACATTTTCTGGGTTTTCCTTAATTTTAAGATTGTTTTAATACCAAATAGCATGATGACCTACCTGCACTATAGTTTTACTTTGAATGAGCTAGATAAAGCACCCAGTTCCAATGCTGAAGGCAAAATAGCTAGGTATAATCTTTCAGTTACGAAAAATAACCAAAATGGATGAAAATGTTATATTTTGGGGGAATAAAGAGCTGCCTAAGTAGTACGCATAGTATTCCCCATGGTGAAAAATTTCAAAATTGCCAGTGATTCACATTTGGCACATGGGAAACATGTGACATTTCATAATGTTTCCATATTTTCTCTTCTATCACTAGCTCATGGTTATGGACACAACATCAAATCATGAAATCATTCATCTAAGAAAGGACAATGAGAAATGTTTCCCTATTACCATTGGCTAATTTCATTAATCTACTCAGAGGCATGTGCATATGTGAGATAACATACTCTGCAAGTCCCAATGCTTCAGAAGCATTCATTTTTGTAATTCAGATCTAATTACATAATTATTAAATTTAATGCTGGATTTACAAACACTGTTAAGTAACAATACCTACATTTTTCTAAAGCATTACTTTTGTTCCTCGGGAATGAAAAGTCGCTGATTAAAATCTCTTCATGTTGGTTCCATGTCCTGGCTATTGTAAATAGTGCTGCAATGAACATTGTGGTCATGTCTCTTTTTGAATTATGGTTTTCTCAGGGTATATGCCCAGTAGTGGGATTGCTGGGTCGTATGGTAGTTCTATTTTTAGTTTTTAAAGGAACCTCCATAAGCAGCTGCATAGCACAGGGAGATCATCTCTGTGCTTTGCAGATGACCTAGAGGGGTGGGATAGGGAGGATGGGAGGGAGGCTCAAGAGGGAGGGGATATGGGGACATGTGAGCGCATATGGCTGATTCGCTTTGTTGTGCAACAGAAACTAACACAGTATTGTGAAGTAAAAAAAAAGAAAATCTCTTCATGTGCATTTCCCAGTAAGCCATACGAGCATTCGGTTTGATACGAGGAAAGCTGTTTGTTTGTTTTTTTTAAGCCTCTCAATGTTTGGGGCCACCTGTCAGCCAATCCCAGGTAGAAGCAGTGCCTGATTAAACTGCTCTCTCTAGAACCATTCGGACAATTTCATTATTGCTTCAGTTTATGATAGCAGAGCCAGCCATGCTGCATTGCAGAAAGTCCTGACAACTTAGAGAAAGCCCATTTGGGCACATAGGACATAGGTTTAGAAATTGTGCACAGTTGCAAAGTTTTGATTACATGAATTATACATGAGGGGTGACCAGCCATTTATGCTCGATGATGTTAGCCAATCAGTACAGGTGCAGGAAAGAAAGTAGATTGGGAGAGAGCAAAATTATAACTCAGAAAAGCACTTTCTTTTGGCTCTACCAACTCAATGCATGACATTGTAAATCCTGGCTGAATGCATTACACCACTTATTAAAATTTTTCAGGTAGACTAGGAATTTCAATAAATAGAGGAGAGTAGAAAAGAGAATGAAATTTACAAGCCTCTGCTTGCAAATTACTGCATACATCGATGGGTTCTATAGGTGAACATAAACAGGGTCTCTGAAAGCTCACCTTGTTACTTTTCTAAAGACAGCTCTCCTCCTTGCACCAAATATCTCTCTATTCTGTTAACGGTTCATTTTATTAAAGCATGGGGGTCTGCTTTCTTCTTTTGATTTCTACTTTAGTTGACTCTAAAGAGTTTCAAATGTTTATGAAAGAAAGAAGCAACAATATTTGTACATGATTCAGATGATTTATACATTATTTTTGTTGATAAAAAGAGAATCTTGAGTTAGTATAAATAAGATACTACTTGTATCTAAATTTTTAACTATAAAGTTTAATAGGGATAAGAAATTAATTTTGATAAAATATATAGTATAAATTGTAAAGAAAAAGAATCACAACAAAAAGGAGAGTTGTTCTTCTTTTTCACCTCCTATCCTTCATTTACATATGAATAGAAAAATGCTGCTTTTCTTTCTACCCTTTTATTATTTAACAGGGGCTTTCATATCAATTCCTATTATTCCTGGGTTAAGAAGCACATTGCACGAGATTGTAAGATAACTGAGATCTACTTTAAAAAACAAACCACTTTCTTACCAACAGGACAGCAATGAGGCTGCTCCTAGAGAAGAATGTTTCGGGGTCACCATTAAATAAATACGAAAGGCTGCTGCCTTCAGGACAGAAGGAAGCAGAGGAAGTCAGCAGGGGAAAGATGTATATTTGTCAGCTTTGACAGTTTGCTTTATAGTGGACCCACCTCCTCTTTAAAGTAATTCCCATTCAGTTTATGGTAGATTGGTATACAATGAGGTCAGGCACAGCAAATCAATTCTGATATGATTGCATTTTAGCCATAGTCATATTTCTCCTGGAAATCTTGCCAGAATCAGCTATTCATTTCATAGGAGCATTGATTTCCCTACTCTTACTCTCTTACTCTAGTCCATCTTCCATTCAGCAGGGCTCCTCCTTTAAGGAAAATCATGTAGGTCCCAAACAATCTCCCTGCAGGGTGACTGTGTGAGCAGACACATAGACAGGTACCTTTATCTAATGGTTTTGACCACTGCATAGTCTTCCTTGGTGGCTTCCCAGCGTAAGTTGCGTAGGTACTTTTGCCCTTATGTCATCTTGATATTAGCCCATGGACTACTGCTATGATTAATGCTGTGTTTTCCCCTTTCACGTAAAGAAATGGGCAAGTAGAGAAGAGAAGGAAAACACACCTAACACCTTTTCCTACTCAGTCTTCCTTTCCTAGTATTCAGCTCCCTTTTACTCTGAGCTGCCAATTATTACTTTCTCTCCTCCCAAACACCAGAATCCAACCACCTTCTATTATTCTTAGAAGGTCTCACAGTCTATTTTTAGGTTGAAAAAATCCATCAATTTCCCCAGGTATCTGTGGGGTCTCAAGATTAAGTTACACAGAGAGACCCAGGAGCCCATGCTTATCACCATCACGGCAGGACATGCAATCACTGTATTCTTCTAATGCTTTCCCTTGTTTTGGTAGATTCTATCCTTGTTTAGCAAGCATTCACTCATTTCCTGCAAACCTTGGTCTCCATGGAAAGAAAATCCTCCTTGCCCCACTGATACTGGGTTTGGCTACGTGATTTTCTTTGTCCAACGGGATGATAGTGTACATGACAAGACTCAAAATATGATATGCCTTTAGGCAAACATTCTTGGGCTCTGGTATTTTGCCATGAGAAGAGCTTCCCTCAGATTGCTTCTGCCTCTTTCAGTTCTACCTACAGAATGAATTTACTTGAACAGACATGGGCTCAAACACAGGCTCTCAAACCAAAGTAACCTCACCCCAGTCTGAAGTAGAGCTATTCTAGGTGAATCACAGATCTATGACTAAGAAGTAAGTGCTTATTTTTATGTGCCACAAAGATTTTGTGGTGGTTTGTTATGCAACAACAACTGATTAACACATAATTGGTCCTAGGAGCATGGTTCTGCAAAAATTAAAAACTAAAATTAGTGGCAGTGATTTTGGGAATTGGCAGGCTGGTAAAGAAATTGTTAAATGCAGTTGAGGAGAATGCTCTGTGTAATGTAGTGGCAAAACATTTGGTAACGCTAGCAGTAATGAAGTAAAAAGAAAATGTATGCGCTGAATTGGCAGTGTCGAACCAGGCAGTTTTGAGGCGCTATTTTGAAAGTGTATATCACGTACCTTAGTGTGAGGGTTAACTTTATGTGTCAGCTTGACGGATGCCCAGATAGCTGGTAATTTACTTCTGGGTGTGTCTGTAAGGGTGCTTCTGCAAGAGATTAGCATTTGATTCAGTTGACTAGGTAAAGACATCCACTTCACCAGTGTGGGTAGTATCATGCAATCAGCTGGAAGCCCAAACAGAAAATAAAAGGTGAAGAAAGGGAGAATTCTCTCTCTCTTCTTGTGATAGTACATCCATTTTCTCCTGCCTTTGGACATCAGAGCTCCTGGTTCTCAGAACTGCAGAACTGAGGATTTACACCATCGACTTTCCTGGGTCTCCAGTCTTTCAACACAGACTGAATTATACCACCAGCTTTCCTCTTTGCCCAGCTTGCAGACGGCAGGTAGTGGGATTTCTGTCTCCATAACTGTATGACCCAATTCCTATAACAAATCTCCTCTTCTATGTATGTATGTATGTATGTATCTATCCATCCTCTCAGTTATGTTACTTAGGAGAGCCCTGACTAATACAATTAGTTGAGACCCAAGAAAAAGATGAGCTCAGAAAGGAGCTGACCTGTTGGCAAGCAGAGTTCAGAGGAAATAAAAACAGCCCAGAATTTATAGAACAGAAAAATGGAACTGGTGCTAAGGCAATGATGAAATTAAGAGTGTATCTGCAAAACTTTAGACCTCTAAAAGAACTAAGGTGATTGTAGAAGATTATTTCAGCTGGCCCAATGTGCTTTTAGAAAGTTTGATAGCAGCAAAATTAAATACACCAAATTACTGGTAAGTAAATCTAAAAAGAAAGACAAGTCTGGAAAGTAATTGTGGATATAGCTTTGAGCAAATAAATTTGCTGGAAACTAATGAGTAAAACACATACAACGTTTTTGAAAGAGCCTATGATGGAAAAAGTACAAGCAGCCAGATTAAAAGAAACTGAGATTATATAAAGTATAAAAAGAAGGCTGGCTCCCAAATTTCTAGATGCAGAAAGAGGCTGAAAAGCTGTGCATTCACCAATGAGTGACGTATTTCCCAATACTTTCTTTAGAAATGACCAAGGGAAATGATAAAACTGAAGCAGTCCCCAGAAAGTGAATCCAAGAACTGTGGAAAACCATGGACTGGAAAGCCACTTTGAGGAATTTAATTGGTGACTGATCAAGGAAACTTCCCTAACAGGAGAACAACCTGGTAGCATTTACTTGGCCAAATTTTAGAATTTTTATGTATCAGTGAATGCTATATGCTCACCTTTTTGGATGGGATTGTTAATGAAGTTACAATCAGTTCCATTATTTTATGCCCCAGTTCCATTATTTTATGTTGGGTATATAGGGAATACATAACTTGTTTTTAGTTCATTGTTTCAGAGGAGCAAAATCTGGTTTCAGAGGGAGCAAAACCTTGGCCCAGTGTAAATCACAAGATCCTAGACTTCGAGCTTGATGCCATGATTGAATGAAACTTTTCAATGAGATTTTGGCATATTCTTTTTAAGGAGATAGTGAGTAACTCTGCATGAAGAAAGGAAGTGAATACCTATGAATAAGAGGGTACACTGTGAAAATTAGATTACTTTTCAGCATATATTCATTCCTGCCCCTCGCCCCACCATGAATACAGGGCTGTATTTATTTGCCCAACTGATAATGGCTTAGATATACACCATTGCTTTGGCCAGTAAGATACTAATGGATGTGATGCAAGTGAGGTTTATCATGTGCATCAGTGAATGTACTCTAGAGATCATTATGAGAAGAGCTTCCTCTGGACATCTGTTGTTCCTTTATCTGGGTTCCCAAATGCAGACACATGGAAGAAAACTGAACCCCCTTTGTAACCAAGCTAAGCTGGAGCCACAGTCTGAAACAGGTGCCCTGGCTAAACCTTATATACACAGCTGAAGCAAATCTACCCAAATGAGTAGCAGATACATGAACAAGAAATAAATGCTTATTATTGTATATCACTGAGATTTTTTTTTATTATTTCTTACACAGAGGAACTGGGCTGATATGCCTTGCCTAACCAGATTCTAGACTTGCCTATCTTTCCTCATTAAAATATTTCTTGATGATTCCTGTGCTAATGACACAGAGTATTAATTTGTCAATGAAATAGATCTTGTCTCTTGCAGTTTATTAGTTCCTATCTACTCAGATATTGTGTTATTTTCCCTGTACAAGAGAACATAAAATAATTCATTTACTTATGCAGTCCTTTATGTACCTGTTGGCATATTAACACAATAATCATTCAACTCTCTAACCTTCTCTGTCTCAAAAATAGTCCCCAGGATAATCGTTAATTTTCTATACAAAATATATTTTGACCAAAGAGCATGTGCAATATACATGAAGAAATGCTTCCCAACTTCACCCATGGCTTATTACATAGAAAACATTTAAAAATAGCTTCTGAATGAATTACTGAGTGACTTACATGAATTAGTGTGCTGATGCTGTGTACCTGCTAACAAATATAGAAGGGTATGGGTGACTTTCCAGTGAATGTGCACTTCAGCATGTTCACAATGTATTTTCTCTATTTTTATTGAAAATTTATCAGTGTCATAAGTCTCTAACACACACACATATATGAAACTCTGAGTCAGTGATCTAGAAAATGTCTTTTATAAAAGAAAAATCATAATTTTGTAAATTGTGAGTATATTATCTGCATGAAGAAAAGCTCTTAGCTCCCAATAAGGAATATGACCCTTTCATGCAAATGTGTTCTGCCTCTATACACACCACCGAACAATAAACAGTAGAGTCAACCAACTACATGTTCAGATCCCTGAATGACGCTTGACTAATTTTTTTACTTTGTCAGTTGCATGGATTAGATTCATGTACGTATAGCCACAGATATTGATAAATTACAGACCTTTCCTCTTGACACTATGATTGATAAACAGTAAATATTTTCTGTTTGTGCTTTCATACACACTCACAGAGCAAAACCAGAAACTCTAGGGCTGTTACTTTTTAAGACCTCAACGTCTATTTTTATTCAATTATCTATATGTTATGAACTGAATTGTGTCCCTGCCCCCGAATTCACATGTTAAAGCACTACTCCTCAATGAGACTGTATTTGGAAACAGGGTTTTTAGGAGGTATTTAAGATTAAATGAGGTCATGAGAGTGGGATCCTAATCTGATAGGATTAGTGACCTTAGAAAGAGGGAGAGAGAGAGTTGTCCATGTATACACACTAAGGAAAGGCCATAGGAATATACAGTGAGAAAGAAGCTGACTGCAACCCAAGGAGAGAGCCCTTACCAGCCACCAAATCTGCTGGCACCTTGATCTTGGATTTTCTAGACTTCAGGACCGTGAGAAACCAATTTCTGTTGTTTAAGCCACCTAGTCTATGTCTTTTGTTGTTGTTGATGTTGTTGTTATGGCAATGTGGACAAAAAATGTTGCCTGCTACTCCAGTAGACTATGAATGTTACCCTCCATCACCATCAAGCCATAGCCACTGCAGCCACACACCCCCACCCATGGTGCACCCAGAGGGGAATTCAGGATGGAAAATAAAAAACAAGAGGATGCTGGCCCTAGATAGTTAAGATGAATATCTAAGGAATAATTTCAATGAGCCCAGACTTTTGCATCTTCCCAAACATAGAAAAGCGCTAAAATTATTAACTTAAGATGTCTGCTTTCTGTGATTTGCAGTAATCTTTTGATGTTCAACTCCATGTTTGTTTTTTTCCTGCAAAAACTCCTATACATCCTGGCTTCTCCCTAACCTCTTTGGAGCAGTTCCTCTGAGCTGAGAAGCTGTCTTCCAGGCTATACTCCTCAGTAAGGTCCCCAAATAAAACTTAACTCACAACTTCTAGGTTGTTCATTTTTCTTCAGTCAACAGCAGCCTGAGCTGAGTAAAACACAAGTAAATTACCACATGAATTTTCTTAAAAAGTTTAAAATGGACTTCTTTAATATTAATAATTAAATGCACATGGAATCCCCTTTAAAAAATACCACTTAAAGAAAGTTAAGTTAAAAATTTAAGCTTCTAAGAGATGACAGTTGTATTGGACTATTATATAGAATTATTTATAAACATTTGGAAAAGTCAAAATCTAAGAAAACAAGGTTGATAATGTTTGCCTTACAGGAAAGCACCATATCTAAAGATTAAAAGTATTGTGACCCAGTACTGTGCATTCATATTAGAGGGAGGCAGCAACATATTTCTGTAACATTGTGAGTTTTTTTGAACTGACAAAATATGTATTTGAACTAGGAAGTTGGATGACTAACATTTTCTTGCCTTTGAATTTAGTTAACCTAATCAGTCAAGAAGTAGTTATTAAGTGTTTATTGTGTGTTAGTATTACTCCAAATTCAGCAGTGAATAAGATAGGCAAGGTCTCCATTCTCATGACTTTTATATCCTACGGGGTTCGATATAAAAATAATCAGTGAGAGTCAGAGCAGACTAAGATGCAACATAGGAGCCTCCTGAGTTTCCTTCTTCTCAGGAACACACCAAATGTACAGCTACCCATGGAGCAAGTCTCTCAGAAAGAGATCCAGCTGAGTGACTCCTACACATCAGATAAACGAGAAAATGCCCACATCAAAACACAAAGGAGAGGCTGAGACACTCTTGTCAAAATCTCCACCCGTGGCACAGCACCATACAATCAGAAAGGAACACCTGACTCCCAGCTTCTCTCCGAGGAGCAAAGGGCTTGGACCTTACATCTAGTGCCCTAACTTTTAAGACTCCCACTGGAGGAATGGGGCCCCCCCCAACAGCTCTGAAAGCTAACAACTTGTGTCCACAAGACCCACAAGACTTCAGCAAACAAAGAAGCACATCTTAACAAATTCACTAGCACTCACTGCACCTATCCCCCTAGGGCTCAGCCCAGAGGAAGGAGATAAAAATACCCATCTCCCACTTTTTCCCTGAAATGGGTTTATCTGCATACTTTAAAAGCTGCCTGAGAGCCAGTCTTCTAATTTAGCATGCACTAGCGGGGTGGCTACTTCTGTCAGGGAAGCTGATTTTTTGGATTTGACCCCAAAAGCAAAGGCAACAAAAGCAAAAATAAACAAGTGGGACATTATCAAACTAAAAAGTTTCTGCACAGCAAAAGAAACCATCAACAAAGTGAAAAAACAGTGTAATGGGAGAAAATATTTGCAAACCACATATCTCATAAGGAGTTAATATCTAAAACATACAAGGAACTCAATAGCAACTCAATAGCAAAAAAACCCAAAACACACAAAAAAACCCAAATAACCTAATTAATAAAATAGGCAAAGGACCTGAACTGATTTTCCAATAAAGACATACACATGCCAACAGGTACGGGAAAAGGTGCTCAATATCACTAATCATCAGGAAAATGTAAGTCAAAACTACAGTGAGATACCACCTCACACATTAGAATGGTGGTCACCAAAAAGACAAGAGATAACATATATTGCAAGGATGTGGAGAAAAGTAAACCTTTGTGCACTGTTGGTGGGAATGTAAACTGGTACAGTCACTATGGAAAACAATATAAAGATTTTTCAAGAAACTAAAAACAGAACTACCATATAATTCACAATTCCACTTCTAAGTGTATATCCAAAGAAAATGAAATCACTATCTTGAAGAGATATCTGTACTCCCATTTTCTTTACAGCATTATTCACAATAGCCAATAGCCAAGGTATGTAAACAACCTGTGTCTATCAACAAATGAATGGACAAAGAAAATGTGATACACACACACAGAGAGACACACACACACACTGGGATATTAGTTAACCTTAAAAACCAAGAAAATCCTGTCATTTATGACAAAATGAATGAACATGGAAAGCACTATGCTAAGTGAAATAAGCCAGGCAGAGAAAGACAAATACTGTTTACTATTACTTATATGTAGAATCTAAAAAAGTCAAACTCATAGAAGACACAGAGTAGAACAGTTATTGCCAGAGACTTGGAGGTGAGGGAAATGGGAAAAGGCTGGTAAAAAAAGTAACACCTTCAGTTATAAGACGGATAAAATCTGAGGATCTAATGTATAACATGGTTACTCTAGTTGATAATACTGTATTGTAAAATTGAAATTTTCTAAGACATTAGAACTTAAGTGTTCTCACCAAAAGAAAGAAAAAAGAAAAAAGGTAAACATGTGAGATGATTGGTGTGTTAATTAACTCAAGGGTAGAAATCCTTTCACAATGTATACATATGCCAAATCATCACATTGTACCCTTTAAATATATTATAATTTTATTTGGAAATTGTACCTCAGTAAAGCTAAAAAAAAAGAAAAGAAAGTAAGTCAAAGAGATAGCAAGAGATTGAATAGCTACTTTATATTGCGTGACATTTAACCTGAGATCTGAACAAAAAGGAAGAGAAAATTATGCGAAATTGAGAGGAAGGGCAATCCCAGCTGGGACAAAAGATGGTACATAATGAGTTTGGATCATTCAAAAAATACTTAGAAGATCATTGTGGCTGGAGTAATTTGAGCTAGGAATTAGAATAGTACAAAGTGAGGCTGGAGACATAGGTGATGACTAAATCATGCATCTCTTTATAAACAATGAAAGAAGTTTGAATTTTATTATAAGTAAGTTAGAAAGACATTACATGTTTTAAAATATGGAAATGACATAATGTACTTTATTTACATTCAAGAGCATTTTCCATCCAGTATATACAATAAATAATAAAAAGGAATGATTAGAGGAAGATAAACAGTTTGGAAGCCATTGGATTGTCTAAGCAAGTGATAAAGTTGATCTTGCACTAAGGAGTCCTGTAGATGGTGAAAAAGTCTGAAGATGCCTGCAAGTTGAGTAACTGCAGTAGTATTCTAAGAGCCAGAGTAGGTGAGTTGTTGTTTAGAAGACATTGGTCATAGAACTGATACTTAAAATTGTGTTTTCAGAAGAGTGGCTGTTTCTAAAACGACAGGATCAAAGGTTTGAACCAGAGAGTAGGACTAGTTGTAGGTGAGGAAATTAAGAACTGGAAATATCTTCATTTTATTTTATATGCAAGGTTATGACTCAATTCCAGTATTAATACCTTATCAATACCTATAGGAAGAATGACCACATATAAGAAAAATTGTTTAAATTAATTAACAAATTCTAACCTTTAGATAATGGCACCATTAAGCACAACCTAAAATGAAAACAGCCAAACAGAATATGAGCAATTTCGGGACAACAGACACTAAAGCAAATAGTATTTGTGTTCATAATAATAATGTTTTGAGATCTGAATGAATTACTCACATAATCTTATCAATAAGAAATAGAGTGTAATGTAAGAAAGGGAAACATATGGAGAGGAACTTATTATTGTATAATTCTTTTTCTGTATATAATAAAATGTTTTATTTTGCATATATTATATGATATTTTAAATAAAAATAGTGGTGAGTAGATGCTTGGGATACCAGTTATCAGAGCCCAAAGAGATGTATTATGAACATCTCACCTACATTTACCATCTAGGAGTGATAACCACTACCTAAATTCAGGACATGTGAAATTCATGTCTTATCATTTGAGAGTCTAAATTAGCAATTCAATGTAATATAAAGTGATTCAAATATCACAGTGGAGAATTAAAGCACTGGATTCAATATAATCATGGAATTCCACAAATTTATGAAGTCTATGAGAATTTAAAATGCATTTCTTGGTTATAGAACATGAGCCATCTATTTTCTTCTCTACATTTGTCTCCACTTTATGATGGAGTGAGAATTGATAGTAAGCATTTTTCTTATAAATCAAAAAATAATAAAAGATCTATACAAATCTCTGACTCCAACGTACATTAGCTGTGCTTTTCCCAGGTGGCTGAATTGAGTATTTCAACTTGTATAGGGAAAAATATGCCCATCAGACGGAATTGCTTGGACACACTGCTTCAATCAGTTAACTGAATTTTTTGCTATAATACAGTAAGTCTGGTGGACATTTTATAGGAAAAACACTTCAACAATAACTTTTATTTCCCCTAGATTCCTTTGGTGCAAGAAAGACAAAACTTTGTGTGTGTGTGTTTCTTTTCAAATGCTAAATAATTGTTAACTATGATAGAAAACTTAGTGGTTTCAACTTGTCTTTTCTGCATCTTTACATGTTTTCAGTTAGAACCTGTTTACTCTGGCTCAGCATATTTTACCTTAAACTAAAGCTTATTTGACTTAAATGTTAGCTGATGATACTGGGGTCTGTCATTAAATTCTTCAGAGACCAAAATGTAATGGTACATTTAGTATTCAATATGATTATAATTGAAGAAGACATATTTAAAGATATTGGAATTAATTTTGCCAAAATTGTAAGATGTCCATATGACCTAATAAGCTTTTATTTTACTTAAAGACTGTAGGTTACATTTTTAAAAATTATAATTGGCTATTCTCCAAAAAGTATAATGATTGCAGAGGACCTCCACTGTCTAAATGATTTCCTGATTATTTTATTTCTGTCCTGTTCTTAAATATTCTTTCAACTACTAATTGCTTTGTTAAGAACACTAGCATTTTCTTATTTCTGAAGCTTTCTCTAGTTACAGTTTCATACACAACATTTGTTAAAAGGATTATAAAATTCAAAAAGAATTAAAAATATAAAAATATATTTTATCTGTATGTAAAATATTTATTATCATGTAAACAACATATTTTGTTAAATTACGAGTACTGGTATTTTAGCTAGCAAATGAGTATGTTACTCTTTTGAGTCACATCATTTCATCTAGACACATTAAGTAGATGAAGTCTAATAAAAAATACCATTTGATTATAACCTCTCTGGTATGTCCTCAAATTTTTACTGATGTTAAACATAAAAACTAAGGATGTTATACTTAACAGTTACAGAAGTAAAGGGCTTCCCTAGGGAAAAAAGTTTCAGTGAAATTTTTAGATTACAGTGGGATATGGAAGTTTCCATCTTCCTCAGATCTTTTGCTCATTTAAAAATATACTCCAGGGCTTCCCTGGTGGTGCAGTGGTTGAGAGTCTGCCTGCCGATGCAGGGGACGCGGTTTCGTGTCCCGGTCTGGGAAGATCCCACATGCCGCGGAGCAGCTAGGCCCATGAGCCATGGCTGCTGAGCCTGCGCGTCCGGAGCCTGTGCTCCGCAACGGGATATATATATATATATATATATATATATATATATATCACCACACAAATTTTTAGTTGAAATTAACCAGAGGAAAACTAGGTATCAGGAATCAGGGACTATATAAAGAAAGATATAAAAGTTAGTTAGATATAAAAGTTAGTTATCTTCAAATATGGAATGTCATCATAAAGCACAGGAATAGATATATCACTTCAATTGATAAAAGTTACCAAGAAGAAAGATCTCTAAGCACTCTAACAGAGAACATCCTCACAAGACAACAGTGTAATTTCACTGCCTCTAGAGGATACCTTTGCTGAATTAAAACCTTATCAAGCTTAAAACCATAGCTGATTTGTGCTACAGTTTCTATGTTTCTGTACATCCTCGCACAATTATTCTTGTAAAAAATTTGCTATGATTTCATCCATGATTATCAAACTTACAGGTAATATTTACATAATACCTCAGCTGATGGTGGAAATCCAATTTTTGCTAAGAGGTTTAAATAGAGATCCAGAAGGTAAATATTCTAGACCAGGGCTTGGCAAACTAGGATCTGTATGCAAACCCAGCTCACTGCCTGTTTTTAAAATAATCCATGAGCTAATAATGGCTTCTATGTCTTGAGTGGTAAAAAAAAAAATAAAAATAAGAATACTATTTCATGATGTAAAAATTATACAAAATTCAAAATCCAGTGCTCAAAAATAAAATTTCATTGTAACATCATCACACTCATGCATTTCTGTATTGTCTATGGTTGATTTCTTGCTACAGTGACAGAGCTGAGTAGTTTTAAGAGAGACTTTGTGGCCCATAAGGCCTAAAATATTTACTATCTGGACTTGTACAAAAAGATTACCCACTTCCATTCTAAACTACTAGAGGACATTAGTCTGTATTCTCTGGAGTAGTAATTACCAATGTAAATAATAGTATTAATAATATATTTACTGTTACGTGGATTCCAGGAAGGAGAAAGAATTCTCAAATATTTTTGCCAGTCCAAAGGAGCCATCACACCCTGAAGTCTGATAATCGCTACCACAGATTCGAATAATATCTGAAACTCTCCACACAACCCTCCACACTGAGGTCTTTTCTGGTATTTCCTGTCACAGAGAACCATCCAACAAGTTGTGCAGGCCAGGGATGTAGAAGTTTTGCTTGCCGCCTCCCTCTCCCTCACATACATTAACAGAGCCTATCAAATTTACCTCCTGCATCTCATGTATCTGTCCACATCTCTCCATCCCCATTATTATGTTCCTAGCCTGAGCACTCATGTGCCTGAATTATGACAACTAACTGCCTTTTAACTAGTTTCCCAACATTAATATTTGAAAATGCATGCTTTAGGGAAAAAAGTGGCATAAGCTCACTATAAAAGAGAGAAGTACAAAGAAAGTAAAGCCAGAATTGGTGAGTCTTAAATATTTATTTGAACAGGTCAAATTTCAACCTATTATTCTATCATGCTGTGTTCCTTCCTGATCTCTTTAATTTCATTGCCATCGTCCCTTGGTTGGCTTTATTTCGTTATCAAGTAATATATCTTTCAAGAATAACTCAAGGGAAGACATCTTTTCTGAGTTTCATGAATTTTAGGATTATGCCTTGAAAGAAAACTAAGCTGAGCATGATATGCTTAAATTATCCAGTGTTGTCTCTTGGCATCTTATGAAGTATGAAAAAAATCTTCAGCTTTCTGTACATGTGCTTTTTATTATTATCATTATCATTAACCTTTAAGTTCTAAATCTCACAACGTATGCTTTGGTACTGCCTTTTCTGAATCAAATTTTGTGGGACAGAAATCACCTTTATGATAGGAAAGGCAGTTTTATCATCCATTTATCATTTTCCACATGCTGTATTTTCTTACTGAGAACACAAATTATACATCTGTTGATTTCCTTTGTATGTCTTCCGGAAATACTATTTCTGCTAATACTATTTATTTTTTTATTTTTGTGATTTTTCTCGGTTCTCTGATTTATCACTGTGCTTTAAGCCAGATTCATTCTACTTTTCATTATCTCTGAACTTTTCTTTAACTCTACAATGGTTTTGTTTTTCCCTTCCATTTCTTCCTCCTCAGGTATGTCAGTTCCCTTTGATTCTTTTTTGTTGGCCTGGAATCTCTTCTTTAAACTCTTCTTTGAACTCCCATAAAACAGGCACAAACATACACATTTTCACAATTGCTACAAAGTGTAGAGAACCACATTCCAGACCTCTTCTGATTCTAAAACTAAAACTTGTTAGATGTTACTTTCATCTTCCTTTCTTTCCAATTGCAGTTTGTTGTTATTGTCAAATGTTTATATGCTTCTGCTATTGTTTGCTTATTGTATTTGTTTTAGTTTTATTGACAGCATCTCTGCACAGGTCTTGCATTTGTTCCTTTCTGTATTGTGACTGGTAGCATTCAGCAGAGTCTGAAATACGGTGAGAGTCAGGAGACTCTCCTGGGGCTATCAATAATTTCAAGTCCTTGATGAACCACTCTCCCAAAATCTGCTGTATTCTTTTTGGTTGGGTACAATTTTCCACTCTGATTTTGGAGGTGGCAGTTTGAAGTTCCTTTATTCATACTCTCTGGGTTTTAATCTCCTAATCCCATGCCCCTTCCCCTCCCACCTTTCAAACATCTTCCCTCTTTCAGGCTCTCTCACCAGGAGGGACAGGTTATTAGATGATAAAGGTGTCCTCTCACTTTCCCATCCCTTGCCACTGTCCACTCTGAGACCTGGAACCGGCAGTGTCAGGGACTCTCCCTACTTTGCCTTTGATCCATCCAAACCCTTTGATCTTTTTTTCTATTAATCAAGGGAATATTGGATAAGCCTTTCAGAGATATGGCACTTTCTATAAAAGATGTACGTATTCAACCTGAGGTTGTAGTTTGTGTTAGCTCTCAACATGCTGCCTTGTTGTGGACCATTTTTTATTATAGATGTTGTTCAAAATTTGTTGTCATCCTTACTATTTCATACTTATGCACACAAACGCACACAGACACACACACTTTTTTCTTTCTATGTGTTTCAATAAATAAAAATACTTTATTCCACCAACTTTAACCCTAAATCTACACATTTTAATTTTCTCCTCCAATTTATTGTCTCTATGGGCCAAAGCAATCTTTGCAAAATGCTAATGCTACTACTCATCCCGCTTTGTAAAACCCTCCAAAGAATTACACTTCTCTTAGACAAACACTAACATTGGTAACAAAGCCTACATATCACCGCATGATCTGTGTCCTATCTCCCCATCCTCACCTTGCAGGTTAGCTCCCTTTCTACAGTTCAGATGTACTGGCTTTCTCTGCTGTTCTCATTTGCCTCAAGGCCTGGTGCATAGTGATGCTTAACAGAATGTGCTTTTCACTAGTAACCCACAACTTTGCTAAATTAACAGCACTTATGACTCAGAGATCAGAGCTACTTTCTTTAGAAAAATGTCTGACCTCCCCACCCTATCCTTACTATATGCAGTATTTGCATCTTTTTTTCAAAACACTAAATCAGAGTTAGGACATTATATGCTTATTCATTAAATGAATGATTGAATGAGAAAAATGAATGACAGAAAAATACCTTGACAATTATATTTTACCATCTAAAACGGTTGATGGAAGAATTTTAAGTAATATAAAGCAATATTCATTTAACAATTATCCATTAATTTGTTTTGATACAATTCTTCATTCACTAAGATCTATATTATATGCTGCTTTAGCAATTTTGCTTGATTTCTTCTGAAAATGATTCTCATATACTCTTTGCTCCTGTGCTCACACACTTTCTGTCACCCCCTCAGTTCCCCCACGTATATATACAGATACATATATATACCCATAATTATATGTGTATATATATATGCATATATGTGTGTGTGTAACTTAACTTACAATGAACTAGAAAACCTTATCACACAAACACTCGTAAGGATCTTAAGAGCATAGGAAACTTATGATAAGTTCTAGACCCTGATTCTTAGGACCCCAAACAAGGCCACATATCTGAATTCACATGCCTTATAAACTATGTAAGCATCAGACTAACATGTTCAGTTTTCAATATGATATTTTCTCAAACTTAATAATTCATTTTATTGCAAAACATACATTATCCATTCCAGGCTACATACATCTGGTAACTATTACTTCTTTCAGATCAAAACTTAATATCAACAATATTTTAAAAAGAGTGTAAAAATCTATATAGAAAATATTTCAGATGCCAATCTATCTTTAGATTCAATTTATGAAAAAAATCAGCGTTAGTTTGAATGCTAGGATCAGAATACTACCCCATGCTTACACTGCTTTCTCCCTTATGTTGCAAAGTTATAAACAATACACATTAAAAACCAATGAATCATCAATTGGAATATTAGTGCCAAATTGCATTAGCTGCATCTACTTTCTTGCTCACCCAACAACAAAGCCCTTGAGAATGGCATTTCTTAAGCATTATAGGCCATCTTAGCCTTCCACATGTCCCATCATTTGCTGTTCACCAAACAATTTTGCTTCCTTTGACTATTTTCATCTTTGACTGCATCACCCTCTTTGATGCAGTTCTGAATTTAAAAGCTATGTGACTGAATTTTCAAAAATAAAAAGTTTAAAAAATCTTAGCCTTTAATGTAATTTAAACTAATTTCACTTGTTGAAAACATTTACACACAATCATTTATTTAATAAATAGCTGTCATCTTTCTAACCATACGGTTCACTGCACACTAGCTGTGCTCTCTAAAGCAAGAGGGGAACCTGATCAGGAAAAGCTAGAAAGCATCCCATGGGTCTTTGCCAGTTTCTCTCCTCTCTAACGTCCACTGCCATTTAATCCAGCACTCTTTCTCTCTTTCCTATTTAACAAATACTGCTTTCAGCTGCTACCAGATTTCTAACAAAAATCTCACAAAAAGCAATCATCTCAACTCACTGAGAGGTATCTGACTTACAAATCAATTGTCGGGACAATAAGCCTTTACTATACCTATTACAATAAATGCCCTGAATGATGAACACAAAGTTATTGGTGGATGTGGGTCATATATGGTTCCTCCCATCCACGCTCAAGGCTGTCCTGCCGTCCTCTGGGCATCTCAGCCTGTTCTCTCATCCCTTCCTTGTGAGGCAAGGCTCATCTTTTCCTCACCCCACCTTTGAATCTGAGCCCACCATGGAAAGAACTCTGCAAATTCACTTACCATTCTGGGTCCTTTCTGTTGTTTTCCTTCTTAAGACATTTCTCAGAACCCTTTGATGTTCTACTTGCTCTCCTTTCTCTTTCTTAGTCTCTGTTCCAGACTGATAGATCTCACACCCCACCTTCACACCTGCCAACACACCCCTTCTTAGACATATAATTATTAAATGTTTTCTGTCATCAAGGCAGCTGGCATCTTTGAGCAGTAGTCAAAATCTGGCATGTGGAAAGTCTTGGGACAGACAATTGGGGGGGGAAGAAAGGGAATTGAAGTTTCCTCTTAATATTGGTTATTCATATTTCTACAAGAGAAATTGCTTTATTTGAAAGTCGAGGAGACATAAAAAGTTAATGATTTGGCCTAATGGATGTAAGGGTTAACTTCATTATTTTGTTTGTTGAATTGAAACGTTCTTTTCTTTTTTTTCAATTTTAAAAAGACTATTTTTAGAGCAGTTCTAGGTTTAAAGCAAAATTGAGCAGAAAGTACACAAAATTCCCATATACTCCCTCCCCCCAACAAATGCACAACCTTCCCCATTAGCAACATCCTTCATCACAGTGGTACATTTGTTACAATCCATGAACCTACATAAATACAACATTACCACCCAAAGCCCATGGTTTACATTTGGGTTAACCCTTGGTACTGTGCATTCTATGGGCCTTGACAAATATTTGGTGACATGTGTCCACCAATGTAATATCATACAGAGTAGTTTCACCGCCCTAACAATTCTCTATGTTCTGCCTATTCATACCTCCTTCCCATCCTACTCCTTCGCAACCACTGATCTTTTTACTGTCACTTTAGTTTTGCCTTTTCCAGAATGTCATATAGTTGGAATCATTCAATATGTAACCTTTTTCAGTTTGGCTTCTTTCACTTAGTAATATGGATTTAAGGTTCCACCATATCTTTTCTTAGCTTAATAGCTTATTTCTTTTTAATGCTGAATAATATTTCAATGTCTGGGTATATCACAGTTTATTCATCTATTCACCTGTTGAAGGATATCTTGGTTGCTTCCAAGTTTGGACAATCATGAATAAAGCTTCTATAAATATCTGTGTGCAGGTTTTTATGTAGACATAAATTAAAGAAACTGAACTCCTTTAAGTAAATACCAAGGAGCCTGATTGCTGGATCATATGGTAAGAGTATTTTTAGTTTTGTAAGAAAAAGACAATCTGTATTCCAAATTGCTATAATATTTTGCTTTCCTGCTAACGATGAATGAGAGTTCCTGTTGCTCCACATCTTCACCAGCATTTGGTGTTGTTAGGTTTCTGGATTTGGGCCGTTCTGGTAGGTGTGTAGTGGTATCTCTTTGTTGTTTTAATTTGCGTTTCCCTGATGACATATGATATAGGACATCTTTTCTTTTTTTTTTTTTTTTTGCGGTACGTGAAATCACTGTTGTGGCCTCTCCCGTTGCGGAGCACAGGCTCCGGACGCGCAGGCTCAGCGGCCATGGCCCACGGGCCCAGCCACTCCGCAGCATGTGGGATCTTCCCGGACCGGGGCACGAACCCGTGTCCCCTGCAACGGAAGGAGGACTCTCAACCACTGCGCCACCAGGGAAGCCCAGGACATCTTTTCATATACTTATTTGCCATCTGTTTATCTTCTTTGGTGAGGTGTTTGTTAGTCTTTGGCTTATTTTTTAATTGTGTTGTTTGTTTTCTTATTGTCAAGTTTTAAGAGTTCTTTATGTATTATGGATAACAATCCCTTATCAAATGTGTCTTGCAAATATTTTCTCCTAGTCTCTTATTTGTCTTATTATTTTCCTTGGAATTGTTTCTCACAGAGCAGAAGTTAATAATTTTAATGAAGTTTAACTTATCAATTATTTACTTCACGGATTGTGCCTGTGGTATTGTATCTAAACGGTCATCTGCATACTCAAGGACATCTACGTTTTCTCCTATGTTATTTTCTAAGAGTTTTATAGTTTTACACTTCACCTTTTGGTCTGTGATTTATTTTCAGTTGTTTTTGTGAAGTGTGTATGGTCTGTGTCTAGATTAATTTTTTTGTATGTGAATATCCAGTTGTTTCAGCACCATTAGCTGAAGCTCTCTGTTCTGTTTCATGGATCAATTTGTGTATTCTTTTATCATGACCACATTGTCTTCATTACTGTAGCTTTATAGTAAGTCTTTAAGTTGTGTGATGTCAGCTTCTTTTGTTCTACTCCTTCAATATTGTGTTGACTATTCTGGGTCTTTCAACTCTCCACATAAACTTTAGAATAAGTTTATCAATATCCACAAAATAACTTCCTGGGATTTTTAGTGGTATTTAATTGATCAACTTTATTTTTACTAACTAAAAGGATATTAACTTTTACCTAATGAAAATCTAGTGATGGAGATTCACACAGTTTATAATTAGAAAATGAGACTCAAATACAATTATTCTGAGGTAAGAGAGACTTCCCAATGGTTTCCAAATTTGTCCTGTAACTGTATACATGAGCTGTTAATTCATAAGTTTAGCCTAGGAAAGGAAAACTGGAAAATAATTCCAGGAAAACACCGACACAAAGAAAACACCAAAGCTCTCTTCCTGTCCTTGGACCCCCTCCACAATTTCAAAAACAACTTGAATCATGAGGAAGTTTGCTATATTACACAAAGATTACTGCAGCAATGCACTTAAATGACTGCGGATTTCATCCATAACTCGAAAGATACTGCAATATAGCCACATTAGCAATAAGCAGCGTATGTACTGAGATACCCTAATGAGGACCAAGAGATACATTATGGAAATCCAAGACAAAATTCCAGACTGGAAATCCAGACAAAATTCCAGATGAATACTAATGTAAAATTTAAATAATAATGGCCCATTAATGGAACCAACATATACAGTCATATTTGTAACCATGCTAATTTAAATACTTCAAAGGATTATAATTTTTATTGCAATGAGGTATAGCATTTTAGGTTTAGTATTTTTTTAAAACAATTAATCAGCCACCAAGAGTGGCCTTGTTAAACAAAAGGTGGTGCACAGAAGAAATTATTTTGTTGTTATCCTTTTGTTTCCTTTATTAACATATAACTCTGCTTTGGCATAAATCTGTTCTTGTGTTCTCTTTAAGATTTATCTCTAAATATCATATTTTAGTATCACAAATCACAGACACAGAAATCAGCATCTTTTCTTTTTTTTTAGCACAGTGACTGTATTTCATAACAGCAGAGCAGCATGCAATTCAAATGTAAAGAAGATAAACACAGTATGTTTTAGAATTTAGCTTATACGAAAGTTACCTCTTTCCACATTAACAAAGAATAATTTTGAAGTAACATAGGAAAAAAATGACTTTCAATTAAGCCTAAAACATATACAAATCAAGTCTAATTAGTCCAGTCCTCTAAATATGATCTGCAATTATGAGATAAATCTACCCACAGAGATTTATTAAA
This sequence comes from Grampus griseus, assembly GCF_964374135.1. Taxonomy (NCBI): domain Eukaryota; kingdom Metazoa; phylum Chordata; class Mammalia; order Artiodactyla; family Delphinidae; genus Grampus; species Grampus griseus. The sequence continues at coordinate 44,728,699 of NC_139007.1, forward strand.
CCTTATCATTTTTGAACTGGAACTTCAATGAGCCTACTTTAGCTGCACCCTGCAGTGACTGGCAAAGTTTGCTAATCCTTCTGGTCCCTCAGGTGCACTTTCCAAACAAAATTCTATGAAAAAAAGATTTTGTGTTAACTATTTTTGCCGCTAGAACTAGCTTTCATCAGCTATCCTCACTTTTTGTTTTCCTGTCCTTTATTTCTGCTCTTCCGTTTTCTTGCTAATGACAACTGGAAATAAACAGTGGTGGCTCTATATTTATTTAACAGAGGCAGGAGTTTATTGCTTCTGACATTCATCTAAAGCAATCACAAAGGTTGAGGTTGTGCACAAGCACAAAATGGTCATGTAGGAACCGACAGAGGTAGCAAAAGCGTGGTTCTGAGCAAACCCCACTACGCTGCATTCGTGATTACACTGGTCCCTGGATGGCACAAATCATGAAAAAGCAACATCAACCTGAAGTAATATGCTGCCCAGAGAAATGATCTTGAGAAAGAGAGTTTCATGCACGTGATAGAAACAACTGTTGGTTAGTTCATCTTGTCCCCAAAGCATAATCTTCCTAAAACTTTGCCAAATGCTTTGTTCATATTTGCTTTCATTAGCCAGGGAATGTTTTCCTTGATTTTAACAATATTACCAAGAAAAAGGATCTTTCTTTGCTTAACACTGGGATTTTTCTATTAATGAAGTCATTAAGTTGTAGCTGGCTCAATATCACAAAGGACCCTTTTTCCTCTTTAGCAGATAAAAATGATCTTCCTGGTTTATTTTTAACAAGACATGTTCTTCTAGTTGTTTTGTTGGCTGCTGTGATGCAAATGTTTAGATACACTGACATGTCATCACTTCTTTCCTGTGAACTGTTCACCAGCTAACGAGTAGAAGTTAACGAAGCCAATTTAGGTAGTCCATATGCTGATCATGTGGTAACCTCGATTTCATTCATAACATAAACTCAAAAACTGACCACAGGTAAGTAAATAAATCATTAGGTTAAGAACATGTGTCGTCAACAAAAGCACTAAACTACTAATTAGCTGAGATATCACTCGATGTTTGCCAACTTCAGCAATGGCTCACACATTTATGGTTGTGTGTGCTAGTACTTCTGTTAACACCAGTCGGGTGTACTTCACATCTCCTCTATTACATTATAAGCTTTATCTGGGTAAGAATCTGGCATTTGATTTTTAGGCAAGAAATATAACATTAGCACATAATGCACACAGGGTGGCTGTCCAACAAATCTAGTTGCAGGGAGTGATGATGATTTTGACAAAGATAATATTAAAGACTTGCAGACTAACATTTTTATTTCTCTCTGTCATTACCTGGCTAAATGTTACATCAGAAATTTCTACATTTTTTCCGATACACTTAGATGGTTATAACCTAGGAGACTAGCTGTAAATTCTGTTCACATTTTGTCCTCCTCTGCCAAAGTTCTATTAGTTTAAAAGTGGGAACATGTAATAGATGCTACAGATGCTGAAGATTTTGATGTCTGCTATTACTGGTATATATTGATTGATTACCTTGGACAGTTTTGCCAGCATTTTAAGTCTGATAGCATACAAAATTTTAGTACAGTAGAGTGCTTAAGGAATATTCACTTCATAAACTACTGGGTTAGAAAAATGACCATCTTGATTGTTTAGTATTTTTTGCTGTGTATCACGCACATTTCACAATTCCATGTAAAAATCTAATCTGGATTTTATATTTGATTCAATTAAATTAACAAACATTTATTGATTACCTTGTATAGGCATTGTGCTAGGAAATGGAAATAGTGAAGATAGCAAATGGAAATAACAGATAATTACATGAAAGCAAAGTAAAACCTCCGTGAAGGCAACAACCTAGCTTGTTGTATTCATTATTGTATCCTTGGTACCTACAGACATGTCTTCTCTGATGCTGTCCCAGGAGTTGCTCTCTCCCTTGGAATATTCACTCTCTCCTTTTTCTACCCTCCTGCTTAACACATGAATGGAAAGTAAAGGAACCTATTTTGACTTACCATGTATGTAGCCCTCAAAGCCCATCTTATTCCACTATTGTGCTTATTCTATTTGTAAAGGAAATACACACACACAGTGTCACAAAATGATATGCAGTCAATGTATTAGTGGTATATACTTTAAGATGCTACGTGAGCAGAGAAAAGGCAGTATTGGATTCTGCCTGGGAAATGGGTACAGAAGGTATCACAAAGACAGTGAGCTGTATCTAGTAAGTGTGTATAATCCAGATGTTTCACAGCATTATAGCCCAGATTACATGTGGGGAGCCCTGGGAAATGAGGTTGGAAGGGGGGGAAACAACCAGATCATTACTACTCTTCCATGTCCTGTTCAGATATATCAAGTTTACCCTTTAGTGTATGGAAAGGTATCGAGGGGTTTTGATAAGGCAGCAGTACGAACAGTATTTTATTTTACGAAGAACATCTTCTCAGAGGTATTGGAAGGAATCACACGGAGAGGGTGTAGAACCACGGAGACTAGTTTCACTACTCTTACTATATTGCAGATGAGAAGTGACGAGGGCCTGAACCAAGGGAGTGACAAAAGGATGAAAGCAGTAAATAAAATATTTATTAGTCAGATAGACTAGGCAAGATGTGATGACTGACTATATGCAGAGAATGAAGGACAGAGAAGCGTCTGAGTATCACTGAGGTCAGAGCAAATGAGCGGACAGTAGTTTCCCTTACAGCAATAGGAAATGCAGAAGGAGGGATTAATAGTGAATACTTATACTAAACAATATTTCTGAGCATGTTGTTCTACAAATATATTCAATGGGGATTATAGGCTGCTCTTACTTTCCTTTGGGTTTTATCACTTCCTTATTGGATACTGCCTCCTATTAAAGACCAATATTTCACAGCTTGTAGATTCTAGCTGTCATCTGAAAGCTTCTGCCATTATCCTGACCAGCAAGGACTGCAATGCAGACATGGGCTATTTACCTTATCGTCATCTTTAAAAAAATATGTTAACCAGGTTAAAAATGTTAACAGGTGAACTGACTTAGCTAATTTAATTTGTTTTGCCCTAACATATTTTTGTAAAGGCTCGAAATTAGGACATATAAGGGAGTATAGCTGGAAGAATTACCACAAAGAGATAATAGCAGGTGGTACTGACTAAAATATAACCAAACAGAAAATCAAAGAAATTTGGTGTTTGTACTGGGTTGAATAGTGTCCCCCTAAAATTCATGTCTACCGAGAACCTTAAATGTGACTTTATTTGGAAGTAGGATCCTGGGAGATGTAAGCAGTTAAATTGAGAAGCGGTCATATTCAATTGGAATAGGCCCTAATTGAATGACTAGTGCCTTTATAAGAGGAGAAAACAGAGACACACAGGGAGAACACTAAATGATGATGGATGCAAAAATTGGAGCAATGTGTCTCCAGGCAAAGGAACGCTAAGGATGGCTAGCTATCACCAGAAGCCAGGAAGAGACAAGGAAGGATCTTTCTAAAGCCTTCAGGGAGTTCATGGCTCTGTTATCATCCTGATTTCAGATTTCTAGCTTCCATAGCTTTGAGAGAATAAATTTCTGGTTTTAACCATCCAGTTTGCTGTAGTTTTTATGGCAGCCTTAAGAAACTAATACAATTTCTATAATATATACATATAATATTTGTCTCACCTAATTCCAAAATAGATTTGAAGGAAGTGACAATAAACTCATATATAAAATACAACTATTGAACAAAAAGTCAATTAGGTGTTAGAATTGTAATTTTGGAGTTGAATGGAAGATTGGAGATCCTCACATTCAGGAGAAGTTACATTCTGAATACAAGAACACTGGCTAGCAATTCTGCACTGTAAGCTCTTTCCCTACTCTTTTCAGTAACAAGAAACAGACAGAAAAACCAAGCAGGGGCCTCCCTGCTGGCGCAGTGGTTAAGAATCCACCTGCCAATGCAGGGGACATGGGTTCGATCCCTGGTCTGGGAAGATCCCACATGCCGAACAGCAACTAAGCCCGTGCGCCACAACTACTGAGCCTGCGCTCTAGGGCCCGCGTGCCACAGCTACTGAGCCCGCATGCTGCAACTGCTGAAGCCCGGGAGCCTAGAGCCCGTGCTCTGCAACAAGAGAAGCCACTACAATGAGAAGCCCGCACACTGCAACAAAGACCGAAACACAGCCAAAAATAAATAAATAGAGTAGTATTAAAAAAAAAAACAAGCAAACAAAAAAGAAAACCACTGAAGTACAAAGTAAAAGAGAGAAACTATGTTTGCACAAAACATGGCCAATGTAGATATGTTTCATTGTCAGACAACAGGACATACCCACCTTTGTCTGGAGAGGCTGGATTTTTCCTGACAATAAATTTTAAAAGAAATCCATTTAGCATAGGGACAAGCAACTTATATACTTTGATGGCTCCTATAACTGTATAGGACAGAACAATCATTGGTGTTCATTGACATGACCCTGAGTCATCAAGAAAAGGTTCCATTCAATGTATTCTGTTTCACAAAGCAGGGGCTGTCTAATACATTTATAAAGTGGATATAAATGAGCCTGAAAGAGATGACTGACAGTTTTAGTCATGCCTCGTGTCAGTGGGAAGAGAATTGGCAATATGACAGAGGATATTCAATGGGGTAAGGAGGGGCAATATGACAGCTGGATGGAGAGAGGTAGTAGGGGCTGCAGACTGATGGAGAAGGGAGAGTGGCCAACAGGACAGAGACTGGAAGTGACTCTTTGCCAGAAAAAAAGAATATTGTAGAGAAGAGAAAGATGGCAATACCTTGTCAAGCTAGGGAATGGGAGCAGTGGAAGGGTGGAGGAATGGCAACACAGACAGAAAAGTTTTATTTATTTCCTAGTTACCACCACTAAGTGTGTAAGCGGTATTCCTATCTACCATTTAGTACTTTCTATGTAACAGCCATGATGCTAAGCTTTTTAGATAGATTATCTCCTTTAATCTTTAAAACAAGCCAGGGATGTGAACATCGTTATGCCCATTTTATGGAGGTCAGGAAACTTGTCCAAAACCACATAACTAGTAAACGGTGGGGACAATATTGAAGGCCAGACCTCACTGAGTACAAACGTTATATCTTAACCATTTCCTTCTAAAGTCAGTGAATTTCAGAGTAACTCAGAGAGTCAAGCAAACAGCTGTGAATGCCATAGAGATGATGCACTTACCTATGAATCTTGCAAGGTTGTATCTGTACCTGAATCCTTACAGAAGACTACAGAGGTAGAAAGGTAGAGAGAAAACCTCTAGGAAAGCTGAATCAGATAAACATCCTTCTAATTCATCATTGGAGGAAGTGACAGATATACTAATGAATGAGAGTTTAGTGGCAGGGGGTAATTACTATTTCCAAATGCCATTTACTGAATTATTTTAATATTACATCAATTTCATGTTACTTTCTATTAATTATTTTTCTCAAAATTCTGGTGCTTACCTACTTTTTTTTTTGAGTAGGCCACATCCGTCTTTTATTTCAGATATTTTTTTGCCAATGTCTGACTAAAGGTCTCAGGTCAAAGTATTTTCTTACACTAAGCATCAGCTAGGGGTTCTGGGAAGTTGGAGCCTGCATCTCAGACACACAAACTTTAAAATAATGCCTAGAGTAACAAGTATCAACCATCCTAGAAGACTGTCATGTGCCATCAAGGGCTGTGTCCCAGGAAATTTGGGGGTGGGTGCTCTGACAGATGTATTATACACTTTAGAGCGATTTCTATTAAAAATGGCTTAAATATGGCTTAACAGGAATAGGGGCCGCTTTCTTTCCGAACATTTACTCCCAGATGATAGCAAGTGAATAGGCATCACTAAATAAGCTGAGTGAAATTACACTGTCATCGAAATATTTATGAATCTATATTTATACATTTTCATCCACATCAGTTTAAAGAATAAAGTCAATATATTGTTTAAAAGGAAAAAATGCTAAAATAATAAAATGCAAATGATTCTAATACATACACTTAAGAAATAAAAAGATCAGTTACATATGAGTCAGGTTCTAAAACACAATGATTAAATGTTATCTGTGCCCTTCAAACATGTGAAGTTGCTTGATGTATTTCTCATGTGGTGTGGATAGTTTAACATGATAGAAATCATGGGGCAAATTCTGAGGTACCCTAGATTTACCTGTTTAGAAAACAAATGCACTTGTAAATCCACACTCTTAATAGAGAATTATACGGCTCAAAGTATTTGGTTTTCATATTTATATTGAATGACTTACCTAGGGAATCACTAAACCCTCCCCACACTTAGCCTAATAAAGAGTCAGAAAGTTCCACAAGCAACGATCTTCATACTTCGTTTAGTGTTGGGCTCACATGGCATGAAGGACGGTCATTGTGTGGCTGGGGGGAGGGGGTAGGATGAGTGGTCCTCCTTGACAGAATGACCTTGTTTAATGCCCTCCGTGCCATTCACTCCTCCATTCTTGATCAGCCAGTTCCATTTATCATTCTAATTAGGCAGCATCTTGCCAGCTCAATCAGCCTCAATTACTTTAGGCCTCATTAGTGACTGACATCCTGTAACAAGTGCATCTTTGAAGGAGCAAGGTCAGATAAAGAAGTTGAATACGTAGAGAGCAAGCACATTCATTTCTCTATACACGAAGATTTTAGTTTTGGCAAGACATTCATAAGATATTTCAACTTTTTAACCTACAGATTATAGCCCTCCAATCAAAAACACTTTGTTCTAATTTAGCATCATCTCAATGCTCTCAAAAGTTGATGTCTCAATCTCTGGCCAGAGAATTTCAAACAATATTTACGTTTACAGGTAGCAGTTATCCATCATTGAAATGAATTCTCTAAAGATGAATTTTGCTTCATATAAGGTGATTTGGCAAAATAAAACAGAAAGAAGAAAAAACTCCTTCAGAATTGGTGAACAGTGGGGGAGATTTTCACCATTTCCATTTACTCAAAGTTAGAAAAACACATGTAACATCAATACTTGGAAGAACTATTTATGATATGATATTAAGTGAAAATTACAGAGTTTAACAACAAATATAGCTATGTAAAATATGGATACATACGGCCAAGTTCTAGACAGTAATGTAAAAACATGTTAAACTGGTAGGATTATTATCATTTTATTTTGTTTTGGTTGTATAAGTTTAGCATTTTTAAACTTTTTTTTAAAGGTTTTCTTATTTTTTTAAGTGCAGATCAGGAACACTATATCAACGTAAGAATTTTCTTGTTTTTCTTTTTAGTTTCAAAATCCTGTAAATAATCTGCAATTTGTTTCCTAAAGTGGAAGAAAGTTAATGGAACATTGCATGATTCCATTTGACAATCTGTAAATAAATCTGTACTATGTGCCAGGCACCAGTGATTTGAGTTTATATAAAACAAAATCTTTGCTTTCTTGGGGAACACCGGTTAAAAGGGAAGACAGATTGATAAACAAGTAATTATCATGTAAAACGATACATCCAACAATACTGCCTTTACAGAACACTGAGGAAGAGACACCTAAGTCTGTCCGAAGTGACCATAGAGAAAGTGAAATTTACAGAAACTTTCAGATACACAGGTGTTTAAAAGTTAGAGAGAGGAAGTGGAAAAGAACTGGGAAGAAGAGCAGTCCCAGCATGGGAAGGAGATGGCAAGGAGAGGAATAGGGTGGGGTATTGGCCCAGCCGTAGCAGTGAGGGGTAGAGTGGCTGGCCAGAAGCTTGGAACAGCAGCCAGGCAGGAAGGACCTTGAATGGGGACAGGGAAGCCCATATGTCCTGGGCTTTGCCCTTGAGAGTAGACAACCTCATTAATTAGCTACAGAAATCGAGTACTGAGGTTCTAACCTTTGCTTTTCAAGCTTTCACTTGTCTTCCTTGCTTCATCTGCCATCGGCTTACTAACCTCTTAGCTGTAGCCTAGGTTTCTAGGGTCCAGATATTTCATTTGTTCCACATACTTTGAATAAAGCTCTATAACTGGTTCTCAGCCCTGGTCTTGACTCCCCTGATTCTGCTTCCAGATGGCTGCCATGCCCCAGTAGAGGCCCCCCAGTTCTCTTTCCCTAGGTCGGCCAGAACCTGTTTTTCAATTCACAGATGTTGTGATGTTTTTAAAGAAAATTATACCACTCAACGAGACTGTATATTGTTTAACTGGATTCAACATCAGCAAATAAAATCTAAAATATATTCCAACAATGAGGTTAAATAATGTTAAAAAATGTTACTATAAATCCACTACAGTATTCCATAGAGACACTGTTCAAAACTTTCTTTTTCAGCAATTGTAATTGATATTTTTTAAGAAAAGAGTCATCAGGAAAATTGTTATGCTTACAGAACAGAAATGAAGTATATTGGCAAGTTGATAGATTTTTTCTAAGAATAAAATTCAAATATGAGAATTTGTAGAAACTTTCACTTTTCCTATCAAAAGAATTAAACATGCTTTCAGGTTTCTTCCAACAAATGAGTCACAATATGCAATGTGCACTTATGATTATTGGAAAATTATCCTACAGTAAAAATTATCTCACATGCCTGGACAAATTCCCTTTGAGAAGCTAGAAATATCTAAGAGACATGTTATCCTTTTCAACTATCAAAAACAAGACATTCCATGTACGAAGAAATGACTTCAAAGTATTGTTTAGTGACCTGAATAATATTAGCTCAGTTTAATATTTAACCTCTTGTACTTGGAAAATTAAGCAAGAAAATGTGTTGCTAGGTATTCCCTATTTGTCAAACAGATAAGCAGGCTACCTGGTTACATCACAGCACTGCAGAAACTAGAGTGTTCTTACAGGTAATGTGAACTGTTTCCTTTTTGGCTTCTGTTTATCCCTCTCAAGCCGTAAGATTTGGGTGCTGGCAAAAGAGAGCAGGTTTTATTTGCAGCCACACTCTTCTATGCCTCGCTCTGCTCTCTTCCTCATTTACCTAAATTCTGAATCCACTCTGGGAGTGTATGGCTTTAATTGCAGCTATTGTTTTTCATCTTCAGCAGGACCTATGAAGCGCAGCTACATTTCTCCTAAGTTCTTGCTAACCATTACTCAATCTCCATCCTTTGTAATGTAACAGTCATTTTTTCCCTCCTGCCATGAATTGATTAATGTGATACCCACTCTTAAACTGTGCTTCTGAGAGCACTCGGTATGTGTAACCTAGTATACATCAGATAAAAAAAAGCTTACCGTACCACTCATTTGCAACACTACTTTTGGTCCTGGCTGAGAAAATACACTGGAACAGATCCAGCGGTGTGTACAAATCAATTCTGTTCACACTCCTGAAAAGCTGCCTATTCCTGCCAGCTTGAGCTGTTGGCAGATGGAAGGTTGTGTGTGAAAACTTCTGCAGTTGTTTGTACCACTCCTAAGAAATATAAAGAGAATTACAGCAAAGAATAGTGGGAAAAGTTTCAGCTTCATGCACTACTGCTCCTGCTAAAACCTTTGTTTTTAACATGGATACATAACAACCTACAAAACTACCTAGACAAATCTGGATCTACCACAGGACTTTAATTTTTCTTTTTAATTTGTTTTTGTGCTTAAGGGGTTATAATTTGTTTTAATATATAGAAAATTTCACAACCCTTTCTGAATATCTCAAAGATTGAAGTACAGAGAATATAAAGAATTTACGAAGTATGAACTGCTATACACAAGCTTAAATACTTGACAGTTTGCATCCCACCTCCGAGTGTTACCTCTAGTAATAGAGAAGAATAGCGGGTACCAAAATTTCCTTGAGTTGTTATGGCACGTTTGTATATTTGGAAAATCTTTTTTGCCCATATTTCTGCCAACACATACTTCTCAATTAAGAACTGAAAAAAAGGTACTACTATAAATTCAAAGATAGTGTAAGCCAATTAGCCAAAAAATACTTAGTGGGCACCAAAGTCCATAATCCTCATGGGTATCTTTAGAGCTTTGAAAGAAGTCTCTAGGTAATACTACTGTTGTTGCTTATATACAGTAAATTTTTTTCTCTGACGTGATTTAAGCAATATTTTAAATATTTTGATTCTTGGAAGAACAAGTATATCGCTATCAACAGAACTAAGTATCTAATGTATTTGTTCCATAGTCCAGAAATCTAATAAAGATAGTCATTCAGAGCGTTGAAGGCAAATTACCCCAAATGAAGAGTTGGCACACAAACTTCACCTCCCATGCCAACTCTCATCAACCAGTTGTGGCTCCCCAGAACAGCACATGGAGCAGGATTCCCAGGCCTCACCGAGTTCAGCTGAAAAAAGCCTTGATTTCTTACTGATTTCTGACAGTAGCATGGGTGGGACAGTTGCCAAAGGTCTCTCGTCTACACATTTTTAAAAGGATACACCTTCACAGGACAAAGTGAACAAAAAGTACAATGGGGATCAGAGACTAAGAAGAGCAAACACAACATGGAGCATGGAAATTAAAGAAAGGCTGTACAAGCAGCCAGAAGACATATAAGAATATTGGTTGGTAACCTGAGTTTATACCCTAAGTGCCAGAAATGAAAATTCTTTGCTCTGTTCTATATGCTGTGTCATGATTAATCAGCTGATACACAAGTCAGCCCTCAAATACATAATAGTCATCTGCTGATTGAAGGGTGGGGAGCTGCCCACATATATGTGATTGACTTGCTCTTTGGAGGAGAGCAATATTAAAGGTTACTTTTTAATCATGGCCTATTCTAAAGTCAACGAGACAGGAAATATTACCAGTATTATGTAGAGGTACAAGATCATATTTCTGGATTCCTGAAGCAGAAAGTGTCTCAGCAAAGTTTATTTTTAATTTGGATCAAACACTACTCCAATTCTGGAAGCAGTAGCAAGAAGAATAATTATCATGGGAAAATTTAGAGTCCTGAGTCAGAAACACCAGGGAAATCCCGCCCAATCTATTCTAAGTGCAATTCTATTTTCTCCAGCCCAGAGAACACCGCTTTATTAGTCAGCGTTCTCCAGAGAAACAGACCCATAGGAAATATAGATAGATGATAGATAGACAGATAGATAGATAGGGAGATAGGGGTTTTTTTTTGTTTTTTCTTTAAGGAATTGGCCTATGTGATTATAGAGTCTGGAAAGTACAAAATCCTCAGGGTGGATTGTCAGGCTAGAGATCCAGGAAGAGCTGATGTTGCAGTTAAAGTATAAACGTCCCCTGCTGCAGAATTTTCCTCTTGCTTGGGGGAGGTCAGTCTTTTGCTCTATTCAACTGATTGGATGAGGCCTGCCACATTATGAAGGACAATCTGCTTTACTCAAAGTCCACCAGTTTAAATGCTGGTTTCATCCAAAAACACCCTCACAGAAACATCCAAAATAATATTTGACCACATATCTGGGTACAATGACTCAAACAAGTTGACACATAAAATTAACCATCACAACCACTAACCAAAGAGAGATAAGAAAAAACAAAATTCCAAAAACTGATATATCGCTACTACATGAAGGCATCATGAAAGCCTGGAACTTATCATCTCCCCTGCTTGAGGCTTCAATTAAATTAATTACATCAACTATTTATTGCACATTATGAAAGACTGTTTTTCATAAAAGTGATCACAACGATATCTGCCATTCCTCATGCTCTTTTGCAATGTGACCTTGATATTTCCCCAGGAAGGGAAGGGGTCTAATTCCCTTCTCTTTGAATCTGAGTGGTTTTTAGTGATTCAGTTGTAACCAATAGAATCCAGTGGCAGTGACACTGCATGCCTTCTGAAGGCAAGTCAGACAAGACAAATAACCAAGCTCCAACCTTGGTCATTTGAACACTCACTCTCAGGTCTCTTCCCCTCACAGCTGCCATACTTTGAGAAGCCAAAGACACAAGGAGAAACCAAGTGGGGTCTCAGGCCTGAAGTCATAGCTAAGCCCATACTTTGAGTCATCCTATCTCAGATGCAAGAGACATGAGTGCAGTAGCCTCTGATGACTTCGGCCCTCAGCCATTCCAGTCAGCCGTTAGTGTGCTCCCAGTCGAGTCCCTGGACAACATGCAGGAGGGAGAAGCCATCCCCACTACAATCTATCCAAATTCCTAACCACAGAATACGTGAGCATAATAAAATGGTCATTGCTTTATGCTACTGAGTTTGGGATATTTTGTCAAACCACAGAGATAACCAGACCAAGAGACTGCTATGTGTAGGCAATATACTAAGCACCATGAGGGATAAAAAGTAAAATAAAATTAAGTTATTGATGATCTATCTAGGAGTTAAAAATATAAAGATATATAAAGAAGATATCTCTTTTTTATTCCAAAAAGAGACCAGTTCCTAAGCCTGAAAGGTACACTCTTACTAAGTGACATGCACAATATCAGTATAATATCAATAGTAATATTTTTAAACATAATACTTTCTTTAAAACATAAACACAGTTTATTTGATTTTTAAAACACTGATCACTGGTTGTGTGCCCTCTATGTCTCTTTGAAGTCCTCTGTTGACATTTTTCTACATTGTATGAAAGTAACCCTAAAACCGTCAGAGGCGATGGTTACCCACAGCTACCACCACCAGGGGAGTAAGTAGGAAGAGAATCAGGGGGGTTTCTTCTTCTTTCCCAATGCCAGGGGAGGTGGGGGAGCAGGAGGCCCTCAAGCAGAATATTTCAATAATTCATTTTTCTATTTCATGTCCTTCATCTTCTAATAGAATGGAATTTTTTAAAAATCTGTACAGAGAGCACCTTGTATCATAAATCTTGTTTCACTAGGTTGTAAACTCCTAAATGACAGGAGGTCTGTCTTTATCCTCCCCATGTTTTGAATAGTGTCTTATATCTTGACCTCTCAAATATTAAATCAGTCAAGTCTTGGAACAAAGGGTATTCGAAAATCATTTTTTTCATAACATACAGGATGTTTCTGCTTCCACATGAAGATAATGAAAGGTCTTAATCATATCACAGGTGCCAACTTTTCATTTTCCTGGTGAGTGCCCTGGTACTAAATCCAAATCAAGTCCTTATTGCAGTGAAGTTAAGTTGCTAGGATGACCAGAGTAGCAGGTCATCTCAGGCATCGTCTCCCATCTCCCACAGAGTGGAAGATTGCTCCATAAACCATGTTCCTTGATGCTTATCCAATCCTATATGAAGTGATGAAAATAATGGTCTAACAGTCTTTTATTTAAGAAGTAGTTCAAGATTTTCAGTCTAGGCTTTCAAAGTCTAAAGGACAGAACTCAGACAACTCTAACTAAAATTTGAGGAGTCAGTAAATTGCAAATGCAGAGTCAAGAACATATTAAGGTAAATGAAGCAATTTGGTCACTCTTAGTTATGGAGACAAACAACAGAGGTACAACCTTGCCACTAAGAGAGGTCTCTAGATGATTATCTGAACTTCCTCTAAGATTTTAGAACACCTTTTCTTGTAGGCACATAGGAAAGTGTCTAATTAGAAATCTCCTAACCACAAAAGAAAAAGAGAGAGAGTGTTTGTGTGTGTGTGTGCACATGTGTGTTATGGACACATACTTCTATTTACCATTTTTAAGAAACATAGAAGAATTGGGAATACAAATATATATATAATACCCAGAAGAAAAAAAAATAGTGAAAAATAAGATATACCACTTAAAATGTATCATCTAGTAATACAGAAAAGTTTAGACAAATGAATTCCATGTACATATTTTTAAATCAAATTATAGGTGTTTGAACCAAGACTGAGTGTGTATGATGTACAAGATCACATATGAAAAATTTCAAAATTGTAGTTCAAATGTTAGTTAATAGTTTCTTCAACATAAAAGTATTCATATAATAAGAGCATCTGAACAGGCAGGGTTGTCTAAATAATTTGCAGGGTTTTCATTTTAAAATGAAAATCAGGGCCTTTTGTTCAAAAATCAGGAAAAAAGCTCTTTCATTTTTCCACAGTTTCTCTCTCAACCTATTATGATGTCTCTTATTTATCTTTAAATAAATAGATTAATAAAATATGCATATATAAATCATAGAATATCTATTTATATATTTATTTAATGTCACACACCCTCGGTCATGGGGACACCTGCAGGCTGACTGCACACCCTACACCAAGTATCTTACACTGTGATTCCATCCCTCCCCATATCTGGCCCCCAGCCCGCACCTGGGGCGGAAGGTGACAAAGAATCCATGCTGGTAAGATCCAGGCCTCTGTACACACTCCTTTTCACATTCACTTATAAAACACAAATTCAAAGATATAATTACTAAGAATTTCAAGATAGTGATTGTAGAGCAACAGACTCTAAGCACACAGTCCTGAAGGTAGCCCTATTAACAGGAAACGTAGAAAACACATCCTTTAAATTTATGATGTTTTAAATGTAGTTTAATATTATACCTTATTACTTCTAAGGTAGAACCTTAGAACCTTTGTTCTTTCTTATAATTTAGAGTATTTTTTCTATTTTAAGATTTTGGTTTTTGTTTAATTTTTATTTGGGAGGATTTTCTCTTCTACAATAAACTTCTTTAAAATAAAGGGCTATGATGGCTTTTGTAATGGGTCAACATGACTAGGTTGAATCCAACTTCTCTTCCATGTATGCTTCTAGTTAAGGTGGGCTGCTGGAGAACTCTTGATATATGGGAGATTTGGATGGCACATGTGAGCCAGCAGTCATGCTGGAGCTTATACATGTTGGTGATTTTCTCTGGTTCATGCAGTTCACAGAAGGCAAATGGCCAGACTACAACTAACTTAAAACTTCAACATTAGGCACAAGACAACAGCTTCACAGAAGCTGCTTGATCAGCCCCTACAATTGAGTAAGGTCAAATCCCTATAACAAATTATATACTCTATGATAATCACATGTATATATATGTGTGTATATATATATATATATATATACACACACACACACACACAATTTTTGTCCACAAAAGCACATTTGTATATAATTGCATACAATTATAATTGTCTCTATATACACATATATATATAAGTTGTAATTGTGTGTGTGTGTGTGTGTGTGTGTGTATTCTTGCTTCTCTGGTGGAATCCCGCCTAATACAAATCCCAGAATGTAAATAAACATTCTGTGATTTACAAGCAAACTAAATACACTTCCTAGGAAATTTATGGTTTGTTTATAAATGTTGAGATGATTTTAAATAAAATTTGAAAAGTGGTTCTGTTTCTTACTGTTAGACCTTACTTCTACAGTCGTTAGGTCCAGATGGTTCTAAACATGCTACCTGCGTTGGCCTTTTCCAGCCCTGTTCTTCAATTCCACCTCACATGAACTCACTGTGTGCTAGCCATACTCAGAATCCTCCCTTGTACACACCCACATCTCTTTGACTTAGAAATCTTAATTCCAGCTACCACAACAGAAGATTTTACAGTAGCATTCTAAGTAATACATATATATGATACCAAACTTTACAGGTATAAAGAGTTTCTCTCTTCTAGTACCCATAATCCCCTAACCCAAGAAGGAGATTATAAGACACCAGGATATGATAAGAAAAAGAGCTAGTCTCAAGAGAGTTGTGTATTCCAACCATATGAATAGATTAATTTATAGTAAAAGGCCCTTTCTACATCTGCAAAAGGTACTTAAACTTTGTGGGATATTTCATCCTTTTTATATAGTTATTTTCAATTCCTTCATAAGTATCGATTGTCAGCATTTTATAATATATCAAAAGAAAGAGCTTATAGACAAGCATTGTGATATTTTTCTGAGAAATGTAAAATTCCCAGGTTGACTGCACAGGCAGGTAATCAATTTTAATTTTCTACATTTATTTCTTAAGTTATTTTCAGTCATTTTATGTCTGTTATTTCTCTAAGACACATTAGTAAACTCTCTGTGAACACACAAAATGAAGTTGCCCCTTGTCCTCTGAAAACACCTCCAAAAATGAAGGATGATTATTAAAAAAACAGTTGATGTATTTGCATTTTTGTTTTTATTTCTTTCATTTCAACAAAGTTACAGGCTTACTTTCAAATTCAAATCTATTTGCAAATGAGATGCTACCTTGTGTTTTACAAGGTCTTTCTCCAAACTGTGTGGTCCCTAAGGCTTTCTTTGTGGGAAGCCCAAAGATCTCATACTCTTTTGAACAGTCTCTAGAACTTTATGGGACATCCCTTCTTTTTCTCTTGATTAATATGTATAATTTGAATATGCATGTAATATTTTTAAACTTAATACTAAACGTAATATGCATGTTTTTCGTGCATATTCAATACATTTTCGTGCTATAAGGCTTCAATCTCTGTATGTAAAACAAACAAACATTTTCCAGGTCTTTTTGGTCCTGTCTCAACTTTTAAGAATTTCTGTCCCTGAGTTTACTATGACCAATTTATATGTTGGGTTACCAGTTTATTTGTATCCTGACATGGCCCACAAAGGCCCTGACATAAGAGTAAGCAAAACATATGCAATGAAAGATAAGTAAGAATAAATGCCAGTGACCAAAACATATACAATAAATTGTAGCGGTCCATGACAAGAGGAGGGAAAAACACAAACATTCAAGCAATAAAAATATCCATATTGCTTTACTGAAATATAAAATTTTACATTGAGCTTCTTATAAAATAAAGTATAAAGTGAAAACAAAATAAACAATGTAATAATTCTAACTTTGCGTGGACATACGGAGAGATATACATATACATGCATATACTTATACAGGTTATAAGTGAAATCAAAGCATTTCACAAGCAATCGCTCTTGAACTCCATGTAGTACTAATTTAGGGGACTGATACACTGAATGCATTTTCAAAAATACAATATATTCAGAAGCTATTTCTAGTAGCTTCTTTCAAAGAGAGTTTAGAGTATAGCACCCAAACACACCTCACTGAAAACAAGGTTTCAAGAAACCAAAAGAAAGGTATAATTTCCAAGCATTAAATCACTGAGTTTATTGACACATGTAATATTTGTCCACCAAATCGCAAGCGTGGAAGTATTTTATTCATGAAATTGGTGGAAAAGACATCTTTTGTGATCTGTAAATGCAAAATGGAGATTGCATGCACTTGAAGCTCAACATTTATGACATTTCCAACTGCATCCTAAACTCAAACTTGTTCCTAACATCTACCTTCAAGCAATTCCATCAGAGCAACTAATACATGAAGGGCTCTGTCAGTCAACCAACCTATAAGTGCACTAAAGCTGGTTCATTAGGCGAAAATCATAATGAAAGAAATTTTGTAATAATGTAGCCAAAAGGTTTATAGGCTCAGATTCTTTGAGTTCTACTTCTGTCTAAAAATTGAAGTTTAAGTATTTGCATGTTAAAAAAAATTATTTTAGATCTTTGAAGAAGAGTTATGACCATCCTGAGGTGGACTCTCATCATGGTAATCAGATCCATTTCAAATACATTTTTTTCTGTACATGCAACTTTAAATTTTTTGTAACCCTCAATTATTCCTTAAGACTTCAGTCATAAATGTCTGTTTAAATCATACTCTATTTCTTAAATATCTTCTCCAGTGTTTATGTGTAGGAGTATTTTCAATGCTTTTCACTTTGTACTCTTTTTACTTTGTACTTTACACTTTTTACTTATGTACTCTCATCGCATTTCTAGATCACTGGGCTTTTGTGATTTGCTATATGGACTTTGTGCCCCTGCACTGAACACTAAGCAAGACAGCACTTGCAAATTTAGTTTTCTCTCCATTAAAGTGAGTTCTATGGAAGACACATGTCTGATCATTTGAATCTTGCCATGTAATACAATTAACATGTATTACAAAATGATGGATATAAAATCAAGGTTTCCAAGGATTATTACAGTTTGAGCTCATCAATCCTGGGTCAGAAGCTAGGCCAAGACCCTTGTTCAATCTTGGTAAGTTACTGGTATTTCAAGTCGTCAACTACACTGAGGATAGTTTGTTGGTCAAGATCAAGTAACTACTTTTGTGACTGACCACATCATCACTCATCCCCTTAATTTTCCCTGTGAATGTGTGTGAAGAAGGGGTGGAGAAAGGAGGAAAGCACTAGATCCTTAATCTTGTCCATTAAACATAATGGGATATTTTATAAGGCTTAAAATTTCTTTCCATAGTGAGACATAACACAATGACATACAGATAGACAAAAGGCTATTATTCACAACTCCAAAGGAAAGAAGGCTACTACATAAGGGCTACTACATAAGGGCACAGAGTTTTGTACCTGCGACAAGGTAACAGCAAGCTGGATCTGTAGGGGACTGATGTATGGCAAACAAGTGGGGGTTAGCTAGGTTTGGTGGGCTACAGATTGGTTAATTTGAATAATTTCTCAGCTCCAGGGCATAGGGGCTGTCCACAGCTGTCTTATACCTGGGCCTGGGGTGACTACGGTGGTTTACAGTGGCCTCTGAGTACAGGAGTGGTTGAGGTGTAGACAATCAGCTGCTCAAGAAGGGGAACTGACCAGCCTCTGGTCACAGCTTTAAAACTGGGTCAAGACAGCATTTAAGAAAAAATTATATTACAGAGTCACTACAGATTTTCTTAACCATGTCTTGACGATATAATTCAACCTTTGTAGAATAAATGCTCTATTTCTCTCCTGGTCCTCCTGACTCACAAGGTGCCTCCTGCAGCTTGGCCTCTGTATGTTGGCCTCTGTCCTTGTTGTGTTCACAGTTGGAACAACCCCTGGTCTATTTTGGCCCTGCCAAAGCTGGTCATCTTAAACCTCTGATGGAGACACCTCTGAGCCTTGACTGCACCCTTCCCTCCACCAAACCCCATTAATCCATTGCTGGAACTCTTACATTGTTTCTGCTGTTGGGCAACTGCTCTCAAACTTAGCTTTACATTATCATTACCTGGGACGTTTCTGAAACTGGTGCTCTGACCCTCAACCCAGACAATAAAATCAATCTATTTTGGGGAAAGGGACCCAGGATTTAAATATGCATATAGGATTGAGATCATTGCACCCAGGTGGCTGTGACATAAGTCAGGCAATTATTTCTTAGTTACCATCTATGCCCTTCCTAGGGTCCATAAGAGCATTTTCAGATTGTCTCTCTACCTTGCTAGAGTCAACAAAGACCAAGAGAGGATCAAGGTGGCAGGTGATATCATGTGCATCATCTCTTCATTTAAGCCTTCAGGATACAATTTCTACTTTTCTGTGTGTGGAGTGGAGAGCGGTGGGGAAGAGGTCAAGAAGGAATTCGTGGAGCGTTCATGCCTGCATCAGGGAGTGCACATTCCCCATGGCCCACCTCAACTGTGTACTGGGAGCCTGAATTTCACCACCGAGTCTCTTTTCATCCAAACCAGAATAAAGTTCCTAGTAAACAGCCTATCATTGTCCTACCTACCAAGACTGACACCCTACAAGTTTTCAAAAGAAACCTGAGTATCGCCATCCATCCACTCTCAGGATTGATTCCCCTAAAACCAAAAACCATCTCCTTTTGTTCTCATCATAGTCTCTCAAGTCTTCTATCTGACACTATACTATTCTTTCAGACAACAAACTTGGCACACGAACACATTAAACCCTTTGTATGTGGTGGGCTCTGAAGACACAGTGTTGAATAAGATAGACGGTAGGTTCATGTTAACCTGCAAATTCCAGTATGTAAGATACACTTTTCTGTTCTATAATTCAATTGCATAACTATGCCTAGTTGTTCCAAGTATGCAGCTTGTCTGTTCATCTTCTTAATAGGGTCGGTTGCAGAGCCAAAGGTTTTAATTTTGATGAAATTCAATACATTGATTTCCTCTTTATACTTCCATGATTTGGGTGACAAGTCTAAAAACTGTTTGCCTAGACTTAGATTTTGAATATTTTCTCCTATGTTTTTTCTAAAAGTCTCACAGTATTACATTTTAATCTCTGATGCATTTTGAAATGATTTTTCTATAGGATATGAGACTTAGTCTAAGGTTTGCTTATTTATTTGTAAACTGCTTATGTGACCAAGGATTAATATCTAGAATGCACTAAAAACTCTCAAAACTCAATAGTAAAATATCAGCAATCCAACTAGACTGGCAAAGGACATGGAGAGACATTTCACCGAAAAGGATAGGCAGATAGTAAATAAGCATTTTTTAAAGTCTTTTAAGTCATTTTTAAATGTCTTTTATAGTTAAAACTCTTTAATATTCTCATTCTACCTCCAATAAAAATAAGTATATTGGAAAAAGTGCTTAGGATTGACTGCTAATGGTTGCAGGGTTTCTTTAGTGGGGGACAATAATGTACCAAAATTAGATTGTGGTGATGGATGCAATATACTGTAAATATACTTTTAAAAGCCATTAAATTCTTGTTATGGACTGATGTATGCCCCCCACCCACAAATTCATATGTTGAAATCTAATTTCCAGTGTGATAGTATTTGGAGGTGAGGCCTTTATCAGGTAATTAGGTCATGAGCTTGAAGCCCTCGGGAGTGGGATTCATACCTGTGTAAGAAGAGGCCAGGGGGCTTCCCTGGTGGCGCAGTGGTTGAGAGTCTGCCTGCCGATGCAGGGGACACGGGTTTGTGCCCCGGTCTGGGAAGATCCCACATGCCGCGGAGCAGCTAGGCCCATGAGCCGTGGCCACTGGGCCTGCGCGTCCGGAGCCTGTGCTCCTCAATGGGAGAAGCCACAATAGTGGAGGCCCGCGTACCGCAAAAAAAAAAAAAAAAAAAAAAAGAGGCCAGAGATAGACCTGAGCAAGAAGCCAGAACGCCAGGCCCTACTGCCCCCAAGGCGCTGTCCCAGGCAACCTCATCCAGCACTTCCACCACCTGGCAGCCCTAGACCGGGCCCCCAAGCTGTGCGGACGCCCCCCTCCCACTCAGACAAGGGCTTGCAGAGCCCCCACCCAGGGGGCCTTGGCCCCTGTGCCCAAAGGCAGCACAGGTACTGCTGCCTGTGCGACATCAAGTTCAGAAGCCTGTCCCCCTTCATCGCCCACAAGAACGATTACTGTTCCTTGCACGCGGCCCAGCACGTGCAGTGAGTGCTGCCACGCTACAGACAGAGGCTGCACAGCCGACTCTGCAGGGGCTGCCCCAGCCCAGGACCGCTGGGTACTCTGGCTCCTGAGAAATGCTCCAGGCACAGGCCTGGGCAGAAATGCTCCAGGCACAGGCAGGGGGCAGCACCCACCTGGACCCTTGGCACTTAATAAAGAAGTTCAGTTTGATGGAAAAAAAAAAGGTGAGGGCAGAGAGCCCTTCCAACATGTGAGATGTAGGCGGTCGGCAGTCTGTACCCCAGAAGTGGGTAGGCACCAGATTCCAACCATGCTGGCACTGTGATCTTGGACTTCCAGGCTCCAGAACTGTGAGAAATAAATTTCTGTTGTTTATAAGCCACCAGTCCACGGCATTCTGTTGTAGCAGTCCAAGCTTAGTAACAACTGTGTACTTTAAATGGTGAATTGCATGGAAAAAGATTATCTTTTTAAAATAAAGCTATTTAGGAAAATGTATAGATAGAGCAAAATATAAAGGATTAATCTAGTGCTTGGGAAGATGATGTCAAATTCACAAGTGACAGAAGGAAAACCCTTATCTTTCTTATTCAGTGCTCCACTCAAGAGAATGATGTTAAATGTGAACTTTAGTCCCAAATTAAGGAAGGATAATATGGCCTCTGTGTATTTTAAGGGAGTCCAAGACTCCAGGGCTCAGCTAAATTATCTCCCATTTAATCCGTCAGAAATTATGGAGAATTGGAGGGTGGAGAAGCAGTTTTAGAGATAGATACTCATACAAAATTGTCAAAAGTGCCCTGGCTAGGGTGGAAAAAAAAAATCAGTTGGACATATTTGTGTGGGTCTATATTGGGGTCTCTAGTCTGTTACATTGATCTTTGTGTTTACCCTTCAACCAGTACTTTACAGCTTTGATCAGTGTAGCCACAGAATAAGTCTTAAAATCAGGTGATTGATTCCTTCCACTTGATTCTTATTTTTCAAATTGTTTTAGCTATCCTATTTCCTTTGTTATTTTAAAATAATCTTGTCTTTATCTACAAAAATTCTTGATGAGATTTTGATAGGAATTGTGCTAAGCTTATATATCAGTTTAGGGAGTAGGGCCATCTTTCTTCTGTTGAATCTTCCAATCCACAAGGACAATGTATCTCTCCATGTATTTAGATTTCCTATGACTTCTCTCATTAGCATTGTATAGGGTTCACCATAGAGGTCCTGTGCATGTCTTGTTAAATTTACACCTTAGTAATTCATATGATTAAGCAATTATAAATAGTGTTTCATTTTTAAAAATTTTGGTATCTATGTGTTTACTGTTAGTATATAGAAATATATTTTATTTTTATATGTAGACCTTATATCATGTAATCTTGCTGAATGCACTTATTAGTTCTAGGAACTTTAGATTCCTTGAGATTTTCTACACAATCATGTCACCAGCAAATAGATGGAGTTTGTTTTTTCCTTTCCCATCTCTGTGTCTTTTATAACCTTTTCTTGCTTTCTTGCCCAGGCTAGAACTTCCAGTACTATGCTGATAGAAGTGATGAGAGTAAACACCCTTGCCTTGTTCCCTATCTTAAGGGGAAATCATTTAGTATGATGTTAGCTGTAAGTTTTTTAGAGATGTTGTTTATAAAGCAGAGATTGTCCTCTATTCTAAGTTTTCTGAGAATTTTCTTATACTTTAAAAAATTACCTTTGAGTATGTACACATATTGATAACTATGTTTTCCTCTTTGGTAATGTAGAATATTCACAAGTGGGAGTATCCATTTATAACATTATTTATAACAGCTTCCTAAAAGTTTGTCTTCCAGAAATCTTACCTTTGTTTATCCTGTTGCCTGCAAAACTAACTTAGAGTTTCTCATTTGCTTTAAGGTATTTTTACCCCAAGATGATCCCTATTAATATACATATGTCTTGCCTGAGATGGCAGATATATGAATCAATGAGTGCCATTAAACACATCACCATGGATTTGCTGATTACCTTATACAGAGTTTGAAGGGCTAAAAAGATATTAGAAAGTAATCATTGTGAGGGAGATATGGGATAACTGCAGAGGAAAATGAAGGAGCTATTCTGAAACGACCAGAGGCCTGATAAAGAAGGATTGATAGGAGAAAACCTAGATAACCTTGGGTATGGTGATAACTTTTTAGACACAACATCAAAGACATGATCCCATGATAAGCTGGAATTCATTAAAATTAATATCTTCTGCTCTGTAAAAGATGGTGTCAAGAAAATGAGAGAACAAGCCACAGACTAAGAGAAAAAATATTTACAAACAACATACTTGATAAAGGACTGCCAACCAAAATATATTTAAAAACTCTTAAAACTCAACAATAAGAAAACAAACGAGGCTATTCAAAAATGGGCCAAAGACCTTAACAGGACCTCACCAAAGAAGATATACAGATGGCAAATGAGCACATGAAAAGGTGCCACACATCATATGTCATCAAGGAAATGCAAATTAAAACAAGACACTGCTACACATCTATTAGAGTGGCCCAAATCTGGAAGACAACACCAAATGCTGGTGATGATGCAGAGCAGCAAGAACTCTCATTCACTGCTGGTAGGAATGCAAAATTTTACAGCCACTTTGGAAGAGAGTTTCATGGTTTCTTACAACACTAATACTCTTACCATGCAATCCAGCAACCACACTCCTTGGTATTTACACACAGGAGTTGGGAACTTATGTCCACACAAAACTTGCACACAGATATCCATATCAGCTTTATTCATAACTGCCAAAACTTGGAAGTAAACAAGATGTCCTTCAATCAGTGAATGGATAAACTTCAGCACATCCAGACAACAGAATATTATTCCGCCCTCAAAAGAAATGAACTATCAAGCCATGAAAAGACATGAAAGAACTTTAAATGTATATTAGTAAGTGATAGAAGTCCAACTGGAACGGCTGCATACTACATTACACTCTGGAACAGGCAAAACTATGGAGGCAGTTCAAAGATCATAGGTTGACAGGAATGGGGAGAGGAGAGATTAAGAGATGGAGCACAGAGGATTTTTAAGGCAGTGAAAATACTCTGTATGATATCATAATGATGGACACATATCATTATACATTTGTCAAAACCCATAGAATGCACCACACCAAGAGTGGAACCCTAATGTAAACTCTGGACTCTGAGTGATGATGATGTGCCAATATAGGTTCATCAGTTATAACACATGTACCAATCTGGTGGGGGGGTGTTGACAATTTGGAAGTCTATGCGTGGTGGGGGAAATCTCTGTACCTTCCCCTCAATTTTTGGTGAATCTTAAACTGCTATAAAAATGATATTAATATTAAAAAAAGAAGAAGAAAGAGAAGCAAAAGGGAGAAAAGGTGTGCTGAATGAAGAAGTCAACTGGGGGAGGCAAAGGCACTATTCAGTTGCTCGGTGGCTTTGCCTGGGCCATCAGAGTTCACTTATTCCCTGTCTCCCTCCAGAGTATATGCTGTAAGAATAGGAAACTTTAGATATACATGTTTTTACTTATTTCTTTATATTAAAGATTTTAGGTCCTTATTTTCACTCATATGTATCACTTTGGTAATTTACTGATTATCTTTTTGTGTCATTCTCCATGCTAAGTATATTTTCTCTTTTAATATTATTTCACAATACAACATGAATTTTAAAAATCTCAAGACAGCCACACCACCACAGCATGTTAAAGATAAAGTGCTTCCAGGACACAACATGTGGTGTAACTGTATATATAAGTAACAGTGAATTGAATCTATTACATATTTTGATCCTGACTCGCTTGGCAATGTTCCTATAAAGTCGGCCTAAATATCCTGGAGAGTAATGCTTGCTAATGAAACCAAAGAGGCAGAGGCTGAATGAAAGTAAGTGCTATAAATACTGGATGCTTGTGATTAAACATGCTGAGGTGTGCCAGGAAGATTTAAGTCCCACTAATTATCAGGAGCTTGGACCAAATGAGGTATCTGTTCAGTTATGGCTTGACTCAGAGAGTCAATCCTTTTTTTTTTTTTTTTTAATGTTATACAGAGTTCAATAGCTTTAAAAATAGATATGTTTGGCCTCTAATGATTAATTCAGTATTTTGTTGAATAAACTCCCATTTGTTTCTCTATTCAGTAAAAGAAGAAAACATCTGGAATTAATTTGGTGTTCAGTAAAGTTGTACTATTTGTTTGTTTTTGTGTGTTTTTAATAGTTTACCTCCATGCTAGTCTTTCTAACCTAATCATGAACGTGGCACCTTGCAAATAAATTATCTGGAAGAAAGGTATCTTTAAAATGGCTCTATCTGTCAAGAGGAAGACCGTGTCACTGTAAAACCTTTTGAAAGATCTCCTTATGTGGGAGGTGTAATGATTCTTTTAAGCATCACAGACGGGATCAAGGGACTTTGGAGCCCAGGGCAAAGTATGACAGGAGGAAAGAATGGCCAGAGTTAGAAGATCTTACTTCCTGGACAAATCTGTTAAGTGAGAATGTGAACTTTCTAGATACTTTACAACCTGGGTATTGGAAGGGCACGAAAGGTTTTCCATGCTGCCTCATAACCCTTACAAAGCTGGAATCAAAGGAGTCTCCACCTCATTGCTGTTTTCTCTATAATTATGCCACTGCTATTTCATTTACAGCAAGGGATAGCTTCATGGGAATGTACATATTTCATAAGGCCATGTTGATAAATGATGCTAACAGAATCTGTACATTTAATCAGCAGGTATATATTTATCACCTACTATAAAGCAAGCACCATGCTAAGGACAAAGGATTATTTTTTATATAATTGACCTAACCCTTGCCCTCAAGGAGCTTATAACTAGTAAGAGGAGAGGAACTATAGACAAATAATACATAATAAAATTTTCAATAAGGAATATGTATATATACTCATATACATACATACACACAATCATACATTCACATGCATGAATATACACATAAAATAGGGCTTCAGAAGGAAAGGAATATTACATTCTCCCAATAAGCTTTAAGTGAATGAATTAATTAGTGCTCTAGATGTCACTTTTATTTAATAATTAAAGTAAAATGATAAACTATCTTCTATCTTCCAGGTTTTACTTTACTGTAAAACAAACCAAAACCAGAGTCCCCAGTAACCTGTAGCAAAATCCATGTGTTGGTTATCACTATGGTCCTCGACAAAAACTACCTTCCGATAAGTAGTTTGGGCTGTCAACCATGGAGACAGTGACTGTGGATTGCTGGGACCAAAGCAAGTTCCACAGCCAGAGCCACCCTCTGAGACCTGGATTTCAGGGCAAACCTTTTTCCCATACAGCTTGAGATGCCATTATCCCAGTTCATCAGGTGGTGAGATATCAGATGTAAATTCTAGGTTGTGCATAACATTAAGGAATGCTTACTGAGTGAAGTTCTCAAAGTACTTGTAGTATTCCACGACAGAACAAATAATACGTTATCTTCTTGTGCCCAGGTAACTCTCTGTACTTGGGAAAATAAAAGTGCTATGTCTCCCTATGTACCCAAAATGTTATTATAAGTGGTATTGGAAAAAATATTGTGGATGGATGGCTAGCAGAGTTAATGACCTTGATCAGTAAGTCCATCATGAAATAAATCTCACTCTTTAAAACGGTTACATTTTAAATAAATTATATGGTTACCCCAACTATAAGTGACTCATATCTCAAACTACAAAAAAACCCATATTATACTTGTGCTTTCTGGGGCATAATCCTATGCTAATAGTATGCTCTACTGAACAGATTCCTAAAGGATTACCTAGGTTTATTGATTACTTCTCATTTGTTTATCATGGTGGAAAAGAATAAATAAGAATCCTAATTGATCAGCAGCTTTCCATAAAGCACTGCTTTATTAAACCAAGAGATAACAGGGTTTCCCTGCTTCAGTTTATTGTACAACTATAGACCTCCTCCCACTGAGGTGCTGAAATGTGTTTCATGGCACACTCAGGTCTTTTAAATGTGTAATTTAGGAATATATTCAACAAACATTAATAAGCACTTACTATATTCCAAGCATGGTACTAAGTATTAACAATTAAAAAATAAATCGGGCTTCCCTGGTGGCGCAGTGGTTGAGAATCTGCCTGCTAATGCAGGGGACATGGGTTCGAGCCCTGGTCTGGGAAGATCCCACATGCCGCGGAGCAACTGGGCCCGTGAGCCACAACTACTGAGCCTGCGCGTCTGGAGCCTGTGCTCCGCAACAAGAGAGGCCACGATAGTGAGAGGCCCGCGCACCGCGATGAAGCGTGGCTCTCACTTGCCACAACTAGAGAAAGCCCTCGCACAGAAACGAAGACCCAACACAGCAAAAATAAATAAATTAATTAATAAACTCCTACGCCCAACATCTTTAAAAAAAAAAAAAAAGGCGCTTCTATGAAATATATTAAAATATATATAAATAAATAAATCATGGTAACTACTATATGTATAGTGTTTAGTATATGCTGAACAATTTACTAAGCGTTTTATATGTATGTTTATTTAATCTTCATCACAAATTTATGAAGTAGGTATCAGAATTCTCTGCCCTTCCCATGGGAGAAAACTAAGACACAGAGGATTTTGCTAAATAATCCCAAGTCAGAGAGCTGGTAAATAGCAAACCTGGGCTTGAACCAGTTTAAGTATGACCTAGTCCCTACCCTAGACAAGGCCTACAGATTTATTACAAAAGAGATCGAATTATTAAAAAGTATTTCTGATAACTTTCTAATTGATTGTGAAACATCATTGCTATTACCTGTGGTTTTGGATTCCTCTATAACTGTCAGGTATGACAAAGGGATCAGAACACACACATTGATTTTAGTTGGTGGGCTTCTGATGGCCAGTGTTAGAGGAGGAGTGAGGCTAAGAAGTCTGGAATTCTAAGTGTTTTATAGCTCTTAGCTAAGACATCTTCAGGAAAACAAGAAGCAAACAGGATATTGACCTGTCCAGGTTATGCTGCAGAAAGAAAATTTCTTTAGGGCTCCATAAAAATTCTAGGACTTTTCCAGTATTTAAATATATGGTTCTGTGCAGTATTATCACAATTTTAAAGCTTGTGAAACACATAGTGACTAAGAAAAGAAATTAAGTGAAAGTAAAATTGTTGATGTGAATAAACAGTCATTGGCAAGGAGCCTGTGTGGTGGGTGTGGCCTCAGCCTGGGCAATGAACTTGAAAGCTCAGCTACTGGGCATTTCTGGAGGTCTGCCAGGTTCATTCTCAAGGTCTCCACACCAACTGAGCAGGATTAATTCCTGGTGGAAATTCCCAGCAACAATCTCAATCCTGAGCTCTGGATTAATTTAACTGCCTGCTTCATACTCCTCCCTGAATGTCCCACAGATCCTCCAACTCAAAGTGTCCCAAGCCAGAATCACAACTTTCCCTGCTTCCTTTCCCAATGCTCCTACCTCAATCTGTTCTTCTATGTCCCCCATGTTTAAAAGCACCAAAATCTATCCAGTTAATCCAAACCTGAGTCAGGTCCCAAATCTAAAGTCTTCAAAGATTTTTCCCCCTCTATCCCCATCAGTTTCTTTCAGCATCGTCTCCTACTAAATCTGTCCCTCTTCATCATCACTACCTTAAATTATTGTAGGACCCTAATATCTTTGACTCTAACTGTTGCAATATGTTCTTGACTTGTGTACTTGACTCCAGATATGCCCCTTTACAGATACATTTTCCATGCTGTCTCAATTATGCCCCTGGTAAAATTCTGATCTTATTACGTTATTCCCCTCCCAAAGTCCCTCAGACAGGTTGTTTCACTTCTCTGGAAAGAACCAACACTTGCATACATGATATATAGGTTGGGGCTCTGCTTTCTTTTTACAGCTTCTCCTCTATAAAGACCTACGAGTCCCTCTGGGCTCTGGAAAGAGTGAAAATGCTGAACTTAATCTAACCAAAAATGTACTTTATGTGTTTCTGTTTCTCTTTTCGAATTATTTCTAATGAAATTCCCTTTCCCTCCTGCTGGCCTGGCTACTTCCTATTATTTTCTTCAAGAAGAAAATAAAATTATGTACCTCAAAGAAAACTGAAGGATCTGAGATAATTAGAAACATAACTTTTAGTTAGTAATGGTCAAAACAGGTGAAAATAAGAAAAAAAGAGAATGGTTTTATTTTAAGGACAATAGAATGGGAGCAAAAACATTTTTATTTATTTAATGATGACTATAGGAATATAAAGCAGTGAATTTAGTCTAATTGTTTAAAATAGAATGGGAAATTCAGGGAGTAGTTTGACATAATATGTGAGATAATTATATCCTGGTTATGTTTTAAATAATGATTCTTATATTTTAAATATAGAGTATTTATGGGTGAAATGATAAGAAGCCTGGGATTTACATCAAAATAATCCAGTGCAAGAGTGGAAGTAATTGTAGGTAGGAAAGGAAATGAACTGAGAATAGTTTAAACTGAGAGAGAAGCACATGGAGGTAGATTATACTATTCTCTGTTTTATAAGTTTTTTCCATTTATTCATGACAAGAAGCTTTTTTTTTAAAGACACTTGAAAATAGTACTAATAGCATGGTAGAGAAATAAAAAAGGAAGAAGTACTTACTATATAGAAATTAATGGATGTCTAGTGTGTACAGATGGTAAGATATATTTACAAAGGTGAATTAAAAGATACAAAATACCTCCAAAGGAAGAAGTTTAAAAAAAAATGAAAGTAAAGTTGATGAAAGTCTTTATTAAGTATTATAATAAATGAACACTAAACAAAGCAAAATAAAAACAATTCAGATATCTGTGTAAATGCATGTGTGTGCAGGGCTGTGTGAGGGTGAAGGGAAGGAGGTGGAAAAGAAACAAATACGTTTCAATGAAAAAAACAAAAACCTAAATGCAAGCCATTGGTTTTGGAGACCTGCAGAACATTTTCTCACTGTAGAGGAAGGAAATGCCCAGATGCCTGGGGTTAACACCTAAAGGTGTGCTCCATGCCTTGGAAAAATTCCATTGCCTCATCTAACAGGGACAGGTCCTGGGGCACACTACTCTAAAAATATGATAAATCCTAGAATTGAATTTTCCTTCTGAAAGGTTTGCATATGGCAATTTTCAAAATTGGGCCTGAGATGTTCCTTTAGCATTCAAGCATCCTTAAGATTTTGGTGCACTTACACAGTGCACATAATTAAAGGTGGTATTTACTGATTGATCTTCACTAAGACTCTAGAGAGACTGACAAAGGTACCATCTCTACCCATCCCCCAGACCCCTGCTCCAACCTGCCCTGCCTTGGAGAACACAATATTAAAGGAGCTATTCTTTACCTCTGCTTATTGATTTCATCTAATTTTCATACTGTCACTCATGATAGATACAGTTAATTTTGCTGTTCTGTATGTATATTGGATATTGTCATTTATACCATTAATCACATGCATAATTGTCATAAGAACAGAAATGCCTTTTCTTAGACATTTCATTCTAAACTATAATTATCCAGACATCTGGCTGTTAATGGCATTGAATCCTAATTACTTCAAAATGAAGCCATTATTCATAAACTTAGAGCCTGTACTACATGTGTTTATAGAAAGTAGATGGGACAATATTATAAAATTTATTATCTAGAGTAGGGCTCATTTTCTAGAAGCTGATTTAACTGTTCAGCTCCTTAGTATTTCTTTGTCCAACCTCATTAACATATGATAAAGTTTACCAGGTCCTATGTGGTCTAAAGAATAACAGTAGAAATCGTCCCTCCCTGAAAACTGACATTCAGAACTGCCTGACAAACTACATGGTTAATGACAAATGCCCTCATAACACAAACTGAGCCACTAGTAAAATGACATCTTCCATTATGATTATTTTTTCTGGATTTAACGCAAGATAAATCATGTCAGAGAAGTGTACCAACATATTATTTCTCAAATAACTTGTGATTTAATAATGAGTCATAACCTAATTATTACATTTCCATGGTGCTTTACACTTTTCAGAGTATTTTCACATCCTTTATCATATTTTATCTTAAAAATTTTACTTATACGGTATTTACCTATTTAAAGTTCTTTTCACATGACCAACACCAGCAAAATCTCTACACATTCCTTATCAATTTCTGATGAACCTAGTACTCACAAATGCCTATTTGCTTTTGTCTATTCTCTTCCTTTTCATTTTTAAAGATTAAGAAATAAACATATGTAGACTGGCCCAAAACAAAATGTGTTTAAACTGAAAATAATAATAATGATAATTAATCGTTCTTTCTTGCTTTTCTATCTTTTTCACATTTATCAACATCTGTGTTTATGCCAACTCAATGAATGTCCCAGGAAGGTAACCACTTTCTTTTCTTTTCAAGTCTTAAAGTCACTCATAAACTGGAATTTTGTGTTGATTTTAAAGAGCATTTCTTGAGTAAATATTCCAAATAATTTATGCACCTTCTTGTTCTTTCTGTTGTCAAATCCATCAATATCGTATTCAAGTCTATCAACCTATGTAAAGCTCCTCTGATATTTCTCTGTGAAATACTTTACTAGTTTCCACCTTAATGTTTAATCTCCATTTCATTATTATTTATATATGATTTAACCATGTTGCACTCTTCTGTTTTCGAACTTCTCTCTTTGGGGCATGAAGAAAATAGGCACTCTCCTAATTTGGTAGGTGAGTGAAAATTGGTATAAACACTCTGGAACATCATTTGTCAACTTACGCTAAGAAATTTTGGCTTATTCACTGAAAGAAATAATCCATAATGCAAACAAAGACTT
Organism: Grampus griseus; assembly: GCF_964374135.1. Classification (NCBI taxonomy): domain Eukaryota; kingdom Metazoa; phylum Chordata; class Mammalia; order Artiodactyla; family Delphinidae; genus Grampus; species Grampus griseus. The sequence goes on from NC_139007.1 coordinate 44,760,469, forward strand.
AAGCAGGAGAAGATTCATCACATCATTATTATTTTTGAACATGAAGCATTTTATAATCTGGAAGGAGCTATGTGACATAGGCTATTACCTATGTATAGTGATACCGTTGGTGGATAAGAGTGTGTGCCACTCTCTAGGGGTGCCTGTGTTCAAAGCTCCACTCTGCTACAGGCCAGCAGCATGACACACATGGTAAGAAAACTCTCTAAATCTCCATTTATCATGGACATGATAAAGCAACTACTTCACAAAGTTGTTGAGAGAATCAAAAGAATATAAACAAAAGCTTTTAACACACTGCCTGGTACATAGTAAGTGTTCAGTAAATGCTAGCTACTAAAATTGCGTTTTTAGTTGGTTTTGTTTTTTGGTTTTCTTTTCAATTTTATTAAGAAATAACTGACATATATCACTGTAAACATGTAAGATATACAGCATAACGGTTGACGTATTGTGAGATGATTAACACAATAAGTTTAGTTAGCATCCATCATCTCATATAGATATAATTAAAAGAAAAAGAAAAAAAATTCCTTGTAATGAGAACTCTTAGGCTTTATTCTCTTAACAACCTTCTTATATAGTCATCATGCTTCCTAGTCATGCTTCCTAGTCAACCTTCTTATATAGTCATCATCATTCCTAGTCATTATTTATCTTACAACTATACGTTTATATCTTTGACCACCTTCCTCTAATTCTCCCTCCTCCAACCACACCTCTGGTAACCAAAAACCTGATCTCTCTTTCTATAAATTTGGGTGATTTTTGCTTTTTGGATTCTATATATAAGTGAGATCATACAGTATTTACCCTTCTCTGTCTGACTTACTTCACTTAGCATAATGCCCTCAGGAGCCATCAAGTGTTACTGCAAATAGCAGGATTTCCTCATTTTTTAATGGCTGAATAATACTCATATATATATATGTATTACATATATATTACAATTTCTTTATCCATTCATAAGTTTTGATGGACCCGGGTTGTTTCCATGTCTTGGCTGTTGTAAATAATGTTGCTGTGAACATGGGAGTGCAGATATCTTTTTGAGTGAGTGTTTTCATTTGCTTTGCATATATTCCCAGAAGTGAAATTGCTGGATTATATGGTAATTCTCTTTTTAATCTTCTGAGGATCCACCATACTGTTTTCCATAGTGGCTGTACCACTGTTTACAGTTTACAATCCCACCAACAGTGCACAAGGATTCCCTTTTCTCCACATTCTCACCAGCATTTTTTATCTCTTCTCTTTTTTGGTGATGGCCATTCTAACAGGCAGAAGGTGACATCTTACTGTGTTTCTGACTTGCATTTTCCTAACTACTAGTGATTTGAGCATCTTTTCATGTATCTATATCATTATTTTTAATAGAATATTTGAAAACCACCCACATATCCTATACTATTTAAAAACGTGAAAAAGTAATTTATGCTATGGCTACACAATGAATATAAAGAATCTCTTCAAAGCAATGCAGATCCATTTTTTATTATTGTTCTTATGGCTTCTTATTGTTATCCTTGCTTCTTCCACTGCCACCGCCATGCTTCAAGGTCTCCATGAGATCTGCTCAACTTTCCTGACTTCAGAATTCCTAATTTTTTAAAAATAACTGAAAGAAATGAGTCAAGTAGCCTTCAGCTTCCCCACTATCATATTTAATTAGGTAGTTATGCCCTCTCTTTGCATGCCTCTCCTGCCAAGTCAAGAGTTTGATAAAATATCATCACCTCAGTCACTCTGCATGAGAAATATTTCAAGTCAGCTGCACTTGTGGAGACTTTATTTGATATAGATAAAGGTTTTATAAAATTAATCTTTCTGTCCATTTTCTTATATTTGGTGACTCTAAAATGTATATCATCAAATTTATTTTGATTATCCCTCTGTCGATATCTCACCATTGGGGGAGTAGTAGGTGCTCTCAGGACTAATACACACAGACATATGGGATTTTATGGGGCTGAGCCAATCAGATTACAGTGTATGGGCTTTAGACTCATATAGCCTATATGTTCAATTTCCCAGCCCAGCATGGTGTTTAATGAAGCTGTTTAAAGTTATGCTCATAAAAAGTATTATTTTTATTGAAAAGAAGGAAATGCTTTTGAGGAAATGGTATAGTAGAAAAGAGGGATACATAATTAAAATGCAGTTTGATCCTAACTATATAAGATAATATGCTCATTTGTTAGATATATACTAATATAGATTTCCCCTAATGAAGGAGAATCTTGCCCTGAGGATTAAAATATATGGGGAGATTTTTTAAGCTATCCAATCCACCACTCCCTACAAATGAAAGATTTATAGCAGTTACTATTAAAGACTCCATTTCTTCCAGTCCTCTTCCTCCACACATGCACACACACATACGCACACACAAATGCACAAGCATATGTTTTGAAACTCACTGGACAACTGAAGTTATTGATGGGAGAGTCTTTAAACATGTAAATTGTTAGAGGCAAAAAATATGATAGAGAATAATTGCTCAGAAATCCTGAGTGGTTAACTCTGGGTAGTGAGATATGAGTAACTTTTCTTTGTAAGCCTTATTGTTCATATTTTCTGTAATAAATGTGTAATTTTAGAATCAGAAAACAAGTTTATGTATTATTTTTTAAAACTTACTTTAAGCAGAGCACTTCTGTTTCAAAATGAACTGGCAGAATCTGATATCTGCTCTCAATTTCTCCCATTTTAAAAATTTTATTAAGGTTGAAATACAAGAGAACTAATATTTGATTCTGCATTGATAATATCTAACCTTCCTCTTCCTCCTGGCAGTCTTGAAAGCTGGCCACTGAGTTATGATCTGTCATAGGCCACGAGCACACATTGCCAGGGGGAAATATGCTCTCCAGTGGAAGACGTCGTAGTAAGTAACTGTAGTAGTGGTAGTAGTAGTAGTAGTAGTAATACTTACTGAGTGTTAATTCTTTTCCAGGCACTGTTCTCATTGTTTTATGTATATTAATGCATGGAGTCCTCACATCTCTATGAGGTAGATACTCCTTTTGTTTTTTAGTAAGGAAGCAAACTGAGGCACAGAGAAATTAAATAACCTGCTCAAGTTCACCCATTGAATGAATGGTAGAGCCCAGAGTTGAGGCCATGTGGACCAATTCCAGAATCCACTCTATTAATTCTATGCTTAAAGAAATAATACATAATTCAATTGGCATCAGAAACTCCGTGATCCACTTTCACTTGATTTCTAACTAGATTAGTCTAAAACTCCTTTCTAAGCATGGTTTCTGGCATATCGCAAGCTCTCATTAAAGAAATACAGACTATTTTTAATATTATTGTTATACTATTATTATTTTATCTTTTCATTATTTCACTTCTCAATATTATTTCCTGTTTATTTTGTCTGTAAAGAATTTTCAGATGTCCATCTTTCACTTTACACAACTTTTGGATTTCTTTTTTTAATTTCTGTGAGATCCATAATCGATTGAATTTATTAATGCTTTTATTACTTATAATAGGATTTCTTAACTTCCTTTTTTCCGTTATTTCTGGGGTTGGCTTCGGCATGAATGACAATGTACTTAAGAGGTACCAACACTGCAGCAGTCCAAAACCTAGAAGGAGAATACTTATGTGATCTTATCATTCACAATGTAACAGGTCAGTAATGTTGGTTAGAATCTATAATTAAATTATGCAACAGATGGTATGTATGTCATTCTGGATAAATAATGTGAATTTCAACTTCTTAATAAATTCTTTAATATCACTCATCTTTTGACATTATAGTAGTTTTTTAGCAGCCTCATATTATTTGTCACTTATTTTGCTGTGTTTCCTTAGTGCTTCACTCATTCATTGTTTTATTCATTCATCTGTATTTATTATCTAACATATATCGAGGATTCACGAATTTGAGATGCAGCTCTAGCTTTCAAATATTATAGTTGTTAGAGGAGATAAACCCCCCAAAGTCAATTGCAACATAAGACAGTCTTTTATGGAAATAAAGAAAGGACACCTACTGGGCTTTGAGAGTGGGAGGAGGGGTGGTAAGAAAGACATGTCAGAAAACATATTCTCAAAAATCTGATACGTAAGAGTGTGCTTGAAAGTGCTGGAATTAGCAAAGAACAAGTGTGGCTATAAGTGTATATGCCTGTGTGCATGCATGTGTACATGTGTGTGAGAGTATGTGTGCGTATGGAGTTCACATTGTGGGGATGGAGGGAGTGAAAGAGAAGAAAAATTGAAGAGACAGGAAGAAGAATACCAAAAAAGAGAGAAAGCAGTCTGGGAGAGAGGTTGTTATGTGGTATCACAGCCTGTCCCTGCAATTGCAATAGTTCAGCATGAATACAACAAAGGACAAAGTCAAAACGGCTCGTAGAGATTAGATACCTTCAGTCTTTGACTTACACATTAATCCATTTAACAAATATGTAGTTTACTCCTGCAGTATTCCAAGGCTATTTCAGGTTCAGGGAATATAATAATCAACAAGGCAGGCTAAGTTGATGCCTAAAAACACCTGTATTCTAGTCATATAAATAATAAGCAAAAACTATATATAAGATGAAGAAAAATTTTATTTGTTATACAAATGCATTTTAACTTTGTGCTGAAGATACAGGAAGCCACTAGAAAGTTTTAAGTAAGTTGATCTTCATTTGCAAGTTGATCTTCATTTAGCAAGGCCACTCTGGCATTACTCCGGACTGGACTGCAGGCAGGGCCAGTTAGTAGGTAACTACATTATTAGAGTTATGACAAGCATCTGAATTGAGGTACAGAGTGGAGATGGAGAAAAATGAGTGAGGAAGAGACAGGAGGTAAGGAACATGCCTGCTTTCTGGTATGGAATTTTAGGTGAATGGTGGTGGTCTCAAGACAGGAAATATGGAAATAACTGGTTGGGAGAGCTGGGTGGAGATGAGGAGTTTAATTTTGGACATGTCGAGTGTGAGATTCTGGTGGAACTTGCAAGCAGAGCTGTCCAGTTGGCAGTTGAATGTACCTGTCTGAATACCAGGTCTGAGCTAAAATATAAATTTATGCTTCTTCATCACGGGACAACAATAAAGACACAGGATGATATGTAATTATCAAGAAAGAATATTCAGAGTAAAAAGAAAACAGGGACCCAGGCACATCTCAGAATCAATACTATTAGTTTCTAACTAGGCGGGCATATCAAAAATACCTGCAAGCGATAAAATAATACAGATTATCAAGGCAACTTCAGACCATATAATAAGCATTTTTAGAGTTTGCACTTAGACTTCTGTTTAATTTTTTAAAGCTATATATGATCTACATGAGTTGATAACTTCTCTTTTTAAACAATTAAGAGATAAACATCAGTAGAAGATCCCACAAAAGATGAGAGAAATGAAGGAAAACAAGAGAAAGTGATACACATCATTAAAATACAGTTAATTGTATGTGTCTTCCTCCCTATACTGCTTTTTGAGGGCAATATGTGCATCTCTGATAAGCACTCAGGGACACACGTCAAAGTGTTTAGTAAATATGTGTGTATAAATTATTCCACATGTAACTGCCTACAAACTCTCCCTGAGTGGAGACCTGACTAAACCTGAGTTATTTGTTATCGGACTTTTTTGACTTGTTATTTGAGTTATTTGACTGAAGTATAACGCCATCCTCCCAATCAACTAACCTCAAAGACGAAAAAAATCTAGGACCTCACAAATGCATTTATTAAACCTACAGAACTCGTAATGTTCTTAAAAGAATCCTTTATTTGCATTATCAAATAGAAAATATACCTCCAATTATTTTTCTAAGATCACAAATAAATCTTGGAAATTAAGCTCCCTCTATGTGACCAACGCAACACCTTGTGTATTTCCGGCATCTAAACAAAGTAATTTAAATTGGTTCAATTATACTTGGTTTTACAAATTGACATTTAAACTCTGTACCTGTATCTTACTATGAATGTTTTTCATTAAAACCACACCTCTATTGCCTTGGATAAATAAGGCAATGCATGGTCATCTGTGGAACTATCTGCACGGTTAGAATCCCTTCCCTGTCCCCCAATCCATCTTCAAAGCCGTTGCATGAGCGCCCTCTTTACTGTGAGCCCCCTCTCTCCTGGCTACAATTGCTTGGACCAAGGGCAGGCATTTGCTCTAAGCAGAGCCAATGAGTCCCTGCTGTAAATTTTTAGATATAGAACCAAGAGAAAACACAATCTCTTTCTGTTGTGTAGGGCTGAGATATAAATTTTCAGGAAAAATAGTGGTCAGAGTTTCCATAAGAAGAAAACCACTCTTCAGCAAGAGAGAACATGGAAGGAAACAGAGAAGAAGCAGAGTCTAGATATAAATGGATGTCATCAATCTTCAAACCTAGTTCTATTAGTTCCAAAGGCTAGATGCATCTCTACCCTTCCTATATCCTGATTGATCCAAATTTTCTCTTAGACTATCTAATATATTAGCAGTCTTTCTATAATCTCATCCTTTTGCTTAAGCCAGTTCAAACTGTGTGTCTGTGACTTACGGGTAAACAGTGCTCTTGATCCATTAAAAATTTACTGTTATATCTAATACATAATTATGTGAAGTTGTTCTAGTAAATTTATATCCTGTGTTTTTTGCATGTTTTCCATTGTATGTTAGAGAATATGGAATTTGAACTTATTTCTCCAGGATGTGGTACTATTTCTGTCATGATGGCCACTATACTCAGTCTGAGTTAGCCCCTTGGATAGCATAAAAAGAGTCATTAAAAGGCCCCTGGTAGACAGATGCCTATTACATAAATGTGACATTGAGGCTGTTTTAAAGTATTATTATTTAGTATTCCTTTTAATGACTGTTGTTTCACTTATTTATTGATTACAGTAGCTGTAGTTTAAAGTCTGGAACCCTGGCTTCTTGCTCTCCACACGTCTCACTCAATTCCTGTTTATAGCATCATTTAATGGGTGTTCTTATGTGGCATTTTTGGCTACGGCTTTTAATTAAAAGAACATCTTTATGACATTTAAATTTGAAATTAGGAAGACTAACTGTAGTGCTTTTATTATATAACATTTTCTTTTATAATGTCTTATTTCGATTGTCTAATCAACCTAAATTTCCACTTAAACAGCCTGTAAATAGGAACACAGAAGTAATTAGATATTTTTGAAAGAAAATAAATTTAACAGATAAACATCTTAAAAATTCAAAAAGAAGGATACGTTATTCCCAGTTATAGATATTGTCTCATGAAGCCAGGAAAACAGGAAAGTGTGAAGGTATTACAGATTAAATAATAAGCTTGTTTTTAGCATATGTTTTGTTATTAAAAGCCTTGAAATAATATCGTCTCTTTCAGACTTTCATGCATGTCACAAATTTTAAATATTTTGCAAAGTCTACTTGATATTTCTATTACAATTTTTAAAATTTAAATATTTAATAATATCCATGGTATTTCCTCAATAACTTGAACTGTTTTGTACATTCTTTTCTAAGTGGAGAGATTCATTAAGCCAAGACTTGGCATAGAGCTGAATAGAAACTGCAGAGAGAAGGGAAATTGGAATTGACAGTGAGACTGAATTTTAACATTTAATGGAGTCCTATTTTAAGTGTTAGTTTCTGGCTTGAAAATACTGCAAGGAAGTCTCTGGCCAATACGACAATCCATTTTCAACAGATTTTCTTCCTACTTCAACAATGGAATTAGGCTATACATCATGATTTTTTTCATGTTTTCAGACCTAACCCCATAAACAGACACAGTGGTGTCTGTTGAGCTTCTCCAGTATCTTCAACCTTTTTTCCTATTGGCACTTTGACAGCAGCTTTTAAACATTTCATGTCTCTCCTATCTTTCTATTATCAATATATACGTTTTATTTTTCTAATTGATGTTACTGAGATACAGTAAAATGCACTCATTTTAAGTGTGTACTTTGATGTATTTTGATAATCAAGATATAGAACATTTCCATCACAACAGAAAGTGTTATCATGCCCTTTTGCAGTCAATAACTCTTCCAACCCCCTCTACCAAAAGCAGCCACTGATTTGCTTTGTCACAATAAATTAGTTTTGCCTGTTCTAAAATTCCATATTATATATATGAAATCATATGCTACACATGGCTCCTTTTGCTCAGTATATTATTTTTGAGATGTATTCATGTTGTGCATATCAATAGTTGATTCCTTTTTAATTAATGAATAGTGTTCCATTATATAGCTATACCACAATTTGTCTTATAGTTTTAGCTTTTATATTTAGGCCTATGATTGATTTTATGTTAATTTTTATGGATAACATAAGGTCAGATTTGAAGTTCATTCTTTTTTCAAAAAGATTACAAATTATCACAGGAGCATTGGTTGAGAAGATTTTCCTTTCTTCACTGAATTATCCTCTTATCTTTGTCAAAAATTAATCTTATATGCACGAATCTATTTCTAGATTTTCAATTCTTTTTTATTTACTGTGTGGATAGCATAGCAACACCTTAATTACTGCAGTTATATAATGAGTCTTAAAATCTAGTAATGTGCGTCCTCCAACTTTGCTCTTCTTCCTTTTACAAAACTGTTTTACTTATTGTTGATTTTTAAAATTTTTACATAAATTTTAGAATATGCATAAATGATTTATCAAAAATCTTACTGAACATTTTAATGGGACTGCATGAAATCTACAGATCAATTTGGGAGGAAAATAACATCTTACCAGTATTGAATTTTCCAATGCAATAACGAAATATATCTTCTATTTCTTTAGATCTTTTAAAAATTATAAATGAAACTATTTAATTAAAATTCCAATTGCTTCTTACATAAAAAATATAATGGACTTTTGTATAATGACCTTGCATCCTGCCATACTGCTAAACTCACTTATTAGTTCTAGTAATTTTTTTGTATATTTCTTACGAGTTTTTATATATGTACTCATACATACTTGTATCATCTGCAAATAAAGACAATTTCATTTCTTCCTTTTTAATCTGTATAATGTTTCTTTTTCTTATCTGATTACACTAGTTTGGACTTCCTGTAAAATATTAAATAGCAGTGGTAAGAGTGGACATCCTTGCTTTGTACTTGATCTTAGGAGAGAAGTGTTTCAGTCCTTCAAAATTAAGTTTGACGATAACTATAGGTTTTTCATAGATGTCCTTTAATAGTCTGAGGAAGTTCTCCCCCCATCTCTAGGTTTGCTGAGAGCTTTTATCATCAATTGTTAAATATTATTAAATATTCTGCATTTATTGAGAAGATCATAGGATTGTTTTCTTTTATGCTGTTAATATGGTGAATCACATTCACTGATTCTCAAAAGTAGAATCAAATTTGCCTTTATGGGTTGAACACTACATGTTCATCATAAGTTGTCCTTTCTATCTATTTCTGCTGGAATTGTACGGTTAATACTTTCCTTTGGCTTCCATGGCATTATCCTTTTCCTATTATCATCATGGTTTCCTATTCCTCTTTCTCATGGTTTTCCATGTCATTCACTCTCCTTATTCTATGCTCTTCCTGGATTATCTCATCTATATTCATGATTTTAATTATCAGCTCCACGACAATGGTTCCTCAAATTATATCTTCTACAAGCTGTGAATCCATATCCTACCTCCTGCTACTCCTTATCTAGTTGTCCTACATGTATCACAGTCTGAACATGCCCAGAATCTAATGTTTCCTTTATATTCGTCTTTGCCAAAGGGTCTTACCCATATGATTTTCTAATCTTACTTGATATCACGACTACAACTCAATGTCACAAAATGAAATCTGACATTCAGCCTCAACTGTTTCCTCTATTTTACCCTCAGCATCTAAATAAGTTGTCTTATTTAATCTCAGATAGGTCTTAATTATTCCACTCCATTTATGTTCAGATCTTTTTTTTCTATTTCATACTGCAGTAGCTCCTTAATTCTTTTCCCAATTCCATGTTACACCAATCAAACGATTCACAATGATATCAAGTATAACTTCCTTAATTATAACCTTTAATGGCTCCCCATTGTTTACTCATTAAAATCTAAACTTTCTAGAAGGACCTTCAAAAAGGCAGAGGAGTAAGACGAGGAGATCACATTCCTCCCCACAAATACATCAGAAATACATCTACATGGGGAAAAACTCCTACAGAACACCTACTGAACGCTTGCAGAAGACCTCAGACTTCCCAAAAGGCAAGAAACTCCCCACGTACCTGGGTAGGGCAAAAGAAAAAAGAAAAAACAGAGACAAAAGAATAGGGACGGGAGCAGCACTTCGGGGAGGGAGCTGTGAGGAGCTGTGAAGGAGGAAAGGTTTCCACACACTAGGAAGCCCCTCCATGGGCGGAGACGAGGGGTGGGTGGGGGGTAAACTTCAGAGCCACGGAGCAGAGCACAGCAACAGGGGTGCAAAGGGCAAAGCAGAGAGATTCCCGCACAGATGATGGGGGCCGACCAGCACTCACTGGCCCTAGAGGCTTGTCTGCTCACCCACCGGGAAGGGTGAGGGCTGGGAGCTGAGGCTCGGGCTTCGGAAGTCAGATCCCAAGGAGAGGACTGGGGTTGGCTATGTCAACACAGCCTGAAGGGGGCAAGTGCGCCACAGCTAGTGGGGAGGGAGTCCGGGGAAAAGTCTGGACCTGCCTAAGAGGAAAGAGACCATTGTTTCGGGGTGTGCGAGGAGAGGGGATTCAGAACACTGCCTAAACTAGCTCCAGTGATGGGCGGGAGTTGCGGCTATCAGCGCAGACATCAGAGACGGGCATGAGATCCTAAGGCAGCTGCTGCAGCCGCCAAGAGGCCTGTGTGCAAGCACAGGTCACTATCCACACCTCCCCTCCCTGGAGCCTGTGCAGCCCGCCACTGCCAGAGTCCCGTGATCCAGGGACAACTTCCCCGGGAGAAAGCACGGTGCACCTCAGGCTGGTGCAATGTCACGCCGGCCTATGCCACTGCAGGCTCGCCCCACATCCGTACCCCTCCCTCCCCCTGGCCTGAGTGAGCCAGAGCCCCCGAATCAGCTGCTCCTTTAACACTGTAATGTCTGAGCGAAGAACAGACACCCTCAGGTGACCTACACGCAGAGGCGGGTCCAAATCCAAATCTGAACCCTGGGAGCTGTGCGAACAAAGAAGAGAAAGGGAAATCTCTCCCAGCAGCCTCAGGGCCAGCAGATTAAATCTCCACAGTCAACTTGATGTACCCTGCATCTGTGGAATACCTGAATAGACAATGAATCATCCCAAAATTGAGGCGGTGGACTTTGGGAGCAACTGTAGACTTGGGGTTTGCTTTCTGCATCTAATTTGTTTCCGGTTTTATGTTTACCTTAGTTTAGTATTTAGAGTTTATTACCATTGGTAGATTTGTTTATTGATTTGGTAGCTATCTTCCTCCTTTTTTTTTTTCTTTTTATAGATAGATATATTATTTTTCCTTTTTCTCCCTTTGCAACGATGTATGTGTATGCTTCTTTGTGTGATTTTGCCTGTATAGCTATGCTTTCACCTAGGGTTTGTCCTAGGGTTCTGTCTGCCCGCTTTTTTTTTTTTTTTTTTTTTTTAGTATAGTTTAGTTACTGCTATACTATAGTTTTTCTTAGTATACTTTTTAGTGCTTGATATCATTGGTGGATTTGTTTTTTGGTTTGGTTGCTCTCTTCCTTATTTTTCTTTTGGTTTTTGATTTTCATTTTTTTATTACTTTTTAATTTTTTATTTTAATAACATTATTTTATTTATTTATTTTCTTTCTTTCTTTCTTTTTTTCTCAATTTTCTTCTGAGCCCTGTGGCTGGCAAGGACTTGGTGTTCCGGCAAGGTATCAGGACTGTGCTTCTGAGATGGGAGAGCCAAGTTCAGGACACTGGTCCACAAAGACCTCCCGGGTCCACATAATATCAAACAGCGAAAGCTCTCCCAGAGATACCCATCTCAATGCTAAGACCCAGCTCCACTCAACAACCAGCAAGCTACAGTGCTGGACACCCCAGGCCGAACAACTAGCAGGACAGGAACACAACGCCACACATTACCAGAGAGGCTACCTAAAATCATAATACGGTCACAGACACCGCAAAACACACAAATGGATGAGGTCCTGCCCACCAGAAAGACAAGACCCAACCTCACCCACCAGAACACAGGCACCAGACCCATCAACGAGGAAAACTACAAAACCGACTGAACCAATCTTAGCCACTGGGGGCAGACACTAAAAACAAAAGGAACTACAAACATGCAGCCTGCGAAATGGAGACCCCAAACACAGTAAGTTAAGCAAAATGAGAAGGCAAAGACACACAGCAGATGAAGGAACAAGGGAAAAACCCACTAGACCAAACAAATGAAAAGGAAATAGAGAGTCTACCTGAAAAAGAAATCAGAATAATGATAGTGAAGATGATCCAAAATCTTGGAAACAGAAAGAAGAAAATACAAGAAACATTTAACAAGGGCCTAGAAAAACTAAAGAGCAAACAAACAATGATGAACAACACAATAAATGAAATTAAAAATTCTCTACATGGGATCAATAGCAGAATAACTGAGGCAGACAAACAGATAAGTGACCTGGAAGATAAAATACTGAAAATAACTACCACAGAGCAGAATAAAGAAAAACTAATGAAAAGAATTGGGGACAATCTCACAGATATCTGGGACAATATTGAACACACTAACATTTGAACTATAGGGGTCCCAGAAGAAGAAGAGAAAAACAAAGGGACTGAGAAAATATTTGAAGAGCTTATAGTTGAAAACTTCCCTAACAGGGGAAAGGAAATAGTTAATCAAGTCCAGGAAGCACAGAGAGTCCCTTACAGGATAAATCCAAGGAGAAACATGCCAAGACACATATTAATCAAACTCTCAAAAATTAAATACAAAGAAAAAATATTAAAAGCAGCAAGGGAAAAACAGCAAGTAACATACAAGGGAATCCCAATAAGATTAATAGCTGATCATTCAGCAGAAACTCTGCAAGCCAGAAGGGAGTGGCAGCACATATTTAAAGTGATGAAGGAAAAAAACCTGCAACCAAGATTACTCTACTCAGCAAGGATCTCATTCAGATTTGATGGAGAAATTAAAACCTTTACAGACAAGAAAAGCTAAAAGAATTCAACACCACCAACCAGCTTTACAACAATACTAAAGGAACTTCTCTACGCAGGAAACACAAAAGAAGGAAAAGACCTACAATCACAAACCCAAAACAATTAAGAAAATGGGAATAGGGACATACATATCAATAATTACCTTAAATGTAAATGGATTAAATGCTCCAACCAAAAGACACAAACTGGCTGAAAGGATACAAAAACAAACCCGTATATATGCTGTCTACAAGACCCACTTCAGACCAAGGGACACCTACAGACTGAAAGTGAGGGGATGGAAAAAGATATTCCATGCAAATGGAAATCAAAAGAAAGCTGGAGTAGCAATTCTCATATCAGACAAAATAGACTTTAAAATAAAGACTATTACAAGAGACAAAGAAGGATACTACATAATGATCAAGGGATTGATCCAAGAAGAAGATATAACAGTTGTAAATATTTATATACCCAACATAGGAGCACCTCAATACACAAGGCAAATACCAACAGCCATAAAAGGGGAAATTGACAGTAACACAATCATAGTAGGGGTCTTTAACACCCCACTTTCACCAATGGACAGATCATCCAAAATGAAAACAAATAAGGAAACACAAGCTTTAAATGAAACATTAAACAAGATGGACTTAATTGATATTTATAGGACATTCCATCCAAAACCAACAGAATACACCTTCTCAAGTGCTTGTGGAACATTCTCCAGGATAGACCATATCTTGGGTCACAAATCAAGCATTGGTAAATTTAAGAAAATTGAAATCATATCAAGTATCTTTTCCGAACACAGTGCTATGAGACTAGATATCAATTACAGAAAAAATCTGTAAAAAATACAAGCACATGGAGGCTACACAATACACTACTTAATAACCAAGAGATCACTGAAGAAATCAAAGAGGAAATCAAAAAATACCTAGAAACAAATGAAAATACGATGAAAACAAAACATATGGGATGCAGCAAAAGCAGTTCTAAGAGGGAAGTTTATAGCAATACAATCCTACCTTTAGAAACAAGAAACATCTCAAATAAACAACCTAACCTTACACGTAAAGCAATCAGAGAAAAAAGAACAAAAAAATCCCAAAGGTAGCAGAAGGAAAGAAATCAAAAGATCAGATCAGAAATAAATGAAAAAGAAATGAAGGAAACGATAGCATAGACCAATAAAACTAAAAGCTGGTTCTTTGAGAAGATAAAATGGATACACCAGACTCATCAAGAAAAAAAGGGAGAAGACTCAAATCAACAGAATTAGAAATGAAAAAGGAGAAGTAACAACTGACACTGCAGAAATACAAAGGATCATGAAAGATTACTACAAACAACACTATGCCAATAAAATGGACAACCTGGAAGAAATGGACAAATTCTTAGAAATGCACGATCTTCCACGACTGAACCAGGAAGAAACAGAAAATATGGACAGACCAATCAAAAGCACTGAAATTGAAACTGATTAAAAATCTTGCAACAATCAAAATCCCAGGACCAGATGGCTTCACAGGTGAATTCTATCAAAAATTTAGAGAAGAGCTAACACCTATCCTTCTCAAACTCCTCCAAAATATAGCAGAGGGAGGAACACTCGCAAACTCATTCTATGAGGCCACCATCACCCTGATACCAAAACCAGACAAGGATGTCACAAAGAAAGAAAACTACAGGGCAATATCACTGATGAACATACAAGTAAAAATCCTCAACAAAATACTAGCAAACAGAATCCAACAGCACATTAAAAGGATCATACACCATGATCAAGTGGAGTTTACTCCAGGAATGCAAGATTCTCCACTATATGCAAATCAATCAATGTGATACACCACATTAACAAACTGAAGGAGAAAAACCATATGATCATCTCAATAGATCCAGAGAAAGCTTTCGACAAAATTCAACACCAATTTATGATAAAAAACCCTGCAGAAAGTAGGCATAGAGGCAACTTTCCTCAACATAATAAAGGCCATATATGACAAACCCACAGCCAACATCGTACTCAATGGTGAAAAACTGAAACCATTTCCACTAAGATCAGGAACAAGACAAGGTTGTCCACTCTCACCACTATTATTCAACATAGTTTTGGAAGTTTTAGCCACAGCAATTACAGAAGAAAAAGAAATAAAAGGAATCCAAATCGGAAAAGAAGTAAAGCTGTCACTGTTTGCAGATGACATGATACTATACATAGAGAATCCTAAAGATGCTACCAGAAAACTACTAGAGCTAATCAATGAATTTGGTAAAGTAGCAGGATATACAATTAATGCACAGAAATCTCTGGCATTCCTATACACTAATGATGAAAAATCTGAAAGTGAAATTAAGAAAACACTCCCATTTACCATTGCAACAAAAAGAATAAAATATCTAGGAATAAACCTACCTAAGGAGACAAAAGACCTGTATGCAGAATATTATAAGACACTGATGAAAGAAATTAAAGATGATACAAACATATGGAGAGATATACCATGTTCTTGGATTGGAAGCATCAACATTGTGAAAATGACTCTACTACCCAAAGCAATCTACAGATTCAATGCAATCCCTATCAAACAACCACTGGCATTTTTCACAGAACTAGAACAAAAAATTTCACAATTTGTGTATGGAAACGCAAAAGACCCCGAATAGCCAAAGCAATCCTGACAAAGAAAAACGGAGCTGGAGGAATCAGGCTCCATTAGTTCAGACTATAGTACAAAGCTACAGTAATCAAGACAGTATGCTACTGGCACAAAAACAGAAAGATCAATGGAAGAGGATAGAAAGCCCAGAGATGAACCCATGCACATATGGTCACCTTATCTTTGATAAAGGAGGCACAAATATACAGTGGAGAAAAGACAGTCTCTTCAATAAGTGGTGCTGGGAAAACTGGACAGCTCCATGTAAAAGTATGAAATTAGAACACTCCCTAACACCATACACAAAAATAAACTCAAAATGGATTAAAGACCTAAATGTAAGGCCAGACACTATAAAACTTTTAGAGGAAAACATAGGCAGAACACTCTCTGACATAAATCACAGCAAGATCCTTTTTGACCTACCTCCTAGCGAAATGGAAATAAAAACAAAAATAAACAAATGGGACCTAATGAAACTTAAAAGTTTTGGCACAGCAAAGGAAACCATAAACAAGACCAAAAGACAGCCCTCAGAATGGGAGAAAATATTCGCCAATGAAGCAACTGACAAAGGATTAATCTCCAAAATTTACAAGCAGCTCATGCAGCTTAATATCAAACAAACAAACAAACCAATCCAAAACTGGGCAGAAGACCTAAATAGATATTTCTCCAAAGAAGTTATACAGATTGCCAACAAACACATGAAAGAATGTTCAACATCACTAATCACTAGGGAAATGCAAATGAAAACTACAGTGAGGTATCACCTCACACTGGTCAGAATAGCCATCATCAGAAAATCTACAGAAACTAAATGGTGGAGAGGGTGTGGAGAAAAAGGAACCCTTGCACTGTTGGTGGGAATGTAAGTTGATACAGCCACTATGGAGAACAGTATGGAAGTTCCTTAAAAAACTAAAGCTAGAACTACCATATGACCCAGCAATCCCACTACTGGGCATATACCCTGAGATAACCATAATTCAAAAAGAGTCATGTGGCACAATGTTTACTGCAGCTCTATTTACAATAGACAGGAGGTGGAAGCAACCTAAGTGTCCATTGACAGATGAATGGATAAAGAATATGTGGCACATATATACAGTGGAATATTACTCAGCCTTAAAAAGAAATGAAATTGAGTTATTTGTAGTGAGTTGGATGGACCTAAAGTCTGTCATACAGAGTGAAGTAAGTCAGAAAGTGAAAAACAAATACCATATCCGAACACATATATATTGAATCTAAAAAAAAAAAAAAAGAACCTAGGGGCAGGACATGAATAAAGAAACAGATGTAGAAAATGGACTTGTGGACACGGGGAGGGGGAAAGGTAAGCTGGGACAAAGTGAGAGAGTGGTATGGACATATATACACTATCAAATGTAAAATAGGTAGCTGTGGGAAGCAGCCGCATAGCACAGGGAAATCAGCTCAGTGCTTTATGACCACCTAGCGGGGTCGGATAGGGAAGGTGGGAGGGAGACGCAAGAGGGATAGGATATGGGGATATATGTATCTGTATAGCTGATTCACTTCGTTATAAAGCAGAAACTAACACACCATTGTAAAGCAATTATACCCCAATAAAGATGTTAAAAAAAAGTTTAAAAAAATAAAATCTAAACTTTCTAATATAATATACAAGTCTGTTTGTTACCTGGCTTTTTTTTTTGTCAAACTCTCATTTCAATATTCTTTGCATCATGTTATACTAAAGCCACACAGAATTACTTGAAAATTCCTGAATACATTCAATTTTTTAATATTTTCAGCTCCAGCCTATTGCTTGTCACTCCATAAGGCAGTCAGAATACATAACATCCAGAAAGCTTTCTTTTCCTCTGGCCCTTAAGTCTACTTTGGGTGAGTTGTTTCTACTCAGAGCCCTCAAGGCCCCTTGGAGACCTGCATTCTTGTACTTATCACCTTGTACTTAAAGTACCTATTATATGTGCCTATATTCTCCAAGTGAATATACTCTCTAAAGAGTAAGAATCTTCTCATTCTCCTTTCTATATTTAATTCACCTTTCTATCCCTGTACCTGGCACAAAATATGTGTTGAACTGAATTGAAGCTCAGAGTCCAATCTGAAAGTTGAATTTCTTCTTAGAAGAATGAAATGTAATGCAAGAAAAAGAATGCTACTCTGTGACTCAGACCACCTTACATTGAGAGCTAAACATTAATTCAAAGAGAAATAAGTGGAAGCTGATATTTGCCATGTTTATGGGAAAGGAGCATGTCTCCTTCCAATACATTGAAAAAGATTTATTATTTACTCTGAATTTTGAAAAACAACACAAGCGAAAACTAGTACAAAATTAATACAAGGAAGCAAAACCTCTGCATTGGCTGGTATGGCATAAAACTACTGTGGTCACTGAAGGTTATGCGGATCCCGAGGAGCGTGTAGCAAGACTGGATAGATCAGAAAGGTGTCTGATCCAGACTTAGCTAAAAAGTTTTTCACCAATTTTATAACTGATAACTACAGTACATGTTATTTGCTAGGTTTTATAAATGATTCATGTTTAATTTAATCATAGTTGGTATACGATTCTCATTCTAGAGTGTGCGTATAGTCATTCAGAATGTACCCTGTTTTTTCTTCAAAAGTCAATGGATCCATCGTCCCTAACAAAGCGTTAACAAAGCTTACTTCTTCCTGATTGGGAACTATGTCTGGCTCCCAAGCCTGTTCCTTATTCTTGGGTGTCTTCAGGTATACAGTGTGAGGTCTGATAAAGAGATACTGAAAGTAGTCCAACATCCTCTTTTTCCTCTCCTCTTTAGCTTTGGCTATTGTTAAAAATTCTTTCTGTAAAGAATTTTGACACTGGAATGTTACAGAATTTCAGAGGTAAGAAGAGAAAGAGAGAATCTAAACTTTGGCTGCATGCTTCTAGTCCACGGACTGAATGCAGGTAGCAGAGAGTGTGGTTTTGTTTTGTTTTGTTTGCTTATCTGTTTGTTTGGGGCCACACATTTTAATGCTTTTATACTGGATATATAGCTTTCATTTGTCTGCAGTTCTCAGGACTTGCTATTGTCTTACACAGGGTTATTTCTGTTATTTTACTTATGAAAATTACCTGCATTATTTATTAAGTCATTTCCATGTAGGATTTCAGGTATACGCTCATTCATTGTCTCTTTTTAAGGAAACTGAGTGACAAAAGGAATGTAAATTGCCTGATTTTACACACCTGATCAATGACAGCTTCAGTCTGATACTGAAGTTCTTCTGGACCTCAGACCCAGGCAGTTTCCAATGTGATTTTCTGTCTCATGGTCTTTTAGTTCTATGAGATGGTAAGGGGAGGGGGTGATATGACAACAAAAGTCAGCTGAGAGAGAAGTGCAAACTTCAGAAACAATTTGAATGCATGTGCCTGAGTGTGCGGGTGTGGATGGAGTTAAATCTGTGTATGAGAGTGGAAATGGGACGTGTAATTTCTGGAAATGAGCTTCAAAGCTGTGCCAATAAACAATATGAATTTAAGGAGACTGATCAAGGACTACACTCAATGAAGGTGATTTAGGCTGCCGGTTAAGTAATGAAATTTGGATCATACAAAAAAATCCGCAAACACTGACAATTTATCATCTAAGGCACATACTAAGAGTAAGGGCAGGAGTAAAGAGAATGAAAACAGAAAGAAACAAAGAGAGATCATCAATTCAACTGCCGTGTTTGAAGGTGAGAAATATATGCTTTTTCTGGATTTCAAAAAATATGGCCTTTGGCCAACTCTTGGCTGCAATGCTATCTTCAGCTGAGTTTTTTATTATGGATTTGTTTGGAAACTTGCTACAGTGGCACTTTGCTATAATTTGCCCTGCCTTCAACAAAAGAATTACATTCAGCTCTCATCTAGCTACCTTTTCATGCAGATTCGTGATGAATTGTTTCTTGCCTCTGGAGGATTCTGTGACATTAAAACAGTGCCCTGTTCAGAATGTGCTTCGGAAGAGCAATCAAAACCAAACTGAGACTCTGAAGCTCACATTAGTTAGCACATTTGATGTAGAGTTCTATTCTCAGCATACCTTGAAATACCTTTTACAGTTAGTAAGTGCCATGAGTAGAAACACCAGGGATGATGTACTCCAATGTCACTGCAGTTATCCACAAAGGACGGGAACCCCATGAAAATTTTTTTTAAAATCAACAAACATATATTTGATAAGATAGAAATTTAAATTCTAGAACTGGGTCTCATCTCCAAATTTTATATCAAAGTAACTCCAGGTTATTATGGAAACCCACATAATGGAACATTATATAGCTATTCAAAATCATGTTAAAAATTGTGAAAACACTAAAATAGCATAAAAAGAAGCAAGCTAAATACAACACATTCTCAGTTTTTTACTATATAAAGATTTTAATATTAATATTTCTTGGGTGGTAGCATAATGATAATTTTATATTTCTAATATTCCCTTGTATTTTTAAATGTTCAATAATGCTAATGTATTACTTTTGTGTCCAAAAATTATTTTAATTAATTTTTGTTTTCTTGCTTCACTGTCAGGCTTATGTTTGATTCATCAGCATGCTGGCAGCCCTGTAGGAAGCCCCTGAATCAGTTCCCTGCTCCCCATAATTCACAGATGAAAGCTTGGTAGGAGTCATATATTTCTTTGTGGTAACCTTTGAGAGAAACCACAAATCAGAACTGATCCTGATCAGTTCTTAATTGTTCTCTATTGGAAAGTGGAAGGAGAGGGAACTGAAAGTTGTAACCATGGCATGGGACACCTAGTTAGGACTTAAAATTCAAGTGGCAGCATCTACTCTTTTAACAAGAATTAGCCTTGCAGGGCAAGCAATGAAAAGTTCACTGATTTTTTTTTTTTTAAAGAGTTGTAAAGACTTACTATGGTTTAGAAAAAACTCTTATAGAATAACCAAAAGAACAGGCCAAGTTCCCTACCCTCCCCTTAAAAAATGAATCAATAAGAAACAAAACTAAGACCAAGCTGAAATTATTCTACTGTAAGTAATTTTAAATGCTGGAGGTGCAGGTTCTTGAAAATCTTTACATCATTGCAAAAGGATGTTCACATGAATTAGGCTTAAAGATAAGTTATATGCAAAAAGAAAAGGATGAGAGAATATCTGAACAAATTCATACTGAAAATAAATTGGGCTGAACTGGAAATAACCTCTACATCCTTTTAAAATGCTCAGTCCAATAAGTACTATATCTGGATAAAAAGCTTTTACCAGTAGCTACAGAAAAGTTTCTGGGTGGATGACCTAATAGGGATATACAGGAGAAAATGCAGGATTTTTTAAAATTAAATGTGTCCTATTTCTTTGCTTAAAGCTGGCCAGTAATAAAGTGGCTTGTCATTTAAGTGGAATAGTGGAATGAATGTATTCTTATGATATGATGGAGTTTTGTGAAAGAAAAAAATTATTAATAATATATAGAATCAAAACCAGTTATTTTTAAATTAAAAATGGAAATACCATTTTACTCCATATTTTCATATTTATATATATTTTAAAATATTTAAATTCATAATTTTACATGTCATTTTAAAATGTCATTTTATTTACATTTTCACCTGAGTTAGGAAAACCACATACATATATATGTACGATACTCTTCAGAAATGACAGTTTTCCGCTTCTATATTCTAGATTGTCAAATTATGCCTAATACAGAATTCTCTATGCTTTTATCTCTCTTTTTTGCACTATTTTATGATGCTAGATGATGAGCAGTCCAGAGACTGGTGTGATTCAAGATTGACAGATTCCTCTAAACATCAATGTGGAAAATGCAATGAAGTGTGCAGATCTCCTATGAAGGTGCCATTTGAAGCTTAGTGTGAGGCTACATGTGTACCTAAATACATTTTTCTTCTCCCTAATTAAACGATATATTCAGATCATTTATGTGTGTAAAGAAATTACCCCATTGAAATATACATATGTACATATACATATACATGTGAAATATACATTTTCAGGAGGAAAATACACCAATACCCATTCATTTACTTAGCAACCATTTTGAGCATTTACAATGGGTCAACTGCAAGTGTAATTCTAGCCCAAATAAGAAGAAGATATAACAGTTAAAGAGGAAGATGACAAATGCTGATTTTGCCAATTTTCCCTGAATACAGAATTACATTTTCAAATGCAAGGGTGGTGAAGAAGAGCCTGGAAGATCAGAAAACAGTGACTAGTCCAGTGTGAGCCAATGGCAGATAGATGTAAAGGGATGCAAGATAATGGAGAGTGGAGAATAGTAGTGGATCAGATGAACAAAGTAAGTGGGACCTGATTATGGAACTGACCAATGAACATGGGCCAGCTTACCAGATTTTCTAGCTGCCATATCTCACATCCTGAGTCTTGATAAAATGACTCAACTAAGAACAGGAGAAATGCTACCCTGAGTGATATGTATGATCTGTTGAGCAGAACATTAGTTTTCTATCAGAGCATCTATGGAGTTATGATGGAGAGGTATGTCAGTATTTTTGATACTAAACTCAGACTCAAGAATATCTGCAAACAGGCTTCCCTGGTGGCACAGTGGTTGAGAATCTGCCTGTCAATGCAGGGGATACGGGTTCGAGCCCTGGTCTGGGAAGATCCCACATGCTGCGGAGCAACTAGGCCCGTGTGCCACAACTACTGAGCCTGCGCATCTGGAGCCTGTGCTCCACAACAAGAGAGGCCACGATAGTGAGAGGCCCGCGCACCGTGATGAAGAGTGGCCCCTGCTCGCTGCAACTAGAGAAAGCCCTCGTACATAAACGAAGACCCAACACACCCAAAAATAAATAAATAAATTTATTTATATTTTTTAAAAAATCTGCAAACAATTCTTACCTCCTTAAAATCTCATCAAGGTTAAGTCAACATGAGTTACTAAAACCTCTTTGAAGTCATTGATATATTCTTCTCAAACCTTCTCAAAGAAAATGAAGTTCCATGGGTTTACGACCTGAATCGTAAAATAATACTTCATTTCATTTATTCTAAGTCAGCATTCAGGCATCAAAAATTATCTCCTAGTTCTAGTATTCTGAGACTTACTCTCCAGTTATTTTCATTATTTTATAGCCATTGATCATAAATAACTCCATTCTAAAATACTAAGGAGTAACCTCCGATAACTATCCACGGTGTGTGGTTAGAGTTAACTTGCAGCTGGATAGCTGGACTTGAGTAACTCTATGCTTAGCTTTGGATATGGCTAGATAAAGATGAGATATGATAGATATACTCTGTTATTTAAAGTTCAAAACTTCCCTGGAAGTATTCTATACTAGCTTGTTTGCAATGTTTAGGCTATATAGCTTGATGGCTTGTATGTGGTTTCATTGGTTACTCAGCCCACTTTTAGCTGTGTCATTAGCAGATTCCAAAAAAAAAAAAAAACCATGCAGGAAACGAGTGCATGAGCTCTCTCAAAAATAAAATGTCTCTCACATATCTTGGATAATTCATAATCCAAAGACAAAGCATATTCAACCTGTGTGACTGAGAGGGCCCTGGGGAGCTGCCTCTGGAAACCTTGGACTATTCAAAAACTACCTATGCTTTCTTTTTCCAGCTGTATCATGTATTTTATCTTTATTAATGTCTTATGTGAGTAAGCCTTATTTGGTCACATGAGAACTTCCAAATATACAAACTTCTGTAGTCATTGCATTCACCCATATCTTTCAGCCCAACCAAGGTATTGGATATTCTCATACTTTTCCACCCAAATAATTTTTGCACAGCAGAGAACCTCAGAAATTTTAAGGTAGTGAATGTTCCTTTGATATCTTGTGCTTATTTATAAAGACATAAATTATGTTACTTCCCCTAAAATACCAAAATGAGATACTTTTGAGAAAACGTGTACATTTATGGGTTTCTTATATCCTCAGAAACCATTCCCCAATCTTATTATGCCTCTTGCAAATCTCAATAGGATGATTAACCATCCTGATTTGACCTGGAATGAGGGGTTTCTGAGACATGGAAATTCCAGTGCTGAAACTGGGAAAGTACTAGCCAAAATGATACCAGTCACCCTAGATCATTTTTTTCTTGTTTAACATCTTTATTGGCATAAAATTGCTTTACAATGTTGCATTAGTTTCTGTTGTATAACAAAGTGAATCAGCTATACATAAACATATATCCCCCTATACCCTCCCTCTTGCATCTCACTCTCACCCTTCCTATCCCACCCATCTAGATGGGCACAAAGCACCAAGCTGATCTCCCTGTGCTATGCAGCTGCTTCCCACTAGCTATCTGTTTTATATTTGGTAGTGTATATATGGAAATGCTACTCTCTCACTTCATCCCAGCTACCCTTCCCCTGCCCCGTGTCAAGTCCATTCCCTACGTCTGCGTCTCTTTTCCTGTCCTGCCCCTAAGTTCCTCAAAACCATTTTTTCTTTTAGATTCCATATATATGTGTTAGCATACGTTTTTTTTTTTTTCTCTTTCTCACTTACTTCATCCTGTATGACAGACTCTAGGTCCACCCACCTCACTACAAATAACTCAATTTCATTTCCTTTTATAGCTGAGTAATATTCCATTGTATATATGTGCCACATCTTCTTTATCCATTCATTTGTCAGTGGACACGTTGGTTGCTTCCATGTCCTGGCTACTGTAAGTAGAGCTGCAATGAACATTGTGGTACATGACTCTTTTTGAATTACAGTTTTCTCAGTGTATATGCCCAGTAGTGGGATTGCTGGGTCATATGGTAGTTATATTTTTAGTATATTAAGGAACCTCCATGCTGTTCTCCATAGTGGCTGTATCAACTTACATGCCCAACAACAGGGCAAGAGGGTTCCCTTTCCTCCACACCCTCTCTAGCATTTATTTTTTGTAGCTTTTTGATGATGGCCATTTTGAACGGTGTGAGATGATACCTCATTGTGCTTTTGATTAGCATTTCTCTGATGATTAGTGATATTGAGAATCCTTTCATGTGTTTGTTGGCAATCTGTATATCTTCTTTGGAGAAATGTCTATTTAGCTCTTCTGCCCAGTTTTGGATTAGGTTGTTTTTTGGTTTTTTTTTTTTTTTTTTTTTGCGATACGCGGGCCTCTCACCGCTGCGGTCCCTCCCGCTGCGGAGCACAGGCTCCGGACGCGCAGGCTCAGCGGCCATGGCTCACGGGCCCAGCCACTCCGCGGCATGTGGGATCTTCCCGGACCAGGGCACGAACCCGTGTCCCCTGAATCGGCAGGTGGATTCTCAACCACTGTGCCACCAGGGGAGACCTGTTGGAAGATTTTTAATCACAGTTTCAATATCAGTGCTTGTGATTGGTCTGTGTATATTTTCTAGTTTTCCTTGTTCAGTCTCAGAAGGTTGTGCTTTTCTAAGAATTTGTCCATTTCTTCCAGGTTGTCCATTTTATTAGCACAGAGTTGTTTCTAGTAGTCTCTCATGATGCTTTGTATTTCTGCAGTTTCCGTTGTAACTTCTCCTTTTTCATTTCTAGTTGTATTCGCGTCTTCTCCCTTTATTCCTTGATGAGTCTGGATAGTGGTTTATCAATTTTATTTATCTTCTCAAATAACCAGCATTTAGTTTTCTTGATCTTTGCTATAGTTTCCATTATTTCTTTTTCATTTATTTCTCATCTGATCTTTATGATTTCTCTCTTTCCGCTGACTATGGGGTTTTTTGTTCTTCCTTCTCTAATTGCTTTAGATGTAAGGTTAGGTTGTTTATTTCAGATGTTTCTTGTTTCTTTAGGTAGGATTGTATTGCTATAAAGTACCCTCTTAGAATTGGTTTTGCTGCATCTGGTTTTGGGCTGTCGTGTTTTCATTGTCATTTGTTTCTAGGTATTTTTTGATTTCCTCTTTGATTTCTTCAGTGATCTCTTGGTTACTGAGTAGCGTATTGTTTAGCCTCCACATGTATGTATTTTATACAGTTTTTTTTCCTGTAATTGATATCTATTCTCATAGTGTTGTGGCTGGAAAAGATACTTGATATGATTTCAATTTTCTTAAATTTACCAACGCTTGATTTGTGACCCAAGATATGATCTATCTGGGAGAATGTTCCATGAGCACTTGAGAAAAGTGTATTCTGTTGATTTTGGATGGAATGTCCTAAAAATATCAATTAAATCCATCTTGTTTAATGTGTCATTTAAATTTATGTTTCCTTATTTATTTTCAATCTGGATGATCTGTCCATTGGTGAAAGTGGGGTGTCAAAGCCCCTACTATGACTATGTTACTGTCGATTTCCCCTCTTATGGTTGTTAGCATTTGCCTTATGTATTGAGGTGCTCCTATGTTGGGTGTATAAATATTTACAACTGTTATATCTTCTTCTTGGCTTGTTCCCTTGATCATTATGTAGTATCCTTCTTTATCTCTTGTAATAGTCTTTATTTTAAAGTCTATTTTGTCTGATATGAGAGCTGCTACTCCAGCACTCTTTTGAAAGAAAGAAAAGAGTTTTGCACTAAAAACTCTACTAAGGTAAACATAAAAATCAGAAACAAGTCAGTCGCAGACAGCAAACCCCAAGTCTACTGTTGCTCCCAAAGTCCACCACCTCAATTTGGGATGATTCATTTTCTACATAGGTATTCCACAGATGTAGGGTACATCAAGTTGATTGTGGGGATTTAATCCACTGCTCCTGAGGTTGCACAGAGAAATTTCCCTTTCTCTTCTTTGTTCTCCCAGCTCCTGGGGTTCAGCTTTGGTTTTGGGCCCACCTCTGCATGTAGGTTGCCCTCAGGTATCTGTTCCCCTCCCAGACAGGAGGGGGTTAAAGCAGTGGCTGATTTACAGGGCTCTGGCTCACTCATGGGAGGGGAGTGTGGAGGGGCCAGTACGGTAGTTATAATAGGAATGCCGGGCAAGCCTGTGGTGGCAGAGGCCTGCATGACATTCCAGGGAAGCTGTCCCTGAATTACGGGACCCTGGCTTTTGGGGGCTGCACAGGCTCCCGGGGTGGGGTGTGGACTGTGATCTGTGCTTGCACAAAGGACCCTTGGTGGCTGTAGCAGCAGCTTTAGTATTTCATGCCTGTCTCTGGGGTCTGAGCTAATAGCTGTGACTCGCGCCCATCTCTGGAGCTGGTTTAGTTGGTGCTCTGCCTTCTGTGGGCAGACGGGGAAAAAATCCTCTCTCCTCGTGCACCCTGAAACAATGGTCTCTTACCTCTTAAGCAGGTCCAGACTTTTTCCCGGACTCCCTCCCAGCTAGGTGGGGTGCACTAGCTCCCTTCAGGCTGTGTTCACGCAGCCAACCCCAGTCGTCTCCCTGGGATCTGACATCTGAAGCCCGAGCCTCAGCTCCCAGCCCCCACCCACCTAGCGGGTGAGCAGATAAGCCTCTCAGGCTGGTGAGTGCTGGTTGGCACCAATCCTGTGTGGGAATCTCCCCGCTTTGCCCTCTGCACCCCTGTTGCTGTGCTCTCCTCCATGGCTCTGAAGCTTCCCCCCACCCACCCCCCATCTCCGCCAGTGACGGGGCTTCCTAGTGTGTGGAAACTTTTCCTCCTTCACAACTCCCTCCCAGAGGTGCACGTTCCATCCCTATTCTTTTGTGTCTGTTTTTCCTTTTTTCTTTTGCCCTACCCAGGTATGTGGGGAGTTTCTTGTCTTTTGGGAAGTCTGAGGTCTTCTGCCAGCTTTCAGTAGGTGTTCTGTAGGAGTTGTTCCACATGTAGGTGTATTTTTGATATATCTGTGGGGAAGAAGGTGATCTCCATGTCTTTCTCCTCCGTCATCTTGAAGGTCGCCCAACCCTAAGATCTTAGACCTGTATGACTGGACTTTAAATGGTGACTTTTTATTTTCCCATAAGTTGTCCCCCAAAAGTTATATTTATTGCAGCAAGAGTTCACGTTTTCTGGGAAAACATTTACTCCACTGAAAATGAAGTTGCTTGTAATGATCACTGCTTGATTTGGCTGTCTTTAGGTTGCTAAGAGTTTGCTTGTAAAAATTTTCAAAAGTACCAGAGTCATGAAAGAGCATCATATCATAAGTCAAAGACTACAAAGGGCTTAGATTTGATTCTTGAATCCACCATAAAACTGTAACATTGCTTTCACTTGGAAAACCCATTTCCCTCTCTGGGTTCATTTATTTATTTTTTTAAAAGATTTTTTATTTTTTGATGTGGACCATTTTTACAGTCTTTATTGAATTTATTACAATATTGCTTCTGTTTTATGCTGTGGTTTTTTGGCCGCGAGGCATGTGGGATCTTAGCTTCCCAACCAGGGATCGAACCCACACGGCATGCATTAGAAGGTGAAGTCTTAACCACTGGACCACCAGGGAAGTCCCTCTGGGTTCTTTTATTTATTCAACAAGTGTTTATTAATCCACTTCATTCCAACATTGTGTTAGCTACTTGGAGGGAGCAGGGAGATCAATGAGTAAAGTAGTCATAGCCTTACACTTCTGGCTTATATGCAAGTGGACAAAGCTCTTTAAAGCCCCATGAAGCTTTAAAGTCTGATGGCTACAATTATTCCGTTGTGTAACAGACTGGCCTTGCCCTTTGTTAATTATCCTTTTTTTATAGTCTCATACTCTCTTATGGAACCACGGTCTCAAGTAAAGCCTTTCTCATTTCTGAAATAACTGATTAAAGAAAGGAAAGATGCTTCTTCCGCTTTCCCTTTTTCAAAAATAAATATTTTATCTATGTGCTTAGAAATATTAAAAAAAAATTTCTTGACATTTGGTTTGAGATTATAATTTTGAGATGATCATCTTGGAAGGAGTACTGGGTGAAAATGTTTACAGCCATTGCCGAAAATATTATATTTAATGAAGCTAAGGAAATCTATATACCAATACAGTTTTCCAAAGGGAAATCAGGATTTAAATTTACATATTTTCTAATAAAAGGTCAAATATTTGAACTTAATTCTCTTGCCCTCTAAATCAGGAATTCTTCTTATTGTTTCTAAACCAAAAATTCAGAAAGGCACAGCAAACCTTATACTCTCACTGTTAGCACTATTTAGACAATACATTTTAAGGAAACAATATTGAGTTGGTGAGCTAACCTTTAAGGCACTGAAACCCACAGGAAATTCAACAACTAGCTGAATGCAATGAAAGCTGATAAAAGTTCTGTCTCAGTTTCCTAGGATGGGCTTGGATTTGATATGACGACAACATAACTTAAAACCAAGCAGAGCAATGACACACCTGTGTTCAAGAGCTCTGAATTACTGTATCTAGAACTACAACTTTTCAGCTATTTATGCACTTCTGTGTCTCTAAGTAACATCTATCATGTAGCAAGACTAGAAATTTGTTCTGGTGTTGACTATTCAAGAAACAAATCTTGTCTTGCCTACGATAATATGCTGCAGAATGGAAAAATAAATATGCTGATTGAACTGCTTTTTTCATTCAACTGTGAATGTGTGTATCTTTCTCTATAAGCATAACCTTTCCCTTTTGTGCTATTTTCTCTGCACCTCGAATTATAATGTGCACATTCCCTCTTTGGGTAACTGAACATGCAGGTGACCAAATACCATATGTTAATTAGGAGAACCATGTTACTCAAGTGAAAACATCATTCCAAAGTGTCAAACTCAGGTCTCTTAGACAATAAATAACCAAATAGTAGCTGTGTGGTTTTGTATTCATCTTTTTTATGTATGAACATAACCTTAAAAATGCATTATCTGTTTTTCTGCAACCATACAAAGTTTTAATACTCTCTTGCAGTGACATGACAAACCAACTCTCAGGTTGTCTAAACCCAAGACTGAAAGGTATTGAAAGATTTTGTGAAGGAGTCCAATTTAAACAAATCCAAGAGCCCAGGAGCAAAATAATGCAATGTGTCTTCCATTTTACTCATTCAAATGAAACCTACTATAGCCTATGGATTTGTTGAAACAAATTACACCAACTCATGCAATTTTTCATTTAACCTGCATTAACTGTTTCACATACTTTACAGAATGACAATACTCTGTACTTTGGGCACAAATCCAGATTTTTACTAAAAAAAAAATGAAGAGGAAAAAAAAAGGTACAAGGATGCATCAACACCAACATGAATATGGAGTCAGGATATTAAAATTCATGAAGTCCTGTCAACTGAACTGATGCAAACTCTATTGGCCCGAAATACACGATGACATTGCAAGCCAGCAAAGATGAAAACAGCTCATGAAAGCTTTCTCTGATGCTCTTTCATTCCTCTGAATATCAAATAAGCTGCCTTTCTCCAGGTAGGAGCCACATACAGATTCGCCATTCTGTAAAGTTAGGCCAGAGCTGTTTTTTCAAAAACAAGGGTTTTCCATCCCTCTGCTGTCCCTCTTACTCTCTTCTCAGCATGCTCCCTGTCTATGGAACAGAAGAATTCTCTGAACCATGATCGTATTTTCTCAGACAAGCAATGTCCTCTCTTGTCGCTTGACTTGAATTGAAAACAAACAAGCCCCATGGATACCTTCGTATTCAGACCAGTAAAAAGCTCCTTTAAAATATTGTCTCAGGGACTATTCCAAAGAGCTCTGACTGGTTTTGCCATAACAAGGAAGGCAGCTGTAATGCACTCTGGGAATGAGCTAGAAGATACACCAGCCTGCTAGAAGAAGTCTGACAAGCCCGTAGGTCAAGATCTAATAAAACCTGGCTACGACTGTTAGTAGTTTAAACTGGAGAGTTTCTGAAGTTTTGCAAATTAAATAGGACACGTCAATTTCTTCTAATTTGTAAATTAAACAGGACAAGGAAATGCTTTGAAATCGTGGGCTCTGTCACCCACATTTTCTCAGTCATCAATCATGATGAATCTTTTCATTAAAGCTCTTAAAATATGTGATCTATTCTTAAATACAGTTTGAAAAGAATCTTGAAAAATTCCTTGCAATCAAAGACCATGTCTTCTGTGGATTCAGTGAACGATTTAGCATTTGGCTGGCACAATGCAAGTTTAATTATGATCACAAGAATGATGTGTAGATCCAAGAGGGACCTTGGGAGGTCAAAAGTCGAAGACCCACCTCGAGGCTATATGGCTGCTAAGCCTTCTCCGGAGCTGAGAATTTATCTTATTTAAAAGAGCTCTTTAAAAGAAAATCTCATGGCTTTTCACTTACTCCTTAAATTATATAACCTGTCTAGGTTAGAAATTTTCTTCCTTTAACACCTATTCTTTTATTATGGCTTAAACACTTCATTCTCTACAATAGAGTGCTGCCCAGTAGAACTTTCTGCAAAAATGATGTGCTCTATTTCTGTGTGTTTAACACAGTAATCACTAGCTACATGTGACTGTTGAACACTTGAGTTGTGGCTAATACAACTGAGGAACTAAATTTAGAATCTTGTTTAATTAATTTTAAATTGAATTTAAATAGCCACATACGGCTGATGGCTGGTTTATTGGTAATTCTAGAGATTGTGTTCATCATTGTTTTAGTTGAGAATACTCCCTTTATTTTTTCATTTGTTCAACAGATATTTACAGCGGATACCCTTGGTGTAGTCTGTGACAGGCACAGTTCCAGCTGGAAGCAATACAGTAGTGTATAAAAGAGAAAGGGACCCTATCACAGAGAACTTAATTCTACTAGAAACACCAATAAATACAATAAAGGAAAACAGCAGGGCAATGTGATGAATAGTAACTAGCCAGTTGTTAAAATTACTATTTTAGATGGAATCCTAATGATGGCTGTGGTGATGAAGAGTAAAGGCAATCAAGAGAGTCAGAATATTCTGGAACATATTTTTTAGATAAAAACTGATTAACGAGTATGAGAGATGATAGAAAAAGAGAAATTAAGAAGAATTCTTTGGAGTTCAGCTTCAACAACGCTTTGGATGAGATGGAGAAAACTGAGCCAGGTGTAGGTTGATGAGGGTGAAATCGGGAGTTCCATCTTGAATATGTTATCATTTAGAGGCCAAATGGAGAGATGACGTGGGAAATAAGATACAAATATGGCACTGGTTCTGCAGATATCCATCAGAAATCCTCAACAGAGTTGGTATTTAAATCCACAGAGCAGGAAAGAATCATTTAAGGGAAAAGTGCAGATAAAGAGGTCAAAATAGTTACTGACAGGACAGGAGAGGATCATCTTGAATCCTTCTCTAGGGTTTACTTACTTTAGACTATTCTCACAGAGCCTATTCTGAATTTTAAGCATTGTACAGTTAGGACCTGAAATCTATCAGATGCACAGTTCTAGACATTTCAGCCAAATCAAATTATCTGCAGCTCAGCAAATACATTATGTTGTTTCAGATGTCAATGTCTTTGCACATATTGTTCCTTGGCCTAAAGTTCAATCTTGTCGCCTACACTTTTCCATTACCAATCATCTGGATATTTCAACTATCCTTCAAGAATTAATTTAATGGATCCTTCCCTGATCCTTCCCTCCTTTGTGCTGTCTTATGACTGATTCTGTTCTTGCCATTATTTATTTTCAAGTCAGCCTCCCCAAAATAATGTCAACTCCTTAAGGATAGCCATGTTGTCTTATTCATCTTTACATCTCTAGTAACTAGCACAGCTGTGTTTATTCAGGGGCAATAGAATGATCACTACTCCAAAAACATGAGCTTTTTCTTCTAAGTTCTGCCTCACATTAAGAGAATTTTCTTGCAGCCCAGTATAGGCAATATCACCTATATTTTCTCCTCTGAACCACTTGGAGTCACCTTTCCTGTTGGTAGGTTTACCAAAAACATAATTAAGATTCCTAATCTACTCTTCTCAAACAAAGTGATAGACTGTTTTTCATCTTACGAAGATTGTGTTCCTGTTCTGTACATATCAGTAATAGTTAAGATCCTAGGCAAATATTTGAGATTTCCTTAAACAAATGGTTTCCAAACATTCATAACAAAACTCATACTCATAATAAACCTGTTTTAAATGCTTATTTCCCAGATCCACCTCTCCAAATTCTGACTCTGTAAGTCTGCGGTAAATTTTAAGAATCCGTATTTTTAATTAGCATCTCAAGAGGTGCTGGTACAGTAGAAATTTTGTGACATTTTGAGGAAAGTTTAAGGGTTTCCAAAAGCAGTCCCATTCCCCATTTGAGCCTACAGGCACCCCTAACAAATACACAGAAACAGTTGTATTAAATTCTAGATTATTTAGAAAACAGTTTAAAAAGTTTTTAATTACCAGAAATATTTTTGCTTAATTCCATTTTAGAGAGGGCTGGGTAAAAATATACTTTTTGTCCCCATTATTGCTGTCCCGGTATCTTATCATACATATATTTAGAACAGTGAAATTATGGAGAAATTAGAAGGAAAGCTGTTTGTCCTATTTTTCATACTATTCTACAGGCACCTTTCTGAAGTCTATATAACATACATCACTTTTCTTCATTTTCTTCTCAAGACTTTTCTTTCTATTTACAGTTTACTTACAGTAGCTCTATATCTAGGCAATCAAGGAAAGGAGTTTATTTAGCTCTATCTGTTAAAAAGCCAAATAAACCTGGAAAAATCACGTAGCAAGTGATAATCATATGGGGGTGCCAGAGGTGAGCAAAAGCAGCTGCAATTTCTGTCATTCGGTCAACAAGGCTGATTCAGTGGTCCTGGCTAGTGCTATAGGAATCCCTTCCTCAAATCTCCACTTGTGTTCCACCCAAAGTTGTATATTTGCACAATACAAAGAGACCTCCCCAACTCAGGATGACCTGTCTTTGTTCAAAAGGATACAATTAAATATCCTCTGTGTAAACCTCTCTATGACAGTAACCAACATTTTTAAATGAGATCTTTTTATAAACAACTCATCCTCTCAAAAGTAAAATTCAGATACCAAGAGATATCAGTGGGAGACTCTGCGTATTACCTGAATGGCAGTGACTGAGGTTGTTGTCAACAGTGTAGTTTCAAGAAGATAAATCCAGAGGCTCCATCTTTATCAGCAACTGAACCATTAATTCACACGGTTCTAAAGATGATCTCTATGCATTTTTGGGACTGCAGGATCTCCCCATCTGTAGTCCAATAACTACAACCACATTAAAACATCTGATCAATAGACCAAAGCTAAATAGGGCCCCATGAGGGAATTTCTTTTTGCCAGAAATGTTTGAATCTTTTCATAAGTGGTGGGCCCCCAAAACTGCCAAAGTATTTACCCTAATTAACTCCTCAAGTATAGCTCCCTCAGTATGAATTCAAAGTATATTCTACCCTATCTTCTAAAAGGGAAATCCTCTAATTTCCCCAAATTACTATCCCATTAGTCAGCTGGCCAATCCTTTTAAACTTTGTGCTAGGACTCTTTCCAACAAATTTCCAAATTGAGGTTTTAAGTCTAATATCCTTTCTAAGAAGTGAACAGATGTTTTAGGCACAACTACTCTACAAATCACTGTCTTGCTTTGGTCCATCTAGCTGTAAAAACAGAAAACATGAGACTTTTCAGTGATATTTCAGTATCTCAAAACATGTTAATTCTAGAGAAATGACTTTGGGATAAATGTATAATCTTGATTCTTTTATAACTAAAATCATTCACATTAAATGCTGCAAAATTTTGCTACTGGTAAACAGAATAAAAGTTTGAGGAATTCTTCATGGAGAGTATGTACCGAAAACAATGTACCTTTTTTCGGGGCCACAAGATGGTGAAGGATTTTCATTGGGGGTGAGGGGCATTCCCAGCAGAGAGCCAAGGTACAAAATTAAGAAACTGAAAAAATAAATGTGCTTGTTAACCTAGAAGTAGCTGTGCATTTTCTATCATATTCTATGATTATTTAAAAGAAACAGAAGATAAAGCTGAAAATGTGAGTCTAAACCAGATTACAAAAAACCTTTAGTTAAATAAGTACTGTGGATTTTATTCTTCAGGCAATGGGAAACTTGAAGATGTATGAGAATGTGAGTTGCTGATTCCCTCATCCAGTCTCACTCAATTCTGGAGATGCAAAATAATCATGATTGAGATAGGAAAAGTATACTGTTACCATTAGCAGGAAGGTAAGTGTAGTACAGAGTGAAAAATCGCAGGCTCTGAGCGTGACTACCGCTTTGCATTCTGATACTGTCATATATTCGATGTATGACTTTAGGCAAGGTAATTAACATCCCTGCACTTCATTTTCCTCATGTGTAAAAAAAGAAATAATAATGGTACATTATGTAAAATAGCATCTTATCAAGATTAAATAGCATTTTAAGCACTGCTTATCGGTAGTGCTTAGAACAGCACCTAATACATAGCAATCACTCAATGTCAGTTATTATTATTACTATTACTTTGTAAGCACTGTTCTATATGATATATATAGGCTATCTGATATTATCCACAGTATAAGCCACACAATAAATTGGCATAGTAATCTAATATTAACTATTCAATAAATAAATCCACACAACAATCCTCATTTTACAGCAGAGGTCATTGAGACTCAATGATGTTAAAATAATTTTACACAGTTGCACACTTGTTAGGTTAGAGATCCAAGATTCCAATTTGGTCATCTGACTTTAGAATCTGTGCTCCTCTTCACTACTTTCTTCTGCTTTGAGTAACTCTATTAGTTAAACTAGATTAGCATAATGAGAGAGAAAAGCATTTCACCAATCTTCTCCTCAAGATGAAGAATTACATGGCATTAGCTGGGTCCATGATAGCATCATTTTAGATGTTCCATTAGCCAAACACTTTACTTTCCATACACACATACACACACATCAACCCCAGATTCTCAATAATAAGTATATTTGACTTGAGCTCTTTGTATCTCCAAAGATTGAATTTCAAAAAGTCTACATCTGATCATCCATCAACTTGACACCTCCCTTTACCTTTCTACTCCAGTTCCTGCTCTCTAATCAATAGAAGTGGCATGATTAGGGCTGCACTTTAAACAGATTGTTCTGGCATCAGTAGGCTGGTTGTATTGAAGTAAGAAGAGCCTAGAAAAAAGAGCCCAGTTCAGAAGCAGTTTAGGAGGAAAAAAAAGGGCCTGAACTTAGGGAATTTTAACAGAAGTATTTTTTTTAAAAGAAAAAAAGGAACTAGGTATTACAGAGTTAAAACTGAAGGAACCTGACAGCTAATTCTATGGGGAAGGTAAGTGGGAGGGAGGACACTTTGATCCATGATGACCAGGACAATATAAATGCTGTGAATTAGGTGTTATGTGGTGCCTTAAGATGCTATAAGGTATAAGAGGGCACATACAAAGGCAGCCTGAAAAATGTAAACCCAGACAGAGAAGAGAA
The DNA here is from genome assembly GCF_964374135.1 of Grampus griseus. Lineage (NCBI taxonomy): Eukaryota > Metazoa > Chordata > Mammalia > Artiodactyla > Delphinidae > Grampus > Grampus griseus. The sequence continues at coordinate 44,796,474 of NC_139007.1, forward strand.
TTAATTACAATGTTTTCTTGAGTTTTGTGTTTCATTAACTTGATTAAATGCTATAAAATTTCAGCTCTGGACCAAAGCTTTTAGCCTCTTTTTCTTCAGTTCCTCAAATTCTAATAACCTCCATATAGTACTAATTGCTGCCTCCTCATGTTCCTGCCTCTGACAATATGAATCAAAATTTCAAACTTCTTAGCAATTTTCTAGTACTGCCTGTTATTCTGAGCAAAACAAAAGATAAATGTAAAAAAGTGGGAAGATAATAAATTTGATTTTGAATATATCCAATTGAACTATTAAGGGTACAGTCCAAATATGAGTCTACGAGATTCAGTAGAAAAAAACAAAGATATATATATTTGGGGGTCATCTAAATAAGGAGGACTGCTTAGCTACAAAAATAAATACAGATACCAAGAGAGAAGTATTTAGAAGGGAAGAGAACTGGCACAAGAATAGAATGCAAAGGAATGTCTAAATTTAGAGGTAAACAATACATGGAAAGTTACCCAGAAAGAACACTGGAGAGACAGGAGAATAACCAGGAGAACTGCTCTGGTCTCACAGAAGCAGGGAAGTGGAGATGGCCAACAACATATCATATTCAGAGGATCATAGGAGATAAGTAATATTTTGACTTGCCATGTCCCCATCTTCAGAAAAGAGCACTTCCTCCTTTGCTTCTTTCAATTGGAGAGAACTTTCAATTAGTGTGGAGAAGAAACTGTATTTCCAATACTAATTGTGGTTCCAACTGGGGTTGTTAGTTCTAGTACCATGTCTACCTTCTCCTGAAACACAAGGGTTCTAGACGCAAGAGGGAGGGGATATGGGGATATATGTATACATATAGCTGATTCACTTTGTTATACAGCAGAAACTAACACAACACTGTAAAGCAATTATACTCCAACAAAGATGTTAAAAAAAAAAGAGAGAGAGAGATAAGGTAAAGTAGGTTCAGAAAGGTTTATGTGATTTGCCAAAGATCACTCAACAGCTAAGCAAGAGAGCCAAGAACCCCTCCCAGACCTACTGACACAAACTCCAGAGTGCATGCTCTCTCTTGCTTCTTCTGTGTCTAACTCTTTCAGCTGCTTCTCTACTGCAGTGAAGGCCATATTTTCAGTGAAATATTTAGTGAATCTTTTACTCTTGATTTCTTATAAAATTTTACAAAAACCTTGGGAGTGGATCTTCCTAAGTTTGGAATCCCCATCTATCTAACTCCCAGTGTCTGAGTTATATTCATTCCAATGCAGACAGTGTATTGTTGATAACTTTTTCCAGTTTAATGAAATCATAATAGTTACCAGAAGCAACAGATGACATTCATCATGCACCTACTGCATGGTATTTTGAAAACATGATCTCATTTAATCACAGCAGCCCTGAGACATGGGCATTTGCTTCTCTTGGAAGAGGCCACTGAGCAGAGGACAAGATACAAGTCTGTGTCTGGATTAATCCACCCAACTACAGTGAAAATGATGTATTTGCAAAAATACTGGTCTGTAGATCAGACCTCAGCATTTTCTCATCAGAGGAACTTTCTTAACTTGCTATAAATTTCTCCATATGTAGATGATGCTGGATTTGTATTCAAAACATTATAGATCTTTAAAAGGTGAATGTGAGCCTTAGAGGAGAAGCCTCAGTTGTGTTAGCCAGATCTATTATCAGTGTCAAAGTCTCCTCTGGAACCAGTTTCCAAAACTACCTTTGTGAAAAATGAGGTAAATTATAGCATGCACCCTGCTGATGGAGGCTGAAGTTTCCGCCTCAAAGCTTCCAATCCTAGCTTTATGCTTTCAAAATATCATAAACTATGATTGTAGTACTCTAGCAAACTGGAAATAATTGTCAACAATGCTAGATGGTTTGAAGGAGGCTGTCGCTTAAGAAGTTCAAAGTGCTTTCTTCCCTTTGTGAAGAATGCTTGCCTTCCCTCCAGTAGTCATTCCTCATAAAATCAAGTGAATGGACATCTTGAAAACAGGCTCTCTCAAAGACAGCTACACCTTTGCCTCTGTCATGAAGCTGAAATGACCACTGTACTCTTTAATGGGATTTTCAGCCAGTGGGAAGATTACCTGAAAGCCCAAACTAATAAACACCTGTCTCCTGCTTGTGACCTAGAAAGGACTTCCCTTTGGTAAGCAGGAAGAGTCTGTGGCTGCCATGTCACTGAAATTGCTTTGGAGGGTTGTCTTGATTATGATTTTGTGTGTGGAGGTGAGAACTGAACTCAATCTGCTGAGCAGCTCTCAACAATTGCCTTTTGGTACAATCAGTAAAGTTTGACATTCTGAAGCAATGCCTGCTCTTCTCTGTTAAAATAAGGTTAGTGCACATTTTACTTCATTTTTATGGAAGAGGAATGATATATTTCATACTACTTGAAAGAACGAACACTTGACTTCTTGATCTTATTGCTGCTGTTTTTAACTGTCAACCTATTGAGTTCCCAGCCCTGACAATCCAAAACCTAGAATGAAAAAGAAACAGAGCAGAACGCTCTTTAAAGTAGCTTCTAGCACACAGTTCTTTGAATAAAGATGTCTATGTGTGGTGGTATTACAAGAACTTGTAATAATTTTCCAAAAATGGCAGCTGGAGTGTTACCAGTGGTAACTGCACAAATCTGCACGACCTGATTTTGCTGATCACTACTCACATCTCGGAAACTGGGACACCTCCTGAGAAACAATTAATAATCTCCTTGCATGGAAATCAACACTGAATTCACAAATATTTAGTTATGTAAATTTTGCTCTAGATTATCCTAAACAACACATAATTTCTATAAGAAAGGATAAGCACCTTTCAATAACAAATGCTCTTTCCCTAAAATTGTATTTATTGTGTTATTCATTGAAATTGAATAATTTCACATCACTATAAGTAATATTAATCTGCCCTATATATCCCTCTAATTGCCATGGTATTTTATGTTTATGAAATGTTTAATCAATTAGAAAAGATATAATATTACTCTTAAGGCCATGCCTACCTTCATTAACCAGCTTAATCAGGCCCATAGATTTGATTAGATTAAGTCAATAACAAAAGCTGAACTAATAAAAAATGTTTACCAGTCAAAGGACTGTAGGTATCAAAATCAAATAAGAAGTAAAGCAGTCTATGGGCCACCATTTTAAAAAATAAATATTTTTCTGTGGAGTAACATTTATCTATGAAAATGCACAAATTATAATGTATAACTCAATAAATTATCACAAAATGACACACCTTTGTAACCACATCCTAAGAAAATAAATGGAACATTAAAACACCATAAAAGACCCATAACTAACTATCAGTACTGTTTTGAACATCATAGATTAATATTGTCTGTTTTGGGACTTTATATAAATGTAATCATACAGAAGTATCGACTTCTTTGCTTGATATTATATTTTTGAGATTATCCCTTGTGATACTTTTTATTGCAGCAAATCATTAATATTCACGCTGTATAATGTTACTACATGAACTATAGTACCATCTATGTATCCATTTTATTCTTGGTATCTACTTTATTTGTAGTGTTTGGCTATTAAAATTGACTCTACTATGATTATTTTTCTCTCCATTATTTTTAGACACATCTCTGCTGTATTTTCCTTTTATATATTGCTCTCTTTGGTTTGCTTATATTTTGTGTAGAATTTTTATAATTCATGAAAGATACTGGTATTTGATTTTCCTCCTGTAAATGCGCTTGTCAGCTTTTTTTGGTATATGTTCCTTCAAAAATTAAGTTTGGAAGTAATCTCTCTGTGATATCTGTAGGATCTCTAGTAATGCTACCTTTTAAATTATCCACATTAGTTATTTGTGTTTTCCCTCACTTTTTCATGAACAGTGTCACCAGTGTTTATCAATTTTAATCTGTCCTGAAGAATCAACTTTTGCCTTTATTGTATTTTCTGTTGCTTTTCTTTTTTTATTTGAAGTCTCCCACTATAATTGTGCATTTATATAATTCTTTTAATTCTGTCAATTTTGCTTTATATTTTCATACTATGTTTTATTAAGTACATATGAATTTAGAATGATAATACCTTCCTGGTCAATTTAACATTTTACCATTATGCAATGTGCTCTTCTATTTCTATTATTTTTAACTTAAATTTTTTTATTTGATATTAGTGTAGTTATAGAAACTTTCTCCTGCATCTCTTTACTTTGAAACTTTCTGTATCCTTCTGTACAGTATATCTCTTCCATGCAGCATATGGATAGAAGTTATTTGTTGTTTATATTAAGTCTGGCGCTCTGTCTTTTAATTGTAGTATACAGTTTATTTACATTTAATCAAAATGACAATAAATTTTGCTTTAAATTTACCGTATAATTTTTCCCCAAAGCGTATTAATCTAGACTTAATTGACAAAATATCTGTATTCACAGCTCCAAATATTTCACTTTCATTTCTGGTTTGGGGTTATGTTTTGACTCATCCATTACAAGAAGCAAATAAAAGTGATATGTCTAGCACCCATGTTGAGCTCAGCAGCTTCAGATTTACCAACATTTTTACTCTTCTTACTGACCTTTATTTTTTCCTACATCTCAAAACTTCCATCTATGATTATTTTCCTTTTGCCTAGAGAACACTCTTGACTGTTTCCTTTGGTGCAGCACTCATGAAGATAATTTTTCTCAATCTTTATCCAAAACAATATTTTTATTTATCTCTATTTTCTAAAGGCAATGTTCACTTAATATAGAATTATAGGTTGGAAATAATTTTCTTTCAGAGCTTTCAAGATATCATTCTATTACCTTCTAGTTTCCACTGTTTATCATGAGAAGGCAGGTGCCAACCTTATTCTTCCTATTTCAGAATTAACATATCATTTTATTCTGATTATTTATTATGAGTGTCTCTTTGTTTTTTGCTTTAAGCAGTTTTTCTATGATGCATCTACATGTGATTTTCCTTTTGTTCACCATGCTTCCAGTTTGGAAGCTTCCCAATAACATAGCTCAGAGTCTTCCTTTACTTTTGTAAAATTCTCAATTTATCAACTAAAATCTTGCCATTTGACAAGGGTCTTATTTTTGGTGGGGCCTTGACTTTAATTGTAGCAGTTATTTTCTACAAATATGAACAAATGATTAACCATTACACTCCATTTACAACTCCACCTCCCTTTCACGCTTGCTACAGTAGCATGTGAATTCTAATAAGAGATAAAAAGGGTTTAGTTAACTCAGTGGTTTTCAACCAAGGTAGTATTTCCCCCTGAGAATATCTGGCAATATCTGGAGACACTTTTATTTGTAATCCCTGGGGCAGTTCTACTGGCATCCAGTTGGTAGAGGCCAGGGATGCTGCTAAACATCTTACAATGCACAGGATAGGCCCTCACAACAAAGAATTTTGTGGCCCAAAAGGTCAAATGTGCTAGGTTTGAGAAACACTGAGTTAACTAGATTGATTTATAGACCAATATTTATACCTGGAATGTTTAACTACTGTATCTATTTAAATTCTAACTGGTAAACTATGGCTAAACATTACATTCTAATTAATATTACTTTACACATTTTCATATGCTACCAGAGTCCAGAAGGACTTTCATTTATTATTCAGCAAGAAAAGCCATATATAGCCTATTCACATAAAAATATAAATCTCTCCTAAATATTCTCATGATTTTAAAAGCAAATTCTAACAATGCAAAGTTAATTTCATACCCTTTTATAATTATTCATTCCATTATTTGTATTCAATACATCTTTTGGGGGGTTTTTCCCCCTTTCCATTACAGAGATTATATATCTCTTGGGAAGGAATTTGGTAGTGTATCCAGTTGGACTGTTACTGCACTAAAAGTTCCATTACCATCTTTATTTTAAACCTACATTATTTTCTTGTTACAAGAGCTGGGTTTAAGACAAAATGCTGTGTCTATGGAGATTCTAGCCAACACCCACACCCAACAAAATGACACTGTAGGAAGTGAAGGTACAGGCAGGACACAATGAACATTTAAGAGGAAGATCCCACGCTGACCGAATCTACCTCAGAGGATCTCATGGGTTGACTCTGAAGACATTTAGATATGCCTAAATTTCCTCAGCAAGTACAAGAGTATTCAGATATTCTATCTTCCATACTTTCAAGCATGTTTGCTTAGCTGGCAGAAAAAAGAAGACTGAGTTTTTTCATCTATGACCCTGAACTCTGGAGAGACCAATGAATTGACACACAGTTCTGAATTGACACTCTCCATCTGCATCATGTGTTAACTTAACTTTGCAATGCTTCTCTGCCAGCTGCACATCTGACCTGTTAAATGATAGCAATGGAAGATCAGTGGAATGAATGATGCAGAACTGACCTCCTGATATGTTCAAAGATTCTGACACAGAATTGATTCTTGCAGTCCTAATGCTTCCAAGGCTCAAGGTCAGTGTTGTAGACCCTTATTTTAGGACAACCTAGCAGCCAGTGAAACTACTTAGACTGCAATATCTGATCCAAATTCGTTCCTCATCATTTTTTCCTGAAGATAAAGAAATAACACATTTAAGTTAAAAAGGGCATATTTTTTGCCAACCTATAAAGAACTGTTAGATGATTGAAACTATGACTCTGTTTATTGGCTAGATTCTCAAGTGACAAATGGAAGACCCCTGGGACATGTTAAATGTTAGTTCCATGACAGCAGGAGCATTGCTCTGTGCACAGCTGTACCTCTGGGTCTATCAGGTCCCCATGTATAGCAAATGCTCAGTAACTAATGATGGACTGCATAGTGTAGTAATTTCAGCAAGCATAGCACCATCTTTTATTTAATACATGTTTACTCTAGCTCTTAAAAGAATGTTGTTGATTGGTTTCTTTTCTGTTGTAACTTCTCCCAATATCTAGAACTATTTCCACATTCAATTGATAGCTAACAAATATCAGAGACTATATGATGAGATGACAGGCTGTCCACTCAAAACAAATTTTATCAGCCTAAATTTTTCTCTGTTAAAAAAAAATATGATTTCAGCTGTGCCTGTTATCTACTGAGAAGCTCAAGCACAGTAAAAATAAATAAATAAGAATAAAAGATCTCTGAAACATCTCCCATTGTCACTATACCTTTTATGACTGAAGACATCTTCTTATCCTGCAAACTGATGAGCTGAATTTTATTAAGAGAGATTTGTGGTAAGACTCAGGAAGATTTGTGCAATATTCTCTCCGGTACTAAGGAAAGATCTTCCCATTCATCATCAATGGTTGATAGGAAGTGCTGTTTTAAAAACATTTCTGATGATGAATGAGCATATTCTTCTTTCATATTAAAATAAATATTAAAAAACAATCTTCTGAATCATGGAAGAAGTCTTTCAATACAGTTTAATCATGAAGAGCAGAAGTGAGATTAACAGAGGAATGCTGTGTATGAAGGAGGTGTCCCATCGTGCTAGCAATATCCCACCCTTCTACAGTTATGAGAGGAAAGGACAAGTAAGTCCACATTTGGCAGTCTGACTAATACATTAATACTGTTGATCTTAAATGTATATTTCTGTGTCATACATATTAGGAAACAAGGGAGGGAACGTTAAGTCTTAATTATCTTCATATGAAAAAAAGCCCCCAAGAAACATTGCAAACTCATTCCGTTTTACAACTCTTTAGTACATAAGTATAGAAACTGGCGTTAAGTCCTTTTAAGAGTATGTGCACTAATCTGACTTATTTGAGCTTTGGGGCGGTCTGCTAAAAAGGCAATTTTTTTGAAACTGGGACTTGATCTTGATAAGTCCTTTTGTTACATAATTGAGGGAGGATAAATGAGTGGCCATAGGATGCTATTTAATGACTGTGAACGTTTTACATAGCCTGCATAAATGTCATTTTGAAATAGCTGCAACAATAGTGCTTCACTCAGTAGTTGGACCCTTAAAGCATTTCCATTAAATATCTCATTTGGAAAGAAAAAGTCAAGTTATTTTAAATCCTACTAGGCTACAATTAAGATGATGATTTCATCTTAGGGCAAAATATTGGCTGGAGTTTGGGGATGAATTAAATAAAACATAGACATAAGCTCCAAAATACTTTATCTTTCATTTGTATAAACTGCTTTTCATTTAGAAAATAACTTGTCAAGGCTTAATAGGTATATAAGATATAAAATGTGGTTGTTTACCCAACAAATGTCGATGTTTAAAGTTAGAATTTTATCAATTCAGATTCATCAATATAACAATAATAGAAAATTCTACTAAGGGTGGCTTAATGTAGGGACTGGCATATTTTTTATGTAAAGGAGCAGATAGTTAATATTTTAGGCTTTGCAGTCCATATAGTCTCGGTCACAGCCACCCAACTTGACTATTGTAGTGAAAGGAGTCCTAGACAATACAAAAATGAGTGTGGTAACTATGTTCCAATAAAACTTTATTTACAAAAATAGGTGGTGGATTGTATTAGCCTGCAGGTTGTCACTTGCCAACCCATGACTTAATCCATATGGAAATTTTTTGTTTATTTAAAACTAAATTAGGGGAGTTGGTAGTTCAGGAGTTTAGTCAGCAGCTCCAAGAGTGTGAGCATGGGTCTGACTGCCTCTGCTACTCTAGGCCTATTCCATATAATCCTAGAAACTTGATTCTGAAATGTCCGCTTCTAAACACAGAACGCATAAATGTTGTCAGAGTAGTGGGAGTAGGCCTTCTTCATGTGCTTTCCCTCTTTGGATAAGGAAGGAAAGAAACTCCCCAGAAGACCCATGTATTTCCCTTTTATGTCCTTAGTCACATGACTATCCTTAGGCCAATCATTGACAAAAGGGGAAGGAATAGGCATGATTAACTGAAAGTAATTTATTCCTTGGGGCTGATCTTATTACCACTGAAAAAGATGGAGATTCTGATACATGGATGAAGATAAAATGGCTGTTACACAGGCAATCAATACTTTACCACACACACAAGTAGTGAGGTTTGTCCTGTCTTATTTTGTTTTACCAGTTAAGATTTTAGATGGCTTTCAGATTTTGATACATAGATGGAAGAAATAAAAATGACTCCTTTGGGTCTTTTATCTTCCCCATTGAGGTTCTACTCCTGGTCTTGGGCTGCATACATTTTAGGCAGAGGATTTAATTTTTCTGGTCATCTGTCTATCTGAAAATTTGCAGCAAAGAATGGGAACATATTTCTATTGATCTTGATAGATGGGGGAAAGAAGTCTCTTTTTTTAGAGCCACACTCTCACAAGTTCTCTATGCTTAAGCATGGACAAATTAGAAAATCTAAGTACAGAGACCTAATTCTGGTCCGAGGAAAAATCACAATTAAAGATGTGCATCAGCCCAGTTGATGGCAAGTTTTGTCCTGCTGAGGTGTGGTCATGTCTGACAGTCAACAGAGTAGCTGCCAGGGCGGCTGTTTAAAACATATGGTCTCCAGAGAGAAAACATTTCCTAAAAGAAGAGAAATCAGGTACATGATGTGGTCAAAATAAACCCTTTGTTATTAAAAGGATTTTCTAGTCTAAACAAGACATAATGTATCTTATCGCTTGAGTTTATTCCTCAGTTTATGCTTGTATGGACACAAGAAGAGGGTCTAAAATTAAAAATGAAAGAATTATTTAATCTAAAACTAACTTGAAGTACAAGACAGCAAAGAGTGGAGAAAGTTATCTACCTGTTCCTGCTGAGAATGTAACCCATTCCTGGGAGTCCAAGGACTCCAAAGAGCATGGTAACACTGCAGAACCCTGATGCCCCAATTCATGAGCAAAGGTGTGAGCAGTGCCTGCCAGATACTGTGTCCAGATGAGGCAGCGATAGGGCTTGAAAGTGACCATGGTACCCAATTAAGCTGTTTAGTGCACAACAGAGGAAATGGTTCTCAGTGGGATGCAGGCCATGGGAGAAATACTGAGACACAGCTTCACAGCTATCTTAGGCCTTTGCAGCAGAGAAAAAGCTGAAGCAGAAGAGAAGAGAAATGTATATGCCATACAGGGCTAATTTGTGAGCACATGTGCCATCCCCAAGAACTTCAAAAATCTTGGGAGACTCTGTAGGAGAGAGAGGATGTGCACCTGAAAATGATACCAAAATACCACTTGTTGAAGCTAATGAGATCTTCGTTATAAGATTATACTGAATGGTCAGAGAAAGCACAAAATATTAGCATAAAATGAAGCTTAAAAAAGAGAGGTTCTGTCATTGACCCTTTTTTGGTCTTCTAATGATCTGCCTGTGTTATTCCAACACGACTGATTAAAAACATTTTCAAATAAGTCAAATTATTCATTACTTTGCATATAATACAGATATAATATATACAACCTAAAATAGTGTTCTAACTAGTAAACCCTACCCATATCTAGATTTGAAGGGTACTGAAATGTCTTCTTTCTCAAAAATGTTTTGGCCCTGGCCTTGCCAGGACCTGAAATTCTCAAAGCTATCCATTAACATTGACCATTGTGTACTTTCAGGTGCAAAGCCCTGTGTCTGGTCACTCTAATCTTATTACACACTCCACTGGGTTAAGGCACAGGAGGCCTCTATTAAAATGCAAAAGTTGCCTGGAAGAGATAAGACATTAAGCGATTACATGCCATTAGGACCTTCACTCATCAGATTAGTCTCAGTCACTCAAACAAAACCCTTGAGGGAACCAAACATGAACAAATAACAAATGCATTTCCATGGGGTAGCAGGAAAAGGGCACTTTATTTCTGAGGTAGTAAGTTTTCAGAATTAGCAGAAAACATTCTTCTTTCTGCGTTTGTCTTTCTGCTTTTGCCCAATTTTGATCGATACCTATCCAGAAATTCTTACTCTTTTCTTGTTTTATTTTCTAATATATATGTGAACACGTATATGCCCACACTCAGGTCAGAGTATGCAGTTAGACATTTTGTTTTAAGAACTCTTGAGCAATACAGAAGCTGGAGTTCAAGTCAACTTACAAGTTTTTTTTCTAGTTTTACAATTAATAACTAGCATGCTCATTTAACTATTCAGTTATTATTTCTTGAATGGTTTGATGGCCTTTGAGATAAATGCTTTAAGCAGCAAAGCCAGGATTTGCACATTGATCTATCTGATGTTAAGGTATGAGGATTTTTTAAAAAATTAAAATCCATTTTTTAGCTGAAGGTAAAAAAATGAACCAGAAACAGAAAGCCTGAAGGTCTTTGCAACCTGCATTCCTGCAGGAGCCAAGTGGTAGCAGCTTCATTTAAAGAGATGGGCTAGTGTCTGCCACATCTAGCTGGCTGCCTTCACTTATATTACCTGCCTTAACTAGACCCATAAACATGTCAATCTGCAGAATTTTAAAACATGTTATTTTAAAAAACCAGAAGCTTATAAATCAATAGAGCTAAACACTATTCAAAAGTATGGTCAGAGGATGAATAAAATGAGCTTAGTCTATTGGTCTACTGTTATAATAAATTCTTGTGAAGTAAGACCCATATTATGTTAGTGAAATTATTCTCAAATATTAATTCTAACCAAAAAGAAAAATAAAAAGAACCAAAAAAAGAGTGAAAATATAACAAAAAACTAACATTGAGAAAAATAATTGTATCACCCAGTATGATTTCATAGACATGAGTAGCTTGTTGCATAAAGTTTTACAAGGCCATCAGAAACTAAAAGAATTAATTCTTCACAACTTACTGCTGCCTATTTATAAGTTTTTGCAATATCCAGAATTACTGAAGTTCATTTTAAACCATACATATGTGTTAAAAGTTAGAAACAAGATATTCTATGTTAAATGTGTGTTTAAACAGATAAAATTTTAGTGTACACCAACAAGAGCAAGATCATTAAGTTGTGCCATATTAAAAAAAAAAGGTAGAAATTCTAGTCAGAGTAGTAAAGCAGTTGAATTCTGGCTCTCAGGGGAAATCATTTGCTTACTGTGAATGATAATCTTGTGTGTCAATAGGCATAGAGAAAGCTACACAGTATGAAAATAAGCTGTTAATTAAGTCAATTCAGTGAGGGGTAAAAATCAAACCAACTGGCTATCTGGCATCAGTTATTCAAATCAACCTGCTGATTGAAATTTTCACTTTTACTACCAGTTACCTTGGTATATTGTAGTCAGATTATAATTTCCTCAGTAGGGGCTGAATGAAGCCTCTCTCCACTATGAGTATGGGTCCAGAAACCAATCTACTGGAGCATATATGCTCAGAGAAGTTTCTAACAGGTTTCCCCAACACTAATTAACATTCAATAAAGAAGTAATAAATTTTACATAGAACTGCTCAAACAAAAGTGTCATTCATCCATCCACTTGCTCACTTGTTTATGTAACAAACATTGAGAACCCACTATGCTCCAGGCCTCTAGCCTTTCCTTCTTGGCACTTACAATCTAATGAAGAGACCTTTTCTCAACCCTTCAGAGAGCTGAAGACCACAGAAACTAAGTGGTCTGAAATCTAAGGAAAGAACAACAGGATGTAAGCACTGGCTCACCTGTGGCAGAGCACAGGAGTACAAGACACAAGGCATCATAGAAGTAGATAATAACAACTCATCTAAAATGTTTAACAAATTTATAAAAGCCAAATAGTGTGAAAGTGCAGAACCCACGGGAGCTCCAGGTATGAGACTAGTTTGCACCCATTCTCTGACCCTCATCTACAAACCTCTAATGAGTACTCATGAAGGGATTAGGAATAGAGCAGAAGATTTTCCATATACTCCAAAACTAGAAAAAAAAAAGAATACTGGTACATGTAACAACACAGATGTATATCAAAAGCATTATGCTAAATGAAAGAAGCCAAATTCATAAACTACATATTTTAAGATTTCAGGATATGATATCTGGGAGTAAGGCAAAGCTATAAGAAAAGAAATCAGTGGATGCCACAGGCAGTATACTGGGTGGGAGTCAAGAAGAATGACTGCAATGGAACATTGAGGAACTTCTGGGATCATGGAAGTGTTCTTTACTTGGTTGTTGTGGTCACATGTCCAAAAAAACAGCTCATAGAACTCTATGCCTTCATCAAAACTCATAAAACTAAAAATGGTGAATTTTATATGTTAATTTTTTCAGTAAACCTGGCTGTGAAGGAGGATTCCAGAATGAATTTCTTCACCCAGGTAATAACCATAGCTAATATTTTGGTTTACTTACTTTTATTTCTGTGTGTGTGTGTGTGTGTGTGTGTGTGAGTTACAGTCTATATACAATTTTGTATTCTGTACTTTATACTGAGAGCATTTTCTCAACTTTATCTTCCAAAATGTAATGTTTAAAGAAACTGGGTAGCATCAAATTTCACATCATAGAAAAAGAAGTGTACAGAAGTATTTTGTTAATTATTATTAAGTGATATATGAAAAGTGTAAGAATCTAATTGCTGTGCACATTTTAGCTGATCATGTGCTCATTTTTCATCTACTCATTTTTTTTATTTGCTCAGTCATCCTAAAAACATGTATTGAGCATCACTGATAGAAAATAAAATGAAATTAAATGAGATTCATGTTCTCAAAGATGTAACTGAGTAGGGAGGACACAACCAATTCAACAGCTAATTATAATCTTGGCGACATATGTTACAATAGGGGTATAAAAAAGTGAAATTATTTACAATATTATTCATAAATTACTGTGAGACTTTCATGGTGAATCATTTAATACATTTAATCACCATTACGTTTCATTGTTTTTTAAATTTGCATTTATATGCCTACATTAATGAGATTTTCTTTGGTATAGTTATTCTGGTCACTCTTGCTTTGAAAATATTCTGTACAAACCTGCAGTGTGCAACTTTAACATTATGTCATTCATTAATTTTTTCATGCATCAGATTTGAGTCACACTCTTTCTAACAAAAATTCTTGCTCCTGAGTAGGTTTTCCCCTGGTTTGGAGACAAGGTGACCATGAGCTAGAGGGATCCAACACTTGGAGGGAGGTGGTGCTTTCCATTTTCATCAAAGGTCAAGTCTTGTGACCAATAGTCTATTTTTAGCCCTTAATTAGCAATACAGAAACGACATTTTATTTCATGCCTTACTATGAAGTTTAAGTGCTCTCTTCAGCAATATGACTTATCAAAAGCCCGAACACACATAGAGTTCATCCATTACTTCAAACAAAGTAATGTATTCTTCTCTCTGAGGAGGTGATAGGCTTTTCTTAGGAACACTGTGAATCATGTAACTGATCATCTTTTGAACTTTCCTTTGATCAACAGGAATTCTAGGCTCAACTTTAAGTAAATGCACTTTGCTTACTCCAAGGTCTCCATTTAAATTTCAACTTTTTTTCCAGATTTTGATCAATTCATTTTACCTGCTTTGTCAGAATCTTGATTCTTATCATTTTTGATCCATTTTATTGTAGGCAATATGAAATATGACATCCTGGGTGGCCAGATTAAATAGTTGAGACACTTATCAGCAGACCTTAAAAATGCCTAACATCTACGTGACCACAGGCGACTACATCTGATTTTCCTTAGCTATGGCAAACCCCATGAACTTTAAGCAACAGCATGTCTAATGAAAGCGGCATTTCTGGGGTCTAGATGTCTCCTCTACTCCAGCAGATATTTATTGTCTTTTGATCACAAACTCCTCTCAAAAATATGAAAAGAAAAGTTACAAAATCTATTCCCTATCAAAAGACAGCACAGTGTGTGTACTGATTAAGAGTTCAGACCTTGCAGCCAGACTTCTGGGTACAAATGCTGGCTTAACTGCTTAGTAGCTGTGATGCCCTGGGCGAGTTACATGAAAATTTTGTATGTCATTTTTTCATCTGTAATACGAAAATAGTGGGAACACTTATATCCTAAGGTTGTCATAAGGGTCAAGTGAATAAAAACTTACAAATGATTAGAACAGCTCCAAACAAATAGAAACTTCTCCATCACTGTTAAGTAATATCATCTCAGAAAAATACACTCCAAAATCTGCATGTGGTTTCAGAGTCTTCACAGATACCCTGAAGCTCTCCACTACTATGCAGTCCTGGGGTCCATGAACCCCGGCTAATAATGCCTGCTGTATGTATTTTGTCTTGAACAATAAATTCAGTTGAATTTAACTTACGAACATACAGTGTTTCTATTTTTGCTTTGGTATTTGTTGAGCCTCCACAGAATGTTTGACAGAGAAGTGCTGAAGTATCATTATATTGTTTTGCGTTTTATTCCACTTTTTAAAAAAAGAAGTCAAAAGAATAAAAAGTGCAAATTGCATTGGACTGTAAAGTGCCATTTGGCCATGTTTTCTTCTGGGAAATGACATCAAACCCTCTCTCATCTTGTTCTTTCATAAACATTTAGTGAGCATCTCCTTTGCACAGGCAATCAGCTAGAGAGAGGGACAGAGAAAGTGTTCGCTCTTTCCAAGCTAAGACTCAATGTGAATTGTGAGCAGATCAATGAAACCACAGAAATCGGTATTGATTATGAAGATAATCAAAAGAATGGGCTAATTGGTCTTTGTGCTTGTTCCCCTAACACATATAGACAATCTCAGGTATCAGATTTCCAACTACAATTTCCTTACTTTATTCACCCAAAGATTCTTTAAAGATACAACTTGCATGCATTTTCATGCATGTCATTACCCAAAATAAATGGAAATATAAGAAATGTTAAACTAAATTCAGCTGGTTTTTGTTAACATAGAATTGTTTTTAATATCAGTTTTTTTCACAAACCAACATATCCACACAGTCTTAAAACTTGTGGACTGCATAAAAAATGAATTGGATGTACTTAATCTGAAGAGTAAAGAGGGAAAAATCCTTTACAAGGGAACTTATATTTTGTTATATAAAAGCTCTGTGTTCCTCTATAACTGTGTGTTCAAAGGACTCTCTAGTTTTCAAATAATTTTGCATTAACTTTGGTTCAACAGTGATGTTCTTTTCTTTGAAGCAGCTTGCCCAGAGCTCTTTAAGCCTTCTTGTGTAAATTAAAGAGAATGAAAAATAGCTAGCATGAGGCATCTTAGAGACCTTGACACTCCATCATTATTGCCACAAAAGTCCTCATTAAATTTAATTCATTAATGTGCCTGGTCTAAACTATTTTTTTCCTAAGAATAAAATATATGGAATACTTATTTTCTAAACCCAATTCACTAATATCTCATCAGTAAAAGACATCTTTAAATTTAGCTAGGTAACAAGGGTTTATAGAAATGTCAACAACTATGGAAGAATTTTCTACATAGGCACAGCCTTAGTCTTTCCTGCAATATGACTTTAGTAAGTACATCATATTTAGAATAATCTTATAAAATGTTAAAAATTTATTTATAATGAAACTTAGCAATGAGTTTAAGTAATTATTCCAAGGATCAATGCTAGTATTTTAGTAAATTATATAAATATCGTATAGTTCCTTATATTATTTGGGGAGAAAATGGTAATACATCAATGAGTTGAGGGAAATAACATTCATATTTTCACTGCAATGAATTCTAGAAAAAATTTAACTCAAATGAATCTTAATCATGGCTTTGATATTTCCTTAACATTTAACAATCTAGGTTCCTATGTAAACACACTGGACCACTGAAATTATATCTTTGAAAAAAATAGTCATACATATGCTAAGACAATCATTAGCAGAAAGAGAAAATAAAACAGGAATAAAAGAAGCTAATGAAAAAGTTAATTCTGAATAGAATAAAGGTGAAGACAAGCATGGAGGGAGGATGGCTTCATTTTAGCCTTTAGCACTAGGAAGAGATGAAAATATCAGGACACCAAGTAGATCTACGATTACAAAAACTGGAAGCTTAGCAAAATCAGAGGAGAGTCCATCAACAGATGAATGGGTAAATAAAATGTAGTATATACATACAATGAAATATTATTCAGACATAAAAAACAATGAAGTTCTGATACATGCTACAGTATTAATGAATCTTGAAGACATTATGTAAACTGAAATAGCCAGATACAAAAGGACAAATGTTTTATGATTCCACTTATCTGAAATATCTAGAATAGGCACATGCACAGAGACAGAAAGTAGATTACAGGTTACCAGTAACTTGTGTGAGGGAAGAATAGGAGTAATTATTTAATGAGTATAGAGTTTCTGTTTGGGTCGATGAAAATGCCAGGTTGATAGTAATGATAATTGTATAACATTGTGAGCATAATGAGTTCCACTGAATTGTACACTTAAAAATGTTTAAAATGGTAAAAATTTTATCTATTTTACCAAAATTTTTAAATATAGACATACCATACACACACACACACACACACAAACACACACACACAACCCTACAAGTCAAAAAACATCATAGAGATAATGCATATTACAAACTTAGCATGGAGATTGTGCATGTACCTGGCAGGTCATATGTATTCAATAAATGCCAATTGTTTTTAAAGGGAAAAAAAAGGAATCCTAATCTTTAAAAAGATGGAGAACACAGGACTGGAACGTAAGTTTCTTGACAGTGTGAATTGTTTGCTTTCCAAACCCTCCACAGGGTAGCGCACAGAGCTTCCACTGGTAGATAGTTCGTATATGTTTGCTGAGTGACTAGTTGAACAAGCTTGGGTCTAGTTACCTTGAAGGGATGCATGTCACCTCTACTTTCATAAAGAAGTGACCTGGTAGTATAAGTTAAAGAATGGCACAGTCTTTGCTAACAAACAAATAAATAAATATTTTTAAATTAAAAAGGCAGGAGCGAGAGAGAGAAAACTGGAATTTCTATTTATGAAATTATAGAATGTTCCAGCTAGAAGCTGGAACTCTATTGTAAATTTAGTCTTTTACAGATGAGGAAGTTGAAGGTGGGGAGGAAAATGAAATGAAAAAGAATGAAAAAGAAATGAAATGAAAATGAGTTAGCCAAGGCCAAGGAGATTCATGCAAACGTTGTCTGGCTTTAGTAGTACCATAAATTCAGAAAGCACAGTCTATGCTTCTCCTGAGCCTAGTACAGTGCCTCATAATATTGCATGAAGTATCCAGTAACATTTATTAGTCAGTCATTTCTGGTATCTAACTATCTATGTGCTAAATGGATTATTATAACCACAGTGCAAATCAAAGGAAAGGCATAAGTGTAAATTTTCAATCCCTGTGCCTTCAGTTCATATTAGACAACATTAAAAATAGGAATCGCTATACAATCATGTGAACAAAGTTCATTTATCCTTCTGGTTTATAGATATGCTTTTTAAAAAGCAAAGTCACTAAGTGAAATTTGCAGTTTAAGAAAAAATATATTGTGGTAACCATCCTTTTCTAATGATACCTGTATCCTATGTTGGAATTAGTTGCTTAAAAGTATGCTAAACAAACAAATCAAATACCCCTAACAGGCCTTACCAGAGCTACTAAATAAACCATGAAGAAATATCATACAAGATAAACAAACTCAATTAG
Organism: Grampus griseus; assembly: GCF_964374135.1. Taxonomy (NCBI): domain Eukaryota; kingdom Metazoa; phylum Chordata; class Mammalia; order Artiodactyla; family Delphinidae; genus Grampus; species Grampus griseus. The sequence goes on from NC_139007.1 coordinate 44,814,875, forward strand.
AAAAAGGACCAAAAAAACCTAAGTGCCGTGGATAAAAGTTAGAGACACAAGGTAGAATCAGGCAATATGTAGAACACATTTCATTCTTCCAAGGACTCAGAACCAAGAGAATATAGCTTTTCTCTATAGTACTCTAATTTCAACAGAATATTTGAACTTTGTGACAATGATTATATATACTGTATTAGAAAATTATTAATTTTATCCTTAAATATTTTGATGAATTTTTCTTTTTTATACATGTAAATGTTATTATATTAGAGGGCAAATTTTTAACATGAGAATAGATTTTAAATTTTAATTTGCAATTACTCTAAAATATCATTTGACAAAAAGAAATTTGTTTTACATAAGATTTTTTGGAAGAGATATTAATTTTAAAATGTTACATTTTATCAAAACTTATAAGTATCATTTATAAAAACTGCAGTATAAAAAAGCATACTCCTCTCAAAGGAAACTATAAACATTTTAGCTTTGCCTAAAGGGGATGGAATGAACAAAATGATTTTTCAATTATCTTATTAACCCCATGACTAACTAAAATGATAGTGTATCTTCTTTAGATATTATCAATTACATGTCCCAATTTTTCCACGATTCCATTAATGTAATTATTTCACATACTTATAGATTAAGTTGATGTTGAAAAAAGCATATTATAAATTGCATTAATTATTTATTTCATTGACATTTATCATGTAGTTATTTTGTGTCATGCAGCAAAACCAGCATTTAATGGTGACTAGACCAATAATTACTATAAATACAATATAAAATTTCTTTTAAGTAATACAAGTCACAAATTCCAAGATTTTCTATTGTCTCATAAACAATATTTAGATCTTTATATAATATATATATATTTCTCTCATTTCACTATTTTGTAAACCAAATCCCCCAAATTTTTTCAGAATAACAAATGTGACCTACCTCTATGACTGATTTATTAAGATCAAATTAACACCATTCATCTGAATCCTATAATTTTTTTTAACGGCAAATTATGTTAGGCATATAATGAATGTCCAGCACTGGGGTAGGTGCCAGGGAGACAAAGATGATATGAATGGTCCATGGTCTAATCTGCATTACAAGGAAGCTCACAGAATGGTGAAGAAAATTTTCATCTTTCCCTTCCTTAGCTGCAACTTTCCATAATCTGCCTGGAGTTACGTAGACTTCAAGTATGGAGTTCTGTCTGGTATTTTCTAGTCACCCTAGTCTAGCACCTATGATGTTATCATTTCTTAGTCCTTGATATCTACTGATACTTCCCTGAAACTGACAATGAGTCAGCCACATTACAGAATGTGGCCTGATTTAAGATTCCAGCTGCTTCTCTCTCTGCCTTATGAAACAACCTGCTGCCATCAATAAACTAAGCTAAATGTCCTTGATATCCACTGCTTGCCCACACTTCCTCCTGGACCTGCCACTTACGTTTCAAGATACCAAGTCCATCAAACTGACCACAGCAACATGCATTTCCTGGACCATAACCCTTTCTTATTTTTGATATCCTCTATCAGTCAGTCCTTTTCATGGCAGTTTTGGTGGGGGAAAGAAATGTTTCTCAGCTAGTCATTTCCTCCATAGGAGGAAATCCTACCCTGAATTAAATTTCTATCCTGGGTCTGAACACAAAGCTTCAAGAAACCCACCTTCTTTTTTCCTTTCCTGAATTTCTTTTATAATTGTTTTAAATAATAGTTAATGCTTACTTTTCAAAATAATACCTTTAACCTTTCCAAACCCGACATTTTATAGATGTGGTAAATAAAACTCAAAGCGGTTAAATGACTTTTCCAAGGTCACACTGCAAATTAATGCCAGAGGTAAGAATTTTTTGTCTTACCTCTAAGACTGATGTCACATGATCTGGAAGAAAGATCCAGTTAATGTATTCGCCAAAGTTTCTGAGTTCTACTACTTGGTGGGCAGAAGTTTGGCTTTTAACAAGGAATGATTATAAAAGATTATTCTCAATGTATCTAATTGATTATATTATTACTGATTCTATATCTCAGATGTATCTGACTTTTTCTAGGTTGCATTCAAGATAATATGCTTAACTCAGGCATTTGCTATATAAACGTCTGTGTATACATATGCACACGCACACACACACAAAGCATATAAATGAATGGCAAGTAAAAAGTCTTGGCTTCTCAGATGTTAAAATAATGGACATTCCCTAGCCACATCATCACTGTTGATTTGCTATAAAATAAAATAATTTATATTAGCCTTCTCCAAAAATTCACCAATTATAGGGCCCACTGAACATGTTTTAATAACAAATCTTAAAGAATCTATATAACCAAGTGGAAAAAAAATTATTTCTAAAACACAAGATCTGAATTCTGAACATGTAGCACTGGTTGGGGTATCTGACATCCATATGAAAGACGTTTCACCCAAAATATGCAGCTCATGCTGTGACAGTGACAGTGATGTGCACTGCGTAACGTCAATTCAAGAGGAGAGGCCACAGCAGAGTGAAAAGGACCCCTCTCAACATGCATTTCATGGCACTAAGGAATCACTTAAGAACCCTGACTGGAAAGTGACTGAACAATAGGCCAGATGTGACACTTACTTTTTGGACGTTTAATGAAAAGAATCTAATAGGATGTCCTCCCATTTGGTTAAAATGGTATTTTCATCCATTTAACCATTTTGTATACCCCTAATATTGCCAATGCTTTATGTATATTCATTATAAGGTAACATATTCACCCAGAAACATTTGTTACCATGTTGGGAAATATTACTTTACCCACTTCTGTTCCTCTCCAAGAGGGTGCCATTTTTAGACACAGGCTGGTCAGATGCTGAACCAAATAATGAATGAACAGCACAGCCATTTTAGTCAATAGCAAGAGCTAAACTACATATTGCTTTTGCTGACTGGTGGTTATCCATTAGTTAATGGTTATTCCAATATTATGAACTAATTTGTTTTATCAATAGTAGAGTCCCGTCCTTGTGCCCCATAAACTCTCATATGGTAGTCACTTGCCACCATACCTTTAAAATCCCAGGAGTTATTCAGTCCTGGTTTGCACAGTAAGATTTATGCTTCTTGCGCAAGATTATGTAACTACCACTACTGGAGTAAAGCTTTATTAACCAAGTATCTCAAAGGAAGCACCCTTCTTGTCATATTCTTTTCAACTCCATGAAGCAGGCCAGAAAGAAAAATGACCTTTAAATATTTGGGGAAATTCTGTATTTTATTTAATCAATATTTATTATATGAATAAAGATGCAATCACTGGTAAAGCCCAACAGCCATGTTCTTACCTAGACCTAAGAAAACAGCTTTATAAAACTAAATCAAACAGAAAACCAAAATCTTTTGTCATTGTGAGCTGTGAAAATTGCCTTTGTGTGTCTATATGTATGTATGTGTATTTCCTTTTACCAACATCACTGTTTTCCTCAATGACATAGTCTTGGCCCTAATTGTACCATCATGTGAATTAAAGGGAACTCACTTTACACAAGTCTACAATCCTGATGGCTTTCATGATGGGAAGAATTTATTAATTTATTTATCACCTTATTATCTTTGACATCTTTAATTTATCCCATTAATAATACTTTTTCATAGATTTGAAACATAAATGAATTTGGCAGAGTGGTGATTTTATGAGCACCTAATACCTGTTTTTCTATCTCTCAACAGATGTGTATTAGAAGAAAATGTTGATACCATGTCATCTCTAGTTCAGATTTATAGACAACAAAGCTCTATGTGGGGGAATTTTACAATCTGGCAGGTGTAAATAAATAAATAAATCTGGAAGGCTTCCAAGCCCTGTGGCTTAAAGAGAGTCTCAGAGAAGAGAAAATGCCCCCCAACAGCCCCATCATTAGCTTGCATTCACATTGTGGTTTTCTCTTACTTCCCTGCAATGATTGTGAAATAACTGGAAATAAGAGATAGCTCCTTGTCAGAAATGTTTTAGGGCCTTCTGTTGGAGAAGCAATCATCCACAAATCTTACAATTTGCTTTTCCACAAGTGAGAAAATTAGCAGGTGTGTTTGGAATTAAAGAGGAAACATAACTTCTGGCTGAAATTATCGCTTTACTAGTTTACCTAAATCATAGATTTTAGTTGAATCAAAATAACTTATTCTCCTTTTCACCCTTGGCAAGGGGCAAGAACAAAGACTAATTCAACTCACATCTCTTCTTTCCTAGCAGTTTGCAATTTATTTAATTTGATTAAGATAATTAGTTTTAAATTTGGAGTTAGACTATTGCAAAAAGCCATCTCTTAGTCATCTATAGCTCTTGTGTGATTACTTCCTTCTGCTGTGTGTTGCACATAGAAGACAGGACATTTATTGCTGTGGAGGGTTCTTTAAAATATGAGGTTTGGTCCTGAAAAATGATGGAAAAATTATTATTTTCACACAATTTGTGTTCCCACAAATTATTTCATACATAAATAAAATTTGAAGATGACCATTTTGATGGAAGTCACTATTATTCACTGTGATACGGTAGAAGAGAATCCCATAACCCATCCTGCTTCCTTTCTACCCAGAATAAAACAAAAATTCCTTGATTTGCAGTTACAGTTGTTCGCCTGTTCTGGTGTTTTGCAAATTACACCTTACGATTCTGGTTGACCTCTGCTTAATATGGTTTCCACTCCTGAGAGCTGCAATTATGATTGTGTTCTTAGGAGCTGTAACAACTCAATTCACCCCTACAAAATTCCTTCTGTGTTGAGACAGGATGAATATAAGCAGGAAGGGCAGAAGGGTTTTCTATCTTCCAGTACTAGGTGAAATAATTTGGAAGAAGGATTCCTGATATGGTTTTAATTACCCATGAAATCCTGAGGAACTCTCTTTCAAAGCCTAGAATGCTTGACTTCTCTGGGCAAGATTGTACTCTGATTATTTTTACTACAATGACATGGAAACTGCAAAATATCAAGAGCCCAACCAGAGTTGTAGACTCCCTTTAGTCAACATCAAATTCTGTTACAAGTTGAATCTAGGTATTACCAACACTGCCCCTGCCTATACTGGGATTGTTCAAAGGTCGGATTGTTCAATCTTTCAGAAGACCCTGGACTCCAGATAAGGTGTCACACATTGCATGATGGGGAGAAAAATTCATTAATTCATCCCTCCATCCTTCCAGCCATTCATTCATTCACTCAATGCTGTGTTCCTCTACATGCCAGGTACTCCTTTATAGACTGAGGATACAATAAGAAAAGAAAATAAATAAACAGATAAATAAAGCTGTTGCCCTCATGGAGCCTACACTCTACTGAGAATAGGAAAATTATAAATGCATAAATACTTATGTCAGAATCTATGGAGAAGTGCAATGAAGAAAATGAGGTGGCAGTGGGAACTGCCATTTTAGTTAGCACAGTCAGGGAAGACCATGGAGAGAAGGTGACATGTGACCCAAGGCCTGAAGGAAGTGAAGAGGCAAGAGACAAATCAGTCAAGCATTTGACTCGGATCATGTGACTCTAAGTACAGGCTGGAGACCACCAGCAGAGGCATCACCCAGGAGCTTGTTAGAGATACAGAATCTCAGGCCCCACCCCAGACCTCCTGAACCAGAATTTGCATTTTTAACAGCATTCCTCATATGCACATTAATATTTGAGAAGACCAAACATAGTAAGGTAGTAGCCAAGTAGGACTGGAAAACAGATCTTCTAATTTCTAGCTTCTTTCTATCGTCTATTCTTCATTATTTACATTATAGATGCACATTTTCATCCCACTTAGTATAAAACAGACCAAAAGAAGACTATCTTATATGGATTATTTTTTATTCTATAAAGACATATTTTTTTAAGATGATAAGAAAAAGCTCATATTTATCTAAATGTCACAGCAGTCACTAGTAATATGGAACCCAGTCAGGTTCACTGCATTATACCCTAGAGTTGAGTCTGGAGTTTAATAATAGGAGCTGAGCTGCATTCACAGATGAGGCACAGGACTTTTCCTCCTCTGCCCTGCTTCTAGGCACAGGACCAGGTAGGAAAGTAGCAGTGACAGAGGAAATGGGAAGAGATGCATCTGTTGAGCTTTCTGCCGAGCTCCACAACAAGCCAGGCAGGCGGTGCACACGCTCCTGTGCCCTGGCAGGGAGCCTTGGAGCACCCACTCACCCCAGCCTACGGCCACTTTCTGCCCCCCCGGGGACTTACCCTGATACCCTGCCCAACAATCTCTTCATCCTTGCTGAAGAGCAAGTTGGCACACTTTAATAATCATTTCCACCCTCTCAGAGCCAGGTCAGCTCACACGGAGCTGAGAATCTGAAGTGGAGTGACTCACCTTCCAGCATAAGTCATCCCTCAGGAAACACCATTTGCTGGCAGTTATTACAGTCCCAATTATCACTATGCTTAGAAAACTGACTCAGACCTTCTGCCAAAAAACAAAACCGCATTTAACAAGGCTAAAAAATTAAAATGATGAAAACAATTAAGCTTGCATACTAATTTATGAGAAAACAACTTGTGTCGTCCTTTTCCCTTTTCTTGCTCTGTTCTTTTGAAATGATTTCTCCAAATGCGTTTTTCTAGAGTGGCTGCTCTTCAGAAATACATATGCCAGAGGGCATCTTATCAGTTCATTCTTTCTCTGTACATCTCAACAGATTTCCATCCTATAAGCACAATGCTCAAAGCTGCCATGCTGGTGTGTGGAGGTTACAGTCATATCAAGAATTTGGCGAAATTTCAGATTATTTACCATGGACTCCAAGTGTTCACTCATATGGAAAAATGAGTCCTTCAAAGGCTTCTAATATGAGCAACAAGAAGGGAGGTAAATTACAGTAATTTTTCTCTAGATATGCCAGTGCTCTTTTCTGAAGGTATTTTTAAGATCTGTATATTGTTATATAAAAAGTACATTACAATTCTCTAATTTCTTTACCTCTTAGAAATTTTAAGTGAAGGGTTTTTTGCCTTCTAGAGTAAAGGGAAAAGCACATAAACAACTGAGGACGATGATGGAGTACCTGAGAAAGTAAATCACAGGTGCTGTCAGAGACACTGGGTGTTGATATTCTTCACTAGACTTTGATTCCCTATAGTTTTTCCCTGCCAGGTGTTCTGTGAGGTATGTATTCACTGTTACCCATCTCAACTCTCTATTTTTTAGCCCCTGCTTTGTGTCTGGCTTGTCAGCTACATAAGGCTCACCCATGAGAGTGCTGTGTTCCTCCCTTTGGCAATCAAGTCTCTGATAGTTTGTTATGGTAGCCTTTCCTTAGTTGGAGAGTGGTAGACTATTAGAAACCCCTCGAGTCAATATGAACAAAAACTGACATTACTAAATTGCAGGTTCTACAATTCTTCACCACTGCCCCAGAGTGAATTCGAGTACTCTGCAACTTATAGATACGGAAGAAGACTGGAACATCCTTTAAAATCAAGTTAGCTTCTGGATGATACTTTTCTTTTTTATTTATTATTAGCATTATTTCTATTATACCTAATTCCAAAAGGTAACTTAAAACATTTACATTGAACCACAAACATAATTAGATCATTAAATCATGGGAGGAAGAGAGACTTAGAACATACAAAGAAAAGGTTCTTAAGCTCTTATGAAAGTTTAATGAAAGCTGTGAATCTTCCCCTTAGAAAAATACAGATATGTACATTTTGACATCCAAGGTTAAAAACAAAAATAAAGCAAAATGCTCACTCACTGAAAAACTCCTCAAAACTCCTGCTTGAAGGAAATAACCAACCATGTGCCAAGACTAGAGGTTACAAACTCAACTGCCTAGGAGATCAGCATATAACAGAGTGAAGTGGGCCGGGGGGAATACAGTGAGAAGTCATGAGGCCTGAAGAGAAACAGACCAGAGCCTCAGCTCCTCAGCACCTGCCTTCTATTACCAGGTGGCAATGAGGCCTCAGTGCCACTGCCAGAGCTTCCAACTTTTCAGGAGAAAACCCAAGTCTAGATTTCTGTGTAAAATTTCTCAATGCCTAAGTTTTAGCAACTAATTCATATTTGTTTAAAATGCTATGCAGAAAAAACAACAACAACAAGCAAACAAAAAGAAACCACAGTTGTGGCTGAAAAGCAAGTGCCTGAAGCATTATATTCTGTGTTATTTAAAAAGAGACTTGCATTGTTCAGATAAGTTCTCACTAGAAAAACTGCTATCTTCTCATAGAAAGTTAACCACCTAAAGTGTCCTTGCCACTTCACCTTCACAGGATGAAAACCACAGGAATATATAAAGATAAGGCCAAGACTTTCCTAAGGAGGCAGCTTTGGACCTGCTTAAACCTATGAAAACCGACATTACTAAGACAGTTTTCCAGAAAGCAGAAAATTTTGTCTTAAAAATTCCTGAGGGTAAGAGCTACAAATCAGTGGCTTCAACCTTAAAAGGCCTTGGTATGGCCACTACAGCACATTTATTCTTGAACAGACTTCATGGTGATTGGTCAACCAAGAGCAGCTAGCTGCTAAATGTTCCCCCAGCTGACTCTGTGAATTGAACCATGAAACGGAGTTATTTGAAACTGTCCATGCAAGTGAAGAAGAGCATCTGCATAAAACATCCATCTTGTCTCTATCACTAAAGACAATACTAAAGACTTCAGTCCGCTTGACTTGATGCAAATTACTAAGTAAACCTAATATGACTATATTTCTCAGAGTTTTCTATTCCCCTTCCAAATAGGTATGGACCCTTGATGGCATAGATCAAACCATCTTCTGAGGGTGCCTGGAAAATCAGGAGGAAGAGAGCCTGGATTCTGCTCAAAGTTCACCAATAGAGAGAGATGCAATGCAAACAAACTGTTGAAAAGCTTCCCCAGTATAACCCAATGCATGTCTGTGCCCTAAATGTTACTGTGCCATCAGGGAACAGTAAAACAAGAGATAAACTTCTATAGCCTAATAGCATCTCCTGTCCTGTTAGAATGGTACCATCATGTGGTTGGGCATTTATCTAACTACAAAATCTCCAAACTTGTTTTCCTGGCCCCTCTGGAAATTCTATAAGCTTTTTATTTCCATATAATGTACCCATTTGCTTAAACTAGCTAAAGCCAATTCTGTTCCAGCAAATCTGAGCTCTAACTGATAGAATACTAAGTGGAAAGGATTCTTCTTATGTTCTATAAGATAAGAATGTAGCATTCTAGGCACATGAGCTCCCAGCCTCACCAGAGTCCTCTGTCCCAAGAATGGCAAGCAAGCAGCAGAGCAACAAGACCAGAAAGGAACCTGCAGTTCCTTCAGTAACCACTGTTAGTTTGACTAATTGCCATTGGCCACTGGGCCCAGCTCAGTGCTTTGACTCAGGGAAAGACATGAGAATTTTTGCAGGATTCTGTCTGAGGGAAGGGGTGAGCAACAATGTCAAGATTGAATTTCTTCCTAGCTAAGCAAGAAGGGAGCTCTGAGCTAAGTTTAAATTGATACTGTTTTTAAATAAGAACTGTTATTATTTCTTACACTCCTGAGTTTATCAAAGTTCATAGCTATAATAACAATGATAATAATTGTAATCATATCACACTTGACAACACTGATATACAGCACATTTTGACTTACATAGCGCTTTCATTTATATGATCCAGATATCAGCTGCATTAGTGTCAGCATCCCTACAGAACACATAACACTTCTCATCTATATTTACTAGGTTAGTGCTGACCATCAAGCAGGTTGATCAAAGAGAAATTCAGATTAAAGAAGTGCGAGAAAGAGCTACTGAGCGTTCAGTCAAAGCAGAAGAAATGAACTAAGAGATTTGATTGAAAAGAAGTATAAAAACTCGAATATATTTCCAATACATAAGATTTCTGCAATATTCAGCACTAAGGAACAGTCTCCACTTGTTTTCTTAGATGCAAAATTGACAGTCTCCTAGCAGGAATATTATTCTCCCAGAGGAAGCTACGTTTTGAAAATCCTGTCAGTACTAATGGAGTGAGCTCAAAGCTCTTAGGTATTCTGATTTAAGTAGTAAGATTAGCTCCCTCAGATACAGACCCATATTTTCACATTAACCTAAGGTGGCATGTGGATGAGTAAGGAAAACTGTTTTATTTTTTATTTATTTTTTTATTATTTAATAGGAATTGCATTTATTGAGGCTTTTTAAAATTTTATATTATTTATTTTTTATACAGCAAGTTCTTATTACTTATCTATTTTATACAGATCAGTGTATACATGTCAATCACAATCTCCGAATTCATCCCACCACACCCACACCCACTTTCCCCCCTTGGTGTCCATACATTTGTTCTCTACATCTGTGTCTCTATTTCTGCCCTGCAAACAGGTTCATCTGTACCATTTATCTAGGTTCCACATATATGCGTTAATACACGATATTTGTTTTTCTCTTTCTGACTTACTTCACTCTGTATGACAGTCTCTAGGTCCATCCATGTCTCTACATATGACCCAATTTCATTCCTCTTTATGACTGAGCACTATTCCATTGTATATATGTACCACATCTTCTTTATCCATTCATCTGTCGATGGGCATTTAGGCTGCTTCCATGACCTGACTATTGTAAATAGTACTGCAATGAACATTGGGGTGCATGTGTCTTTTTGAATTATGGTTTTCTCTGGGTATATGTCCAGTAGTGGGATTGCTGGGTCATATGGTAATTCTGTTTTTAGTTTTTTAAGGAACCTTCATATTGTTCTCCATAGTGGCTGTATCAATTTACATTCCCACCAACAGTGCAAGAGGGTGCCCTTTTCTCCACACCCTCTCCAGCATTTGTTGTTTGTAGATTTTCTGATGATGCCCATTCTAACTGGTGTGAGGTGATACCTCATTGCAGTTTTGATTTGCATTTCTCTAATAATTAGTGATGTCGAGCAGCTCTTCACGTGCCTCTTGGCCATCTGTATGTCTTCTTTGGAGATATGTCTATTTAGGTCTTCTGCCCATTTTTGGATTGGGTTGTTTGTTTTTTTAATATTGAGCTGCATGAGCTGTTTATATATTTTGGAAATTAATCCTTTGTCCATTGATTCGTTTGCAAATATATTCTCCCATTCTGAGGATTGTCTTTTTGTTTTGCTTATACCTTCCTTGGCTGATCAAAAGCTTTTAAGTTTCATTAGGTCCCATCTGTTTATTTTTCTTTTTCTTTCCATTTCTCTAGGAGGTGGGTCAAAAAAGATCTTGCTGTGATTTATGTCAAAGGGTGTTCTTCCTATGCTTTCCTCTAAGAGTTTTATAGTGCCTGGTCTTACATTTAGCTTTTTAATCCATTTTGAGTTTATTTTTGTGTATGGTGTTAGGGAGTGTTCTAATTTCATACTTTTACATGTAGCTGTCCAGTTTTTCCAGCACCACTTATTGAAGAGACTGTCTTTTCTCCATTGTATATCCTTGCTTCCTTTGTCATAGATTAGTAGACCATAGGTGCGTGGGTTTATCTCTGGGCTTTCTATCCTGTTCCATTGATGTATATTTCTGTTTTTGTGCCAGTACCATATTGTCTTGATTACCGTAGCTTTGTAGTATAGTCTGAAGTCAGGGAGCCTGATTCCTGCAGCTCCATTTTTTTCCCTCAAGATTGCTTTGGCTATTCGGGGTCTTTTGTGTCTCCATACAAATTTTTAGATGTTTTGTTCTAGTTCTGTAAAAAATGCCATTGGTAATTTGATAGGGATAGCATTGAATCTGTAGATTGCTTTGGATAGTATAGTCATTTTCACAGTATTGACTGTTGCAATCCAAGAACATGGTATATCTCTCCATCTGTTTATGTCATCTTTGATTTCTTTCATCAGTGTTTCATAGTTTTCTGAGTACAGGTCTTTTACCTCCTTAGGTAGGTTTATACCTAGGTATTTTATTCTTTTTGTTGCAATGGTGAATGGGATTGCTTCCTTAGTTTCTCTTCCTGATCTTTTGTTGTTAGTGTATAGGAATGGAAGATATTTCTGTGCATTAATTTTGTGTCCTGCAACTTTACCAAATTCATTGATTAGCCTTAGTAGTTCTCTGGTGGCAACTTAAGGATTCTCTATGTATAGTATAATGTCATCCGCAAACAGTGACAGTTTTACTTCTTCATTTCCAATATGTATTCCTTTTATTTCTTTTTCTTCTCTGATTGCCATGGCTAGGACTTCCAAAACTATGTTGAATAATAGTGGGGAAACTGGACATCCTTGTCTTGTTCCTGATCTTAGAGGAAATGCTTCAGTTTTTCACCATTGAGAATGATGTTTGCTGTGGGTCTGTCATATATGGCCTTTATTATGTTGAGGAACGTTCCCTCTATGCCCATTTTCTGGAGACTTTTTATCATAAATGGGTGTTGAATTTTGTCAAAAACTTCTTCTGCATCTATTGAGATGATCATATGGGGTTTTTTTTTCCTTCAATTTGTTAATACGGTGTATCACATGGATTGATTTCGTATACTGAAGAATCCTTGCATCCCTGGGACAAATCCCATTTGATCATGGTGTATGATCCTTTTAATGTGTTGTTGGATTCTGTTTGCTAGTATTTTGTTGAGGATTTTCACATGTATCTTCATCAGTGATATTGGTCAGTAATTTTCTTTTTTTGTAGTATCTTTGTCTGGTTTTGGTATCAGGGTGATTGTGGCCTCGCAGAATGAGTTTGGGAGTGTTCCTTCCTCTGCAATTTTTTGGAAGAGTTTGAGAAGGATGGGTGTTAGCCCTTCTCTAAATGTTTGGTAGAATTCACCTGTGATGCCATTTGGTCCTGGACTTTTGTTTGTTGGAAGATTTTTAATCACAGTTTCAATTTCATTACGTGTGATTGGTCTGTTCATATTTTCTATTTCTTCCTGGTTCAGTCTTGGGAGGTTATACCTTTCTAAGAAATTGTCCATTTCTTCCAGGTTGTCCATTTTATTGGCAGAGTTGCTTGTAGTAGTCTCTTAGGATGCTTTCATTTACGTGGTGTCTGTTGCAACTTCTCCTTTTTCATTTCTAATCTTATTGATTTGAGTCATCTCCCTCTGTTTCTTCATGAGTCTGGCTAAAGGTTTATCAACTTTGTTTATCTTCTCAAAGAACCGGCTTTTAGTTTTATTGATCTTTGCTATTGTTGTCTTTGTTTCTATTTATTTCTTCCAATCTTTATGATTTCTTTCTTTCTACTAACTTTGGGTTTTGTTTGTTCTTCTTTCTCTAGTTCCCTTAGGTGTAAGATTAGATTGTTTATTTGAGATTTTTCTTGTTTCTTGAGGTAGGATTGTATTGCTATAAGCTTCCCTCTTAGAACTGCTTTTGCTGCATCCTATAGGTATTGGATTCTCATGTTTTCGTTGTCATTTGTTTCTAGGTATTTTTTGATTTCCTCTGTGATTTCCTCAATGATCTCTTGGTTATTAAGTAGTGTATTGTTTAGCCTCCATGTGTTTGTGTTTTTTCCTTCTTTTTCCCTGTAATTGATTTCTAATCTCACAGCATTGTGGTCAGAAAAGATGCTTGATATGATTTCAATTTTCTTAAATTTACCAAGACTTGATTTGTAACCCAAGATATGATCTATCCTGGAGAATGTTCTATGTGTCCTTAAGAAGAAAGTGTAATCTGCTGTTTTTGGATGGAATGTCCTATAAAAATCAATTAAATCTATCTTGTCTATTGTGTCATTTAAAGCTTGAGTTTCCTTATTAATTTTCTATTTGGATGATCGGTCCATTGGTGTAAGTGAGGGGTTAAAGTCCCCCACTATTTTGTGTTACTGTCAATTTCTTCTTTTATAGCTGTTAGCATTTGCATGGAGTATCTTTTTACAACCCCTCACTTTCAATCTGTATGTGTCCCTAGGTCTGAAGTGGGTCTCTTTCAGACAGCATATATATGGGTCTTGTTTTTGTATCCATTCAGTGAGCCTGTGTGTTTTGGTTGGAGCATTTAACCCATTCACATTTAAGGTAATTATTGATATGTATGTTCGTATTACCATTCTTTTAACTGTTTTGCGTTTATTTTTGTAGGTCCTTTTCTTCTCTTGTGTTTCCCACTTAGAGAAGATCCTTTAGCATTTGTTGTAGAGCTGGTCTGGTGGTGCTGAATTCTCTTAGCTTTTGCTTGTCTATAAAGTTTTTGATTTCTCCGTCGAGTCTCAATAAAATTCTTGCTGGGTAGAGTAATCTTGGTTGTAGGTTCTTCCCTTTCATCACTTTAAATATATCGTGCCACTCTCTTCTGGACTGTAGAGTTTCTGCTAAGAAATCAGCTGTTAACCTTATGGGAGTGCCCTTGTTTGTTATTTGTTTTTTTTTCCCTCGTTGCTTTCAGTAATTTTTCTTTGTCTTTAATTTTTGTCAATTGGATTACTATGTGTCTTGCCATGTTTCTCCTTGGGTTTATCCTGCCTGGGACTCTCTGCACTTCCTGGACTTGGGTGGCTATTTACTTTCCCATGTTAGGGAAGTTTTCGACTATAATCTCTTCAAATATTTTCTCAGGTCTTTTCTCTCTCTCTTCTCCTTCTGGGACCACTATAATGCGAATGTTGGTACGTTTAATGTTGTCCCAGTGGTCTCTTAGGCTGTTTTCATTTTTCTTTACTCTGTTCCATGGCAGTGAATTCCACCATTCTGTCTTCCAGGTCACTTCTCCATTCTTCTGCCTCAGTTATTCTGCTATTGATTTCTTCTAGTGTATTTTTCATTTCACTTATTGTATTGTTCATCTCTGTTTGTCTTTTCTTTAATTCTTTTAGGTGTTTGTTCTTTAATTCTTCTAGGTCTTTGTTAAACATTTCTTGCATCTTCTAGATCTTTGCTTCCATTCTTTTTCCAAGGTCCTGGATCATCTTCACTATCATTATTCTGAATTCTTTTTCTGGAAGGTTGCCTATCTTCCACTTCATTTAATTGTTTTTCTGGGGTTTTATCTTGCTCCTTCATCTGGTACATAGTCCTCTGCCTTTTCATTTTGTCTATCTTTCTGTGAATATGGTTTTCATTCCACAGGCTGCAGAATTGTAGTTCTTGCTTCTGTTGTCTGCCCTCTGGTGGATGAGGCTGTCTAAGAGGCTTGTGCAAGCTTCCTGATGGGAGAAACTGATGGTGGGTAGATCTGGGTGTTGCTCTGGTAGCTAGAGCTCAGTAAAACTTTAATCCACTTGTCTGCTGATGGGTGGGACTCGGTTCCCTCCCTGTTGGTTGTTTATCCTGAGGCAATCCAGCACTGGAGCCTACTGGCTCTTTGGTGGGGTTAATGGTGGACTCTGGGAGGGCTCATGCCAAGGAGTACTTCCCAGAACTTCTGCTGCCAGTGTCCTTGTCCCCCGCGGTGAGCCACAGCCAACCCCCGCTTCTGCAGTAGACCCTCCAGCACTAGCAGGTTGGTCTGGTTCAGTCTCCTATGGGGTCACTCCTCCTTCCCCTGGATCCTGATGCACACACTACCTTGTGTGTGTCCTCCAAGAGTGGAGTCTCTGTTTCCCCCAGTCCTGTCAAAGTCCTGCAATCAAATCACTCTAGCCTTCAACGTCTGATTCTCTAGGAATTCCTCCTCCCATTGCTGGACCCCCAGGTTGGGAAGCCTGATGTGGGGCTCAGAACCTTCACTCCAGCAGGTGGACTTCTGTGGTATAAGTGTTCTCCAGTTTGTGAGTCACCCACCGAGCTGTTATGAGATTTGATTTTATTGTGATTGAACCCCTCCTACCGTCTCATTGCAGCTTCTCCTTTGTCTTTGGATGTGGGGTATCTTTTTCGGTGAGTTCGAGTATCTTCCTGTCGTTGATTGTTCAGCAGTTAGTTGTGATTCTGGTACCCTTGCAAGAGGGAGTGAGTGCATTTTCTTCTACTCTGCCATATTGAACCAAGCTTAGGAAAACTGTTTTAAGGAAATGAATGCAGTTTTCTATAAGATCTCAGTGATACTGCTGAGTCCAGTCCAAATAAAAATGAGTCTAACACATAGAACACCACACGAGATTGGCAAATGTGTCTTTCCTAGTGATACCATTTTAAAATTTAATAAAAATGTATGTTTTTCAATAAAGCAATTTTACTTATTCAACAAATACTTACTAACATCTTATTGTTTTCCAGGTACTGTTCTTGCATACACACACACACACACACACACACACACACACACACACCCCCAAGTGGTGATAAGTTCTATAAAGAAAAGTAAAACAGGTAAAGGACTTAATAGGAATAGTTGTGAAGAATTTTGTATTAGGTAGGGTTTAGATAGTCAGGGAAGTTCTCTCTGGCCTTGCAGATGAGAGATTTTATCAGGGATCAGAATGAAGTGAAGGCATGAAACATAAAGATGTCTCAGAGAAAAGCATGGTAAGATGAGAGCACATCAAACGCAAAGGCCCTGAGGCCGTGTGCCTGGTGTCATTGAAGGACAGCACGAAGGCCAATGTGACTAGAGGTCAGTGATCAAGGTGAAGGTAGAAGATGAGGTCAGAGTGATAGCAGGAGCCAAACCATGTAGGTTGTGAGATGGTCTTTTGAATGAAGGAGTTGTATAGTGTGATTTGCATACTAAAGCATCAGTCAGGCTGCAGAGAAGATACTAGACAGCAGGAGCCTAAAGGGAAGCAGGCAGGTCAGTCAAAGCCTACTGCAACAATTAAATAAAGAGGTGCAGTAGTGGTGGAGATAGATAGATAGATATTTCAAAGATTAAAAAAAGAAAAAAACAGAATTTGCTGATTGATTGGATGTGAGAGTGCAAGAGAAAAGAAATTCAATGATGGCTCTAAGTTTTTTGACCTGAACATCTCCAAGCAGGCTGGAGTTGTTTACTTTCTGACTCAAGAAAGACTATAGGAGGATTGATGGCAGAAATTAAAAATTTCATCTTGGACATTTTACATTCGAAATGCTTATTAAATCTCCAAGAGAGATGTTAGAAGGTAATTGTATTTATAAGTCGAGAATTCAGGAGAGAGGTCGAGGCTGGAGCTACACCTCTTAGAGTTGAAGCATTTATGTGGCACCATGTGAAACCATGGGATGGTATAAGAACCCCTAGGCATCCCCGAAGTAGAAAATATAAATTCTTTTCAAGTGGACCCAGAGCATACACAACTGACCATATATTAAGTCACAAAGAAAACTTCAATAAGTTTCATAAGGTAGAAATAACACAAAAATATTCTCTAACTGCAGTGCAATTCAACTAGAAATTAAAAATAAACCTAGAAAGTCTTATCAAGGGACATTTTAAATGAATTGTTAAATAACTCTTGGATAAATAAAATGAACAAGTCATCCTTGAAGAAATGTCAGATTCTATGTCAAAGCCAGAGAAAGCAAAAGGATACCTCGTGCCAAGAAAGAAGTGAGGAATGTCAAAAAGACACCAAGGCAACATCAAGAAATTCCCACTGACAAATCTGAAATAATTTCACCATTTGAAAGAATAATGATGGTAAAGAGTTATAACTTATTGAATATAAAAAATGAAAAAAATTGTAATGATATTCAGAGAGGGAGGGGGTGATATCTAATCAGAACAATGCCAGTTAATCAATATTACAGAAATAATGAAATGGAAAAATCCCAATTTTATATCTATCAATGTAATAATTGATGGAGAAAAAGTTCATCAATAGATCCTAAACTCATCAGGTAAAAGATTTTGGCAATCAAGATGTTTACACACTCTCAGAGTATCACTTCATCAAATACTTATTAATTATAAAGAGGGAAAAGCTGTCTCTATAATGGAGGCATCTGGTAGACTCACCTTAAACCAAAGCTGATCAAACAAACTGGCATTATGTGTCTCTTGATTCATGGCAACAGGAATACATATCCCCTATAATATTCTTGTTTACCCTGAATCTAATAATTAGGAAACAATCAGACAAATCCAGATTGAGGAACATTCTACGAAACAATGTATTTGGAAGTTGTAATATCATGGAAAACAAACAAAGGGCAAGGACTCTTGTACAATAAAGGAGAAAATAAATTTGAAAGCCAAAACCAATAAAGAATTTCTAATTGGAGTCTAGATTTAAAAATAAAACAGCTATAAAGGACATTTGAAGGATAATTGGAGCAATTTGAAAATGGACTGTATAACAGATAATATGGTATCATCTAAGTTCTGCATGTGATAGGGTTATTATGTTTATGTTAGAGAATACTCTTGTCCTGAGGACACTCATAATGAAGTACTTCATGAAAAATGAAATAGAAGGTAAGCACTTTGGGAAAAAAGGCTGAAATTCTTTCATTCCAAATGACTAAAACAAAAAAATGATTCTGTAGCAAAAATTGAAATTATCTAGCGGCTTAAGAGAGTGGGAGAGAAAATGGAATGGAGAAACGCAGCAGGAGTGCTGGACAGCACCAAGCAGCCTCAATGTTAGCTGTCAGTCCGTCATGAACTTAAGTGGACTAGACTAAACAGTTCTGCGTTTTTCTCCAGCCACATTCAGAGTTGAAGTGCAGGCAAAGAGTAAGAGGTTAAGTAAGTTTTACTTAACAAGGGCTGTGATTTCATCTGGTGGGTTTTGTCATGAAGAGCACAAGTGTATTATTAAAAGTTTATGAAAGGAAGGACTAATAATAGGGGCCACTGGAATGATGGGATAAAGGGCTATGGCTCTAGAGCATGCTTCTCAGTATAACTTCCTACTGGCTCTTTCTTCCAGACCAAGGAGCCTGCCGAGCCTGCCTCTGAACCTCCCTAGGTAACGGGGAATCTACCTTTTAAATGTCTCTCCAATCTAGATGTCTCCTCTGTCGATATTATTTACCTCCTGTCTTCTTATCATTCATTCCATTCTTCATTTCACCCACAGAATAACTCCTCAAGAGCACAGACATGATCACATTACCCCTGCGATGTCAGGGGGTCAATGTCATACTCCTCTGCATAGACCACAGAGGCTTGACCTAGCATTCTCCAAACACACCTGCTGTTCAGTCAAACAAGGCTGCTTGCAGTCTCTACCACCACATCTCTCTACCCCTGTACATCTGCTCCTACTGTTACAGCTACCAATATTTTTCCCTATTTACGGCCTATTGAATACGTGCTCATCATTCCAGACTCAGATCAGATGCTAGTCCCTCCATGAGCTTCAAAGGGGACTCCTCTGTGACTCACCGTGATCATCAGCCAGAAATCTATAGAGGTAAGCCATGCTGTCCTCTGACCTCCCATAGTACTTGTACGTATCTCTACAATTTTTGTCTTGCTCTGTTTTTATTTTGTTGTATCTTTTTCAAGGGTTTTAACATCTGACAAAGCTGAATTTAAATTCTGCCTCTGACACTTCTTATGTTTGTAAGAGAGAACATATTCCTTAACCTCTTAGTTCCTCAGTTACTTATCAGTTAAAAGAGAGATAGTAATACATACTGTCTCAGTTCCATCAGACAACAGAATTGAAGAGCACAAAAAGAAAAGATATCCCCAAACCATTTCCATGATGGGGCAGACTGTTTGCAGAGAACACGTGAGCAATAACTAACACTACCAATACCACCACTATAAAACCATTAACTAACTGACCAAAAAAATCTAGAAAAATGAATAAATAAAAGCAAAAACTGTAATTGTGTCCCTCTGAGGAGAATGAAATTTTTTGGAAAGTATACCATGTATAAATACGAACATGTAAAAGAGGTTTTGATGAGGTGCTGAACACAAAGAAAAATCTTGCCATTACTCCTTGAGTTTTTGTGTGCTGTATTGGGGTGTATTGGTAAGAGCAGATAGTGGTTAAAAAAAAAAAAAAAAAAAGTACCAAGTCTTCGTTGCATTACTGTCATCAATGACAACAAATGGATCTCAGCTCCCAATCTGCTGTCATGGGCTCAGAGCAGTTAGCCCTAGTGATTATCTAAGGTAATATTGTGTGCTGCATTTCCCTTGCTTTTAGTGGCAAAGCCTTTGATTTCACTCCAGTAGCACTAATTAATTATGCATTACAATTGCCAAGTAAGAGAAAGATTTTACCCTAAATTTACAGAGACATAAAAAAGGTTAAGTAACCTTATCAAGGTCACACAGCAGGTTATCCACAAAACCAGGCATAAGCCCTTTGAATATTCACCAGTGAGATATTTAATATTAAAAACAAGTTTTCCCAAAGTACTGTCAAATGTAATGAACACTGCATTTTGTGTGTAGAATGAAAAATGAGAATGCTCTGAGGGAAAACAGTGAATGACTCACTGTTGGTTCTAGTTGAAACAAAAACACTCGTTACAAATGTTCCTGTGTTTCAATCCACTTTCTAAAGAAATTCTGAAAACCTTCTGGCAATTTGTAAGGTTAAGACATCCCACTCTATTGTAAAATGGTCTACAGTCAAAAGAGCCCTCAGCTATACTCGGAGCCAAAAGACCTGGGTTTGAGTTCTGACTCCAATTACCACCTATGTGACCTTGGACAATCACTTATGCTCTCAGAGCATCAACTCCATTATCTATAAAAGTGAGAACAGTAAGACAATAACTACCAGTGTTACTGTGTGGGTTAAAAAGGATGACAGACGTGAAAACTGTGCAGATCACAAACTGCTGTACATATAAAAGGTATTATTATGGGGAAAGAATACAAAAGCATTCTCTCAGTTAGAAAATGATACGTGTATAACTGCAACTTGGAATTTCACTTAGGTTCGAAGCAGAAAAAGCCCTGCCAAATGGAAATGGAGATGTGAAGTCATGAGTGTTTGGCTACTTTTAACTGCATTGGAGCAGTGTGCCCTTTTGGGTCTGAACAAATCTGTCCCTTACTCGTTGTCAGCCAGCCTAATATAATAAATCCTGAGGGATGTGCTAAACTCATTTGGCCAAGGTTTTCAGCCTGGGGCTAAAAATCTTGTGGAGCAAGCACTCTGGCCTCACAAAACCACTGTGGAGTCATTAGTGTCCATATTGAGCAGATCAGGCTCTGATTCAGGTTTTATCACAAGCAATACCTTTGATATATTTTTCATGTTCCTTGCATTAAACATTAATATTTGAATGTCACAATAAAGGGTGCAGTTTTTCATTAAGTAAATAAATAGGTGCCAAACTTGAGCAAGAAAAGAACCATTTTAAATCAGATTTCATACAGCCAGGAAAATAAACCAGTGTTGTCATTACGCTTAAGAACTGCAGATATGACTTATAGGGAGGAGATAAAAAGGTCAGACAAAGGGGATAAAAATTCTCAACATGCCAAGTAAAGAAAATCATGTCTTTTTTTTTTTTCCTCTGAAGCCTGTAATGCCATGGCTTCCTCTGAAGCTATGTCTTTTTTTTCCCTCTAATTCAGCCTACAGGTTAATCACAGCTAGAAAGATAGCTTAATTCATGCAAGAACCTCCAAGGTTTCCCATTGAAAACTGTATTGTTGTTTTTGCCTTCTAATAATTTTTTAAATTATATTAAAATTAAAAGCAGGGACATAAATGTAGCACATGTCATAAAATGTCTTCAGAAAAATAAAATTTTAAGTGTATTTTAGGAATAACCCATCATTCCCATATGGTAGCACTAAAATTTATTAAATGAATAACTCCATTTTTTAATGTTATTAAGTCTGAGTAACTTTTAATAACAACTTCTCTCCCGAAAGGAACACATAAAAGGGTTTGGGGTATTTTTTGGTTCTTGTTTTGGTCAGAAAATATAATCTATTTCATTAAACTGCCAAGTTCAGAAGCGAACAGAGCTTATTTCTATTAATATGATGGCACAAGCATAACTGAAGTACTCTGATTATTTTAGAGCAAAAGAGACAATTTTGCAATTTTCAGTGTAACTGAGTAACTGAGTAATTGCTTTCCCACTATAACTTGGATCTTAAATTGCTGAAAAGTTTTATATATTGATTAGATAGAGATACAGGTACACACACATACATAGAGAAGTAGAGCTAGAGATGATGGGGAAATAGGGTAGTGGAGAGTATATATGTGTGTGTTTTTCTAGGGGAAAAAAACAACAACATGTTGACCATAGCTATCACAAAATACCCATAGCAGTTTTAGCTGATGACTCATAGCTGAGAAAAAAATGGAAATATTTTTCAAAGGGAAATTAGATGGGTTGGAAGCTGTGGGCATGAGGTTCCAGGGGAAACAGTGACACACTGAAAAAGACTTTGTTCCTGGGAAAACTCCCAGAACTGAAGGAACAGAGGTGGGGAGAGAGGTCTTGGCAGGTGAGAGAGGCATTTCTGGGACAGAATAAGTTCCATTTGGATCCACTGGATATGAAAGGTGTAAAGAAAAAAAATAGAGCTGAAAATGACCCTGGTGTTTGGAGTTTAGGATTTGCTGCATTTTTACTAACCCTCAGGTGATGTTGCTGGTCCAGGGATGACATTTGAAACAGTAAGGCTCTCACTAAACACAAAGAGTAAACTGTTCAAATAGGGTTCCTCGCGTTCAAGGGAATGAGTCTCAGAAACAGACAAGCCAAGGTGGTCCTTAAACTGACAGAGAAATAAGATTGTATCACGAAGTACAGCTTCGTTTGGTTTTGTTTCATGTTTTACCTTCCAGATGTGACTTAATAAGGAATACATGAATTCAATCTCAAACAAAAACTTTTTATTTAAAATGACTGTATTCAGTAGAAACTTAAGATATGATTTGGTGCACGTTATAACCTCAAAACCTTCAGTGCCAAATGAGAGGACATGGTGATGGCACATTCACAGATTCCCCTGAAGGAAGCTTGGTTTCCAGTCCCACTTTTGCCACCAGCTCTTTAGGCCTCCCACTCCTCACCCGTTAACTGAAGAATCTGATCTAGAAGACTTTTATTTCTCTCTTTCATTTCCCCCACTGAATGTTGCACCTCTGTTAAATAATTCATCTGAATTGGCTTCTACCGGCCATTTAGGTGGGCACCTCTGCCCTTCCCTGGGGTGCTCATCTGGGAAAGGAAGGGACCAGATTTGGCTCCATTTTAAGCTCAGTGCTGAACCCTCACATACAACACCTTGTTCACTAATAGCTGTTCACCAAATGTGTACCTGACTAACCCCCAGCTCTTTCTATTATACCTTAATTTCAAAGCTGGCATCACTGTATACACTGTTATCTCTTTGTAAAAAAACATCTTACAGTGACCTGGATCAGTCCCTTTGCTGTGCAGCCATCTGTTCAGGGTGCACCCCTCTGCTGCACGGCAGGGGAGGGGCAGGGGATTGTCTCAGAACCAGGGCTAAGAGATGACCTGAAGCCTTGAGAAGTATATGCAATGATTCTGATTCTTCCAATATTTGCCTGCCTCTTTGTGGTTTATAATCTCAATGAGATCCAGATTCTGGCTTCTTGGAGCTTGTATCATCCAAGCGTCCAGATATTCTACTCTGATCTCTGGGCCTCAGGCATTAGCAGAGAAGTGAGCATGCATTGGGTCTCGGCTGAATACAATGGCAGCTGTGGATAAGGCCTTCCACGGACCCTTGTGTACCATATACACTTGCGCACCATGGACCTGCTTCACGGCCACTTCCTCGCTCACAACGTTCCCTCCTGTAGGCCACACCTAGGTATCCCCGTTAACTGGAACCTAAGTGTTCCCTGCTATGAAAGGGACTTACTATGCAGACTTTTCTATATTCTTTCTTGCCCCCAACTAAAGTCGTTTTTAAGCAATATGTATTATTTCAATGAGTGCATGACTTTGTCATGTACCCCAAACACAGAATATACCTTTTGCTCTCTTTACTTTGCCTTTGTACCCAAAGCCACTTCTTTGTCTTTCCACTCCCTAAGTCTATCGCTGCTGTGCATCACTGGTCTCCTGTCACAGTCTTCTGATGACTTAAGTTGTCCTAATGGCCTTCCTAAACACCGTCTGCAGTACAATCTGCTCCTCTTGGCACTCAAGCACCACCGGCTTCTTTGGGTACATTCTGTTCATAATCCTTCCTGGCAGTGTTATTGTGCCCCAGTGTGCAGTGGCTGCCACCGTGAGAGAGGAGCTGTGTGAGGTACAGGAGGCTGCGCATCCACACTCCGGTCTGATGATCACCACACCCTCCCTACGGCGCGAACGGCTTGTGAAAGTGCCATCGGAACACACTGGCATGATTACGCACTTCTCATCTGAGAATCCAGCAAAGAGGCCTGGAGTGAGGCACAGCCAAATGGCTTTGCTCCTGGTAATACGATGACAAATTTATACCGCGGGTGCCAGGCCACTTCTAATGCTGCTCTTGGATGGAGAAGGTTTGAAAGCAATACCAACAACAACTTCTAGTCTACGATCAGTCAGGAGTAGCACGTACTGAGCACCCAGCCAACACAGATGCCCAGCTAACACCATAGGGCTTACCAATAAGGAGGACATAGTGCCTTTTCCAAAAGGAGTTCCCCACCATGAATAAATGTCTTCCAACATTTCCAAAGAACAAATACAGATTTTGTAATGCCATTCTTAATCATCATGATGAAGCCAAATGACCTTTATTTCTCCCTTTAATCATCCACTGATCTTTGCACCTCTATTAAATCATTCCTCCAAGCCAGCATTCTCTCAGCCATTTGTGTGGTTTCCTCCGTCCTCCAGGCTGTGCCAGTCTGGGAAAGGCAGGAACCATAACTGGGTTTTTTTGATGCTCAACCCCCAACCACCACATAGTCCTTTGCTCAGGGTAGGTGCTCACTAAGTGTGTGACTGACTAAATTCTAGCTCTAACATTCTATGACCACTTTAAACTGGTGAAGAGGGTCTGTTTCCTCCAGTATCTCACCTTATATTTATAAATAGATAAATATCCACCAATAGATCTTGAAGGATTATATGAGAGTTATGAAAAGTCTTAGGTATTATCTAACCCCATCCCAGGCCCCTTCTGATGAAGGAAAAGAAAGTACCAAAAGCCAAAGGAACGTCTCAGGGTAACAAGGTTAACTGGCGGCAGATCCATGACCACAAATCTTTTCCAACCCAATTACTCTCCACACTCACCATGCTATGATCCCTCCAAGCTGGTTACCACTACTATGTCCATCAGGCTTCACTAAGCTCAGTTTGCTGGACTCCTAACTCAGAGATGTGCATAAAAGATGGTCATATTTCCTTCCTATTAACATGCTATCAGCATCCAAGGCTTATAAGGCACAAATCACAGACAGTTCTACCCTCACATTCCCAAGCATCTTAAGGTTATGATAAAAGAAAAGTAGTTTTTCTTCAATAAACAAAGGTCCTTGATAAGGACTGGCCATTCAGAGAAAAGCCCTGGGCTGGGCCACTCTGCTTGGCATTACTCACCCTTCCAGTGGATGGCAGCTGTGGTGTCTTAGCTGGTGATTTGTTCAGCCTCGCAGTGACTGCTATCAGGCCAGTTGTTATGTCAGTGTCCGTAGAGGTGGCAAACAGTTTGCAAAACCCTTTCCTTTGGTCTAGTATGAATTCGATCGGTGAGCAGAATGACGAGGAGGGTGTTTAGGAGTGTCTCCTTTAGAAGAATCTGGTCACAGAAGCTACGAAAATCTGTTTCAAATCTAAACAACAGGATAATGATGAATTTATACCATTGATTCTCAACCCTGCCTCCACAGTGGGAGTCCCCACAAGGGGACTTCCAAAAGTATCAATTCCTGGGTCCACTCCAGTCATTTAAGTCAGAATTTCTGGGAGGGCATTACCAGGTTTCAAAGCTCCCCAGGTGATCCTCATATGCAGCCAGAGCTGAGATGGCTGAGTTATACATTTCTGATTCCTCTATGTTGATGCCCTAGTCGGGTGTCCTTTGTCTTTTTTTTCCCCCACCATCCAACAAGCCTGAGTTCTGAGAAAGTTACCTTTCAATAACAGAGGCTCCAAAAGCATTGAAGGGGCAAGGAAGTGGCTTGTGAGGAAGATAAGGTGAACATCCTCTGGGAAAGCATACCAGCATTTCATCAGGGAGGAAGAAGCAAAGAACACTTGTATTGGTTGAAAAATTCCGCCCAATGTTTCACACTTCCAATCTCCCTGATGGTCACAGATGTTTCCCAAGATTTGTCTCTCCCTCCTGGGTAATATGGAAGGAACATCAAATTCCATCCCATCTCTCTCCAGGCTGTGGTGCAGAAAAGTGTTAAATAAGTCTCCTTTTTTTTTTCTTGATGCGCATCTTCAGATCAAATCCTGTCTTATTGTTTTTAGCCAAAGGCTGTGTCAGAGTTTACAGAGCAGAAGTCTTCTGTAGCCTGATCTTCCAAGTGAGTCACAGCTTGGGATTGATCACCTAAGTATGCCAAAAAAAAGAAAAAGTAACATTTTAGAGGCAATTTTTAAAATAAATCATTACATATATTATATTGTCATATCTAAAACAACTTTAGCTTTGATTTTTGAACTGCCATTTCAAAAAGAGAGCCTCCTAAATTTATTTATCTGTCTGTGTTAGATGAGAAACAACTTACTTTTGTGAGTGAAGTATTGATCTAAAGTACATATTAGTTGTATTTTATATGAAAAATACCTGAATTGATCCAAGCAGACAAGTCAGGAAAAAATATATACAAGACTTGTTCCATCAAGCCTCCAAATGTAGGCCCATTGGCTGGAGGAAGATGTTAGCTGGTCATAAAAATGTCTGTCTGGGAAGACTAATGCTGTCCAGAGAGACTAAGCTACTATGATCACTTTGGCTCTCCAGTCCCACATTTCTTTTTCTTTTTTAATTGAAGTATAGTAGATTTACAATGTCATGTTAGGTTCAGGTGTACAGCACAGTGATTCAGATATATATATACATAAAGTATATATACTTTTCTAAATTTCTTCCCTCATAGGTTATTACAAAATATTTAGTACAATTCCCTGTGCCTACAGTAGGACCTTGTTGGTTATGTGTTTTATGTGTAGTAGTGTGTATATGTTAATCCCGAACTCCTAATTTATCCCTCCCCAACCTTACCCTTTGGTTACCCTAAGTTTGTTTTCTCTGTGAGTCCCACTTTCTTCAGCTCTAGGGGAAAATACGTTACATGAAAAGAAAATGTCGGTCCTCCCACGGGGATCCGGCCTGAGGAGCACTGGCGGGAGCTTCGAGACTAGGGCAGCGCGAAAGGTAGGAGGTGTGGAGAATTTGGGGTTTCGAAAAAGCGTTTGCTGACTGATCCAAACAAAAGTGAGGCATGGCTTCCGGGAAGATGGCGGAAGAGCAAGACACGGAGATCACCTTCCTCCCCACAGATACACCAGAAATACATCTACACGTGGAACAACTCCTACAGAACACCTACTGAACGCTGGCAGAAGACCTCAGACCTCCCAAAAGGCAAGAAACCCCCACGTACCTGGGTAGGGAAAAAGAAAAAACAGAGACAAAAGGGTAGGGACGGGACCTGCACCAGTGGGAGGGAGCTGTGAAGGAGGAAAGGTTTCCAAACACTAGGAAGCCCCTTGGCTGGCGGAGACTGAGGGTGGCGGAGGGGGAAAGCTTCGGAGCCGCGGAGGAGAGCGCAGCCACAGGGGTGCGCGGGACAAAGCCGAGAGATTCCCGCACAGAGGATCAGGGCCGACCGGCACTCACCAGCTGGAGAGGCTTGTCTGCTCACCCGCCGGGGCGGGCGGGGCTGGGAGCTGAGGCACGGGCTTCGGTAGGAGCGCCGGTAGGAGCGCCGGGAGAGGCCTGGGGTTGTCGGCGTGAACACAGCCTGCAGGGGGTTAGTGCACCACGGCTAGCCGGGAGGGAGTCCGGGGAAAAGTCTGGACCTGCCGAAGAGGCAAGAGACTTTTTCTTCCCTCTTTGTTTCCTGCTGCGCGAGGAGAGGGGATTAAGAGCGCTGCTTAAAGCAGCTCCAGAGACGGGCGTGAGCCGCGGCTAAAAGCGCGGACCCCAGAGACGGGCATGAGACGCTAAGGCTGCTGCTGCCGCCACCAAAAAGCCTGTGTGCGAGCACAGGTCACTATCCACAACCCCCTTCCGGGGAGCCTGTGCAGCCCGGCACTGCCAGGGCCCCAGGAGCCAGGGACAGCTTCCACGGGAGAACGAACGGCACGCCTCAACCTGGTGCAACGTCACGCCGGCCTCTGCCGCCGCAGGCCCGCCCCGCACGCCGTGCCCCTCCCTCCCCCCTGTCTGAGTGAGCCAGAGGCCCCGCATCAGCGGCTCCTTTAACCCCGTCCTGTCTGAGCGAAGAACGGATGCCCTCAGGCGACCTACACGCAGAGGCGGGGCCAAATCCAAAGCTGAGCCCCAGCAGCTGTGCGAACAAAGAAGAGAAACAGAAATCTCTCCCAGCAGCCTAAGAAGCAGCGGATTAAAGCTCCACAATCAACTTGATATACCCTGCATCTGTGGAATACCTGAACATACAACGAATCATCCCAAATTGAGGAGGTGGACTTTGAGAGCAAGATTTAGGACTTTTTCCCCTTTTCGTCTTTTTGTGAGTGTGTATGTGTATGCTTCTGTGTGAGATTTTGTCTGTATAGCTTTGCTTCCACCATTTGTCCTAGGGTTCTATCCGTCCGTTTTTTTGTTTTGTTTTGTTAATATTTTTTCTTAATAATTATTTTTTCATTTTAAAAACTTTGTTATATTTTATCTTTATTTTATTTTACTTTAACTTCCTTCTTTCCTTTTTTCCTTCTTTCCCTCCTTCCTTCCTCCCTCCCTCCCTCCTTTCTTTCGTTCTTACTTTCTACTTCTACTAATTCTTTCTTTCTACTTTTTCTCCCTTGTACTCTGAGCCATGTGCATGAAAGGCTCTTGGTGCTGCAGCCACGAGGCAGTGCTGTGCCTCTGAGGTGGGAGAGCCAGCTTCAGGAAACTGGTCCACAAGAAACCTCCCAGTTCCACAAAATATCAAACAGTGAAAATCTCCCAGAGATCTCCATCTCAACACCAGCACCCAGCTTCACTCAATGACCAGCAAGCTACAGTGCTGGACATCCTATGCCAAACAACTAGCAAGACAGAAACACAACCCCACCCATTAGCAGAGAAGCTGCTTAAAATCATAATAAGTCCACAGACACCCCAAAACACACCACCAGACGTGGACCTGCCCACCAGAAAGACAAGATCCAGCCTCATCCACTAGAACACAGGCACTAGTCCCCTCCACAAGGAAGCCTATACAATCCACTGAAACAACCTTAGCCACTGGGGACAGACACCAAAAACAACGGGAACTACGAACCTTCAGCCTGCAAAACGGAGACCCCCCAAACACATTAAGATAAGCAAAATGAGAAGACAGAAAAACACACAGCAGATGAAGGAGGAAGATAAAAAACCCAGCAGACCTAACAAATGAAGAGGAAATAGGCAGTCTACCTGAAAAAGAATTCAGAATAATGATAGTAAAGATGATCCAAAATCTTGGAAATAGAATAGACAAAATGCAAGAAACATTTAACAAGGACCTAGAAGAACTAAAGATGAAACAAGCAACGATGAACAACACAATAAATGAAATTAAAAATACTCTAGATGGGATCAATAGCAGAATAACTGAGGCAGAAGAACGGATAAGTGACCTGGAATATAAAATAGTGGAAATAACTACTGCAGAGCAGAATAAAGAAAAAAGAATGAAAAGAACTGAGGACAGTCTCAGAGACTTCTGGAACAACATTAAACGCACCAACATTCGAATTATCGTGGTTGCAGAAGAAGAAGAGAAAAAGAAAGGGACTGAGAAAACATTTGAAGAGATTATAGTTGAAAACTTCCCTAATATGAGGAAGAAAATAGTTAATCAAATCCAGGAAGCACAGAGAGTCCCATACAAAATAAATCCAAGGAGAAATATGCCAAGACACATATTAATCAAACTGTCAAAAATTAAATACAAAGAAAACATATTAAAAGCAGCAAGGGAAAAACAACAAATAACACACAAGGGAATCTCCATAAGGTTAACAGCTGATGTCTCAGCAGAAACTCTGCAAGCCAGAAGGCAGTGGCAGGACATATTTAAAGTGATGAAGGAGAAAAACCTGCAACCAAGATTACTCTACCCAGCAAGGATCTCATTCAGATTTGATGGAGAAATTAAAACCTTTACAGACAAGCAAAAGCTGAGAGAGTTCAGCACCACCAAACCAGCTTTACAACAACTGCTAAAGGAACTTCTCTGGGCAAGAAACACAAGAGAAGGAAAAAACCTACGATAATGAACCAAAACAATTAAGAAAATGGGAACAGGAACATACATATTGATAATTACCTTAAATGTAAATGGACTAAATGCTCCCACCAAAAGACACATATTGGCTGAATGGATACAAAAACAAGACCCATATATATGCTGTCTACAAGAGACCCACTTCAGACCTAGAGACACATACAGACTGAAAGTAAGGGAATGGAAAAAGATACTCCATGCAAATGGAAACCAAAAGAAAGCTGGAGTAGCAATTCTCTTATCAGACAAAATAGCCTTTAAAATAAAGACTATTACAAGAGACAAAGAAGGACACCACATAATGATCAAGGGATCGATCCAAGAAGAAGATATAACAATTGTAAATATGCACCCAACATAGGAGCACCTCAATATATAAGGCAAATACTAACAGCCATAAAAGGAGAAATCGACAGTAACACATTCATAGTAAGGGACTTCAAGACCCCACTTTCACAAATGGACAGATCATCCAAAATGAAAATAAATAAGGAAACACAAGCTTTAAATGATACATTAAACAAGATGAACTTAATTGATATTTATAGGGCACTCCATCCAAAAACAACAGAATACACATTTTTCTCAAGTGCCCATGGAACATTCTCCAGGATAGATCATATCTGGGGTCACAAATCAATTCCTGGTAAATTTAAAAAAATTGAAATTGTATCAAGTATCTTTTCCGACCACAACGCTATGAGACTAGATATCAGTGACAGGAAAAGATCTGTAAAATATACAAACACATGGAGGCTAAACAATACACTTCTGAATAACGAAGTAATCACTGAAGAAATCAAAGAGGAAATCAAAACATACCTAGAAACAAATGACAATGGAGACACGACGACCCAAAATCTATGGGATGCAGCAAAAGCAGTTCTAAGAGGGAATTTATAGCAATACAAGCCCACGTTAAGAAACAGGAAACATCTCGAATAAACAACCTAACCTTACACCTAAAGCAATTAGAGAAAGAAGAACAAAAAAAACCAAAGTTAGCAGAAGGAAAGAAATCATAAAAATCAGATCAGAAATAAATGAAAAAGAAATGAAGGAAATGATAGCATAGATCAATGAAACTAAAAGCTGGCTCTTTGAGAAGATAAACAAAATAGATAAACCATTAGCCAGACTCATCAAAAAAAAAACAGGAGAAGACTCAAATCAATAGAATTAGAAATGAAATAGGAAAAGTAACAACTGACACTGCAGAAATACAAAAGATCATGAGAGATTACTACAAGCAACTCTATGCTAATAAAATCGACAACCTGGAAGAAATGGACAAATTCTTAGAAATGCACAACCTGCCAAGACTGAATCAGGAAGAAATAGAAAATATGAACAGACCAATCACAAGCACTGAAATTGAGACTGTGATTAAAAATCTTCCAACAAACAAAAGCCCAGGACCAGATGGCTTCACAGGCGAATTCTATCAAACATTTAGAGAAGAGCTAACACCTATCCTTCTCAAACTCTTCCAAAATATAGCAGAGGGAGGAACACTCCCAAACTCATTCTACGAGGCCACCATCACCCTGATACCAAAACCAGACAAAGATGTCACAAAGAAGGAAAACTACAGGCCAATATCACTGATGAACATAGATGCAAAAATCCTCAACAGAATATTAGCAAACAGAATCCAACAGCACATGAAAAGTATCATACACTATGATCAAGTGGGGTTTATTCCAGGAATGCAAGGATTCTTCAATATATGCAAATCAATCAACGTGATACACCATATTAACAAATTGAACGAGAAAAACCATATGATCATCTCAACAGATGCAGAGAAAGCTTTCGACAAAATTCAACACCCATTTATGATAAAAACCCTGCAGAAAGTAGGCATGGGGGAACTTTCCTCAACATAATAAAGGCCATATATGACAAACCCACAGCCAACATCATCCTCAATGGTGAAAAACTGACAGCATTTCCACTAAGATCAGGAACAATACAAGGTTGCCCACACTCACCACTCTTATTCAACATAGTTTTGGAAGTTTTAGCCACAGCAATCAGAGAAGAAAAGGAAATAAAAGGAATCCAAATTGGAAAAGAAGAAGTGAATCTGTCACTGTTTGCAGATGACATGACACTATACAGAGAGAATCCTAAAGATGCTACCAGAAAACTACTA
Source organism: Grampus griseus (assembly GCF_964374135.1). Classification (NCBI taxonomy): domain Eukaryota; kingdom Metazoa; phylum Chordata; class Mammalia; order Artiodactyla; family Delphinidae; genus Grampus; species Grampus griseus. Next base: position 44,847,136 of record NC_139007.1, read on the forward strand.
GAGCTAATCAATGAATTTGGTAAAGTAGCAGGATACAAAATTAATGCACAGAAATCTCTGGCATTCCTATACACTAATGATGAAAAATCTGAAAGTGAAATCAAGAAAACACTCCCATTTACCATTGCAACAAAAAGAATAAAATACCTAGGAATAAACCTACCTAGGGAGACAAAAGACCTGTATGCAGAAAATTATAAGACACTGATGAAAGAAATTAAAGATGATACAAATAGATGGAGAGATATACCATGTTCTTGGATTGGAAGAATCAACATTGTGAAAATGCCTCTACTACCCAAAGCAATCTACAGATTCAATGCAATCCCTATCAAAATACCACTGGCATTTGTCACAGAACTAGAACAAAATACTTCACAATTTGTATGGAAACACAAAAGACCCCGAAGAGCCAAAGCAATCTTGAGAACGAAAAACGGAGCTGGAGGAATCAGCCTCCCTGACTGCAGACTATACTACAAAGCTACAGTAATCAAGACAGTATGGTACTGGCACAAAAACAGAAACATAGATCAATGGAACAGGATAGATAGCCCAGAGATAAACCCACGCACATATGGTCACCTTATCTTTGATAAAGGAGGCAGGAATGTACAGTGGAGAAAGGACAGCCTCTTCAATAAGTGGTGCTGGGAAAACTGGACAGGTACATGTAAAAGTATGAGACTAGATCACTCCCTAACACCATACACAAAAATAAGCTCAAAATGGATTAAAGACCTAAATGTAAGGCCAGAAACTATCAAAACTCTTAGAGGAAAACATAGGCAGAACACTCTATGACATAAATCACAGCAAGATCCTTTTTGACCCACCTCCTAGAGAAATGGAAATAAAAACAAAAATAAACAAATGGCACCTAATGAAACTTAAAAGCTTTTGCAGAGCAAAGGAAACCATAAACAAGACCAAAAGACAACCCTCAGAATGGGAGAAAATATTTGCAAATGAAGCAACTGACAAAGGATTAATCTCCAAAATTTATAAGCAGCTCATGCAGCTCAATAACAAAAAAACAAACAACGCAATCCAAAAATGGGCAGAAGACCTAAATAGACATTTCTCCAAAGAAGATATACAGACTGCCAACAAATACATGAAAGAATGCTCAACATCATTAATCATTAGAGAAATGCAAATCAAAACTACAATTAGATATCATCTCACACCAGTCAGAATGGCCATCACCAAAAAGTCTAGAAACAATAAATGCTGGAGAGGGTGTGGAGAAAAGGGAACCCTCTTGCACTGTTGGTGGGAATGTAAATTGATACAGCCACTGTGGAGAACAGTATGGAGGTTCCTTAAAAAACTACCATTAGAACTCCCATACAACCCAGCAATCCCACTACTGGGCATATACCCTGAGAAAACCATAATTCAAAAAGAGTCATGTACCAAAATGTTCACTGCAGCTCTATTTACAATAACCTGGATATGGAAACAACCTAAGTGTCCATCATCGGATGAATGGATAAAGAAGATGTGGCACATATATACAATGGAATATTACTCAGCCATAAATAGAAACGACATTGAGCTCTTTGTAATGAGGTGGATAGACCTAGAGTCTGTCATACAGAGTGAAGTAAGTAAGAAAGAGAAAGACAAATACCGTATGCTAACACATATATATGGAATTTAAGAAAAAAAAATGTCATGAAGCACCTAGGGGTAAGACAGGAATAAAGACGCAGACCTCCTAGAGAATGGACTTGAGGATATGGGGAGGGGGAAGGGTAAGCTGTGACAAAGCGAGAGAGAGGCATGGACATACATACACTACCAAATGTAAGGTAGATAGCTAGTGGGAAGCAGCCGCATAGCACAGGGAGATCAGCTCGGTGCTTTGTGACCACCTGAAGGGGTGGGATAGGGAGGGTGGGAGGGAGGGAGACGCAAGAGGGAAGAGATATGGGAACATATGGATATGTATAACTGATTCACTTTGTTATAAAGCAGAAACTAACACACCATTGTAAAGCAATTATACTCCAATAAAGATGTGAAAAAATAAAATAAAGGAGATTCAAATCTATAAAAAAAAATAAAAAGAAAAAAAAAGAAAATGTCAGTCTTGAAAAGAATTAAAATTATTGGTGCAACCATGGAAAGAAAACATGCAGTTTAGGCACTCTCTTTTTTTTTTTTTTTTTTTTTTTTTTTGCGGTACGCGGGCCTCTCACCGTTGTGGCCTGTCCCGCTGCAGAGCACAGGCTCCGGACGCGCAGGCTCAGCGGCCATGGCTCATGGGCCCAGCCGCTCTGCGGCATGTGGGATCTTCCCGGACCAGGGCACGAACCCGAGTCCCCTGCATCGGCAGGTGGACTCTCAACCACTGCGCCACCAGGGAAGCCCTAGGCACTCTCTTTAATAAAGAAAATCCCTGAACATTACCCCCTCAATTATCTGTCTTCAGTTAGTATGATTTTTGTCATGGGTTTATGATGAACCTTTAAAAAGGCAGGATACAAAGTAGAGATGTATATCTCCATTTTTTTAAAAAAAACACAAAAAAAGTAGAGTTAAATGTAATTTTAATCTGATTTAATTAGTTTTATTTGTTAAATAGTGCTTTAAGTATTAATAGGTTACTTTGATAAAAAAGGAAAACAAACTATTAAGAAAGTGTTTAACTTACTTAGTACAAGGAAATATTCCATTTAATTCAAAAACATATATACAGCATCTACCTGGAGACAGGTCTACCTCTAGACATAATGGAGCCTATACCTTTTTTAAGGAGTTTACATCAAGTGTCACTTCGTCAAGCAAAACTTCCAGCATCCTGTAGACCAGGTCAGGTCTCTGTGACACTCCCTCATAGCACCCTGCACTTCCCTTTTATAGCACTTCCCTTAACAGTCTCTTAATTTGTTTTAAAATGATGTCAATGTCTGTCTTCCTCAGAACATCAGCTTCCTCAGGATTTCACTGTGTTTTGTTCACTAATACATCCCCAAATCTTAAACAGTGACTGGCACAGAGAATATCCTCAATAAATGTTTGTCAAATGACTATACAAATGAACATCAATAACTAACATAAAAGAAAGTAAGCTGGAATGTAAGAGAGATAAGCTAAGAAAACAGAAAGATGGCTATGCATCTAATTGGTAAGATAAAGGAAAAATTCATCAAGTAGAAGACTTTTTTTTCAAAATCACATATTGTTGAATTGTTTCTCCAAGGAAAGGCATGACTATTTTGAAGAGCTTTTTATTGTTTGTAATAAATAGCCTTATTTAAGTATGATAGACATACAATAAACTTCACATGCTTAAAGTGTACAATTTAATAAGTTTAATGTTTCACATATACCTGTGAAGCCATAACCAAAATTAAGTTATCCATCACCCCAAATAAGTGTTCTTGTGCCTCTTTATATCCTCATATCCTTCTCTTCCTGAGTCCCAGTCTCTAGACAACCACTGTCCTCCTTTCTGTCACTCTGGATTAATTTGCATTTTCTAGAATGTTATATGAATGGACTCATACAGTATATACATTTTTTGGGTCTGGCCTCTCTCACTCAGCATAATTATTTTAAAATTCACTGATAACATTGCCTTAATTTATTAATTTTTATTGCTGAATAGTATTACATTATGTGCCTACATCACAATTTCTTTATCCATTCACCTATTGACAGACATTTAGGCAGTTTTTGGTTACTGCCAATACAGTTGCCATCACATTCATATATAAGTCATTGTGTGGACATATGCTTTCATTTCTCTTGTATAAAAACCCAGGGGTAGAACGGCTGATGATATGGTATATATATGATCAAATTTTTAAGAAACAGTTTACTGAAATGGCTATCTTTTTTTTATTGGAGTATAATTGCTTTACAATGTTGTGTTAGTTTCTGCTGTACAACGAAGTGAATCAGCTATATGTATACATATATCCCCTCCCTCTTAGACCTCCCTCCCATGCCCCTCCCCATCCCACCCATCTAGGTCATCACAGAGTACCGAGCTGAGCTCCCTGTGATAGCACAGGTTCCCACTAGCTATCTATTTTACACATGGTAGTGTATATATGTCAATCCTAATCTCCCAATTCATCCCATCCTCCCCTTCCCCGCCATGTCCACATGTCCATTCTCTACGTCTGCGTCTGCATCTCTATTCCAGATGAACCTATTGGTTCATCTGTACCAGTTTTCTATATTCCATATATATGCATTAATATGATATTTGTTTTTCTCTTTCTGACTTACTTCATTCTATATGACAGACTCTAGGTCCACCCATATCTCTACAAATGACCCAGTTTTTTTCCTTTTTATGGGTAATTCTCATTTTGCATTTCTAAGAGCAGTTTATGATAGTTCCAGGTGCTTCAAATCCTCACAAAACTTGGTATGGTCAGTCTTTTGAACTGTGCACATTCTGATAGGTATATGTTATTTTGTGCTTTTAGTTTGAATTTCCCTACCATCTAATGATGTTCAGTATCTTGTCATATGCTTATTTTCATCCATAAATCTTCTTTGGTGAAGTTATCTCTTCCAACTTTTTACTTATATTTTATTATTTTTGTTTATTTCTTGTAATTGAGTTTTGACCATCCTTTATATATTCTGGATATAAGTCCCTTATTAGATAATGTGATTTGCAAAAATATCCTATAAGTCTGTTATATGCCTTTCATTCTCATATAACAGTGTCTTTTTTTAACATCTTTATTGGAGTATAATTTATTTACAATGCTGTGTTAGTTTCTGTTTTATAACAAAGTGAATCACCTATACATATACATATATCCCCATATCTCCTCCCTCTTGTGTCTCCCTCCCACCCTCCTTAACCCACCCTTCTAGGTGGTCACAAAGCACTGAGCTGACCTCCCTGTGCTGTGCATCTGCCTCCCACTAGCTATTTTACATTTGGTATTATATATAAGTCCATGACACTCTTTCGCTTCATCCCAGCTTACCATTCCCCCTCCCCATGCCCTCAAGTCCATTCTCTAAATCTGAGTCTTTACTCCTGTCCTGCTGCTAGGGTCTTCAGAACAATTTTTTTATTTTATTTTCTAAGATTCCATACATATGTGTTAGCATATGGTATTTGTCCTTCTCTTTCTAACATACTTCACTCTGGATGACATACTCTAAGTCCATCCACCTCACTGCAAATAACTCAATTTTGTTCCTTTTTATGGCTGAGTAATATTCCATTGTATATATGTACCACATCTTCTTTATGCATTCACCTGTTGATGGACATTTAGGTTGCTTCTATGTCCTGGCTATTGTAAATAGAGCTGCAATGAACATTGTGGTACATGACTGGTTTTGAATTATGGTTTTCTCAGGGTATATGCCCAGAAGTGGGATTGCTGGGTCATATGGTAGTTCTATTTTTAGTTTTTTAAGGACCCTACATACTGTTCTCCATAGTGGCTGTATCAATGTACATTCCCAACAACAGTGCAAGAGGGTTCCCTTTTCTCCACACCCTCTCCAGGATTTCTTGTTTCTAGATTTTTTGATAATGGCCATTCTGACCAGTGTGAGATGATATTTCATTGTACCTTTGGTTTGCATTTCTCTAGTGATTAATGATGTTGAGCTTTGTTTCATGTGTTTGTTGGCAATCTGTATATATTCTTTGGAGAAATGTCTATTTAGGTCTTCTGCCCAGTTTTGGATTGGGTTGTTTGTTTTTCTGATATTGAGCAGCATGAGCTGCTTGTACATTTTGGAGATTAATACTTGGTCAGTTGCTTCATTTGCAAATACTTTCTCCCATTGTGAGGGCTGTCTTTTCGTCTTGTTTATGGTTTCCTTTGCTGTGCAAAAGGTTTGAAGTTTCACTAGGTCCCATTTGTTTATTTTTGTTTTTATTTCCATTTCTCTAGTACGTGGGTCAAAAAGGATCTTGCTGTAATTTATGTCATGGAGTGTTCTGCCTATGTTTTCCTCTAAGAGTTTAATAGTGTCTTGCCTTACATTTAGGTCTTTAATCCATTTTGAGTTTATTTTTGTGTATGGTGTTAGGGGGTGTTCTAATTTCATTCCTTTACATGTACCTGTCCAGTTTTCCCAGCACCACTTATTGAAGAGTCTGTCTTTTCTCCACTGTATGTTCTCTCCTTCTTTATCAAAGATAAGGTGACCATATGTGCGTGGGTTTATCTCTGGGCTATCTATCCTGTTCCACTGATCTATATTTCTGTTTTTGTGCCAGTACCATACTGTCTTGATAACTGTAGCTTTGTACTATACTCTGAAGACAGGGAGCCTCATTCCTCCAGCTCCTTTTTTCTTTCTCAAGATTGCTTTGGCTATTCGGGGTCTTTTCTGTTTCCATACAAATTGTGAGATTTTTTTCTTCTATTTCTGTGACAAATGCCAGTGGTATTTTGATAGGGAGCATTGAATCTGTAGATTGCTTTGGGTAGTAGAGTGGTTTTTCACAATGTTGATATTTCCAATCCAAGAACATGTTAAATCTCTCTATCTGTGTCATCTTTAATTTCTTTCATCAGTATCTTATAATTTTCTGGATATAGGTCTCTTATATCCTTAGGTAGGATTATTCCTAGATATTTTATTCTTTTTGTTGCAATGGTAAATGGGAGTGTTTTTTTAATTTCACTTTCAGATTTTTCATCATTAGTGTATAGGAATGCCAGAGATTTCTGTGCATTAATTTTGTATCCTGCTACTTTACCAAATTCATTGATTAGCTCTAGTAGTTTTCTGTTACCATCTTTAGGATTCTCTATGTATAGTATCATGTCATCTGAAAACAGTGACAGCTTTACTTCTTCTTTTCCGATTTGGATTCCTTTTATTTTTCTTTTACTTCTCTGTTGTGGCTAAAACTTCCAAAATTATGTTGAAAAATAGTGGTGAGAGTGGACAACCTTGTGTTGTTCCTGCTCTTAGTCGAAATGGTTTCAGTTTTTCACTACTGAGAACAATGTTGGCTGTGGGTTTGTCATATATGGCCTTTATTATGTTGAGGTAAGTTCTCTCTATGCCTACTTTCTGGAGAGTTTTTATCATAAATGGGTGTTGAATTTTTTTTGCAGAAAGCTTTCTCTGCATCTATTGAGATGATCATATGGTTTTTCTCGTTCAATTTGTTAATATGGTTTATAACGTTGATTGATTTGCATATATTGAAGAATCCTTGCATTCCTGGGATAAACCTCACTTGATCATGGTATATGATCCTTTTAATGTACTCTTGGATTCTGTTACCTAGTATTTTGTTGAGGATTTTTGCATCTATTTTCATCAGTGATATTGGCCTGTAATTTTCTTTGTGACATCTTTGTCTGGTTTTGTTATCAGGGTGATCGTGGCCTTGTAGAACGAGTTTGGGAGTGTTCCTTCATCTGCTATATTTTGGAAGAGTTTGAGAAGGATAGGTGTTAGCTCGTCTCTAAATGTTTAATAGAATTCGCCTGTCAAGCCATCTGGTCCTGGGCCTTGGTTTGTTGGAAGGTTTTTAATCACAGTTTCAATTTCAGTGCTTCTGATTAGTCTGTGTGTATTTTCTATTTCTTCTTTGTTCAGTCTCAGAAGCTTGTGCTTTTCTAAAAATTTGTCTGTTTCTTCCAGGTTGTCCGTTTTACTGGCATATAGTTGCTTGCAGTAATCTCTCATAATCCTTAGTATTTCTGCAGTGTCAGTTGTTACTTCTCCTTTTTCATTTCTAATTCTATTGATTTGAGTCTTCTCCCTTTTTTTCTTGATGAGTCTGGCTAATGGTTTATCAATTTTGTTTATCTTCTCAAAGAACCAGCTTTTAGTTTTATTGATCTTTGCTATCATTTCCTTCATTTCTGTTTCATTTATTTCTGATCTGACCTTTATGATTTCTATCCTTCTGCTAAATTTGAGTTTTTTTGTTCTTCTGATTGCTAATGGTGTAAGTATAGGTTATTTGAGATGTTTCCTGTTTCTTGAGGTAGGATTGTATTGCTATAAACTTCCCTCTTAGAACTGCTTTTGCTGCATCCCATAGGTTTTCGGTCATCGTGTTTTCATTGTCATTTGTTTCTAGGTATTTTTTTATTTCCCCTTTGATCTCTTCAGTGATCTCTTGGTTATTTAGTAGTGTACTGTTTAGCCTCCATGTGTTTGTATTTTTTACAGTTTTTTTCCTGTCACTAATATCTAGTCTCATAGCGTTGCTGTCGGAGAGATACTTGATATGATTTCATTTTTTTTAAATTTACCAAGTCTTGATTTGTGACCCAAGATATGATCATATCCTGGAGAATGTTTCATGAGCACTTGAGAAGAAACTGTATTCTGTTGTTTTTGGATGTAGTGCCCTATAAATATCAATTAAGTCCATCTTGTTTAATGTATCATTTAAAGCTTGTGTTTCCTTATTTATTTTCATTTTGGATTATCTGTCCATTGGTAAAAGTGGGGTGTTAAAATCCCCTACTATGATTGTGTTACTGTCAATTTCCCCTTTTATAGCTGTTAGCATTTGCCTTACGTATTGAGGTGCTCCTGTGTTGGTTTCATAAATATTTACAATTGTTATATCTTCTTCTTGGCCTAATCCCTTGATCACCATGTAGTGTCCTTCTTTGTCTCTTGTAATAGTCTTTAAAGTCTATTTTGTCTGATATGAGAATTGCTACTCCAGCTTTCTTTTGACTTCCATTTGCATGGACTATCTTTTTCCATCGCCTCACTTTTAGTCTGTATGTGTCTCTCAGACTGAAGTGGGTCTCTTGTAGACAGCATATATACGGGTCTTGTTTCTGTATCCATTCAGCCAGTCTATGTCTTTTGGTTGGAGCATTTAATCCATTTACAGTTAAGGTAATTATTGATATGTATGTTGCTATTACCATTTTCTTAACTGTTTTGAGTTTGTTATTGTAGCTCTTTTCCTTCTCTTGTGTTTCCTGCCTAGAGAAGTTCCTATAGCATTTGTTGTAAAGCTGGTTTGGTGGTGCTGAATTCTCTTAGCTTTTGCATGTCTGTAAAGGTTTTAATTTCTCCATCGAATCTGAATGAGATTCTTGCTGGGTAGAGTAATCTTGATTGTAGGTTTTTCCATTTCATCACTTTAAATATGTCCTGCCACTCCCTTCTGGCTTGAAGAGTTTCTTCTGAGAGATCAGCTGTTAACCTTATGGGGTTTCCCTTATATGTTATTTGCTGTTTTTCCCTTGCTGCTTTTAATATTTTTTCTTTGTATTTAATTTTTGACAGTTTGATTAAGATGTGTCTTGCCATGTTTCTCCTTGGACTTATCCTGTATGGAACTCTCTGTACTTCCTGGACTTGACTATTTCCTTTCCCATATTTGGGAAGTTTTCAACTATAATCTCTTCAAATATTTTCTCAGTCCCTTTCTTTTTCTCTTCTTCTTCTGGGACCATTATAATTCGAATGCTGGATGATTTAGTATTGTTCCAGAGCTCTCTGAGACTGTCCTCAATTCTTTTCATTCTTTTTTATTTATTCTGCTCTGCAGTAGTTATTTCCACTATTGTATATTCCCGGTCACTTATCCGTTCTTCTGCCTCAGTTATTCTGCTATTCATTCCTTCTAAAGAGTTTTTAATTTCATTTATTGTGTTGTTCATCATTGTCTGTTTGCTCTTTAGTTCTTCTAGGTCCTTGTTAAACGTATCATGCTTTTTTCTCCATTCTATTTCCAAGATTTTGGATCATCTTTACTATCATTACACTTAATATTTTTTCAGGTAAACTGCCTATTTCCTCTTCATTTGTTTGGTGGTGGGTTTTTACCTTGCTCCTTCATCTGCTGTGTGTTTCTGTCTTCTCATTTTGCTTAACTTACTGTGTTTGGGGTCTCCTTTTTGCAGGCTGCCGGTTCGTAGTTCCCATTGTTTTTGGTGTCTGCCCCCAATGGCTAACGTTAATTCAGTGGGCTCTGTAGGCTTCCTGTTGGAGGGAACTGGTGCCTGTGTTCTGGTGGATGAGGCTGGATCTTGTCTTTTTGGTGGGCAGGACTGAGTATAGTGGTGTGTTTTGGGGTGTCAGTGACCTTATTATGATTTTAGGCAGCCTCTCTGCTAATGGACGGGGTTGTGTTCCTGTCTTGCTAGTTGTTTGGCATAGGGTGTCCAGCACTGTAGCTTGCTGGTCGTTGAGTGGAGCTGGGTCTTCAAGTTGAGATGATGATCTCTGGGAGAGCTTTCGCCCTTTGATATTACGTGGAGCTTGGAGGTCTCTTGTGGTCCAATGCCCTGAACTCAGCTTTCCCACCTCAGAGGCACAGACCTGACATCCAGCCAGAGCACCAAGACCCTGTCAGCCAGATGGCTCAGAAGAAAAGGAAGAAGAAATGAAAGAAAGAAGGAAAAAAATAAAATATTTTTATTAAAATAAAAAGTTTTTTAAATAAAAAAATTAAAAAGTATTAAAGAAAGAAGAAAGCAACCAAACCAAAAAAACAAATCCAACAATCATAACAAGTGCTAAAAACTATACTAAAAAAAACAAAAAAACAAAAACCGGACAGACAGAACCCTAGGACAAATCGTAAAAGCAAAGCTATACAGGGCTTCCCTGGTGGCGCAGTGGTTGAGAGTCCGCCTGCCGATGCAGGGGACACGGGTTTGTGCCCCGGTCCGGGAAGATCCCACATGCCGCGGAGCAGCTGGGCCTGTGAGCCATGGCCGCTGGGCCTGTGCGTCCGGAGCCTGTGCTCCGCAACTGGAGAGGCCACAACAGTGAGAGGCCCACATACCGCAAAAAAAAAAAAAAAAAAAAAACTATACAGACAAAATCACACAAAGAAGCATCCACATACACACTCACAAAAAGAGAAAAAGGAAATATATATATATATTTTTTTTAAAAAAGGAGGAAGAGAGCAACCAAGTCAATAAACATATCTAGCAATGATAATAAACTCTAAATACTACACTAAGCATAAAACCAGGAACAAATTAGATGCAGGAAGCAAACCGCAAGCCTACAGTTGCTCCCCAAGTCCACCGCCTCAATTTTGGTATGATTGGTTGTCTATTCAGGTATTCCACAGATGCAGGGTACATCAAGTTGGTTGTGGCGAGTTAATCTGCTGTTCCTGATTTCCCTTTCTCTTCTTTGTTCGCACAGCTCCTGGGGTTCAGCTTTGGATTTGTACCCGCCTCCACGTGTAGACCACCTAAGGGCGTCTGTTCTTCACTCAGACAGGATGGGGTTAAAGGAGCAGCTGATTAGGGGGCTGTGGCTCACTCAGGCCGGGGGGAGGGAGGGGTATGGAGCGCGTGGCAAGCCTGCGGTGGCAGAGGCCAGCGTGACGTTGCACCAGCCTGAGGCGCACCGTGTGTTCTCCCAGGGAAGTTGTCCCTGGATCACGGGACCCTGGCAGTGGCCAGCTGCACAGGCTCCCTGGAGGGGAGGTGTGGAGGTGACCTGTGCTCGCACACAGGCTTCTTGGTGGCGGCAGCAGCAGCCTTAGCGTCTCATGCCCGTCTCTGGGGTCCGCGCTTTTAGCCGCAGCTCGCACCCGTCTCTGGAGCTCCTTTAAGCAGCACTCTTAATCCCCTCTCCTCGCGCACCAGGAAACAAAGAGGCAAGAAAAAGTCTCTTGTCTCTTCTGCAGGTCCAGACTTTTTCCCAGACTCCCTCCTGGGTATCTGTGGCGCACTAGCCCCTTCAGGCTGTGATCACACAGCCGACCCCAGTGCTCTCCCTGGGATCTAAGCTCCGAAACCCGAGCCTCAGCTCCCAGCCCCCGCCTCCCACCCGGCAGGTGAGCAGACAAGCCTCTCGGGCTGGTGAGTGCTGGTCGGCACCGATTCTCTGTGCGGGAATCTCTCCACTTTGCCCTCTGCACCCCTGTTGCTGCACTCTCCTCCGTGGCTCGGAAGGTTCCCCCCTCCGCCACCCTCAGTCTCCACCCACGAAGGGGCTTCCTAGTGTGTGGAAACCTTTCCTCCTTCACAGCTCCCTCCCACTGGTGCAGGTCCCGTCCCTATTCTTCTGTCTCTGTTTTTTCTTTTCTTTTGCCGAACCCAGATACGTGGGGAGGTTCTTGCCTTTTGGGAGGTCTGAGGTCTTCTGGCAGCATTCAGTAGGTGTTCTGTAGGAGTTGTTCCACGTGTAGATGTATTTCTGATGTATCTGTGGGGAGGAAGGTGACCTCCGTGTCTTAGTCCTCCGCCATCTTGAAAATCTCCTAATAGTGTCTTTTGAATAGCAGAAGTTTTTCATTTGATGAAGCCAGAATGATGGCTTAAATAACTGCAGAAGCTGTAGAGAATCCTGCCTGACTAGGTAACTGGTTGCCTTTTGATTTACCAAAAGGAAGTGGAGTCATTGCTTCCAGAAATCATGTTCAAAAGCAAATAATTTGAATCTGTATCACTAGTCATCATGCTGTCCCCTCAGTTCTAATTTTCAAACTAGAAAAGTAGAGCAATAGTATCTTGAAGGAGTTATAGCATGTACGCTTCCCGGGCCTGCACAACACTGTAGTATTAAGCACTCACTAAGTAAACAATCTGTCTCAGAAGACTTCTATCCACCCAAGTGTACTACTGATTTTCAGCACCATCTCTCTGTGAGTTTAATGGTGATAATCCAATAAGGAATATGGCTTAGAAAGAAGTTGTTACCTTTGTAGTTCTGCAGACTTTATGTGGACTATAGAAAACCTATTCCCTGGGCATTTGGCTAATTGCACCCTGTCATCGAGGTTCGGGTATCCCTTTGTTTTTGCAAAATCACTTGGAATAAGCCATTAACTTTCTATTAGGCCACCATTAGTGGATTCAGTGTGTTGATCCTCTTCTGATAGAAAATTTATATGCAATAAATAATTTAACACTGAAATTTACATTACACAGAAATTTCCTGGTATGATATCAGGGGTTATTATCTGGAACAAATTACAAGCAAAAAAAAAAATCATTTGTACAATAGTCATACACCAAAGATAGGGTTTAGAAAATCAACATTAAACTAACAGACCATAAAATGACAGTAGGCTGTGTTAATTCAAAGGGAAAAATCACCAAGTGTCTTATTTAAACATTGACACAAAATAGTAATAAGTTATATTTGAAAAATCAGTATGCTTTTAAAATTAAAAAAAAGGCAACAAGAAGGAAAAAATTCACAAGGGCTTTTAAAAAAATTATTTATTTAAAATTATTTGTGCCCCTTTAGCACAGTTTCATTTCTTACATGTGAATGGGAGAATCATTCTAGATAAAACAGGAGATTCAGCATTAAATATACACCAAATAATATGCAATAATCTATGTCAGAGAAAGAACAAGAACTTTGATGTTACCAGAAGAATAAAACACACATACCTTTCTAGGCTTAGAAATATTATAGCTATATATTTTCATCTCAATATATTTCCTTTTCTAATAGAAATTTTACTAAAAATATCAACTATCAAAGGCAATATTTGATAATTTAGGTAGATTCCCAGAAATGTTTTCTAATCAATGGCTGCTACTTAAATACGAAAATGAGAGGAGGAAATGCATTATTGCAATATTAAGCAATTAAGAAATATCAAATTAGGGTGTCCAAAGAATGTTAAAAGTTGGCATAATAAAATTTTCCTCCCTGTCTTGGGTCAAGCATCACTATTTAATTCACAATACTTTAAAAATAACATCAATGTGATTTTCCTCTCAGCTTTCAACGAGAGTGTAAACAACACTTTCTCCTGGGCATACAGAATGGGGAAAAGAAATCTCTTCCTATTCCTACCAGAATCTAGGCTAAGTTTGCCCAGAGCTGGCAGAGACTTTCGTGTCGAGTCTCAGAAGTCACCCACAGAACAAATTCCACAAACAAAAAGGCAATGTATCAATATGTCAAAACAGAAGTTGTGGTGTGGTAGCTGTGTGACAGGAGTATGTCACCAGCATAGCATTTAAGGTATCTAGATTCCCGTCATCACCTATCATATCAGTTCACCACCCACAGCGTAACGAAGCCATGGGGGAAGACAGATTTATTTTCCCCTCGTCCTCCTCCAAACATGTTAGAACTAAAATAGAGCTGGGGGTGAGATTCTCTGGTGAGTGTCGACCCTTTTGACTGGAATAATGAAAACATCACAAAATCTGTAATTCACGGTCCTTTCCCTATAACCCATTTTGAGTGAGACTTGGCAAGGGACACTTGAGATCTATGTGAGCTCTTTCAGGAAGGCCCTTTTGCATCTGAAGTATCAGTCTGGGCCAAGGCAGCAAAGAGCTGGCTCTGGTCCTTACATTTGGAAGGAAGTTAATGGTGGGAACTGGATGGCAATCTCTCTGCTTCCATTAAATAGTAAGTATGAGTATCTTTCAGCAGACATTAAGACTGGTACAAATATCTTTGAAGTAGAGACATCAAATATCACCTAAGGGTGTCATGGGATGTCACATAGAGCCAAAAAGATAGTGTAGGGAGAAGACTTTGTAATATGTGACTGGTAGTAACAACCAACATTTTGGTGGGATTTGCAGTTTATAAGGCACTTTAACCTTCTTCTTCTGCAAAATAGGGTTTATAATATTACCCACATTGTAGGACTGCTGTGAGAATTGAATCAGTTAAAACTTGCAAAGAATCTGAAATAGTGCCTAGTACATACAATATTACATATTTATTACACATGTTAACATTATTGCCATCGTTACTATTAGTTGTTATACTCCCCTACAACTTTATTATCCCAACGTTACATATGAGAAAACTAAACTTTTCTAACTGTAGATTTTGTGTTCTTTCTGATACACCATACTGTTTTAATAATAGCAAACATTACTATTATTGCTAATACAGTTAGCACTTATACGGTGCTTAAATGTGCTGAGCCTTTCATATATGTTAGCCCTTTTAATTCTTGCTGCTATCATATAGTCTTATCCGCATTTTAGTTAGGAAATGACAGAATCCCAGAGAACCTAAATAGGTTTACCAAGTCATGCAGTTTAGCTAGCGTTTGAACACAAGCCATGCTGCCTAAAAGCTTAAACCCTTACTATTCTCACTATTGTCTCCTATTTTATTACAATCACTCCAGGATTTGTCGGTTTTTCAAATGAGTCATCAGTTGACACATGCATCAAATGGATGGGCCTTAGAAGACTTCATATTCTTTCTCTTGCCCCAGCCTGATCCAACAAGGAAGAAGCCATGGATCTCATGGTGCTATGCTTTCAAGTCACTAGCCATCCTCAAAATATCAGTCCTACTCTTTGACGTGCAACTCTTAGTTTTGCTGGAGGCAGGCGGTGGAGAGGGTAGTTCTATGCATTGTAGGACATTAAGGAGCAACCCCTAACCTGTATCTATTAGATAGAGCACACCATCATCCCAAGGGTAACAGCCAAAAGTGTCCTCAGACAGTGACAAATGTCCCCTGGGGGAGAAAATCACCCCTTGCTGAGGATCACTGATCTAGAGTTCCTTGTTAAAAATGTTCACATCTCTTAGGAGATGACAGGCTTTATCCAATTATAAGGATTTAAACCCAGATTGTAAGGAAGAATTTGGTCCAGGTTAATTTGGGAACGATGAGAAATGTCAGCTGGGACAAGACTGGCTGGAGGCCACAGAGATAAACTTCAGCTTAAATTAGGTCAGCAAACATTCACCAAGTGCTGACTTGACTCTGGGCTATGCACTGGAGCCATAAGAAGAAAGCAGAACAGCCCCGACCCCAGGACCACCATCAGGCATCACCTCCTCCAAGTCTGCCTGAAGCCCTGCCACATCGATGCCTTCCTCAGATGGTTAATTCCTGTGATTTTTAGTTTGCTGACTCACCACTTCTTCTCCCTGACTGCAATTGTCTGGCAGATGGGAAATGGATTTAAACTTTTAGCAAAAAGGCACAGAGTAAAAAGCTATGTTCCCTGAGGTCACAGCACTGGCTATCTAACCTCAAAAACATGGAACTCCACTTGGATAGAAGGAAAAAGTCCCTCTGAGACCAAAATTTTGGCAGTCTAAAAGTGTTTCACCTCCAAAGTTTACTTCAGCTATTTTAGGAGTTCTTTAGGGGTTTTTTTGTTTGTTTTTATTTCTGTTATTTTTTTCTCTATAATTTTTAATAAGCTTGGTTTTTTCATTGCCTTAGAGCCAGACTATATGAGTTCAAACCCTAACTCTGCCACTTACTATGTGTGTGCCCTTGGGCAGATTACTCAAACTCTCTGGGCCTCACTTTCATCTGAAAATTAAGAGAAACAACAGTACCAATATTATTAAGGTAATTGTGAAGATTAAAAAATCAGCTAATATTTATTAAACATTTAGAACAGTTTCTAGCACATAGAAAACATTTAATAAATGTTAGTAGTTACTCTTATTGTTGTTATTATTAGCATTAATAAATGTTAGCAGTTACTCTTATTACTGTTATTAGCATATTATTATTAATAGCTAGCATCCAGGCATCCATTGTGTGCACACCTCTGTGTTAGACATCTTAGATTTGTTATCTTTTTTCGTCTCCACAGAAATCCTATGATGTATTACTGTCTTCATATTGTAGATATAAAACTTGAGATTCAAAAAATAAATAATTTGCCCAAAGTAATGCAATTAGTAAATGGTGAATCCAGAAGCCCTCGGTCCCCAGATCATAATAAGTTAATTAACAAGAATTAAGAATAGAGGAAAAGGTAGCAATTAGACATTGACCACAGGATGAGAAGGGCATTACACTTAATGGTTTAGAACAAAGTCTTCAGAGACAAGTATTTGGACAGGCTGAGAGTGTGTGTCATTTGGACAGGCTTATTTCATAAATGGTTGATCTTTTGTCTAAGTTTTTGCCATCTAAAAGGACATACTTCTGTTCTTTTGAAATTTTAGTTATGACAGAGAATATGAGGTAAAAGATACTAAGCAAAGAGTTACAGAGATCCTTGGAAAAAACTTCATCTATTCTCCATTGAGTGTATGTATATAATCATCTCTGTTATGAGTTGAATTGTGTCTCTCAACATTCAAATGTTGAAGTCCTAACTGTCTTAGAATGTGACCTTATTGGAAAATAGGTTTATTGCAGATGTAATTAGTTAAATAAAGATGAGATCATACTGGAGTGGGCTGGGGGAATTTGGAGACAGACAGGCGTAGAGAGGAAATGATATGAAGAGACATGCATACAAGTAGAAGACAGCCATCTACAAGCAAAGGAGAGAGGTCTGGAGGAAATCCTTCCCTCACAACCCTCAAAAAAACCCAACTCTGCCGACATCTTGATTTCAGACTTTTAGTCTCTAGAACCGTAAGACAATAAATGCCTCTTGTTTAACCCCCCAGTTTGCAGTACTTTATTACAACAGCCCTAGCAAACTAATACAATTACCACCTGTACAAGTGACAGAGACTAGGTTATATTGCAGTTAACAGATGACACCCACAGGATCTTATTCCAACAAGAGTTATTTCTCTCTCACACAAACTCTGCAACTCTCCAGGGAGGCTGTCCTCTACGCAATGGTTCAGCATTTCAGGCTGTTTCCATCTTGTGACACCTTCAGTCCAACACACTACTTTAAGATTTTCCACAACATGGGAGAGAGCCCTGGAGGGTCTCACACAGCAATTAAATGTCATATCTGCCATTGCCCAGAACAGTTTTCCAAGTGTAAGGGAGATGATAAAGATAAGCATTCTGTGTCCAAGAAGAGCAAGAAAACAATAACAAATACATGCTCAGTACTGGACACACCAAAGTTTAAAAAAACAGACATGGCTCTCACTCTTACATAAATTACAATATAAAGGTAGAAGCACAGTTGATACATAAAAAACAAATGCAGAAATAATTCAAAAGGCGATAAGTGCCTTGAAGGAAACAGGGTACTCGCAGGAAACAGGATGATGAATAACAAAGGCGGAGAGGTAGATATTCCCTCTGAGATGACATTCAAGATGAGACTGTTTGGATGAAAAAGAACCATCTACGCAAAGAGCAGGGAGAAGAATGCTCCAAGAACAGGCTTTTTTACACATTATAATACCAAACACAAAGTGCTTACTGTGTGCCAGGAGCTGTTCCATGTACTCTAAACATAAAAATATATTTAACCCCATTTTACAGATGAGGAAAGAGAAAGAGAGGTAAAGTGACTTTCCTTAGGTCATACAGCTAGTAAGCAAGAGAGCAAAGATTCAAACTCAAGCACTCTTGTTCCAGAGTCTATGTGCTTAACCACTATGCCTACCACCTATGGATATGAAGAGCTTGGCTTGTTTAAGGACCTTAACGAAAGACAGGATGAGGGAAGAGTGAAGAGAAAAATGGCTTGAAGGGTGTAGGAAAGTTTATCAACACGGACTAGTTCATGCAGGGCCTTATAGGTCCTTGCAAAAGTTTAAATTGCCTTAAGGGCAATTTGAAGTCACTTGAGCTTTAAGAAGAGCCGTAAAGTGAAAAGATTTACATTTTAAAAGACTGTTCTGAGAATTGTATTGGGTCTAGACTGAAATCTGGAAAGCCACTAGATAGCTAAAACTAGACCTTATATTAGTTTTCTATTGCTGCTGTGACAACTTAGCAAACTTTGGTGCTTAGATAACACAGATTTATAATTTTACAGTTCTATATGTCAGCATCTGACAGGCACCTCACTGGGCCAAGATCTAGTTGTAGAGTCCTTTCTGGAAGCTGTAGAGGAGAATCAGTTTCTTGCCTTTCTCATTTTCTAGAGGCTGCCTGCTTTCCTTGGCTCATGGCCCCCTTCCAACATCTTCAAAACCAGCAACTTCAGACCATCTGGCCAAGTACTTTTCATGCTGCCACCTTTCTGACTTTCTTCAGATTTCCCCTTCCACTTTTAATGACCCTTGTGATTACATTGGGCCCACCCTAATAATCCAATGTAATCTCTCTCTTTTTAAAATCAGCTGATAAACAACATTAATTTCATCTGCAACTTTAATTCCTTTTGCCATGTAAACTAACACATTAACAGGTTCCCAGGATTAGGCCAGAGACATCTTTGGAAGGTCATTATTCTGCCTACCACATCTTAAGACTATCAAGAATGGTTTGACTTAATAAACCATGGTATAATCTTACAATGAATTTCTTGGCAACCATTAAAATCAAAAAAGTTTATGACATGGAAAGGTGACGTGGAAAGATTTATGTAATGAAGTGCTAGGTAATGTGAACTCCATCATCTCCCACAACTGGATTTCTTCCAGATGGTTAAGTCAATAAAGATAGGTAAGAAAATGTTTGCTTTATTTACACAGATTGTGAAAGTGCCAGCTGGAAAGAGCAGGCATGTCAGTATTCAGAATATCACCTATCTGGCACCTTTGACCTAAATCCTTTCCCACAGAACCTCAGTCTTTGTCCTCTGCACAGACTCCTCCCACATTCCGTTCTAGTTCCCTTCTCTCTCATAGTCTCAAGAATTTCAAGTCTGCCCATTCTTTCCTCCTGTACCATATCTTTGTTTCCATATAGCTTGTTGACCAAAATATACTTTTCTTAATGACCAAGTCATATTTTTTATTCTACTGATTTAACCCTTTCTGTTTTGCATACCAAAATATAAAATTTTAAATAATAGGTTCCCTGACATGTATGACCACCTACAGAACCACCTAGAAAGTGCTCTTGCCAAAAACATTCATCAGTCTATCAAAATCTCTTAATTGTAAGATAATGTTTCCCTCTCATGAGGATCATCCATTAGGATCACCTGTTGCATGTCCTCCTAAATTTTAGCTCCCAATAAAAAGCTGTATTTCTCTATCTTCTTTATTCCAGACCAACATCAAAGTAAAAAGGGAGTTTACATCACAGCATTTGTAGTATGAAAATGTGTAAGTGTGCTTGGTTGTGTGTTGGTATGTGTGTGGATGTATGCATATGGGTGTGAATGCATTCAAGAGTCCACAAAGATAGGCACCCACTCCTGGTCAATATTTACCTCTAGGTGGGGAATATAAATGAGAATCAAGTATTATACCTTTCCTTGTTTCAAAATAAATATGCATTTAAAAGAGAGAAAAGTCATTTCCATTTATAAGTAACTGTGCATCTAAAGAGAATCGGAGGTAACTGGTGCATCCCATACCTTCTGTGTGTGACTCCACATATTTCACGGCACCGCTAACAGACCCACACTCTGCTATCTCTGGGCCCCTGGTCATACTGGACTCTATCCTCAGGTGTGTGAGAAACACTGTCCCAGATTAAATAAATAAATAAATCGATGTTGAAAACTAATAAAATTAGCATCAACACATCAACAGGATACCAGCAGCACCCAAACTCAATAAAGGGAAAAGAGTCCATTTTTGCCTCATTCACTTTCTGAGGAAGACTGTTTGTACTTCATTGATTTTCCTCTCCTCATTAAACAATGTTCACCTGCTCATTTAATTTGAGGTTGTGGCGTTAGGGATTATACATCACTTTTTGTTTCTTTTCTGTACCCATTTTTCCCTTTGCTTCTTAACTCTTTAGTGTACAATAACCATAACTTCCACCTAGCACCTAAAGCTGAAATGAAGTTCACCGAGGCTTAACAGAGCTTTTGATGTAGAGCCTGCAAAGTAATTTTAAAAACATATGTATGTACTAATAAGCTTCTTGACACGGCCTCTCCCTTTCTTCCAACTAGACAGCATTCCTAGCAATTCCTTAATTTCTTAGATAAAAATTAGGCACATGGACTTTTACATTTTAAGGAGTTTAGGGAAAGAAACTGGAGAGGCATACACACTGAAGCAACAAAATAAGCCAAGTTATACAGACTGCAAAAAAAGCGACATTTATTGTCCCTGCCATATGGTTACAAGAATCTTCTTAGCAAACTGTACTTCATTTTTTGTAATCAGGAGAATCAGGCTTAGCTCAATAAATCTTATACCCACATTTTGTCCCAGTTATTTCTAGCTAAAAAATAAACTGACTTACCCTACTTCTTTTTAACATGTTTCACTCTTTCAAAAGGCAGTAAAAATGCTAGAGTAGCACAGATGTTATACTCATTTATTCCACAAAAATAATATTGTATTCCTCCTATGGACCAGGTACTCTTCTAGGTACTGAGGACAAAACAAACAAGTAAACAAGAAACCCTGCCCCAAGGGAGATTGTGTTTGAGAGGGGAGAGACAAGGAATAAAAAAAATATAGCTGTAAATATATGGCTTTTATCTAGAAAAATGAAATGGGGAAAATAAAGCAGAGTTAAGGAGACAGGAAATGCCAAAGTTCAGGGGTAAGGTAAGAACAGATGTTACTTTTCCGTAGAATGGTCACTGGTAGGTTGGAACGTGGTTGGCTGATTTCCCTAACAGTGTTACTCTTTACCTATAAACACATTCACTCTTCGTCATTAAAAACTCCAAACTTAAATGTGTCTCTAAACTCCATTTCCTTGAACTTACCACCCATTGTCTCTCCTCGACTTCAAAGCCAGCTTTTATGAAGACAATCCACATGCAATTCATGCCCATTTCTTCACTTCCATTCAGTCTTAAAACCTGTGCAGTGTGACTGTCCCCACCTCACCAAGGAAGCTGCTCCAGCAGGATCATCGTGGCTCCCAACTGCCCAGCTGCTCAGGCTCCTTTTACCTCTCTGTGGCATTACCATAACTTCCTCAGTGAAATTCTCTCTTCTACTCTCATACGTGTTCTCCTACGTCTCCCATCTTGCTAGATCATCTATCATCTTCTCCATGAACTAACCCTGGCCTCCCACACCACACCCAAAACAGAGGTAGAGCTCTTTAATTTCTATCTTTAACTGTTTCTCCAACTCAAATTTGAATTTTTGAGTCCAAAATATTACTAATATAGCTAACACTAAGCATGTGACAGGTTGATTCACTATGATTTACATAAATTAAGTCATTTTATTATCACAACAACCCGTGAGATAAGTACTTCTATTATGCCCTGTTTACAGGTGAAAAGAACAAAAACAGAAGGATATTATGAGTAAAGGGGATTTGAAAAACTGCTTGGTACTGGAGTCTGAAAAAGGACATCTGCTCTTCCCTAGATTAACCTACACCAGACACAGAGATGCTAGCAATAAGGCCTGCTCCAAGAGCTTTACAGACTTAGACTCAGCCTTAGATGAGAGGGGAGTGAAGAATGCAAAGAGCCTGCAGGCACGCAGATCAGGAGAGAGTAAGAATGTAAAGCAGAAGTTTCTATTTTACCGCCAAGATAAACATAAAATGATGGAAAGGAGCCTTATAAATATGGGTTTGATTAATTAATAAAATTTTTGAGACTATCACAATAACCACATGTCACGGTTGAAAGGATCTGAGTCCATGGATGAAGGTCTTCTATAATATCCTAAGCATCCCAGCTTCAATCACTCCAGTTATTGTGCTGGTATCTGTTTCTCATTTACTCTTACTCATTTGCCCTGGTTCTGTTTTATGGAGACAAAGATAAGACATCTAATCAACTCTCCCACATGAGAGTTCAAGATATTGCAGTCAATCGTAAACTAGTTCCGGCTAGACTAGACGTCTCCAGTTTCTGCATGTGGGCTATGATTTCCTGCCTTCTCACTGTCCAGGCCTTTTCCTCTGGACCTCCACTCATCTGCCACTCATCTTCTCCTCCGTGGTATCCAAACCTGGACATAGTACTATAGTTTCAAGGTCTCTCCAGTGCTGAGGCTAAAACTATTACTTCTGCATTGAAGAAAATAGTAGTCTTCTGTTAATGTAACTCACCATTTTACTTTGAGGAAGCAGCCACATGATACTGTTGCTTCATATTAAGCTTCTGGTTAATGAAAACCTCCAAGTTTTTGTTAGTTTTGTTTATTTGTCTTTTCATGTCTGTCTGTTAATACTGCTACTGTCTAGCTGTGGCTTACCCAACTTCCACATGTCTAGTAGTTTGGGTTTTTTTCCAAGAATGTATATAGAGCTACTGATTTACTCCTAAAGAATTTTATTTTATTATACTTACTCAATATTTCAGCCTATTGAAAGTCACTTAAATTTCTGACTCTGTCATACTGGTCATTCCTCCAGCATCATTTCTCCATTTGTTTATGAATATGCTGAAAAGTCACTCATCGATGCAGATACACCCTGAAATCCTTCTTTAACCAAGTTTATGTGACTCATTGAACCTAAAAGTTGAGAAATTGCATTTCTTATAAAGATTCCCTAAGTATCTCAGATGTCTCACTTTTCAGACTGGCCCACTCCTAATTAGTGTAAATTATTGAGGCTCTTCAGAAATTATATCAGTGCAATTTGTCTGCAATCTGTAAAGTAATTTGCCATTGCATCTGGCACTGACAGTTGGCAGCAAGTGTATTCCACTTTTAAATGGTCTGGTGACAGTTGATAACTGTCATTCAGTCAGATCCTGAGTACAGCTCCTGTCTTAAAGTGAGGCATACTCAAAGACGAGACAATGGAATTGGCCAACAGACTCTTGGATGTATCCAGAGGGGACCCAACAAATCATTTATTCTGGGTGTTACTCCTGGTATCACTGAGTACATATTAGTCTAAGGTATCGAACATTAAAATATAATAGATATTTTTAAAATCCATTCTTCATTAATAATCTAATTCTTATGTTTATTACTGTGACTTTTTGCTTCCCAAACACACTCCTGCTCATTTTGGAGGGACAGAGCATTTTTTATCCTATACTGGTAATATTAAACCTCCTCCCACAAAGGTTGGAGAAAAAGAGACAATTAGAATGAGGTTGGCAGAGGTAAACATGTTCAGGATTTATGAAAGTATTAGTGGAAAACTGAGAGATCAGCTATCACCATTTGTTTTTAGAAATAACAGATGTTTTTTTGAGCATCATTTATGGCATATGATGGGAACTATGGAAGGCACTATGGACAATACATAAATAAATAAGGTTATTCCCTGCACTCAAAGGGTTCCCAACCTAATGAAAAAAAAGAAGAGATAAACACTTGTTAATAACAGATGAAGAAAAATACAATAAATATAGCAATACATATTGCTATGTCTTTGGAAAAAAATAATAGAGAAGATTCGTAGGGGGTTAATGTTATGAGTTGAGGTGGCTGAGATTGATTAACATTTTTAAGATGCAGATGAGAATGTTTTTCTGGGGGAGGAACTATTTGAGCAAGGGTTGGTGGGGATAGTTTAACTTCATAAAATGATAAATTACATGCGTAAGGAACAATAGAAACTGATAATTTACATTCTCTAACATTTCTTCTTCAATCAATAAATTATTGATTAGAATTGAACAGACATTCACTCAGCTGTGATGACAACAATAGGCCTAGAAGAAATACTCTGCCCTCTAAACAGATTAAAACCCAGCAGAAGAGACCAAAGAAATATATATGAAAAAAACAGATGAGATGATAATTAAATAAAAACTTGTGCATTTGTATGGAACCTACAATATCAGTGCTGGAGTGAATGGCATGATTAATCCACATGGGGTTGAATTTTTTATATCTAAAATATATACAATTATTATATAATATAATTATATATTTTAATATATATTAAGATTTTACTTACATATTTACATTGAAATTATTCCCAAAATTGGATTATAAGATACCTGATTTTAAATTCCTTGGAATCAGGTTCCTATCACATGGTTGTTATTTCATTATCTTTTTCTTAGAATGAAGAATTTATCCTCACTTTTATTCTGCATATGAGTTTCTATAAAGCCTTTGTTTCAAGGAAAATATATAATGGGCTGGGACCTTTTATGTTCTGTGTTTCAAGAATTCTAATTGTTATTCAAGGGTTTCTTTAACGTTCTGTATAATGAAGAAGAGTATTACTCTTTAATCATTGCTTGATGGATTACAATCAGCATGTCTAGACAAAGTGAGTTCACGTTTTTCTCCCAAGAAAATTAGCAAGCAACAGATATGAAGGTTGTCCACTTTTCTTGCAAAGGATGCTTCAAGAGTTTCAGTAACTCAAGCTCTTGGAAGATGACAAATCGATCGATAATAATCTTCCATGTTTAACTGATTTCAAGGTATCCTCTGCATGTACACAGTTACTACTACCAATGAGGCTGCTACCTTAGGTTTCCTTCAGACTTTAATCTTTTTCTACTGATGGAAAGAATATTCAGTGTTTAAGGATCTGAAGAATAGGTTATTACCTATTTATGCTGAATAAACTGCTCATTTAATATACTATTGTTTTGTTCTTAGCACTTAGCTTTAGTAATGCACTTAAGACAGATCAGTGAGATCATAGAGAAAAGTCGTACATGAATTTTATCTATACTGAACTTAGAAACCTCCTTGAATAGTATCTAAAAGGCAAATCAGTTACTCCCTCTCTTTTCATCCATGTGATTATTAAGATGCATATCTTTATGCAAGGACAGTGTAGGTGGTAAATATTTGCTCTCCCTAATATCTGAAGTTCTGCAAGATTGCATAATCTGGGAGAAGAAACAAACATATAAACAAAAAAATCACAATCCATTGCAGTGGATGCTTGTCATTGTAACAAATATCTCCAACTAGGAAACTTAGGAGGGACTTTATAGAGGAGATAAGATTTCAAGTAAGTTTTGAAGAATGAGAAGCTGTTCATCAGGTGAATAGGGAGAAGGGTATATTTAAAGAAGATAAAAAGCATGTACAAAGCCAAGAAGGGATGACAAATCTTGGCATATTCAGAAGGGAACGGGTATCCTAGTGGTTTACGTGTCCTGATGTCTCAGTTCAGGCTGCTGTAAGAGAGTACAGTAGATTGGGTAGCTTAGAAACAACAGAATTTTTTTCCCCCTCATTTCTAGAGTCTGGAAATCCAAGATCAGGATGCCAGCATGGTTGGGCTTTGGTGAGTTATCTTCCAGGTTGCAAACGGCCACTTTCTCATGGTAACCTCACATATCAGAGAGTAGAGAGGGAAAGCAAGCTCTCCTGTTTCTCTTACTAGGGCATTTATCCCAGTCATGAGAGTTCCACCCTCACGAACTCATCTAATTCTAATTACCTCCCTAAGGTCCCACCTCCTGATACCATCACACTCGGGGTCCGGTTTCAACATATGAATGGGGTGTGGGGGGACACAAACATTCACTTGCTTTGTAATATATATATATATCAAATCATTGTGCTTACACCTTAAACTTACACAATGTTATATGTCAATTATATATCAATGAAACTGGAAGAAAAAAATCCACCTGCTTAAGAACTTAGAATTTATGCTACAAGCAGAGGGAAACCAGTAAAGGTTTTTAGAAAATAGGTATATACAGAGACAGGTGTATACAGAGAAAGAAATAAGGTGAAAGGTAGATGGAACAGATAATAGTACTTATATGCATATAGATATTTTACTTTCTTACAAAGATATTATGAATTTTTTACATCACACCTGCCATCTTAATCTTCTTTAACAGTCTTTTCACCTTGGTTCACATGATCCACGAAAGATAAATCTTGAAACAGACTGAAAGATCATTTGGTTCAATACTTTCATCTTCCATATAAAGAAATTGAATAATAAACCATCCTGATACTTGGTAGGTTACGACAAGCATCATTTTTTTAACTCATGAATCTATGGGTTGGCAGGTCTTCTGCACTGACTACTTATCTAGGCTGGGTCACTCATGGCTCTAGGGGGAGCCACCAGGATGAAGCGGCGGGGGGCGGGGGGGAGGCTGACTGGGCTAAGATCATTCACCTAGTACTATGGCTTATCTAATATCCACCTGGTCTCTCCACCAGAGCAACCCAGGTTGGTGGCTGGGCTCCAAAAGAGCAGGAGAAAGTGTGCAAGGCCTCTTGAGGCCCAGGCTTAAAACCAGTTCAACTTTGCTTCTCCCGTTCTGTTGAACAAAACTAGTGACAAGGCCAACTCAGATTCAAGGGGTAGAGAAATAGGCTCCACCTCCCATCTCTGGATGGAAGGAGATGCAAGGAACTATGGCACTTCTTTTAAAACCTACCTGCCAAACAGAAGTTTTATGACCAGCAGTGTTAGTTTCACTTTGAAGCATGTGAAACTACATGTCAGTCTAGCCACTGAAAAAAGCAGAAATTAACTTTCTCAGTTTAAATTGAGTTATATCCCTCCATTTTTTTCCTAGCACTCATCTCAATAACCCATATCCCTTTTAGCACTCAATTTTTTTTAATACCGCACACAAATTAGTAAGAATATTCGTTTTCATGAATCATTATGCACTGCTATTAGTCATTATGCAGCTTTCACAAAGCTTGTGTCCACCAGAAATCTTAACACAGAGGAAGAACAGTCTTTGGATCTCTCCACAGCCACACAAACACAGACAGCCCTCCTGATTCCAAGGGTGTTCACTTGCAAATACAAGTAAGGGCATAAAAATATGAATTCAAACATAGTCTTCTTTTTTAAAAAACAGATTTGGATCACTTTAGTATATTTTTGGAAAACTTTGTTCACTTCATCTTCTTGGCATTTCATTATACTTTACGATCACAAAGTCTACTCTCCTGCAACAAAGCGAAATGTGGCTCTTTGAAATAAATGTTGTCATTAACAAGCCATGCCAGGCACGGTGACAGATTTGCAGCTATAATGAATAACATTTCCCACAAAGTTCTTCTGTCTGACAGAAAAGCTGTGATATTACTGCAGGCAACAGTGTTGAAAACGAAAAGACTGATTGATGCAAGTGGATAGATAATTGAAACCTCAGTACTGTCATATGCGTGTCAGCCTAACAACCAAACTACTACTCTAAGATAATATTTATCATGATACAGTTTCTCTATGAATAAAAAAAGAAAACACATGTTGAAAAACATAGACTATATCCCGTGAAATATGATTTAGATGATGCCATTGTAGATGAGTCCATCAACAGCAATAAATTACACAGTGCTCAAACTTGCTCTAAAACTCTCATTGTAGTTGAAAATTAGTGTCTGCAATGATATCCAGTCAAAGGAGGCAATTAACTCTCTTTTAATAGAAAAGTGAATGATACATTTTGTAGTTCTGCAATTAACCTATAATTAACCTGTAATTAATCTGTAATTAACTTTGCAGTAAACCAGTATTAAAGTGGCTGGCACTGAAGAAGTAAACAGGATAAAACCTTGCTAAAACTTTCGTTTCAAATCATATTTCTTCATGTCTATTCGTTTATACCAGACTTTTAAATATTTGAAGTTCAGTATCTAAAGAGAGAATATACTAAATATATGTGTTCTTATAGAGAGAAATTATATAGAGAAGTGTAAGATGTATATTTTTGCCTGTGGTAACTCTTTCACATTCAACAGTTTAGAGGAGAAAATGGTATTACTATAGAGAGGCAAAGATTGTAACATGTGAATCACCTATTCACAAGGAAAAGACAAGAACCCTTAAGCCCCAGCTTTTCCAGCAAATCTGGAATCTTTGGAAATCAGTGCCATTCTTCTGGGTTTAAGTGTCTAGATAGATAGATAGATAGATAGATAGATAGATAGATAGATAGATAGATAGATAGATAGATGGATTACAGTAGTCATTAGGGTGACCAACTTGTCCCAGTTTGCCTGGGATGTTTCCTAGTTTTAAAACTGAAAGTTCTGCATCCAAGCAAACAGAGATAGTTGGTCATTCTAATAACCATGAACATCTTGGGTACCACAGATTCTTTCAAAACTGTAATGAAAAGAGTGAACCCTTCCTTTAGAAAAATGTACATACTCACAAAACGTTCCATAAAATGTCAGAAGGTCATTGACCTGCTCATGAATTTCAGGTTAATAACCAATCTACTAGATTATCATTCCAGTTCTTTCCAGATGATACTGTGCCTGTGATTAGTGAGAGGATCTTCTGTGCTTGTCAATGTATAGTTTGCATTGCACTGAACAAATAAGGGGAAGGGAGGAATGAGTTTTGTCACCCAAGGCTTTATAATTCTAATAACATACAGAACAAGGAAAGTGACATTTTTCCAGTGAGTATAGTGGGGAAAATGGATGAAACAGAACAAAAATGGCCTTCAAAATACTTTTAATCAAATTTGCCTCATAGGTTTTGTTGTACTGTTAATGTCAAACATCTTCCAACCTTTTCACTCGATTTCTCATTTCCTGTTACACTGTCCATCAAAGTCTACATTCCTTAAAACATTTTCTTTTCTTTGATCAGTTATGTTCTTTTTATTTGCTTCTGTTTTACTTTAATTTTTCTCTAAGATGATGTTGTATGTCTAGGTGTTCTTTCCTTTTTTCCTAAATAGTGTATTTTGTTTTTGTAGCATTACATTTTCATCTTCTTATTTATGTCCCTTTCCTTTTGACCTAACACTGCAAGAAGGTTATAGTATATTTAGAATTCTGGAAGGGTCTCACCGTTAGCACTAATATCTGAAAGCTCAGATTAAGCTCACAGTTCTGTAATTTCTTACCAGAATTCTGATTTTAAATTTTTATTTAGACTCTTTCTTACCCATAACAACATGGATATAAGTGAAATCCAAACTTCTTAATCAGGCAACCAAAGCCCTTAGGGTGCCTTCAATCTCCCACTGCTCTCCTAAGTTTTCCTGGTCAATTATCACCCCAAATTTGATGTATATTCACCTACCTACACACCACTGCCTCCAATGTTCCTCTATGTCCATTCTTTAAACACTGCATGTCCTTTAGGCTTGAACTCCTCTGTGGTTCATTCTTTCAATTGAGCATCTACTATGTGCCAGGTACTGCTATAGAGAGAATCACAAAAAAAGAAAATATAAAAGAAAGAAATCCCTGTCTTTATAAAGCTTTTCATTCTGGGAGGAGAGATACTTAATAAACAGCAAACGTGATAAAGAAGTAAATTATGTAACACTTTTAGAATATGATAGCTGTTTGAAACAACAAAAATCAGAGCAGAATAAGACAGCAATGTCAGAAGGCAAGCTGGCAGCTTTAATTTCTAATTAAAGAAATTTAATTCAATAAATAGGTGGTGGAGGCGTCCATGAAGAGTCAACCTTTCAACAAGATTTGGAGGAGGTGAGGCTGTGGACGTATCTGTCTGTAGATCTGTGCATTCTGGTGCCTTCCAGAGGTTAGAAATTGAGGATGCTTGCATCAGATGTTTTCAGAGAGAGGGATGGTTAGCCGAGCAGCTTTTCACGATCTTATCTAGCACTTTTCTAGGCTAGTTTTCACGACCTTGTCTAGCAGCAACATCTAGATTCTCACAGTTAGGCTGTAACTGTACAGAAGCATTTACTCTTCCTAGATGGCACCAAGCCGTCACTGATTTCTCCATCTTTCCAATATGAGGCCACCTTTGCCTGACTCACTGCTGAACCAATGGACTCAGTTACAATGTCACACGTACTGAAGGCTTTTAGGGACAGCCCCTCTTTCCTTGTCCTCCCCATTCCTCATCTCCAACCCCCAGTACCTCCTTAGCTCCCTTTGTCTCCCTTTATGTAGAAATCAATCACACTTTTTAAAATTAAGCTTTTATTTGTCTGTTTCACAGGTGTGGGGATGTGTTTTTTATCTTTGCATCCCTAGCCATGATGCTTGATAAATATCTATTCAGTGAATGAATTATGGAGGCCACCTAATATTTGCTTATGTTTATACATGTGAAAGTGAAATCCAAAACAGCTAAAAGATCTACCCCAGGTCAAGCAGGTAGTTAATAGCAGATCTAGAATAGACTACAGGTAAAACAAGATGGCATCAACAATTAGAAAAAGGTATATCTATGGCATAGCATTTCAATGAGTACAGAATGAGTTTTTCTACCATCAAAAATTATGTGTCCAAATAGTACAAGATTCTACTAAAATAAACCAAGTACTTATAGATATCATTCTCATTAATTGAGAGAACACCTACCAGAGTGCTAAGGGAATGTGAGATCTTGAGAAAGTTAGCCTTCGCTCTCTAATTTACCTCATTTATCCTTAATTTATTCCTATGAGACCAGTTATTTGCAAGCCACCTACCCAACCCTTTCCTGAGGTACATGAGAAAATATCAGGTCAATATAATAATAACCCTCACCCCAGATATCAGCATGCTTTGAAATGATACCTAAATTTTCAGTTGAAATTTGAAGCCTCATGTTTCAGAAACTATATCTGCACTTCTGTGTATATGTACAGAGTAACCAGACATTCTACCCATCACCTCTGTGCAATACCCTCCCGCTGCTGTCAAAGCCCAGAACATTGTCAACCGCTATCTCTGTGTATCTGAAATCTGTTTCTTATTTGCATTCTGTTAGCTTTTTTTACCTAGAGGTCTTGCCCTGGTCCCCTGGCTTTGAATTTCTGGAACAAACTTATTTTGCATTAAACAAATCTATAACCTCCATTTTTACACCAAGCCACTACAGGGCCTACTGAGAGATGTCTCTTGATTCTCAATTCCCCAAGTGGACCAAATTAAATATGCTTTAGCTCTGCTTTGTTTCAATCTCTGATCATTGCCCCCCACCCCAAGGGCATTAAGTCAAAAGGATTAGCTCCTATTTGTGCTTAATTCAGTCTACCTATGTTATTACCTGCCACCCATCCAAAGTGAATCACAGCTCCACATTGGTTCTTCCCTGCACTATAAACTTTACCAATTTGTCTTAATGGAAAGCTGATGTTTTTTTCTTTCTTCAAGCCCAATATCCCTTCCCAACTCATGGTATAAATTTCTTAGGTAGGCAAATGAAACTAAGTCTAATTAATTTAAGGGAAAAGTAGGAATTTATTGGATAGTGGATGGTGATTCATAAAACTAAGGGAATAACTAAACAACAGCTTTCAGAATAAACAGGAACCAGGCAGCTCCTGGTATCTGACATCTGAATCTATGGCATTATCTCTTCAAGGCACCACTATCAGGATTAATCACTATGGTAGGAAGACTAATGTCCCCTCCCCTAAAGACATCTACACTCCAGTCCTTGGAACCTGTGAATATGCCATCTCACATGGCAAAAGGGACGTTGTAGTTGTGATAAGAATATGAACCTTCAGATGAAGAGATTATCCTAGATATTCTGCCAGGTCCAATGTAATCACAAAAGTCCTTAAAAGCAGAGAACTTTTTCTGGCTGAGTTAGAAAGAGAGAGTTGTAATGATGGAATAAGGATCAGATGGATGTGATCTTGCTGACTTTGAACATGGAGAAAGGGAGTCAAAAGCCACTGAATGAAGGCAGCCTCCAGAAGCTAGAAAGGGCAAGGAAGCAGAGTCTCCCCTGCAGCCAGAAAAGAACACAGCTTTGCCAGCACCTTGGTTTTAGCCCAATGAGACCTGTGTTAGACTTCTGACCTACAGAGCTATAAGGTAATACATCTGCGCTATTTTAAGCCACTAAACTTGTGGAAAGGTATTACAGCAGCAGTAGAAAACTAACACAATAAGATTTAAGAGAACTTACCTCAAATTTCAAAATAAAAGACAAATAACACCTTTTACCTCTAACCCCTGCAGGGGATGGGGGGCTGGGAGACTGGGCTCGCACATTGAGAATTTTGGAGGCGCTATAAATCATATTTGGATGGTAGGCTATGACCCATTTACATCATGTGGGGAAACACTGCCTGCTTGTCTCTGCTTACACTTTTTTTTTTAAATTGAAGTATAGCTGACTTACAATGTTGTGTTAGTTTCAGATGTACAGCAAAGTGATTCAGATATTTTATATATATATATTTTTTTTTTCTGCTTCTACCTTGTGACAGGAAAGAGACTGAACTAGAACAAAATGCTCATCATCCAATTATTTTTAAACTGAAATTAAATAAACATATTAGACTTTAGTTTAGGGTTTATGTTTGTACATAGGAGAGTTATGTTGTTATATTGATGGTGAATTTTTGATATGGATGCAAAGATGTTATGAATATGGGCAGGCAAGGTCTGGGCTACAGGGCACAACTTTTGGTTTTTCTGTTCAGCACTGCCTCTCATATTGCAACCATCACCTTATTTTTTCCATTGAGGAGACAGTCCTCTCCTGTTTTAAGATGTCTCCAGACCTCTCAGTATACTGCTCTGCTCTCTCCTGGACAAGCAGTTTACACATGGCCCAGCTGGGACAGACAGACATGGACAACCTGGAACAGCTGTAGCTTAAGCAGAATGTCACACAGCTGGAGAGCGGCTGAACTTAATTCATCTTAATGGCAAAACCCTGAAAAGGTTTTTCATCAGTTTCTCCTCCCAAGATCCCCAGAACTGCCTGGTTCCTGATCTTTCTCTAGGCTGAATTTTTAGCTAATTAATTCCTATTTTAAATAAACAAGAGGTTTTTTTTGTTACTTGCTGATAATGAACTCTGACACTTGCTCAAACACTCACCTGAGCCATGCATAAAAGAGTCTATTTTGTCCAATTACTCCAGACCCATTCTTAATGAAGATTTCCCACCCTGGGGTGTACTATGGCAATTTACACACTGGGAAATACTTAACCACATGGGAAGTATCCTCTCTGGCATTTTGTCAGCCTTAATATTCGGTGGAATTCCTTGTGCCCTTTGGGAGGAGTTGTCCCATTTGTACCATCTTTGACATAATTTTTAGGGGGTATTTATTCGTCTTTGGAAACTCTTTGAAAATGGAGAATTATTGGGTCTCCACCTCCATATGCTGTCAGACCCCTCTCTCCCCTCCAGGTTACTCTTCACTCCCAACTCACTCCACTGAAGGAGTTGCAGCTCATCCAGTCACGGCTGTTACTGTTAGGAGACAGCAGTGGGTGACTTCTACTACCACAGATGCTTCCACGGTCACCAACACCTCACCACCAAGTTATCTAATTTATGAATTGCTGTTGGGAGCCATTATTTTAACAGCTTCAGTTTTGGGGAGCCACTCCACACCATTAACTACGAAGGATCTTCACTATTTCACCACTAGATAGAAGCCCTTTCCATGTTCCCCTCGCTTATATATACCATGTGTGCAAAATTAACAGTAGGAGCTGGTCTCTGGGCTGCATTTCCTTGCCTGTCACTGGAGTTAAGGTGTCTTTGCTGGTACACAGCACTATGCATCCAAACGTAGTGAGTAACTTGGATGTTGCTCCTCATTTTAACTGTAGAACTGTTATAACTATCTATTCTTGCCTCCCTCCCCGGCCAATGAGTGTCTTTAGATCCATCCTGAATATCAATAAACAAGGAGGTCAATTGATAACATTATACGAGTAGCACTGCATGCCTGACACAGGAAGCTCACATACTAGTTCATTCTTAACAGCATCTTGAGGTCTGGACTCCAGAAAATGCTACGATTATATCTTTAGAGAAACTAAGCACTGAAAAGATTATGTGAGCACCTGTTTATATGTCAAATTAAAAGTGATCAGTACACTACAAAATAAAGTTCAACTTAATCTTATTTTTCGATTTTATTATTTTGAACCTTTTCTTTCAAATATACAGTTATAAAACTATTCCCCAAAATTGACTTGGTGTTTCCACTTTGCTGCTAGCACATCTATGTACTCAGTTCATCTATTAGGAAATCATTAGACACCCCTCCAATATTTAACAGTTCTGTCAAATCTCTTAGACCCTTGATGATAATTTTTGTCAACTGAAATAATTTCCTGTAGCAACTTACTCTCCAGTTTTCTTTTTTGTTAAGAATAGATATGATTAGGAAATTTACAAATCTGGAACTAAGCAAGTTGTCCATACCTGTGAAGTTGTCCCAAAACACTCACAGTGATTTTTTCTGCCTGGACAGAAAATGTTCTGATGTAACATGTAAAGTGCCTGTGACCAGCAATGCTTATATTCTGAATGTCTACTTTTAGAGAAAGAAATGGAATTTAGGTAAGCATTTCTGAGAAGACTGCTCTGGGGAGCAATAATGTAACTGAATGCATTAGGTACAAGTAACATATTTTGCGTGAACTTCCTTTATCTTCCTGGGTTAGAGGAAAAACCTACGTCTAATTCGCTCTGGCCTCTATCCCTTCTTCGAAAGTCCTAAGTCTAACGCAGCACCTCAGGCATTTTTTCTAAGAAAAGAAAACCTACTTCCATAGCAATACCACACACAGTATGCTATCAGTTTGTGAAATTCCACCCATTTACATACAGAGCAGTTGGAGGATACCTGCATCCCTACCACCGTCAGGGTTCCTTTCCTCCCTCCACAAGTGGCTGCAGCTGTGAATCATCTCATAGTGCTCTGAATCACCTCTCTCCATTCTGTCCCCCCCATCTGGAAACAGCAGCAAAGGGAGTAAGAAAATAGGAGTCACTAAAGCTATGGCGACAGCTCAGGGGACAGCCCAAAGCTCCTAGCTGTATTCTCTTTTTTCCTATAGGCAGCACCTTTGCTCTCCCAGTCGGCATATACCTCTCTATTAGATATGGTGTCAGTGCACACAAGTGGCCTCTGAGACAGAGCAGGTACAGCTCTGATACTCAACCCATCTGTAATCAATATGAAAAATACAACTCACTAAGGAAGCCACTTGCTGTAACCCACAGTATCCAATTCATCCAAAGACATTTGTGAGGAAGTTATCAGTCCTCGCTTAGAAGGAAACCTACCCCTAAAAGTCTTTTAACTTACGTATACCACTTTAGTGTAAATATTAAGTTTATAAATAAGATATCAAGCTGCATTATCTGACAGACTGTAACTAGTGGCTAGACCCTTCCCCAGAAGACTGATACAACTCCACATCAGGCTATCCCCATGGATGTCAATGTGTATATAAAAGGCTTGTTTCGATCCTAGGTTCCCCGGACAATAATAACTTTCCCTAGGTCCACAGGCCAGTGCCATGTTTCTCTTCCCAAGGCACAAGCTGATCCTGGTCATTACTTATCTGGCAAAGGATCTGAGCGCCAGGATACAAACCTAGAGTCAAAAGAGTGAGAAGTTTGGGAATGTAAGTCTGTATTTGACTCTCTACTCACAGTAATTAATGAATCTTCAAAAATGTAACGATCTAAAGTTTGTTAGAAAGAACAGTAAGGTGTATAGTGGGTTAAATAGTGGGCCCCCAAAAGATATATCCATGTCCTAATCTATGGAACCTTTTATTACATTATGTAGCTAAAGAGTGGATATCATCTTCTAAGAAGTATTACTTAGTATCACTCCTCTATCCTGGATTATCCAGGAGGGCCCTAAATGCCATCACATGCATCCTTATATATATGAGACAAAGGCAGAGGGAGCATAGACATAGACAGAAAGGATTATCCAGGAGGGCCCTAAATGCCATCACATGCCTCCTTATATATATGAGACAAAGGCAGAGGGAGCGTAGACATAGACAGAAAGGATTATCCAGGAGGCAGTGTGACCATAGAGGCAGAGACTGGAGTGAGTGATGCAGCCATAAGCCCAGGAATGCTGGGTCAGCCAGCAGAAGCTGGAAGAGAAAGGGAACCAATTCTCTCCTAGAGCCTCAGAGGGAAAGCAGGCCTACTGACACCTTGATTTCAGACTTCTGGCCTCCAGAATTGCGGGAGATTAAACTTCTGCTGTTTTAAGCAACTAGGTTTTTGATGATTTGTTACAGCAATCACAGGTAATGAACACAGGGGATTAAAAAGTCTTTTCTGGACTTGCGTTTATACCTTGTTCAGAGATATTTTGTTCCATATCCTTCAAATCATTAGAAAAGACATTTGACCAGTGACAGTTTCCACATAATCCCTCAAGGTAATTAAAAGCTCTCACACTCTGCAAAGGCTTGCCAACACACAATTTCCTTATCCAAATAAACCAGAACTTCCAAAGAGTTCATGCTCAATGATGGGGGGTGGTTGGGGATGTCAGTGACATGCAGGTGAACCTCCAGGACTGGAAAATTCATTTAAATGGGGTCTTGTTTTTCCTTTTCATTCTCTTAATAGAAACACCTTAAATAAAAGACTGGATATTGAATCACTGGCTTTCTACCCAGCAGGTAAATATACCCTCAACTTGCAGTGTCATGTTCTATTTAGATTTCAATATTTTTTTCAGTCTTTAGAAATATATAACCATCTCAATTCCACCAAACCTCTTGAAACCACCACCATCAGCAGTGACTGAACCTTAATACCATTAACTAAAGACCACTCATCTCGATTCATTAAGTCACTGAATCCTCATGGACTCCCTCCTGTAAGTCACAGGGACTCCATCTCTATATGGTGCTGCTCCCCTTCCAAGCAGAACATACTCTACTCAAGAAGAAAGAATATCTTCACCACCACCCCTCAGCTACTGCTCTAGCTCTCTTTTATTCCTTAAGTGTCAGGGAATATTCAAAGTCAAAACTGTTGATATTTCATAGGCCAGTCCTCCATTCCCCTACCACAACCTGCATGCTAAATACATTAGGAAATTCTTCCTGATCTCCTGTCTTATGTTTGACTATACACATTAGTACACAAGGCATGATATATGTAGTTTGGTCAGATACCACTTAAGTCCAATTGCCAATAATAAACAATATAACATTTGACAGGGGTTGGAATTTAGCCCAATTAGTACACATCTCCTCAAATGTGCAGGGCCTCTGCAAAGATCTATACCGGTGCCCCCATGCATCTAAACTACAGAGGTCAAGGCCAAAAGTTGAAGTGGATTATTAGGACCATGACATCAAGATGTGGGACGCTAACTGCTTTAATTTTTCTAAAGGCCAAGGACTCTGTTTAAGAGCTGGCCCAGTATGACTGGTATGTTATGAAAACCTTGATAAGGAAGACTTCTAGGAGATAATAAGCTTTAACAGCAAATAAAAGAAGACACCTAAGTATTAGAAGTCTCTGGATTCATCATTATTGGAAAAAAATCAAGCTAAGGAAGAAAACAGAAAAGTGTCATAACCAAGGAAGGCTAGAAATCCAACTTTTATGGTACCATGTGCCACAAATTTAGAGTGGTGATATTTTGATGTTTACACAAATCACCTGGGGACCTTGCAGTTTTTAATTCAGTATATATGGGGTTGGGCCTGAGAAGCTGCATTTCCCACTAGCTCTGAGGTGATGCAGACTTCTGGTCTAAGGATTACACTGTGAGAAGCAAAGCTTTCTAGCTTTACAGTGAAGGTCTGAAATAGTATACTACCTTTTTTCAGTTAATTATAACAGCACATATGCTGCTCTTGGGTCTTGATAAGTTCCGTGCACTCAGCTACATGCTTATCTACAAGCCTAGAAGAGCAATATTGAAAGATGATGCCCTGGGCCACCTGCCATTGCAGATTCCCAATTATGTTGTATTCTTTCCATTAGAAGCTGTTATGTTACAAGACCTCCCTGACCAAGCTCTCTGGTTGATCAAATCACAGTAACTTGTGCCTGAAGGTGGATGGCTGAGAAGGTAAGAAAGTGCCTGAGAAATTCACACTGGTCACAAGACATCAGCATGAGTTAATAGCATATAAAAGAAAGGGAATCTTATTTCTTTTCTAGAAAGCAGCCATTATAGAATCTTGACCAATGAACTTGTTTTTCTTTGCAGAATTGTTCCCATCGAAGGGTTAGGAGCCATCTCTTGCACAAACATATGGGGAAGGAACCAGAGTTAATTTTGACTCAGACAGAAGACATTTGTAAAGGTTTATAAAATGCTAGGCTATTCAGCATAATTTCTCCAAAGTTCCTACATTTCTATGGAAAAGGTCCAGTAATCTTTAATGAAGAACCATATCGAACAGGACTGTCTTAAGCGTGTTGCAAAATTCAAAGAATTTCTGATTTTAAGTCAAACCACTCCTTCAATAGTCATAGCTTTGTGCCACTGATAGTGGCTTGGTGAGCTTGATTCGTCAGCAATGCCTAATCTGAGTATCAGTGAATAAAGACACTGAAGGAAGGCGAAAAGCCCCAAACCTGATACCAATCCTTTCCACTGGGTCCAAACATGTGGAGGATTGTGGAACAGCAGATGATAGAGGTTGTTCCGAAGCCCTTGAAGCACAAAGCCTTTTTTTTGGAGTAAATAGTGTGAAAACTCTCTAAGTTCCCCAAAACTTTTTAAGTTTCCCATATATAAAAGTGATATTATTGTGATTATTTTCTATTATGTTATGTTTGAATCATTTTATACTATAAATTATGACTTCTCAAATATTCTAAACGAATTTTGAAGTGAGACATCTAAGAGGATTAAACTGAATTTCAGATGTTATGTAATTTGTTGAAAAAAGAAGCTAGTAGTTGACAAAGCCAGATGGAAAAGCCAGATATTTTAGGTCCAGTTTTTTTCACATTCAGCCAAACTAACCTTCTATATATCTTTTCATATTCAACAAGTAGAAACAACCTTGCTGATTTTATGAGGAAAAATGCCTTACTCTTTTCATCCAGACTTAGACAACCCAAACATTGTGGATATTAATGTATCCATGCTGCCCTTCACTCATTTACACCACTGAACTCTTCTTTTCTATGACCTATGGTGATGGGCTAAGGTTGAGCTGCTGCATTGGCATAATTGAGATCTGAGTCACGCAACCTTCCAGGTAAACACACACAAGTGTGATGTTGCTGGGTACAGCACAAAAAAATATTCTTACCAACTGTAAAAATTTTAGAAGCACTTTCTATCCAATTGATATTGCTTAATATATTTGAAGGCCATACCTCCTAAAAACTCTTAATAAGAGCCATGAAATAGAAGAAACAATAACTGTTCTCTGACTAACATAATCAGGAGAGGAGTTGAATTTTTTTCACCCATGAATAGAGCATAGTCATGGTCTCATAAAATGATGCTTCCTTATTATGTAAATGATTATGGCCCTTAGGAGTGGATGACAAGGAGTAACAGTGTGACACTCCAGTGTCTGTTACATCTGTTGGAGATCTGCATGGTTTGTGTGGGCTGTCGTGTGAATACATGATGGAAAAGAATAAGGGGAAAAGTTAAAAGTGTACAATTTTAGTTTCAAAAACTATCATTTTGAAAGTGTCTACTCTTTCCTTGCATTTTTATCTATTTCTCAACACAGCACTTTCCTTTCTTTTTCCCCTACGTGCATCTTCTTTGCTTCAGAATTAACAGCAATGTCCATTTAACATCAAATCTCCAAGAATTCATTATATGGATCATCATGTGTGCTTTGGAGAATTCAATCTTCCTGAACTGTGAGTCAATTTTGATTCCTCAATATCTACGCAAAACAGCTGCTAAATGCTAATAATATAGAAAATGAAACATACTCAATCATCGTTTGGAATTTTTTATGAAAGAGACCATGAGTAAAAATTTAAATCCACACAATTGTTATGAGCTCATATATCGGTTCTGCTTATAATTACCACAATCATTTTCTAGCTAATAGAATACTCATTAGGAACAGATAATTTAATAATGTGCACTCATTAATTGTTTCCAGATACATTTTCTGGACCTTTGAGTGAAAATAATCCCTTCTAGGTGGAAGGCTAGACTGTCCATAGTTGGTTGTTTGGGATACAGAAAGACATTTTTAGAGTTTGTCTAGAAGAACCAATGGAGAGTTGAAAGGAAGTCAGGATTTGCTTGATCTGTGTCAAGATGTGTCAGACGATGGGGAGGATTATGACATATTGAGTTACTGTCACTGTTTATTAAGAGGGTGCATAACTTAGCATTTCCTACTAAAATTTCATTGTAAAGGAACCAAGAGTCCCTGAATAAGGGCCATCAAGCTCATCTCCTGGAATTATTTCCTTTTTGGCACTATCTAGACTGATTACCATCACTCAGTTCTGACCCACTGGCGGAAAGTCTTGCCTTTTTCTATTATTGTCATTGCATCAACTTTAATTAAATGTATTCAATTATTGTGTAACAGATGTTTTATTAATAACTGCGCAAATTATCATGGAAAAATGTCCTTTTCAATAATGCCATCACATCAAATTTATGAAGAAAAAAAAAAAAGCCTTAACTCAGAGTCCAGTTTTAGAATAAGGAAAAAAGCTGCAGTCTTCAGTGCTCCATGTCTCATTGTCAAATAGTGCCCCCGCCACAATTACCACCACCATCAGTGATCACCAGAAACTGACATTATAAAAAATACGACTTAACAAAGCTCCAATCAACTACAGTGACATTGCCCTCTTGTAATTCATGTCCTTTGAAAACACATATTTCAGTGTTACTAATGAAAAGCCTATTTGCTTCTCTGTTCTTTGTTAAAGTGAAATTAAGCTAACCAATTTTGCTTTTTTTTTAACTACAACATCAGTATACCAGATAATGAATGTCTAATATAATTTCAATATTCTAACAAATAAAATTAAGTTTTATTATTTGAATAACTATAATAAAACAAACATATTTGATGTGATTATTTCTTTCACCTACAGGGTCTTCTATTCAAAGAAAAATGTAAGGAATATTCAAAGCTTATATAAAACTACCAGTTAGCATTCCAATTATGTAATTTTCAAAAAGAAAAAATATTAGTCATAAATAGTGTTATTCTACATAAACAACTTTGTATATATTTCTAATACTTAAACATTATTATGAGCCCTATTTCTGATAACCTAACCTTACAATATTAAACAGAAAATTCCTGAAAAAAAATAAGCACATAACCTTCTTCCTCTCCTTCTTCTATTCAAAAGTGGAGTTATATTTGTAAATAATATTTAAAGGGGAATCAACTGTTTATATTATTACAATAATGAGAAACAGGCTTAAAGAATGGAATGTGGAGTTTTAAATTAGTATTTCCCTCTAATGATCAAACCACTGTTGAATACACTAATCCACTCATGCTGTCAGATCCATTATCGGCAATTATATTTTATTCAAGTGTAATCCCAGCATTAAAAACAAAGCTACTGAAATCAGAAAATAAAATTTTAAAATCCTAAAAACAGCACATCGACCTGATCCTTTGGGCATTTGGTTCCCTATTATTTTAAAATAAGGTGGGGGTACTGAAAAGAACTTGGATTTTGAAATCAGTCAGACTTCTCCACATGCCAGTAATATAAATTTAGATATGCTATTTAATATCTCTCCTGTTATACAATTTGTAGAGCTATTGAAAAAAACACACAAGAGATACCTGGTTCAAGATAACTAACTAGGCTCAACCATTTGCCTCTCCTCAACCCTAAATTCTATCAAAATAATACAACACAAATAAAAATAAATTTCCAGCAATGCTGAAAGTCTGAGATGGTGTCATCAGTTGATCAGAACTGTTAACTTCCCAGAAAAGATAAGGCAGATGACAGCAGGACAGAAGACCAAAGAGAGCCAAGGCCATACAGGAAAGCAAGACCACACAGGAAAACCATATAGAAAAATAAGGGCACCACTAAAAAGTGAATACTGACAGCAGAACCCAAGAATGGCCTCATGCATGATTAAAGCAATGAGAAAAAATGGTCAGGGAGCTGTTCACCAGGTAATTAGTTGAAGAACAGAGCAGCTGACTTTTGTTTCTACCCTGAGGATATAACCATGAGAATAGTTTCCAAATTAGAAAATCTGACATTAAATGAATACCTATGGAGTAGGCAGTAGAGCAGGAAAAAAAAAAAAAGAAACTGCTCCCAGGTAGCCTATAACTATCACCAAAGACAAGTTCTTACTCAAAAGTCAAGGCAAGGAGACCTTCAAGATGGTAGAGGAGTAAGACATGGACATAACCTTCCTCTCCACAAAAACAACAGAAATACTTCTACATGTGGAACAACTCGAACAGAACACATACTGAATGCTGGCAAAAGACCTCAGACTTCCCAAAAATGTGGCTGACAGGGTCTTGGTGCTCCAGCCGGGAGTCAGGCCAGTGCCTCTCAAGTGGGAGAGCCAAATTCAGGACACTGGTCCACCAGAGACCTCCCAGCTCCAAGTAATATCAAACAGCGAAAGCTCTCCCAGAGATCTCCATCTCAACACTAAGACCAGCTCCACTTAATGAACAGCAAGCTACTTTGCTTGTACCTATGCCAAACAACGAGCAAGACAGGAACACAACCACATCCATTAGCAGAGAGGCTGCCTAAAATCATAATGAGGCCACAGACACCCCAAAACACACCACTGGACGTGGTCCTGCCCACCAGAAAGAAAGATCCAGCCTCATCCACCAGAACACAGGCACTAGTCCCCTCCACCAGGAAGCCTATACAAACCACTGAACCAACCTTACCCACTGGAGGCAGACACCATAAACAACAGAAACTACGAACCTGCAGCCTGCGAAAAGGAGAACCCAAACACAGTAAGTTAAGCAAAACGAGCAGGCAGACAAACACACAGCAGATGAAGAAGCAAGGTAAGGAAACCTTCAGGCCAAACAAATGAAGAGGAAATAGGCAGTCTACCTAAAAAAGAATTCAAAAGATAATTCAAAATCTTGGAAATAGAATGGAGAAAATACAAGAAACGTTTAAAAAGGACGTAGAAGAACAAAAGAGCAAACAAACAATGAACAACACAAAAAATGAAATTAAAAATTGTCTAGAAGGAATCAATAGTAAAATAACTGAGGCAGAAGAATGGATAAGTGACCTGGAAGATAAAATATTGGAAATAACTACTGCAGAGCAGAATAAAGAAAAAAGAATTGAGGACAGTCTCAGAGACCTCTGGGACAACATTAAATATACCAAAATTCTAATTACAGAGGTCCCAGAAGAAGAAGACAAAAAGAAAGGGACTGAGAAAATATTTGAAGAGATTATAGATGAAAACTTCCCTAATATGGGAAAAGAAATAGTCAATCAAATCCAGTAAGTGTAGAGAGTCCCATACAGGATAAAACCAAGGCAAAACATGCCAAGACACATATTAATCAAACTATCAAAAATTAAATTCAAAGAAAAAGCATTAAAAGCAGCAAGGGAAAAACAACAAATAACATATAAGGGACTGCCCATAAGGTTAACAGCTGATCTTTCAGCAGAAACTCTTCAAGCCAGAAGGGAGTGGCAGCACATATTTAAAGTGATGAAAGGGAAAAACCTACAAACAAGATTACTCTACCCAGCAAGGATCTCATTCAAATTCAACAGAGAAATTAAAGCCTTTACAGACAGGCAAAAGCTAAGAGAATTCAGCACCACCAAACCAGCTTTACAACAGATGCTAAAGGAACTTCTCTAGGCAGGAAACACAATACAAGGAAAAGAGCTACAAAAACAAACCCAAAACAATAAAGAAAATGGTAATACCAACATACATATTGATAATTACCTTAAATGTAAATGGATTATATGCTCCAACCAAAAGACATAGACTGGCTGAATAGATACAAAAACAAGACTCGTATATATGCTTTCTAGAAGAGACCCACTTCAGACCTAGGGACACATACAGACTGAAAGAAAGGGGATGGAAAAAGATATTCCATGCAAATGGAAATCAAAAGAAAGCTGGAGTAGCAATTCTCATATCAGACAAAATAGACTTTAAAATACACACTACTACAAGAGACAAAGAAGGACACTACATAATAATCAAGGGATCAATCCAAGAAGATATAACAATTGTAAATGTTTATGCACCCAACATAGGAGCACCTCAGTACATAAGGCAAATGCTAACGCCAAAAAAGGGGAAATTGACAGTAACACAAACATAGTAGAGGACTTTAACACCCCACTTTCACCAATGGACAGATCATCCAACATGAAAATAAATAAAGAAATACAAGCTTTAAATGATACATTAAACAAGATGGACTTAATTGATATTTATAGGACATACCACCCAAAAACAACAGAATACAGTTTCTTCTCAAGTGCTCATGAAACATTCTTCAGGATAGATCATATCTTGGGTCACAAATCAAGACTTGGTAAATTTAAGAAAATTGAAATCATATCAAGAAACTTTTCTGTCCACAACACTATGAGACTAGATATCAATTATAGGAAAAAATCTGTAAAAAATACAAACACATGGAGGCTAAGCAATACACTACTAAATAACCAAGAGATCACTGAAGAAATCAAAGAGGAAATCAAAAAATACCTAG
Organism: Grampus griseus; assembly: GCF_964374135.1. Lineage (NCBI taxonomy): Eukaryota > Metazoa > Chordata > Mammalia > Artiodactyla > Delphinidae > Grampus > Grampus griseus. The sequence goes on from NC_139007.1 coordinate 44,892,022, forward strand.
AAACAAATGACAATGAAAACACAACAACCCAAAACCTATGGGATGCAGCAAAAGCAGTTCTAAGAGGGAAGTTTATAGCAATACAATCCTACCTCAAGAAACCAGAAACATCTCAAATAAACAACCTAAACTTTCACCTGAAGCAATTAGAGAAAGAGGAACAAAAAAACCCAAAGTTAGCAGAAGGAAAGAAATCTTAAAGATCAGATCAGAAATAAATGGAAAAGAAATGAAGGAAACGATGGCAAAGATCAATAAAACTACAAGCTGGTTCTTTGAGAAGATAAACAAAAGTGATAAACCATTATGCAGACTCATCAAGAAAAAAAGGGAGCACACTGAAATCAATAGAATTAGAAATAAAAACGAGAAGTAACAACTGACACTGCAGATATACAAAGGATCATGAGAGATTACTACAAGCAACAATATGCCAATAAAATGGACAACCTGGAAGAAATGGACAAATTCCTAGAGAAGCACAACCTTCCAAGACGAACCAGGAAAAAATAGAAAATATAAACAGACCAATCACAAGCACTGAAATTGAGACTGTGATTAAAAATCTTCCAACAAACAAAAGCCCAGGACCAGATGGCTTCACAAGTGAATTCTATCAAACATTTATAGAAGAGCTAAGACCTATCCTTCTCAAACTCTTTCAAAATATAGCAGAGGGAGGAACACTCACAAACTCATTCTACGAGGCCACCATCACCCTGATACCAAAACCAGACAAAGATGTCACAAAGCAAGAAAACTACAGGCCAATATCACTCATGAACATAGATGCAAAAATCCTCAACTAAATACTAGCAAACAGAATCCAACAGCACATTAAAAGGATCATAAACCATGAACAAGTGGGATTTATCCCAGGAATGCAAGGATTCTGCAATATATGCAAATCAGTCAATGTGATACACCATATTAACAAATTGAAGGAGAAAAACCATACGATCGTCTCAAAAGATGCAGAAAAAGCTTTCGACAAAATTCAACACCAATTTATGATAAAAACCCTCCAGAAAGTAGGCACAGAGGGAACTTACCTCAACATAATAAAGGCCATATATGACAAACCCACAGCCAACACTGTTCTCAATGGTGAAAAACTGAAACCATTTCCACTAAGATCACAACAAGACAAGGTTGTCCCTTGTCACCACTACTACTAAGCATAGTTTTGGAAGTTTTAGCCACAGCAATCAGAGAAGAAAAGGAAATAAAAGGAATCCAAATCAGAAAAGAAGAAGTAAAACTGTCACTGTTTGTAGATGACATGATACTATGCATAGAGAATCCTAAAGATGCTACCAGAAAACTACTAGAGCTAATCAATGAATTTGGTAAAGTAGCAGGATACAAAATTAATGCACAGAAATCTCTTGCATTCCTATATACCAATGATGAAAAATCTGAAAGAGAGATGAAGGAAACATTCCCATTTACCACCGCAACAAAAAGAATAAAATATCTAGGAATAAACCTACTTAAGGAAACAAAAGACCTGTATGTAGAAAAGTATAAGACACTGATGAAAGAAATTAAAGATGATACAAACATATGGAGAGATATACCATGTTCTTGGATTGGAAGAATCAACACTGTGAAAATGCCTCTACTACCCAAAGCAATCTACAGAGTCAATGCAATCCCTATCGAACTACCAATGGCATTTTTCACAGAACTAGAAAAAAAATTTCACAATTTGTATGGAAACACAAAAGATCTGGAATACCCAAAGCAATCCTGAGAAAGAAAAATGGAGCGGGAGGAATCAGGCTCCTGGACTTCAGACTTTATACAAAACTACAGTAATCAAGACAGTATGGTACTGGCACAAAAACAGAAATATAGATCAATGGAATAGGATAGAAAGCCCAGAGATAAACCCATGCACATATGGTCAACTTATCTTTGATAAAGGAGGCAAGAATATACAATGGAGAAAAGACAGCCTCTTCAGTAAGTGGTGCTGGGAAAACTGGACAGCTACATGTAAAAGAATGAAATTAAAACACTCCCTAACACCATACACAAAAATAAACTCAAAATGGATTAAAGACCTAAATGTAAGACTAGACACTATCAAACTCTTAGAGGAAAACATAGGCAGAACACTCTATGACATAAATCACAGCAAGATCCTTTTTGACCCACCTCTTAGAGAAACGGAAATAACAACAAAATAAACAAATGGGACCTAATGAAACTTAAAAGCTTTTGCACAGCAAAGGAAACCATAAACAAGACCAAAAGACAACCCTCAGAATGGGAGAAAATATTTGCCAATGAAGCAACTGACAAAGGATTAATCTCCAAAATTTACAAGCAGCTCATGCAGCTCAATATCAAAAAGCATACGACCCAATCCAAAAATGGGCAGAAGACCTAAACAGCCATTTCTCCAAAGAAAATATGCAGTTTGCCAAAAGACACCTGAAAGGATGCTCAACATCTCTAATCATTAGAGAAATGCAAATCAAAACTACAATGAGGTATCTCCTCACACCATTCAGAATGGCCATCATCAAAAAATCTACAAACAGTAAATGCTGGAGAGGGTGTGGAGAAAAGGAAACTGTCTTGCACTGTTGTTGGGAATGTAAATTGATACAGCCACTATGGAGAACAGTATGGAAGGTCCTTAAAAAACTAAAAATAGAACTACCATACGACCCAGCAATCCCACTACTGGGCATATACCCTGAGAAAACCATAATTCAAAAATAGTCATGTACTACAATGTTCATTGCAGCTGTATTTACAATAGCCAGGACATGGATGCAACCTAAGTGTCCATCAACAGATAAATGGATAAAGAAGATGTGGCACATATATACAATGGAATATTACTCAGCCATAAAAAGAAATGAAATTGAGTTATTTGTAGTGAGGTGGATGGACCTAGAGTCTGTCATACAGAGTGAAGTAAGTCAGAAAGAGAAAAACAAATACCATATGCTAACACATATATATGGACTCTAAGAAAAAAAATAAAAATGGTCATGAAGAACCTAGGGGCAAGACGGGAATAAAGACAGATCTACTAGAGAATGGACTTTAGGATATGGGGAGGGCGAAGGATAAGCTGGGACAAAATGAGAGACTGGCATGGACATATATACACTTCCAAATGTAAAATAGATAGCTAGTGGGAAACAGCCACATAGAACAGGGAGATCAGCTCTGTGCTTTGTGACTACCTAGAGGGGTGGGATAAGTCGGGTGGGAGGGAGGGAGATGCAAGAGGGAAGAGATATGGGGATATACGTATATGTATAACTGAATCACTTTGTTATAAAGCAGAAACTAAAAAAAAAAAAGACCTAAAAAATAGAAAAAAATAGATATCTAGTGGGAAGCAGCCACACAGCACAGGGAGATTAGCTTGGTGCTTTGTGACCACCTAGAGGGTTGGTACTAGGAGCATGGGTGGGAGACACAAGAGGGAGGAGATATGGGGATATATGTATATGTATAGCTGATTCAGTTTGCTATAAAGCAGAAACTAACACACCATTATAAATCAGTTATACTCCAATAAAGATGTTAAAAAAGAAAAAAAAGTCAAGGTGGTTTCATACTCTAATCATGAACCCTCTTTATCCTCCAATACACTCATACACACACACACACACACACACACACACACACACACACACACACACACACACACACACACACACACACACACACATTCAACTGCCTAAGCTGGGGGTACTGCAATCCATAGAAATAACCAAGAATCAACAGACATTTGAAAGAAATAACAACATGAAACCAGCAAATTAATCTGAAACAGGAAAATGAAATCACCAACAAATACTAACATAGGAATGAAAAGAAATAAGACAAGAAAACTAATAGTTTCAGAGATATTCAAGAGGATAGTGCAAACATATTAAAAATTAATGAAAGAGCAACCTTCAATGAAAAAGGAATAGTAGAATACTTAAAAATTCAAAACACAGTTACTGAAATAAGAATTAAATAGACATACACTAAATAGCAGACTTTACATAGTTGAAGATTGAATTAGCGATCTGAAAAATCAAGGCAAGGAATTCTTTCAGAAGGCAGTTGCAAATGGACCAAAAAAAAAAAAAAGCATAAGATTGGAAGTAACCTAAATGTCCATCGGCAGATGAATGGATAAAGAAGATGTGGTACACATATACAATGGAATATTACTCAGCCATAAAAAAATGAAATAATGCCACTTACAGCAACATGGATGGACCTGGAGATTATCAAACTAAGTGAAGTCAGTCAGACAGAGAAAGATAAATATCATATGATATCATTTATATGCAGAATCTAAAAATAAATGATACAAACTTATCTACAAAACAGAAACAGACTCACAGCCTTAGAGAATGAATTTATGGTTACCAGCATGGAAGGGTCGGGGGAGGGATAGGTTGGGAGTTTGCGACTGACATGTACACACTGCTATGTTTAAAATAGATAACCAACAAGGACCTAATGTAAAAATAATTAATTAAAAGTTTTAAAAATATATAAAAAATAAAAAACACTTTTATAAAAATGAATAGCTTTGACTAGACTAAAATAGAAGATACAAAATTTTAAATTATACTTTATACTTGGTAAGGGTATACATTGTTTCAAAAGACTTTTATAATATGTGTATGCATTAGGTTGCAATGTACATTATATTTCTTATTCTGGGTCACAGTTACTAAAGTTTGAAATAAATGGTCCTATGTTATCAAGTAAAAAAAAAAAAAAAAGATTAAAAGAAAAGGATCTGGGGATAAAGGCAAAATTCCAATCTCACTGCAGTAGAAGTTCCAGAAAAAGAAAACCAACAGAATGAGAAGGAGGCTAGAGTAACATTATTAAATAGTATTTAGGATGAAACTGCCAAATATTTATTTAGATTAAAAGGTGTAATTCTCTTCTAGAGACGTGAGTTCATATGTCCACCAAAGGGCAAGTACCAAGATGTCTACAGAAGCTTAATTCATAACAGCCAAAACCTGGAAGCAACCTAGATGTCTTTCAACAGGAGAGAAGATAAATCAATCCTGGTATATTTATACAATGGAATACTAAATAGCGTTTTCAAAAACATCAACTAATGCTAAATGTAACACTGTGGATAAATCTCACTAACTTAGTGATGAGTCATAAAAAGCCAGAAACAAGAGAGTACATATGTTCCATTTATTTGTAAATCAAGGACAGACAAAACTAATCAATGATGAAAAGGAGTCAGCATATGGTATATTGTTGAAAGGTGAGAATATCAACTAAGAAATAACATAAGGGAGACTTCTGGAAAGTGATCCTTTGGTGTTTACATGGGTATGTGTGTATTTATAAAACTATGAGTTATACACTGAAGATTTGTGCATATTACAATATTTATGTTTACCTCAATGAAAAACCATTACGGAGTTCAAGTCATAAAGAAAATAGAGCAGTCACAGACGTTTTTGTAACAAAGAGCCTTCACTAATCACGCTACATATTTCTGTTTTGATTGATTTACAACTGTAACATGTATAGCCAACAATTTTCAAGACAAATAAGGCAAATGATGTGCCTGGTATAGTGCCTTCTACACTCCAGAAATAATAGGTCTTTATCATATCTTAACTTTTAATGACTCGTTCTAGTCAAGTAAATTAGTTAATGGAAATGTTTACACCATAAATAAATACATAGCACTCTTTATGTATCATAATAGATTTTAAATTGGATATTTAAAGGTCATTATTTCCTCAGAATTTCACTAAAATTCTGCAAGGCTTTGCATGTTTTACTCCTGATGTGAAAATGAGACAACTGGGCTTCATACAGTCAGTGATCTGCTGGAAAATTATGCTGTCAGGACTGTGACCCAAATCTGCTGATTTCAAGTCAATTAAAATTTCCACTAACCATGCAGTGAAAATCTACTGAAACATGTGAGTGAAATACTTTTTTTCTTCTCATAGATCATGGAGTAAAAACTCCTATCAAGGTTAAATATGAAAAGTAATGAGGATTTGTTTATGTATCACCTCTGAGCCATCATCATTTGGTCACCACTTCACTCATGATGTCCCACCAATTCACACCATCAATGAACATTTGGAAAACATAGATTTCCAGAAATTAGAATGCCTGCTTGTCCTTTAGCAAAATAGATATTTAAGTAAGCACATCTCCTCTAACACAAAATGTGGAAATTGAAGAAGCAGTGAAAAAATATATTTCCATAGATTTTAGCTGATAGCCTGTGAATTCTGGGCTCTGAAACTTAACTGATTTCAAGGTCACAAGTAATATGTCATTGTTAGGCACTTGTAATAATGAAGATATTCAGAGAAAATAGATAACAAAATAGGAAAATGGCAATATTGCCAGAACCTCAGCATGTGTTGAGTTCCTTCACTGGACTGCTTAATGCTAACAAGAAAAAAAGAAAGGTCAGGTACAGTTTCTTTAATAATTTTGAACTCTAAGAGGTCATTAGGTAAACCTTCTTGAACACAAAATCTAATAAAGATCATAAGTCATTAGTAACCTGACTCACATTTCTTATTAATATTTCCTTCTTTGCTCATTCCTTAAGCAGATAAAACTATTCCATTTTCCTATAAATTAATGTCACATGCTTAAAGATAGTAAAAGCATGCAAGTGCTATATTCTTATAGATAGCTTCCTCTCCAAATTAATGGTAGCACTAAAATGTATAATGCAGAACAGTCTATGTCACAGAAAAGTCCCTATTGTTAAATTACCATATTACTGAATTTTCAAATGATTACGACAATTTATTGTCCTTGGAATTTATGTTCATTACGTGGGCAAATTGAAATTGCCATTTTCTTTTAGCACAATATGTTATAATTTCAGAGCTATTTAAGTAATGTACCAAAAAAGCACAGTGAGCAGATAAATGGAGATTGCTAAAAGTAATTCAATAAATAATAATCAAAGTAGGACAATCAAAAAAGAAAGTCATATGAAAAATGCCAAATTTACAATATTTTAAGGCAAGTAAACTAAGCGTTCTCCTTTTCTCTTGAAATGTTATTTAACATGCCCACTCTCTTTCTTGGTTCTGGGAGGTTAGGTCAGAGGTGGAAAGGGGATAAAGCACACCTTCCTAAATGAGCACCTCTCTGCTCTCTGCTCCAGCTTCTCCAATTTCCTGATGCTCTGGAGTGAATTCAAACGTGATCACTTGGAATGAGGTTCAGAAATTCTGACTCCATTCCTTAGGAATTATGCATTCAGTTCAAAGGTTCATTTGAAAATTTTGTTTAAACACAAAGCATGCAAAAAAGATTGCATGAAGTTTGGATAGAGTAATAAACAGAGACTCTTGCTAAGACCAGATTCTCTACTGCTCCAAATATTCCACAAAGGTATCAACTTCTACTCAGGTAAGCATTGCAGTCACACTGTCTGTCTGTCAATCTCTCTCAACTTTCTTCCTAGTCAACTTCTACCTGTGGGCCACTCCTCAAGAACCCTCTTAGTGTCTGGTTTGACTTAATTCCTTTGCAAAGAGAAGAGTTTTATGGAAAAGAAGATTTGCTGCACTCCAGGTAGGATTAAAGCATACCTCTCCTGGCTGTGCCTGGTTTTCCTAGCATAGAAGAAAGAGGTTATCCATAAGTAAGAAAATAGAGAGAGGAATAACTGTACTGAACCCTGTGGCGTGCAGGGAGAAGTGAGGGTGTGGCCAGTGATTGAGAGAAAAGAGGATCCCCAGTAAGTGATGCAACCTCAGAGATTCTTTGGAGAACCAAAATATCTAAGAAAGTTTTTCAAGTTACTTCCTGTGTTGGGTACTAGGTAAACTTGATCCTTCATTTTTCCTTCACTTTCTATTATTCTACATTGTTTACTATTGCTTTGGCAAAAGGATAGAATTGTTTAGGGAAACTCAAAAGAGGGCTGGGGGTTGGCTATTGTAACAATAAAATACAACACATGCTGTTATTCTAAATCCCTACTCAACACTTGCAATTCTGACCCTACATATTTCCTAAGCTCATCTGGACAAGGTCAGGAATTTAGCTAATTGCCCCTCTATTTTGAAAGTTGTATTTCTAAAAAGTACTATGGTCAGCAAAACTTGTTTGGTGAGATAATGGTCTTACACAAAATATGGGGTTAAGAGATAAACAATAAAATGGCAATAAATACAACTTCAAAGCAGTAAGCAAACTCTCTAGAATCATCTGTTACCAAACCCAAACTAGATTTATTCATTAAAACCTGCTTTGGTAGGTAAGTATTCTTTTGAATCCTCTCCATCAGAAAATGCTGCAGAGTTTTCTGCTGAGACAAATTCTTTCATAAGTTTTATGTTATGCAGACTCTGTGGCAGCTCTAGATTTCTATATATAAAGAGCTTATGGGCAGTTACCTCGTCCAAAAAAGGGGACTTGACTTGAAGCAGGGCTTACTATAGTAAGTACATTGCTACTAATGTTCATTTGAGGATCGATGGATATGGGGAGAGCAAGGATTGTCAAAATCCCCCAAACAACCCCCTTGATATCACTATGGTATAGACTGGGGTTTTTTAATAGTTTCCAAATAGATCTTGCAACTTAACATCGTTTACACACCATTTGCCTTTGTTGTAGTTTTCCAAAAGTTTCATCAAATGCCTGCTTAAACATTTGGAATTTTCATGAATTATAATAACTAGTCCTGGTTTTCTTAGACAGACATATTACAGATAGATTTATTTGTACTGCACTACCCAAGAAACCTGGAAGTCCTGTGTTCTGTTTAAGAAACTCTGAAAGGTACAAACTTAAATACATCTTGGATAATATTGGCTTCCTTTCTTTGAGTTCCTATCAGCCAAGATAGAAAAGCCACCAGTCAGAAGGGCATATAAGTTCCAGCCAGGAAAAGTTGGGTATTCATTGTACTTTGCACCCTTGCCTCAGGAGCTCTTCACCCTTCAGGTCGCAGCATAAATGCCATTTCCTCCAAGAAGTCTCCCCTCATTTCCCAGGTTTAGTTTAAGTGTCATTCCTGAATGTTCATATGCATCCTGTACTACGTCTATTGTAGCACTTCACATCCTATGTTATAATTGTTTATTTATGTGCCTTCTTCTATTCCGAGATGCAAGCTCTTTGGGGGCAGGAACCATTTTTTCTCATGTATATATAACTAAAGAGTCTATCTACTAACCCCTAGCACAGGGCCTGGTACTCTGTAAGACGTTTAGTAAGTAATGTTGTGAAGGAATGAAGGAATGAGTAAACGAACACTTCTCTCTGCATTGAATTCTGATGAATGGGATGCCCTCCTAGTCCATGACCCTACCACTAGCCTGTATCACTTTGGATATCACTTCCTTCCTGGAATCCCTTTGATACTCTCCTATCTGTTGGACTGAATCCCCATTATAATCTTCACTTGATCCACTCCTGAGCTCTTCAAGAAATTATAAGATATTTAAAGGCAGAAGAATGTATCTTGTTCACTACTATATCCTCAGTACCAAGGACAGGGCCCGACAAATAGAAACTAATAAATAAGCATTTTTTGAAAGAATAAATGAGTAAATAAATCAATGAATGATACAGCCCATTACCCCCTCAGAGACCAGACTTCAGAACTATATAGATTACTCCCATCCTTCTATCAGCCTTAGGTTTCTTTCTATCTTCACTGGCTGTGATGCTAAGGACTAAACACACCTTACACTCAAGAGTGTCCTAAAAGAGATCATGAATCTGTTCTCATTCAGATTAGTATTGAGAGCATTTCAGATGTGATATCTTTCAACTGTGCCTTTAAAGAAGACATACCCTCCTTGCACAACTCATTAATGACCAATATCAAGCAAGTCTCAGACCCTACAAATTCATCCACAGAGGTCTCCTTGCTCCATAAGGCTTTAGATCTACCTGGCTACTGACACTCAGCTCTGTCACTTTTTTTTTTTTTTTTTTGTCCCTCATTTTTGACCTGGGGTTTCTGAATGATCCATGAAAATTTAGTTCCATATTTTAAATTTCATTAAAGTTGACTCTATTAAAAGAATACCCCTTCATCTCTATTTAAAATTTAAATTTCTCATATGACTTAAAGCTTTCCAGATATAATCCCAGACTAATTTTCTACCCACGGACTTAAAATTTGCTTTTGGTTTATCTGACTCTGACCCTCAACATTTAACAAGAACTTTAGCTCACATACTCACTCTCTCTTTTCTCTTTTGACTCCAGCTACCTAAAGTAAAATACTTTCCTTTAATTTTTAGCCCTTAAGACTCAGTGTCAAGCATCTACTCCTTAGACACAAATCCCAGCCAGGATGATCTTTGTCATTATGTGGATAGAAATTGAGACTCAGATACTCTATTCCACTACAAAAGAGTTAATATATTAGCAGCAGAAATACAAGTATACTATGTCACAGGACAAGCACAAAGTCATTTTTATTCTTTTTTTCCTTGTTTGTAGAGCAGCAAAAACCAAAAGAAAATTCCGTTCATTTTCTTCAGTGATGTCTAATATAATCTTGGATTATAAATTTTGAACAGAAATTGGCTTAGCTGTATAGAGATAGCTTGTAACAACATGTAGTAACACAGTTGAAAACTTCTGGCTAAATGTGTATTGAGTATTGAGCACAGGGATTTAGCTCTAAAATGACTGTAAGTGAATGTTTTTAAAGGCATAAATCCACAAGGATAGAGAGAAAGGGAGAGATCCAGAAACTTAAAAGCAAAAGGTTGTGTGGTAACCGACATTACAACCTGAGATCTTTTTTGAATCCCAAATTGGGAAAGCTCAGGAGCAAAATTACGTACATTGCAGAACCCACAGAGTCTCAGAAATTGGTGGCTCTGGGTATCTTGGAAAGTTGGGGTGAAGATGGAGCTACAATCAAAGTTTGGTTGAAAATGTAAGAAACAAGCCTTATGCACAAACCAGTGCCCCTCTCTCACCGTGACAGAAGACCAGAGGTTTGTTTTCTGGAAAGGTTAACAGAAGGTCTCAGGGTTGTAGAACACTAACCACAGCTACAGTGCAATTGGTTGGGGTGTGGGCGTGGGGCTCAATTTAAAATAGTTTACAACGTAGACACACTAACATTCAGACCTTCAGCTTTCTTCCACCTCTAGCCTCTCAGATGCTAGCAATCAGATGTAAACCCTCGAGTCAAGAAACTGGAGGAGATTTCTCCTGGAAATCTGACCAGCCCAAGAGAAAACACCTAAAGAAATAGACATCCAGGGTTACCAAGTTACCCAAGGCAAGGGCCAGCCTGATCACAATAGGAGTAAATATCACATTTAAGGAAGCCCATCCACAAGTACAGAGCTCCTATCAGCTTGCTATTGTCCCATCTTTAAATATGAGGCAGATATCACTACATATCTGAGGCAACATCTAGTATGAAAAGTGGCAACCAAGAGAAAAAAAATGAAAGAAAGCAATCTGAAGGGAAAAGAAACCATGCAGAGGAAAAAATATTCAAACAAATACTATCAATATGAGCCAGAAAGAAATAATAAAAAGCATAGTTGTGTAGAAAGAAGACGATGCTATTTTTAAAAGGGGGAGTGGGTATTTAGAGAACAAAAGGAGTTCTTGGCATTCAAAATGTGACAGCAGAAATGAAAAAAAAATCTCAATAGAATGTTTGGAAGATAAAGGATATGTTGCAAAAAGACAAAACGACAGAAATAGAGAAAAGATAATAAAAAGAGCTCCAAAAGGAAAAAAACAGAAAACTGAAGGGAAGGGATTCTTCAAATAACTATTTAAGAATATTCCCAGAAATGAGGCTCTGAGTTGCCTTATTGGAAAGGCCTGAGAAGAATCCAGCACCTTGGATTAAAATGGACTCACACTAGTGCACATCATCACGACAGTTCACAACTTCAGGAAAAAGATAATATATTCTTCCAGAGATAATAAAATAGGTTTTATACAAAGGATCAAGAATCAGTGAGGATCTAATATACAGCATGGTGGTTATAATGAATAAAACTGTATTATATACTTGAAAGTTGCTGAGTAGATCTTAAATGTTTTCACCACGAAAAGAAATGGCAATTATGCGACATGATGAAGGTGTTAGCTTACCCAGTGTTGGTAATCATTTTGTAATATATTCATGTATTAAATCGACACCTTGTATACCTTAAACTTACACGATGCTTTATGTCAGTTATATCTCAATAAAGCTGGGGGGGGGGGATAGAATTGGAGCATCATCAGGCTCCTCAACAACAATCTGAAAGAAAATTGTCTCTAATTTACAAATCCAGCCAAATATTAACTATAGGTAAGAATAAAATAAAGACGTTTTCAAACAACTGAGTTGTCAAAAACTCTACCTACTATGTATCCAGTCTCAGGAAGCTACGGATAATGTGATCTACCAAAATGAGGGAGTAAACCTGGAAAGAGAAAGATATGGGATCCAGGAAATGGAGATTAGAACAAGGAGAAAGGCAAAATACAGAGAGATTATGAGATACTGATTGAGAAAGCATCAGCCAGTCAGGAGCAGATTACAGGTCTCAGGTGAAATATCTTCAAGGAAATGAAACTGATACGATATTTAATGTGTTTGAACACGTTGAGAGTAGATTTTAACAGTTGCAGCAAAGAAAATTGGCAGAAAAAGAAAACCATGACAAATATAAGCACCGAGCCATGGGGTGAGGGACAAAATATAGACAGGAAAGGAAAATTTATCACAGCGTACTGCATGGCTTCATTGTGAATCTTCTTACATAATCAAAATAATATTAACGTGTATTGATCTAACTGAAATTACAATGTTTGTAATGCAACCTATTCATGTGTGTGAGGGAAGGGAGCAATGAAAGAGGGTTAAATCTTCATCTTCTATACCTGAAAGTCAGTAGATAGAAAACAAACTTCTGTTTTTGTAATGGGGGCAGTGGCTAGCAATATAAGCATGTTATTTAGATGTATATAGGTAAATACCAAGAGGATTGAATCACTGTAGTGTAAAGTGGGAGACAAAAACCTAAGAAGCACCTCACATGTTTTACTTTCTTTGTAAAGTATAAGGAAGGACCACCTTCTTAACCGAGAGAACTTCTCTATATGCTACGGTCATGTGTCTGCAGCCTCATCTATAGAGCTATGAGCTCTCCATTGAGGAGTTACAGAGCCACCGCATTACCCTTACTCTTACTTCAGGAGTTCTTATGCCATCCCCATTTGGTTATTCCTTTTAACCTTACTTTATATTCACTATTAGTCTTTTCCAGTAGAATATGGTCTTTCCACTTCACATTCACATCTGCAACTTCTGTGTCCTCCACTTCCCATCACAGCCACACAGAGCTTCTGTACTCATATGCAGCTGCAACATGATCACCTTCCGGTTAAATAAAGGTCAAATCAGGCACTCTCTGTTCTTCAGGCTGATGTGGTTGCTCTGACTGATTTCTATTCTTACCAGTATTGATGGCCTGATTAGATTCCAATTACAGCTCTCTTCAGTCTGGCACCTAATTGAATTGGAATCTGGAGGCTTCAGCCACACAAGCTCCCTCTGCTCTTAAAAAATGCAGATGGTCTTTAAGGCAAGATACTCTGCTCCCAACTAATTAGATACACAGTAGACATTTCTGGTATGTTTTGATACTAAGTCCCAACATAGCTGTGTCTGTTGTGCAGGAGGCTAGCGGCCAGTTAGTAAAATAATTTTAAATTCTCAGAGAAAGAAGTACTGAGTAGCAAGACCATAACAGCAGTATAGAACAACCATTCATGTACTCATCCAGTCACTCAACAAACATTGATGAGAATCTGCTTTCTGCTTGGAATGCTGGTCAGGAGGGATAGAGAACAGAGGCATGGTTTCTGCCCACATGGAGCTCATAATTGAACAAGGAAGTGAGCCAACAGAACCACTGACTATGATGTGTCTTCTGATAGCTCTGTGACAGAGATTTAGACCTTCAGAATTTTAGATCACATTTTCCAAAACATGAAAGGCATTCCAAACAAAACTTTCAGGAACGTAGGATGGGAGCAAAGCGGGGTATATTTATTATTAAGACTTTCCAGAGTGCCCACTTTTCCAGCTAATGGTAATGGGACATAGACACCTTCATCTGAACCACCAATCCTTGCTTATTTGTAGGAAGAAACTGCTGTGGAGGCACAGGAGTCACCTGAGAAGACTGAAAGAAAATTATCCAAAATTAGGATCATTGCCCTCTGTCTTCTGTCACCCTTCCAGCTGCACAAGCAGTATTTCCTAATAGTCTAGGAGTCATGGACTCTGTGTTCATTTATATCTTTATCTTGTTAATTTTTCTATTCCAACCTTGGAGTAGCCTCTCTTGTTCTACAAATGGGTAAGCCTAGGAAAGCTGTTCTATAAATTTCCTTGACAGCTAGAAATAAAATCTGATTTTTCTAGAGGGTTCCATGATAAATGTCTATTAAGATTTCCGACAAGTAGTAGTTAATGACATGTTTGACCAAGCACATGTCTGGCTGACAAATGCCATCATATGGTCACATGTGATGGACGCACAGATATACTGCCTGGATCTCTCTTAAAGAATGAAGGGCCTGTTCCCCCAGCTGTTGAGAATGCTGACAGAAGACGATCTCCAAAATCTAGTCCTCTCTGAGGACTGACTTAGCTGAAGAAAACTGCCTTGCTAAAAGTTATACTTCCTTCCAGGGTCAGTTCACATCCACACGCCAGTGTGGGAACATGAAGACCATGTTCTCTCATCCCCACCCAAGAAAGCTCTAAAGGGCCATCCCAGCCCTAGAGCTCCTCAAAGAGTCAGCTAACACAATTATGGAGATTGACTGAAGCTCAACTCCTTCCTAACCAACCCCACTTTTCAGCTCCCTCCCACAACTCAATAACAATCCCTAATGGATGTCCTGCCCATTAATCTCCATTTCAAAATCTGTTTCCCAGGGAACAGATTTTGTGACCATAGATTAACTAGTTCAGAAACAGTACACCTTCCTGCTCTAGAACTTTGACTCAATATAGACTGGAAATTACTTTTCAGTTGTCTTTCATTGGAGTTAGTACTGTTGGTAAACATCAGTGACGGAATTTTAAATGAAGAATAAATGAGATCTCCCAGCCTTAAGTCAAACCTCTACCACTAAAATGGATTCCCACTTGGCCAGCTTCAAATTTCTTCTCCTTCTCCACCTTCCATTAAGGTAATCCCTTGCTTGAATGGAGAATAAGGAAGGAAGATGGAGGAGAGAGCAAGAGGCAAACATTGATAGAAGCTGAGGCATTTGGGGGGAGATATTGGGAGTGAAAGGCTGAAAGCAGAAGTGGCACACATAGACAATGGATGGGAAAGGAGAAAAAAGGAGGTTGTAAGAGTTATTACTGGGCATTGCGTCCCCTTCATGATGATTAAGTACAAATGGAAGATTTGAGTTATTCTGAAATTTCATTTATTTGCATATGCTCTTTTGATGAGAGTTTCATTTCATATGCACCTGTGCATCATGTCTTAGAAACATTGCAGTGTCAGTGAAGATGGAATGGGCTTCAGCCCACCTTCTCCTACTGTATCCACTGCATCCCATCCACATTTTCCCACTGAACTCCTCCCCAGCTGGACAACTTCAGCTCCAAGTAGTACACGTGAGTGGACACAAAGCATTTTCAATATTGACCACAAAATGGCAGAAGAAGGACTGACCCCAAACATTCTTACTTTATATGTTAAAAGCAGGTGGTCTATCAAGACCTTAAGTTAAAAATAAGAGTAAAGAAGTTGTAAAATTTGAAGAAGTAAGGTGCAATAAAAGTCATGTTACTTAAAACAATCATTACTTGGTACTCTAAAGTAGAAATTACTTTGTTATAAAATAAGTAGAACCTGGAAATTATGTCTAGTAAGTAAGCTAAGCTTCTTTCTAAACATCAGCAATTATTTATGTATTTGTTCTGAAAATTTGCCTTGCACTGCAGAGATAGGCATGGAAATTTTTGCTACACAGGTAATAAGGCTTCTGTGATTTCTATTATATGAGATAAAATACCTTCTGAATAAAAATCCCAATACAAGACTATTTCCTTCCCCGTGATAAAATCTGTATAATTTGAACTCCTGTTCCTATGACAGTGGACAATGACCTATAGAAACTTTAAATATAGATTTGATTAAATCATGTATTCAAAAACAGGTCTTAAATGCCCTAAAATGAGTGATTTCATCGTGGTCAGCTATATCATTCTAAGTTTCATCAGGAGATAGAGAGACAGAAATCACACAGTAGATTAAACAGTGGTAGTTTAATATAAAGAATGATTAACTATGATAAAAGATTAACTATAAGATGTAAGGGAACTTTATATGCTGCCTAGGGCTGAGAGGGAATACTCAGGGAAGAATAAACTTGGGATGGGGTGGAGTAGGTGTGGTCCAGCCCACCAGATAACAGAAAAGTTCACTGATTTGGCCAGGCCAGAGGTAGTCTGCAGCTACTAGCAAGGAGTAGGCCATCCTCCAGAGTGCAGATGGGGAACAGGAGATTAGCAATCAATTCCTTGCAGCTATAGGACTTAGATCCCCATTGCCTTGCTGGCTGTAAGCCGAGGACTGCTCTCTGTTTGTGGAGGCCATGCACATTCTTCACATGTCCCTTCACCTCCTTTTCAAACCTAGGAATGGGGCATCAGTCCTATCCATACTTTGAATCTCTCTGACTTCCCCTTCTACCACCACTCCCAGCTATTGAAGGGCTCATGGGATCCGATTAGTCCCACCTAGATAATCCCTCAGGATTAAAACCCACTAATTATACATCTGCAAGAGCTCTTTTTTTAAGAAAACATAATCACAGGACTACTAGCGGGTGGCAAAAGCCACATCAAATTCTACCAACCACAGAGCTTCGTTTTAGACAACTCTTACTGAGGATGCCTTTTAGATCACATTATTGATTAAACAACCCTTACAGCTAGAAGACTGTGACTACAGACTCTTTAATACTAGTACGTTGGTAACTAAGTTTACGTTTGTTTGTTTGCCTGCTGATTTGCTTGAATTCCTAGAGGGCTAGATTATGAGGATTTTTGAATCAGAGTGTTTATCAGCCTAATTTCCCTGGGATATTATATTAGTACATAATGGTTGGTGAATATCAATTTTTTATCATTACTTTCTCATTCTGCACTCCAGATGCCAAGAATTATGGGTGGATCATAATTCAAGAATTATGGGTGTATCATAGAGTCAAGAACTCTATGTAGCCTTTCAGGCTGGCATAAGGCAAAATGCCTGTTAGCTCCCACAGTGGGATGCTTAGTACCTGCCAGAAAACTCACCCAATTCCATCTATTCCTTTATAAACCAAGACCCATGGTTTAAAGGGTTGGAGCCAGCTAAGAGCTACAGAGGATCCCTTCAAAAACATCTTGAATTCAACATGCAAGCCTTCATTCTATCAATATTTAACATATACATACCAAGGGTCTACTATGACATGCACTAACTAGGCCTTTGGGTGCTGTGGTGAACAAGATAGATAAGGTCTGTGCTCTCAAGAAGTTTATATTCTAGTGGAGACAACAATGATAAACAAACAAATACATATATAAATAATGTAAATAAGAAACTCTCAGAACATGTTAAGTGTTATGGAGAGAATTTAAACAGGGTGGTGTGAGAGAGAGTGAGTTACTGGGTGTGTACTTTAGTTTGTGTGGTCAGGGAAGTCTTCTCAAAACGAAAGATGTTTAAGATAACATCTGAATGACAAGAAGAAGCTGGGCAGGCAAAGGTCAGGTGAAAGGGCATTGAGGCACAAGTAACAGCTGGGATCAAGGCCCTAAGTCAGGCAGAGACACAGTGTTTTTGAGGAACAGAAAGAAGACCAGTATGGCAAAAACACAGTGACCAAGATGGGGAGGGAAGGAGGAGGGAGGTTATTAGTATGACATGAAGTAAACAAGGCAAGCAGAGAGCAGATTTATACAGGGTGTTCTAAACCAGGCGAGGCGATGTGTTCGGATTTTATTCTAAGACTGATGAAAGCCTTTGAGTTGATTTTACAGGGAAGAGACATGCGTCTATTACTCATTTTAAAAGATCACTCCTGATACTTAAATGATAATGAAGAAAAAGAGACACAGGGCAAGTACTTAAGAGGCTATTCTAGGCAAGAGAAGATTGTGGCCTAGACCAAGGAGGTAGTGTTGGAAATGAAATGAAAATTAAGGATATGAAGGAGAAAGACAACAGAACCTACTGAGGATTTCATGTTGGCTTAGAAGGAAAAGAGGAGAACTGAGAATCATTCATAGGTTTGTGCCTTGAGCAACTAACTGGGTATATTGTGGTGCTATTTAATGAGATGGAAAAGACTAAGGGAGAAGCAGATTTCAGGAGAAAAACAAAAGTTCTCATTGTCTGTGTTAAAGAGATGTCAAATACACAGTACGATATTTCTACATTTTTGAGGTGTGTTAAAAGCACTGACTGGAAATAGAGTTTGTGAAGATGCAGATGACACTGAAAGCTGTGAGATTCACAAGCCCACCCAAAGAGAGAGCACAGCTAGAGAAGGGAAGGGAGGGAGGTGGTGCAGGACAGAGTCTGGCGGCAACCTGAGAGAATTCAAGCCCAGGACACAGAGCCAGCAATGGCAGCTTAGATGAAATAGCTAATAAGACAGAGAACACAGAAAATACAGTGTTCCAGAACCTAAGAAAATGTTCCAGGAAGAAGAGAACAGTTGACTATATGAGAGATACTGGTCCCTCTGTTGGGAGATCAAAATAAACCTTCTCACACTTTCTGCTCTGTTCACACAGAAGGACATAGAGAAAAGAGTAATTCCAAGCATATCATGCTGTAACTATCTGTATTTCTAAAAACTGAACTAAAAGTTAGCAAACAAGGCAAAATACTATGCAAATATCCCTACCTCCAGTTTTCCTATTTCATTTTTTCTCTAAATTTAATGCCACTTAAAGGGGAGTCCTTGGTCTATAATTTTTTTAGGGATGGCATTTACACAAATACACATACACACATAAATGCACTCACACCCACACACACATATATTATACGTGCATGTGTTTGTGTGTGTATATCTATATATACATAGAGAAAAACTTAGTGTCAACATGAATAACACAAATTTCAGGTCGGGTTAAAGTAAAAGTCTACATAATAAACTGGAGTGTGTTATATATATAATTTTTTAAATCGTCCTTTTTATGTTTGGACTCTTCCCTGTTGTCATTCCAGAGAATTTGCAGCTATAGGGACAGACCTTCCTCTGCATCAACAGATTCACTAATGAAATCCCTTTATCTGTTTAGGGAGGCAGAGTTTGCCTAGTTACGTCCAGGACTCTCTGGTCGAGCTGACTTAGTTCCCATCTTCCTCTGGCACATCCTAGCTATGTTTCTCCAGACAGGTGAATTAAAGGCTCTTAAATGATTACTTAATCATTTAAGTTTGGTCAAAACTACCTACCTCAGGGTTAAATGAAATAATATGTGCATGTTATCTTACACAGTACCCACCCATAGTAAGCAGAGTAAGCATTCAGTGAATGTTCATTCTTATTTTATTATTCACTTATTGGTGACTTACTCTATTAAAATATATTCTCACTATTGTTACTAGCTGTTGAGTACTTGCCACATGGCAAGCCGTCTGTTAGGTGCAGGGATACAATGTTGAATAAGACACAGAACTGCCTGAAAGAACTCACAGGACAGATCCCTCAGAGGTTCAGTCACAAACTATGCAAAACTCCAGGAACTCTTCTTTATTACTTCTGCCACCCTCACATTTATGTATCTGTCTAATAAATTATTCATAATATATGTACTCTAGAAAGGTGTGTGTATGTGCGTGTGTCTCCACTGTAATAGAATCATTACAACCTGAGAGGTACAGGAAAGGAAAACAACAAACACCAAGTCAACATGTTTTATATAATTTACCCTTATATTCCTGGTAGCCAAACAAAATAAAACAAAAACTGGATACGTCATGAAATGTTCTGTTTGGTAACAAGAATCCCATCAATAAAGTGTGACAGACAGCAAAACCCACAGCGCTCTCCCTGCCAGTGATCGTAGCTCCACCAGCCCCGCCCAAGGATTTCTATAGTCTCTGCACTTCAGGCTGCAGTGGGAGTAGCCAGAACACTTTTCAAAAACTATTCTATTTCAGCATCACGTTTCCAAGATAGGCCATAAGAAATCTTTTTAAATGCATGAATCCACATTCTTTTTTATAAAGAGGCTGATATATTTTTAATTAATTTCCATTAAGTTTATTTAGATTTTCATGATCACTACTGGTTTGTACGATGCATGTTCTACTTAGTGTTCTGGCTGGCTAAGAGGTTGTCTGTGAGAGCTCCCTGATGCCTGACTTCCACACTTACCCACATACCCCAGCAGAGTTCTGAGTTCAGGGCTGCTATCGAGGGCCCCCAGGTTTCTCTAGCCCAGGGCTCTGCCTGTGGCCATGAAGGTCTCTCACTCCCATCCACTCCTTTGGCCATTGGTAATGTACTGTCTTCTGTCTGTTTTAACTTTTCATGAGTTCATGCCTTCTGCCTCACTAAACAGATTTTAAGGCCCCTGAAGTCAGAGTACTTTGAGGTGATCAATAATTTTGATTTTATTTACAAGTAAAATCAAGGATCTTAAGTTTTAAAGGTGTTTCCTATATTTAACCTAAAAACAGAGCCATAATTAATGTCTATACTTTGTTCTGTCCCCATTGTAAAACACTAGTTCCTACTTGTATATCTTAACAAGTAGGTACACACACACACTATATGTAATCAGAGAGGAAATATAATATCCTTTAAAAGAATACATGGGATATATAGATGGCTAGAAACTCAGCCTAAGAACTTTTCAGTGAAACAACAAAAATGAAAATAGGTACCATCATTATTTGATCGTCCACTATGTATCAGGGATATATGTTTACATGTTAATTTTAAACGTCTTTATGAGGTTTATAATTTTTATAATTATGAAATTTGGCTTTATTAGCCTCATTTTACACATGAGGAAACTGAGTCTTAAGTTGAGTAACACTCATATTCTCACAGCTAGTCAATATTATAGCCAGGGTTCACATCCAGGTCAGGCTAGGTATAATTATAAAACCCAACTCTGAACCACTATACTGTTCTTTCACCATGTTGGCTAATGCTATGCAAGCTAGACTATCAGTCTTGAGTAGAGTCACCTAATTCGAAGCCCTTGCTGCTACAGCAGCTAGTCAGGGCCATGCTTATCTGTCTTTCTCAGCAGCCAAAATGCCCAAGGCCCACAACGCCCAAGGCCCACAACTCCCTGGCTGCTAGCTAGTTCCAAAAAATTCTATTATTGTTTCCAAACTCCCAAGAAGATCAACAATAAAATAAACGAAAGAGGGAGATGGAGCTGTCTTTAGTCCTACCAGGATAAGATGTACCTACAAAATAAGCAAACTTTTTATCTTTCAAAAATTCTTTCATTTAAAGAGAACAGTACTAACATTCTTAAGAAAAACAATGAATTTTTGTTTGAGAAGTTATTTTGAGTTATGTAATTATTTGAAATACTTCCAGACTGGATCTACCAGAAATATCCCGTAACCACACTTTCTTTAGAAGGATGGCAATATTTTCAGTTTGAGATTAAACCTGTCAAAGTTTTCAGAACTGAAATCATAATAAAGAATTCTTAGTATACAAATTCTTATTTTGTAGTCACAGTGCATGTGGCTGATATTTGGAAAAGGGCCTAGAAACCCTACAATTATAATCAAGTTTATAAATTCTGTTCTCACTTAATTATAAATCCTGATTACATTTTCTCTGCCAGATTCCTGCCTAATGTTCCCATTTGAAAATGAGCTCCATAAAAGCTACCCAGTGCACACGATTTCATGAAATGGTTCCCCAGGTACCTATGTACTCTGACTTGAAAAGATTACTCTTGAGTCCATGCATTTGGAAGTGAATTTCCCAAATGCTGTCAAGTCTCTGGTGTGCTACGATGAAGCCTACTAACTGCGTCACAGAAGTAGAAAACAAGTTCTCCTAAGTAGCAATGAGGATGACTTATCCTCATTTCCTAATGTGAAGAATCCTTTCAGAGCTGAAAAGGTTTATGTAAGCCTGCACTGAGTATGGCAAAATCTAGATACAGATGATAAAGATACTGATATAAATATACAGCCATGCAATTTAACCTCCTTCTGACCAACTTCCCCAGAATTAGTGAAGAGAAGAGCCTAGGAAACTCTTTCCTACTGAAGATGAATAGACGTTGTACTTAACAGGGATTTCTCCCTTTTTGTGGAGAGGTGCTCTCAAACACTGTTCTGGGACCTTTTTCTCTGAATAAAACAGGCCATCATTAGAATTTTTCTTAACAAACTCAGTCATTGTTATAAGGAAATACATACAATGTGCAGATAAAGGGCAATCTTGAAATATTAAAATTAAACAAAAATGAATTTAGATTCATTTTATTCTGTAATTTATACGAAAAATCTTATTTTCAGATATTTTTCTTAGGTAAATAATTAACATTCCTGGATTTCAATTTCAGCCCAGTAAATTTCATAGACCATCAAGGAAATTCCAGAAAAAAGGACAGGGAGGAGGATCACCAGATTTTTAAATTTGTGGATTTTTGCTACTGTGTAGATAAGAAGAAACTCCACTCTTAGGCTCTCACAGCCCAAGACCACTTGATGGAGAGCAGATGATGGAAGGAGTAAGATGCAACTCTCTGGGATTAAAACACTTGCTTCACCTTTCCGTTTCTTACTTCTGCAATGAAAAATTTGGGGTTCTTTTCTCTTCTCCTCGTGTACTTTAATTATTATAAAGTTCACATTTATATAATGTCATGTATTCCTTTTCACAAACTTTACATCAGTCCAAGCAATGAGTTTAACCATTCCAATGAAAATGAAAAGCATCACCAGTTATTTTCACACATTAACAAGGAACTTCAGAGAAGAAGATGAGCCAGAACAAATGAAAATTGGAAATTAGTCACTCTTGTCACAGGGTCAGTCAGCTGATTTTAATACTTAACAGAGATGAATGAAGCACATCTTGGAAACTATTTTCCAAAACAACCACAAATCTCCAATCCTATTTTTTGTTCCATTCTCAGGTATATTGGGCTTTTGTTGCTATGACACAGAAATTAGTGCCCTCTACAGCCCCCAACTCCATAAATGGAGAAGAGACAGGTTTTTAAATGAAAAAAAAAATCCAAGATAATGATAATTTACTATTTTTCATCAAACTTTTGTTCTAAAGTGTTTTTGTACTCTGACTACGTTGTGATTTGTTAAAAATGAAGGAAAGAGGGGCTTCCCTGGTGGCGCAGTGCTTGAGAGTCCGCCTGCCGATGCAGGGGACACAGGTTCGTGCCCCGGTCCGGGAAGATCTCACATGCCGCGGAGCGGCTGGGCCCGTGAGCCCTGGCCGCTGAGCCTGCGCGTCCGGAGCCTGTGCTCCACAACGGGAGAGGCCACAACAGTGAGAGGCCCGCGTGCCGCAAAAAACAAAAGCAAAGAGTATACAATAACAGCAGTCAAGATTTCCAAGAAAAAATATATTCAAACTAAGAGACAGTCTCAGACTCTGATCCATAAACAAAATTTCTCAGTGATGTTCTCAAAACAACAGTCAGACCATCAAAACTCTAATCTAATAATATCTATTGTTAAATGTATTTGACTTCAGGGAGGTTCATATTATCTTTCAAGTACATGTGTATGAAATACTAATAAATATGTGGGGTTTTGCTCTATGAGCATCTATATCTACATTTTATAAGTAGATGAAGGAGGAACTGACACACTGTAACTAGAGAATAAGGCAAAGAAGCAATTTATATGAATGTCCGTGTTTATATATTCCATATACTAAAGGAAAGATTAAAAACTGTTTCATCCCATCTTCCCCATTTGTTGTAGGTAAATAAACAGCAATAATGAACTATATATTTTTATAATACCTTTACTCCAAAGACATAATAAAAGGGAGCTGTACCTTGAATGTGGTAAATAATCACAAAATGAAAGTACAAGTAACGAAACTTCTAGAAAATAGGATTGACAGATAAGATGGAGGAGGTCCAATTAAATTTGAATTTCAGATAAACAATTTTTTATATAAGTATGTCCCAAATATTGTATGGACACTTATACTAAAAAAAAATTATGTTCATCTAAAATTTAAATTTAACTGGGAGTATAGTTGTTTTGTTTTTGTTTTGAAATCGGACAGCCCTATTAAATATCTGAATGGGAACTATAATGTATTGAGAGGGCCACAAAGTCATTGCCAAATTTATCATTTGCACAGGACCTTCCACTGTGTCATGTGTATATATCTGAACACAGAGTTTTTATCTACATCATCATTTGGAAATCAAATTCATTCCTGTTTAAGCATGGTTCGAAGTCAACTCCTACCACAATATTTGCTGTTGTATGATTAGGATCCAGCTCCTTAACATTTCTCTTTTTTTAAATTAATTTTTATTGGAGTATAGTTGATTTACCTTAACATTTCTTTTCCTCAGTCTTCTTACTTGTGAAAATTAGGATATTAATACATACCTCATAAGTGAAGTAATCGAAATATTATCCATGACATGTGTAGTAAAATACCTGACAGGTAGTAATAGATTTAGTAAGGTGTAGGGATTAAGAGAGAGGGCTCTGGAACTGGGTATCCTGGATCCAAAGCCTGACTACATCACTTCCTAGCCATGTGGCCTCAGGCAAGTTACTATACCTTCCTCTGCTTCAAGGTCTTCATTTAAGGCTAAGGCTAATGATGATAAATTTTTCATCGTGTTGTTGTGGAATTTAAAGAATCGTTGCACATAACGCCCTGACTTTGGGCTTTATAATAATTTGATGATGATGAGTTCAAACAATTAATATTCTTGAGGACTTCAATAAATACTTATTAATAAATTAAATGTACAATTTGCAACCTAACTACCAAATTAATGTACATTGCATCCACATTTGAAATTATTATGTCTAAGTTTTGCCTTTTACATTGGATTTTGTGTTAAAAATCACTTCCTAAATTCTTGGTTCTATCAGCAGCAGAATAAAAATTCATATTTAAACAATAGGTATGTTTACTAGAACATCTGAAATATAAATTTAGCAAGACTATATATTCTCCCACTTGGCTTGAAGTTAACAACCCAGTGCCTAGTTATAAATTGTCAGAGCTCTTTTAAAAAATTTGTTCCTATCTCTTCCACAAATTAATAGCAACTCTGGAGAATGTGGACTGATTGAAAGATGCCTTGATTGAAAGATGTTTCTACCTAAAGAAATAAAATGCTAAGTTGATGAAATTACTGAAACCCTGGTAGAAGTGTTCACATTTTTACCTGTATCTAGTGATACTGACTATGATACCATTAAACAACTCCTGGAACACAAACAAAAGCCTTAAAATAAAGTTGAATTAAAAGTTAGAAACTATGGTAGTTTCCTACTCTCTTTACCTCTCTAAAATATTTCTGCTTTTAAAAAGTAAAATTAAATACTTCAAAAAATTATAACAGAGCAATAAAATTAGTATGAAGTCTGAATTAGCAACATCTATGCAGTTGTGTTAATCAGTACACACTGATTCACGCTGCAGTAACAAATTAATCCCCAAACTTAAGTGGCTCAATACAACAAAAGTTTATTTCTGATTCATCTACAGGTCAGTGTAGGTCAGTGAAGGCTTCTGTTCCATATACTCACTTGGGGATCTCAGTTGGTGAAGATTCCACTTTGGTGTTCACAGTGGCAGAAAAGTAGAGAACTTATACCTGTCCACAAATGCCTTGGCCCAGAAGTGACAAGGTCACTTCCACCCCAACCTGTGGGCTAGAAAGTCACATGGTTGCAGGTAACTGGAAGGAAGCCAAGACTGTGAGAGAGAACAAGGATGCTTAGTGAACAATAAATGTCTCGGCTAAGAGGCTGATATCATCCAATAATAAAGTGTAACTCTCACCATCACAGCTCTTCTGAAAGATGTGAAGTTTCTAGTGACAAAACCTGTCCTTGCTTCACAATATACAATCACTATTCTATTCCCTCCAGACAGTCGAGATAAAAAAAAAAAGTGAACAAGCTTATGGTTCAAGGAATTTAATTATTTTTTTCTAACCAGTTATAGTTGAACTTGTCAGCCATGTTGATATTGAATAATTGCCTATATATCTTGTCTTTCCTCACAATTTGATTTCTTTTCATAATGAAATCTCAAGGAATTTGTTGTTTCCTTTAGTACAGATGTTCCTCATTTGATGTTATAAATGTGCTACTGAAAAGCTGTGTGTAAATCAGATTTTTATAAATCGAATCACATTCCCATTAACTTTATCTTTGCTTCTGCTTCACAGTAGCTCTGGACAATTTATCTTTAAATTAGTCTTAGTTTTACAGAGAAGATTGACAGGTCAGAGGGTATTTCCCAATAGGCTGGGGATAAGACTAGACCTTCCATCACCAGGATATGGACTGTTTCTTCACATTGACAGGTTACCAGAGTCCATTTACGGAAAAGGTGCTCAGTTTTTTGAAAACAAAAACAGAAAAGAAAAGGAAAAACTGGCAGAGAAACAGGTATGAAAGAAAGGCATTTACTTCCACTTTAAGAGTGTATCACCCAATAAATATTACTTAGTCTGAGTGCAAGTGACTTTTCTGTAATGCAGCATGCTAGTACAGAGCACTGAAATCTGTTTCATCAGATACAATGAGTCCTAGTCAAACATATTAGCAATCCCATTTCATGGACTCACTTGAAAATGAAAAATTTGCACTGAAACAAAGAAAAGCAAGGAGGTGGTGTCAAACAGGAGAAGTGGGCAAGGTATTTGATAATCTGTCCAGAAGTGTGTTCCTGAACTAATTTTGTTAGCTAAATACTAAAAAAAAAAAAAAAAAAAAAAAACCCGAACAACACTTTTTATTGAAAGTTGAACAGTACAATTCTCTTGTCTTTTCTCTCTTTGCCTTTTCCCCCGAAATGATTTGCTACAGTCTCTGGTGACTTGGAGAATAGTCAGTTCAGAATAGTCAGTTCTTTATCTGTTATGTTATTCTGAGTTGTTTTTTTTTTTCCTTCTAGCCCAACTTTATTCCAGTGGTCATTCACTGATCCATAGTGATCACAGACTCATAGAAACTTAGGATAGAGAAGAAACTTAAAAGACCACTAATCCTCTTTTGTGCATTCTGAGCCATATTCAACCAAAGTATGAGGAAATACAAGGAAAAGTAAAAAGACCAGAGGATGAGTAGGACAGAGTACAAATGCCTTTGTGGGAAAAGCTACAAAGATAATTCCTATTAAAATTAGAAAGATTAGTAAGGCTGTTTTGCTTTTCCAGTCACATTGTTGTTCCATGTATTTCCCACATATATACTGATTACAGAATGTCATATATAGCCCTCTCTCCAGTTATGTACAATAACTGTTTTGTTGTATGGGGAAATGAGGAAAGAGAGTGGGCACTGGGGACAAAAGGCAACCAATCCACTCAATTACTTAATCAGAAAGGGACCTCCCTCTGAGTCCTGCAGTGGTGGAAGGACTCAGAAATCCAGGTGGATTCTGAGGGCTGAACTGAGCAATCTGTAGAATTATTTACTGCAATAGTGGTTACAAATCCCATACAGGGTAGGTCGAAGGGACTTTGTTGGGCAGTAGAGTGACAAGGGATCCTAGAGCTCATGAGGACAAAAGGATCTGAGACAGGGCCTAGGACGTGTCTGATACATTCCCTTATCAGAATTCCTGATATTCCCTTATGGGAATTCCTTTGGTATTTTTACCCAGGAACAGAACTGCTGGGTCTATAAGTATGTAAACTCTCCATTTTACTAAGTGGTGCCAAACTGCTTTCCGGAATAGTTATACCATTCTACACTCCCACCAGCAGTCTATAAAGGTTCCTTTATCCCCATATCCTTGTCAGGAATTGGTATAATCCAGCTTTCTGACTTTTGCCTACATAATACATATAAAGTATATTCCATCACTATTTTACTTTGATTTCTCTGATTTTTAATGAGTTAAAGCATCTCTTCAAATGCATGCTAGAATTTTCATCTCTTCTGCAAACTGCCTGTTTGTAACTTTTGCCAATATTCCTATTATCTTTTGCTTTATTGCTAATTTTCTTTGGTTCCTTTGTATTCTAGATCAGTCCTTCTCTAATTAATGTGAAGGACCTACTTTATTTTCAATTTATTACAATCAGTCACATACCAATAGTTTTATAAAGAAAATATAAATAATTAGAAAATAAAATTTAAAAGATATGCAAAATACAAATATATTTTTATTATTAAAGTCAACAGAATAACATTGTATTCAAAAAATAATCAGAACAAAAAAACACAGGGAAAAGAAAATTGACACATTGACTGAAAGTAATCATATAGGCAAATAATGTAGAAAATCACTATTACAATCAGAAAATATTTTGCAGCTCACAATCATAACTATACAAAAAGCTA
Organism: Grampus griseus; assembly: GCF_964374135.1. Classification (NCBI taxonomy): domain Eukaryota; kingdom Metazoa; phylum Chordata; class Mammalia; order Artiodactyla; family Delphinidae; genus Grampus; species Grampus griseus. The sequence goes on from NC_139007.1 coordinate 44,920,575, forward strand.
CATATGGTAGACAGACCATCAGGACGGTGGAGGAGTAAGATGTGGAGATCACCTTCCTCCCCACAAATACATCAGAAATACATCTACATGTGGAACAACTCCTACAGAACACCTACTGAACGCTGGCAGAAGACCTCAGACTTCCCAAAGGGGTGGCTCACAGGGTCTTGGTGCTCCGGCCGGGAGTCAGGCCTGTGCCTCTGAGGTGGGAGACTCAAGTTCAGGACACTGGTACACCAGAGACCTCTTGGCTCCACATAATATCAAACGGCGAAAGCTCTCCCAGAGATCTCCGTCTCAACACTAAGACCCAGCTCCACTCAACAACAAGCAAGCTACAGTGCTGGACACCCTATGCCAAACAACTAGCAAGACAGGAACACAACCACACCCATTAGCAGAGAGCTTGCCTAAAATCATAATAAGGTCACAGACACCCCAAAACACACCACCGGATGCGGTCCTGCCCACCAGAAAGAAAAGATACAGCCTCATACACCAGAACACAGGCACTAGTCCCCTCCACCAGGAAGCCTACACAACCCACTGAACCAACCTTAGCCACTGGGGGCAGACACCATAAACAACGGGAACTACGAACCTGCAGCCTGTGAAAATGAGACCCCAAACACAGTAAGTTAAGCAAAATGAGAAGACACACAAACACACAGCAGATGAAGAAGCAAGGTAAAAGCACACCAGACCAAACAAATGAAGAGGAAATAGGCAGTCTATGTGAAAAAGAATTCAAAGTAATGAGAGTAAAGATGATCCAGAATCTTGGAAATAGAATGGAGAAAATACAAGAAACGTTTAAAAAGGACCTAGAAGAACTAAGGAGCAAACAAACAATGATGAACAACACAATAAATGAAATTAAAAATTGTCTAGAAGGAATAAATAGCAAAATAACTGAGGCAGAAGAATGGATAAGTGACCTGGAAGATAAAATAGTGGAAATACCTACTGCAGAGCAGAATAAAGAAGAAAGAATGAAAAGAATTGAGGACAGTCTCAGAGACCTCTGGGACAACATTAAACGCACCAACATTCTAATTATAGGGATCCCAGAAGAAGAAGAGAAAAAGAAAGGGACTGGGAAAATATTTGAAGAGATTATAGTTGAAAACTTCCCTAATATGAGAAAGAAACAGTCAATCAAGTCCAGAAAGAGCAGAGTCCCATACAGTATAAATCCAACGAGAAACACGCCAAGACACATATTAATCAAACTATCAAAAATTAAATACAAAGAAAAACGATTAAAAGCAGCAAAGGAAAAACAACAAATAACATACAAGGGAATCCCCATAAGGTTAACAGCTGATCTTTCAGCAGAAACGCTGCAAGCCAGAAGGGAGTGGCAGGACATATTTAACGTGATGACAGGGAAAAGCCTACAACCAAGATTACTCTACCCAGCAAGGACCTCATTCAGATTCGATAGAGAAATTAGAACCTTTACAGAGAAGCAAAAGCTAAGAGAAATCAGCACCAGCAAACCAGCTTTACAACAAATACTAAAGGAACTGCTCGAGGCAGGAAACACAAGAGAAGGAAAAGAGCTACAATAACAAACCCAAAAAAATTAAGATAATGGGAATAGAAACATACATATCAATAATTACCTTAAATGTAAATGGAGTAAATGCTCCAACCAAAAGACACAGACTGGCTGAATGGATAAAAAAACAAGGCCCATATATATGCTGTCTACAGGAGACCAACTTCGGACTGAGGGACACATACAGACTATAAGTGACGGGATGGAAAAAGATATTCCATGCAAATGGAAAGTGAAAGAAAGCTGGAGTAGCAATTTTCATATGAGCCAATATAGGCTTTAAAAAAAAGACTATTACAAGAGACACAGAAGGACACTACATAATGATCAAGGGATCAATTCAAGAAGAAGATATAACAATTGTAAATATTTATGCACCCAACATAGGAGCACCTCAATATATAAGGCAAACACTAACAGCCATAAAAAGGGAAATCAACAGTAACACAATCATAGTAGGGGACTTTAACACCCCACTTTCACCAATGGACATTTCATGAAAAATGAAAATAAATAAGGAAGCACAAGCTTTAAATCATAAATTAAATAAGATGGACTTAACTGATATTTATAGGACATTCCATCCAAAAACAACAGAATACACTCCCTTCTCAAGTGGTCATGGAACATTCTCCAGGATACATCATATCTTGGGTGACAAATCAAACACTGGTAAATTTAAGAAACTTGAAACTGTGTCAAGTATCTTTTCCGACCACAATGCTATGAGACTAGATATCAATCACAGGAAAAAATCTATAAAAAATACAAATGCATGGAGGCTAAACAATACACTACTTAATAACCAAGAGATCACTGAAGAAATCAAAAAGGAAATTAAAAAATACCTAGAAACAAATGACAATGAAAACACGATGAACCAAAACCTATGGGATGCAGCAAAAGCAGATCTAAGAGGGAAGTTTATAGCAATACAATGCTACCTCAAGAAACAAGAAACACCTCAAATAAACAACCTAACCTTACACCTAAAGCAATTAGAGAAAGAAGAACAAAAATATCCCAAAGTTAGGAGAAGGAAAGAAATCATAAATATCAGATCAGAAGTAAATGAAAATGAAATGAAGGACAACAGTAGAGATCAATAAAATTAAAAGCTGGCTCTTTGAGAAGATAAACAGAATTGATAAACCGTTATCCAGACTCATCAAGAAAAAAAGAGAGAAGACTTAAATCAATAGAATTAGAAATGAAAAACGAGAAGTGACAACTGACACTGCAGATATAAAAGGATCATGAGAGATTACTACAGGCAACTACATGCCAATAAAATGGACAACCTGAAAGAAATGGACAAATTCTTAGAAAAGCACAACCTTCTGAGACTGAACAAGGAAGAAATAGCAAATATAAACAGACCAATCAGAAGCACTGAAATTGAGACTGTTATTAAAAATCTTCCAACAAACAAAAGCCCGGGACCAGATGGCTTCATGGGTGAATTCTATCAAACATTTATAGAAGAGCTAAGACCTATCCTTCTCAAACTCTTCCAAAATATAGCAGAGGGAGGAACACTCCCAAACTCATTCTATGAGGCCACCATCACCCTGATACCAAAACCAGAAAAAGATGTCACAAAGAAAGAAAACTATAGGCCAATACCACTGATGAACATAGATGCAAAAATCCTCAACAAAATGCTAGCAAAAAGAATCCAACATCACATTAAAAGGATCACACACCATGATCAAGTGGGGTATATCCCAGGAATGCAAGCATTCTTTAATATATGCAAATCAATCAATGTGATACACCATATTAACAAACTGAAGGATAAAAACCATATGATCATCTCAATAGATGCAGAAAAAGCTTTCGACAAAATTCAACACTCATTTTTGATAAAAACCCTCCAGAAAGTAGGCATAGAGGGAACTTACCTCAACATAATAAAGGCCATATATGACAAACCCAAAGCCAACATTGTTCTCAATGATGAGAAAGTGAAACCATTTCCACTAAGATCAGGGAAAAGACAAAGCTGCCCATTCTCACCACTGTTATTCAACATAGTTTTGGAAGTTTTAGCCACAGCAATCAGAGAAGGAAAAGAAATAAAAGGAATGCAAATCGGAAAAGAAGAAGTAAAGCTGTCACTGTTTGCAGATGACATGATACTATACAGAGAGAATCCTAAAGACACTACCAGAAAACTACTAGAGCTAATCAATGAATTTGGTAAAGTAGCAGGATACAAAATTAATGCACAGAAATCTCTTGCATTCCTATACACTAATGATGAAAAATCTGAAAGAGAAATTAAGGTAACACTCCCATTTACCATTGCAACATAAAGAATAAAATACCTAGGAATAAACCTACCTAAGGAGACAAAAGACCTGTATGCAGAAAAGTATAAGACACTGAAGAAAGAAATTAAAGATGATACAAACAGACGGAGAGATATACCATGTTCTTGGATTGGAAGAATCAACATTGTGAAAAAAGAAATTAAAGATGAAACAAACAGATGGAGAGATATATACCATGTTCTTGGATTGGAAGAATCAACATTGTGAAAATGACTATACTACCCAAAGCAATCTACAGATTCAGTGCAATGCCTATCAAATTAGCAATGGCATTTTTCACAGAACTAGAACAAAAAATTTCACAATTTGTATGGGAACACATAAGACCCCGAATAGCCAAAGTAATCTTGAGAAAGAAAATCGGAGCGGGAGGAATCAGCCTCCCGGACTTCAGACTATACTACAAAGCTACAGTAGTCAAGACACTATGGTGTTGGCACAAAAACAGAAATATAGATCAACGGAACAGGATAGAAAGCCCAGAGACAAACCCATGCACATATGGTCACCTTATCTTTGATAAAGGAGGCAAGAATATGCAATGGAGAAAAGACAGCCTCTTCAATAAGTGGTGCTGGAAAAACTGGACAGCTACATGTGAAAGAATGAAATTAGAACACTCCCTAACACCATACACAAAAATAAACTCAAAATGGGTTAAAGACCTAAATGTAAGACTAGACACTATCAAACTCTTAGAGGAAAACATAGGCAGAACACTCTATGACATATATCACAGCAAGATCCATTTTGACCCACCTCCTAGAGAAATAGAAATAAAAACGAAAATAAACAAATGGGACCTAATGAAACTTAAAAGCTTTTGCACAGCAAAGGAAACCATATAAGATGAAAAGACAACCCTCAGAATGGTAGAAAATATTTGCAAATGAAGCAACTGACAAAGGATTAATCTCCAAAATTTACAAGCAGCTCATACAACTCAAATCAAAAAAACAAACAACCCAATCCAAAACTGGGCAGAAGACCTAAATAGACATTCTCCAAGAAAATATACAGATTGCCAACAAACACATGAAAGAATGCTCAACACCACTAATCATTAGAGAAATGCAAATGAAAACTACCATGAGGTATCACCTCACACCAGTTAGAATGGCCAGCATCAAAAAATCTAGAAACAATAAATGCTCGAGAGGGTGTGGAGAAAAGGGAACACTCTTGCACTGCTGGTGGGAATGTGAATTGGTACAGCCACTATGGAGAACAGTATGGAGGTTCTCTAAAAAATTAAAAATAGAACTACCATACGACCCAGCAATCCCACTACTGGGCATATACCCTGAGAAAACCATAATTCAAAAAGAGTCATGTACCACAATGTTCACTGAAGCTCTATTTACAGTAGCCAGGACATGGAAGCAACCCAAGTGTCCACTGACAGATGAATGGATAAAGAAGATGTGGCACATATATACAATGGAATATTACTCAGCCATAAAAAGGAATGAAATTGAGTTATTTGTAGTGAGGTGGATGGACCTAGAGACTTTCAAACATAGTGAAGTAACTCAGAAAGAGAAAAACAAATACCATATGCTAACACATATATATGGAATCTAAAAAAAAAGAAAAGAAAGAAAAATGGTCAGAAGAACCTAGGGGCAAGACAGGAATAAAGATGCAGATCTACTAGAGAATGGACTTGAGGATACGGAGAAGGGGAAGGGGAAGCTGGGACAAAGTGAGAGAGTGGCATGGACATATATACACGACCAAACGTAAAACAGATAGCTAGTGGGAAACAGCCGCATAGCACAGGGAGATCAGCTCAGTGCTTTGTGACCACCTACAGGGGTGGGATAGGGAGGGTGGGAGGGAGGGAGATGCAAGAGGAAAGAGATATGGGGACATATGTATATGTATAGCTGATTCATTTTGTTATAAAGCAGAAAATAACACACCATTGTAGAGCAATTATACTCCAATAAAGATGTTAAAAAAAAAAAGAATGCATATACAGGCACAAAAAAAGAAAATGCATCAGAAAGATGACATTCTTGCCCATCTGCAAACATCAGCAACTCCGTGGTGTGACTTAGCTTCACAGATTGGGGGAAATAGAAAGTGACCTGGACTCCCTGCCTCTAGAGGGGCTAATAATTCCACGAGATTAAAGCGAAGAACAGAGATCACATGAACGGGCCAGAAGAGCTGACATCAAGTGACTGCAGACCCTCTACCTGGTGAATGCCAGCTGCTACTAGCACGTGGCAGATGATTCAAGACTTGCAGAACACCCAGTAGCCATTTAAGTCGTTTCTATATATCATATGTGCTTAGAAGCAATAATTACTGCCCTTGTCACTGTCATCCAGGAAGAACAGCTAACAGTAAATTGCCTGCTGACTGTCCAGCAACAATAAGCTTTACCTATGCCTTAGCCACATCTGAAAAACCAAAGACCAGTATATACTCCTAAGCCCCTGTGATGGAGAACGTGACTAGATACCTAAAGCTATGATGATGGTACGAAAGGGGAAGTCCTCAGCATTTGCAATATGGGGTGGGGGGAGGGACAGGGAGAGTGAGTGGGTAAGAACTAACTCCATTTCACCATATAATGATGCCCAGCAGCCCACTCTTAACAAAACAAGGAAAATAGACTGTACCTATTTTTGTGGGATTTTTTGACTTTTTCTCACTTTACCCCATCACTCTCTACACTATAAATTCTTTGAAAATCAAATTTGAGCCTTGCTTATCTTTGTGTCTATAGCACCTGACAGATTACCTGGCACATAACATGTCTTCAGTGAGTATGTGTTGAACAAATCGATAGGTGTGTGGATGGATACATGGATGGATGAATAAAATAAGTAACAGGGCAATGAATAAAATGATTTTTCCCTAAGATTCAGAGAAAATTTGAGACACATATTTGTTTACCATCTTGGACCAGGCCATCCACCAATACGAAACTAAATTTCACCATCAGTAAAATGGGGATAGTGTTACCTAACTCACAACATACTATACATTAATATATGAGAAAGTATTTTGAGAAACATATAAATACATAAGCATTAGGAATTTTTATTATTTAATTTCATTGTCAAAATCTTTGAGATAGGGGCTTCCCTGGTGGCGCAGTGGTTGAGAGTCTGCCTGCCGATGCAGGGGACACGGGTTCGTGCCCCGGTCCAGGAAGATCCCACATGCCGCGGAGCAGCTGGGCCCGTGAGCCATGGCCGCTGGGCCTGCGCGTCCGGAGCCTGTGCTCCGCAACGGGAGAGGCCACAACAGTGAGAGGCCCGCGTACCGCAAAAAAAAAAAAAAAAAAAAATCGTTGAGATATTTGTTCTCAACTTTAGCATACACGAGCCAATTAGGAACATATTAAAAATACAAATTCTTACTCCCAGAGATTCTCATTCAGAGTTTGGGGTAGGGCCCAGGAAGTCACAAGCTTAACAAGCTTCCTAAGCAATTGTGATGTCCAGAGCTCACTTGGAGAAACACAGCTTTAGGGAAGTAGTATGAAAACAGCTTTCTCACCATATTCTAACCAAAGAGATGTAGGGCCAGAGCGTGACAAAGGAGGGCAATAAAGCCATGTCCACGCATAGACCTGATCCAGTTTGGTAAGTGGCGTTCTGGAACTTCCTGCATCAGATCTTCAAAAGTGTTTGTGAAATAGGCAGATTCTCAGGTCCTGCTCCAAGCTGCTGGCTCAGAATCTCTGGGCTGGGTCATGGAATCTGGCTTATGAAAAACCACCCCAGGTAATTATTATGCACACTAAATTTTATGGTCCTTTTTCTTTGTACCGTTAGCTCATTCTACCCAAGGGTTTTATTTCACTTGGAAGCTTTAGATTAAATGAGTCATTAATCTCTCCTCAAAATGTGAGACTTAGATATAACTGCAGTACCCTTCCTGAGTCATTTAGCTTCAGATAGGGCTGACCAGAAAAGATGCAGATATTTGAAAAGGCTTTATTTGTACCTGTAGAAAAACGTAATTTTATAATGATTATTTGATCTATGCTCTATGCTCTTGCTTAGAGAGCGTGGTAAAAATAAAAATCTAAGAGTCCCTCTTTTAAAATATTACAACAGACATGACCCCAGATTGGATTGAATGTTTATCTACTTTATTCCTTAGAGTAAAACCACACACCAGACTCAACAGTATATCACCAAGGATTTAGCTAATAAAAGAAAGCAAGCTGATGTTGGGGGAAATATGATGTCCTCTAATTAGTCAATACCACAGATACTGTGTGAGAGCAAAGTGGAGAGTTTATACATAAAGGAAAGGAAAAACTCTTGGAGAACATAAGCGCTGTTGTTCTAGCTCAGGAGAGGTATCCCAGCATTGCCTGGTATATGATTGCCAGGCTAGAGATTCTCCAAAGCCCTAGCAACATAAAAGCTAAAGTTCCCCTTAAAACCAGATCAGACAGGATTTAGGATACTGAACTGGATGGACCCTCTTTAGAAAGGAGCAGCAGTTCATATTGACATGGTTAAAGGTTGCTTGGTGAACCTTAGCTTGACATGGGATGGCATTCTTGACTGATGGCTCTGACATGAACCAGGGGAGCAGTTCTCAGCTTCAGGTAGGTGTACACGGACAAGGTATAGGTTAGGCAAGTTCCAGGTTCAGTTTTTTGATATGGAAATAAATTTGATAGCAAGACCTGGATGAGGGGGAACTAGGATGAAGCCCCAATTCCAAATGGAATGAGAAGCCAGAGCAGATAGTCTGCTATATGGTAAGGGGAGACTAAATAGGGAGATCCTGCCTATTTTCTAAGGAGAACAAGGATCAATGGCATAGCAATAAACTTCCCTGACAAATGAAGATGGAGCTCTTAATGTAAAGCCAGGCACTGTTGCTTCTCTCTGGCTCACTGACTGGACAGGGCCAGGCCCATAGGAAGTGTTTCATTTTAGATGCTTCTACGCTGTCAGGGGGCAAGTAAGTACTGAATAAATGTTTGCTGAAAGAACACTAAAAGAGTTCTGAACCAGGAGCAAACTTGTACCCACAATCTAAAGAGAAAGCCAGAAGGAACAGCGGTCAATTGATTGAGTGGCTCCCCTACATGACCAAAGCAAATAAGAATGCACGAGCAATAAATATGCTTAGCCATCAACAGGAAAGTTCCCAGAAGTAATACAATTATTTGAAATTGACAATGATTTACTGATAAGAATAAAACAACACCCGGAAGATTTCAAAGAAAACAAGAAAAAAGAAAAGGAGAACTGGAGAAAGGTATCCTTTATGTTGCAATATTGAGAACTGGGAAAATTAATTTCACCAATGTTTACTAACACAGTTCAAAAGTGACTGAGTAGTCGGTTAACACAATATTTTTATCAGGACAGCATTAACATACATGAAAATATTTTGTAATCTGAAAGTCACTGTATCAGCAGGGTTTTTAACTATCCTTCATATTCTGGAGATTTCAGCCATGTAATAAAGCAAGGCCTTTCACGGATTCCTCAAAATAGCTGCTAACTTCAAATACAACCTCTGGTTATTAAAGTCTTCTCCCCAGGTACCTTGCTACTTCAGATGTAGCTAACAATTCTTGTGTATTTTTTAAATGCCAGGGATTCACCTAAGGGCTTGTACATATATTATTTCATGTACTATTCTAGATAGTATGCTTTATTATATATTCTTTCCTATTCTGCACAGTAATAAGTTATACCACATATTAAAAATGAATAAATTGTCACATTGCTTTATAAGATCCATCTGTTGAATTTGAAAAGTGAATCAGTTCCCTGGGACCTAATCACTCCCTAAAAGGTTGAGAATTCTACACTGTAAAGAGGTGAACCCTTTAAGTACAATCACTCAAAAACCCCCAAACCAGCTCACCCATGATACTCATACCTTTTGTATATTTACATCTTACAGAATGTGCCATTCAAAATAAAAGCTTAATTAGTATTAGAATAACTTTAAGCCTATCCATGGAATGCAAGAAAATGCTTACTATTCTTGAAAATAGTTCAAAGTGTATTTCTTTTCTAGACAACTCTCTGTGGATTGTATGATTCCTTCAATCTTCCTTTAAATGAGGAAGCAGTATTGAGTAGTTCCCTAAACCCAGCAGAAACTGTCTCCATTTTGCCTTTTCTGTCTTGGAAGAAACATAACAACCAGAAGAGATGCACAGTAGAAGGACATAACAGGATACTGGAAAGAGAAACACTGTCTACACATCTCCAGCAGAGAAAGACAGCATATATTAATAAGATAACAATAAAACTCTTTCAACTTCTTCAAATGAAGGAACTGCATAGAAAAATGTGATTTAACAAAAACTTTTTAATAAATACCAGCACTGGATTATTAAGATGGCAGATAAGAGCACTTAATAAAACACGTGTCAAGCAAAATCCAGGCCAGGATCATTTGAGATAAAATAGTCTTATTATCATACATTCTGTAAAAGATTAATGAAACCTTTAATGCAAAGCATTAATGGAGCTGGCTACCTCATGACCTTACCTAGACTTTTTTAGGACTTTGGCAGTTTTAAGTAGGAAGAATAGCTTTATTCAAGAAGGTTTCTTTTCCTTCCAAAATTTGTTCACATTTAAGGAAATACATCTGTATTTCATCTGTATGAGCTTTCCCCTTAACATATAGTACAGTTATCATTCACATATAATTGTCCATAAAACTCCTTGAAAAGTCTATTAATCTTTTCAGTATCCATGAACTTAATACCATAATTGTTCTTAACTGTAGCTATGGTAGAGGAACTGCTTGCCTGTTTTCTTGCTAATAACCCTCTGGTTTTATGACTGAATTGAAATAAAGCCAGTTCTTCTAGCAATAAAGGTGAGGGTGACCCAGATGAATTAGATAATTGCCTTCACAGCCTATTGATCTTCTATTTGAGGTCTTCTAGGTCTGAATATTTTCTCTTTGCTAATAGAGCTTCACATTTTTTTCAGTTGCTGAGAGATGCAGCTGGAGTCTAAAGAATATTAGGGGAAAAAATCAAGGGCAGAATTGTATTAAAATATGGTTGAGTTCAAAAGTTCCTTCAGCTCCCAACATCAAGATGGCATTTTCTGTTACAAAACATGGGACGTATAGCTTAACAACAGGTAACTTCTTCACTCAACCAGGTGTACCTTTACCATGTGTTGTTCACTATGTTAGACCTACAGCTTAAAAAAAGAAATCTGTCCTGAAGAAACTCAGAGCTTGCTGAAAAGAAAGATACATATGTAGAAAGACACATAGTTAAATATCAATGAAGCAACAGAGGAATGCATAGGTTAATATGAAAGCAGAGACGAAAAAATTCAGCCAGTCTAAGTGAAAGGAGTAGAAAAATACAGATGAACAGAATATGCTGTGAGGCCTCAAGTCCAATCCCAAACTAAGAGTCCCTACTACAAAAAGTGAGACTCCATTAATGCTCCTTGGCTTTGCACAGAGAAAGGACACCTCAGTCATTGAAACTAGAACAACCATAATCAAGATATTAGTGGCTAAAACAAATTCACAAAGTAGGCATCTTAAGGGAATTAGAGAGTTGACAGGGTAGGAGCAATAGGAAAGAGGGTAGGAATTTAATATTTCACAACACAATTGCAGAAGAGTAATTATGCTTGGAATCATAAAGATCATTCTAGAAAATGCAGTATACAGTTTTATTACAACCAACCTGACCTTTTTCCAGTCACATCAGTTTCCTTGAGATCTACAATTTGCATTTTGTGCCCTTCTTACTGGAATTCCTTCCCCTTCTCTTTCTCCAGTAATCTAGTTCCTGTATGTGATCACTGTGATTTATAATAAGAAATATTTATTTGGTCTTCTTTTGTCTTATTTCTGACACAGAGCTCCTAAATCTCTTTGAATTTCTGAATAGGTGAGAGTTATTATTGTTTTGTTAATGAGATGATTTTTAGACCCTAAGGATGGGGGCTGGTTGCCAGTGGAGCCAACCAGGTGATTAGAGGGTTACAACTTTCAGTCCCACCGCCCACCCTGAACTTCCAGGGAGGGGAAAGGAGTTTGAGATTGGAATTCAATCACCAATGGCCAATGATTTAATCAATTATACCTATTCCGTTGAAGCCCAAAAGGACAGGGTTGGGAAAGCTTCCAGGTTGGTGAACAGGTGGAGATTCCAGGAGAATGGGGTTCTCAGAGAGGGCATAGAGGCTCAGAGCCCCTTTTTACATACCTTGCCCTATGCATCTCTTCCATCTGACTGTTCCTGAGTTATACCCTTTTATAATAAACCTTTTATAATAAACTTACTATAATCTAGTAAGTAAAATGTTTCTCAGTTCTATGAGCTGCTCTAGCAAATTAAGTGAACCCAAAGAGGGAGTTGTTGGAACCTCTGATTTATAGCCCATCCCTGTTCAGAAGCCCAAGTGACAACCTGGACTTGTGATTGGCACCCTGAGTTGGAGAAGGGTCATTGGAACTTCCAATCTACAGCTGGTTGGGTAGAAGCCCAGGTGAAAACCTGGGCTTGCAATGGGCACCTGAAGTGTGGGGTAAGGGGTACAGTTCCTTTAGCCTGTGGAATCTGGTACTGTCTCTGGGTAGATAGTGTCTGAATTGAATTGAATTGCAGGATGCCCAGCTGATGCCCAAGAATTGCCTGGTGCTGTGGGGATTCCCCCCAAACTAGAAACTGGGTACAGAACACTTTTACTGTATTTGTTGGTGGTCCAGCTCCAGACTTACTGTCTTAGTCTGTTCTGGGGCTATAACAGAATACCGTAGACTGGGTGGCTAATAAACAACAGAAATGTGTTTCTCATAGTGCTGGAGGTTGGGAAGTCAAAGAGCAAGGTGCGGCAGATTCAATGTCTGGGATGTCTGGTGAGAGCCCTCTTCCTGGTTCATAGATAGCTATCTTCTCACTGTGTCCTCACAGAGAGGAAGGGGTAAGGGAGTTCTCTGGAATCTTTTTTATAAGGTCCTTCCCTTACGGCCTAATCACCTCCCAAAAGTCTCACCTCCAACTGCCATCGCATTGGGGATTAAGTTTCAACATAAGAATTTGGGGGGACACAAACATTCAGTCTATAACACTTACCTTTCCCACAAAGTCTACAAACTATTCCAACCTACACTGCTCTTTTTTTTAGGTCTGTCCACACAACCCAGCCATTTGAATCACAAGATTTGAAAACTGGACCGTAAGATATTAGAATGAGAAAAGCCCAGTGAGTTTCAGTGACTTGCCCAAGATCACAGTCAGCAAGGATCAAGGTCAGAACTAAAACCTGGCTCTTTTGAATTTTACTTCAATGAAATCTCCATTTCTTGATACCAATCCTTGTTTTAATGTTTGTATGGTTCAGATATAATCCTCATTGAAATTATTTTTACTAAATTTGTGTGATAACTGCAGCTTGCCTTCAACCTATCCTAACTTTGCCCTTCCCCTCTCCTCTACCTCTGCAGAAAACCAGTGTGCTGATAATAGCTCCAAGCCTCTCTGTGCCCAACCCCATGAAAATCTCCTTTAATGAAATGTTTAATGTCTTAATTCCTTTGTGGCCACCTTACACTGAACTAACTGAAACTGAAAAATGTTTTACTCCTAATACGATTTCATGCATAAGCATGCAGGACAAGGAAGAATTGTGGAATTCACAGGATCTTCTTAAAACCCCCCAAATCACACCACATATGTAGCTGTACATGCTGCTAATATCTGCCTGCAATTGGGGATTTTTCCATCCCCCCTCCAAATAATTCCCAAGTTAACAAGAACTTTATCTTCTTTCATGGTCAACTGTGCCAGGCACAAATAAATGCCTGATTAACTCTTAACAGTTTTATTCAAACTGACTTTTAATAGGATAACATGCAGCTGGAAGCCTCAAGTGTGTTTTTGTGTCGACATTCTCTCTCTCTCTCCAGGCGGTTTACTTATTCAAGGACCTGAACACTTAGTTTCCTGAAATTAGGAAAAATAATTTTTAGGCAGATGGTCAGATTTAATGACAGATTTTAGATGAGAAGTTGCTGCCCCTATCATGGTAACAGTACTGTCCCCTGTTAAGTTCTAGTTTTATAATTTACTCCTTGAGCCTGTCGCTATCAGGTTACTTCCGCAGGTCTAGGCCTGGGCCACACTGCATCCACCATGTCCAAGCATCAGTCTACACAAGGAACAGAAGAGAAGAGTAGAGGAATGGGAGAAGGCAGCAAGGTCTACCTGTGCCTTCACCCTACTTAGCAGTTTATGTCAGAGCTCAATGGAGAGAGCACTGCTCACAGAATCTGAAGGTTTTCTTCTCAAAAGAAAGTCCGAGACCCAGAGCATGAGCAGCTTTGCTCTGGAGTTTCTGTGGTGGAGTGTGCCAGAGTGGAGGAAATACGTATGCGTTTCAGAAACATTAGGAGACAGTACACTAGGCACAAACTACGTCATTACCCTGATGGAGACAGATTGCCCAGCAGGAATGTCAATGACAAACACCCTCCAGCAGCTTCATTGGCAGAGGAAGTCGGTGAGTAGACCTGGGCCATAAAGGGGAAGAATCTGCCGGATGTGCATGGCAACTTTTTCATATTTGTACACCCACTGAGCAAGTTCCAAAAAATGAGTGAAATTTTTAAGAGGTTTCTAGGGTATAATTTATGCAGGTAAGAGGAGGAGTCAAGAAAATATGACTTTCTACTGTTAATGTGATAAAACAGTACCAACCTCCCCTATCACCACCCAGTGACATCTAGAAGACACGGTCTTGTAAAATGTCTAGTATATAAGAGAAACTTAACCAAGGGTAGTTGTTGTTGAAAGTACTTATTATTCAACAAATATTTATTGAGAATCTACTATGTGCCAGGCACTGTTCTAGGCACTAGGGATAAGTTGGTGAACAAAAAAACAAAGATTCTTGCCCACGTGGAACTTACGTGCTAGCATAAAGGATGAAAAATGGTAATTTATTTCATCTTGAATTTCAAAACTAAGCAATTGCAGCTAGAGACAAATGTCCAACTACATTATGAGGGCAAGCTCCATGAGGGTAAGGACGATATCTGTTTTGTTCCCTGTTGCACCCTCAGAAAACTTTATGGTTTCTGGAGTATGGCGGTACTCAAAATATGCTTGTTGAATAAATGAAACTAATTCCAAATCATCTTACCTAAGAATAGAGGGTGTCACTATGCTCCATAGAGTGAGTTTTCACATGCCTCCTCAGATTGTAAGATAACTTCTACTTTTATTATCACAGAAGGACTCATACAGAATAATAAGATAACCAACTATTTTTTTTCTTTACCAACTAATTTCCAGTCTATATACAATTTTTAGGAAAAATCATTTCTTATATTGGATTTCTCTTCAGCACTCCGAATATTGTATAAAAGGGGTTAACAGAGCTTTTCACAGACCATAGCATTGGTGGCTCACAAACAGATATATTAGTTTCCTAAAAAATTTTATGTGATACATAAATTTCATATCCTGCACAAATCAGGTGAAGTAAGATTAAGAGACCTCAGCCATCAATGGAAGAAAGGTTCCATTACAAAACAAAACAAACAAAAAAAATTGGGGGGCTTCCCTGGTGGCGCAGTGGTTGAGAGTCTGCCTGCCGATGCAGGGGACACGGGTTCGTGCCCCGGTCCGGGAGGATCCTACGTGCCGCGGAGCGGCTGGGCCCGTGAGCCATGGCCGCTAAGCCTGCGCGTCCGGAGCCTGTGCTCCACAACGGGAGAGGCCCACGTACCGCAAAAAAAAATAAAATAAAAATCCTTATTTCTGTCCCTTTACTAAGCCTGTGTGTGGACCACAATCTTTGTTTCTCTCTAAAATTTTAGTTGTCACCTACAAAAAAATGCGATAAGATAAAGTCATCTCTTATCTTTGCCATAAAGATACTAAGGAAACGTTTTTCCGTTTCCACAGTATTGATTTTGTCCTTGTTAGTTTTAGATTAGTTTAATTTTTAAAGAGAACTAAAATTTCAAAGAAGGAATTCAATTCTTGAGGAAGACCATTTTATCATTTATAAAAAATGTAATTTAAAACATAGTATTGCAGGGCTGCTTTGTTTGTTAAATGAGGTAATGAATGTGAAAGACCTAACACAAAATTGATACTCAGTTAGGATATTTCTTCTCTATCTGGAGACCATCAATAGTCTTAAAAATCAAGTTTCTGTAACATAGCTCTTATACAATTTATATCATGTTATACCTACTAATAGAAAACATTTTGGATGGACCGATAAAATTTATCAGTATCATACTCAACTAACATGAAAATTATCATTAAAATGTCTAGACTATAATAATGAAATATTCCATTCACTCAAATAAATACCAAAACTTAGAAGTCATTCAAATCATTATCCAGTAAATATATGAGTATAAACATTTCTGATAGTTTTGTAGTGAAATAATCCTGCCTACAGTACTTAATTTTTGAATCAACACTGACATAACTTATGCTTCCCTGAGTAAAAAGGGTTTTTGAATATGCTGGGGAAAAAAAAGTCAATTAATTAACCTAATAGTTAGCAGATTAATCATTTTGTCATGCTGTCAAAGAAAAAAAAATGCAAGTCCTTACATTAGTAAGGAAAGACTATGTTAAGGGGACTCTTGAGATAATATGAGGAAGGGGATTATTTTAATAGGGAGAATCCTCGAACCATAAGATCTGCAAGTGTCCCTCAGTGAAAGCAGAAAGGGAAGGGATTTCTTTTGCAGAGACAAGTAAAAATAACCCAGTGGAAAGAATTGGGTATGGGGCAATGGGGTGAGCAGGTGACATGATCGGATGGTTGGGGAGGATATTTTTTCTCTACAGTCAGCAGATTCTCCAATGCTAGATTGTTCAAACACTTTCTTAACGTAAGGGTGGGCAAAAATTCTGGGCCAGGAAATCAAAGATTGGTCAAGGGCTTCCCTGGTGGCGCAGTGGTTGAGAGTCCGCCTGCCCATGCAGGGCACACGGGTTCTTGCCCAGGTCCAGGAAGATCACACATGCCGCCAAGTGGCTGGGCCCATGATCCATGGCCTCTGAGCCTGCGCGTCCGGAGCCTGTGCTCCGCAACGGGAGAGGCCACAGCAGTGAGAGGCCCGCCCGCATACCACCAAAAAAAAAAAAAAAAAAAAAGTTTGGTCAAGTCAACAGGCATTTTATCTGTATTGGTCAGTGAAGATAAAGAGTTCAACTAATCATTTATGAGACAAAGAATGGGAATTTGGAGGATCTGTGTCTGGCTTTGTCATAAGTCATCATCTATTCAGAGCAGGAGGCAAGCAAATTAAACAAAGAAAACAAACGAACAACAACAAAAAAAAACATGAAATATTCACGAAAAAACCATTTCCCAGAACACAAAGGGTCAGAAGATTTCTTAACCATTGCTATTTTCCAAGAGCACTGGGCTCAGGTAAAGTTCAACGTTGTCTCTGCTCAAGGGCTCAATGGGTTAGGAATTCAAGCAACTCACAGTGGGTCTTGAGTCATCTATGCTCCATGATCTCTGGGGTCTAGGCAGAAAGATTCAAAGCTCGGAAGTGGCCTGATGGCTGGGGACTGGAGTCATCTTAAGATCTGTTTACTTAGTATGTCTGGTGCCTGGACTGTGTGACTTGAAGGCTAGGACTGCCAACTGGAGCACCTCTATGTGGCCTCTTCATGTAGACTGGTTTCCTCACTGAATGGCAACCTCACAGTCAGACCTCCTACACATTGGCTCAGGGCTCCAACTACCAGTGTTCAAATGAGTAAGACAGAAGCTGCAATGCCTTTTATGACACAGCCTCAGAAGTCACAGAGTACTACTTCCATAGTACTCTACTGGTCAAAGCAATCATAAGCCCACCCAGACCCAAATGGAAGAAAATTAGCCACCTCTTGTTGAAGGAGTGGCAAAGTCACATTGTAGAATAGCATGTGAGAGGAAGATTTTACAATCTTCAAATCTATGTTTATAAATATCATGGGAATATTTATGGGTAAAATATACAAGGAAGTGCCACTTTAAGTAAATTACAGGAAATAAAGTCCACTTCAAAATGCAATGCCTTTTACCTCAGACTCAATAAAATGTAAAAAGATAATATTAATACCCCCAGGTATATATTAACTTGTACTGAACTACTTTTATTATTTGACTACTCTTATTATTATATTTTATAGATATACATGTTTTTATAACATTATGTAAGTGTACATTTTCACCTAAGAATAAAGCTTTACTGAGAGTTAGTGCGTCAGAACAGAAAGAACTTAGGCCTTGCATTCCAGCTCAGTCACACTAGTTATCCTTAGATGCATTTCCGACAAAATCAGGAAGAAAGCAGGATGCGCACTCTCACCACAGTAATTCAACATTTTACTGGCAAGAAATGTACAAGACCTATTGTACAAAAATGTGAGCAATTCTAAAGGACAAAAACTAATATGTAAGCAATAAATAAGTCATAACATATTCTCATGTAGGAAAACATAATAAAGATGCAAATCACCCTAAGTTAATTCATAACTTTAGCACAATAATGACAAAATATAAGATTTCAGAAACTAAACAAACTGATTCTAAAGTTTTTGTGTAATTTTTAAAAATTAATCAAGAAAAAAGAATTTGAAAAATAAAAGCCAAGGGGGAGTAGGAAAATTTGTCCTACGAAATATTAACATATTATAAAGCTCCTAAAATTAATAGTGTACTATTAACTAAGCAAACAATTAGTCCATAAATTAAACTTTTACCTCATATAAAATCAGTCAACACAGTTTACTTGGGGATATCCTAGTATAAGAGGCAAAATATTTCTGATACATGCCTTATTTCAAAATTATTTGAGTGTTTTTTATGTAAACAGCTAATGTTGACTACTAATTTAAGCTACTTTCATTCACAGCTGATCACACTTTTAACATACAACTCCTTGACATGTCACACATTTCTGTCACATGTTCCATACTAAATATAGTGTTCTCTCACCCGAAATAATAAGGGAAAAACTAAAATTAAATATATTTGCACAATTTATGAGCTACTAAATAGTCCTGAAAGCTGTGCAAGCTTTTGTTTGAAATACTTTTGTATAAAAATTTACTATTGGTTTACACTCAAGTATTTAAACTTTTATATATTGTGCACAGAATACAGTGAAGTGTATTAGAACACACTACCTTCCTCCCAAACCATCAGTAAGACTTCTTCTCCTGACTTTCATACTTCTGCCCATCATTATTCCAGTTTTATAATCCAGAACTTTGAAATTCCTGTTTCATGCCTTCATCTTGCTTATGTCATGTCTCCAGTCACTTTGGCCTCTAACAGTACGGTGAACTAAATATTTCAGTGTACTTTCCCAACTACAGAGCAAGTACCTCCTCCATAAAACTCATTATTTACTGCATCAGTGAACTCCCCAAAAGTGACAGAAACCCCTATGTTCACCCCTTCGAAAGAACAAAACAAAGCAAAACAAAAAACACAATAAACTGAAACCAGAGAGAGAAGTGAGGAGCAGAGAACAATGACCACTGGACAATCAGAAAGGTAGCGCTGCCCTAAGAGTGAAGTTGTGAGTAGGCATGGCTGACTCGAAGACACCTGCACTGAGCTAGGGATGCTGGAAGGGACCTCAACCTGCTAGAGCACCTGGCTGCCTTGCGAACAATTTCAAACCCTCTCTAGAGAGAGCTATCCCAATTTTGACCCCTAAGGTTCCCACTGATTGTGATCAAATAAACATGGTCTCATCATCAAATATCACCAAACACACAGTGAGACCAGCCATCATTAGTGAGATTCCAGAGAAACAACAAACAACAGATACATACACTAAGTATTTTAGATATTTGAAATATCATATAAAGAGCATAATGTTTAAAAATAAACATTTTAAAGGAAACTTTAAGAAATAAAAACAGAATAATAAAATGAGTAAGCAACAAGAGACTGTAAAAATTAGAACTTGTAAAAGCGAAAAATGATTTTGCAATAGAAAGTGTCCCCTTGTAATGCATCTCACAGGTATAGCTTCCTTTCCGATTCCATTTCCACCTTAGACTAGTTTCTCATTAATTTACCTGCATATTAAGAAAAGGTATGTGGTGTTGTGATGTGCCACCCAGGTCCCCCATGCCGGGACTGCAACATTCATTCTCCCAGTTGCCTGGAGGGTTGGCTGCCTACAAGTACCTCTCTCGGACTTGTCCTTGGCTAAAGAAAGATGCCTCCCAAGGTCGTTTCGCCTTCTGAGAACAGTTCACGTCTAATAATCTGTTGCCTTCACAATAAAAAGACCCACCATCCTCAACCCAACTCAAGACATCTCTGAAGGCTCATCACAGCTGGAGTTCCCCACAGGATTAACTAAGGTCCTTGTTGTGACTGACTGCGTTACAGTTCAACTGAGAGCTCCCCCCAGTAAATGGCCTGCAGGCAAATCTCTCTCTCACAGTGTGTTCCTGGGGAACCTGCATTGTGATAGGATAAAAACTGTGCTCCATGCTTCAGGTCTCTAACTCCTTCAATCCCCTCTCTTCTAGACTAATCTTCACAATTCACTACCTTATAATCTTGTCTTAAACTTGACAGAAACCTTCAATAGTTTTCCATTACATACAGCAAAACCACTACCTTTTCCTTTTATCATTTAAGACACTATATGGATTTTGGTGTCATTTTTCCACCTCTACACCCCTACATCAGATCCCTTTTTCCAGGGCACTCATTCTGTTTTATTCACTCAGGGGCATTGCCAATTCTGGTCTGGGCTCATGACCTATTTCCTATCTGAATTAAAAGCCTTCACCCCCAACTCCAAAACTTAGTTTCACAGTACCTATCCTTTAATACTCAACCTAAGTTCCAATTTCTCCAAAAATGCATTTTTTAGCCACAACAGCTCAAAGCAACCTCTGAGCTGGTGTAGTGTTGCAGCAACCCTGAATAGATTTGCAATCACTGATTATAAATTATCAGGAGCTTTGAGAGATGGTCAATTTCACACTAGCAGTTTAAAATGAGCTGAGGTGGGAGTATTTAACACCAGAGAAATCAGCAAACACTACAAATGAGGGCCCCTCCCACACCATTTATCCTTCCCATTACAGGGGAAGGAGATTTGGCAGGAGATCTGAGTCCTGAACTGCTTTCTGATTTGCAGATTTGGGCACCCATGACATCCCAACTAGACAGGATCATTTTTATGGCAGAGAGGCTATTTTATACTAACTCACAAAACTTTTCCTCAGTGCCTTTTCGGTAGTAGTAATTCAAAAATTGTTTTTGTAAGAGCAGTGTATCCTTCAGAGTCATCTTATACAGAGAACTAGGGGGGGAAAAAGCAAATGATGGTCATGAGTTTTTATTTTCTAAATGTATGTCTCCTCTATCCTTTAAATTATTTAGCACCAGCATCCTCCTATATTTTTATTTCAGTCACCATATCATGGATTTTTCTCAAATCCAATATAAAAGCACTGTATAATTTTTAGTTTATTGCTGCTTTATCCTCAATAAGCTATTTTCTTCACATACGTATTCGTTTCTTATTTAATAATTGAGCCTTCCTTGAAAGGAACATTTTTTAAAAGTTATTTTGTAAAATGTATGACTCAAGGCCTTTTTCTCCCCAAACATTCTTTGTTCAAAGATGTCACTTTTCACTCTCCTGTTTCACCTTTTTGCCACTTGGGAACAGAATTTTAATACAACTAACAACATTCTTTACTTATTATTTAAGAGAATTAATACAAAATAACAGTTGACTTTGGTTATTATGGTCTTGCAAGAGAACAATAGAAAGTAAAGAAATTCATTTGCCTTTCTTTTTGCTGACACTCTGCGCTGTGGCTGGTTGCTGCTGAGACAGGAGACGTCCTGCATATCACTTTTGGATTCCTGAACCTTGTCAGTAAGCTGCTCTTCTGCCACAGACTCCAGGGCTGTATGCTGTCAGCACTCTTGCACGCTGCTGGGTCAGCATCGCAATCGAATCCACTCTTCCTTGTCTCACCCTTGAGACCAGCAAGCTAAGCCTCACTAACCAGAGAGCCCTGGGTAACTCAGGTGTGACTTGGGGCTGCAAGCACCCTGACTTGTCTCTTTTCAGTGGTGCTGTGCTTACCCATTTATGACTCCGTGGCAGGACAGCATTACTAACGCTCACTGTCTTGCCCTTTAGAGAATCTGCTTGGCTCTTGTCCCCACTTTTCAGTCTCAATTCCCTAAATTGATGCTTAAGCATTTACAACAGTTATTAGAGACTTTGTAGGATGCACAGAGTATATCACTGAATATATATTTTAAAGCTTCAAGCTCTATTCTCATACAGTCATGTTAATCAAATCCCCAGTATGTAAAAGCCTTGCTTGAGATTTCACTGTTGTGCTTTTCTGGAACAGCTGAGCAGCACTGGATCACTTGGGATTGGAATACGAGCAAAGATAATGTGTTAGAATAAGCGGTGCTACATGTGTCAAAATTACCACAGCTACAGGAGGATCTCTTAGCGCAGAGCTCTGACCTCTCACTCCCATAGTGAGACATACAGCCATATTTTGTTTGCATTAGGAGTAAGTAAAAGGAGAAAAAGCAAGCAAAATTAGGTCAAGAAAGTAGAACACTTGGCCATATGTTAAGTTCTGTACCTGCTTTTGCTGTGATGCTTTTATATCTCCTTTGGTAAGTGATTTAAGCTTTCTTTGTTCCAGGATATTCCCTGTTGCACAGTTAGGATGTTTTTCTTTGATTCTGCTCCTCAGAGTGATTGTAGAAGGAGTAAGATAGTATTTAATGAACTTCTGGAGCTACTAATATAAGAGACATCTGAGAGAACGAGTTACCTGTCTCACTCTGAATTTTACTGGTCAAGACATTTACATAAAAATAATCCTTGGACTTCCAGTTTTACCTCTAACAAGTAAAACGCTTGGAAGTAGTCGCTCCCATGATTACAACATGAAAAAGCTGGACAAACTGAAAATCAATGACTTTTCTTGGACCCATCAGAGAACTGAGGCTGCGGGCAAACTGCCGTAACAAAATCTGGAGAAACAGTGCATCTAAAGAGTCACATCTGAGATCTGCTGAGATGATGCCAAAGCTGCAGAAGCCATAGGCTGCTAGGAACAGCTCAATGGTAATTCTGATAAATTGCTGGAGGCTAAGCTCCTGGGTGCCACCATCTTAGTGGGGCCCCTACACTGTCATGAGTTTTACCTCCAACAACCCCACCAGGTTCTTATAGTGAAGATCCAAGAAAGAAATACCATAACTCTAGCAGGAGGAAGGGAAAAGTAATCATTATGAAATATACCCAGAGTGTTCTCCATAATAAAAACCTATTCTTCAAGGACAAAGAAGTTCATAGAGATTCTGAGGGAGGGGCATTCTCCCTGCTCCATCCTGCTCTAGCTTTCCTGCTCACCTAAGAGGAGAAGAACTCAACAGGGCTAAGTGCCTTAAGGAAATGGACTGGGAACACTGCATCCAATGAAGAGAATAGGGGAAAGAGCAAAAAAACTATACCACCACAGATACAACTGTGAAGGTCACAAGGCACGGGACCACTAAATGATTAAGATTTAATCAGAAAATTATAAAATGCCTCCTCTCTGCACTGGTCACAACTTACAATCACACCAACAAGGCTCAAGTATAATAACAGCGTAGCTGGAAGGGTTGCAAATCTAAACTCTCTCTGGGCAAGAATACTTAGGGAAGCCCAAGAAAAGACAGACAAAAACAAGGCCACTAAAGGCATCTGAAGTCTTTGGCACCTATAGCTATAGGAAACATGAGAAGTAGCCCAACCTCTAACAGATTAACATAAATCCTCACACTAAAGGATTATTTACATAAGTTCCTCTTCCCAGTACAAGATACCCAGCTCACAATAAAAAAATTACAAGGCATGCCAAAAAGCAAGAAAATAACAGTGTGAAGAGACAAATCAATCATCAGAACATAACTCAGCTATGATATCCATGTTGGAATTTAGAATAACTGTAATTATATGGTAAAGACTCTAATGGAAAAGGTAGAAAACATACAAAATGGATAGATAATGTAAGCAGAGAGATGGAAGTTCTCAGAAAAAAAAAAATAATGGCTAGACATCAACAACACTGAAAAATGCCTTCAATGGGCTTATCAGTAGACTTGACACAGAAAGAATCAGTCAACTTGAAGATACATTAATAGAAACTTCCTTAAATGAAATGCAAAGAAAAAATAAACAAATAAGTAGAACAAGATATCTAACTCAGGGATAATTTGAAAAGGTGTACTATATGCAGAATTGGAATGTGAGATGAGAAGAGAGAACAAAGCCGAAGAAATATCTGGTGCAGTAATTGCCAAAAGCATTCCAAAATTAATGAAAGATACCAAACTACGGTCCAGGAAGCGCAAAGAAAAACAGGATGAATACCCCAAAGTATCACACCTAGGGATATCATATTCATAGTTCAAAAAATCAAAGATGAAGGAAAAAACCTTGAAAGAAGCCAGAAGAGAAAAATACCTTACCTATAGAGGAACAAGGATAGAAATTATAAGGGACTGATCTGCATAAACCATGCAAATAAGAAGAGAGTGAAGTGAACTATTTAACTATCAAAGTAAGAGAGAAAAAAGAACAGCAACATAGAATTGTCCTTCAGAAGTGAAGGAGAAACAAAGACGCATAGTCAGACAAATAAAAACTGAGAGAATTCATCACCAGCAGGCTTGCCCTGCAAGAAATGTTAGGAGTTCTTCAGGAGGAAGGAAAATGATATAGGTCAGAAATGTAGCTACATAAAGAAAAGAAGATCACTGGAGAAGGCACAAGTAAAGGTTAAAAGAAACTTTTATTTTTCTTATTCATAACTGATCTAAAAGAAAAATGTTTTTTCCAAGTAATAATAGTAACAATGTATTGGGTGATTATAGCATATGGATAAATGAAATGAAAGCAATGTCGTAAGATACAAAAGGGAGGAATTGGGAATTCTCTCTTATAAGATACCTGTACTACTTATTAAGTAGCATAGTGTTCTTTGCAGGTGGGGTTAGATTACTTTAAAATGCATATTGTAAACTCTAGGGCAACCACTAAAAAAATAAATAAGTAAAATTGATATGGTAATAGAGTAGAGAAAGGGAATCATATAAAATGCTCAATTAAACCCAGATGGGGAAGAAGAAATAAAAAGCACAAAGAACAAATGCACTAAATAGAAAACAGTTACAACCATGGTCTATAGTAATATGACTATATCAATAAACCACTTGAATGTGAATGATCTAAATAAACCAACTAAAATACAGAAATTTTCAGAGTGAATGAGAAAAAAAGTCACACCCAAATACACGTTGTCTAGGTGAAACCAACACTATATATGAAGACTAAGGTTAGTTAAAAGTAAAAAGATGGAGAAAGAAATGGCATGTTAACACTAATCAAAAGAAAGCTGGAGTGGCTATTTTAATTTCAGACAAAGCAGACTTCAGAACAACAGCAAAAAATCATCAGGAATAAAGAGGGGCATTACATAATGATAGGAGTAAAATCTCCAGGAAGAATGAACAACCCTAAATGTATATGCACCTAACAACAGAGCATTATAAATGTGAGGCAAAAACTGATAGAACTGAAAGGAGAAATAGACAAATGCACTGTTACAGCTGGAGAATTCAACGTCTATCTTTTTTTAGTAATTGATACATCCAACAAGCATAAAGTCAGTAAGTATACAGTTGACCTGAACAGCACTATCAATCAACTAGATCAACTGATCTAATTGATATTTGTACACTATTCCAACAACTGCAGAATACACATCTTCTAAAACTCACATGGACCTTTCACCATGATAGACCACATTCTGGGCCTATCTGGGCTAGATAACATACTTTAACAAATTTACAAGAATAGAAATCATAAAAAGCATGTTTTCAGACCGAATGGAATTAAACTAGAAATTAGTAACAAAAAATCTATCTAAATAATCCCCCAAAACTAGGAAAGTAAGCAACACACTTTCACAGGATCCATGGGCCAAAGAAGAAATATCAAGAGCAATTAAAATATTTGAATTAAATGAAAACAAGAATATAATTTATCAAAATTTGTAGGATGCAGCAAAGGCAGTGCTTAGATGGAAGTTTGTAGCATTAAATGTATATATTAAAGAAGAAAGATCTAAAATTAATAATCACGAAGAGTGAACCTTAATGTATGCAAATTTTAAAAAATCATTTAGGAGGTTGAGAGAATCCCAGAATGAAATGTAGAATGTGAAAAAGAATCTAACTGTATTACAAATATATGAAAAAGCCTCACTGAAGTGGGGAGGGGTGGCAGAGCTGACGTAAGTAACTTTGGAAATGAATGGTGTCTGTAAAACTAAAGGCAAAAGGAACTGTGCATGAACACAGTTATTTCCCATGGAAACACATGTTAACAATTCTGATACTGCTACATACATAAGGGAACTGAACAATTAAGTAAATGGGAGGCAGATGGTGGGAGCTAGTTTTTTCCCTGTTGGAGTGGGAGTTGATAAACCAGCAAAGGAAGGAGGCTAGAATAATCCATGTGTTAATGGATTAGAATTGGAGAAATCAATATGAACTGATTTAACTTTATTATAGCTTTGTTTTGGCTTAATATAGATACAGATTACAGATAGAGATGTTTATAAATATATGTATATACATATGTTAGTATTGACACATGCATCTTCTTGCTCTGTGAGCTGAGAAATCCTGGAAGCAAGGATATCCTCATAATAACTAGCACACTTAGTGCCCAGCTATTGATTTCTAGTATCGTTCTCAAATGAAAGGAACCAGGATTCCTTGAAAAAAATGGCTGAATCTAGGACCGAGGCAGAAAATAAATGAGTCTGGAGCATCTTGTAGTGCCAGAAAGTAAGGAAGTACTAAAATAAATGAATGAATAGATAAATGAATGAATTAATAAACAAGTAAAAAAACAAGGATGGGGGTGTGTCAAAGTGACATGAGAGTCAACCGAAAGGGGTCCCAATAGCTAAGCAACAAAATAAAGCAGCATTAAATTATAACCCAAAGTATAAAAGAAATATCTATGCATCCATACTGATATAAATAAATGACTGAACAAAATAATAAATGGAGAAGAGACAAAATCTTTCATGCAAAAGAATTCCACATCGTATATGAAGATACTCCAGTTTCAAGGTGGAGGAGCACAACTTCACTATGCTACACATATTAAATACAATAGAGAAAAGCAGGAGAGGGGGACCTGATAAAAGCCACCTTAGCCAAATGATCAAGGTCAATGTCAGTAGTGATAAATCATGGGTTTTTTAAAAAATTTTATTTAAGTACAGTTGATTTACAATGTTGTGTTAATTTCTGCTATACAGCAAAGTGACTCAGTGATACATACATATACTCTTCTTAATATTCTTTTCCATTCTGGTATAATAGTGATAAATCATGTTGATATTACGTGTGATTGATATGATGTAATGAAAATGGCACTTTATATCCACTCTCTGCTCCCCAAAACCCACAACGTTAATCTGATCACGAGAAGAATATCAGATAAATCCTAACTGCGAAACATTCAGCAAAGTACCTGACTGGGGCTTCTCAAAAGTGCCATGGTCATCAAAATCTTTTTAAAAAAAGGGAAAATTTTTGTTGTCAAAGCCAAAACTGCACCAAAGTTAAACACACAAGGAGGAAGACTTTATATTAGATTATTGCAAAAATGAGCTATGCCAAGCATACCAAATTATTCCTGAGTTTGCAAATATTTTTCTCTATGATTGGGCCATCTTGACACCTATGAAGTAAAAGTTAGGTTCCTACCCTCCTATAGAGACTGGGAGATAGGAGTGCTATCTCCTTCCATGTTTATACTTCCAAGGATGGTTCCCAGGTCCTTGAGAAAGACTTCACTGGGTTGTAAAAATGGCAAGAGGCTGGGAGAACACTTACGTTTACATTTCAAAGGTGCAGAGAAAAAATTTACAACTGCATGTTTTCTAAAGTAAATGATCTAAGGAAAGGTATACTAAGGGTCTATCATCAGGAAGAAATTTGTCTAAAGTTTAGTTAAACTGAGAGGAACGTCACTGTGCAAGCCAAGAAGAGCCTAAGGAGACATGACAACTAAATTTAATGTAGTCTTCTGAAAAATGCATTACATTTCTGGAACAGAAAGAGACTTTCAGTAAAAACTAAGGAAATCTGAATTAAGTATGGACTTTAAAAAACAATACATCAATTTCAGTTCATTATAACAAATGTACTATGGTAACATAAGACGCCGATAACAGGAGACATGAGTGTGGGGTTTATGGGAACTAGTTCTACTATCTTCACTTTTCTGTAATTATGAGACCATTCTAAAATTAAAAGTTTCTTAAAAAAATAATAATAGCTCTTCACTGTTCTGGGCTCCTGGACCTGATTTTCTTATTATTTCAAAAATTCATTTGTTTTATGAAAGCTATCACTATGGCAGCCACAGAATACAGTAATCCAGGGTTTTTGCCATGTGGCAGGCAGTTGAATCATTGTTTACAAGTAAGAGCTCTGGAGGGAAAACTGTTGCTCAGAAAAGGAAGGCTCTATGTGAAGAGTCACTGAGGTCTTATTTGAAATAAACACTAAAAGATAAAATTCATCCTAGGAAGAATCTAGGTGAATTTTTGATTTGTTAACTATTGGGGTGAAGTATTGGCAAGCAGAGTTTTATTATCCACTTAACTGCTTCTGCCTTTCACTGTGCCTAAGGACCAACATCCGGGGACCCACACTGTGCTGCCGCCCTTGCAGATGCTAAAATGATACCTGCAGCTTCAGCTTCAAGGAAGGCAAAGCTTAAGGTTTAGGAAGCTTGATGAAGACAGACCCAGAGAAACTCGAAAGATGCCAGGTCATAGGAAGAAGCTCAAGATAAACAGGACATGTAACTGATAACTGTGCCTACAGACAAATAAGTCAATAGGAATTTGCATAAAATGACTGCTAGACTGGGCTAGGCTGGCCTGGACTGGACTGGATTGGACTGCCTCTGATCTCTGACTTAGTAGCTCCACTGGAACAGGCTAAAAGAGAGACTATCGCAGCTAAATTGTTCACAGCTGGTTTTGCAGGGTGGGGTGGCGGTGTGGCTTCAAAGTAATAGCACGTTTCTTTTCCGAATTTCTCCTATAAAAAATGGTATGCACATAAACTGTAATATTTTTAAAAGATTATTATATCACAGTCATGTCTCCTGGTTATGTTGCTGACAGCATTAACATGCATCTTAGACACCTTTAACTCAAGGAAGATTGGTTGATGTTAATTATAAGTTGTTATCAAGTTAAATATTGTCAGTATCAGGACACTGTGATATATTTTCATATTATTAACAGAGTTTCAAACAGCACAAGAGCATAACGCAATTCTATGAGGAGACTGATATATTAGTGTTCTCCCATAGAACTCTGATACTACTTGGTGTCATGACCTGATTACAGCATTTACAGCATTGTATTTTGTGGAGTTTTGTTTGTTTTCTTTAGTTTTATTTACTCGCTTCTTGCTCCAAATAGACCATTAACTTCAAAGAGGAGGAGCCACCATTTTCATTCACAAAATCAACAATCAAAATATATCTGTTTTTAGGACAAAATCAGAAAAAAATGTGTTCTAAGTCAAAATTGTTTCACATTTAATATTTCTAGGAGTCTCTATTTCCTCTTTTTCCTTCCTATTCCTGAAGTTCTCTCCTTTCTACAAATATAGTACCAAGTAAAATATAATCTATTAGTTCTAGCAATTTTTTTAAAATTAAAGTTGATTTACATCCTGACTTCCACTTCACATTCCTCCAAATATTTAAAGATAATTAATTATTTACTATTTATTAAGCCTCCCTAGTGTGTATGCAAGTGATTGGCATTAATTAAAACACACAACACCTCAGTGATGTCCATAGTACTTTGCAGAGATCTTTCATCTATTAAATGATACCCCACTTAATATATAAGGAAACATACTTCCTCAAAAGGTAGCAGTCATCCAACAAACAGTTTTATAAGGATACAAGAAAAATAAAGCTTATTAACATCTACTGAAATAGAATGAAATTACTGTAGTATGCGTCAGATTTATAGTTTATACCTCCAGGAATATTTTTAAACTTTTTGGAGATCCATATGTCCAATGTTCACATTTCAAATTTCCATCTTTCTCAAAAATCATCGTTCTGAGTGACACTATGAGATATCTTGTCAGGAAAATATCAGACAAACATGAATTTATATGAGAGATTATAATTAATGTTTTGTTCTCCTACTCACCTTGTTCATTGAGTTTCTTCACTTTTACCAAGTGCCTAGTCACCCAGCACTGGTAGAGAAATCACAGTAAAAGATTATAAATTCTTGACTGTTAAATTCAAAATGCCTCAGACCAGGCCTGATAGGCAAAATTTGAATGGAATATGATCCAGCAGAACCAACAGCCACGCCCCTCTCTAATTTCCTACCTACTAGATATACATTAACAGCAGAAGAGACAAAATGGAATTGGACCATGGGAAAAGGAACAGCCCTGCATCCTGCAAGATTCCCCAGGTCAAAGAGGAGAAAAGCTGAATGCTCAGGAGAGTTTAAGGAAAACAAATAGAAAACCAAACTCCTCCTTTCCATCCTGATCAGGACAGCAACCTCCTCACCACTCATGCATAGAAAGTAAAAGAGGGCTGCCTGGGGAGCCATCCTGCCCCTCCCACATGACCAAGAATGGCAGAGAAGTGACACTAAGGGCTGGCAAAACAAAAGTCTCACAGTTGGGACAAGGGGATACTGCAGTGGAACTTGATGTAGACCCATAGATCGTCAGTGTGAGCAAATGAAAGCTATCAATTAGCTTTCTAATACTAAGAAATGCAGGAACCCTGCTCAGGGATGCAGGAACCCTGAACAAACCACTAGAAATGGACAAGATAAGATGATTGAATATCCCAGAGCACAGCCAGGGTGGGCAAAGGGTACCCACAGACCAGATGCCCCCTCCTTCCCCACCAACACACCTTTGTATGACAGAAAGCCAGGGATTCAGAGCTACTTTTGCAGGGGAGGAAAAGGAGGGAGAAATTTTCACTGTCTTGAGTTAAATTCAAAATTACTAAGACAAATTTTGAAATGTTGGAATTTCCTTAGGAGATAATAGATCAAGTGTTTTTCCAACAAAGGGAATGAGAACTCCGAGTAGTATTAAGTTCAGCCATAAGAAAACAAAAAATTTCATAATTTTGCTCATGAACATATGCTGTAAAATTTAGCCCAACATTTACATGATTAAATAATAAATTCTCTTTATTAGAAACACAAAACCTTTTAACTACTTCAAAGTTCTCTCTCTATGTATATATTTATTTATTTTAATATATATATATACTCTGTGTGTGTGTGTGTGTGTGTGTGTGTATATATATATATATATATATATATAGTTTTCTTTGTTGCTTCTGACAACATGGAAAGGTAATTAAGGAGGAGAGTATTACTCTGTGCCCTAAAGTATAATGTAGGGCTAACAGGTGATTTCCCAAAGGTCAGTCTGTTAATCAGTGGGGTGAGACCTAGAACCTTGATCTTTGACCACAAATCTGGTTCCCTTAATACTTTACCAAAATGTCACCTGCATCTGAAAGCTTAAAAAAATCACTGGGCTAAATTATAAAATAAACTGAGACATATGCCATCCCTAGGGGTAAATTATGCTCTGACCAACTCCAAGGGGAGATGTGCTGGACACAGCTGTTCCAGGGAAGGCCAGATCTGATTAATCACTGCCCAACTAGGCATTTAGATCCACTCATTCACGGACAGGCACAAGAGCAGATGTAATATTTTACTCCTCTGGGTTTCCAAGGACAAAGGAGTGCACAGAAGAATTAATCAAACAAACCCATAATGAATTATTCATTTAAAATAAAATATTGTACACACACATTAATAGAAAAGAGTTAGCAAAAATTATATGCTGCAATAATACTAAACATCTTGTCTCTACAAACTTTAGTTTTAGGTATATAACTGATAGATTTATTAAAACTGTCTACAATTGCTGCTATTCAGAAGCTCAGCACTTTCTCAAACATCACAATAGTTTGAAGGTCAATGACTCTACATGTCCAACTGTCAGAGTCAAATCAACTTCTATCAAGATAGGGTCCACTCCATCACCTCAAAAAGCAACTCTCTTTCTTCCCAAGTAAAAGGAATAAAAATTATTTTCTTCTGGGAGCTGGTAAGGAGTCACACTCCAAGAAACAATTCAACCACCAAAAATAAGTAAAAGCTGTATAATCATAAAATTCATTCAGAATGCCTCCTAAGGAAGCAACTAGCTTTGTCAAAGCAGCTTGAAAACCTTGTTTGAAGAGTTCAGGAGTCCCTGATGAAATGGAAATTACAGAATCTAAGAAAGCTTCAAAAGCCAGAATATTCAAGATCTATGTGTTAAGTTTCTCTTCCCTGGATGGTGTTGAAGAGCACTGACAATGTCTGACTCTAACTCTATTTATGCTTCTTTAGCAAACCAACCCCCCCTTTAATCAATATCCTTTTTCTTTATGCATGTTGATACATTCATTCAGGTTACAATCAAGTTTTATAGCCTCGGCGCTTCTTTGTACTTGCAAAGTTCTGGTTTATCCTATATTAATTTTCCAACTGAACTCTCCGAGAGCAATCATGTTTTGCTTATTTCCAACATCTTAAAAGAGTCTCATTGTAATTCCATACACTGATCGTAGCACTGAAATACTAGTCAGAATTCTGATCTTGGGAGTAAGAGTCCATCATGAACATGGAGAAGGAAGAGGACGATAATCAACAGTAATGATAAAAATTTTAACAACAATAATAGTACCACACATATCTTCAATTCTTAACTATGACAAAATGTATTCACATATATTATCCCAGTTAAGAAGAATAAAATATAGCCATAAACCTAAAAACTACTTAGGACATTCAGGTACCTCATAACAGTACATGCTGGTTAATGTACACAGCCGAAGATCTGGCTTTGTAACATGTTAAAAAAAACAGTATAAACTGTGACCCCCTAAGTCTAGGAAATCTAGTTTAAGTTCATCTACGGGACAAGACATAGTAACCAAGGATGCACTTTCTAGTCATGGTTTAGACAAATTGAGTGCACCAGGATTCCAAGTAAAAAGAATGTGATCACTCCACATTGGGTGGAACATAATGACAGGGAGTCCAAGGTAAAATTACATGGAAGTTCATCAGTTAGAAATGGTTTTGGCTGCAGAGAGCAAACTAAACTTAGCCAAACTTAACTAATTGAGACTGCTATTATTTATAGAAGTCTGAGGATTGATTCAGTCACTTGGCAATATCACCAAGGACCCAGGCTGTTTGTGTCTTTCGTGTATTGTCTTGTCATCCCCAAGCTTTCCCCTCCTGCCCCAATATGGCCTCAAATATCATTTTAGTGTTCCACGCAAGAAGGAAGGCTGGGGAGATGCTTTCCGCTGGTAATTTTAGAATAAAATCCCCTCAACGGGGTTTATGAGCATCTCATTGGTCAGAATAAAATCACATGACCACCCCAGGCCAATTACTGGCAAAGGGGAATGAAATTACCATAACTGATTTAAAAGGACCATTACTCATCCCCTAGAGAAGGAGCACAATAGAAGAGTTGAAATAGGGATAGAAAAAGAGAATGTGAAGAAAATTCCTTCCCTTTTTCTTAGGACTAGAAGTTTAAAATAAACTTTAGCACCTGCCTCCTCCTCCCACCCCCCTCATTACCCAGTGTGGCCAGCACGCTGTTCTCCAAGAGGGTGCAACAGATGCCTGCCCTCACCCTCAGAGAAATCAGTGTTTGAGAGAAGTGGACACATTCTGAGTTAATTCTGAGGGCAGAGTATATATTGAAGAATTAGATCTATGGTGTAAAAGAAAAGAAAAGAGTTGAGGATGAACTCAAGTTTGGGACCTGAACAACAAGAAAGCCAACAACAGAAATCGGAAAAAGGAGAGGAATAGACAGTCATCTCTCTCTCAACATCCAGGCCCACAGACACAAAGCTCTCCATTTGTTTGTTTATTTGTTTTTATTTATTTAAGTTCACAAGGCATCAGTTCTTTGGGGGCATTACTCAGACCAAGGAAAGCAGTCATAATCTGTAAGGACTGTTGAGTGTTTGTAAGCCAAGAACTTAGAGAGAAGGATAAGTCATTTAAGCAATGCCCTGAGACTGAAGAATAAAGGGGGAAAAGTGAGTGAAAAATATTTAAACGTTCTGGCAATTAATGATCAAAAAAAATATTGATCAAAATAATGAACACATTTTAATTTTTTTATAGTCTCCAATGCTGTACCATCAGTCTGCCTCCATAATTTGTACTCTAAAGCAGTGGTCCCCAACCCCCGGGCCACAGACCACTACCGGTCCATGGCCCGTTAGGAACCAGGCCACACAGCAGGAGGTGAGCAGCAGGCAAGAGAGCAAAGCTTCATCTGTATTTATAGCCGCTCTCCATCTCTCACATTACCGCCTGAGCTCCGCCTCCTGTCAGATCAGCGGTGGCATTGGAATCTCATAGGAGCACGAACCCTACTGTGAACTGAGCATAGGAGGGATCTAGGTTGCGTGCTCCTTATGAGACTCTAATGCCTGGTGATCTGAGGTGGAGCTGAGGCAGTGACGCTAGCGTTGGGGAGTGGCCGCAAATACAGATTATCATTAGCAGAGAGGTCTGACTGCACAGAGACCATAATAAATCAATGCATTTGAATCATCCCTAAACCATTCCCCCAACCCCCGTCCACGGAAAAATTGCCTTCCATGAAACCATTCCCTGGTGCCAAAACGGTTGGGGACCGTTGCTCTAAAGGCACCCTCTTATCAGGCATTTCTTCAAATCAAATCTAAATAGAGGGAGAATAACATCTTTTAAGCTTTTAATCTGAACTTACACAATGGAGACTTTTTCCCACTATTGTTCTTTTGAAATAGTATAATAAAACAGAAGGAAGTCAGATTCCGAAGTCCACGGGGTAACAAAAGGGAAATAATATTCTTTTATTCTTTCTCTACCTCTCATAAGTCACGCTGCACCTGTTATTTAAGATTCTCTGAATGAACAGCACCAAAAAGTGACTCCATAAAATCAGTAAACCATACACTGCTTAATTCCTGTCAGAGGCACCATCAATACAGGAATATATTACCATTCAATGAAGTTTCAATTGCCAGCTACTGAGATGACCAAGATAAATAACCAGCATCATCTTAATCTTCAAAAGGTACTTGTTCCTACTGTCATGAAAAATTCCTTCTCTCATGTAACGGAGTTTACCCTGTAAATTAAACCTCTCAAGTAATGGAAGAAATAACCCATGACACTAGTGAGGGAAATTAAATTAAAGTCACTAATAGCAGGTCAGCACCGACTGAGTAGAAGTAATGGAAGTGACCACATGAATGATAAGCAGATCTTGACGAGGCTGTGACAAGTGTCTCCCAGAGAGTGTGATGAGCATTCATCTAGGTGGCAAGCAATTCACAGTCAAGACACTAACATGTTTATAGCACAGCTCGACCCCCATCTATGCCAGAGCATGTCAACCTTTCTGAGGAGGATGTTCTAATTCCCTCATGAAGGCCATTAGGAAGAATTAAAAACGAAGCTCCCTGTTTTCTGGGTAAATCAATTTCTCATTGCCTAGAAATCTTTCTGGCCAGAGCAGATGACCTGTAGAGACAATAAGGATCCCAGAACTATACTTAAATAACTTTATTTTCTAAAGTGTTAGAGGGAAACAAAAGGAAAATTGTTCCACAGTTCAATAATCAGAGGGTGGCTGAAACAAATGGAGTTATTTTAGCCTAGTTGTTAGGACTTGGGGCGCACAGTAATGCCAATGACAAAATAACCTATTACGTGGGAAAGTTAAAATGGTACCTTGCACTTCATAGGCAGCCCTTCTGGAACTCAGATGTGATTTACTTTCTAATGCCCAATCGAGACCACTGAACTTTTGATATGAACATAATAACCAAGTAAATAATGCAGCTGCTGAAAATGTGGACAAGAGCAGGAAGGAGGGTGGTAGAAAGGGGGATGAGAGCAGTAAAGAGTGACTTCTAGAAAACCACTGATGATGGCCTGATAGCTGCAATGTAATCCCTTCTATCAAAATATTTTTTACTAAGATCTCAGATTATAAATGATAAGATCATGGTAAATGGCCATTTTTAAATAGGCGAATGTTTGTATTGCCTGAAATATTGCTTTGGGTATTACCAGACTGAAATGCGCACCTAAATTGTTACATATCTGAGATGGTAATACTATATCTGTTATAGTATAATGCTTTCCCTAAATGTAAGTCCCTAAAGTCACTGATTTACAAAGAGGTATCGCCTTTGCATGCTCTCTAGTTTATTTGCTTTAGTTAAGTAGTAACTTGGCATTGTTGGTTGTAATATTTGGTATTTTTATTGCACTATTTATCAGGTGATGAGTTCTGAGCCTCACCATCTTGCTAACTTCCTATGTTACTGGGTCAAGTTATTTGTTTCCTTGGATATTTTTTCTCATCTGTAAAGTGAAATTATCAAAATAAAAATCTTATCAAATCTGTTTAGAAATGAAATTTTACATGGGTTTTATTGGGTATGCTGAGTAAAACTCACTCATTTCATAGCTGACACCATTATGAGTAAAACACAGTGGAGCTGTGAATTAAGTGCTGTGAAATATACATGGACCCATATTTAGTTCTAAACATACACACAATAATTAAAAGTTCCCCCCAATCCAACTCACTGGTTCTCATGCTTAATAAAATGAAGGAAGAAAGGGGTCCCCCTTTAGCAAATGGTAACATTATTTCTTTGAATTACTCATTTTCAGTTATGGTTCTATTTTTATCAAAACAGAATACTGAAAAATGGGGATCTTTCAGATGTTAGTAGCAGTTTTCTTACTGCTTTTCTTGCCTTTCATATGGTAAAAATGTCTTGCCTTTCATATGGTAAAAATATTTCTAAGTCTCAATTTTGAGGCCAAATCAAATCAGACAGTAAAGAGTATGAAAGTGGAGAAAATAAATATTTCTTTGGGGGCAAAGATATAAATTTATTTATTTATTATAATTTTTTGCTTTCTTTATAGATCTTTCCCCTTTCAAATGAACTGAGCAAGACTGATTGGTCCTAACAAGATTAGTTTTAAAATTAAGTGAAAAATTCTCATTTGTTGTCTGTTATAAATAAAAAGAAAAACTAATTTCCTCTCTCAGAACTGTCCATTCGATTTAGTAACACAGGAAATTGCTGATAATATATTAGACAATGAAACATTACTATTAAATTTTACTTTATTAATCTTAATTTTAACTTTTAGTTTTGCTTTAAATATATATATATATACACAATATAAATATATAATTCTTATACATACTTCGAGATATATATATCCACACACAATACACAAACATATACACATATATACTCACTATCATAATGTAGTTGGAATATGGGTAATTTTCTATCTTTCCTGAATTTTTCTGCATGTAAGTTTTTTCTACTGTAAATATGTATAGTTTATAATTATAAAATGTTGCAAAATAAATGTACATTTTCATTCACCAATATGGAAAAGGTGTGCTAATATATATTCTAATAATACTCTTGAATTGGTAATTTCTACTAGGCAATTTTAGGTAAAAAGAATTTGTCAAGTTAATACCATTTAACATAAAAATAGGCCAAAATTTTTTAATTACAAAATTAATAACATTATTTTATATTATTGTATTGTTAAGTACCTCAAAATTTCTGTTAACCTTTGATTTAATTCATCAACTGTGAAACATTTTATGCAAAAAATATATAATCCTTTGTGCCATTGAGACAGGTAAAGCAAATAGATACTTCCCCCATATGAATTAGGTATTACTTAATCAGCTATCAGCTAGAGCAACTGACAGATTTGTCAACACAATGTGTACAGGGCCCAGGCAAGAAATATGAGTGAACTGAGAAACCGGGCAAGCACTGAACACTAGGGAGTGGTGGAGAGTGGACCAGAAACTACTCTGCTCAGTTGACTGCTGCCATGTGGCAATGAGGGCTCACTGAAGGAGAGATATTAGGTTTTTTGAGCAAAAACAAAAATATGGATTGTCCGTTGCAGTCTAAAGATTTTTCAAACATTGTATAAATTAAGCAAAACAATTGTGCTAATACAATATAATTTATTGCAAACTTGCCCTAAGTAGTGCAAGACTTGAGTATTTCAAATATACTTTATTCCTGAACACTTATATTTGTGGCCATATCAGTTGCCCATTCACATTTTCATAAACCCTAACATCTACTCTGTAAGGACCATTCATGTGGTCAATTTGTATTTATAAAATACTTTGATATCTGGCAGTATGTGAATTACTGTTATTTATTGAGAATCTAGATTAATTTCATAAGTCAAACTGGATTAAAAAAATCTCTGGGAGAATCCTCCTCAATGAACCCAAAATACGTAATACATGGGTACTTATTTTAAGAATTTTAAAAATAATTTGTTCAACCGAATTAAATCTTACCAGTATTAGCTAATTTACCCTAATCATTTAAAATAGTTGCCTACCATTTAGTGATTTCACTCTTATTTATTTCTATGTTTGAAATGCTATAGATAATGAATTAACATGGTATTCACGTAAACCTCAAGGCCTAACCCTAATACATACATATATCTATGTAATGCACCATTAAGGAAAAGACCATCATCATAAAACCTTATAAATAGGAACCTTTATGTCACATGAAAAAATCATTCCATCACTGGCAATTTCTTCTGTTGGTTAATCACTTAATCTTAGTCTTTTCTCTGATTTAATTGAAGTACACTGATATACTGCTAATCCAAAAAAAAAAGTGATGTCAGTTTATAGACTATAGACTTAGCTTCAAGATTGAGACACGGTCAGGAAATTGAATCTACTTGAATATATAGCTTTCACTCCTCTATTAACATTAATTCAACATATTTTTATATGGTAATTATTATGAGCTAGCCCATGTTCCAAGGACAGTGGATAAAATGAAGGACCTGATTTCATGATTCGGGCAGGATAAGGCAGACAATAAAAAATAAAGAAGAAACGTCAGAGAATAATAAATGTTCTGCAAATAATTAGAATAAAGTCATGTAATAGAGTGGCAGGGTCACCTTGGATTGAGTGGTCAAGGAAATCTTCTCCCACGACATTTAAACTGAGACCTGAATTACCACACACACACAAACACATAAACACACACACACACACACACACACACACACACACACACAACCATGAAAAGATCAGGAGAAAGAGAATTCCAGGAGCAGAGAGACCAACATGGCTGGGAGCAGTGGGCAAAGGGAGGGTGTTGAGACACAAAATCCATGATTTATCCAGAGGCAAAGATCAGCTCATGCGAGGTATCATAGGGCATGGGAGGAATTGGAGTTTGTTCTAAGTGTAAGTGGGAAGTTACATGATTTGATGTCTGCTTTTTAAAAGATCCTTCTGCTGACTGCAGAGAATGAATTACAGGGAGGCAGAAGTGCAAACAGATAAGTATTGCACGGAGGGATAATAATGGGTTGGGTCATGTATTGTTGGAAATAGAAGAGATACGTTTTTGCAGGTAGAATCAATTACACTTGCTAATGATTTGGATGTGCGAAAGGAGGGGAAAACAGGAAGTCCAGACTCCTCACAGGCTTCTGACTTGAGCAATTGGGTGAGTAACACTGCTATTTACCAGATGGAAAATGGGGGAGAAACAAATTTGAGTTAAGGGACAAGAAATATGCTTTGGAACAAATTAAGTCTGGGTGTCTTTTAGACATCCTACAAGAAGCAGGGAGTTGGAAACCTGATTCTAAAGTTGTAGGAAAATGTCAAGACTAGGGTACTGAATGGGAGTCAGCAGCATAAGGATGATATTTAAAGTAATGGTCCAGGATGATATTACCTAGAACAGCAGTCCCCAACCTTTCTGGCACCAGGTACTGGTTTCATGGAAGACAATTTTTCCACGGACGGGGCAGGGGAGATGGTTCAGGTGGTAATGCAAGCGATGGGAACAGCAGATGAAGCTTCACTTGCTCGCCTGTTGCTCACGTCCTGCTGTGCAGCCCAGTTCCTAACAGGCCATGGATCAGTACTGGTCAACGGCCAGGGAGGTGGGGACTCCTGACCTAGAAAGAATGTGTAGTCCAAAAAGAAAGAGCCCAAGACCAAGCCCTGGGGCATTCCAAACTTAAACATCAGAGAGGGGGAAACCAGCAAAGTTAAAGAAGGAACACCCAGTGATGTGGATGAAAAAACAAAAGCTAAGGAAAGAATGTTTCAAGTAGAAAGTGGTTAACTCTGTCGAATGCTGCTGAGGTCAAGCAGGATACAGAGAGAGACACTGGCCACTGGATCTGGCAACATGATGACCAATCACAGAATACCTGACATGGAGAAATGGTTAGAATGGATTGAAGGGTGAACAAAAGGTTATTATCAAAGACAATATTATCAAAAACAAAAGGTTATTATCAAAGACAATAGCTATAAACAACTCTTTCAAGAAGTTTTGCTTTGAAGACAAGGAGAGAAATGGAGCAGTAGCAGCAGGAAAAAAATACACTTTGTTATGTTGTTTTAATATATACCATGCTGATGTGACCTGGTGACCAAGACACTAAAGTTCTCCTCCGCTTGACTAAACTTTAGACAAGCTTCTTCCTGATAGACCCTTGACCTCCCTTTTCTTATTTACTTTAGAAAACTTATAAATTCATTCTCTGACCCATTTTAAATATAACTCTTTTTAAGGGCTTTTTGTCTATTTCATAACACAGGACTGTCTTTCTCAGTGACCTGCGTGCCATCTCTTTGAAATGTAATCAAGAAAGATAGAATCCCCATCTCCTGGTTTCTATGGGAAGGTAACAGCCTAACTTATGTGGTGGCCTTGCTTCAAGCTGCAAAACTACCACTTTTCATAAAAATATGTGAAGTTTATTAGCAAACACAGATGACCTATGACTTCCTTCTAACATCCTCCAGTATTTTTCCACAAGCTCACCTCAGCCTTTAAAAACTCTAGTGCTCTTAACTGTGGTGTAGTTGAGTTCTAGCCTCACTCCTCTATGGCAATAGCCTTGAATAAATTCTTCCTTGCTTGGTTACCTTTGTCCAGGGCAATTTTGGCACTCCAGATTTACTCTTCACTTCCTCCACCTACTCAATGTGCTCCCTTGCCCTCTATCTTCCTTTGAGTTCTGCCGGTGAGGAACACGGGCTGGAGCTCCCAGAGGGAAGGCTTTGATGGGAGTATTGCAGTAGGAGAAACTGTAGGTTCAGATGAAGATTGGCTAGTAGGTCTGACTGTGGTGAGATGATGAGGAAGTTCAAGTCTGCAGATGTGTGAAGTAAGGTCACAAACGGTGAGTGAGATGTGGTAGGGGTCTAGGAGCTTCAAAGGGAGGTGTATTATAGTCTTTGTGAGGCATAGAAGATCCAAAGCATGTTAGCCAAGCAAACTATAAATGCAGGCGAATGTTCAGTGCCCTTTTAGATTTATGCTCATGATTTAGATGGAGAATAATCAGCACAACTGATAGTTCTTTCTTCTGGATGTAGGTTAAGACAGATAGTTGAGCTCAATCCGAGTCAGTTTGCCTAAACTAGTCTGATAGTAAGAAAGAGAGACAAGAGAGTTTGATGGTGGTCGAGGGATTGAAAATAATATTCCACAGAATCTGACTTTGATACAGTAGAAAGTGAGGACCCAGTATCACATAAGGATATCATATAACAGGAACAGATGCTTGCATTAAGATAGAGAAAGAAATAATAAAAGTCTGCCCAATAAAACAAATATTTAATATAGATTTTCTTTTGTCAGAATAAAAAAAATGAACAAGTTCACTTTATTTTCTAACATGGGAAAGAAAGATAACCCCATTCGTACTTATTGATCATTGGTGTTTGAATAAAAATGTGCTAAGCAGCAAAGCAGTGTACAAACCCTAAACCAAAAGGAAAAGAAAGTGTGCCTTTCAGTTTTCTAATTTCATTCACTTCCAAAGAAACAAAGATGAGCAGATAGGCCTGAGGCTGCTGAAGACAGAGTCCCAGCAAGGTCCACAAGGACACTCAGGACCCTGATGAGGAAGTGCTAAGGCATTCTCCCTTTGAAAAACATGTCCTAAAAATATCTATTTTTAATGTATTTGTGTATATATATTTTTTTCTAATGTATTTATGTATTTTATATGTATGTGTACATATGTATTCATATATTTCCATACACACAAACATATAAGCAAACATACATATACATACATACATAAACCAAAATAAAGAACCACCAGATCAAGACTTTGAGACTTTTTTCCAGCCCCAGCAAAACAATGTTCAGTAAACAGCTCTTGGTTACAGTGAATCAACAAGGGCTTAAAGTAGTGTGCTTGAGCTCGCGTCTATCAGCTCCATATAACATTAGATGAACCCCCTTGCATTCTCAAGGCTTTAGTTTCCTCATCTGTAAAATAAGGAACCTGATTAGGTTTCCTGTGAATTTACTTCCACTCTAAATGCTTTAATTCTCAGTAAATTAATATACAGAAATGAAGGAGCATTGGTGTTTATAATGAATGACAAAACCTGGTGCATTAGGGGTGGTTTAGATTCAAGGCTAAGGGTATAGTCTTTGACTAGACTGCCTGGGTTGGAATTCCAGCTACACCACTTCCTTGCTGTGTGCTCGGACAAGTTACTTGACCTCTCTAAGCTTTGGTTTCTTCTACCAGAAAGGTACAATAATAATTACATCAAAGAGTTATGATGAGCATTGTGTTAATACATATAAAGTATGTAGAATAATGCCTGGCACATAGTAAGCACTCAGTAGTATTAGCTACTATTATTATCACTGTTAGAGAGCATTAAGTTAAAAAGTAGTTATGTATTATGTAGCAGTATTTATATGGTTAGAAAATTTTAGTTACTGCTCAGGGTGGAAAAAGCATTAATATCCTTAGAATGGAATTTAATTTCTGACTCTGAGCCTCACTGTCTAGTGCAGACAAAGTAACCTAACCCATATTAGGTGCTCTCTGTGTCCTCTCCAGCCATTGCTCAGATCTACTCAAGCCTCTGCCACAGCTCATTTTGAAACTTCTTTCCCAAACTTCTCTTCCCCAATCCCTTCCCCTGGCCTCTGCTGACTTTAACCACCCTGGAAAATTTAAGCAGCATCAGTCACAGACAAAGATTCTGGTTAAGAAAAGTTCTTCCACTATTTCATTTAGAATTTAGTAATCCCACTATCCTCAGAATGAGGTAGGCTGATGTTGTTCTATGATCCTGGACAACTGATAGAGTTGTTTTTAGCTGAAAATGCAAGTGTGTAAATTTGCCAAATGTGACCTTATCTACTTCTAGCAACTGAATCCTGAAGTCACACCTTCATTAGGTAAATATATTGGGTATATATATGCTTTTCCTTCTTCTTTAAATAAACAGATACTACCTAAGAGGAAGTCTGTGATCTGTTGAGCCAAAGCTTTCATTTCTTCTACAGCTTTTAGTTCAGCCACACTAGAGCAATCAAAAGTAGTTTCATAAGAACGGAGTGACAAAATTAGACTGGATAAATAAGGAAATAGCTGATTATAAAGTGCCTCATAAGTCAAGTAAGGAATCTGGGTATTCCTAATATTACTGGGAACATATTGCTGTGATTTATACAAGGGAAATAACATGATCAGATTTTCATTTTAAAAAGATCCCACTGCCTGCTCAATTTTGCATCCCATCTGCATTGATAGACGCAACTTTGTACCTATAGGTATTTGACTTCAAATTACTCAAACCAAGTCACAGATGTCATTGTCATTCTATCTTCCTTCCATATCACTCATCCCAACTGACACCTAGTATTTAGGGAGCATTAACTCACTGATTCTTCCCTTATCTCTTAAAATCACAGTATACCCAATATAGCACCAAAGACATAAAGAAGTAGAAAATGTAACTCTTTCTCTAAAAGCCATTTAAATTATTGCTGGACGTAAAAGATACTCATTGAACTTCTATCTCAGTACCAAAACCATTCTGTAAGATGAATATGAATAGACAACCATTACAAAATAAATGAGTAAGACTGGCATGAGATGTTCAGCTAGAATCTAGAATTAACAATCTCTCACGTCCCTTTGGTATATCCCAATATGCAGTTTCAGATCTTCACAGTTTGTAAATATACATTTAGGCACTGGTTTGAACCGTATGCATACTAGAGCAGGAAATTCTTCCAAAGAAGATGAGAAAATGGACAAAGGTTATGGCTGACAGAAAATTCACCACCTCTCCATGTTGCCCCTAGGCTACGGCACCAAGGTCTCAGAGCATGAGGTCGGACCATTTCCCCATTTATGATAGATAGCGGCATCAGCTGAAGGGATAGACAGAGAAGGAAATAGAACTGAATGATGGCTAAAACC
This sequence comes from Grampus griseus, assembly GCF_964374135.1. Classification (NCBI taxonomy): domain Eukaryota; kingdom Metazoa; phylum Chordata; class Mammalia; order Artiodactyla; family Delphinidae; genus Grampus; species Grampus griseus. The sequence continues at coordinate 44,965,039 of NC_139007.1, forward strand.
TTGGGGAATGAGTATTCACAAACAGTAAATGGGAAGAAGAAAAAGAGTCACCCAGAAGAACAGAAAAGGATCATTTTTTAACAAACCTAAAAATGAAAGGGTAATAAACAATGATTTTGCATTATTATCTGCTTCCTTTGGGGACCAATTCTGATTTCATATTTTTGACAGAATATATTTGTAGCAATTTTACTCAGTCATCAATTGCTATTTCACAAATTAATACGTGGCACTTGATACAAAATGCCAAAGGAAAAATGAAAAGAAAAATTACTTCTTAGATAATGAAATGACACTTTCCAATGTTTGTAAAACACTTTTTCTACATAACAGCAGTTTGTGACTCATCTACACCCTTCATGTACATTCTCACAACCCATCTGGGATCTCATTAACATGGGAGTCATGTGCACAGATCCAGCGATAATACTTGCTTAGCATCACAGCATCTACCCCTCAGGGAAGAAAGTATACACACACACACACACACACACACACACACACACACACGAACTAATATAGGGTGAATGTATTTCTAGCCAGCATATCTGAAATGTTTTGTTCAAGCAGAGTCAAATTTCATTGTAAGCCAAGCCCCCTGGAAGCACTGTTTGAAATGTCAGCATTGGTTTTGAAGAAATCATTCTAGAACAGCCACAATAAATCCCAAATGGTAGCATCCAGCCTCTTAGACACTGGCCATTTAATCCTTCAGCATGGCGTTCTGCTCCTCTAGGGCGTCTGTCTCTGTGCCCATTAAGTCCCTGCCTCCACTGAGCCTGCCACTCTGCGTGTCATTTACAACCATCATTTGGGGGCTTTCCAACCATTACTTACACTAATTTCAAATATCCTGGGACTTAGTCCAATGTTAAAAATGTATTGTTTTCTAAAAGAACCTCTTAATGTGTCATCAGAAGACTAATTCTCTCTAAAAGAATAATTATCCAGCTCAGGGGCACAGAGCAGAGGTTTGATTCCAAATAATAAAGCAAATTTAACTCCCCAAGCATACAAGCTGTTGCCGCTTTTGAATAAAAGCGCAAGTTTGGATCAAAATCCAGTTGCGAGCCCTTTTTATTTGACCCTCTGGCTGATCAGATCTGAATTCCAAAGGAGAGACATAACATGCCACTCAATAAAATATGGGCTTAACTTTTCTCCTTCCGATTCAGGAAAAGAATAGCAACATTTGGTGCCCTTCTGACATCTGCAAGGCTGACTATATGTGCGTATCAGGACTTTCATCTTTTGTATAAGATCCTGGAAGCATTTATCTAGCCAGCAACAGAAACAAGAGATTCTAGATCTGTGACTGCAAACTTGCAAATCAAAAGCCATTTGACTGTCACATGCGTTTTATATGAACAGCTCAGTGTTCTGAAAAAAATTTAAAAAAGACAAAAAAAGTTCTACTTGAGTATCCGTAGATGAAGCACACATTCCAAGTCTTTTCTGCACTTTATTAATTACACCTGCTCAGTTATACAGGCGGTATTTACTTTGCAGTAAATTGTGTTTGGTGGAGGAAGGAGTATTTACCTGAATTCTAAAAATGAAATAATGTGCAATTGCTACCTGTCAACTAGAGTAAGTCACCTTAAATCCCTGACAAAGGGATTTAAAGCCATTGGTTTTAAAGAAGCCATGGCTTCTTTCTCCTACACCAGCCATCTCTTCTAGTCTTCTCAAATGCTTCCATCAATATGCAAATATGTGGTTGTGTTTTTAAAATAAAGCAAAGCAAATAAAACTAAATCTTCTTTTAACCACACATCCTCAGCTACCATCCCAATTTTCTGCTTATTTTTACAAATAAATGTCTCTGGAGAGTACTCTTTTGTGAAATCAATACTTCCTTACTTTATTTAACTCATTCCAATTTCTATTTTGTCTCCCTCTTTCCATCAATATTGTTCTTACCAAAGTCACCATGTTGTCAAATCCAATGAATAATTTTCTAGTTTCGTCCAACTAATCAGTCTCAAAATGTGGTCCAGGGATCCCTGGAATACCAAAAAATTTTTCAAGGAGTTTATGTTATAAAATCTATTCCTATAATAATACTGATAACATCAGATGTGATATTAATGTGATTTTAAAAATACTGTCAAATGGAATATGACAATATTTGACCCATATGTATAACTCAGTAAACCGATATTTTCTGGGTGATGATATTACAAAATCACGCATGGGTGAAAATATCCATTCCAAGTATAAAGCAGACCAATAGGTATTAAACAGAGTATTAAATTTTCACTGATATGGTTTTAGATTCTACACAGCAATTAATTTTTAACAAGTTGCCACTTACCAAGTTTTGGCATAGTATAAAAGAATATCTACAGCTATTTTTACAGGCTACTAAAACATTATTTCCTTTTCCAACTACATTTTGTGTTAGACCAGATTTTCTTCATATGCTTCAACCAAAACAACAGAACAAAACAGACTGGTGCAGAAGCAGAAATGAGAATCCAGATGCCTTCTATTAAGCCAGACAAAGAGATTTGTAAAAACATAAACCAATGTCCCTATTCAAAATAGTTTTTGTTTTGAGAAGTATAGTTTTTCATAAAAGTATGTTATTTATGTTAATGTGAAATGGATTGATTTTTGCTATTTTTAAAGTAATTAATATACACTTTAAATTTTCTGTTTTAATTTCTAATAAAGTAAACTTTGATAGAAATAACTCACAAAAACAGAAGCCCCTTAGGGTTCTCCATAATTTTTAGGACTGCAAAGGTTTGCTGAAACCAAAATCCTGGAAAACGTACCTCTTGGTCTAAATCACCCTCAGTGATAACTGGCATTCTCTCCTTGCTCATATATTTTTCTCTTTGCTTTTACAACACCACAATCTACTAATTTTCTATTTCACTGGCTTATATATATATATATATATATATATATATATATATATATATATATATATATATATATATATATATATATAAATACGATACTCCTGTTTACCGATTCTCTAAATTATAGAGTGACTGGAGCTCTATGCTAGATCCTCCAACTTCTCTTTCTATATTTCCCTTTCTACAATATCTCATTTATTACCATGGCCTTAAATCCTATCTTTATAAGCGTAACTCCCAAATTTACATCTCCTCTGCACTATTCTCCAACTTCTCCTCTGAGGGCCAGACTTTATAAACAACCACACATGGTATTTCCAATTGAATGTCTCTAAACTATCATGTTCAAAACTTTATAAATTTGATTCCACCTTCCCAAACCAGTCGTCTTCTGACCTTCTCACATAATGACCTCAGGCTAAAGACCTGAGGATCATCCTTGAATTTTCTTTCCTCTTCTCCTCAATATCTAATCTAATAGCAAATGCTGATGTTTCTTCCGCTGAAACACAACAAAGAGCTTTCCACTTCCTCCCATTTTCACTGCCACTAATTTAAGCCAAGTCATCATCCTTTCTGTTCACCAAATTCTGTCTTTTGCCCTACCCAATTCATTCTCCAGAATGATCACTCTTCTATTATTCCCTATAATAGGACCCTTTTAAATCCCTTTGTGCATTTCAAAATTATAACCGTTTTGTGTTTTTTTATGGTTCTTCTGTTGTCTGTCTTCACAAGACTGCAAGCTCCATGAGGACAAGGATCTTGTCTGTTTTCATTCACTGCTGTTTCTGAAGGATTTAATATGGTGCCTGGCTCTATTTGTTGATCTTAATCGTCAGTCCACAATGTCTTGGGAATTTCCTGTGGTGGCTTTAACTGTGTCAGCTTAGATCAGCAGGAACTATAATTCCTGGAATTCCTTTCCCTGTGGGGTTCTGAGTTTGACTTGACCACTGGAGAAACTTTAGATTTCGAAGGCAGAAGTGAAACAGTAACCATCATGCTCTGAAATCTGTCGAGGGTGGGAGGCACCGGTGCACGTGGCGCACATTGTCATGACCTGATGGCCCACCTTGATACCACGAGCCAGCTCTTTCAGCTCCCACTGGATCTCCTCAGCAACTTCTCAGGGTCCTGCATATCCAGTGAAGAGTACTAGATTTTCCTGCTGGTCACCTGCATCATGGAGGTCCACTGAGCTGGTGAGAAATAGACAGCTCCTCTGCCTCTTTGCCCTCCTCCACTTCACAGTCAGCTTTTCCACCTGACCACCAGCCCTGAAGACCTACAGCTACCTCAAGCCACATCAGGCGCAGAGATAACAGCTTTATATAGAATTCTTCACCAAGTCACACAATTTCATAATGTCTAGACCCTATGATAAATTCTTTTTTCTATATCACTCAAAGAGGTTCTATTTCTTATATTGAACCCTAGCTGATACTTCCCTGGAAGGAAGGAAGGAAGGAAAGGAAGGATCTCATACAGCCCAACTAGTCTAGCCTGCTATCATCAATAAACTGCAGCAAATTGAAAATTGCAGAAAGAAAAAAAACTCACAAATCTCTCTTTATCAGTTACATATTTTCTGAGGTCCTTGGGAATTTGCCTAATACTAGAATAGAAACAGTCAAAGATAAGATCCCAAAATTCAAGTGTGAAGACTTCACTCCTTTATCACCAGAACCCAAAGGACTTTTACACGTGTTTTGACAAGCTGACAATCCAGGAACGTCTGTTTACTTGTTTATTTGTTTTTACTAAAACTGTTAAACTGGCATATGTCGCAGTGTGTGTAAGCACAGCAACAACGTAAGTCATGTAAGAAATCATTAAGGAAAGAGCACACATTTGTATTATTTTGCTAACTTTCTCAAATACTCAGCTCAGAATTGCAAAAAGAACTATAAAATCTGACGTACAATCAGATAACTTTTAAAGCCTACCGGACTCATGCTCTGAAATGACCATTTCATATCCACGTAAGAGATTTTTATGCTACAGTTTTAAGTCTGGCAATCAATTGGTACATATGAGCAAGCCTGTAAGCCTTTGCCACTCATTCTAAGAAAGAGTTGTTCTCCAAGTTCAAATTTTCTGTCAACTACTGACAATAGCACCAATAATTTTCCTTCTATATTCAATCAGTGCATGTAGATAAGCCTGGGCCTCACTGACAGAGCTGGAAATTTGCAGGTTGTAAAGATTTAATGGAGGGACCATGCTAACGATGGCTCTATTTGTGGCTCAGACAGTCTCACAGAGATGACAGAGGTCTGGAGCTCAGTGTCCAGTTCAGTCCTTTTACATCTTACCATCAGCTTCCCAGAGCTACTCACTCATTAAATTCAGGGAAGATTTAATAACAGTATTCCCAGAAATAATATCAAGTTTAACATTTTCCAGATATGTCAATGTCCATCTGAGTATGGATTCACAGATGGATATCAAGGAGGGAGGACATGGTAGGCAGAGTACTGGCCCCTCAAAGACAGCCACGTCCAAATCCCCAGAACCTATGAATACCTTACGTAGCATGGCAAAAGGGACTGCACGTATATAATTAAATTAAGGATTTTGTGATTCCTGGATTATGCAGGTGGGTCCAGTGTAATCCCTGGAGTCTCAGTTAGAAAGAAGAAGTGTCAGAGTGAGAAAGGAGTGGTGACAATAGAAGCAGAGTTGGTGAAGGAGTTGTAACAATGCTATGTTGCTGGCTTTGAAGAAGGAGAAAAGATCCATGACCAAGAATCCAGGCTGCATCTGAAAGCTGGGGGAGGTGACATACAGATTCTCTCCTAGAGCCTCCAGAAAGAAACAGCCCGGCTGACACCTTGACATTAGCCCTCTGAGACTGACTTTGGTCTTCCTACTCACATGACTGTTAAGATACTACATTTGGGTTGTTTAAAGGTATTAAGTTTGTGGTTACTGTGAAAGGAGCAATAAGAAACAAACAGATAAGGGTTCTACAAAACTGGAGTTCTAAGGATCCAAACCTTTGCCCCTTGCCAAAGGCAACCAGAAGCAGGCAAGGGTACAGCCTGCCTCTAACCACAATTTCTCAGTTTGTCATGTTTCAAGGGGCAAGGTCTGACATGCAATTTATTCCAACTGGAAAATAATAACCAAAGCCTGTAGTGGGATGAATGTAGTGAACTTTTAGGACTTAATGTGCCAGATTCATCAAATTAGACACTATGATGTGTTCTAGCCTCTGCAGTGCAAGTGAGACTCACTCAACCCTCACCCTGCATGATGGTCAAGGACCACTAAACAAACGGCATTCTGCTTACAGGACTTTTCTAAACTTGTTTCTCTTAACACTGTGTAATATTCTTGTGTGTGTGTGTGTGTGTGTGTGTGCGCGCGCGCATGTGCATGTCTGTGTGTGTGTGTGTGAATAAAGAGTAAAATTATTTTACTAGCGGTTATCTGCACATGATTCAACAGAATTTCACTTAAGAAATAATTCTGATATTTGTTTTTAAAAGACACATATAAAAGGGAAAATCATGAAAATCAGAAAATACTGATAGTCTAACCGTGAAGAATTGGTTAATTCTATTACAAGAATTCAGTGGAGTATTGTTCAATTATTAAAAAGTATAATATTTATCAAAATGGAAAAATATTCATGATTTATTAGAATATGAAAAGGCATGTAGAATACAGAACATTTGTAATCTTTATAATATATATGATTAGAAAAACTGAGACTATATATATCGAAATAGTGACTAATCATTTTTAGTTCTTGGAGGATACCTGGAGATTATTATGTATTAGTTTCTTATACTTTCATGTTTCTCAAACATGCTAAATTTATTATTTTTGTCATTAGAAAAAATATTTTTTTAAAAAAATTAAAACTCTTAGAACCAGTCTGGGAGGGCCCGGGTAATCTGCCCCCACTGCACACTGTGGGGCTTCAGCAACAGCATTCCCTGCTTCTCCTAAGTGCACGTTCTGTGGCCTCCAGGCCAGACTCTTTCTGAGTAGATTCATTAGGCCTGTGGTTTAGGGTTGCTTTTCCACAACACTGCCTAATCAGAGATGACAACTCTGGGACTCCATTAATGATGCCATTATTTCAGTGGATAGAGTCTAGTTAGTTCATCCCAACGTGGCTTAACAGTAATAGCAATAATAGTAACAATAACAGCAGAAGCAATGGTGTCTTTTATTGGGCACCTACTATTTGTCAAGCACTGCACCAGGCCCCTTTACTTATATTGCCCTAATCCTTATGACAACTCTGCAATCTAAAAGTATTATTTCATTCTAACATAGAAAGAAGCCGAAATTCAGATTCTAAAGTATTTTGCCAAGATAGGATATGCCAGATAACGTTCTCACCCCAAACTCTCTGATGTTACTTCTTGAATTTTTACTACTATGTTACTAAAGTAGTGTGTGTGTGTGTGTGTGTGTGTGTTTATGTAGTTAAATGGTTCATTAAGCGCTTACAATGTGCTATGCACTGTACTTTGTACAACCAAATGAAGGGACTTGCATCCTCCCTACTTTGTAGGTGTGGAAACTGAAGGGCTAAGAGATTAATTTGTTTGGCTGAGGCCACCCAGATGGCAGAGAACAGAACTGAGTTTTTACCCAGGTCGGCTGACTGCAGTGATCACCCTTACCCACTGTGCTCCACTCCATCCCTGAGAACACATACTCCCCTTCCTCAGTCACCTTTAGGCTCTGGCCTCCGTCTTTCTAGTACTAACAGTTTAGACTCCAGGCTGTCCAGGCCTAGCAGAGGGAAAGCAGCCCCTGCTCCTGACTCAAGGTTCGCTGCTCTGTGGCTTGCGTCCAGGAGCTGCCCTCCTGTGTCTGAGCTCCCCCAGACCACTACCTTCCTACCTGCCTAGTACCTCTCCTGCCATGACTGACTCCCTCAGAATAAACCTCCCGAGGTGGGCCTGAATAGGCCACCACATGCCAGTCCTGTTTGCTCATCAGAGTTTACCTTCTGGCTCTTTGAATGGAGTTCCTGGCAGACCTTTCCCGAATGGCCAAGTTCTTGCCCTGTCCCCTGCTGAAGAGCCCTGCCTGTCCATCACTGGCTGGATCCTACGATGAGGTGATATAACATGAAAGTAGTCTAACATTTTTTGCCATTTAAAAAGTCATGCTGTCCACTGGCAGGAACACCTAAACAAGTGAAGAGCACGTATAATTAAAAATATAGCTGGAATACATAAACTGTGATCCAGACAAAAAATTATGTGGAGACATAATGATGGTCTCGCATGCAAGCATACTGTACAGAATATCAATGCCACTGATGTTGATGAATGACCCAACACAGCACAAATGGCGAACTGCCATTTGAATGTCAAAATCTCAGGTTCCAAGGCAGAAACTATTATCTCTCTAACTAGTCTGAAGGACCCCAGAGCTGCACATCAGACCCTTGAGTAAGCCATCATCCCACTGTTTCAGGCTCACAAAGAGCCTCAAGGTTGCTCTGGCCTCACAGAGTGTGAAATATTTCACTGATTATCGCTTTGTGACAGATTTAACATTTTTAAGTTAACATCTAATACACAAGATGAATTTTCCACTTCTAAATTCACTAATAGAATCAAGGCTCTTAAGAGGTCATCCAATCCATCCCTCAGCCTGCAGGCAGGTCCACACTTACCCTCTCAGACATGTGAAAATCTCCCTGGTTTTAAAAGACCTTTCAGCCAGGATGGTTTAACAAATTTCCTCAATGCCCATGAAATGTTAACAGCTCTCACTGGTAGGAAATATTTTCTTGCCTTTAACCTAAAGCTCTTATGCTGCCTTTTCAGCACATTGTAATGAAACTACATACAGTCTTTTATTTTATGGTTTTCAGTATTCCTTCTTCTCTCTTCATCTTACACAGCAGTAATTTACACATTTTATCATAATTATCTATCTCCTCAGTAGACTGCTAACCCTGGAATTCAAGGATTGGATCTTTTATTGATGTAAGTTTCTAGAAAGATCCTAAAGTTGCTATATGTAGCCCTTCTATGTGTTAGCTCCCTTCCTTAGCTGTTTTATAGAACTTAGGATATTAGTTAAAATTCCCTTTTTAGTTTTCTATCTGACACTATCTTCCCCATTAGGAGCTGTCAGAACAAGAGAAAGGAATGGGAATATACACCCAAATATTAACAAAACCCATATATTTTTTGAAGATCTTAGAGAAATCTTTCTATTTATGGCCTATGCAGCAGACAAATATTGTAAATGGTTTCCTTTAGTGAGCCCTCAGAAGGAATCTCAAATAACTTCACAGGGCAGGATTTGCACAGCTTCCATCACAGACCCATCAACAGTGCTCATCTATCATATACTCTGACAGGTGAATGTGACCTGGGCCTCCAGTCAGGCAGTTGCAATAGGCTATTGATTAAAATAGAGCTAAATTTTTAAAAAATCTATTTTTTGACCATTTGCTTCTGACTTAAAATTGGGCATTCATGTTAAATCAACCAAACTGATTCATGCAGTTAAGTTTCCAAGTTACCATACAGTTAGCAAACTTTTGTGGTGCTTCTTTCAGGATGTCATGTCATTCTAAAACTGATTGAAATAACTTAAAGATATTTCTTGTAGGATGGCTACATTAAAACTTAAAGGAAAAAGGTAAGCCAGAAATCCACATAGAGGAAGGGAGACAGGGACATATATGGAAATAAGACTGAGATAATTACTGCCACTGAGGAATAAATTTAGCTTTTTAGGAAGTCAAAACAAAAAGTCATAGGTTTAGAATTTCTCAGCAATGAATAAACTAAATCACGTTAATGAAAGAAAGCCTAAAAGTACATCTTAGAAGCAAATATTACCGAGAATTAAATTATAAGAGGACTCTATAAGATGATCTCTTATTTTAAAAAAATGGATAAAACATTAAAACAATGTTTTCAACAACTGGTTTCTAGAATTTGTAGAAATATGCTTCAAATTATAATTTCATACATTAACTCCCAGCAAAAGACAACAAAATCCATTGTATTAAAAACATTGGATTTGGCAATGATTTCTTAGATACAATACCAAAAGTGATGGTCCATGAAAGAAAAATTAATATGTTGGGGTTCATTAAAATGAAAAGTGTTGGCTCTGCCAAAGACACTGTTAAGAGAATGAGAAGACAAGCCCCAGACTGGGAGAAAATAGTTGCAAAACATATATCTGATGAAGGACTGGCATTTAAAATATACAAAGAGCTCTTAAAACTCAACAGTAAGAAAACAAATAACCTGATTAAAAAATGAGCAAAAGATCTGGACAACTTACTAAAGAAGGTATACAGATAAAAAATAAGCATATGACAAGATGCTCTATAACACATGTCATTAAGAAACTGCAAATTAAAACAATAATGAAATACCACTACACATCTATGGGATGGCTAAAATCCAAAACTTTGACAATACCAAATGCTGACAAGGATGTGGAGCAACAGAACACTTACTCATTACTGGTAGGAATGCAAAATGGTACAGCCACTTTGGAAGACAGCTTGGCGGTTTCTTACAAAACTAAACATACTCTTACCATATAAGCCAGCAATCATACTCCTTTATTTGTCCAAATGGGCTGAGAACTTCTACACAAAAACCTGTACGTGAATGTATTTAGCATCTTTATTCATAACTGCTAGGACTTGGAAAGAACCAAGATGTCCTTCAATAAGTGAATGGACAAACTATGGTACATCAATACAATGGATTATTATTCACCCATAAAAAGAAATGAACTATGAAGGCACAAAAAGACAAGAAGGAATCTGAATTGCATAGTGCAAAGTGCAAACTATTCTATCCTCTTTTTCCTAGTTCTCTAAATATTCACGTTTGGTCTCTCATTAATTCCTACTCCTCTTCACACATATTAAATGCTATCCATCAGTTTTTCACCCTTAGTCATTTTGATCTTTTTCATGTACTTGAGCATTCTGCCTTATCTCATACACTTTACTTAACTAACACAAACCTCACCCACTTCACCACATCCAAAATCAATTAACAACGAAACCACAAAGAAAAAAAATCTCTGCTCTTCTTTCTCATAGCTGCCTTCACAATGTGAGTTAACGTCATCACATTTGTGTAACGAAGAAGTGTTTAAGGGTTTTATTACTATTATTTTTGTTATTATTATTATCTCTTCCACAACCGTCACACACAATCAGCCATCAAGTCCTTTTTCAAAATTACCTGTTCCCTCCTTTTCACTTGCAAAGCCTTGACACAGATCTTTACCATCTCTTGCCAGAACTATGGTAATCGCATTCTACTTATATTCAACCATCAGACATCTTTCTAAATATAAATTGTATCTTGTATCCCTGCATATCTTCCTTCTTTGACTTCTTGCTACCTGGTCCAAAACACTGTATCATGCTGCATAAGGATTTCCACAATCAGCTTCTAACATGTCTCTTCAATCTCATGATGCAGCGTTCCCTGTCATGCAACTCAGGCTCTGGTTACATTCTATTCTCTCTATTTGAAATGCCCTTTCTTTTCTTTCTTTTTCAGGAAAATTTCTACTTTTAGTTTAATTATGCAAATGTTAACTACTCTGAATATTCTCCTCTTCCTTGTAAAGTCTTAATTATTCCTCCTTTGTACTTCTACCTCACTTTGCATATACCTCTTATTGCTTGGTATGCTAAGTATTGCCATTTTATTTTACCGATTGCCTTCTCCCAACAGAATGTGAGGTCCTTGAAGATTATGTCTTTTATAACTTTGAATCTTTCTGCCTAATGCAGAATCTTATAAAACTATTCCCTCAATAAATATTTATTGAATAAACACCTAAATAATATCATCATTATAAAGTAAACTAATTCTTTCCAGTTTGTTCTGGCAGAAGGGCATGGATCCAATTCATCTAAAATTCAACAGAGTTATTTAGCCACATATTTAAAACATGACAAACTGGAACAAAGTCATCTTTTACTCTGTTTAAAATTGAATACCATTCCCATTCATACAAATTCTATCAATAATTGAGGATCGGAGTTGAAATAAAGTTATAATTCATTCTATAACAAGATCATAGGCTTTGGAGAATAGACACTTTTTTCTGTGGAATCAGCAGTACATACCAGATCAATAAATGCAGAAAAATTCTTACCTTGTTCTTAACTGACTTCTCAGAAAGATAAAAATGGCATAACAATGTTCAACAGGAGAACTGATATACTTAAAATATTCTTGTTCCTCATAAAAAATATGAGATTGAAAGACCAAGTCTTGTAAACTGGTAAAATTTGATGTCTAAACAAATAACGGGTTACCAATTTTGTCAAAGGTTTATCTTTTCTGAAAATGTAATAAACTCTACTTCAAAGCCATCCCTCACAGACAGATGCTTTGTCTTAGTCATCATTAAAGGTCAGTGCTGATGAAGGTACATGGAATCTATGATGGGCTTAATGAATGTTAATTGAGTCCATAAATGAAAAAAAAGTGAAAGTAATTATACTTTACATACAAATAAATATGTATCTTTCAAATTAGGGTGTCAATATTTTGGGTGTCCAAAGATCTTCTGAGGTAGCTTTTTTTACTTTATCTTATTTTTCAATAATTCACTCAACAAATATTAAGTCCACATTATGCTAAGTGAAATAAGCCAATAACAAAACAAGTCGTATATGATTCTACTTATGGGGTACCCAGAAGTAGTCAAAATCACAGAGACAGAAAGTAGAATGGTGATTGCCAGGAGCTGGGGAGAGCCAGGTGTGGGGAGTTATTGTTTAATGGGTATAGAGTTTCAGTTTTACAAGATGAAAGAGTTCTGGAGATGGATGGTGGTGATGGTAGTACATTATAAATGTATTTAATACCACTAACCTGTATATTTAAAAATGGTTAAGATGGTAAATTTAATGTCTGTGTATTTTACAAGAATTTTTTTTAAACTGGGAAAAAAGTACTGAGTCCTTCTACATTTAAGTACCTATACTCAGCTTTGGGAAAAAAAAAAATGAGCAAGACATATTCCTCAAAAAACTAACACAAACTAGTAAGGGAAAGAAAAGAAGATCAACGCCTGAGATATAGAACATTTTCTAACATGTTTTAGAAAACACTAGCCTCTGAGGTGCTACCCAAAACAAAGTGGCCCATGGCCTAGAAAGAGAGTGGGAATTGATCAATACTCTATCTTAGAGATTCAAGATGCCAATAGCTGATTACAGGCTCTGAAACAACATGCAGCAAGAAAATACATTTAACTCCAAAGCTCCCAAGCTTATTTGATGAAAATTTTTCTTTGCATACACCTATTAATATACCAGAGCAGGGCTTCCCTGGTGGCACAGTGGTTGAGAGTCCACCTGCCGATGAAGGGGACACGGGTTCGTGCCCCAGTCCAGGAAGATCCCACATGCCGCGAAGCGGCTAGGCGCGTGAGCCATGGCTACTGAGCCTGCACGTCCAGAGCCTGTGCTCCGCAACGGGAGAGGCCACAGCAGTGAGAGGCCCGTGAACCGCAAAAAAAAAAAAAAAAAAAAAAAAAAAATATATATATATATATATATATACCAGAGCACACTTCAGAAAGTGAAGCATTCAGAAGTTCTATAAGGCAGGAGATCTCATGAAAGTAGAGAAGGGAAGGACAGAGGAGGGGCCTCTAACTCTGCCTGGTGGAGGTGGAGGGTGAGGGCAGGGTAGGGATGATGAACAAGGAAATAGTGGAAACAGTGGGAAAAACTTCCATATGGATTCTAGGACAAGAAAAATCAACACCCATTAAGTCTGAAGAAATAATTCATACAGTCATCAAGGTAAATTATGCTTTCATAATTCCTAGTTTACATTCATTATTAGCCAGAGGCATACTTTTAATTTTTTGAAACAGAAATATCACTTTGTATGAGAATGTGAAAAGATCTGGAATTCAATTCCACCTGGAGCTAGTTTAGTTTTCTGATAACCTTAACAAACTAGTTCTAACAACTGTACCTTTACCCTGTCTCTAAGAAGTGAACCCTTATAAGCCAAGTTTAAGGCTTGGCTATTATTTTATCACTTGTGTCTCAGAACTTGTCATGGTGACTTTGTTCATATCTTAAGAGAATTTTGACTTGCTTGTAATGATGGTGCCTTCCCTAGCACTTTTCCATCCAAATTCTGCCCTAGGGTCTGCTGTTCAGTCCCATGCAAGCTCAACCCTGCCTCCTACAAATGGACATTTCTACCTGCCTAGACGGACGTTTAGTTCCCTTTCGTACATAGACTCTTGCTTTGCTTTGTTCCACTTATGTATGATGATACTCTGTTTGATGCTTGTGGGTCTCCCTAAAGCACAGAAAAATTTGATGTCATGTCTTTTGTCTTGGAGTGTCCAGGTTAAGAACAACTCAGAACCTCAGTTACTCATGCCCATACTAGCTCCCAGCTCTCACCTCTCTAACCATTCAGCAGGCTGATAAATGTATCGTGCATTTTTTTTTTTACCTTTTAAAGCTTCTTATACCGAATATATCATTAGAGTTGTTCCTTGTCCCACTCACAGACTGCCTGGGAAGAGGGACACTGTCTTCCAAGCCTGCCTTTCCTTGCTGAATACCAAGAACACATCTCTGTTTTTCTAGAATTTTATTGCTAACTGTTATGAGGAAACTGGTGGAACAAGTGAAAAAGAACAAGCATGGAAGAGTGACAATGTTTTTAAAATTCTTACAGAATTCTTAAAGCCATAGTATTGACCTATATAAAATAATGCCACTTATGTGTACTTTGTATAGACCATCTGCACACATATCAGAGAATAAGCACATATCTTACATACCTGGAAATCAAATCTATGTAAATGACTGGACTAAAGACAATAGAAGAAAACAGGTTATCAATAAAATACAGCCATTAAAAGGTGGATTAATATTCAATCTTTTACTTCAATGGAGGTTTGTAAAGTCTGAGTGTTCAGAAAGAACACAGAACATTTCTTACTAAAGTTAAAGGAACAAACTTAAACCAAGGAACTTTAAAACTGTTCCTGTGCATCATGAATAGAGCCATTTGTCTCTCCATGTGTGTGTGAGTGTGCACACCTTATCACAAAGCAAGATTAACATCCGGAGAAAGACATTTTATCATATGTGGCACAGAGTTCAGAATTTATCCCTCTGATATTATCTAAAATCAGAAGAGTGTACCCATGTTTGTTTCCTGCAACGCTGGATTTGCATAAGGGATGGAAGCAACAGAACCCTTGGGTGTAATAAAATTTATCCTCTAAAAGTCAGGACTTTAGTAAACCAATGATTTTAAATCTCCTATTCCAGGAAAAACCTTAGTCGTTAGAAGGCACACTCCAGAATGTTCTCAGCATCCAGTTAAATCCAATCATTTGCCTTTGGATATTTAGAGTTAAAACATTCCATAATTTCTGATTTTCTAATATCACTTGTGTTGAACAGAACTAATTTATCTGGACCAGTTCTTAGGGACAGAATTTATGGGTTTTATATACCAGGCCATCAGATGAAAGAACAAATTCAACAGGAGTCATTCCATGGGAAAAAAAATTATAAAAAAACAATGGTTATAAAGAGTAAGAGTTCATGGAAGTGAAGATCATCAAAATCATCTTGAAAATCTGGGACATCAAGAAGAGACCTATGTAATGGGAGGAAGGTTGGGGAAGCAATCACACTGACAAGCTGGATAATACATAGTTTTACAAAGAAATTGAAGAGGACGAAATGTCTCAGTGTTCTCAAATGAGTAAATCCTGGATTAAATATTTGGGAACAGATTATTTAAGAATATTTATTAGTGAAAATGCTCCCAAGTTGAGAGAATTTATGTTAAGATTAATTTGTAGATCCCAATCAGCATGTGAAAGCTATAGGAAACTTTCCTCACTGGGGTCCCTATACTCATAAGACTCCTGCCACGGAGCCAAGATACAGCCTGGAATGCATGCAAGCTCCCTATCCACGAGGGTTCCTGTGGTTTGCGTGCTCTGTCTTTGTACTTTACACATTCCTCAGTGCAAAATAATATGTTGGGTATAACCTCAAATTTAGATAATTTCTCTATTTTCCCTAAAAATGAAATGAATATGAGAACACCCTAAAAAGAATACATTTCAAGTTCTGAGCTGATAGAATTTAAATCCATCTGATCAGGTTAACACGGAAAAAATATAACAGCTTAGTAGTGGATCACCTACTGCTCTTCAATGAATTTTACCTGAAGCAACAAAACTGTTCACTCATTTGAACACCCCCCCCAAATTAACCGATAATGGCCCTTTTGGGATAAAAATTCCCACCTATTTCCTTCTAAGTTCATAATGTAAGATGTTTTCCAATGCCAAGAGGATCTACAGAGATCAGGCATATCAGTTTGCTAATTTTTGCATACATAATACTAGAAATATGACAATAACATCATTACTGTAATTTTGAAAAATGTCTTCTGAGTCATCACGTTTATTTCTAGGAAAAGGGTAGAAGAAAATAGTTTAGGGAAACTAAAGTAGTAAAAAGGTTATTATTCATATGTCAAATGTGACAGCTTCTTAAGGTCTGTAAATGATTTTAATTTACATTATAATTTATTATAATTCTGCAATGAAAACTATGTACAGTGATGCTTAGAAAAAGAGAAAGGCAATTACATTATTGTCAACTAGAGTTATAGGGTAGCAGAGTGGGTAGCAGTGTTGATTATTATGTGCTAACACAGGTGTTTAGGGAATTTCTCTCACCCACTATGCCATTTTATGAAGGATATTTAAGAAATTAATAGGCTTAATTCAACTAAGCAAATAGTAAAGAGTAATGACGATAATAATAGCAACAAATTGTTAAAGGATTAAAACAAAACTCCTTAGCATGCAAATACAGCTCTGGCTCCCATCCATTTCTGATGCTCCTGACTGTGCCCCTGTCACCTGACCTCCCATCCTGCTGTATGGTCCCTGTACCTGCTCCTTCATTTGTCTTGGCCACACGTGTCCTCCTTCGTCTTCCGAAACAATCTACATCAATTGCCTCCTTATTGAATCCTCCTTGATTCTCCCAGGCAGAGGGAGTTGCTACTTCCTCCAAGCTCCCATAGCATAATAGATTATAAACCCTTGGAAAAAAATTGTGTAATGATTGCATCACCATCCTCTTAATAATTCTAGCTAAAAATACCTCAGTTGTTTTTCCCATTTCCCCTTTTATTTATCTCCTACACCCAATTTAATTTTTCATGCAGTCCTGCATTCAGCCTATATTTACTGACTCCAATGCCTAGATGTTCTGAGATATGTGCTGTCCTCTGCCCTGGGTCAGACCACACCTCTTACAGTGAAGACACTCATAGCTTCCTCTCTATCCTCCCTGCCTCTCAACACCCCACTCACTTTCCAGGAATCCACAAGTACAGTCATCACTTTCTCAAAATAGATTTGCTATCATTTTGATTTTCTAAAATGTTTAGTTCGTTATTATTCTCTAAAAAAACTGAATCAAAATTCCTCAGCAGAGAACAGAGGGCTGTTTAATGATCTGGTCCTGAAAGCCATAGGCACTACATCCAATCTAATCCATCTACTCACTGCTCCCTGACCACCCTACACAAGTTCACACCTTTTACTCTTGCTTACAGGCACCCTGATCTGGGCCGCCCTTTTCTCTCTTTCATGCTATCAAAATTTTGTCTTTCTTCAAGACCCACCTCAATGCTCCTTCTCCCACGAAGCCTTTCTCTTCATCCACAGTCAAAATTAACCATTCCTTCCTTCTGTGTGCTCACAAAGCTTCATCACTTCCTCTTCTCAAATGTACTTTCCAAGCCTTGTATCATGTTATTTGATAAATACAATAAAATAGGTCTACATGCCACACCACCTTCCTCTTGACAATTAAGTATTGTTTCAATAAAAATTAGTGTTTAAAAAATGGTTACTGTAAATATTACCAAAAACAATCATTCTAAAAGTTAAAAAAAATCAGATTCTGCAAAAGTTATAATAAAAAAGAAGAGATTAAATGAAGTCTTTCAACACTAAAGTGTTTCAGAGAAGAACCGACATTTAATTTACATAGGAGTTGCTGTTCCAACAGGGCAGAGAGCCCTCTTCCTAAGAAAGATTCTTAATTCCAGGCAAAGACAGACTTCCCCTCAAAGACAGATAGATAAACATAGAAATAGAGAGGTACACACATATACTACTATGCACTGACGTGTATATTTTATGTATGTATATTCATGCAGATCACAGACGTATAATTCATCCCCTCTGGAAAATCCACACCCACCTCATCTCATGTCTATTTATGGAATCAATCAGGAGCTGGGAGGATGGAAGCAAAGGCTCTTGACCACAGGGCAGCTTTCCTGAATATCTGACTCTGGTGACTAAGACAATCTGAGCATTTCCTTCAGATTGACTAACCTTTAAGCAGGTTCCTTCTTGACTATCATTCCCTGAACCCCCTTTCTTTAGATCATTTACTTTGGAAAACTTGCAATTGTAAATTCTTTCTCTCCCCTTTGAGATGAAATCTTTTTCAGCCTCTTGCCAGTTTTAAAACCCAGGACCTTGAGGACCTGAGAGCCATCCCTTTGAAATGTAATCATCTAGGAAGACAGCACCCCTATCTCCCAGACTCTGTGGGATAACAGGAGCCTAACTTAGATAAGTGTCAATCAGCAAACACAGATATCCTAGTCACATTGACAACGTCCCTGTAACATCCTCCAGGTCTTTTCCATTAGCACTTACCCTAGTGCTTAAAAACTCTCTGTCTTTTGTTTCAGTGGCATTGAGTTCAGTCTCCCTTATTTCAATAGTCTTGACCCCTATTGCAGTAGTCTTGAATGAAGTCTTCCTTGCCTGTTTAACTTGTCTGGTGCAATTTTTCTTTGACTTGACAAGCTGAGCAAGCTAGTGCACTGCTGCTGACCATTTAAGTGAGGCGAGTTTCAACGTGTCATCCTCCATCATCCTTTGATAAGAGTTAAACTGGGATGACAGGTGGTTGATGTCCACACATCTATGATCCTGTGGTCATATGCAAAGGGTAGATAGGAGAAAAGGAATCCTACTTATTGCTTCTAGGGATTAAATCCAATTGAAGAAACAGTCTTAAATAAACAAATGCAAATTTATTCTGAAAGAATCAGTTGTGTTCCACTTCTCCCGCTAAACCCCTTAGCACTGTAAATATAACCAATCATTTCTTATGATGATACTGCAATAACTGTTCATGTCCAGGTGCTTTGTTCACTCTTGACTAGCTTTTACAGCTTAGGGAAGAGAACGGCACCACTCATTTATTTAGACAGCATAGCTTTGTGACTTTTTAGCTTGTCCATGAATCCACAAATTAAGGTAAGTACAAACCGTCTGTGGCTGCCTTTAAACAAGTAATGTATCCGCACTTCTAAAATGTATTTTTCCAACCATTCCATTAGAATATTCTAGCCCATTTTCTTCCAACGTCTACTGTATCAAACAAAGAGTAAATAGTAAGTTATGAGAACAGGTGTGTCAATACAAATTGACAGTGATTTTTCGGAGTGCAGGGATAAAGCCAACAAAAAAGATGGAGACAAAATATACTCAGAGTGACATTCAAGAATTCACAAAGACGGGCCTCCCTGGTGGCGCAGTGGTTGAGAGTCCGCCTGCCGATGCAGGGGACACGGGTTCGTGCCCCAGTCCGGGAAGATCCCACATGCCACAGAGCGGCTGGGCCCGTGAGCCATGGCCGCGGAGCCTGTGCTCCGCAACGGGAGAGGCCACAACAGTGAGAGGCCCGCGTACCACAAAAAAAAAAAAAAAAAAAAAAGAATTCACAAAGACATGTTCTGTGAATCATTTTATGTAATGTATTTGACTCATATACTCTTCTCTTTTAAATCATTCTTTGAATGGTTCTCCCTTTGGACATTTCAAGATAATTTAGCTACAAAGCATTACACACAGAGGTGACAATTTGTGATGTATTGCTTATGGTGCAAAGAAGGTAAACATATATAGAAAAGGTCGTTATTGCAGTTTGGGAAAGCCATCCACAAAAGGTTTCCTGTACTTTTCATCTGAATTACATATTTAAACTGGACTACAAAAGGGATTCTGGGTTGGGTTAGGATTTTTTAATTTTCATTCTATTTCTTTTGAATTTTAAGTAAAGTTCTCATGACAGGCCTTTTATCTTGTCAGAATTCAATGCTAAAGACATATGCCTAATTCAAGTAAGTGTAACTTTGAAAATTTTAACCAAAAAAAAGTATATGCCAAAGTATTAATAATGATTATATTTGGTTAGTGAGGCAATAGGAAATTTTATATTTCTTTCTCTCTACTAGTTTTCCTTTCTAATTCTTCTGTATTAAATATAGGTCAATTGTACAATAAAAAGCTAAACATGCTCAAATAAGTTAGCAGAGGGTTATTCATCAAAAAAGTTTATGAACATGTTCTAAAAGTTCCCTATAGGATTCCATTAAATTATCAACTTCCATTCATTATTTAATATATGAATTATCTTGGTAAAATTTGCTTTTCATACTGGATTCACAAGGTCACATTATTTTCTACAGAAAACAGGGTATAGTAGATACTTGATACACAATACTCAGACTCTACCCTGAGTTGTGCAAAATGAGAGTGATTTTGAAGATATGAACTAATTTTTCAAAAGTGGCTTAAAAATCCCATAGTGGCTCTCCACCGCGGCCAGAAGGAAATTCAACAGTCATCACATGGGCCCGCAGACTGTGGGTATCATAATAATGATAATAAAAACAGGTGCTAACAGTCATTGAAAACAGTTTCACATGTTATGCTAAGTATTTTGCAAGAATTAACTCATTTAGTCTTAAAAACTGTCCTCTGCCGTAGGTATTATTATCCCCCTTCTTCAGAAGCAGACTCAAGCCAGAGGGGTCCAGGTGCTCCCGTGTCATTTTTCAGCCAGAATGAGATTACTGTGGCTCAATAACAACTTTTATTCTAAAATTTGTCAACTCTGGACCATGGTTACAAAATGAGGAACAAAGGGGGGCTCTTAGAAAAAGTTTTCTTATGAAAAAGAACCCTCTGCTAAGAGATGCACTTAGTACTACGCAATATTCATACTTAGATCTCAAATGTTATGAAAATACTTGGGGCTAGCAGGCTGTTTATCTTGTCAATTTGTTAAGAAGAATATGTTAAATTGTATAGTATTTCACAGTGCACAAATCACTGTCATATGCATTCATTCCTTTATTCCTCACACCAACTACATGAAACAGGAATTATTTTACAGTGGAGAAAACTAAAACTTATAGATTAAGTGATTTCCCAATGGTTATACAACAGAATAGCAGGAGAGTTGACACTCAAATCCACGTTCTTCTGTATTCTGTTGGTGTTTTCACTCTAAGTTTCAAAAACTAACATTTCCCTCTAATTCACCATATTATTATCAGTAACCAAGGAACAAAAGAATCACAGTTTGGGAAAGAAGTAATAGTGCTCATTAGATTGCTTTACTTGTCAAAAGCCAATGGCATCATGTCAAAATCACCTTCAAGCAGATGTCACCTCCCCCACTCTCCCATCGATCCACACCCCGACAGGGCTTTGGAAACTGGAGAAGTCACACAAATGTCCAGTGGACAAGGTAGATGCCAAGCTGCCCAGGGCAGCTCCTCCTTAAATACTGAGCCAAGCATGGTATCCATGATGGGGGAATTTAATTACCTTTCTATATTATGCATATTCTAAACATAGAAGCTGTGACATCTTCAGGCTAAAGTTCCGACAACACATTTCAATCGCAAATTGCAGGTTTCCACTTTGTCTGTTGGGTCTGAACACTCAGTGTGAAGCTAATCACCAAAGAAAGCCATTTGGGGAATAGCTGGACAGCAATGAAGCAGACAGTGAGGCTGGAGTGACATCTCAGCAGCTACCTCACAGCAATCTCTCCATAAGGACTTATATAGCCTTAGGTCAAGGCCTGTTCCAAATCCAGGTCACCAGAGCCTCCTAAGTGCCAGTTGGATTGAGCTCTGAGTTTTCACATGTGTCCCTCACAAAGCAGCTAGAGTGTAGTACAGTCAGAGAAAGATTTCATTAGGTCTCGCCAACAATATGCAGTGTACTCAAAGGCACCAGAAAACACAATTTTATAACTGGTAGAAGATGGAAAAATAAAATAAATGCAGCACATGCTCTACGGAATTTTAAAGGCATGGCAAAAGGAAACCTTCCCAGCTCCTTATTGGATCATATGGGACCTCTGTTATTCCGGATCTTATCTTCTTTTCTGACCTCCTTGTCCAACCCTCCTGGACTCCATGCTTTACCCAAATGAATATTCCTTTAGTTTCCACTTTCTTTCCTGACGTTTCCTTTGCACAACTTGCATAACTTCTGCAGCGCAAATACATCTTATGCGTTAGCTCTCTTATGAAACCCTCATTTATTTTCCATTTTCAATTTTCTATCCCACGTACAGAAAATTCCCGATCTCTCTGTACTCCTCCATATCTCCTGGGAAGAACTTCTCTTATAGTATCTGTCACTTGAAATCATCATCACTTGTTTACATGTTTGTGAGCATTCCACTAAACAGTAAGTACCACTAAATGATAAGTTCCTCACTGATGTCATATTCATCTTTGTAGCTCCAAGGCCTAGGAAAGTACCCTGCGTTGAACAGAACTGGTTGAAATGAAAAACTGAATAAATAAATCACACACACACAAAATCTTTTTATCACTTTAGTGGTTAAAAGCACAGGTCTGAAACCAAAATTACTTAGGTTCAGAACCTAGCTCTACCACTTAGTAGCTCTATGATCTTCAACTAGTTATTTCACCTCTCTGTGCCTGAGTTTCCTCATCTGTAAAATAGGCTACTGTGTGATTTCAATGAGCTAATAATAATAAATAGAAAAACACTTAAAACATAGCAAGGCACCTGGTAGCTTCTTGATAAATGGTAGCTATCATCATCATATTCCTACAACACGGCAGCGTAACATAGTGGCCAAGATTGTGAGGTACACAATACCATAGGCCTGAATTCAAATCACACTCCTCCACTTACAAGTTATGTGGCCTTGGGAAATTTGCTTAAAGTTCTTCCTACTTTGGTTTTCTAATCTCTAGAAAAGGGATAATAATAGTGCCTGCAGCATAAAATTTTTCAGAAAGTTACAATTAAATTATGCATGTCATTAACATAGAGTCTGGTACATGGCAAATACTCCATAAAAGTAAGCTATTCACTACTGTGATTTTTCATTGTCAATCAGTATCAGTATAAAATTCCTTGGGTAGTGCCCCAAGATAGACACCCTCACCTACCTGGCACTTGTATTTGTACCTCATTAGCTTTGCGGGGGGAGGTGCAAAATAAAGGCCCTGAAGAAACAGGAAGTGTGTCGTGTTTTAGACATTAAGCGAGGTAAGTTCATGCCCCCAGTTCTAGTTCTCCAGGAAACAGGATATGCCATTTGCTGCTTTTGAACAGGTTAGGACACAGTTATTTGTGCCAGCCTTGGGCCTGCTTGCCCTTAGGTCCATTTCCAACCTTCCCCCTGTACTCTATATACCATATATGGTGAGTGGGAAAACTAGCTCTTGAAATGGAGAGGAAGTGGCAACCGATTGGAGGGTGAGAGAAACAGGGTATTTCTCCTCCTTACTCTGCCTAGGGCAGCCTCACTTCTCCATTCTGGTTCCATTTCCCACCAGAGAGGCCCGTTCTGGTCCCAGCTTCTTTTGGCGTGACCCAGGTCCCGGAGGACCTCTCTTTGTCTCTCCAGCCTAGGGTAATGGTTGTTGTTGCTCATTTCTGGATTTCCCTACAGTTCCATATATAACTCTCAGCTCAACACATCACCGGTGTTAACAATTCCCTGCATTTATTCCCCTGTGGTTTCTATTTTCCTAGCTAGACCCTGATTGATCCAGTAATCTGTCTCTTCCTTTTCTGCCTTTAATTTGATTGGTTTAGAAAGTGCCTGCTTCATCAGTATCAGTGTAAAATTCCTTGGGTATTGCCCCAAGGTAGACACCCTCACCTACCTGGCACTTGTATTTGTACCTCATTAGCTTTGGGGGCGGGGTGAAAAATAAAGTCTCTGAAGAAATAGTGCGTCCTGTTTCGCCTTCTTTCACGCATACATACATGCATACCCATCCTCTGCGCTGCTTTCTCCTACTTAAGAAATAAAGGCAGGCTTCTGTGGTCTGGAAGAAACTGGTCACACGGGTTGATTCTGAAGTGACTTTATCATCTAATGCAACAGCTCTTGGCTCTCAACTGGGGGATACTTTGGCCCTCCTCCATCTACAGGGAACAATGTCTAGAGACATAGTTGGTTGTTACAGTGGGCCGGGACAGGGTGCGGGGGAGCTGCTACCGTCATCTAGGGTTTAGAGGCCAGGGATGCATGCTGCTAAACATCCTACAATGTACCAGAAAAGAATTCCCAGGCCCAAAGTGTCAGCAATTAATTGAGAAACTCTGATTAATGATACAAAACTCCACACTTTCCCGCTGCTAGATGCTTGCAGTAGCCTCTGAGCTACTGCAGGTCACAGGGACCACTTGGGATGTAAAACTGTTGCCAGTGACCACATAGCAGCAATCTTGCCCACTGCTGTCAGTTGCTGTGTACAGTTCATATTAAATGATTTGCATAAACTTGAATTTCACTACAGATTTTTTTGTTTTGTTGATACGCATACTGAGAAGACAAAAGAGCAGCATGTATCAAGACAGTGAATTTTCAGTTAGGGATCTTTGTGTTAAATAATTTTTTAAAAAATCTTACTACTTGATTTTACCAGCCAGCCTGTGCAGCAAAAGATAAATTTTTCATAAGATACTTTTTTAAAAAAGTAATTTGGTCATATATGTTCTACTAGAATATTTGTAACATTTTCCTTTACAAGGTGGGGAGCTGGCTAGCCTGCTCTCAATCGTATTTCTCTTCCCTGTTGTGTCTGTTTTTATCTCAGAGTGGTTTTGCATAGATGGGGTCCTGTGGCTGGGTCTCCCTATTTTGTATACCACCAACCGTGAAGACTTAGATGACCACTTTCTCAGGTAAGACCTCAGTTTCCTCATGGGCCAAATGAGGAGGTTGATCTAGTTAAAAGCTCCCTTCCCACTGTAAAACTTTACTCAATTACGAATCTTCAGCACTTAAGTAACATGTTCATATATTGGCTCTTAAGGGAGCAAAAGTTATACAAATCCAATAAAAGTTTTCATCCAGGCCAGGTTCATTCAATATGCAAGCCTTAATAAAGAAAAGTGAGGCATGGAATGTTACTAGACCCATGTTCCCTCCTCCTAATCCTGTTAAGATGTGTGTAAGAATGCCTCCGTGAGATGACAAAGGACAAATCTGTCATAAACAGACTCAAATCACTGCTGCTCTCTGATCTGACAACTTGGAGTGAGAATGGACTCCACGTTGCAGGGCTGAGCTCCAAAAACACCGACTTCTGCAATTACCCAGGGATTTCCACTTCTCTGTCTACTGCAAAGAAATGAAAAAGTATATAAACCTAGTTCCCTTCCTAAAAGAACAGCCAAAAGGGGCACGGGCAACTATACTCTCCTGAATGTCAAAAAGAGGTTGTTTTTTTTTTTTTTTTTTTAAGAACAAGCTTTGCCTGGGACAAAGGCAAAAGTGAGAGAGTGGCATTGACATATATACACTACTGAGTGTAAAACAGATAGCTACTGGGAAGCAGCCGCATAGCACAGGAAGATCAGCTCAGTGCTTTGTGACCACCTAGACGGGTGGGATAGGGAGGGTGGGAGGGAGACACAAGAGGGAGGGGATATGGGGATTTATGTATATGTATAGCTGATTCACTTTGTTATACAGCAGAAACTAACACAACATTGTAAAGCAATTATACTCCTATAAAGATGTTAAAAAAAAAAAAGAACAAGCTTTGCCTTAGAAGGAAAAGCCTCAGGGATGCCTTTCCTTCACTGGTTGAAGCTTTTGAAAACAGCTGCCGACAGATGCCTCATGGTCTCCCAGCTAGAGTCCCACAGGAAACCACCTTCCTTGATGCTCCCGCCTCCACTCTCTAATTTCTAGGGGTCTTGCCTGTCTGTCTACTCTGATAATAATCTCAGTGGGTAGAGATTATGTCTTAATTCTGCTCTCCTTGCAGTTTCCACCACAGCACCTCTTCTCATTAAATGTTAAATCGGAAGGTAGCTGAAGGTGAAACCCTAACCCTTTTTGAAAAGCTGCAGCAAATCCCACAGATTTTATTCCCAAGATATTTGTATCCCCAAATGATCTTTACCCTCTTGGTGCAGCTCTTCAAAGTTCTGGTAGGGAGGAGTTAGAATCAGTTTCTGAGCCATCAGAGATTCTGAGATGTCTCAAAGAAGAAAGAGGGGGAAAAACATGTTAACTTTTTTGTGGTATGTTAATGAGATCATTCATCCCTGTCACCTTCAAAAAGCCTAAGACACATTTCTTTCTCTGATTCCTCTTTCTTTTCCCTCACCTCCTCCTTCACTATCCTCCTCCATATCTAAAGAAGAAGGTTAATATTAAGCATCACATTAAGAGTTGTCAAATCAATCATGATTTCCTCTGAATTACGTTACACAGAGCAACGTGCTTTATCAGAAATCAAAGAAAGGACAGTGCCAAAAGTGGATGAGCTAATGTAAAATCACTTACATCGGCACTCTGGAGACAGAAACTCATTTAATATTTAATGTCGTCATTAACCTAAGAATGAGAAGGAGATGGTAATGGATGGTCTACTCCCTTTACCTACAGGACAGGGTACTGAAGGTGAGCTGTCCCATCTGGGATCAGATTCACACAAGTCTGAAATCCATGAAGTGGATCACAGGTAAAGGGAACTAGAAAAGGCTCAAGTCTCCCAGATGTACTATTTTCAGAGCACAGTCGTGCTCAGCAGTCACGTCTGAAGTTCGCCACGCTGCAGAAACCAGAACTGAATTGCTCAATTAGTTTGTTATGACAACAGACATACTGTCCCCGACACACATAGTCAAACCACAGCAAGTAATCAATTATTGAAGGAAACTATCTCCAAGAAGCATTAATCCATCAGGATATTGAAGGGTTTGTTTTTATCTCCATTTAGACTTGGTTACCATTAAAGGTGTTTGTCTGCTTGACAGCTACCCAGAGTTGACCCTGAGAGCCTGAATGTCAAACCCAATTGAAAATGAAATGGGGAAAAAATACAGAAAATTCTACAATAGTGAAGGCCATCTGAAAAAAAAAAAAAAACTTTTCCTACATGTGAATATTATGATGTTGTAGGGAACATTCTATTTACATAGCACAAATGCCAGCATATTCTTTACATGAACTTTTTTTTTTTTTTTTTTGGCTGTGTTGGGTCCTCGTTTCTGTGTGAGGGCTTTCTCTAGTTGCGGCAAGCGGGGGCCACTCTTCATCGCGGTGCGTGGGCCTCTCACTGTCGCGGCCTCTCGTTGCGGAGCACAGGCTCCAGACGCGCAGGCTCAGTAGTTGTGGCTCACGGGCCTAGTTACTCCACGGCATGTGGGATCTTCCCAGACCAGGGCTCGAACCCGTGTCCCCTGCATTGGCAGGCAGATTCTCAACCACTGCGCCACCAGGGAAGCCCCCTACATGAACTTTTAAACAGGGTCATCTTAAGCAAGTAACGTCATTATAATTGCTTTACTTTAGCTGCAACGTTACTTCTTGATAAGATACAGCACACACTAAAACCACATTTATTGTTTTATTTAACTGTAATTTTTCTATCCCATATTTTCTTCTTTGGTGTAAATTTCCAGAGGTCTCATAATTCCACCCTACAAAGGAAGTCAATTATAATATTTCCATGCACATGGAACACCTCCATCTCTACTGACCCAGCTACCACCCTTTTTTTCCTTTTCTTTTTTAACCACAAGTTTAAATTAAACCCTTTCATCCTGTAGAGTTTTCAAAATACTCCTTCACAACAATAAGTGATTTCTAAATCTGAAAAGAAGCTCCAGGTAGGCTGAGGTTTTTTTTTTGTCTCATAATTTTCACGTTACTAGTTGTGGCCTTTTCATTTTCATTTTGAGTTGTCCTTTGAACATTTCTTGGTTCAAAGCCTCGTTTTTGTGGTGCTGAACTCTTTTAGCTTTGGCTTGTTGGTAAAACTTTTGACCTCTCCATCAAATCTGAACAAAAGCCTTGCATGGTAGAATACTCTTGGTTATAGGTTTTCCTCTTTCATCAGTTTAAGTATATTGCACCACTGCCTTCCGGCCTAAAGAGTTTCTGCTAAAAAGTCATCTAATATCCTTGTAGAAGCTTCCTTGTATGTAACTTGCTGCTTTTCCTTTCTGCTTTTTTTTTCTATTTGTTCTTCTTTTTAATAGATCTTTATTGGAGTATAACTGCTTCACAATACTGCCTTAGTTTCTATCGTACAACAAAGTGAATCAGCCATTAGCATACATATATCCCCATATATCCCCTCCTTCTTGAGCCTCCCACCCACCCTCCCCATCCCACCCTTCTAGGTCGTTGCAAGGCACTGAGCTGATCTCCCTGTGCTATGCTGCTGCTTCCCACTACCTAGCTATTTTACATTCGGTAGTGTATATATGTTGCTGCTACTCTCACTTCACCCCAGCTTCCCCCTCACCCCCCGTGTCCTCAAGTCCATTTTCTATGTCTACTTCTTTATTCCTGACCTGAAACTAGGTTCATCAGTACCATTTTTTTTTAAGATTCCATATGTATGCGTTAGCATATGGTATTTGTTTTTCTCTTTCTGACTTACTTCACTCTGTATGACAGACTCTAGGTCCATCCACCTCACTACAAATAACTCAATTTCGTTTCTTTTTCTGGCTGGGCAATATTCCATTGTATATATGTGCCACATCTTCTTTATCCATTTATCTGTCAATGGACATTTAGATTTCTTCCATGCCCTGGCTATCGTAAATAGTGCTGCAATGAAAATTGTGGTACATGTCTGTTTTTGAATTATGGTTTTCTCAGGGTATATGCCCAGTAGTGGGATTGCTGGGTCATATGGTAGTTCTATTTTCAGTTTTTTAAGCAACCTCCATACTGTTCTCCACAGTGGCTGTATCAATTTACATTCCCACAAACAGTGCAAGTGGGTTCCCTTTTCTCCACACCCTTTCCAGCATTTATTGTTTCTACATTTTTTGATAATGGCCATTCTGACCAGTATGAGGTGATACCTCATTGTAGTTTTGATTTGCATTTCTCTAATAATTAGTGATGTTGAGCATCTTTTCATGTGCCTCTTGGCCATCTGTATGTCTTCTTTGGTGAAATGTCTATTTAGGTCTTCTGCCCATTTTTTAATTGGATTGTTTGTTTTTTTGATATTGAGCTCCATGAGCTGTTTGTATATTTTGGAGATTAATCCTTTGCCCGTTGTTTCATTTGCAAATATTTTCTCCCATTCTGAGGGTTGTCTTTTTGTCTTGTTTATGGTTTCCTTTGCTGTGCAAAAGCTTTTAAGTTTCATTAGGTCCCATATGTTTATTTTTGTTTTTATATTCATTACTCTATGAGGTGGGTCAAAAAAGATCTTGCTATGGTTTATGTCAAAGAGTGTTTTTCCTATGTTTTCCTCTAAGAGTTTTATAGTGTCTGGTCTTACATTTAGGTCTTTAATCCATTTTGAGTTTATTTTTGTGTATGGTGTTAGGTAGTGTTCTAATTTCATTCTTTTACATGTAGCTGTCCAGTTTTCCCAGCACCACTTATTGAAGAGGTTGTCTTTTCTCCATTGTATATTCTTGCCTCTTTTGTTGTAAATTAGGTGACCATATGTGCATGGGTCTATTTCTGGGCTTTCTATCCTATACCATTGAGCTATATTTCTGTTTTTGTGCCAGTACCATACTGTCTTGATGACTATAGCTCTGTAGTATAGTCTGAAGTCAGGGAGCCTGATTCCTCCAGCTCCGTTTTTCGTTCTCAAGATTGCTTTGGCTCTTCAGGGTCTTTTGTGTTTCCATACAAATTGTGAAATTTTTTGTTCTAGTTCTGTGAAAAATGCCATTGGTAGTTTGATAGGGACTGCAATGAATCTGTGGATTGCAATGAATCTGTTGATTGCAATGAATCTCTAGATTGCTTTGGGTAGTACAATCATTTTCACAATATTGATTCTTCCAATCCAAGAACATGGTATATTTCTCCATCTGTTTACGTCATCTTTGATTTCTTTCATCAGTGTTTTATAGCTTTTAATGTCCTCTCTTTATCTTTAATTTTTGTCATTTTAATTACAATGTGTCTTGGTGTGGTCCTCTTTGGGTTGATCCTGTTTGGGACTCTCTGTGATTCCTGGACCTGGATAGGGAAGTTTTCAGCTACTATGTCTCCAAATATGTTCTCTGCCACTTTCTCTCTCTCTTCTCCCTCTGGGACCCTTGTAATGTGAATGTTAGTATGCCTGATGTTATCTCAGAGGTCTCTTAAACTGTCCTCATTTTTTATAATTCATTTTTTCTTTTTTCTGTTCAGCTTGAGTGATTTCCACCACTCTGTCTTCGAGTTTGCTAATCCATTCCTCTGTGTCATCTAATCTACTGTTGATTCTTTCTAGAGTATTTTTTATTTCAGTTGTGTTCTTCAAATCTGTTTGATTCTTCTTTGTATTTTCCAACTCTTTGTTAAAAACTTCTACCTTCTCACTCTGTTCATTCATTCTTCTCTTGAGTTCTTTGAGCATCTTTATGATCATGACCTTAAACTCTTTATCAGGTAGATTGCTTATCTTTATTTCATAATTCTTCTTCTGGGGTTTTATTTTTGTTCCTTAATATTTTTCTGTCACCTCATTTTGCCTAATTTTCTGTTTTTATTTCTATGTATCTGGTGGGTTGGTTATGTTTCCTGATCTCAGAGAAGTGGCCTTATATAAGAAACATCTTATGGGATCCAGCAGAGCACTCCTTTCTGGCCACCAGAGCTATATGCTCTAGGGTCATCCTCTATGTGGGCTGAATGGGTCCTTCTGTTGTGGTAGGGTTACTACTGTGGGTGCACTAGTAGGCACAGCCAATAAAATGTACGGTCTAGAAAAAAATGGATAAAGTTCCAGGAACATACAATCTTCTAAGACTGAATCAGGAAAGAATAGGAACTATGAACTGGCCAATTACCAGTAACAAAATTAAATCAGTAATAAAAAATAAACTCCAAACAAACAAGAGTCCAGGACCAGATAGCTTCAGAGTTGAATTCTACCAAACATCTTAAAGAAGAGTTAGCATCTATTCTTCTCAAAATATTCCAAAAAATTGAAGAGAAAGGCATGCTTCAGAACTCATTCTACAAGGCTAACATCACCCCAATTCTAAAGACACTAAAAAAAATGAAATTTACAGGCCAATATCACCAATGAACATAGATGCAAAAATCCTCAAGAAAATATTAGCAAATTGAATTCAACAATACATTAAGGGACTCATACACCATAACCAAATGGGAACTATCCCAAGGATGCAAGGATTGTTCAACATCCACAAATCAATCAATGAGATACACCTTAAAAAACTGAAGAATAAAATTCTTCAGTTTAAGGTGTATCTCATCAGATTCAGAAAAAGCTTTTGACAAAATTCAACATCCATTTATGATAAAAACTCTCAACAAAGTAGGTACAGAGGGAACATACCTCAACATAATAAAGACCATATATGACAAGCTCACAGCTAACATTAAACTCAATGGCAAAAAGCTGAAAGCACTTCCTCTAAAATCTGGAACAAGACAAGGATGCCACTCTTGCCACTTTTATTCAACATAGTATTGGAAGTCTTGGTCTCAAAAATCAGATGAGAAAGAGAAATAAAAGGAATCCAAATTGGAAAGGAAGAAGTAAAACTGTCACTGTTTGCAGATGACACGATACTATATATAGATAATCCTAAAAACACCGCCAAAAACTACTAGAACTCATCAATGAATCTGGTAAAGTTGAAGGATACAAAATTAATAGACAGAAATCTGTTATATTTCTGTACACTAACAATAAACTATCAGAAAGAGAAATTAAGAAAACAATCCCATTTGCCGTTGCATTAAAAAAATAAAATATCTAGGAATCAATCTAACTAAGGAGGTTAAATACCTTTATTGGGAGAACTATAAGACACTGATGAAAGAAACTGAAGATGACACAAACAAATGGAAAGATATAATGTACTCATGGGTTAGAAGAATTAATATTGTTAAAATGACCATACTGTCCACGGCAATCTACAAATTCAATACAATCCCTATCAAAATACCAATGGCATTTTTTTCACAAAACTAGAACAAATAATTTTAAAATTTGTATGGAAACACAGAATAGTCAAAACAATCTTGAGAAAGAAGACCAAAACTGGAGTTATCATGCTACCTGATTTCAAAACTATACTACAAGTTGCAGCAATCAAAACAGCACAAAAAAAAACAGCACAGTACTAGCACAAAAATAGACATATAGATCAATGAAACAGAATAGAGAGCTCAGACATGAACCCATACTCATATGGGCAATTAATCTATGACAAAGGTGACAAGAATATACAATGAGGAAAAGACAGCCTCTTTAATAAACCGTGTTGGGAAAACTACAGCTACAATAAAATCAAACTGTACTACTTTCTCATACCATATGCAAAAATAAACTCAAAATGGATTAAAGACTTAAATGTAAGACCTGGAAACAGAACTTCTAGAAGAAAACATATGTAGTATGCTCTTTGACATCGGTCTTAGCAATATTTTTTTGAATATGTCTCCTCAGGTAAAAGAAACAAAAGCAAAAATAAATAGGACTGCATCAAACAAAAAATCCCTTGCACAGTGAAGGAAACTACCAACAAAATAACAAGGTAACCTACTGAATGGGAAAAGATATTTGCAAACAATATCTCTGACACGGGGTTAATATTAAAAATATACAAAGAACCCATACAACTAGACATCAAAAAAAAAAAAACCCGATTAAAAAATGGGCAGAGGACCTGAACACGTATTTTTCCAAAGATGACATACGGATGGCCAACAGGTACAGAAAAAGAGGCTCAGCATTACTAATCATCAGGGATATGTAAATCAAAACCACAATGAGATATCACCTCACACCCGTCAGAATGGGTATTATCAAAAAGCCAGCAAAAAAATAACAAGCGTTGGCAAGGATGTGGAGAAAAGCAAAACCTCATGCACTGCTGATGGGAATGTAAATTGGTGCAGCTACTATGGAGAACTGTATGGAGGTTCTTCAAGAAATTAAAGAAATTATGATCCAGCAATTCTACACCTGGGTATTTATCTGAAGAATACAAAAACACTAATTCAAAAAGATATTTGCACCCCCATGTTCACTGCAGCATTATTTACAACAACCAAGGTATGGAAGCCACCTATGTGTCCATCAGTAGATGAACAGATAAAGAAAATGTGGGGTACATATACATATAATGGAAAATTACTCAGCCATAAAAAAATGAAATATTGCCATTTGCAACAACATGAATGGACCTAGAGAGTATTATGCTAAGTGAAATAAATAAGACAAAGAAAGGCAAATACTTTATGATTTCACTTATATATGGAATCTAAAAAACAAAACAAATGAACAAACATAACAAAACAGAAACAGTCATAGACACAGAGAACAAACAGGTAGCTGCCAGAGAGGAAAAGTGGGGGAGAAGAGAAATAGGAAAGGAATATTTAGAGGTACAAAGTTTCAGTCACAAAAATAAATGAGTCACAGGTAGGAAATGTACAATGTGAGGAATATAGTCAATAATTATGTAATATATTTATTTTATGACAGATGACAGCGAGACTTACGATGGTGATCATTTTAAATGTATAGAAATAGCAAATCACTAAAAATCACTACGTTGTGTTCCAGGAAGTAATATAGTACTGTAGGTCAACTATACTTCAAAAACATACAAACAAACAAAAAAATTCATAGGAAAAGGGATCAGATTGTGGTTAACAGAGACAGTGGGTGAGGGGAGAGGAAAGTGGATGAAGGTGGTCAAAGGTACAAACGTCCAGTTATAAGATAAATAAGTACTAGGGATGTAGTGGACAACATGATAAATCTAATGAACACTGCTGTATGTTATACATGAAAGTTGTTAAGAGAGTAAACCCTAAGAGTTCTCATCACAAGGAAAAATATTTTTCTATTTATTTAACGTTGTATCTATATGAGATGATGGATTTCACTAAACTTATTGGGGTAATCATTTTATGATGTATGTAAGTTAAATCATTATGCTGTATACCTCAAACTTATACAATGCTGTATGTCAATTATATCTCAATAAAACTAGAAGGAAAAATATATTTACACTGTCACAACAAAGTAACCACTAAATACTAATTAATAAAAGTTATGGTATACCTATATCAGAAGGATGAGAGATGGGTAATGAATACACGTGTGTGGGAGGAGAGAGGTAAGAAACAAAAGTCCTTACCTTCCACAGTAAAAAGTCAAACCAAAGTCTAAACATACAAAATAAATATGCTTTTTAGTCAGTTGGGGGTAAATTCCAGAATCAGCAGGACAAAATGTTGAAAATTGTCCCTAAAACTCATAATTAGGGACAGGGAAAGGTGGATGAGAGGACCAAGTACTTTTTTATTTTAAGCCTTGCAAAACTATTTTACCTTTTAGGTTCAATACATAAATAACTAGGATACAAATACAATTTTAATTTAATTTTAAATACAAACAAATATATTTATTCCTTCAACAAATATTTATTGAGACACTAATATATGAAACAACAAACATATATTAAGAGAAAAGCACTATGTTGTGCTGGAAATGCAAAGATGACATATCCTAGGTCATCCATCTTTGCCCCTTAATAGCTATTTGACCTTGGGTTCTTAATCTAACCATGTATATGCTTCGATTTCTGCATCAGATAAAAGAACAGGAGGGTTAAGCATGATCATGTAAATAAATCATGTCAAGTTATAAAAACAACAGTAAGCTAGTAAGGAGACACAGAATCCTAACAACTTCAATATAATTCGATCTTTATTACAGTACTCTGAAATTATATACCCAGTGAAGTCAGGATAAAAAGAAGGATCCCATTAAACCCACAGGAATTCAATTACCCTCCATGAAAACAAGGCTTCTAGCTAATGCCATGCCCCAGTGACAACAGGCCTGGACTAGTTAAATTTCCGAGTTCCCTTCCATCCCTATAAGCCTATGAAATATTGTGAGGATATATCTGAGTAGATGTAAAAACAACTAGTTGCTTCTGACAATTCATTGATTTAGAAAGTTGACAATTCTATTTTAGTAATACTCTTTTAATTCTTTTTTTTTTAAAGTGTTTCTTTTAAACACTTATGTGTAAAAGATACAATCTGTGCTAGACCCTCAAATGAATTCCAAGAAAGACAAGACATGGAGACTGTCCGTGAGAACTTTACTAAAGTTAGAGTAAGTGTCCTAAAACCACATGTGAAAGAGATTAGTGAGTATTAGAACTACCTCACGAACATTTAGAAAATAACCTGGATTCTTAAATATTGACAACTATAAGGTGAGAAGTGTCAGTGAGGAAGAAATTTTCCTCTACCCTTCTAGATTCTTCTGGCTGGTCTGAGAATTAAATTGACATGAGACAAATTAACAGCAGAAAAATCAAAAAAAAGTTAAATAACAAGTATACATGGGAGAGACTCAGGAAAACTGAGTAACTTGCCAAAGTGGGTGAAACTCTTACCTTAAATACCATCTTCAGCTAAGGACAAAAAAGGATGTTGGGGGTAATGGTTTGAAACTTCAAAGGGGAGGAAGGCGATTAATATGAAGATGAAAAAGCAAATGTTTGATAAACAAATGTTTGCTGCATCTTGCAGAGACAATGGGACACAGAGTGGACCCTGATCTCTAGGCCCTGCAGAGTTTCCCCAATCACACCTAGCCCATATTCTTGGCAGGTATCTCTAGTGATTCCAGGAACAGGCCCTCTATCTAAATTCTTTTAGGCAGTTAGGAGGAAGGTCAAAGTTTCTTCCTGAGTCTTTTGGCCTTGATTGTTTTCAGCTCGACATAATCCACATGCCAAAGAGAAGTTTCGGGGTGCAAATTTTGCTCTCCTACTGAGGAATGGTTGAAAGAATTACTGATATCCTAACTGAAAAGGAGGCTAAATAGAGTTAATTTCAAATATATGTAATAGCACTCACATGAGATGAAATAAACACATTCTGTAAGTGTTAGAGCACCAAACTAAGAATGATGGAGTGGAGGTAGGGGAAAGGTATAGGAGAGAGACTTTGGCTCATAAAAAAAAGAATATAGGACTTCCCTGGCAGTCCAGTGGTTAAGACTCCGTGCTTCCACTGCAGGGGGCACGGGTTCAATCCCTGTTCAGAGAACTAAGATCCCACATGGCACACGGCCAAAAAAAACCCATAAATATATATATATGTGTGTGTATATATATATATATATGCACATATATATGAAATTGGCTGCCCCCTGAAGAAATGGGAACCACCATGCTAGAAGCGTTCAACAGAACCCAAAGAATATTTTAAATGTTGTAGAGGAAACTCTTGCTTAGGCGTGAGGTTTCAGACTGAGTGAACTCCAAATTTCCATCCTTCTCTAGGATCTGTTTATGTCACAGATCACAAGCACAGCCAAAGTTCAAAAGAGAAAGAGAATTACATCAAATGGTCAATTCAACAAAAAGAAAACAATCATACCAAACAATCATATGGGGAATAAAAAGGATCATACCAGTTATAGTCATACCATTGGGGAATAAAAAGAGAAAGGAATCAAACAAGCAAAAATACCAGCACATACCTAAACTGTTAGAATATTTACTTTTACATCTAATTGTTTCAGGATTGTACCAATGCAACCATATTAAACTATAATGGAGTCAGGTTGTCTTCTTACCCTGAGAGAAAAAAGCAAAGAAAAGAGATGTTACCTAAAAATATTGGACTAGAATGCTAGTTAAAGATATTGAACTGTAGAAAGACGAGCCACCTACTGAATCAATAAGAGCATTTTAGTTAAGACCTTGAGGGTCTTTGTTGACCTTATTGAGTGGCCAGTTCCATTCTCTTTAACCTGTGACAGCTGATGGGACTGGACCCTGGGGTAGAATTATTACCCAATTTATCACTGATGCTTATTGAGCAGTTACCAGTGAATGAGTCTCTGAAAAGTCTTCTTAACGCTAAAACCTTCAGATGAAGGAATCTAATAAACATACTCCTTTTTAAGAATTTTTATTGGAGTATAGTTGATTTACAATGTTGTGTTAGTTTCCCGTGTACAGCAAAGTGAATCAATTATACATACACATATATCCACTCTTTTTTAGATTCTTTTCCCATATAGGCCATTAGAGAGTATTGAGTAGAGTTCCCTGTGCTATACAGTATGTCCTTATTAGTTATCTATTTTATATATAGTAGTGTATATATGTCAATCCCATTCTCCCAATTTATCCCTCCCCCGCTACTTACCCCCTGGTAGCCATAAGTTTGTTTTCTACATCTGTAACTCTAGAGATTGTTATACTGAGTAAAGTAAGTCAGACAGAGAAAAACAAATATCATATGATGTTGTTTATATGTGGAATCTAATAAAATGAACTTACCTACAAAACAGAAATAGAGTTACAAATAAACATATTCTTTTTACATCTTCTGAACTTTTGCTTTTTCCTGATCAGCTCTTTATGATACCTAGCCATAGAAGTCATGCACAAAGACAGGGGAACATTGGATTGGAAATTACTATCTAGCCCTAAAACTTATGATTACATTTAGCCAATAAATTTTAAGGGCAAGTGGAAGAAACTTCTAACACAGATCCTATCCATTTATGAAGGATGGTGTGTACACATGGGTAAAGTCTTAATCAACAGAAATATTTGTGAAAAAAGTCTTTCAAAAATTGACTTAGGATAGTAAAAGTGACTGGTGAATCATAATACTATAACTGTTGAAGTAAGAACAGCCTTTTGTCTACGGTTAGAGTAGGCAATGGTAACATTCAAATGAAATACTTCACATTTAATAGTAGTGCACTTGGGGATGAAACCGAGATGAGGTACCAGACCACAGTTGTTAACGAGACTTGCATGGTAGGTTTGAACTCATATTTGAAATTGATGGTGCCTTCGAATGCTGTTACTGCAGCCAAGTCTTATGCTTGTCCACATTTCACAGCATTTTAGCATCTTGATCAGCTCCTGGCTGAAGGATCCTATGAGAAATTTATTTACTGCATGGCTATTATTCAGTTATAGGAGAAACATGGCAGTGCCAACATAGTTGCTAAGCAATAAGCAGCATATTTAAGTAGAAATAAGGTTTTAAAAAAGGAATAAAAGAAGTGAAATAAAAAAAACAGATACCTGAGATACTTGATTTTTCATAATGTCCAGGAATCAGAATTACAGACAGCTTCAACATTTTACAAATTAAAGCTACTTTTTATATATATAGTTCAGTCCTTGTTCTTCTGTTACAGGCTAATTTCTCTACCTTGTGGAGAAATATGAACCCATAATTATAGAAAAACACAGGAGCCAAATCCTTAATAATTATAGTGTAAATATGCACGCAGGTCTCTCAAAGATGCCAAGCAGTATTTGGGTTAGTTTGCTCAGTGATTATAAAGCGGAAGGAGCACCTGCCAATCTCATGTGTCAAGGTTTATATCACAGGTTGAAAGCACACATAATCTGTAGAAAACTACACAAATTCAATAGCTCTCACAAAGGAAAAATGTTTTTACATTGTGAAAGGAATTCTGTTCTGAAACTGGTGCTACATTTCTTCCCAGGTGTTTTCTTGTTTTGTGGTTTATTCTTGCCTCAAAAATAAAACCCAAAGAAGAATAAAAGAAGTTTATGCTCATAGATGACATTTACCTTATATTAAAATGCTCATTTCACTAAGATGGCAGACATCTTCCATAGTATCAGTCAATATGGAAACTAATTCAAACATTTTTGAAGTTGAAGTAAAAAAGATTCAGTTTAGGGATACAGAGAAAATGATGAACTCTGATTCTACACAAGGAGAAATTGTGTGCTATAGGAACACGTCCCATGCTGTGCCATAATATCTTGTACGTAAAATGTGCTCCATTGAGTGCATGATCAAACCACTTACATCTGTTGATTTATGTATACAAATTATTTATTGTTCTATCCATGTGTCATATAAAAAACAGATGAGATGCACTGAACACTGCTCAGACTGTGTGAATAAGTAGGAACGTTTACAATCCTAAACCATGGAGGGAAGCTCTGCGAGAGAGAAATTTAGGCTATGAAAGAATTTGTCCTCAGAGGAAGTGGAGGAAAAGTTTGTTGTTTCTGTTTTCTATCCATGGCTGCAAAGGGCATATAAAATAAAGAGTTGAGAGCTTTTGTACAACCCAGTAAAGGAACCAAGAGTCATCACAGAAAGCTAGATTCTTACAAAATCAGAACAATGTAGATGCAGCAGATGAAGTCAACCGTCTTTAGTTCTGGAAATAATCAGAAAATGTA
Source organism: Grampus griseus (assembly GCF_964374135.1). Classification (NCBI taxonomy): domain Eukaryota; kingdom Metazoa; phylum Chordata; class Mammalia; order Artiodactyla; family Delphinidae; genus Grampus; species Grampus griseus. Next base: position 45,004,515 of record NC_139007.1, read on the forward strand.
TTTCTTTACATAAAGCTGTGGTTCATCCATAGCTAAACAGCTGTGTTCATTCTGACTGCCACTCAAAAAATGGGCTTGGTGGAACTAGAGACTGCCTAGCAGAAAGAAAAGCAGTGACGAAAAGCATGGAAAATGGAAAGTGCAGCTGACTCATGGAGTAGGTGAAAAAAGTGGGAATTTTGCTCACCTTCTGTCAGTAGAACCTTCCTAGAAATGTAAACTTCCTGTCTTCTCAGCCACTTATGCTCAGAGATTCACAAGAATGCCTGTTGTTCACCTTATTTTCATCCCCTCCAGAGGGGAAGTATTATCTAAGCAATCTAACAGTCATCAGATGTCTCTGGTTGTACACAGGAAAGACACCAATCTCTCCTGGTCCTACTTCAGTGCCTCCATCAGCTCTTTTCCTCCAGCCTCATGGCTGACTTGCCTAGGTCCTGCTCTTCATCATCCTCCCTTACTTGAATACTGTCTATGAACAATCTTATTAATACCTATAGTCTCCAATGGCACCCACATAGAAATACTGGCAACTCCCAGATGTGTATCTGCTTCTCAGAAATCTCTTCTGAGATCCAGATTCGTATGTGCAACTGTCTACTAAACAACTTCACCTGAGAATGCAACTCAAACACATCAAGCCCAATAAATATACGACCAAAATCAAAAATCTTCCTTGTAAGCCAACCCCTTCTTCAGAGTTTTCTACCTCAAATGGCGGCACCACCATCCACCCAATCACCAATAAGGGCCACCCTATCACTCCCACCCAGTCAGAAACAACGATGCATGACACTGTTCTAAGTATTTTCCACACGTTCACATTTTTTTAAGATTTTGATATAACTAACATATAACATTACGTTAGTTGTAGGTGTACAACATAATGATTCGACACTTGTATATATTGTGAAACGATCACCTAATTAAGTCTACTTAACATTCATCACCATACGTGGTTACAAATTTAAAAAATCTTTAGGACCTACCCTCTTAAGCAACTTTCAAATGTACAACACGGTATTATTAACTATAGCTCCCATGGTGTACATTACATACCCATGACGTATTTGTTTTACAGCTGCGAGTCTGTACCTTTTAACTCCCTTCACCCATTTTGCCCACCCCCCCATCCTCAACACCCCCCTTTCCTTCATCATGGCCCCACCTCTGGCAACCACCAATCTGTTCCCTGTAACCATGAGCTCATTGTTTGTTTGTTTATTTGTTTTTGTTTTGTTGTTGTTTACATTCCCCATGTAAGTGAGATCATACATTATTTATTTTTCTGTCTGACTTATTGCAATAAGCATAACACCTTCAAGGTCCATCCATGTTGCCACAAATGGCAAGGTTTCCTTCTTTTTATTAATATTTAATAATATTCCATATATATACACGCACACAGAGTAACATTTAATCTTCATAAAAATCCAATGAGATAGGTTCTGCTATTACCCTCATTTGACAGATGAGAAAACTGAATCTCAAAGAAGTAACTTGCCCAAGGTCACATAACCAATATGTAAGAGAATCAGATTTTCAGCCTACCCTGTGTGACACTACCATATTATATTGCCCCTTTATAAAGTTCATCCATTCTACCTCTTAAATCTCTCTTGATTCCTTCTTCCATGGCCTCATCACCACTATTACCTCTTATTTAGGCATGTGTCATCTAGGCTATGGCAGGAATCTCCTAACTGGTTCCCTTGCCTCAAATTTTACCTCAAACTCATCTTCCTCACTGCATTTTCTAAAACAAGCATCTAAAAGCATTACTTCCCTGCTTTAAAACCATCAGTGAGTTCCCTTAACCTGTAACAGTGTTTCTAATCTTTTCTGGGTAGAAATCAGGGCCATTGCCAAGTTAGGTTCCTAATTTACTAAATCATTACTGGTACTCTACTCCAAACACATCATACGTTTTCACTTCAATACCTTTCCTTGGGATCTTTCATCTGCATAGAAAGCCCTTCTCCCACCTTCACTTGGCTAACTCCTGAGAGGCTAGTTTACGAGACCCCACAGGAAAGCCTTCCCTGAATTTACAGGCTGGTTCAGTACCTCTGTGCTCCCATATACTGCCGTGTGTATGTCTTAACACCTACTCTGCTTGACTATCACAGTAGCTAAGAAGGTGGACTTCAGCATCAGGCACACTGGGTTTGACTCCTGGTTCTGTCACCTACCAGCTTTGTGACACTGGGCACTTACCAACTTAGTCACTATTATCTCTGTCCTCACCTCACTATACCAGATTTATCTCTTGACTTGTATACCTTCCTTGTCAGACCATGAATCAAACATTGTAAACTATACCCCAATAAAAAGGATGCAAAGGAATCTTCTACATCTTGCCATCTCTAGCTTCTAGCATAATGCCTACCCCGCCTCCACATGCGAGATGTTCAAACAATATTAAACTAAACTAAAAATAAAGCAGAGTCCTACTTTACACTGAGAATAATAAATATACATGACTTTTTACAGGAAGTGACTGAAGTTATTGCTGAAAGGATTTGAATAGACCTATGAATATAAGCCATAAGAGACTATAAAAAGATGATGGTATTGGCCTCACCTTTACCAGTGCCACGGGGGGGAGCATATGAAGCCCTCTCGCTCAGCTGACAACGGAACATAATATATCTGACTTAGTAGAGCAGTTCTATGTTCTGTGTTTGATGGGGCATGAACAACCCAGAAAGAAGCAATCAGACTAAAGAACTCAGAAATGGGCACAGAACAATTTTGTATTTCCTTTGGAAGAGAACAGGTTATCTTAACCTCCACTTTGCATTTTGTGTCATACTATTGTTATGAAAGAGGACATAACCTCCATTCCGGGATATTTTTGTCTCATGTAGCACCTTTTTTGGTAATGACTTTTCAAATGGGTTTGTATGTTAGTGCTAGCAAACTGAGTAGACATTTAGCTTTCACCTTAATCATTTTGAAACCAGAGATCTAGAGTTACAAATACATTGCAATAAATTATATTTCCTCCTATTATCATGCTATTTTAACATAGTCAGTTTAATTATGCTTCGGAGAAAAAGTTTGAAATTTAGTAATCTAAGGCTTTTTCTCACAAGTTCTAACAATTATTTAATTTTTTAATCAAATCAATATTGGCTTGCATTTGATACAAATGTTCTGAATCTAACCCTGAAAAATAATACTGGCCGTTCTATCTGGGTCCCAAGTCCTAAAAACAATTTTAGGCTTGAAAAGCTCCTGTCAGCACATCTAATAAAATTTAGTTGGCTCTTTCTCTCTCTTACTTTAAACACTATAGTTTGATTTTTTGTGGTTGTTGTTGTGGAGGAAGGCTACTGGCTGTCTGAGTTTGAAAATGCTCTGGTTTTGCCTAATGTAATTTTCTAGGAACCACCAGAAGGTTGCCACCCAGCAGCCCTTTGGCTACTAGAGGAAACAAGAACCAATGGGCCATTTTTAGGGTGCCATTACCAAGGATGAATCCTCCCTAATCATATTTTACCTCTGTGCTGTGTGTCTCTACAAAATGATTTAGATTCTCAGGAAAAATCTGGTCTGCTCAGCTTGAATTATGAGCCCTTTCTTTAACCAGGGAGCAATCTGGTTGTGTGTGTGTGTTATGTGGGTGTGCATGGATATGTGTGTGTGTCTATGTTTATCACACCACCCATGCCATAGATGCATGACTCAGGCTGGACCAAGGAGCTATAAGTCCAAAACTGTCACAGGATCTTGCAGAAAAGTGGTTCCGTTCCACTGGCATCACTAAGCCGCTAGGATATAAACCTGGAGCTGCTGGTGGCCATTTTGCCACTTTGTCACCTCTTGGGAAGAACATTCCCTACCTTAGAATAAAAACAAAACAAAGAAGCCAAGAGAGACAAAGTTTCTGTTGTAAAAGTCCAAGTGCTGGATCTATGTTTTCTCCCAAATAAAACATCAACTTTTAGAGCCCAGGCACTTGGCCTCTACTGGAAGAGCCAAAGTTTTCTTCGGAAAAAAACTTCAATGTCTCTGAAGCATTTGCACAAGTAGGATTTCACTCTAAGATCCTTCCCTCTACAAACTATTTTGAGAAGTTTTTACCAGCCAACAACTCAATCAGAAAAGAACCTCAGTGAGGCCACTGAACCTAAAGTAAAACCTAAAATAAAGGGTACACTTTAATTGCCTACTTCTTGATGAATCATTCACACAGTAATGGCTCTAAAATGTATCCTGGCACCAAGTAAGGAATGGTAGATAGCTATTTGATTTAAGATAACATTTATCCCGAGGACTGAAGATTCAGAAAGGACCCTACATTACAGTGACCAAGGTGGGAGAGGGGTCTTTTGGGGATTGGACTGAGGTGGAAGAAAGGGGAAGGTTGGGCTTCTTAAAAATAAAAGTACACCATGAAGGTCACCTACTAGGAAGTTCATACATCTCCAAAGAAGTGATCTACTAGTTAATGCTCCAGAAAAATAGATTCTAAAATTGTATGTGGTTCTAAATGACAAAAGTTTTAAGGAGAAAAAGAAGACAAGTGGTGATGAAGCCCTGACAAATGAAATGACCTGTAATGAGCTCCTTTAAGAATATGAATAACTAAGGCAGAAAAGCAACTAGTACAAAACTTAAATGGCATTCATTTGGGGGAACCGTAAATCACTCTTTGCTGATACTGACACCTCACAATCTCAGCACTAGGCTAGTGTAGTAAGATATCAATGCCAGAATCTTCTGAACACACAGCTCCATCAGAAAAGATGATTGCAAAAAGCAGAGGAGGAAGACACTGCTTTGAAATAGCAGGGTGTGACTCACACTGGAATCCAGCAGGGTCCAGTCTCCAGCCTGTCTGCCTCCCTTCTCCCTCCTCTTCAGGACTCTGTCTCCTTTACCCTCTTCCTTGTTTCTCCACCACCTCTTTCTCCTGCTCTCTTCTCCTAACCTGCCTCCAAAGCATGGAAATGTAGGTCACATACCCAAGTTTGCACAGGTACTAAACAGAAGAGCCAGAATTCAAACCTGGGCTGATTCCAAAGCCTCTGCCCTTTCCACAAAATACAAGCCTATGTTGCAAACTTTGAAAAAGGTGTAGTGAAATATTATGCAGTCGTTACAAATGACGATGTGTATCTCATACCAAAAATGGGAAAAGTCAGGGAATGCCTTGGTGATCCAGTGATTAAGACTCTGTGCTTGCAAAGCAGGGGGCGTGGGTTCGATCCCTGGTTGGGGCACTAAGATCTCACATGCGCTGGGTGCAGCCAAAAAAAAGTAAAAATAAACTGGGAAAAGTCAGATTACATAACTAATATATGTATATATGTGTATAATTTCATTTTATAATTATAATGTCATATTTATATTACAGGCATGGAAAAATCTTGGAAGGAAATACACCAAATATTTAACAGTGATTATCTCTCAGTAATTGAATTGTGAGTGATTTTTATTGTCTTTATTATACAATTCTATATATGCTAATTTTTGGCTGTAAACATTTCTTAATTTATAATTTTGAAGAAAGATACTATATTCATTCATCCAACAAATTTTTATTGAGTACCTACTAGGTGCTATTTGAGGCACAGGGGCTACAGAATTGGCACATAAACAAATGATGGCTCTGCCATCTTGAGACTTGACTTTTTACTTTATTTCTACTTGACTTGGGTGGGAGAAGAAAAAGCAAACAATAAATACATAAGATAAATATATAATATCCAGGTGTTAATAAATTCTTTGGAGAGATTATAAAATCTGTGGATCATACTAGTTCAAGTATACAGATTCTTTTTGTAAAAGTACTCTAGACTGAGAAAATCCCCAAAAGTAATTCAAATTATATAACAACTATTTTTTCTATGTATCTTAGACACTAACTGAGGGTCTTGAAAGTAAAGATAAATAAAATAATTATTGGCCTGAGGGAAACAGCAGTCCAATTAATAGCAAATTGCGTTAGTGAGAAAATTGATAGTCTTCCATAAATATTATGGAGATGAATGATTACACCATCTTTGGCAAAAAGATGGATTCAGGGGATTCACAACAGTTTATTGCTGTTTTTATCCCCCACTCAAAAGCGCTGAGTAGTGATACAGTCGACAAGACACGAAGATGACAAGCATGTGACAAAAACAATAGACTGTGTATATGCCTCTTTATCGACTTTGTGTCTTAAATTTTTTATGACCATAAAAGCATTTCTTTTATAATCATAGAGTAGCATTCTTTTAATGCCCAGAGTGGAAAATTTGGACATTAAAGAAACATTAAAGAAACATTTCTAAAAGCAACAACAAAATTACCCATGATTTTACCATCCGGAGGCAATCACTATTAATACTTAACTTTTTTTCTTCTAGATAAATGGATAGTACAAAAACTTTTGATTGAAAGATATGACTTGATTGTGTGAAGTGGAATACACATACACAAGATGGTAATTTTATGGAAAGATATTTAACAGAGTTAAGTTGGATCCAGTATGTTAGGGTTACTTTTCATCAATCCATTTTGTCTTCAATAATCCTTAAGCTCAGCATTTTAATAGGAAAATTTTATTTCTAGTCATCTTCATTTTCTCTGTTTTCTAATCTATTAATTTATTTTTTTCTATCTGGTCCATAAGATGACATTCTTACATGGTTTAAAGCAAAAGTGAAATGTTAACCAGTTTCCAAAGGCATCTATCTAGAAGGTGACAACTGTAATGCTGACAGGTACAGCGTAGTGACACGGCTGACAAGATGTGAATGCCTATGGCATTGCACATAAAGATGACAAGCAAGTGCCAAAGCAGCAGACTATGTGCTGACCAGCACAGAGGGGCCCAGGCAGCCTCCAGCAACAAAGAAGACAGAAAAATCAAGATGAAATGTGTGTCAAAAGCACAGAAAACAAATGGGCATCCAAAGATAGCAAGTGAGTGGGAAGCAGCCGCATAGCACAGGGAGATCAGCTCGGTGCTATGTGACCACCTAGAGGGGTGGGATAGGGAGGGTGGGAGGGAGGGAGACACAAGAGGGAAGAGATATGGGGATATATGTATATGTATAGCTGATCCACTTTGTTATAAAGCAGAAACTAACACACCATTGTAAAGCAGTTATACTCCAATAAAGATGTTTAAAAAAAAAAAGATAGCAAGTGATGAACTGAGCACGGGAGGTCCCTCAAATTCTTCACCCCAATATATAAAGAAAATGATGAGTTGGCTTGGGGATTTCTCCCTCTTCTCAGACCTCTGTTCATTCCTATTTCTCTTCCCAATGTTTCCATTTCCCCATATTTGCTCGTTTTCCTCTTTGTGGTCTCTAGATGCTCCTTACCAAGATTCAAACAAGTCCACACGCTCACCTCCCAAAGGTAAAGGCTCTGCTCAATATTCTGTAATAACCCAAGTGGGAAAAGAATTTGAAAAAGAATTGATACATATATAAGTATAACTGAATCACTTTGCTGTACACCTGAAACTAACACAACATTGTTAATCAACTATCCCCTAATGTAAAATAAAAAAATTTTTTAAATCAATGAGATACAAAGTTCAGTTTTACAAAGTGTTTTATTGTTGAAGTTAAAAAAAAAAAAGCAGAGCAGAAGTGAATACGATGAACAGTTCACGAGACAAAGGGTGAAGAAGAAACACAACAAAGCTTGTGAAACACAACAAAGGGAAAAGGAACTGTAAGTTACACAAGGCATCACCCCTCTTCCAAGACACATAAACTAGTGGTTTCTTGAGTCCAGTTTGGGAATACTTTCAATGGTCTTTGCAAAGCCTTGATCGTCTGTACCTCCTGGAATGACCCAACATACCACATGTTGTCTATCATGAGCGGTTGCTTCCATTCCAAAAAAAAAGTTGTCTCCCTGTCAGATTATTATTTTCATAACAAGTACTGGATATAATAGAAGAGATTAATTATGGATGTTCTGCATTACCTAACCACAGTAGATGAGAAATCAGTTTTACTAGGGTCACGGCTAGGTAGAAAGTTCTGCTGCAGTGGGGCTGTTGAAACTGAGGTGAGTTGTGTATTGTTCTTCACAACAATGAGGGATACAGGTATTAAAAGTGAATGGAAGTTCTCCATTCGTTTTGAGCAGAAATGGATGGGATCAAATGCTGGATTCGCTCCCTGATACTTAGGTTTCAGAGGTATTTAGAGCTATTTAAAAGTCCCTCACTATTGAAAGTTTTGAAAGAAAACAATAACTTCATTATTGTAGGTCTAAAGCACTTAAACTTTTCCCTCTTCTCCTCGTTGAAATTATTATTTTTATAATGCAATTTTTAATAACTTGTGTTTTCCTGAAAACACTACAATTGAGTTGTAGTAGAAGAGACTATTTCTATATATTAATAGTTTCAAAAAATTAGAATTAAAAAAAAAATCTCCTCAGTTTACTAAAAAGATTTAATACATTTATCCAGTATTTTACAAGTTTCCAAGATAAAAGAAGGATTATTTTTAAAATACTACAAAAATCTGTACAGAATGAGGACATGGAGTAGACTGTGTACTAAAGGAATTGATTAAAAAGGTAGTCAAAAGGGCCACTCTCCCTCCACCGAAAAGGTCTGTTTCAATGTATAATGTGTGTATACACATGCATGTGTGTGCGTGTGTGTGTGTCTGTATGTACGTGGTGATTCATTCCTCTTGCCTAAGCACTGTCATTTTGGGGGTCCTTTTTGACATTCGAAATAATCTGTTTCATACTTACAATTACTCCTTGTCAGATTAATGTCCTTGTCAGATTCTTTTTTGTGACACTTAGTGCCAAGATGGTATAAAAGCGAAAGACACTCAATAGATAAAGGAGATTAAAAAGTTTACTCTCTTGGCCAGGACTGAACCTAAAATCAAACCTCCTAGGACTTCAAACTGATGTTACTGAATCTTACCAGATAGTAAACACCACAAATTTTAAGTATTGTGTTTTGTCGTGGAATTTGTTTATAGCATCATAATTACTATATTATTCAAATAATGCCATAAGACTTTAATAAAATAATCCACCTGCCTTTTAAAATGTGTGATTTTAAAATAGATTTGCCAAATTTTAATCACATGTATGTTATTTCTTTATGATGAGAGCACAAACTATTTTCTAGAGGAATTCATATCCAATATTCCAAGGGTGGCTGGATCAGTCAGAAAATATAATTCAAAGCCAGACTCTTGCTATAAAGCACGGGCAAACTGAATTGCATGTGGCTGAACAGGATAATGGTAAGAGAAGGAAAACACACAAAGATAAAATAGTGAAGAGGTGAAATATTGCTTTTAATGGAGGCAAAGGTCCTTAGGAAAAGTAAAATTTTCATTGACAGGCTAGCTCTTGTGTGCTTTTGTAGCATGCTGTAAAAGAAGGTTAAAACTATCTATTGTTTCCATATCATGACAAAATGCTCATCTTTGCAATCCTACTGACACTGATCTCCGCGGGCCTCTTATGCCACCAAAAGAATAGTTCTCTGCCGCCATTAGCACCTAATTGGCCCAGCAGCTAACCCAGAAGACACCTTTCCCTCCGTGGTCACCAACCCCTACAGCGATTTGCACCCACTGACCTCCCAGTGGCTAATTCACCTTCACGACCTGTCAGCTTCCACTCAGGTCACTTTAACTCTGCCTCCTTTGTGACATGGATCTGCTTTTAAAACGGTGGTAATCTGGGAAGCATTCCTCTCGGGATTCAGTTGTGATTATATAATCTGTCACAGACCCAAAGGAGTTCTAAGTACAAGCGGACACTGAGATTTCACTAGAAATGAGGCACTGGAAGCCCTTGTGTCAGATAGCTTACTTGCTTCGCCTTGGAAGCATTTCTGTATTTTTATTCATGTACAGAAGCATACAATAAGGACAGCACTGTTATCAAAAGATGGGAGTGGGAGGGAGCTCTTAGCCATTAGCCAAACATAATTTTCCAAGTTACCCTCTGACCTAGGCACTGAAATCAAAAGCACACACTTTGGAGTGAATGGTAATTGGAGCACTAAGTGATGTGAACAGTGATAATTGATGTGTCATTGCCCATATAAACAAAAGAGAATCCAGAAATAGGAAGAATCCTGCCCTAGTCCATACAAATTTCACATACATTATGCAACAAAGCTACAATTACCCATGGTACTGGAGCCCCCGGCACCTCAATTACATATGTTCCCTTCAACACAGCTTCAACTTCCACTCTAAGCTCACAGTTAACTTTCTCGCAATGTTTAAAATATAAATCCTACATGCCAGCAGATCTGTATATGTAATTAGGTATGGAAATAGTCATCCTGGCTTAACGCCAGTCACCGTCTTATACTGGCCTGAAACCAGTCATGCTGAAAACTGATTTTCCCCTTGTCTTACACAGGAACTACTGGCATGAAGTATATCCATCTACACTCACCTGTACATCCACTCATGGAGTGACACATCCCCCATGCAGGCGTCAATCCAGATAGGGGCCAACAGAATAGTGCCTCCCACTGACAGGAAGTCATCATAGATAGATGCGTGCACGCGTGGACACACACAGCCAGACACGGATACACGCAGAGGTATCCACACATATGCAGCTACCACATCTGTTTTCACTCTGTAGGACAAGCAGAGCATTTCCCAAAATCCCTACCATGGGCCACTGCTCCCGTGAAATAGTCAAAACCAAAGAAGTATCCATAAACAAGATTCCCGTGGGCAAACATACTAGGGAATACCGTGCAGTATCCGCCACCTCTCAGAGTTTCTCAATGAACATCAGCCAGCCCTTCATCAAAAGAGCACACCCCTTATCACTTGATAAGATTAGTATCACTCAATATTTCCCACATTTAGTTGCTCTTTTCCTGTATATTCTTCTATTCCTGAAACACTCTTGCACATGTGGCCATTGCTCACTCACAGGTTTTACAGCCATTACATATTGACTAGGATGAATAAGTGGGGCAAAAGCAAAAGAAAATAAAGGAATATATTCCTGGCTGTTAGTAGAATGTGAAGTATGGATGAAACACCTCAAGAAAACAAAAGAGCACTAAACAAAACAACACTAACCTGTTCAAAACCCATATTTAACTCAAGCAAGTTTAAAAGCTATTTCTTTTTAAAATCCAGTCCCTACAACTAGAAGCTCTGTGTCAACATGCAGTTTGTTTCTGAAAAGAGACTGTGACTTAAGATTTATTGCAAGGAATTTAAATTTTAGTTTACATGAACTCCAGTGACAGTAAAAACAACATTAAGCGTCCGGAGCAATTTCTCTCTTCAAAACAGAAAAAAAGAAGGAAGGAAGAAAACTTGCAGTGAAAACTCTGAGGTAAGTAGGATTCCAATGACATGAAGTGTACAATTTGTTTCTAGTTTCACAGGAAAGAATAAATAAATAAAATGGGTCTAAGAAAGAGTTTCCAACAAAGGAGGAATCACATCCTACTCACCCACGTGTCTGCCTCGTGTGTCTGCAGGAGTGGCTGAGGGACAAGCGTGATCACAGCCAGAAGCGGAACCAAGGACGTTCACAAACCTGGGCCACAGATACTCGGGCAGAGTCTAATAAGTGAGTAATCGACAAATACAAAAGCCCAAAATGTCTCTTTTTGAAGTCAGAAATGAAAAAGGAGAGGACCAGGAATCTGAACAGTAAAGAGTCAGAAAGCAAGGCACCAACTATCCAAAAGCTGCTGTGCTCATTAACCTATTTCAAGGAGGGCATTATTTTTAAAGTGTTTAGCAACACATTCATTTTGATACATTTTAACAAAGGGTTCTACTTTTTATTTACAAAAGCCACAAAGGGCAAAAAATGGATAATCAGGAATTTGGATTAAAACACATTCCGTATCAATCAGACCACCTGGGGCACCAGAGGTCACCTATGGTCCCACAACCTCATCACAGATTCGATTCTTCTAAGTTAATTCAGCAAACGTGCACACATGCAGAAATGAAATACATCACAAGAAAAAAGCCTGACTGTGGTAGCCACTGAGGCATTGCTCCATTTTCTGTGGACAAGATCTTGATCATAATCCCTTTGCACAGACCACTGAGCCACGGGCTGTCCACCAAGAACACGCTGAATGATGAGGTCAGGTTATTCTACACAGTCATGCTTCATGTCTCCATCATAATGCTGAACCTTTAAGGCAACACAATCTACGGTCTTTTCCCTAGGCTATGAGCTAATGCCTCTACAAAAGGAGCATAATGCCTGGCCATCCCAGTATCTCACTTTCCCTTTCGTTTTTAATCAGGACTGCATACGTACGTAATTATAGAGGCATCAGTAGACTTTTAACACTGTGGCAGAGAGCAAGTCCATAGAATTTGCTGTCCAAACTGAGATACTTTTGAGAGTGAAAAAGGAACCAATAAGATTCGAGGGCAATGGGTATAAACTAGGCTTGCCTTGGGCTAATGGAAACATACGCCCTACGGAGCGGGGGCAGGGACTGGATCCTAGATTCTAATCTAGCCTGGTACTTACAAACGATGCATATGGAATTTGAGATCAAAGGTGCTAGTTAAAACTTCTGCTCTGAGTAGTTTTGGCATTCTCTTCACTGTTTCTAGGTTCCTTACCCATTCCTGTCCCATTGCTTATGATCTTACATTTAGAATCTATATTTCATCCAAGTTGAATCTTCCAATATTTTACTGAGTTTTAGCTACACTATCTACATAGTAAGTTCAAAGTTCAAAAGGAGCATGATAAAACATGTAACAAATATGTTTTTTCAAAAGCTATTATAAGGTCAAATAGCAGCTCATTTTTTTTCTCTGCTCAGGCTTTTTAAAACAGGGAAGCTACACTGTTCTCTTTGTAGATCTATTCTGATTTCTATTCTAAAAATAAAAAAATGATAGGCATCACGCTGAAAACACGTAAATGAAAGAAAAAGTCTGGAGACTTACACCAAAGAAACAAAACCCAAGGTTATGAACATGACAGGCTCTGTGTGAACCCCAGCAGTGTTGGCAATAAACCCAAGAGGCACGCTGAATAAGCATGAACAAAATTAAGACTTGTGAGTTAACCGTTTTATTTGTTGGCTCGTGCTTAGGGTTCAGGTGCTTTGAGTTCAAGGCCACGGACTTCATTTAATTTATTTTCAAAGTTCAGTCCTAAGTATGTGACAATTGCCTTGATTGTGTGATTTGACATGTTCCAAAATTGCTCGCTGCTGAAGAATACATCCCACTAGTCTGTCATGGAACCTCGCAACCCCTGGTACTTTGCTGCCTGCCACCTTCTATGACAGTGGTTATTACGTGTCTGGGTCACAGATCTCTTTTGAGAATCTGACAAAAGCAATGGACCTCTCCTCCTTACTCCTACCACCAAAAACAATGCATAGGCCACATGCACTAAGTATCAGGAGGAATTTCAGGAGTTTCAGGGGCTCTGCGCACCCCTCACCATGCCCAGCTACAGGCAGGTTAAGACTTTGCCTCCTTTAGGACTTCAAAAGAAATGCGTTTGTAAAATGTGCTAGGGATTTTGCCAACTTGAGGGCAATATGTTCACGGATTAATTCTTTCATATAGTTAGGTAACATTTGTTAAACTATTAGAGTATATTTTTATCTGATAATAGCATCTTCAAAAATTAAAAGACACTGAAAATGTGAAAGGCAATAAAACTGAGAAAGTCTATATTTGTAGATAACTGAAATTACACTTTTCTTCATTCAGTCAATAATTATTAAGCATCAGTCATGTTTCAGACATGATGCTATGCCCTGGGAATAAAATGAAGAATAAGTTAACATATCACCTAACACTTACAATAAAATGGCAAAGGCTTTGGCAGGGAGAACTGATAAAAAATAAATAAATAAACATTTATCAAGAGCTTGCTATATGCCAGGCTATGTGGTCCATCTTTCTCTACAGCCAAATGCAGTATTTTTATTTAAAAATTATTTACAATGCTTTATAATGAAAACACTCTAACACAGAAAACCAAGGTCACTTTGCACTATCTAGATTTGTTTTTTTAAAAGTTAACTCTAGAAGGCAAATAGAGGGTGAATAGACAAGAGAGACTTGAGGAAAAGAGGGTACTAGTTATAGGCTTGTCTGAGTTCTTGAAGGCTTGAACTTACTCAATCTTGCTAAGGTTGGACAGGAAGTATATTTGAGAGATAAGACTTAGTGACTAATTAGTCCAAAGAGGTTAGAAGTAAGTAAAAATTGGGACTGACCCCTAGGTTTCTGATGTGAGTGGCATGGAAAATGAAGGCATCTGAGATAGGAAATGAAAAAGAAGCATCTAGATGGGAATTTTTATAGTCAAACCTAGTAATTAGGGGTAACGGGAAGTAACACACAGTAAAGCTTCAGGAAACGTTTCTGTTAATCTTCCTGGTAAAAAATGCATCAATCTGCATGACCTCAGGTCTTAAGATTCATTGAACTCTAGAGAAAACAATATTTCTACTGAAGCCAAGTGTCTTTAGGCTTTTGTGAAGTTTTGTTTTATGTGTGAATGTGTGTACAAATGTGTGCTGTTTGTGAAGAATGGTTATCTCGTGAGTTTGCTCATCAAATTTAAAAATATATACAAAACCTCTCTTTTTTTCCATTTGGACACGTAGAATCTTAGGACCATGAAGCATCACTACTTCCTCCCTTGCATATCAGACTATCCACATTATCCATTCAAGAGGCAAGACTGCCAGGCAATAAACCCTGTGTGGGAGCAGGTCATACACACCATAACAGCTCAATGACACCCTCTAGTGGGGACTCTCCATGCTACAATTTTGAGTAGAGGGAAAAAAGTTATGTCCTAGTTTCTGCTTTATCTTCTATTTTAATGTATGGCATTTTGAAAATTTGCACGTTTTGTAAGAAAAGAAGTTCTTTAATGGTGAACATGCTCTTATGGAATATTGAATTTAAAAAACAGAAATATTGTGTCTAAGATGGACTTAGAATCATATAAAATATATAAAAAAGCAAACTGACTTCAGAATGGCAAAAGGAACCTCTTACTCAGTTGTAATGACCCACTAAGAACCCCCAGAAGATGGTTTTGTTAATTCAGCCTGACTGCAATGACCAGAAACATCCTTCCTGCAGAGACATATCCAAAGCAAAAGTAAGGAAAAGTCTATTATAAGCACAACAAAGCCAAAAAGAGGCTATGTGAGAAAGAGAAAGAAGAGAAAAAAGGGAGGTATTTTTGTATGTCAATACATCTTTGCTGGGGCAAAAATCTCAGGTGAGATTTCTTTGGTTGGGAAATAAGAGAATATACAGACAAGATGAGGACAGAAAAGGGTCTGTAAATCATTCTATCTTGGGTAGAGGGTTAAAAGGGCATTTGTGAACATGCGCTTACACTATTCAGGGCATGATGGATAGTAAGTGCATTTTGCCATTATGCCACTATTGTGGGTGTCAACTGGTCAAGACCCAGTACTCAATTCTCTGCAGTTGGGTCCACTGCAAATGTAAATACTGAGGCTTAGTAAAATGCCTGAAGCCTTGCAAACTGCCCTGCCAGGAGTGGAATTCCCTGAGGTACGCTGTGGAGGATCCCACAGGACCAGCTGCAGACAAATCTCAGCCGCCGGAGACGCATTTTCAGCAACCCCTTCATGAGTAAAAACTGAAAAATGATATCGGAACCCACTGCATGTTGTTCATTTTATGTCTGCTGATTATTTCTACTTCTCCTTAGTTAGTGCAGATGAAGGCACTCAAAAAAAGATCCTTTTGTAAAATGCTCAAGTTCATATAAATGTTTGAATTACATAGACCTGATCTGATCCTTCAGACCAAGCCTCTGGTCCCCAAGTAAGAAATCATTTCTGCATCTCTTTCACTGAGCCTTCTTTCAGCCAGGATGTTTCATAAACATTCTATATTCTAGATTAGTAGACAGAAGGTCATCTCAATGCAGTTTAGCATTAAAGAGGCAACTGGTGACTATGTGAGTCAGAAGATTTGGATTACAAGTTAGGACCCTGACCCTGCAAATAACAAGCTTTGCAGCCACAGCTGAGTCATGAAACATCCCTGATGCTGTTTCCTTGACTGAAAAAACAGGGGAAATTGTCCATGATATTTGTATATCATGGGGTTTACCAAAGGATTAACAAGACCACATATGCAAAAGCACAAAGTATACAGTACCCAATTAGTATTGGGTTTTCTAAATCATTTTTATGACTTTATCCTTTATAATAGTTATAGTTATCTTGAGTTTTACTTTTAGTCGTTTTTTATTTAACAAACAGATGTTAGAGTGAAGGATATTCTTCCCAGTTATAAATGACAAAATATAAGCGAAGTTGGTCAAGTGCAGGGACTCAAACTTTTCAAACTGAGTGTCTCCTTGCTGGCGTGTGCCCACCATCCTTTTGCCCAACACACTCCTCTTTTCTCAGAGATAGGATCACACATTGATTCCTAACAGTAGCACATCTGCTACATCTTATTGTGTAGATGTTATTTGATGCCTAAGAATTCACATAAATGGTTTGAATCCTTTTATCTTGAACCAGGAAGTCTTCCTTTGCCATTCCTAAATAAAACCGTAACGCACAGCATGGTGAAAATAGTTAATAATACTGTATTGCATATTTGAAATTTGCTGAGAGTCTTAAAAGTCTTCCTCCCAAAAGCACTGTAGCTATATTAAAAACAAAATGTAGTCCAGATGCACTCAGTGCTATGAAGTTAGAAATGCCTTTATACTAGGAAATATTTTGCCTTCAATAAAAATTTTTTAAGGAATATATGTATACTTCTTGGTTGTTCCCTATTAGGAGTTTATTGATATCATTACGGAAAAAGTGTAAAACTGGAAAAAGAAAATACCTGCTAGAGGAGAAAAATGCACTTTGTTGTTGATTTTTTTGTATCTGTTTCCAAGGGCTTCTGGAACAAAGTACCACAAACTGGCTGGCATAAAACAACAGAAATTTATTCTTTTATAGTTCTGAGGCTGGAATTCCAAAATCAAGGTGTCAGCAATGTTGATTTCTGCTGGAGGCTCTAAGGGAGAATCTGTTCCATGCTTCTCTCCTAGACTGTAGTAGTTGCTGGCAATCCTTGGTGTCTCTTACCTTACAGACACATCACTCTAATCTCTGCCTCTATCTTCACATGGCACTCTCCCCTATGTGTCTTTCTGTGTCTGTGTCCAAATTTTCTTTTCTTTATAAACACACAGTCACTGTATTAAGGTCCATTGTAATCCAGTATGACCTCATGTTAATTTGATTTCATACGCAATAACCCTATTTCCAAATAAAGTCACATTCAAAGGTTAGGAACTGAACATATATTTTAGGATGATACAATCCAGCCCACAACAAATGTCTGACTCAAATACACTAAACAGATCCAAATTTAAACTTTTTCATAATTCTTTTCAGAAAATAATTTTCCATAAATTTTTCAGAAGTTAACAGTAAACAGAAACAGCAAGCACATTTAAAAAGGAAAATCTCTTTTTAAAAAAAGCATTGTAACTTGAGCTAAATGCTTTAGAATAATGTTTAGTATATCTAGCAATACTTATAGCTAATAAAAGTGTCAATCACACTTTATGGGAACATAAGGAAGAATGGGAAACTTTCATTCCCTTAAAATGTTGACTTTAGATGCAAAGGTTTTACATTGTAACTCCTGTTTTTGAGTCACAATTTTCTACATCAGAGACAGAATTTAAAAATTTAAATAATAGTTACACAATTATACACTTCTAATTTGAGGCATTTGTTTCCATTTCTTCTTCTGCAAAACTTTTTATGAGCTATACTAAGTAACAAGATTGATGAATTTTATATTCTACCTTTTTTCATTTTCCCTGGGGCAGCTAGCTACAAAGCAGCATGTAGGATGTCAAAACTTTGAGAAACTCAACATCTAGATAATCAAGCATAGAAAAATCCAAGCAAAATTGAGTAATGGGTAAAAGGTGGGCGTCCACTCAGAGAGCCCAGTGCAAATCTCTGCTCATCCTTTCATTAACCACATAACCCCAGGCAAATTACTCAATCCATTTTAATGCCTACATCATGGTACTGTTGTGGAGAGATTAAAAAGCAGTCAAATACAAAGCAGTGGACACGAATTAGGTGCCTAGTTGGTAATTTTACTGATTTTCAAGTGTTAATTATTTTGCGCCTGTTTGTACTTGCCTCAGTTAATGAGAATCTTAGTGTCTATGAGTGCAGGCCTTAAAAAAATATTGCCTACAAAGCAAAAGAATACACAATGCAATTTTGCTTCCAAAAAGCACATTCTTTTACCTAATCAGCATAGTTTAAGAAATGGATTTTATCGCCAAAAAAACAGAAGTATTATATTAACTTTGTGCAAAAATGGGGAACAAAGTGATAATACATGGCATAGCCAGGACAGTGAGAATCACAGAATCAATCCATGAACTCCAAATAGCAAACTGAACAAAACTTTCATAAAAGAAAGTGCTGACAAACAGATACAACGCTCTGACTGGACCTTCCTTGTTTGCGTGAGAACCAAGATGTGTAGCTACTTCAGCTATGTTCTCATTACTCCATCTTTCCTTCCTTCAAACTTCCTTCCAGAAAATAATCCTAGGGAACTCAACGCAGCTAACTCTACCTCCCTCAACTACCATTTTGATCTCATCACTGCAATAATCTCTTATCAAATTACAAGTAATGCTCACAAATTTTATTCCACCAACCAAACTGCCCCAATTCAAACCCGACTCAGGATCTAGCCTAAGTATTCACTCTTCTTAAAAGTCTTACGTTTTTCATCTCTGGGATATTTTACATGCCATGCTCAGTAACTCTCAGCATAGTTTAGGAAATGGATTTTATCATGAAAAGGAAAGGATATTAGTAACACTGTGCAAAACTAGAGTGCCAGAGGGATAATACATAACCACAAGCAGAAGAGTAAACTAACCCCCCGCAAAAAAAACCCAGACACTCACATCTCTCCTTCCTTGCAATCTCTCCTTACAACTCCCTTCCACAGAGGTTTTCTAGACACTCTCCTGCTGGCTTCATTCCCAGACATGCCCTCACCTCTACAATAGCCTCTCAAATCCCTGTAATACTTAGCACTCACTCCACCTACACCTGTGGTTGGTGGAGTGTGTGTTTGAGTGCATCCACTTCTTGCAAACACTTTTCTGTACTATCACTTCTGTACTATTTTTATGGACTTTTCTGTACTGTCTCCCATTAAATAAAGAAAAAAATATATATATATATGACATTTACTTCTTGTCATTTTCCTAATACATAATAATTACAGATTCCTAGAGAACCTGTGGATCAAGAACGCACCTCTTCTACTGGCTGTCAATGTGCCCAGATAAATATTAAATACCTTCCTTAAAAGAAGTTTATAATCTAATGTGGTCAAATGAATTTTAAATAGGTAGTTGTCAACAAAGTCACTGTATTTCAGTCATAAGTACAATGTTTCCTTGATTTGAAATAAATCTCTAGAAAGTAACGTCTCTAAGTAACAGAACAAAGGAACGTGATATTTCCCCGATTTGTAGTTTTAAAAGCTGTGCACCATCCTTCTTTTTGAATTGCCACCCCATCATGTTTGAGAAGCGTTGTTCTGTGCTTAGCTCCATTCATTACCCTGACATCCTTTGATTCTGGGCCCGCTCCCCAGCCACCATCCTTCCTTGTTGCCGAGGTCCTGCCAGTGCAGCTCATTCAGTAGCCATCATCACAGTGAACTATATCCCAGCAGCTCCAGATGGAAGATGGAGGTAAACAGCTCCCCTAAGAGTGCTCTCCGATGCAGTGCCATCAATCAACCCACAGCTGGGACCAAACCACTCAGTAACTGAGCCAGCAACTTTCTGCCAAAAGCGTAGCACATTTCTTAGTGCCCAGCTTCCTTCAAGGGGGAGATGTCACAACTACGTGTTTTAGCATTCAGGAAGTCCTTAATACCTAATATTTAGGCCTCACTTTCTGTAACTGTGACCGGTAATATTCTTCACCTAGGTTTAACTTTTTTCATTATTATTTTATTATTTCAACAGATACCTAAATTGGTAGCTGTATCCACTTTATTTCCCTCTGGAAAGGCAAAGTCTCTTGTTTGCTTGTTTCTTTAATAAATCATAATACAAAAAATCAAATAATAGGTTATTTTACAATGTTAGTTGGTACATTAAATAATTTTTATGGATCATGCCCAGTTAAAGACAGTGGTAACATCTGCTGACTGGTGACATGCAGCAATGGAAACTGGTTTATTTTTTTCTGCAAGTAGCAGATGGGGGGTGGTCCTTCTTTAAGCCAAGATCAAAATTGAGAGTTAACAATTGGAACTCTGCAACACAAGAGCCTTCGCACCCACACAATGCAGGATAAACATCCTTATGATGACCCCCAGGGATGCTTTCCTCTCCATCGTAATGGTGAGCAGGAGGGTGCTGCAGTAAGACACCACCATGGACTATGTGAGTGAAAAATAACTATGAGTGAGAAATAATAAACTGTATTTATAAGCATATATTCCATTATAAAAACGTTAAACTTAAGCTATGGTGCTTGCATCACTTAGCAACATATTTAGGTTAACTGGTAAATGTAATTTCCTTGGAATAAATAATGTTATTTGCATCACATTTCTTTTTAGGAAGAGGTCCAGGAGTGCTCTGGAGGGACTTATAGGTACTAGAGCTCTACAGCAACATGCTCCCCTGTGACCTCTTCTTTTATAATATTTATTTATTTATTTATTGGCTGTGCAGGGGTCTTAGTTGCAGCACGTGGGATCTTTTAGTTGTGGCATGCAGAATCTTTAGTTGCAGCATGCGGGATCTAGTTCCCTGACCAGGGATCAAACCCGGGCCTCTTGCATTACGAGCACAGAGTCTTAGCCACTGGACCACCAGGGAAGTCCCTGCATCACATATTTTTAAGAAGGATATCCACCCGCCCCGCCCCCGCCCCCCCCCCCCCCGCCAAATTGTACATAGGTTCCCTACTCTCTGCAACTATCTTCTCCAAGATGTTGGGGATCTCCCATGACTGTGTCCTAATCTGCAGACAGTTGGAGAATTCTCAAGAGCTGCAAATCATCCTTTGCTGGTTCAACAAACTGATTTCCTTTTCTTCAGTTAGTTAAGAAAAATCAGTCCACCTACAGACAACAAATACCTATTTTTGCAAACATTTTCCAATTTCTGTACACATACACTCACACTCCTGCTTCCACCTAATTTCTACTTCAAAAGTGCAAGGAAGTTCTAGGGAAATTTGACACAGATAGAATGATAAAGTCATTAATTCCATACGGTTACATGTGTGCCCTAATGCACATGAGAAACTCCAGGTAGGAGTAACAGCATCTAAATCAGGGAGCTGGCATTGAGTTGAGTGATAAGAAAAACAATGGAATCAGCTTCTGGTAACTTGGGAATTGCCCATGTCAGCATCTTCACTCTACAGGTGAGGAAACTGATACCTGGAGACATGAAATCACTTGCCTCATGAATTCACACTGAACAGGCCCAAGAGTTTAGATGGTTTAAGTCTGCCATAGTAAAGTGCTGAAAGGAAAAGATTATGAAAATCATTTAGGAAATCATTCTGTCAAGACAGTACAAAGTACAGTAATTTATTCCTTCTACAAGTATCTATTCAGCAACTAATATATTCAAGTAATTATGTGACTTATGAAAACATGATTGAATCCCCTGCACCAAAGGAAAGATAAGATAAGCTCAGAAGGGACTTCCCTGGTGGTCCAGTGGCTAAGACTCCGCACTTACAATGCAGGGGGTGCGGGTTCGATCCCTGTTCGGGGAACTAAGATCCCACATGGTGCACACACGGCCAAAAAAAAAAAAGAACGAAAAGATAAGCTCAAAAGTAACTATAAGGCAGACTATAAATGCTGTGTATGTAAGTTAAGCCTCTCTACTTACTATCCCCACCTCAAGGCAATAACCCATTTTGGTAAGGGAGATATTATAATGTAAGAAATAAAGTTGGGAAATCTCTGAAACTATGTACAAACCATTTAGATGCAGGGCAATTAAACATACCAGAACATAAGATAATGCATTCAAATTTATATACAGTTGCCATAATAGATACTTAGTGCTATGTATAAAAAGAATCTGCATGTAAAGTAAAATTCCAAATATACATTTTCAAGATGGAAAATATGTACCTCTTGGTGGATGCTAGATTTTTGTTTTATAAACCAAGACTTTAGATTATGCATAGAAGCTAACCTGCCCTGGAAATTAATCCCTAAACAAAAAGCACATGCCCTTTTATTTAAAAAATATCTACCAAAGACCTGTAAGTTTAAGGTTCTTCAGAAAAGTATATGCCTTTTAATGCCTCAGAATGAGAGTTCAGAAAAAGATGACCAGGCCTTGGTGTAGGGCATCCTTTAATTGGAAGGAAATTACCAGAAATGGTTCTCTCTTATCTAACACATTTCACACTCTCTTGACACAAGACTGCACCAAACTGCACTCGCCCTGCTACAGCTTTCTTGTTTGGGAGGCGTTTTCACACTTCCAGAAGCCACGAGGTTATGTTACTTCTAATAAGCCCTGCCCACTTGGACTTGTGTTGACTCAGAGCACCAAGGCCTGGAAAGGTTGATACAAAGGTCAATATGTGTGAGAGCTCCAGACTCACAGAGTGAAAGGATCTGATTAAAGATCCTCTATTTATGAAACATTATAAATACAGCATCTCGTTTTGTCCTCACACAGGTCCTGTGAGATGTCAGACAAGTATAAGAATTCCCACCTCACAGATGAAGAAACAGAGATCCTTGACTATGATTCCAAAAAGGTTAGGTTAGGGGCAAAACTAGAACTTGATTCGAGGCCTCCTGGCTGCAAAGCCTTTGTTCTTTCCACCACACCATATTTAAACCAAAGGCAAACTTTGTTCATGATAATATTGTTTACACTTGAAAAATACTTGAGTCTAATGTGGCAGAGTTTAGATGAATAAATCAAATTGGCACAGAAGAAATATGCACTCCCTTCTTAGCCAGGACATTTTCTTCAAGATGAGGAACCAAGATATTTATGGATGGAACCCTTAATGAACAAGTTAATGTAAAATAAGTTGCTAATTACAAAGTACAGTTAATAAATCCAACAGGTAAAAACAAGTGTGAAACTTGAACCACAAAATGAACTTGAAACACAGCCCCTGTGTGAGAATGGACTGATGGTTCCTACTGGCCTGGAAAATGGAAATTGTTTGACTTTTTGATTTAAGAAGGAAAAAGTAGGACTAGAAGTGGACAAAGCTCTAGAGATAGATACGCTACCTAGAAGCCCTACTGCTGTCTGCTTTTTCACTGCTGAAACTTCACAGACACAAGAAGTAGAGCAGAAATGCCATGTAAATTATTGAAGGGATGTTGCCATTTCCTGAAGCAGCTGCGACAGTCTGTCCATAAAACATTAACATGACATTTCTGAGTTTTGACAGGTCATTTGGAAGAGAAAGGGTAAAGAATACACAAGCCCTTTGGTGGGAATGGAGACATTTGTTCTGATAAAAACAAACAAGCACTATGGCTGGTCTGCACGCCAGCTTCTACTGAAAAACAGAGAGAAAACATGAAAATTTAAAGCCCAACAGTGAAATGGATTAAACCTGATTTGTTCACTATAATATGAACAGGCAAGATTAGAAGCATCTAAAGCTTTTCTCTCTCCTTTTACATTTTCAAGAAAGAAAGATGCTCTGCCTCCTGAACTATGCTCAGCATTTAATTTATGCCTCTAGTAAATAATTGAGCTGCATGCCCTTTGTACACAGTGAATTAGTGTGTTTATCCATCGTGACTAGAGGGGAATAAAGGATAAAAAGTATTAGTTTCCTTAGCTGGCAAAAGGGCCATTCCTTTTTCTAATAATGACTTTTCAGAGTACTGCCTTATAGGTAGGGCCCAACTTCCTTGCGTGAAGGCCATCATGAAGAATACTGGCAAAGAACCACCTGTCGAAACCAGAATCACCCCTAGAAACCAGAATCATTCCTTGGTTGTAGCCAATGAGGATCCAAAAAGTCCCCAACTTTAATAATAGCATATTTGTTTTGATAAACATACCACAATGCTCCGATATGAATTCATTATTCCCTAAGCCCATTTCTATATAAATAATCTTTGCACATATATACAAACCCAGCCATGTTATACTTTCTCAAAAAAAGGTTAATTAATGCCACAATATCTTCCTTTAGGATACTGCCTATAAAAATGCAAAATCAGGGCATTTATAGAAACAAACTTCAAGACATGTGGTGAAATAATTTTACAGATAAATGTTTTGGCATACTGGCATTAAAAAAATGGGCAATGTGATTTTTCAAATTCTCTCCTTATGCAAATATGAAAAGTAAGCCAAAGGAGAAAGATTACAAATAAGTGGGTTAGTGATGGTTATGATACTAAAAACCAACGTTCTATAGGGAAATGTTTTATTTTCTCTTTTGTAGTTTAACTCATTAATTAAAAACATAAATTGATAAACTCAATTAGATTCATGGCTTCTCCATTTTAGTACACTTTTCTGAAAATGACCTCAAAATAGGTTCATGGGAGGTGGGATTATTCCATAGATATTAACTTCCAAAAAGTCATCTGTATACTCTAAGTAGCCTTAGCTCTTTTAAATTACTTACTAAGAATCCAAAATTATTTACTTAGACTTTATGTAAAGTTATTTACATGATTTTTCTTTGCATAACACCTATTAATACACCAGCTTCACAGGGAGCACCTTAGAAAGTGAAGCATTGAGAAGTTCTATAAGGCAGATCTCATGAAAGTAGAGAAGGGAGGGACAGAGGAGGGGCCTCTAACTCTGCCTGGTGGAGGTGGAGGGAGAGGGCAGGGTAGGGATGAACAAGGCACTTCACTTCCATACAGAATTTTTGAACTTTGGTTAACTTTCCTTTCAGCTTGGCTGACCAAACTAAGCAATCTTAATCTTTTAAAGTCCGCCCTCTCTAGCTGTCCTTTTGTAGTCCTTCACCAATCCCCTTGTGCTTTCTCAAGTTTTAATAACCAACATTACACACAAAATCCAGGGACAAATAACCCACATATGCATGGAAGATTATGTTCTCTATTATTTACAATTTATTCTTCGATGTTGCCAAGTATTTCATTGACATTATTTGTATTTAGCAGCACATCCATTCATCCAGTAAATATTTCCTAAGCACCTACCATGTGCCAGACCTTGTTCTAAGCACTCTGGGTACTTCAGCGAGCAAAACAGACAGTGATCCCTGCCTTGGTAGAGCTGATATTTTATCTAAGAGAGACAGACAATACACATAATACAAAAGAAACTGTAGAGCAGTGAAAAAGTGATAAGCGCACAGAAAAAAAGAAAAGGTTGAACAGTGTAATGTGACTGAGACTGCTGAAAGTTGGAGAAGAAACACTGAGGGAATCAACCAGTTTGATTATGATATATGTGTGTATATATACACACATGAAATACACAAACTGTACATACACACATAGATAAATGGGATAATTTTTCTGATGTACTGCAGACTAAAGCTAGTATGGAAGCTCCAAGGTATAACTGATACCCTAGGCTCTTCTATCAGCCTGCCAGTCCCATGGCCCCAATTCTGAAGGTCACCTTGTGGTCACAAGATAGCCACTGTTCTCCATCTATCATGTCTACACACAGGTAAAAGTAAAGATAAAGAGGCACAAAAAAGGCACTTGTCACTGAGTAAGTACCCTTCATAAAGATTCCTGCTTATAGCTCATTAACACCTATATCTAAAGGGAGGCTGAGAAATGGTTTTCAGCTGGGTAGATAGCCACCCATTGATACAAAATTTCTTTTAGTGCATAAAGAAAAGGACAAGTGGATATTGGGTAGGCAACTGACAATTCTGCCACAATAGTTTTAATATAAAGTTGTAATTAATCTTAGACCTCCTGTCTCTCTGAGAGTCTTAAACTAATAGTATAAATTTTAGTATTAAGTACTTAGGGTTTTTCCCTCCAGTTATTGCCTTAAACTTTCACACAAAGAAGGTAAATAGTCCTTTTTCCCACTCATATAGACAGTTTACTTCTTGTTGAAGTTTTCTCCACTCCCAGCATTTTGCTCCCAGTCTTTCCTAATTGCTTGACTACCACAAATGTTTGATATTTTCCTTTAATAAAAAAAACACAGGAAAAGCTGTCATATTACTGTCTTCTAAATTGATAACTGACTTTTAACAACAAATATCACTATTAGTATGGAAATTTTCCATAAATTTAGCATAAAATTTGTTAAAAGGGGACAAAGTCTCAAGTTCAGTGACTCCCAGATATCTGGACCTTTATAATTAAGAATCTCCTCAGATGAATTTTGTCTAGCAGGAATCAGACATCTCTTAGCATCCCCGGCCAAACTGTAACACTTTCTAATTTTCTTATTAAATGTTACTTTTTTATATCAACATACTGGTTATAGGTATCATTATATTACTCTTATTTTACAAATCCTTGGGACAAATAAGAAAATAAATTTTTACTTAGATGTGTAAAATCAAAATATAACTGATAGTTTTCTCCTTTTCATTTTGGAGGAAGGAGAGAGAAAGCAAGTGAGTGAGTGAAAGAGAGAGAGCCATGGATACACAGATACATAGATGAAGATACAGAAATAGAGGAGAGGTGGAGATGCAGATGCAAATAGAGTTGGAGATGGAGATAGAGAGCTATATCCTGACTACACTGCCCACTCTAGCTAAACGAGTTGTTGGTAAAAGGAAGAGATACTACTGTTCATTAAAGTGACACAGACAAGCATGACGTGACACTGTGGCCACTAAGCTCTTGACTCAACTATTTGTTAAACAGACTAAGGTCCTTTGTTCTACCTAGAGCCAATGTCATACCCTCTCTAGATATAAATGTAAATACCACAGAAAGACGGAAAGGGAAAGGGAAAGGGCAAGAGATTCCCAGAGCCGATGAAGGTGAGAAATGGATATCAACACCGAAGGAAAGGGGAAAGAGAATTAGGAAAGGGATGAGAGAAGATGTAGAAGAGAAGATGGCAGAAGAGACCCAGGAAATTCAGGAGGATTGAGTAATGTCTTCTTGTCACACTCCCCACTTCTTTTAGGAGGGGGTTGTTTGACCTTTCAGTTTCTCCTGATCCTTTTTATTTCCTGTGGAGTAACCCAAAAAAACCAACTCTGAGAGAAATGGTGCTTCCAACTGAACAACAGTGACCAGAGCAATACTCCTGGGAGGCAGAAGAAATCAGTCAAGGACCAACCCTTCCAGAGATACTCGTCTAATTCCACCCTCCGCTTCTTCCCCCTGTATTAAATAGCTGTACATGAAGCAGCCATAAATTGAGAGAAAAATGGCCTAAGGGTTCCTAGGAGCTGAGATAAATTTTCTCTCTCAGAAAAACAAGAAAACGCAATGATCGAAGCCCTAAATTACAAATCAGAGACCAGCTTCCACCTACCATCTGCCAACCTGCAAGTCACTCAACTTCCTACAAAACAGGACTAATTATTTTAATGAGCACATAACGTATGTCTTAAAAGCTCTTTAAAAGTATACACTATCGGTCCATTTCTCCCTCAGTCTGGAAGGACATTGCTGTGGAAGTGAGAGGTGTCGCTTCCGAGCCCCTCGTTCGGATTCGCCTACCTGACGCCTCCGCCGCCTGCTCTCGGTTGGCCTTGGCGTTGAGTCGTCACCCTGCAACTCCGAGGTCTGCAGCTGGGAGCTCTCGCCCGCGGGCGGCCCAGCGCGGCCCCAATGCGTCCCCTGCGGCCTCTGCGGGGAGGCGGGCTGCCGCGTGGGCCTCGACGAACCGCCTGGCTTCGGAGGCGGCCAGCCCGGCCCGTCCCCGCTGCCCTTGTCCCCGTTCAGTGTGACCTTGGCTAGTCATGTGACCTGTCCGGTCCCTGGGTTTCCACCTGCAAAAATGCAGGGTAGTTTCTTCCTCCGCAGGTCTTGAGGCGTAAGGAGCAAGGTGGGCGCAGGCCCGGCGGGCACCGGCAGTGTGGTGGCGTTAGGGCTTAGCGTCGGGAAGCTGGACAAGGGTCACCTTGTCTGCGGCAGGAGGGCGGGCCACACGGCCGCGCTCGCCCCGCGTCTCCAGGCGGCCTGCTCGCCGGGGCCTTCAAGCCTGGGACGCCAGGTTCGCCACCGGAAGGGTGGGGGAGGAGTAGGCAGGGGGCGGGCTGGCCCCGCCCAGTAGCAAAAAAAGTGTAAAGTGTTACAGCTGTTTGCCGAACGAGTAACAGTGAAACAAGGAGTCAAACAATGGTTTCCAGATGTGTTAAATTTAATGTCTTAGCAAGTGTAGGTCTTTGAGGTTAGACGTACAACAGAAGGTAAAACTGAATGTTATCATAATTACAATCTTAGAAAAACTAAAAAAGCTCTTGGAAAGTATTATGTTTCTCTTAGATTTTATTTGTAGGAGGAAGGTAGAAAACAGAAAATCATAGATATGTGAAGGGAAACCAACTTTGTGGGTTTTATATTTGATTTTTCTTCTTGTTTGTTAGAGAAATGATGGCTACAGGGTTCCATTTGCTCCAGACTTTGCAAGCCCAATCGCTCAGGGAAGTAGGAAGGAAATAACACACAGAAGAGGAAAACAGCCAAAATTAGTTAAATTATATTCTCGGTAACTCATTAATACAGGACCACACGTGTAGGGTGTTGTAGCTTCCCTTATGAGGTTAAAAAAAACGCATTCACCTCAAGTGTTTGGCTACAATGACACACCCTAAAAATGCTAGTAATTAGTATAAACACTTTTGCCAAAGAATGAAACATATGCAAGATTGTATCTAGTGCTTTTATAATTATTCACATCAAAAGGAGTGCCCGGGTGAGTCCAGCTGAGCAGTGTGAGAGGCAGCTTCCTGCTGTGAGGCGACAGTAGTTCAGATCCTTCTTTTTCAGGGATAGCGTGCCCCAGTTGGTATCGGAAGGGTTCCTCATTGTTATCGCTTGCTCCTGCCTCCAGGACAGCCCCGTCCACAGCCCCCCACTGTGGGACCGTCCATCCTGCAATGAGCCATCTGGAGAGGAAGGGCTGGCCCCAAATCCCTCTGGAAGTTGTTAGCTCTGTCCCACACTTGGCACCAAGGGGCTCCAGGGAGACTACCTCTTAGCAGGCTTTCTTCCCATGTCAGGAAGCTGACTGTACCCTTTTCACTACACTGTCAGCTTCAACCATTCTCCAAATTACAAGACAAATCTCTAAAGCAGACACGGGCTCCCTGTGGGATGCAGGCTGCTACCCCGGGATTCCTTCTTAACAAGCACGAGGACCTTGTGGTTTAATTTAAGGGGAAAGAATCCCACCCTGTTTCCTTTGTGTAGCTTTTGAAAATTATTTAAAATCTAAGGAAACTATAAACAAGATGAAAAGACAACCCTCAGAATGGGACAAAACATTTGCAAACGAATCAACAGACAAAGGATTAATCTCCAAAGTTTATAAACAGCCCATGCAGCTCAATATTAAAAAAACAAACAACCGAATCCAAAAATGGGCAGAAGACCTAAATAGACATTTCTCCAAAGAAGACATACAGATGGCCAAGAAGCACATGAAAAGCTGCTCAACATCACTAATTATTAAAGAAATGCAAATCAAACTACAATGAGGTATCACCTCACACCAGTTAGAATGGGCATCATTAGAAAATCTACAAACAACAGATGCTGGAGAGGATGTGGAGAAAAGGGAACCCTCTTGCACTGTTGGTGGGAATGTAAATTGATACAGCCACTACGGAGAACAGTATGGAGGTTCCTTAAAAAACTAAGAATAGAATTACCATATGATCCAGCAATCCCACTACTGGGCATATACCCAGAGAAAACCATAATTCAAAAAGACACATGCACCCCAATATTCATTGCAGCACTATTTACAATAGCCAGGACATGGAAGCAACTTAAATGCCCATCGACAGCCAAATGGATAAAGAAGATGTGGTACATATATACAATGGAATATTACTCAGCCATAAAGAGGAATGAAATTGGGTCATTTGTAGAGACACGGATGGACCTAGAGACTGTCATACAGAGTGAAGTAAGTCAGAAAGAGGAAAACAAATATCATATATTAACGCATATATGTGGAATCTAGAAAATGGTACAGATGAACTGGTTTGCAAGGCAGAAATAGAGACACAGATGTAGAGAACAAAAGTATGGACACCAAGGGGGGAAGCGGGGGAGGGGGTAGTGGTGAGATGAACTGGGAGATTGGGATTGACATGTATACACTAATAAGTATAAAATAGATAACTAATAAGAACCTGCTGTATAAAATAAATAAATTTTTTTTAAAAATCTAAAATACATAGAAAAAGAATGAATAATAGAAGAAGCCAAATAAATCTGCCAGTACAGTAGTCTCTGACCATGAGCTTGGGAGTTAGAAAACCTTGTGTGTTCCACCATTGACTGGTTGTGTGATCTCAGGCAGGTTACCTAACATTGCTGCTCCTCAGCTTTCGCATCTGTAAAGGTGTGCGTGTGTGTTTGTGTATTAAGATTTATAGAAGCTACTTAGCACATGTCCCTACTAGGTAGCAAGCTTCTGTAGTAAGTCGTGGGAAGCAAAGGCAAACAAAAAACCTTCCTTCCTCTCAAAAAGATTTTTTCTCAGAATGATATGAGGCCAGACAGTCCTAAGGCAGGTTTTAACAGCGATCTTCCACATTCTGAACTCAGGACTGTAAAGTATCATAAATGACGATCCAGTCCAACCCCTTACACCACGCTTAGATTTCTTCTCTGTACTGTCTTTTCTGAAGAAAAAGAATCAGCTTCTCCATAATAAGACCGCTCTATATGAGAGTCCTTAGAGAAAGTTAAGCCTCAACAAAATGATAGCTGCTTAATGCTTTACTGGTTACAAGGTTTTTTCAAATGCATGTTATCAACACCCTTTGCAAACAACCTTTTTCAAGTTTACTCCAAGATCCACCTTCTCCCCACTGCTTAGTATCATGAGGTCTCCTCTCCTTTCCCTGAGTGTCATGACACCCTCCTCTCCTGCTAACCAGCAGGCAATGGTAGATGTGATCGCAAGTAGCACTTGTGTAAAAGAAAACCTGCAATTCTGATGTGTCAGGGAAGTCAAATGTCATCATCCCCACCCTCCTTTCTTCCTGCAATGCAGTTCTTTTAAAAGACAAAAGTCTACTTTAAATTCTGAGCCCCTGCTCTTTTATTTTCTACAGCACTAGCAAGAGGTCATGTAGCCTGCCTGGGCTTGAACGTGAAAACCTCCACTGAGGACCATTTCCCGCTTTTAGATGACGCAGCCTGCTAGAAATCTCTTTAATATACCGAGTTCAAGGTTGTTTGCGTCCCTTTCTTGTCACATCTCCTGCCCTCCCTGCTCTGAGCTCTATGCTCCCACCAAGATGAACTGGTTGATGTTCCTCACAACACACTCCACTCTCCTCTGCCCTGAGTCTCTGCGCTTGCCTTCCCTCTCCCTGGATTATCCCTTCTTTCCCCTTTCCTTTCCCTCCCCTTCTTTATTTTAAGATCGAGCTCAGCCATGCCATTCTCCAGGAAACTAATTATGACCACCCCAAACTCACACATACCCCTTCATCCCAGGTTTATTCAGCACTCTCCACACTCTCTATGCCTGCTTCTAGCACTGTGTCTGTTTTGTTATAATGTACTTATCTCTCAGCCTGACACCCTGATTCTAAACTGCGACCCTCTTGAAAGCTTAAACCATGTCTTATTCTGCTTGATAATTCTAGTACCCACGACAAAATAGTCTCTCAAAAATGGTTATTGAAAGAACAAACTGGTTTTTTTTTCCTCTTCCCATAACTCTCATTCATTCGTTCTAGTTTGATCACATAGAACTAAAAACAGGGCTAATTCTTATTTGACACAAGTCATTTGTACGTTTGAGGAGAGTTGTCATCTCATGTCATATCATTCATGTACTCATTCATTTGATGGGCAAATATTTAGTTGATAGCCTTCTACCTGACAAATATTATTAAAGACACTACAGAAGAAGAACAGATAAATGTAGTGCAAACCCCATCATTAGGAAGAATACAATTTTGGATAGGGTCCCTCTCCAATTTGGACAGTGACGGTTCCTACCCTGTCATCGTCTACTGTATTCCCACTCAGCCTGCTATGTGTAACCACATTTTTTAATTCCTTTTTTTATTATTTTGGAATTCTGTTATGTAAACTTTAAAAATATGATTACATATTCTTATTTTCTCCATTTCATAGACAAGAAGTAGCAGCTATATATATTATCTTGCACCCTCATCTTTTGCTTAACAATATATTCTGAAAATCTTTCCTAATTGGTACACAGAGAGCCTCCTTATTCTTTTTCATAACTACAGAGTATTCCATTATAAGGATATATCATAGTTTGTTTAATTAGTGCCCCAGTTATAGACTGCTCCTTCTGCCCCAATTTTAGACCTTTCACATATCATAATTATAGACTCTCCTGAGGTGGACCCTGTACGCTCCCAATTCATTAAACTTAGGTTTGCATTAGCTCTGAAGCAATTATGTTACCCTTCTGGTATTACTAATACGTAAGCTTTTTATCAAATAAAATGCTAATCTTTTCCATGTGGAATGGTATAAAGTCATTTATTCTTTCTTTACTTTAAATGATTTATTTCAGTATAAAGGGAAAATTTTGCATTTATCATCACTAAACTTAATTTTGTTTCAATTCATCATTCCCACATTCCAACATGACTTCTTGAATCTTAACTCTATTATTAATCACATTAGCTATTCCTCACAGATTGGTAGAATGCACAGATTTGATAAGTATGTTTTCTATTTTTATCCAAGTAATCGATCATCTCACTCTACCACAATAAATCTCTTTTTCAGAGGATGAGATCTCCTTCCTCATCCCCATAACCTTCCCTTCAACCTGGACCTTTGGCTTAATCCTTTTCAAGTTCCCTGGTTCCATGTTCCTCAGTCCTGCTCTCCACAACATTTTCACCCTTCCCTTTCCACTCACATTACTCATATCCTACGCTCAGAATCCTTCCTTCCCACTTACGTACACCTTAAGGAAAATCCACTGGGCCTTGCTAATACCCTAATTTATTTTCTTCCTTTCACAGGTAAATGCAAATGCACAATCTGCACTCAGGGTTTCTACTTCCCCCCGCTCTTGTTCTGGCCACCACATGACTGAAACATGCCCACCAATGGTACCAGTCAGCCCCACGTCACCAGACTCCTCTGCATTCTCCACAGATGTTGAAATACCAGCAGTTTGAGAACACATGGCTCAAAGCCTCCCTGACAACACCTGGTGTTGCTGAAGAGCAGCTGCCTGCTCTTGCCAGAGCCTCGTTCCTAAACTCACCACATTTCCTGCTGTCTTATTCCCAACCCAAGTCACTCAATGAGTTTGCAACACTTGCTTTGAGTAACAAGACTGAGTTCTAATAAAATGCACCAAAGGCCTTCCATGGGACCCCTTCGGAGCAGCCATCTTTGCATAATATGCATTTATTCCAGTGATATGTCCATTGCTTAAAATATTTTAGCCACCTGTCTATGGTGCATTCTTTTATGTAGTCTTAGGGGTAGCAAATCTTTTTTTTTTTTTTCTTGAGGGTATATTTAAATTCACCTTTCAACCAAAAGTTATTTGAAAAGGTGAATTTTTTAATTTGGCTGTTCATGTTTTTAGTCAAACACAAAGAGTAACTAATTTAATTGTAGAAAATTTCCTTGTGAAATTGTTTTAAAACGCAATTCTGAAAGAGGAATGAAAATATTATTTGAATAAATGGCAGAATCTTTATTTTAGAAGTCTAGTTTTTAAGGAGACTACCTTCAAGATCAACAACCCTTTTGATGTATATGGTTTGGTGTGCTTAAAAGTGAAGTCTCTTTACTTACTTAACTGGAATAATGAAACTCCATCCCCTGCTTCTCTAATACCTCCTCTAACGGGGACTAAGGAGGATGAGGCGTCTGATCTAAGAATTTACTAGTCCCAGTAAGCTTTGGCATGGGTTTTGTGTCACTAAGAGAACAGTCACTGACGAGTGTGTGGCCCATAAACAGGGTAGTTCTTATTCCTAGAAGGCCTTAGAAAGGTCAAAAAAAAGATCATTAAAAGGGATAAGGAAGATTAATAAAATCACTAGCACTGTTCTACATACTAAGTTGAAATCATATCTTCATTGTGAGATGCAATGAACTTTGAAAAGTGTGGAGCAGCTAAGAAATGTTTACCTGTTCTCTTAGAGATTTAATATAAAGTCTGAAATGATGGCACTGGCTTTCAGGCATGTCATGAAGGACTTCAGGCCATTGTTTTGTTTTATTTTATTTGAAACAAAACCAATAGGCACTATATGTATGTATGTATGAGTGTGCACATATGTATATATATGGAGAGAGAGAGAGAGAGAAAGAAAGAGAGACGGCGGGGGGAAAGAGGTTGGAATTGGCTGCTTACACAATTATGGAGACAAGCTGAAGACCCAGAAGAGCCAGTGGTGTAGTTCCAATCTAACTTTAAAGGCCTGACAACCAGGAATGCTGATGGTGATTGTGCAAGTTCCAATTTTAAATCCAGCAGGCTTGAGACCCAAAGAAGAGCCAATTTTTCAGTTTGAAACCAAAGGCTAGAAAACATGTGTTCCAGCTCAACCCGTCAGGCAGGAAGAATTCCTTCTTACTCAGTATTTTTGTTCTCTTCAGGTCTTTAATTGATGGGATGAGGCCTACCCATATTAGGGAGGGCAATCTGCTTTACCCAGACTACTTATTTAAATGTTCATCTCATCCAAAAACACCCTCACAGACACATCCAGAATAATGTTTGACTAAATCCCTGGGCACTCAGTCAAGTGGACACATAAAATTTATCATCACAATACTTAAAAATTTATGTCTTTTTATTTTAAAAATATGGATTTCTACCTCCTCTTGACATAATTCAGATTGTATGGCAACACTGAAGACTCTCATTCCCGTGTAGCAACAAAAAGATGGATGCAAGCAGAGGTTGTCACAGTCCCCATCTCTCCCTGTGACACTGTGTCCCCACTCTCACCTGGTTTTCCTAGCTGGCCTCAGCACACAGTTGAATTTAGACCCCCCTAGTTTAACCTGTATTGTCTGTGAGAGCTAATGTTTGTCTTTGGGAGTGACAAGTGTGTATGTTCCTATAGTTATTGTTTTAGACAATGAGAAAAACTAAGAGGCATATATACCACTTATATTAATGGGGAGATTTCAAAGGAGAACTGAAATCGGGGTGCACATGGCCACCCCAAAGAGTTCTAAAGGATTTGAAATACTGAGATTCCTTCTCCTGTCCCCTAACTACCCTGAGGTACAGAGAACGACAAAAGCCACCACAGACTGGAACCCCTGGGGCGTTATTCCAGACCGAGTTATGCAGACACAAGAACATGTCATGTTGGGGAAAAGGGACTAGCTCTTGAGGCAGGATAATAAATCCAGAGCTTTTGCATTGATTGAAATAGAAGTGATTCTGAAAGTGAGTAAATACCCTAGGAGATTGGTTATTATGGACTTTTTAAAAACATTGATTTCTCAGTTCTTAATTTCAGACAAATATTGGCAGTTTCTTAATGCTAAAAGGTATAAGTGAAGATTAAGCACTGAACCAGAGAGCAGCTTTGGGCTAAAGGGAAAGAAATTCAAACTCCATTACAAAGTGGTGAATCCAAGTACCGTGTCAATTAATGAGTGATTTTTACCTACCTGGTGCCTGGGTTCCTCTAACAGCTCCTTCCACTATTCGCTAGTAACCCTCCAGGTGAACTTGTATAAGCTTCATTTTGAACTCTGGTGGTCTCTAAGGTCCTTTAGGGGGGAAAAGCATATCCTATTCTCCTATTCCCTATGGATCCTAAAACAGAATTTTCACATAATAATGGCTCAGTAAATATACTATATTAAATGAATTGATTTAATTTCCTTAAATACATTCCTCATAGCTAAATATAA
The DNA here is from genome assembly GCF_964374135.1 of Grampus griseus. NCBI lineage: Eukaryota > Metazoa > Chordata > Mammalia > Artiodactyla > Delphinidae > Grampus > Grampus griseus. Next base: position 45,040,559 of record NC_139007.1, read on the forward strand.
CATTCAAGTTAGCAAAAGCACTGCTGACTAAAGAAAATGAAATTGTGATAATTACATGCACACACACAAAAACAATTAAAACACACTACCTTGTTATTTAATCAGCATGGTGGATGCAGGAAGAGGGAGTCATTTCTCATATTTATAAATGTGTTCTCAGTCACATGTGTGTAATCTTTTTGTAATATATATTAATTGAATCTTCCAAATATTAATAGATTCCCAGATTAACACGTTTTCCCCTGCAACTAACATGTTCACCTGATTTGTGCTTGAAGACAGAGGTACACATGGAATTTCTGTTTCCTTCATGTTCAGAAAAGAGTAGAGAAATCAGAAAAGCAGGTACAGAAGACCCACGATGAAAGAACAGGGGATTAAGGATAAAGAGAACAAAGTTAGATTGCCACATGCTCTAATGATGGGTCCTTTTGCTTGGAATTGGGAGGACTTTAGCAGTTTTTTTTTTAAAGGGGACTAACATGATGAATTGATTTTTCTAGGAAGAAATAATCTGGTAGCTTCTTCAGACCCTCCCCTTCTGAGGAGGGGGGACAATCAGAGGATGCTACTGTAATCCAGTGATCTAGGGGGGAAGTGGGCTTGCATTAGGGCATGGCTGGTGATAATGGAAAGACAGTGACACATATAAGAGATGTGTTGAAGGAATAATTGACAAGGGCTCATGCCTGATAAAGGGAATGAGAGGAATGGAAAAAAAAAGAGAAGTCCAATAACAAGTTTGTACCCCGTGGGATTGAAATAATGAGAATTCCATTAATATAAATAAGTCTGAAAAAATGAGAAATAATAAAATTGGTCCTGGATCTGCCAAATCTGAGATGACAATAGGACATATTTTCTCTGTGTTACAGTTTCCACCTCTATAATGTGGAGGAAATAGCACCTGTTTTTAAGATATTAATGAAGATTAAATGAGGTAATATAAAGCACTTAGAACTGTGTCTGGCTCTTGGCAAGTACAATCTAAGTCTTTGTTTAGTGTATAAATATACATCTATAAACAGCTTAAGATGTAAGAAGAGATTTTAAATATGAGGTCCTCTACTTAGGTATCGATTAAAGTATCCCATCCTGGGAACCTGAGTAAAGACTTAGCCTGAGTGTACCTGAATTAGATTATAATGATAAATTTGTTTCACCTGAAATTTTCCTTTATGATTCAGGAGGCTCTTTGTAAGAACCAGCCCATAGTGTGGAAACTTCTCAGTCTAAGATTTGATAGATCATTTCCTATCCTGACTTTCAAGTCGTTTCAGATTATTAAGTCACAAACCTGACAAACAGATATCACCCACAGCAGGTTCCATGTGTACTTAGTTTTCATTCTTCGCATGGATGAAAATAGAAACAACAAAAGTACTTCTTTTAGCTAGTTTATGTAAATGAGATGACCCATCTTTATACTAAATTTGGATTCTATTGATCCCAACCACAGGTAACTTGTCTGAGAGAAGGGAATGGAGATAAAGAATCCTTGTAAAATTTCACCCGGTACGAAAATGAATTTAATCCATTGTTTGTATTATCCTGCAAGCAGGTATTCTAATAAATGTATCAGGAACCCTATCCTGTGACTCTCTGTAGAAACCTTTGAAGAAAAGACTTACTACCGAGCTTCCCTGGTGGCACAGTGGTTGATAGTCCGCCTTCCAATGCAGGGAACATGGGTTCGTGTCCCGGTCCGGGAAGATCCCACATGCCGCAGAGCGGCTGGGCCCGTGAGCCATGGCCGCTGAGCCTGCGCGTCCGGAGCCTGTGCTCCGCAACGGGAGAGGCCACAACAGTGAGGCCCGCGTACTGCAAAAAAAAATAATAATAATAAAAAGATTTATTATCACCTGATTTTTTGTAGAAACAGAATTGTGAGTAGGTGAATACTGGAAAATGTCTTTTGACATGGAGCTTTTAGGCTCCATTATTCACATTTATTCTATGGTACCGACTGCATGATATCTTAATTGGAAGCAGAAAGTTTCACCACTTGACCACCAGGCACCAGCTAATCCAGGTGTAAGCAAACCACACTATCTCCAATATGCTCTCGGGGTATACCTGCAACCTGCTGAGAAGACAGAAGCTGTGCTTTAGTTGTGGAGATTTTGGCTGTCTCACTTTTTAATTTATTCAAGCAAATATTATATATCGGTTGCCTACTGTGTGCCAGTGCTATGCTAAGATTTGGTCATTTGTAGTGTGAGGCCAGCTTCCTCTAGGACAAGAAAATAATTGTAAACTGCAAGGTGGGGTTCTATTCATGAACACGAACTAGATGCAACTCAGATTGTTCAGTATCTTTGGTGGGCTGGCCATTTTCATATTCATTATTCCATGTGATACACATATTTTTTAAGAGTTTTAAAAATGGGACTGAGAGTGATTAATTAGTCAGCTCAAGGTCACAGAGTTAGGGAACAGGCCTTCTCCTCCACATACTGAGTTCTCTCTACCAAACCTCATTACGTGCTGCATTGCTACCCTGGAGCCACCTGTCCTAAATCAGTGTTTCCTCTTCCACAATATATTCCAGACTGGAAGGAAAATGTGAGGCAAATAAACATATTTTATGAGGGCCAAGAAATTCCAAAATCCTCTAAAGAAAGAGATTACATTTTTTAAATAGGAATAAAATGTAAAGAATAAATTGAGAAATACAGCTAATAAAGGTAGATAAAAATAGGTCAAACATAAAACTAATTTTTAAAATTTTGATCAGATAAAGGGATCCCTAAAAATTAAATGAAATATTTGATGGACTAAAAGGGTCAAAAGCCAAAGATGTAAAACTAAGTTCTCTCATGTCTTAAGAGAGAGGTCACAGGTTGAAAACCTAGTCAGTTTTCAAATATCACCCGAGCTTGAAACTCATACTAGAAGCTTGTAAATTCTATACCATATTTTTTCAGACTAGAATATAAGTCCTTAGGTTAGCATGCAATTCCCTTCAAAACCGGATGTTGACATCCTCTTCCAACTTGTATTAACCCTCTAGTCCGATTTCAGTGTGTCTCCTGAGCCTTCCTAATAGCCCATGCATGTCTGGGTGACACCACTTACCACACTATGTTATATAGTCATCAGTTACCCAAATTCCCCATAGATGACTATCTTGGAGGACAGAGACCTGATCTTGACAGCTAACATGTATTGAGTATGTATTGAGTGCACAGGCATGTGCCAGACACCACTCACTACAAGTGCTTTCCTCACTTAATTTTCAAAACAACTCTCTGACCTAGGTACTATCCTCATTTTACAGGTAACAGGTAGAAGAGATTCAGTACCATGCTCAAGGCTAAGGACTAGTAACCCAAATCTAGAATCCTATAAATCTCGCTCCAAAGCCTTAGCTCATAACCACACCAGGCTTCCTCTATTGTTCATACTTTTACTCCCAAACACTAACCGAGTCCCTCACGTGGAGCAGATGCTCATTACATGTTGGACTGATGATTGAATGAAAGCCCAGATCAGTTCCTCCTCCACCACTCCCCAACCTCCTTATATCTCAACCTTCATTGCAGGAGATTTACTGCCCAGACTAAAATTAAATTAGATTGCTTTCCTTAACTACACACTGACTAACTTGTGAAGGGCGACAGCTCAGAAATATATTATGTGGCAAGGGGATATCAGTCCCGAACTAAGTTCTCCACGCATTACCCACTAAGTGATATTTGAGAGTTGGCTCTATTTGATAACACATACTTAGATCCAGATATCTCAAGATCGTCATGAAATATTCATGGCTTTATATTTATGAAATCCTCATTGCAATTCATAAATACTAACAATAATATTTTACCAAGAGCAAAAAAAAAAAGGCTTATAGAATTAAGTGATTTGATTTGGCAAAGATCTGTCAGTAAATCTCTGGCTGAGACTGAAATAGATACTATAAATCTGACTACTACGTCTCAAGAGGAAAGAACTAGTTTTCTCCCACCAGCTCACCGTCTTGCTGCTAACTACATTTTTTCTTCTTCCTAGTTCCCTTTTTCTCCTTTTCTCTCTTATCTCATTCCTACCCTGGGCCAAACACAGGAAGTATGTTGTAGGGAAAATAGGACAACGCCTGTGGGATCCATAAAGAAAAAAATCCCTGAATTCCTCAGAAAGCATCCACCCTTGCCCTTTCAGGAAGCTTTGTCTTTTCCTGAAACCACTTAGTAGTTATAAAGGTATTACTGAAAGCTTGTTCCATAGGTAAATCAAATGTTCTCTTAAATGGGCCCAAAGGCAAATTTTCTCTTAGCACAGCATTCTGTCAGAACCAGACTGGGGTTCTAACATTCTATGTTTTCTCATCCGTCTTACCCGAGAAACAATAAGGCCAACAAGATGTAAAGTCAACCTTCCATTGGCATTTTTCCAGCATTAATCGAGTAGTGCCTCCCTTTCTTAAAACCTTCTCATCATGGAAGAGACTGCCAGAATTTAACCATGTAATGTCAAAAATGAGAAAGAAAATACAATTGTAGCACTTATTCAGAAAAAGTACGTGAATCTTCCTAAGTCTTTTACACAGTATTAAAAATGTTATTATCATAATAGAATGAACCTGAAGGACGTAATTCTTCTTTAGTCAACAAATTAACTTAAAATCATACTATTGAGTAGATAATAAAGTACGGGTCAACTGGTTTTCGGATCCACCAAAAAGTATCTATGTAATTCAGATAGCCTTAAAAGGTTAACACAGAATCAATATTTGACATATTAATACATTTAAATTTTATGCTGAAAATGCATTAAAGATTTAATGGAAGAAAATAAAATTATTCTAAGGTTCCAAATTAAGTAGAGTTAATACCACAAACAATATATCATTTTCACTGTTTTGTGAACTAAAAGTTCTAAACCACAGTAGGAAAAATTACACAATTTTTCACTGGTATAATAATAATTTAACTCTCCCATGGTTGAAAAAATGAACTATGATTAGTTGTCAGTTTTGCAAGTTGGTACTGAAAATGTTTTACTTTTTGTATTAATAACAAAATCCAAATGCCAGTAATGTTTTAAAATTAATTTTACAGAAGTCTATTCATACTTCTTTGTTAAAAGAGTGAATAAGCAAAGAAAGCAAGCAAAGATATATAAAAAAGATTTCAGTGCTTTTGAAATGTAATCGGGCATGTGGGAAGATATTGAGTGCATCATAAAAATACATATAAAAATAAGAGCTGAAATATTAGAACCTATATATAGAAAAATAAACATTCATGAGGGCTATGTACCAGTAACTCTACTTTGGTGAGGACCACTCAGTTAATTTGATAATTACAGTTTGGTGAGAAGTGAACTATGTAATTTTGCATTTCTCCAAAACTGGGAGCACTGTGTTGTAATCTGTAATCAATGTCTTCATTGCAGGTCTGAGCATAGTTACCTACGATCAAGTGAGTTTACTTCCAGTAATTTTTTTCACATGGACCGAATATTATATGAGAATTTTAGATTATTTTAAGGTCCCTTTTCTTTTTCTCTTCCAATCAAAAGCTCTTTGGCAGCAATCTGGGCCCCCACCTGCTGGTCAGCTTGAGAACTTATGGAATTAATTTATCCTGCTGCTTTGACTTTTGGCTGTTATTTAAGATTGGCACCCATTCCCATTTGCACAACATAGCACAACTTGCATGCTTTAAAATATTTTTAATGTGCAGCCACAAAATCAACTCTTGACGTGTATCTTTGCTGTTCTCTAAATTAAGTGCCATAAGTTTCTCCAAAATACAGGGAAGAGACAATTAACTTGAAACAATTTTATTTATGCCAAGTCTTTTCCTGAAGATTTGCAAATAATTCTGCAAGGATTTAAGGAGTCTATGAAGCAGTTTTACTTGAAGGAAAACCTCTCTCAAATGACTAAATACCTCTTTTTATGATTTTTGCTTCTGAGTTTTTATTCCAAAAGATGGAGAAGAACTCCTGAGAGACTGACAAATGATCTCCAAGGTTTCTACCAGCTCTAACATTCTGCAGTTCTATGAAAATAGATTGATGTTGATAATGCCCAGGAAAGATTTTACTACAAAATCACTTCTGTCTGACTTAGGTCCTAAAACTTAGAGTTTGAACTAAGGATATTTTAAAGCCAAATAAGAATGTTTCTGCATTATTCATAAGCCAATTAACCAAATACAGGAAGAATAATTTCTCCTAAGACTTTGACGATATGTTTTCTTGAAATAGCTTTGCCTTTCTTTGCTTTATTTTCCTTTCTTTTTCCCTCTTATTCTTTCTTATAATTATATTCTTCGGGATGGTTCATATGTCTTCTCCCTGAAATATTAAAACTCCAGCTTTCTTATCACCTCTTTGACACTATTTTAACATGCTCTTAAATGGATTTCATAATTCATCTGCAATAAGCCATATTGTTTCATTTTGAGCAATTAGACCTGACATCCATATTGAAGGAAAATGAATAGATACTTTAGTTGGAATTACTTGAATTCGTTTTTTTTTTCTTTGCCCTGTTTCTCTAATCCAGATAAAACTTACATTTCCAAAGAAAAGCCACCTATCTACTCACAGAATATCAGGAAACTAGATCAATCTTGAAGAAACAGGTAAGAAAACTTCACCATGAAATTTTCATTAAAATAAATGGTCCTGGAACAGAGACATATTCGTTCAAAACATGTTTTTGTAGGTTCCAGGCCTTAGTTCCCCTATGGCAAAGATATTTCGTTTAACAACGAAATATTCATAATATAAAATTCATACAAATTCAGTGAGCAAGACAGCAGTTGTTCTTTCAGATTTCTTTGAATTGGAAAATGTTTCTACACTATGTACTCTACTCCTGCTAAGATAAATTCCAACAACCATCCTAACGGCATGCAAACAAGGTGTTGTCTTCCTGATTCTTAGAAACACACACTCCTGCCTCCCGAATCCCATATTTACGGTGAGCTGCTGCCTCTCTCTTACATTCGCGACCACACATGGGGAAAGACTGCCAGGGCCATAGGCGTTGTCCCCACTCATCTCTCGCTTCTGCCTCAGCCTACTACAGTCTCACTTTTGATCCCATTTCTCCAGTGAAAATGCACTTCCTCAGGACCGCCAAGTTGCTAAAAGCTAATGGAAAACCTTCACTTTCCAAGGTCTTTGACCTCTCATTAACATGCAATACAATTGTCTGTTCCTTAATTCTTAGCTTCTGTGAAAACACTCCTGATTTTTCACCCACTTCTCTGGCTTCTTCTCCACCTAAATTTAAATGTCCCACCTCCTCAGGGACTAATGCTGAACCCTTCTTGTTCCTCATTCTCCATTCTCTCCTTCAGTGGTCCCCTTCCCTTACGTGATTTTCTTATGCCAACTCCTCCCAAATTTACAGTTGGCTTTGTACTTCACTTCTAGGCTCCAGGTACAAATACTCAACTCCTTAACATCTCAAGTTGGATGTCATGACAACTGATCAGCTAATTAGCTCCAATGATCATCGTCTCTCTTGCCTGCTTCTTTTCTGTTATGTCATATCTAGTTTCCCCTAGAGGACATGTGAGGTCATCCTTGATACCTAACCATTCCTCATCCACATAACCAAACAGTTATCAAGTGCTGCTGGTTCTACCTCCAGTGTCTCACGTGCGTTCATTGTTTTCTCTGTCTCCTGCCATCCACTCACCTGACCCACTATCATCGCTCCCCCAATCAGTCTTCCTAGATTGTCTCCCCACATCCATTCTCCATACATTATGAAAATAATATTTTAAAAGTTCAAATTCGATTATGCTACCAATTTAAAGGCTATCAATGTCTGTCCAGGAAGATTAAGATTACTAACCAGGACTACACAGCCCCCCATGATTGGGGCAGGACCTGCCTGGCTAGCCCTAATTTGTGCCTTTCCCCCTCACTTCACACACTCCTAGAAGTCTTGCCAAACAACTTTCTCTTACATCTCCTAGGCACCCCTAGCTGCAAAAGAGGCTAAGAAATGTGATCTTTTAGCTGGGATCCAAGAAAACAGGTTCTGCTATTAAGGAGCAAGGAGAGAATGGATACTGGGTAGCAGCTTGCAGACAATAAGTTAATTCTTAGGAAGAAAATGAGAAAGTAAAATTGTGCTTATATGTTTATGAGTTGAGATTCACGTATCCCGATCTGCCTCTCTTGATAGATTGTAAACTTAGGAAAGCAGGGTCTATTTCTCTCGTGTTCACAATTTTATCTAAGCATCTAGCCCAATGTCTGCTACTTAACAGGTAATCAATATATGTTTGCTGAACAAATGAATAAAATAATTAAGGAAAAGAAATGGATAAATGAGTGTACATGACCTTCCACCACACAATATCTCTTAAAACTTACTTGACATTTTAATGCAGTATGATAGTGTTAGTGCTATTTACCGAGAATCTCTTGTGCCCTGTATCTGGGTACATATGGTAGGATTGCACATCCAGCGCTCCTTGAGTCTGGGTGAAGCCCTGTGATTGTGGCCAATGAGTTGTAAGCCCAAGGATTTAACTGCCAACATGAGACCCACCAGCACTCTCATTCCCACTGCCAGAGCAACCAACAACTTAAGAGCTGGTAGTTTCTCCATTTGCTTGGGTTTCTGAGAAAGGTGATATAAAGCAGCCAAACTTTAGTGAATATGTGACATAAGCAAGACCATATTCCTAAGATTCACAGACTCTCCCCATCATACAAATGTAAATTCTTTTAATATAGTCAACTGAGGAAACATTTTACTTGCTATGAAATACATTAAATTCATGTAGTGGATTCACAACTAACTTGACCTCTGAAACAATAAAGTCAACTTTTAAAAGTCAAGTTAAAAATAATCAGTTTGAAATAACTAGCATAATAAACAAACCCAGTGTGAATGAAAAGAGAACACTTAGGGTAAAATATATTTTCAAGAAAAGCCTTTACCTTAGTATTTTAAAGAACACAGAAATAAATTTTTTTTTTAAATTAAATACTTGCATTTGAACCAAAGTAAGTAATAGCAGTATAACAAGTGGTACAATTAAAAGAGGTCTTTTTTATCCTTTTTGTTACACATACAAATTAAGCATGTGTAATACATTCACATGTAATTGTACCTAATAAATATTATTAAAGAGTACAATATAGAAATACACATTTTTTAGAGACAAAAATCTCAGAAGTATCTTTAAAATATATTAATCTGGCTAATCTGCTTTGTTTCCCACTTTCTGAATCTATAATTAAATGTAGATTTCGAAAAATGATTAAAAGCTATCATACCTTTTATCCTGAAATTGTGTAGGCCATAAAAATTAAACATAATTTGGCTAATATCAAGCAATTTTATCCTTCACAAATAGTACAATTAAAGTCTCTATTCTAAAATTTCAAGAAATTATTACAAGACAATATTTAGCTTCTTCCAAACCAAGCAATTTTAGTTGCTTTTAACCATTTTCCCCTAACATACGAGTCCATGGTTATTATATTATATGATTTGAATCTCCTGTAAAGCAATACATTTAACTAGATACTTAAGGCATGTTCGAGATTTGCTACCCTTTTCTGGAAGAGCTGATTATTTTCTATGAGGACGAAAAAGATGTTACATTCCAGTCAGCTGCTTTAGATGACTGATAGATTAACTACCCAAGCAAGAAGTGTAAATGGAAATAATTGGGTGTCTCTTTCCTTATAACTTAATCTTATAACTCCTATGTAGATAGTGTCATCTGAGTGCAGATTGAAGCTAAACTTGTTAAAGTCTCTGAGATTCAGGGTTGTACACTATTTTTATTCTCCAGTTCATTTCTAAATATAATAAATAATTTAAGACTTTTACTATCAGTTCCTTAATATAAAAAAGGAAAATCTAAAGGAGTTTAATGGGGCAATGTAAGTAGTGAAAAGATGACACTGTGAAAATTAAAGTATTTCAAGGGTCATGGATTTAAAAGATTTGTAAGTATTCTCCATCAAACTTTCCAGCTTTTTTTCTTTTTTTTTAGCCTACTCCATGGAATTTGGGGATCATGTTGAAGATTATAGATCAAAACTTCTCTGTAATGATGCCAGGAATTACAAGAACTGAACATTTCCAGATGACCCACTGGCAATTCCGATACCCATGTATAAAAGCCTCATTTACTTCTTTTAAAGTGGCCTTTCACACAATCTGAATAAGTATCCAAAGTATCACCATTGTAATTCACATAATATATCTTTGCAAAGAGTCCTGAAAAGTCAGCACAAAACACACTACCAACCAGGCCATTTGGACCAGAAACCATATGCTCAAGTACACCATGAAAAACAGTATTTCAGGTAGGGCAGATGCTTGGCAAAGCCTTGGGTCACCAGCTGAGCCCTGCTTCCTCCAGGAAACACCAGCTGGGTGACAGTTGACATCCTTCCAGGGGCAATGGTTCCCATTGGGCCATCAGAGAATGGAAAGAGTTTGGGCCCGCTATAGTTCAGTCATCCATGCAGTCACCATGCAGACACACATTGTGAGCAAAATGTGTGAGTGAATGCGCCCAGCCTGATATTTCCCAATGTCTTGTTCTTCGGTGTCCTTTAAGACGACCCATTGCCACAGCCCATTTTGCAGATTGCTGGTCACTTAGACTTTATCTTTGTTTTTAATGACACAATATTCAGTTTTCAAAACTATTAGAAGTTGTACTCTGTGTCTCTTTTGACCTTAGACAATGTAAAGCTATTTCCTTCATAACCTTCTTAAAAGAGCCTTAATGGAATTTTGAATTCTTTTCTATTGTAAAAATTCTTAGGTTTTTGTCAAAAGCGATTTGAAATACCACAGGAAATGATGTACTCACCTCCCTCACCACCACCTCCAAATAACTGAATTACATAAATAAAACATTACATAGAAAGTGCTTTGCTACAATTTAGGGGACGTAAATTTAACAAGAGCTGGCTCGTTGTAGGAAAATTCAACTTACCTTTTCTTGATCCTTTTATTCTATACAGGGAAAGAAATTTATGTCAGTTAAAAAAAAAATCTATTCCTGCTTCTCCTAACTGAATCCATTATTTTTCTCTGTGATCCCTCAGGTGAAAACAAGAATAATAGATTGCTTTGACAGCAACTTGAACATAAATGTCTCCAAGAATCAAATGTGGTAAGTCAAACAGGTTTCAGGTAGTATAAAAACAAGAAAGGATAACCTTCTTTTTACATTTCAAAATCAGATCTTACTAAAAAATTTGTTGTTATTAGCTGCTACCAAAAAAAGTAAATTATATAGTAGTTGAATTTTCACAATGAAATGGGAATATTTTAATTCATTTCTGTATATGTTCAAGCTAGATTGAACTCCAAGAAATAAACTCCAAGAAAATGAGCTATTTTCTTTTAATTTTTAATAACTGGTTATTTATAATTTGCTCTTTGCATTAGATTCTATGAATTTAAATAAATAATTGAATTTGTCCTATACATAGTCAACTAATTAGAAAGATTAGTGTTGACCTTCCCTTATAAATATTTGCTGTTCATAAAGGAATCAAGGGGCTCTATAATTGTTAGCTCCATATGACCCATTTTAGTTTCAAAAAAGTTTAGTGTATATACACATACATACACCTATTTTATATGTACAGTATAGATACTTCATCTCAGGGGACTTTCTCCTTAATGGACACCTACCCAGGATCCAATCTTCTCTAATTTTATTCAGATAAGCCAAACTCCCAACCTGTCTCCAGAAAAGGTAACCATATTCCCAGCTTCAGTGTGGCAGAATTTATTCTCAGCCAGCACATAAGAGTCTATTATTGGTCTAGGGTTAGGCACATGACCCCAGTTTGCCTGAACAGAAAAAGAATGATTTTTTTTTTTTTTTTTGCAGTACGCGGGCCTCTCACTGTTGTGGCCTCTCCCGTTGCGGAGCACAGGCTCCAGATGCGCAGGCTCAGTGGCCATGGCTCACGGGCCTAGCCGCTCCGCAGCATATGGGATTTTCCCAGGCTGGGGCACGAACCCATGTCCCCTGCATTGGCAGACAGACTCTCAACCACTGCGCCACCAAGGAAGCCTGAAAAAGAATGATTTTTATGTAAGCTGAAAGTGCAAAGAGAGAGGCTTCCCATTTTCTCCTGCTGGGTGAAGAGAAGAGGGAACCCCAGTTGGTTTTGAGAGCCATCTATGACCATAGGAATGAGGACAATGCTGATGGCAGAGGGAAGGTTGGGAA